>NC_138768.1:628281762-630681762 GCF_965119305.1 Pelophylax lessonae | reverse complement strand
TACTATAGTTAAGGTATATAAGTAATAAAACGGCGCTGTGCCCTTCCTGAGCTGCCGCCCCCCAGCACTAATTTAACACAACTAGTGGATGATCCCCTCTGAGGCAGCCTCTGCCTACAGTTAGTTGGAAGTCGCCGTGGCCGTGCCCCTGACTTAACTTCCTTCCTCTCCAGCAACAAAAAAAAAATTGTCAGGGGGCAGTGGGCCGCATTGCCTGCGGTTCCGGGCCGCAGGTTGAACATGCCTGCTTTAGCTGGTGCTGTCCAATTCATTCTTAGCTGGTGCTGTCTACTTCTTTTATAAAAAAAAAAGTATGTATGTGCATGTATATATGTGTGTGTATGTATGTATGTATGTATGTATGTATATGTGTGTGTGTATGTATGTATGTATATATATATATATATATATATATATATATATATATATATATATATATATATATATATATATTACATTATACTGCAGCCTGTATGTTATCAGCTATCTCCAGATATCTTCCAAAGCTTGCTAGATGTTTCACATCTACATCTTTAATCCCCACCACGTTCCTGGGATAATTGTACCTAGGACCCCTTTTCACATCTTTGTCTTTGCATGCACACTGTGGCTCCCAAAAGCCATTCAAGCAAGTCAGTAGTTGGTAAGGTTGCTAAAGCTGCAACCAATTGAGCTGTCAGTGGATCTAGTTGCCAGGAGTTATTGACCCTCAAGGGATGAGCCATGGATCAGTTTTTCCGAAGTCAGCAGAGCTTCAGTATGCCAGTATAAATGAAGGTAGTAGCACAGCACTGAGTCAATATGGGATCCTCCTCATCAGTATTTAGTGATTCCCACACCGTTCACCCTCCACGTTTGTTTATTCCACCAGTACGACCAATGTATCCCGGAATAATGGTAACTGGCTTCTCTTCTGTATTTTACAAAGGCTGGGTTCTAGATTTCACAAATGGTGGTTTTTATTTATGGCTGCATGAATCCTGTTCTGTTTATTCGACAAGCACAAAACACATTATGAATTGTTTTTGGAGATCTGAGGATAGATCAGAGTCTTTGCTTCCTCAGGTTGCCTGCAGAACAAGCTGGGTCTTGTAGCTCCATCAGCTCTGACATAGTACTTTCACACCTAGAAACCTCTCTTGACAATCAAGATCTAATTGCTTACCTTGTTTTGGAAGGGGTGCAATTTAATGCTAACTGTCTAGAACGTAGCCAGTAATTGTGAAATAATGGTTAAACGTTTTCATTATTTCATTTTTGTTTAAGGCAACAGTGAGAAAACCTGGTCTGGGTGCTGCCCAACGCAAGAAAACTGGCGCAAAGCCTGAATTAACAGAAGAACAAAAGCAAGAAATCCGTGAAGCGTTTGACTTGTTTGATACAGATGGAACTGGCACAATTGATGTCAAGGAATTGAAGGTAAGGAACAAATTCTCTAAATACGATCTGTCATTGCAGTTTAGAAAGAACTGTGCCCCAGCTAACCGAACAGAGTTCTTTTATAATGACTAACTGGAATAACGACCAGGAGGGATTCTCTTTGCCAGAATTCTTTATTTGCACAGCACAATTAGATGCAACATTACATACTTCCAAACTGTAATAGACTGCTGTGCCACATTCGCATGTAATCAGTTCTATAAGGGGATCTGATAAAGCTTTTCTACCACTACTTCAACTCTTTATGCCACTTACAGATTATTGCCATCAGTTTACACATACTGTACAATTTTATTGGTCCTTGCCTTCAAGGAACTTGCAATCTAATTTCCGTATCTCACATACACACACTGGGGCCAATTTACTCAAACCTACTCAAAGGAAACCAATGCAAGCACACAGACAACATGCAAACTTCATACAGATAGTGTCCTTAACCACTTCTATACTGGAAGATTTTCCCCCTCAATGACCAGGCCATTTTGTGCGATTTGGCACTGCGTTACTTTACCGGACAATTGCGCGGTTGTGCAATGCTGTACCCAAATGCAATGTCAAGCGGCAGCTGCCAAAGCCAGCAGAATATTAGCATGCATAAAGAAAGGGATGTATTCCAGAGATAAGACTATAATCCTTCCACTTTATAAAACTCTGGTCCGACCATATGTGGAGTATTCTGTCCAGTTCTGGTCGCCAGTCCTCAGGAGGGATGTGTTGGAGCTGGAGAGAGTCCAGAGAAGGGCAACTAAACTAATTAGGGGATTGGAGGACCTTAATTATGAAGAGCGTCTGCAATCGCTCGATTTATTCTCCCTGGAGAAGAGATGCCTGAGGGGGGACATGATAGCAATTTATAAATTTCTCAATGGGGATCTCAGCTTAGAAAAAAGAGCTGTTCAGTCAAAGGGATTGCATGAGGACTCGAGGGCATACAATGCGATTAGAGGAGAAGCGTTTTAACCTCAGGCAACGTGGGGGGTTCTTTACTTTTAGGGCTACAAGATTGTGGAATTCCCTACCACAAGAGGTGGTTTCTGCGGGAAGTATGGTGGCTTTCAAAAGACTCTTAGACGTACATCTCAAGGATCAGGACATTCAGGGCTATGAGAGATGATTACAGCCACACACACCTACACAGGTTGAACTGGATGGACTATTGTCTTTATTCAACCTCACCTACTATGTAACTATGTAACAAATACATTTTATGTCCTTTTTTTTCCCCCCACAAATAGAGCTTTCTTTTGGTGGTATTTGATCACCTGTGCGATTTTATTTATTTATTTTTTTTGCTCTGTAAACAAAAAAAGAGTGACAATTCAGAAAAAAATAAATAAATCATAAATATATATATATATATATATATATATATATATATATATATATATATAATTTTTTTTTTTTTTTTTTTTTTTTTCACTGACTGCTATATAACATTCCCAAAGAAAAAATTAAACATCCAATTCTTTTCATGATTTTAGGCCAATTTGTATTCTGCTACATATTTTTGGTAAAAAAAAAATCACAATAAGCGTATATTGATTGGTTTGCGCAAAAGTTATCGTGTCTACAAACTAGGAGAAAGATTAATGTCATTTTTATTTATTTTTACTAGTAATGGTGGCGATCAGCGACTTTTAGCAGGACTGCGACATTGCGGCAGACAGATCGGACCCCTAACTGACATTTTTTGATGGGTTTGTGAAATCAACACTGAGACCTGTGTTCCTAAATAGGAGGAACACAGGAGCTCTGTGTTGATAGCTGAGAGAACAATGATCTGTTGTATTTACAACAGCAGACTGCCGTTATCTCTTCACAGGGTGCGATCGCGGGTGACCGGCGGCAATCGCAGCCGCCGGCCCCTTGGATCGGCTTCCCTGCTGTCGAGTGAGCGCGCATGTGGCCCTCCGGCGGCACGCGCACGCCTTAAGGATCGCTCCCACGACCCGCCTTACTAATACGGTGATTCGCGAGGAACCTGCCGCTGTTTATAGGCGGCAGCTGGTCGGCAAGTGGTTAAGGAAAATCGAACTGGGGACCCTGGTGCTGCAAGTGTTAACTGCTAAGCCACTGTGATGCCGGGGCTATACTGTAAGAGGTTCAGTTTGATTTTTAAAATGTGTTTTTCTTTTTTTGATGTTTATACAGGGTCAGGGTACACCTGTGACCCTAGCGTTGTAGAACATTCTGGCTTTTCTAAAGAGAGAGCATGCAACAGTAGTTGTTTGCTTTCATACTGTTTCTTGCTAATTTAAAAATCTGTATTGCACCCATATCGAGAAGAGAGAGAGGATTTTATCACTCTGCTTGCTATTTCAGCTATTGTGGTTTAAGTTTAAGATCCTTTAAACAAGCATGCAAAATAGATTCGCTACCTCATCTCTTTAAAACCGAACACATATTAATTGCACTGGTTCTGAGGCCAATTTATTTCAGGGAAGGCACCAAGTTAAGGGAATTTAATTACCCCCCCTTATCAGATACAGAACTTTTGTAATGTAAATGTCTCGGGTTTCAAGGAATGAGGTGGCAACCCTAATGCAAACCGGTAAATATGTGGGGGTTTTTTAGTGCTATTACCAGGAAGGAAAGTAGGAAAATTGCAGCTAAGAATGTTTTTATTCCCAGTGCTTTCCTAATTAGTCGCAACCTATTATATGCATGTGTAGAAATAGGGGTTCGTGGTTTTTTTTTTTTCTTTCTCTTTTTCTGGCAAAATACATTAATTTCCTAATATAAAGTTGTGGTAGCTTTTCTGTCACCAGTCTAGCATTTGCTGGGAGCCCTTTGTAACTAATTATTTTAGTCCTTTGCTCTTTAAAGAAGATAGTAATCTACCATTTTTCTTGTATCTAACTGAGGAGGAAAGCACGCCATGAACTCTGTTTGGTATTTTGCACTGGCGTGTGGAATAGAGAGCAGTGCAAGTTGCAATCTTAAGCTAAAGCGTGAGCAAGGTCTAGTAGGAAGACATACCAAACATATGGCTGATTGCTAATACAGCAGTAGAAACTACTGTGTGTGTGTGTATGTGTGTATATATATATATATATATATATATATATATATATATATATAATATATATAATATAGGATGTGCTTTGGATATATTTAATTGATTTAATATATGTCCTCCTCGCAGGTTGCCATGCGTGCCTTGGGTTTTGAGCCAAAGAAGGAAGAAATGAAGAAGATGATTTCGGATATTGATAAGGATGGCTCAGGCACTATTGACTTTGAAGACTTCTTGGCTCTAATGACACAGAAAATGGCAAGTCCTACTACTGTGTTCATTCTGCGTATTTCTTTATGTGAATAAAAGCTTACTGTCTTATTCCGTTTATTGCCAGAGTGAGAAAGACTCCAAAGAGGAAATCATGAAAGCTTTCCGACTGTTTGATGATGATGGCACAGGAAAAATTTCTTTCAAAAACTTGAAGAGGGTTGCCAAGGAGTTGGGAGAGAACCTTACAGATGAGGAATTGCAGGTATTTTTCAAAACAAAAAAGATATTAATTTAAAGCGAACTGGTTCTTTGTCCATGCAAAGCAACAGGTTCACCTAAATGCCTGCCTACTGCTTATACTTACTTTCCCCAATTTTCTTTGAAGACAGCACCCGGGGAGCGTAGCTCCACCCACTTTCCCAGGAAACACTGTGACTTAGATCTTATAAGGCAAGATTCTTCCCCCATGGCCTAAGTTATGTTTACTCTGCCATGATGGGAGCACATGCGTGGGAACTATGGTGGCGCTGTATTCTTCCTAGGTGTAGGGGTATTGGTGCCATACATTTTCCCCTTTTTGATGACACTTCTAGCACCTCCCTTGATGGGTGGGGGTGTTTTGGAGCCCTCTTCCTTGCTTTCAGCTTGGCGAAAGTATTGGCTAGCTGGCTGGAAGTCTGCATGCAGCTTTGATCAGAGTGTGTGTGGGGTAGCAGGGACTGAGCTTGGTTTATGCCTCACAGAGGCTCCAGCCTTCTACTCACTCTGGGACCCAGTGGCGGGTGACGTTACATCCAGGGCACAGGTGGATACGGGTTAGAGTCTCCTGGAGCAAAGAAAAATACCCAGTGCTTTAAGTATGGGGAGCATGTGACTCTTTCCTACTTTCCATATTGGCGCTCAGGTACCCAGTGCTGCCAGGCCCTTTGATTGCCACTTCCATGGGAGAGCAAAAGGAAAGTGGTGTTTAAGCAAGCCTGTTGCTTTGCAATACGTTAGCATCACAGTGCTTGCCTCTGAGTTAGCCCTAAATGTTAAATTATCCCACAGACTATACCTAGGATTTTGACTAAGTGTGACTGTACAGATCTGTAATGCAACACAGTCTTCTCCCAGAAAGTCCATTATAGCAGGTCATTTCATTCAGCTGCTGAATCTCTCAAATAACCGACCTCTTCAAACTCTGTTTTCATGCTGCAAAACGATTTGAACCAATTCACACCTACCTGAGTGTGGCACTACATATGCTGCAATGCACATGGAACAGTGCGAATCTATTGAGCTTGTCCACCTTCAGAGAGTTAGTAACAATACACATTAGATGGGTCTAGAGACGAGTTACCTACTTCACACCTTTGCTAGAAGTTATCATCTTCTGTTGGAACCCCCCTGTTGGAACCCCCCATAAAAAAAAATGTTTATTGAAGCACTAAACATGGATTACCAGATTATACAAGTAGAACAATTTCTTGACGTGTTTTGGGCATAATATAGAATTGAATAAATAAATCTAAGCAATAAGCTGGCAAGCATGAGAGGAGAAAGAAATGTGTCAATGATATGCACCAGGTGGTTGGTTGGGGTGCAGAGAAGTGCAGATTTACTAATGAAATTGAATTGCATCTTTTCTATGGGAAGGTGCATATGGTATGGGTTATAGAGTATTTTCTCCTATGTATATGTAGCTTCTCGTGCTTCTAAATCTAAAGAAATTGCAAAGTCAGAAGTTTTTTTTTTTAATCTAAAGTCATTCTATGCATTTCGATAAAAACCTTCTGGGTGTAGCAGTCTCCCCAGCCCCCCCCCCCCCCCAATACTTACCTGAGCCCCATCTCTGTCCAGCGATGTCCCAAGTCCCTCGGCCATCCGGGACTCTCTCTGTTGATTGGCTCCCATGGCTGTCAATCAATGTCAGTTAGCCAATCAGGAGAGAGAGGGGGTGGGGCAGAAAGGCAACTCTGTGTCTCAATGGACACACAGAGCTGTGATTTGGCTCGGGTGCATCCATAGCAAGCTGCTTGCTGTGGGGGCACTAGACAGGAGGGAGGGCTAGGAACAGCAGCGAGGGCCCGTAGAAGAGGAGGATTCAGGCTGCTTTGTGCAAAACCACTGCACAGAGGAGGTAAGTATAACATGTTTTTTTTTTTTTTTTTTTTTAAAAAAACAAAACTTTACAATCACTTTAAGAATGTGAGGTCCGATTTGTGCAATGTTAGGGGGGCAAGAAGTGTCCAGTTTGGAGTGGGGGGTATTTTGTCAGCTTTTACATGTCAATCCCTTCAAAAATGTCTGAATAGCAAGAAAGGGCAACCTCACTTCAACTACCATCACAGTAGACAGCCAAGATGCCAAACTAAATCAGTGGCTCCTCCAGCTGCGTGTCTGGATCTATTTTATACCTGGCTTTCTAGATGAATACTTCTGCAGTCAAGACATGCATATATCTCATTTTGAAACATCGATTGCTTCAAAAACAATTCCCCTCTTTGACATTTATGGTCTATGTTGCATACATATAGATCGCGATGCATCAAAATGTAATCCATTTTAATTTAACGTTCTAACGCTAGAAAACATGGTAAATTCCAAAGGGTGTGAATACTTGAGCAAAAACGCTATTTAGTAGTGTACAATAAAAGTAAATATAACCAGCACATTGCAAAAACAATCTAAAGTATAACAAAAGGCAACATTTTTTAATTTTTTTAGTTTTGGATAGAGTGGAGAGGGACTAGAACACTTGTCAGTTTTTATTGCTGTCTATGCCCTCGTTAGGGAGAGTCACCCTCTCTATTTGTCCTGTTTCTATAATAATTGAAAGTGAAAGTAAAAGAAAATCCCAAATGTTGGGTTGTCCCCAGAAATGTAATAGAGGGGAAATCTTCCAATGAGGACACTAGTTCTGGTGACCTGGGGTCCCCAAGAAATTCCCTTAATTTGCAGGAATTTCATCTTCCTGTGTGGCTATGGGACAGCAAGTGAAAGGAATCTGCAATGGGACACAGGTGGCGAAAAATAAAAATGAGGGTTTATAATCACCCCTTACTCTATCCAAAAAGGGGAAAAGCAGTTTTGCATATATTTCCACTTTAACTGATCTAATCGGGATAATAGAAATTAAATTTTTAATATAGGGTTAACTGGATACATCTTCTCCAAACCTCTCTATTGAAATCTGTTGCTAATCCCCTTTGGAGATGAATATACAGGTGTCTCCAGAGTATATATTGACAGCCATTGCTTTAACTACAAATGACTTTTAACAACTGTATGTGTTTTTTTTTTTTTTTTTTTTTTTTTTTTTTTTTTTTTTTTTTGATGCAGACACTAATTTTGAAGTTATGTGTTCTAGGAAATGATTGATGAAGCTGACCGTGATGGGGATGGAGAAATTAATGAACAAGAATTTCTCAGGATCATGAGAAAAACCAGCCTTTATTAATACATAGAGTATACCAACAACTTACACTATGTACATACAAAGCAGAAGAAGGAAAGAAAGGAAGTGTAATAACGTAATTTCAGGACTGGTATCCAGAGGATGCTTTGTATAGTTTCTGCCTTCTGTGCTCTGAAATGTGCCACTATATAAAGCATGGCCATACGTTCTGCACTGTCAGCCTGTTCAGTAAAGAGTTCTTATTCTTAAAGCGGGACTGAAGTCTGCAATACATACCTCTCCGTTACCGGTCCTATGTCCCTCGCTGGTGGTGGCATCTTCTGCCCGGCTCCTTCCATGTTCCAGATTGTGCTCATATTCATTGGCTGGTGCACAATGACGTCACTTGTGCACATGTTTGGGTATACTGGATCTGTAGTAGAATGTAAACTAAACTGCCTTTGCACAGCTCTGTGTACATTCTAATGCCTCGTACACACACATCGATTATTGGCCGGGAATTTTTGGCCAACGTCCGATCGGCCGATTTTCGGCTTGTTAGTATGATGCTTTCGACAACCGACTCCGACTTTTCGGCCGAAAAAAATCTGGTGTGCAGGCTATAAAATTTTTGTTGGCCGTCAACCCAACGGCCGATTTTAAGTCAGTCAGTACAGATTTCGGCAGACAAAAATCTGATGAGCAAGACTGGGCATGCTCAGAGAAGAAAAAACACACGGAAAGTAAACCAGCACATGACATCACGTCTGAAGTAGATTTTTGTTGGCCGAGAAAATTCGTGTGCAGTCTAGGCACATTCCAACCAACAAAACACAACTCTGGACAAAAGTCGGCCGATCAGTCGGCCGATAATCGTTGCGTTTGTACGAGGCATAAGGAAGATTATGAGCAGGCAGGTAGGTTTATATTATTGCAGAAGAAACATTGCATGCCTATTCAGCAATAAACATCCTGCCTGCTTGCAGTTTTTTTGAAACTGAGACTTTAGTTCCGCTTTAGGTGCAATACCCTATTTTAACCCATCATAAATAATGCTTATGAAGCCAAACTGGCACAAGATTGATTCTGATTGTTGCTCTTGGTTTCTAGACTTATGAACTGGAACTTAAAGCCCAACTCAAGGCAAACTTTTTTTTTTTTGTATAGGGTTTTGTTAAATAAATAAAATGTTTTGCAGGAGATGGGCTTCAGGGATAAGAAATCGACATTAAATGAGACCATGTGTTTTGCTATACTTTAAAAATAGTATTTCAAGAAAGAAAAAGAAATCCAAAGAAAGAAACAGAAGTTATGTTGCCCATTGCAACCAAATGGGTTTCAGCTTTCATTTTTCATTGGCAGTTATGGGCAACATTTACATTTTGCTCCTATTTGTTTTTAGAAATGAGAACCATTAACACCTTACATTACGTATAGATACAGAACTGTATGTTAGATATACTAACTGAATGTATCCATAGAGCATAATAGAGATTCCGCTTTTCTGTTTTTGAATTATTGTAATGAATGAATGGCTAAAAAGTCATTTTGCTTTGTCTTGGATAATTGTGTGTTAAAGTATAGTGTAGCATATTAAATAAATATTTTCTAATAAAAATATTTTTATAGATATACTGGCTGTGAAGTACTCAAATTAGGAATTTCTTTTTATTTTATTATTTTTTATATAATAGTGTATGTATGTATGTATGTATGTATGTATGTATTTATTACTGCAATCACTCTGAAAGCAAGGCTGCATGCCTCAGCTTCCCCATATTTCTATGGCAGATTCATGTCTGTGTCAGTTAAAACTTTAAAGCGTAACTCCACTTTTGTTGAGAAAAAAAAAACATTCCCCTCTGAGTGATCTATGTACATTACAAGGATTTTAACAAACTTTTTTGCAGATTCCTACCTTTTATTATTCTGAAGAAATCATTGTTTGTTCCTCTGTGCCTTTGTACTGAGTGAGTCAATTGGGAGTGGTTTCATAATTATCTATTAGCTGTGGCAGCTGCAGAGCTTTGAGGAAATCCGCTAGGCCTGCATCCCTTTAGATGTGTTCCTATTGGGAGTATATCACCAGAAATGACATTTTTGTTGCAGGGATGCCAGAAATCTGACTTGTATCTTAGGCAGACTTCTAGGAAAATTGGTGAGCCAATCACACAAGCAGGATATTATGTTTCAGGGGTGTGGTTAGTAAACATTCTGTGTACAGAACAGCTCCAGGTAGACATTGCATTGCAATTTCAGAAAATTACAACAGCTGCAGATTGAAAAAGGTCATTTTTTAATAACATTCTTCAATTAATATGATTTGTGTTGTAATTGTATACGCTAAATAGTTTTTTCTTTATTTGCTGATTTTTTTTTTTTTTTTAAATTTCCCCATGAAAGTGGAGTTACCCTTTAAGGCTGGTTTCACACCGCAGCACAGAGGGGTCTGGTGAATCCCTGTTCTCAGTTTCAGGACAGATTTTTTTCAGTCCAAATTTTTGACTCAATTTGGACCTGAAACTAACCAGAAGACACATGGGATTCCTGTGCATTTCGCACCAGAGCCACCCCGGAGATATGTAAACCGGCTCCATAGAGAGCCAGTCACAATCTCCAGACATGCGAATTGGATGCGGGTAAACCCACATCCAACATCCAATTCGCAATAGCGTGAACTCAGCCTCAATCAATGATGAACCCTAGGTAGTGAAGACCAAGAGTTGCTTAGGTGGCACTCGCAGATGTTTGTAAGGCTTGGGATTGAAGGTCCTGTTGCTGGCAAGTAGGAATAGCAGTTCATCTTTACTTTGCAACCAATCAGCGCCACTCCTGATCTAAAGGAAAATTGAAGAGTTGCATTTTAAAACCAATGTTTGAGACCTATAGTTGCTTTCTTTTTCTCTTGTCATAGGGACAATGTGGTGCCTTCATTTTAAAAGGGATCAAAGTCTTTACCAAGTAACTATAGACTTGTTGGTGTACCTTCTATAGTTGGGAAGATACTGAAGAGTTTAATAAAAGACCACATAGATGAGTTCTTGCTGGGAAAGAATATTTCTCTTTCGTTTACTGATGGACACAGCCCATAGGGTTATACTGCCCCCCACAGGAGTAGGGCACTAGGCAGAAAAAAAGCTTGACTACGCCTATGGGCAGTACCCAGGGGTATACTCTCAGCTATAGGCACTCCATTTTTTTCTGCCTAGTCAGGAGTAAGGACCTGGTTCCTTGCTGGAATCTTGATTCTGGCAATTTTTTCCTGTGAGAATCTACAATCAACTGCCGGACAGGGGGAAGGGCTGGATATTTAAAAAAAAAATCCAGTGGTCAGCCCAGTCTGGCCAGAGAGCACACGCAGACAAGAGCTCTGCCCTGGGTCAGCCACAAGAGGCCCCATCCTGCACTGGGGCAGCCAACGAGATAAACGTCTTGCAGGGAAACATACATGACCTGGCGCCGATAGTCCACGTCACAGTATTACCCTGGCCGGCAGCCCCCTTACTTCGGTGGTGATGAGGTTCTGTCTTGGGAGTGTTACCTGCACACATGCTGAACTAGTAAGTAGATGGGCCCCCTCCCTCCTTCCCGGATGGTGAGTGGGGCGTGGGTACTCCCTGGGGTGGTATTCCCTCCTGGGTTCACCTCCCAATTCCCCCCCCCCCCAGTGGGGGTCATGGGCTGGCATTCTACATGCCCTGTGTCCCATCTGGTGGGTGCGCTGTTCACCCTCCACTCTCAGGGTTGTTTGTACTGAGGGGGGGGGTTCTCCCTTGGGCTATGTGTAAGGCCTGGGCAGCTGGTGATCAGACTTCACCTGCCGGTAATCTAGGCCGCTGCTTTGAGGCCTACTGGTCAGATGCTCAGTGGGGCGGCTCTGGTGAGGACAGCTGAAGCTGCCGCTCTCTGCTCGGCCACCCGACCTCCCCTCCGCTGCCTTGGTTGGTCCTGGTTCCTTTTGGAGCCCCACGCTAGTGTCTGGACGCCCCAAAATTTAGGCCACTGCCTACTAGCCAGAAGCTCCATGGGGTGGCTCTAGTGCAAGCGGCTGAAGCCTCAGCTTATAGTCCAGGCATCCACAATCCCGTCCGCTGCTTCGGCCGGTCTCTTCTTTCCTTCAGGTCTGCGCACTTGCGGCCTGGTGTCCAAAAATGTGGGCTGCGCTGACCCAGGCCCCTACTTCTAGAGGGGGGCAGCGCTGTGGGGGTGGTCCTGGTCTCTGCAAGTGGTAGCCGCCATTATGCTATCCTTCCCAGTGGTGCTGTTGGGCCCTAGGGGATTTTCTGCTTGAGGGGCTACCTGCATCAGTGAGGCGATGGCGGCAGGCCCTCTGCAGGCCTTGGGGTGGTGTCAGCGGTTGGTACTCCCTGTGTGGGGTCTCCAAAGGTGGCCCTGTGACGGTATTCACCATCACTGGAATTTAAAGACCGATAAGTAATGGTTTGGATTGCTTCATATTTGCCAGCAATATCTCCATATAGAAATATTAAGATTTATTCCCATTTGCCATGAAATCTGTAATTCCTAAATGCTGTGTATATTACATATCTTTCAATGTCAGCAAGGTTTTCCTTTTGTTCGTGTATTGGGAATGTGGATTTCCCTGTCTCATTGTAAGTGCTAATGACCTCCCATTGTTCTGCGTCGGGCTATTGAGTACATTGATTGCCTCCTGGGGGCTTCTTTCTCATTGCACATGGCAGTCCTTCTGGTCAAGCTATCTGACCAATCCCTGCAGACTCATTTTCAAGTCCTCATTTGCATGGCTAAGGAGGACCTGAAGGAGACCACAGGTACTTTACAATTGACCAATAGAAAAGCCGTTGTTGGGGGCGGGATGTTCCAAATTCTGTATATAAGTCTTGTTCAATAAAGTTGTTTTGAGTTCCTTCACCTCAATCTAGAGTTCTGTCTCTTATTGGGGGAATCTGCTGCAAGGGATTGCTATGTCCTCCATACTCCCTTGGATAATCACTGAGCTCTTGTAAGAGCTTGTTCGTGCTGCACTCTCTGGGGAAAGAGAGGTTCACCCACAAGAACCTTGAGCCTTGTCGTAGGTCCAGGGTGGGTAGGAGATGCCAAGACCCTAACCAAGCTGCGGCGGTTCGTGGAGTCTGAAGTGCTTACGGTGTCTGGTGGAGTGCTTGGAGCCCTCGGAAAGCACTAGGAGCATCTGTCAACGGAGGTACCCGCTCAGGGGTGCCCTATTTCGTTACAGGCCCCCTCTGGGACTTTTTGTGTTTCCCTCTTACCCTCACCTGCCTAATCAGTTGCCAGACCCGGATCCGGGCTCCGTCACAGCAGGCGTGCCCACCCTGCGGGGTTAGTCCACGTCCCTGACCTGTCAGATAGTATGGATATTCCCTCAGCTGTAGCTGCGCACGAGAGGCGCTGGTTGCGCACTGATTACAATCCGCACGGGAGACTTTGCAGATGGAGGGTGTAGCTAAGATGGCTGCGTAGGTTACTGTTCCCCTTTTTTTGACATTCACTAGCCGTCTCGCATGGCAACAGTGTTGACTTCACCCTCCCCTCACCCTATTTTGACTAATATGTCTAGATTGAATGGGAGCGTCCAAAAAGTTCCCTTGTAGTTCCTAAACGCCTTTCTGTGAGGTACCCCTTGTGGAGTCGCTACTACAGAACCATGATTCTGGTAGAGGAATCTCTCATCTTATAGATCCAGCTGACAGGAAGGCAAAGGCTGTGGCTGCAATATATTCTCTACTGCTGGCTTGGCGCTCAGGCCAGTACTGGCTATTGCCCTGGTGCCTAAACACTGACTGAGTGGGTTAAGCTTTTGCACCATGACCTAGAGGGGTAAGCAGGTTTCCCAGCCTTGGCTGAGTTAGCGGATCAGTTGGTCCCGGGGCAGCAGCTTGTCTGCGATGCCTCTTTGGCTGAGGGTCCCCTGCTTTCTAAGCCGTCTGTTTTGGCAGGGGGCTTAGGTGTGTATTTTGGGTTAAGTGCTGGTCTGCAGGCCGGCCTCCTAAAGTAGCTCTGACTGCCTTCCTCCTTCATGGCGATCGCCTGTTCTGGATTGCCCTGGGTGACATCTTTTAAGAGTCTCACAGGGGGGAAGGGTACTTTTATTCCACAGGAATGGAAATGGATCCTTGCATTAGATGTGGCCTGGCTTTCTTGGCTCACAAGAAGTTTTAAGTCCTCCTAGGGAGGTTCCAAGTGGCCCTGGCCTGGCTTGCCGAGAGCAGGATTTTTTTTCTAGACCAGGGGACAAGGCATCTTCAGCCTTGAGGTCTGCCTTCACCCGTGCCTGGGGTGGGGGATGTTTTGGCTGGTTTCCGGGCCCGTGGACCTTGCTGGTGAACATCCAATGGGTCCACACAGTCCTACTGTCTGATCACAAGTATGAGTTTTTGTTCTTGCCCTCTGAAAGGGAGGGCTAGGTTAGTCCAATTCTGGACCTTTTGGGCTCTGAGCTGCTTTATGCAGGTAGAGAAGTTCAGAATGGAGTCCATTCGCACAAGGTGCCATCCCTTCCTTAAGGGAACTTCTTTGCTTCTATCCGCATCGAGGATGCTTCCCTGCACATTCCAATGGGTGCCTGACTCTAGCGCTTCCTTGTTTTGCTGCAGGAGAGGAGTATTACCAGTTGGGACGTTGCCCTTGGGTCTCGCCTCCGCCCCCGGGTCTTCGCAAATGTGTTGGCCCTGGTGCTGGTATGGTTACTTCAGCGGGGGATCGCGGCACTGGGATACTTTGACAACCTTCTGCAAGCAGAATTCTCTACGGCTCTGTTGGACAACTTGGAGATCACTATATGAATTCTGAGGGAGTTTGGCTTGATTCTGAATTTTCAGAAGTCTGCTCTGGTTCCTTCCACAAAACTGGACTATCTGGTTCTAACTCTGGACTCGGCCTTAGCCAAAGTGCTTCTTGCTCTGGCCGTGCTCCGGAAATTGCAGGCTGCAATTAATCTTTTGCTGTCCGCTAGACGTTCATCCCTCCGGACTTGCATGTGGGACGATGTCCCTGCAGGGAGATTCTGGTCAAATAGGACAAGAATCTACAGTCTTTGGCTGATCTGATCCGGCTGAGCCAGGGAACTAGAGGGTCCCTGATCTGCTGGTTTCTTCCTCCGGTGCTCCGACAGGGTAAATTATTTCTCCCCTGGTATTGGACAGTCGTCCCACAGCTGCTTGCTGCCTGAGTGGGGAGGCGTTCTCTGCAAAGATTCTGCCCAGGGGCTGTGGACCCTGGAAGGGTCCAGACTGCAAATCAATGTACTGGAACTCCGAGCGATCAGACTTTGTCTGGATCCTTGCAAAGATCATCTTCAGGGGTGTCCGGTGTGATTTTAATTGGACAATGCCACGGCTGTGGCTTATGTCGATCACCAGGGGAGCACAAGATGTGTGGCTCTAGCAGTAGCTGGCATTGTACATGGGCAGAATGTTTTGTTCCAACCCTATCCACCGTACACATTCAAGGGGTGAGGCGGATTGCCTACGTCGACAGGAATTGGACCAGGGGGCATGGTCACTTCATCCGGAGGTTTTTCATCAGTTGTGTCCCAAGGGCCAATCTCCATCCTGCTTAAAAGTTGCTGGTTTCAACAGCTTGGCTGTTGAAGACTGGGTGCTGTAGGATAGAGGTTTGTCTGTTCCTGTGTTTCCTACACTGTTAAAAGCTAGGTAATTCACTAATAGGTAGATCTACCATCATACATGGGAGACGTACATTGCCTGGTCCGGGTCTCCTGGGGTTCATCCTCCCTCTATTGTGGTGGCTCGGATCTTGACCTTCCTCCAATGGGGGGTTGAGCAGCGCCTGGCCTTGAGTGCCACATCAAGAGCCAGGTGTTAGCCTTGGCGGTCTTCTTTCTTTCAAGGATGCTTGGCCACACTCTCCTTGGAGCCTACCTTTTTTTCCGGAGAGTTCGACTTTTTGGTCCCTCTAGTGCGGTCTTCATTGCCGCCTTAGGACCTCAATTTGGTGCTCTCAGTCTTTCAGAAACCTCCCTTTGAAAATCGTAGGGGGATTCCCCTTCTTACGCTGTCCCTGGAGGTGGCCCTTTTTGGTGGCAATCCACTTCTGCACGCAAAGTTTCGGAACTGGCGGCATTGTCTTCTCATTCTCCTTCTTTGGTGGTTCACAGTGAAAAGGTGGTTCTTCGCTCCTGTCTGTCGTTCCTTCCAAAGGTCATCTCTGATTTCCATTTGAATGAAGACCTTGTGTTGCCTTCCCTGTGTCCCTGACCGAAACATTCTATGGAAATTGCCTTGGATTCCCTGGATGTGGTTCGGTTGTACTTGGCTGCTATGGAGTCCTTCAGGAAGTCAGACTCACCATTTGTGCAGTGGCGGCTGGTGCTCAAAAATTTTTGGGGGGGGGGGGGGGGGGGGGCAGAAAAATGTAATAGGCATTGCTTTGCGGCAAAAAACGCTGTAAAAAAAATTGCGTGACTTTGAGGTCACAAAAGTGTGAAAGGGGCCTTCAGTAATCAAGGTATAGTGTGCCCCCTTCAATGCAGAGTGACCAGCGTGCTTCCTTTCAATGCAGAGAGACCAGCGTGCCCCCTTTCAATGCAAAGAGATCAGTGTGCCCCCTTTCAATGCAGAGAGATCAGTGTGCCCCCTTTCAATGCAGAGAGATCAGTGTGTCCCCTTTCAATGCAGAGAGATCAGTGTGTCCCCTTTCAATGCAGAGAGATCAGTGTGCCCCCTTTCAATGCAGAGAGATCAGTGTGCCCCCATTCAATGCAGAGAGATCATCTTGCCCCTTTTCAATGCAGAGTGACCAGCTTAGCATGCCCCCCCCCCCCCCAGACCAGCACTTACCTGATGCAGCGACGGCTTCTCCTCAGTCCCCCGGCATCTCCTCGAGTCCTCCCACCTCCTCCTTGGCCAAATGCATTATTTTTGCCTTTCGGCCAATCAGGAAGTGGGTTTTGGTCCCGCTTCCTGATTGGCCAGGAGGAGAATCCGAGTGACAATAGCGAATTTTCATTCGCTATTGTCACACAATGGGTGGGCTCCCTTTTCTGAAGCCTATTAGAGCCTCTGGCTCTAATCAGGTGACCCAGAAAAAAAAAAAAGCCCCATTGAACTCCATGCGTCCGGCACCCCGCATGCAGATTAGGGGGGCGGACGCATGGATGGGGGGGCGGCACCCCTGCGCCCCCAACACACCGGCCGCCACTGCATTTGTGATCACGGATGGACCTCGGAAGGTGTTGACTGTTTCTTCTGTGACCATTTTCCAGATGGATCAGATAGATGGTGATTCAGACCTATTCAATTAAGGGTCAAGTTTTCTCCTTTCCCTGTTAAGGTGTTCTCTACTTGGGCGCTTAGTGCCTCCTAGGCTTTCCGTCATCAGGCATCGGTGCCGGAGATTTGCAAGGTGGCTACCTGGTCTTCTGTGCACGATTTCACAAAATGTTATAAGTGGATGTGTTGGCACCTGTTGATGCTTCCTTTGGCCGCAAGGTTTTGCAGGCTGCTATTTAGGGGACCTGGTCCTCTTTGAGGGTGTATTATGTTTTAAGGTGGCTCCAGTTGTTTTGGTTGAGCTCCTGTTACCTGGTTGACTATGGTTTAGCCATGGGAATTTTTTCTGCTGTTCCCACCCCTCATGTTTAATACTGCTTTGGGATGTTCGACTGGTTAAGAAGATCAGGTACTGTGTCCGTCATTGAACGAAAGAGAAAATGGGATTTTTGACTTACTGTAAAATCCATTTCCCTGATGTTCATCGACGGACACAGAATCCACCCCTCTTAGAAGTTGGATTTGTTCTGACACTTCTGCTTGTAACAAAACTGAGTGTTTATAGCTGAGAGTGGTAGTATACCCCCTGGAACTGCCCATAGGCGTAGTCAAGCTTTTTTTTCTGCCTAGTGTCCTACTCCTGTAGGGGGAAGTATAACCCAGTGGTTAAGAAGATCAGGAGCTGTGTCCGTCAATGAACATCAAAGAAATGGATTTTACGGTTAGTCAAAAATCCAATTTTTAAGCAACAGACAGCATGGATTCATGAAAGACAGACATTGTCAAACCTAATTTCTACTTACAAGGGGGTAAGTAAAACCTTGCACAGAGGGGTGGCTGTTGAAAGTAGTATACTTGGACTTGGATTTGCAAAAGTGTTTGACACTGTTCCCCACACACAGCTAATGTGTAAGGTAAAGTCTACAGGTTTGGAAAGAAAACTGGCTAAAAGACAGAATTGAGAGAATAGTGGTTAAGGATTCTTACTCTAAATGGGCTAAGGTTATTAGTGGTGTACCCCAAAGTTCAGTGTTGGGACCCTTACTTTTTAATACATTTATAAATGATCTAGGGTCTGGGATTAAAAGTATAATGTCAGTCTTTG
Organism: Pelophylax lessonae; assembly: GCF_965119305.1. Classification (NCBI taxonomy): domain Eukaryota; kingdom Metazoa; phylum Chordata; class Amphibia; order Anura; family Ranidae; genus Pelophylax; species Pelophylax lessonae. The sequence continues at coordinate 630,663,376 of NC_138768.1, read as the reverse complement.
CAGATGACACCAAGCTATCCAGAGGAAAACATTCTTACAGGATATCTGCAACTTACAAGCTGACCTCAATGCACTGTTTAATTGGGTGACTATGCGGCAAATAAGGTTTATTGTTGATAATGTAAATGTATGCACCTGGGGGCTAAGCTAAGAATATGCATGAATCATCTATACCAGGGGGGAGTACATTTGGGGGGAATCAATGGTGCAGAAAATCTGGGGTTTTGTCATCTGGAATATGCAGTTCAGTGTTGGGCACCAGTTCTCAAACAAGGTATCGGGGAACTGGAGAAAATCCAGAGGACAATCAAACTGATAAGAGGCATGGAGGATCTCAGCTATAAGGATAGATTAGAGCAGCCTTTTTCAACCAGGGTGCCTTCAAGTTTCCTCAGGGGTATCTTGGCAAAATACCTAGAGATTGCCCAAAAATTGTATATAAGCCAGCGGGTGGATCAAGCCTTCCTTTTAGTTACACAAAGCCACAGGCTTTCAGTGTGCACCATTACAACCTTGTAGGCAACGGCATCCTACCAATCAATGATGTCATCGGTTGATAAGGAGTACGTCGGACACATGCTCACCTGTAATGATGGATGTTGCTGCATTATGTAAAACTATTAGTTTAGTTTTTACATTTAGGGGGGATATAATCAACATGTATAAATACATAAAAGGTCCATATAGTGAACTTGGTGTTGAGTTATTCACTTTTAAGGTCATCACAGAGGACAGGGGGGACTCTACATCTAGAGGAAAAATATTTAATCTCCAAATATGGAAAGGTTTCTTCACAGTAAGAGCTGTGAAAATGTGGAATAAACTTCCTCTAGAGGCGTTTCTGGCCAGCTCAGTAGATTGCTTTAAAAAGGCACAGATTATTTCCTAAATGTACAGTATCTCATAAAAGTGAGTACATATTCACATTTTTGTGAATATTTTATTATATCTTTTCATGTGACAACACTGAAGAAATGACACTTTGCTACAATGTAAAGTCCCCTCAAAATAACTCAACACACAGCCATTAATGTCTAAACCGCTAGCAACAAAAGTTAGCACATCCCTAAGTCAAAATGTCCAAACTGGGCCAAAAGTGTCAACATTTTTGTGGCCACCATTATTTTCCAGCACTGCCTTAACGCTCTTGAGCATGGAGTTCTCCAGAGCTTCACAGGTTGCCAATGAAGTCCTCCTCCACGATGACATCACAGAGCTAGTGGATATTAGAGACTTTGCGTTCCTCCACATTACGTTTGAGGATGCCCCACAGATGCTCAATAGGGTTTAGGTCTGGAGACATGCTTGGCCAGTCCATCACCTTTACCCTCAGCAAGGCATTGGTTGTCCTGGAGGTGTGTTTGGGGTCGTTATCATGTTGCAATACTGCCCTGCGGCCCAGTCTCTGAAGAGAGGGGATCATGGTCTGCTTCAGTATGTCACAGTACATGTTGGCATTCATGGTTCCCTCAATGAACTGTAGCTCCCAAGAGCCCGCAGCACTCATGCAGCCCCAGACCGTGACACTCCCACCACCATGCTTGACTGTAGGCAAGACACACTTGTCTTTGTACTGATCACCTGGTTGCCTCCACTCACGCTTGATACCGTCTGAACCAAATAAGTTTATCTTGGTCTCATCAGACCACAGGACATGGTTCCAGTAATCCATGTCCTTAGGCTGCTTGTCTTCAGCAAACTGTTTGCAGGCTTTCTTGTGCATCATCTTTAGAAGAGGTTTCCTGCTGGGACGACAGCAATGCAGACCAATTTGATACAGTGTGCAACGTATGGTCTGAGCACTGATAGGCTGACTCCCCACCCATTCAACCTCTGCAGCAATGCTGGCAGCACTCATGCGTCTGTTTCCCAAAGACAACCTCTGGATATGACGCTGAGCACGTGTACTCAACATCTTTGGTCAACCATAGCGAGGCCTGTTCTGAGTGGAACCTGTCCTGTTAAATCGCTGTATGGTCTTGGCCACCATGCTGTAGCTCAGTTTCAGGGTCTTGGCAATCTTCTTATAGCCTAGGCCATCTTTATGTAGAGCAACAATTCTTTTTTTTTCAGATCCTCAGAGAGTTCTTTGCCATGAGGTGCCATGTTGATTTTCCAGTGACCAGTATGAGAGAGTGAGAGCAATAACACCAAATTTAACACACCTCCTCCCCATTCACACCCGAGACCTCGAAGCACTAACGAGTCACATGACACCGGGGAGGGAAAATGGGCCAATTTGGACATTTTTACTTAGGGGTGTAGTCCCTTTTGTTGCCAGCGGTTTAGACATTAATGGCTGTGTGTTGTGTTATTTTGAGGGGACAGCAAATTGACACTGTTATACAAGCTGTACACTCACTACTTTACATTGTAGCAAAATGTAATTTCTTCAGTGTTGTCACATTAAAATATATCAAAATATTTACATATTTATATTAATATTTATATTTAAAATATTTAAAAATGTGAGGGGTGTACTCACTTTTGTGAGATACTGTACATAATATAACTGGGTACTAACATTTATAGGTAAAGTTGATCCAGAGAATATCCGATTGCTTCTCGGGGGATCAGGAAGGAATTTCTTCCCTTGCTGGAGCAATTTGGATTATGCTTTGCTGGGGTTTTTCGCCTTCCTCTGGACCAACTGTGAGTATAGGATTGTGTATATGGGATTGTATGGTTGTGTTTTTTTTTTTTTTTTTTATTGGATGAACTAGATGGACTAGTGTCTTTTTTCAACCTGACTAACTATGTAACTATGTCATTACTGAGTTTTCGTTCAGCAGAAGCAGTTGATTTAGACTCTTATGCTGAGCATACACACTGCAATTTCAAGTACATTCTAACCAGTTTTTAATTGGCAAACTATTGAGCCCCATGCACACTGGATATTTAGCCCCAATTCATAAGGCTTAGGCATTTACATGAGGCGGAAGGCACCAGTGCCCCATTCAGCCCTGCTGTTGGCTGCCTGATAAACTCTGAGGGGATGACAGCTGCTATGGCTTGATGGTGCACCAAGTTCCAGTAACATTTAGGGCAGTATGCACCCAGGGAGGAATGCCCTAAATGCAAGAAGTCTTGCCTCAAGTATATCTATAAACACACTAAACAAGGAAAATTTAATATAGTGTATTGCAGTTTCCAAATACTTTCTCTTTCGTTCATTGACAGACACAGCTCTTAATCATTATGGCACCGCACGAACCCACTGTTTTCTTATAGCCTGGTTTGTGTAGCGTTGGTGGCCATTTTCCTATAGTTTCCCATTGAAAATAGCGGCAGTCATGTTTTTGGAGCTTAGATGGGCGGTGATTCGGTGGTGGGAAGTCCTCAGCCTCTAGTGCTAATAGCCAGACATGCCTTTTACTGATCTCCCTGCCGTGTGCAGAAGCTTACTGTGAGGTGACTAGTGGTGGTGAGTGCCTGGGGCTTCCTCTCCCTTTTGCTGCTATATAGCGGTAGTACTGTGCTGGGCCTTGTGGTGCGGACAGCGCAGTGGGTGGTCCCTTACAGTGTGTTTTTACACTTGTGGTGCTGATTCCCCTCTCCATTCATGGAATCACTGAAACATGTTCCCACCTGATCCACTCTCAGAGGCTGCCGGGCCCTCCGGGGGCCACACAACTGGCTGCACTGACAGCGGTTCTGGAGTCCTTGGTGTCCAAAGTGGATTTGGTCCTGGGCAAACACCTGCTTCCTCTGTCTCTTCAGATCCAGGGTCTGACTCAGATGCCAGTTACCCTTCGGGGTCTGTGTCCACGCACCCCAGGTGCTCAGATATTGAGGATGATTCCTCTAGCAGCACATGAAAAGGGGCTAGTGGATGCTCTAATTGTATCGGTGCGTGAAAACCTTACATATGAAAGATGCGACTGATGCAGCATCAGAGGCGCGGGTCACCTTTGGCATCCACAGGTCCTCCAAAGCGCCAAGGGTGTTCCCCTTTCTCGCCTTCTTTGACGATATTGTCTCAAAACAGAGAGGGTCCCTAAAAAGGAACTTTCTCTTACGTCCTCCGACAGTCGCCGCCTCTTCATATTTGTCACTAATGGGGTTATTGACCTTTCCTCCGTAGGAGAAGCTAGGCAACAGAATATATTAATATCAAAGCTTTTAGCATATCCCACCCCCAGGGGGTGGTCCCCTCAGTCAATACCTCCCTGCTTCCTGCATACCAACTCAGTTTCATATGCCTAGCTCAGGAGTATGCAGGCTGTTCCTGTGCTGGGGCTCTTAGTCTCAGCCACTTTTCTCTTTTTTGATTTTATTTGAAGTTTTTTCTCTTTCTTCTACTTAGCTGTTTATTTTCAGTGTTAGTTAGTTCTTCTGATGAAGATGATCGTGCGGCGCTGGGTCTCAGTCTGGCCACCCTGGATCCCAGGGCTCAGGGCCAGGGGCTTCCCAGCCTGCCATCGAGCGTTCAGCTTAGGTTTTGCCCTGGCACATTGAACGACCCATCCCTGTTCGCTGCAGGGATGCTATCGGTGAGGTGGCTACCTCACTGGACGCCATTGCGGTTTCGCACTGCAACTCCACTGCGTCAGGCTTGCGACACTCCCTGTCCTCAGTACTGCGGTTTGGTCGCTGGAGCAGGCTCCCCACGCCATCCGGACTGGTAAGTGTAACTCTATGTGGGGACCTGTCTTTTTTGGGTGTCAGTCTGGGACTGTGTGACCCTGCATGTCTGTGTGGCTGCTGTGTTCCCTGTCAGCTCCTGTGTGCACTTGCTGCCTGTGTGTGGGCTGTAAGGGGGGGGGGCTCTCCCGCTCTGCTGGGTGTCATATGCAGCAGTCAGATTTTCAGCATGCTGTGCGGCGATCGCTGCGGCGATCCGCCATTTTTCTGGGGCAAAAGTTATGGTGGCAGGTCCTGTAAGGTACTGCACAGCGTTTTTTGGCGCCAAACGCCGCCATTTCGAGCGGCGATCGATCACCACATGCCAGCGTCATGTTCCCTTTGCCCAGGGTTTTTTCCTCAGCCAGCGGCCATGTTTGTGTAGCCTTGCATAGGCTTCATAGGGGCGGTCAGTCTTGCATCACTTCCTTTTCCTCTGGGACAGCGATTGGTGCAGCAGCCTGTGTGAGCTCTCCAGGTTTTATATCTCCCTTTTTCCTGTATTCCTTGCCCAGTTTCTTGTCCCTTTGGGGGTCAGTGTGTTCAGTGGGTGCGGTGGGCAGCGCTCGCCGCGATCTTAAAGGGGCAGTACCCTTTATTAATTACTTTGCTGGGGCATGGATTCTCTGGATTGCAAGTTTCCTCCCACCCTGGTGGGGGGCCAAGGGGCTGCTGCTTCCCCCGAGGGGGCTGATCTGGCTACTATTGTGGCTAACTTAGCTGCTCAGGTGCAGATGCTGGTGGCTGATCGATCCACAAAACGGCCCAGGATGTCTATTTCCTCTGATTCAGAGGGTGATGGGGCTGCTATGGCTGGAGTGCCCTTCTCAGGGTCTCACTCATCCCTGGACCTTGTGGGGTCTGACGGGGAGGCTGAGGTGGAAGGGGTTGATAATTCTCCCCCTGGCTCGTCTGAAGAGCTTGCACTCATGGATGAGTTGGTTGCTTCTATCAAGCAAACGCTGCATTTGCAGGATGAACCATGTCCTCCTGCTTTGATGTCCTCTTATGGGACGCAGAGAAAACGCAAAACATTGCAGGTTTTTCCTTGCTCTACGGAATTTCAGCGCGCGGTTGATGAGCAATGGCGCAATTTAAAAAAGCCTTTTGCTGTGCCGAGTAGGTTCAAGCTGCGTTATCCCTTTTCACCGGCTACTGATGAGCGTTGGTGTGTACCGCCTCAGGTGGATCACGCGGTGGCGATTTTGAATAAATCGACTGCGATCCCTGCTGAGGATACCCGGTGTTCCGGGACCCTACGGACAGGAGATTGGAGTCTCTGGCCCGTCATACTTATACGGTTGCTGGTTCTATGCTGAAGCCTATTTTTGCTTCCATTATGGCAGCCCAGGCTATTGCGGATTGGACGCAGGTGCTCAGGCGCACCCTGGTGGCTGACTCTGCCCCGCCGACAACTTTGGCTATGGTGGATCAGATTCATCAGGGTGTCATGTATTTGTGTGATGCGGACTTGGATTTAGTCCCTTTTGGCTGCGCGTCTTTCTAGTGTGGCGGTCTTGAACCGTCGCCTGATATGGCTGAAATGTTGGTCTGTTGACCAATCTTCTCGCAAGACTTTGGCTAATTTGCCCTACGCGGGATCTCGTCTTTTTGTCGACTCTTTGGATACTCTGATAAAGGGTATTTCTGGGGGTAAGAGCACTCTCTTGCCCCAATCTCACAAGAATAAGTTTGTTCGTGGTAAGAAGAATGCTTCGTTTAGGCCCTCTCAGGGGTCCTTTCGTGCCTTTCGGTCGCACTATAAGGGCAAGCCCTTCAAAGGCCAAGGCTCCCAGAAGAAGCCGTGGGCGGGTAAGCAGAAGTCCGGCCAGTCCGGATCCGCTGCCCATAGCAATGCGGCCTGAAGGGGCGCCCTCACCCGTTTCTGGGGTGGGGGGACGTTTGCTTGGTTTTCTTCAACCCTGGCTGGACCGCGTTCGGGACAGGTGGGTTCAGGAAATTGTTCGATCTGGATACAAGATCGAGTTTCTCTCTCGGCCGGCGGGCAGATTTTTCCCCTCAAACCTTCAACTGCCTCCGGAGCGCTTGCAGGATCTGCATCTGGCGGTGCGGGACCTGCGGGCCCAGGGAGTGGTGGTTCCGGTGCCTCATCGGGACAGATTTCGGGGGTTCTATTCCAATCTGTTCACTGTGCCCAGAAAGGAGGGCAAAGTACGTCCGATTCTGGACTTGAAAGCTCTGAACCGCTTTGTGCGGGTTCCCAAGTTTTGCATGGAATCCCTGCCCTCGGTGGTGGCTGCCCTGGTTCCGGGGGAATTCATGGCCTCCATCGACTTGAAGGATGCGTACCTACACATCCCCATTTTCGAGGGTCACCAGAGGTACCTTCGATTTGCCATTGCGGAGGATCATTATCAATTCGTGGCGTTACCCTTCGGTCTCGCTTCGGCTCCGCGGGTTTTCACCAAGGTGCTTGCGCCGGTTCTGGCCTTGTTGAGGGCCCAGGGCATTTCTGTCCTGGGGTATCTGGATGATATCCTGATTCGGTCTGCGACCAGTCAGGGCCTGGTGAACAACCTGTCCGTCACGATGCAGACTCTGCAGGAATTCGGTTGGATGATAAATTTTCCAAAATCGACGTTGTGTCCGTCGGTTCGTCTTTTCTACCTGGGGATGATTCTGGATTCTGTTCAGGCGAAGGTCTTCCTGCCGGAAGACAAGCTTCGGACACTTCAGTGCGAAGTCAGGTCCCTCAGGGACAATCAGTGCTCGTCCCTCCGGACGTGTATGAGGTGTCTGGGGTTGATGGTTTCGGCCTTCGAGGCGATCCCCTTCGGCCAGTTTCACACGCGGGAGGTCCTGGCCAAGTGGGACGGGCGTCTGCAATCTCTGGATCTGCGGCTGTCGTTAAGCCATCTCACCCGAAGGGGTCTTTTGTGGTGGCTCCAGCCCCCGGCGGTGTCGGGGGGCAAGTCCTTTCGTCCTTTGTCGTGGACGGTGATCACCACGGATGCCAGCCTGTCGGGCCGGGGTGGTGTTCTGTCCGCACAGGGAACTTGGTCGGAGGAGGAATCCTCCCTTCCGATCAACATTCTGGAATTGCGAGCGATAAATCTCTGTCTTCTGCGTTGGACAGACAGGCTTCAGGGCCGTCCGGTTCGGGTGCAGACGGACAATGCCACAGCGGTGGCCTACATCAACCACCAAGGGGGCACCAGGAGTGCCCAGGCGGCTCGGGAAGTAGCCAAAATTCTGTCTTGGGCCGAGACGCACGTCCCGGCGATCTCTGCAGTTCACATTCCGGGGGTGGAAAACTGGCAGGCGGATTATCTGAGCCGCCAGACCCTGGACCAGGGGGAATGGTCCCTTCACCCGGATGTCTTCCAGATGTTGTGCGTGAAGTGGGGGTCCCCAGATGTGGACCTGTTCGCGTCTCGTCTAAACCACAAGGTGGAAAGGTTCGTGGCAAGGATGCGCGATCCTCGGGCAGACGCCTCGGACACGTTAGTGACGCCCTGGCATCGGTATCGCCTGACGTACGCCTTTCCACCGATTCAGCTGCTGTCCAGGTTCCTTCGCAGGTTGGCCTCGGAACCGAAAACGGTGATTCTGGTGGCACCGGACTGGCCTCGCCGGTCTTGGTACGCAGACCTCGTGAATCTGGCGATCGACGCTCCGTGGCGTCTGCCTTTTCGAGCAGACCTTCTGTCTCAAGGACCGATATTCAATCCTGCTTTACAGTCGCTGGCTTTGACGGCCTGGCTGTTGAAAGCCAGGTCCTGAAGGATAGGGGTCTCTCCCCTGAGGTCATTCCCACCTTGATCAAGGCCAGGAAGGCCTCTTCAGGGAAGATTTACTACCGTACTTGGAAAGTGTATTTTGCCTGGTGTGAGTCCAGGGGGTTTTCTCCTCGCTCATACTCGGTGTCGAGAGTGTTGGCTTTCCTTCAAACGGGCGTGGACCAGCGTTTGGCATTGGCCACGATTAAGGGTCAGATTTCTGCGCTGGCCGTTCTTTTTCAACGTCCTGTGGCGTCTAACTCTTTGGTTAGCACCTTTGTTCAAGGGGTGCGACATTTGGTCCCTCCTAGGAGGGAGTCTTTGCCTCTATGGGATTTGAACCTTGTTCTGTCCGTGTTGCAACATGCTCCTTTTGAAAATATCAGGGAGATCTCGTTGTCTTTGTTGTCTAAGAAGGTTGCCTTCTTAGTGGCGATCACTTCGGCTCGCAGGGTGTCTGAGCTGGCGGCTTTGTCCTGCAAGTCTCCGTATTTGGTGATTCACTTGGATAAGGTGGTCTTGCGACCTTACCCATCTTTTCTTCCGAAGAGGATCTCTGAATTTCACCTCAATGAGGACATTGTCTTGCCTTCGCTTTGCGCGAAGCCTAAGCATCCGAAGGAGGTGGCTTTACATTCCTTGGATGTTGTTAGGGCGATCAGGGTTTACCTGTCATCGACTAAATCCTTTCGCAAGTCGGATTCTCTCTTTGTCCTTCCTGAGGGACCTCGGAAGGGCATGGCGGCGTCGGCTTCTACCATCGCCAAATGGATCAGACAGACCATTGAGCAGGCCTATGCTTTGAGGGGGAAGGTTCCTCCCGTGCCTGTGAAGGCGCACTCTACCAGATCTTTGAGTACGTCTTGGGCCTGTCATCATCGGGCTTCTGTGGCCCAGGTGTGTAAGGCGGCGACTTGGTCGTCCGTTCACACCTTCTCAAAATTTTACAAAGTGGATGTTCAGGCATCGGCAGATGCTTCTTTTGGCCGTAAAGTTCTTAGTGCGGCAGTGCCTTAGGGTCCCTTGTTTAGGCCCTTGGCTGTTGGGGTGTTTTTACCCCTGGGTTACTTGTTTTTTCCTGGGTTGTTGCTCCTGTTGAGCACGTTTTTCCTGTTGCCCAGTTGGTTCTCTTACTTTGGTAAGGTTCCTTTCTCTGATGTGGGTATTGCGTTGCTTTAGGCGCGGCTGCTGTTTTCCCACCCCTCATGTCTACACTGCTTTGGGACGTCCCCATTAGTGACGAATATGAAGAGGCGGCGACTGTCGGAGGACGTAAGAGAAAACTGAATTTTTGTAAAATCTTACCTGTAAAATTCCTTTCTCTGAGTCCTCCGACAGTCGCCGCCCCGCCCCTCTTTTGGGGTTTGTTTATGTACTCTACTGCTATTCTACTGAAACTGAGTTGGTATGCAGGAAGCAGGGAGGTATTGACTGAGGGGACCACCCCCTGGGGGTGGGATATGCTAAAAGCTTTGATATTAATATATTCCGTTGCCTAGCTACTCCTACGGAGCAAAGGTCAATAACCCCATTAGTGACGAATATGAAGAGGCGGCGACTGTCGGAGGACTCAGAGAAAGGAATTTTACAGGTAAGATTTTACAAAAATTCAATTTTTGCAATTCCTAAGCATTTTGCTATGCGATACCCTTATGAGGGGTCCCTCCTTAAAAAATGGACGGTACCTCCTGTAGTGGACTCTCCGGTTTCCAGGTTGAATAAAGCCACGGTAATACCGGTGGAAGAGTCTCCGGGTCTTCTCTGATCTGGCTAATAGGAGGTCTGAGGCCTTGACCCACCACATGTTCACTGTGGCTGGGTCGGCACTTAGGCCGGTGTTCACCATCACCCTGGTATCACAAGCCATGACTGAATGGGCAAAAATTTTACCCTGGGGCCTGGAGGAGAAACTGCTATCTCCTGAGTTTTTGGAGCTGGCGGATCAATTGATCCAAGGGCTATAGTTCATCTGTCACGACTCTTTGGATGCCGTTCCCTTGCTTTCTAGACTTTCTGTCTCTGTGGTGGTCCTGCGGTGCATTATCTGGCTGAAGTGCTGGTCCACGGACCAGGCTTCTTAGAATGCCTTGTCCGATCTTCCATTCGTGGGAGATCGCCTGTTTGGAGATTCCTTGGATAACATCATCAAAGGCCTCACAGGGCTAAAGTGTACTCTTCTTCGTCAGGCTTTCAAGGGTAAGAAGTCAGGGACTCTCTTTTTCTGCTTACATCTGCTCAGGATCTCAGGGCAGGGGATATAAACCCTTCAGGGCCTCCAATGGGGGGTTCAAAGAAGTCTTGGTTGGGCAAACCAAGAGCTGGGTCTGCCAGGCCTGCGGACAAAAATTCCTCCCCATGAAGGGGCGCCCTCACCCGTATCAGGGGTCCACAAAGTCGTTTGATCCAGGTACAAGATCGAGTTTCGATCATATCTGCCGGAAGGTTCTTTCCTTCCAACCTACACTTATCCCCAGATCGCTTACATGATCTATATGGGGCAGTGCAAGACTTGTTGTCTCAAGGGGTGATTGTCTGGGTTCCGATGTCGGAACACTTTCAAGGTTTCTATTCAAACCTGTTTACGGTTCCCAGGAAGGAAGGCAAGGTGCATCCAATTCTGGACCTCAAGGCGCTGAACTGCTTTGTGCGGGTACAGAAGTTTTCAATGGAGTCCATTTGCATGGTGGTAGCATCCCTACATCAGGGGGACTTTCTCGCATCCATCAATATCAAAGATGCTTACCTTCACATCCCTATTTGTATCTCCCATCAGTGCTTCCTCCGATTTGCCATGGGCGAGGAGCATTATCAATTTGTGGCATTACCCTTTGGTCTCGCCTTTGCTCCTTGGGTCTTCACAAAAGTGCTGGCCCCAGTTCTAGCATTACTGCGTCAGCGGGGGATCGTAATACTGGGGTGCCTGGACGATTTGCTTTTGCGTGCAGTCTTAGACTGCTCTGTTGGCCAACTTGGAGATCACTCTGCAAATGCTGAGGGAGTTTGGTTGGATTCCGAATCTTCAGAAGTCTGTTCTGGTCCCATCCACGAGCCTGGAAAATTTGGGACTGACTCTGGACTCGGCCTCAGCCAGAGTGTTTCTCCCTCTGGCAAAACTTCAGAAGTGTCAGGAGGCGATTTCGGCTTCAGCTGTCCAGCAGACGGTGGTTTCTTAAGACTTGCATGCGGGTGCTGGGCTTCATGGTGTCTACCTTTTGAGATGGTTCCATTTGCACAGTTCCACACAATATCTCTGCAAAAGGAGAAGTGGAACAAGGATCCTTAGTCTCGGGACAATCTGATCATGTTGAGCCGGAGAACAAGGGGGTCCCTGGTTTGGTGGCTTCGCTCTCCGGCACTTCTTAAGGGAAAATCTTTTCTTCCCCTGTACTGGATGGTTGTCACCACAGATGCCAGCCTATCCAGGTGGGAACAGGGAAGAAAAAAGGCACCTCTGAGTACAGCTGACAACACTTTATTGCACAAACAACAAGCAGACTTACAAGATGGATGACATGTATCGTCACGGCTCGGGTCTCTTCCTGGTCCCACGACTTGTCCTATCCTCTAACTGTCCAGCAGCAGAGAGATCACTGAAAACGGAGTATCAGTAATAAAATTCAGTTCATGCATAAGACAGTGCCAGTATTCGTGAAGGTCATTGATTACACAGTATTAAATGCAGGTCCTATTACCAAACAAACACAACCACTATTGACCGTAATCATGAACAGTCATGTAGAATTGATGTCATTTGACATCATATCTTCACCCCGGTTCCCGATCATTTTAGGTCTACCTTGGTTATTAACGCATAAACCCACTTTCCTTTGGGAGTCCCTCAGCTTGCAATTCAATTCCTTGTATTGCAAAGAGACTTGTCTAAACTCCCTCAACACATATCCCTCATATGCGTTAAACAACACAGGAACGAATCCCTTGATACCACCTTCCTTTGTGGATTTCAGTAACATCTTCTCCAAAAAGAAGGCAGAGACCCTATTACCCCATAGGATCTATGACTGTCCCATAGATCTCTTACCAGACAGTAAGATACCTTTTGGGCATATTTACCCCCTTTCACAACCTGAGTTGGTACATTTAAAACAATATCTTGATGAGAATTTGAGGAAAGGGTTTATACGCCCCTCCACATCACCTGCAGGGGTCGGAATGTTTTTTGTTCGTAACAAGGATGGTAGCCTTAGGCCTATAATTGACTACAGACAATTGAATGAAATTACAATTAAGAACAGGTACCCCCTCCCATTAATCCCTGAACCTTTAGATCGGTTACAGGAAGCCTCAATTTTCACAAAACTTGATTTAAAAGGTGCTTACAATCTCATCCACACTAGAGAAGGTGATGAATGGAAGACAGCTTTCCAAACTCGGTACGGGTTATATGAATATGAAGTGATGCCTTTTGGCCTCTCCAATGCCCCGGCAACCTTTCAGTATTTCATCAATGACATTTTTCGAGATCTCCTAGACATCTGTGTGGTTGTCTATCTCGATGACATCTTAATTTACTCAAATAACCTCAAAGACCATCGCAGACATGTTGGATGGGTATTGGCTAGATTAAGAGCTCACAACTTATATGCCAAACTTGAGAAATGTATCTTCGAAGCTGAAAAAAATCTCCTTCCTTGGTTACTCTATCTCCAAGGAAGGAGTTCAGATGGAAAACACTAAGGTTGACTGTATATTGAACTAGCCAACACCAACCAGTAAAAAGGCAGTTCAAAGGTTTCTGGGGTTCTCCAATTTCTATAGGAAGTTCACAAGAAATTTCTCCCACATTGCTAGGCCTTTGACCCTCTTAACCAGTAGTAAATCCAAATTCCAGTGGGATTCTCAAGCCCAAAAAGCTTTTTTTGAACTTAAAACCAAATTCTCTTCTGCACCTATTCTCAGGTTACCTGATCCGAATCTGCAGTATATACTTGAAGTTGACGCATCTCAGGTTGCAATAGGAGCAGTACTTTCCCAAAAACCCAATGCTTTCTCACCATACATCCAGTTGCATTATTTTCTCGCACATTAACCAGCCCAGAACAGAATTACCCAATTGACGACAAAGAATTTCTCGCTCTTAACGCGTCCTTAGAGAATGGGCGTAATCTGATAGAGGGTACCGTACTACCCATAATTATTTATTCCGATCATAGTAACTTACAGTACATACAGCGGTGTAAGACATTATCCGCTAGACAGATTAGATGGGCATTCTATTTTGATAGATTTAATTTCAACATTACATATAGACCAGGGTCTAAGAATGGTAAAGCTGATACCTTATGCAGACTGGTTGAGAGTTCGTCCTCCACTACTCCTTACATTAACATACTGTAATTCCACAAGAGAAATTCATTAACGTAATGGATGTACTCAAATAGGAGTTCAAACAAGCCCTCTTACAAGAACAACCCATATTAAAATTGCAGAAGTATGTTAAAGGCATCCTTTATAAAGGGTCAAAACTCTATGTTCCCACAACACTCTGTAGTAAAATCTTGCATATGAACCATGATCTTCCCCTCGCTGGACATCCTGGGGTATGAAAAACTTTGGAACTAATACAAAGATTATTGGTGGCCAGGGTTGTACCAGACTGTTCGGGATTATGTTGGTTCTTGTGAAACTTGTGCACAGTCCAAACATGACACCAGTTCACCTTTTGGTCAATTATCTAACTCACCCAAACCTTGGGGAGCTCTTTCCATGGGTTTTATTGTAGATTTACCCCCCTCAGGGGGTTACATCACAGTGTTGGTTGTGGTTGATACCTTAACTAAAATGGCTCATTTCATCCCGCTAAAAAAGCTTCCTACAGCGAAAGAAACTGCTACAGCCTTCATTGGAGAAATAGTGAGATTACATGGTCTTCCATTCTCTTTACGCTCTGATAGAGGTTCACAGTTAATTTCCAAATTTTGGAGATCGCTCTATTCTGCTCTCTAAATTGAACAACAATATTCCAGTGCGTATCATTCCCAGATGAATGGGCAGACAGAGCGGCTCAATAGAGTTCTGGAACAGTACATTCGTTGTTATTGCACTCATCTACAGGATGATTGGCATGTACTCATTTCTCTTGCGGAGTTTGCGTACAATAACATGATTAGCTGCACTACAGAAAAAAACGCCTTTCTTTGCAAATTATGGCTACCACCCATCTTTTTTCCCATCACAACAATTTTTAACCTCCAACAATCCAGCATCTCAGGATTATCTGCAATTCCTACAGGGTATCCATCAGTGTTTAAAAAGAAGTATTTCCCAAGCCCAACTCTGTCAAAAAAAATATTATAATGCCAGATGGAGACCCGCACCTTCCTATAGAGTTGGGGACTTGGTGTGGTTATCCATCAAGAATTTATGCCTCAATATACCTTCTAAGAAATTCAGCAGTCTATTTATTTGACCGTTTCCTATACAAAAGATTATTAACTCATTGGCTATGTGTCTCCATCTTCCTGCTCACTTAACGATTCACCCGACGTTCCATGTTTCATTACTCAAACCTCATAAAGCAAATTAATTCCCAAATAGGACATTAACCCCAATGCCTCCAGTTCTAGTTGATGGACAGGAGGAATTTGTTGTTCATTCAATCTTGGATTCTAGAATTAGAAGAAGAAAATTACAATATTTAATCCGCTGGAAGTCCTATGGTCCTCACGAGGATTCATGGGAGGATGCGTCGGACGTACATGCTCCCATACTTGTTTGTCGGTTCCGTTCGCGTTACCCTCACAAACCGAAGATACCGTGAACCCCTGGGGTGGGTTCCATTGCCGGGGGGTCCTGTAACAGACTCACCTACTCCTCGTTCCATGCGTCGGTTCGTGGATCCGTCGGCGTATCACGTGACTCCGCCCATCCACAACTTAAAGCGTTAGTATACCGCTTTCTTTGACTCTTAACTACAGATAAGCCTATAATAAGGCTTACCTGTAGGTACAATTAATATCTCCTAAACCTGCATGGTTTAGGAGATATTACCACTGCATGCAGCCGCTGACGAGTGCGGCGCATGCGCTCTGAAGGTCCGGCGGACCTTCAGAGTTCCTTGCCGGAAATTGCCGGAAAATTACTCCTGCACGCATGCACGGGAGTGACGTCATCGCGGCTCCGGCCACTCACAGCGCCGGAGCCGCGGAACTTGGAAGAGACGCCGTGGGATCATGTCCGCTCCCACAGCGGTGTCCGGGGGTCTGTGTCGGGGCTTCATTCTAAGGTAAGTAATTCATAATGAGCTAGTATGCGATGCATACTAGCTCATTATGCCTTTGTCTTGCATGGTTTATTTTTTTTTCATTAGAGTATACTACCACTTTAAGCCGCAAACTTCAATCTCCCAGTGTCTCAGCAACATAGCAGACGCCGGGGAGCAGCTTCTCCAAGCCGTTGTCTCTCTCTCTCGTGGGGCTGCCATCCGACCTCCTTACTCTCACATCATATCTTGAATCAATGCCCCATCTACTAGCGGAACAGTGGAACTACACCCTCTGCTGATTTCAAATACTATTGATACCATCAAACAGCAAGTATACTACCTTAATCATCAATTGTTCCATCTGCTTAAGGTCTTACTGTGATGTTACTGTAGCCTGTATTACCAAACCTAATATTGGTACGCATTGTTCCATTACTCAGTGGTTGACTTCCGCAGCTGAGGTCCATATATAAATTGTGTTAGTTTTTACAGATCTTGGCTTTTCTCCAGTGAGGGGTCGAGCAACGTTTTGCCTTGAGTACCATTAAGGGCCAGGTGTCAGCCTTGGCGATTTTCTTTCAACGTCCGTTGGCCTCACACTCCTTGGTGCGTACTTTTCTCCAGGGAGTGAGACACTTGGTTCCCCCAATGCGGTCTCCATTGCTACTGTGGGACCTCAATTTGGTGTTGTCAGTTCTTCTCCTTCGGGAAATTCCCCTGCTTACATTGTCCCAGAAGGTGACCTTTTTGGTGACTATTACTTCGGCACGGTGTCTGAGCTGGCGGCTCTGTCTTGCTGTTCACCTTATCTAGTTGTTCACAGGAATAAGGCGGTTCTTCAAAAATCCCTATAAAGAAAACAAACTTATCCATGTTTCTGGATTTATATGTGCTTTAAAGGCCAGGTTCACAATAAGGCGGCCGCGATTTTATCCAAATTTCAGTGCGATTATGTAGCGCAATTTTTTTAGTTTTTTTGCTTTTTGACTCCTCTTTGCTGTCTGTGAGCAGGAACGAGTCATTGGTTGGTAAGGAGCTGGCACCTGCCAATGTCCTTAACAACCAGTGGCTCATCTCTGCTGTCAGCCAGGGGATTTCTGACTGACAGCAGAATGTAAATAACTGCAAAAATAATAATAATAAAAAAAAAAAAAATGGAGTGAGCCCCCCCCCCCCCCAAATCTATCCTAGATGCTGATCTGAGCATGCAGGCCAGCAAAAGGGGGAGGCCAAAACCATGCTACATGCCCTCAACATTGGAGGGTGCTTTGTCCCTATGTTTATGAGGACAAGGACATTTCCCCACAAGCAAGGGGCCCCAGACACCCCCCCCCCCCCATGTGAATGAGTAAGGCGTACATACCACAACTCCTTCACCCAAAAATGTCAAATGTAAATAAAAACACAAAACGGTTTTTGAGAAGTCCTTTATTTGCATGACAGTTCCGCTTCCCAATGCCACTTAAATAAACAATTCATCTCCATTGAAGTCTACTGGGCACAACATCATGCTGCATCGTACCAAGGTAGCACATGTATCTTCCCCAAAGTTGCATCGCATTTGCGTTTGCACTTTAAAGGAGATGTTTATACTTACCTAGGTGGATGCAGCATCGGTCCCCTGGCGCCTCTGCACTGAGAACTGAGCGATCGGACATTGGTTCTGACAGCTCCCCGAGCAGAGAGCTGGTGACTGTCAGTCAGTAGCTCTCTGCTCTGCACCCTCTTCACTCATTGGAGCACTGAGCTGTGGAGGGGTGGGGAGTGGCAGGCTCAGGCCCTCAGTGGCTCGCTGAGAGGCTGAGCTGGGTGTTGCTCCAAGCACCTGGCGGATCCCGACTTCCATTGTCGTGATGAAGCGGTGCCTGGACTGACATCTGTGATGTCAGCAGAGAGCGGACATCAGACTGATCTCTGCTGAAAATGGGTCACAGGAGTGCAAAACAAACTGCACTCCGAGTTTTGGCTGTACATCTCCTTTAAAAGATCTGCTTTAAGAGTATAGATTTTACCCCAGTGTAGTATAGTAGCAGGATCTGTCGGGATTTTATTACCGGTAATCTAAGCTGTGTATAGATAGTGTACATTTGCTGCACTAATGACATTGCTTGTAATTTATTTCAACAACTACTGTACAAAATTAATTCCACAGAGAGCAGTGTGAACTGCCTGCGAGTGACATGGGATGCGGGAACCTGCACTGGAATTGCACTGGCTCCCGCATTGCACAGGTGTGATTTTGGAATGAATGGACTTTACCGAACGAAAACCACACACACTGTTTAAAATATTTGCTAGTTTGAGGAAAGAAAATGTATCCTGCTCGTCACTACATTTGAAAGGGAAAATTAAAGCGGTTCTAACGGCAGAAGGTTTTTTTACCTTTATTTTTTTCAAATCTGTTTATTAATATATTAGTTCACAAAACAAAACAGTAAACTACAACAACAAAACAGAGAATAGTTGACATTGAGTATTCTGGTGTAGCCCTCGCAGGGGACACATATAACCATTGTTTGATCCCATCTTGAAAGAAAAGGCAACATATATAACCATGTCAGACTGCCCCTAGATCCAGGCGCAAGTGACCCTCTCTTGACAAATGTTGCACTGCAGAAATGCATTCCACCCCCCCCCCCCCCCAATATCCCCGAACTCACAACCATAAACCTAGGAAGCTATGACAGGGTCCGCCAGCCACCCAGACCAAATCCTGTCATATTTTTATGGGGCAGCCCCTGTGCGCGTATGTATCTTTGTACATTGGAAGATTGCTGTTGACATGGCCTTTCCAGAAGGAGACAGAAGGAGGAGCCCTTTTCTTCCGGTGTAGGGTGATAGGGTTTTTTCACCTTTGGTATGTAATAGGTTACCCACCACCAGGCCTAATATAAAAGATTCAATTGCCCTCAGAATCCGTGCTGATGTGTAATCATTGACTGTTGCAGTAACCTCCTCCCAGTAACTCTTGATCCTAGGACATGGCCAAAAGATGTGCATAAAATTCCCCCCAGGATCCCCACATCTCCAACACTACAAGGAGTGAGAGGAGTTAATCAAATGCAGTTTGGCGAAGTAAAGTAAGCCCTGTGTACTATCTTAACCTCCCTGGAGGTCTGATTATGTCAGAATTTTTGTGCTAAAAGCAGTACATTGTTTTGCATGGAAATATGTTGTTTTATATTTTAGGCCTGTAATTCTTAGGAATAACCCACTTAAATCTGTCCAAACAAGAGTCTAGTAGATATCCTGGGTATCCCAGGTATGATAAAGTCTGAAACATGAAATCATAAATTCTAATATAATAATAATACATTTTATTCAATAATATAATCAAACCAAAAACACTAAAATATGTACAAACAAGGGGTGCGATATTACTAGTCACTGTAATAAAGGTTCAGTAAACATCTCGGGTATGAAATATTTCAAAACATGGGACTGCACAAAGTTCGACGTCACAATCGGGACAATAGTATCTGGTTTCTTTTCTGATTTTCCTTCCACTGTCATCTCTTTTCGAGCAACAAACCACGCACATCCTTGTAGGTGCCGACTTTTTCTCAGTTGGTGGGATGTAGTCCATGAAGTGACGACTAGTCGGGCGTTCCGGGTTGACAACGCCAACAGCACGACGTCCATATCTGTTTACAGCCATTGATGGTGTTTGGTGACTCTAAAAGATTTGTTCGGCAACTTTCCAAATAAAGTCCGCATGAATCAAAGGCTTGTCACTCTTTTTTTTTTTTAGCAGAATGTAGGCATTCCACAAGCATTGCTCAAGAAGACGTCTGAAGATCTTTTTATAGTATTTTTTTTTTTTTTTTGCTGCTTCCTCATAGCTGGGTAGAATGTCATTGCTTGGTCGGCTCTGTCGACACCTCCCATGGTGCTATTGTAGTCTATCATTACTTGTGGCTTCATGACTTCTTTCACACCTTTCATGCATATCTTAACAGTGGAGGTGTTATGCACTGTACTCATTAGGCACACATCTTTCTTGTCCTTCCATTGCAGTGCCATCACTTTGCCTTTCTGCCAGGCAACCATTTCTCCTGTCTTCAGCTTCTTTTTGCCAAACATTGGCGGCATGTCAAGCCGGTATGCCCTTACGGTTCCATAGGCATCAGTTTTGTTGTGCAGTAGAACCTCATGAAGTTCAGGAGACGTATAAAAGTTGTCCCTTGTTACGCAATAGCCCTGATTTAGCAATGGCTCAATCAGTGAAAGAACAGAAGATGTTGCCACTCCATAATTGCTGTATTTCTCATCAAATTTAGTTCCTTTTCCAGTGTATATCACTGAATTCCAAATGTAGCCAGTTGATGATTCGCACAGGATGTAGGATTTTATGCCAAATCGAGCCCTCTTTGATGCAGTGTATTGCACCCAGCTGAGCCTTCCCTTGTAGGCCATTAGACTCTCATCTATGCTGATATCTCTTTCTGGCACATAGCTCTGTTGGAAATTTTGAAGAATCATTTTATATACTTCCCCAATTTTTTTTTAGTTTTGGTGCAGGATGAGTAGTTTCATCAAATTCTTCATTATTTTCAAAGTGCAGATATTTCATTATGAGGGAAAAATCAGTATTCTGACATGACCGTGCCAAAGAATGGAGTGGCGAATAATGAATAAGTTGTCCAATACCACTTTTCCACCACTCCCTGAAGAATTATTAGGCCCAGAAATTTCCAAAGGTCATCTTTGGTCACTGGTTCCCACTTTCTGCATCTTGCAAACCTCCGATGAGTAGCGCATTGTTGGTCTTTGTACCGGTTGGTCTCGGTAACAATTTTGTCAATAACCTCATCAGTCAAAAATATTTGGAGGTATGCCAAGGGGTTGTCATGGTCAACATCAACTTTTATACCAGGTGCTCCAGTAAATAGAAATCTTGGGGGTTCTGCCTGATCTGTACCGCAGTCAATAGAGCACCAATCCGCACATCGCTGAGCTCAGTCGCAGAATTGTCGCTGTCATCGTCACTTTCCGTACCTGATGACGAATTTTCCCACGAATCGCTATCGCTCAGTTCTTCAAGTAACTCAGTTTCGCTGTCGCTGTTTTCAGTTAGTCTAAAAGCGCTTTTGCGCAAAAAGAACACTTTTTGGACGTCATGGTCGTTCTCAATTTTCCAGGCACAAAGAACTGTAAAAGCACAGGCAGGGCACTGGAAAAGTCAGCAGGTGAAATTCTGAGGTAAATGACTTGATACAGTGTAATCCGTTAATTACACTAACAACTTTGTGTCATGTCATTTATTTTATTTACTTTTTGAATTTGCTGCCGGTTCCACCCCCCTGCTTTGCAATGCTCGCAGGGAAGGGACCCAGAAGACAGTTGCGGCATCGGCCGTGCACATAGCGGGGAGACAGAGTGAGGATGCCTGGAGGACGGCTGGGGAGGATGGCGGGGGATTGCTGGGGAAGGTGAGTTTCATTCTGGGGTGTGGCTCGGGGTTACCGCTTTTGGTACACTATATTAACCCCGAGCCACACTCGGGAATACCGCTAAGGAGGTTAAACTGAAAGGGAGACCAAGGATTTAAATGGTAAATCCCATGTATCATCCCAGTCATCAGAATCTAAGCATGGCATATCCCTCAACCACTTGTCCCACAGTTTATCAAACAGAGGCAGTGCAACCGTCACCAAATGCGTATAAATTAGGGACATGGGCTTCGTAATACAGTCCATGTGGAGCAAATGTTCTAATTTGGATTCCACTAGTTGCAAGGGTGCTTCTGGAAATTGGCTATGGAAGGCGTGGAAAAGTTGCCTGTAGTAAAAGTGATATATGGATGGAACGTTAAAGTCCTGAGAGACGGGCCAATGGTTTCAGCAAACCCCCCTCCACCACCTGGGAAAGGGACTTGATATTGTGTTTAGTCCAAACAATTGGGTAGCATGAAAAAATGGGGCAGAGAGGGTTTCTCCAAATAGGCGTGTTGGGAGAAGCCCCTAAGGCAGGATATTGCTCACTAAGTAGTCCAGACCTCCACGCCCTCACTGTGGTGGACATGGATGGCGTCAGTGAACGAGGGGCCCCCAGACCCCGAAACACCAGAACCCTCAAATCCTCCAGTGATCCAGAAATGGCCGCCTCAAGCATCGTAGATGTGTTAGTTCGATCAGGGGAAAACCACCAGGCCACTGTGACCAGCTAGGTGGCCAAATAGTATTTTTGTGAGTCCGGAAAAGCCATCCCACCCTGAGAGGAAGGCCTCATAAGTGTGGATAGCCGGTATCTCGGAGGATGGAGGGTCCAGAGAAAGGTGGAAAAAACACTGTTTAGGTTGACAAAGAAGGACTTCGGAATCCAGGTCGGGGAGTGGTGAAAAAGATAGTTGAGTTTGGGCATTACTTTCATTTTAATTAGATTCACGGGAGCGTGAGTGGCAAGGGTTCCCATGACTTCAGTTGACGTTTGATGTCCTGTATCACAGGGACCAGGTTTATGGGGGCGTACTGCGAGGGCTGCCTAGAAACCCAGACCCCCATGTACTTAAATTTGTCCACCCACTGTAGTGGAAGGTCCGGGGAAGCGGATACCCAGGCCTCCGGATCAACAGGGAAAAGTAGGGATTTGGACCAATTAACCCTCAGTCCGGTAAACGAGGAATAGGTGTTTAAAACCTGTAATGCTCCTTGCAGCGAGGGCCCCGCATCACGCAGGAACAACAGCATATCGTCGGCGTACAGGGCTACCTCCAACCAAACCACACGGAGGGCCCGGATGTGAGGAGAAATGCGAAGCGCCTACGCCATCGGATAAATCGCTAGTGCAAAGAGAGCCAGGATAAGAGGACACCCCTGACGAGTACCCCTGTACAAGGAAAAAGGAAGGGAAAGGTGGCCCCCTCAAGCTGATAGATGCAGTCGGATCCCTGTATAATAACTTTAGCCATTCAATAAACTGCAGAGGGAAACCCATCCTCCTAAGAACCTCCCAGAGAAAAGGCCACTTTACCGTGTCAAAGGCCTTCTCTATATCCAGAGAGGCCACCACCCTGGACCCCTGATTAGAATAAGGAGCATGTATGTTCGTGAACAACCTACGTAGATTTATATCCATAGACTTGTTCGGCATAAAACCAGTTTGGTCCGGATCAATCACAGAGGGGAGCATCCCCTGCAACCGCATGGCAATGAGCTTGGTTATGATTTTAACATCATTATTTAATAACGCAATCGGTCTATATGAAGCACACAGGCCAGGATCCTTGGGAGGTTTGTATATTAACACTATATGGGCATGTCGCATCGAATCTGGGAGTTGGCCCTTGACCAGGCAATGGGAATACAGGGAAGCTAAAATGGGAGTCAAGAGACCCAGATGGGTTTTGTAAAAATCTTTGGGGAGGCCATCTGGCCCAGGTGCTGTCAGGTCACCTGTGGCCAGGTGACAACTGCACCCTGTTGGAGGCAGGGGTGCAGCGCAAGGTAGCTAACCTGATAGCTGACTGCTGTGGATGGACCGGAACGTGAGCCCAAGATTCCCCAGGGCGCAGAGTCTAAGACCCAGCAGGTGTTTACCAGAGCCTCTAGTGGTGAGGATGGACTTGGCTGCAGCTGGGCCCAGGTCGTGGCCCCTGGGGTCCCCCACCGGGTCACGCTCCGTAGGGAGAGAGGGGAAGCAGCCACTCAGGACACAAGGGATAGAGATGGGCAAGACGAGGTCGGGGCAACAGGCAGACGAGGGTAACCAAGGGACAGGCCAAAGATCAGGGTCACAGGCAAACAGGAGTAGTCAGAGACAAGCCAAACACAGAAAGGTAGATCAAGCACACGGCAGACAGGAAACAACTAACAAACACTGTTGAACAGCCAAGCAGACCTGCAATGCACTGGTTAATATAGACTTCCTGTGATGGCCTGGGGTGGGGCCGAACAGGAAGGAAAGATGATAAAAAGGGGCCAGAAGGTGATTCTGGCCTCTAATGCAGACATGAAGGAGCAGGTAAGCTGCCAAACACTATTGCAAGCCCATGACAGGTGCCTTGCTCAATGAGAAAGAGCCAATGACTCTCGCCACCTCCTCTGCTGTTAAGGAGGTCACCAACTTTGATCGTTCTGCATCCGACAGCCACCCCAATGCTACCTGATCTAGAATAGGGGAAATTAACCGTGGGGAGAAATCCGCTGGGAGTTTAGAGGTATAAAGGTCACTGTAATACTCGCAAAAAGCATCCAGGATCTCTTCCCGAGTATGAACTGTGTCCCCAAATGGAAGTTTGATTTCAGGGATAGTTGTAAGGGGATGGTTATGTTGCGCCAATGTTGCCAGTCCATTTCTATCCCTCTTTTCAAAGAATGTTTGTTTTGAGTGGAGTTGTGCCAAATGGTTAAGCTCAGCTAAATGTAAATTTAGTTCCCGTTGGGAGGCCTGCAGCTCAATAAAGTTGGTGTCCCTAGGGTCTACATTGTACGCTTCTGTGTGTTCAGCCACTAATTCCCGAAGGGAACAGGTGGTAGAGTCCATATCCGACCTGAGGGCCGCAATGCTAGAGATGTATTGACCCCTTGTGTAAGCCTTAAACGTGTCCCAAACTATCTCAGGAGATGAGCTCTTATTTAACTCCCAGAACTCCGCCAGACGCAATGGAGGTGAGTCCGAAAGGACCGAGTGAGTAACCCAATGAGGGGCCAGTTGCCACATAGCTGCATCACGTGAGGCAGGGGAGCGATGGGTCACTTTGAGGGGGCAGTGGTCTGACAGACAACTCGGCAGGTATAATGCGTCCACCACGTCTGACAGGAGACCCGGGTTCACAAAGGCTAGATCTATATGGTAGGAGGTCTTATGAGAGGCCGAGAAGCAGGAGTAGGCCCTGGTTGTTGGGTGTTTCCACCTCCAGGCCTCTGTTAAACCCGCCATCACGGCCCACGCACAGAGATCCCCATTAAACTGTTTCAGACGCACAGGCCTATCCAAGTCTATGGATAAGGTAGCATTAAAATTACCCATAATTAGGATTTTGGCAGGAGAGTGGGGAGCAATCTTCTCCAGGACAGTGTGCAAAACTGTTGAGGAAAAGGGAGGGGGTAAATAGAGATTAACCACTATATATATTTTCTATGCCACAGCGTAAAAACCACAATAACAAACTTCCCCCTGAGGGTCAGTGTAGATGGTGTCAATCACAAGAGGAAAATTCTTAGCAAACAACACAGAGACCCCCCGCTGGCAAAGGTCGAGTATGTGGCATGGTATGCCTTTTGAATCCAGGTTTTTTTTAAATGTTGCAGGTTTTCCAGGCATTGGGCCTGAGATGGGTCTGCCATTGTTACCGGTGACACCTTCAGCCCATTTAAGCTGAATACCCAAGTGTGAGAGTTGAGACAATGACCATTCCGGGATCTTTGGTTTGTTTTGTTTATTTTATATTGGGGATGGGAGAAGGGAATGAGTGGGATACTCCTCCGGCTCAACTAGGTAAAACTGGGACACACTGTAGAAAAATGCCTGTTAGCGCTGTCTTAACGCCAGCTGGATGCAGACCAACGCTTACTGACGCTTGAAAATTTCTTTATAACTGAACTGTGCTAGAACTTGACTTGTTACCCTCTGGTTAACTCAAAAGATTCTGGACTGTAGTGAAACTTGACTCTTGACACTCTGTTAAGCTCAAAAGTCCTGTGAACAGCTCCCTCCAGCCCTTCACTGACTCAGGTAGCTCCTTGTAACTGCTTGCACTGCTGCAACTCTCAACACTGTAAACTGCACACTGCATGCTGTACACATTAACTCTTCAGGGCCCAACCACTGGCGCCCCCTTTAAAATTCAGGGTCCTCTCACTAGGCACCCCCTCTGACACGTCAGGGTCCTCTCTCTAGGCACCCCCTCTGACACTTCAGGGTCCTCTCGCTAGGCACCACCTCTGACACTTCAGGGTCCTCTCACTAGGCACCCCCTCTTACACTTCAGGGTCCTCTCACTAGGCATCCCCTTTACCGCTAGCTAGCTCCTGGATCCCTTGGACCTTCACCGGAGCAGTCTGTTTACACCAACCTATCCTCAATCCGATCCACTTAAAAATACAGAAGAAGATCTGTCCCCTTCTGTCTGGGTGGATCTGATCTGATCCGAGGGCCCATAGAGTAGAGCAGGCTGTGTACATGTCTGCTCTGCATATGTTGAGTGGGCACGGACCTGTCATCTGCCCGCTCCGCTCATTGTGGCCTGCAACTGGTTATCAAGTCGCTAAAGTGGCCCTCGCTTTTCAAAAGGTTGGGCAACCCTGCTGTAGAGGCATGAGTCCCGGATGGAGAGCTGCGCTGTAGAAGCTTTCCCCCTTAGTTTCGCCATGGTGTGGTTGGGGGGAAGGAGTCCCAGATGGAGAGGTGTGCTGTACTGTAGCGAATCAGGAAACCCACAGGGAAATCATAAACATCTCCCATGAAGTTGATGAAAGTGTTAAGACTGCTGCCACTGTCGCGGCTGGCATTAACATTTTCATCACTGTGGTTGGTAGGTCTCACTATTCTTTCCTACCTCCTCCACGCTGAGAGCATGGCATCAATACTAGGCTTCATTACTGCATAAACTTGCACCAACACTATGGGTTATTGCTGCGTAAACTGGCACCAAAACTAGGGGCTATTACTGCGTAAACTGGCACCAATACTAGGCTTTATTACTGCGTAAACTGGCACCAATACTAGGGGTTATTACTGCGTAAACTGGCACTAATAGTAGGCTTTATTACTGTGTAAACTGACACCAATACTAGACTTTATTACTGCGCAAACTGGCACCAATACTAGGCTTTATTATTGCATAAACTGGCATCAATACTAGGGGTTATTACTGTTTAAACTGGCACCAAAACTAGGGGTTAATACTGCGTAAACTGGCACCAATACTAGGCTTCATTATTGCATAAGCTGGAACCAATACTAGGGGTTATTACTGCATAAGCTGGCACCAATACTAGGGGTTATTACTGTGTAAACTGGCACCAATACTAGGCTTTATTACTGCTTGAACTGACACCAATACTAGGCTTTATTATTGCATAAACTGGCATCATTACTATGGGTTATTACTGCGTGTACTGGCACTAATATTATGGGTTATTACTGTTAAAACTCTCAGGTCTGAAGCAATACCTGGGGAAGAAAGAAAAACTCTTGAAAGCTTGTCTTTTAAGTGTTAGGTTAGTACAATAAAAAGGTATCATTGCATATTGCATTACTCTCATATTTTGTAACCTTATTTATATATACATTTATTTTTTTAGTTTTTTTCAGTAGTATGATTTTAGTGGTGAAAGTTATGAGTGCCCCCACAGTTTTGACTATGGTATCTTATGTTCCCCCCTATATATTGTTCCTAGGATTAGCCACTTGAGAAAGATCACACCACTATTTTGTAAATCAAGTTCAGAGCTTCCTGGGTCTCCTGCCTGCCTATTGGTCAGTTAATTATACTAGTACATGGTCCATTCAGCAAGCCTAATATAGAGGAGTGGCAGTGGAATCTGCAAATCTAAACAGAGTAATTATAAATGTTTGAAATTAATTTTGATTTTTAAAGTTGCTCAGCTGAAATATAACTATATGTTATTTTTTTTTTCCATAACTTTTTTTTTTTTTATTTATTTATTTATTTTCCAAAATATTTTTATTTTATTTTTTTATTTAAAACAAGGTGCATTTTGTGAGGTCAAAGTTAAGGTATGACAGTTTTATGTTCAATTTTTGGGAGAAGGGGTAGATTGTTCTGGGATATTTGATGTTCCTTTTAATGTAAAACATTATAAAAGACAACTAAAAATGATTTAAAAAGATAGGACATATCTATGCAGATTAATGATTAGATGAACAGATAGTGACTTTGCCTACAGTTCTGCTTGTCGTTTTCTTGCATAGGAGTCATTGTTTTTGTCTAATTTCTATTTTGTTGGAACATCTTTAACCTAATCACCAGGGGGAGCTTGAGAGCATCGTCATCTCTATAAATTATAATACTGTATATTATGCATATTTAAGCTGGAAGAACAATAGTGAACTATGGTTACACTGTAGTTTATGATAATTCTTTATCAATAAATGTTAATTAGTATTTACTATCATATTAGGACTGATAAATAATGATCTTTTGTATATTTGTGTTTACATTGGTACTTTGTCAAAACCTTTACCAAAGGTAAAGCCTGATACAGAAAGAAACAAAACTGTTTTCTATAACTACTTTAACCACCTGATCTCCGGAAGATTTACATCATTTTATGACCAGGCCGTTTTTTGCTTTTTTATCACTGCGTTACTTTAACTGACAGTTGCACGGTCATGCAATACTGTGCATAATGAAATTCACTGTATATCATTTTTTCCCCCACAAATAGAGCTTTTTGGTGTTATTTGATACCACTGTTGTTCACAATGAAATTTACTATATATAGTCTCCCCCCCCCCCCCAAGTAGAGCTTTCTTTTGGTGGTATTTGATCACCACTTGTTTTTTATTTTTTGTACTATAAATTAAAAAAAACTGAAGATTTTGAAAGAAGGAAATTATATATATATATATATTACTTTCTGCTTTAAAACATGTCCAACAAAAACATTTAGAAAATCGAATTTCTTCAAAAATTTAGGCCAGTATGTATTCTGCTACATATGTTTGGGGGAAAAAAATCCCAATAGGCGTATATTGATTGGTTTGCGCGAATGTTATAGCGTCTACAAACTATGGTATATGTACTAGAATTTTTATTTATTTTATACTAGTAATTGCGCTGATTAGCGACTTATAGCGGGACTGTGATAGTATGGCAGACAATCTGACATTAGCTGATACTTTGTGGGAACCAGTGACACTAATACAGTGATCCGTGCTAAAAATATACAGTCACAGTACTAATGACACTGGCTGGAAAGGGGTTAATATCGAAGGGAATCAAAAGGTTTAATGTGGGCATAACAGTGCTTGGTGCATTCACTGTGTGCTGTTTTTACTAACGGATGTGCGGGTTTTTATTCCCTGCTTTGCAGGTAAACAAAAAACGGAACATCCCTGCTGACAGCACAGACCCCTTGTTATTTACATTCACAGATCTCTGTCATAGTATCCTCTTCACTGATCAGTGGGTGCCAGCGATCAGTTATTGGCTGGCACCTGCCAGGGCCGCTGATAGGGGGGGACCACCAGTCCTCTTGTAGGGAGCCTGAGCACACAGGGGGGGCCCACACAGGGAGGGGCATTAGTGATGAATGACATTTACAGAAATCTTTCTCCAGCAGCTGAAAGCTGATCTCTCTCCCTCTCCCTGCTGCCAGCTTTTATCTGCTGAGAAAGAGACAGTTGTCCCTCAATCCCCCTCCCTGTGTGGGTCTCCCTCTTCCCAGCACTGGCTCTAATGTTAACTCTGCTATGTGAGTTTGTTATCTCTGTAAATTTGTTTCTCTCCCTGCAGTTCTTCCTATACTCCTTTTCCCAGCCTGTATATTTATTTCATCTCTCTCCCCCCATTTCTCTGTCTTCCTGACACAGTCACAGATCAGCTGCATTCCCATAGGGTGAAGAATTTACTGTTACACCGGTTCCATAGCTGCCTGTTATCTTGTCCCAGTGAAGTTTAGTGTGTTTTATGTTGCTGGGCTTCCCACTCCTCTCCCCCTGACTGCTTCCTGATCTATGCAACTTTGCTTCTTTTCCTCTACACTGTCAGTTCCCTTTTGCATCCATGTATCAACTCCTTATATTTAATCATTTACTAACTGATCTGGCAGTAGTAAACTCCATTTTTTTATCTTGTACCTACAGATAAACCTATAATAGGGCTTAAACCTATAATTAGAGGCTCATTTCCACAGGTACTCTGGCTGTGTGAAGGAGGGGTTTGGGCTGGAGCCATCTTTCATTCTATGGGGATGCAGCACCTGTATAAACACAGACGTAGGCCCTACATGGACAGGTGTGCAGGTGAGCGGTCCCCAAATGCACACTATCTGTGTCCAGGCTGTACACCTGCATCCCCACACCTGTCAGATTAGGACCAGCAGCTGTGTTCGTCCAGCTCAGGGTGGCTCAAGCCACATAAATGAACCACTGATGCACCCTGTACAGACCACAGCACCCATGTGCATGAGCCCCAACACCTCATTCACACACAGATTTATTTATCAACTCAGTTTCATCTTTGTCTTTGTCATCTCGTTGTAGCTGGAGATTGCATTCCCCTCCCTCCAGACTGACGATGCTGCTGTCCAAAGGTGTCTCTGTTGCTCCTTCTTTCAGAGTCGGGCACTCTAAGACAAGGAGTTGTGTTTCTGGCCAGATCACTAGGTGAAAACCAAGAGAAAAAAAGAAAAACAAATTCAGCCACTAAATCCAATAATTGGCAAGCTACAATAAAATACATTTTTGGTTTGGGTTTATTACCACTTTAACCCTTTCCCTGCCAGGTCTGTACGTTGTATGGACCTGACAGTGGGGGGTGTAACACACATAAATGGCTGCAGCCACCGGATTGTGTGTGAGACTGACAAGCAGACTCCCACTGGTCAGGTGAAAGCATTCGGGTGGCATTGCTTCCTCCCGATTGCTCACACACACCCCCAATACCGGCTCCCCCCCCCCCACACGCATGCCCCCCCGCCATGCTTACTGGCCTCCGCTTGCACATCTGCATGCCCGGTACCAAAAAGGCAGCTGGGGGGGGAGGGGGGGAGGAGAAGTTCAGACACACATCTGCTCTCCTCCCCTTCTTGCTGTGACCCAGGAAAGAGAGGTCTGTGACGTCACTTTCGGGTCAGCGAAACATTAAGTGGAGTCCAAAAGGAGACATGCCTGCATATTTTAATAAAGAGAACCCGTCACCTAAAAATCATCACATAGGGGACTTTTTGTTCCCTATGTAATAATAAAAAAAAAAATAAAAAAAAAGTAAATTCTTTTTTTTTTGCAAATTGTTAGGTTACACCCAAGCACATAACCCCCCCAAAAAATGTAGAGGCCCCCCCACATCCTCACGTACAGGCGTAAATGCATGCGTCGGGGGGCACCAATGTGTGAAAATGTCGATTGCTATGCACGTTACATATCGCTGCGCTCGCCGAAGTGTGAGCAATAATTCTAGCAAAAGACCTCCTCTGTAACACTAAACTGATACCTATAGGGGGCTTTTGAAGAGTCGCTTATAGAAATTTTAGGCTACTGAAGTTTGTTGCCATTTCGTGGGCGTGCACAAATTTAAGGTTTGGCATGTTGGGTATCTATTTACTTGGCACAACCTCATCTTTTATATTTTACCAAAAATGTGGGTAACTTATTGCGTTTTTGCCTAAAATTCACTTTAGTGGTAAAATCGTGTGACATAAAAATTGGAACTACCACTATTTTCTTCTGCTTTCAGGGAATATATAATGTTTGGGGGTTTTACATCATCTGAAGAGCTAAAATGATTTTTTAACATGTGTGCAAAAAAACACAAAAACAGCTCTGGCAGCGAAAAGATTGGTTTAGCATGCATGCAGCTGGTTGACAGGTTTTGCAGTGTGGTGCCAACATGGGCAGCGTCTAGACCCAACCGGGGTGTAGCCTGAGGTTGTCAGGGGTGCTGACAATATTGGGTATGGGTAAGTTATGGAATCTGTATAAAATTAAGGATAGATAGACTGATCCAAAAGGAGTGCCCACCGGGTGTAAAAAAATAATTAGTGTGGGAAATGTAAATAGAGTGGTGAGGGAAAAGAAAAATGGGGAATGAGGATGAGAACCAAGTGAACAGTGATAGAGCAAGTACATCAGCAGCAAAGTGCTCAGGTCCAAGTGAAGAGGTGGAAGGATTGGGATAAAGATGAAAAACATACCGTGGGTGAAGGTGAGCAAGAGAAAGTAGTCCCCATAGCAGAGCAAGATGGTAAACAGGAGAGCCTATAGTGTCCTGGCTGGGTGCCCCGATGTGCAGGCAAGATCTGCACCAACGCCATGTGCACCGCCAAATATAGACGGAATTCCGCCCTCCCGCATCCAGTGATAGACCGGAAGTGGGTGGCGTCAGATCGTCCAAGGCGTAGATGACAGAAAGGAGGAAGCTGTCACGGCAGTGCGACACACGTATGCCGTCACGTACCGGACAACCCTACATGACGCCGATGGGCAATGGAACGCCCCATCCCCAGCCTGGATGTGAATGCAGAGGCAGGACGGGGGGGGGGGCTCCATCTGCCCATCGCAGCCCCGGAGAGAGAGAAGCCTCCCACGCCACACAGGGAGCCCACTCAAAATGGATATAGTGCAAGTAGTACCTAATAAATTATAGGTAGTACAAATTCACAAAAAATTAATTATGGTTATGGATAAAAACAATGTTCTGGTGTAGAATGGACAAAAACCTAAATTAGAATAAAGGGGGGGGGGGGCGGCAGAACATGAGGACCGGGGTGTGTTATCCACCCAATATAGCAAAAAAAACAGATTATGGTCTGCCACACAAATTGTAATTAAATAGCCTCCATCCCTAATATATAGAACAAAGCGAAGACCAGAGTAATGGGACTTTAAATAAGGCATTTAAGTAACAAAGGGGGAAATTTATTGTATAAAAATTGAGTATATATGATTCATGTAGATATTACAAAAAAATATAAAAGGACAATATATTACACAGTATACAATGTATATTGAAAACATGAGTACATAGAAATAGGATCTCACATAAGATCTCCAAAAGTAATAATATCAATATAAAAAATGTTTGTTTGTCAATTCATAATTAACTAGAATAAAATGGGATAGGATAAAGCATCTGAGTTAATCGTAGGCTCGACGCGTTTCTTGGACCTCCGTCCATTCATCAGGAGTATTGGGTACAGGTAAAGTATCTAAAAGAGGGGAAAGGGATTTATGCGTTGTTGCACCAGAACATCAAAAGATAATTGAAAAAAATACCAAATTGAGAATATGTACAGAAACCTTTACCTTAATTGTCTCAAAGGTCTATTAGAAAAAAAATGTAACCCCAACTGGGGGGGGAAAGTGAAGGCATCACAGGCATGGTCTCCCCCGGGGCTGAGGTGCAGATGGTACCAAGCACAACAGGTATAACGGAACCACAGTCCAGGCAATAAACGGAACTCCAGAGTGACATTCCAGAAAGTGACAGTGAGGCACCCTTGGAGCAGAAAGGTTCTAAAATTACATAAAAGTATTGGGTATGGGTAAGCTATGGAATCTGTATAAAATTAAGGATAGATAGACTGATCCAAAAGGAGTGCCCACCGGGATGTACTTGCTCTATCACTGTTCACTTGGTTCTCATCCTCATTCCCCATTTTTCTTTTCCCTCTCCACTCTATTTACATTTCCCACACAAATTATTTTTTTACACCCGGTGAGCACTTTGGATCAGTCTATCTAAAAAAATTTTGTTTTTTATTTTACACAAAGTTGTCATTGAAATGATATATTGCTCACGCATGCCATGGGTATGTGTGTAACTACACCCCAAAATATATTCTGCTGCTTCTCCTGAGTACAGTAATACCACCTGTGTGAGACTTTTTGGGAGCCTAGCTGTGTACGGGACCCCGAAAACCAATCACCACCTTCAGAATTTCAAAGGGCATAAATTTCTCATTGCACTTTCTCACTACCTATCACTGTTTCGGAGGCCCTGAAATGTCAAGATAGCACAAAACCCCCTAAATGACCCCATTTTGGAAAGTAGACACCCCAAGCTATTTGCTGAAAGGCATGGTGAGTCCATAGAAAAATGTATATTTTTCCACACGTTTTGGGAAAATTACATTTTGTTTTTTTTTTTTTTTTTAACACAAAGTTGTCACTAAAAGATAAATTGACATGGGTATATGTGGAATGACACCCCAAAATATTTTCTGCTGCTTCTCCTGAGTACAGGGATACCACATGTGTGAGACTTTTTGGGAGCCTAGCTGTGTACGGGACCCCAAAAAACCAATCACCACCTTCAGGTTTTCTAATGGCGTAAATTGTGCATTTCACTTACTCACCGCCTATCACAGTTTCGGAGGCCCTGAAATTTCAAGATAACACAAAACCCCCCCAAATGACTCTATTTTGCAAAAACTCCAAGCTATTTGCTGAGAGGCATTGTGAGTCTATGGAATATTTTATATTTTGCCACAAGTTCCGGGAAAATTATTATTATTTTTTTTTTACACAAAGTTGTCACTAAATGATATATTGCTCACACATGCCATGGGTATATGTGAAATGACACCCCAAAATACATTCTGCTGCTTCTTCTGAGTATGGGGATACCCCATGTGTGAGACTTTTTGGCAGTCTAGCCACATACACGACCCGGAAAACCAATCACCACCTTCAGGCTTTCCAAGGGCGTAAATTGTTGATTTCACTCCTCACTACCTATCACAGTTTCGGAGGCCATGAAATGCCAAGACAGCACAAACCCCCCCCCCCCCAAATGACCCATTTTTTTATCTTTTTTTCTTAATTTTCCAAAATAAATGAGAGCTGCAAAATACTCACCATGCATCTTTGCAAATACCCTGGGGTGTCTACTTTTCGAAAAGTGGTCATTTGGGGGGGGGTTGTGCTATCTTGGCATTTCATGGCCTTCAAAACTGTGATAGGTAGTGAGGAGTGAAATGAACAATTTACGCCCTTAGAAAGCCTGAAGGTGGTGATTGGTTTTCGGGGTCCTGTATGCGGCTAGACTGCCAAAAAGTCTCACACATTGGGTATCTCCATACTCAGGAGAAGCAGCAGAATGTATTTTGGGGTGCCAATTCACATATACCCATGGCATGTGTGAGCAATATATCATTTAGTGACAACTTTGTGTAAAAAAAAAAAAATAAAAAATTATAAATTTCCCAAAACTTGTGGCAAAATATAAAATATTCCATGGATTCACCATGCCTCTCAGCAAATAGCTTGGAGTGTCTACTTTGCAAAATTGGGTAACTTAGTGGGGTTTTATGCTATCTTGGAATTTCAGGGCCTCTGAAACTGTGACAGGTAGTGAAGAAGTAAAATAAGCAATTTTCGCATTAGAAAACCTGAAGGTGGTGATTGGTTTTCGGGATTCCGTACACAGCTAGGCTCCCAAAAAGTCTCACACATTTGGTATCCCTGTACTCAGGAGAAGCAGCAGAATGTATTTTGGGGTGTCATTTCACATATACCCATGGCATGCGTGAGCAATATATCATTTAGTGACAACTTTGTGTAAAAAAACCCCCAAAAAAACAAAAACAAAATTGTCACCTCCCCGAAACTTAGGGCAAAATATAAAATACTCCATGGACTCAATATGCCTCTCAGCAAATATCTTTGGGTGTCTACTTACCAAAAAGGGGTAATTTGCGCAAGCACAGGGGGACAGGGGGGCTTATTTTTTTTTAATATAATTTGCTTTTTTTATGTTATTTTGACACCTTTCCTTTCATTTTTTTTTTTTAAATCATTTTTATTGTTATCACAGTGAATTGAAATATCCCCTATGATAGCAATCGTAGTGACAAGTACTCTTTTAAAAAAATTGGGGTCTTTTGGACTCTAGATCTCTCCTCTGACCTTAAAGCGTCTAACCACACCAAGATTGGTGTGATAAGATGCTTTCCCAATTTCCCAATGGCGCTGTTTATTTCTGGCGAAACAGAAGTCATGAAATGCCCGCAGCTTCCGGTATCTTAGGCCATAGAGATGATTGGAGCCATTCTCGTTTCCAATCAGCTCTATGGTTAGATAATTGAACCACCGGTTGCACTCTCGGGTTAACTGGTGGGGCAGGAGAGCCCGAGAAAAAACGTGGAAGGCGGCGGGGGGACGGGGAGTCCCCTCCCACTAGCGGCTAATTAACTGCTAGGATTGCTTTTACATGCAAGCCGACCGCTGGCTGTAAAAAACGATACCAAGATGATGCCTAAATCTGCAGACATCATCCTGGTATAACCACTCAAAGTCCAGCAACGTACCAGTACATTGCTGGTTCTTGTTTGGCAAATATTGTATTTTTTTTTCACGCAGCCTGTGGGAAAAAAAGAGAACCTAACAGAAATCTCCGCCAGAAAATGTGTAGTACACCCATCATTAGCCATCCAAAACATCCAAATCCACTTTCTAATGATGGGCATACATGACAAATTCTATGTATACCTATTGTTTTTTTTAAAAAATTGTTTTATTGAGTTTTGAAACAAAGTAAAGTAAACAGTTCACAAACAGTCGTGAATATTAACAGTGCGGATAATACTGGAGAGTGTAATATATTTATCTAAAAACATCCAAAGTACAGGCATATTGCAAACTAATTGAATTAAGTGAAGGGGAAAGGAGGGGGCAAGGGAAGGGGTGGGGGGAACACATTTTCACAGGGGTAAGAATCCAAGAGAAAAGGCATCAAATAAGGGTCTTTATATGTAAAGGAGAACATCAAAAGCTGGGTATCAGTGTACAACAATATCAAAAATTTACTTAGTGGAGGGGTGCGTATGGTGAATGGGACTAGGGGCAGATTCCCCACGCCTCTGGATTAGAGGGGGAACCCGACCCCGGTCCATACAACACTTCAAAAAAATACAGCTAGCTGAGATCTTACATACATAAAGAACAGAGGATTTAAAAGTTAACTCATGTAGAGGGATACAGTAGAGGTTACGGAAAGGCCTTATTAGGATATGAGATGTGTATTCCGAGGATGAGCGGAAGTGTAACCAGCAGGCCCAGGTTTTGTAAAATTTAGTAGGACTATCCCTTGCGCAATGTATAGGTTCCTCCATGTCCG
The DNA here is from genome assembly GCF_965119305.1 of Pelophylax lessonae. NCBI lineage: Eukaryota > Metazoa > Chordata > Amphibia > Anura > Ranidae > Pelophylax > Pelophylax lessonae. Next base: position 630,627,045 of record NC_138768.1, on the reverse strand, counting down.
CAATATAATTAATTTTTTTGGAACCGTTCAGAGATTAGAGGTGTGTGTTCAGATTTCCTATGATAGGGGATGCAAAGTTTAGCCGCATTCAGCATATGTATGGTAAGGGATTTGCAGTAAGCCATGTTTGGGGATTCCGTATGATGTTGCAAAAATTGGGCAGGGGAAAAGCTCAGAGAAATTGTCGAAACTTTCTCTATAATATTATGTACTATCTGCCAAAACGATTGGATTCTTGGGCAAGACCACCAGATGTGTAGGAGAGAACCAGTGTCTTGAGAGCAGCGCCAGCATTGTTCCGAATATGTTTTGAGGGAAGCCAAGGCGTGGATTCAATATTTAAGAGGATGAAGGAATCCTTCAAGGATACCCAACCCTTCCTTGTGGAGTGGACTGACCAGTCCACAATTCTGGCAAGTTAGCAGGCCCAAGCGTAGTTTCTAACATCAGGTACTCCGATACCCCCTTTGTCTTTAGGTCTTACCAGTTGGTCAAAACAAATTCTAGGTCGCTTTCTGTGCCATATAAATGTTATGCATTCGGAGTGGAATTTATTGTAGAAAGAGTTGGGGATCGAGATGGGAACAGCTTGTAGTACATATAACATGCGAGGTAGGATATTCATCTTGAGAAGTGCAGCTCGTCCGAACCAAGAAAATAAAGGATTATCCCACTTGTGTAGGTCCTGTATAATAGAGCTCAAAATAGGCAGGTAGTTGGTCTTAAAGAGGTCCAAAAGTTTTTGAGGAATTGAAGTATCATTTCATTTCATTTTTATTATTTTTGTCATTTCAATTGAGGCAACGAGAATCTTTTTGAGAGATAAACAGATGGTCAATGCGGGAATGTTTGTTGTGAGGCGGGGAGTAGAAAGTGAAATCTTTTGAAGTGGGGTTGAGAAATCTCCATGAGTCATGTAAGGAGAGCTGTTGCAGGGAATGTTTAATTTTGGCTAGGGCTGCGAAGGCGAGAGAGGACATGCCAGAGGAGGTATCAACGTGGGGATTTAGAGCCACATTGAAATCTCCTCCAAGAATGGTCATTCCTTGTTGGAAATGGGACAGTGTGTTTGTTAGGTTTCTAAAGAAGGTGACCTGGCCTGAATTCGGGTTATAGATATTGGCAAATATAACCGGTCGATTGTGAATGGTTCCTTTCAGTAAAGCAAATCTTCCTTCATTATCAATGTTAGAAACCAAGAGTTGCCATTGAAGCTTCCTGGAAAGCAGTATAGATACCCCCTTTGTTTTTGCTAGAGGATTTGTGGAGTGGTAGTATGTGGGGAAAAATTTGTCAAATAGTTTGGGGACAGTGTCGGCTCGGAAATGTGTTTCCTGGAGAAACAAAACATCAGCTTTCATTTTACCAGCTAGGGCGAGGACTTGCTAGCGTTTCTCCGGGATATTGAGACCCTTAGCACTGAGCAGGACAATCTTAAGGGAGCCAATAAAAAATGTGTTCGTTGAGGGTGACATTGTGCCACGGTGTGAAAAAAAAGGGGGGGGGGGTAAATCCGGGGTTTGGGTGGGTTGCTTTATGGGTTGGGGCGAACGTGTAAGGATGTAGTGTGTAGAGCGAAGATGTAGGCTGTGAGTGACTGTGTTGATACTGTCCGGAGGAAAGGAGGAAAGGCTAGGGTATACCAACCTGACCCTGGAGAAACTGAATGTTTCACCTATATGTAATGCCTCTATGGAGTCTGAGTTAAGGATGTAAGTAGGGGGGGGAGTGATGTGGTAAGTATAATTATTCGGAGGAGTTGGATCTTGCAGATGTAGTGTGTAAAAAAAAAAAAGGGAGGGCTAGTCATAGTGGGAAAAGTGCTACAATTATCCGGATCATAGTAATATATTGTTGATAAGAGAGGGTTCTTGTAATTCGGGGCATGTTTTGACAGCTAAGAGGTCAGAGTGGCAGAACAGCAGTTAGTAATGAGAGGGACCCATACAAGAGGGGGTCATATGCCGTTTAAACAGATAAATGTAATGCAAACATTAGAAGATACCTGGGCAACAGAAACCATGAGACAGTTTGTCAGATTTAAGAATACACTGAAACAGTGCGACCACTGATTGAGAGGTTTAAGAGAGACCTAAGAGATTGAAAATCAAAAACAAGGGGAACCAACCCCATGATAGGTAGGGAGTAGTGCTCACGATAGGCATCAAAAATGTTACCCTTTTGAAGGCCTCTGTAGCTATAGGGACGTAGTAATTCTCTAACTTATGCAAATTTGGAGCATGTAAATTACAGTATTTTGCGGTCTGGGATAGAGGGTTAAGAGGAGGTTCCCCTCGAGCACCAAAGCCCCCTCCTATCCAGAAGTAACACTAACTCTCAGTACGTGTGATAAACACTATTGTCTCTAAGGTTGTCTACTTAAATGGTAGTCATACAAAAGGGTGCAGCAAGACAATAGCCAAAGTGGAATAATTTTGCAAGGTGAGGTACTGTGTTGCCTGGCAGAACATGGCAGGAGCTTGCAGTCACTTACAAAGTTTCGGTCTGTCGATTTGAGCAAAAACCAGATGGCGATAGAAAAGCCATGACAAAAAAGTGTAAGGTAGTTAGTGCCATCATAATGAACCCTAGAGGGTGTACAATAACGTGTTGTAGATGTGGTTGGACAACATAGGACGTGTTTTCAGCTGGGGTTCAAGCAGTCAATGTTCGGCAGACGCGAGGAGACCTGCAATTAGTATATCGGTGTGGCAGAAGAGCAATGAAGCTGCCAAACTGATGAGGAAAAACTAAGGCATGAGAGAACTGAAAAGAGAAAAAAGATGGTTAAGGGTTTCTAAACAGTTGCGTCTTTGTGGCAGATGGGGCAGAAATCATGAGAAGTATCTGAAGGAAGGCAGAGGAGAGTGTCGTAGAAACTGTCTCAGCAATCATGGTAACAGGCTGTGTTAGCGAGGGTGTTCTTGTCTCTGTCTCCGATGCACAGGTGAAGCAGTAGGGCTATTATGGCTGTCAGTGCGTGGAGGCTAGGAGCTTGTGCAACAAGGGGAGGGAGACCTGTGTCTCCTATTATGCAGGTCTTCTCTTTCAGGGATGGTATCCATCGAGGATCATCTACGAAGTGCTGGTGCTCTGTAGGGATCAGTCCAGTCAGGGAGAGACACTGCCGGCAAGTTTAGTGTAGCGCATAAGGTCGTTACATCATCCGGATATCTGAGAAGTGCTGTACGTCCCTGGTGCGTGGCAGAGAGGCAAAAGGGAAACTTCCACTGATATATTATCCCTCTGGTACAGAGGAGGTCGAGCAGGGGATGCAAGTCACCCGGTTTCTGCAGTGTGATAGGTGATAAGTCTTGAAAAATCTTTACATTGTGGCCTTGATATAAAAGCTCTCTGCGGTCTCTGGCCTGTCTCAGTATATTTTCTTTCAAGTTGTCAAGGCAGCATACTATGTCACATGGTGGGTCAGTGTCCCTACCTTTCGGTCTGAGGGCCCTGTGGATTCTTTCAAAGTCAATAGCAGTTTCAGGGGGCCTTCCTAGTAGGTCATTAAAAATCGCAGAGGTAGCTTGGGTTAACTGGGTAGATTCTACTGATTCAGGGACTCCTCTTACTTTCAAGTTATGCCTTCTCCCCCTGTTGTCCAGGTCCTCCAGGTGCCTCTGAATGTCTCTTAATTGGGAGGTGTGTGATTCTGTGATTCTCTGTGAGCAGTGCAGATCTGCCTCATGTCGAGCTGTAGTCTCCTCTAAATCTCCCACTCTGACATTCATGGAGTGGATTTCATGCCGTAGGTCATCAATAGCAGCCGTCAAAGTATCCTTTATGTCTGCCTCCACCGAGCGCAGAACGCTTAGGGTCAGTGGTGGGTCATCAGTATGCCCCCAAAGCTCTTGTATGTTGCCGGGTGTGGAGACGCAGCGGTCAGGCGGTCCCAATGGCGGATGGTGCGGCCTGGGCCGCGGATGGCGCCTCATGTTCCAGGGCTCTGCAGAGGTCCGGGGTGTTCTGGCCGAGTTGTGAGCCTATTATACCTATTGTTTTTTTAACTGCGGTGGTGAAATCACCTCCTACAGTGCTGCCATCAGAGATTTCCATATATGCTGAGCGCAAACGCTGTTTGTGTCAGAATATATAAAATCAGTGTGGCAGCTGATGAGGGTACCTGCAAGGCAAACTGGTTAACAATAGAATAGAAATAAAAGATTACATTGGTATCTGAAAAGTAAAAAATGGTTACCAATGTGTCAGGCCTTACCTTTTTGGAGTCTGTAACGCAGAGATGTACGCTCACTCTTGCAGATATCCACAGTCCAAGGTGACCAGGTAAGAAAGCCACCTGGGCTTTGAATCTGTGCACGGGGGCTTGGCAGGGAAGGTGCTCTAATAAGCAGGACCGGAAGTAATACAATGGGAAGGGAAGTCCAGGAATAACTGTAGTCACTGGATGACACGAGTCCGGATCAGGAGATAAGAGAAAGATTAGGTCGCAGTAACAACATGGAGCGAAGGTAAGGATGGAAGCCAGAGTCAGTCTGGAACACATGCTCAGGAAATAGGAACACAGGAACAAAGTCTGTCAAACAGGAACAATCTGGAACAAAGATCAATGAACTGACACTGCCTCTAAGCGAGAGCCAGTGTTTTATAGCTTGCTTAAATGAGCAATTAGCTTCAGGGGGACAATGAGAGACAGGAGCATACTCAGGTGAAGTCCAGCCCCCTAGTGCTGCAGGCAATACCAGATTAACAAGACTGGATCCATACGAGCTGAAGTGTGGCTCAGAGGCAAGACAACAGGACAGAACATCAAAGTACCCAGGTTCAAATCCCATGTTAGGTACTTAAAGAGGAAGTAAACCCTCCTCTGACACTTTTCCCTATAGGTAAGCCTATGATAAGGCTTACCTATAGGTACTGTAAATATCTCCTAAACATGTACCATTTAGGAGATATTTACCTTTCATGCAGCCAGTGACGTCACTGGCGCATGCGCTCTGAAGGAAAGGCCGATCGTGCGGTTCCTTCAGAGCCCCGTGCCGTGACCGTCGGCTCCCGCGCGCGTGCGCGGGAGTGACGTCAGCGCGGCTCCGGCCAATCAGATGGCCGGATGCCGCAATCCCGGAAGACGGGCGACTGGACATGTCGCCCGTCATAGAGGTAAGCGAGCGGCGCGGCGGGGGCTCGTTCTAAGGTAAGTATTTCATAATGAGCTAGTATGCGATGCATACTAGCTCATTATGTCTTTCTCTTTCAGGATGTAATGAAAAAAAAAATATTTTTCTCGGGTTACAACCTCTTTTACGGCGGCCATGCCTGGCTGTCTGTAAGGCATGGCAAGAGCTGTGACACAATGAAAAACAGTAAAAGTAAAGTAGAGCAGAGTAAGAACAGAAAAATAACTCAAACGACAACTATTTTTGGCTTTTTATTTTGTATTTTTTTGTAATTTTTTTTTGTAACTTTTTTGTGTTAGTGTGCCCTAGACTGTGCTGTACCCTATGCTAATACTCCACTAGTGTGTGGTAGCGCTGGAAACATTCCCCGATGCAGAGACCAGGTTGGTCAGGACAGAAGGGACAATAAGTGCGGGTGTCACGCCTAAATCCGCGCCTGCTACAGACAAGACATCTTCTTTGGGGGTGTTTTTGGGTAGGGGTCCTCGGGAGGACATGTGGAAAATGCCTCATGCAGCCGGCTAACTGCATCTGGTAGGGGAAGTTGGGCAGGGGCACCTCCTGGATGCAGGTGGGCACTGATGATCTCTTCATGGAATTCTAGGAAGGATCCAGTTCGTCCTGACGCTTTGTATAGCACAAAGGCATTCAGCAAAGCCAATTGGAATAAATAAACAGACACTTTTTTGTACCAGCGTCTGGCTTTACGGGCAATTAAGTACGGCGATAAAAGCTGGTCGTTGAGGTCCATCCCTCCCATATTAAGGTTATATTCATGGACGCAGAGGGGCTTCTCCAAAACACCAGTTGCCTTATGAATTTGGACCGTCGTGTCTGCGGGAAGGGAGGACAGAACAAAGACTTTCCGTGTATCCTTCCACTTCACTGCAAGCAATTTGTCCGTTTTGAAGCAGGCTCTCTCCCCCCGACTAAGACGGGAATCTACAAGCCATTGGGGGAAGCCCCGGTGATTAGGTCGCACGGTGCCACATGCGCCAATTTGTAATTTGAGCGGGTGACTAAAAAGTGGCATGCTTGAATAAAAATTGTCCATGTACAAACGGTACCCCTTTCCGAATAAGGGTGACACCAAGTCCCAAACTATCTTGCTGCTGCTCCCTATGTAGTCTGGGCAGTTGGGGGGCTCTGCAGTGCTATCTTTACCCTCATAAACACGTAAACTAACTGTATAGCCTGTGGCCCTGTCACCCAGCTTATACAGCTTGACTCAGTATCTGGCACGCTTGCTGGGGAGATACTGCTTGATACCAAGACGGCCAGTAAACTTAATCAGAGACTCATCAACACAGACAACTTGTTGGGGGGTAAACAAGGCTGCAAACTGCTGATTGAAGTGGTTTACGAGGGGTTGAATTTTGTGAAGCCGGTCATATCCTGGGTCTCCCCAAGGACTACAGAGTTCATTGTCATTGAAGTGCATGAACCGCAGAATTTGCTCTTATATCGCCCTGGACATGGAAGCAGAGAACACGCGCATATGGTGAATTGATTTGTGAACCAATATAACCGCAACTCACTCCTTTTGGTTATGCTCATGTTGAAGGAAAGGCCCAGAAAAGTTTTAAACTCAGAAACCGTTATAGGTTTCCAGCTGAATGGTCTGGCAAGGGACGAATTTGGGTTGGCGGCGATGAATTGACCAGCATATAAATTTCTTTGGTCCACAATAGATCTGAAAAGATCTTCCATGAAAAACAGCTCAAAAAAATTAAAGGGAGTAAAATTGGCTATTTCCACATGGATTCCAGGTTGGGCAGTGAATGGGAGAAGTACGGGCGCTGTAGAATCAGTGGGCTGCCAATTAGGATATGCCAGCGCATCAGGGAGGGCACTATGGGCTCTACGGGCCTGTCTTCGAATTTGCAGTGGCTACGGCCACTACTTGTGCTAGCCACCGCACCAGCTTATGGGACTCGCCACATCACCAAGTGATACTGCAGTGCTGGTATGTCTAGGTCCAGGGTGTACTAGGCCGCTGGTGCTTGCCAGTTCACCAGAAGTGTGAGCGGCACTAGTACTGGCTCTCTGCTCCATATGAGCACCCTGCAATTCCTGCACCTCAGCAACTCCAGAATGGGGTCGGGTACGCCTGACCTTAGCAGGGACCCTTCCGTCATCGGAGCTATCTGTCAGGGAGCCACTGCTGTCTACAGGCTCATATACTGACCCTGATTCTGCCAGTAAGGCTTCCCCATCGCTCTCATCCGACATGGTCAGTATGCTGTAGGCCTCTTCACTACTGTACAACTGTTTGGACATTTTAGCAACTAAATTTACAGGTACAGTAGTGTGACTCACAGGTAAAAAAGCACCTGGTTGTCAAGGACTATTTCAACCGCTACCAAAAAACTGCTAGTGCTAGCAGGGATCAGGCCTGACTCTGCTAATGCAGTGGTTTTGTGTGTTGTGTTTTTTGGAAGTGACAGTAATCTATTGATTACTGCACTTGACTGGGTGGGGTGGGGTGGGCTGGGCGGAGGGGCTAAACGCAGGTGGTGGCAGGTGTCGTGACTGATCCTGCTAACGCTGCATTTTGGGAACCCTAAACTATTGGGGACGCTAGTGTAGTTCTGGTCAGATCAAAGATATTGAACCGTTCAGATACTATACTAGTAATGGAGGTGTATGTGTGTGTGTATGTGTGTGTTACTGGTAATCAAGGGGTTACCTAATATTTCTAACTATGCGTCGGGGATCTGCACTGTCCTAGACTGACGCTAATGCTAACTATGGTCACCTGTGACACTAATAATAGTGATTAGAAAAAAAACTTTACACTATAAAAGTGACACTGTGACAGGGCAATGAAGGGGTTAACTGGGGGTGATCAGGGGGTGATTAGGGGGTTAAATCTTTATGGGGGGGTGGCGGGTATCCTAAGCCTACTTGGGACAGAAACTAACTCGCTAGCACTGAGGTCACAAACACTAATACAGAGATACAGAAAACCATTGTATACCTGTATATAGTGTGCAATGTGACAGGGGGTAAAGGGGTTATTTGGGGTGATCAGGGGGGGATCAGGGGGGTTAAATCTTTATTGAGGGGGTGGCGGGTATCCTAAGCCTAAAAGTAACGGTCGCAAGCGCTAAACCAAGTGACAAGTCACACTATTACAGAAATGTAGACAAATGTTATATATTGTCTATGGTGTGCAATGTGACAAGGGGTGTAGGGGTTAACTGGGGGTGATCAGGGGGTTAAATCTTTATTGGGGGGGGGGGTGGTGGGGACCCTAAACCTACTTGGGACAGAAACTAACTCGCTAGCGCTAACTGAAGTCACAATCACATTAATACAGAAATACAGAAAATCACTATATTACCTGTATATAGTGTACAATGTGTATATGTAAGGGCTAAGTTGCGCTAATGGGTACTAAATCCACAGGTAAATGTAAGATGAAGCACACTAATGATAGTCCAACATTGGTGACAAGTCTGTATCCAAATGAAAGGCACAGTCCAAAATAAACCGTGTTGCGTCATCAATAGAGGGCGAGCGTAGAGCCCTAGAATTTTCTCCTGGTGACACCTGTTCTAAGGATTGGCTTCTGGGGAGAGTGGCTTAACCCATCACATTCTGGGAGAATTTGACATTATTTGGAGGGACCATTAGAGCTAGTGGCTCCGGAGACGGGACGACAGACTGTGTGGCTCTCACTTATCCATAATCTGGTAAGAGGCAGTGGTATCGGGAGAGGTCTCTGTGTGTCACTTCCATTTCAGACTGTGTGGCTCTCACTTATCCATAATCTGGTAAGAGGCAGTGGTATCGGGAGAGGTCTCTGTGTGTCACTTCCATTTCCAACTATCACCTTAATTATTTAGTATCTGGACTAATTGATCACATCGACCGAAGGCTGAGCGTTTAGATCTGACTTGAGTTTTTGGGCGAACTCTATTCTGCATTCTGGTAAGGAGAATTGAATGTTGGTTTAATCATCTGCCACTGGAATCGTTTATTTTGGACTGTGCCTTTCATTTGGATACGGACTTGTCACCAATGTTGGACTATCATTAGTGTGCTTCATCTTACATTTACCTGTGGATTTAGTACCCATTAGCGCAACTTAGCCCTTACATATACCCATTTTTGCTTGTCACAATTTAAGTTGCTGCTGTGTTTTTTAGTATTTAGCGCAGTTATATCTTTCTTTTATAGTGTACAATGTGACAGGGGGGAAGGGGTTAACTGGGGGTGATCAGGGGGGGATCAGGGAGTTAAATATTTATTCGGGGGTGGCGGGTATCCTAAGCCTAAAAGTAACGGTCGTTAGCGCTAAATGATGTCACAAGGCACACTAATACAGAAATATAGAAAACTGCTATATATTGTATACAGTGTGCAATGTGACGGGGGTGTAGGGGTTAACTGGGGGGGGGTGATCGGGGGTTAAATGTTCCTATCTATCTGTGTGTGGTTGTGCTTGGTGCAGTACTCAAGTTTTGATCCTCTCAATTCTCTCGATGAAATCCAAAAAGGATTTTGGGAGGGGAGAGAGGACCTTTTCTGTGCCTGTTTTTACAGTTCACAGGCACAGCTAGGTCTGTGATTGGTCAGGACTGATCAGCAGGTCCAGGCCAAAAATCATTGGCCTACACTTGATGGCTGATCGATTCTGAACCCAATCAGACCATGGGCGGGGCCGGGGGCGCGCGGGAGCGTGCCCCAGAGTGGTGGGAGCAAGCGACGTAGTACTACGTCGCTTTGCCCAGGAGCGGCCACCTGCCGCAGTAAATCTGCGGTGGGAGGTCGTCAAGTGGTTAACAGATGTTAAAGAAAATTGCATTATTTAAATGCTATTGAAAGCTAAATTCCAGGAATTCAGTCACTCTGTAAAATGTGCTGGCATAGTATGAGTTAGGTCCAAAGAGGTGCATGCCACCTCTTGAACATCTCTCTTTTAGTTAAATCTGACAGTTTGATGGAGCTGCGGGAGTACAGCTATAACTAACCATACCTCCCAACTTTTTGAGATGGGAGCGAGAGACACCTATTAGCAAAAGTATGTAGGCATAGGACACACCTTTGCCACACCCCCTGTAAGGAGAATTATGTAAAAGTGATCCGGCAGCTGTATAGCCACTTGGATTACTTTTACATTATAGAGCATTGCTGGCTCTAAAAAAAAAAAGATACCAGGATCATACCAGCAGCCATGATCCTGGAAGAACCACTGACACTCAGGGACGTCCACGCAGAAAGTGATTAAATGGCTTGCTAACGTAGACTTCATCATACTTCCCAACTTTTTGAGATTGGAATGGGGGACACCTATTAGCAAAAGTATGTAGGAATAGGTCACACCCCTTGCCACGCCCCCTTATAGGGGAATTGTACAAGAAAATTATTAGTCTAACCCAGAAATGCTTTTTTTTTTTAACCACTGCCTTTTTTTTATACTGGCTTTTAAAATATACAAATGCAGCAATTTAGCAGGTTTAGCACTGGGAAACACTTTTTGAAAGAAAAAAAGTGCATTTTATATACAACTATATAGATCAGACCAAAATGAGGGACAAAAGAGGAGGAAAGAGGGACAAAGGGACATTGTTCCATATCAGGGACTATCCCTTAAAATCAGGGACAGTTGGGAGCTATGCTATACTTCTGGGGTTCTGACAGGAGCAACACTGCTCTCTCATACAGCAGCAGCACTGATAGCAGCCCAAACCCTCCCCTCTACTGTTTACAGCAGCCTTGTGTTTTGTGAATGAGATCACATAATACAAAGCGCTTTGTGATTGGGCAGGAGAAGGGCAGAGGTGGTGCATCAAATGGTGAATAACAACAAAATTTATAATTCAGGTATACTGGACAACCACTGACATATCTCGTGAATATTTAAAATGAAAACAGGCACCAAGAGCAGTTTTGATAAAAAAGCATAAAACAAAATTTTACTGGACATCAGAAACACAAAGCTTCCTTACACATCTTAAAAGTTACCATTACTGGACATCATAATACATAAAGCTTCCTTACACATAAAAGTTACCATGAACAAATACACTTTAAACATACAACCCTTGTCCCAAGAATATTGAATAAATACTTAGCTCTGGTGGTGGATTCAGCAGCTTTCCAATGGATCTCTGCAACAACAGGACAAAGGTCTTGGCCGCATGTTTCTCCAAACAGCCAACCTTCCAAACGAACAAACAAGCAAGGCTACATCATGGAGGTAAAAGGGCCAAAGGGACTTTCTCATGCAAATTACTCCTTTTATATAGTCCTGTATACATAAGACCACCCACAGGACGTGGTCATATCTTTTGACCACTCCTAGGTCACTTTGCAGCAACACATGGCTGCACATCCCCCACAACCATATGGCTCATTAAATATGCAGCAGCCATTTTAAAACCACCTGTGGGTGAGAGATTATTATTACACATGTATTGGGAACATTTGTAAAAAATCCACAACTGATACAATCCACCTGTTGATTCCATACATTTGCAATAATTACCAACATTACAAACAATTACATACATTTCTACTTAAAACAGACATGTTGTTCCTTTTGCTCCTAAACCAATCAGACCGGTTAATTTGCATATCAATGGGGAGGGCCATAGCTTGCAAGAATCTATGGCCTGAAAATTTAAGCTCCATATTATGGCAATAAAGTCACTACAAGTAGACCATGGCAGCACATACCACCTGTTGACTATAGCATGTGAATCTTCAACATCTCCTAAAGCCTTTGCCAGGAAAGGGCAAAAATAAACCCCCCCCCCCCCCCCCGTTCAATGGGAGGAAAAATTTCCCTTTCGACCCCCGTATCATCAGAGCGGTCAGACCAAGCCCCTGGCAGCTACAACGTTACTTTAAATAGGGTTAGCAATGTCCTTGGCAGTCTGTGGAAAGAAAATCCCAAATGATGAAAGTTCCTTGTCCTCCTCCTGGTAAATGCTCAGATGTAAGTCCACTCCAATTAAGCCACCATCAGGAAATCATCTGCATCTTCCTCAGGCTCTCATCTTCTGGTCTGTCCCATCCCATCCGGTTTGGTCATCTGCCCTGCCTGGTCCACCTCTCGATGCTCGGTACCTTAATAGAATTAGAGACAAAGCGGATTATATGTTCCTTCCACCTGTACCAAAAAACATAGCTCACTGCTTACATTTAACTGCAAAACTGTTATAGGGTGCCCACTGTTGCCTGGTTACATTTTCACTGAAATGCTTTGACTTCCAACAAAAGGAATAAACTTGCATGTCTCTCCGTGCTGTCCTGCGAATACTAGCCTGCTGTTGTCCAATCGTCACAGCATGGCAGTATCTAGCAAAATGCCCCATTCTATGACAGCAGAAACACTTAATGTGGCTGAATAAACCATTCCCATTTACTTGTTCCCATTTCTTAAACAAAGCTGGTGTAGGGAGCCCATCTATTTTCTCTCTAGGAACCCCCGCCTTAAGTAAATCAATCCACATGTTTCTTCTGGAGACCATAGGCCTTGTCCTCCTTGCAGGTTTAGGGCCTTTGTCCTTTGTGGCATCTCTGCCTAAAGAAGTTTGAACACACCTCAAAGCCACTGCAGGTTTAACTTTACCTAAATACTTTACCTCGCTTGCAGTGTCTTCGGTCACCACTGCAAGCTGCTCCTTGGGCTCAATTTGGGTAGGCCCCTTTTCCACTTCATTCAGTTCATCACAAGCACTATTCCACAAACCATTCTCTCCACCATGCTCACAATTTATTTTCCCTTTTCTCTGATGTGGGATTATTGAACGTGCATGACACTCATCCAGATCACCACAACCATCAGAACAGGACACATCCTCTCTAGCAACTACTCGACATGCATTACTTTGAACCAACATCTCTTTCACTTCCTGCAACTCTTTCTCAAGCACTTCATTCTTCTGCACCTCACTGCAAAAGGCCTGCACGACCAACCACCCCGTAGTGGCAGCTGCTTTCCGCTCCTTTTTAGAATATACGCTCAAATCTAAACGCAAAGCCTGTGTACCCAGTTCAGTACCAAGGTCTGGATAGATTGTAGCAGCATATTTAATCAATTCCTCTGCAATGGGTTTCCAGTACCCAGAACAGACCCATGAAGGAATCGCCCCATACTTAGAAACGGATTCCTTCCCTCCTGTTTTCTTGCTTTTTTTAAAAAAAGACGATGCATCTCTACTCTCAGGGGGAACACAAATGCAAAATCGATCACAATCTTAGTGTATTGTCTTGGCTCAAGGTGACTGTGCTCAAGGCTTATTCACTAAACTGCTCACACTAGCAGCAATTCAATGAATACTACTCATGCACCCTCTATAACACTATTTTTAGGGCTTATCCACTAAACTGCTTACACTAGCAGCAATTCAATGGACACTACTCATACACCCTCTTATAACACTGTTTTTAGGGCTCATTCACTAAACTGCTCACTCTAGCAGCAATTCAATGAATAACACTGTGCTTAGGGCTCATCCACTAAACTGCTCACTCTAGCAGCAATTCAATGGATGCTACATATACGCCCTCTATATAACACAATATTTCTCCCAAATATTCTATATTTAGTGACCATGCAGTATCCTGCCTGGATCTCTGCAACAACAGGACAAAGGTCTTGGCCGCATGTTTCTCCAAACAGCCAACCTTCCAAACGAACAAACAAACAAGGCTACATCATGGAGGTAAAAGGGCCAAAGGGACTTTCTCATGCAAATTACTCCTTTTATATAGTCCTGTATACATAAGACCACCCACAGGACGTGGTCATATCTTTTGACCACTCCTAGGTCACTTTGCAGCAACACATGGCTGCACATCCCCCTCAACCATATGGCTCATTAAATATGCAGCAGCCATTTTAAAACCACCTGTGGGTGAGAGATTATTATTACACATGTATTGAGAACATTTGTAAAAAATCCACAACTGATACAGGTGGGCACGGTGGCTTCATGCTTCTCTGCAGCTGCAGTAGCTGAGGCCAGAAGGTCCAGTGCCGAAGCACTGGAAGTATAACAATTACTAAGTTACCGGCACTCAGTAAAAATACAAATTGCAAATTAAAAGAAGTTTCAGATTAGAAAAAAACAAACATGTATATTTACCTAGGTCTATATGATGCTGCATGTGTCCTCCGCCACCTCTAGACCGAGAATTGAACGATCAAAGACCACTGATCAACAGACCTTGGTCCTTAGTGAGCAGAGAGCCAGTGAGTGTCAGTCACTGCTCTCTGCTCTGCTCCTCCAGCGCTCACTGGAGCAGTGGGCTGTGAAGGGGATGGGAGTGATTGGTCAGGCTCTTAGTGGCTCACTGAGAGCCTAAGCCAGCATCTATCTGGGTTCCAACCTTTAAGTTGGGATCTCTCCAGAGCCTAGACTGGCTGAGTGACATCAGCTGACAGTAGGCTTTAGCCTGCTGTAGGCTAAATATGGGTCACAGGAGTGCAGAACAAAGTGCACTCCTGTGATCTCCAGGTGAAGTAAGGCCAAAAGAGCTTCTCCTTTGAAGAGATATGGCCGCGAGGTGGCATGCACATCGTTGGGCTTAATCCCTAGTAATCCAGCACATTTTACAAAGTTGCTGAATTCCTGGAGTTTAGCTTTAACGTGTTTCATTTTTAATATGTTTGGCTTCCTGACAAACTTTTGGGAGTCCCAAAAATATTAAGGTCTACTTTTTAGGATACATGGTTTTCTCTGAATTGGTAGTTCCCTCATTGTTAACCACTTTACCACCGGAGGATTTTGCTGTCTTACGTCCAGGCCACTTTTTGCGATTCGGCACTGTGCGACTTTAACTGACAATTGCGCGGTCATGCAATGCTGTACCCAAACGAAATTTACGTCCTTTTTTTCCCACAAACAGAGCTTTCTTTTGGTGGTATTTGATCACCTGTGCTATTTTTACTTTTTGCGCTATAAACAAAGAAAAGAGCGTAAATTTTGAAAAAATAACAATATTTTTTAAATTTTTTTTATATGAAAGGGGGTTTCATATAAAAAAATTTGAAAAATATTGTTATTTTTTCAAAATTTACGCTCTTTTCTTTGTTTGTCGCAGTCCCCCCAAAAAAAATGTAAAAATCAAATTTTTTAAAAATTTTTGGCCAATTTGTTTTCTGCTACCTATGTTTGGTAAAAAAAAATCACAATAAGTGTATTTTGATTGGTTTGCGCAAAAGTTATTGCGTTTACTAACTAAGGGAAAGACTTCTGTCATTTTTGGTGTTTTTTTTTTTTAACGAGTAATGGCGGCGATCTGCGATTTTTTTGCGGGACTGCGACATTGCGGCGGACAGATCGGACCCTTGACTGACATTTTTGACACTTTTGGGGGTACCAGTGACATTACTACAGTAATCAGTGCTATACATATGCACTGTTACTGTAAAAATGACACTGGCAGGGAAGGGGTTAATTTTATTGGAGAGGGAGGGGTTAATGTATGCCTGGTGCTTACTGACGTGTGTGGGGGGAGGTGACTGAGTGACACAGGGACAGATCGCAGGTTCAGCTATGCTGAACCCTGCAATCTGACCCTGTCTGTCACTTAGGAGATCCGCCCCCTTTGTTTACACAAGCGGGCGGATCTTCAGACTCGATTCCCCGATGATCGGGGAAGAGCGGCGGTGATCACCGCCGCTCCTCCCCTGGCCCGACTCCCGCTGTGACTGATTACAGCAGGAGTGAGCCTCCGGCGGTGCGCCGCCCACAAGGGGAGGAGTCCAGCAACGTAGGTCTACGTCGCTGGACGGGAACAAGTCACTTTGCCGCAGTACAGTCAACGTGACTGGTCGGCAAGTGGTTAAAAGCTAGGAAGTCTACCATCCCTCATGAAAAAATGACATAGCTTGGTGTGAGGAAAGTGAATGTAACCCCGAAAAATACTCTGTGGGATGAATCCTGACTTTTTTCAGGTCTTTTTTTCAAATCAGTCAGGTCTGGATCAGCATTTGGTCTTGAGTAAAATAAAGGGGAAAATCTCAGCCCTTGTGATCTTATTCCAAACACTGCTAGCCTCCCATTCATTAGTCAAGACTATTTAGTACAGGGTGGTTCTCCCATACAACCACCTGTGACCAAAGCTTTTCCATGCCAGAGGAATGCAATAGCTTCACAGGAAGGATTCCCCCATCAACGCTGATTATGCTGATGGGGGTATCTAGCAATTTTTTCATGTATGGCCTGCCTTACTGTGTAATATTTAAATTTGGTTCTGTTAGCACTTCAGAGACTGGCTTTTCAGCTCATTAGGGGTATTCCCCTTTACATTCTCACTCACAAGGTTGCTTTCCTTATTGCCATCACCTCTGCTTGGTGTAAGTCTGAGCTGGCAGTCTGGTCCTGTAAATGACCACATCGGGTTCTTTAAAGGACAAGGCTGCCAGCTCAAACACAAAGGACAAGGTAGTATTAAGGCTTATAGCCACATTCCTTCTTAAGATTTTGGCTTTTCAATTCAACCTGGAAATCGATCTTATGTCACTCTATCCAGCTCCAGGACATCAAAAGGGACCCTTCACTGTTTGGAGGTAGTTCTTGCTGTGTAGGTTCACCTGTTAGCCAATGCATCCATTAGAAAAAACATCAAAAACATCAAAAACATCAAAAAAATCAAAGTCATTTATAATAGTCCTTGTAAAGGGGAAGCAGCTTCCCCTTCCACCCTTTTATGGCAGCTTAGACATATTGTTGTTTAAGCTTAAGGTCTTGAGGACAAGGTTCCACCTTGTTCTTTCAAAGTACACTTTAATAGGTGTGTGAGTGCTTCTCAGGTGCTTTGGCATCAGACAACTGTTTCTCTGATTTGGAAGACTGTCACCTAGTCTTCTTTCCACAATATCTAAGTTTTACAAGGTGGATGTTCAGGCGTCATCTGATGCTAGCTTTAGCTGTTCTTCAGGTATCTCTCTGAGCTGCAGCTTGTCCCCAGTTTTGCTGTTTATTAATGTGGGCCTGTTTTTTTTTATTTTTCATTGTCCACCCTTTGGCTGGACTGCTTTCGGATGTCCAAATTGTCTCCAAACAGCTGAATCCTGTATATCCTTTTGAACAAGTGTAGCACTGCCCCCTTGAGGGCTGCTGGTTTTACACACCTTTGGATTGGGTTACCCATATTGGGTTACCCATAGCAACTACAAGCAGAAATCTTAGCACTTTATGTTCTTGGCTCAGTCAATAATCAGTCTAGGGTTTGAAGTTTTTGTTGTTTTTTATTTTATATTGGGATGGGAGAAGGGATGAGTGGGATAGTCCAACGTTTGAACTATTCACAATTCTAACTTGAAAATGCGGCAAGGCCGCTGTTTCATCTTGCCACTAGATGAATCTGAGGTAAAATTTTCCTGTTTGTACTTCTCTTCAGGGCATTCACCTAGCACCCTCTTTTTCTGTACCAACCAACACCCGTCCACTGACTATAATCCCCAGAGTGGTCCCCTTCCTGGGCAGACCCCTGGGCAAGATCCTCTGTACTCACGATACTGCTTTTCAGATTCTCGCAGTGCCCCAACTCCTCCAGTCAGCTCTCCTGGACCTCTGGGCTCAGGTCCACACTGCTGGTTCACCAGGCCGACCACCTGCGACCATCACCATCCACTTCAGAAGAGGAGGCAGCTGCCATCCTCCTTCTGGGACTCTGCTTCCTACCAAAGACCTTCACCACACTTGCCCCTGGCTTTATATACTGCACCCCACAATGCACCGAGACAACTGTCTGTGCCAATTCCTTGGACTGTAACAAAGCCTGTGTGTCATTGGCCAGGTTTCTTCCACTGTCCAATATGCCTCCCCATTGGGCACAGTGGGGACCCTCCCTCAGGCCATATGAATCACACACTGGGCACACTGAACAGACCTAACTAACAGATCCTGCTCCCTGTTAAGCAGAGTGCAATATAGAATTTACCTGCTGCTCCTCTGATAGGCAGCCAAAAACTATACTCACTCTCTAGCACCTACCTAGGAGGGTGCTACACTCACCCCCCCCCCCCCCCACCAAATGTGCCATGCCCTCATAGGCTCTGGGGCAGCCACCCCCTACAAAAATTTCCTAACGGAGTATCCCACAAACCTGTTAAGGTGGAAAAGGGAAATAACAAATGTACATAATAAAAATATTACGTAGAAAAATAGACATTTCACTGTACAAATATTCACAAGGCATTTATTACGCAAAGGCGCATTAACTTAATGCACCCCCTACCAAACAAAAATCTGTTTGGGTGAGTGAAACATGTCATCCTAACTGACTGAACTACATACAATATTCACATTGTAACTGTGGAGGGCCTAGCCAGACCCGGATAATTGTTGCAAACCTGAAAAAGAAAGAACAGAATTAGAGCATTTACAACATTTCTACCTGAACTGGTGAGACTGCCCTCTCCTCAGAGGCGACCTTCTCACCCAAGATCCCTAAATATACATTCTGGAAGCTTCCGGCAGACTTGACTCAGCGTTCAGCTGTTACTCCTGGGCAGGTGACAACCAAACACTATCAAGCCAACTATCTACCTTCTGAGTCACAATTTGTGACTGAAATAGGCACAGTCCCTTTAGCAACCGGGCACTGACTCTTCCCTATTTCAGTCAAGCCCACAAGTTCTTGAAGACACGTGGAGTCCATGTGGAGTCCATCCGACTGATGCTCACAGTGTCCTTCCCACCTGAGGCAACATGGTCAAAAATGGTCAGAAACCTTTCCAAAAAAAGGGAAGCATTCTCCATTGGTGCAAAAGGGAAGGAGAAGGAACCAAAAACAAAAAAATAATTTTAATGGGTGAAAGTCTGCTTTAATGAACTCCAAGAAACAGATTTTATATACAAAAGTCGTGTTTTTGAGTTTAACATACATTTTTATAAACAGTCATTATTGTCATTATTTTTATATATTTCAGTAAAATAGTGTGATAGGATGTGGTTTTCTTGTTTCTAACAAGCTGCCACAAAACAAACCTTCTATTTGTAAAAATGTAGAATTCGTTGCAAATAACTTGCTGATCATTTTATCCCAAAGTCCAATAATGGTGACTTATATCACACCAATGATATATTGTAAAATGAATACACATTAATTAACATTGTAGGCACTGGAGCGCATTTGGTTTATGTACTCTGAGGAAGAATATTTATGCTGCTGGCTCAAAATATTCTGGCCAAGAACATTACAGTTTGCTGTAGCTTTAACAACTGTTCAAGGGCATACATAATTGAATATGTCAAGTATAAATAAACTAAAGTTAAAACATTTTGATTTTAAAAAGACCAGGGGCCCTTTAACTGGGTTTTAATGGCAGAATGGACTTCCTAATCACATGATCAATGTAATTGGCTGTCACAGTCGTCACATGATCAGGAGTCTGTCCTGCTGGCTCCCAATCATAAACAGAGACCAGGAGCTATCTGTGACAGCTTGGTCACTGTGGTGGGAGTGTACAGTATGGGCATTCTCAGGACAGAAACCTCAGTCCCTATGGACACACCCACCTTTGATAACGTCATCTCTGATGAAACGCGCCAGGTCACGGCGTGCTGACGTCACTCTCATCAGCGTTCAGGAGTGCGGGCGAGCGGAGCCGTCCGGCCGGCGGCTACATTCCTCTCCCTTGCTGTGTTTCTTGCATGTTTGTAAGTGTGATTCTTTTTCATATTTAATAAATCGTGGGTTTTACACTATTGGCGCTCCCTCCTTTCATTCCATGTGTATATCCATACGATATCCCGAGCCCCCTGGTGCCACAAGGGTCCTTCATCTCAGCTGCTGATATCTCCTGCTCATCTTACATTCATATCCGGTAAGGTTGTTTAGGACTTATGGTGTTGCATCGGAGCATGTTTGGGATCCCTTAATACATATGGGCACTTTGGATTTTACTATCTGGTAAGCTGCAGTCTTGTCGGTGGAGGGATTCTCTCACTTAACACACATCTGCTCTTTTATCCTCTATTCTGGTAAGGAGTACCTATTAGATTCGGTGGTGGAGGTTCATCTTTTCACTCCTTTTTATATATTTTTGGCACTGTGGTGTCTCACGTGTTATTTGCTATCTTCTTTATACCCCATTATTGTTTTTTTGGTTTTACTCTATGGCGTTTTCATTTTATCCCACGTATAAACACCATTGAGGGGGATTGTCTTGGACCACGAGATCACCTTGGAGTGTCCATTTGAAAGCGTCAGGATTTGTGCTTCCATTTGGTGTATACTTTTCTGGTTTCTGGTAAGCCTCCCATTCATTTGGATATCCTGCAGGTCACCTATCAACACTTGTTTATGGACTTTATGGACATTTAAATCTGATAATCTGAACATTGTCCGATCATTTTTAGTGCAACTTTTTAAATATTATTTCCCTATGGACACATGTTTGCAGTGTGTGGGCGTTGGTGCGATTTTGTGAGGCAAAATCCCCTCTTAGTTACCACTGAAACACATGTCCCAGATTAAACATTTTTCTTTAATTCCTGTTCTGGGTAACAACTGTAAAAATTTTGACTTCTTATAATTTTTTGTCTCAGTGACACTGGTCATCGGGACAAATAGAGAGTGTGATTCTCCTCAAAGTGGAAACAGACAGGAATAAAGAAACAGCCAAGATTTCTGACCTTTTTCTACTCTACCCAAAACAAAAACAACTTTTGGCTTTAGATACACTTTAAATATGCCCTTACTTTAGATAGCTGGCCACGTACATTATAACTGATTGAAAAATTGTATATACACTATATTACCAAAAGTATTGGGACGCCTGCCTTTACACGAACATTAAACTTTAATGGCATCCCAGTCTTAGTCCGTAGGGTTCCATATTGAAATGGCCCACCCTTTGCAGCTATAACAGCTTCAACTCTTCTGGGAATTCTGTCCATAAGGTTTAGGAGTGTGTCTAAGGGAATGTTTAACCATTCTTCCAGAAAGCCATTTGTGAGATCAGGCACTGATGTGGACAAGAGGGCCTGGCTTGCCGTCTCCAATCCAAATCATCCCAAAGGTGTTCAATTGGGTTGAGGTTGTGCAGGTCACTCAAGTTCCTCCACCCCAAACTCACTCATCCATGTCTTTATGGACCTTGTTTGTGCACTGGTGCGCAGTCATGTTGGAAAACTGTTCCCACAAAGTTGGGAAATTGTCCAAAATATCTTGGTATGCTGAAGCCTTAAGAGTTCCCTTCACTCGAACTAAGGGCCAAACCCAACCCCTGAAAAACAACCACACACCATAATCCCCCTCCACCAAATGATTTGGACCAGTGCACAAAGCAAGGTCCATAAAGACAGATGGATGAGCGAGTTTGGGCTAGAGGAACTTGACTGGCCTGCACAGAGTTCTGACCTCAACCCGATAGAACACTTTGGGATGAATTAAAGTGGACACTGTGAGCCAGGCCTTCTCGTCCACATCAGTCTGACCTCACAAATGATCTTCTGGAAGAGTGGTCAATGATTCCCATGGACACACTCCTAAACCTTGTGGATAGCCTTCCCAGAAGAGATGAAGCTTTCATAGCGGCAAAGGGTGGGTCAACTCAATATTAAACCCTACAGACTAAGACTGGGATGCCATTAAAGTTCATGTGCATGTAAAGGCAGGCGTCCCAATACTTTTGGTAATATAGTGTATTTACCAATGTTTGAATATAAATTAACCACTTGCTGCCCAAGCAAATTTTCATATACAAGTAAAATCAGCATTTTTACTAGATAATTACTTAGAACCCCCAATCATTTTGTATTCATAACTCCCAACTTTTTTAGATGGGAATGGGGGACACCTATTAGCAAAAGTATGTAGGCATAGGACACACCCTTTGCCATGCCCCCTTAAAGGAGAATTGTACAAAAAAAATGATTAGTCTAACCCACAAATGCTTTTTTTTTTTTTACCACTACTGTTTTTTTATACTGGCTTCTGAAATATACAAATGCAGCAATTTAGAAATTGAATGATAGGTTTAGCACTTTGAAACACT
Source organism: Pelophylax lessonae (assembly GCF_965119305.1). Taxonomy (NCBI): domain Eukaryota; kingdom Metazoa; phylum Chordata; class Amphibia; order Anura; family Ranidae; genus Pelophylax; species Pelophylax lessonae. The sequence continues at coordinate 630,604,935 of NC_138768.1, read as the reverse complement.
TTTTAAAAGATAAAAAGTTCCTTTTTTATACAACTATATAGATCAGACTAAAATGAGGGAAAATGAGGAGGAAAGGGGGACAGACGGACTTTGTTCAAAACCAGGGACAGTCCCTCTAAATCAGGGACAGTTGGTAGTTATGGGCTTCCGCTTCATAATTGTTGGCAAATCTAAAAATAAACTAAAATTGTACAGAGATTGCATACTTCAGACGTGTATGACCACATTTAATTAATATAAAAAAAACAGAAAGCAGAGAGGTGTATCTGTGCTAAATATGGTGCTTGTTAGGAAATTCCCCATATTTTAAGCATTGCAATGTTTTGCTTTGTTTCCAACCTTATAGTCATCAGAGAGCAGGTGAGTTTCATGATAAAGACATATCTTGTACATTGATGATTGAAAAGGATGCACGTGTGCCTTACTACAGGGTGAAAGAAGTGCTTTGGGGAATGCACACGACAAATAACTTGTGAGTCATTACACGCGTTGAATATTTGTCACTGAAAGCCTAAGTAATCCACTTTCCTTTTTGTACAGGGGACCTGTGTGGGTGGAGTTATTACCAGAAATCTCCCCTCACACAGACAGAGAATTTTCAGAAATGATGAGCTAGAGGAAACATTTCAGCTGCACACAAGACAATTGTTCTTCTGAATGTTATCTCAGAGGAGGTTTCCAGCCAAGAAAATGACCAGTTTTAAAGTTTACTATTAGCTATTACTAGTACATATATAAAAATTTTGGAATTGCAGTTTTTTTTAGCCGTATAACTAGTCTGATTCTATTCACATTGCTTAACTAGTTGTTTGTAATGTACAACCTAATATATTGCTCAGTGAAATGTCAGGAGCTCTTCATCTCGGGCTGCCACCTTTTCTTCCAGCCTAACCCGAACACTTTAGTGGACCAAACGTAGGAGTGTTTATAGTTTGCTTCAATTAGTGTTGTATTAATAGATATAATTGTAAAGAAAGGTTGGTGCGCTAAACTTAAATTCCACAAATATATAAACAATGCATACAAATGTAAATATGGTGAAAAAATCAAAAGTCCATTCTCTTGTGACAACGTGCAAATGAATAAACTTTGAAGTGACTTGAAACGAATTGTGATTCCTGTAACTCAATAAATTGTGTATGACCACCACGTGAAACGATCCCCACCACCGACAAGCTGTTCTTCTTACCAGATAGACAGATATATACGTGAGTTGATTGATAATACAGCTACTCACTCCCCATGCAGCTTCACCCAAGGTGTGTGTGTAAGCCGCTTACCAGATATCAATATGGTTGAGCATGGGAATACAATCTCATCTCTTCAGAATCGAGGCTGTCTGTTGGTGTGGCGATCCCAATACAAAGTATAATGTCTCCTTGTGACTCCGCAACGGATCAGATATCAATATGGTTGAGCATGGGAATTCACAAGCATATACGTTGGAACCGTTGGTGGTCATACACAATTTATTGAGTTACAGGAATCACAATTCGTTTCAAGTCACTTCAAAGTTTATTCATTTGCACGTTGTCACAAGAGAATGGACTTTTGATTTTTTCACCATATTTACATTTGTATGCATTGTTTATATATTTGTGGAATTTAAGTTTAGCGCACCAACCTTTCTTTACAATTATATCACATATATATCTTGGTAGCAGCTTTACGCACGTTTATGAGCGCACCTTTATTTTTTCACAATTGTATTAATAGATACTTTGTATAAAGCATAGGCAAAAGTGGAATTCAAGTCCCATTCCCATCGAATCATATAAGGAAGCTTAGTAGTCGGGTCAGTAAGAGTAGCGTATACAGTAAATACCCGTCCCCGTAGGAGGCCCTTCTTTGACAAGATAATTCAAAATTTGTAAGTGTAAGGGGTCCATCTAACAAGTTAAGTTTAGATGGTACAAAATACAAACCCGATTCCGAAAAAGTTGGGACACTGTACAAATTGTGAATAAAAACAGAATGCAATGATGTGGAAGTTTCAAATTTCAATATTTTATTCAGAATACAACATAGATGACATATCAAATGTTTAAACTGAGAAAATGTATAATTTTAAGGGAAAAATAAGTTGATTTTAAAATTCATGGCATCAACACATCTCAAAAAAGTTGGGACAAGGCCATGTTTACCACTGTGTGGCATCCCCTCTTCTTTTTATAACAGTCTGCAAACAACTGGGGACTGAGGAGACAAGTTGTTCAAGTTTAGGAATAGAAATGTTGTCCCATTCTTGTCTAATACAGGCTTCCAGTTGCTCAACTGTCTTAGGTCTTCTTTGTCACATCTTCCCCTTTATGATGCGCCAAATGTTTTCTATGGGTGAAAGATCTGGACTGCAGGCTGGCCATTTCAGTACCCGGATCCTTCTTCTACGCAGCCATGATGTTGTAATTGATGCAGTATGTGGTCTTGCATTGTCATGTTGGAAAATGTAAGGTCTTCCCTGAAAGAGTCAACGTCTGGATGGGAGCATATGTTGTTCTAGAACTTGGATATACCTTTCAGCATTGATGGTGCCTTTCCAGATGTGTAAGCTGCCCATGCCACATGCACTCATGCAACCCCATACCATCAGAAATGCAGGCTTCTGAACTGAGCGCTGATAACAACTTGGGTTTTCCTTGTCCTCTTTAGTCCGGATGACATAGCGTCCCAGTTTTCCAAAAAGAACTTAAAATTTTGATTCTTCTGACCACAGAACAGTTTTCCACTTTGCTACAGACCATTTTAAATGAGCCTTGGCCCAGAGAAAACGCCTGTGCTTCTGGATCATGTTTAGATTTGGCTTCTTTTTTGGCCTATCGAGATTTAGATGGCAACGGCGAATGGCACGGTGGATTGTGTTCACCGACAATGTTTTCTGGAAGTATTCCTGAGCCCATGTTGTGATTTCCATTACAGTAGCATTCCTGTATGTGATGCAGTGCCGTCTAGGGGGTCGATGATCACGGGCATCCAATATGGTTTTTAGGCCTTGACCCTTGCGCACATAGATTGTTCCAGATTCTCTGAATCTTTGGATGATATTATGCACTGTAGATGATGATAACTCCAGACTCTTTCAAATTTTTCTCTGAGAAACTCCTTTCTGATATTGCTCCACTATTTTTCGCCGCAGCATTGGGGGAATTGGTGATCCTCTGCCCATCTTGACTTCTGAGAGACACTGCCACTCTGAGAGGCTCTTTTTTTACCCAATCATGTTGCCAATTGACCTAATAAGTTGCAAATTGGTCCTCCAGCTGTTCCTTATATGTACATTTAACTTTTCCAGCCTCTTATTGCTATCTGTCCCAACTTTTTTGGATTGTGTAGCTCTCATAAAATCGAAAATGAGCCAATATTTGGCATGACATTTCAAAATGTCTCACTTTCAACATTTGATATGTTATCTATATTATATTGTGAATAAAATATAAGTTTATGAGATTTGTAAATTAGTCCATTCCTTTTTTACTCACAATTTGTACAGTGTCCCAACTTTTTTGTATTTGGGTTTGTAAATAAGTGGATTGTACCTAACTGGTTCACCAGAGGGCATCTACAACGTGTCCTTAAAATATTTCAAAGAGTATAGTTGATCCCCATTAAGATACTCTCCTGTCCTAAAAAGCCCCATGTCGAGCCACAATAGGATAGGCATTGGAGTCAGGGGATAAGAACTCAGGGCTGCAGAACATAGGGCTAGCAGGGTATGTGGGGATGACAGAGATTTACGATGTCATACTCTGTCCCAGACAGGGTAGGACACAAAATAGGGGGGCGAAGATGGCTAGGAAGCCACATTAGGGAGCCAATGACAAAATGGTGGCATGAAAGAGCATCACTAGAGACCCAGAGAGATGTAGATCCTTTTGCCATTGTGTAGGAAAGCTGAGTTATTTGAGCGACTTGATAGTAAGCCTGTAAATTAGGGAGGCCAAGCCCACCACACCTTTCGAGACAGACAGCATCAATTTATTCTTTCAGGGTTTTTTACTACCCCAAATTAAGCTAAGGACTTCAGATTGTAAATGCTATAAATGTTCCCTTGGGACCGCAATTGGTAAAGTCCTAAAATAATAAATTATCCTGAATAGAAATGTAATTTTAATAGAGTTGATTCTGCCAAACCAAGATAAGAGATAGCCTACCCATTGTCAAAGCTCTTCCGAAAGTCGACAAAAGAGTGGAGGATAATTAGCCCAGTAAAGAGTGTCGATAGAAGGTGTCAGCTGTATGCCTTAGGCCTCATGCACATTGGACGTTTTTGGCATCAGACATTTTTTTCTGCAGCCAGTAAACTCCCCAGTATGTTATCCTATGTGTCCATGCACACATAGGCTATTATCAGCAGTTTTTGGCAGGGGTGTTTTATGGCTGGAAAAAACCTCAGAACTAGTAGGTTGTGAGGAGTTTTTCAGCTGGAAAAAACGCTCTAACTCTGATAAAAGCTCAAAAAGGCCAAACAACTCAGAAAAATTTGTCTATTCAGCATTTATCAATGTTTTTGAGCCATAAGCTTTTGTGGGAGTCTAGTTTTGCTAAAAAAATGTAAGATTCTGGTACCTCTGGTACCCTTATTTTCCACTTTTCTTTCAAATATGCATCCCACCTTTCTAATTAGGTGGTACGCATACACCTTTAAGACGGATGACGTCATCGCCGAGCGCCGCAGAGCGGCTATTTCAACTGCCGGCGTTCTCTCTCACATCGTTCGTTCTAACCGCATGGTTAGTTCGTTCAAGCCGTCTGCAGATCAGCCATACTTGATGTCACTCGCTCCTGTATCTCGCTACCTGAACTCGTTTCATTACTGATCCCGTATCTCGCTACCGGATCACTCTTGGCTTACTGCTATCACTCTCTATCCACTCCCTGCCGTGTGTCCACATGCTTACAAGCTAACCTTGCTACCGGAACCTCCAGCTATTCCCTTTTACTTGGAAACAGACCGGAACCTCGCTACCGATCCCTGTATCTCGCTACTGGATCATTCCCTTACTACTGGACCCTGCTACTACTAACTTTACTAGTGATAAGTACCCCACAGGGGAATCCTCCATAACCTTACTTACACTATCTACCTCTGCACATAAGGACTGTTACTATCTATGCATACTAATTCTATCATCTGCACTGTTACATAGATTGCTAGCTCTTGAGTCTACTACCATCTATCCTTGCACTGGGTTAGTCTATCCTGTATTTGTCATCTGCTGTCCTTACCACCTGTTACCATACTCGATTACTAACCTATCTGCATCCTACCTAATACCATCTAATACTCTCCTGAACATTTCTATCAAGTGCTTGCCATCTCTGTCACTGTTCACACCTGTCCCTTCAGCACATCATCTTCATACTGTTATATACATCCTATCACTCCAGGAACATCTTTTTGAGTGTGTATATCTGTATGCTGAAGCTGACAAACAAGCCCACAGTGATGAGTCTGGAGAGTTGGATCTGGTTATTCAACACATCTCTACATGACTACTGAGTGGAGATTCTGCAGCTGCAAATCCAGCCTACTACAAAAACGCAGGAGCGTTACAGATTGAACGAACCATAAAAATGGATTCAGCAGAATTACCCACTCAAGTGACACAATTAACACAACAAGTAAATGCATTAATGCTTGCTCTTACTGAAGTAAAAGAAGAAAATCAGACTCTGATACAGCAGGTAACCTGTCTTTCACGGCTCACTGCTGCTCAACCCACTGAACCTAAAATAAACCCTCCTCTAGTGTTTACAGGTGATCGGAAAAAATTTAGTGAATTCAAAAACGCATGTCAATTACTTTTTTTGTTAAAACCTCGTACATACCCTACTGATCAAATTAAAGTCTGTACCGTTATCTCATACTTAACGGGTGACCAACGGGCCTGGGCAGACTCTCTCTTTGAAAAAAATGATCAGCTTCTGAACTCCTATTCTTTATTCCTAGCGGAACTCGCTAGTTTATATGATGACCCCAACAGGCAGAGTACTGCTGATATTCAATTGAGGGCTTTAAAACAAGGAAGGAGACCTGTAGAAGACTTTGTAGCTGAGTTCAAAAGATGGACCCTTGATTCAGGGTGGAATGATACATCTCTGCGAACTCAATTCAGACTCGGCTTGTCAGAAGCTGTTAAAGACGAGCTCGCCCGAGCGGATTTACCTGGCACCTTGGATGCCTTAATACAACTCAGTATCAACATCGACAGGCGACTGCGTGAAAGAAGGGCTGAGAAAATGGGAATGCCATTGTCTAGTCCTTCTTGGATTTCGGCCGTTGACCCTACTCCCATGGAGGTAGGAACCATACGCCCACCTTTATCAACTACTGAACGAGCCAGAAGAAGATCCAGAAACCTCTGCATGTACTGCGCATCCCCGGATCATTTGATAAGCGTCTGTCCCCTTGTCCGCAAAAAAGAGGGTGAGTGTTCACATGTTTTGCTAGGAGGATTAACGACTTCCTTTTCTAACCCCTATCTCTTTGTTCATTTGACATTACAGTGGGACCAGACTAGGATTACCACCAAGGCTATGATCGACACCGGATCTTGTGGAAACTATATTGATACATGTTTTGTTACCTTAAATAAAATACCTATTATTTCAAAACCTAAACCTGTTTCTGTTAGTTTCATTAACGGTATCCCACTATCTTCTGGTCCAATCACCAACCAGACACAAGCACTCCTCGTCACTACTAACGAGTCTCATATGGAGACCACCACTTTTGATATACTATCTTCACCCCATTTTTCTATTATTTTGGGACTCCCCGGGTTACACACACATCAACCAATCATAGATTGGAAAAAACGGACTTTGTCTTTCCCTTCTCACTATTGTGAGATTACGTGTAACCTCCCATCTTATGGAAAGATCCTGTCTGTGGTGTCAGATGAGATTGCACCACTATGCTATCAGGATCTGTCCGAAGTATTCCTTGAAAAAAATGCTCAAATGTTGCCTCCCCATAGGGATTATGATTGCACTATCGATCTACTCCCTAACAGCAAATTGCCTTTCGGTCATGTTTATCCTCTTTCACAGGATGAACTTTCTCATCTCAAGGAATACTTGGATGAGAATTTGACAAAAGGGTTCATCAGACCCTCTACTTCTTCCACAGCTGCAGGACTTTTTTTTGTCCGCAATAAGGATTCAAATCTTAGGCCTATTATCGATTATAGGCAATTAAATACGATTACAATAAAGGATCGCTATCCTTTACCGCTCATCCCTGAACTCATTGAACAAGTGCGTGGGGCTACTTACTTCTCTAAATTAGACCTGAAAGGGGCATACAACCTAATCCGAATCCGTGACGGAGATGAGTGGAAAACAGCATTCAGAACCAGATACGGATTATTCGAATATCTTGTGATGCCATTCGGGTTGTGTAATGCTCCCGCAGCCTTCCAAAGGTTCATAAACGACATCTTTAGAGACTTACTTGATGTCTGTGTTGTAGTATATCTGGACGATATACTTATCTATTCTCGATCTCTCTCTGAACATATAAAACATGTAAGACTTGTGTTATCCAGATTACTCGCACACAATCTATACGTGAAATTAAAAAAATGCCTATTTCATAAAGAAGAAATATTATTCCTGGGATACATCATATCCAAAACCGGAATTAAGATGGATATGAGCAAGATATCCTGTATTCTGGACTGGCCTATACCAACAACTCGTAAGGCATTACAGCGATTCCTTGGATTTTCAAACTTCTATAGGAAGTTCATCAAGAACTTTTCTGCCATTGTGAGACCTCTCACACAATTGACAAGTATAAAGAAACCATTCAAATGGTCAGAAGAAGCAAATCGAGCTTTCTGCTTGTTAAAATCAAGCTTTACTTCTGCTCCCATACTACGCCATCCAGACCCATCCCTCCAATATATTCTGGAGGTAGATGCGTCAAATATGGCAGTAGGAGCAGTTCTCTCCCAACGACCAACAAATACTTCACCACTCCACCCAGTTGCTTTCTTTTCAAAATCATTAAGCAGCCCAGAGGTGAATTACCCAGTGGGTGAAAAGGAGTTGCTTGCCATAAAACTGGCACTGGAGAATTGGCGACATCTACTTGAGGGTACCCGGTTACCAATACTAATATATACAGATCACAAAAACCTTCAATACCTCCAGACTAACAAAACTCTCTCCCACCGGCAGGTACGATGGTCATTATTTTTTCTTAAGATTCAACTTCTTAGTGACCTACACGCCTGCAGACAAAAATAAAAAAGCGGATGCGCTATCACGATTAACCGAAGATAACTGCGCTGAAATCCCTTCTATTCCTATAATACCCTATGAACGTATTATTGGGGTTGTTCGTTCCCTGAAGGAAGAGATTTTGCACAGTATAAGATTGGATTCACCTCCACCACAACTAAGTACTGATGCAGAAGGCTTCCTCTACTACAACGACAAACTCTACATACCCCCTACTATGCGTACCAAGATCTTGGAGTTATCACATGATGTGCCCATGGCAGGACATATGGGTATGACGAAAACCCTTAATTTGCTTACTAGGCAGTTTTGGTGGCCTGATATGAAGACGTCTGTACAAAAATTTGTATCTTCATGTGACATCTGTGCAAGGTCCAAAATTGACACTACAAAACCATCTGGTCTACTCTGCAGTCTACCAATACCCCAGGTTCCATGGGAGGTTGTATCCTTAGACTTTATAGTAGAACTACCACCTTCTAAAGGATTTAATACCATTCTAGTGTCAGTGGACCACCTGACAAAGATGGCACATTTCATCGCTATCCGTAGACTACCTTCATCCAAACAAACAGCGGAACTACTGATGAAACATGTGTTCAAGTTACACGGAATACCAAAGACTCTTTTATCCGACCGTGGTTCACAGTTCATCTCTAAATTTTGGCAAGCTCTTTGTCAAATATTACGGATTGAGCGAAAGCTCACTTCTCCCTACCACCCTCAGACCAACGGACAGACTGAAAGAGTCAACCAGTGTATAGAACAATATCTGCGTTGCTACACATCATACCTACAGGATGATTGGGTGGACCTTCTCCCTCTGGCGTAATTTGCTTATAACAACGCAACCCACAGTACTACTAAGCAAAGTCCGTTCTACTTGAACTATGGGTTTCATCCCACACTTCTTCCACCACGCATCCTACCATCAAGTAACCCAGTAGCCTCAGACTATCTTACCCAAATAAAGGACTCTCTGGGTTTACTTAATACCACTATCTCACACGCCCATAGCCAACAAAAGAAGTACTACGACCTACGTAGAAGACCTTCTCCTCAGTATGCTATTGGGGACCTCGTTTGGCTATCGACAAGAAATTTAAGATTAAAGATCCCTAGCAAAAAGCTTGGACCTTTATTTCTGGGACCCTTCCCAATTAAGAAACTTATTGGAAAAGCTGCAGTACAGCTCACCTTACCAGCAGATCTCAAGATCCATCCCATCTTCCATGTGTCGCTACTGAAACCCCATGTTCCTAATCAGGGAATAAGGCCTACCATCTTGCCTCCACCTCCAGTACAAGTTGAAGGCGGAGAAGAATATGAGATTAAGGAGATTTGGGATTCTCGTATCCACAGAGGAAGACTCCAGTATCTCATAAGATGGAAGAACTATGGACCCCAAGACGACACCTGGTTGGATACCACTGATGTTCACGCACCTAGGCTTATACGAAGATTTCACTCGAAATACCCGGAGAAACCAGTGCTATAGGCCTTCCGGAGCCGGCCTTAAGGGGGGGGGTACTGTAAGATTCTGGTACCTCTGGTACCCTTATTTTCCACTTTTCTTTCAAATATGCGTCCCACCTTTCTAATTAGGTGGTACGCATACACCTTTAAGACGGATGACGTCATCGCCGAGCGCCACAGAGCGGCTATTTCAACCGCCGGCGTTCTCTCTCACATCGTTCGTTCTAACCGCATGGTTAGTTCGTTCAAGCCGTCTGCAGATCAGCTAACCTTGCTACCGGAACCTCCAGCTATTCCCTTTTACTTGGAAACAGACCGGAACCTCGCTACCGATCCCTGTATCTCGCTACTGGATCATTCCCTTACTACTGGACCCTGCTACTACTAACTTTACTAGTGATAAGTACCCCACAGGGGAATCCTCCATAACCTTACTTACACTATCTACCTCTGCACATAAGGACTGTTACTATCTATGCATACTAATTCTATCATCTGCACTGTTACATAGATTGCTAGCTCTTGAGTCTACTACCATCTATCCTTGCACTGGGTTAGTCTATCCTGTATTTGTCATCTGCTGTCCTTACCACCTGTTACCATACTTGATTACTAACCTATCTGCATCCTACCTAATACCATCTAATACTCTCCTGAACATTTCTATCAAGTGCTTGCCATCTCTGTCACTGTTCACACCTGTCCCTTCAGCACATCATCTTCATACTGTTATATACATCCTATCACTCCAGGAACATCTTATTGAGTGTGTATATCTGTATGCTGAAGCTGACAAGCCCACAGTGATGAGTCTGGAGAGTTGGATCTGGTTATTCAACACATCTCTACATGACTACTGAGTGGAGATTCTGCAGCTGCAAATCCAGCCTACTACAAAAACGCAGGAGCGTTACAAAAAAAAAAGCTTAAAAACACTACAGCTGAAAAAAAGCTAAAAAAAAAACCCACTGAAAAACACTACTTTAAATAAGCTGAAAAACTCCTTCTACAGCTACAGCGTTTTTCCTGGTATTTTGATAACGCTCAGTATGTGCATGAGGCCTTAATATGGAAGGGAGCTCAGCACCCATTGAAAATTATAGGCATTTTGTATGGTCAGTGTAAGGGATGTCAGGTACCCCATAAAATAACACATTTCCGTTTTATGGCATTTCTATTAATCTACCAGTAGATGGCAGCACAAACACAAAGTTCAACTGCAAGCAAGGCATGGGAGGAACTAAAAGTTAGACCTTTTGTTTCTGGGGGACAGAATAGCATTTTCTGTCCACCAGATTAAAAGGCCATCATACCTCACTCATGTCCTTGTAATTGCAGGTAAAAAGGAGTATATTTATGGTTATAAACAGGGCGAAATTGATTTAATTTATATCCCTGTGATCAGTAAAGGCTGCTGTCACTACTGTGTGATTGAATAACACTGCACAAATGTTAGTGGGTCACACTGTAGCATCACATGACTACAGTGTACCAGGAATGTGGTTAATATAATGTTATGTGTTTATATCTGATATTAGATTGTACTATGAGACCACTGTGATGCAGAAGGAGTAACAACATATCAGCACATGTTTAATTGGTTGTTATTTTCTATGAGGACATTATTCCTGTATATGAGAATGTTGATATTGTTATATATATAGATGTGTAATAGTATGTATGAACATCAGCACCGTCAAGGGGGGTAAAGAAATAGCCTAAAGGCTGGAAAATTTTGTGTAACAAGGTCAGCAGATTAGGTATGGTAATTTGAGGATTAGTGATTTACATAAAGATGGTGTTGGCAAACAAGGAACATTTATGCTCTTGTTGTCCACGAACATATGCCATGTATGCTAGGATTGCTACAGATAAGGGTTCAAGTGCAGCTCCATTCCCAGTAGACGACTCCTAAGTGGAAACGCGTCTGAGGGGGGTAGCTGCGTCACCATATGCCTCGGACTGTTCTGCAGGCGGCTGTGCATGTTTTAATTTTGAGTTTTTTACATGTGTTTGATTCAGTTTATTTGATGTAAGTAGTTGCCTTCTTTCTCAATAAAATGTATTGATGGTAATGCACTATCAGTCCCCTTTTGTTACATTGGGTACTTTCTCCTTGGAAATTGTGCCTTGAGACATCGGAACCATATCACTGTGAAGTGGACCAGCTTCCAGGATACCTAGTTGGATCTCCTGTTTTCCAGCAGTCCAAGCTCATATCTCCCTGATTTCCGGTAAGAATCCACCTTTACCACCGGGTGTTACCACTTTACCACACTGTCACATCTACTACTTGAATGTCAACATAGAAGTCCTTTGCGGTAAGAGGCCACCCTGGCATTAAGAACATCAGTTCGTGTGAAACACCATTGTCTGCACATTTTGGCACGTCACCTTGGCATGGACTCACTCATCTCATTCTTGATGCTTTATTTGCTTTATATCATTTGAGAGACTATTTTCAACATATTTTTATATTTTGATTATATTTTTCACGTTGGTTTATGTAATAATTATTGCAGTTATTTTCACTTTGGCATGGACTTTAGTCAAGAAAAATATATTGTTTCCAAGTACTTCAGTTCAGATACTCCTATGTGAGATATGTTTATATTTCTCCTTCACTATCACATTGATTTTTAATCAATTTGTATTGTTAGCGCACTATTCATTTGCCAATTCTTCATTATCTAAACCTTTCTAGTGCTGCTTTCCTTTTTATATTTCTGTTTTGCGCACCTCTCACTTTCACCATTAATGCTTACTAACGCTTTGAACACACTGTATCTCTGAAAGCTGTGCTGGAACCCCGACTTAAGTCTAGCAGATCCAGGACTGTAGAACATTGAACATCTGACACTGCTTGCACTGCAAAGTCACTGACTACTCTCTCCAGCCTTGCCCTGGCTTGAGGTAGCTTGCTGTTTATTCCTGTATGGCTGCAACTCTCAACCGATGTACTCACACTGTGCATTAACTCTTCAGGGCCCAACCGCAGGCGCCCCCTTTACCACTTTAGGGTCTTCAACCTAGGTACCCCCTCTATCACTCCAGGGTCCTCTGACTAGGTACCCCCTTTACAGCTAGCTGACACTTGGATCCTAGAACCTTCTCTGGAGTGGTCCCCACTGACTCTAGGCAGACCCCCAGGGGCAATCCTCACTACTCACGACCTGTGTAGGCTTTCCTGGGACTGGACCCCTCTCGCTCTTCGCTGGTTCTCGGCACACCGGATCCCCCTCAGCTCAACTCAGCGCTCTCTGGATTCTCAGGCAGCACCCGAGACATCCGCCTCCTCTGACAGGAGGAGAGACAGCTGTCCTCTCCCTCCTGGGACTCTGCTTCCCGCCAAAGACAATGAGTCATGGTCTCCCTCAAACTTATACCCACTCCCAGAATCCTTTGCGGCAGAATCTGCCTTCTGGGGTAGTTACAAGCCTGAATATATCCCTGATTGGGTTTCCTCAACTGCCCTATGAGAAGTCTCTCACAGAGCCAGTGGAGAGACTCCCCCTTCAGCAGACACACCTGGAAACCATGACACCCTACCAAAAGAAATCATGGCCCTGCTGTTAGGCAGACAAGGCCCACTATACATTTACCTAGCACCTACCTGTAGGGTGCTACATATATATAGAAATGTACCTAGACATTGTCACGTACCTGGTCAGTGAGACTGATGTGTAGAGGAGGGTCTCTTGTACAGCTCTGGCTCGAGGGCCACTGATAGTGAGACAGCAGCCACAGGAGCACTGTGACATAGGAGTGCCTGTAATCAGTCCAGTAGTCTGCGTGACAGCAGTCAGCAGGTAGATGTGGCTGCAAGCAGGCTGGTTGTAGAAGAGCTGTCATGGACCTTGGCAGACTGTAGAAGGCAGCTGGAAGCAGGATTTGCTGAGCTAACAGTTGTAGCAGGCCGGATGAGCAGGATGCATGGTCAGACAAGCCGGGTTGGTAATGGTCGGGCAGATTAAAAGTAGATGGCAGACAGCAGGATGGTCGGGTCACAAGCCAAGTCGGTACCAGGAGAACAGTTAAGCAGAATTAGGAAGCAGAAGCGAAATCCAGTAGACAAGCCAGGGTCAGGGTATGAAGCAGGCAATCACAGGTTAGGGATAAGCTGGATCAAGATCAGAGGTCACAGGGAATCAGGAAGAATACACAGAAGCTGCAGACTAAACAGCAATGAGTCCCTACAGAAGGCCTGTTTAAATAGCCCGCCTGGCGCCAGCATTAGTGACGGGTGCTCGCATTAATGCTCTAGCGCCGATGCACAGTGCACATGCGCACGCCCGTGTGCGCTCCCTAACCCACGAGCATGAATATCTGCCTGGCCTGTTGCTAGTCTGCGTATGCTCATATGCGCGCGCCGTGGAACTCCATCTACCCTATGGACCTGACTTCTCTGAAAGACATAAAGCTAGAAGTTTTGTCATAATTTTAAGATCACAATTAATCAATGCAATAGGGCAGTAGTTAAGAATGTCTGTCAGTGGAGTCTTTATTTGATTTGGGTATGACGCTAATGTAAGCCCTATTTTCATCTAAAGGAACTTCTCCACCATCCCGCTATGAATTAAAATGGACAGCAAAATAAGGAGCCAACTGTTCAGAAAACTTCTTATAATAATTATTGGGAAGGCTGTCAGGGCCAGGTGATTGATGTAAGGACAATGTCTTAATAGTGTTGTGTATTTCTTCACATGTAATGGTTGGGTCCATAAGTTCCCTATGAGAATCCGAGAGATGGTAGAGATAAGGTATTCAGGAAGTCACTAATGGAAGAAGGAATGTGACCCTGAGACCGTTGTATAGTTTAGTATAGAAATCCTGAAATTCCTAAAGAATCTTTTGGGGGTTTTGGGAGAGGTTGCCTCTAATTTTCGGAAGAGCTACATGTGTGTGGTTAGGGGTAGGTTTATGTGCTAACAATGAACCTGGTCGAGTACGCCAGGTAAAGAACTTAATATTGGTCCAGCGTAAGTGTTTCTCTGCCTTCGTAGTAAGGCAAATATTAAGTTCAGTGCGGGCCTGTTTGAGTTTGCTCAACAAATTAGGGTGTGGGGAAACGCTTGTGTTGAGTAGCTAAGGCTTTATATTCCTTAGCTTTGGCAGTGATCACCTCATTGCAAGCTTTCTTAAGTCTGGACGCCAAATGAATCAGAAAACCCCGTACAGAAGCCTTGTGGTGGGAGTGGTGTCCTCTGCCCTAATAATATTAAAGTAAGCTTTCAAGTGGGTAATGATATCTAAGCATTAAGTTTTCTTCAATCGTCACTGAGACAATGTAAGCCAATGTAATTGTCAGATTACAGAACATCAATACTACAGAGTCGTGATCAGACCAGGGTGTCGAGACTATCTTAGCTGAGATCAATTTGGATAGTAACCCCGACAGGAAAAATACATGATCAATGCATGAATAGCAATTATGAGCTCTGGAAAAGTGTGTCCAAGCGTCAATAAGATCATGGTGATGTAACAGCTGAGAAAATTTTCGGCTTTGTTTAGAAGGGGACTGAAGTTGAGAAACGTGAGATTTGTCTAATATATGATCCAACGCCAGATTAGGGTTACCACCCAAAATTACATCTCCCTTAAACTCCAGTGCCAAAGATCAGAGCAAGGAATAGAAAAAGGCCACCTGGTTTGTATTGGGGCACAATATACCAAAAACTTTACCAAATTCTTCCACAAGTGCCCTTTCACCAATAAGTATCACCCCTCTTTGTCCTTTAGTATTTGAGTTTCGGTAAATGAAAGCCGTCATGACAAATAAAGCACCCCCTCCCCCCCCCCCCCATTTTTTCTCTGTAGCATTGGCAAAATAACAAACGGGATCATCTTTGTGTATTTAGTGGGGAGTAAAAGAAGAGTTAAAATGTGTTTCCTAAAGAGCTACAATATTAGCACCTAGCGACCTATAGTAATCAAATACTTTAATATGTTTAGAGGGTGACCCCAACCCCTGAACATTATGGGAGAGCAGTCATATGTTACCTGTGAAGTTACTTAGCGTGGACATGAAAAAGGATAAAAATGTTGACAGACAAACTCACCCACCAACATCAGCACACAGATATCTTGGGAGTCCCAGAGAAATTCTGGCTGACCCTCAGAAAGGAAAAGAAAAAAAGTTTAAAAATAGAAAAAGGAGTACAGAGAAAAAAGAGTAAAAGATATGTGGGCTTAGGAACGTCCAGTATCAAAAAGTGTAACATGGAAAAATACATTGAAAAACTGAAAACACAAAATATATAAACAGTGCAGCGCTATCAAAATCATGTGAATCAAAAACAATATTATATATTCAAAATAAATTGATATATATATAGTAGAAGATTAAGAAGTTCCTATGAGGATGTTATATTTAATGAAACGCGTCAACAGTTTTACAAGTGCCAGCTTACATTAAATGCCCCTTACATTTGGAAACTCTGTAAGTGTATTTCTTTTTTTTTTTTTTTTTCCAATAAAAAGCTTTATTGCAAGAATTGTCAAATACAAACATTAGCATTGCAAAGGAGTATTTCTTTATCTTCCAATAAACAGTCCATACAATTTTACACAATGTTGTCCTTTGGTTTGTCCCCTTATATCCACCTATGAATTAGGATTCCTTGACATAACCTGTTGGAGCTGTCTGTGGATGATTTACATTGGCTCAGTTTGTGATCCAGAGATGCTGTAGAAATTCCCTGTATTCGGTGTTGTGGACATCTTCACATTCAGCCTGTATGACCCACATACTGTATAGTAATTTGGGTCAATACCATCTGGTGAGCACATTTGAGTATCTGTGGTGTGGGACCTTTTTCTTCAAGTCACTATTTCACTATTTCCGTGTGGATTTATTTGGACTGTTTTTTCACCAGCACGTTTGGACTTTTCTTTATAATTTTAAGGAGTTCTCATTTAACTCTTAATCTTCTACTATATATATATATATCAATTTATTTTGTATATATAATATTGTTTTTGATTCACATGATTTTGATAGCGCTGCACTGTTTATATATTTTATGTTGTCACAATCTATGTCGGTTGGAGTGCTAGCTGCTATTTCCACTTTCACAGTATTTATTTCATTCTTTAGTTGTTAGCGCAGTTTGACACAAAGGTAACCGATGGAAAGAGTCCGAAAAACTGGGGGAGTGTATAGCCTCCTCCCAGTACAAATATTACATAGTAAGTGAAATGCCCTCCTAGATACTCCAGAACAGCAAAAAATAAATAAATAAAACATTAGTAATAAACCAACAATTAGCAGGTATATGGTAAATAACTCTAAATAAAAGTAGTAGGTTCAAAATCAACAAGACCAGGGTGGCCTAGAGAACAAAAAAACAGCAGGTTCAAGGCATATAAAAACACCAACCATAAGGAAAAAAAATCAACTGGTGTCAATCAGGAAGTTCTAAGGTAACTCGTGTGGAGTTGCAGGTTTCCTTGACGATGGGGTAGACCAAAGAGGTGAAAGCAGATGAGGAGGACCGCTGGATCTTGACTGGCTCTGAGATGAGGAATTATGAGAGATAAATCCCAATTTCATCAGAATTTCTTTACCTTCAGCAAATTTAGAAAAGGAATATGATCAGCTGTTATAGGTAAACTGTAATTCGAAAACATAGTTCCATTTGTAACGAATGTCACGCTGAACCAGAGGGGAAAGCAAAGGTTTGAACGCTCTTTGTTTTTGAATGGTAGCTTCAATAATGTCCACAAAAATCTGATTTTTTTAGCCTTCAACTTCCAGATCTGGATGTTCCCTGGCACACTGCATGACTGCTTCCTTGACCCTGAAAAAATGAGGTTTCACAATCACATCCCTGGGGGGCTCGTCTGGTTTCAGAGGAACTAGGGCCCTGTGAATGCGATCAATTTGCATATGAATTTCGTCAATATCTGGTACAGCAAATTGCATCAGAGAATAATGGGAAAATCAGTCAGCACAGATCTACACTCCCCTAATAAATGAAGCGGGGATAATTAAGTAAATTATCCCTTATTTTATCAAAAAACTATGTGCTCAATCCTAAAGTGCTACTGTAATTATTGTAAACAATCACTCTCACATAAACATGATAAAACAGTGCCACATGCAAAAAAAATCATACATGTAAAAAATACAATCCTAAAACTCAGTAAGGACGAATGACGAAACTAGTCGGGCAAGGCTAGAACATTGGACACCACCCCGCATGACAGAATCGCGCTCACGGCTTTGGAGTGACAGCTAGAAGCGATATGGATACATACAAACAAAATTTTCTTGTTCCTTAGTGTCGGGCAGACACTTTTAAGATGCGAGTGATACTATTGTTGTTTTAAATAAACTGATACAGTTTTATGGATTTACGCTATGTGGATTATCCTTTCTTCTTAAAATTTTAATACCACCATACATCTCTTTAAGAGAGCCTGGTCACAAAGACAGGGATATCAACTATAGGGTTATGAGTCGGTTTGCTGGAAATTTTATAACAAGGCGTTGAAGCTGTTTTATGATTTTACCAGCCACTCCAGTAAATCTGGTGAGTCATTTTGGGGTGATCGGTGGAAAGATTGCCCTGGATGTTAGCATAGACTTGTTTGTTGAAGATTTTGCACATTGCTATATGCACTTTTTTTACTTTTTCTCTGGGACTTTATGAAATATGAGACAATTTTGGTGGTTTTTGATTTTTGGATCACTTTATAATAATATCTGATTTTGTATTCACAGTATATGTTTGTAATATACTATATGAATTTGCATTTTTATGATTGTATTTTTTACATATATAATTTATTTTGCATGTGGCACTGTTTTATCACTTTTATATGAGTGATTGTTTACAATAATTGCACTTACACTTTAGGATTGAGCACAAAGTTTTTTAATAAAATAAGGGATAATTTACTTAACTATCCCAGCTTCATTAATTAGAGGAGTGTATATCTGCGCTGACTGATTTTCCCATTATTCTGATTTTTGGTATACCTGCAGATAGTTAACAGTGGTCATATTTAAAAAAAAAAACCCTCCTTTTTTTCTGGTTGCTTGTAACCATTGTTAACCTGGGTGCCAGATCCCCTTTTTTGCATCAGAGAATAATTAATAGAGGTGATAGCTTTATTCATATTCCGGCAAACCTCAGATTTGGAAATGATACCGCCTGGTGCTATTTCCAAGATCATCAAGTTTAGAATAAGCTTCCTCTAGGCCAGGGGGGCATATCCAATTTCACTGTGGGCAATATCACCATTATGGTTGCCCTCAATGGACCAATTGTATCTGTAAGATTATTTAAATTCATCCAGGGTTTTTTTCTCAGAGAATAGGTGGAGGAACTCAACCACGCCTCCCCTGCTGAACCGCATCGAACTGTGGATGTGGCCAAACTGCACAGTGGGAGGATCTTAAAGGGGCAATACTAAGAGTGCGTTATGTGCAGCGTTCAAGGATGCACTATGTACAGAGTGCAAAGTTCAGGGGTGTGCTACGTACAGAGTGAAAAGTTCAGGGGTTAGCTGTGTACAAAGCGCAGGGTTGAGGAGTGTGCTACATACAAAGTGCAGGGTTTGGGGTGTGCTATACACAGAGTACAGGGTTCAGCTCTCTTTTAGAGGCTGTTACCCCATCCAACACTGCACCTGCATCTCCCTTGTCACTGCCGTGAGTGCTGCTCAGGTAGCGATCTGTGAGAACTACTGAGAGGAAAACTGTCCTTGCAAACACAGAAGACTTCTGTGTTTATAAATGACAGTGGCGAGAGGGGAGTGGTGGGATTGAGCTGGAGGTGACAGAACAGACTTCCGCCACATCCTAGTTGAAAAAAAAACCTTGGGTGCTAGGGCCACACGAAATGACCTGGCGGGCCTGATTTGGCCCCCGGCCTTGTGCTTGACACATGTGCTCTAGACTATCGTGAAGCTCAGTAATCATGGTGGAGTTTTGCGCCACACTTATAGACAGTGTCATTAACTTTGGATTCAATGCTGGCTAAGTGACATCCCAATTCCTGGAAATCTTGCTGCGGGTCAGGGGCTAATTTAGTGGTAGCCTTCCCTAACCGATTTACCTTTTAACCAGTTTCCACCATAGCACCTACTGTAAGCAAAGATGGAGCACTTTTCATTAGCAGAGTAGGGAAGCAGAAAAACCACCCTCAGGTTTTTATTAAAATGGAAATAAATGATGCAAATACTCTCCTCCAATCCAATGATGTGACATTTGACATCTTCTCCATGTCTTCTGCCGGCGGTGGGGACTTTGGCAATCCTAACTGGCCAGAGTAGGCTGATGTAACTTCAACTCCTTTACATGTGCACAGGAGTTAATTCATCTCAGCACCATCAGGCTGGTGGCTCCCCCAATATGCAACTACAGCAGGTTATGCTTCACACAGCTTGAATAAATTTCCTATAAGGATTCAATTGCCAACAGGGGTTGATTTAACGTGACATGTTATGAGCTACATACAAGGATACATGTGATGGCATGGGCAACTTTCCCTGGGAGTTTTCCAGCGATCTCTGCAATGTTTACCATAATCTACTTTGGTTCTACAGTGTACATATGTGGGTTGGTCCTACAATATATTCAACTATAGGATTTCACCACGGACTCTGAGTGGTCATGTAGCCATATGAAGTGGTCTTACTTTGGATACTAATATGGAGGAGAGGTCTTTTTTATGTGATATAGTCATATAGTTCACACAAGCTATGCCCCTTACTGGAGTATATACTGTTTACCTGTTTGGATTCTATCTGTACAACTTTGTTGTCCTTTTTTAGGAGGTGATGCTTAGTACATAAGCAATTTTTCCTGCAGCTGCTATGGTTAGGTTTTCAATATTAAACAAAAATGTCCATAAAGTGCAAAAAAGTGTATAAGTAACGTTGATTGATGAAATCCACCATCATGCACCATAGGCATACGCTCCTTACCAGATAGAATAGACCATAAATTATAATGGTCATAAAAGCACAAAATAACCCAGCATCTGAGATAGGCAGGGGCTGCTCAGCAGCAGCTCCAACTGGATCGGGAATAAAAAAATGAACAAGCATAGTGAAGTCTGCTAACATTTAAGTCCTTTTATTTAAAATATATATTCCAAAAAAAAATATATATATATATATATGAAAAACCTTAGATGTGTTGTAAACAGGCACGAATGAGTAAAAAACCAGAAGACTGTCAGCTCTTGAGAAAGGAACACCGTGAGTGACGGCTAAGCAAGCATGATGTCTTCAGTAACAGCCAATGCGTTTCGTCATCGGTGACATCATCCCAGGGGCAGGCTGAACGTCAGATACGTTCTGTACATTATTGATTATTTATAGTTACATAGTTACTTAGTTATATGGTTATTGAGGTTGAAAAAAAGACACCAGTCCATCCAGTGCAACCTATGATGAGTGTGTGTGTTTGCTATCAATAGTACATCGTATAACCCTGTATGTTGTGGTCGTTATGGTGGCCATCTAATAGTTTTTTGAAACTATCGATGCTCCCTGCTGATACCACTGCTTGTGGAAGAGAATTCCACATCCTTACCGCTCTGACAGTAAAGAACCCTTTACGCAGTTTAAGGTTAAACCACTTCTTTTCTAATTTTAGTGAATTGCCTTTTATATCCCCTTTCACTGAAAAGTTCTCACCCTATGCTAGGGTCGCCAGTATGGTATTTGTACATCGATATCATTTCCCCTCTCAAGCGTCTCCT
Source organism: Pelophylax lessonae (assembly GCF_965119305.1). Lineage (NCBI taxonomy): Eukaryota > Metazoa > Chordata > Amphibia > Anura > Ranidae > Pelophylax > Pelophylax lessonae. The sequence continues at coordinate 630,583,495 of NC_138768.1, read as the reverse complement.
CTACAGAGAGAATAAGTTTAATGCTTCCTCATAGCTGATGTCCTACATTCCCTTTATTAGCTTTGTTGCCCTTCTCTGGACTCTCTCCAGTTCCAGCACATCCTTCTTGAGGACAGGTACCAAGAACTGGATGGCGTACTTGAGATGCAGTCGGACCAGAGTCTTGTAGAGTGGGAGAATTATTGTTTTATCTCTGGAGTGAATCCCCTTTTTTATACATACCAGTATTCTGTTGACTTTGCTTCTAGAAGCTTGGCATTGCGTGCCATTGCTGAGCTTGTTGTCTACTAGGACCCCCAGGACCTTTTCCATCTTAGATTCCCCCAAAAGTTCTCTCCCTAGTGATTAACTTGCTCTCGTATTTCTGGCACGCAAATGCATTACCTTACATTTCTCAACATTAAACCTCATTTGCAACGCTGGTGATGTGAAAATAAATAGATCACGATAAATACGTGAAGTAAGATTCAAAACATACAGATCACTATGTGCAAATGAAGCAAAAATTGTGCAAACATGTATTAAAGTGCATTGTGACATAATCCATAATAATAAAAATAATAATAAAAGTACATATAAGTAATAAATAATGATGGAATGCATATAGTCCATCCAGTTTAAAGAGGTGAATATATACAATGTTGTCTGTAGGAAAGTCCACCAAAAGTGCAAAGTGCAGAATCTCCTTTGAATAAAATATAGTGGTCCCTGGTATATGTTACCACCACCAGTAAATGAGGTAAGTAGGGGGCTTACCAGATGGATAGGACCCAATAGAGTATACACTCTTAAGGTCACTCACGCATTTGAGGAGAAATAGTTGTCACTATTGCTGACGCTGGAATGCCTTCAGTACTCAGGGACCACCTCCAAACGCATCACAACATCCATATGGAAAGATCAATGGGTAACTGCTTGAGGCCACGGCCAAAATATACTCCACAAGAGCTCAATAAAATACAAATCTCACATAGTGTGTACCAATAAAGGAACACTTACAGTATCGATGACAAAAAAAGCACTTGTAAGTAGTAAACAAAGTAGACGCAACACCTGCAGCTGACCCAACGCTCCCCAGATGATGCCTTATGAGACAAAACACGTTGGGTCAGCTTCATTGGTGATATTGTCCCTCATATTCACTTGCACATCATTCTTGATATAAAGGCATACCCCTCCCCCTTTTTTACCTTCCCTATCTCTGTGATTAAGGGAATACCCCTGAATGTTGTGAAAAGAGGGGGGTGGTGCGCTGTTCAGGTGTAGATAGATAAGCACATAATATATAAAGGCTCTATGCTCAAATTGACAGATGATGATAACCTCCAACGTAACTTATGATAAAAAAATATATAACCAAATCTTCCCAGGTATCAAACCGGAAAATCCCAATATGGATAATAGTCCATCAATATATTAAAAAAGAATAAGAAAAATGAATAACTCTACATAAAAAAGTGTTCATCCATTCATTAATCAATTTGTCATATATTCTTCAGCCATAAATTAAAACTGTGAATAAGCAAAAAAGTGCTCAAAGATCTTCAAGTCCACTTAAAAAAAAAGAAAAAAAAAAAATATATATATATATACTGTATATATATATATATATATATTCACACTGTAGAAAACAAAAAATTGTTCATCCATTCACCAATTCTCTTGGGTAATGGTGGTAAGTCCCCATCCTGGGGAGGTGAGCAGGACAGTTTGGAGCCGAGCCAAGATATCTGTGTTACCCCAATTTACACATTTGGACTACTGGCAATAGATATTACTGACCCTCTCCTTAACAAGTGGGCTTTATCTAGGATATTTGAGCTATGGACTTTCATGAGTCCATATTGTAATTGGAATCAATGTGTATGATTCCTAGTCATTCCTGATTGCTTCTGGCTCCATTGATCTCACCTCCCTTGTTTCGTTATGTGTATAACCATTGCAAGCATAGTACAGAGTGATGAATTTAAAGCTCCAGATGAAGCAATTTGTAATTATGAAACATGTTGAGTATTCTAGCTCAAGAGACTCCACTAACTAAATGTACCTGTGGTGACCACATCTCCAGATCCCGTCGTAGGACAGCTTTACCTACCTACCTGTCTTTCTTAACGGTTTTCCTATGTGGACTTCATCACAGATAACTATGCATTAACACTTTTATTTATGTGGTTAACTGTATTGTATCGATACTACTGAACTGTTGGCATTTTGCCGCCCTACAGGCATAGTTCCTGTTCTTTTTAATTGTATAAGAATAAAATGTTTATTTTTATCATATTCTTGTGCCGATAAAGTCCATGTTTTTTCTCTGTCTTCTTAATTCTCTTGGATAGTGCTCTCACCTTGAAAATAAATGTAGCACCCTACAAGGTAGGTGCTAGGTAAAGTATAGTGGGCCTTGTCTGGTTATCAGCAGGGCCATGATTTTCAGCTGCCCTGTCCTGTCTCCCAGGTGTGGCTATTGAGACTGGAGAGTCCCCCCACTGTGCTCCATGAGAGGGTTCTCATTGGGCAGTGGAGGAAACCCAGCCAATGGCACACTCAGGCCTGTATCTACTCCAGAATGGCAGATTCTGCCGCACAGGATTTTGGGAGTGGGTATAAGTTTGAGGTGAGCACATGATGCAGCGTCTTTGGTGGGAAGCAGAGTCCCAGGAGGGACTGTCTCTCCTCCTGTCAGAGGAATCAGGTGTCCCAGGCAGCTTGCCTGAGGGGATAGAGGGCTGAGCTGAGCTGCAGAGAGGATCCGGTGCAGAGGACCAGCGGAGCAGAGAGGGGTCAAGTTTCAGGAAAGCATTCCCAGTTCGTGAGTACTGCAAACTGACCCTGGGGGTCTGCCTAGAGAGAGGGGACCACTCCAGTGAAGGTCAGAGGGATCCAGGAGCTAGCTAGCCGGGGCAGGAGCAAGTGTAAAGGGGGTGCCAGTGTTGACCCTGAAGTGCAAAGAGGGTGCCAGTGTGTGGACCATGAAGTGTAGAGGGGGTGCCTAGTGAGAGGACCCTGAAGTGTAGAGAGGGTGCCTAATGAGAGGACCCTGAAGTATAGAGGGGGTGCCTATGTGAGAGGACCCTGAAGTGTAGAGGGGGTGCCTAGTGAGAGGACCCTGAAGTACAGAGGGGGCACCAGCGGTTGGGCCCTGAATTGTTAAAGTGTACAGTGTGCAGTGTACAGTGTTGAGAGTTGCAGCAGAAGAAGCAGTATACAGAGGATAGGAAGAACTGCAGGGAGCAGTGTTAAGAACTTTTGAGCTAACCAGAGTGTCAGAAGTCAAGTTCAAGTACAGTACAGCAAGTCAGTGTTTTTTAAGTGCCAGCAAGCGTTGGTCGGCATCCAGCTGGCGTCAAGACAGCGCTGAAAGGCATTTTCTCCAAAGTGTCCCATTTGTACCTAGTTGAGCCAGAGGAGTATCCCACTCATTCCCTTCTCCCACCCCCAATATCAAATAAACAAAACAAACCAAAGATGCCGGAATGGTCTTTGACTCCAATCTCACACTTGGGTATTCAGCTTAAATGGGCCGCTGGCGTTTCTAGTAACCATGGCAGACCCACATCAGGCCCAATGCCTGGAAATCCTGCTCCATAAAGTCAGTGTTTGAGAGTAAAAATATTCCTCCAATCGCTCAACGATGACTACTCCTCTCAAAATATTATTCCCAGGTATGTGAAAAAAACAAAAAATCAATCAACTTTTATTGTATAAAAAAATATACAAATATACATGTTAGCCCCCGTTCACACTGGGGCGACCTGTGAGGCGACCTGTTCGCCTCACAGGTCGCCGCAGGTCGCCTCCCATAGGGAAGCTGCGGACCCGTTCTGATAGGAGCGACACAAGTCGCTCCGACTCAGAAAAAGGGTACGGAGCTTCTTTGGGGCGACCAGGAGGCGACCGCCATAGACTTCAATGTTATGAAGTCCGTGGCGGCCGCTCCGAGGTAGCGGCGCGCTGCTCGCACCGCGACCTCGGAGGTCGCTGTGCGAAGTAGCGTCGCCCCAGTGTGAACGGGGGCTTATACAAAAAAGTTGGTGGATTTTACTTCAATATGGGTTTCCCTTTACATTTATATACACACTGAGAGCTGCACTCTATGAATACAGCCCTACTGTTACCATAGGAGAGACTACATTACTATTTTGTGATTCAGGTGAGCGCGCACTTCAGCCATACACCTGGGTGGAAGAGAACTATCTGTGTTGCATATTGTGGGAGCACTTCACAGTGTTTACAGCGCTTATTGATTTATGTATTTTGATTTGTTTCACGGGCACCTGTACTCATCCCAGAGCACTGTTTTTTTCCTATACACGTGTTTTATGCTGGTTGGCGGTGTCTGTGTGATTTCTAGAGTATATATATTATTTTATATACTGTGACTATATTACACTATATTGTTTTTTTTTTTTTTCACATACCTGGGAATAATATTTTGAGAGGAGTAGTCATCGTTGAGCGATTGGCGGAATATTTTTACTCTCAAACACTGATTCTAATTTCCAAGTAATCCTTGAGCGAATGGAGGAATATTTTTACTCACAAACACTGACATTAAATTTCAAGGGTTTGAGCACTATCCAAGAGAATTGGTGAATGGATGAACATTTTTTTCGTTTTCTACAGTGTGAATATATATATATATATATATATATATATATATATAGAATTGAAGTGGACTTTGATATCTTTGAGCACTTTTTTGCTTATTTACAGTTTTCATTTATGGATGAAGAATATATGACAAATGGATTAATGAATGGATGAACACTTTTTAATGTAGAGTTATTCATTTTTTTGATTCTCTTTCTAAATATATTCGTGGACTATTATCAATATTGGGATTTTTTGGGTTTGATACCTGGGAAGATTTGGTTATATTTATTTTGATCATAAGTTACGTTGGCTGTTATCACCATCTGTCAATTTGAGCATAGAGCCTTTATATATTATGTGCTTATCTATCTACACCTGTACAGCGCACCACCCCCTCTTTTCACAATATTTTGATTACAGGAATACCCCGTTTTACATACACTCACTTTACGTACACTCGCGAGTACGGACATACCCGAGAGTGTATGTAAAGTGCCTCGCAAGTATGGACATTCCCGCACCGCGCAGCCGCAGTATAGCCTGGAAGAAGCGGAGCTGTCGCCCGGAGTTGTGAGGCCGCTAGTGAAGTCTACAAATGTGAATATCCCCCTGCTTAACTACACTATGGAGATTTCTTTTTAAATTACATGCATACTGTACTCGGCATTAAGAGCCATATGGATAAGGACTCTGCACTGCATTTATTTTAATATAGGATAGACATCTGATATCACCAGGAAGACAGGAATATCCATCACCTCCTTATATGCTAGGATATCATTAGAGGCCCATCTCTCTATTTGTTCTGGTGAGTGGGTTCACTATTGTTTGGAATACAGCACCAGCACTTTTCTATGAACTAATCCTTCAACACGGTTTTCCAGTTGAAATGTTAAGGACTATTATTTCACTCAGCACTTTATTTATTTGATGTGTTAAGATGCTAATGCATTTATTCATTTCTATCAGCATTTTGTTGCACATTCTATAGATATTGGAGGGATACCTTTGTACCTATAGCGAGAGGATATATTTACCACTATATTTATAATCTTTTTTACTATGTTTATTTTAGTTATCAATGCATTATTTATATCAGTTGTACATGTAAATACAATGTACAATACCCCTGAATAAGGTTGCCAGCCAATCATAAGAGCTGTCAAACCAAGTCTCTGAAATTACCAGAAAATTGAAAATAAACAAAATATAGCCTAACACGATAGAGCCATTTATTCCAAACTGCACAGAGCTGTCTCAGGCTATTTGGCCATCATCAGTAAATTGTATGGAAACCATAGCTTGAATGGAGTAGGGCTTAGGATCCAATGAGACAGTATAACCATAAAGGGTTATTGTGAGATGGGATTAAAGCAATCAAAACACACTCCTTCTAATTACGGTGTAGCACAACAAAGTCTTCTTAAAACAGAAGGTGTTAACCTGCAGTATCTTCTCAAACTATGTTCTCAGGTGTGTGTAGCACTGCCCCCTAGGGAGCTGCTGAGATTGGATTCCCCTGGGTTACCCATAGCAACAGTCTGTAAAACGTATTACTTTATCGCTTGGCTCAGACAATGAACAGTCCAGGGGATTTGGTTTTTATGTTTTATTTTAGAACTTGGATGGAAGAAGGGACGAGAGGGATACTCCATCTTGAACTGTGCACAATTTCTGAGGACAACTGACTGTAGTGTGTGCGGCAAGGCCGCTGCTTCACCTTGCAACTGAAGTGAAGTAGAAGATATGTTCCTGAATGAATTCCTCTTCAGGATCCTAACTTGGCACCCCCTTTCTCACTTCCCATGCATGCTAGCCCCTTGTCCACTGACTCTCCATTGGAGTGGTCCCCTTCCTGGGCAGACCCCTGGCAAGCTTCCCGCTACTCATGGACACTGTTTTTCCCTGGGTTGCTCTACCTTCAGCTCCACTTGTCAGTATCCTGGACCTCCTGGCTCAGCATCACACACTTGGTCCACTAGGCCGACTGCCTGTGACCATCTTCCTTGCTGACAGGAGGAGAGACGGACGTCACCCTCTTCCTGGGACCTGGTGTCCCCCCCAAAGAGGAAGACGTTCTAAGATTGCTGTCTAAAGTGAAGACAAATAAGTCACAGGGTCCTGATGAGATACACCCAAAATTATTAAAAGAGCTTAGTGGTGAGCTGGCAAAACCATTAACAGATTTATTTAACCAATCTTTAGTAACAGGAGTCGTCCCGGAAGACTGGAAATTGGGAAATGTCGTGCCCATTTACAAGAAAGGTAGTAGGGAGGAATCGAGCAACTATAGACCAGTGAGTCTGACATCAATAGTAGGCAAATTAATGGAAACCATATTAAAGGATAGGATTGTGGAACATCTTAAATCCCACGGATTGCAAGATGAAAAACAACATGGGTTTACTTCAGGGAGATCATGTCAAACAAATCTTATAGATTTTTTTGACTGGGTGACTAAAATAATAGACGGTGGAGGTGCAGTAGACATTGCATATCTAGATTTTAGTAAGGCTTTTGACACTGTCCCACATAGAAGACTTATCAATAAACTGCAGTCATTGAACATGGACTCCCATATTGTTGAGTGGATTAGGCAGTGGCTGAGTGACAGACAACAGAGGGTTGTAGTCAATGGAGAACATTCAGAACAAGGTCATGTTACCAGTGGGGTACCTCAGGGATCTGTACTGGGACCAATTTTGTTTAATATCTTCATAAGTGATATTGCAAAAGGCCTCGATGGTAAGGTTTGTCTTTTTGCTGATGACACAAAGATATGTAACAGGGTTGATGTTCCTGGAGGGAAACGCCAAATGGAAAAGGATTTAGGAAAACTAGAAGAATGGTCAGAACTCTGGCAACTGAAATCTAATGTGGATAAGTGCAAGATAATGCACCTGGGGCGTAAAAACCCAAGGGCAGAATATAGAATATTTGACACAGTCCTGACCTCAGTATCTGAGGAAAGGGATTTAGGAGTAATTATTTCAGAAGACTTAAAGGTGGGAAGACAATGTAATAGAGCAGCACGAAATGCCAGCAGAATGCTTGGATGTATAGGGAGAGGTATAAGCAGTAGAAAGAAAGAAGTGCTTATGCCGCTGTACAGAACACTGGTGAGACCTCACTTGGAGTATTGTGCGCAGTACTGGAGGCCATATCTCCAGAAGGATATAGATACTCTAGAGAGAGTTCAGAGAAGAGCTACTAAACTAGTACATGGATTGCAGGAAAAAACTTACCAGGAAAGGTTAAAGGACCTTAACATGTATAGCTTGGAAGAAAGAAGAGACAGAGGGGATATGATAGAAACTTTTAAATACATAAAGGGAATCAACTCGGTAAAGGAGGAGAGCATATTTAAAAGAAGAAAAACTACCACAAGAGGACACAGTTTTAAATTAGAGGGGCAAAGGTTTAAAAGTAATATGAGGAAGTATTACTTTACTGAGAGAGTAGTGGATGCATGGAATAACCTTCCTGCAGAAGTGGTAGCTGCAAATACAGTGAAGGAGTTTAAGCATGCATAGGATAGGCATAAGGCTATCCTTCATATAAGATAGGGCCAGGGACTATTCATAGGATTCAGATATATTGGGCAGACTAGATGGGCCAAATGGTTCTTATCTGCCGACACATTCTATGTTTCTATGTTTCTATGTTTCAAAGATGCCCTGTCACATGTGCCCGTGACTTTTATAACATATCCTAGGATGCACCACTGTTGTGCCAAACCACTGGGATAGTCATAAAAGCTTGTGTGTTACTGGCTGGGTTTTCTTCACCGTCCAACAGGCTCCCCTATTGGATACAGTGGGGACACTCCCTCAGACCAGATAAATCACAAGTGGACACATGCAACAGGCAAAGCTAACAAAATCAGACTCCCCTGATAAGCTGGCAGAGCAAACAATGCTTTTACCTAGCATCTACCTAGGAGGGTGCTACATCTGGTAGGGCTACAAAACACCTCCCTCTATGTGATAGAGCTGAAAGATGGGAAGGTAGTTCTGTACCACACTTCCTGTCCCAGGGTGACAACACTGTTCCTCTATTGAAAAAGGTATGCCAGATCATCGGGTATTGTTCTGTACTTGCAATATTTTGTAAGAGGTAAACCATGGGGAAAGGTGAATGTATTTCCAGTATGCACTGAATACTGTGTTTTTTGTATGCATAGACACTATATTATGACTTAGGTAAATTCCAGCTGGTGTACAGAGGATGAGGGGATTTTCAAAGAATTACAAACTACACATGAATAATTTTTCTTTTCAATGGACGTGCACCGGATTACAGTGGAACGTTTACCCTTTCTGTTACCGTAATTGCAAAGGAATAGTATATACAGTACATATTGTTACTACACACATCCTGCTATTATGAATGAACCAGATATAATTCACACATTTCACCCTCGCAGGGCCAAGTATTCTTTGTAGACAAACGTATCCTGTCATCCTTTGTGGTGATGAGCTGTTTTTCCTACCTCATTAAAAGCAGTTCTCAAGAGAATATTTGCTATTTGAGGATTAATAACACAAGGCTTCCTTTATGTACATGTCATGGGGGAAAAAGGAAGACGTAATTGTAGCAAATGGAATATTTTAATGAGAGAAATGATCTAAAGACATTTGTATGATGTCTATAAATAATCATTAGTAAAGAGGATCATGAAAAAGGTGAACAATTTTATAATCATTTTTAATACTTAAAGTATATAGTGAATCAGTGCAACTTATAACATCCAAATGAAAGATATACCACCAACATGTAAGAAAAAAAAATCAGTTGGAAAAAGGATCACCCCTTGTGTTAGTATTTTTCTGAACCACATTTTTCTTTAACTATAGCCTTTAGGCCCCTTTCACACGGCTTTCCGATCAGGTCTGCCTGTCAGTTTTTCAGGCTGACCTGATCGGATGCTCAATGTACCTCTATTGAGCATCCGCTGACATCTGGTGCTCTCCAATCCGATGTTGTCAGTGAAACCCAGAGGGATGGAAACCCAATTTTCCATCTGTCTGGAGGATCGGATTGGATGAAAACGGACAGGCAGTCCGTTTTTATCCGATCTCCCATAGAGGGGAGCGAGGACCTGACAGCTCCGTCTCTGCAGAGTAAGCAGACGGAGCTGTCATCCGGCTGCTTAGAGGGGATCACCGGATCTATCCCCACTGAGCAAAACGGAGCCCACCGGGAGGAAAGATCGTGTAAAAGGACCCTTAGTTTGTTCAGATATATCTCTACTAACTTTGCATATCTAGACTTTGCAATACTTGCCCCCTCTTCTTTTCAGAACTGCTCATGTTTGTGAAATTTGATGATGATTTGTTTGTGGACTGCAGTCTTCAAGTCATTCCACAGATTTTCAATGGGGTTTAAGTCTGGGCTCTGACGAGGCCATGCAAGGACATTTACCTTTTTCCCCTTCAACCACTGTGTTGTTATTTTTGCTGTGTGCTTTGGGTCATTGTCATATTGGAAAGTAAACCTTCTTCTCATTGATAACTTTCTGGTAGAGGGTAGCAGATTTTCCAAAACAATTTGACAGTATTTTGTCCCATCCATTTTTCCTTCTATGCTGACAAATGCTCCAGTCCCTGCTGCAGTGAAACACCCCCATAACAGGATATTACCACCTCCATGCTTTACTGTAGGAATGGTGTTATTTGTATAGTGAGCGGTATTGGATTTCCGCCTGACATATCATTTGCTGTTGAGGCCAGATAATTAAATTTTAATCTCATCTGACCATAACACATTTTTCCATGTGGCCTCAGAATCTTCAGGTGCATTTTGGCAAAGCTCAGTCGTGACTGCATTTGGCCTTTCTTGAGGAGTGGCTTTTTTCTTGCAACCCTCCCATACAAGCCACATTTGTGGAGAATTTGTGATATTGTTGTCACATGCACCACTCTTTGTCATAAAGTCCTGCAACTGCTTCAGAGTTGCTGTAGGCCTCTTGGTAGCCTCTCTGACCAGTTTCCTCATGACTCTTTCATCCAGTTTGGAGTGACGTCCTGATCCAGGGAGGGTCTGTGTTGTATCAAATACCTTCCACTTCTTAATTATAGACTTCACTGTGCTTCTAGGCATTAATAATGCATTCAAATTTTTTTTTTGTATCTATCTCCTGACTTGTGTCTGTCCACAACTTTATCCCAAAGATCTTTTGACAGTGCCTTGCCACCCATAGTTGATTGTTTGCTTCAGTTGCACTACCTGGGGACTGAAATGCTCCAGGAAAGCTCTTTTTATGCTGAGCTATTCACAATGACCACCGCTGATCACAGTTGAAAGTTAAATGGCTTTGTGTGCCATTGAGAAGGTGATTAGCTATACCAAATTGTGTTTTTTCCAACTCTTGAATCTATTCTTGATTTTTTTTTCTTATATGTTGGTGTGCAAAGTTAGTAGAGACATATCCCAACAGACTAAAGGCTATAATTAAAGCAAAAGGGGGTTCAACAAAATGCTAATACAAGTGGGTGATCCTTTTTCCAACTCAGTGATTCTGTTTTTAAATTTTTTACATTTTTTTTTCTGACATGTTGGTGTTATATCTTTCACTTGGATGTTATAAATACAGCTGGATAAAACAAAAACTATGTATGTCTTCATTTCAGACTGCAAAACAAAAAAATTTGATTATTTAAATTATTTGTTGTCAAATGCTGATGACTGATCTCCTGTACATGCATGGGAGTTGCATCATCTGATTCCACGAGGGCCAATCAAAATGGCCAATGACTGTTACCCAGAAGAAATCGGAGAGAAAGTGTTGACGCTGGCAAAGGACCATTGAAACTAAGGTAAGTATTATGGATGTTAGGTGAGAATTGGACTTAGCAAAGGCACATTGATATGTACTAAATGTTAAAGAGGAGCTACAGTGGCGAAAATATTTATTTGATCTTATGCAAATTTTGTAAGTTTGCCCACTTACAAAAAAAAGCTCCATGCAAGATTTCACCTCATGGGGTAAGGATGATCATGAGAAAAGCGAGGGATCAGCCCTACATGGGAGGAGCTTGTGAATGATCTCAAGGCAGTTGGGACCACAGTCCCCCTCCTCAAGAAGGCACATGTGCAGGCCCATCTAAAGTTTGCCAATGGACATCTAAATGATTCAGAGAAGGTTTAGGAGAAAGTGCTGTGGTCAGATGAGACCAAAATTGAGCTCTTTGGTATTAACTCGATTGCAGTGTTTGGAGGAAAAACACGCTGACTATACCCCTAAGAACACCATCCCTACAGTCAAGCACTGAGGTGGAAAAACAATATGCTTTGAGGCTGTTTCTCTATTTAAGGTACAGGCCAACTTTGTCATATTGAGGGGCCAATGGATGGGGCCATGTATTGTAAAATCTTTGAGAACCTTCTTCCCAGCATGACAATGACCCACAACAAACCACCAAGGCAACAAAAGAGTGGCTCAAGAAGAAGCACATTAAGGTCACTGAAGGGCCTAGCCAGTTTCCAGATCTTAATTCTATAGAAAACTTATAGAGGGAGCATAAACTTCAAATTGCCAAGTGACAGCCAAGAAACCTTAAGAATTTAGAGAAGATCTGTAAAGAAGAGTGGACCAAAATCCCTCCTGAGATGTATGCAAACCTGGTCACCAACTACAAGAAACATTTTACCTTTGTGCTTGCCAAAAAAGGTTTTTCCACCAAGCACTGTCATGTTTTGCTTGGGGATCAAATACTTATTTTATTCACTGAACTGCATTTATAACATTGCCGCTGTGGGCAATAACAGCTTCACAGTAGTACACACTGGATGAATTGATGGCATTCATAAAAAAAGTATTGCTTATAACACTTATTATCACTGCTATAAGCAATCACAGTGCAGAAAACAAAAAATCCTGATCACCTCTCCAGAGTAGTACGGCATCACTATAGCAGAACTGTACTGTTTTGGTCACTGTTTGTCCAAAAAAAATTGTAAAAAAAAAAAAACTTTTGTAATAATAAAGACAACAATATGTAAAAAATAAAATAGTGAATTTTTTTTAATTTCCTAATTTTCCAAAAAAATGTGCCAAAAATTACCAGCTAAAAAAACTGGCCATGCCGCATACTAAATACTTTGGACTGTCTACTTTCCAAAATGGGATTATTTGGGAGGTATTTGTACTGTCCTGGCATTTTAGGGCCTCAAGAATTGATATAGGCCTTTAGTACATCAGGATTTTCATATATATATATACCATAGTTTGTGGACTCTAAAGGCCTGTACACACGATAAGAAAATCTGAAGGGAAATTTCGTCCAACGACCGATCTGCCGATTTTCGGATTGTTAGTATGGTGCTTTGGACAGCCGACTCCGACTTTTCGGTCGACAAAATCCTGATGTGCAGGCTATAAAATTTTTGTCGTCCGTCAAAACAACGTCCGATTTTTGTCTCATTAGTACAGATTTCGATGGAAAAAAATCTTAAGAGCAAGACTAGGCATGCTCAGAGACGAAAGAACACATACAAAACAATCCAGCACATGACATCACTTCTGAAGTAGAATTCTGTTGTACGGAAAAATAACCTCTTCACTTTCCACATCAGACTAGCATGCCACAAAAAACGGACGACAGATCGTTCGATAATCTGATTGTGTGTATGGGGCTTAACTTTCCTACAGACTAAATAATATACATAGATTTGGGTTATTTTTACCAAAAAAAAAAATGTAGCATAATACGTTTTGGCTTAAATTAATGAAGAAAGATTATTATTTGCAACATTTTATAACAAAATTTAAAAAAAAATGTTTATTTCAAAATATTTGGTCTTTTTATTTAGCAAAAAATAAAAAAACCCAGTAGTGATTAAATACCACCAAAAAGTTCTATCTGTCTCAAAAATGATAAAAATGTTATTTGGGCACAGTGTTGCATGACTGAGCAAGGGTCCTTACACATGAGTGGTCCGCTCGGCGGACTCTGCTTTGCTCAGTGGGGGATCGTTTTGCTGATCCCAGCTGAGCAGGTGGATGACAGGTCCGTCTTCGCTCACTGTCAGAGTCCCGCTCTCTTCTATCTAGCTCTTCCGTTTTCACCCGATCCCATACCATCCGATCCTCCAGACAGATAGAAAATAGGGTCAGAATCGAAATTGGATAGTGGCGGTTGTCAGTGAACATGTCACTACTGACATCTGCCGCTCGAAAGGTGTGAATGGAGGGTCTGATCAGGTCTGCCTGAAAAACTGACAGACAAACCTGATCAGAAAGTCCATGTGAGTGGGCCCTAATTATCATTCAAAGTGTAACAGCACTGAAATCTGAAAATTGGCCTGGGCAGGGAGGGGGTAAAAGTGTCCAATATTGAAGTGTCTGCCCTTACATGTTGGAGTCTGCACAATTTCTATACAATGTATTTTATAGTTACTGACAGTTTACAATGTGATTGACTACCTACCATGCCACATCCATGATATCTGGGGTGGATGCATAAATCTCCCTGCCAGGCTATTGTATTTTAAATACTATATCTGATTGGATGCAGCTGCTGTTTGCCCTACAACTTTCTGCCCAGCTCCTTTGACTTTTTAATCAGAAGACGTCGGACAGGAGTGGGCCAGCAAGGCAATTCCAGCGAATTGTGGCCAGTTCATTAGAAACCAGCCAAAAATCACACATTATATGACCAGGTTATGGGTAGCTTTAGATTTACAAACAGAAATCAGATAGGTATTGGCACTACATAGTTTTATAGGACTGTACAGGATAAGTATCAGAAAAGTGTATTTATCCTTTGAATTTATGCTGTCATTGCCAGGTAATCATCTGTTTGGTGCATTGTACTTCAATCTGTATAGAAGAACACAGCGTGGAGCTGGGAGCTCTTGACACCTGATGGTAGAGATAATTGTTCTCAGCGGCTGCGCCCAGAGAGGAGTTTGTAGTCTTGGTAACAATTTCCTTAGAAGAAAGAGGGAAGCAAAAAGCAGTTGTAAACCTACATGAACATAGTCACATCGTGCATATACAGTATATGTGTATATAAAAAAGCCTGTACTGGATGACAGAGGATGACTTCCTCTGAAAATGCTAATTTCCTGGCTGTCTTTGGCCTCAAAGACTGTGGGGGAGATTTACAAAAACTGCTGTACTCAGAAACTGGTGCAGCTGTTCATGGTAGCCAATCAACCTCTAACTTCAGCTTGTTCAATTAAGCTTTAACAATAAGGCCCCTTTGACACAGGCGGACCGTTCAGATCCGCCTGTTCGCTTTTTTGGCGGATCTGAACGGTCCCCCCATGCATTCCTATGGGGCATCGGATGTCAGCGGAGACATGTCCGTTGACATCCGACCCGATCCGATCCGTCAAATCTGGACGGATGAAAACCCTATTTTCCATCCGTCCAGTGGATTGGATGGGATCGGATGAGAACGGACCGACGGTCCGTTCCCATCCAATTCCCCCATAGAGATGCATGGGGAACTGACAACTGTGTCTCCGCACACAGCGTGGAGACACAGCTGTCATCCTTCTGCTCAGCAGGGAATCGGCGGATCAATCCCCCGCTGAGAAAAGCGGAGTCCGTTTGATGGACACAGTGTGTGAAAGAGCCCTAAGGCCCCTTTCACACATGCGTACCATTCAGATCCACCTGTCAGTTTTTCAGGCTGTAAGAATATTTAATAATATCTCGCACTCGTACTTCATTATGTCAGAATATTTATACTGCTCTGAATATAACAGTGTCTATTTATGATTAATAAGCAAAGATCTATGAGGAAGGAGAATCTTCACTTATTTCCACAAATCAATATGAAGCAAATTCTTTTTAATTGATTCATTTCTTTTTAAAAGCATATACCAATCTTAGTGAGTACAGTCTACAGTATGGAATATATATAAAATATTTATTCACAAGACATGTAATCACAATAAATGATCAAACAAGAAGTGACACAAAGAAACAACTCTACATAAAATACTAACTTCAAACAATCAATGCGATGTTATGTTTAGCTCAATAATGAAAGTGAAACTGAAACAAAGTGAAAGCAAAACGAAAGCAAGATTACCATATCTCCAGGTATAGTATAAACCATAGGTAAGTGTTCTATATAAACAGACCACAATTGTCTGCGAATCGCATGGCCGAAAGTCACTTCACTGCAGATGAAGCGAGAATAAGCCATGCAAAACGGAAGACTAAATTTGCAATAATGCGCTAAATCTGATATTAATAAAAATGTATAAAAACAAAAATCAGATTTTTAGAGAAAAATCTACTATGGTTCATACGGCTGGGATTGTAATCTTATTACCCTTAAATATGCAATATAAAACATATAAGGAAGGAAAGAAACAATATTGAATAAAATCAAATAATACAGCAAGGCATATTTACCACACTTAAGATGGCTGCTAGCTTCAAATGGTCGTTACCAGAGTCCTAAGATGGGTGCCTTTCTTAAGATGGTGGATAGTGAGGGAGGAGTTTCGTTTGGCATCCCTCAAAGTTTCAGATGAATGATGGAGCAAAGATGGAGTATGTCTGGATGAGTATATCGAGGGATGTAGTAGTGTGTGTGATGTATGTGTATTGTATGTTGGGCAAATGTAATGTGTCCTATCTCTCATCTGGGTTGTTCCTTTTATATGGTATTGTTAAATTCATGTTAGTTTCAAATGTTAAGTTTGAGCCATGAAATAATCTACGCCAATCAGGTTTGCATTCGTCTCCATATGTTTACTCAGAATATACGCCATACAGCGGTTCACACCATCCTTCAATGAATGTGTGACACAGATTAAATTTGTTACAGACTTTTTATAATACATAAATGGGCACAAGCCCAAGTTACAGACTATACAAAGTTTCACAATATTGCACAAGATTTCATAATACAGTCTAATTACACATACGGTCATCCTGACATTATAATGACGTTGAGTGAAAAGTTAGTCTGACAATTAAAAATGATTGATTGGGGGATTTTTACATTTTACGGTAATAAGGGGCTTGTTTTCATAAACATCTCTTTCCGGGAATCTTATCATTTTTGGAAGAACATTTCATGTTATACTTGACACATATTCATAATAAAGACAACATAACAAACAGACTCAGACTGAAATCCTAAAACTTATTATTTTGAAAGTATATTCAAGGATTAAGAGGGGACTCTAGACTGCCATACTGAATATGGATATATGAACATATAATATAAAAGTCTTTAAGAGTCCTCAATATATTCTCATCTCGACAGTCCCTCCTGAGTTTAGAATTCATCTGTGTCTTTTCTTTTATACTTTTAAACTTCTTCTGTGTCTTTAGGTTGGTTTTCAGGTATGCGGGTAACCATCTCATGGGCCGTCTTTATGCGAGACCTCGAGAGCTCAAAAGAACCAGTATTAGTACAATCATCACAAGTATTTGAAGTAATTTTCAAGCAGCATTTGCATAGCATTGGTACGCATTTAACTACCAGTATAATCAATACTATAACTCCAACAATATACAGGATACCATGCAATATACCTGCGAACCACCCTCCAATACCAGTAAACCAGTTGGCAGGATTTAGCCAAGAAAGCCAGCTTTCCCAGCTACCTCCAATCCAAACAGTTTCGGTATGTTCCTTACAAAAATAAAGCTTTAATTGCTGCACCCTTTATACATGTGAAATGATTGCATCTTCAGCTTTCGTATCATTTCCTATGTAATTGCAGCATGAGGTTCCCACTACGGTACACATTCCTCCCTGACTAGCAGTAAGGTAATCCAACACCAGCCGGTGTTGCAAAACCTCCTTTTTAATCATTTTTAATTCAGTGGCCATTAATATGAAATTTCTGTTATACAGAGCAGTTATGCTATCCATTAAGTCAGCTAAATCTATAATAAAACTGAAGGCTTTTTTGATACAACATCTATTCACCCAAGGTATACAAAATATTGGTCTTATCTCTCTATCATGGGACTCAATATTAATATCATCATCATTTCTTTCTGGGCCTTCATTCTGGGTTGGAATAGGTGTTAGTATTTCAAGATTAGTCTCTTCTTCAGTGTCATCTGCCACTTGTCCGAGGGTAGCCTGTACTGGAATATCCTGTTCAGAATGGGCTCTTTTGAAGAAATGGGCAGGGATTTTATGCAATTGTGTCTCTTTAAACTCATTGTCACTCATGTACCATGTAGCAGGCACAACCCTCCCAAAGTAGCAAACTCCCATGGAATTTAATGGAATCCAAGTGTAAGCTTTCTTTCCACACACGAAATAGTAACCTGGGGGAGCAGCACATGCCTTTCTGTAGTAATATCCCTGCAAACACATTAATAACTTCAAATTGTTCTGGCGTGAATGTTGGCGGTGTGTGAAATCATGCAATTCCTGATATCGATCTGTACTTCACATAACATCTTTACCATCAAACCAATACCTGACATCCGCATTATCCATTCACTGAGAGTCTCCAATCACTCGATCAGTATTCTTGAAACCTTTCTCAAGTAGTTCTGGTGGATAGATGCGGGTAAAGTTAATACATACTGCTGGTATTCTCATTGGGGCCTTGGTAAATAGTAGCAGTGAAATGGCCTTGTCAACCATCTTAGCACTGATATTGCTAAAGTGAGCACCGTCCTCTATCTCAGCTAGGGTACTGGGTATACCTAGTAAGGGCAAAGTCTTGTGTGAGATAGGTGAATGTGTGCATATCCAACACTTAGTGATTTCCAACTTCTTGGCAGCTTGCAACTGCATAGCCACAAAGGAATTATAGAAGGGTTGTCTCAACTTAGCATGTAAGTCTCTCTTCAGCCTTTGATCAAATCCAGACTCTGGGGTAATGTGTAACTTTTTAGTCATTACAGTAGCATTGAGGAAAAAGGTATCATGCGTCTCACCTTTTTTTATCATGTGAGTCCATTCATACATCATGACCGTGATCCACACCAAGGCTCCTCCACTCAGGATAATTCCTCAGAGATCCATATCAGCTCTAGGTATTGTAAGAGACATTCTTCCGTATTCGTAGTCTTCTGGCTCGAGCCCGAGTCAGTGGTGGAGATGACCTAGAAGGTAAAGGTACAGAAAAGTCCTTGCCAGCAGTACACTGGCCTGTATGTTTGTTCAAAGCCACTGCTTTCTTACAATGGGAACCATGCACCCAATACTTGTAATCCTTTAGCTTTACAGCTGTGGGAGACACAAGAATAATCTGGAACGGTCCCTTCCACTTAGGGGACAGAGTAGTCTTCGGGGTGTGATTCTTGATGTACACCCACTCTCCAGAATTTAGTCCATGAGTCTTTTCACTTAGGTCCACTGGTTGTCCTGCTTTGGAAAAAGTATCAGAAAACACATTTGTGTTAAAGTCTTAAAGTCACTGTTTCTGATGTTACAGATGCTGTAGGAAGTTTTTTAGGAGGGTGCCCAAACAATACATCTTCTCCTTTGGGGTAGTCCTGATAGTTGCTAGGGCTATAGGCAATGCTTCTACCCATGTGCTCTTTCCATTAGTATTCATCTTGGCCAGATACCTTTTTAGGGTTTGATTACTGCGTTCCACCATCCCACTAACCTGTGGTCTATATGTGGTGTGTAACTGTTGTTTCAGACCTAAGATATCTACTACCTCTGCTATTAGTTTGTTATCAAAGTGTGTACCTCTGTCTGAAGAGATCACAGCTCCCATACCAAACCTAGGAATCAATTCTCTAGTAAGACACTTAACTACTGTTCTGGCATCCTTATTCGCAAACTAAAAGATACTTAAATAGGCCACAAGGGGGCATATCTGAGAAGTCAATCTGCACAAATTGAAAACGGCTCCTCAGTATGCGGAATGTGTTTCATAGGGGAAGGCACTGGTTTACTTATGTTATGCATTTGACATACAGTACATTCATTAACTTGTTTAGCAGCATATGTGTAAAAACCTGGTGCCCACCACTGTTTGTTCATAATCCCTCCTGTTGAGACATGGCAATGCCCATCGCTCAAGGCCAACAATGAAGGAAAAAGAGTCGGTGGAGCAACCAGTTTATCATTCAACCTCCACAGGCCATCTGGTCTGCAAACAGTTCTTTTTGTAGACCAAGTGGATCAGTGGGGTGAACTTTCCTGTAGGGCCTTGACAACCCCATGGTCCACTTGAAGATTTGTGACCAAAAATATAGGGACTACATGTGGCTGATAAGAGTAAATAGCTTCTTTTGCATATTTATCACCAAAACATTCCCAACCGATACACTGTGATTAAACCCGGTATGTACTTTACATTTAATTACTGTTACTTTAAGAGGCGATTGGACTGCAAACAACAGTCTGTCAATTAACTCTTTGTGTTGAATGGGTGTTCCTGTTGCTATCAGGTAACCCCTTTCCTGCCATAATTGTGCAAAGCTGTGCAATATACCCACAGCATAAGCAGAATCACTGTAGATATTTACCGTATCTAATTCTGCTAGCTCCAATGCAACACAGAGAGCTGTAAGTTCCGCAGCTTGCGCTGACTTAGAATTTAGCAGAATTTCAGTATGCAGTAGTCGGCTCTCACCGTTTACTACCACACAGGCAGCTAATGTTAACCCATCAGGTCATCTGAGGGGGATGAGCCATCTACTAACAAGCCTGCACATACAGGCAGACCAGCAATGGATTCATCCTGAAAATCATATGTGGGTTTTCTTACTTCATCAATAAAGGTAGCACAATCATGTATTAGGTATTCAGAACCATCAATTTCCTCACCGTCAGCTTCCGATAGAAAAATAGCTAGATTCAGAGTCTGGCAGCGCTGAATTTTTAGATTAGAAGCTGATAACAAAATCAAATGATAATGTGCTATCCTTTGTGAAGTGTTTAGTATAGGCACTATTTAACATAGCCTCCAAATTACTGGGGCACATTAAATACAAAGTGTTGCCTAATACAATGTCTACAGTCTTTTTCAACCAGTAGCGCAGACGCCGCTACTGCTTTTGGACATCCAGGTAGCCCACTGGCTAAGCTGTCCAATGGGTAACTGTAGTAACCCACTGGGCGATGTCTGGCACAGAAGTGTTGCGTTAACACCCCATTCGCATGTCCATTTATTTCTGTGCAAAATAAATAGAAATCTTTGCTATAATCCGGCAAACCAAGACTGGGCACTGTTAGCAAAGATTGCTTGATTTGTTTAAATGCTTCCATAACTGAAGGGGTTAACTCTTCTAAAGTAAATTTATAATTGCTTTTTGTTTGTCCTTTTAACAATTCCTGTAGGGGTGCTACACTGCCCCTCTTTGGATCTCCAGTTCTCCCTTTTGACCTGGGGACCCCAAAATTGGAAATGTACACTATTCCTGATGGGGGATAAGGGGTTTCCGTCACCTGTACTGTAGAAACTGACATTCCCCTGGGTTTATGTACCTTTTCTCTAACCTTAGGGACTTGCATTTTCATTATTTTAGTTTTTTCCTTTCTCTCTATTTTTTTCCCTCTCTCTTTTTTTATAACACTTCACAAGCTATCTGTGCTATGTCAACCAACTCGGGACAGGTTTAATTCTCCAGCCCGCTATGCGGAGCTTCATTTTCTTTTCTAATCTCAGACAACAATCCACTTACAAAAATTTTTATCACTTTAGGTTGTTTCATGTCATCTTCACTTTCAGTCACCCAATCACTTTGCTTCTATATCGCATCTTTGAATCTATTCTAATAGTTCAACATCTCCTCACCTTCCTTCTAAACAACATCCAATAACATTCGCATATTCTGTCCTTTATCAAACATACTTGTTACCCATTTCTTTAGAATTTTATTGTATCAATCTTTGTTTCCTACGTATTTTGGCCATCTGCCTGTATCCCCAATATCCCTGATTCATGCACACTTATTTATTTACTGCAAATGTGTTCCATACATACACATATATTTTTCTCTTTCCCGGTACTGCACAATCAATCAAAATCCACATATCTATATATGTAGCTTGCTAAGTTTTCTCCATTCACATCAACCTTTTGTACCATTTCTTTTAAGACTCTTGGCAATGTTTGGGAGATCTTCTACAATTGCCCTAATTTCTTGGGGTTTCTAAGGGACATACAATTTCCCTATCCTTGCTGTATACTAACCTCCATCACCTATTTTTAAGGGCATTTCTACACCAGGTCAGTTACCCGGACTGAAAAACAAGAAACAAAGATGGCTTTGTCTCCTCGTCCACTAGGACGCTAAAAAAAACACATTACTTCACTATAAAAGTGAGTAGCATCGGATGGTATGGCCATCAGTAAAGATGGCACATCAGATACCACTTGTATGCTAAAATCAGTTAAAACTATAAAACTAAAACATTTTCTTGGCTCCGTGCCAAACTTACAAAAAAACTTTCTACTTTTTTTTTCTTTTTTTGTGTAATTTTTACAAAAATCTGACCAGAGGTTCCCCTCCTTCAATAGAGGACACCCCTAAAATACCATTCAAAAACTATAATCAGATAAAAAGTTAATCTGATTTAAAACTTTTGGCTTGGTGCCAACAGGGTCCAATGGTCACACTAATTGCGGTAACCCTTTCTGTGCAAAAATAAATTCCATAATTTTAACGGGACCGAAGATATTTACTGTTGAACCCTTAATTGGCAAGTAGCCAATTTTCAAAATTTTGCAGCAGAGCTCCCTTTCATACAGGGACTTGTGAGCAAAATGTAAATTCTCATTATCTATAATTCTATATATAAAAAATAACCTCAAAGTGTCCTGCCAACTATGGCGAACTACGTTTTCCCTGATAAAACTGTTTCTATTACTCTTCCTTATCTATATGTTAAAGCAGCTTTTTCTGAACACATTTTATAGGGGGGGCTTCACCTATATATTTTTCTTCCCATGCTGCTAGACATTTAATTCCCCCACAATCAGACATTTTAAATAGCAAGTTAAACAAGGCATCAATTTTTAGGCATACTCAGAATAGCCCTCTGGTGGCCACCATTTAGAGGGATCCTCTTCATACGCTTTTTTTGTAATTCTGCACCACTTCACATGATGTTTGAGGGCGTCTGAATCACCACTCACCATCATCTTAACGATGGGTGCATCTGAATGTAATTTAGCAACATTTAAGCCTCTTTTCTTTGCTATTTTTAATACATTTTTGCTTTAGTTTTTGTAAGCCCGAAGTTTTTCATAATGGGCAAAACATTTTTATCAATTAAATTTCCCATTTTATTATTTCTCGTTACCACTTTAAGAAATGACAATATTTGGAGATTCTGGGATCAAGAACTCCGTTTCTTTATCACAACAGCTGCTACCAACAGCCCGGTACTTTATCATTACGACATGTCTTTAATCTGTTCTATACACGTTCGAACGTCTTCTGAACGAGTGAATATAGGCTAGTCTTTCTCTGACTCCCTAATCCAAAGAACACTCAGCAGGTTATACAGACACTGGGGTTTAAGGCAATACCTGCCCTAATACCTCCACATTTGTCTTTCAACACCACACACACACACTCCAGAAAATATTAATATCTCTGCTGAAATCGTCCCTTATATATATATATTGTCATTTCTTGTAATAAGGAGAATTAAAAAAAAATATTTTTTTTAGAAAATAATATTTTTCATACATAGTATTTCCTATTGGTACCATTTAATAATCTCAGTAACCATACACAGACAGAATGCAACTAAATTCAAAGGATACGTGTTACCTTTCGTAGCCGCATTTCCCCCAACCGGCACACCACCACACATCAGAAAAAGACAGTTTCATCATGAGAAATAAAAATGTTTTCTCACCTGAGGCCTCTGTGCTGTCCCTCCTGTTGTACGGTGGCAACCGGCGGTTTCAATGCGAATAGAAAGACACGGTTCTCGGGGTCACCAAATGTTAAATTCATGTTAGTTTCAAATGTTAAGTTTGAGCCATGAAATAATCTACGCCAATCAGGTTTGCATTCGTCTCCATATGTTTACTCAGAATATACGCCATACAGCGGTTCACACCATCCTTCAATGGATGTGTGACACAGATTAAATTTGTTACAGACTTTTTATAATACATAAATGGGCACAAGCCCAAGTTACAGACTATACAAAGTTTCACAATATTGCACAAGATTTCATAATACAGTCTAATTACACATACGGTCATCCTGACATTATAATGACGTTGAGTGAAAAATTAGTCTGACAATTAAAAATGATTGATTGGGGGCTTTTTACATTTTACGGTAATAAGGGGCTTGTTTTCATAAACATCTCTTTACGGGAATCTTATCATTTTTGGAAGAACATTTCATGTTATACTTGACACATATTCATAATAAAGACAACATAACAAACAGACTCAGACTGAAATCCTAAAACGTATTATTTTGAAAGTATATTCAAGGATTAAGAGGGGACTCTAGACTGCCATACTGAATATGGATATATGAACATATAATATAAAAGTCTTTAAGAGTCCTCAATATATTCTCATCTCGACAGTATGAACAAAGGGCTATAAAAATTACCATAAGTTAAGCCCAGAGGGATGAAGCATTATCCCCATTGGTTGGGATATTCTATACCTTAACTGGTGAGGTCAGAGTCACACCTCTCCCTCTCCTAATAATTAACCCCATGTTTGATAATAAAATTAAATGATGATTTCTCTATATTTAAGAGTAATCATAAAACACAACATAAAACTTTGTCCATACTTCCAGTACATACATAAATGTCCATCTGTGTCTCCATCATTCACCTTGGCAAGTAATGCCATTTCAATAATTATATTTTTAATACAATATATATTTTTTTATTGGAAATATCTGAATTATCCCAAGACTGCATTTATTATTATCTCCACAGAGGGCAGTATTGTACCGTTCATTAGATTTTGTAGTTATAATAATTAGAATATATCCTTATCTGATGACCTTATTGACCTCTTGCTAGTGAAAGTCCATTAATTATTTGAGCATGCCATATGCTGTTACACACTTCAGACATTTAGTCTGGATTGGAAGATCTATTCCTTAGTCCATTCTAAAGCAACGCTTATATAAACACTCCTACCACATGCCTTAAAATTAAGAAATTTAAGTGGAATTACTTTTACCTAAGTTAAGATTTGTTATTTAGCAAAAATATAAACCCAACATATGGTAGACAAACAATTTCTAAATATATATGTATATGCCTTACATAATATAATGACATAATTATTGCTAATATCTTCTCACACATAATAATGTATCTTTTAAAACTTATATAGTTTAAATGAACCTATTGTTTATCTTTAAAATACAGACAATTAAGGAGACATCACCCCCTTAACATAGCGTCAGGCTGACTGAGTCTTATCTAAAAGAACCTCAGTTTTCCACTTATTTATGCCCAAAAGAAAACAGAGACATCTGCTGAAAGTATAAGACCCTATTGTAAGAGGACATATATGAACTTTCTTTCACCTTAAAACAAGATGGAAACTATACTGTTCAGAATCTTATATGCATAAGAGGGCTTTTTAAATCCATTTTTATTCTATTAGTTAATTTTCAATCACCCCAATAATCCCGACAAGGCGGATCTGAACGGATGCCCCATGCATCTCTATGGGGCAGCGGATGTCAGCGGAGACATGTCCGCTGACACGGGCTGCCATCCGATCCGATCCTGTCCATCAAATCCGGATGGATGGAAACCCTATTTTCCATCCCCCTGTCCGTTCTCATCCGATTCCCCCATAGAGGACAGCGGGGATCTGACAGCTCCGTCTCCGCACACATCGATCCCCCGCTGAGAAAAACGGAGTCCACCGACGGAGTGGACAGTGTAAAGGGGGCCTTAGGCTCGGTTCACATATATGCGATGCGGGAACCCTGTGAATCCACTGCAGGTTCCCGCATTGCATTCATTTTGCAGGCAGTTCACACTGTCATATGCTAATCGCTGGGGGTGTCAATACAAAGTTAATGACACCCCCAGATCAGTTTGCATATCGCAGTGCGAACTGACAGTTTGGACATGAATTGGATCGCATTGGTGTGAACCACCATGCAATCTGATTCTGCTGCAGACCCAAAAAAGGGTCCTGTGTGTGTTCTGTCCGAATCAGATGCATAGCACAGACATTGCATGTGATTTTCAGAGCAGTGCGCTGCGAATCATATGCAATATCTGTCATTGCTATAGTGTGAACCGAGGCTAAGCCCCCGTTGACATCAGGCCAATTTGAAATGCGATTTGACATGTCAAATCGCATGCTAAATGGGATCCTATTGCCTGCAACGGCACCGTCCGAAATGGTGCGACACCGACTTTGCAGGGCTGCACCAATTGCCAAAAGTAGCTTCTATACTTCTTTTGGCGGCTTTGGGGGTGATTTCAATAGACATCTGTGCAGAATCCCGTACAGATGTCTGTCAAATCGCCCCCGAACTCACATTAACATGCGGTTTTGAAATCGTGCGAGTTCAGCTGGTTTCAAACCCACCCTCAGTGTTAACGAGGTCTAAAACCTGGAAGCTAATTGGTTTCTATGCAGAGCTGCACCAGATTTTGCACGCTCCAGTTTTAGTTAATCTCCCCCACTTTATCCAGAACAAGTATACACTTAATAAAAACAGAAGAACTCTGTAAAAGTAAAGTACAGAGGCTTTGGATCAACATAACAGCCAGGCAACTATCATCTTCAAAATGGGAGTTTAAAGTGATTGTAAAGTCTTCTTTTTTTCTATTAAAATAACAAACATATTATACTTACTTGCTCTGTGCAGTGGTTTTGCACAGGGCAGCCTGGATCCTTCTCTTCTTGATTCGCTGGCTGGAGCTCCTGGCCCCTCCCTCCTGTTGAGTGCCCCCACAGCAAACTGCTTGCTTTGGGGGCACCTGAGCCGAGCTGCAGCTCCGTGTATCCATTCAGACATGGAGCTGCCGTTCAGCCCCACCCCCTCTCTCCTGATTGGCTAACAGTATTTGATTGACAGCAGTGGGAGCCAATGGCACCACTGCTGTGTCTCAGCGAATCAGGAAAAAGAGTCCCGGACGGCTGAGGCACTGGCCGACATCGCTGGATAGAGAGGGGGCTCAGGAAAGTAGGGGCTGAGGGGAGCTCCTACACACACAAGGTTTTTTATCTTAATACATAGAAGGCATTAAGATAAAAAAAACTATTGACTTTACAACCCCTTTAATAATGGCAGATTTTCTTAGTACAGGTTTTCTTTTCTTTCTTCCTTGGTTTACCTGAATGGACTAGTGTCTTTTTTTCAACTGAACTATGTCACAAAAACGCTGTTTTTATTGTATTTTCATATGCTATCAATACTACATCAGTAGTTGGTTGGTTTTTGTGCTAAACATTCGTATCAACTTAATTTTTTTTTTTTTAATTTGGTATGAAAAGGTGTTATTACTATGTAGTAGTTGTGGCTGTGTGTGAAAATGAAGCACACTGACTGTCTACTTTTCTTCCAGAACACAATGGAGCCAGAGGAGAATACACAAAACAAGCATTGTGTAAACCATTTAATAATAAGAAAAAGATAATTCTCTGACATTAGTGTAGGAAACTGCTTTCTTCTAGCGTTTGTATTCGTAAATAGATTTTGACTGGTAATTATTATAGAGTTAGTTGTTTATAGAGCGATACTTCCTGTCCCTTCGAGCTGGGTCAGAAACTCTGACTGGAAAACTGTGATATCTTGAAAAGGGGAGTTTCCTGGAAGTAGTGACCGAATTGGACCACATGACCTTTCATGTAGAAGCAGCTGCTGTATTTCATTCAGACCAGAAGCAGAGACTATTAGACAAGTGTTCCTGTGTTTTTAGTTTAACAGTCGTTGCTTATGTATCTGACTACTGTTGACATACAGTAAGTTTCATTGTCATATTGTTATTATTTTACATATATAGTGCCATGCCATATAGCTTGATCTGTGCTACTGTGTGTGTGCAGTGGTCATCTTGCAGTATATTACTAGGTGAACCTCTTTTTTTAAATAGAGTTTATATGCAGCTCAAGTTACTTTCATTCTTCTAGCCTGCTGTCCCTTCTAGCCTGAGACTCTTTAGCTCAGTGCTCAGTAAACAGCATAGGGTAGAGTCAGGTTATGCATCTGATGGCTTTTTAAGCCTCAGGCACCCTGGACGTTTTTACAGCTGCTGTTTTTGACTTCAGGCATTTTTTTTCTGCAGCCAGTAAACTCCCCAGCATGTTATGCTATGCGTCCGTGCACAGCGTTTTTTGGCAGGGGCTTTTTCTGGCTGGAAAAAAAAACAGAATAGGTGGGTTTGAAGAGGAGTTTTTCAGCTGTAAAAGCGCTCTAAGTCTGAAAAATGCAGAAAAACGCGGCTATTTGGCATTTATGAGCATTTTTGAGCCATAAGCTTCTGTGGGGTTAGCATTTTGATAGAAAACGCAAACGCTAAAAATAGGCTGATAAACGCTACTGCAAAAATGCTGCAAAACTCATTCTACAGCTACAGTTTTCTACAGCTAATGCTACTGGCATTTTTATTACGGCCAGTGTGCATGTGTAAGATTCTGGTACCTTTGGTACCCTTATTGCCCATTTTCCTTTCTATATTGCGTCCCACCTTTTTAGTTAGGTGGAACGCATATACCTTTAAGCCGGATGACATCATCGCTGAGCGCCGCTCTGAGCGGCTATTTCAATCGCCGGCTTTCTCTCTCACATTGTTCGTTCAATGTTACCGCAAGCTCACAAGCCTTGTCTTATGCTGCCGGAGCCTCCAGCTATTCTCTTAACCTGGAACAGACCGGAACCTCGCTACTGATCCCGTATCTCGCTACCGGATCACTCCCTCACTACCGGACCCCTCTACTTACTAACCTTACTAGTGATAAGTACCCCACAGGGGATTCCTCCATAACTAACTTACACTATCTACCTCTGCACATTAAGGACTGTTACTATCTATGCATACTAATTCTATCATCTGCACTGTTACATAGATTGCTAGCTCTTGAGTCTACTACCATCTATCCTTGCACTGGGTTAGTCTATCCTGTATATATCATCTGCTGTCCTCACCACCTGTTACCATACATGATCACTAACCTATCTGCATTCTACCTATTACCATCTACTACTCTCCTGAACATTTCTATCAAGTGCTTATCATTGCTGTCACTGCTCACACCTGTCCCTTCCGCACATCACCTCCATACTGTCATATACATCCCATCACTCCAGGAACATCTTATTGAGTGTGTGTATATCTGTTTGCTGAAGCAGACAGGCCCACAGTGATGAGTCTGGAGAGTTGGATCTGGTGTTTCAACACATCTCTACATGACTACTGAGTGGAGATTCTGCAGCTGCAAATCCAGCTTACTATAAAAACACAGGAGCGTTACAGATTGAACGAACCTAAAAAATGGATTCAGCAGAATTACCCACTCAAGTGACACAATTAACACAACAAGTAAATGCATTAATACTTGCTCTTACTGAAGTAAAAGATGAAAACCAGACTCTGAGACAGCAGGTAACCCGTCTTTCACAGCTTACTGCTGCTCAGCCCCCTGAACCTAAAATAAACCCTCCTCTAGTGTTTACAGGTGATCGGAAAAAATTTAGTGAATTCAAAAACACATGTCAATTGCTTTTTTTGCTAAAACCTCGTACTTACCCTACTGATCAAATTAAAGTTTGTACCGTTATTTCATATTTAACAGGTGATCCACGGGCCTGGGCAGACTCTCTCTTTGAGAAAGATGATCATCTTCTCAACTCCTATCCTTTATTCCTAGCGGAACTCGCTAGCTTACATGAAGACCCCAATAGGCAGAGTACTGCTGATATCCAATTGAGGGCTTTAAAACAAGGAAGGAGACCTGTTGAAGACTTTGTAGCAGAGTTCAAAAGATGGACCCTTGATTCAGGGTGGAATGATACATCTCTGCGAACTCAGTTCAGACTCGGGTTGTCAGAAGCCGTTAAAGACGAGCTCGCCCGAGCGGATTTACCTGGCACTTTGGATGCCTTAATACAACTCAGTATCAACATTGACAGGCGACTGCGAGAAAGAAAGGCTGAAAAAATGGGAATGCCATTGTCTAGTCCTTCTTGGATTTCGGCCGTTGACCCTACTCCTATGGAGGTAGGAATCATACGCCCACCTTTATCAACTACTGAACGAGCCAGGAGAAGATCCAGAAACCTCTGCATGTACTGCGCATCCCCGGATCATTTGATAAGCGTCTGTCCCCTTGTCCGCAAAAAAGAGGGTGAGTGTTCACATGTCTTGCTAGGGGGATTAACGACTTCCTTTTCTAATCCCTATCTCTTTGTTCATTTAACATTACAGTGGGACCAGACTAGGATTACCACCAAGGCTATGATCGACACAGGATCTTGTGGGAATTATATCGATACACGTTTTGTTACTTTAAATAAAATACCTATTATTTAAAAACCTAAACCTGTCTCTGTTAGTTTCATTAACGGTATTCCGTTATCTTCTGGTCCAATCACCAATCAGACACAAGCACTCCTTGTCACTGCTAACGAGTCTCATACGGAGACCACCACTTTTGATGTACTATCTTCACCCCATTTTCCCATTATCTTGGGACTTCCCTGGTTACACACACATCAACCAACCATAGATTGGAAAACACGGACTATAACTTTCCCTTCTCACTATTGCGAGATTACATGTAACCTCCCATCTTATGGAAAGATCCTGTCTGTGGTGTCAGATGAGATTGCACCACTATGCTATCAAGATCTGTCCGAAGTTTTCCTTGAGAAAAATGCTCAAGTGTTGCCTCCCCATAGGGATTATGATTGCACTATCGATCTACTCCCTAACAGCAAATTGCCTTTCGGTCATGTTTATCCTCTTTCACAGGATGAACTCTCTCATCTCAAGGAATACTTGGATGAGAATTTGACAAAAGGGTTCATCAGACCCTCTACTTCTTCCACAGCTGCAGGACTTTTCTTTGTCCGCAATAAGGATTCAAGTCTTAGGCCTATTATCGATTATAGGCAATTAAATACCATTACGATAAAGGATCGCTATCCTTTACCGCTCATCCCTGAACTCATTGAACAAGTGCGTGGGGCTACCTACTTCTCTAAATTGGACCTAAAAGGGGCATACAACCTAATCCGAATCCGTGACGGAGATGAGTGGAAGACAGCATTTAGAACCAGATACGGGTTATTCGAATATCTTGTGATGCCATTCGGGTTGTGTAATGCTCCCGCAGCTTTCCAACGGTTCATAAACGACATCTTTAGAGACTTACTTGATGTCTGTGTTGTGGTATATCTGGACGATATACTTATCTATTCTCGATCTTTGTCTGAACATATAAAACATGTAAGACTTGTGTTATCCAGATTACTCGCACACAATCTATACGTGAAATTAAAAAAATGCCTATTTCATAAAGAAGAAATATTATTCCTAGGATACATCATTAGAGATGTCCCGAACTGTTCGCCGGCGAACAGTTCCCAGCGAACTTCGCGTGTTCGCGTTCGCCGCTGCGGGCGAACATATGCGATGTTCTGTCCGCCTCCTATACATCATCATTGAGGCAAACTTTGACCCTGAATCTCACAGTCAGCAGACACATTCCAGGCCAATCAGCATACCTCCCTCCCACACCCTCCCACCTCCTATAAATAAGCAAGGGCAGCATCCATCTTAGATCATTTCTGTGTTACTGAGAGCAGGGAAAGTGCTGCTGCTGCTGCTGTTATAGCTAGGGACAGTTAGTCAGTGTTCCCGGTCTTGTTAGCCAGTGTTCTTGGTACACTCCTGCTGTAAGGACAGCACCCCAAAAAGCCCTTCCTAGGGCTGGTATTTGAGGTTTTTTTAGGATATATATATATATATATATATATATATATATATATATATATATATATATATATATATATATATATATATATATCTATTGTCCCCAAAAGCCCTTTAGAGGGCTGGTATTTGTGTAATTTTTTTTGTTCTGTGATATATATATATATATATATATATATATTGTCCCCAAAAGCCCTTTTGAGGGCTGGTATTTGAGTATTTTATAATTTTATATATATATATATATATATATATATATATATATATATATATATATATATCTATTGTGCACTGCAGTTACCTGCCCGCTGTGTGTGAGAGGCCACAGACCCACCACAGACTGTACTGTGTGCACACCACACTCATTTCGGGTGGCACAGGCACAGTACCTTGCATTTTAAAAAATATTTTTTCTTTTCCTCTGTCATAATTGCAGTGAGTGCTGTGTCAGGTCCACAGAGTGTACTGTACCCACTGCAGTGCACTGCCCACCACTGATATATATACGGTGGCACAGCATCTTGTTGCAAATTGAAAAAAAAAAAATACCCACTGCAGTGCACTGCCCACCACTGATATATACGGTGGCAGGCATGACTTTTTTTGGATTAGTGTCTGGGGGGGTCTAAAAAGCGTACCTGTGAAGTTTCAGCTCTGTAGCATGTCCAGAACCAGAAAAAAAAGATCATATAGGTGTAAAAGGGGTTCCCACCATCCCTGCTCTATTGAAAAATTATCTTTTTTTCTGGTTCTGGACATGCTACAGAGCTGAAACTTCACAGGTACACTTTATAGACACCCTAGACGTTAAATCACACAAAAAAGTTCTTAAAAATTGTCATTTTTGATAGAGAGACAATTATTGGAAAAATTAAAAAAAAAAAAAAAAACTTAAAAAAAAAAAATTCTTTGGATTTATTGTCTGGGGGGTCTAAAAAGTGTACATGTGAAGTTTCAGCTCTGTAGCATGTCCAGAACCAGAAAAAAAAGATCATATAGGTGTAAAAGGGGTTCCCACCATCCCTGCTCTACTGAAAAATTATCTTTTTTTCTGGTTCTGGACATGCTACAGAGCTGAAACTTCACAGGTACACTTTTTAGACCCCCTAGACACCAAATCACACAAAAAAAGTTCTTAAAAATTGTCATTTTTGATAGAGAGCCAATTATTGGAAGAAAAAAAAAAAAAAAAAAACTTAAAAAAAAATTCTTTGGATTTATTGTCTGGGGGGTCTAAAAAGTGTACATGTGAAGTTTCAGCTCTGTAGCATGTCCAGAACCAGAAAAAAGATCATATAGTTGTAAAAGGGGTTCCCACCATCCCTGCTCTACTGAAAAATTATCTTTTTTTCTGGTTCTGGACATGCTACAGAGCTGAAACTTCACAGGTACACTTTTTAGACCCCCTAGACACCAAATCACACAAAAAAGTTCTTAAAAATTGTCATTTTTGATAGAGAGCCAATTATTGGAAAAATTAAAAAAAAAAACTTTAAAAAAAAATTTCTTTGAATTTATTGTCTGGGGGGTCTAAAAAGTGTACCTGTTAAGTTTCAGCTCTGTAGCATGTCCAGAACCAGAAAAAAATAGAATTAGGGTTAGGGCTAGGGTTAGGGCTAGGGTTAGGGTTAGGGCTAGGGTTAGGGTCAGGGCTAAGGTTAGGGTTATTTTTAGTGCTTAGGGTTAGAGGGTTAGAGTTAGAGGGGTAGGGGTAGGGGTAGGGCTACTAACTCTAACCCTAAGTATCTCACCGTAACCCTAACCCTAGCCCCTAACACTAAACCTAACCCTAACCCTCTAACCATAACCCTAACCCTCTAACCTTAACGCTAACCCTCTAAGCCTAGCCATAAAAATAACCCTAACCCTAAACCTTTTTTCTGGTTCTGGACATGCTACAGAGCTGAAACTTCACAGGTACACTTTTTAGACCCCCCAGACACTAAATCCAAAGAAATTTTTTATTTTCTTTTTCTTTTTATTTATTTTTTTTAATTTTTCCAATAATTGGCTCTCTATCAAAAAATTACAATTTTTAAGAACTTTTTTTTTGTGTGATTCAGTGTCTGGGGGTCTAAAAAGTGTACCTGTGAAGTTTCAGCTCTGTAGCATGTCCAGAACCAGAAAAAAAATTAGAATTAGAGTTAGGGCTAGGGTTAGGGCTAGGGTTAGGGTTATTTTTAGTGCTTAGGGTTAGACGGTTAGGGTTAGAGGCGTAGGGGTAGGGTTACTAACTCTAACCCTAAGTATCTCACCGTAACCCTAACCCTAGCCCCTAACACTAAACCTAACCCTAACCCTTAAAGCCCAGTTCCTGTCCCATTTTGGTCGGTTCTGATCTGTTTGCGGTTGTTTGCGGTGCGTTAAACGGGGAGTTTGGTCTGTCACTGTGAAGCGGGCGTAACCCTTACACTACCTGATCGATACAACATCATACCTGATCGTATACACACACTGGATGTTTTAAAGCACGTTATTCAAAACAATTTAGGAATGTTAGGTGATTTATGCCCTTTATGGAATAAAACCCAACTCTGCTTCAACTACGTAATTTTCCATGGGAGTTTTGCCATGGATCCCCCTCTGCCATGCCACAGTCCAGGTGTTTGTCCCCTTGAAACAACTTTTCCATTACTATTGTGGCCAGAAAGAGTCCCTGTGGGTTTTAAAATTCGCCTGCCTATTAAAGTCTATGGCGGTTCGCAATGTTCGCCGGTTCGCGAACATTCGCCGATGTTCGCGTTCGCCGTTCGCGAACGGCGAATTTTATGTTCGCGACATCACTATACATCATATCCAAAACCGGAATCAAGATGGATATGAGCAAGATATCCTGTATTCTGGATTGGCCTATACCAACAACTCGTAAGGCATTACAGCGATTCCTTGGATTTTCAAACTTCTATAGGAAGTTCATCAAGAACTTCTCTGCTATTGTGAGACCTCTCACACAACTTACAAGTATAAAGAAACCATTCAAATGGTCAGAAGAAGCAAATGGAGCTTTCCGCTTGTTAAAATCAAGCTTTACTTCTGCTCCCATACTACGCTATCCAGACCCATCCCTCCAATATATTCTGGAGGTAGATGCGTCAAACATGGCAGTAGGAGCAGTTCTCTCCCAACGACCAACAAATACTTCACCACTCCACCCAGTTGCTTTCTTCTCTAAATCACTAAGCAGCCCAGAGGTGAATTACCCAGTGGGTGAAAAGGAGTTGCTTGCCATAAAACTGGCACTGGAGAATTGGCGACATCTACTTGAAGGTACCCGATTACCAATACTCATATATACAGATCATAAAAACCTTCAATACCTCCAGACTAACAAAACTCTTTCCCACCGGCAGGTACGATGGTCATTATTCTTCCTAAGATTCAACTTCCTAGTGACCTACACGCCTGCAGACAAAAATAAAAAAGCGGATGCGCTATCACGATTAACCGAAGATAACTGCGCCGAAATCCCTTCTATTCCTATAATACCCTATGAACGTATTATTGGTGTTGTTCGTTCCCTGAAGGAAGAGATTTTGCACAGTATAGGATTGGATTCACCTCCACCACAACTAAGTACTGATGCAGAAGGCTTCCTCTATTACAACGACAAACTCTACATACCCCCTACTATGCGCACCAAGATCTTGGAATTATCACATGATGTGCCTATGGCAGGACATATGGGTATGACGAAAACCCTTAATTTGCTTACCAGGCAGTTTTGGTGGCCTGATATGAAGACGTCTGTACAAAAATTTGTTTCTTCATGTGACATCTGTGCAAGGTCCAAAATTGACACTACAAAACCATCTGGTCTACTCTGCAGTCTACCAATACCCCAGGTTCCATGGGAAGTTGTGTCCTTAGACTTTATAGTAGAACTACCACCTTCCAAAGGATTTAATACCATTCTAGTGTCAGTGGACCATCTGACAAAGATGGCACATTTCACTGCTATTCGCAGACTACCTTCATCTAAACAAACAGCGGAACTACTAATGAAACATGTGTTCAAGTTACATGGAATTCCAAAGACTCTTTTATCCGATCGTGGTTCACAGTTTATCTCCAAGTTTTGGCAAGCTCTATGTCAAATACTACGGATTGGGCGAAAGCTCACTTCTCCTTACCACCCTCAGACCAACGGACAGACTGAAAGAGTCAACCAGTGTATAGAACAACATCTGCGTTGCTACACATCATACCTACAGGATGATTGGGTGGACCTCCTCCGTCTGGCGGAATTTGCTTATAACAACGCAACCCACAGTACTACTAAGCAAAGTCCGTTCTACTTGAACTATGGGTTTCATCCCACACTTCTTCCACCACGCATCCTACCATCAAGTAACCCAGTAGCCTCGGAATTATCTTACCCAAATAAAAGACTCTCTGGGTTTACTTAATACCACCATCTCACACGCTCATAGTCAACAAAAAAAGTACTACGACCTTCGTAGAAGACCTTCTCCGCAATATGCTATTGGGGACCTCGTTTGGCTATCGACAAAAAATTTAAGGTTAAAGATCCCTAGCAAAAAGCTTGGACCTTTATTTCTGGGACCCTTCCCAATTAAGAAACTCATTGGTAAAGCTGCAGTGCAACTCACCTTACCGGCAGATCTCAGAATACATCCCATCTTTCATGTGTCGCTACTGAAACCACATGTTCCTAACCAAGGAATAAGGCCTACCACCTTGCCTCCACCTCCAATACAAGTTGAAGGCGGAGAAGAATATGAAGGGGTTGGGAGGTGTTGGTATGGGGCGCTACCACCTTTCACAGCGAATTTCTTCGTTGTATGTGATCCAAAAGTGAAAGTGCACAGTGCTTATTGGTGAGCAGATATTGTGCAAATTGAAATTATTTTATTGTATAAAATCTTAAATGTGCAATATAGTGCAAATATAAAAATATAAAAAGACGGTAATTATCGTGTATCGATTGGATTGTACCGTATATGTATCACTCATAGAATGTAAACAATCATATATAAGTGACCAGTGCCAAAAAAGTGCTAAGTGCAATTGAGTGATTAAACAATAAATTCTTTATTGTGGCCTCCTTTAAAGAGGAAACTGACATCCGTGGTGAATGTTACAAACACTATGCAGTGTAAAGTGAGAGAATAAAACGCCTGTTGCGCGTGTTGAGAGTGAGGAGTGCTAATACCGTGGGTAAAGCACTTACCAATGTCCTCTCCCTTCTCACTCTAGTATACTGTATCACCCTTCTCCTGATGCCTGTAAGAGCTGGTTGTTCCGTGCATGTGGTTGCGCTTGCATCTAGGGAGTCAGTGTACAAAAGACCAAGAGAGCTTCCATTGCGTAGTATAGTACAACATTGAGGGAAAAAATTAGTATCGACTCACTGTTAGGAAGTTCACCGTCAGCTTGTTTGGTGTGTCTCCAGTGTTCGGCCGCGCGGTGCTTCCGCGTTCCACCGACCGGAGCCACCTAACCGGAAGTGACGTATGACGCTGCTTTGCCGCTCTACGCGTTTCGTCACTGCGACGTCATCTGGGGCGGTCAGAAGAATATGAGATTAAGGAGATTTTGGATTCTCGTATACACAGAGGAAGACTCCAATATCTCATAAGATGGAAGAACTATGGACCCCAAGACGACACCTGGTTGGATACTTCTGATGTTCACGCACCTAGGCTTATACGAAGGTTTCACTCTAAATACCCGGAGAAACCAGTACTATAGGCCTTCCGTAGCCGGCCTTAAGGGGGGGGGGTACTGTAAGATTCTGGTACCTTTGGTACCCTTATTGCCCATTTTCCTTTCTATATTGCGTCCCACCTTTTTAGTTAGGTGGAACGCATATACCTTTAAGCCGGATGACATCATCGCTGAGCGCCGCTCTGAGCGGCTATTTCAATAGCCGGCTTTCTCTCTCACATTGTTCGTTTAATGTTACCGCAAGCTCACAAGCCTTGTCTTATGCTGCCGGAGCCTCCAGCTATTCTCTTTACCTGGAACAGACCGGAACCTCGCTACTGAGCCCGTATCTCGCTACCGGATCACTCCCTCACTACCGGACCCCTCTACTTACTAACCTTACTAGTGATAAGTACCCCACAGGGGATTCCTCCATAACTAACTTACACTATCTACCTCTGCACATTAAGGACTGTTACTATCTATGCATACTAATTCTATCATCTGCACTGTTACATAGATTGCTAGCTCTTGAGTCTACTACCATCTATCCTTGCACTGGGTTAGTCTATCCTGTATATATCATCTGCTGTCCTCCCCACCTGGTACCATACATGATCACTAACCTATCTGCATTCTACCTATTACCATCTACTACTCTCCTGAACATTTCTATCAAGTGCTTATCATTGCTGTCACTGCTCACACCTGTCCCTTCAGCACATCACCTCCATACTGTCATATACATCCCATCACTCCAGGAACATCTTATTGAGTGTGTGTATATCTGTATGCTGAAGCAGACAGGCCCAAAGTGATGAGTCTGGAGAGTTGGATCTGGTGTTTCAACACATCTCTACATGACTACTGAGTGGAGATTCTGCAGCTGCAAATCCAGCTTACTATAAAAACGCAGGAGCGTTACAGCATGAGGCCTTACACTGCTGTATTCTCTGCAGTATCTTCATTCTTGTAAAAAAAAAGCTCCAGCGTGTGAACTTTGCCTCTAGTTAACTGGATCTAGCCTTGTTATTTAAAACCTTACTGTTTTACTGTATAGCCGATATACATATAATGGGGCCTACATGTAATGGCAGCTATAGCATTGGGGGGGGGGGGGGGATATGTGGGGTTTTGGTGCATACTACTTTACTGTACGTGGTGACATGTTGGAAACAAAGGGCAGTCTGTGTCAGCAACAAGTGTATGCTTTGCTATCCCTAAATCAAAAAGGTCATAAAAAGAGAGTTTAAAAAAAAAAAAGCCCTCTTTTTGGGGACAGGCAGACAGCCTTTTGCTATAGGATTTTGACCTTTTTTTTTTGCTGCTGCCTGCCCTTACTCCTTGCTGTAGGATCTCCCCACTTCATTTTCTGCTGCTGCCTGCCCTTGTGTTAAGGACAAAAGCCTTTCCTTGCAGCCTCTACATCCAGTGCACTGACTATAATTCATTTTCAGAAAAGTGAAGATTGTCCCATTCCTTCTTCCTCCACATCACAAGGACCCAAACCTTCCTCCTTTTCATAGTTTGCGGTAGTCAGCAGTCTTGTGGGTTAGGAGCTTCCTTCTCCAGGGAGAATAAATTAAGCGATTGTAGACGCTCTTCATAACTAACCACTTGCCGACTGCCGCAAGTACATATACTGCGGCGGTCAGCCCCTCACAGGCAAAGTGACGTATGGGTACGTCACTAGCCTGTGAGGCTCTGGGGAGCGAGCGCGCGCCGCCGGAGGCACGCTCCCGCACGGTCACGGACCCCCCCGCGCGTGTGCCCGGCGGACCCGATGTCCGCCGGGCACTGGCGATCGTCCATGACAGCGGGAGAAAGGCAGGCGGCTGATGTAAACAAGCCGCCTGTCATTCTTCCCTGTGTATGAACAGTGATCATACGGTTCTACTATGTAAGACCGTTGATCACTGTTCCTACACTTCAAGCCACAGCCAATCACAGTTATAATCACGCCCCTAGGGACACACACCACCCCTCCCTCTCAAATAAAGTTAACCCCTTCACTACCAGTGTCATTTTAAAGTAACAGTGCATATGTATAGCACTGATTACTGTAGTAATGTCACTGGTACCCCCAAAATTGTAAAAAATGTCAGTCAAGGGTCCGATCTGTCCGCCGAAATGTCGCAGTCCCGCAAAAAAAATCGCAGATCGCCGCCATTACTCGTTAAAAAAAAACAACAAAAATGACAAAAATCTTTCCCTTTGTTAGTAAACGCGATAACTTTTGCATAAACCAATCAAAATATGCTTTTTGCGATTTTTTTTACCAAACATATGTAGCATAAAACAAATCGGCCGAAAATGTTAAAAAATTTTGATTTTTACATTTTTTTGGGGAATTTCATATAAAAAAATGTGAAAAATATTGTTATTTTTGCAAAATTGTCGCTCTTTTTTTGTTTATAGCGCATGATCAAAAAATCGCACAGGTGATCAAATACCACCAAAAGAAAGCTCTGTTTGTGGGGAAAAAAGGACGTAAAATTTGTTTATGTACAGCATCGCACGACCGCGCAATTGTCCGTTAATTCACGCAGTGCCGAATCGCAAAATACCCCCTGGTCAGGAAGGGGGTAAAATCTTCCGGGGCTTAAGTGGTTAAGAAAGGGTGGGCAGCTTATGACCCTAGGATTCTACACCCAACTTTGTGTCGCTGCTTGTCCTTCCCTTCCTGCACATCCATTATGTGAAACTCCTGTTCCACCACATCCCAAAGGTGCTCTATTGGATTGGGATCTGGTGACTGTGGAGGCCATTGGAGTACAATGAACTCATTGTCATGTTCAAGAAACCAGTGGTGAGATGATTTAAGCTTTGTGACATGGTGCATTATCCTGCTGGAAGTAGCCATCAGAAGATGGGTACACTGTAGTCATAAAGGGATGGACATGGTCAGCAACAATACTCAGGTAGGCTGTGGTGTTTAAACAAAGCTCAATTGGTACTAAGGGGCCCAAAGTGTGCTAAAAAAAATCCCCCACAACATTACACCGCCACTAGCATCCTGAACTGTTGGTACAAGGAAGGATGGATCCATGCTTTCATGTTGTTTACGCCAAATTCTGACCCTACCATCTGAATGCCGCAGCGGAAATCAAGACTCATCAGAAAAGGCAATGTTTTTCCAATCTTCTATCATCCAATTTTTGTGAGCCTGTGCGAATTGTAGCCTGTTCTTAGCTAACAGGAGTGGTACCCGGTGTGGTCTTCTGCTGCTGTAACCCATCGTTCAGAGATGGTATCTATCATCCCGAACTAGTCTGCCCATTCTCCTCTGTCCTCTGACATCAACAAGGCCTTTTTTGGTCCACACAACTGCTGCTCACTGGATATTTTCTCTTTTTCGGACCATTCTCTGTAAACCCTAGAGATGGTTGTGCGTGAAAATCCCAGTAGATCAGCAGTTTTTTAAATACTCAGACCAGTCTGTCTGGCACCAACAATTATACCAGGTTCAAAATCACCTAAATCCCCTTTCTTCTTCATTCTGATGCTCGGTTTGAACTTCAGCAAGTCTTCTTCATCACGTCTAGATGCCTAAATGCATTGAGTTGCTGCCATGTGATTGACTGATTAGCAATTTTTTTTTTTTTTTTTTAAATCAAAAATAAAGTTAATTGAACTTCAAGAGACAGACATAGCATATACAACCAAAAGAGATGACATGTGTGGTATTCCAATATGTCTGTGATCCATATAAAACATAGTACTACCAGCAAAATCAGGCACTCTCAAAGCATAATCATATGTAAAATGTATATCTACAAACCATACAAACACAGTAGGGGATTAGACTTACAACTATAAAAATAACATTTATACTCATTCTTCTTACCACAAATTTTGCAGTTTTTCACAATTCGCGGGTGCTCTAGGAACGTAACCCCCACACATTTTGGCGGATGACTATATATATATATATATATATATATATATATATATATATATATAAACATATATATATATATACACAGTATCTAACAAAATTGAGTACACCCCTCACATTTTTGAAAATATTTTATTATATCTTTTCATGTGACAACACTGAAGAAATGACACTTTGCTACAATGTAAAGTAGTGAGTGTACAGCTTATATAACAGTGTAAATTTGTTGTCCCCTCAAAATAACTCAACACACAGCCATTAATGTCTTAACCACTGGCAACAAAAATGAGTACACCCCTAAGTGGAAATGTCCAAATTGGGCCCAAAGTGTCAATATTTTGTGTGGCCACCATTATTTACCAGCACTGCCTTAACCCTGTTGGTCATGGAGTTCACCAGAGCTTCACAGGTTGCCACTGGACTCCTCTTCCATTCCTCCATGACGACATCACGGAGCTGGTGAATGTTAGAGACCTTGCGCTCCTCCACCTTCGGTTTGAGGATGCCCCACAGATGCTCAATAGGGTTTAGGTCTGGAGACATGCTTGACCAGTCCATCACCTTTACCCTCAGCTTCTTTAGCAAGGCTGTGGTTGTTTTGGAGGTGTGTTTGGGGCTCGGTATAATGATGGAATACTGCCCTGTGGCCCAGTCTTCGAAGGGAGGGGATCATTCTCTGCTTCAGTATGTCACAGTACATGTTGGCATTCATGGTTCCCTCAATGAACTGTAGCTCCCCAGTGCCAGCAGCACTCATGCAGCCCCAGACCAAGGCACTCCCACCACCATGCTTGACTGTAGGCAAGACACACTTGAATTTGTACTCCTCGTCTGGTTGCTGCCACACACGCTTGACACCATCTGAACCAAAAAATGTTATCTTGGTCTCAGCAGCCCACAGGACACGGTTCCAGTAATCCATGTCCTTAGTCTTCTTGTCTTAAGCAAACTGTTTGTGGGCTTTCTTGGGCATCATCTTTAGGAGGGGATTACTTCTGGGATGACAGCCATGCAGACCAAATTGATGCAGTGTGCAGTGCATGGTCTGAGCATTGACAGGCTGACCCCCTACCCCCTCAAAAGCAATGCTGGCAGCACTCATATTTCCCAAAGACAACCTCTGGATATGACGCTGAGCACGTGCACTCAACTTCTTTGGTTGACCATGGCTAGGCCTGTTCTGAGTGTAACCTGTCCTATTAAACCTCTTGGTCACCGTACTGCAGCTTAGTTTCAGGGTCTTGGCAATCTTCTTATAGCCTAGGCCATCTTTATGTAGAAAAACAATTCTTTTTTTTATAGATCCTCAGGGAGTTTTTTGCCATGAGGTACCATGTTGAACTTTCAGTGACCAATTTGAGAGAGTGAGAGCGATAACTCCAAATTTAACACATTTGCTCCCCATTCACACCTGAGACCTTGTAACACTAACGAGTCACATGACATCGGGGAGGGAAAATGGCTAATTGGGCCCGATTTGCACATTTTCACTTAGGGGTGTACTCACCCAGCTGCTTAGAGATTAATGGCTGTGTGTTGAGTTATTTTGAGGGGACAGCAAATTTACACTGTTATACAAGCTATACACTCACTACTTTACATTGTAGCAAAGTGTCATTTCTTCAGTGTTTTTACATGAAAAGATATAATAAAATAATCACAAAAATGTGAGAGGTGTACTCACTTTTGTGAGATACTGTATATACTGTATATCTGGTAAATGAGACTATGCTGGCAAAGCAGAGTGAATGCAATCCAACCACTGACTGCACCAATACCAAAAAAATAAAATAAAACATATGAATCTATAAATACATGTACATTTTGTTTTTAAATAACATAAGTAAAAACAAACAAATCTGCCACTCTGGCACAAATTTCTATTAGATTATATGGAAGGGGCCGCAGCGCAAAAATTGTGGACAAAGTGGGACTCTGTTTACCCCCTGCCATTGAATTGCACTGTGCATCCACTTTACAATATTTTTTGTCTATTGTCACTCAAAAATTATACTCAAATGTTTCTTTCATGATAAAACCTACTTTGTCACTGCCTCTAATCTTGTATCCTAACCAAGCTGCTATTCAAATGCTTATGTACTGTCCTGGTACTAGACCAGTAGAAGTTCTACCTAATAAATACCGAAAGCCAGTGTTTTGAACATTTAGGGAATATTTGGGGATAGAGGCAGGAAGGTAATGGGGTTTGGGGAATGTGTGGTTGTGGTTTAGCAGTGCATCACTGCAAAAAAAAGCTCACAAAATATTTTATTATGCAACTGTTGTGCCACTGGTCAATTTCTAACAAGTTGAGGGCTTTTTCTTTATTATTTATGTATTTATTTTTTTTTTTTTAATTAAACATTTCAATAGCTTGTAGATCTGCTGTGGATCTTCAGGACTTCCTGAAGACGCCATCCTTGGTAAAAAGGTACGTAGAAGCATAGGCCCACTACTTCTGGGTCCTGTATGACATCACATCCGGGCTGAGAGCTGACAGCGAGACTTAAAACACATGCTGGCTTTTGACAGGCACGGCGGAGCGGAGTTATACCCACACACGCTGTACATACTGGTGCAGGTTTGAGGCACCCATACAAATGAGTGTAGCCATTGATGTTTTATTGATTCACAACTTTTTATTAAATATTACACAATGAGATTTAAACCACTTGCTTACTGGGCACATATACCCTCTTCCTGCCCAGGCCAATTTTCAGCTATCAGCGCTGTCTCACTTTTGAATGACAATTGCGTGGTCATGCAGCACTGTACCCATATGAAATTGTTATCATTTTTTTACTAACAAATAAAGCTTTCTTTTGTTGCTATTTAATCACCACTGGGTTTTTTATTTTTTGCTAAAACAATAAAAAAATTGTGAAAAAATAAACAGTTTTTATAGTTTGTTATAACATTTTGCAAACAGGTAATTTTTCTGCTTCATTGGTGTGTGCTGATGAGGCTGCACTGATAGGTGGCACTGATAAGGTGGCACTGATAGGTGGCACTGATGCGATGGCACTGGTGGGCACTGATCAAGAGGCACTCTTAAGGCTGCACTGATAGATGGCACTGATGGGCACTGATAGGTGGTACTGATGGGCACTGGTAGGCGGCACTATAGGGCACTAATAGGCGGCACTGAAGTGCACAGACAGGTGTCCCTGATGGCCACTGATAAGCACTGGTAGGTAGCACTGATAGGTGACACTGGTAATGAGGCACCAATGGGCACTGATTGGCAACACTGATTGGGCATTAATATGTGGCACTGGCAGGCACTAGTAGGTGGCACTGGTGAGCACTGGTTAGCATTACTGATGGGCACTGGTAGGTGGCACTGGTGGGTGCTGGTTAGGAACACTGGTGGGAACTGGTTAGCAGCACTGGTGGTCACTGTGTGGGACCAATGTCCCTTTTATCAGCTTTACATTTTTGTTTACATTATATGATCAGCTGTCATTGGCTGACAGCTGATCATGTGGTAAAGGGCAGCGTGAGAACGGGGGGGATGTCCATGTACACCCTCCCAGCAATTTAAGCCCACTCTGTAGCCATCTTTCAGACTATAGCGTGGGCACCAAGTGGTTAAAGCGCTTGGTCATCATATCATATCAGGTACTATCACCCAAATTGGAGGAGGATTTTGAGGTCTAATTCCAAGGTGCTAAGAGCCTCTGAGGGCAAAAGCGCAATTTGACCTACCTGTAAAAAGGGATCAAACATCTCTGGTGAGTGTGCATTCACCATTTTGTTGGGCACAAGTGGTGAAGATATGGATTCATAGAAGAGTCACTGTAGAATTGTTTTTGGTGTTGAGAACAATATCACATTGGACTTTTTATATATTCTCTTGTTCTTTACAGTT
The DNA here is from genome assembly GCF_965119305.1 of Pelophylax lessonae. Lineage (NCBI taxonomy): Eukaryota > Metazoa > Chordata > Amphibia > Anura > Ranidae > Pelophylax > Pelophylax lessonae. The sequence goes on along the minus strand of NC_138768.1, from coordinate 630,538,653 downwards.
GGTGTATATTTAAATTCTTATGGTATAGAGGTATATATTATTCACTTATAAGGTATGTAAGTGCCACACTTTTTATGATTTACTATTGCTTTTATGATTTACTATTGCAAGGTGGATTTTTTTCACTTAAATGGGCAGCTACAGTTGTTTACATTTTATTCATGATTTTGGCGCCGAACAATGGTCTGACTTGTTATCACTATTTTATTATGCCCGATTGCAGGAGCCCTAAAAATTAAAATCAACACATATCAAGTAACACCACATACAGTCTAAAATGATTTTAAAGTCATAAATGTTTTTGCTTTAAAATAAAACAGAGGTTTATACTTACCTGCTCTGTGCAGCAGTATTGCACAGGGAGGCTCCCTTACCTCCTCTTCTCGAGTCCCCCACTGGCGCTGTCCCCTCCTCCTCTCCTGCATGTGCCCCCATAGCAAGCTGTGTGCTATGGGGGCACACATGCAGCTGCACTCGTGAGCTGGGCTATGTGCATCTCTAGACACTCACAGCCTGGCTCAGCCACGCCCCTTGCTCTCTCCTTATAGGATTTCACTGACAGCAGCAGGAGTCAATGGCTCCTGCTGCTTGCTCTGTGTCCTTTGAGAAGAGGAAGAAAGGAGAGCAGGGCTGCCGGCGAGGACAGTGCTGGATCGAGAGAGGTGACAGGTAAGTGTTTGCATTTTTACATTAATACAGTGAATGCGTTAGGGAAAAATGTTTTGACTTTTTAACCACTTTAAAGGCCTCCCTGAGCATGTATTTTAAAGGATTGGTGTTTTGCCATGTCACTGGTATTTTTTACATTGTTAAACGTGTCCCATGGTAGTGCCCAGCTCCCCATACAATTTTTTTTTTTTTGACAATACCTCACCTATTAGCCTTAAAAATGCTCAAACTGAAGTATCAAGAATCGTCCCCCATAGACTTCAATAGTGTTTGATTTTAGGTTTGGGTTTTGTGCACCTCACATAGAACTCAACCAACTCCCCACAAATCAAACCGGGGCAGGTTTACCCTACTCCCCTGTCATGTAGTACAGTGATGTGTGGTAGATCTGTTTAAATCTGGGGACTGGATGGACAGAAACACAGACCCTTTGGCAGATAACACAGCTCTCATGTATGTATTTTATCTGCATATTTAGCTTTCTGTTTGATGTTCAGCTTTCACATAAATGAATTTCACAAAGTAAAATGTGAATTGAATCATGAACAGTACTGAACAACAACGCCATCTTCTGGGTAAAGGATGAAAATGTTTGGTACATTTCTAACAATGTGCTTGTGATAGATAATACTATGAAAGACAAATCTACTGTAATTAAACTAAAAAAAGATCAGATTAATCATGTTGAAACAAAACTATTATAATTAATAAATAGAATACCAAAGAGGCAACATGGAAATTATCCAAAAATTGAGTATTGACCCATACCCCATACAGAAGTAAATTTAAAGTTGAACCCCAGGCACGTATAAACATACAAATAAATGCAGCTCTGTAATCAATCATTTCTGATAATTCATATTTTTTTTTTTTTAATGCAAGCAGTGTGGGTACCTGACTTTGTCTTGGTATCAGCTTCTTGCAGTCCATGTACAGCAGACCTCACTCTGCAAGAGGGAGAAACAGTACAAGGAGCCAATCAAATAGGCGGCAGTTCTCATATGATACCAAAAAGCATGCTGATTGGAGGAGAGAGCATAGTGACAGAGATTAACTCATTAGTTTGCTGCTTTTTTTTTCACTGTCCAGTCACAGAGGGGAAAGAGGGACAAAACCTGTAAGTGTTACATAACGTATTACTAAACCCAGGACCCTGCATTCACTATATCTGGTCTCCCACAGTACACAGAACATAGAAATGCAATTAATTTAGTAACTATAAATTGCTAAATACCTTTTCTCATCAGCAGTATATAGCAGTCTTGTGACTTCTATTAGTGTCCAGCCAAGCACTGGTTAAAGCTTGTAGGAGGAGTTTTAGTTCTCCACTAAAACAAAATAAATCCGTGCTCAGTGAAAATACAAAAGCAGCCACTTTAAAACTGTGATACCAATCAAACAGAAATAAATACAAAGCAAAGCAAAGCAGCGCTAAATTACATAAAAGCAGCACATAAATAACACATGGATTGTACATATCAAATAGTGCAATAAAAATATTGCATAAAAATCAATATAGTATGAATAAAATCGTCCAAACAATAGTGCATCAATTCTTCCAAGAAAGCGCAGTGCAATTGGAGACCAAAGAGGGGATCGCCACCTCAGACACCCTCCAACACACGCCTCTTACTGGATCAGCAGGACCATAACTTATAATGGTCCAATGCGCTCAAGCAAGCAGGTGAATAAAGATGGTCATCACAGGTGGAAGACTTATGGGCCATACACACTATAAGATTTTCTGAATACTTTTTCCTTTAGACTTACCAAAACCATATACTATGAGGTCAAACCTAAACACTTTCAATTTGTATGTAATCTGGCAGGCCCTTGCACTACAAATTGTGAATAAAAACAGAATGCAATGATGTGAAAGTTTCACATTTCAATATTTTATTCAGAATACAACATAGATGACATATCAAATGTTTAAATTGAGAAAATGTATCATTTTAAGGGAAAAATAAATTGATTTTAAATTTTATGGCATCAACACATCTCAAAAAAGTTGGGACAAGGCCATGTTTACTACTGTGTGGCATCCCCTCTTCATTTTATAACAGTCTGCAAACGTCTGGGGACTGAGGAGACAAGTTGCCCGAGTTTAGGAATAGGAATGTTGTCCCATTCTTGTCTAATACAGGTTTTTAGTTGCTCAACTGTCTTAGGTCTTCTTTGTGGCATCTTCCTCTTTATGATGCGCCAAATTTTTCTATGGGTGAAAGATCTGGACTGCAGGCTGGCCATTTCAGTACCCGGATCCTTCTTCTACGCAGCCATGATGTTGTAATTGATGCAGTATGTGGTCTGGCATTGTCATGTTGGAAAATGCAAGGCCTTCATTGAAAAAGACGACGTCTGGATGGGAGCATATGTTGTTCTAGAACTTGGATATACATTTCAGCATTGATGGTGCCTTTCCAGATGTGTAAGCTGCCCAAGCCACACGCACTCATGCAACCCCATACCATAAGAGATGCAGGCTTCTGAACTGAGCGCTGGGTTGTCCTTGGGTTGTCCTTGTCTTCTTTAGTCCGGATGATATGGCGTCCCAGTTTTCCAAAAAGAATTTCAAATATTGATTCGTCTGACCACAGAACAGGTTTCCACTTTGCCACAGTCCATTGTAAATGAGCCTTGGCCCAGAGAAAACGCCTGTGCTTCTGGATCATGTTTCAATTTGGCTTCTTTTTTGGCCTATAGAGTTTTAGCTGGCAACGTCGAATGGCACGGTGGATTGTGTTCACCGACCATGTTTTCTGGAAGTATTCCTGAGCCCATGTTGTGATTTCCATTACAGTAGCATTCCTGTATGTATTGCAGTGCCGCCTAAGTTCCCGAAGATCATGGGCATCCAATATGGTTTTTAGGCCTTGACCCTTACACACAGAGATTGTTCCAGATTCTCTGAATCTTTGGATGATATTATGCACTGTAGATGATGATAACTTCAAACCCCTTTCTGATATTGCTCCACTATTTTTCGCCGCAGCATTGGGGGATTTGGTGATCCTCTGCCCATCTTGACTTCTGAGAGACACTGCCACTCTGAGAGGCTCTTTTTATACCCAATCATGTTGCCAATTGACCGAATAAGTTGCAAATTGGTCCTCCAGCTGTTCCTTATATGTACATTTAACTTTTTTGGCCTCTTATTGCTACCTGTTCCAACTTTTTTGGAATGTGTAGCTCTCATGAAATCCAAAATGAGCCAAAATTTGGCATGACATTTCAAAATGTCTCACTTTCAACATTTGATATGTTATCTATATTATATTGTGAATAAAATATAAGTTTATGAGATTTGTAAATTAGTCCATTCCTTTTTTACTCACAATTTGTACAGCGTCCCAACTTTTTTGGAATTGGGTTTGTAGATGGCTACAATTACTGTACCTTATAAAGGTCAAAATCAGGCACAAATGGTAAGTTGTTCCAGCAAGCTGATGGCTTTCAAACACTTGTTCGTGGCTCTTCATACGTGATGACGTCACCTCAAAGCCACCGCCGACGTGTTTTCTTCACCAATTGATGTTTTTAATTTTAATTATCACAGTTATATGCACCCATTCTTTCATTGCAGATTCATTAAATGCTGCACTTTTTAAATGCTACATTATCAATTGACTACGGGCCCTAAATAAGAGAGACTATGGGGTTGATTAACTAAAGGCACATAGACTGTTTACTTTGTGCAGTTGTACTCTGAAAGGGAATTATCCCAAGGGATTAGTGAATGAGGTGAAGCTCTTCCGACTTCCAACATCCAATCATGTGCAAGCAAAATGCATTTTTTTCCCCCTACACATCATTGGATATTATTTGCAAAGTAAGGCTTCAACACATTCTGTGAGCATTGGGGAAAATTCAATTGCAGAGTTCAACTTCACTAGCAAGGTAAACAGTGTATTTGCTTTGAGTAAATCAACCCCTATCTGTCTATTGACCAATGTGTGATTTCATGGAGTCAGGAAGTGCTTTCACCAAGCCATCATATTCAGCAAAAAGGCAGTACCGTGTAATAAGGCAAGAGGTAGATATGAAGTCCAGAAACCATGCAAGCTGCATTTGCTGCAATCAATGGGGGAAGTTTAAAGATTTAGGCCCCTTTCACACTATCACACCGTCGGACGGATTCCGCTGAGCAGGAGGATGACTGCTGTGTCTCCGCTCTGTGTGCCGAGACACAGCTGTCAGTTCCCCATGCATCTCTACGGGGGAAATCGGATGGGAACGGACCGTCGGTCCGTTCTCATCCGATCCCACTCTATCCGATCCGCTGGACGGATGGAAAATAGGGTTTCCATCCGTCCAGATTTGACGGATCGGATCGGATGTCAGCGGACATGTCTCCGCTGACATCCGATCCCCCATAGAGATGCATGGGGGGACCGTTCAGATCCGCCAAAAAAAAAACAGGCGGATCTGAACGGTCCGCCTGTGTGAAAGTTGAGACCTTTTATGTAACATTTGCATCAAGCAAATAGATATAAAGCCTCAAAAGTGCCCACCCTTGTGAAACATTACAGTACCTAAAATTGTCCATATGCTACACTTTAAAGGAGAAAGATGAGAAAAATGGCCAAAGCTATTACGGCTCTAATTATCCTATGGATCACAGGAGTGCACTTAGTTCTGCACTCATGTGGCCCGTATTCAGCCGGCAGTGTGCTAAAGTCCGCCGTCAGCTGACGTCATTCGGCCAGTCTAGGCTCTTGAAAGATCCTGACTTTGCAGTCGGATCCACCCAGATGCCTGGGCCGGGAGCTGGATCAGCCTCTTAGCATGCCGCTGGGAGACTGAGCCAGTCGCTGCTGCCCCCTCCACAGCCCAACACTCCAGTGAGCACTGGAGGGGCCGAGCACAGAGCCAGTGACTGACCCATCACTGGCTTTCTGCAGACTGAATTCTAAAAACTGAGCGATCAATGGTCTTTGATTGCTCAGTTCTCAGTGCAGAGCTGGTAAAGGAACAGCTGCAGCTGAAATTGGTGCTACAACCATCTAGGTAAGTATGATTGTTTTATTTTTTTCTATTCCCGAACTTCTCTTTCAACAGCCTTTACAGATCATTAATTTCAATGTAACAGTGAATGATAGACCTAGAATTATTGCTTTCACTCCAGCATGCATAATGATAACTTCCACACACGACATGCACATTTGCATTTGTATGCACGTGGTGTGGGGGCTGTTAAAAAAACTCCAAAGAAAGCTCTCATGCATGCTCGCTCCCAAAACCAGCTCTCTGCGTCCAGAGAGCACGGCTCAGCCCCCACTCCCACCCTACTGGCTGTGATTGACAGTAGTCAGAGCCAATGGCTTCTGTGGCTGCATCTCCGTCAATCATTTCTCTTTTCAGTTTTTTACTTTGTAACTTCTGCAATTATCTTTTATGATTTGCTACATTGCCACACATACATTTCCTTTCGGACCCTTTTTATTCATACCAATAAGATCATCGCCATCACACTTGGCACATTCTAATTCTATACACACTTGGGATTTGCAGTTGACAGGAATTGATGAGATGTTATGTAGCCTGTTTTAACATCTTTACATTTTATACAAAACATTTTATACAGACTTTGCTGTTGGCTTTTTAACAATTCCTCTGGGGTTATGCACTGCTGAGCAGTTTTTCCTGCTCTGTACTTTTACTTCTTTCTATGTTGCTGATCCCTTCACTTGCAGCCTGGTGAAAAGGTTTTCCTCTGGAACAGTGAGTAAGGGGAAATCTTTTAAACAAAGTGTGGCTTTTGGATGAACCCCATGCCATTTTTTGCAGGGGGCTCACCCTTTAAATTTATATCATGCCCTCATTAGGGATAAGGGTCTGGTATGGGCTTTTCTGGGGGAAATATTTTGTCTGTGTGCGGCAAGCCCTTACAATCCATATCAGACCCTCATCCAGAATAAGAGTCTGGTATTGATTTTGAGGAGCATCCCCAGTAGCTTTGTTTACAAATAAAACAAAGTGACTGGGAAATGTCATTAAGCTGAAATTTTTTTATTTTGTCAAAATGTTTCTTCTCTATAGTACATCATACAGGTATGCTACTATGCATGCAGGTTATTTCCTTCCCAAAGTATGGTATTTAATGGACTTCAGTGGGGTTCGACTTATACTTCAGTGGAGTTCGAAGGGTATGTTTTCCAATTATTTGGCTGAGAACCAAACTGCTGTTAACCTTCAGATTATTTCTTGCTTATTAAAACTAATTATATGACCCCGTCTGAACAGAATAGGCACAAAGAAGGGGAAGAATACGAGACCTTAGTGTGTGTAGATTTAAACTTGTGCTACTGAGTTGTGTAAACAACTTGGTTTTTCAAACAGAACAGAAAATTATACCTTGGAAATAATGTGAAAGGAGGTCAGGAGGTTCACCTGTGGTTTGAGTTGTAAGCTAATATAATATTGCGTATTTACCTCAATAGAAAATTAAATATTCATCTGTTTTAGTGAAACAGAGTCTAAAAATGATTCCTCTAGATGTAGCAAATAGTAATTTAAAGTAGAGACACGTATTGCTTGAGCTCCAGCCATCTGCTCAATATATCACCTTTTTCTATGCAGCTATACCTCTTAGTATGAGCGCTGCAAAACGGAGGAAGGTGAAAAGTCTTTACAGAGCCTCTCCCCGGTTCGAGATCCAGCAGTACTTCTCCGGTTCCCATTCCTCTACATCCTGGGCCCGTACAGTGTAGACATGTGGCGCAACCCATTCTACCTCACCTTCTCCTGCCTCTTCGGCAGCTTCAGAATCCCTGCTGATCTCTCGCCCACCGAGCTCTCCAGGACCATCTGCTACCCCTTCTTCTCTGCTGGGAGACCCTGACCTCAGAGCCCTTCTTCAAGCACTACCAGCAAAGACGAACATAAAGGCACTGATACTCTGCCTGGAAGAGGCACACCAAAGGGACCTGCATGCAGTCCATGCTGAAGTACAGCAACTTTTAGACAGGATCTCAATGGGTGAGACATCTTTAACCTCCCTGGAAAAACACATCTCACAGCCAGAACAAGCCCAGACATCACAAGTTGCCCATGTCACATACCTACAGCTGAACTTGGAGGAGCTCGAAGATCGGAGCCACCATAACAATCCGCAACTTAGGGGCCTCCCGGAGGCTATAGGACAGGAGTCACTACAACCTACCGTCCTGACGATATGCCAGACGCTTGCTACCTCCATACCTCTCCAGAACTTGGAATTTAATAGGGTACACAGGGCCCTCGATCCCCGCTCGGCAGATCCTAATAGACCTTAAGATGTCATATGCTGCCTACATCGGTACTCCCATAAAGATCACATCCTGCTAAAAGCATGGGAGGTAGGTGAAATTGACTTTGATAGGGCTTCTATTAAAATCCTCCCAGACATGTCCAGGGCTACATTACAGCGTCGGGCACTGCTTCACCCTCTCCTTGACAGGCTTTGGCAACTGAGATGCACATACCACTGGGGATTCCCCATCTCGCTGACAGTACGGAAAGGCCCGGCGTCCTTTGTACTTTTCCACCCCAATAACCTGTCAGACCTATTTGCTTTTCTAGAGATTGAAGCGCTCCCAGTACCGAACTGGCTGCAACCTCTACTGAGACCGACAAGGCACTACTCTCCCTCCTCCACTGGCCCTGGACTCCCTCCTCGGACACCGAGGGGACGTCCTACATCTAGCATCACTTCTCAGCCTGGGGATCATGAGTCTTAAGCTCCTAAAGGAAATGTTTATTGAGAAGCTGTGCATCTTTATCATTTAAGTTTCTTATCCACCATAGTTTTGTCACTAATCTGATGTTGCCTGCCTCTAACTAATACAGGTTTGCCATAATTTTGATTTGCTTGTGGTAGGGCTTTGTTCCCTAAGTGTTTTGACTGGCTCTTTTCTAGTAACCTACATTATTGGGAAACCCTAGCTTCCCCCCAGGCACTGCATCTGGTGTGTTTTGCGGTCTTCTTGACAGAGTATGTTTTCAAGTCTCACATTTCTTGAGTTTTGATGCTTGGCCCTCGGTCTCTACTCTGACAAATCTGAACGGCCAGTACGGATTGAATTTTTGGCAAGCATTTCACCTTCATCATTATCTTCGAACCTTAGATCCCCAGCACACTTCCGACATCACACCTAACCAACAGCAGAACATTATCTATCTTGCTCTGCAGTTATCCATATGTATACGCGCGCTCAGGAAACCAATTACAAACTACTAACACACTGGTACTACACTCCGTAGGTTCTATGCAAATAGTTTCCGGAGGCTTCGGATTATTGCTGGAGATGCAATGAGGAATAGGAGACTCTGCTCCATATTTTTTGGACTTGTCCAAAACTTAAACAGTACTGGTCGGATGTGAAAAAGATTACTCAAAATTTACTGACTTCCCAATAACTAACTACTTCTAGCTATACCATGACCTAGATAAATGAGAACCTTGTGACAGTGTCCCTTTTAATAAAAAAATAAATCTAGCCATATTCAAAAAAACTATAGTGCCCAAAATGGTGCAGTATTGAAGGTCCTTACTGTATGCAGCTTTTAATATTAGTTCTACATCAGTCTCCTCAATTATACAGTCTCCTTGTTTTATATGCCGCACATTCGAATGAAAGCTGGACTCTAGATTTACCTTCAGTCTCGAACAGTTGTGCAGGATCCTCTCATATATTAAAGTTGCATACTCTGAGAAGCAGTTCAAGTGATGATATCTAAAATAAGGTATGTAATAAAAATTAAAAGGTTCTATATAAAACATATCATGTCGATGAGTGGGCAGGAAGGAACAATTGAAGGCAAAGTATAGGTAGAATAGACTTTAGTTTTTATTATCAAACAGTTATGTTGTGTTTTATTAGTGACCAGTGCCTGTGCATGGTCTTAGATCATCTGTATTTACTTTCAATTGTCAAAGGTAAAACATGTCCGCAAAACGCAGAAAGAGCAATATGTTCCATCAGCCTTTTCTGTAGCGGTTGTTAGACATACATCAGTAGCATTTTCTGTACATATGGTTTCATGCTCCCCACAGTAGGTTTCTTCCAATTCTTTCACTGTGACTTTTTTGTCTTGTCTGAAAATTAGGAAAGTACCTGAAAGTTAGAAAGGTTTTGCTTACTTTCCAGGCCTTTAAAAACTAAACATGTATCGTTAGCCACATTTTAAAAAGTGAATAAAAGGTATATATACCGTAAATTGCAATAAAAATCCAATAAACATTATAGTAATTCATGGTATATTATACAGCACCAAAGCATGTACCTACAATATACATTTACATGTTTTGAGATTGCAATCACATAACATAGTGGGTTTGATTCACTAAAATGTGAATTGAAGTGCAATGTAGTAAATCTGTGTTCCTTTCAATGTCCATCCATAGACAAGAGAACCATTTTTTAAAATTCCGCTATATATGATTAGATTTTTAGGTTCACTTTATTACAATACATTTAATTTCATCTCACTTAACACTTTAGTAAATTAAACTCAGAGCATCAAAAATGTTGTGAATCTATGGGATATTATTGTTTCATAACATATGATGGTAAAGAGAACCTGCACACTGGAAGTCGTGACCAAAAATGGCAGGAAAAGGTCACTAGTGTTTTCTGTGGGCATCCTGCAGTTGATCTTTTCCCTACTACAAACTTACTATTCTTTTTACAGGCAGTCCAAAGGTTACAAACAAAATAGGTAGGTTTGTTATTAAGTTGAATTTGTTTGTAAGTCAGAACAGGTAAATATTTTAAGTGTAGCTCCAACCAAAAAAAAAAATATTTTTAAGTTTTTTGGATATCATAGGGAAGGGTTAACACCCATGTAATGTTTGCTTTGCTGTCCGTGCCCCTGTTCATGATATTTCACCTCACTTTCTGTCCCTGTGACAATTGGATTTTGAAAATGTTGGGTTTGATATGGATACAAGGATTGGTGATAAAGATTCAGTGGAGACTCCTTTTCCTATGATAACTCTTACAGGAGTGAATTTCTCTTCCTAGGGGTAGATTTCCTCTTACTTCCCATTGTCTCCCTCCATTATTAAGTAGGGGTTGTTTTTAAGTCAGATGTTTGTAACTCGGGGACCACCTGAACTGCACTGTGTCTCTCTGGAGGTGGCCATCTAGGTAGAGGAGCAAGGTTTTGCTCCCTGATGGCAGAGCAACTCTAATGACTGGCCATCTGATAACAGGTAAGGGAATATTTAAGAAACAGCAAAATATGTGAAGGAGGTACAGATTCACAGAATGAAAGATTAAAAGCAGGGAGGGGCATGCAGTGTGGGTCTTGAGGTAAAACTTCCTCTCCAGCAAGCAGTCCAGTAGTGGCATCACAAATTCACACTCCAAAATCATGTGAGACTCGCAATCAGAGGCAGCAGTGACAATGGGCCATAGGTTGGGTAGGGGTAATGCAGCAAAAGCTGGCACAAAATAGTAGAAAAAAAATCATATTTTAAAATGTAGCTGTACATTTCTTTGCTATTACTATAACCAACCACTAAATAACAACTCAAAATACATTTTCCTGCTCCTGATGATCGCAGTCAGACCACATATGTAAAAGTAATATGTTTGCACCCATAATAGGGCCCAGAAACAATAGTGCACATTTTGCTTTTTTTTTTTTATCCTACCTAAAACACGCTGACATGAATATTAAGTGACACTGATAAAACGTTCTGACCTTGGACTCTGACCATGACCTCTGACCATAACTCTAATGCTGACACTGACCTAGATGAAACTATTATCCAGCTATTTTACCTTTTTTATTTATTTACACACTTTTGTTTACACTTTTCTTCTTTAGCAAGGCAAAAATTACACAATGGGGTTTATTTTCTCAAGCTGGAGTGTGCAAAATCTGGTGCATTAAAACCAACCAGCTTCCAGGTTTATTTGTCAAAGCTTAATTGAATAAGCTGAAGTTAAAAGCGGATTAGATACCATGCACAGCTGCACCAGATTTTGCGCTCTTCTTTCGTTTTAAAAAAATTAACCCCAATGTGTCATTTTTGCCAATCAAGAGGAGAGAAAAAAAAAAAAACAGGGGCAGGCTGTACAGTGACTGCTAACTGTGATAGCCAATCAGAGGCTACGTCAGCCTTCTGGTGATTGGGAGCTGGGCCTTCCAATTAGTACAAGCCCCGGGGCTCTAGGTGAGGCCTCTGTGTTTGGAGAGCGCTGTGCTCTGTCTCTGGGCTTGGAGAGCGCTGTGCTCTATCTCTGTGCATGGAGAGCACTGTGCTCTGTCTCTGTGCTTGGAGAGTGCTGTGCTCTGCCTCTGTGCTTGGAGAGTGCTGTGCTCTGCCTCTGTGCTTGAATAGTGCTGTGCTCTGTCTCTGTGCTTGGAGAGTGCTGTGCTCTCTCTCTGTGCTTGGAGAGTGCTGTGATCTCTCTGTGCTTGGAGAGTGTTGTGCTCTCTCTCGCTGTGCTTGGAGAGTGCTCTCCTCTGTCTCTGTGCTTGGAGAGTGCTGTGCTCTCTCTCTCTGTGCTTGGAGAGTGCTGTGCTCTCTCTCTCTGTGCTTGGAGAGTGTCGTACTCTGTCTCTGTGCTTGGAGAGTGCTCTGCTCTGTGTCTGTGCTTGGAGAGTGCTCTGATCTGTCTCTGTGCTTGGAGAGTGCTGTGCTCTGTCTCTGTGCTTGGAGAGTGTTGTGCTCTGTCTCTGTGCTTGGAGAGTGCTGTGCTCTGTCTCTGTGCTTGGAGAGTGTTGTGCTCTCTCTCTGTGCTTGGAGAGTGTTGTACTCTGTCTCTGTGCTTTGAGAGTGCTCTGCTCTGTGTCTGTGCTTGGAGAGTGCTGTGCTCTGTCTCTGTGCTTGGAGAGTGTTGTGCTCTGTCTCTGTGCTTGGAGAGTGCTCTCCTCTGTCTCTGTCTCTGTGAAGCAGAATCCCAGAAGAAGGGTAGCGGCTGCCTCCTCTTCTGCAGCAGTTGGTGATGGTCACAGGCAGTCGGCCTGGGGAACATACAGTGTGGAGCTGAACCCAGAGGTCCAGGAGAGCTGACTGGAGGAGTTGGGGCACTGCGAGAATCTGGAAAGCAGTACCGTAAATACAGAGGATCTTGCCCAGGGGTCTGCCCAGGAAGGGGACCACTCCGGAGAGTGTAGTCAGTGGACAGGTGTCAGCCGGTATAGTGAAAGGGGGTACTGGGGGAGTACCCCGAAGAGAAATACAAACAGGAACATTTATCTCAGCTTCATTCAAGTGGCAGGATGAAGTAGCGGCCTTGCCGCATCCTCAATTTAGAAGTACTCGGAAACTGTAAATAGTTCAAGGTTGGAGTATTCCACTCATCCCTTCTCCCATCCCAATATAAAATAAAAACAACAAAAACATCTACCCTAAACCGATCATTGACTGACCCAAGAACGTAAAGTGCTAAGAATTCTGCATGCAGTTGCTATGGGTAACCCAGGGGAATCCAAAAGTGTAAATCACCAGCAGTCCTCTAGGAGGCAGTGCTAAATTTGGGGGCCCGTCCAGGATATCGCCTTGGGTTACCAAATTGTTGCTAATGGCAACAGCAGAGAAATTTTGCAAGAGAACATCATCCTTTCTCAAGAAATGCGCTGGAGTGCCAGAGAGGAGAATGAGGCCTGCTCTACAGGAGTTAGGGAGAGTGGGATGAGGAGTCAAGTTCACAGTGATGGTTGCCAGCGGCAACAGATGGACTTTTTTGGGGACTATAATCTGTTCTCTCAAGAAATGTGCAAGAGAGTTAGAGGAGTAGAGATGCATCACGCTGTACAAAAGGACTGTGTCTGCTTTACAGTGACTGATGCAAGTGTGGACGGAGAAAATAATGTATCTTGCACAATAGCAGATCGTACGATTTTTGTTTAATCAGTACAGTTTTTGTCTGAAAATGTAATACAAATAAGAAACAAACACTAATCTGCTGCAATAGGTAGAAAACAATAAAATAATACACGATACCCACAGTTTAGCTGCTAGCACAGTATTGTTGGTCAACAACATCATGACAACGATGTAATTTAAAGATGAAACACGTAGGAAGGAGTTGGAGACGTGTGACGTTACTGTATGCCGGGATGCGGCGGCCATCTTGCTGGTTAGAAAAGCCAGATGTTATACACAGATATGCGTGTTTTTACCATCATAATGTGAGTCCATTCTTTATGGAACCACCTTTCGCTGCAATTACAGCTGCAAGTCTTTTTGGGGATGTTTCTATCAGCTTTGCACATCTAGAGAGTGAAATTGTTTCCCATTCTTTACAAAATAGCTCAAGCTCTGTCTGATTGGATGGAGAGTGTCTGTGAACAGCAATATTCAAGTCTTGTCACAGATTCTCAATTGGATTTAGGTCTGGACTTTGACTGGGCCATTCTAACACATGAATATGCTTTGATATAAACCATTCAATTGTAGCTCTGGCTTTATGTTAAGGGTTGTTGTTCTTCTGCAAGGTGAACCTCTGACCCAGTCTCAAGTTTTTTGCAGACTCTAACAGGTTTTCTTTTCTTTTAAGATTGCCCTGTATTTGGCTCCATCCTTCTTCCCATCAACTCTGACCAGCTTCCCTATCCCTACTAAAGAAAAGCATCCCTACAACATGATGCTGCCACCACTATGTTTCACAGTGGGACTTGTGTGTTTAGGGTGATGTGCATTTTTAGTTTTCCGTTATACATAGCATTTTGCTTTTAGGCCAAAAAATTAAATTTTTCGTCTCATTGCACCAGAGCACCTTCTTCCACATGTTTGCTGTGTCCCCCACATGGCTTCTCGCAAACTGCAAACTGGACGTCTTATGGCTTTCTTTCAACAATGGCTTATTCCTTGCCACTCTTCCATAAAGGCCACATTTGTGGAGTGCATGACTAATAGTTGTGACAGATTCTTCCACCTGAGTTGTGGATCTCTGCAGCTTCTCCAGAGTTACTATGGGCCTCTTGGTTGCTTCTCTGATTAATGCTCTCTATGCCCGGCCTGTCAGTTTAGGTGGACGGCCATGTCTTGGCAGGTTTGCAGTTGCGCCATACTCTTTCCATTTTTGGATGATGGATTGAACAGTGCTCCATGAGATGTTCAAAGCTTGGGATATTTCTTTATAACCTAACCCTGCATTAAATGTGTCCACAACTTTATCCCTAACCTGTCTGGTGTGTTCCTTGGCCTTCATGATGCTGATTGTTCACTAAGGTTCTCATTCAAACCTCTGAGGGCTTCACAGAACAGCTGTATTTATACTGATATTAAATTACACACAGGTGGACTCTATTTACTGATTAGTTGACTTCTGAAGGAAATTGGTTCCAGTAGAGTTTAGTTAGGGGTATCAGAGAAAAGGGAGCTGAATACAAATGCATACCACACTTTCACATATTTATTTGCAAAAAACTTTGAAAACCATTTATCTTTTTCCTTCTACCAGTTTGGGCCAGTTTGTGTTGGTCTATCACATAAAATCCTAATAAAATACATTTACGTTTTTGGTTGTAACATGATGTAGCACTACCCCCTTGTGAGTTGCTGGTAAGTGTATGTTCTTCTGCACTGCTTTGACCCTGTAAACCGTCCAGCCCTCCTGACACTCTAGGTTCAGACATGTTGTATATATACCTTTAAGTAAAACACTGACACAGTATAAATGAGCTTTAACTTTACTTAAAAGATGAACTTGTAAAATTGTATTAGTCAACTAGACCCTGGATAAACATCCAGGGTTCAGCTAAACGGACATCAAAAAGACAACGAGAAAACAGGTTGTAATAACACCAAATGATATTAATAAACACAATCTCTGAGAACATGCACGTAAATTTCTCAAATAGCTTTATATTATCACTCAGGCTAAAGGGGAACCTTGGGCTGGCCTATACCATCTGTATCCTAATGAGAGATAATGTAATCTAGATTCCAGTAACGTGTCCCCTTTAAGAAGCAATAGTATAATAATGTCCTACTTGCAAGGCCTTGCTAAAGTCTTTACTGGCAGTTGGAGCTCATAACATGAACAGTTTCCAATACAACTCAGTGTATAGCAAGTAATGCAGAATAGTTGATTATAATCCTAAGTGGCTGATTCAATTGCAGAGTGTCTGTATTCAGTGTAACTAGAACTGTAATAATTTCGGTCTGAACTCTGAGCAGGTGCCCTCTCACCAAATCCTAATGTCCATCAATGAGGGTACTGGGGAAACAGGCAATGGGAATCGTGCACGCTCTGTGGCCTCAAGATGGCTGCGCTCTGCTGTCTCAGGGTGTCCCGCCGACTCCACCCCATCAGCGATGCTGCAAGGATGTCTTCAATGCTGCGATGAACATTTGTTCCGCCAGGGCTGAGTCTGCAGGCAGATGAGGCGGTGTGCAGTAGGCCGCAGTCTGCAATCTCACTCTCTGTACAGCAGATTGATGTGCACACGATGGGTTCCAGGAAGCAAGAGGCCCTAAGCCTGTTCAGCCGATTCCGTTATAGCCTCTCCCAAGATGCTCCTTTGTAATCCAAAGTTTGCTGGGAAAGGTAGTTCCTAAACAATCCAGCAGCATAGTCATAGCTTTACAGAAGACTATAGTTCCCACAATGCCGTTCTCCCAGTCTCTGCAATATGATGATTTAATCCTGAAACCAACACTAGAGGGATACAAAGACAATCTGAAGGAACAGAAGGTGAGTCTGCACTTTCAGATAATGGTAATCCGGTCCCGGCTACATCGACAAAATGTGGAAAATTTTAAGCGGTATAAATACCTTTTCAAGACACTGTATATTTTAGCACTGAACCATTTTTACCTCAAATACAATACAATACATTATATCACTTCCACATTTTTATTTTATTGTACGAGGATTTTTGTAACTTTAGTAACTTCTTCATTTTCAATATGAGATAAGCATGCAAAAAAGAAAAAGGACAATCATTTGTCTGATAATCTTGTCGTGTGTACCAGGCTTAAGACTCACCATACAATCTGTCTATACAATTTCTGTACAATCAGCTTTAGATCTTCCAAATATAAGTAATATGTGGACCTACCTAGATTAACCAGTTTATATCCCATCAGGCAGGCACTGGCTCTTCATAGCCATAGCACATGGTAAACCTAAAGAAGATTTTACAATCAGATTATAATGTGTGTGGGGACCTTAGATGTCCTAGTGTGCCCCCCACCTTGTGCCAAAGCATAGTATGTAAGATAAAATAATTTACAGAAGCCATTTTATATTTATCATTGGTTTTATTTGAAATCAAAATACAATGCTTCCCAAAAGCTTTAGAGCCTGTTTACATTGTGTGGTACGTTAATGCATTATGTGACGCGTTAACTTGTTGCGTTAGGGCGACTTATTAAAATAAATGGGTTCTGATCCACGAAAACATCCCATCAATCGGACATATCACAAATGCACTATGGTCCATTGCTGTTTGTTACAGTTCATGTGCACTGCCTTGGTGCGTTGAGTTGTTATTTCAAAGCAATATGCATGTCAATGCATGTAACGTGTATTGCAGTAAGGCCTGTAGTGAGAAATTAGAACTCCCAGATTATTTTTTGTTGAAAATAATGTAACCATTACATTAAATTCAAGGCAGTTTTTGTTAGTACTGCATGACAATATTGATAAGAAACAAGCACCAAGCTGGGAAATCTCTTCATACACCAATCAAGGATCCATGATGTCACAGGCATGTAGCTATCAATCACATCCCATGAGCAAGACCTACTCATGTCTTCATTCTCAAGAATATCAATGGAAAGATCCCTTCAGCAACATACAGTGTATACACAGTAACTGATGCATTTCTTGGGCCAAAAGCATTGTTTCTCAACCTTTTTTCAGTCAAAGCACCCTTTAAAAAATTATGGACAGTCTCAAGGCACCCCGTCCTAAAATGTCAAAAACGATTCTAATAGTTTTGCATAATGCGGCAGCATTAACCACTTAAGCCCCGGAAAATTTACCCCCTTCCTGACCAGGCGATTTTTTACTGTGTGACTTTAACGGACAATTGCGCGGTCGTGCAACGCTGTACCTAAACTAATTGGATGTCCTTTTTTTCCCACAAACAGAGCTTTCTTTTGGTGGTATTTGATCACCTGTGCGATTTTTTGATCATGCGCTATAAACAAAAAAAGAGCGTCAATTTTGCAAAAATAACAATATTTTTCACATTTTTTTATATGAAATTCCCCCCAAAAAAATGTAAAAATCAAAATTTTTTAACATTTTCGGCCAATTTGTTTTATGCTACATATGTTTGTTAAAAAAAAAAATCGCAAAAAGCGTATTTTGATTGGTTTGCGCAAAAGTTATCGTGTTTACTAAGAAAGGGAAAGATTTTTGTCATTTTTGGTGTTTTTTTTTTAACGAGTAATGGCGGCGATCTGCGATTTTTTTTTCGGTACTGCAACATTGCGCAGACAGATTGGACCCTTGACTGACATTTTTTACACATTTGGGGTTACCAGTGACATTACTGCAGTAATCAGTGCTATACATATGCACTGTTACTGCAAAAATGACACTGGCAGGGAAGGGGTTAACTGTATTGGAGAGGGAGGGGTTAAGTGTGTCCTAGGGGCGTGTTTCTAACTGTGATGGGACATGGCTACTGGTGTAAAAACAGAGATCAACGGTCCTACATAGTAGAACCGTCTGATCTCCATTTTTACACAGGGGAGAATGACAGGCAGCTTTTTTACATTAGCTGCCTGCCTTTCTCCCTTCCCGGCGAAAGATCGCGAGTGACCGGCGGACATCGGGTCCGCCGGTCACACGCACTGACTTGTTAGGGAACGAGCCGGGGTGGGTGCGCGTTCGCCCGCTATTGGCTCACAAGCCAGTGACAGGCTAGTGACATACCGGTATGTCACTTTGCCTGGCCGGGGCTGACCGCCGCAGTATATGTACTTGCGGCGGTCGGCAACCGGTTAAAACCTGTAGAACACCCATCATTAGAGGTGATTTATTCTTCCAAAGCAAATACACTTTTGCACACTGGTACTGACTAGTATTCCAGTGTTTCTCCTCTCCCTCAGTCTCTCCATCACTAAGCTAATGTGACCCCAGTGTTGACAGAGAGGGGCAAGTGAGGGTCAAACAAGGATGCTGTGCAGACGATCAACACCCTTCTTTTTCATCACTGATGACATCACTTATGACATCACTGGTTGTTAGGACTCCTGTGGCTGGAAGGTTGAACTGGTACACAATAAAAAACTGTAGCTTTGTGAAACGTTGATCTACCTGCTGGGTTGTATACATTTTTGGGCAAATTTTAGGCATTTTAACGAGGCACCCCTGAAGAAACCTCAAGGGCACCCCAGGGGGCCTGGGCACACTGGTTGAAAAAGGCTGGTCTAGAGGATGGGCTTGTTCCTTGTGCCTTCTTCCTCAACCCTTCTCTCACTATGTGCATGTAACTCAGCTGCCTTATTTTTGTGCAAATGTTTGCTACTGTAGTGGAGTTACTGCAATGGGGCAGACCTAACACATTTTATATAAGCATTGGTGGAAGAACTAAATACAGGCTTATTACTTGCCTCCTTTCCCTTGCTGGTTTGCTTTAAATAACAGAAATTACATTAGGTTGACGTATATACACATGCTTTGGCCTGTACGTAGATTCTGCCCTAATGAGAACAAAGAAAACATGTAGGCTTGTGAGCCGATATGACTCAGTTTGTTCACACAAACTCGGGTTTATAAAACAATCTGTAAATTAAGAGTCTACAACTAATATTTGTGGAACAGTCAAAGCGGATAGCACTGCTTCATTGTCAGGTACCGTTTTAAGATTTCTTTCTTTGATTTTGTATTTTAGGGTAGTTTTCAAATAATTTTAAATTTGTTTCAAAGTCCACTTTGAATGTTTAAGTTTTATATAAGCAACAATATGATAGATGTGTCACTATCTTTATTGCAAAATAAGAAAAAAAAATAACAAAATTGTGATCTTGAAATGGCTTTTTGATTTAGTGTTGATAAATGCTACAAAAGCAAATTTGATTGGCTGTTTCTCAAGCTCCAGTCTACACAATGAAAAAAAAAATAAGTGCTTGTATTAGCCATGTATAGTATATGCACTACCTTGAATCCACTCGTGCATGATCTTACCTGAGGTATTCATATGAATAATGGAAAAATGAGGGAATAATATGGAAAAATTAGGGAAATTATTTATCAAAACCTGGGGCCTCTAGAAACTGAGCAGTGACTCTTGTAATATTCTGTGCTGATATATTCTAGTCCAGGGATTCCCAAACTACGGCCCTCCAGTTGTTCAGGAACTACAATTCCCATCATGCCTAGTCATGTATGAGAATGTCAGAATTTTACAATGCCTCATGGGATGTGTAGTTCTGCAACAGCTGCAGGGCTGTAGTTTGGCAATCCCTGTTCTAGTCCATATTATATTGCAGAAACCAATTTGCAAAAAATATATTTTGTCCCATTTTGTTTGAATAAGCCCCATTATGAGAAACCTTTGAATGGGGAATTTTTATATAAAACAACTGTAAATATGTTTGTGTGAAGATGTTATATAAGGTCAGGAAGACCAGCTTTTGCTCTTTAGATTTTACATATTTTTAGAGCAGTACACTTCATTGGAAGACCTGAACACAATCATTTGTTGGGGTGTTCACTACTAGGTTTACACTGCCGTGACTTTTGCGCGACTTTGTATCCAACATTCCTACGTGACTTCATTGCACTTTGCATACAACTTCTCTAACAGAAGTCAATTCTAGTCGCATTGAAGTCACACCAAAAGTAGTGCAGGAACCTTTTTCTAATTTGGAGCTACTTGAGTCGCACCAATTAGAATGGTTTCATTGCAGTTAATGGGGCGCAACTTGTCATGTGACTTCGAACTCTCAAGTCGCATGACAAGTCTGAGCAGTGTGAACCAGGGCTTAGCTATGTACTTGTAGATGTGATGGTCAGCTGTCCTCAAACCTTTTGTCATACAGGGCAGTCGTGCTATATAGTGTCTAAATAATGTTAATAGTGTCATAAACAGAAACAGATTTTGATTACATTTGTGAGCTACAACATACTGAATATCTGTATATCTACAGAAAATGTTTCAAAGCTTAAAAATATACCCTACACGGCCCAATGATTGTGTTTTAGTTAGGAAGATATTCTTACTTCCTTCATGGCAAAATCAATTTACAAGAAAATCTTAGTAACAGAATATTCATCTGGTTGTTGGATATAATGGTTATAGAAAGCATGGCATTTTGTGGCTAATACATGTAATGATAGTACGCCATATAAAAATTCCTTAATTATTGATATTTATACATTTTAATTATTTTTTCTACTACAAAAAAACGGTTGTTGTAACTGCTGTAAAAGTGTTAGCTGGAGTTGGCGTTTCATTTGTGTGGCTTTTACTTAATGTCCATCTAAAATATCATGTCCATCTAAAATGACCCTGTTCACAGGGTCACAATGCTGAAGTCATTTTAGTGCAGAACAAACATTGGACAGGAAGGGAAAAATTAGTCTGTCGGCATGATAAACAGGTAATCAACATATGTTACAAGGGAGGATGGTGCTCACAAAAACAAAAACTGATGTACTAGTCTTCTATGTAACGTCCCTCTTAGATTGTAAGCTCTAACGAGCAGGGTCCTCTGATTCCTACTGTATTAAAGTGTATTGTATATGTACTGTCTACCCTCAAGTTGCAAAGCGCTGCGTAAACTGTCGGCGCTATATAAATACTATATAATAATAATAATATATGTATATACACTGAATAAAATTATAAATGCAACACTTTTTTGCCCCCACTTTTCATGAGCTGAACTCAAAGATCTAAGACTTTTTCTATGTACACAAAAGGCCTATTTCTCTCAAATATTGTTTACAAATCTGGCTAAATCTGTGTTAGTGAGCACTTCTCCTTTGCCAATATAATCCATCCACCTCACAGGTGTGGCATATCAAGATTCTGATTAGACAGCATGATTATTACACAGGTGTGCCTTAGGCTGGCCACAATAAAGGCCACTCTAAATTGTGCAGTTTTATCACATAATGCCACAAATGTCCCAAGTTTTGAGGGAACGTGAAATTGGCATGCTGACTGTAGGAATGTCCACCAGAGCTGTTGCCTGTAAATTGAATGTTCATTTCTCTACCATAAGCCGTCTACAAAGGTGTTTGAGAGAATTTGGCAGTACATCCAACCGACCTCACAACCGTAGACCACGTGTAACCACACCAGCCCAGGACCTCCACATCCAGCAAATATGTAATATATTGCAGATCCTTCCACATTCAGTCCTTAGATGTTGTGGACGCAGCTGACATGACTCTGGCCCTCTACTAACTTACAAAATATAGAGGGACGTGGTTCTATAGTCCTCAGAAATGGCTAGAAACAATGCAAGTCAGCACATGCAAAGAACACAGGGATTTACCAGCTCACAAGATTTCTGTGAACATCATGTTTTTTTTTTTTTTTTTTGCAACTTATTAAACAGATATAACAAAACATTTGCAATTGTAGGTTTACTTTTCAAGGAAATGTACCCAGAGCTAAGGGAATAAGGCGAAGCTCTGCTAACTTCCATTATCCAACAATGTGCAAGCAAAAATTTATATGCGCACATGTGGTATTCCATGGAAAATGAATTTTCACCATATTGCAATGTCTTCTCTAGATTGGACTTTAGATAAGACTATATATGACATGTATAATGATGCAATGATGCAATGTGTGATGAAGAAAAAATTATGTTCCTTTCAGATTTAACTCTCTTCGCCCAAGCTTCTAGCACTGCCATGTTTTGGTATCAAGGAGGTACACAGTACTGAAACAGGCTTTAAAGTGGAACTTCCAAATCACAAAAGAAACAAGTACAGTGTCTACCTCCTGGACCCTCTTTCCATGCATTACGCCAAACACTTTATTATGGACACAACTTCAAAAATGGCTGTCCACATGAGTCAAGTCACACAGCTTAGTTGTGCATGGTGGATGTGTGTGTGTGTGTGTTCAAGTTCACAAACCTCTATTTTAATTTTTTGAAAAATGCACTAGCAGAAGATAAAATTGTAATGCATAATTTTGAAAAACCTAATAAACTATCACTTTCTCATCTTGGTAAGTCATATACAGGGTCATTTTAGGTCAGATCATAAATACAGCAAATTTAAACATTTTTTTCCATTCAAAGTGCTTTATTAGTTGAGGTTTGTGCAGAGTTTTGATTTAATCTTTTATGAAGAAAAGAGAAAAAAAAAACAGAGAAACCATATATTAATTGATTTCTGAGTTTGGGAGCAATCAAGCTTTTTTAAACTAACAGTACATAAGTTAACAGTATGGCATTCTACAAAGGTACCTGAAAAGTTCAGTGGTATATTGGGACTGTTTATTGGATAATCATTTGAAAAAATGTTTTGACAAGAACTAATTGAGACTTTAGACCGACAACAGCACAATTTAACAGTTGGGGACTGCAAGCTTAAGAATAAAGGTAATGTTGAATGTTGAACTCCTAATACAAAGGGCTGTGTTCACAGATAAACCCTGGATTCGTTTTGGGAAATTAAAGTGAATATGCCCAAGGCTGAATTTGGGCAAGAGCTCAGTCACTGGCGGTTTCCGAGCACCATATATTGGTTTCTTTTGCAGTATTGGTTTGGAGGGTCAAATTAAAAAGAACTGTGTACACAGATAAACCCTGGTTCAGTTTGGGAAATGAGACATGGTTTTGACTGTCTGTAGCTGAAAGCACTTTGACATCAACAAATTACTTCAGTGGAGTGGTAAACCTGGCATTAGCCACTCATGAACTCAATTAAGAATGAAATTGTTCAACAGGATAATGCTCACCCTATAGTAGAGCCATCACCTTGCAAGTATTGTCCACTAATCAGGCAATAGACTGGATCCACAATGGGATTCAAGCCATGAATAAAACTGGTCACCAACCAAATCTAAGCATATAGTAATGTAGCATAGCAAGTTAGGTAATATAGTGTGTATTGTTTTGACTAGTTAGCTTAGAAATGTCAATAAGGTAATTTTGATTGTGCTTCGACAAGGCCCTTTCCTCACATTCTGTAATCATGTGTCCCTACTGCAGCAGAGTCAGCAAAATGCAACACTGTCACTCTTTTGCTGCGTTCCCCAGAAATACAGCTCTGTGCTGTGTTATCACATTATGATAAATGTACATAGTTTTTGGAAACCAACAGCACTGTGGTATAGAGTGCTCTAAGATGGCATAAACCCTCGCACCATGCCATACAGACTTGGGCTGTATTACATGCTGTTTATACTCACTCAGTCACTATGAGATTTGTTTCCTGTATTCTGCAAAAAAAAAATGGTTGATCCTGCTGCTCTCTATCTACACCTTCTGTCCATATCCCCAATTTAACTAGAAATTTAGCAGCTGTAGTGGCAACTCTGCACATGCTCAGTCTTCAGTGTTTCTATGCTAAGCGTTTCTTCCCTATCACAACTGAACAGCCCATGTGACTATAGAGCTACATATGTGGGTGTATACACAGTGGTAAATGACAGCCCACTCCCTCTCCCCTCCTCTATGCCCACTAACCAGCTAAACACAATGGGGAAAGGATATTACATGTAGGTTCTTAGAGGCTTCACCTCCTTCATATTCTAAGACAAAGGCTGAAGGGGTGGGACACTGCCTGTGACTGCCAAGATTCCACCCATGCCATGCTATTGCCAAAAAATAATAAATATATAATTTCAAATATATATTTATATGACAATTTATACAGTGTATTGATATAATTTGTTTATTTTTACTATATTCCAAAGACTGTTTTTTTTGTTATTTGGAACATGAGACCAGTAGCAGAGGGCTAGAAGCTTCTCCTGCTTATATTTTCAGGCTGGGAAAAATCTGGGTCATGTGACAGCTGTATATTGATTGGATAAAAGGTACTTCGATTTTTTTAAAAACGTTTTTATAATTACAGTGCCATCCTTCATATACAGAAATAAAAGGCATAATATAAATTAAACTGTGTGTTTAGTTTTACTTTATTGGCAATGGAGCACCATTCTTTTTTTTTAGGTAGGTAAAGAATTTTTTTTTTGGTCTAAATTTATATAACTACAATCATGTTGGGACTTGTATTAATGAATATTGTTGGCATAAATAGCCTTTTGTTTTTTTAAGAAGCTATCAAACATATTTTAAATTTGAAGCTAAGAATACAAGTTTAAAAGTAAGGTTAAGAATACATTAATATATCCCTGAAATCAGAGACCATAAATTACATTTAACAGAAAAAAAAGATTTCATAGTTTAACAGTTTTGCCTATGTTCCATATTAAATAATTTTACAAAGTGTGGTAAACAAAAAATTTAATTTTTATAGTTGTGTTTCAGCCATTAGATAACAGGCCTGAAAAACACTTAAACAGAGGCATACAATGAAATAAAAATAAACTTTGTATCTAATCTTGTCTTTACAAGGAAGTTTTACATTTTATAGAGATTATCCCCACCTACAGTACTTTCATTCCTCTGTATTTACAGTAAAAATAGGCAAACTGTAACTTCTGTACCTTCCTTTCCCCTATTCATTATGAAACCTGACAACATTGACCAAAGCAAAAGGTAATTTTTTTAGGCTCCATTCAGTCACGGAGTCTATTTCTGCTTTCCTCCTATAATACCTGCAATGAGATGTTTTCTTGCGGGTTGCATTTCCTTCTTAGATAAGGGGGTGTGTTCCTGTCTTCTGATGTACGGATGTCATTATTATTAGCGCTTTTTATGTTTTGCATCCAAGGGTATTTACAGTCAGCAAACAAAAGCAACTCATAAAAAAGGGAACCACAACAATGCACATAGTACTACATTTTTCTAAGTAAAAATGTGACGTCACCCTCAGAGACCAGTAATTGGGAAAATTATAAACAGAAAAGGCGTAATGGCATAATGCATAAAACCATAATATTTTAGTCTCAACTTTAAAAAGGTGTGCCCACAGATAAGTTATATCTATACGTTCAGGAATGTGAAACAAGGAAAGTTTATGTGAACTTCTTCAATGGAACTATACTGGTAACCACACAAATTAACCTAAACATTAATAGATGACCTTCAAAGCAGTAAAACAATTCTTTTTTCAACTACTGGATGTATATGTGATTCAAACCTTATCTATGTCAGTTTATGTTTTTTATTGACATGTATAGCTGTAAATAAACACTATTTCACTGTATTATTTTTGTCTTTAAGCCTTAATGGCACTGGATAACAAAGGTTTTGCTTCCTGAATACTTTGTTTGTGTATTTTATAGATTTGTGTCTGTTGATCATAAAAATAACCTCGAATTTAAGGAATCACATTTTTTAGAAATCTTCTGTTTTTGCAGTTTGCAGTAGCTGTTGGCTATGCTGCATATATGAAAGAAACATCCGAAAACATGGAACTAATGTTAAAGCACATCCAGTACACCAAGTACAACTAGAATATCTGTGGAGATCTAAAGGTAGTAGCCCTGCTGCTTAAAATGCAGTTTGGAAATATCAAGTACTGTTGTAACATATGCAAATGTGACAGCCGTGCAAGAGAGTTACATTCAGACATGCGTGATTTTTTCATTACAAATTGAAATTTGGATGAAATTTAGTTATCGCAATAATAAAAAACTTCATCGAATCTGAAATAAATTATAACAAAAACAACAAATTAATTCACACATTTTTGTTTCATTCAGATGACATGATGCAATAGTCTGAGCCTTTTATTAATGTTCAAAGCATCCAAAATAACTGATCTATTCATGTTTATTCTAATGACCGTAGTTTGAATATTCTAATGAGATTCTTTTTGTATTGGGGTTCAACTTGAGAGCCCATTCATTTAATTTGTATGTGCACAGCCCAACAAACAAAGGGCTTGTTCACACTTGATTAAAATAATGACGCTTAACAAATGAGCCTATAGTGTTATTGGTAGTTGTTCATTGAGTTTGATGTATTTTTAATGAGAGCTTTAAAAACACTCGCCAAATGCCTTATGCGCATTTGACGCGTGTTACAGGAGTGGTAAAAATGCAATCAAGATGTCTGGTTTTCTTTGGCTTTTGTGAACCATGCCTAATGCACCACATATGCATCACAAACAAGGTGCAAATGCATCGCAAACTATTATGATGCCTTACCATAGACTTGAATGGAAGGAGTTGAGATGCTTCAACTCCTTCCAAACTCCACATGAAGCTTTATTTTTGAAGCGTAGTAATGCTGCACGATGCAAACACTTCATATTTTGATAATGTGAACAGCACTGTGTGCTGTCCATGTTATCAATTGCAGACTGCTTTACAAGGAGTTTGAGGAGAGTCGACAACATGCCTCAAATGCCTGCTTTTAATGCCAGTGTGAACAGGGCCAAAGCCAGTTGGGAATATGAATTCAACTTAGTAACCTAACAAATAAGTATTTATGTTTCAGATGAGAGCAGCACTTTAGTCTTTAGACTCCTGGTTAAACAGCTGATTCTTTATGCATTGATTTATTTTTCACTATTATAAAAAATGCACTAATTCTCCGAGCTATAACGTAACGAATGAATTGGACATTATGGATAACTAATAATCACGTTACAACAAATATAGCCAAACTTCCAAAAATAATCCTCTGAAAATATGAATCGATTTTTGCTCTTTTTTCTTGGATATATCTATTGTGCTGTTTGGGTGTTTTGAGACCAGCTCTCTCCTACGCCTTTGGCCTATTAGCTTTGCTTTACTGAGTAGGTAACCTTTCCTGTTGCCTGCTCTTTATCTCTTTTTCTACTTCTTCCCTCCTGTGCTCTTCTCCCCTCGCCCCTTTTTTTTTCTCTCCCATCTTCTCTCTCCCCTTTCCCACTCATTTGCCACCCTTAGATAGGGCCACTGGTAAAATGGAGCCTGTTTGTCTCACTTCTATCAATGAGAAGGGACTGAACACCCCGGAGAAATGCTCCACGATGTGCACCAACCTAAAACTTCTGACAGCTCATATTTGTTTCCTTCAAGAGACACATTTTTGTTCTGACAAATTACCTAAACTTTATTGTCACTTCTTCCCGACAGCCTACCAAAGCTGCTCTCCTCATTCAAAATCAAAAGGAGTTAGCATCTTGATCTGTAATTCGACCCCCTGGATGTTTCGGGATCGGTGGTGTGATGCAGAAGGTAGTGCTATTTTTGTAAAAGGAACTATAGGGCCTAATACAAACTAGATCACCTTTCTGGGACCGGTTCTTTGCCAAATTGGATGATTTTGCATAATGTGCGGTGATAAGGGGGGGGGGGGGGTGAGCTTCACCATGGACCCAGCTCTGGATGCCTCTAGAAATGCCTCCCATGTCTCCTATGCTGAATTGAAACACTTAAAGAAGAACTTTCATGCTTTCCACCTTGTAGACGTTTGGCGTATACTCCACCCTAATCAGTGTGACTATACATTTTACACTCACTGCGATGATTCTTACACTAGAATTTACCTTTTTGACCTCCATTGGTTCAATCACTTTCTCGGACCATGCTCCGGACCATGCCCCGGTTGCTCCTTTTGAACGACGCCGAGAAGGCCTTTAATAGAGTAAACTGGGTCTTTCTGACAGAGACTGTTAGACATATTGGTCTGGGTAATCCATGCTTTGGATTAATGCTATTTGTCCCCTCTCCCCCCTGATGTTTATCTTAACTCTTGGACCCTTTTCACGTTTAGTCAGAAACAATCCAGATGTTTCCGGCCTTCATTTAGATACGGCGCTGTCCCCTAAGATTGCAGCATACGCTGACGACTTACTGTTCTTTTTCTCCAATCCCTTGGTCTCTCTC
This sequence comes from Pelophylax lessonae, assembly GCF_965119305.1. NCBI lineage: Eukaryota > Metazoa > Chordata > Amphibia > Anura > Ranidae > Pelophylax > Pelophylax lessonae. Next base: position 630,510,159 of record NC_138768.1, on the reverse strand, counting down.
TCAAACCTGCTCTTAAAACAGAAGTCCTATGAAGAATTGTCTTTTTTCGGATCAATTATCAGAAATCAGGGGGGGAAACCCGGCAGGTTTGCTCTAGGGCGTTCCCCAATTTCCCTATTGCTTTGAGCCCTTCTCCGCTTACCCCCATAGTCAGCAATCCTGCCTTCAGCTCCAGCCTACATGACTCCAGATTCCAAGACTTGAAATCTGCTGGGTTGTTTTAGGCCCGGCATTTTGTTGTAAATATGTGATGGGTTACTAGGCAGCAAATCATAGATGGCCCGATGTATGCAGGACTTTCTTTCTGGCAAAAATTACAGCTGGCCCAGTTCACTGGCTCCCTGTCCTTCCCCAAATGTCTTCAGGAGATGCCTCACTATGTTCAAGCTTCTATGTCTAGAGCAATTTCCATTGCGACAAGCAGTTTCTCAGACCAATTGACTGTTGATATCTCCTCCCCCAGACCTCCCTATATCACCAGGTGGGAAAAAGACTTGGAGTTGAACTTGGATAAACAGGTGGAGAAAATTCTTCTGTTCTCTTACAAAACCTCTATTTGATCTAACCATCAGGAATCCGGGTTCAAAGTGTTTACCCAGTGGTACCATACACTGGTAAAGATTCATAGGATGTTCCTCCAGTGCTCAAATTATTGTTGGAGGTGTGGGGAGGACTCCATTTCCCTTCTTAATATTTTCTGATCTTGCCACCTTCTACAGTAATACTGGATAGAGGTTCAACGTATCACCCAAAAATTCACTGACCGTGTGCTACCAAAAGACCCTGCATTTTTCCTTCTACACCACCACTGGTTCTCGAGTAAGGTCTACAGGCAATCCATTTTACCTCTGCTGCTTACAGTTGCAAAGAGCTGTATCCTGCTTTTTCAGAAGCAGGCACAGCTGCCTTCCATGGCCATTTGGTTAAAATAAAAGTTGAACTCAATTAGATGGAAGACCTAGTGGCCATGGAGAAAGGCGTATAGGAGAAATTCCTTAAAAAATGGTTCTACTGGCACACATTTTTCTACTCTGAGGAGTACAAGGAGCTGCTGAATTAAATCCCCTTTACTTGAGACTATTACAGTGGATCCCTAGGCCTTGAAGGGCTGGCAGTATGTTTGGCTCCCTCCCCCTCCCCGATTTTTGCTCTCAACCTCCTTCTCTCTCTTCTATGCTATCCTTTTCATTTTGTGCGACCCTTTGGTCATTCCTTTTCTTCTTCTTTTATAATAAGGCTGTCTACTGTGTAAAATGCCATGTGGGGTACAGAGACTTCCTTGAACAGTGGTTCTCAACTCCTGTCCTCAGGACCCATTAACAGGCCAGATTTTAAGTATAAAATTTAAGGAGAATTATATCGGTGCAAACATACAATAAAACCAAGCTGCTAAACACCCAGGTACAAAAAACAACACCAGATAAAATACAATAGAAAAACTATGGTGCAGCGCTACATTCACAATAAGGATAAATAAATAAATATTCATAAAAGTCCATAAATGAAGTTAAGCATGAATAAATAAATGAATAAAATCTTCTATAAACAAGAGAAAGTCCATCCAGGCTTGTAAGACCCAAAAGTGCACAGTGCTGTAAACTAGTCCAAAGGGTACTCACACTCAGTGAATATCCTCCACCAGTAATACCAACCTCTCACCTGAGAGCTGTGTAAACACAGCATATAATGATATCCACACACTGGCCTCTGGATGTAACACTTAAGATGGTAAGAAACCAGATATCCACTTTCCAAAAACTGGACTCCTTACTCCTCTTGTCAATCAGAAAATCATGGTCCCCTTGCCTACAGGAGATCACAGCGTATCAGCAAAAACAGCCTGTCAGCACATCAGGTACACACAGAGCGGCTGGCTTCTGAGTGCCTCTGCTCTGACTACCGACCGGACTGCGGACTGCGGGTGACGTAACGTACTCCTCCCTTCGCACGTGTTACGTCCCTAGGAGCAGGACTTCCTCAGCAGTGTGGGAGGAGGATTAGAACGTCACCTTTATACCCAAACTCCGGCTCTCTCATGTATATCGTTGCCTGGGAACCATCTAACAGGAAATGAACCAGAATTAAGCTGCTGGAGCAGCCATATTAGACTCCAGGGTAACCTTATGATGGTAAATAAACCCGGAACCGGAAAGAGAGTACCCGGATACATAGCCCATAGTATATACGGAGACACTGCTCCTGGATTGTAGCCAATTTAAATTCATGAATAAATAAATAAATAATCCCATCTATTAGAGTGCATACTCTATATAGATAGAGATAAGGATGAGGAGAAACCCCTTATTAAATAAAAGTACCAATATCATAAGAGGCGTAATTAAAATAAAATTAAATGAAAAACTCCAGAAACATAATAAATATATTTCCGGAAAAAATGGGAGGAGATACTAAAAACATCACCCGCAGTCACCTGGGTTACAAGCATTCTCACAATATAAATATACTAAAAAAGAATAGAATGAATAGAAAATACTAAACAAAATATACTAAACAAAATATAATTATGGACATATAAAACATTAAAAATTGAAAATTATTCAATAAAATAGTATAAAAATGATTGGCCCGAAATAAAACAAGATCAAAATCAACATTGAGACCACAAAACTCCCACTTTTGTCTCAAAAATCCAAAAGGACTCACGTTTGCTAAGCTGACGTACAAAATTGCCCCCCCTCCAATGCTTCTTGACCTTCTCTAACCCCCAGAATTTAAGGTCACTGGGGTCTTTGTTATGATATTGCTTGAAATGTTGCACAACATGATGTAGTTTGCGGCCCATTTTAATGCAATCCATATGTTCTGCCACCCTAATTTGTAGGGTTCTCGAAGTGCGGCCAACATATTGCAGGCCGCAATTACATTCAAGCATATATACTACCCCTGTGGACGTACAGGTAATCAGATCTTTAATTTTGTAAGACTTGAACGTAGTGTGGGCTACAAATTCCTTTCTCTTCCTTGAGTTAATTTTGGATGTCCGAAAAGCCACGCATCTCCCACATGCATGGAATCCAGACAGGAAGGAAAACAATTTGTTCTCACTGTATACTGGAGGGTCAATCACTCCTGGCGCCAACATATTTCTAATAGTAGGAGCTTTTTTATAAACAAATGATGGTTTGGCCGGTAGGATGGGGGCCTAATACTTTGTCCTGGTGGAGTATTGGCCAGTGCTTAGCAATTATTCTTTCTACCTTTTTATGCTGAACATTAAAATCTAAAATGATTCTACTCCCATCATTCACTCTAATTTGGGCAGGATCCTTGTTAGTCAGCAATTTCTTCCTCTCAATGTTTTTGACCGCAGAGATATCTTCATCCAACTTATCGTTACTATATCCTTTTTCCACAAATCGTTCTTTTAAGGTCTTTGACAGTGCAACATAATCCCCTTCCGATAAGCAATTGCGTCTTAAACGGACAAATTGCCCCTTGGGTATATTACACAGCAAAGACCTGTGGTGGCAGCTATCTAGAGGGATATATGCGTTTCGGTCCGTAGGCTTAAAATATGTGTGTGTCTTAAAATGACCTTTATCTTTAGAAATGACTAGGTCTAAAAACACCACTTCACTCTCACTAGTGGTCCATGTAAGAATTATTTTTTATCGTTGTCATTCATTCTCATCATGAATGCCTCAAGACTCTCTCTACTACCATCCCATATAAGGAATAAGTCATCCATATACCATTTGTAACATATTAATTCAAATGGGCGTTCCTTAAAGATAACCTCTTCCTCCCAGTGGGCCATAAATAAATTGGCCATACTGGGAGCAAAGCGAGCGCCAATATCTACACCTCTTGATTGTAAATAATATTTTTTATCATATTAGAAGTAATTCTTTGATAAGCTAAAACAAAGGCTACTTAGTAAAAAGCTTCTCTGTTTTCTAGGAAGATTAGATGACCCAAAGGCCCATTTTACTGCTTCCTGTGCTTCCGTATGATTGATAATCGTATACAAAGATCCCACGTCCGTTGTCACCAAAATTGATGTAGGGCTACATGGAAGATCCTGTAAGTGCTGAATAATATGTTTAGTGTCTTTAAGGTATGCCTGTGTGGACACCACTAAGGGTTGGAGGTGAAGATCTATGTATCGACCTAATCTAGATGTTACGGAGTCAATACCATTGCCTATTGGTCTCCCCGGAGGGGCCTCACTGTTTTTATGTATTTTTGGCAGAAAATACATGAAAATACATGACAAAACAGTGGGTCTAGGTATAAAGACTCCTTCCTACTGAGGATCCCTCTCTTATTCCCTAAATCCACTAACTTATGTAGTTCTCCTTTATATTTCAGAAGAGGATCTCCTGGTAGGATCTTATAAGTTTCCTTATCTGAAAGCAAACGCTCCATTTCTTTACGATAATAATCCTTACTTAAAACAACTAGACCCCCCCCCCCTTTGTCGACGGGCCTGATCACTATGTCTTTATTGGCCTCTAATGACTTAATTCCTTTCTTAATCGACAAAGGGTCAGTAACTGGCCTAATTTTAAGAACTTCCAAATCTTTAAAAAACATATTTTTAAAAACTTCTAAAAATGTATTGTCCTTATTGACTGGATTAAATGTAGATTTATTTTTCTCAAAAAATAAGAATATTAAGGATAGTAGTACCGGGATGGACATCCACTTGGGTACTAAGTTGAAAAATAAATCTACATTTAATGCAGTCAATAAGGACCCGAAGCCAGCCGCTCTGTGTGTACCTGATGTGCTGACAGGCTGTTTATGCTGATACGCTGTGATCTCTTGTATGCAAGGGGACCACGATTTGCTGATTGACAAGAGGAGTAAGGAGCCCAGTTTTTGGAAAGTGGATATCTGGTTTCTTACCATATTAAGTGTTACATCCAGAGGCCAGCGTGTGGATATCATTATATGCTGTGTTTACACAGCTCTCAGGTGAGAGGCTGGTATTACTGGTGGAGGATATTCACTGAGTGTGAGCACCTTTTGGACTTGTTTACAGCACTGTGCACTTTTGGGTCTTACAAGCCTGGATGGACTTTCTCTTGTTTATAGAAGATTTTATTCATTTATTTATTCATGCTTAACTTCATTTATGGACTTTTATGAATATTTATTTATTTATCCTTATTGTGAATGTAGCGCTGCACCATAGTTTTTCTATCAGATTTTAAGTATTACCTAGGGGAGATGCAGACTAGAATACTGCAATCACTGAGCAGCAAATTATATCACCTGTAATGTATTTCAGTTATCTTGCAAACCTGGCCTGTTAATGGGTCCTGAGGACAGGAGCTGAGAACCACTGCCCTAGAACCTGTTATTCCCGGACACTTGTTCATACACTTATCTGCTCTTATGTTTGCAACGGCTTTTGATGTGTTTTATTTTAAATGTCAATGCTTCTCTCAAGAATTGCTGGAGCTGTGGTTTCAGTAATTACCGTGTGATGTCTTGAAACAAACTATTGTGAAGCACAAGGAAGGTGAAGGTTTACGTTATTTGAGACAGATCTTTTCAAGAATAACTGATGCCAATACTATGGAAGCCATTTTTCTTAGTCCACAGATCAAATATGTTATCAATGACAAGCGATTCAAAGATCTTTTACCACCTAGAACTCATTCAAGAATGTCATTGAGAATTTTAATGGCAACTTCAGATCACCAAACCACTTTCAGCTGGTTGACAAACTGCTTACAGCATACAAGTTCATGAAGTTTACCACTGAAGATTAATTTTCCGCATTGGCACTTGGACTTGTTTCCTGAAAATCTAGGTGAAGTCAGTAACGAACACGGTGGAGGGTTTTACCAGAACATAACCACAATGGAAAAACATTATTAGGTCAACTGGAATACATCTATGCCGAATGAATATTGTTGGACACTGCAGCAAGATGTCCCGGATGCTGAGTATAAAGAAAAAAGAAATAAGCAGCAAAACACTTATAACCTTGATGAACTCATGCAGCTCATTGGAAATATTATGCAATTAAATACACTATGGTCATTAAAAAGTAATTTCAATATTTCTCGATGCTTATGTGATACATGTGATGTAATTCTGAAATTAAATTTGTTTTCAATTTGAAGAGGTTGATCACAATCACCAAATATTTTTCAGAAAGCAAAATTTGGGAAAATAAATGTTGTACACTACAACCTTTGACAGAGGCTGCTAAACTTTAGACTGCACACTATCATCCTAAACTATTCATATGAACATTATATTACCTAAACAACAGTTTCATTATCATCTTGTTTTTTTTCTCCACACATTCTGTTACACATTTATTGATAGCACTGGTAAAATACTGGTCAAATATTAAATGGAATTGGGCATCACAGAACTGCATCTACAACGGACTATCTAAGATGACTACTTTCAATGTTCCTGCATTTAGGAATTTGACCTTTATAACCAATATTTAAATCTTACAGATCTAGACTAGATGAAGTGACTGGATGGTGTATGGTCACCTTACAGTAAATTTGTCATTAAATGTTATACTTTAAATTGCACATAACTTTAAACATCTTCCAGAGTGCCCTGGGACCCTGAATCCTGGGGCTGTCTATTTTGCACATACTAATGCTTGCTTTTGCTATAAAGTTGAGAGCTGGCATGCTCCTTTTCACATCTTCATATTCAGCAGTAGGGATAAGCTTTGAGTTCGAGCCGAAGCTAAGTTCAACTCGAACATCGGGTGTTCATTTGTTCGTAGAACAACCAACAAACAGGGCCATTTGCGCGCCATAATGCAATGCTTGTGATTGGCCAAAGCATGCACCTTGACCTGTATGCTTTGGCCAATCACAGCACAATGTCTGTGATTGGCCAAAGGCAGGGTGCCTTTAGCCAATCATGGCTCAGGGGCTAAGTCCACACCCCCCACTATATGAAGGCTGCTTAAACGACAGTCGGGTGTAGTGTGTTAGGAGTGGAGATTAGGCAGGGTAGTTAGTGGAGTGTGCGGTTTATATATTAATAGATCAGCCAGTGTAGTAGATATATATATTTATCAGCTATTTCAGGAGATAGTGGAGTATATATATATTTATCAGTTTTTGCAGGATATATATATCATGTAGTTCAGTATATATATTTATCAGTTTTTGCAGGATATATATATCATATAGTTCAGTATACTGTATATATTTATCAGTGTTTGCAGGATATATATAGCAGATAGCTCAGTATATATATTTATCAGTTATTGTTTTTTAAATCCATTGTTTTATATCTGTTTGAAGCCTGAAATGTGGCAAAAGGTTGCAAAGTTCAAGGGGGGCCGAATACTTTCGCAAGGCACTGTATATCAGCCAAGTCCAGTGTATATATCCGCCACAGCAGTATATATACAGTATATATATCAGCCATTGCAGTGTATATATTATCCATTGCAGTGTAGTGTAGGGCTGATTCTTATGTTACACAGTGTACTGCAGTCAGTTTAGTGCATTGATGTGATTGTAGTGGGGCCACTGAAGTGTATTGTATACAACACGTCTGTGTCCCCCCACTGATCCCCTTTTTTTTTTAAATCCATTGATATATAGACATTTTTTATTCTTTTCAATTCATTATTTTTTTTTTTTTTTTAGCAGCATCAGGTTCTGTTGCTGCAATATTAGTACTCCCCCCTGTTTTCGCAGGTGGTAGTGCGTCCTTCTGCATCAGCGGCGATTTTTATTTTTTGCACAGCAGCACTAATAATATTAAGGGCATAATTGCTGTTCCCCTTGTGCATCTCAGGCACTGTTCCTTCAGCTCCAGAAGTGGGTGGTTTTTTTGGTGGTTGGTGGTACACCAGCACCAATAATATTAGGGCCATAATTGCTGTAACCCCTTGAGCATCTCAGGCGCTCTTCCTTCTGCTGTAGACATTGGTGGGGTTTTTTTGGTGGTGAACCAGCACCAATAATATTAGGGCCATAATTGCTGTACCCCCTTGTGCATCTCGGGCGCTCTTTCTTCTGCTCCAGACACTGATGTTTTTTTTTTGGTGGTGAACCAGCACCAATAATATTAGGGGCATAATTGCTGTACCCTCAAGGGGGCATCTCAGGCGCTCTTCCTTCTGCTCCAGACGTGGGTGATGTTTTTTTTCGTGGTGAACCAGCACCAATAATATTAGGGCCATAATTGCTGTACCCCCTTGTGCATCTCAGGCATTCTTCCTTCTGCTCCAGACGTGGGTGTTTTTTTTGATGTTGAACCAGAACCAATAATATTAGGGCAAAATTGCTGTACCCCTTGCGCATCTCAGACGCTCTTCCTTCTGCTCCAGACGTGGGTGGTTTTTTTGGTGGTTAACCAGCACCAATAAAATTAGGGGAATAATTGCTGTGCCCCTTGTGCATCTCAGGCTCTCTTCCTTCTGCTTCAGATGTGGGGTTTTTTTGGTGGTGAACCAGCACCAATAATATTAGGGCCATAATTTCTGTACCCCTTGTGCATCTCAGGCACTCTTCCTTCTGCTCCAGACGTGGGTGTTTTTTTTTGGTGGTGAACCAGCACCAATATTAGGGCCATAATTGCTGTACCCCCTTTTGCATCTCAGGCGCTCTTCCTTCTGCTCCAGATGTTGGTGTTTTTTTTGGTGGTGAACCAGCATCAATAATATTAAGGCCACAATTGCTGTACCCCCTTGTGCATCTCAGGCGCTCTTCCTTCTGCTCCAGACATGGGTGTTTTTTTGGTGGTGAACCAGCACCAATAATAATAGGGCCATAATTTCTGTACCCCCTTGTGCATTTTTAGACGCTCTTCCTTCTGCTCCAGACGTGTGTGGTTTTTTTGGTGGTGAACCAGCACCAATAATATTAGGGCCATAATTTCTGTATCCCCTTGTGCATCTCAGGCACTCTTCCTTCTGCTCCAGACGTGGGTGTTTTTTTTTGGTGGTGAACCAGCACCAATATTAGGGCCATAATTGCTGTACCCCCTTTTGCATCTCAGGCGCTCTTCCTTCTGCTCCAGATGTTGGTGTTTTTTTTGGTGGTGAACCAGCAACAATAATATTAAGGCCACAATTGCTGTACCCCCTTGTGCATCTCAGGCGCTCTTCCTTCTGCTCCAGACATGGGTGTTTTTTTGGTGGTGAACCAGCACCAATAATAATAGGGCCATCATTTCTGTACCCCCTTGTGCATTTTTAGACGCTCTTCCTTCTGCTCCAGATGTGGATGTTTTTGTTTGGTGGTGAACCAGCACCAATAATATTGAGGGCATAATTTCTGTACCCCCTTGTGCATCCCAGGTGCTATTTCTTCTGCCTCAGCAGGTGTTTTCTTATTTTTTGGCTTTATTAATTTTTTATGAATAAAAAAAATATAATAAAATGGTTTATAGTGCACCAAGCACAAAAGTATTACACCCAAGCACCATATTCCCTTTCCACACTCTATACTAAAAAGTTATAAAAATACCCCCCAAAAAATAAAACACAATAATAAAACAGTTTATAGTGCACCAAGCACAAAATTATTGCTTCCAAGCATCATATTTCCATCACACATTCTATAATAATCAGATATATAAACCACCCCTAAATCCCCATCATGCCTGAAAGGCCAACCAGGAGAGGTAGAAGCTCACAGGCCACTAAAAGAGGGCAAACAGTCTCTGTGTCCACAGTGAAAAGTGGTGGCCACGGACATGGTGCATCCTCTGCAGGTGGGGCACGCTTGTCCTTTTTTTCCGGTGCTGGCCGTGTTATTGAGGCACAACATGCAGAAGAGTTGGTGGAGTGCATAACTAAACCGTCCTCATCCTCCTCGTCCTCTGTCACACAGGCTCATACTAGTTTGCCTTCCACTGCAGCTGCCAAAGTGGCCCATTCCACAGGCTACTTGTCTACAGCTACTCCTTCCGTAGCCTCACCATCATGCATGTAGGAGTCACCTGAATTATTTGATCAAAGTGTCAGTTGCATGATGCTGGAGGATGCGCAGCAACTCAAATGCTCCGATGTTGGTTCCCAGATTGAGGAAGGGAATAACGTGAGCCTAGAGAGAGGGGTGACAATGACGAACAATAAACTAGCAGTCATGTTGCCACAGCTGCAGCATACTGCCAAGTTTGCTCTAGTGATGAGCAGGGAGGGGATGATGAGGCCACAGACTGTACTTGGGTGCCTGAGAGAATAGAGGAGGAAAGGGAGGAGGAGGTGGGACAACTCCAATGAGGCAGGATGTGCTCCAGGGGCCACCTTAAGGGAAGCCACCCTATTGCATAACACCACAGAGCTCTACAGGTGCAGGGCGCTGATAACTCCCTGTTGACTTCCAAAAGTTCATTGGTGTGGGCTTTTTTCCACACATGTGCAGTAGACTGCAGTGTTGCTGTTTGCAATCTCTGTCTGAGCGTGGCCAGAACATTAGCCGCTTGGGCACCACATGCTTGACAAGACATATGAATTCCATATGAATTCGTATGGAATTTTTACCGCAGGGCCCGTTCCTGCGCCCAGCAAGAGTAACTGCGAGGGGTTGTGGTGTTCAGGCACCACCAAGACCCAAGGCCCAATTTTTCTGCACCTGTATGACAAGTACATGGGATTTCAAGTTGGTATGGGATTTTTAACAGCAGGGCCCGTTCCTGCACCCAGCAAGAGTAACTGCGAGGTGTAGCGGTGTTCAGGCACTACCAACAACCAAGGTCCAATTTTTCTGCACCTGTATGACAAGTACATGCAATTTCATATTTTAAGTCCCATGATTAAGTCTGTATGATGAAACATGTCGGGATCGGCTTTGTACGGCAACAAGAGGTAATCACAGACACACTGCGCCTGACCGGAAGTGACGTGCGGTCCCCGGGCAGCTGTCAAGTGTATGACTTACGGCGTTCTGATGTTCCTCCGCTGCCTGGATTCAGTCACGGCTGTTGGTGCTTATCATTCTATGCATTTTACATTGTTCACATGTGAGTGAAACCATTTTCTTCCTTTTGTTTGCAATATTACGCTATGGTCCTCCCTATTTTGTATTTTTCATATAGATACAAGCTGCTGTTAATCTAAGGATTGTCCAACGGTATAGCCCTCTAAGAGGTGGGCTTGTTGTGCAGTAATTTGCCAGCAGTCTGGTAAGTTCATTACCTTGGGGGAGTGCTGTTCCTATTTCACTGGGTGTGGTGGATGGCAATCTGTTTGGATTATCCTGTTTGGAGTGGACCTTAATATACTGGAGGAATTCTGCTCACTTTAGGACTTTACCATTGATTGGACTTTACTGTTCCACTGATTCTATTTTTCTAATCTGGGATTTTTTGTGATGCGCTGCATGTCTTTTTCTAGGATTTCAAATTTGCAAATAATTTTTAACAGCAGGGCCCGTTCCTGCGCCCAACAAGAGTAACTGTGAGGGGTTGCAGTGTTTAGGCACCACCAACAACCAAGGCCCAATTTTTCTGCACCTGTATGACAAGTACATGCGATTTAAAATTTGTATGGAATTTTTAACAGCAGGGCCCCTTCTTGCGCCCAGGAAGAGAAACTGAAGGTGTTGTGGTCTTCAGGCACCACCAACAACCAAGGCCTAATTTTTCTGCACCTGTATGACAAGTGCATGTGATTTCAAATTTGTATGGAATTTTTAAAAGCAGGGCTCATTCCTGAATTTTTTTTATAATTTTGGCGTACCAGATCCAAATCCATATTAGATCAGAAGGGATTGGGGGGACCCTACACTGTTTTTTTTCTTTTTTTTATTTGTATTGCGGGGAGCCGACAATACATTACAGCAAGTTTAAATTAAATTTTTTCCTTTAGTATTGCTGTAGCAAGATCTATACATCGCACAAATGCGCCACTTTGCAGGCACATTAAGGGGACCCCCAAGGCACGATATTTAATTTTTTATTGTTTCACTTTAAGCATCACTGCTCCTTTACAAATGATTGTTTTAAAAAAAATGTTGCCATTGGTCCATGTCCCCCAGGTCAGTACCCGGACCCTCATACACTTTTTTTGGGCAATAAATTACATTTAAGCCTTTAAAGTGAAGACTTTTGATTTTTGACGTTCAAGTCCCATAGACTTCAATGGAGTTCGATTGTTCAAACAAACTTTTCCCCTTTTTGCGGTGTTCTGGTGTGAACCGAACAGGGGGGTGTTCGGCTCATCACTATTCAGCAGTAAGGCTATACATTACACTGAAGAGCCAGCCGAAGTCCATTGGCGGTAGATGGGGTGATGTCAGCTCTCAACATTTCTAAAAGTTTTTATTATACATCAAAGCAGGTCTGTGACACTCAAACAATTTTTAAAGGTTTAAATGCCAGTTCAGAACCTCCTCCCCCCCTCCCAGAAAATGTAATGAAAACATTAATAACATAAATTACTCAGAAATATACACTTTTAGGGCCTGTGCCGATGGTCTTTGGGCTTGTGCCAATAGCATCAGTTTTGCATCAGTTTAAAATGCTTCTGAAATATTTCAAAATTTATTGACAGGTGCATTTGACCTGCAGTGCTCCTCCTTCTTATTTGCAAGCAGGTTTTGCATTTTGAATGCTACAAAACAAACATTCAAGAAGGCGAACGCACCTAGTGCATTACGAAAAACATTTATTAGCGATATAAAAAACTGCTACATATGGATACTCACAAAATAGCAACTGATAAAAGCCAATGAAGCACGAGATGCCATACAGTGCAGACGCGTGTACTCCAGTTACACCATGTGGGGGTGTCAAGCTGATGCGTTTCAGGGGCGTACCCCCTTCCTCAGAGCTAGGCTTCCAACTTTAAACTTTAACTTTATACTTTATGAGAATGAAAAACTCACCTGAAGAAAACAAAGGCCCATCAACATAGGCCCTCAATTACAGTAAATTCATGAATTGTGCTTTTAGGTGAAAGTTTTAATGATTCTAATTAATAAATAAAGTACCATATTGATTTTTAAGATCTATTTACAACAGGCTCAATTTCTCCCACAAATTGTTATACATTTATTTATGGGGAAATCCATCACTCCAAAAAACAAATGCATTATATGCACTGTATTACCAACTTTTTGTGGACACCTTACCATTACACCCATATGAGCTGGTTGAACACCCTACTCTATTGGCATGTATATGGATCCCCGCACCTAACACTTCCACTCTTGTAGGAAGGCACCTGATTTTGGAGTATGTCTGTAAGAACTTGTGCCCATTCAGCAAAAAGAGCATTTTTGAGGTACTGGTGTTGGATGAGAAAACCTGATTCACTGCATTGATGAACTGCTGCTCTCCAGGCCAATGGCGTGTCACTCTTTCTCTTTTGTCATAGCCTCAGAGAGTGTCCTCAGACTTACCACTGCTGTGCTGGCAATCTTCTGTTCATACTAGGTAACTGTGAGAGACTGTGTGGCAGCTGCAATGTTAGTGACCAACGCTGAGCAGAGTCTTCCGTTGCTTTTGTATTAGGCCCCGTTCACATCAAGCGATTTGGGATCATGGCCAGAATCATTGCAATTCTGCTCGAGATTCCAAATTGCACTGCAATGCTGGCAAATCGCATATGTAGGTCAGGCATGCTTATGTAAACAGTGTTCACACCACACATGTGAGGTATCGCTGTGAACGGTATAGTGAGAGCAATAATTCTAGCCCTAGACCTCCTTTGTAACTAAACTGGTAAGCTGTGAAAAATTTTAAAGCATCTCCTACAGAGGTTTTTAGGTTTCATTGTTTGTTGCCATTCCATAAGCGCGCGCAATTTTAAATCATGACATGTTAGATATCTATTTACTCAGGGTAACATTATCTTTTATATATTACCAAAAAATTGGGCTATAGTGTTTTTTTGCATTAAAATTAATTAAAGCGTATCTCCACTTTGTTGAGAAAAAAACATTCCCCTCTGGGTGATCTATTTATATTACACGGATTTTAACAAACTTTGTTGCAGATTTCTACCTTCTTAATCTAAAGGAGTCCCTGTTTGTTCCTCTGTGCCTCTGTGCTGAGTGGATCTAATGGGAGTGGTTTCATAATTATCAACTTGCTGTGGCAGTTGCAGGTCACTAATGAGGAAAGCTGCTGGGCCTGCATCCCTTTAGACGTGTTCCTATTGGGAGTTTTTCACCAAAAATTACGTTTTTGTTGCAGGGAATGCCAGAAATCTGACTTGTATCTTAGGCAGACTTCTGGGAAAATTGGTGAGCCAATCACACAAGCAGGAAATTAATGTTTCTTTGGTGTGGTCAGTATACATTCTGTGTGCAGAACACCTCCAAGTAGCCATATTGCTTTGCATTGGTAGAAAATTACAATGGCTGCAGATTGAAAAGGAAAGGTCATTTTTAATAACATTCAATTACAATATGATTTGTGTCAGAATTCTATACGCTATATTATTTTTCTTTATTTGCTACTTTCTTTTCCCCACGAAAGTGGAGTTACCCTTTAAAATCTACTTTTACCCAAAAAATTGGAGTTAGAAAACTGCTGCGCAATTACCGTGTGACATAAAACTACCATTTTATTCTATAGGGCCTCTGCAAAAAAATATATAGTTTTTGGGGGTTCTAAGTAATTTTCTAGCAAAACAATATTGATTTTTACATGTAGGAGAGAAGTGTCAGAATGGGCCTGGTCTTCAAGTGGTTAATGACAATGACTGAGGCTGGGCTGAATTTTCCATTGTGTTGTATTACTGACAGTCCAGCCTGGCATTGGCAGCCATGCTGTGGTGTGTCAGGCAGGACTGATTGGGCCTCAGTTCACAATATCCCCTGCATATGAGTCACATAGTAACCACACAGCATTCCTGTTCAATTCACATGCGATTCAGGGTGGTGCAAATTGGGACCATTCATTTTGAATGGGCTCAAATCGCACCAAAGTCATACATGCACCAATTTTGGACCTTCACTGCAACCGGTTTGTATGGTTGTTTTGTACCATGCAATCTTGTGCAGGCAGATGCACTGCATTTGCAACCTGTGTTTGGGGTGTCATTAAAATTGAACTGACACCCACTGCATGTCGTCTTTACAAATCTTTATGAATTTGGGCCAATTTATTTTATTTAAAAAACTTTTCCTTAGTACCTGCTGCAAAACAACGGTCCTGGTAATCATGCATGGATCTCATTGACTAAGAATGGAGATACCCTTTTTAACAAATTTTTGAAACATTTTGTATTTGACTTACAAAAAAAAAAAAAAAATTTTTCTTTAAAGCTGGCTTGTGTTATTTGAGAAAAGAACACCCACACTGATGTGTTTTTTTTTTGTCTAACTTTGTTCTAGTAAAACGGTACAGAAGTAACAGCCACATTTATCATGCTCCAGATAAGATCCTGTATATGTGAAAACCTCACTGAGACTTTCTACTGTGAATCATTAGTTCGTCATTTTTAATGAGAGAAAGCTGCTTACTCCTATTAATAAACTGGCTGTGAATTTGGGTATTTTTAGAAGTCAGTACCTCCATGTTAAAAAGTTAAACAATGTTAAAGGGAAACCCCAGTCAAACATCCAAATACACATTTGAAATACAAACATGTGCCTGGTCAATCTGCCAAAGAATAGGTACTTTGTTGGGTAATTCAACTCCATACCAGCTACAAATGAGACAAACAGTTTACTCTGCAAAATAGTTTAAAAAATATCACTCTCATAGCCTTTAGTAGTAGAAAAATATATTTCCTGTCCCACCCGCAATCTGTATATTAATACTCTCCTTTATGTTAATAAATATCATCCTTTCCAAGAGCCAGCAGCCATCAATTAAGGGAGTGCTTAATCAGTCTCCATTAAGGCCCCTTTCACACACTCCGTCCGTCGGACGAAGTCCGTTTTTCTCAGCGGGGGATTGATCCGCCGATTCACTGCTGAGCAGGAGGATGACAGCTGTGTCTCCGCGCTGTGTCTCCGCGCTGTGTGTGGAGACACAGCTGTCAGTTCCCCATACATCTCTATGGGGGAAATCGGATGGGAACGGACCGTCGGGCCTTTCTCATCCGATCCCATCGAATCCGATCCGCTGGATGGATGGAAAATAGGGTTTCCATCCATCCAGATTTGACGTATGGGATCGGATGTCAGTGGACATGCTGACATCCAATGCCCCATAGGGATGCATGGGGGGACCGTTCAGATCCGCCAAAAAAACGGACAGGCGGATCTGAACGGTCAGCCTGCGTTAAAGAGCCCTAAGGTTTAGGGTCCCATCAGAGGGAATCCTGATCATGTGTGATGCTCGTGGTGGGCTCACTCACCCAGAGTGCTGCTGCATCTGATAACCTTATCACGTGGAATCGACTGCAATCTATCAACATTTTTTTGATATTTTTCATTGGACTTTAGACTACTGTGAAAGAAATATGCTAATGCCTATAATTGTTTCTACATATATTTGCACTACACTGTTTGTCTTTTAGTGATCCTGATCATGCGATCACTATGTTTGCTGCTGCTTATTACATGCAGGCTATAGACTCCATTGACAAAAATGAAAGCCTTCAGCCTGCAAATGAACACCATCACCTCTGAGTTGCAATGTTCATCTGAAATGCCATATATTAAAGTATAATTATGACGTTATCTTTACCTACAGTTTTCTCTTAATTCTCCTGGAAAGTCCCTCAAATATCTATTGAGCCTGCTGGGGAAGCCCCCCTAAAGCTAGGTTCACACTTCAGAAATTTGCAGGTACGAGACTGTGTGTAAATTGCACATTTCCTGCACCTACAGCAAAAACTCTATGTATTTTAATGGCACCTCATGCACTGGAAAATTCAGTGTGCAGTTTCCAGTGCTGGAATTTGAATAGCAATAAGCGGTTTTCTGCAGGTGCGATTTTGCAAAAGGTGCAGGGAACTTTTAACTGCATTTTTCAAATGAATAGGCTGCTGTGGCCACGCAAATATGGCCACAGGGAAATGGGCAATAGTGTGAATATAGCCTAACACAGTTCCTGTGATGGTGTGGCAATGATGCTGCACTGCTTCTGAATGCAGAGCAGCATTGCCATGGGCCAGGAGGATGTATTTTTTTAATATAACTAAACTAATACTATAAATAAAAACAAACACAAATTAATTTTTTGGCATAAATAAATGGCCGCGGCACTTTATTGGTTATAAATAAATTAAATAATTATTTATTCAAAATTCCATCCAATAAATTTCAATTCCAACAAAATTATAAAACATAAATCTGTATCGCTCAGTCCCAGAACTCGAGCGAAAATAAACATATTTAAAACCACCAAAGTCCCCCCTTGATCCAAGGGTGACTCTACCACATAAAGTTGCCAGCGACGGGTGGGGGGGAGGGGAGCTCGCCAGGCAGTCACTTCCTAACTGAGGGGCTTACCTCAGAGACCCCCTATATAAAGCCTTGGGTCAGAATGTTCTAGAGGGGCGTGCGCTGCTGTGAAGCCCGCCAAAACTATGAGGGGCTACTTTATAACATTTAAAGGGGCAGTGTCCTATAAATTAAATAAATTCTGACACAAAATTTTTTTTTTTTTTTTTTATAACATCCCCTGTCCCATGTGCGAGGGCACCTATTACTTGTGCCCTCTTACCATGGGCCAGGAGGATGTATTTTTTTAATATAACTAAACTAATACTATAAATAAAAACAAACACAAATTAATTTTTTGGCATAAATAAATGGCCGCGGCACTTTATTGGTTATAAATAAATTAAATAATTATTTATTCAAAATTCCATCCAATAAATTTCAATTCCAACAAAATTATAAAACATAAATCTGTATCGCTCAGTCCCAGAACTCGAGCGAAAATAAACATATTTAAAACCACCAAAGTCCCCCAGACGCCGGGACTAGTTGCAAACTTGTGCCGGCCCCCCCACCACCGCGGCCATTTCTATGCTATTTTGAAACCCTAAATTGAGGATATCTAGGCCTATATCAGATAAATGGATTTCATCCTGCCTGTAAAGGCCAGGGAAACCACCTTCAAGGTCCACGTGTCGGAAAGCAAAACCACCGACCAATGGCATAAATTTTGCCATTGCGTGATTTACTCTCCTCCTGGTCCTTTCCAAAGGCTTAAATTCTATAGAAGACAACCATTTTAAACGAGGAACAATTCCGAAAACACCATTGTACAATTCGGAAAAAGTAATTTGAAATTATATAAATCTTTTTTTAATCTTGAATAATAAATCTAATGACTTCAAAACTCCCACAACATTCCCTCCCAAATAGAATATCAATATGGATGGGGCTGGCCAAACTTCCTTTAATCTATAAATGAAGTCACACAAATTAACCCAACTCAGACCTCTCACTCCTTTCCAAAATATATGCAAGTGATCAATATCAAAAGACAAATTTTCAGTATAACACCGGTGTGCAGCTCTTTTTCGTGCCCAGTGAACAAAGGCGTGTCCAATGATCCATACGGAAACTTTGACACCTATGGAATTAAACAGATAAATTAGGTCTGATATATAGATTAAAACTCTTCGATTCCCATCTTCCCAACTTTTTTATCATAGACTCATCTAATCCCATCCTGGCCGCTTCCGCAGCAGCTCCTATCCTAAACGAATGTGCAGTAAATCTATAAGTACTTTAGACATTTTTTTTTTTTTTTTTAAAACAGCTGAAAATTGATATTTAGTAACTACTGAACCATCTATATGTATAAAGAAATTATTCGAAAAGGGGGGTCTGACCTCCAAATACCTGCTAAGAACCGCACAAGGACATATATACTGATCACCACAGGCTGCCAGCTCTAACCAATGGCCTTTTCTAAACTGATCAGTTTTTGATTGGCTAATGAAAATATTAACCTTATCCTTTCCCACAATGACTTCCTTAGCTTTAAGGCCTGATTGGCCCGCCCTATTGTCTGAGACCAATTCGGAAACACGAAGCGCAGCGAAAAAACAAAGCACAAAGGCTGCTGAAAAAAGTCTTGCCTCATATTCCGAAAAACAGACAGCAGGGGAGGCCAAGCATAATCTTCTAAGTAAATCAATTGATATAGGTCTGCGTGAATCAGGGGTGAACATTCTCTTTTTATAACCTTTGAGGGCTTGTCTTAATCGAGAAAAACTCATAAACCCCCCGAAATTCTTCAATTTCAGAAAAAATGAAACCCCCGCTAGGATCTTGTTAATGTGGCTATATGATAGCTGCTGATTCATCAATGCGCATAAAAAAGCTAGCATATCACCCTCCCGAGGTGGCTCAGATGGAATACCCATCTCATTACAGAATAACAACCATCTCTGCCAAGCGGAACCATACTCCGACCAAGTGTGAGGTGCCACTTTATCGCATCAAAGACCAGATCTAGATCAAGGTCCACAGATGATCCGGGCAATGAAATCCCACAGGATCGGCGTTCGGATGAAATTCCCTGAAACGAGAGAACTGAAAACGGGATAGGGAATCAGCTATGCAATTTGACACTCCAGGAATATATTTGACCTTTATCCAGATGTTTAACTTCAAACATAAGAAAACAAGATAGCGGAGAAGTTTTAATACCAATGTAGATGTTGATGACAAAGCATTTATTGCATACAAAACTCCTCTGTTATCTGAGTGTACCAAAATTCTCCTATCTCTGAAATTAGACCCCCAAAGTTCAAGGGCAACCAAAATCGGGAATAATTCTAATAAAACTATATTATTAGTAAATTTACTTTCCACCCATGCGGTAGGCCAAGACCCGCAACACCAATGCGTGTCCCAGACGGCCGCAAACCCTAAAGATCCTGCTGAGTCCGTAAATAACTGAAGGTCAGCAGCAAAAATCCAGTCTTTTTGAAAAAATGACCGGCCATTATAGTCATTTAAAAACGTGACCAAACGCGCAAATCATCTTTTAAATCCGCCGTTAGCCGGATATGTGCCAAAGGAGACTTAAAACCAGACATTGCTAAAGCCAAACGTCTCGAAAAATTCTACCTACTGGCATAATACGCGAAGCGAATGCTAACAGGCCTAGCAGAGACTGAAGCTCTTTTAAGAGAA
Organism: Pelophylax lessonae; assembly: GCF_965119305.1. Lineage (NCBI taxonomy): Eukaryota > Metazoa > Chordata > Amphibia > Anura > Ranidae > Pelophylax > Pelophylax lessonae. The sequence goes on along the minus strand of NC_138768.1, from coordinate 630,490,180 downwards.
CTTTCTTCCGCCTCAAAAATTCACTTACTGTAGCCTGCATCCTAGAAATTTTTTCCATCGGGAGCTGACACTCACCAATGACTGTATTAATAGAAATACCCAGGAATTCAATCGAAGTGCTGGGTAAAACCGTTTTATCCTCAGCCAATTGTATCCCAAAATGTTTACAAATAAGGGAAAAATAGTTTTAGAAGTAAAAGGCAGATGTCAGAATCAGGGGGTCCCACAAAAAGGAAATCATCCAAGTAATGTAAGACCCCCTGACAACCCAATTCCTGAACCATCACCCACTGGAGAAAAGTCGCAAAAATTCAAAATAGGCACAGGACAATGAGCATCCTATAGGCAAGCAGCGGTCGAAAAAGAAATAGCCTTCAAAATAAAAACCTAAGGAATTGAAGGCTTCCGGAGCAATAGGTAATAATCGGAATGCAGATTGAACATCCGCCTTAGCCAATAATGCACTAGGGCCATATTGCTTAATCATATCAACCGCCTCATCAAATGTAGTATATGAAACCGATGATATAATAGGGTCTATTTCGTCATTTAAAGAATCTCCTCTAGGAAATGACAAGTGATGTATTACTCGAAAGGAGTTGGGTTCCTTTTTAGGGACCAAACCTAGAGGAGATATGCGAAAATTCTTAAACGGCGGGTCCAAGAATGGGCCTGCTACCCGCCCAGCCTCAATTTCCTAGCAAATCTTCTCCCTGGCTATATCTATAAATTGATCTGTTGATTTAAATTTTTTTTCAACTTTACAACCCAATCCTTTAAAAGATGGAAGCTTAAAACCTGATTAAAAACCATTAATTAATAATTGGGCCTTCTCCTTGTTTGGATATGCCTGCAGCCACGGGAGCATTTTTTCCAGCCTCACTGAAGTGCAGGCTTTTCTGAAAAATATCCCTAGATGCCTGAGTTTGCTGACTTGCCCTCTTAAAACACTTCATTGCTGGGTGATTGCCTGTACAAAATGAGCACTCATGCTTAAATTTGCACGCTGCTGCCCACTTACACTGCGTTTCATTATACGCATAACAAATACCCTTCCTATAGGGGGATACGATAGGCGCAGCACTTGCCTGTTTTGTTGGCGTAAACTTTTGAGGAATAATTAAATTTAACCAAAGGCCTACGTCCTTCATGCCCCATTTCAGGCTGGGATAAACTGATAGTTTCTGTCGGAAGGACTCATCGTAGTAAAACCATCCCAGGCCACCAAAGTTCTTGTACGCTTCCAGGATATGCTCTACATGCTGGAATACCCACTGCAATACTCTGGAAATTTTTCACCCAGAACCGAAATAAATGCAAAAGGCTTGAAGCCAATTGTTAAATGACCTATAAACCGGACGCCTCCTATTTTCTTCTTGCCCATCATCAGATTTCTTCTCATTCTTAACAGCAAATTCCTTTGCTGACGGCAACAATGAGAGCAAATCGATAAATTCGCCCTTCCAAATTTTTTCTTTGATCCCTCTCAGGAACCGTGTGTTCAAATTGACTAACTCTGGTACCACCATCTGACACAGGTGTGACTGGAACACTACTTACCACATTAGCCGCTTGATTCGTAGTGCTGACTGGGGACCATACATTACCAGGACCTTGTATATTAAAACTAGGAACATTAACAGCAGGAACAGGTGTAACATTTAACAAACTCGCAAATTTAGATAAAGATTCTAAAATAACATTTAAATTGCTCAATTGCGCCAACTCACCAACTCCTATCGACAGCGTAGCTGATTGGCTAACGGGAGGCACCGTATGCTGTACTTCTGTACTGCTTGTATTCACCTGTGGACGTAAAGCCTGGCTAAGAAAAACATCTTCAGCTGTTACCTGACTGGAACTATCTTCCCTGGGTTGCCTAGCAACCCTCTCCTCAGATGCTCTCTCAATTCTGCTTCTGTGAGGCCGGGTGTTATCCCGCCTTTCACCACTGGGTGGCGGTGATGGTGAAGAAAACCTCCTTCTCTTCAGGCCTCTTCTGCTTCTCCTCAGCCCTCCCGCAGCTTCCGACTGTCCAACAGCTGTGCTGTCGGACACCTGTCTCAAGGATGCTGGCCGCTCCGGAGGACGGCTTCGCTGACCCTGTTTAGCCACTGCCTTCCCCGCTGCTGGTGCCTGAGGTGAGGGAGATACACTCCTCCTAACGGCCGTCTCCTCTGCCCGCACTACCGCCGCAGGTACCGCCATTCCGCTCACCCCTTCCCTTACTTGTTCAGATTCCGCTCCCCTCACCATGAGACAGTTCCGCAGCCATTCTTCTCCCCCCTCTAAAGCTGCTCTTTCCAATACTTGGCGAACAAGAGACTTCATTATAGGAAGGAGAGAAAGCGAGTGCAGCAACAACAGCTGAGGAGAGGAGAGCTCGCCAGGCAGTCACTTCCTAACTGAGGGGCTTACCTCAGAGACCCCCTATATAAAGCCTTGGATCAGAATGTTCTAGAGGGGCGTGCGCTGCTGTGAAGCCCGCCAAAACTATGAGGGGCTACTTTATAACATTTAAAGGGGCAGTGTCCTATAAATTAAATAAATTCTGACACAAAATTTTTTTTTTTTTTTTTTATAACATCCCCTGTCCCATGTGCGAGGGCACCTATTACTTGTGCCCTCTTACCATTCTAATGTAGGCTCTTCCTGCTTAGACTACAGTGGGATAAAAAAAAAAAAAAATGCTACAGGGATTGTGGATATCATTCAGCATTGCCACTACTGAGTCCCAAGACTATAGCTTGTCCACACCTAGTTCTGCCCACTATTTTTTAAAAATGACATCACTGATTCTGTTGCTGAATCCTTCCCACTGTGAGCTGCAGTGGCATGTGAGACACAAATATAAGAGAATTAGGCCCCGTCAATGAGTACTCTTTTATGTTTACATTATGGGGCGTGTGCAGCATTTAGTAAATGGATTTGGTACTTGTTTAGACTGTCTTTAGTTGTACTTTGATAGTTCAGAAACAGTTACACAACTAAAAATAAAACTACATTAAGAAAAAAAAAAAAGAAAATATGCAAAACTATTTTTTTTACATTTGTGTGCCTTTGTTAGCCTAAAATAAAACCAGAGCATTTTTAAAATAAAATCTTTATTTTAATTTTTCACATAGGCAAAGCATCAGGTGCAAAAAATTATACAACAAACTTCATACAGCCGAAAGACGTTTTTTTTGGACATACAGTATACAAGTATGAAACTGGTTAAAAACATGCAAAAAAATGATTTAGGTATGCAAATTACATTAACATACCCATGCTGTCACTTCCAAATTTAGACTGCACATCTAGTCCTCAATCACCAATGATCACAAAAGGGTTAAACAAAGTTTTATGCATAACATGTATTCATGGAGCTTTGAGATGTGTGAAGAAGAACAAGAATTTATAGACTGACACTCTACTATAACAAAAAGCAAAAAAAAAAAATTTTAATTTATTATTAGAGTATTTACAGTATTAGGGTTATTGTTTTTAACAAACCATGCAGGTCAATCCAAACATGCCATTCATTTTTTTAACGTGCACTAGAAAAATGACACGGGGATTCTGCTTTGTTTCTTAAAACAATAGATACTTTTCTTCATGTATATGATTTTTCTACTGTGCAAATCCCACTAGGAAGTGTTTGAAAAGCCCTGCTAAGAATTCATTGATGTCTGCAAATAATTATCAAAATCTATTATGCAATATAATTAAAGGCTCACACTATATTATCGCACTGTACATCTAAAAATTGGACTTTTTCTTTTAATTTTGGATAGAGAATAGGAAATTTCCCCTTACTTTTTTTACCGAAGACTCAACAAATAGGAGAAACTCTCTCCAAAGCCAAATCTCTCCAAAGAGGAGATTTCCTCTTAAACAGATGTCGCTGAAATAGGTGTCCCCATTGGTGATTTCCCTTGCCATTTTTCTGGTGACTGACAACTATAACATTTTGGATTTGCCATCATTTTCTGCCCTGGCGTCATTGATTTGCAGGACTGATACACGGGTGAATACCTTCAGTGCAAACAATACACAAATACAGTAATGAAAAACTGAAACAGGTTCTAACCCTTCCTAACTCAATTTTCAAATTCCAAAAAAGTTTTGGATGTAGATACAGATAAATGGTGTATCTAAAGACATTTTTTTAGTGAGGGAAAAACATAGATTTTTAGTTTAGTTATGGCTACAGGACATATTCAAAAGAAAATCCTTTAAATGGGACGCATATAGAAAATTGTAAAAAATAAAAAGTAAAGTGTACAAGGGTTTGAACCAAACCGTTTTTATATCAAGAATGAAAAAAAAAACTTTAGATTCATTTAATTCACTCAAGTAAATAGTGTTGGTCAATTGTAATTATTTAAAAAAAAATGTGTTTTAAGCTACTGCCAACCTTAGCACTATCATCTAACGAATAAGTACTGTTAAATGCTGACATTCTATGATGTTAATAAAGGTTACGTTGTAGAGTGGGTGAGTGATGACAGTTGCCTGTGCTACTTGTGGTAACATTTTTGCATATTCACTTGAAGGAAATGCTTGAGGGCATAAGCACAAAATACTTTCATGTACAATATTAGCAGACAAACCATGGACAGGTATTACTCTAGTCACCTTTAAAAAGACCCTATTGTGTAGCAGAGAGCAGGTAAATGGCATTCCCCCATGAAATAAATAGGTCAGTGTGAACTCACTTAATGTAAATGTCAACCACAAAATCACCAAAATGTTTGGTGAAAGAACAAATTTGTAGGAAACTCTGTGTATCGGGGCAATTTATCATGACCGATGCAGAACGAATCATATTCCTATGTGCTTCTACTACAGTTTGGTCAATAAATTGTGATATATTGGTTTGATTTTGCAATTGTGTGCCTTAAAATCCAGGGGTAACATTTACAGCAAATCAAGCTGACTTCAAACAGGCATAAAACTGGCCAGATTTTAACTCTTATTGTTCCAACAGGGGAGCTAAACTAAAAATAAATTTAAAATTCCCAGTCATTTATAAACTGTTGTTTGAATCAGTATCTGGCATACAAGTGGCAGCTTATAAAAATACACACACGAATAACCAAATAAATATTTATGTGCATATTGGAAAAAAAATACTTTATAAATGGTAGTTGTCCCTAAATTGTGATATATTGGTATGGCGGCTGATGACCGCCATTACTAGTCACCCTGTGTCTATTAGGGGCACAGGGTGACCAAGAACTCCAGTCGGGTCTGCACTAATCAGACTCGCTGTACAACCACACTGAACACTGAGCCTTTCGTGTTAGCCCGGTTATCCTGGGTTCTATATGTGTGGTTTGTGTTTGGGGGAGTGAGGGCCTCTTTCACTTGGGACTGTAATATTTCTAAACAGTGTCCCTCAGGAAATATATAAAGATATATTGCAGATTGCTAGGATATTGCATAAAGTGTTTTCATAAACCCTTGCTAGTGGGGTGGGGTTTGTTATTGTTGAATACCTGCATTCCAATGTTCTATTGTTCATGTCTGCTATAAGTAAGCTTATTATGGAAAGTGTATGTTTGTGTGGATTGGCTAAGGGGGAGGGGTTGTCAGAGTGTATATTTCCTTCTGTTTTGTGTTTCAATAAACAGTTTGATTCTGGGTTCACTCCAAAACTTGTACTGTATAGTTCTTGGGGTAACTATAGCCAGTTTCACGGATCCCGTGTTCCAGAGCTTAGGAAGCAGGTTCTTGGCGGAGATACCCAGCCGGGGGTGTCCGGATTCCATCACATTTAAATTTTTTTTATTGGGTATATTTTATAGCAGAAAGTAAACAATGTTTTTTTTTTTTTTAAATTGCCGTTTTTTTTTATGTTCATAGCGCAAAAAAAAACAAAAAAAAAAACGCAGAGGTGTTTAAATACTACCAAAAGAAAGCTCTAGTTGTGGGGAAAAAAAAGGACACACAATTTTTTTGGGGTACAGTGTCGCACGGGAAGGGGGGTAAAAGTGGTTAATAAATGACTACTATGTGCTCAGCTGCATCAGGGGCTTAGAGATCTGGGGGGTGGAGAAACAGCAGGACACTGAAATTCCCAGTGAATGGCTGTACGGGGGGGGGGGGTCAGCAGAAGTCTGATCATTGGAGGACGGGCAGGCTGTTCCCCCAGAAAAGCCAGGAAACTAACTGGGATGGATGGGCTCTCATGCCTTGTGTGGTCAGTTTGAAATAGGAAAGCAGGGTAGCTGATAAACCATAGTAATGGTTTCGGTGCGTGGACAAGAGTGTTAACCCCCTGTAGCGTGGCTACCTCTAGGGACTAAGACGGAATAAGCCTGGTATAATCAAAAATAGTAAATGGTATTGTAAATCACATTAAAAATATATTTTGTAAAAATGTCAAATATAGAATCTAACATTCATCACCATATAGACAATAAATGGTGACCACACCATGTGGGTGTATGAGTCAGGGACAGAGTAACCTTCTTACCTTTAACTCATTAACACTGTAATGCATGTGTCACCTCCCGGGATGGCTTATAAAAGTGATAATGGTTAACTTAAATCGGATTTTGATGTGAATGATATTAAGGACTGGTGGCATCCCTTTGGTGTAGTGCACTTGCTATCTTCTGTGTGGATGACGTGTTGTGTAGCTTCAACAAGTATCCAACAAACTATAGTTTGATTGTGCCCCGTGAGACGCCTCTATCCCCATTCAACTGTAACAAGTAGACCACCAGTATTTCACACAAAGGAAGCAATACAATGAGAACAGGATACTTTTGAACACAAGTTCAGGGTACAACAGACACATATCAGGAATATAAAATGTTAGGGTAACATGTCCTTTAACCTAGCCTTCTTTGCATTTACAATATGCAAAATGGGTAGAACTTATTATGATGTGGTCAGGCTTAGCTAGGGTGGTTTTATCAGGATGCAAGGCTGGGTTTCCTTAGTGAACCTTACCTTCCAAGGTGGCACCATGTCCATAGAATATGCCCTCCTGCCCCATTGCGCTCATTTTGACTGCAATATATATTTAGCTAGGTGGTAGCTAAAATATATACACACAGTATGTCACAAAAGTGAGTACACCCCTCACATTTTTGTAAATATTTTATTATATCTTTTCATGTGACAACATTGAAGAAATGACACTTTGCTACAATGTAAAGTAGTGAGTGTACAGCTTGTATAACGGTGTAAATTTGCCATCCCCTCAAAATAACTCAACGCACAGCCATCAATGCCTAAACTTCTGGCAACTAAAGTGAGTACACCCCTAAGTGAAAATCTTCAAATTGGGCCCAAAGTGTCAATATTTTGTGTGGCCACCATTATTTTCCCTTCAATGATGTCCCTCTCCAGGGAATCTTAAAGAATATGAGAAGGCTGCTGTAGACTGAATTGGTCTTATGGGTAAACTATATTAGCAACCCATAAGGTGTGCTGATGAGCCCCTAAGTATAGGCAGGATAAATATCTTTAGCCCATCCAGTCTGCTCTTACGCTTGTCTTTATGTGATGTTGGTTTTTGTTTAAACTGTACTATTGCTGTACAGGGTTTTACTAAATGTATCTTCAATAAAAGTATATTTTTACATATTTTTTTTGTTCGATCTTTGTCTCTCATGGTGGCCAATCCAGCACCAATATAGCCTACGCATTTTTTTGTCTATTATCTCTAGTGTGATGGTGCAGGAATTGACTGATTGGACGTTTGTTTATCATTACCTCCTACCTTTACTGACCTATCATTTTCTTTAACCACTTGATAACTGCCATATTAAACCCCCTTCTGGTCCAGGCCATTCTTCATTATTTGACACTGTGATACTTTAACACTGTACCCAGATTAACTGTATATTATTTTTTCATTCCTTTTTTTTTATTTTGTATTATCTTTTACTATATAAAGGAATGGAAGACCAACGATTTTCAATAAAAAAACACAATTTGGAAAGCATAAACCCCAAAATCTGGTGCAGTTGCATATGGTAGCCAATCAGTTTCTACTTTCTGCTTGTTTGAATAAGCTTTGACAAAAAAAAAAAACCTGGAGGCTGATTGGTTTCACCAATGTTTGCACTTTCCAGTTTTAGTAAGTCAACCCAATAGTTAGTCTCTTGTGGAAAATGTAGAAAGGGAATGAAAATGTATAGTTTTACCCAAAGTTGTGAATTATTAAGATATATAGAAATGTATTATAACATAGTATGAGCATATATAGCATTATACCCTAAAACACATTCTGCTACTACTCCTGAGTACAGAGATACCACATGTGAGATTTTTTCAGAGCTTATCTGCATAGAGGGTCCCAAAATCCAAGGAGCACCTTTAGAATTTAAGGGGTCATAAATTATGGATCTAATTTCCTGACTACCTATCACATTACTGAAGCCCTGGAGTGCCAGGACAGTAGAAAGACCAACAAAATGACCACATTTTGGAAAGCAAACACTAGTATTTTAGGAGATTTCAGTTTTTGGAAAATGTGGAAAGAAAATTAAAATGTATTTTATACATAAATTATCAATGAATAAAATGTTTTGCCACACACAGCATACTCATACTTAAAATTACACCTAATACTTTAATTACACCTCAATGCACATTCTGCTACTCTTACAACGTTTGGGGATACCACATGTGTGAGATCTTTGCAGCCTAGTCACATAGAGGGGCATGAAATACAATTAGCATCTTCAAGTTTTCAAGGAGCATAAATTATGCATCTAATGTCCTGACTACCTATTACATTTTTGAAGACCCTGGAGGATCAGGACAGTAGAAACGCAAAATAAAACAAGATTTTGAACTCTGAGCATGTGACAGTAATGAACTTGGAACTTGCAAGATTTGTTCAGTGATATATCCAGGATGCAGTTTGCAGGTGTCCAAATGAAGGTATATCTCAAGAGTGAACAAGAAGCCCTGTTGTGAAAGATTCAGGCAGAATTGTTGTGTGTTAGCCTAAAAAGGACCCCTTCTTCCCTTTCTATCCTTTTCAATGTTTGGACTGATTATGTACCTGACATTGCATCTTGTATATTACAAAAATCAACCAACCTTGTACCAAAAACAGTGTACTGTAATGCTCGCCTATGTAAGAGGGGTCAGGAAATAAAGCTTAAAGTGGTTGGTTGTTAAGCCACTGATATAAAACCATCCCATTCCTGCTGTAATCTAACAATAAGTGTCCCTGTGCCTGTGTTATAGAAAAAATATGCTGATCTGTACCTAAATCAGAGCATCTCCTGGTGCTCAGATGACTCCTCGGCTCTCTCCTCTGCCCGACTGACAGCTCCAGCAGGTGGGGCGGAGCACTGCTGCTGACATCAGCCGGGGAGAAGGGGAAGAGAGAAGAGAGAGAGCCAAGCGGTCATGTGATCACCAGGAGCTGCTCTGATGTGGGTACTGATCAGCATATTTTTTAATATAACACAGGCACCGGGACACTTATTGTTATATTACAGAGGGGATGGAATAATTTTATATTGGATATGAGAGCAGCAGGAGAGGAGGGGGCGGGCACTGACATGAGCAGATAGGCGGGGAGAGGAGGACAGAGAGGACAGTGCAGGGCTGCCGATGATGGAAGCACGTAAACTGACCACGATGTCAGGGCTCAGCAGCCATGATAAACCCTGGTCAGTTTACAGGAAAGAGGGTAGAAACTGGCAGGATCAGCCAGGTTTTTAGGCAATATTGGGGGCCAAATGACACAGCATAAGCACTGTGCTGTATATAGTTACATAGTTTGTGAGGTTGAAAAAAGACATCAGTCCATCCAGTTCAACCTATGATGTGTGTGTTTGCTGTTAACCGTACATTGTATACCCCTGTATGTTGTGGTCTTTAGGGGGCCATCTAATAGTTTTTTGAAACTATTGATGCTCCCTGCTGATACGACTGCTTGTGGAATCGAATTCCACATCCTTACTGCTCTGACAGTGAAGAACCCCTTACGTATTTTAAATTTAAACCGCTTTTCCTCTAGTTTTAGTGAGTGGCCACGTGTCTTCCCTTTCTCTGAAAAGTTTGTTACTTATGCTAGGGTCACCAGTACAGTATTTGTACATTGATATCATATCCCCCCTCAAGCGTCTCTTCTCCAGAGAGAATAAGTTCAGTGCTTGTAGTCTTTCCTCATAGCTGATGTCCTCCATTCCCCTAATTATTTTTGTTGCCCTTCTCTGGACTCTCCAGTTCAAGCACATCCTTCCAGAGGACCGGTGCCCAGAACTGGACAGCATACTCCAGATGTGGCTGGACCAGAGTCTTGTAGAGTGGAAGAATAATCTCTTTATTTCTGGAGTGAATTCCCTTTTTTATACACGACAGTATTCTGTTGGCTTTGCTTGCAACGGCTTGGCATTGCATGCCACTGCCAAGCCTATTGTCCACTAGTACCCCCAGGTCCTTTTCCATCTTAGATTCACCCAGAGGTTTCCCCCCTAGTGAGTAGATTACTTTCATGTTTCTGACGCCCAAGTGCATTACTCTACATTTTTCAGCATTAAACCTCATCTGCCATGTATTTGCCCACCCCATTGATTTGTTCAGGTCTGCTTGTAAGGTTTCCACATCCTGCATAGAAGATATTGGCATGCTTAGTTTAGAATCATCTGCAAATACAGAGATTGTGCTAGATATCCCCCCTCTAGATCATTTATGAATAAATTAAACAGGATTGGTCCCAGGACAGAACCTTGGGAGACCCCACTTTCCACACCCGCCCAAGTTCTCCCCATTAATCACCACCCTCTGGACTCTCCCCTGGAGCCAGTTTTCTATCCAGGTACTCACCCTATGGTCCATACCTACATTCCTTAGTTTGTACAGTAAGCGTTTGTGGGGAACAGTGTCAAATGCCTTTGCAAAGTCCAGATACACCACATCCACAGGCTTTCCTTTATCTAGGTGGCAGCTCACTTCATCGTAGAACGTTAATAGATTGGTCTGGCAAGAACGATTTTTCATGAATCCATGCTGATTACTACTAATAATACCGTTTTCATTACTAAAGTCTTGTATGTGGTCCCTTAACATCCCCTCCAAAATCTTGCAGACTACGGATGTTAGGCTGACCGGCCTATAGTTACCCGAGATATATCTCGGCCCTTTTTTAAATATTGGTACCACGTTGGCTTTTTTCCAATCAGCTGGCACCATACCCGTCTGTAGACTATCCTTAAAGATCAAGAATAATGGTCTGGCAATCACCTGGCTGAGCTCTTTAAGAACCCTCTGGTGCAAGCCATCCGGTCCCGGTGATTTATTTATGTTAAGTTTCTCTAGTTTAGTTCTAAGTCTATCCTCTGTTAGCCATGGCGGTCTTTCCTGAGGTGTATTATTTAGCTTAGCATTACAAGCTGGGTTAGTGTAGCCCCCCAATTCTTTTGTGAAGACTGGAGAGAACAAATTATTTAACACTTTCGCCTACTCTCTGTCCTCTGTGGCCAGATTTCCATCGTCGTCTTTTATGGGGCCAATGTGTTCTGGCCTCGCTTTCTTACTGTTTATATACTTAAAGAGGAATTAAACCCGTTTAAAAAATGTGAAAAAAAAACCTATAAAGACAAAGGCATAATGAGCTAGTATGCATCGCATACTAACTCAATATGAAGTACTTACCTAAAAACGAAGCCCCCGCAGTGCTGACAGGACGGCCCAACTGTCAGGCCGTCCTGCTTCCTGGATCTGGTCCTCCGGCCATCTGATTGGCCGGGGGCGCGATTACATGACTCCCGTGCACTGGGATCTGAAGGAACGGGACGGGTGTCCGTTCCTTCAGAGCGCATGTGCCGATGACGTCATCAGCTGCATACACTGCAAATATCTCCTAAGCGGTGTAAACAAAAGGGGTTTGCAACCTCTTTAAAGAATTTCTTGGGGTTCTTTTTACTCTCATCCGCTATATGTCTCTCGTGTTCTATTTTAGCCGCCTTGATTTCGCCCTTACATTTCTTATTACACTCTTTGTCTAACATGCTTTAAAGGAACAGAATCGTTTTTTTTTTTTTTTAAGTTAACAAACGCTTTAATGTAGCTTCACCTGAAGCAGTCCCTATTCCTAAAAGCCAAGTAGGAAAATAGGTACGTGGCTGCCCCCAGGAATTATACACAATGATATGTTCAGTGGTCAGGAAGGAGGCTGAACTTAGAGTGAACAAAAGAGTACCTGTAGTTTCAGGAGTGCAGTTGTTCCCAGAGATGGCTGGGACTGGTGTCTTGCAGGAACGTAGTCAGTGGAACGTGCACATGGGTCAGTACAGGTAGCAGGCAGAGACATGGTTCTCAGACAGGCAAAGGATAGATACAGGTGGCAGGCAGAAATGTGGTCAATAAAAAGCCAGGATCAGTACAGGCAGCAGGCAGAAGCTTGATCAGCAAACAGTGAAATGATTGGTCCAGGCAGCAAGCAGAAATTTGGTTGAATAACAGACCAGGGTCAGTTCAGGTAGCAAGCAGAGACATGGTCAGTATACAAGCAAAGGATCAGTCCAGGTTGCAGGCAGCAATGTGGTTGATAAAAAGGCCAGGGCCAATTTAGACGGCAAGCAGAAGCGTGGTCAGCAAAGGAGATCATATACAGGCAAATGGCAGCTAGTTAAGCACATGGGAAATACTTTCACCATATCATTATCTTCACTAATATTATAGTGAGGTATGTTAGAAATAGAAGCAGTCCTTTTATGCAGAGGCCAGGTTATGGGGAACAGTGGGGACAATAGTAATCTGTGAAGTGCCTTATTCCATCTTTGGTGCATACACATTTTTGGGGGATCTTCGGTCTATTTTGCTAGAAAAGTGAAATAAGATCCTACACTATCCTTCTACTGCTACCCATATAAGATGGGCATCTAGAGGGCTCCAGATTGCTCTCTCTCCCTTCCTAAACATGAAAGTCATATGTGTACCCTGTGGCTCTCACGGAGTTTATATACCTGCACCCTTTACCTGGCACATTTACTGGAGGGATATTGTTTGATGTTAAGTCTGCCTGCAGAACATATGAAGAACTCATCAATGCTAGGGGAGGTATACATTTCAGAAAAATTTTGGAGAAAAAAAATGATAAATGGCCTCATTTTGTGAAGCCTTTCATATGTGGATTCACTTTGGAAAGAGTACTAGGAATACAATTACAAAAATCTCATTATTATTTTCAACTTTTTGTAATTCTCATGTTTATGCTAAGGCTGAAAAAAGTTTTTACATTCAGAAACAATAATGGGCTTCCTCTCAAAGGGTTGGGTATAAAAAGGAATTTGAATTACTGGCATTGAACTGTTGGACATACAGGTTACATTGCTACACTATTAAATTGAACAATTCTTTGGGGAAAAACAAATAAAAACAATTGGCTGGAGCGTTTCCAATCACACCACTGACGCAAGGGCATTTTTCCCTTTCATTGACACCCCTTATGCAGGGATATTTTTCTTTCCAGTGACACCACCGATAGAGGGACATTTTTCTTTCTAGTGACGCCACCAGTGTTGCTAGGTGACTTTGGAGTTGGAGGATTGGAGTGTGGCATTAGTAAGCTGTCTGCCCCGAAGTGAACACTGTATGTACACTGCACATTGAAAACAGTTTTGTATTTAACTACAAGTGAGTGTGTGTCTTAATACATTCTGTTGTTAATTCAAACTACTACACTATGGTGGCTCCTAGTATGGCTCTGTAAGTTAATTTCACATGGAACTCTTAAAGGCGCAGCAACTCTGCCAATAAAAGTGGACTAAGCGGAGTATCTGTCAAAACTGAGGGTCGTCCCATATTACTCCCAGATCAGGGACAGCGTTATAGACATATATTGTTTTATTAGGTCAAAGCAGCAAGGTGAGAGTACGAAACAAAAAAAAGCAAATGTTTGTGTTCCACCATTGGCCTCTTCAATGTCCCATAATGGGGAGCCAATCAACTAAATCCCTGGATGAGCATAGCTCGGTGACTTGAGAATAAGTAAAAAAAAGTGACCGTTGGACAATTAAATACCAGAAACAGAAAAAATGTATGGGGTGACAGACCGTAGTCGGACACTCCCACCCAGAGACCAACTAAGGGCACTGAAGACAAGATGAAATAAAAAAGTAATATTTTATTGGGCACGTATGCCTGAATAGGTTTGAAAAGACTTAGGGTGACATGGAAGACACTGAATGATAGCACATTAAAAATACATGAATTAAAATAACACAGAGCACATGTGTAGACAGGACTCAAGCAAATGACCTCCACACATTGATCGCCATCATGTAAGAACAAGGGTGGCTCAGTAGGCTAGAAATGGCCTGTCATGTGAGCACTGCCAATTGTCTAATGACTCAATGTGTGGACGGTGTGAATTCACATGGCCAAACAGGTACCAACACTTGTGGTGGGTTGGTTGCCGTATTTAGTGATGTGGGAGGACCTCACAATAATGTAATATAGGGACCCCTTCTGTCAATTGCAGGTCACAATAGGAGGACACAGTTCACAAGTCGAATATCCGGATAAAGTAAATAAGATAACAGTGTATAGAAGTATTGAAACCGACGTGCCTGTCGGTGAAACGCGTCAGCGTTTGGCGTTTAGCACACTGCACATTGTGCCCCTCTATGCCCGAGTGTCCGTGACTCTCCAACTCGATTGCTTTTCTAGCCTACTGAGCCACCCTTGTTCTTACATGACAGCGATCAATGTGTGGAGGTCATTTGCTTGAGTCCTGTCTACACATGTGCTCTGTGTTATTTTAATTCATTTATTTTTAATGTGCTATCATTCAGTGTCTTCCATGTCACCCTAAGTCTTTTCAAACCTATTCAGGCATACGTGCCCAATAAAATATTACTTTTTTATTTCATCTTGTCTTCAGTGCCCTTAGTTGGTCTCTGGGTGGGAGTGTCCGACTACGGTCTGTCACCCCATACATTTTTTCTGTTTAAGGTGAGAGTACGACCATGATCACTTTTGGGTGTTTTGAAGTGGGAAGAAACTGTTACAGCACTGGGACTGTGGTTCAAAAACGATGTGCTAACTACAACCGTATGTGGAAGAGTTAATTTGTAGTAGATCGAAGTCACATTTTGGACCTGTATGAACATTTTGTATGTTTATTATATGCACTCTTACACATGAGAATTTAATTTACCCATTTGATGTGAATTATACACAGACACAGTAAGTGTACTTTATTACTTGTATTTTCCTTTTTATTTTCACTTATATTGAGAGCAGCACAGTACAGTTATCATTTTTATGTTTTACGTTGGGTGGAGAACACACTAAGGTGATTTGCAGCAGCTGAAAAAAGGGATTTAATTTTGTTGTTTTCTTTATTTAGTTTAGTGGCAGCGTTTATATACATGTACATGATTGTGTCATCTCTGAGCCAGCATCTTAGCTCAGGAAGTAGATGCTGATCCTTTATGATGCCTGAACAAAGATGGTGAGTGTAATTATCTCTGTAAGTGAAAATAAAACAACTTTAACCACCCCCCATCCGCGCTACAGCCTATATACGGCTGCAGCGCGGACTTGAATTTTCGGGAGGCCGTCTTTAAACCGCGAGCGCGCTGTGGGGAAAATCTGTGTCGGCCGTGTCCCTTGGACACCGCCGATCACAGATCGTGGTGAATGGCCAATGAGCGATGATCTCATATGTAAACATATGAGATCATCTCTCATCGCCGGCGCTCCTTCCTCACACGGAGCCTGCAGTGTGAGGAAGGAGGGGGAGCCTCACAGCGCCGGGGACACAGGAGAATGTAATCAGGGCACCGATCACCAGTGCCCTGATTACTAAAGGTAAAAATACACACACAGTGCCCCCCCATCAGTGCCCGCCATCAGTGCCCCCCATCAATGCCCACA
Source organism: Pelophylax lessonae (assembly GCF_965119305.1). Classification (NCBI taxonomy): domain Eukaryota; kingdom Metazoa; phylum Chordata; class Amphibia; order Anura; family Ranidae; genus Pelophylax; species Pelophylax lessonae. The sequence continues at coordinate 630,474,331 of NC_138768.1, read as the reverse complement.
ATCAGTGCCCATAGTGCTGCTAGTCAGTGCCCATCAGTGCCTTCTCATCTAGGCACTGATGAGCACTGACTGGCAGCACTATGGGCACTGAGTGTGGGCACTGATGGTGCTGCCCATCAGTGCCGCTCATCAGTGCCACCCGTCAGTGTCCAATGCCATCCACCAGTGCCCATCAGTGCCGCCTATCAGTGCCCATCAGTGCCGCCTGTCAGTGCCGCCTCTCAGTGCCCAGCAGTGCCACCTGTTAGTGCCCAGCAGTGCCACCTCTCAGTGCCCAGCAGTGCCACCTCTCAGTGCCCAGCAGTGCCACATCTCAGTGCTCATCAGTGCCGCCTCTCAGTGCCGCCTATCAGTGCCGCCTATCAGTGCTCATCAGTGCGGCATATTAGTACCTCCTCATCAGTGCCCATAAGTGCCACCTCATCAGTGCCCATAAGTGCCACCTCATCAGCGCCCATCAGTGCAGCCTATCAGTGCCCATCAGTGCCGCCTCATCAGCGCACATCAGTGAAGGAGAAACATTTATTTTCAAAATTTACTCGCAGAAAATAAGAAAAACTTTTTTTTTTTTCAAAATTTTCTGTCTTTATTCTTTTTTTTTGTAAAAAATAAAAATCGCAGAGGTGATTACATACCACCAAAAGAAAGCTCTATTTGTGTGAAAAAAATGATAAAAATTTCATATGGGTACAGTGTAGCATGACCGCGCAATTGTCAGTCAAATTGTGAGAGCGCTGAAAGCTGAAAATTGGCCTGGATGGGAAGGGTGTTTAAGTGCACAGAAGGCAAGTAGTTAAATTGGTTGTAAAGGCCCAAGGTTTTTTACCCTAGTGCAGTGATGGCGAACCTTGGCACCCCAGATGTTTTGGAACTACATGGGAAATGTAGTTCCAAAACATCTGGAGTACCAAGGTTCGCCATCACTGCCCTAGTGCATTAAGGTAAAAGGCTTTATGGGTGCAGCTCCCCCCCCCTCCAGTCTGCCCTTTATACTTACCTGAGCCTCATCTAGATCTAGCAATGTACATGAGCGCAGAAACTCTCCGGGGTCATTCTCCCCTCATTGGCTCACAAGGGAGCTATTTGGCCTGCTGCTGTCAGTCACAGCCAGTGATCCAATGAGAAGAGAGCTGGGCGGAGCAGAACAGTGCTCTGTGTGTGAATAGACACGCAGAGAGTGGCTCAGGGGCAAGCCTGCTTGAGTGTCCCCATAGCAAGAGGTTTGTTATTGGGGGCAATTGGCAGGGGGTAGGAGTCAGGACCTCTGGTGGGGGACCCAAAAACAAGAGGATCCGAGCTGCTCTGTTCAAAACCTTTGGATAGAGCAGGTAAGTATAACATGATTGTTATTTTAAAAAACTTTCCTTTAGAATCACTTGAGGTGTTACATTACACACTACTATGGATGTACTCACTTAATATGAAAAAAATAAATCAAATGTTCAGGCCACTTTAAAATTTATATACAATATCACTAGTTCTGTGGGTTGAAAGGTGTTGTGTTAAGAATCATATGTAAGCTTCCATGTTTTTCTTAATACTAATCTTTAGCTTTTGTTCAGTAGACCATTAGTGGTAATATTTATGGAGTACAATATATTTATCCTTTATAATTTTCAAAGAAACCATATAAAGTTTCTTTATAAATAGGTTGTGTCTTTTTTTACATTAAATACATTTTCCTGTGCACTCTTGATCTGTTGATCAGCACACATCTGCTCTAGAAGGCATGTACATTGCACTATATAATTGCTGAATAATCATGATAGACCTTTTACTGTAATTTTATCCTTTATGCATGTGTATAATTTTCTATATGAGTAGCAAGGTAAAACGTAGGTGTCAATGTGCAACATACAGTGAAAACAGCACTTTCATTTGCCGCAAGCCAAAACAATGCAATGTTCTTCTATTATTTGTCATAGTTCTGTCTTCATCGTGCACAATAATTACAGGAAGATATTAAATACATGCACTATTCAGCTCTTTACTGACCATATTCATATTAGGCTGAACTCCAGGCAGATATAATGTTATGGATTCCTGTACATACAGTATGTATCTGTACATACAGCTCAGACTGTGAAAGACAGGGAGGGGCAGCTCTGTAGAACAGTTAAGACTTGGTTGCAGTGTACAGAAGATAAAGGAGCAGAGTAAAAATCTCAAAAGTGAGCTATTCCACTAAATGTAAAAGAGAAATGGCCGAACAGATTAGGCAATATCAAAGGGGTCAAAGAGAAGTATGGTCAAAGCTTTTTGGTCATACTACTTTTCTGGGTCAGAGGAGAGCACTTACTTTTGCAGTTCAGTTACCCAGAATGAGCCAACAGTGATCCAAAGTCTGCTGTCAGCTGATGTCACAGAGCCAGTCCTGGCTTTGGAAGGAACCCGACAATAATATTGGGATCTGTCCAGATGCCTGATTGGCAGCTAGATCATCCTCTCAGTGTGCTGCGGAGAGCCTGAGGCTGCCGCTCTCACCCCCTCCCCAGTCCAGAATTTCATTGAGCACTGGAGGGGTGGAGCAGAGAACGGTGACTGACAGTGACCACTCTCTGCTCAGAGCGGACCAAGAACTGGGAAATCAGTGGTCATGCGATTGCTTATTTATTTGGCTGCAGCATCATACCAATACTTCCATCTCCTTTGCTTCTGAACCCGTAAATTGGATATAAATTTCACTGGTTTCTGCCATTTGACACTCAGAGACACTATGCCCATTGGGACAGAAGTGATTGGTCAGGCAAGCTGTCAGCAGGTTTTAACTCCTCTACCATTATCCCTTAGGTGCAGACTACTGGAGCACAAAAGCATATGACTTCCTTTAAAGTTCTAGTCACTGCAGAATACCTTGCAACAACAGCCTCCAGAGTGCTGCATTTGCAGTCGAATGGTCCTGCACCTTCAGCCATTCCCCTGTGTATATTCATCCAGAGACATCTCCTGCCAACTCCCTATGTAGCAGGACTGGGAGAATTCTCAGCCAACCACCTAGACAACTGCTGTATCCAAACTCTCTGTGCAAAAAGGGGGAACGCGGCTGGGGATTGGGGAACGGGCGGCACTGATGGGCACTGATAAACAGCACTGAGGGGCACTGATAGGTGGCACTGATGGGCACTGGTAGTCGGCACTGATAGGTGACACTGATGAAGCACTGGTTGGCAGCACTAATGGGCACTTATTGGCAGCACTGATGGGCACTGATTGGCAGCACTGGTTGGCACACATTGGCAGCATTGGTGAGCATCGATTGGCAGTCTGGTGAGCACTGTTTAGACTGCACTGATAATCAGGACACTGATAATCAGTGCCCTGATCATCAATGTACATGTCCCTTTTAGAGAAGCCGGTTATCAGCTCTCTTCTCCTCTCCTCATGCATGTCAGAATGAGGAAAGGAGTGCGGATAATAGACTTCTATTTACATACGTGATCAGTTGTAATTAGACACAGCTGATCACATGGTAAAGAGCCGCTGATTGGCTCTTTACCCCGACCTGTGATCAGCAGTGTCCTCTGGACACAGCGGGTTCATGGCCGGCGCGATCGCGGGAGGCCGTTATATGGCGGCCTCCCAGAGCTAGCCATTCATGCAGTAGCCGTCATTCAGCTATAGCGCGGTGGGCAAGTGGTTAATGTTTGATTCTTCACATGACCGTAGCACTGCCTGGTCCTGGGCATCGGTGAGCACGCCTTCAGGAAAAATGTTACCCCGCGTGCAAGAGTCAGTGACCCGGTTCTTCACCTGGTGTAGCCCAAAGAACCCCTGGGGGTCCGTTAACCCCCCCCCCCCCTCATAGACTATCCGCAGAAAAGCACAAAAGAGTTGAATACAAGACCAGCCACTCTGTATAATGAGAGAGAGCAGCAGTGACTGGTCTGTATTACATAAAATGTCCTGCACACAGGCAAGGTCTAGGAGCTGTTTTATCTCGGAAATACAGATATGACACCAAGATTTTAGTAAGAATACATATGCCTCTTGTGTTTAGACAGTTTTTGTTTAACCCACATTTCAAGCTAGTTCTGAGGCAAGCACACTACTGCATATGATGCTGCAGAAATGTGACCTTCATATGAAGGCAGCCTCCCTTGGATGTGAAAGTCAGACAAACAGTTAACAGTCATCCTGACAGGCTCAAGATTTTATTAAAAAGCATAGAATATTATTATTAATCATAATAAATGGAGTGCCGTTGTGTGGTATTTTATAGACATAAATAATCCAATTGCTTTGTTGACCTATGTTTATTCAGTGCAGGTCACCACATATAGAGTGAACGAGCACTTACGTATTTGCTTTTATTTATTATCTCATGCTAGAAAAATGACAGTTAAAATGTCGGTAGTTGTGGATGATATGTAGACTTCCTTTTCCATTTATTATCAGCTATGGTATGCAGTATTTCAGAGGGAACATGGCCTATATATATGAGCTCTAATGATCACCTCACTTCTAGAACATATAGGGCAAAACACATATTTAAAGTGTTTGTAAACTCGTATATTCAAAAATTAACTGACTAGTCTACCTCACACTGTAAAGCAGAAGAAATCATCTGTCCCTAGTTTGACTAGTCAAGGAGCAGCCAGTTATTTAATATCCTCCTTGTCTTCCTACACTGAAAAAAAATGACACATCCAAAAACTTTGTGTCACCACACCCCCTCTCCTGTGATTGGCAGACTAATAATCAGTCTCATATACGAGCAGTGGCTGTGTGTCCCGCATCCCTGCACAGCAACTTCAACTAGATTTCTCCCCCTACCTCATTCAGCTCCCCTATGATTGGCTGTTCCTCGCCAAAGCTCTGATATATTAATTATAAATATATATAAATATAATTCCTGTCACTGGTTAGGTTTGACATGCTCACATTGGGCCGTGCTGCGCAGGCACACCGGGAGTGACTGATGCAGGCGCTAAGCTGCGCTCCTGTGATTTATGGGGGTGTGTACACATGGGAGAGTCAGTGATGTCACAACTCCCCCTCCCAAGCTCCAGCCTGTGGACACGCCCACGGACCGGAGACATTCACTGGGCTGTGACAGGTACAACTAATGGAATTTGGATTTGTTTGGAACAAAGTGTAAAAAGTAGAGCTGCACAATTAATCATTCAAAAATCACAATCTCGATTCAACCCCCCCTCACGATCTTAATCCAGCATTTCCACGATTCAGTGCAGAGCCGCTCTCTGCTCACAGCTGACAGCAGTCAAGGGGGGAAAAAAAAAACATCCATCAAAGTTTATCACAACATTGCTAAGTGCTTAGAGATAAAGAGAAACATTGTATCATTTTGTTCTTTTAGGTCAAAGGGATGATCTTCAGTCTGTAAATAAGGTCAGTATAACCTCTAACAGCCCATTCAGACTGGCGCGACACGACTTTGTGGGGCCACCTGTGAAGACTTTGGCGCGACTTGCACGGACTTCATATAATTGAAGTCAATGCAAGTCGCCTCCAGGTCGCCCCAAAGTAGTACAGGACCCTTTTTCTAAGTCGGAGCGACTTGTGTCGCTCCTATTAGAACGGGTCCTGTACTACTCAATGGCGAGCGAGCGACCGCGACTTGTCAGACGACAAAGTCGCCTGGCAAGTCGCACTAGTCTGAATGGACTCTTAAAGACTAAGCCTTTGTCTGACACTTGTTGCTTACAAGTTGAAATCAGTATTTTTTGTTAGAAAATTGCTTAGATCCCCCAAACGTTATTTATATTTTTTTAGCAGAGAACCTAGAGAATAAAATGGCGGTCATTGCAATATTTAATGTCACACTGTATTTGCGCAACAGTCTTTCAAATGCAATTTTTTGGAAAAAAATACACTTCAATTAATAAAAAAAAAAAACTAAACAATAAAGTTAGCTCCGTTTTTTCTTATAGTGTGAAAGATGATGTTATACCGAGAATGGTGATCTTTATTTTAAGCAAAAAAATAGTGATTCTCATTTTAACCAGAATCAAGCATCTCTGGTAAAAAGGTGCATGTCTTTTAAAATTCATGAAGATGGGGTTTACAACTACTTTAAGAATGAAACATAAGCAACACATCCATATATTTCTGTTCTATAGACCAATAAATTGAGAAGTGATTTTCCCATTACTATTTAATTTTTTTCTCTTTTAGTATTGGCCTTGCTTGTTAGACACCGCCATTTTGGTGCTGGTCCTGTTGCCTGGTAATATTTCTATAATTACAGAGCCCTGCACCAGGATTTCACAGATTGCTGGATAGGTTTATGTATGCCTCAAATGCTGGTTTCATTTTTCTTGTTTAAGCAAAAAAGAAACATTTTACCTTAATAGTTATTCGTTCTTGTTTCATGGTTTATGTATTTGTTTTTTGTACAACGTTGGAGTTCATTTATTGTGCATTGTAAATTTAGGCTTTAAAAAGTATAGGCAAAAAACTTTAGGCAAAAAAAGTATACGTACACTTAAAAGTCCAGCAACACACTGCTGCGATTTTAGATGCTGGTTTCCACATAAATGACCATTTTAAGACCATAAATACACTAATAAAAGTTGACACTTGTTAGCAGAGCATGTAAGAGTATAGGAAGTGTTTATTGAACTGCTGCTCTGTCAATTTTTTTGCTTATGCTCATCCGCCTTCATAGTTTTCCATCTACGTGGAATAATGCTTGTCTAATCAAAATGAAACAACCTGTGTTGTGATCCTTGCGTCTTTAGATTTCCTCACAGATAAACATTAACTCTCGAATAACCCATTACATCAACCAGAAATAATAGGCCTTTAAATAGAAAACAGATATTTTCACCTCAGCATTAAAAAAAAACCTCAATTATATTTACTTATAAAATTCATAGACTTGTCTTGTTTAAACACCTCTTAATATACCACATGTGCAATTTTTTTCTGATTCTGGCATCGTGAGGGAGTTTACCTTAATAAAAAAGATTTTTATTAATACACAGGTTTCACCCAAGCACGTTTCTGAGTAAATAAAATCTAGCTCTATGTAGATCAACATAAGATCCTTCACCATCTCTGATTATCTGCATATCCTATTGGTCAACCCTTGTTATAAACTCTATGTCTTCATTTAACCACTTTACCACCGGAGGATTTTGCTGTCTTCCGTCCAGGCCACTTTTTGCGATTCGGCGCTGTGCGACTTCAACTGACAATTGCGCGGTCGTGCGACGCCGTACCCAAACGAAATTTACGTCCTTTTTTCCCCACAAACAGAGCTTTCTTTTGGTGGTATTTGATCACCTGTGCGATTTTTACTTTTTGCGCTATAAACAAAAAAAGAGCGTTTATTTTGAAAAAATAACAATATTTTTAAAAAATTTTTATATGAAATTCCCCCCAAAAAAGATGTAAAAACCAATTTTTTTAAAAATTTTTGGCCAATTTGTTTTCTGCTACCTATGTTTGGTAAAAAAAATCACAATAAGCGTATTTTGATTGGTTTGCGCAAAAGTTATTGCGTTTACTAACAAAGGGAAAGATTTCTGTCATTTTTGGTGTTTTTTTTTTAAAGCGTAATGGCGGCGATCTGCGATTTTTTTGCGGGACTGCGACATTGCGGCGGACAGATCGGACCCTTGACTGACATTTTTGACACTTTTGGGGGTACCAGTGACATTACTGCAGTAATCAGTGCTATATATATGCACTGTTACTGTAAAAATGACACTGGCAGGGAAGGGGTTAATTTTATTGGAGAGGGAGGGGTTAATGTATGCCTGGTGCTTACTGACGTGTGGGGGGGGAGGGGACTGAGTGAGTCATGGACAGATCGGATGTCCAGCTATGCTGAACAGTCCGATCTGTCACTCGCTGTCACTATGGAGATCCGCCCGCTTGTGTTTACACAGGCGGGCGGATCTCCACACTAGATCCCCGGCGATCAGGGCAGAGCAGCGGCGATCGCCGCTGCTCCTCCCCTGGCCCGACTCCCGCTGTGAATGAGAACAGCGGGAGCGAGCCTCCGGCGGCGCGCAAGCGCCGCCCAGAAGGGGGAGTGTCTGACGACGTAGTACTACGTCGTCAGACGATAACGAGCCACTCTGCCGCAGTAATACTACTGTGGGCGGAGGTAAAGTGGTTAACTGAGTATTACTTTTTTTTTGCCTGCCTCTCATTTTAACCACTTCTGGACCGGAAGGATTTATCCCCTAATGATCAGGCCATTTTTCGCCATACTGCACTGCATAACTGACAATTGTGCGGTCGTGTGACGCTGTACCCCAAAAAAAAAAAATGAATGTCCTTTTTTTCCCACAAATAGAGCTCTCGTTTTGTGATATTTGATCACCTCTGTGATTTTTATTTTTTGCGCTATAAACGAAAAAAGAGCGACAATTCTGAAAAAATATATATTTTTTACTTTCTGCTATAAAACATTCCCAATAAAAAAAATTAAAAATCAAATTTGTTCATAATTTTAGGCCAATATATATTTTGCTACATATTTTTGGTAAACAAAAAATCCCAATAGGTGTATATTTATTGGTTTGCGCAAAAGTTATGTCATCTACAAACTAGGGGAAAGATTTATGTAATTTTTATTTATTTTTTATTTTTTTATTAGTAATGGTGGCGATCATCGATTTTTAGTGGGACTGCGACATTGCGGTGGGCAGATCGGACACCCAACTGCCACTTTTGCCACTTTTGGGGGGACCAGTGACAATACTACAGTAATCAGTGCTAAAAAAATATGCACTGTTACTGTCCTAATGACACTGGCAGGGAAGGGGTTAACACTGGGGGCAATCAAAGGGTTAAATGTGTCCCTAGTGGGTGCTTTCTAACTGTGTGGGGGATGGGCTTGCTGGATGAACACGGAGACCTGTGTTCCTAAATTGGAGGAACACAGGATCCCTGTGTTCATCACTGACAGAACAGCGGTCTGCGGTGTTTACATCAGCAGACCGCCATTCTGTCTCCATGGGCAGCGATCGCGGGTGCCCAGCAGACACCGAGTTTGCTGGACCCGCCGATTGACTCCCCCTGTGGCAAATCAATGCGAGCATGCCCCCTCTAGCTGTTTCACGAGGCGACGTGCAGGTACATTGTTTCGTGGGACAGAGCCAACCTGCCGCTGTAAAAGTACGGCGGCTGGTCGGCAAGTGGTTAAAGATAAGATAATAGGAATTACAGAAGTAAGTAAAATAAGCCTATACTATGCTATTTCATGTTGAACAATTTGTGATGCTCAGACAGAAAATAACTTTTAAAGTGGACCTTGCATGAAAATGCATGTCGCGCTAGTCCTGGAACCCCAAATAGACGTATATAAAAATAATCAATTAAAAAATTACTACCTAGGACCCTTTACTTCTGGCTGATTCTTGACTGTACTAGTGATAGAACTACTTTGTGAGAGAGCTGAATACCCAAATTCCCTTAAAAAAATGTGCGCCATCATTGTGACATCCTTAGCCTTTAGAATACAGCCAGAGACCAGGGTCCTTGGTAAGGGTTATTTTTGCTTTGCCTGGTCCTGTAGGTCTATTGACAGATATCTTTGGCCCAGTTTTCTAGTGTTGTATACATAAATAGGCCTATAGGCCTATAGGTGTTACAGTTGCTGAGAATACATGTCATTGACAGGATGACACAACCTATAAATGGGTATGCTCGCAGGCACATGAGCACAGCAGCCTGCAATCAAACAGTTTGTGGATGGAAGCTTTAGCTCAAGACATTCTCTGCCCCCGACACAAATTACAGTGACAGTCAGGCCTCATATGCTGTGGCTGTTCCACAAACTCTTTCTAGATGGTAGCATTACTGACCTCCTGTTAGAATAGATTTCCATGAACATTAAAACGGTAGTAAACTCAGTAATTTTTTTTTTTTAAAGGTCCCCCTTCAGTGTTATGCCATGATGTGCTTGTATGCACAGCACACTAGCACAATACAGTAGACTTATGGCAGTCTTCTAATCTCTTATAAAACTGACTGCACTCAGTAGGTAAGGCCTTCCTCAACACTACTTGGTCTTTGGCACTCACGGCCCTATACAGGGGTCCATTTAGGGGGTCAGACCTTCCAACTCCTGATCATCTGCTGTGGAGATATGGAGAAGTTCTCAAACAATCCCAATGCTGCAGGGTAGTCAAACATGATAGCTTCTGGTCCACCTCCATGGAGTCTATCAGCCACATTTCAGAAAAGGCCACGTGATTTCCAGCTATAACAGCCATAGCGCACAGCGCCCAAATGCTGGGACCAGGAAGATCTTCCCATTCACTGTTTTCGGTAACAGAAGCCAGTCCTGGATGACCAGGTAGGGCATCAGCTTGGATGTTTTTTTGGGCTAGGTTTGTATTTCAGAGTGAATCAAGAATTGTATAATGCAGCCAGCCAGCAAAGTCCTATGGCATCCTATTTAGCGGGTTTAAGACATGCGTCAAAGGATTATTATGCAACTTATCAACGATGGCCCGTTTAAGTGCCAGAAACTCCAACTTGTGGACTAGGTAGTTGCCGGGCTAGATACTCCAATCCTACAAAGCTAACATCTACATGGAGCACATATGGTTTCTGGGCATCAGTATATGCTAAAACCGTTGCTTCGGGCAGCTTCTTCCTCAATTGAGTGAAAGCCTTTTCACATTCAAAAGTCCATGGTCCCCAAAAGGACTTTTGGAAGGAATCCTTTGATTCCCTTGACTGCAAACATCAGTGTTTAACAGGTCACGAAGAGACATTTTTTAATACCTTTCTACAAATCGGTGGTAATATTAACAAAATCCAAGGAAAGAACGTAAATTTGTAATATTCTGAGGCTAAGGCCATTTCACCACTGCTTCAACTTTGGCTAATCAGTGATCACTCCTTCAGCAGAGACAATGTGACCCACATAGTTGACTAATGACCTGCAGAACTTGAACTTGTATGCTGATGATTTCAGTCCATGTTCTTTTAGGCAAATATAATATTCTTCATGCTTTTTTAGTTTAGCCCCAAACACAAAAATGGCAGCGATGTACACAAGACATTCTCTGGGTACTAGATCACCCATAATTCTTTCTATTGCCCTTTGGAATGTTGCTGGTGCACTTCTTATGCCTTGTGGTATGCCTAAAAGAAGGTGGCAAAAATGTAAAAAAGTAAAATAAAGTTGTAAGAAATTATTTAAAAAAATAAACTATTAGGGGCTCATTCACACTTGCTTTGCTATCTGAAGAGCAATCTACATTCAGAATGCTCTTCAGAGAGCATTTGACAGGTGGTAAGGAGTGTTGTATCGCCACCTCAGTGGGCGCTAAGCCCGCTGAAAATGACAGGGGGTATAATTCCTGCCATGGCCGTGAAGCAAAGCATCCCGACCACAGCTTGTTACACCATTCAGCTGTAAGGGAGTAGTAGTTGGGGGCAGTAAAAGCACAGCTCAAGGGCTAGGCTTAACCACCTCCCAACCTCACAATTAAACAACCCCTAAGGGCTGATTCACACAGGTACTCTAGGCATGTAAATTAGTGATTTGTGTCTGTAAATGCTTTTTAAGCATTGCCCATGGATAATATAATGTACATAGTTTTTCGTTGTTCCACGAGTGTGCACAATTTTAAAGGGAGACATGTTTGGTATGTATTTACTTGGTGTAACATCATCTTTTATATTTTACCAAACCATATGGTATTCTATTGTGTTTTTGTGCATTAAAAGTCATTAAAGTGTATTTTTTTTTTTTTAACAAATTGTGTTTAAAAAAGCTGCGCAAATACTGTGTGACAGATAAAATTGCAACTCCCACCATTTTATTATCTAGGACATCTGCTCCTAAATAATATATAATATTTGAGGATTTCAATTATTTTCCTTGCAAAAAACAGATTTTTACATGTATTTGAGAAGTGTCAGAAAAAAGTCTGGTCTTCAGGGGAAATTTGGTGAAATATCAGGGGTCTAAAGAGACTGCCTGCACAGGGATGCACAGAACACAGTCCTCACATGGGCATATACTTTAGTACCTACCATTCGAACAAGGCATTAGTAGGAATTTACCAGGAATTTTGTAAGTTATGTTGTGTTTATGTGTGCTAATTCAGGGCTTGACAAATTTGCTTGGAATCTAGGAGCCAGCAAAAAAAGTTAGGAGACAGTTTTTTTTCGCGCATGCCGAATAGGTGGCTTCTGTCGGACCAGCTGCCATACATATGGGCAGAATGGCGGCTAGTTTTAATTGAACCGGCTGATGTTGCCAGGCATTCGACCCGTGTGTACTTGGCTAGATGGTGTGATGGGCAGTGACTCACTAGGGAAGGATAGTGCAGCAAGTTTGAGGTGATAGGAGATCCAGTGATCCAGTAACTCATGCCACCTTAGGCCCCTTTCTTACGGTCACCTCCGCTAAGCGGAATCTGCTTGCTCAGCTGGGATTTCCCTGCTAAGCCCAGCTGAGCAGGCGGATGACAGGTCCTGTCCACTCTGCTATGCAGAGCGAACACTGACACAGTCCCGATCTCCTCTATGGGGCAATCGGATGTAAATGGACTGCCTGTCCATTTCCATCCGATGCCATCTGATTTGATCCGCTGGACAGATGGAAAATAGGACCACCATTCATCTGTTTTTGGTAGACAGGATCAGATGGTGACGATTGTCAGCGGACATCCACTGCTCCATATAGGAGACTGAAAGGTGTGATCAGGTCCGCCTGAAAAACTGACAGGTGCACCTGATCAGACAGCCCGTGTGAAAGGGGTCTTCGGCTGTGTGGCTGTAGCATGGCAGGGAGATGATGAAAAATAATATAAAATTAATTTTAATAAAAAAAAAATATTAAACTGTTTCCATCTTTTGTGAGGGTGTGAGTAGAACTAAGGCTTTTCCAACCAACCACCCCACACTCCCTGTCCACTTACCATTAAGCAAAGGGCACCAGATGAAGCCTGCAACAACTTTAGTCTCTTCTCCTCTTGGGAAGGAGATGGGCGGGCAGTGAGAACAGGCAGGGGAAACACTCAGCACCATTAGTGACTGCTTGTCACACCCCCTGGCCACCACAAGAGGGCACCAGTTCCGCGACAGAAGCATGTTACTCAAGAAGGCCGCAAAGCTGTGGCCTCAATTCCCGGCATCTTAGTCCACGCACCCACGGGGGGCGCCAAGGGACAAGATACCTCTTGCAGTGCAGCCCAGGTGCCAGGTCACTAATTCTAGTCGCCAATGCGACCTGGCACCTGGGGTTTGCCAAGCTCTGTGCTAATGTAGGGCTACCCCAGCCGGAGCTGCTGGTTGAATTGACACCACCAGTTAATCTGTCTTTGCACTTTAGCAACACACACAAATTGGACTCACAACGCTATAAAGAATAGCAGAATGTATTGGCAAGTTAATGTCAACCAACAAAAAAGCATAGCAATGGAAACACAACCAAATAAACAGAGTTTTTTTACAGTGATTGTAAATCCCAACATGTACTGTGACTCCAAAAAAGTGTAAACTATAGCTCTCCTCATAAGATGAGCTGTGGCAAGTGACACAAGAGAAGAACAAAACCTAGGTATGGGCTTAGTCACTTATGAGCTTTCTCAATGAAGGACTAAAGCTGGCTACACACAGGCTGACTGCCGGAAGACATTTGCAAGTTCAAAAAAAACATCTGACATTCGGTCAATGTGTACGTCAGTCTGCCCGACAGAAGCCGGCCATTTGGCCAGCTTCTGTCGGAACAAGCATGCTGGAAAACCACTCCCAATCAGCACTCTCAGCCAATGGCATAGAGTTCTGATCAGACTGATCTGGCGGGGAAGATCGCTGTACATATTTACTCCGACCGACCAGAGCTGACAGTTTTTTATTTCATCCAACTCGCTTGGACGAAAAAAACTCATAGTGTGTACCAGGCTTAAGCCTAGGCCTGTAGTAAATGAGTCAAGGGAAATTGCACATCTGCCCTTAAGGTAAAGTAACCTGAATGCAGTCCTTAGCGTTATTCCTTTGCCAGCTGAGTTAGGGCCCTTGAAAACATTGGCATGCTTGAATGAGATAGATCTATGGTGTAAATAGGAATAATCCTGCACCCATCCTTCACCCAGTAGGATGGGCTGAAAGGTATAGAGGCTCTTTATATCTTTTAATACAATTTCAGCAGTTAGATGGAAAAGAGCAGATAAGAGTGACCAAGTTCAGCAGCAACAGAACACTAGAGAAATTGTGTGTATTCGTTTGAAAATCAACTTCCTTGCAAGGGAACAATATAATCAATGTCAGTATTTCATCTTGACTGTGGGTCTGTGATCCTGTCCCAGGTCTCCCTTGGGATCTCCTCAGCAACTAGCTAAGATGTTGAAAAGCCCCCCTTTGATGTACTTTATCAGTCTGGCAAGAAAGAGGGTGTATACTAGGGATGGGCCGAACACCCCCCTCTTTGGTTCACACCAGAACATCTCGAACAGGGAAAAAGTTCTAGCGAACATGCAAACTCTATTAAAGTCTATGGGACATGAACATGAAAAATCAAAAGTCCTCATTTTAAAGGCTTATATGCAAGTTATTGCCATAAAAAGTGTATATTGACCTGGGTACTGCCCTGGGACACATGTATCCATGCAAAAAAGATTGTTTAAAATTATCGTTTTTAAAAGAGCAGTATTTTAATGATGCTTAAAGTGAAACAATAAAAATGAAAAATTCCTTTAAATATTGTGCCTGGAGGGTCACCTTAGTCTGCTTGTAAAGTGGCGCATCTGTATGATGTATAGAGCCTGTTGCAGCAATACTGACATTTCTTTAGAAAAAAATTTAATTTAAACTTGCTCACGGCTGTGGTTGCCTGGGTCTGCGGGTGTGGGGCTTATCAGAATCTGGAAGCCCCCTTTAACAAGAAGGCCCCCAGATCCCACAACTCCCCCCCCCCTATGTGAATGGGTATTGGGTACATCATACCCACAGGAAACTGTTTTTGTTAAGTCCTTTTATTAAAAAATGAAAATGTAAAAAATAGTGACCCTTGATGTAAATCCATCGTCAATCACGAAGCACGCCGGACCCGAAAAATAGAAAAGTAAAAAACACTTCTGCTTATTGGGAGGCCTCCCACCGCCTGCCTTCTCTCTACTTTGACAGCTCTTATTTACGCAAGGGGCAAGGCCATCCAGGTATGTCATGCATTGGCACTGCCTCCTTCTGACAAGACAAGACGTCAGAAGTGGCAGTGCCACCGGGTGACGTGGATGAGTGGCCTCGCCCCTTGCCTATATGAGAACTGTCAAAGCGCAGATCGGGCAGACGGCGGGACAGTGTTTTTTATTTTTTCTATTTTTTGGGTATGGCAGGTGTCGCAACTGACGATGGATTTACATTGAGGGACACTGTTTTTTAAATTTTTATTTTTTAATAAAGGTCTTGTCAAAAACTGTTTCCTGTGTTTCCTACTTTTTGGCACTTTTTTTGGTGAATGGGTAGGGATACGATGTACCCGATACCCATTCACATGGGGGGGGGGGCTGGGATCTGGGGGCTTCCAGATTTCGATTAGCCCCCAGCCCGCAGACCCCCACAACCACAGCCCAGGGTTGTCGGTAAGAGGCCCTTGTCTCCATCAACATGGGGACAAGGTGCTTTGGGGGGGGTACCCCAAAGCACCCTCCCCATGTTGAAGGCAAGTGGTCTGGTATAGTTCAGTAGAGGGAGGGGCTTGCTCACCCCCCCCCCTTTTCCTGGCCTGTCAGGCTGCATGTTTGGATAAGGGTCTGGTATGGATTTTGCGGGGGACCCTAAGCTGTTTTTTTTTTTTAATTTTGGCATGGAGTTCCCCTTAAAATCTATACCACACTTAAAAGGCCTGGTATAGATTTTGGGGGGGAGCCCGCGCTGTATTTTTTTAAATTCTGTCATAGGGTTCCATTTAACCACTTTTATACAGGGCACTTTCACCACCTTCCTGCCCATACCAGTTTTCAGCTTTCAGTGCTCCTTGGCGTCTATGGGAAATCCTGGTCAGCTTGACATGGCACTGCTCCGGGTCTTTAACATTGGCATCTATGGGAAATCTTGGTCAGCTTGACATGGCACTGCTCCTGGTCTTTAACATTGGCATCTATGGGAAACCTTGGTTAGCTTGGCAAAGCACTGCTCCCTGTCTAATATTGGTGTTTATGGGAAATTTTGGTCAGCTTGGCATGGTACTGCTCCCGAACCATAAGTGACAGGAACACCAAACTTGGGGAACATTGAGAGGGGACCCAGGACTACAACATATCCATACATTTTAAAAGTGGGGTATGCCTGTACACTACACTGACTGCACTAAACTGACTGAACACACTATCCACTAACTACCTGCCTAATCTCCACTGTCACACGCTATACATGGCTGCCGTGAAGGCAGCAGTCTTATATAGTGTGGGGCGTGAACTTAGCCCCTGAGCCATGATTGGTCAAAGGCACTCTGCCTTTAGCCAATCATGGCTCTCAAAGTACATTGTGCTGTGATTGGCCAAAGCATACAGGTCAGGTGTATGTTTCGGCCAATCATCAGCAACCAATGCACTGCAAGAGCGCAGTGCATAATGGAATGCTCATTGGTGGGCAAACTTCCACCGAGTACCCCATTTGTTTGTGCCTTCAGCGTACACATGAACAGCTGATGTTTGAGTCAAACTTACGTTCGACTAGAACACACAACCCATCCCTAGTGTATACTGAATGGTGTATACCCATAGCAGTGGGACGCCTCCTTCACTCCTGCAGCAGGCCTAGACAGAGATGATTTGAATCACTGGTTGGTGGTTCAGACTAGCACCGGGGAAGCCTACAGTGCAGATTTTGTTTAGCTCAGTCACTCCCTCTCCCCCAGCAGGTGGCATACAACACCTCTACTCCACGGCAGCTATCTCCAACTCCCGTTCTCGCTTCCCAGGCTTTACTTTCTTTACAACCCTCCTGTCAACTCCTCCTGCTCTCAGGTGCACTTGGGTACAATAGTTATTTTCCCAGCAGTGGTAATGGCTCCATTATCTGCCCAGACTACATTTTCCAGCTTTCTGCAGTTCAATCCCAACAACAGCATACCCAGTACTGGCATCTTGTGGGGGAAAAAAAGTTTCCTGTATACTTTACCTGGCATTAGAAGATTATACTATATATACTGGGAGACAGATTGAGCTGAAGGGAGGATTATACTAGGGGACAGATTTACCTGGGGGTAAGATTATAATGGGCAACAGACTGACCTGGGGGAGGATTATACTGGGGACAGATTAACCTTTGGAGGAGGATTATACTTTGGGACAGACTAACCTTAGGGATTATACTGGGGAACAGATTGACCTGGGGGGAGGGGCGGATTATACTGGGGGACAGACTGACCCGGGGGAGATTGTCCTGGGGGACAGCTTGACCTGGGGAGAGGGAGAAGGATTTTAATGGGGGTCAGGCTGGTCTGGTGGGTTGTAATGGGGGACAGATTGACCAGGGGGGAGGATTATAATGGGGGACAGATTGACCTGGATGGGAGATTATATTAGGGAACAGACTGACCTTGGGGAGAGGGGTAATGATTATACTAGGGGGCAGATTAAATGGAGGGGAGACTTACCGGGGGACATGTTGACCTTGAAGGAGAAGGGAGGGATTATACTAGGGGACAGCATGACCTAGGAGGAGGATTATACTGGGGGACAGATTGACCATGCGGGGAGGGGGAAGAGTTTCACTAGAGGACAGATGGACCTGGGGGGGATTGTACTGGGGGACAGATTGACCTGGATGGGTGATAGGATTATACTGGGAGACAGATTTACCTGGGGAGAAGATTATAATGGGCAACAGACTAACCTGGGGGGAGGATTATACTGGGGACAGATTAACCTTAGGGATTATACTGGGGAACAGATTGACTTGGGGGGAGGGGAGGGGGATCATACTGGGGGACAGACTGACCTGGGGGAGATTGTACTGGGGGACAGATTGACCTGGGGAGAGGGGGAAGGATTTTAATGGGGGTCAGGCTGGTGTGGTGTGTTGTAATGGGGGATCGATTGACCAGGGGGGAGGATTATACTGGGGGACAGACTGACCTGGAGGGGAGATTATATTGGGGAACAGACTGACCTTAGGGAGAGGGGTAATGATTATACTAGGGGACAGATTAAATGGAGGGGAGATTTACCGGGGACATGTTGACCTTAAAGGAGAAGGGAGGGATTATACTAGGAGACAGCATGACCTGAGAGGAGGATTATACTGGGGGACAGATTTACCAGGGGGGAGGGGGAAGAGTTTCACTAGAGGACAGATGGACCTGGGGGGGTTGTACTGGGGGACAGATCGGCCTGGAGGGGTGATATGATTATACTGGGGGACAGGATGATCTGGGAGTAATTATACTGTGGGACAGATTGACCTAGGGGAGAAGGATTATACTAGGGAACAGACTGACCTGGGGGGTGATTTACTGGGAAACAGACTGACCTTGCTTTATTGGCCACATGCATTGTTGTCAAAAAATTGGTCTTTTTTATAAAGGCCAAATACAGCGCTTGCTAGATATTAAATAAACAGTATTCCTAGGATTTATATTTACCAGTATCTTACTAAAGTGCCCGTGTGACTCTATAAATATCATTTGATGGCAACCAAAATACCATACATAAATATTCAAAAAAGCATAGCGGTGGATCATGTGCTAGGTAAACTAATGACTGTAATATATAATAACATCAAACAACACAGTCTATAAAAGGGGACAAATTATTAAAAAAAGTCCATCAATCACTGGTGATATACTTCAGGCAATGGATGTCCTCAATAAATAATTATTCAAAGAAGGTGCAAATGCTCTGGATTGAAAGTTCAGGATATCAATGGTTGGTTCAAAATGTGAATAAGGTGGGTCACTTACCAGACAACATCGGTCTTATGTGTCATACGGCACTAAGACCATTCAGGCTTAAGGTTGCCCTCTCGGCAAAGATGACTTTCCCCTCTGTACGGTCCTGCAGGTTTCCCTGGGCTCCAAATACCAGTAGTGGTGAAGGCAATATATGGGGAGAAGAAAGGCTCCAAATAGCGTGATATCGTCTTTAAATATGTTTATTTACCCATTCTTCGGGTTAAAATAGGTTAAAAGTACAAAGCACACTATCCCTGGTGGTCAGCGGTGCGGGCCGCACATCCTCCTCGCAGAAAAACGGCTGACTTCCGGCTTGCGTTCCAACTGAGGGTAGCGTGATGACTAAAATGATTAAATGATGATTAAAATTTTTGGATATGTATTTCAGACAGTTTACCTGCTGGCTGCATCCCGTGGTGCCATTGTGTTGTGTCTGCTCTACGGAAGTTTTCCTGGCTAATGTAAGAATACTTCCTTTTCTGTTAATGGGACTATATTGATTTGAAAAAGAGCATTTGAGTTTTCTTTCGTGGACATGGTCTTTCACTTTGATGCCGATAAACCTTCTAAGTTAAGTAAGGACTATGTTGTTCCAAAAAGCCAGTATCCTGAAATCCTGCTAACCCAAACTATCAATATATAGTATCTCACAAAAGTGAGTAAACCCCTCATATTTTTGTAAATATTTTATTATACCTTTTCATGTAACAACACAGAAAAAATGCCACTTTGCTACAATGTAAAGTAGTGAGTGTACAGCTTATATAACAGTGTAAATTTAGTGTCCCCTCAAAATAACTCAACGCACAGCCATTAATGTCTGAACCGCTGGCAACGATAGTGAGTACACCCCCTAAGTGAAAATGTCCAAATTGGACCCAATTAGCCATTTTCCCTCCCCCGATGTCATGTGACTCATTAGTGTTACAAGGTCTCAGGTATGAATGGGGAGCAGGTGTGTTGAATTTGGTGTTATTGCTCTCACTCTCTCATACTGGTCACTGAAAGTTCAACATGGAACCTCATGGCAAAGAACTCTCTGAGGATCTGAAAAAAAGAATTGTTGCTTTACATAAAGATGGCCTAGGCTATAAGATGATTGCCAAGACCCTGAAACTGAGCTGCAACACAGTGGCCAAGACCATACAGCGGTTTAAATGGACAAGTTTCACTTAGAACAGGCCCGAAAATGGTCAACCAAAGAAGCTGAGTGCACATGCTCAGCATCATATCCAGAGGTTGTCTTTGGGAAATAGACATATGGGAGCTGCCAGCATTGCTGCAAAGTGTCAGGGCCCAGATTCGAACCCAGGTCCTAGGTTGCTTCTGACAGTGCTTATTCTTGCTGAGCTATCCAGCTGATATCTATGCATTCTAGATCTATATGGTGACCTAGACCTTGTCCAGTTTCCTGCCTAGTTCCTTGCCCAGCCTCCTGTAAACTCTGAACCTTTGGCCACTCCTTTGTACTTCCTATTTAAGCCTGATCTGGAAACTTCCTGATGCCAGATTATTGTGCTTTTGCCAAGATCTAGCTTTGTGTGCTTCATCCTCCCGAATCTTCTACTTATGTACCGACCTCCAGCTACGTTCCAGGACTACGCCTCTGCCTGCTGCCATTTTGCTCTTCACTGCTTGTGTACCGATCTTCGGCTAGACTACGACTACTCTTCTGCTTGCTCCCTCACTCCGGCTGATCTCTTGTGTACCAGACCCTGCTTGTTGACCACGGTTGTGCTGCTGTTTCCTGCGACTGGACTCTGAGCCTGATCCAGTAATCGTGACACAAAGGTTGAAGAGGTGGGGGGTCAGCCTGTCAGCGTTCAGACCATACGCCTCACACTGCATCAAATTGGTCTGCATGACTGTTGTCCCAGAAGGAATCCCTCTTCTAAAGATGATGCATAAGAAAGCCCACAAACAGTTTGCTGCAGACAAGCAGACTAAGGACATGGATTACTAGAACCATGGTGGTAGGAGTGTCATGGTCTGGGGCTGCATGAGTGCTGCTGGCACTGGGGAGCTACAGTTCATTGAGGGAACCATGAATGCCAACATGTACTGTGACATAATGAAGCAGAGCATGATCCCCTCCTTTCAGAGACTGGGCAGTATTCCAACATGATAACGACCCCAAACACACCTCAAAGACGTCCACTGTCTTGCTAAAGAAGCTGAGGGTAAAGGTGATGGACTGGCCAGGCATGTCTCCAGACCTAAACCCTATTGAGCATCTGGGGGGCATCCTCAAATGGAAGGTGGAGGAACGCAAGGTCTCTAACATCAACCAGCTCTGTGATGTCGTCATGGAGGAGTGGAAAGGACTCCAGTGGCAACCTGTGAAACTCTGGTGAACTCCATGCCCAAGAGGGTTAAGGCAGTTCTGGAAAATAATGGTGGCCACACAAAATATTGACGCTTTGGGCCCACTTTGGACATTTCCACTTAGGGGTGTACTCACTTTTGTTGCCAGTGGTTTAGACATTAATGGCTGTATGTTGAATTATTTTGAGGCGACAGCAAATTTATATTGTTATACAAGCTGTACACTCACTACTTTACATTGTAGCAAAGTGTCATTTCTTCAGTGTTGTCACATGAAAAGATATAATAAAATATTTACAAAAATGTGAGGGGTATACTCACGTTTGTGAGACACTGTATATGTTAAAATCAATTACAGTACTTGCCAGTTGAAAATCATTTTAGTCAGTTATATTTTATTTGTTCTGATGTGCTTTTTCACAACTGATCCTTGGGAAATAAAAACTGGAAAGTAATAAGACAAGTTTAAAAGAAACTGATCATGCGTCATGGGGGAGGAAGAAGGTAGGATTAGTGGTAATGAGCAGTAGGAAAAGGTCAGTTTAGCCATAGACAGATATAGACAGAGAGTATATGTAATTGCATTGCTAAAATTTCATTCTGCTATAGAAGCCATGGGAAATTGGGGACACGTTCTTCAAACAACATATAAAGAATGGTGTAACATTGTAGAGTATGGCAAGGGTTTGATGCCTGAAAAGCTTTTTGACAAAGATGGGAAAAATTGCACATATTGCTTATGTTGAAGACAGTGCAGTCCTAACATACATTTTGGCCACGGTGGGTAAGAAGGTCCTCTAAAAAATATTCAAGTCTGATTTTTTTTTGTCAAGCACATGAGCCTGACCTCAGCCATAGCAGGTCCTTGACCTGGCACATAATAATGTTGTGAGGGGACACCTGGGGACTGACAAAACAGAGACATGTATTACCCACTGATTCTACTGGCTAGGAAAGAAAGTTGAAGTAAAGAAATACTCTACACCTTGTCCCAACTTCCAGGGTCACACCTCCTTAGCCCTTTGGTGTCCTAGCCTACAATTCAAGTTCCAGTGAGTGCTTAATCGGATGGGTGTCTGTAATTGAAAGTACAGCTGTTGGGATGCTATTGTTTTTTGGCAGCCCAGCAGTAGTCCTGGTGTGACATCATTCCAGGGGGTGGACTTTGCCCTGACAGCGGCTGTTGTTGGCTTTCCACATGTCTTTCTTTGCAATGGAGGATCCCACTATTCTGCAGAGCTAGGTTCACAGAGACTAAAGCCAGCCATAGATGGTTCAAATCTTGGCTGATCCAGCAGGAACCAACCAAGATGCAAACTGTGTATGGGCAGGCTGAATGTACCAAGTTGATCTATCTATCAACTTGGATACAACCAGCCTGCCAGATTTTACATGCAATTATCGCTATCGGCTGGTATAGCCGCTAGCAATAATCACTGTCTTCTCTCGGTGGGGACGGCTTCCTCCGCTCCCCCTGCTGGGAGACAATAATGTCTGGGCAGGAGGGATTTCTCTGTCAGCACTGTCTGTTTGTGGGATAATCGTGTGAATTTATTTTCTGCAACCTGTGGATGCAGGAAAGAAATCCGCACCCTCTATGGCCTGCCTTAGAGGACTTTCATGGATACACTATGCTGCTTCATCCTCTGTCCAGCTCTCTTCTATGAGTGCAATACTATAGAGACTGTTTTTATTAAACTTCATAGTTTTAATTTCTAAATTTAGAGGCTCCTTCTTGGGCTTGGTGTTTTCTTTTAACCAATTTAAGATTGTGGCTATAGTAGGGAATGTGAATTAAAAAGTTCGCCAACCAGGCAAGAGGTAACCTTATCAACTTTATAACATAAAATTTGTTAAAGCCCTGGAAAAACAGGGAATTAGTGACACCCCTGGTGGGTGTGAGTTTTGAATGTTAGGTTGGTGTGGACATAGTTCAGGTGGCAATTACCTTGTCAAAAGTCCAAACCCAGGAAGCAAAAGGATTTTTGCAAAGGAGCAAGGAGTGTTTCTCTGATTTATCCAGGCTCACTGATGTTATTGGGCATGATATCATTTTTGAGCCCACTGTCAAGGGTTGTGTCATTTCCTACTGCATCCCCGAGGCTCAGAGGAAATGTGTCTCGGATGAGATGAAGAAGATGTTGGTGCTAGGAATAACTAAAGAATCACAGAGTGAGTAGTCAAACCAGATTATGCCTTGGGAATGGAGGAGGAAAGTGTCTCCATTTGTGCATTAAGAGAGCTAGTAAATTAAAAAAAACAGCAAGGTAGGAGCTATACAGACCTAGCTCTGCCCCTTTTCCAAAAAGCAGGTGTGTGCATTTCTAGGCATAGAGGAGTACAACTGATGTTGTGTGCCCAATTTTCCCATCCTGCTTGTGCTATTTACTATTCTGGCTAAGGGTTGGAAGTCTGTCATAGTCAAGTAGAATGCGGATGCTGAAAGGGTCTTCCTGGAGCTCATTGGCACTGTGTCAACATCCTGCCTGGTAACTATCAACGCTTAAAAGGATTTGTCATCCAGACAGAGGCCTATGACATGGGACTTCTTTAGGACATCCACAGAGAAGAGCATCCATGGTCTTTCTCAGCTGCAAATTAACCATGGCTGTGAGAAACTATGCTATTGCACAGGGGTCTCTACAGTTTTTAGTACAAGAGCCACATTATATATTTTTCAAATATTTATGAGCTTAAAAAATCCCGATCAGAGTTCCTCCTTAAGTCAGTAGCCCTATCAGAGTCCTCTTTAAGTTACAGTCCCCCATTACATCAGAGTCCCCATCAGAGTCCCCCTTACATGAGGGTCCCCATCAGAGTCTCCTTACATCAGAGTTCCTATCAGAGCCCCCATTACACCAGAGCCCCCCTTTAGGGAATTTAAGTAGAGACCATAGGCAGTCTCTACAAGCTTAATCCTCAATCTTTGCACATTAAGAACATGCCACTGACCCTGGCTTGTTTTGGGCCACATAAAATCCTGTAGCTGGTATTGGGTGACCACTGCCATAGCAGAATGAGAAGGTTTGGCCATTAGATTTTACCTGGATTAACTTTTAGGTTGTTTGGGCCTATCTCTGACCATGCTCCTCTGATATGCATGCATCGAAATAAGGACACAAGCACCAGGGTGACCTTAAGGGTTCTTGGAACTCCCGAAATTCAGATTTTTGGTGGAGCAGAGACTTAATAAACTTCATCAAAAAGCTGATTCTCCTTTCCAGGTCAAATGTTTTAGCCCTAATGGTGCTTCCACCTCCATCAGGTTGATGTGGGCTCCCAGTTGAAATATTGTGTTGCTTCTGCCGCTTGACAAAAGTCGACTTAGCCCACGTTCACATTGATCCAATTTGACATGTCAAATCGCATGTCAAATCAGAGCCAATTGCTGGCAATTGCACCTTCAGAATCGGTACGACGCCAACTTTGTGGTACAGCACCGGTTCCCAAAAGTAGTTTCTGTACTACTTTTGGGGACTTCGGGGGGCAACTTCAATAGACATCTGTGCAGAAACCTGCACATATGTCTATGAAATCGCCTCAGAAGTCGGACTGAAAT
This sequence comes from Pelophylax lessonae, assembly GCF_965119305.1. NCBI lineage: Eukaryota > Metazoa > Chordata > Amphibia > Anura > Ranidae > Pelophylax > Pelophylax lessonae. The sequence continues at coordinate 630,449,612 of NC_138768.1, read as the reverse complement.
GCCGGCTTGAAATCATGCGAGTTCAGCTGAATTTGCACAATTTCAAAACAGCTTCAGTGTGAACCTAGGCTTAATCGACTTTTGTCGCACTGACATGTTAGAAACATTCCTCCAATTAGCTTCTGAAGCTACTGATCCATATATCCTGACAGAAGTCGATGCCACTGTTAGAATACAATGTTTTAGCACGGTGGAATCCTCCATCCACCTCATTTGTGTGGATAGAGGATCTGTTGCTTTTTCTGTTCAGTCCACTGGCTGACGAAAATCCTAATCATGTATGTCTGGCTTTAGGCCATACATTTACTTCCAAAAGTTTAAAATGGAATATGAACTAGATTGATATGTTTCTGGATTGCTGCAAATTTAGGCAATGATACTTTTAGCTTCAATGCAGAATTATAAGTCACATACTGTATATACATATGCATATTATACTACCATATAATAACTTCAATGTTTTATTGCAGTGATTATAAAGCAATAAAAACAAGTTGTCCTTTTTTTGTAATGCTAAAAAATGTGATGATTTAAAAACCTGACATCTAACAAAAGGCTTTTAAAATTAAGATTATAAAGAAAACAAAATTACAATTATATCAAATAAAACTGTAACATCTCCTGTAAGTGTACTGAGTGATGAGATATAAAGACCTTCTGCATGCATTGCGTGAATACTCTTTATTAAACGATTATGCTGATTTGCATGTATTTTTTTCTGTTTGAATCAAAGGAAAATTCCCTTTTAAACTAATAACTGAGCAGTTAAAAAGCTGTGAGAATTATAACTAGAACCAGCCATAACCAAAATACTTCTATACAAAACCACAAACATTCAGAAAAAGGCATAACTGCAACTCTAAGCATCTACTCACCTCTAAAATGCAACGTTATATATCTGATAAAAAATGAAAAATAGCCTAGGCTATATACAGCGCTTGCCGCAGAAAAACAATTAACTTAATGTATGTGAACCATGTTGAAAACTTATCTTTACAGTATAAGTGAAAATACAAATCAATTAAACACGTGAAAATTAATAAAAAGTTCAAAGGAATTGATAAATAGATAAAAAAGTATTTTCCGTTGGTGAGCAATATATGTGAATGAAATAAATGTAAAATTCAATAAACAAAGTCTTTTCAAGTGGTGATCAGGTGCAAAGTGCTTCTTGCTCAATAAATAAAAGTTTGTGACTTTCGTGACGTGGATTCCTCTTTTCCTGTGGCTTGTGGTAGAAATAAATGACTTACCAGAATTATTGGGTCCTATGTGCTGTATAGCACTAGGACCTACAGCGCTTGGAGGCCGTTCAGGCCGGATTGGGGATCCCCTTTGTGGATGATCCTGGTGGGATACAGGTTAGGTTCCTCCTTACCCGATCTCGATCCTCAGGATATGGGGTTAAAAGAAAGGCTCCAGATAGTGTATTATCATTTTAAAAGTTTATTCATCAAATATTCATAATAATCGGAACGAAGAAAGACTCAAACTCCAAGTTTGCAGGCAAAGAAACCGCTTACAAACACCTCCTAGCAGAGTAGTGAGTGGAGTGTTCCGGCTTGTGTTCCACGTGGTGCGTAGCGTGTTGACGTGCGTTCCACAACCTTAACGCGTTTCGTCAGTTCCTGTGACGTTTTCAAAAGGTAGGAAGGCACTGCGCACTGGCTAGTATTTATACAGAAGACACCGCCCTTCACTCTGCCCTACAATCATCTAATTAATTGCATGCTAATGCGTTGTTATAGTAATGAGGACGCTATTTGAGACAAATACTAGCGGTTGTTATTATTCATATTATATACCAATCGATAGCATGAAATTGATTAAACTAAAACATTAGAACCCAAATTATAACAATCCCAAGATATTATTTATAGCATATAGTGCATATTCATGTGCATAAGTTCATAATAATACCCCCTGTATTCATTATTTAAAATATATAAAAAATGTAATTCAACAATTCTCCTATAGATTGACTCAAATGACACATTAGATAGACGTGATTATCCCATTAAGACGATCATATTAGGTTTTTTTTTATAAAACAGTACCATTAATATGTTTATGGATTGCCAATATAAAAGCTTAAAACATGTACTTATGGATTATATTAAAATTATGAGGTTATAAAATATGTACTTATATATATATAAAATAAGACAGACTTTATAGATAAATAAATAAATATAACATAGTGGGTCGCTTTTCATATTGTTACCCTTCAGAGGGTAGTTGGATATAGTTTAAGTGTAATTGTAAACTGATTAGATTAAACGCCAGAAATGTGCCGCTAATCAACTGTTTTAGCAAATTTTAGCATAGTGGTTCGCTTTTCATAGTGTTACCCTTCAGAGGGCATATTTGCAAAATTTAAAATTTAACATAAAAGTAACAGATTTTACTCGATACTCAACCTTAGGACACGCCAAATTGTCATTTTAAGAGATTGGTGTTAAATATTAAAATGTTAGCAAAGTGGGTCATTTTTCATATTGTTACCCTTCAGAGGGCAGTTGGATATAATTGTGAAATTGTAAACTAATTAGATTAAACGCCAGAAATGTGCCACTAGTCAAAAATGGAAGCTGCCATATTAACTGTTTTAGCAAATTTTAGCATAGTGGGGGAGGGGGGGCTACTGGCAACAACTCCACCCTCCTTATTACTACCAACCCTACCATCCCCCACAACAGCACCAGACCGACTACCCACCACCCCCGCCTCCACATAAAGAACCCAAGGGGGGAAAAAATACAGAGGATGCAGAGGTAGCAGGGGCAAAAAGAAAAAGGGACAACTAGCCCAAGGAATATTTAATTTGAGTGGAGAGCCAAAAAGAACTAGCAGTCCTGGATTTAGGATTCAAATTTGCACCGGATAAATTGTTTGACCCGTTTGAGACATATATAGATATTCAAAGATTCATTAGGAAAATCAACATAAAAAAACATTTTTTAAATAAAACAAACATCAATGTGCACACAGATCAAGAGTTTAAACATAGTGGGTTGCGTAATAAATCTGTTTTTAATCCAAAATGCGCCACAAATCATTTTGTAGATACATTTAAATCCTCACTTGAACAAGACATAAGGTCACGTAAGAAAACATGGCATAAAAAGAAAGAGGATTTATGGGCTGGAATACGAGAGTTAGAAAAAAGAAAAAATGTGGTCATCCGCCCTGCTGACAAGGGGGGGGGGGAATCGTGATCCAAAAAATAGAAGACTATTATGAAGAACTAAACAGATTAGTACAAGATAAGGACACCTACGAAAAACTTAAAGGAAATCCTCTTCCTAAATATAGGAATAAGTGTAATAAAATGTTAAAAAGAGCACATAAAAAAGGCATCCTTGACAAAAAAGACTTCCGTTATCTTCTTCCGGAAGCACCAAAATTACCGGTTATATATCAACTACCGAAGGTACATAAAAACACAGAAAAGCCACCAGGAAGACCAATCATTAGCGGGATTGATTCCCTATTTTCACGTATAGGTGAATATATAGATACCTACCTGCAACCGCTAGTCAACAAATACCCATCGCACCTTAAAGACAGTAAACATCTCATTAATTTATTGAACTCCCTACGCCATAAAGAAGAGATTATCCTTGCTACTATTGATGTAGAATCACTATACACTAATATTGACCAGAAAGACGCCTTGACTGCAGTGGAATGGGCATTGGAGGACCAATTAGATCTGAAACAGGAACAGGAAACTTTCCTTTTAAAATTACTTAAAACAGCCATGAAAAGTAATTATTACTGGCACCAAGGGGACTACTACAGACAGCACAAAGGAGTGGCCAAGGGAGCCAGATACGCCCCAAGCATTGCAAACCTTTTTCTCAGCAAATGGGAATCGGGAGAAATTTTTGGAAAGCCGTGAGAGGAATTGAGAATGTACAGAAGATTTATAGAAAATCCGGCAGGCTTACAGTTTTAAACCATCACAGCAGAATATATAAGTTGTGTCTTGATGACCAATTTGTTCTATGAATTGCTTAAATTTATTAGTTCTCTTGTTGTACCATGTCATCATTGTAATATGACTTTTTGTCTAATTAATTATCTGCAGACCACTATCCAAGGTCACCCCTGAAGAAGGAGTATTCACTGTCACTCCGAAACGCGTTGGGTCAAATACCCTGGGGTCATGTGGTCACTATTTACCTGCTGATGTGATGTAATATACTTAGCTTGCCACATTTTTATATGTCCTTTTGTATTCTTTTCAATAAAATGTTAATTTTTCACAAAATTTATAGTGTTATGTGCAATTAAAATGTATGAGTGCCTATAAAGTCCCACAATCAGGGGAATTTTCCTATTTGCTATAGAAGATTTATAGACGACATTTTTGTCATATGGACAGGTTCTGAGGAAACACTGAAGAATTTTTTGGAAGAAATAAGTATTAATAAATATCAAATTAAGTTCACAGGAACATGGGATAAACATGAAGTTAATTTCTTGGATCTCGCCATTCAACAAACAGAGACAGGCCTATCCACTAAGACATATTTTAAAAACACAGACAGGAACAGTTATATCCCCACACACAGCAGTCACCACCTGAATTGGATCAAGGGGATACCTAAAGGTCAACTCATGCGAATCAAACATAATTGTAGTAGCAAGGAAGATTTTGAAGAACAAAGTAACATCCTGATTACAAGATTTCAAGAGAAAGGATACAAACCTGAATCACTTGAAAAAGTGAAGAAAGAAATACAGGATATGGACAGGGAGAGGCTTCTGGAGGAAAAACCAAAAGAAAATAAAGAACAGATGTTAACTTTTATCTCTAATTTTAATACTCGGTACAAGGATATTGAACATATTATACAGAAACACTGGCCAATTTTACTTAGGGATGAGCAATTGAGAGGATTCTTATCTGATCGTCCAAAATTTGTTTACAGAAGGGGACCTAACCTTAGAGACAAACTAGTGAAAAATATACCGGACCCCCCAAAGAGATTATTCACATTCTTGGACCAAAAGGGCTTCTACACCTGTGGGAGATGTAAACCGTGCAAGACCACAAGAAACAGGAAGCGGAGAAATCTGGAGTTTCAATCTAACACTACTAAGAAAACATACAAAATTTAAAATTTAATAACATGCCAAAGTACAGATGTTACTTATCTTTTAACCTGCCCTTGTAATCTTCAATATGTAGGACGGACTACGAGACAGCTGAGAATTTGTCTGGGTGAACATATTTATAACATCAGAAAAGGTTTTAAATACCATAGTGTATCTAACCATTTCCGCCTTGTGCATAATAAAGATGCTAGCCTAATGTCCTTCTGTGGAATAGATAAAATAGAACAAAACTGGAGAGGAAAAAATATGCGCATTGCAGTTTCACAGAACGAGACCAAATGGATCTACGAACTCTCAACTTTGCAGCCTAAAGGAATGAATATTGACATGGACATCAACTGTTTTATATCTAACCCATAATTTTAATACATTTTAAATATTTAACACCAATCTCCTAAAAAGACAATTTGGCGTGTCCTAAGGTTGAGTATCGAGGAAAATCTGTTGTTTTTATGTTAAAATTTTTAATTTTGTAAATATGCCCTCTGAAGGGTAACACTATGAAAAGCGAACCACTATGCTAAAATTTGCTAAAACAGTTAATATGGCAGCTTCCATTTTTGACTAGTGGCACATTTCTGGCGTTTAATCTAATTAGTTTACAATTTTACTTAAATTATATCCAACTGCCCTCTGAAGGGTAACAATATGAAAAGCGACCCACTATGCTATAATTTTAATATTTAACACCAATCTCTTAAAAAGACAATTTGGCGTGTCCTAAGGTTGAGTATCGAGGAAATTCTGTTGTTTTTATATTAAAAAAATTTAAAATTTTGTAAACATTCCCTCTAATGGGTAACACTTTGAAAAGCGAATCACTATGCTAAAATTTGCTAAAACAGTTAATATGGCAGCTTCCATTTTTGACTAGTGGCACATTTCTGGCGTTTTTATCTAATTAGTTTACAATTTCACTTAAATTATATCCAACTGCCCTCTGAAGGGTAACAATATGAAAAGCGACCCACTATGCTGTAATTTTAATATTTAACACCAATCTCTTAAAATGACAATTTGGCGTGTCCTAAGGTTGAGTATCCAGTAAAATCTGTTGTTTTTATGTTAAATTTTAAATTTTACAAATATGCCCTCTGAAGGGTAACACTATGAAAAGTGAACCACAATGCTAAAATTTGCTAAAACAGTTAATATGGCATTTTGATTAGTGGCACATTTCTGGCGTTTAATCAAATTAGTTTACAATTTCACTTAAGCTATATCCAACTGCCCTCTGAAGGGTAACAATATGAAAAGCGACCCACTATGTTATATTTATTTATTTATCTATAAAGTCTGTCTTATTTTATATATGTAAGTACATATTTTATAACCTCATAATTTTAATATAATCCATAACCATAAGTACATGTTTTAAACTTTTATATTGGCAATCCATAAACATATTAATGGTACTGTTTTATAAAAAACCTAATATGATCATCTTAATGGGATAATCACGTCTATCTAATGTGTCATTTGAGTCAATCTATAGGGGAATTGTTGAATTACATTTTTTATACGGCGGGACGGTGCGGCCATTGTTCTGGGCGGACGTCATATGACGTGATCCCATCAGTCATCGTCACCTGTTTGCCATATACACGCAACCACTTACCGACCGCCTAACGACTATATGCGTCAGCCATTAAAAGCTAAATACTTGGGTTATGGCAGCAGATAGCTGCCATAACCCCGGTATTTTTTTAAACGGCGGGCGGTCGGCTTTCAGATAAGGGTGGTCCCAGTGGCAGATTCGCTGCGGAATTACCCTTATGGTGCAGGGGAAGAGGTGCCCCCCCCTCCCGCCGCGTCCCAGAAGTTTTCCCAGCTTACCGGACCCGCCGGCAGGGAAAACTATCCGATCCCGGATCCTCAGAGACAGGATGTCGAGTGAGGGCAAGATGGCCCTCACTCGACTGTATGGTCTTGGAGGACCGAAGTTACGTCAAAAGTCGTTGCCTAGCAACCGGTTTAAAGGGCCGCTTTTTTTTTTTTTTTTTCCTTTTTCAACAATTTTTTTTTTTTTTTTGTGTAGTTGTGAGGTGTGAGGTCTTTTTGACCCCAGATCTCACAATAAAGAGGACCTGTCATGCCTATTTCTATTACAAGGGATGTTTACATTCCTTGTGATAGGAATAAAAATGATCAAAACATTTTTTTTAAACTGTGTAAAAATAAAAAAATAATAAATAAAATAAATAGGAAAAAAAAATTAAAGCGCCCTGTCCCCGTTAGCTCGCGTGCAGAAGCAAACGCATACGCAAGTCCCGCCCACATATGTAAACGGTGTTCAAACCATACATGTGAGGTATCTCCGCGATATTTAGAGCGAGAGCAATAATTTGAGCCCTAGACCTCCTCTGTAACTCTAAGCTAGTAACCTGCAGAAATTTTTAAAATGTTGCCAATGGGGATTTTTAAGTACCAATGTTTGGCGCCATTCTGTGAGCATGCGCAATTTTGAAGCATGACATGTTGGGTATCTAATTACTCGGCATAACATTATCTTTCACATTATGGAAAAAAATTGGGCTAAATTTACTGTTTTCTTATTTTTTAGTTCAAAAAAGTGAATTTTTTTCAAAAAAATTGCATTTGGAAGACTGCTGCGCAAATATGGTGTGATAAAAAATATTGCAACGATCTCAATTTTATTCTCTAGGGTCTCTGCTAAAAAAAAATATATAATGTTTGGGGGTTCTAAGTAGTTTTCTAGAAAAAAAAAATGATTTTAGCTTGTAAACACCAAGTGTCAAAAATAGGCCCAGTCTTAAAGTGGATAAATGGACAACTTTGTGAAAAGTGCTACTTGGATGTTAGGCCTCTGTATGTGGCTAGGCTGTGTAAAAGTGTTACACATGTGGTATTGCCATACTCAGGAGGAATAGCAGAATGTATTTTGGGGTGCAATTTTTGCTATGTACATGCTATGTGTTAGAAATATTGCATAAATGGACAGCTTTGTGTAAAAAAAATGCGTTTTCATTTTCTTTCCACATTTTCCAAAAACTTGTGGGAAAAAATGACATATTCAAAAGACTCATTATGCCTCAAAAATTATACGTTGGGCTGTTTGCTTTCCAAAATAGGGTAATTTTATGGGGGTTTCAATTGTCCTGGTGCTCCAGGGCCTTCAAAAGTGCGATAGGTTGTCAGGAAATTATATGTGTAATTTGTGCTCCTAGAATGCCGGACGGTGCTACTTGGATGTTAGGCCTCTGTATGTGGCCAGGCTGTTAAAAAGTCTCACACATGTGGTATCGCCATACTCAGGAGGAGTAGTAGAATGTGTTTTGGGCTGTAGTTGCAAGTATACATATGCTGTGTGAGAGAAATAACCTGTTAATACGTCAATTTGTAAAAAAAAAAATCTTCATTTTGCAAAGAGTTGTGGGAAAAAAATTACAACTTCAAAAAACTCACCATGCCCCTTATTAAATACCTTGGAATGTCTACTTTCCAAAAAGGGGTCATTTGGGGGGTATTTGTACTTTCCTGACTTTTTAGTGTCTCAAGAAATGAGATAGGCCTTCAGTACATCAGGTGTGATCAAGTGTGATACATTTTCAATGATTAGCACCATAACTTGTGGACTATATAACTTTCACAAAGACCAAATAATATATACTTATTTGGGTTATTTTTACCAAAGATAAGTAGCAGTATAAATTTTGGCCAAAATTTGTGAAGAAAAATTACTCATTTGCTAAATTTTATGACAGAAACAAAGAAAAATGTGTTTTTTCACAATACTTTCAGTCTTTTTTTATTTATAGCACAAAAAATAAAAAACCCAGTAGTGATTAAATACCATCAAAATAAAGCTCTATTTGTGTGAAAAAAAGGACACAAATTGTTTATGGGTACAGTGTTGCATGACTGAGTAATTGTCATTCAAAATGTGAGAGCGCTGAAAGCTGAAAATCAGTCTGGGCAGGAAGGGGGGTGAAAGTGCACTGTAGGCAAGTGGTTAAATAATGAATATAGGGGGTATTATTATGAACTTATGCACATGAATATGCACTATATGCTATAAATAATATCTTGGGATTGTTATAATTTGGGGTCTAAAGTTTTAGTTTTATCAATTTCATGCTATCGATCGGTATATATTATGAATACTAACAACCGCTAGTATTTGGCTCAAATAGCGTCCTCATTACTATAACAACGTATTAGCATACCATTAATTCGATGATTGTAGGGCGGAGTGAAGGGCGGTGTCTTCTGTATAAATACTAGCCAGTGCACAGTGCCTTCCTACCTTTTGAAAACGTCACAGGAAGTGACGAAACGTGTCAAGGTTGTGGAACGCACGTCAGCACGCTACGCACCACGTGGAACGCAAGCCGGAACACTCCGCTTGCCACTCTGCTAGGAGGTGTTTGTAAGCGGTTTCTTTGCCTGCAAACTTGGAGTTTGAGTCTTTCTTCGCTCCGATTTTTATGAATAATTGATGAATAAACTTTTAAAACTATAATACACTATCTGGAGCCTTTCTTTTAACCCCATATCCTGAGGATCGAGATCGGGTAAGGAGGAACCTAACCTGTATCCCACCAGGATCATCCACAAAGGGGATCCCCAATCTGGCCTGAACGGCCTCCAAGCACTGTAGGTCCTAGTGCTATACAGCACATAGGACCCAACAAGTCTGGTAAGTCATTTATTTCTACCACAAGCCACAAGAAAAGAGGAATACACATCACGAAAGTCACAAACTTTTATTTATTGAGCACGAAGCACTTTGCACCTGATCACCACTTGAAAAGACTTTATTTATTGAATTTTACATTTATTTTATTCACATATATTGATCACCACCGGAAAATACTTTTTTTATCTATTTATCAATTCCTTGGAACTTTTTATTAATTTTCATGTGTTTAATTGATTTGTATTTTCACTTATACTGTAAAGATAAGTTTTCAACATTGTTCACATACATTAAGTTAATTGTTTTTCTGCGGCAAGCGCTGTATATAGCCTAGGCTATTTTTCTATCATCCATTTTAAATCTACAGCTGCTGCCACACAATATATATTTTTATATTTATATCTCACTAATTACACACATATTTTTATATTTTTATCTTATATTTAATCAAAACCTTTTCCGAGGCGCGGGGAGATACACTAGTAAAGTGTTATCTTTTTTCTAACGTTATATATCTGTTAAAACCTCTGGCAGTGAATAACTATTGTTCCGGAAAGAAAAATCAAATCTGCACATGATTCTGTTTTCATCTACATATATTAAGCCTTCACGATTTAGTGCATAAACCCTGTTTCACACAGATGCAATTTCTGATGTGTTCCAAAATGCATGGAATTGCATGACAAGTAAAATAACACAAGTTTCTATGGAGGCCATTCAGATTTATGCAGTGCGATTCCTAAGCGATTTTAAAACGGGTCCTGTGCAATTGCATGTAGATCACTTATATGTCCTAAGTCTTTGCTTTGTCCCTTTTTTTCCATCCTTGGTCCATGTCAGGAGAGAGAGAGACTGACTGACTGTATCCAAATTGTATTAAAAACACATTAGAACCACTTTTTAACAGCATCAACTCGCACTGGAGCTGATCCTTGAAATCACACTAGACACACTGTATTAGTGTAAACCCAGGCTAACAGGCAGTCTAGTCTATCAGGTATGCATAGGTAGTCTTACTCCAAGTCCTAACCCAATTTAGGGGGCTCGCTCTCTCCTCCAACCCCTAGGTTGAATGGTTTTTGGGTAGGGGGAAAGGAATAAGTATAAATATGCCTTGCTACCCCAGCAGCCAGCTCTTTTCTCCACTTTCCGATGCTCCCAGTATGTTGCCATCATCACATGAACTACTGGTTCTGCATTGTAAGTGATGACTTCAGAGAGCTGTGACAGAAGTGAAGCAACTTCTGGGACCAGTCACATAGAGAGGAGGAATCCTGTGGGAGCGAGGGATAGGTGTTTGTACCTATCTCTTTAACCATTAGACATACAGTATGAGCATGTAACCCATGCCGTGCAAAAAAAAAAAAAAACATCATTGTCATTAACTCTTATTCTAGGGACAACTAAACAGTTTGGATTTCCCATCACTTCTTTCTTACAGACAATGGTCACTAGGACAAATAGGTTGAATCAACCTTCTGAAGAAACAGATAACAATGAAAACCTAACAAGGTTTACATTCTCTCCAAATGCTATACAAAATGTAATTAATACGTTTTGGATATACACACATTTTAAAGTATTAAAACTTCAGGCTGTCCCCAGTGGAGAGGTGCAAGAAGAAGATCCAGTGACACTGTCCAGTGTGCCTGCTACACAAAATAATGTGACATTAGAGATCACATGACCAAGCACTGGCGACACATGAGGCAGGGCATTAGTCACTTAAGTTCAGTAGATTAAAAATAGGGTGCCAGTGGTCCCAGACTTTATTGTTCTGGGTTTGTTTATCATGGACATAGCTGTAAGATGTTTTAAAAGATGTACATCTTCAATCTGACTGGATGGGGAGGAAGATTGTTTTCTTCCAGTGACAATTAGGCAGCAGGCTGCCATTAGAATCTTAATTTCCTAGATGGAAAAGCCCAATAACTGTGTTAACAGGTCTAGAGGTACATCCTAGTATGTGAATGTATGAATGAGAGTTAGGGACCTAAGAGGCAGGGACTGATCTGAATGTACAAAGTATATATAAAGGCTGCGTAAATTGATGGAGCTTTATAAGTACCTAAAATAAATAAATAAAATAAATAATATTGTTGTCTGTAATTTTGGATAATAGGTCATTCAGCTTTTTTCAAAATGGGGTCAGTTTTAGACAAAACCAAAGGACATGCGATAAAGAACCCCAATAATGAGCCAACAACTTTTGGTCATATTTCAGGTAAATATAGTTTTAGCATAGCCGTGCACACTGGGAGTGCCGGATTTGCCTGGGCACACCCTAATCACCCAGCACACACAGGGATTGTTCTTAGTCGAAACAGGGTTCCACCTCTGATGCTAGTCCCTTGCCCACCCTTCGATACTGTCACTTGCACACACAGAATCTTGGCTTCTGTGTGTACAAGTGACAGGCTTCATGGGTGGAGCTAGGGGGTTGCAGTGACCTCATCGATACTCCCGTCACAATGAGACATCCCTACTACTGACCCAGGTGCAGAACTACCTAATTACCTTCACAGAGGCTACTGGAGCGGTCCCGGCTGTGACTCTCCTTCTGCCCGCTCCTCACCTACCTCTGTCTTTCTTATGCTGTCCTCCGGTTAGGCTCTGTGAATCTGATGACTATTCCATGATGACCATATTTGTACAAGTATATCTTTATAGTGCAATAGTGTACCACAAGTCCAGTGTCTGCCAGATCTTTCTGGAGGGATCGTGCAGTCAAACGTGGGTTTTGAATTGTTTTTCTCACAATCCTGTGAGCTGTTCTGTCTGATATTTTTCTTGGTCTTTCAGATCTTGCTTTAATTTCCACTGTTCCTGATGACTGCCATTTCTTAATTACATTCTAAACAGAGGATATTGACATCTTAAATTTGCTTTGCTATCTTCTTATAGCCTTCTCCAGCTTTGTGAGCGTCAACTATTTTCAGTTTCGGTTTTCTAGGCAACTGCTTAAAAGATCCCATAGTGCTGATTGTTGGGGCAAGGTCAGATGAATCTGGGCATTTCAAACCTTTGAGATTGACATCACCTTCCCAGACGATGATTGAGAACAATCCATGACACTGGCAGGTTTCAGCCTTGCAAGGGCAGTGCATGCTGTAAATTCTGCAGGGTGCCCAAACTTTTGCAGATGCCATTTTTTTGTTTTCTGTAATTTTGAAAGTGTCTATGATGGAAATAAAATCTAGCTTTTGTTGACATATTATAAGAATGTCTAATCTGTAATTTGATGCCTTTTGGAAAATTTTCCATCTTTCCTTGGCTTCTTTATGCACATTAATACAAATTTATACCTGGGGTGCCCAAACTTTCGATCACCACTGTATATATATATATATATATATATATATATATATATATATATATATACATACATACAGTATATATACAGTATGTCACAAAAAGATGGCCTAGGCTATAAAAAGATTGCCAAGACCCTGAAACTGAGCTGCAACACAGTGGCCAAAACCATACAGCAGTTTAACAGGACAGGTTCCACTCAGAACAGGCCAGCCATAGTGGACTAAAGAAGTTGAGTGCACGTGCTCAGCGTCATATCCAGAGGTTGTCTTTCGGAAATAGACGTATGCGTGCTGCCGCCATTGCTGCAGAGGTTGAATGGGTGGGGGGGGGGGTCATCCTGTCAGTGCTAAGACCATAGGCCGCACACTGCACCAAATTGGTCTGCATGACTGATGTCCCAGAAGGAAGCCTCTTCTAAAGATGATGCACAAGAAGGCCTACAGTTTGCTGAAGACAAGCAGACTAAGGACATGGATTACTGGAACTGGAAGGTGAGGAGTACAAAGATAAGTGTGTCTTGCCTACAGTCAAGCATGGTGGTGGGAGTATAATGGTCTGGGGCTGGATGGGTGCTGCTGACACTGGAGAGCTACAGTTCATTGAGGGAACCATGAATTCCAACATGTACTGTGACATACAGAAGCAGAGCATGATCCCCTCTCTTCGGAGACTGGGCCACAGAGCAGTATTCCAACATGATAAAAGCCCCAAACACACCTCCAAGATGACCACTGCCTTGCTAAAGAAGCTGAAGGTCAAGGGGATGGACTGGCCAAGCAAGTCTCCAGACCTAAACCCTATTAAGCATCTGTGGGGCATCCTCAAACCGAAGGTGGAGGAGCACAAGGTCTCTAACATCCATCAGCTCCGTGATGTAGTTATGGAGGAGTGGAACAGGACTCCAGTGGCAACCTGTGAAGCTCTGGTGAACTCCATGGCCAAGAGGGTTAAGGCAGAGCTGGAAAGTTTTGGTGGCCACACAAAATATTGACACTTTGGGCCCAGTTTGGACATTTTTACTTAGGGGTGTACTCACTTTTGTTGCCAGCGGTTTAGACAGTAATGGCTCTGTGTTAAGTTATTTTGAGGGGACAGCAAATTTACACTGTTATACAAGCTGTACACTCACTACTTTACATTGAAGCAAAGTGTAATTTCTTTAGTGTTGTCACATGAAAAATTATAATAAAATATTACATATATACACACACACTCTTTGGGGTGCACACCCTAAGGACAATAGGCTGTGGATATGTATGAGTTTTAGCATGTCTTGGGTGTAGTACCACTGGAAAAAAAAATTTAAAATTCACTCTATCCCCATATTATTTTCCAATTTTCCAGTGGAAGTTCATGTCCCAGTACAGTTTCCCAGGTTTTCATGTATGGATATTTAGGAGGATCTGGCTATAAAGATTTTTTATAAATGTTGGAGATCAAACGAAAGGAATCTCCATATTCCTTTGTAAAGGGATCAAATTTGGAAAGCACAAAGCGTTTGAGAGTGTGTGAACATACACAAAAGGATTTTAGTTGGTAAACACGTTTAACTACCTCAATACTGGGCACTTAAACCCCCTTCCTTCCCAGACCAATTTTCAGCTTTTAGCGCTGTTGCATTTTGAATGACAATTGTACGGTCATGCAACACTGTACCTAAACCAAATTTATGTCATTTTTTCCCCACAAATAGAACTTTCTTTTGGTGGTATTTGATCAACGCCAGGTTTTTTTCTTTTTTGGTGCACAAATAAAAAAAGACCGAAAAGTTTGAAAAAAAAAAAAAGTTTTTTTGTTTAGGTTATAAAATTTTGTAAATAGATACGTTTTTCCTGCACTGATGAGCACTAATGATGCCGCACTGACAGGCACTGATGAGGAGACACTGATGGGGTGGCACTGATGGGGTGGCACTGATATGCAGCACTGATGGGCACTGATAGGTAGCACTGATATGCATCACTGATGGGCACTGATATGTGGCACTGATATGTGGCACTGATATGCAGCATTGGTGGGCACTGATAGGCAGCGCTGATGGGCACTGATAGGCAGCACTGATGGGGACTGATCGGCAGCACTGATGGGCACTGATGGGCACTGATAGGCGGCACTGATAGGTGGCACTGATGGGCGGCACTGATCGGCACTGATGGGGGGCACTGATGGGCACTGATAGGTAGCACTGGTGGGCAATAATGGGCACTGGTGGGCGGCACTGATAGATGGCAATAACGGGCACTGGTGGGCAGCACTGATAGATGGCATTGGTGGGCAGCACTGATAGGGGGCACCACTGGCAGGCTCTCTTAGCCCTGTTTGCCATCCCTGGTGGCCATGGTGGGCATCCCTGGTGGTCATGGGTGGGCATCCCTGGTGGCTCTAGTGGCACCCCCTCCCCCCAGGGCTGCACTGGTAACCAGCACAGACCCTCCCTGTGATCAGTGAGTAATTAGAAATACTCACTGATCCCCCCGGCTGCAGCACCGATCCTCTCCTCTTCTCCTCACTGACAGGATCTGTCAGGAGGAGAAGAGATCGAAGCCGTTACAACGGCTGTATTGACATTACATGACGGCTGTGATTGGACACAGCCGTCATGTGATCAGGAGGGCCAATCACAGGGCCCTCCTGCCGCATCTTGTTGCTCTGTGTCCTAGGGACACAGGCACATTGAGATCGCGCCGCTGCGCGTGCCCGCGGCGGCGCGATCTCTCTCCTTCTGAAGGACGTTCCGGAACGTCCGATCAGAAGGACGAGACTCCCACCCGGCCGTATATGTACAATGGCCCGGGTGGGAGGTGGTTAATAAAAACCGATCTCATTATTAAATGACTGAAATTTTTTTTAATAATCTTTATTAACATTTTCACATACTCTTATTGTGAGTCATGATTACAGTTTTAAATAGGTAAACACTGCTGCCTTTAAGTTACAGTGGCAGGCTGAAAGCTTATTTTTTTTAATATCCTTTTAGCCTGCATGTGAACACTATGTCAAGAATCACTCCCAGTTGTCCATGGTGATTGCGGCTGTCAGTTGGATTGAAGGCTAATAGCCGGGCAAAGTGTCAGCTGGCTCTAAAAGGAGGACCTTTTTTAAAGTTTTTAGCAAGAGGCACTGTGTTGGGGAATTTAAATATATAGACCAAGAGTCTCCAAACTTTCGAAACAAAGGGCTATTTTTTTGTCCTTCAGACTTTAGGGAGGCCAGACTGTAGCCATTGGGAGTAGACATTTTTCAGCAGGAGTAAACAGTGCATCTTTGGCACTTTAGAGGGAAGAATAGTGCACCATTGGTGGTGTCAAAAGGAAAGATAGTGTCCCATCGTTGGTGTCAATGGGAGAAATAGTGCCCTTTTGTTGATGTCTGCAACAGAAATTATGCCCCATTGTTGGTGTCAGTAGGAGAAATAGAGTCTTGCATCAGTGGGAGGAAAAGTATCCCAAGGACCGGATAAAAGGCCAGCAAAATGGCGCATATGGCCCCCCCTGGCCACAGTTTGGAGACCACTGATGTAAACCATGGGTGCAAAGGGTATGATCTGTACTGTTTAGAAAAAAGTTAGGCTTTCTTGTCTAAAATGCATTACTGGTTATGAGCGGCTTATATGGGCTGGCAATCTATCTTTCCTATGAAACTGTCAACTGCAATTGTCAAGGTTCACCTTCAGAAAATATGTCTATAAAAGCTATAACTTTCTGTTGCATAACTGTCATAATACAGAATAAATTCAGACACCACCAGCACTGTAGTTGTGACTAATTAACATCACCAGTAGCTGCTAAGTAAGAAAAAGAATCCTTTGTCCACAAGCCAGTATCTACTCTCTTAGCCACAGCCGCCGTGCCTTCCAGCTGCCTTCAGCAAATTGCCTGCAAACCAAAAAAATATATAAATATTATCTAAAATGTTGTACATTTTGTGCAACAGATTTCTTTGTTTTGAAGCTTCATCAACCATCACCACTGACTACTGCTGTGCTTTACCATCTTCCCATCAAAAAAATTAAAAAACAAAACACATGCCACAAATATAGCCCATAGTGACCTTTACTTTTATCAAGTTCAAGATTTAGAGCCTGAAAAATCAAGGATATTCACTGAAACATAATATTGTAAAAAAAAAAAAAATGAAACTGCTTGCATACCTTGGGTATGCTACATAAGCCCAAAAAACTTAATTGAAGCACAAAGGGTGTACATACCACACCCTATCACTCTGACCCTGCTGCCACTGCCCTGCTACTCTTTATCTATCAACATGACAGCCTAGACCAGGTGGTAAAAGCATTGCTTTTGAACAGGCTTTGTAAACACTGTTTAGAAGGATAATTTAGAAATACAAAGTAACATTATTGTTACTTTTGATTTAGTCTGTTTCATTTCATTTTCCATTTTTTTAATAAAATGTATTCATGTATTCAACTCCTATTAACCCTTAGTCACCATGATTATCCCCCTTCCCCTTAGCTATTTTTGTACAATTGTTTTTATTTTTTTATATTTCTTTAACCATTGTTATTTGAACATTTTTTTATTTAACATTTTCTGAACATTTTTATTTTTTTTATTGGTTATTTTTTGTTGCATTAAAAACATGTTCAAATTAAAAAAAAATGACCTTTTTAGTAACTTTGTCATGCTTTGTACCAAAAAAACATAATATTAGTGTCATTATAAATAGGACAAATTATATAATAAAATGTAAAATGTTATCTACAGTAGCGCTGTTTTTTTTTTTTAAACTAAGAGTAGTAGCATAAAATTGCTTTTTGTTTTAATTTTCAGTTTTTTTCATAATTTTGTTTATAGATTGCATAGTAAATAAAATACTTTTTGCAAGACAATATTGCCAAATGACAACCTTGCTTGTCCATTTTAAGTATGGACAACATTTTTGCCAAATAAAAAGGTCCATAGCAAAAATTTAAAAATTGCTCTCGCTCATACATGCATACAGGGGCAGGAGCTGAAGTGGTTAAGGCAAACTGATTTTAAGTAATGATTGCTACAGATGAACCTAATTGACTTTACTTTCACTTCAATGACTGATTAAAACAGTATTAATTACATGAGTTCTATGGCTGCTTAAATGAATCTAATTATTAATGGAACCATGAACATGTATAATTTAGATAACAATGTTGCCTTGAGGCCAGCTTTGTCTGATTTAAACTTTTCTGGAGCTCTGTTTATAGAACTCTATATCTGAAGGTCAAATTACAAACAGAGCTGAATGTGTGAAATGATTGCCCCCTTCCCACATTCCTGCTTACTTTATTCAGACAGGGTTGTACAGCATTTCAATCAGAGAGCCCGGAAGAAAACACATATTGCATCATCTTAGGTGCTCCCTGGGTCAAAGGCAAACTCAGGCTTGGTATAGTGAGTATATCAGGCTAGCACTCCATATACAGAAAATGCAGAAACATGCATATTTAATGATTTTTACACATGGTCTAACATCAGATACTAGGTTCAAACAAATAAGTACTAAAGCAATCACTGAATTATCAGAAATGCAGTCAGTGTACATAGCAAATACAGCATAAAAACAAAATTTAATGTGCAGTAAAGCAGTTACCCAGTATGTAGCTCAGAGGGAGAGGGAGTGAGGTCTCAAAGTTCAATCTTCTCCACTGCTACTTCCACATCTGATGTCTTCCTTCTTCAGGCACTGATGACGTAACTTCCACTAATGCTTTCTTTTTCTTTAAATTCTTTATTTAAAACGGTTACAGGTTTGTACAATAGAACTATAAGAGATCTACTTAGACAAAGTTGGAGGTCTGTTACCAACATAAAGTAAGGCATAAAAAAGACATAATGAAAGGGGTAAACTAAACTACCCTTAATACAAAACACACACAGCTTTTAACCACTTAAGCCCCGGAAGATTTTACCCCCATTCGGACCAGGGGGTATTTTACGACTCGGCACTGCGTGACTTTAACTGACAATTGTGTGGTCATGCAATGTGGTACCCAAACAAAATTTACGTCCTTTTTTTCCCACAAACAGAGCTTTCTTTTGGTGGTATTTGATCACCTCTGCGCTTTTTATTTTTTGCGATATTAATAAAAAAAGAGTGAAAATTTTGCAAAAAAATGACATTTTCAACTTTGTCTTTTAAAAAAATATCCAATATACTCAATTTATGTATTTTTTTTTGGCCAAAATATATTTAGCTACATGTCTTTGACAAAAAAAAATTAAATGAGCGTATTTTTATTGGTTTGCGCAAAAGTTATAGCGTCTACAAACTATGGTGTAAATACTGAAATTTACGCAGCTTTAATTTTTGACTGCCTAACTCATTTCATGAAGTGCTAAAATGGCAGGGCAGTACAAGACCCCCCCAAACTACCTCTTTTTGGAAAGTAGACATCCTAAGGAATGTTCTGAGAGGCATGTTGAGCTCATTGAATATTTCATTTTATTTTTTTTTTTTTTTTTTACACAAAGTTGTCATTGAAATGATATATTGCTCACACATGCCATGGGTATATGTGTAATTACACCCCAAAATATATTCTGCTGCTTCTCCTGAGTACAGGGATACCACATATGTGGGACTTTTTGGGAGCCTAGCTGTGTACGGGACCACAAAAACAAATCCCCACCATCAGAATTTCAAAGGGCGTACATTTTTCATTGCATTTTCTCACTACCTCTAACGGTTTAGGAGGCCCTGAAATGTCAAGATACCACAAAACCCCCCCAAATGACCCCATTTTGAAAAGTAGACACCCCAAGCTGTTTGCTGAGAGGCATGGTGAGTCCATGGAATATTTTATATTTTACCACAAGTTTTGGGAAAATTACTATTTTTTTTTTTTATTTTTTTTTTTTTACACAACGTTGTCACTAAAAGATAAAATTCTCACACATGACATGGGTATATGTGGAATGACACCCCAAAATACATTCTGCCACTTCTCCTGAGTATGAGGATGCCCCATGTGTGAGACTTTTTGGGAGCCTAGCTGTGTACAGGACCGCGAAAACCAATCAACACTCCCAGGTTTTCTAATGGCGTAAATTGTGCATGTCACCTCTGCACTACCTGTCACAATTTCGGAGGCCCTAAAATTCCAAGATAGCACAAACCCCCCCCCCCCAAATGACCCCATTTTGGAAAGTAGACACCCCAAGCTATTTGCTGAGAGGCATGGTGAGTCCATGGAATATTTTATATTCTGCCACAAGTTCCGGGAAATACATATATATATATATATTTTTTTTTTTCACAAAGTTGTCAGTAAATTAAATATTGCTCACACATGCCATGGGTATATGTGAACTGACACCCCAAAATACATTCTGCTGCTTCTCCTGAGTACAGGGATACCCCATGTGTGAGACTTTTTTGCAGTCTAGCCGAGTACAGGTCCCCGAAAACCAGTCCCCGCTTTCAGGCTTTCCAAGGGCGTAAATTGTTGATTTCACTCCTGACTACCTATCACAGTTTCGGAGGCCCTAAAATTCCAAGATAGCACAAAACCCCCCCAAATGACCCCATTTTGGAAAGTAGACACCCCAAGCTATTTGCTGAGAGGCATGGTGAGTCCATGGAATATTTTATATTTTGCCACTAGTTCCGGGAAATATATATATATATATATATATATAATATATATATATATATTTTTTTTTTTTACACAAAGTTGTCAGTAAATGATATATTGCTCACACATGCCATGGGTATATGTGAACTGACACCCCAAAATACATTCTGCTGCTTCTCCTGAGTATAGGGATACCCCATGTGTGAGACTTTTTTGCAGTCTAGCCGAGTACAGGACCCCGAAAACCAATCATCGCCTTCAGGCTTTCCAAGGGCGTAAATTGTTGATTTCACTCCTGACTACCTATCACAGTTTTGGAGGCCATGAAATGCCAAGACAGCACAACCCCCCCCCCCCCCCCAAATGACCCCTTTTCGGAAAGTAGACACCCTGAGCTATTTGCAGAGAGGCATGTTGAGTGTTTTGCAGATCTCACTTTTTGTCACAAAGTTTTGGAAATTGAAAAAAGAGGAAAAAAAATGCATTTTCCTGTTTTTTCTTCATTTTCCAAAAAAAAATGAGAGCTGCAAAATACTCACCATGCCTCTCAGCAAATAGATTGGAGTGTCTACTTTGCAAAATGGGGTCATTTGGGGGGGTTTGTGCAATCTTGGCTTTTTAACGACTTCAAAAGTGTGATAGGTAGTAAGGAGTGAGATCAACAATTTACGCCCTTAGAAAGCCAAAAGGTGCGCATTGGTTTTCCGGGTCCTGTACGCGGCTAAACTGGCAAAAAGTCTCACACATGGGGTATCATTTTACTCAGAAGAAGCAGCAGAATGTATTTTGGGGTGTCATTTCACATATACCCATGGCCTGTGTGAGCAATATATCATTTACTGACAACTTTGTGTAAAAAAATAAAAAAAAAATTTTTCCTGAAACTTGTGGCAAAATATAAACTATTCCATGGACTCACCATGCTTCTCAGCCAGTAGCTTGGAGTGTCTACTTTGCAAAATGGGGTCATTTGGGGGGGGTTTGTGCTATCTTGAAATTTCAGGGCCTCTGAAACTGTGACAGGTAGTCAGGGGTAAAATCAGCAATTTACGCCATTAGAAAACCTGAAGATGTGGACTGGTTGTCGGGGTCGCGTACACAGCTAGGCTCCCAAAAAGTCTCACACATGTGGTATCCCTGTACTCAGGAGAAGCAAAAGAATGTATTTTGGGGTGTCATTTCACATATTCCCATGGCATGCATGAGCAATATATCATTTAGTGACAACTTTCTGTAAAAAAACAAAAAAAAAAAAAAATAATAATAATTTTCCCGAAACTTGTGGCAAAATATAAAATACTCCATGTACTCACCATGCCTCTCAGAAAAAAGCTTTGGGTGTCTAATTTTCAAAAAGGGGTCATTTGGGGGGGGGGGGGGTTTGAACAGTCCCGGCATTTTATGCTCAATCTTAGCCACACATCACCCACTCTTCTAACCACTTGAAAACCAAGCCTTTTCTGTGCCTTTTTGTTTACATGAAAAAATATATTTTTTTTACTAGAAAATTACTTTGAACCCCCAAACATTATATATTTTTTTAAAGCAGAGGCCCTATAGAATAAAATGGTGGATGTTGCAAATTTTTTTGTCACACGGTATTTGCGCACAGATTTTCCAAACGCAATTTTTGCGAAAAAAATACATTTTTTTTAAATTTATTGCACAAATACACTATATAATTCCAATTTTTTTGGTAAAATTTAAAAGATGATCTTATGCTGAGTTCATAGACACCTAACATGACATGCTTTAAAAATTGCGCATGCCTGCGCAGCGGCAAAAACATACGTACATTTTTAAAAACCTTTAAAAGTCTCTACAGGTTACCACTTTAGACTTACAGAGGAGGTCTACTGCAAGAATTACTGCACTTGATCTGGCGATCGCGACGATACCTCACATGCATGCTGCAATTGCGGTTTACATATGACACTAGACCACCGCTTGCGTGCGCCATTGCGCGCAAGCACCCGGGGGAAAGGGGGGGGGGCTCAATTTATTTATTTTTTATTTTTTCTTTTGCTTTTTTATGTTATTTTGACACCTTTCCTTTAATTTTTTTTTTAAATCATTTTTATTGTTATCATCAGTGAATTTAAATATCCCCTATGATAGCAATCTGTGGTGACAGGTACTCTTTTTTTAAAAAAATTGGGGTCTTTTAGACTCTAGATCTCTCCTCTGACCTTAACGCATCTGACCACACCAAAATTGGTGTGATAAAATACTTTCCCAATTTCCCAATGGCCCTGTTTATTTCTGGCGAAACAGAAGTCATAAAATGCTCGTAGCCTCCGGCATCTTAGGCCATAGAGATGATTGGAGCCATTCTCATCTCCAATTAGCTCTATGGTTAGATAATTGAACCGCCGGCTGCACTCTCGGGTTAACCGGTGGGACAGGAGAGCCCGAGAAAAACCATGGAAGGCTGCGGAAGGCGGCGGTGGGGGGGGGGAGGCCCCTCCCACTGCATGTAAAAGCAGTCTAGCAGCCAATTACCTGCTAGGATTGCTTTTACATGTAAGCCGACCGCTGGCTGTAAAAAACGATACCAAGATGATGCCTAAATCTGCAGGCATCATCCTGGTATAACCACTCAAAGTCCAGCAACGTACCAGTACATTGCTGGTCCTTGTTTGGCATATAGGTTTTTTTTTTTTTCATGCAGCCTGTGGGCTGAACGGAAAAAAAGAGAACCTATCAGAAATCAGCACAGGAATAATGCGTAGTATTACTCATCATTAACCGCCCAAACAACCACCCACTGAATTTAATGATGGGTATACACGACACTATCCACGTATACCAAAATAGGATTTTAACTGCAGTGCTGAAATCAGAAAATCACCACAGCTGCTATCAGCAAAGGTATCCATATATGCTGAGCGCAAACACTGTTTGTGTCAGAATATATAAAATCAATGCGTGGTAGCCGAAGAGTACCTGCAAGAGAAACAGGTCACAAAAGAATGAAAAAACAAACAAAGGACATTGAAAAATGTATAGTAGGAAGGAGTAGAAGGACATATAAAATTACTGACACCACAACAGTTTTTGGATCCTTTTATTTTTCTTTCTAACTGTTCCTTTATTTCTTGATTTGGGACTGCGATCTTCTGCGATCTTCTCTTCCAGCTTGGGTCTCTCAAAATGTCGATGGACATCCAACATCCTTCGAGACCCTGTGATTGTGTGCCCTCCACTAGTGTATGGTAGCGCTCGAAACATTCCCCGATGCAGAGACCAGGTTGGTCAGGACATTTGGGACAATAATAGCGGGTGTCACGCCTAAATCCGCGCTTGCTACAGACACAACATCTTCTTTGGGGCCATCTTTGGGTAGGGTACTCGGGAGGACATGTGAAAAATGCCTCTCATGCAGCCGGCTCACTGCATCTGGAAGGGGAAGTGGGGCAGGCATGCCTCCTGGGTACAGGTAGGCAAGGATGATCTCTTCCTGGAATTCCCGGAAAGATCCAGTTCGTCCTGACGCCCTGTATAGGACAAAGGCGTTCAGCATAGCCAATTGGTATAGGTAAACAGACACTTTTTTGTACCAGCGTCTGGCTTTACGGGCAACTAAATACGGCGCCAAAAGCTGGTCGTTAAGGTCCACCCCTCCCTTATTAAGGTTATATTCGTGGACACAGAGGGGTTTCTCCATAACGCCAGTTGCCGTAGGAATTTGGATCGTCGTGTCTGGGTGAAGGGAGGAGAGAACATAAACATCCCGTGTATCCTTCCACTTCACCGCAAGCAATTTGTCCGTTTTCAAGCAGGCTCTCGCCCCCCAACTAAGACGGGAATCTACAAGCCGTTGGGGGAAGCCCCGGCGATTAGGTCGCACGGTGCCACATGCGCCAATTTGTAAATCGAGAAGGTGACTAAATAGTGGCACGCTTGTGTAAAAGTTGTCCACGTACAAATGGTACCCCTTTCCGGATAAGGGTGACACCAAGTCCCAAACGATCTTACCGCTGCTCCCTATGTAGTCTGGGCAGTTGGGGGGCTCCACACAGCTATCTTTTCCCTTATAGACCCGGAAACTAACTGTATAGCCTGTGGCCCTGTCACACAATTTATACAGTTTGACCCCGTACTTGGCACGCTTGCTGGGGAGGTACTGTTTCATAGCAAGGCGGCCAGTAAATTTAATCAGGGACTCGTCAACGCAGACAACTTGTTCGGGGGTAAACAAGGCTGCAAACCGCTGATTGAAGTGGTCTATGAGGGGCCGAATTTTGTGGAGCCGATCGTATGCAGGGTCTCCCCGAGGACGACAGATTTCATTGTCGCTGAAATGCATAAATCGCAGAATTTGCTCATATCTCGTCCTGGACATAGAGGCAGAGTACATGCGCATATGGTCAACTGGGCTAGTGGACCAATATAGCCGCAATTCACTCTGTTTAGTTATGCCCATGTGGAGTTAAAGGCCCAGAAAGATTTTAAATTCGGAAACCGTTATAGGTTTCCAGCCCAATCGTCTGGCAAGGTGCGAATTTGGGTTGGCGGCGATGAATTGTTGTGCATATAAATTTGATTGATCCACAATAGATCTGTAAAGATCTTCCGTGAAGAACAGCTCAAAAAAGTTCAGGGGCGTAAAACCAGCTGTCTCCACGTGGATTCCAGGTTGGGCGGTGAATGGGGGAAGTACTGGCGCTGTAGTATCAGTGGGTTGCCAATTAGGAAATGCCAGCGCATCAGGGAGGGCACTATGGGCTCTACGGGCCTGTCTTCGAATACGCGGTGGCTGCGGGCCACTACTTGTGCTAGCCACCGCACCAGCTTCAACTGCACTTAGGGGACTCGCCACGTCACCAAGTGTTACTGCAGTGCTGGTTGTACTAGGTCCAGGGTGTACTAGGCCGCTGGCGCTTGCCAGGTCGTCAGAAGGATGAGCGGCACTAGTACCCACACTCTGCTCCATACGAGCACCCTGCGATTCCTGCATCTCAACAACTTCAGAATGGGGTCGGGTACGCCTGGGTCTAACAGGGACCCATCTGTCGTCTTAGCTATCTGTCAGGGAGCCGCTGCCGTCATCAGGTTCATATACTGACACTAATTCGGTCATTGTAGCTTCCCCTTCGCTATCAGATGACCCGGTCAGCATATAACTGAGAAGCTCTTCATCACTGTACGAACGTTTAGACATTTTGGTAACTAAATTTACCTGTACAGTGATGCGACTCACAGGTAATAAAAGCACCTGGTTGTCGAAGATTATTTCAAGCGCTACAAAAAAACTGCTAATGCTAGCAGGGATCAGGCCTGACTCTGCTAACACAGCGGTTTTGTGTCTTGTGTTTTTTTGCAAGTGACAGTAATCTATTGATTACTACACTTGCCTGGGTGAAAGGGTTAAACGCAGGTGCTGGCCGGAATCAGTGCTGATCGTGCAAACACCGCGTTTTGGGAACCCTAAACTATGGGGGCGCTAGTATAGTTCTGATCAGATCAGATATTGATCTGTTCAAACACTATACTAGAAATGGAAGTGTATGTGCGTGCGTGCGTGCGTGTGTGGTAATCAAGGGGTTACTTCTAAACTATGCGCCGGGGATCTGGGGGGGGGGTGGCGGGGACCCTAAACCTCCTTTGGGAAAGAAACTAGCTCGCTAGCGCAACCTCAAGTCACAATGACACCAATACAAAATACAGTAAAAACAGTATATTATGTGTGTATTAGTGCTAATGTGACAGAGGGTGTAGGGGTTAACGGGATGTGATCAGGGGGGGATCAGGGGATTAAATCTTTATTGGAAGGGACTGGCGGGTATCCTAAGGATAAAAGGAACGGTGGCAAGCGCTAAACCTGGTCACAAGTCACACTTATACGGGTATATAGAAAATGCTATATACTGTATACAGTGTGTGTTGTGGCAGGGGGTGTAGGGGTGATCAGGGGGGATCAGGGGTTAAATCTTTATTGGGCGGGTGGCGGGGACCCTAAACCTCCTTGGGACACAAACTTAGTCGCCTGCGCTAATTCTTTTCACAATGACACTAATACAAATATACAAAAACACTGTATATTACGTTTGTATTAGTGCTGATGTGAAAGAGGGTGTAGGCAGGGGCGTAACTACAGGGGTTGCAGGGGTTGCAATCGCTACCGGGCCCCATGCTCCAGGGGGACCGGTAGCAAACCAGTGGGTGAACTTCCAGGATCGCAAAGGTCACACTTGCGACCGGACCCTGGCATTGCACCACTGTGGGGAGGCCCCAAGATTGCAGGAAGGGGACCCACAAGATTGCAGGAAGGGGGCCCACTGCAGAACTTGTGAAAGAATCCTGCTGCGGGACCATAATAAAAGGCCATGCAACAAGTGTAAAGAGCCCCAGGATTAGTGGGAAGAGCCCTGGGCTTGAAGGCAAGGGCCCCCGGCCAGGGGTCTGGGGGGCCCTTCATGGTTTCTTGCATCAGGGCCCTGAAGGTTCTAGTTACGCCTCTGGGTGTAGGGGTTAACTAACGGTGATCAGGAGGGGATCAGGGGCTTAAATCTTTATTAGGGGGGGTGGCGGGTAATTCAAGTGGAAAAAGGGGGGTCGCAAGCGCTAGACCTGACCACAAATCACACTTATACGGGTATATAGCAAAATGCTATATACTGTATATGGTGTGTGTTATGGCAGGGGGTGTAGGGGTGATCAGGGGGGGGGGTCAGGGGCTTAAATCTTTATTGGGCGGGTGGCGGGGACCCTAAACCTTCTTGGGACAGAAACTTAGTCGCCTGCGCTAATTCTGATCACAATGACACTAATACAAAAATACAATAACACCGTATATTGCGTTTGTATTAGTGCTGATGTGACAGAGGGTGTAGGGGTTAACGGCGGTGATCAGGGGGGGGTCAGGGGAGATCAGTGGGTTAAATCTTTATTAGGGGGGGGTGGGGGGTAATTTGAGTGGAAAAGGGGGGGGTCGCAAGTGCTACACCTGTTCACAAATTA
This sequence comes from Pelophylax lessonae, assembly GCF_965119305.1. Classification (NCBI taxonomy): domain Eukaryota; kingdom Metazoa; phylum Chordata; class Amphibia; order Anura; family Ranidae; genus Pelophylax; species Pelophylax lessonae. Next base: position 630,421,977 of record NC_138768.1, on the reverse strand, counting down.
CACTTATACAGGTATATAGGTAACTGCTATATGCTGTATATAGTGTGTGTTGTGTCAGGTGCTGTAGGGGTTAATTGGGGGGGCGATCGGGGGTGAAATGTGCCTATCTAGCTGTGTGTTGGTGCTTGGTGCAATTACTCACAGTTAGATGTGCTCTCCTCTCACGCTGGATCCAAAAAGACCGTTGTGAGGGGAGGGCACATCTCCTCTAAGCCTGTGTTTACATTTCACAGGCTTAGAGGGTGATCTGATTGGGCAGGACCGATCAACAGGTCCAGACCAAAAATGATTGGCCTGGACCTGATGACTGATCGGTTCTGAACCCAATCGAGCCATCGGTGGTGGCGGGGGCGCGCGGGAGCGCGCACAGGGCCGGCAAAAAGTGCTGACGTAGGCCTACGTCAGTTTGCCTGGCCGGGGCTGAGTGCCGACGTAGATCGTCGTGCGCCGGTCGTAAAGTGGTTAAATAAATAAAGTAAAACAGAGAAGATTATTTTTTCAAGCAAGTTTCACCAAGGCAGTTTAACAAGCAAAATTGGCCACCTTGGTGAAACTGTGCCGATGATTAAATTAGTCATTTTCATTTTAGGATGGGATTTTTAGTACAGCATAGGTCTGCTTCAACATGTATACAATGATCTGTATGCATAGCTTTTTAATAGGTTTGTCAATTATATCTCCTTTGACCTGTCACACAAACAAAAAATCATAAAACTTTGGCAGAAAACTATTCTGATCAATGCACAATAGTTATGGTTTTCAGTCTGCATTTTGCTTCAGAGCTGGGTGGAGAAATAGTTTATGAGCCATGTTAAAGGGGACCTTTCAATGTTCATTGTAGTTTCAGACATCCCCTTCCTCCCTATTCTCTGTTACACATTTGAAGAATTTGGTGGGGAAATGGCATAGTTCATATTTCCTTATTATTATTGGCTCACAATATCTAATAATGAATTCTAGACCTGGTTAAGGGACCATACAAGACATATAAGGATAGTCACTTTAGCTGATTTCATACTAAAGGAATGTCAAGAACGTGCTATCTTTCTTAGAAGGATATGTTGTTCACAACTGGGTAAATCCTACCAACTCGACATGTATATACTAAATCTAGAGCTTGTAATAACTGTCTCACCTCACTTCAGAGCTGCATCATGCATGCATCTGGCCATGCCGCGGAAGCAGTCAGGTGCTCCATGGTGAAACAGCATCTTTAGTTAAGTATTCTTGTTATGCTTTCTAATATTATTACATTTGTTATCCTGTTTTGAGTGCCCACAACTGGAAACCAATGCTTGCAATTTGTGGTTTAAATTGAGATAGAGGCTGATGTACAAGGGAATGGTTGTATTGTCAGGAAGCTTCAATTTGTGATTGCAAAATCGTTGGACTCTGGACTGCAGGCGATTTTAGAGCAGTTTGGTTTTTTGAGGTTTGAAAATGATGAGCTGATGCTCAGATTGTGATTACTGTATTAACGTAAGATGTGTGTGTGTCCAAATCCAAAAATTGAGCTCTTTATGTTTTGATTTTAGCTAGCTTATGTTGAGGAAACTTTACTTGTATGAAGGCTAGATGAATGCATGTTGTTTTTTTTTTTTTTTTTCTCAAATATTTTATTCAGAAGGAATAACTGTGGAAAACAAAACAGTAGTGCACATATGTCAATAAAGTACAACAAGCACAGTAAAGAAATGTGAACCGAACAACAAAATAAACCGCTAGGTCAGCAGATGACCATTGTGACCGTAAGGCCCACCCCTGCTACCAGGGGAAGGTCTGCCATATCTGTCTGAAACATAATATAATAAGGCACAGTCCCAAACAGAAAGAACTATTGCATGAGAAGTGATCCTTCCCGGCCGTCATTCCCTGATTTTTGCAAGAAGTTTGTAGAAGTACAGTGCCTTGCGAAAGTATTCGGCCCCCTTGAACTTTTCAACCTTTTGCCACATTTCAGGCTTCAAACATAAAGGTATAAAACTGTAATTTTTTGTGAAGAATCAACAACAAGTGGGACACAATCATGAAGTAGAACGAAATTTATTGGATATTTCAAACTTTTTTAACAAATAAAAAACTGAAAAATTGGGCGTGCAAAATTATTCAGCCCCCTTAAGTTAACCACTTGCCGAGCAGTCACGTTGGCTGTACTGTGGCAAAGTGGTTCGTTATCGTCTGGCGACGTAGACCTACTTCACCAGACATTCCCCTCTCTCTGCGGCGCGCGCGGGCCGCCGGAGGCTCGCTCCCGCTGTATTCAGTTACAGCGGGAGTCGGGCCAGGGGAGGAGCGGCGGTGATCACCGCTGCTCTTCCCCGATCATCTGGGATCTAGTGTGGAAATCTGCCCGCTTGTGTAAACAAAGCGGGCGGATCTCCTAAGTGACAGGCAGGGTCAGATTGCAGGGTTCAGCATAGCTGAACCTGCGATCTGTCCCTGTCTCACTCAGTCACCTCCCCCCACACACGTCAGTAAGCACCAGGTATATATTAACCCCTCCCTCTCCAATTAAAATTAACCCTTTCCCAGGCAGTGTCATTTTTACAGTAACCGTGCATATGTTTAGCACTGATTACTGTAGTAATGTCACTGGTACCCCCAAAAGTGTCAAAAATGTCAGTCAAGGGTCCGATCTGTCCGCCGCAATGTCGCAGTCCCGCAAAAAAATAGCAGATCGCCGCCATTACTCGTTAGAAAAAAAAACACCAAAAATGACAGAAATTATTTAGTTAGTTAGTAAACGCAATAACTTTTGCGCAAACCAATCAAAATACACTTATTGCGATTTTTTTTTTACCAAAAATATGAAGCAGAAAACAAATTGGCCTAAAATGATAAAAACTTTTGATTTTTACATTTTTTTGGGGGGGAATTTCATATAAAAAAAATGTGAAAAATATTGTTATTTTTTCAAAATTGTCGCTCTTTTTTTGCTTATAGCGCAAAAAGTAAAAATCGCACAGGTGATAAAATACCACCAAAAGAAAGCTCTATTTGTGGGGGAAAAAAAGACATAAATTTAATTTGGATACAGTGTTGCACGACCGCGCAATTGTCTGTTAAAGTAACACAGAGCTGAATCGCTAAATATGGCCTGGTCAGGAATGGGGTAAAACCTTCCGGTCATAAAGCGGTTAAAAATACGCTCATTGAGAATTTTTTTGTCAAAGACATGTAGCTAAATACATTTTGGTCTAAATATATGACAAAAATTGAATATATTGGATATTTTTTAACTGTCAAAGATAAAAAATATTGTTATTTTTTCTAAATTTTTGCATTTTTTTATTAATATCGCAAAAAATAAAAAGCACAGAGGTGATCAAATACCACCAAAAGAAATCTCTGTTTGTGGGAAAAAAAGGACATAAATTTTGTTTGGGTATGGCGTTGCATGACCGCGCAATTGTCAGTTAAAGTCGCACAGTGCCGAATCGCAAAAAGTGGCCTGGACGTAAGACAGCGAAATCCTCCGGTGGTAAAGTGGTTAATACTTTGTAGCGCCACCTTTTGCTGCGATTACAGCTGTAAGTCGCTTGGGGTATGTCTCTATCAGTTTTGCACATCGAGAGACTGACATTTTTGCCCATTCCTCCTTGCAAAACAGCTCAAGCTCAGTGAGGTTGGATGGAGAGTGTCTGTGAACAGCAGTTTTCTGTTCTTTCCACAGATTCTCGATTGGATTCAGGTCTGGACTTTGACTTGGCCATTCTAACACCTGGATATGTTTATTTGTGAACCATTCCATTGTAGATTTTGCTTTATGTTTTGGATCATTGTCTAGTTGGAAGACAAATCTCCGTTCCCAGTCTCAGGTCTTTTGCAGACTCCATCAGGTTTTCTTCCAGAATGGTCCTGTATTTGGCTCCATCCATCTTCCCATCAATTTTAATCATCTTCCCTGTCCCTGCTGAAGAAAAGCAGGCCCAAACCATGATGCTGCCACCACCATGTTTGACAGTGGGGATGGTGTGTTCAGGGTAATGAGCTGTGTTGCTTTTACGCCAAACATAAGACTTTGCATTGTTGCCAAAAAGTTTGATTTTGGTTTCATCTGACCAGAGCACCTTCTTCCACATGTTTGGTGTGTCTCCCAGGTGGCTTGTGGCAAACTTTAAATGACACTTTTTATGGATATCTTTAAGAAATTGCTTTCTTCTTGCCACTGTTCCATAAAGGCAAGATTTGTGCAGTATACGACTGATTGTTGTCCTATGGACAGAGTCTCCCACCTCAGCTGTAGATCTCTGCAGTTCATCCAGAGTGATCATGAGCCTCTTGGCTGCATCTCTGATCAGTCTTCTCCTTGTATGAGCTGAAAGTTTAGAGGGACAGCCAGGTCTTCGTAGATTTGCAGTGGTCTGATACTCCTTCTATTTCAATATTATCGCTTGCACAGTGCTCCTTGGGATGTTTAATGCTTGGTAAATCTTTTTGTATCCAAATCCAGCTTTAAACTTCTCCTCAACAGTATCTCGGACCTGCCTGGTGTGTTCCTTGTTCTTCATGATGCTCTCTGCGCTTTAAACAGACCTCTGAGACTATCACAGTGCAGGTGCATTTATACGGAGACTTGATTACACACAGGTGTATTCTATTTATCATCATTAGTCATTTAGGTCAACATTGGATCATTCAGAGATCCTCACTGAACTTCTGGAGAGAGTTTGCTGCAATGAAAGTAAAGGGGCTGAATAATTTTGCACGCCCAATTTTTCAGTTTTTTATTTGTTAACAAAGTTTGAAATATCCAATACATTTCGTTCCACTTCATGATTGTGTCCCACTTGTTGTTGATTCTTCACAAAAAATTACAGTTTTATATCTTTATGTTTGAAGCCTGAAATGTGGCAAAAGGTCGAAAAGTTCAAAGGGGCCGAATACTTTCTCAAGGCACTGTAAGTAAGAAAGATAGGCAGTGAGCAGAACAGAACCAGAGAAGGTAAAGAGAGAGTGTAAGGCGAGAGAGAAGAAAGGTGAGAAGGGTGGGGGAGGGGGGAAAGGACATGAGGGGGGGGGGCGTTAAAGGGAGGATATGGGGACACCCCCTCATGGACTACCCCACGCGCGGCCTCAGTCATAGTGTTAGTCACACATCAGTGACCTCCACTTGTCGGATAATACAAAGACATTCCAGTAACCCCAGATCCTCTCATAGCGCTCCCTGCGATGCTGCCTCATGAGGGGGAGGTCCTCCATTCGGTTAATGTCTTCCATCCTTTGCATGCAGTCTTTAATCGTTGGTGCCCTAGACGATTTCCACAGCATCGGGATACAGAATTTTGCTACACACAGCACATGAGGGATAATGGATTTCTTGCATTTAGAAATCGGCATGGTAGACACTTGCAAAAGGAAAAATTCTGGGGTGTCTGAGATATCCCGGTCCGAGAGCTCCCCCAGGAGAGCCCTAACATCCTTCCAAAAGGTCCGAAGGCGGGGGCAGGACCAGAAGATGTGGAGCATTGTGCCCACTTCCCCTTGACACCTCCAGCAGAGGTCCGTCGTATCTGGGAAAAACTTATGCAAAAGAGAGGGAACCCGATACCACCGAGTGAGGATCTTGTAATTCAATTCCTGTAGTTTTGTGCAAGTCGGCGTTTTTAAAGCAAAGGTATATATTTTCAATCATTGCGCCGGGTTGAGACTCAGCCGGAGGTCCCGTTCCCATTTGCCCAGGCTAGGCAGCACAAAATCCTCCGCCGGGGTGATCAACAGGCCATAGGATTTAAACAACGTGCCTGGAAAAGATTCCGAATGCATGTAGTTTTGTCTATAGTAAATGTGACAATCTTACCAGAATTAAAACAGAAAGGTGACGCTTAGTATGGCAAATTTGTAAAATGAGTTTTGTTACTTATTCATATTGAAATTGAAGAAAAAAGTTCTGTAAAGTGGTATATAAGACACATGAAAGAATTTGTGAAACAAGTAGCCCTCTCTTGCATGTTCTGTGTGAGGGAGAAGAGAAGAAGGAGATAGTTTCCAGCTCCCCCCTCCACTCTCCTGTGTCTGTGACATACAGGATAATGTGTTAATTTTTGACCAGCTGTGAAATGACTAATACAACTATGTTCAATACGTATGCAAAATAAAATCCTGGTTAAATTATTCGCTTTTACTATGTAATTTTATTAGATAATTTGAAACAAAGAAAGGAAAAAGGCTGAGGTTGACACCCTTTAAATTCCTGAAAAGCAGCCATGATTATTATAATTATTTAAATATTTAGCTCTCCATTCCAGCCTGCTGGGCATGGAAAAGGAGGAACGCTCCACCCACCAATAAAACCATGTCGTGGTCCTTAATGGCAATCATTTACACAAGTTAGTTAACTAGTAAAGGTCTACATAACATTATGACCAAGCTAAGAGTAACTGCAAGATAGAACAATAGTAAACAATGCACTAGAGATGAGAATGTATATTTGCTTTGTATTGTCATTTATTGGTAATTGTAATAAAGTGTGATATTCTAGAATACAACGCTAATTGTTTTTAAGTTTTTTTGTTAACACAGAAAGAACCATATCTGTCCCTAGAAGTTAAGAAGTTTGCAAGATCTGTATAGGATTGAAATAGAAAAATCAATATGGATAGTGATGTATAATCTTTGTGCACAAATGTGATGAACACACTATAAATGTTATGAATCTATGAATGTCATTTCTATCATGATGAATTATTGACAACTTTTATTGGACCTCCTTTGATAAAAAAATCCACATTGTGATAATTAAATAATTCAGTAATTAAAAGATATGAGCGTGTATTTATAAAGCAACAAACTATTGGCCATATGTTTTGTATTTTATGGGAAGTGTTTTGTGTAATGTGTGTTTTGTGCTACCCATTCATTTATTTCTAGGAAGAAAATTCATTGCTATATGGTTGATTGGACAGAATTAAAGAAGAAAATCACAGCTTTAATGGACAATTTATGCCGTTTTATTGTTTTTATTAAATATATTAATGTAATTAAAGTTTCTGTTGCAACCAATTGTAATCAGAGCAGCTAATCATTTTGATGCTGCATGATGGCTATCTAAGAGTTTTTCTTTGATTAGGTTGAATTTGAAATAACAATAGAAAAAAATAGTTTTTATTTATTGACAGCAGGATTGTTTACACATCTTGGATGGTTTACATATTTTAATGATTTAAAGGGTGTAAGAATACCCAAACATTTATACAACAATGTTGTTGTACATCTTCCTGTATTATTCCTTTCTGTGTGTGTTTAAGTTAGATTATGACAGCCAATGTGGAACTGTAACGCAGAACCACTGATGGAGTGCGCATGAGTTTTAAAAACAGAATCCACAGAATGTACACAGTACAGGGATAGAAAGGGTTATATAAGTAAAATGTTATCAGTTTAAATTATTTAAACTTGGGTCTTACATAAAACGGATGTCTAATTTTGTAGATTTTTGTACATGATGGAGTAAATCACTACAGCTAATATTTTTGTCCATTAATGAAATTACTCATAATTGTTGGTTTTAATTAGAAATAATCATGATTATTGCAATGGTTGCAAATTTTAAAGCAAGTTAAAGCAAAAGATTTCCCAAGCTTTAAACATCCCAAGGAGCACTGTGCAAGCGATAATAATGAAATGGAAGGAGTATCAGACCACTGCAAATCTACGAAGACCTGGCCATCCCTCTAAACTTTCAGCTCGTACAAGGAGAAGACTGATCAGAGATGCAGCCAAGAGGCCCATGATCACTCTGGATGAACTGCAGAGATCTACAGCTGAGGTGGGAGACTCTGTCCATAGGACAACAATCAGTCGTATACTGCACAAATCTGGCCTTTATGGAAGAGTGGCAAGAAGAAAGCCATTTCTTAAAGATATCCATAAAAAGTGTCGTTTAAAGTTTGCCACAAGCCACCTGGGAGACTCACCAAACATGTGGAAGAAGGTGCTCTGGTCAGATGAAACCAAAATCGAACTTTTTGGCAACAATGCAAAACGTTATGTTTGGCGTAAAAGCAACACAGCTTAACACCCTGAACACATCATCCCCACTGTCAAACATGGTGGTGGCAGCATCATGGTTTGGGCCTGCTTTTCTTCAGCAGGGACAGGGAAGATGGTTAAAATTGATGGGAAGATGGATTGAGCCAAATACAGGACCATTCTGGAAGAAAACCTGATGGAGTCTGCAAAAGACCTGAGACTGGGACGGAGATTTGTCTTCCAACAAGACAATGATCCAAAACATAAAGCAAAATCTACAATGGAATGGTTCACAAATAAACATATCCAGGTGTTAGAATGGCCAAGTCAAAGTCCAGACCTGAATCCAATCGAGAATCTGTGAAAAGAACTGAACACTGCTGTTCACAAACGCTCTCCATCCAACCTCACTGAGCTTGAGCTGTTTTGCAAGGAGGAATGGGCAAAAATGTCAGTCTCTCCATGTGCAAAACTGATAGAGACATACCCCAAGTGACTTACAACTGTAATCGCAGCAAAAGGCGGCGCTACAAAGTATTAACTTAAGGGGGCTGAATAATTTTACACGCCCAATTTTTTATTTGTTAAAAAAGTTTGAAATATCCAATAAATTTTGTTACATTTTGTGATTGTGTCCCACTTGTTGTTGATTCTTCACAAAAAATTACAGTTTTATATCTTTATGTTTGAAGCCTGAAATGTGGCAAAAGGTTGAAAAGTTCAAGGGGGCCGAATACTTTCACAAGGCACTGTATATCTGACACTCAGAGATCCTTTGGCCACCGTATCTAATACACTTGATTTAGTGTCCATAAAATATTTCTTGGTAAATCATTATAAAAGGTTCCCAGGTTTGGTTTTCCTCAATCCTCCCTGATTGTTTGGGTTTGGGACTGGCATGTAGAGTATGATGACACATATGCATGGGCAATTTGTACGCACATACCGGGGTCAGGGTAGACAATATTGAATAAGCTTGCTAGAATGTTTTTAGCATGTGAGAGGAGACCAAAGTACACAGAGGAAACACACACATTAAGTAGGTTGAAGTTGGGCATAAAATTTGACAGTTTATTTCAGATACAGAATAGTGTAGAGTTCGAATGGGAGATGGGTAGTGTCCCTGTAATAAAACCTAACATAGTAGTATGTATAAGTAGAAAGCCTAGTTTTTCCTTTAGTGTTAGTCCAGACTACTAGTGATTATGGATTTACCTGTTCAGAAATCTATAATAGGCAATATGGGCATCGTTGTTAAATATGGAATATTGGATCGACAATCTTGGTAACACCTGCTTTGACGTCAACCAGAAGCATTTTCGAGAAAGGAAACAAATGCCTTTGACAGCAGTAACCATCTATAAAGACTTTGTCAGTTATCAGCAGTTAAACTGTTTGTGCAAGTTCCACTTGCTAGGATGGTCAAGTACCTGAATTGTTGTATCTGCTCTGATGGTCAAGTACCTGAATTGTCTGTACAAAAAAGCAAAAGTTCCATCAGCCATGGTGGTCAAGTACTTGCACATCTATGACTTGTGAACTGTAGTAGTCTGGAGGATTAAACAAACTTTGTATTCTACAGTTCTTTGAGTTCTACAGTGTTGCGATTGCTATGCTACAGCTGCAGTCTGATCACCAGATGTCTAAGACTCTGCTATCCATTACCAGATATGAAGGACTTTGAGAAACTGCTATGCATCTAAACTCTTGAAAAGGAAAATTTGATGTTTATGTCTGCTCCTGTGCTTTCGAATTCTTGAATGGAAAAGTTTGGTGTTCTTTTGTTAGTCCAACATGTAGTTATAGTTAGTTATATTTGTTTAATTTCGGATATTTTTCAGTCATAACAGCAAAATGAGATTTTCTGCACAGGTAAATCAGACAGAGAATGTAGGTTACAGACAGATACACTTTAGATAGACACACTTTAGATCCCCTATTGCTCATTTAAGATAAATTTAACTTTGGGGGTAGAAGAATGTAAAATAACTAGGTACTTTTCTTCCACTGACCTATTGTCTTTATGTTTGGTTGGATGAATTACTGTATGACATTTGGGAGCCAGGGGGTGCAGTGATAGGGAAATTGCATATTTTATATTCCCTTATTGTTATTGGCTCACAATGTCTAATGATTAATTCTGAATCTGATTAAGGGGGCATACAAGATATATAAGGATGGTCACTTTAGTGGATTTCATACTAAAGGAATGTCAGGAATGTGCTATCCTTTAGAAGGTAATGTTGTTCCCGATTGGGTAAATCCTACCAACTCAACATGTATATACTATAGCTAGAGCTTTTAATAACTATCTCATCATTATTCAAGCGTCTGTTTTAATAATCTGGCCACGCCGCAAAAGCAGGAGGTACCCGTTGCAGAAACAGCATCTTTATCTAAATATTCTTGCTATATTTTCTAGTGTTGTTGTATTTGTTATCTGTATCTGTCATTACTTAATTAAATGTTATACTTGTAGGTATTTGTGTGATCTCTTTTTGCACATATCGAATACAACCCCAAAAACATTAACTATCACGGTTCTGTGATAACCATAGAATTGTAATAGATAATAAAGAAATGTATGCTTCCCTCTCACTTCCTCACTTCTTGCTCAGGCATGATTATTTCCTGCAGCATCCAGGAATATTCACAACACACATCTCAGGTGGCTGCAGGTCGAAAAGTGCCCAAGTATCATGAAATGTTGAGTCTACATAGATGACAATAAATCTTGCGTTACTTTGGCACTAACTATCCGGCAGCCTGCTGGGATGTGTGACATGAATGTCCCAGGGGGCTGCAGGTGGCTGAGGTTGGAAGAGCAATATTAAACTATTTACAGGTTGTAAAACATCTAAAGGGAACATGTGATGAAGGACCACAGGGGTCTTGTACCATCTAGTTAGGAATGCAGGACCTCCTTCTTGGTACTTACATGCTATAGAAACTTTTTTAACAAAAATAATTATCTTTTTGAGGCTGACAGAAAGTCGTTTTAGGTCCACCGCCCAACATGGGATCCCCATTTCAATTAATGAAGCATAATGCAGTGACATGGTCTTACTGGAGTTCTGTTAAGTCAGGTTTTTTAAAATGAGGATAGCTTTCTCACCCTTTTATATTCCACTGGTGGAGAGAGGAGGTATGCCCCAAAAAATCTAGGAGTATTTAAAACATTTGTTTTACAGTTCTAGATTTGTCATGGGACAATTAATAGAGGGGAAATGTAACAACCAGATGGCCCCCTGTTGGATAAGGGTGTCAAATTGAGGATCATCCCTGCTATATTGAAAGGCTGCTGCTCCCAGTATAGGACTAGGAGGAGGTTAAAAAGACGTGGATCAAAAAATCATCCTGGTCATCTGTAATATGGCCCCTATGGGTGGATGTTGTTTGATGGACTCTAGGACTGACTCAGTAGGAAATTACAGGGGGACCTGCTAAAAGAGGATCAATAAGTGCTGCTTCCAGTTTGATACAGGGTTTCGTATCACATTGTGAGGGAGAAATAGTACTGACCCCCATTGTTTCACTGGTTTTTCAGCCCATATAAACTTTAGGAATCCAGTTAGAAAGTCTTTGAGAAATCCCATAGGGAGTTTTACCAGGATTGATTAGAGTACAGGGAGTGCAGAATTATTAGGCAAATGAGTATTTAGACCACATCATTCTCTTTATGCATGTTGTCTTACTCCAAGCTGTATAGGCTCGAAAGCCCACTACTAGTGTTGAGCGAACACGGACTGTATTATTCGTGTTCGTACCGAATAATTGGATTTTTTTTACCCGAACACGGACACGGACACTTTACTGTATGTTCGGGTAAAAATCCGTGTTCGGTCGTTTTATTTCCGGGTTTTGCATGCTTTGGCGCTCTTTTCATGGCGGGCTTTCAACAGCCAATCAACAATCGTTTAACTGGTGTGCCTTAAGCCATCCCAGCCATGCCTGCAAATGTCTTAGTAGCTGTGATTGGCCGTCTGAAGCATGTGACCAAGTCTTTATAAGTTCGAGGCAGCCGCCGCAGCAGCGTCATTCTGCTGCTTAGCTAAGGGACAGAGCACACATCAATGTGCTGGCTGCTGATTAGGGAAAGATAGGCAGGAAAAAACCATTTGTGTCCGGATAGAATTGAGGGACAGGTCGGAGTGTTTAGGCAGGGCGAGTTGTAGGCATTTTAGGGATAGAGTCTGCTGAATTATAGGGTCAGTGTCTTCTACAAACTACAATCGATATTGCTGTGTGGGGGGTGGGGTGAATCTGCACTCAATCCTGATCTACGATCTCTTCTCAATCCTGTTAGGGACAGAGTCTGCTGAATTTTAGGGAAACTGTGTTCTACAAACTACAATCGATATTGCTGTGTGGTGTGGGATTGGAGATAGGCAGGTGTCAGTGATCCACATCCATTTTTCTGTGTGTGAGCTGCAGTGAACACAATCTTTTTGGGCTGCAGTGAACACAATCTTTTTGGGCTGCAGTGAACACAATCTTTTTGGGGTGCAGTGAACAAAATCTTTTTGGGGTGCAGTGAACACAATCCTTTTTGGTGTGCAGTGAACACAATCTTTGTGGGGTGCAGTGAACAAAATCCTTTGTGGGGTGCAGTGAACACAATCTTTTTGGGGTGCAGTGAACAAAATCCTTTTTGGGGTGCAGTGAACAACATCCTTTTTGGGGTGCAGTGAACACAATCTTTTTGGGGTGCAGTGAACAAAATCCTTTGTGGGGTGCAGTGAACACAATCTTTTTGGGGTGCAGTGAACACAATCTTTTTGGGGTGGAGTGAACAACATCCTTTTTGGGGTGCAGTGAACAAAATCCTTTTTGGGGTGCAGTGAACAAAATCATTTTTGGGGTGCAGTGAACACAATCTTTTTGGGGTGCAGTGAACACAATCTTTGTGGGGTGCAGTGAACACAATCTTTTTGGGGTGGAGTGAACAACATCCTTTTTGGGGTGCAGTGAACAACATCCTTTTTGGGGTGCAGTGAACACAATCTTTTTGGGGTGCAGTGAACACAATCTTTGTGGGGTACAGTGAACAGAATCTTTGTGGGGTGCAGTGAACACAATCTTTGGGGGGTACAGTGAACACAATCTTTTTGGGGTGCAGTGAACACAATCTTTGTGGGGTGCAGTGAACACAATCTTTTTGGGGTGGAGTGAACAAAATCATTTTTGGGGTGCAGTGAACAACATCCTTTTTGGGGTGCAGTGATCAAAATCCTTTTTGGGGTGCAGTGAACACAATCTTTTTGGGGTGCAGTGAACAAAATCCTTTGTGGGGTGCAGTGAACAGAATCTTTGTGGGGTGCAGTGAACACAATCTTTGGGGGGGTACAGTGAACACAATCTTTTTGGGGTGCAGTGAACACAATCTTTGTGGGGTACAGTGAACAGAATCTTTGTGGGGTGCAGTGAACACAATCTTTGGGGGGTACAGTGAACACAATCTTTTTGGGGTGCAGTGAACACAATCTTTTTGGGCTGCAGTGAACACAATCTTTTTGGGCTGCAGTGAACACAATCTTTTTGGGCTGCAGTGAACACAATCTTTGGGGGGTGCAGTGAACAAAATCTTTTTGGGGTGCAGTGAACACAATCCTTTTTGGTGTGCAGTGAACACAATCTTTGTGGGGTGCAGTGAACAAAATCCTTTGTGGGGTGCAGTGAACACAATCTTTTTGGGGTGCAGTGAACAAAATCCTTTTTGGGGTGCAGTGAACAACATCCTTTTTGGGGTGCAGTGAACACAATCTTTTTGGGGTGCAGTGAACAAAATCCTTTGTGGGGTGCAGTGAACACAATCTTTTTGGGGTGCAGTGAACACAATCTTTTTGGGGTGGAGTGAACAACATCCTTTTTGGGGTGCAGTGAACAAAATCCTTTTTGGGGTGCAGTGAACAAAATCATTTTTGGGGTGCAGTGAACACAATCTTTTTGGGGTGCAGTGAACACAATCTTTGTGGGGTGCAGTGAACACAATCTTTTTGGGGTGGAGTGAACAACATCCTTTTTGGGGTGCAGTGAACAACATCCTTTTTGGGGTGCAGTGAACACAATCTTTTTGGGGTGCAGTGAACACAATCTTTGTGGGGTACAGTGAACAGAATCTTTGTGGGGTGCAGTGAACACAATCTTTGGGGGGTACAGTGAACACAATCTTTTTGGGGTGCAGTGAACACAATCTTTGTGGGGTGCAGTGAACACAATCTTTTTGGGGTGGAGTGAACAAAATCATTTTTGGGGTGCAGTGAACAACATCCTTTTTGGGGTGCAGTGATCAAAATCCTTTTTGGGGTGCAGTGAACACAATCTTTTTGGGGTGCAGTGAACAAAATCCTTTGTGGGGTGCAGTGAACAGAATCTTTGTGGGGTGCAGTGAACACAATCTTTGGGGGGGTACAGTGAACACAATCTTTTTGGGGTGCAGTGAACACAATCTTTGTGGGGTACAGTGAACAGAATCTTTGTGGGGTGCAGTGAACACAATCTTTGGGGGGTACAGTGAACACAATCTTTTTGGGGTGCAGTGAACACAATCTTTGGGGGGTACAGTGAACACAATCTTTTTGGGGTGCAGTGAACACAATCTTTGTGGGGTGCAGTGAACACAATCTTTGGGGGGGGTACAGTGAACACAATCTTTTTGGGGTGCAGTGAACAACATCCTTTTAGGGTGCAGTGAACACAATCTTTGTGGGGTGCAGTGAACAACATCCTTTTAGGGTGCAGTGAACACAATCTTTGTGGGGTACAGTGAACAGAATCTTTGTGGGGTGCAGTGAACACAATCTTTGGGGGGTACAGTGAACACAATCTTTGTGAGGTGCAGTGAACACAATCTTTGTGGGGTGCAGTGAACACAATCATTGTGGGGTGCAGTGAACTCAATCTTTGTGGGGTACAGTGAACACAATCTCATACTTCTGAAGATTTGAGGGTGCTGCCTGTTCCATACTCCCCCTACTCCTCATCTAGCCTTTTAGGGGTACAAACAATAGTAATTGGGGCCTAGTGTGGTTGTGTACGTGTGATATACATACACTTTTTTTGGATCATATTTTCTATTCCGCTATTTAATCAAAAACCTTTGGGGATCAGTTAAATTGGGGGATAGTCTGTGTTGGTACGTGTGAGAGAGATCCACCTTTCCAAGTTGTTGGGGTTCATCTCATACTTCTGAAGGTTTGAGGGTGCTGCCTGTTCCATACTCCCCCTACTCCTAGCCTTTTAGGGGTACAAACAATAGTAATTGGGGCCTAGTGTGGTTGTGTACGTGTGATATACATACACTTTTTTTGGATCATATTTTCTATTCCGCTATTTAATCAAAAACCTTTGGGGATCAGTTAAATTGGGGGATAGTCTGTGTTGGTACGTGTGAGAGAGATCCACCTTTCCAAGTTGTTGGGGTTCATCTCATACTTCTGAAGGTTTGAGGGTGCTGCCTGTTCCATACTCCCCCTACTCCTAGCCTTTTAGGGGTACAAACAATAGTAATTGGGGCCTAGTGTGGTTGTGTACGTGTGATATACATACACTTTTTTTGGATCATATTTTCTATTCCGCTATTTAATCAAAAACCTTTGGGGATCAGTTAAATTGGGGGATAGTCTGTGTTGGTACGTGTGAGAGAGATCCACCTTTCCAAGTTGTTGGGGTTCATCTCATACTTCTGAAGGTTTGAGGGTGCTGCCTGTTCCATACCCCCCCTACTCCTCATCTAGCCTTTTAGGGGTACAAACAATAGTAATTGGGGCCTAGTGTGGTTGTGTACGTGTGATATACATACACTTTTTTTGGATCATATTTTCTATTCCGCTATTTAATCAAAAACCTTTGGGGATCAGTTAAATTGGGGGATAGTCTGTGTTGGTACGTGTGAGAGAGATCCACCTTTCCAAGTTGTTGGGGTTCATCTCATACTTCTGAAGGTTTGAGGGTGCTGCCTGTTCCATACCCCCCCTACTCCTCATCTAGCCTTTTAGGGGTACAAACAATAGTAATTGGGGCCTAGTGTGGTTGTGTACGTGTGATATACATACACTTTTTTTGGATCATATTTTCTATTCCGCTATTTAATCAAAAACCTTTGGGGATCAGTTAAATTGGGGGATAGTCTGTGTTGGTACGTGTGAGAGAGATCCACCTTTCCAAGTTGTTGGGGTTCATCTCATACTTCTGAAGGTTTGAGGGTGCT
Organism: Pelophylax lessonae; assembly: GCF_965119305.1. Classification (NCBI taxonomy): domain Eukaryota; kingdom Metazoa; phylum Chordata; class Amphibia; order Anura; family Ranidae; genus Pelophylax; species Pelophylax lessonae. The sequence goes on along the minus strand of NC_138768.1, from coordinate 630,405,797 downwards.
GCCTGTTCCATACTCCCCCTACTCCTAGCCTTTTAGGGGTACAAACAATAGTAATTGGGGCCTAGTGTGGTTGTGTACGTGTGATATACATACACTTTTTTTGGATCATATTTTCTATTCCGCTATTTAATCAAAAACCTTTGGGGATCAGTTAAATTGGGGGATAGTCTGTGTTGGTACGTGTGAGAGAGATCCACCTTTCCAAGTTGTTGGGGTTCATCTCATACTTCTGAAGGTTTGAGGGTGCTGCCTGTTCCATACTCCCCCTACTCCTCATCTAGCCTTTTAGGGGTACAAACAATAGTAATTGGGGCCCAGTGTGGTTGTGTACGTGTGATATACATACACTTTTTTTGGATCATATTTTCTATTCCGCTATTTAATCAAAAACCTTTGGGGATCAGTTAAATTGGGGGATAGTCTGTGTTGGTACGTGTGAGAGAGATCCACCTTTCCAAGTTGTTGGGGTTCATCTCATACTTCTGAAGGTTTGAGGGTGCTGCCTGTTCCATACTCCCCCTACTCCTAGCCTTTTAGGGGTACAAACAATAGTAATTGGGGCCTAGTGTGGTTGTGTACGTGTGATATACATACACTTTTTTTGGATCATATTTTCTATTCCGCTATTTAATCAAAAACCTTTGGGGATCAGTTAAATTGGGGGATAGTCTGTGTTGGTACGTGTGAGAGAGATCCACCTTTCCAAGTTGTTGGGGTTCATCTCATACTTCTGAAGGTTTGAGGGTGCTGCCTGTTCCATACTCCCCCTACTCCTCATCTAGCCTTTTAGGGGTACAAACAATAGTAATTGGGGCCCAGTGTGGTTGTGTACGTGTGATATACATACACTTTTTTTGGATCATATTTTCTATTCCGCTATTTAATTTAACTGGGCCTCCATGCGAGACCTGTGTGCCTTGTTGCGCTGTTTTGAGTACTCCACCAACATGGCCAGTGGCAATGACGCCGTTCTCAGCTTAACTATCCCACTTCTATGCCTCCTTGAAAAAACAATTCGGGCGATGATGGAAGAGGATGTGGCACAGGATGAGGAGGAGGATGAAGAGGTAACATTTCCAAGGCTTTCAGGGCAGTCATTCGCAAGGGGCTCCGAGGGTGGGTTCCTGCACACGCAAACGCCAGGGACGCAATTGTCCAGCAGGGGCACAGTTCTGGAGGATGAGGAGGATGAGGAGGAGGAGGAGCTGGAGGAGGAGATGGAACCATGTTCACAGCAGGGTGGCACCCAGGCCAGCTCATGGCCATCACTGGTGCGTGGCTGGGGGGATACAGAGGACACGGACGATACACCTCCCACAGAGGACAGCCTTTCGTTGCCTCTGGGCAGCCTGGCACACATGAGCGATTACATGCTGCAGTGTCTCCACAACGACCGCCGAGTTGCCCACATTCTAACTTGTGCTGATTACTGGGTGGCCACGCTGCTGGATCCCCGTTACAAGGACAACGTACCGTCCTTAATTCACTCACTGGAGCGCGATCGCAAGATGCGCGAGTACAAGCGCACGCTGGTAGACGCCATGCTGCTGGCATTCCCATCTGACAGCGGGGCCACAGTGGAAGCACAAGGCAGAGGAGGAGGAGGAGGAGGTCGCCAACGCAACCAGGGCACCGCCAGCACCTCAGAAGGCAGGGTTAGCATGGCCGAAATGTGGAAAAGCTTTGTCAGCACGCCACAACAAACAGCAGCACCAGCAGCTCAGATGGAACGTCTTAGCAGGAGGCAGCATTTTACCAACATGGTGGAGCAGTATGTGTGCACACGCCTACATGTAGTGAATGACGGGTCTGCCCCCTTCAACTTCTGGGTCTCCAAATTGGGCACATGGCCTGAGCTTGCCCTTTACGCCTTGGAGGTGCTGGCGTGCCCTGCAGCCAGTGTATTATCTGAACGGGTATTTAGCACGGCTGGGGGTGTTATAACAGACAAGCGCAGCCGCCTGTCCAGAGACAATGTGGACAAGCTCACGTTCATTAAAATGAACCAGGCATGGATCCCACGGGACTTTTCCGTACCTTATGCAGAATAGCAATGGATACCGACCTTACCCACCCATTGTTCCATTTTTGCTCTTTCTCACTCTTTTGGGGTGTACCCTCATTTAAAATTTTTGAAAAGAAGCAGTGTTGGCTACCTCGTCCTCCTCCTCAGGGCCAGATTAATGTAGGGGCTATTGGAGCTGCAGCTCCAGGCCCCTACCTTTTATATAGGCCCCGGGTTGGCCATATTCACTGTTACCGCTCTTCTGTCACTTGTAAACACAGAAGTCTGGCTTCTATGCTCGCTTCCCCAGGCAGCACCCTCAGAACCTCCCCACACAGCGTGAAGGCCGGACAAGGAGGGACAGTTGGCGATGCATGGATGTGTTTATGGGCTTCAGAGACAGCATCCCATGTTGAATTAGGCATGCATGGCTGCACCCTTCCTCCTCTGGGTGCATGGCAAGGCACGGCCCTTAAGGCCCTTCAAAATCCTCAGCACCAAGCCCATGATGCTGTTAATCCGGCCCTGGTCCTCCTCCACCGCCGCTTCCACCTACACCGCCCATAGGTGTGCGCAGCCTATTGCATTAAGGTGTGCACCCCAAAGTTGAAATACACATGCATGTGTTTGCCAGCAGGGAGAGTAATGTATCGGGGCCATGTACCTGTAGGCAAGGAGAAATAGAGCAGAGCAGGTCCCAGGGAGATCTTTCCCATCTCCTCACTGGCAATGCTATGTGCCCTAGGTGATTAGGGTGTGCCCAGGCACACCCAGCACACCCTGTGCGCACGCCTATGTCACCGCCACATCCACCACCACCTCAACCTCCCTCCTACTCCATATGGGCCTCGTCCTTCAGAGATGAAGAAGAACATTGTTTTATTTTTCTGTTTTTTTTTGTTGTTTTAAGTTATTTCCCTATCCACATTTGTTTGCAGAGCACTTGCCATGCTCTTAATTACGTTTTGCTGCCATTTGCAGCACTCTAGCCCTTTCCTTTGGTGTTTTAGAGCCATTTTAGTGCCTTAAAGTTCGGGTCCCCATTGACTTCAATGGGGTTCGGTGTCCGGGAAAAGTTCGGTAAAAGTCCGGGACACGGACCCGGACTTTTTTTTAAAGTTCGGCCGAACCCGTCGAACACGGACATCTAGGTGTCCGCTCAACCCTACCCACTACCAATTAAGCATATTAGGTGATGTGCATCTCTGTAATGAGAAGGGGTGTGGTCTAATGACATCAACACCCTATATCAGGTGTGCATAATTATTAGGCAACTTCCTTTCCTTGGGCAAAATGGGTCAAAAGAAGGACTTGACAGGCTCAGAAAAGTAAAAAATAGTGAGATATCTTGCAGAGGGATGCAGCACTCTTAAAATTGCAAAGCTTCTGAAGCGTGATCATCGAACAATCAAGCATTTCATTCAAAATAGTCAACAGGTTCGCAAGAAGCGTGTGGAAAAACCAAGGCGCAAAATAACAGCCCATGAACTGAGAAAAGTCAAGCGTGCAGCTGCCAAGATGCCACTTGCCACCAGTTTGGCCATATTTCAGAGCTGCAACATCACTGGAGTGCCCAAAAGCACAAGGTGTGCAATACTCAGAGACATGGCCAAGGTAAGAAAGGCTGAAAGACGACCACCACTGAACAAGACAAGCTGAAACGTCAAGACTGGGCCAAGAAATATCTCAAGACTGATTTTTCAAAGGTTTTATGGACTGATGAAATGAGAGTGAGTCTTGATGGGCCAGATGGATGGGCCCGTGGCTGGATTGGTAAAGGGCAGAGAGCTCCAGTCCGACTCAGACGCCAGCAAAGTGGAGGTGGAGAACTGGTTTGGGCTGGTATAATCAAAGATGAGCTTGTGGGGCCTTTTTGGGTTGAGGATGGAGTCAAGCTCAACTCCCAGTCCTACTGCCAGTTTCTGGAAGACACCTTCTTCAAGCAGTGGTACAGGAAGAAGTCTGCATCCTTCAAGAAAAACATGATTTTCATGCAGGACAATGCTCCATCACACGCGTTCAAGTACTCCACAGCGTGGCTGGCAAGAAAGGGTATAAAAGAAGAAAAGCTAATGACATGGCCTCCTTGTTCACCTGATCTGAACCCCATTGAGAACCTGTGGTCCATCATCAAATGTGAGATTTACAAGGAGGGAAAACAGTACACCTCTCTGAACAGTGTCTGGGAGGCTGTGGTTGCTGCTGCAGGCAATGTTGATGGTGAACAGATCAAAACACTGACAGAATCCATGGATGGCAGGCTTTTGAGTGTCCTTGCAAAGAAAGGTGGCTATATTGGTCACTGATTTGTTTTTGTTTTGTTTTTGAATGTCAGAAATGTATATTTGTGAATGTTGAGATGTTATATTGGTTTCACTGGTAAAAATAAATAATTGAAATGGGTATACTGTATATTTGATTTTTGTTAAGTTGCCTAATAATTATGCACAGTAATAGTCACCTGCACACACAGATATCCCCCTAAAATAGCTAAAACTAAAAACAAACTAAAAACTACTTCCAAAAATAGTCAGCTTTGATATTAATGAGTTTTTTGGGTTCATTGAGAACATGGTTGTTGTTCAATAATAAAATTAATCCTCAAAAATACTCATTTGCCTAATAATTCTGCACTTCCTGTAGATAGAAGGCATCACTTTCATTTTGATAACTCCAACTGAACCATGTGAAACGATTTATTGTTTTATTACGAATTAACTTGTAGGATGGCTTTACAGAAACTAAGATAAATGCACAGAGTTCCAGAATCTGTGGGATTGAATTACTAAACCGCTGGTGCTGGTGCAGCTGTGCATGATAGTCAATCAGCTTTTAACTTCAGTTTAATCAATTAAGCTTTGACAAAAAAAAAATGGAAGCTGATTGGTTTCTATGCAGAGCTTCACCAGATTTTGCATTCCCCAGTTTTAGTAAATCAACCCCAGTATTCTTGTTTCCTACGTATGTAGCCCTAAAACAGCAAATATGGAAAGTTAGACCTATGATCATCATGCCCAGTCAGATTCTACCTTTTATTTCTTCACCTTGTTATGAAAACAAAAGTTGCAAGCTCACTGACTGCATTGCACCACAAATATACTTACCCGTATAACCTGCTACATACATGTGGTCTACTGTTTATAAGAAAATAACAAAACAGATTCGTGCAAATACAGTAGAAGACAATTTGCACAGAAAGGTTGTTTTATCTAGAACAGAATGTTATAATGTTACTATTTATTTTTATTTTCAAATAGAGCATGTCAAGCACAGGAAACATAGATGAAACAATAAGGGAAACCACAGTGCTAGACCCCAGGAGAGATAACATAAATACGCTAGTAGAAAAGGATGTTCCCCACACCACAGTACAAATGACAGACTATAGTCTTGTTATACAAAGGCAAAAGCAAAATGCTTTTTAATTTGGGCTTATTCACACCATAGCGTACAATAGTTAAGTTGCGCAGTACTGCAACTTATTGTGTCAATGCGTTGCTGTGTGCCTTTTATACAAATTTATCCTCTTACTTGATAGTATTACTATGCATACACTTCAACATGATGGGACAAGTTGCAGCGCATTGGTGTGAACTGAAACCATAGCGCATAAGGAAAATTGCATTGTTCTTGCGTTGGCACTGCCTTGTGCAATGCTGCTTAATTCAGGCTAATGCTGCTGGTGTATAAGTTTGTGCATGTACTGTATCTGATAATAATAAAATTAACAGCTAATGCATTGAATGTGTGAAAATAGGAGCTGACTTCGCTGACTTGGTAAACGCTATGACGCTGTCTAATGAACTTTTTACATATATTTATTTGTTATTATTTATTTATTTATTTATTTTAGAAATAAGGGTCTGGTGCCCCACTGTGCATGGTATGAACACTGCACGCATTAGCAGAATAATAGAAGACCCTCCCAAGGATCTTTCCCTGCAGATGCCAAAGAACAGGAAAAGATCACATGACCACACAACAGTGCTGCAGAAAAAAAGGTACTTATGGTACTTAATAGAAAAAAAAACCCTGTAATGTGGCATTGTTTAACTCAATAAAATCTATTGTACCAGAAAAAAAAATGCAGTAGCATGCTATGTATGATTTATGTGAACGAATTAATTTAATTAACACTTCTCTTTTTAGTATCACTTTAAGTAGAGTCCATCTGGTCTTTGATACAGTGCTGCATTTAGATCATGAGAAGAGTAAGTCCAATCTGATATTGCAAGGGCCATCGCTGAGTGACGCTCCGGAATCCTTAGCAGTTCCAAAACAAACAACAGCTCCCACCTGCTCCTGCAGCTGCCATTTCTTGTAGGTCAGTAAAGGTCAATACTCCAGCTTCACAGTATTCCTAAACTGCACACCATACCATTTACAACTTCATATTTTATTAAAGGGCCTCATCAGGAAAAAAATGGAAGAACGGGTGCTAATTGAAGTTTATGATATTCCTGTATTCCCTTTAACTATTTTTTTTCTTCAAATGGGTCAATTTCCATGACTGTCTAGCATAGACAGGTGATATTAAACTTACCATTTAGTTAAGAACTTTTCAGTTCAGGTGAAATTGAGGGTAGCATTGTGTTTAGTATCACTTCCCCATTTTACCCACACAGATTGAGGTTCATCTGATCTCATTATCATCACATCTCCCTTCTTCAGGAAGTCACACGTGATTAAAGGCTAAGTTCACCTATAAAAAAATAATAATACATTCACATATTTTTTTAGGTAAAACATTTTGTGAATTTTTCTTTCTGGATCCTGCACAGCATTGCACTCACAATTAGCAAATCACGGGTGTAATGTCAGGCTCCTGTGAATCTCACTATAGTTGTCTGCCCGTACCTCCCGCACTCACCAGCACCCACGCAGTTTATTGAGAACTACAAGTTAGTTGACTTAAGTCATTCACAGAGCTATTTGAATGAATGACAGGGCTGAGCAATATATAAAATGTTACCAAAGGTCAACTTATCCTTTAAATGTTCTTTTTCATTGTGACCTACTTCTGTTGCCTCTGCTTGCTAGGACAATTTATCAGCATTTCCATGATTAGTACCCTTTTAGTGATGAATGGTAAAATTGTATTGGTGGAGAATCAAGCCCCAAGAGAGTAGCTTGCCATTTCACAGAGCAACACAGTTTAAGTTCCTGAGTGCATTATAGTCAATGATTATTGTGAAGCTGCAGCCATATAGATATTATTGCAGCTTCTGCAGTACCTACATCAGGGGTGGGGAACCTTTTTTATGCCAAGGGCCATTTGGGTATTTATAAAACCATTCAGGGGCCGTACAAACTTATCAACTTAAAAATGTGCCTGTTTACATTTGGTCAAAAATGTTATTAACTCACCCCTAATGTGATGGCTGCAACTGCTTCTCTTTGGTGAGGTGTGTGATGTTAGCTGGTATTGATGATGTTGCTACTCGCAACTGGTTTTCCAGGTTTGCGTCGGTCAGTCTGGAGCGCAGTCGACTTTGTGGTGGTAAGTTTTGAAAAGAACTGCTGGCGGGTACTGCTGGTGAGTATAGCTGGCTGGTACTGCTGGTGGGTACAGCTGGCTGGTACTGCTGTGGGTACTGCTGGCTCAGGCTGGCACTGCTGGCTTTTACTATGCTGTGGGTACTGCTGGCTCAGGCTGGTACTGCTGTGGGTATTGCTGATTCAGGCTGGTACTGTGCTGTAGGTACTGCCTTGGGTACTGCTGGCTCAGGCTGGTACTGCTGGCTGGTACTGCTGTGGGTACTGTGTTGTAGGTACAGCTGGCTGGTACTGTTGTGGGTACTGCTGACTCTGGCTGGTACTGCTGTGGGTACTACTGGCTCTGTCTGGTACTGCTGGTTCTGCTGTGGGTACTGCTGGCTCTGGATGGTACTGCTGGCTCTAGCTTATACTGCTGTGGGTACTGCTGGCTCTGGCTTATACTGCTGTGGGTACTGCTGGCTCTGGCTGGTACTGCTGTGTGTGCTGCTGGCGGTAAATGCTGGCTAGTAGCGGCGCCGCACTGGAGGAAGAGGCGATGTTTCCTGTATTGGTCACAGGCGGAGTGCATTTGATAGAACTATACAGGAACTATACAGGAAGCATTGGCGCTGTTCTGACAGATCAGCTGAGAGACACAGACTCAGCTGCACGGGGGCCCGGACCAAATGACTTCAAGGGCCGCATACGGCCCCCGGGACGTAGGTTCCCCACCTCTGACCTACATGATCGCAAGGCACTCCTTCTAGATGGTGGCTTCCCTGGAGAGTAGCTTTCAACTCACACAGTAAAAGGGATGTTCCACTTTTCTCAGGACCACATCTAAGCCAGGTTTGAAGTCAGAAGCTCAGTTTGCATCATAAAACGACGGGTGAAATCTGGAAATTATTATTATACAGGATTTACAGTATCTCACAAAAGTGAGTATACCCCTCATATTTTTGTAAATATTTTATTATATCTTTTCATGTGACAACACTGAAGAAATGACACTTTGCTACAATGTAAAGTAGTGAGTGTACAGCTCAAAATAACTCAACACACAGCCATTAATGTCTAAAGCGCTGGTTTACCCCCCCCCCCCCTTCATGAGCAGGGCATTTTTTGCGATACAGCACTGCTTTACTTTAACTGACAATTGTGCGGTCATGCGACTCTGTACACAAATAAAATTGATGTCCTTTTTTTCCCACAACTAGAGCTTTCTTTTGGTGGTATTCCATCACCTCAAATTTCTTCATAAATTCGGGCCAATGTGTATTCTGCTACATGTTTTTGATAAAACAAAATCCCAAAAAGCATATATTTATTGGTTTGCGCAAAAGTTATACAAACTATGGTACATTTTTATGGAGTTTTTGTTTACTTTCTTTTCTTTTACAAATTTTTTTAGTAATGGCAGCGATCGACAACTTATGGCAGTGAAACTTTTGACACTTTTTTGGAACCAGTGACACCAATACAGTGATCAGTGCTAAAAAATATGCACTGTCACTGTATTAATGACACTAGCAGGGAAGGTTAACAGTCCAGCGCACCAGTGAGTGTCGCAGGAACAGAGTGGAGAGCAGTGACTGACAGCTTCGAACTGACCAAGAACTGAGCAATCAAAAGTCATGTGATCACTCATTCTAATGCTCAGAGCCAACATGGGACAGCTGTAACATAATACTGAATGGTGCAGCATAGAAGTGAGTATGTGTGTTTTTTTATTATATAACCCACATTTCTTCTAAATTTCTGGTATTTTTCTACATAAGCATGTGTAGCACTAACCCCAGCAAGTGATGATGGGTTCTCTGTTCTGCCACGACTTATAGTTACATAGTTACATAATTAATGAGGTTGAAAAAATACAGTAAAACCTTGGTTTGAGAGTAACTTGGTTTAAGAGCGCTTTGCAAGACAAGCAAAATTTTCAAATAAATTTTGACTTGGTTTACAAGCGATGTCTTGATATACAAGTAGCCTCAAGTCACAGCTGAGTAGAAAAGAGAAGAGAAGAGAGGCGCCTCTAAGTGTAGCAATATGGTTAAATTTAATGAAGGTACAACATTTAGCAACTCACATGGTTGATGATTGGAACAAGCACATCTAAGGATGCAGGCATCCAGGCTAAAGCTGTCCACATAGACGGTCCTCCACACCACCATCTACGTCATCCCTTCCATGCTGCCCCTCGCTTTCAGATCGCTTTACTGCAGGGTGGTCTTCCCGGTCAGGATTACAGCCTGGCAGCCGGCGGTGCAGAAGATAGTCTATGTGGACAGCTTTACCCCGGATGCCTGCATACTAAGATGTGCCTGTTCCAATCATCAACCATGTGAGTTGCTAAATGTTGTACCTTCATTAAATGTAACCATATTGCTACACTTAGAGGCGCCTCTCTTCTCTTTCATACTCTGTAGCTCCTGCTGGAAGCGGCTATTTGTGGATGGACATTTTATGGTTATATAACCTCTCGCAATGCTATAATCTTTTTATACGGACTATAAACTGAAGGGCTTATGAATAAATGGTTGTGGAACGAATCATCTGAGTTTCCATGATTTCTTATGGGGAAATTCGCTTTGATATAAGAGTGCTTTGGATTACAAGCATGTTTCCGGAACAAATTATGTTCGCAATCCAAGGTTTTACTGTACATCAGTTCATCTAGTTTAACCTATGATGTGTGTGTGTTTTTGCTGTTAACCATACATTGTATACCCCTTTATGTTGTGGTCTTTAAGGTGCCCATCTAATCATTTTTTGAAACTATCGATGCTCCCTGCTGATACCACTGCTTGTGGAAGAGAATTCCACATTCATACTGCTCGGACAGTAAAGAACCCCTTACATAGTTTAAGGTTAAACCATTTTTCCTCTAGTTTTAGTGAGTGGACACGTGTCTTATTGTATTCCCTTTCTCTAAAAAATATGTTCCTTATGCTAGGGTCACCAGTAAAGTATTTGTAAATTGATATCATATCCCCTCTCAAGCGTCTCTTCTCCAGAGAAAATAAATTCAATGCTTGTAGTTTTTCCTCATAGCTGATTTCCTCCATTCCCCTAATTATTTTTGTTGCCCTTCTCTGGACTCTCTGCAGTTCCAGCACATCCTTCCTGAGGACTGGTGCCCAGAACTGTATGGCATACTCCAGATGTGGCCGGACAAGAGTCTTGTAAAGTGGGAGAATAATCTCTTTATTTCTGGAGTGAATCCCTTTTTTTATATGTTGCAGGTTTTCCAGGCATTGGGCTTGATGTGGGTCTGCCATTGTTACCAGTGACACCTTTCGCCCATTTAAGCTGAATACCCAAGTGTGAGATTGGAGACAATGACCATTCCGGCATCTTTGTTTTGTTTTGTTTATTTGATAATGGGGATGGGAGAAGGGAATGAGTGGGATACTCCTCTGGCTCAACTTGGTATAACTGGGACACTTTTCAGAAAAAATGCCTGTCTTAACGCCAGCTGGATGCCGACTAACGCTTGCTGGCGCTTGAAAAATACTGACTTGTGAAACGGGGCTTGAACTTGACTTTTGACACTCTGGTTAGAATCAAAAGTCCTGTAAACAGCTCCCTCCAGCCCTTCACTGACTGAGGTAGCTCTTTGTGACTGCTTGTGCTGCTGCAACTCTCAACACTGTACACCGCACACTGCACACTATACACTTTAACTCTTCAGGGCCCAACCTCTGGCGCCCCCTTTACACTTCAGGGTACTCTCACTAGGCACCCCCTCTACACTTCAGGGTCCTCTCACTAGGCACCCCCTCTACACTTCAGGGTCCTCTCACTAGGCACCCCCTTCTACACTTCAGGGTCCTCTCACTAGGCACCCCCTCTGAACTTCAGGTTCAACACTGGCACCCCCTTTACCGCTAGCTGGCTCCTGGATCCCTTGGACCTTCACCGGAGTGGTCCCCTCTTCTAGGCAGACCCCCAGGGACAGTATACAGTACTCACAAACTGGGAATGCTTTCCTGAAACTGGACCCCCTCAGCTCCGCTGGTCCTCGGCACACCAGATCCTCTCTGCAGCTCAACTCACTCTGTCCCTTCAAGCAAGCCGCCCGGGACACCCGATCGCTGACAGGAGGAGAGACAGCCGTACTCTCCCTCCTGGGATTCTGCTTCCTGCCAAAGATGCTGCGTCATGCGCTCCCCTCAAACTTATACCCACTCCCAGAATCCTGTGTGGCAGAATCTGCCTTTCTTGGGTAGATACAGGCCTGAATGTGCCATTGATTGGGTTTCCTCCACTGCCCAATGAAAGCCCTCTCTATGAGCCAGTGGGGAGACTCCCCAGTCTCAATAGCCACACCTGGGAGACATGACAGCCATGCTGAAAATCATGGCCCTGCTGTTAGGCAGCTAAGGCCCACTATACTTTGCCGGCTTGGCATTGCATGACACTGCCAAGCCTGTTGTCCACTAGGACCCCCAGGTCCTTTTCCATCTTAGATTTACCCAGAGGTTCCCCCCCTAGCGAGTAGCTTGCGCTCGTGTTTCTGACGCCCAAGTGCATTACCTTACATTTTTCAACATTAAACATCATCTGCCATGTAGTTGCCCACCCCATTATTTTGTTCAGGTCTTCTTTCTGCATAGAAGTTAAGGCCCTGCTTAGCTTTGTATCGTCCGCAAATACCGAGATTGTGCTAGATATCCCCTCCTCTAGATCTTTATGAATAAATTAAACAGGATTGGTCCCAGGACAGATCCTTGGGGGATCCCACTTTCCACACCTGCCCAATCCGAGTACTCCCCATTTATCACCACCCTCTGGACTCAGTTCTCTATCCAAGTACTCACCCTATGGTCCATACCTATGAACCTTAGATTGTATAGTAAGCGTTTGTGGGGAACTGTGTGAAATGCCTTTGCAAAGTCCAGATATACCACATCCACAGGCCTTCCTTAATCTAGATGGCAACCCACTTCATCGTAGAAGGTTAATAGATTGGTCTGGCAAGAACGATTTTTCATTATCCATGCTGATTACTACTAATAATACCGTTTTCATTTAGAAAATCTTGTATATATACTCAGTCCCTTAACATCCCCTCCAAAATCTTGCAGACTACTGATGTTAGGCTGACTGCTCTATAGTTACCCAGGATATATCTCTGGCTTTTTTTAAATATTGGTACGACGTTGGTTTTTTCCAATCAGCTGGCACCATACCCGACTGTAGACTATCCGTAAAGATCAAGAGTAATGGTCTGGCTATCACCTGGCTGAGTTCTTTAAGAACCCTCTGGTACAAGCCACCCAGTTCCGGTGATTTATTTATGTTAAGTTTCTCTAGTTTAGTTCTAAGTCTATCTTTTGTTACCCATGGGGGTACTTCCTGAGGTGTATTATTTAATTTAACATTACAAGCTGGGTTAGTGTAGCCCCTAATTCTTTTGTGAAGACTGAAGAGAAGAAATTATTTAGCACTTTCGCCTTCTCTCTGTCCTCTGTGGCCAGATTCCCTTTGTCGTCTTTTATGGGGTCAATGTGTTCTGGTCTCGCTTTCTTACTATTTATATACTTAAAGAATTTCTTGGGGTTATTTTTACTCTCTTCCGCTATATGTCTCTCAGGTTCTATTTTAGCCGCCATGAGTTCGCCTTTACATTTCTTATTGCACTCTTTGTAATGTTGGAATGCTGCCAATGACCCCTCAGCCTTGTATTTTCTGAAGGCCTTTTCTTTAGTATTAATATGCATTTTTATGTAGGAGTTAAGCCACCCTGGGTTTATTTTTGCTCTTTTAAATGTATTCCCCTTTGCAATGCACTGGCCAATCCCTATGTTTAGTATGTTCTTGAAGCACTCCCATTTTTCCTCTGTGTTCTTTGTTCCCAGGGTTCTATCCCATTTGATATTGTTTAGCAATGAGTGCAGTTAGCTCTTTTGAAATTCAGTGTCCTTACTTATTACCCTTGTGTTTCCTATTACTGATTTATACTGAAACAAATTGATCTATGGTCACTGTATTTCTATATCCGTGATCAGGTCCGTATTGTTAGTAATCAGTAGGTCTATAAATACAATCCTCATGTAAAGATGTTGGATGAGCTCCGAAAGAGGTATGGATCAATGCGTTTCGCCAATGCTAAAGGCTTCTTCAGGATCCGACTTCTATTTCATATAAACCACAAGCCATCCACGAACCATACATACAAAAAAACATCCTATTATTATGAATCTTGAGAGGGCAGAGGGACAACAGGTCTAAATTTGAATGTGATGTTAAATCTGGACGTTGAAAATGTAATTGGAAATATCGACACTAAAACAGGTATCACACAATAATGCAGTCTCCCCAGCAGAGTAAAAGCATCAGCAACAAACACCAAATAAACCCAGTCAGGGTCCGATATAACACCATGAAATATCCATATCCCAGTAGCCAAGCTCACATCCAAGAGTAGTCCCTCGTATCCCCGCTCCAAGAGAAGAAATGCCAACAAAAAAAAAGAGCAAAGTCACATTGAACTTTAACGGATGCAACTAGGGTCTCCAGAATGGTATCCGCTAAGTCACAAGAATATAAGGGTCCATGTGTGCACACTATGCATATAAACCCAGCAGCCTGAAGGTAGCAAAAAGTACTTGATGCCTAATAGCTAATGTTGGCTGACTTTTGGTGGGGCCCTTCTTTAGGTGGTTCACTGTCCCTTTAGGAGTGTTAGTTGTGAATGTATAGCAGTCTCAATGGCATTAACTATGTGTGGCAAGATTTTAAGATGCAAGTTCAGCTCACCACTCCTGGCAAGCAACTGGTCTTGTCCCAATGGTTTGGCAGTTAGCAAGTTCCAGAAGTCAGGTCCCAGGGGCTCAGTCTAGTGGCCAAATCCTCACACAGAGTGCAGTCTTTCAGCTACAGTCCTGAAAACTTAGCAACTCCCTCTATCTCTCTCAAGTTTAGTATCTGGGACAGCTTGACAGACTTGGAAGCAGATTCATCCTCTGATATAGGTGGACAGGCACAGCAGCAGGTCCGTTTTGCTATTTTCCTTGGCTCCAGTCTTTTGGATGCAGAGCACAAATTCTGACAACAGGTCTGTACCATTCACTTTCCTCTCTAGACTGGCCCCAATCTGGATCAGTTTGCCGGGGAAAACGGTGGAGCTGAAGCCCACATTGAAGTCCACAGCCTGTTAGCCTTCATTAATAAGTATGGTGCAGTGCCCCTTTAAAAATCACGTCTCCCAAATGGATGTACCCGTATGTCCTTGGGTTTCGGGATGATGCCTGCACTGACAGGCATCATTCTGGTATCATTCTTTGCAGCCGGTGATTCTCTTTTTTGCAGAAGTGATCCGAGCCACTCGATCACTTCTGCGGGTGGTGGAAGGGGGTCCCACCCCCCTCCCACCGCCAACTCTCCTGGGCTCTCCAGTCCCATCGCGGAGGTCGGGAGTGATGTGGCCAGCGACAATAGCTCTCCTGTACAGAGAGAGAGGAACTGACATCATTCCCCTCTCTCTGCAACCCTGGAAACCGGGAGTGACGAGTATTCGTCACTCCCGGTTCCACTCCTTTGTTTACCTGGCCACCAGCGGCCACAGAAGCAGCCGATTGGACCGATCTTGGTCTAATCAGCTGCATGGGGGGCCAGAGGAGATATGTTGGGTCTAATAGACTCCAAATCTCTCTATAAAGAGGACCTTTCATGCCATACTGTGTACAAAAAAAAGTGTAAAAAAAATTAAAAAATAACAAATTTAAAGTGCTCCCTGTTCCACCAGGCTTACACGCAAATGTGAGCGCATACTTTGCTCCCGCACGCATATGTAAACGGTGATCACACCACACATGTGAGGCATTGTCGTGAAAGTCAAAGCGAGAGCAATCATTCTAGCACCAGACCTCCCGTGCAACTGTAAACTGGTAGCCTGCAAAGGCGTTTAAAGTGTCGCCTATGGAGAATTTTAAGCACTGACGTTTTCTGCAATTTCACGGACAGACGCAATTTTAAAGCGTGACATGTTAGGTATTTATTTACTCGGCATAACATCATCTTTCACATTATACAAAAAAAATTGGGCTAACTTTACCGTTTTGTTATATATATATATATATATATATATATATATATAATGTTTGGGGGTTCTAAGTAATTTTCTAGCAAAAAAAGTAGAGGTTTACATGTAGGAGTGAAGTGTCAGAATAGGCTTGGGAAGGAGGTGGTTAAGAACTACAATCCCCATAATCCGAGGCGCCTACACAGCAAGACCTCTTTGATATTCTTATTGCTCTTTCTCCTTTGCTCTCCCACCCCCTTGATTGTATTTGCTCTGACTGCCAGGAGGGAGGGGGTGAAAGGAGTAAGGGGGGATCAAATCTGTACACATAGATGCTGAGTCCCAGCACTGCACAGTCATTCTGTACATCCTACAGTCATGGGCAGCAGTAGTTTAATTGAGCTGGCACAGCCATCTGCCAAGCCGAGAGAATAACCTGCTTCAACATCCGCAGCCCACTTTCTCTCTACTGGCAGCACACAGGCGGGGGAACAAGTGGGTGCAGGAGTTCACACATCCGTAACACATGAAAAAATAAAACTATTAAATTGTAGTCACCACAGGTTGGTAATCTATTGCAGACTGGTCATCTGCAATATATTGCATTCTGCTTTCTACATAATTAAGATTATTTAAAAGATTTACAAAACTCAACGCAATTGTGAAATAGTGTGGATTTTTACAGTTATTTTGTTTGTTTTAAATGTTTACTTTAAAGTAGTTTTTGATGTCATTTTCACATTTTACATGATTACTGTAACAGATTACTAGTGGTGTGTTCAGTGTATAGATTTGTATATTCTCCCTCTAGTGGATGCCTGTAATAGAAGCCAAGTCATCCAGCCTTCCCAATTATAGACTAAAATAATGGGTGTAGCAGGATTCCCAGCCTTTTTGCTGGATGTGGGTCCGCCAGGGTTACCGCTAGCAAGAACAGCACATTTAAGCATGTTCTCCAAGTGTGAGTACTGAGACATGAAACAGTCCAGTGTCTTTGGGTTTTTTAGGTTTATTGAGAACTTGGATGGGAGAAGGGATAAGTCGGATACTCCTCTGGCTCAACTATGCACAATTTGAAGGGGACAACTGAAAAATACCTATTGACGCTGACTTGACGCTGGCTGGATGCCGGTCGCTGGTTAACGCTGACTTGCTGTCAGTTAACTCTGAGCTGACTTCTGACACTCCTTTGTGGCACAAAGTCCTCTGTACTGCTCCCTTTAGTCCTCCTGCCTGAAGTGGCTACTTGTAAATCTGCTATACTGCTGTTAGCTGGCTCTGGATCCCTCAGACCTCCTGGAGTGGTCCCTTATCCTAGGCAGACCCCTGGGTAGTTTCCAGTACTCATGACACTGCTTTCCCGAAAACTCCTGCCCAGCAGCTCCACACGGTCCACAGCACACTGAATCCCTTTCTTGCAGCTCAGCTCAACCCTCTGTCCTTCAGGCCGACCGCCAAGGAGACCTTCACTAGTGCTGACAGGAGGAGAGACAGCCTTCACCCTCCTCCTGGGACCCTGCTTCCAGCCAAAGACACCCTGTCATGTTCTCCCCTCAGACTTATACCCCTTCCCAGGATGCATTGCGGCAGATTCTGCCCTCTGGGATAGATACAAACCCTGGTGTGCTATTGGCCAGGTTTCCTCCACTGTCCAATGAGAGCCCCCCATTGGACACAGTGGGGAGACTCCCCAAGCTCAACAGGCACACCTGGAATCACATGACAGCCTAACTGAACAATGTGACCCCTCTGATAAGCAGACAGGGCCTCCTTTATAATTTGCTTAGCACCTTCCTAAAAAGGGTGCTACATGGGTAGATTTACTATATATAAATAATAATCAATAAATTATGTGATTATTCACTGCAGTTGTCTAATCATGTACTGATTCAATTAAAATTTTTTAACTGCTTGCCAACCAGCCACCATAGTTTTACTGCTCTGTCCCACGAACTGACATACCTGTACATTGCTTTGAGGGACCGCTAGCGGGGATGCGTGTGCGCCCGTGCCTATTTGCCACAGGGGGAGCTAATCAGCGGGTCCGCCGGGCACTCACGATCGTTCCCCGTGGAGACAGAACGGCAGTCTGCCGTTGTAAACACGGCAGACCGCTGTTATGTCAGTTATAAACATAGGGATCCTCTTATTTAGGAATACAGTCCTCTGTGTTCATGCAGCAAGCCCACCTACCCCACATACAGTTAGAAAGCACCCCCTAGGGACACATTTAACCCTTTGATTTCCCCTGGTGTTAACCCTTTCCCTGCAGGTGTCATTAGTACAGTAACAGTGCATATTTTTAGCACTGATTACTGTAGTAATGTCACCGGTCCCCCCAAAAGTGTCACAAATGTCAGTTAGGTTTTCTATCGGTCCGCCACAATGTCGCAGTCCTGCTAAAAATTGCTGACCATTACTAGTAAGAAAAAAATAAATAAATAAAAATGGCATAAATCTTTCCCCTAGTTTGTAAACGTGATACCTTTTACGCAAACCAATTAATATACACTTATTGGGATTTTTTTTCACCAAAAATATGTAGCAGAATGCAAATTGACCTAAAATGATGAACAAATTAGATTTTTCAATTTTTTTTTTATTGGGAATGTTATATAGCAGGAAGTAAAAAATATTGTTTTTTTTTTTTCAAAATGATCGCTCTTTTTTGTTTATAGCACAAAAAATAAAAAAAATCGCACAGGTGATCAAATACCGCCAAAAGAAAGCTCTATTTGTGGGGAAAAAGACATCAATTTTATTAGGGTACAGCGTTGCACGACCGCGCAATTGTCAGTTAAAGTAACGCAGTGCTGTATCGCAAAAAATGGCCTAGTCATTAAGGGGGTAAATCCTTCCGGTCCAGAAGTGGTTAATATTATCAATAAACATGAATAGGAGGGGGAATCTTCCAATCTAGATGCTTGTTTTGGTGACAGCTAGAAAAAAAAAAAAAAAGCACACTGACGGAGATTTTTAAAGTGATTGTAAAGCCTCTATTTTTTTTTTTTTTTAAATAATATACATGTTATATTTGGTGTTGCACAGAGTGGCCTCAAACCTTCTCTTCTGAGGTTCCCTGCCAGATTTCACTTTCCTAGTGACAATGATCAACAGTACAAATAAAGAAAGTGAATCTCCTGAGTGGGGACAAAGACAGCAATTAAAACTTAACAGAGGGTCTGACCATTCCGCACACTATCCAAAACAAAAAAAAAATAGTTTTGCTTAAAAAATTGATTTTTCAATACAGACTTACCTGTAAAATCAATTTCTTGAAGTACATCACAGGACACAGAGCCATAAATCATAACATATGGGTTAAATAGCCACCTTCAGGTGAAGGACACTGGCAACCAATCACAAAGGATGCCCCCCTATATAACCCCTCCCACACAGGAAGAACCTCCATTTTGTAGCAAGCAATTAAGCAGACTTGAAGCCGATAGATCCATTAGTAATAGATTGTCCAGATATCCTATTATAGATATCCCTCTGGATCTTAGAACAGCCAATACTGGAGCTAGGATCTTTGTGAAAACTCTTGGAGCTGTGGCTAACCCAAAGGGCAGGGCCACAAACTGAAAATGAGGGTTCTCTATTGGAAAGCGTAGGAACCTTTGATGAGCCTGGAATATAGGCACGTGAAGATATGCATCCTTGATGTTTATGGATGCTAGAAATTCCTCTCCCTGCGGGGAGGCTATGACTGAATGAATTGACTTATACGGAAAGTATGAATGTTCAGAAACTGGTTCAGAAAAGCTTTGAGATCCAGAACAGGTCTTACATCCTTGTTTGGTTTGGGGATTACGAACAGGTTTGAGTAAAAACCCTAAACTTTTCGTCCTCCGGAACCTCTATTATCACTTTTTTAGCCTTCAGCAGGTCCAATGCCAGAAAGAGAGACCTTTTTAGGGGATCTGTCGGTATTAGGGCTGCCACGACGCATCGACGTAGTCGACTACATCGACTACAAAAAATCGTCGACGTGCGTGAAAGGCGTAGACGCGTCAGTACGTGACGTGACGTCACACGCATCTCTCGCGAGTTGCTTATAAATAGCGGAAATTAGCAGCGGTAATGGCGGCTCCCGGGGGAGAAAGTTCAAGCAGCAGTTCCAGCAGCACACTGAGCACAGTTCCAGTGCCACAAAAGGCAGCGAGAGCATGATCACGATCGTCAAGGGTATGGGAATACTTTCAACAGAGGCCAAATAAAATGGTCCTTTGTTCCCTTTGCAAAAATGAAATGGCGTACCACGGTAGCACAACTGCTATGCACGAGCACCTCAGAAGAAAGCATCCTGGCGCACTGACGACAAAGGACGAGCCATCTTTGTAAGTACTAGTGTACTACTAATTACAACAATATAATTAATGCTAGCTGATGATTGCTCAGGCCGGGCCAGCTCACTTTTCTTTTAAATGGACTACAAGGCACTTTGCATTTGCAGCCCTCAGTGTCTGTCTTGCTGATCTGTGGATCCCTCAGGGCATGATTGACATGACAAGTGCAATGATCTGACCATGACCACCAAAATACGCAGAGAGCAACAACATATTTTGACTGCAGCATTATTAATTACAACATTGGCCATGGATATCTCAAACTTCTACTAGAAAAAATACAATTAATATTGTTAGCGTTGAGGCTGAGCATTCATAGATGTGTAAATTGGTAATGTTATGTTATTAATTATTATTAATTATTATTATATTATTGTTGTTTTTCTCAGGAAGAGGCAAAGCTGTGTACAAGATTTTTTCTTTCATAAAAAAGGATGTCACTGCTTGCACACCCCAAGTGGCCATTACACTTACCAATAGCATACTCAACATGATTGTAAAAGATATGAGACCTCTTTCTATTGTAGACGGTCAAGGATTTTGTGAGATGATCAGCACATTTTACCCAGGATACACACTTCCCTCCAGGTCCCATTTCACTAAGCTGATGGAGAGGAAATATGAGGAGAATTTTGAAAGATTGAAAGTGTCAATCAAAGATGTCAAATCCAAAATAGCTGTCACCACAGACGCATGGACCAGTATTGCCACAGAGGCATATTGGGTGTCCCATGCCACTTCATTAATGAAGACTGGAAGCTTACATCCTACAATCTGACCACTATGCCACTTGAAGATCGCCACACAGCTGAAAACATTGCTAACTGGGTGGAAAAAGCAGCTGAGAAGTTTGAGATATCCATGGCCAATGTAATTGCAGTTGTTCATGATAATGCTGCAAATGTTGTCACTGCTCTGCGTATTTTGGAAGAAAAGCATCCTGGCATCTCTTCTCTCAGGTGTGCTGGTCATACATTGCAGTTAGTGGTCAACCATGCCCTGAGGGATCCCCAGATCAGCAAGACACTGAGGGCTGCGAAGTGCCTTGTGGAACATTTTAAAAAAAGTGAGCTGGCCACTACAAAGCTTAAAGCAAAGCAACAACAAATGGGTACCCCTGATCATGCACTAATAAATGATGTATCCGTAAGATGGAACAGTACTTTACACATGATCAATCGCCTGCTTGAACAGAGGTGGCCTGTCACTGCAACACTTTCCGATCCTGATGTCACACCACGAGGGAAGCGCTTCCTGGATTTAAAAAATGATAAGTGGAGCTTACTTGAGGAAGTGGAACAAGTCCTGAAGCCTTTTGAGTGTGCTGCTGTTTTCTTGAGTGGAGAGTCCTATGTGACTGGTTCCGCTCTACCTCCTTTGGTAAAAGGCCTCCAGAAATCCATACAGAGCACAATTAGCGAGACAGCGGCAGTCAAGGCTTTCCAAAATGTTGCTGCACAGGAGATGACCACAAGATGGGAGCAGGAAACTAAATTCAGAGATGACAGTGGAGAAAATATATGTCTTATTGCAGCAGCCCTGGACCCCAGATTCCACAAAAACTAAAATTCCTGGCAGCAGAGGATAGTTTTAAAGTTCACCTCAAGGTCCAAGCTCTTGCTCTTGAAGAGAAAAGAAGATATGAGGAAGAGCAAACACATCAACGTCAATGTGAGGAACAGGTTCAGTCAGTCAGTGCACTGAGTCCAGACAGGAAACTTTCAGAAAAGAGGCAAGTGTCTATGTTGAAATCTTTGCTTGGTTCAGATTCAGATGAACACCACAGTAATGGTGAGGATGACACTGGTCACATCCAAGATCCAGAAATTCACAGTGAAGTTGTGAGGAATGAGATACACATGTACTTTAGCGAGCAGGCCATTCCAAAGAAAATCCACTGAAATGGTGGAAGGAAAATGAAGGGAGGTTTCCCATCTTGGCCATGCTGGCAAAGAGTTACTTGTCTGTGCCTGCAACATCAACCCCATCTGAAAGGCTTTTCTCAGTTGCTGGCAACATTGTGACTAAAAAAAGAGCAAGCCTAACTGCAGAGCATGTCGATATGCTAACCTTCCTCCATTGCAATGCTATATTATAGATACAGGCCCCCAACCTGTACCTGTTGCTCTCTTGGGTTGTATTGTTGGACTTCTTTAAACTACAAGATGGCTGTTGGCTGCCTTCAGGTAATCTTTCCTCAGTATTGGCCATTATAATTTGCACAGTGTTGAGCGGTGCTTGCTTTTTGTTGGACTTGGCTCCTTTAAAACTATGTTAGTTTTTAAATATGTTTTACATTTACAAGTAACACACCAAAAAAAATACTGGTCAACAATAACACTGTATATGTAAAACATACCTAAAAAGTAACCAAGTTTTAAAGGAGCCAACTAGTCCAATAAAAGCACTTCTCAACACTGTGCAAAAGTAATGGCCAAAAATAATGGCCAATACAGCAAAAGATTACCTGAAGGCAGATAGCTGACTTTTAGTTTAAAGAAGTTAAAGTGTTAGGCAGATATGGCATTTTTCATGCCTGATGCCCTAAAGTGTTTGGCACTTTATGTGTCTCTCTTGTATTTTTGCACGGTTGCACACACAGTGTTGTTGAGCACTGCAGTGCTTTATAATTTATATGGCATTTTGAATGCTTTTGGTTTTGAATTAATGGCATTATTCCTGCCTGATGTTAAAGTGTTGTTTACATTTTATTTTTGCCACTTTAACTTCAACCACATTGAAGTATTTTTTGGAAAAACTTTAATAAAAGTTAAAATATTACATTAGAAGTACGTATCATTTTTTGTAAAGTTATTCAAAGGATTATTTAACTAATCAAAGAAAGAACACTAGATTAAGCAAAAAAAGAAAAAATTTAAATAATCGTTAGATTAGTCGACTAATCGTATAAATAATCGATAGATTAGTCGACAGACAAATTAAACGTTAGTTGCAGCCCTAGTCGGTATACCTGACCTTATAAACCGGGGATAGGGGAACACCCGAAATTCCAGTTTGTACCCCTGTGAAATGGTGGAGATAACCCAGTTGTCTTGGATTGTATCCACCCAAACCTTTGAGAACTGCCGCAGCCTTCCCCCCACCCACATGAGTGGGGGTGCCCCTTCACAGAGTAGGCTTAGCGGAAGACTTGGCTGATTTCTGGGCCCAGGGCTTTTTCTGACCCTGCCCTGAAGGCTTGGTTCCAGATCCAGATGGTTGAGGCCATCGCCACTGTCTGGAACTAGAAGCACTGGTAATATGAGTGCTGGGGATTTTAAAAGAAGGGTGCTTGCTTTTTTCTTTTCACAGGTAACAGCACACTCCCCCCACCCCGAGATCTTTAGGATAAATTTATGCAGATCATCACCAAAAAGGCATTCTCCCTGAAAAGGGAAGCCAGCCAGTAACTTTTTATTTGGTAATTCCGCAGACCAACTCTTTAGCCAAAGAATTCTGCACATATGAACTGTTATCAGAGCAAACCGTGACATTTGCCTTATGGAGTCCGTAAGAGATCCACTGCAAAGCATAAAGTGCAAGGTAGATCTGACAGATCTTCCAAATACTTTCCTTGAGAAGGAACTGTCTTGGACACCCGCTTCATACGTTCTTTTAAAGACTGACAAACTCCTATTGCCGTTACTGCTGGTTGCATCGCAGATCCTGCAACCGCAAAGGAGGCTTTCAATAAAGATTCCAACTTCTTATCTGCTGGATCTTTAAAAACCTGGGCATTATCCACAGGGCAAGTTAAACTCTTGTTAACTGCAGAAATGGCAGCATCCACAGTGGGTATATTCCATTTCTTAGTAAACTTTTCCTCCATAGGATACAACAGTGAAAACATCTTAGGAGGAACAAAAATCCTATCAGGATGGTCCCAATCTTTATACATTTCTTGCTCCAAAAGCGGATGTGTGGGAAGCGTCCGAGGACTATGAGTAGGGCGCAATGAGCCTAGAGAGGAAAAAGAGACTTCAGCTGTCTCTAAGGGAGGAAATTTGTATCCAGACCGGACCATTTCAGTAAGAGACTGAATAAACAATCTCTGGGTTTGAGAGGCAGATAGACACTCCTCTGACCCTGACTCCCCAGAAGTGGAAACCTTAGCTTGACCTTCCATAGGGTCAGCATCAACTACTTCTTCCACATCCTTTGCCCAATCCTGAACTAACTCAGGGGGTGGCTCAGGTGAGGGGATCTATCACCTTGCATCCCTTGAGATGCTGCAATGATGCCAGCAATCCTACCCTCAAGGCTGGCTAATGCCGATGCCAAATCGTCTTTAGTGACGTAGGTTGCGGCAGAAGTACTAGGAGTAGCTACTATGCCTGACAACCGTAATGGCTCAGATTGGCTAGTTGCCTCTGGCTCTTCCGGAGGAGTAGACACAGTGGAAGCACGGCTAGGACCTTCAATGCCTGACAGTGGCATCACAGTGCTTCTTCCAACTGTTAAAAGCGAAGATTCCCGCCCGCACGCGAATAGGCCTACGCCATAGAAACGCTATCAAGGCAGAGACGAACATGCGGGCGCTTATGCGCCAAGACAAAAACAACAACCATATGGGGTGAGAGCAGTTTAGGCTGAATCTTGTTTGTCACAGCTGATACCTTTTAGGTGATCAGCTCAGGGTAGAAAACAATGTAAGAAAAATAGGCAAAGAAATAATGATTTAAATCAACTTTGCAACAATCCCACAACTGCCTCAACAAGATGTAACTTGCAAGCATAACATCCATAGTGTCATGGAGGGATGCACATTGCACATGGTCTCTGTTGTCTATGTTAAAAAAGGAAAAGTGCATAAAATATTTACAATTTGCAATTGTGCCAGCAATTTTTACCTTCAAGGTTTGCTGTATAAGTAAATATTTTAAAATGGACTCACCAGTCCTGCCGCAGGATTCTGTATTGAAACAGGAATCCAATCTTCACCCATCACGGCGAGCTTTGTCTTGGCAACCTTCAAGGACTGGGTCCCCTTATTTTAGAAGGGCCACTGCCTTGGACCTGTAGAGCACCCTGAATGGAGCGCCTTTGAGGTTTGGTATTCCAAGGGTCAGGATCCCAGGGTCCAGCGCCTAAAAAGGACAGCATTACAGGCAAAACCTCGTATCTGCTTCCCGAGGCTCAGGTACCATCTTTTTAGTCCATTGACTGTTTAAGATGGATCTGATAGCTAACCCTTTAGATTCAGTGAATTTTGATCGGGGTAAATAGCTGTAACGCTCCTGCGTTTCATGTATGGTGTGGATTTTCAGCTGCAGAAATATTCCACTTCAGTAGTCATGTAAGAGAGATGCTGAGATACCATTCCCAACCTCAATGACTCATCATGTGTGGAAGGTCTTAATTCAGCTAGTAAATACACACACTCAACAAGCTGGTTCCTAGAGTGACTTTATGTATGTAGTAACACAGTGATGAAGATTTAAGAGACAGGTTGAGTGGAGGTGGTAGGTGACAGACACTTGAAGGTAAGACAGTAGCAGATGGATGCAGGTAGGTTTAGCAATCATGTATAGTAGCAGATGACAGAGTAGCAGGTGGACATACAAGAGTGATCAACCCAGTGCAGGAATAAGTAGCAGTAGTCTTAAGAGCTAGCAATCTAGATATGCAGATGTGATAAATAGTCTTTACTATGCAGAGCTAGATAGTGTAAGCTTAATATAAGTTTATAGAGGGTTCCCCTGCGGGGTACTTAGCACTAATAGCAATACAGCCGAAGGTTGGTTCAGGAGGAGCGGATGATCCGGAAGCGGGATGCAGGGATCAGCGCAGCGAGGTTCCGTCAGCGAAGTATGCTTGCAAGCACAAAAGCTTCAAGCCAAGTTAGCATCCAGGTAAGGGTGTTTGAACGAACACATGTGAGTGAGAACCGGCCATTTAAATAGCCATCTAGTCCGGCGCTGAGTGATGACAGCTTCAGTCTTAAAGGTGTATGCGCACCTTTCCAAAAGAGAATGGTGGGGCGCATACACTTGTGAAAAAAGTAATTTAGGGTACCAAAGGTACCGGAACATTACAATAGCATAATCTTCTTCATGTCTTCATTTGAAGAAAAAATGTGGAGACAAGCTCCACAGTGACATCGCCTTTAGACAGTGGCGAAAAAATGGTGGTACTTCCTGTGTGGGAGGAGTTTTATAGGGGGGGCATCCTTTCTGATTGGTTGCCAGTGTCCTTCACCTAAAGGTGGCTATATAACCCATATGTTATGATTTATGGCTCTGTATCCTGTGATGTATGAAAATAAAATAAATTTTGAGTACTGAAAAGCCCACCATGTACTTCCACACCAGGCCTTTTATGGCACTTTTTGTTTACATGTAACAATTAGTATTTTTTGCTAGACAGAGAAAGGGAATACAATAAGACACGTGGCCACTCACTAAAACTAGAGGAAAAACGGTTTAACCTTAAAATACGTAAGGGGTTCTTCACTGTCAGAGCAGCAAGGACGTGGAATTCTCTTCACAAGCAGTTGTATCAGCAGGGAGCATCGATAGTTTCAAAAAACTATTAGATGGGCACCTTAAAGACCACAACATACAGGAGTATACAATGTACGGTTAACAGCAAACACACACACACATCATAGGTTGAACTGGATGGACTGATGTCTTTTTTCAACATCACAAACTATGTAACTATGTATATATTTACTCGGCGTAACATCATCTTTTATATTTTATTTAAAAATTATTATGGATTTTTTTTTTGCAATAAAATGTTTAAAAAGGTGTATTTTTTCCAGAAAGAAAATGCGTTTGATAAACTGCTGCGCGAATACCATGTGATAAAAAAAATTGCAAAATACATCAATTTATTATCTAGGGCCTCTGCTTTAAAAACATATATAATGCTTGGGGGTTCTAAGTAATTTTCTAGCAAAAAATACTGATTGTTACATGTAATTGCTCATCCCTAAGTAGAATAGGCCA
The DNA here is from genome assembly GCF_965119305.1 of Pelophylax lessonae. Classification (NCBI taxonomy): domain Eukaryota; kingdom Metazoa; phylum Chordata; class Amphibia; order Anura; family Ranidae; genus Pelophylax; species Pelophylax lessonae. The sequence goes on along the minus strand of NC_138768.1, from coordinate 630,378,986 downwards.
ATGTTTCTGTACAATATATTCAATGTCTTTGTAACGGGTGTTAAAATTAGAAATAAAAGTTAAAATCTGATCTTTGTCTTCTTTTGGTCTTTCTTCAAGGAGCTTCTTCCTATCCATGTTTTCTACCTCTTTCTTTACCTTTTCCAGTGTTTTTGTTTTATATCCTTTATCTTGAAATCTCTTTATCAGGATGTTACTTTGTTCTTCAAACGTCTCTTTGTTACTGCAGTTTCATTTGATGCGCATCAATTGGCCTTTGGGTATCCCCTTGATCCAGTTTGGGTGGTGACCACTGTGAGTGGGGATGTAACTGTTCCTATCTGTATTTTTTAAATGGGTTTTAGTGGATAGGCTTGTGTTTGTTTGTTGGACTGTGAGAGTTAAACAGGCCTCATATATCTATGATATTAGAAATAAAATGCACCTATTTGTTTTTGTCATATATATATTATTGCTTCTTATCAGGATTTTATGGAAAAATGTTTTTTTATTGCCGCATTAGAACGTTCTTAATTAAGTTTTGATATATGTTTTAAAAATGTATTTATACTGTTACATATATCCCATACATTTGTGCAATATGGAGCATAGGAGGTGAGTGTGGGCACTCACGGTGGGTTTCCTCTGCGCTGTGGGGACACACCTGCATCCTATACGCTCCGGGATTATAATGTACGATCCTGCCCATAGTGCCTTCCTACCTTTGATAACGTCACAGGAAGTGACGGAACATGTCAGTCTGGAACGCACGGCGTGACACAACCCCGCACTTTGGAACACAAGCCGGAACACTCCGCTCGCCACTCTGCATGTCAGCGGTTGCCTTTCATTTTGAGCCTTTGTGATATGATTTTACCCCATTGTGGGAATAAACTTTTTATAAACTTGCTACAATATTGGAGCATTTCCTTTCTTAAATACCCCGGCCCCTAACCCTGAGGAGTGGAACAAGGTGAGGAGGAGTCTAGCCTTTACCTCATATCAGGAGCTGTACAGGGGAACCCAGTTTCTGGCCTGGAAGGCATACAAGCGTGATTGGTCTTAGTGCTATACAGCACATAAGACCCACTACCTCTGGTAAGTGATCAATTTTTACCATACCTACTGGAAAAGGAACCCACGCCACCAAAAGTCACAAACTTAATGGATAATTGAGCACAAAAACAACTGCACCTTGATTTAGATCCTGAAGATTTTTTGGACTTTTTTATCGTCACTCATATGGACTTTTTCTGCACATTTATTTGCACTATTGCATTTTTTGATCTGTCACCAATATAAGTTATTCACTTGCATTATTATAATTATTTACTCATCTCATTGATTGCACTAGACATTTTTATTGTTATTAATATTAAAACTATTATCAATTTTATATGTATTAATTTATTATACCTATTTATATATTGCACTAAGAAAACTAGCAAGCGCTGTAGTTAGTCTCAATATTGACTATTTTTGACATCTAGATTTTTTGCCTTCCCAAACAAATCTTTTTAGCAATTGAGTGAGTCTGCAAGCCTACCAGACCACGTGAGTTCATGGGGGGCCATAGTAGTTAGTTGTGTACTAAGTTGGAGTATGAACGGTCCGTAGTTGGAGTGAGTTAGGGAGGAGAAGGGGCTAGTCGAAGTGAGCCCCAAGTATTAGATACCAGTAGTATTCCAGCAAAACTGGAGTTGTGATTGCAGGGCCCTGCTATCTGCGGGAGAGGTGCCCAAATCTAGGATTAGGGACTTAGAATGATTAACCTTGTAGTAGGACACTGTGCTAAATTGTTCTAGTACCTTGTGTGCCTGTGGGAGAGAGATTATAGGGTTTGTAAGAGACAAGAAAACGTCATCCGCAAAATGATTATTAACATGAGCACGATCCAAAAAGTGAAACCCAGTTATTTTAGGATGGGAGCAGATCTTTTCCAGTGGTTCAATGAGTAGGTTGAACACAGTCGGGGACAGAGGGCAGCCTTGGCATGTGCCGTTGGTGATATTAAAGGATTTGGATAAGAGCCCAGAGGTGAAAACCCGAGCTGAGGAGCAAGAATATAAAGCTTGTATAGCGGATACAATAGAGCCACTAAACCCAAAGCTATTCAACACCTGCTGCATATACCCCCAGTGGACCCTGTTGAACGATTTCTCCGCGTCAATAGACAGGAGCAGAGAAGGCGTTCGCGAGGTCTCCGCATAGTACATAATATTAAGTATACTTCTGGTAGCATCGGAGGGCTGCCTACCCTTCATAAACCCCATCTGGTCTTTTTTAATAAGGTGTGGAATTATATCAGCCAAGCGATTTGCTAGGACTTTAGCATGTATTTTTATGTCTGTGTTTAAAAGGGAGATCGGCCTGAAATTTGCTGAAGTGGTAGGCTCTTTTCCGGGTTTGGGTAACGTTACAATATAATCTCCCAACATCTCTGGGGGAAAGGGAGATCCTGAAGCAGCTGTCATACAAATGCCAGTGAGGTATGGGGTCAATAGCGAACAGAAGGATTTATAGTATTCAGCCGGCAGGCCATCTGGGCCAGGAGATTTCCAGTTTGGAAGGGAATTAATAACTTTCTCGATTTCCAATGTTGTGAACGGGGCATTTAGGGTATTAAGACAGTCTTGAATAAAGAGAAGAAGATCTAAATCGGCCAGAAACAAATGAATAGTGTCAACAGTAGGTTGGGGAGTGTGTTGATCGTATTGGAGATTTTATAATGCACTATAGAAGCCTGTGAATTGGTCAGCAATTTCTTGAGGATTGATTATTTTGTGTTGAAGCGTAGGATGCAATAAATGGGATATTTTAGATTTGATCCATGCGCCCTTGAGTTTGTTGGCTAGCATCTTGCCAGCTCTATTGGCATTTGCATAGTAATTAAGTTTTAGGCGTCGGAAGTGCGTGTCATACCTCTGAATTAAAAGAAGTCGTAATTAATTTCTAAGTCGCTGTAGGGAGTTTTAAGTCACTAGGGTGGATGTAGATTTGTTGAGGGTGTCCAGGGCATGTATCTGAGCTATCAAGGTGTTCAGTCAGGAATTGTAGCTTTTTTTGAGCCTGGCGCCCTGCTGGATATGTATCCCCCTGATGTATGCATTCCACAGGATATACGGGTTAGTGACAGAGTTTACATTGTGTAAGAAAAAGTCCCTGAGATGCTGGGAGATCACTTTAGATGTAGTGGGATCCTGAGTTTATTTGACATTGCAGCGCCAGATGGGGTTAGAAGAGGAAACAGGCCCATCCTCCAAAACCAACGATATGGCAGAATGATCCGACCACCTGATATCATATATAGTAGAAGACATAACTTTTTGCAATAACCATTGATCAGTTAGAAATAAATCTATACGAGAATACGTGCGATAGCTAAAGGAAAAAAAGGTATAGTCCCACTCGTTGGCATGGTGACACCTCCATACATCGTAGATGTTTTCATCATACAGCAGACGGTCTAGAGAGGGATTTCTGGCCATGCTCTTAGATGAAGAGTCCAGTTGAGGGTTCACAGTCAGGTTAAAGTCCCCGCAGATAAGAAGGTGGCCATGTAGATTGGTGGTTACCTTTTTTAAAAGTCTATGGAGGAAACGTAGCGGGGCGGGGATGATCTGGGTTGCGGCGTTGTCCCGTCAGAGGAGGTGGATAGTGCAGAGGCGCATATGTCGGCGGATTCCCCTCATGGCTCAACGGAGCTCTCTCCTCAAGCATCCATCTTAGAGCTCAGCCGCCACGCCCCCCTTTGAATTGCCTTTTTGTTGTATTTAAATACCACTGTTTAGTATATATGCAATAATTGGGGGGCGGGGAGGATGTTTTAACCACATAACGACCGCCCACCGCAGTTTTACTGCGGCAGGCAGCCGTTCCTGGACAAAGTGACGTTATACTATGTCGCTCGCTCAGGAGACTCTGCAGGGAGCCAGTGCGTGTGGCAGGCGGCTCCGATGGCCGCTGGCCACTTGCGATCTCCCGCAGCTGTGAGAGAAGGACAGACGGCTGATGTAAACACAGCCGTCTGTCACTCTTCCTGAAGTGATCACAGAGGCTATGTGATTCTGCTATATAGGATCGCATGTCTCTGTAATTACTTCACAAGCCACGCCCCCTGACAGAATCACACCCATAGAGACACATTTAACCCACTGATCACCAGTAATGTTAACCCCTTCCCTGCCAGTGTCATTTTTACAGTAACAGTGCATATTTTTAGCACTGATTACTGTAGTAATGTCACTGGTACCCCCAAAAGTGTCAAAAATGTCAGTTAGGGGTCCGATCTGTCTGCCGCAATGTCATGGTCCCGCAAAAAAAATCGCAGATCGCTGCCAATACTAGTAGAAAAAAAAAAACAATAAAAATGACGTAAATCTTTCCCGTAGTTAGTAAACGCAATAACTTTCGCGCAAACCAATCAAAATACGCTTATTGCGATTTTTTTTACCAAAAATATGTAGCAGAGAACAAATTGGCCTAAAATGTTAAAAAATTTTGATTTTTACATTTTTTTTTTTTGAGAATTTCATATAAAAGAATGTGAAAAATATTGTAATTTTTTCAAAATTGTCGCTTTTGTTTATAGCGCAAAAAATAAAAATCGCACAAGTGGTCAAATACCACCAAAAGAAAGCTCTATTTGTGGGAAAATAAGGATGTCAATTTCGTTTGGGTACAGCATCGCATGACCGCACAATTGTCCGTTAAAATAACGCAGTGCCGTTTTGCAAAATAGGGCCTGGTCATTCAGCAGCCAAATCCTCCGGTGCTAAAGTGGTTAATAAATGAATTTATGCCACAGGTCACGGTATACTTTTTGAAGGGTGTAGTGCCTTACTTTATTTTTTACATTTGTGCATTTACTATTAATCACACTTAAAGGGGCAGCTTCACATTAACACTTATATATTTGAAAGTCTAGGCAGGGTTGGTGCCATTTATATTGCTGGAAGTTTATACCTCCATTTTCTTATCTACAAACTTTTTGATTTTGTCACAGCCGTAACGACACATTGTAAAAGTTACGCAAATAACTACATGATTCTGATTAATCTGTTATATGTGTCGAAATGGAAACAAAACTGTCACGATAGTGCTTTATTAAATTCCCCCACTGTTTCTGATAGCACCATTCAACAGTTTGTGAGTGATTATAGTAGCTATTTAAATCTCCCTCCTGTGTGAAATCCACAGATATCTATAAATATTACAATAAACAAAAATAGGGAAAATAAGGTAAATTACAGCAACTATTGTTCAGTGAAAACACAGCAATAATAATAAAAAAAGCTTTTCTTTTAAGTTTTCATTAAATACAGCTGTGAGCATCACAGGTGAATTTCATTGTGGTTAGAAAATATAGGTGGCGATGCTTTGATTGAAATCTCTGATAACAGAATGAAGTCTCTGAATAGTATCAGTGAAACTATTCTTTCAAAGTTTTAAGGATATGTAATGTTCTATGATCTTTAACCCACAATTCACTCACAGTGTTTCCTCAGTTACTTCATTGTTCCTTTGCCCAAAATTTGGTGCTGACGAAGACAGTGTCGTTTCTTCCTCCGACAAAACATCCTCTGAAATTCCTGTACTACTTCCTATGTCAGGACACCCCACAGTGAGCATTGGTCACATTTCTTTGAAAGCATCAACAGCGTTTTGGTTTGGATGATTCACACAGTGGTAATTCTCACCTCAGACATTAAAACATAATGCCGTAGTGGGGAAAGTGGGTGTCCCAAGGCGACCATAAACACTGTCTTTCTTACAGTGCTGATTACATGTGAATCTCCTGAATATCCCATTTACTGACTTCACAGTAAAGCTTTAGGAATTATATAAAAAAATAAAAATAAATAAATAATATATATATATATACAGTATATATATATATATATATATATATATATCTTTTTGTTGACAAAATAAACAGTATAACTTTACAGTTACAGATGAAGCCATAGTTATAGAAATCAAGACACATGTTTTAAACAGTTATATGATATGCCTAAACCAAAATAATCTTACTAAAGAAGGTGAGTTACAAGATTCAGGTGAACTGCTTTTGCTGGTATTAATCACATGTATGTATGTAACAATAACCATAGATATTAGATAACATTCTCCTGACTTTTAAGAAATCAGCAGATTTAAGGCCCATAGACACGAAAAGAAAATCTGTAGGGAAAATTCGTCTGACAACCGATCTGCCGATTTTCGGATTATTAGTATGGTGCTTTCGACAGCCAACTCCGACTTTTCAGCTGACAAAATCCTGATGTGCAGGCTATAAAATTGTTGTCGTCCGTAATACAACGTCTGATTTTCGTCTCATTAGTACAGATTTTGACGGAAAAAAATCTTAAGAGCAAGACTAGGCATGCTCAGAGACAAAAGAGCACATACAAAACAATCCAACACATGACATGACTTCTGAAGTAGAATTCTGTCGTACGGGAAAATTCATATAAAAATAAACTCTTTACTTTCCACATCAGACTAGCATGCCACAAAAAATGGACGACAGATCGTTCGATAATCTGATCGTGTTTACGGGGCTTTAGATTATGATTATCTGGTCTATGTAGATCTGAAGTTGGCTATACAAATAAGGTGACAGCTGTCAGTCAGACTTGTTGGCAGGTGCAGTTAGCTTGCCTGCCACTATATGCCTCTGTTCCTATTATGGTATAGTAAAGGGACAACTGTAATTAGATGGTAGCCCCTTTTAGAGAAAAACCTCCTCTAGTGATGTAATGGGTGCCCACGTAAATTCCAGTGGTGGGAGGAGCTCTAAGTAGACAGGGCAGGGATAGGACAGCCACCTCATCCCTTTAAACCTGAGCAATTAATATTTACTCAGGTTCTGTGGCTGATTAAGATGGTAATTAAACTCACTTAGTGCCATATCTGCAATACTAATTAGCTTTAGAACCTGTAATGAATATGCGGGTTAAAAGGGATGAGGTGGAAATCCTAGGCACGGAGGAGTCAGAAACTCCAGAGCTACAGAAGTATGATGCGTTGTGTTCAGTATACATGGAGAAGTGGTCCCAGCACTGCGGTGCTCCCAAAGAGAGGAAAGAAGCTTAAATGAGGTGTGCTTGTGTTCTGCGCAGACATGACTATTAATGGATGTCTACTACTGTATGTGGCATTCAGCTGATAGTATTTCAAATGTGTTGTCGATGTCACAGAAAGCTTTGTGGAGTTGTAAAGTTACAGTAAAGTGCGAAAAAAGCAATTTATGTGTGGACATTCATTCTTTTGTTTCTAAATATTAAGGCATAAGGCTGGGGAATGCAGAGAGCGGGCCTCTGGCCAGTAGTATGAAACAGTGAGATTGATTAACTAAAGCTGGAGCCACTCAGAATCAGGTGCAGCTGTGTATGGCAGCCAATCAGCTTCGAACTTCAGCTTATTCAATTAAGTTTTGACAATAAAACCTGGCAACTGATTGGTTTCTATGCAGAGCTGCGCCACATTTTGCACTCTTCAGTTTTAGTAAATCTTCCCACTATTTCGGAGGGTTCCATCAAAACAAGTGGGTGGTTGTCCTATCCAAGAAGAAATGGGTAGGGACTTGTGCAATTTGGTGCCAAGATCTGCTCAATCATAGGCCCCCTTTACAAACTTCCAAAGTCAAATCTATGGGCACAGTAGATACCCCTCACTATCCAATCTCAGGAGAAAAGATTATTTAGACAGGCTGTAAAAAATGATGTAGTTGCTATTTTTTTATATGAGATAAAATTTACGAGGAGGGGTCTTCTCATTTCTCTTATCTCCTCCTTGTTTCAAACTGAATACAATGTGTCCTTATATGCAGGTTTAAAGTGGTTCTAAAGTCTCTGGGAGTTTTTATTAAAATAAAAAACATGTCAAACTTACCTGTTCTGTGCAGTGGTTTTACACAGGGCAGCCTAGATCCTCCTCTTCTCGGGTCCCTGGCTGGAGCCCCTGGCCTCTCCCTCCTGTTGAGTTACCCTACAGCAAGCAGTTTGCTATGGGGGAACCCGAGCTAAGCCGTAGCTCCGTGTATCTATTCAGACACAGAGCCGTAGTTCAGCACCTCATTGGCTAACTGAGAATGCATGAAAAGCATTCTGCCTTTACAGCCACTAGAAGCATGAAACGCTAGCTGAAGACCTCGTCTCACATGCACATCTCATCATTGACCTTAAAGACATTAAAAACCTTCCGACCTGCACCTTGTATTTTTCACCTACATAAGATGTGCATTGGTCATGTAGATTCATGGTGTCATTAGTTGTTTATAGTAGAGATCTTCACATTTCAGTGTCACAAGTTTTTGTTTGTGTTCAAATATGAGTCCTGTGGCATGGCACAACACAGATTAAAGAATAAGTTCACTTTTTGACAGGAAATTGTGAATGAATGAATGGTGCTGTAGTGTGGGTGGAGCCCTGCACGGCTGTGCTGTTTTTAAACTGTGACATTGGGTGTGCCTGCTGTTACTGAGTGGGTAGCACTGTCAGCGGGAGGTGGGTGGATAGGAGCATGTCACATATTACACCCTCAATATAGGTGTAACATGTTCCTAAAGGTAAACTTAGCCTTTAGCTAAACTTAGCCTTTAATGCATGACTTCTGTCTATAGTCTAAGAACTGACACTTCCTGTGAACAAACGACATATCCCACAGCCCCTAGGTTTCTCAGTCTAGTGTTCTCTAGCTGAGAGCTGAATACTATTTAGATCTGACAGAGGCAAAGTAGACAGAGCAGTAAATGAATACTGTAGATATGTTTTCATTATGATAGCATTCCCACATTTGAGATGCAACACAGAGGAAATGGTGAGAAATTGTCTTGATGCTGCATAAAGTTATGTGAATGAGGACATGGACATCGTAAAATCAATCAGCCATGACACTACAAACTGCAGCCACAAAATGTGAATTCATTATTATATGGTAAGGCAACAACACAAACATTTGAAAGTGTACAATGCCATTTAACCCCTCCCCACTACTGCCTCCTGGCCCTTTAAGAGCTTCAAAATGGCATTCGAGTCACGTGACTGCTGTGATTGGCTGTCACAGCGATCACATGATCGGAAAGCTCCTGATCACAAGTATGCATTGGGAGCTTTCCAGTCCCCGGGGGTGACTGTGCTGGGAGAGCGCAGGGAGCATGCTCTCAGCACAGAAAAGTGTTTACATAGGGCTGTATATATGAAACCTCTCAGCGTTAAAGCCCACCTGCCAGGAGGCCGCATATATGCATACCATTGGCGGAAGAGGCCAAACTAACACTCTTAGACAATGGATCTTAGGTGAAAAAATTCTGTTGGCCTTTATATAAGAATTATCAATCTGAGTAAAAATAAATATATTCATAAATAATACAAAAAGACCCACACTAATACAGATACAGTATGTAATGAGGTCACAGTAGGAGAACATAGACAGCAGATGACACGATAACAGACCATTTGAAAGGAATACCAGAACAGGAAGTAGCTGGTATATACTTCTCAGAAGTAAATTAACGATTTACAAACAGTCTTGTTAACCTCTCTCCAACATATAATATCTTAAAGCTGACAGATATAAAAAAAACTAAAAATAATTCAGTTATTTAATAAATCAAAATAAATGTAGTAAATAATAAATGTATTAAATAATTGAAAGACATTTATTATAAATGCAACTACTGTATGTTTGTGTCATCAGCCTCTTGAAATAACCTTGTACAATAGACCTGGAAGACAGGCCAAACAAGTGTGATGCACTGAAATGTATGTTAGTGAATTTGCTGACAAAGGAAGATAGCAGAGGCATCAGGCCACCAACGTGATGCTGCTCCCTTATGGTCCAATTACAGGCCAGAGGCAAGGAAATGGTCAGGCTGTTTTGCTTAATTGTAGAAGTAAGGTCTCCAAGCTGCTTCTGGCTTCTCTGTTAATCTAAGAAATAGATGGACAGAAATACAAATAATCTTAATTGTACAGTACAAGATGCACTACTGGTGTTCATAGACTGTGGGTTATATGCTTCTACCCTTAGATGATTGGACACGGGTAAAAACTTTTGCTATGACTGCGCCTATATAATCCCGCCCACTAAATGAGGCTCCAGATTTTTTTGCTTCCTTTTTTTCCTTAGGTGACAGACTTGTTCTCCTCTGGAGAAGTATTTTTCCTTTTAAATCCTTATTCTTTTTTCATCTGAATTTTCTTTCAACATCCGACTGCATATTGCCCCACGCTATTTAGCAATTTCTGGATCAGTTACCCTCAGTGTGTACCTCGAGGACCGTACTCAGACCTCACCGTGTGGGGGTCAGCCTGTAATGTTTAATTCAAGCACTGGATCCCGTGTTAGACACTCAACTTGGCACTAGTGCAATGTGTGGATTTAGCTGCCAGGTTCTATACAGGTCCAGGGCCGTGGTCCATTTTTTTAGGGGTATGCCCACCATTATGGGCAAAGCCTGGACATTTATATTGCCCAGCCTCATGGATACATAAGACAAGGTGTCCTTGTATATAAACTCCAATTCCTGGCTTTAACAACACTATTTGCTGGTATTATACAGTTTAGTGGGCAGAGGATTTGGTGTTGTTCATTTTATTGTGGCACCCCCTGCCATTTTGTTTCTAACACTTCTTAGCAAGCACTTTAAAAATGGGTGGTTTCCCCCTCCTTTCTAAACGTAGTCTAAGAAAGATGAGGTAACTATGTCACGCCTCCCAGATGGCAGATTCCCACTCACCTTTCCTGCCAAAAACACATGCAGTATTTTGCTTTTTTCCCCTACCATCTTCTTCTTCTACAGAGACACAGCCACAGAAACTCGATCAGTGCCTGCTTTATAGCAAGTTCTTCTTCAAACATGCAAAACCCCATCCATTCTTCACTCCTGAACTGGGAGCACCCCACTGCGGATCCCTTCACTAGCAATGGCAAATAACAGGCACAAGAGAGCTGGGACAAATGGGTCTGATAGCATACATTCTGCAAACAGCCTACAGGAAACACAGAACACCACTCAGGGTGATAGCTATTCTCTTGTATTCGAGAAATGTCCTGTTCTGACACAGCTAAAGTCAGTTAATGTCACTATCTCTCAGGTACACGTCATGCAGTCACTCTAAAAAAAATAAAATCTCTGCTACTCTACCTAAATTATTTGAAAACTTCTAGGACCTTCAGTTTCCAGAGGTTTCTCTTCGCTCCCTAAATCAGAGGTGGAACCTCCTTTACTTGAAGATATGCAGGAAAGTATTGAGGACATTGATTTTGTAATGGAGGCGCAGCAGAGGATATTCCCTCCCCTGAAGCTTATAAGGTACAAGTTGTGGCTTTGCTACAAATGCTTTCCACTGTTGTCACACACTTTTGACTTGGTGTTCACACCAGATTCTCCAAACAGACCCCTATGGGTATTAAGAGGCTGGCCAATTATAAAAAGACCCATACATACACAGATTGATTGTACAATTTATGATGATTGGCTATGCTCTGAAAAGGTTTACATTCCTCCTAAGGTTTTTACTAATATTTATCCTAGGGAAAAGGAATTTAAAAGAAATATTCTCTTCTGGTAGTGGATCCTGCAATTTTAGTTCTCAAAAAGCACTGTACAGTTCCTTTTGAGGATGTTACCTCTTTAAAGGTTCTGTTGATACCTGTATGTGCTTTGAAGCCATTTTAAAGGACTTATTTTCTTCTACAGGTTCAACCCTGTAGCCAACAATTGCTGCCATGTCTATTTGGCAGACTATTGCAAACTTGTCAAGATGGCTCAACAGTGACCAGGAACTTGTATTTGAAGATCCCGATCTCCTAAAACAATTACAGCTAATGTCTTCAGGACTATTGGTTTGTATTGATGCTCCTGTCATATGACAAATCTCAGGAATCCTTGTTATCTCTGTGCACATGCACAAGATTTTGTGGCTAAAAGCTTGGTCTGCTGAACATTCTTCTCAGGCCTGGATCCTGCTGGCCTGCTTCTGAACATTTTGGTTACCCGGCTACCATGCTAATCAAATTGTTTCTTTTTATTTTTCTTTCTATTCTTTTTATTTCTTTTTATTATTATCAGACTACTGGAACAAATTCACACAGCAAGTGATCTTTTGGTTGACCCAGATGATGGGCATCAAGCTATTATTTTTTAGCAGGAAAGGTCAGCAACTGCAGCTTCCGTATTGCTATTGGCACAAGAAGAAAAGAACAGCAAAAAAATGTTAACTCTTCATTTAGAAAAGATTATACTAGTCTTGTATGGTCACCATGGTATCCTATCAGCCCCTCAACATTTTAATCTGTGTGCACAGAGGTGCCCCTGGTCTACCAGGACACTAGAAACATCATTAGTGTATACGTCTAGAATACACAACAGAACTACAAAACGTATAACAAATATATGCTTTAGCTTATAAATAGAATCCAGTTCTGTGTATATTCAACAAGGCTTTCAACATTCTGTTAGCAAAATGATTGCTAATTGTGAAAAGAATGAGAAATATAAGTGAAATAATTTTTCATCTTTTTCTATGTTAGAAAATTTGCATCTGTTGTCTTGGGTTGAAGGTTAACATAAGGTTATAGTGTTATGGTTTGTACTTCTAGTGATAGTGTATCTTCCTCCCTTGAGCCCACTGTGGCTCAAAAGCGAGCAGATGGAGTGAACAGACCAGGGCCGTTGATAAGGCAGTACAGCCAACCTTCCTGTGCTGGGCCAGGGTCCCATCAGTTTAAAAGGATGGCCCGGGCATCTGCTGAGCAGGAGGTCCGGCTGTATGGTCTTATTGCAGACCTATCCTCTTCTGTCTCCCCCTGCAGCGCTACCAGCTTCTCCTCCTCTTTCTCCCTCTGGCTGTAGTAGTTCTATCACATGCACCCCTTGCATCTGCTGTTTGGGCCCCCCTATGTGGCTCTTTCCCTTACTGCTGGCTTCCCTTCTCTCCTCCTTTGCGGGCAGCTGCTACAGGCACACACAGATTTGTTTCAGGATGGAGAGAGGGGGAAGTATATATATGTCATTTACAGGCCCCTTTCTTTCCTGAATGAATACAGTTAGCGATCAATACAAATCACTCCTTTGTCCATCACTGAAGCTTAGGAAACTGTGTTTGCTATGCTTTAGTTTATGAATGAGCAGGAAACCTCAGAGCGCTTCCTATTCTTTCATCTGTGCAGCTGAGGCTACAGAGAAAAGGACTGATAAATTTATGTCCTCAGTCCTTTTAGCTGGGGGGGGGGGGGTGTCTGTCAGGTAAGCTGTATGGAGCCCCATGATTTCTAACAGCAACCCTAGAACAGACACTGATGTACGTTGAACTGGGAGTTCAGCTTTTATCTTTGGAAGTTTTCCTTGGCTCTTTAAATACTATTCACACAATCCTTCTATTCAATTTATGATAGATTTTTCTTTTGAAGCAACATTCATAGAGATTGGCTTCACTCCCGTTAACCTTATTTTTTTTTTAAATAATACAGTTGTAGTCAGCTGCTCTGTGCTCCTGCTCACCCCCTTCCTCCTGGCAGTAGCAGGAGCAAATTAGTGGCAAATCAGTGACTTGGACTACTGCAATGCACGGTGGGACATACAGTCCCAGGGAGAGACTGCTTCTTATGTGGATGCTTAAGAAGAATACAGATCACAATAGAGTGGGAAACACCAGGAGGATGAGGATATTTTTACAGTAATTATAATTGGGAAAGTTCGGGGCTTCTGTGCCGAGGATTCCGAGGAGTAAGGTCCTCTGCGAGTCCATTCCTCTTGCACAAAAGCCAGTTAGAGATGGGGACTTGGTGCAAGACTGGGGAAAGAAATGGACATCCAGGCTAGAGTGTTGAATCCAAAGGCACTCCCCTTACAGTACAGCCTAAGCAGCAGCATCCGCGGCCACTCAGAGTGGGTTCACCAGCCTTCATCTGCATCTACAGCCACACAGAGTGGTTTCACCACAGTCAAGCCATCGATCCATGAGGGGCCACTCTGCCATCGGTACCCACAGCTGAAGCGCAGGATTAGGGAGATGGTTGCCAACCAACCATACACTCTGCACCATAAAATTAAGTAAGACTCTAGCTAGCACAGTTTGCCATCCAAGTCCTTAGACAATACTGTAATTATGCAACATTCTACTGAGCAGGGCCATCACCTGTTCTGGATTATCCTATTAGTTTGGATCCACTTAACTCCTGCCTGCACTTGTTGCTTGCCCTTTTCATACTATTAAGCTTTGTTCAATTTATTCCTCCCAGAACTCTTCCTAAAATCCTTACCTTCTTAAATGGAGTATCTGGAAGCAACTCAGCATCACAATTAGTGCACCACCCAAAAGGCCCCATCCACGCTGGCAGAAAAAAAATAAAAAATTCCTAGTTCTTTTCTTTTTCTCCATGTTTCATAGTATTTACATATAATTTTTCACCTTCTAAAAACACTGAAGTCCTGCAGGCAGACTTGGACCTAGTAAAGTAACTCCAGATTCTAAAGCTGGATACACACTATACAACTTTTGTTGTTAGATTTCTTTTAGATTTACCTTCAACTATGTAGTGCAAGGGCCTGCCTGATTGCATTCAAATTGAAAGTGTTCAGATTTGACCTCATATTATATGGTTTGGTAAATCTAAAGGAAAAATCTAAAGACAATTGTATAGTGTGTATGGCCCATAAGGCAGCGTTCGCCTCTGGGGGGTTTATACTATCTGTTCCTGTCTGCCCTTATAATACTCTAGGTGACTCTGTTACAGTTTAAGTTGATTAGTAAAACCTGGGCCCAGTTACTCCTAATTATTAGGGATGGGCCGAATACCTCCCTGTTCGTTTCGCACCAGAACAGCTCGAACAGGGAAAAAGTTCTAGAGAACATGCAAACTCTAATAAAGTCTATGGGAAACTAACATGAAAAATCAAAAGTCCTAATTTTAAAGGCTTGTATGCAAGTTTTTGTCATAAAAAGTGTATGGGACCTGGATACTGCCCTGGGGGACATGTATCAATGCAAACATTTTTTTTAAAACTAACCTTTTTAAAGGAGCAGTGATTTTATTTATGCCAAAGGTAAAACAATAAATATTAAAAATTCCTTTAAATATCGTGCCTGGGGGGTCCCCTTCATGTGTCTGTAAAGTGGCACATCTGTACGATGTATGGAGCCTGCTGCAGAAATACTGACAATACTGACAAAAATGTAATTTAAACTTGCCAATGGCTGTAATGTATTGCCGGCTCCTGGCAATACAGATAAAAAATTAAATAAAAAAAAACAGGCGTAGGGTTCCCCCACTAGTCCATACCAGGCCCATTGCTCACGAACCATAAGTTCGACAGGGACCATAAGTTCGACAGGGACACCAAACTTAGGGAGCACCGAGAGGGGACCCAGGACTACAACATAACCGTACATTTTATGGGGTATGCCTGTACACTGCACTGACTACACTAAACTGACTGAACACACTATCCGCTAACTACCTGCCAAATCTCCATTGTCACACACTACACACGGCTGCCATGTAAACAGCAGCCTTATATAGTGTGGGGCGTGGACTTAGCCCCTGAGCCATGATTGGCCAAAGGCACTTTGCTTTGTCCAATCATGGCTCTGACAGTACATTGTGCTGTGATTGGCCAAAGCATACAGGTCAGGTGCATGTTTGGCCAATCATCAGCAATCAATGCACTGCAAGAGCTCAATGCATTATGGAGTGCTCATCGGCGGCAAACTTCAATATTTTGCCACGACTTGGTGCGATTTTGACGTGACTTTGACTGGACTTGAAGCATTGCCTGTGTAATCTTGATGTCTATGGACCTCAAGTCGCATCAAAGTCAGACCAAAGAAGTGCAGGGACTACTTTGAAGTCGCTGTGACATGAAGTCGCACATATATGAACGGTACTCATTGGAAATCATGGACTACAACCTGTCATGCAACTTTGCAGTCCCAAGTCGCAGGACAAGTAGCACAAGTGTGAAAGGGGCCTTAGAAGGAGCTGTCATTCAGCCTGCTGGTAAAGTAGATGAAGGGGCAGGGTCATCCGGGGACATCACCAGGTGACCCCACACCTCTCTTTACTTCAGCAGCGAGCCCAAATGACAGCTCATTATAAAGTAAATGAAGGGACCAGCAATTGCATTCAGAGCCGACAATGACATTTAGAGCCAGCAAGTGGGGGAGCCTGTATGTACACACTGCCCCCTCACTGTAAGCACTACTCCTCTCTTTGCACAAACTGCCCCTTTGTTACATAGTTACGTAGTTAGTGAGGCTAAAAAAAGACACCAGTCCATTCCGTTCAACTTATGATAAGTGTGTGATAAGTGTTTACGTCAATAGTACCTTGAATACCCTGTATGTTGTGGTTGTTAAGGTGCCCATCTAATCGTTTTTTTAAACTATCAATGCTCCTCGCTGATACCACTGCTTGTGGAAGAGTTCCACATCCTCACCGCTCTGACGGTATAGAACCCTTTATGCAGTTTAAGGTTAAACCGCTTCTATTCTAATTTTAGTGAATGGCCACGAGTCCTTTTGTATTCCCTTTCACTGAATAGTTTGTTCCCTATGCTAGGGTCACCAATATGGTATTTGTACATTGATATCATATCCCCTCTCAAGCATATCTTCTCCAGAGAGAATAAGTTCAATGCTTGCAGTCTTTCCTCATAGCGGATCCTCCAGTCTCCTTATTAGCTTTGTTTCCCTTCTCTGGACTCTCTCCAGTTCCAGCACATCCTTCCTGAGGACCGGTGCCCAGAACTGGACGGCATACTTCAGATGTGGCCGGACCATTTTAACATTATACCTCATTTGCCATGTAATCGCCCACCCCATTATTTTGTTCTGGTCGCCCTGTAAGATTATCACATACTGCATAGAAGTTATTGCCCTGCTTAATTTATTATTGTCCGCAAATACGGAGATTGAGCTGTTTATGCCATCCTCTAGGTTGTTTATGAATAAATTAAATAGGATTGGTCCCAGGATCGATCCTTGGGGGAACCCACTTTCCACAACAGACTATTCCCAGTACTCCCCATTTATCATCAGCCTCTGGACTCGCCCCTGAAGCCAGCTTTTAATCCAGGTACTCACTCTATGGTCCATACCTACGTAGCTTAATTTGTACAGTAAATGTTTGTGGCGAACTGTATCAAATGCCTTTGCAAAATTCAGATACACCACATTCAGCCTGCTTGTCTGTTGCATTATTTTTTTTATTTTTTATTTATATCGGTTTCCATTGTCCGTTTACATCCGTTTAGGTCTGTTTTTTAAGCAGACCAAAAATGCAGACTTGCTCTGTTTAACCGGTTGCCGACCGCCGCACGACTATTTACTGCAGTGGTCAGCCCCGGCCAGGCAAAGTGACGTAGATCTACGTCGCTTGCCTGTCACTTCCTTGTGAGCCAATAGCGGGCGCGCGCGCCCCCGCGGAGGCGCGCGCCTGCCGTGGCTCGTTCACAGGGAGGTCAGTGCGTGTGACCGGCGGACCCGATGTCCGCCGGTCACTCGCCAATCGTCGGTGCAGAGGGAGAAAGTCAGGCGGCTGATTTAAACAAGCCGTCTGTCATTCTCCCCTGTGTAGAAACAGTGATCATATGGTTCTACTATGTAGGACCGTTGATCACTGTTCCTACACTAGTAGCCACCGCCAATCACAGTAAAAAGCACGCCCCTAGGGACACACTTAACCCCTCCCTCCCCAATAAAGTTAACCCCTTCCCTGCCAGTGTCATTTTGCAGTAACAGTGCATATGTATAGCACTGATTACTGCAGTAATGTCACTGGTAACCCCAAAAGTGTCAAAAATGTCAGTCAAGGGCCCGATCTGTCCGCGGCAATGTCGCAGTACCGCAAAAAAATTTGCAGATCGCCGCCATTATGCGTTAAAAAAAAACACCAAAAATGACCGAAATCTTTCCCTTAGTTAGTAAACGCAATAACTTTTGCGCAAACCAATCAAAATATGCTTTTTGCAATTTTTTTTACCAAACATATGTAGCAGAAAACAAATTGGCCAAAAATGTTAAAAAATTTAGATTTTTACATTTTTTGGGGGGGGGGGGGGGAATTTCATATAAAAAAATGTGATAAATATTGTTATTTTTGTAAATTTACGCTATTTTTTTTTGTTTATAGCGCAAAAAGTAAAAATCGCACAGGTGATCAAATACCACCAAAAGAAAGCTCTGTTTGTGGGAAAAAAAAGGACGTCAAATTCATTTAGGTACAGCGTCGCATGACTGCGCAATTGTCCGTTAAATTCACGCAGTAAAAAATCACAAAAAAAACCCCTGGTCAGGAAGGGGGTAAAATCTTCCGGGGCTTAAGTGGTTAAAAAACAGACCTAAACGGAAGCGGACAAAAAACTTTTTTAAATGAACGGCATCTGTTTTTCATCGGATTGACCATAGGAATGCAATGCTATCCATTTTTTATCTTTCAACAGACAGATGAAAAACAGAAAGAAGGAAGGCCGGCGTGAAAGGGGACTATTCTGTGACATACCAAAGCCATACAGGTATATACGAGACAACTGCTTTTAATTTCATAATTTTTTTGGAAGAATAAAGTTGTTTTCTCAATGAGCTGTAAGGTTACCAACACATGTTTCTGAAGCAATAATAATGGGCTTGACAATTTAGTCTTAAAACATATACACAGGTATTCCAGAATAGCTAAAACCAATTGAATTGCCATGAAACCTAACTGTTAGTCATCAAACAGTCAGTTTCTCCATATCTTTACCCCATAACTTGTGTACAACTCAATGGGTTTTCCACTTTCATTAAATACAGCTGGGAAACTCCTTATGTCTACTATGAGTTGTGTCACTTTCATTCTGTGTTGTCGAAAGGCTCTGTAAAATTGACAAAATGCTTCTCACCTTATTTAAAAAAAAAATTATTTTTAAGTGTCATAATGCATAGCAACCAATCAGAATTCCTCTCCTGGTATGCCCTCAACAGAGTGTATTCTAATTGGCTGTTATTGCCTAGTGCAGTCTTCATTGAATAAGGCTGTTAATTTTGGGTTTGTTCCAATTCTCATACTGAGTGTCCTAGGTTCCACAGAACATTGACTGGAATTTTGATACTTTCCTGCAGTATCTGATTCCCACATGATCCAAGATACTAAATAGATGAATGGGCAGACCGGTGCCTTGCTAGTATATCAGGTTACATCTGTACACAGTAAATGTTCACTTTGCATTCTGGTTGTTAAAAAATAAGGTGAAACTATTTTCACTTTAAATACCTAACCATGTTTGAAGGAAATAAAAAAATCAGGAGTTTTGCTAGAGCATTCACTTTTTCCTTAATACATATCTTCCTAAAAAACATGAGTTTTCGAAGAATGCCTAAAAAAAAATTAATAATCTTGGGCAGTCCATAAAGCAGTAGAGACACGTTGTAAGAAATAGTCTACTTGGGTATTTGAGATCAATACGAGATCAATTTAATACAAGTCATACAAGTCAACGTGAATGAACGACAGACACTCTGAAATCCAGATCAAATGTCCATGTACATTAGTTTGTATCCTATTAGAGACAGAGTTTGCCCTTAACTAAATGTGATCCTTTCATTGCATAGAAATATTTTAATAGAAAATTGTCTAATTGGCAGTTGAAATAAATTATATTAAATAATATTGTGATTATCACTTGTCTACTAACATGTAGTCTCGTGCTAGTTACCAAATTTATAGCTTGATGTAGCTGAACCCTTCTTTTTTGGGACCTATTGTGTGAAGGACAAAATGTTTTGCATTTTTATTAAAAGGGAGATAGTGTTTCCAATGGTTTTGCATATTTCTATAGCTCTCTGGTGGTTTTTGTTAATACACAATTTTGCAAACGGCAAATAAAATGTAGAAAAGTATTTCTGCCTATGATTTTACCAATTCAAAAAAAGTTTTTTACATTCTTTTAATACCTTGTAAAAATTTACACCACCGTAAATAAACCGTATGCATTCTAGTAGTTTCATTGGGTGACACTGTGACACAGGACAAGGAACTTTACTCAGTGTTATGTACCTTTTTTTTTAATATGTTTTTTTCATATTTTTTTATTTGTAGCCAGGTGCTGGTCCACAGTAACATGGAGAAAGATGCATTGGCTTTTAGTTATTTCATACTCTCTTGTAAAGCTGATATTATACTGCACTATTTCCTCCAGCCCGCAGGGGGGGAGCCTTAGCTAAGCCAGCCCATACACCTTTAGGCAGAGTGCTAGGAATCATGGAAGTTGTAGTTCAAGTTGACAGCCATTTAATGGGACCAATGTACTCTTTACACTACAGTTCTCAGGAGATACTGGAGAGCAGGGGGAGCAGTGAGATAATTTTTACCAAACTGCCTTGGAAATTTCGCTCTCTAGGCGCCATGGGAACCAAGGAGCACACATCTGATGCATGCACATCTCAGCATACTGCTGAGAGGCCAGACCAGTGGGATGGAGCCTTAGGCCCGGGAGGAGAGAGTGTCGGAACTGGACAAACCCAGACCACAGCAATTGCACGCTCACTCTTGATGCTGAGAGACCGGAGTGTCCTCTCACCCTCTTCTTCCCACCACTGAATATCAGAGGCATCCTGGAGAGAGAGAGCAGGTCACACCACAGGGACTGGTGATAAGGCTCATTGGCCATCTTTTACACTGTTATCAGAAGCTGATTCCACTTCAATGCTGGGCACTTTCACCCCCTTCCTGCCCAGGCCAATTGTCAGCTTTCAGTGCTGTTGCATTTGAATGGCAATTGCGCAGTCATGCAACACTGTACCCATATAACATTTTTATCATTATTTTGAGACAGATATAGCTTTTTTAAATCATCACTGGGTTTTTTATTTTTTTTTAACAGTAAAAAAAACTTTTAAACAAATGGAAAAAAAAAACAGTTTCCTGATTGACAGTGTAAACAACCAGCACCTCTGTTTACATGTGATCAGCTGTGATTGGACACAGCTGATCACATGGTAAAGGGCTGCTGTGATCAGTCCTTTACCCTGATCTGTGACACAGGGGTCACAGAGCACGCACAATGTGCACCCCAGGGGGTGCGCAGGGGGTGTGGTTCTGGGAGAATATCCAAGGATGCCCTCACAGAACTGGACAACCGTGCTGTAGCCATCTTTCAGCTATAGCGTGGCCGGAAAGTGGTTAAGAATACTACTCTATACTGCACCTGTGCCATACTGATCCTGTACCTACAGTGCATACAGAAAGTATTCACAGCACTTCACTTTTTCCACATTTTGATATGTTACAGCCTTATTCCAAAATGAATTCAATTCATTATTTTTCTCAAAACTCTACAAACAATACCCCATAATGACAATGTGAAAGAAGTTTGTTTAAAATCTTTGCAAATTTATTAAAAACTAAAAAAAGACAAAAAAATCACATGTACATAAGTATTCACAGTCTTTGCCATGAAACTCAAAATTGAGATGTTTCTACAACTTGATTGGAGTCCACCTGTGGTAAATTCAGTTGATTGCACATTATTTGGAAGGGCACACACCTGTCTATATAAGGTCCCACAGTTAACAGTGCATGTCAGAGCAAAAACCAAGGCATGAAGTCCAAGGAACGGTCTGTAAACCTCCGAGACAGGATTGTATCAAGGCATAGATCAAGGGTACAGAAACATTTCTGCAGGTCCCAATGAGCACAGTGGCCTCCATCATCAGTATATGGAAGAAGTTTGGAAAGACCAGGACTCTTCGTACAGCAGGCCACCTGGCCAAACTGAGTGATCAGGGGAGAAGGGTCTTAGTCAGGGAGGTGACTAAAGAACCTGATGGCCACTTTAACGGAGCTCCAGCGTTTCTCTGTGGAGAAAGGAAAACCTTCCAGAAGAACAACCATCTCTGCAGCACTCCACCAATCAGGCCTGTATGGTAGAATGACTAGACGGAAGCCACTCTTCAGTAAAAGGCACATTACAGCCCACCTGGAGTTTGCCAAAAGGCACCTGAAGGACTCTCAGACCATGGGAAACAAAATTCTCTGATCTGATTAAACAAAGATTGAACTCCTTGGCCTGAATTGCCAGCGTCATGTCTTCAGTAAAGCATGGTGGTGGCAGCATCATGCTGTGGGGATGTTTTTCAGTGGCAGGAACTAGTCAGGATTTTGGGAAAGATGAATGAAGCAATGTACAGAGACATCCTTGTTAAAAACCGTCTCCAGAGTGCTCTGGACCTAAGACTGGGGTGAAGGTTCATCTTCCAACAGGACAACGACCCTAAGCACACAGGCAAGATAACAAAAGAGTGACTACGGGACAACTCTGTGAATGTCCTTGAGTGGCCCAGGCTTGAACCCAACTGAACATCTCTGGAGAGATCTGAAAATGACTGTGCACCGCCCCCCATGAAACGTAATGGAGCTTGAGATGTACTACAAAGAAGAATGGGAGAAACTGCCAAAAAAGAAGTGTGCAAAGCTTGTAGCATCATACTCAAAAAGACTTGAGGCTGTAATTGGTGCTGAAGGTGCTTTAACAAAGTATTGAGCAAAGGCTGTGAAAACTTTTTTTTTGTTTTTATTTTAATAGATTTCAAACAAACTTCTTTCACATTGTCATTATGGGGCATTGTTTGTAGAATTTTGAGGAAAATATTAAATTTAATCCATTTTGAAATAAGGATGTAACATAACAAAATGTGGCAAAATTGAAGCGCTGTGAAAACTTTCCCGATGCACTGTATACTACCTATACTGTTTCCATACTGCAAGCAGGTTTATTAGGACTGTCATTATTTGAACCAATGCCTTTTAACCAACGATAGCCAGTAAAAGAACAACATAAAGCACTGCCCCTTCCGTAAGGACTACTCTGCAAGTTCCCTTTTGTTCCCCTTTTTTTGCTTTCTGCCAATTTTCCCCATGGACAGTGCATACCCAGTCTTGGCTAGCACAACCACCATTTATGCTCTTTGGCAGTATACAGGTAGTTCTGATATTTGGTAGATTAAGGTTTATTACTGCAAACTGCTGCACTAAAAGAGGCTTTGCTACAGTTTATGCTGATTTAGGGTTCATGCACACTGGACTTAAAAAATACTGCTTCTACAGGAGTTTTGTGTTTGGCCTGTAGAAGCAGCTCAATGTTATCCATGCACATTAGGACATTTAGAAGCATATTTTAAGCTCAGCATTTAGAGACAGAAAAAAAAACACATTGGCTAAGTTCACACTGGTATTAAAAGTAGGCATTTGGGGGGCCTTAAAAATGGCCTTCAAACGCCTATGCAAATGATACAATTTACTGCACACAGTGTTGTTTACATTATCAAAACATGAAGCTTTAGTGTCAGTCGCTTCGCTTCAGAATTGAAGCCTCATGTCGAGTCAGGAGGCGTTTGAAGTCTTTTAACGCCTCCCATTCAAGTCTATGGGAACTCGTCGCAACTGTACTGGCATACAGTTTTGGCGCATTTGCAACACGGCTGTGGCGCATTAGTACAATGTGAATTTTAGCTGGTTGTTAGGGAGTGGGCCTGGAATCCAGCTGCCGTGTCCATAACAAAACAATGAGTCATCAGCTGTCAGCAGGCTGGCAATAAAAAAATTGTTTAAAAAAACGGCGTGGGGTCCCCCCCCAATCAATACCAGGCTCTTCTGGCCTGGTATGGATTTTAAGGGAATTCGCACGCCAACGTTTTTTAAAAAATTGTGTGGGGTTCCCCCAAAATCCATACCAGACCCTTATCTGAGCATGCAGCCCAGCAGGTCAGGAAAGGGAAGGGACGAGCAAGCGCCCCCCCCCCCAACCATACCAGGCCACATGCCCTCAACATAAGGGGGTGCTGATGGGGACAAGGGCTTCTTCTCTACAACCCTGGGCTGTGGTTGTGGGGGTTTGAGGGCAGGGGGCTAGTCAGAATCTGGAAGCTTCCTGGCCCCCTCCTTACCAACCAGCTATTGTAGGTGTTTGTGGTGCAGTTTTAACAAGTCAAAACCACTTGTCAGCCATGCCACAAATCTGCATAGGGTGCTTGGCGGAGCATTTTTAATGCTAAATGCTCCCCCAAGCATTTTTAAACATGTGTACAAAAGTGCTCTATATGAGTGCTTTTTTCTGCCAAGGGAACTGGTGTTTTTTTAAGCCCAGTGTGCATTGACCTAAACTTATTCCAAGAAGGCATTTGATAAAGTAGAGTGTTTTTTTCTGCATATATATTGCCCAACATGAACTAAAGATATCTACTTCCACCTATCTGCAGCAGTCAACATCAACAAGGCTGCCTTTCACTACCTTAAAGTGAAAAACAGTACCAGACAAAGGTCCCTATTTGTCTCCCCTTATATTCATTCTCAACTTCTAGCACCTTTTATGCCATATCAGATTAATTACTTTTTTTTGTCTTGCACCCTGAAACTACACTACCCGACCTCCTGGGGGCCTTGAAAGAATATGGCTCCCTTTATAATCTCAAAATTAACCTAGCAAAATCAGAGGCTCTAAACAGGAACATTCCAGATAACAAACTTGTGATACTCCAAAAATTACTTTCATTTTAAATAGGCTAAATCCCTCATAAAATATTTACAGTGGTTGTAAAATTAAACGTTTATTTTTTTACCTTAATGCATTCTGTGCATTGGGGTAAAAAAAAACTTTCTGTGCATAGGATCCCCTCTCTCAGCTCCCGCTGCAGTAAATCACAACTTATAAGGAAAGATCAGGGGGCAAGGCTAAGCCACTCTCTATGGAGTCCGCATGAGTGCCCTAATAGCAAATGGCTTGCTATAGGGGTACTTGGCAGGGAGAAGGAGCAAGGAACCCCAGCAGGGGACCCCAGAAGAAGAGGATCGGGGCTGCTCTTTGCAAAACAGGTATTTCTAATGCTTCTATATATGACAGCTTCCCACTGTCATTGGTTCCTAAGAAAGCAGCGGGTGCTTAGGAACAACACCCATTATGTCCCTAGCAATGTCGCTGTCACCATGGCCACTACTATCCCAGCTCTCTCCCTATATACAGTAGCTGATGACAGCTTGGAGAGCCGTCATTTGGTGAGCAGAACCATTGGGATCATTCATACCGAGTTTCTAATTTCATTGAGTTGGGCACCGTGATTGACTATGGATTTACAGGGGACATTTTTTGGGTATCTTTATTTTTTAACAAAAGGACTTGTCAAACGTTTGGGTGTCTTCATTTCTAGGTTACATTCTTTTTTCTGAATAGTAGGGTTACAATTTATCCCAAACTTATTCATGTGTGGCAAAAAGGTGGTATCTGGGGGTCCCCTTTCTTTTAAAGGGAGTTTCCAGATTCCGATAAGTCCCACACCCACTGACCAAAGTTGTAGGGAAGAGGCTCTTGCCCTCATCAACATGGGGACAAAATGCTCTGCCAAGAGGGTCCCGTCTGGCAAGGCAACCCCATGTTGAGGGCATGTGGTCTGGTATTGTTCGCGGGGGGAGGGCAGACACTCAGCTTCCCCCTACCAGCCAGGCTGCATGCTCGCATTAGAGCCTTGTATGACTTTTTAGGGGGACCTTACGCTTTTTTTTTTTACATTTTGTTTATGTGAGGATCCCCCTTACAATTCATACAAGTTTAAAATAATGATAATGTTCTTGGGGGGGGGGACCTTTGGAGGAATCTCTGTGCTTTTAAAAAAAAAATTAAAGCCAGGAGGGAAATGCCGCTTGCTGGAATTTTAAAACCATTTTACTTTTTTCATAAATGTCAGTGCTTTAAAAAAATCACTGCTTCTGGCAAAATAGAGTTTGATCATTTTTTTTGTACTGGTATGTTTCCCAGGGCAATGTACCAGTGATCAAACCCCCCCCCCCCCCCCCCATTCTTCTCTGGTCCTGTGATTCAAGAAATCAAGACAATGGTGGATCTCACCTCCTCTGTCAAAACCAATTGGAGGAATTTTGTAAAATATGGTTGTACAAGGTTTGGAGTTTAAGTGATACCCTTTATTGATTTATTAAATATGCAAACATTTTGGATTCTTTTGATCCTTTCATCAGGTTTTATAAGAATGTAAAAAGCTTAATTAAGAGATCTAAAGAATCCCAAAAACTTGCATCTTTAAAAACTTAAGTTAGCCAAGAAAGGATATCACTTAAACGCCAAACCTTTTGCATTAATCAATGTCTAACATGGTCCAATATATTACTTCTGGTAAAATGCGATCACATAGGTTGAAATTTGCAAACTAAAGCAGAATAAATCCCTCCTCCTAGGTCGAACACCAAACTTTGGTGGGGAAAGCTCAAGTATCTGGGGGCATTTTACACTTTTCTCTGCAATTTTTGGGGCTGACTGCTTCATCCTGCTACCTATGTCTTCCTCCTTTCCATCTACCCCTTCCCTCTTTTGTCCTAAAGCTAACATTCTTCCTCCTTCTCCCCCTACCCCCTTTCTATACAATTTCCCCCACATTTTTACAGTGCAGAATCTTTCCACCCCTTTCCTGGTTATGCTCACCTTGCCTAACATGTGTGCCTTCACTAGTGTCATTCTACTGGAATTACATGCAACTGTTAACCTGTGTGAGTTGACTATATTCAAACTACATATCAGAAAAATACAACAGTATCTTTTTATACTATTTCCATTAACGTAATAAAATAAAATAAAAAATGGTTGTGGTACAGCAAGTAGAGTAAAACTCTCCATTTTCCAATAAAAGCATATCTGTAAAGGAGATTAAATGCCATTGTACCATTGTTTGGCAACTTGCTTTTAAATCAGGAATTTTTTTGTGCCTATGTACTGTGTAGAAATTCACAATTACTAATGTTTTTCCCTGCCAATAAGGAAGATTTTCACTGACACTTATCCCCTCCCACCACCCCCATGTTTGAACAGACGTACACATAGCCAGTGGAAAAGAAAAACGATTACTCATTCATCCATTCTGCAAAGCTTTCCATTAGAACTGGGCGGGATCTGTCATTTTGGCAATAACAAATAAATTGGTAAGTTGTCAGTGTAATCACTGAAAAGATCACTACTGCCTGATCAACGAAACACTTTCAAAGACAATGGGGAAGTTATCATTCTTCTGTATGTGTTTTTTGGCAGCCACTACTCTTCTGAATGCAATTTCTGTTGAACGATGTATGGAACTACAAAAAGCTTTATCACCAATCAATCGACATGCAAATAAAACTGTAAGTATACTTTTATGACAGTTAAACAAAATATGACTGATTAGTTTGTGCAGAAAAAACAGAACTAATTTCAATTTTATGTTCTCCGTTTCTCCAGCACCCACAGTCTTTCCATGTCCCAGTGGATATCAAGGTAAAATTATTTTTTATAATATTATATTGCAAAATATATACATCTGTCTACCTTACCTACGCACATAGATTAGTAGTATATATTCCTTGTATGGTATTTTTTTAATGCATTGGACGATTAGATACTTTGATTTGCTAAAGATCTACAGAATGTTAACTCAGCTTTGTAAAGAATGTGAATCTGGGTTCACTTTGAAAACACAATCGTCTACAAGTGAAATTGACATGGTTTTTGCTTGCACGTGACTGGATGATTGAAAAGAACTCTGCATAATGAATCAGCCCCATAGATGCCATGCTTTGCCATTTCCAATTAGATTATTCATATGCTGAAAATTCTGGGGTAATGTAATAGTATAAGGTTTTGGGTTCAGTTTTTCAGGAAATACTGCCTATATGAATGCTAGAAAGTGTGCGTGAGTCAGTCAAAACATGTCACCCACATAGTGTTACAAGTATTCTGATTAAAGCAAGTGAAAGGTCAATGTCTGTCCAAAGACATGATATACTTCAAGAATAGATTTCACACTTATAGAAAATGGTATAGATTTGTTTTCTAAACTCAAGAACTTCAAGGGGTATGTAAATGAAGGTTGGTGATCCCAATGATTGCACCAAACTATCAACTGAGTTTAAAATAAGTGTGTTTTGTTTCAATTTCCCCTTATCCCTATCAGATAATGACCTAGAAGTTAATTAATTATCTGGTGTGTTTTTTTACCACTAGTTATTTAAAAAAAACTTACAGAAAGTATGTAATTTTGTCAAGATTTTTACCTTTGCATCTTTGAAAACTTTACTTAACTGATAAGGTATCATTTAAACTCCAATGTTCTGCCCCTGATTGATAGCTGACACAGTACTTCAACACTCAACAGGGAAATCTTCAAACAGATTAGTTGGAACACTGGAAAAAAAAAACTACTGGCTGCTTTATCTGAAACTGTTGCAAAATGTGTCATTAATCTTTGTTAAAATTACCTTTTGTGATTTCAGGATTTTTTTCCCCATACTACACATAATAGGTTGCCACTTACCTTTTCAGAGAATAACATATTTCACTTAATATGCATCCAGATCCAAACAGAGCAAAAATCTTACACCACAGGAGAAACCTTGAGTTTAACTAGCGCTTAAAATGATCACACCAAACAAAACAGAAACGTGTGTAGTGACTAATACAGTTTACTAGCAGTAAGCATGCAATAAACGCAACCACAAAAACTAAAGATGAGCAGGCTTTTTTCATCTTTCAAAGTCACAGTGATGATAAACAGTCAAATAGGAAGCAGGAGGCTTACACCGACCACAAAACATGAGACTAAGTAAAGTGTTAAATTCATTTCAAGTAAAAAATTGCTGATAAAAAGCTATTCAATACGTTTCATTATTTTAAATTTAGTACTGTATATATGTGATCGTTTAAGTAACTGAGTTTAACATGCACTAAAATGGCTAAGGCCCAACGAAAAAAGTAAATCAAGGTTTTTAACAGTAACTATCTTTGTTGCAATGCCACATAGCTTTAATTTGTCATTTTTATGAATCAGATATTTGCTGTTTTGAGTGGAAATGTATACCCTGACATACATGTTTTCCATCTCAATTACTGTAAATTAACTTCATAAAACAGAACCTGTGGTTTATGGGGAGTGTATGACCTTATGTATTTTCTTAGCACCCATCTTCCCCAGAGAATATAAAGGAAATTACACTTAATCTGTCAGTATTTGCCTAAACCCATCCTGGGCCATGTTTAAAAAGAATAGCCTGAACAAAAAAAAAAAAGAATGTTCTGCCTAATGAACGCCAGTGACAACCAGACCAATATTTGTTCTTTACAACCTCTGACCACTCAGCAGACTGGTGTTTTAAAGCAAATCTGTTTCACAGGCCTACACATCACTAGAGGTCCAAGATTTTCTAAGCCCCCTTCACAGGAAGGGAATTAGAAAATCTTACTTCTTCTACTGCTGTTGATTTATGCATTATATGGCTATGTCTATTCTAGCACATTCAACCCAATAGGCAGTAGCTTATATGAACCCTTTATCCTTTCTGAGCAAGGGAGGGAGCAAGGGAGGCTTTAAGAAGCTTGGAGTCTTAGATTACAAAAATATTGTGTATTTGATATGCAAAAGTAGTTGCAGAATCCTATTGAGAGAATAAAGCACAACTAAACTTTAAGGGTAAATCAGCTTACTACTTTACATGTGCATTGAAACAAAAAAGCAAGGGCCCTTCCCCATAGTATTCTGACAGGGGAAAGCTATTATATTCAGGCTGTGGATGCTTTGTAAAGAAAACAAACTGTAAGACTCTTTTTGTCTTGATACATCCAGGAAATATTTAGCTGATTTATTCTGATAGTTCCAATGGGCTTTAACTAACAATGAACCATCTATATATGTACTGTATGTATGCACGGTTTTACAAGCCAATGCTGTTCAGTTTTGATACCAGGTCCCTCTCCTAGGCCTGTCAGCAGACTACACTGTAGTTAGTAAGTTATTGTCCAGGGCCAAGACCTTTTAAAGTCTGAGTGCAATACAGGGAATTACAGAATGCTGATATAATATAAACTGTAAAATATATTTAGTGATTTTCAAGGGTAACTAACTAAACCTAACTGTGCAGAGTGCCGCTTTAGAGTGACAACCTTTTTGTTAATGTGATGGTTAATGTTTTTGTTCCCCTTTTGCTTGTCATACAGCAAAAGGTTAATTCAAAATGTTTTGTATCTAGCCCCAATATAAAATAGATATCAATTCTATAATAGCATTTTAGGATTTGAAATTTTTACATCTTTTGCTAAAATTACTTTTTACTTTTATTTACTAGCTATGACAAAAATCCAACATTCCAAAATAAATATTTGTCCAAATTTACAAAGGGAAGGTGAATATGATTAGAAAATGTAATTCTCATTATTGTTGAACCCTTTGTGCAACCAACATCTCCATACATAAAACTGGAAGATACAAAAGCTATTTGTGGGTTGGTTGTGGTTAGTAAGTTTTGCTGAGAAAAATAAATTACAATTTTTTGGCTGGTTTCGGGCTTTTTGTTCACTTAGGCAGTTTCACAGATTTTTCCGCCTGATGTGAGTGAAACGACCCAAGAATTTAAGAACCATGATGTCACTCACAGTAAATGAAGCTTATTCCTCTAATTTGTAAGCAGTAGTACTGCACTGGTTCCGTCTGCTATATAAACCTGAAACAGGAAATGTGTTCTTTCAGCTGAATACACTGTTACAATGATATGCATATGAAATATGATAGACACTGCAAGTATAGACTTCACATCGGTACTTTACGCAAAGGAGTATCGACATAAGACACTTTTATAATATAGTATATAACATAATGATCACCGAGGGCATGCTGTCAACAAAACTATGATGAGAAATATTGAAGCTAAATAATAATACTAATACTAATATTGATTAGCATATTTTTCATGATTTATTTACATTGTAATGTTAATTCTCTAAACTTTTCTTTATCGATCAGTCTAACTTTTGTTGTTTTGTATTTTTCAGCATAACTGTCTAGATTCAGCATTAATATGCTTCAGAAGCCAGGTTCACATGTTACAAGAAGCAACTGGGAGCAATGTTGAAGCACAAGAAAAAGTCAGTTTTGAAAGACTGTTGAAAAAAGTGAAGCTGACTAAATTAGTGGATCAAAAGGTAAAGCATCACAGGAACAGCATTCTATAAAGTTACCAACAGCCATGTGTTAGATTTTTTTTGCCCTGAAAAGCCACAAAGGATATATAAATATAAATATATATATATACTTACAGACAGAAAGAGAGAGACAGTGGCTGAGAGAGACTGTAGAGTTGATTTACTAAAGGAGTAGAGCATGTTCATTTTAAAAGTGAATTTTTACTTTGTAATGTGAATCAGGTAAAAAAAAAAGTGAAAATGTACTTTGCATAGAATGTCCAATCAGTTAAAAGTAAATTTTAAAAACATGATTTCTGCTTGTTTATGTTTGGATGATTGAGGTCAGCAAAACTTTATTTATTAGCTAAATGAAAATCCACTTTACAAAGAGAAGATTTCTGGCATTCAATTATCCAATCACGTGCAAACAAAAATCCATTTTTAAAAAAAAAATTCCTGCATGTGATTGGGCATTCTTTGTGTGGTAAATTATTACTTTTTCACCTCATGCAATAAGTGGAAATTCATTTTGAAAGTGAAAATACTCTGCATATTAAATCAGGGTAATTGCAATAATAATTGTAATAAAATATTAGAACACTTTTCCTCTTTTTATAAAACAATAAGAAAGGCGCTGCAAACACAAAATGTGCATGAATAAAAAGTGCTGCAGTGCTTTCATTCACAGTAAAAGGACTAATCTTTTGAGTTTATTTAGAACTGTGGGTAATCTTTATTTGTTATATACCTGGTCACTTTGGCTTTTACAGTGGTGCCTGTTTAATATAACGCACATTTTACAGTATGTTTGTAGCACCTTTCTTATTGTGATATTGTGTTACATATTTTGGGTATATCGAATTAAAGGCTGCAGAGACATTGCACATTGTATTATTATTTTTGGAGTATTTTATGCCTGTAGCGCTGAGTTGGGTGATTATAATTACTTTTCCTCGATTGTGTTTTAGGACTGCACTCCTTGTCTTAATTACAGCACACATATACCAAGTGAATTTTTGGAGAAAATGAATTCATTACTGCAAAAGGCGAGTTTACAATTACATTGTTGTCAAACATTACTATTCCCTCTGTATTCCCCTTGCACAATTTAACATAGTATTAATACTTTTTTTATTGTTGTTTGCAGATTATATTCGTCTCTGGAAAAAAGTCATGAGAAAGGACTACAAGAACTGCTACATGTTTTCTGAAGTTGAAGTTATCCAGTTAACAGTTTGCCTGTCTTTTCCACAATGCTATTCCTTCAAAATCTTTATGCTCTAACAGCCCCTTAGTATTTATTCGATATGTACAAATTCCATCACAGAAACATTCTGCTTTTAGTACTACTAAAGAAGGTACTTATCCTGCACCCCACAGGGAAATCAGAAAGTTATCAATGTCAATACCCCTTTTAAGTACACACCCCACAGTGGAAGACCTAGGTGTAGAACAGGAAGAATTCCTTCTTGCCTATTGTTACTGTAGTTGAGCTAATGGTGTTCCTTGTAATATAATCCAGTGGTGACCAATGTAATCAGAAACCTCACCAATTCAAGACAGGAATGGCTCTTCACACATTACTGGTTTCTTTACTGAAGGGCTCAGTAGTGAGGATAAACATTGTAGTGGTGGAGTTTGTAGACATTTGTTTACTAAGAATGTGAGGTGAGAATATATGAACTGACATTTATAATATGACATATTATACTTATTTCCTAGTAGGAATGGCAGTTCCCATATTACCCCTCATGCATGTCATGGTAGGACCAATCTATACACCCATTTGGAGTAATGTACTAAAACAGCCTGGGCAAGTCTATGTCATCAGTTTTTGCACTTGTACAAAATGTGACCTGTTGTGCTAGCTAAATCTGGTATGCAATGTAGCTCCTTCAGTCTTCCATAGAAACATCTAGACAATGAAGTGTCATGCTAGGACAAGTCTTTACACTTATTAGTTTTAGTGTACTAAAATTAAAGCAGGGCATGTCTATGCCATGAGTTTGGCACATGTAGGAAATGTGACATGTTTTTCCAGAGAGAGCTGTATAGCTAGCTGTGGATTGCAATGCAGCTCCATAGAGAAGTCTAGAGTGTCTTGAAGTGTCATGTTAGAATTGACCTCAGTAATGACAGTCTGGGCCACAATACCTGGTACTTTGTACATTTATGACCAGCTTTGGGATTTATATTTACATTTAGGCAATTCTTTAACACTAATATATAACAAATGTAAGATTTGGACCTAACCTAAATGCTACTATTTTCTTAACAAAACATTTTAGCATTTTTGGATTAAACATTAAAAAACAAATTTCAAATTTTCCAGAATTACTTAAGAATTCTTTAAACTATTCAATTAAATGACAACTAATGCTGTTAACTCAAATTAATACCAATCATGCTTCTATTTTACCAGGCTGTTTAACACAGCTTATTATACACATACGTAAAGAGTATTGTCAGAAATGAAGAGATGAACGACAAATTAATGGAACAGGGAGATATGTAATGCTTTAAAGCATATTTCAAATTCATAGCATATTTAAAATATTTCAGCAGCTCAAGGATTAAAGTTGGAGTTGCTGACACTACAAAGTTAATACATTTAAAACTGGACCCTTTAATTTAAATGTTCTGACTACTAATGGTAACACAGTAATATACAATAAAACACAATGAGAAGGTAAAGGTCCAAATTTTCAATGATCGATTTCTGACAAATAAATCTATGTATGTACATATATACTTTCCAGCATCTGGCAATACATTTTTCCATT
The DNA here is from genome assembly GCF_965119305.1 of Pelophylax lessonae. Taxonomy (NCBI): domain Eukaryota; kingdom Metazoa; phylum Chordata; class Amphibia; order Anura; family Ranidae; genus Pelophylax; species Pelophylax lessonae. The sequence goes on along the minus strand of NC_138768.1, from coordinate 630,345,257 downwards.
TTTTTTGGAAACAAAAAATTATTTATGTTTCTTTAGGTATATTTATAATATTTAATCTAAGTTATTTATATAAAATTTTATTTAATTGGATTTTTACGTTATTGCTTCTACTTGCTTATTTTGTAACAGTTTTATAAAATGTAATTGTTCTCAATCTTTTCAATAAAAACAAGAAAATGCTCTTAATTTCTAAAATTGATTTCTGAATAACTTGTTTCTAAGTGTCAGTTGTATTAAAACCTCACACAACACCATACTGTATAAAGATATTTTAGCGGATTTACAATCATAAGATTGTGTATATCTTCATTTCAATTATCCAATTATCCAATAGTATATCCAAATCAATCATTTACAATTATAGAACTATGGTTCTACGTTTGGTTTGTAGAACAGGAAAGGCCCTCCAAGAAAGCGGGACTATTGTATGCAAAATCGAACAACAATCAAAAAACGTAGGTATGTGTGTATAAAAAGTATACATTTTAATACACAACAGAGTAAAATTGTCAAAAGGACAAGCAAGAATTGAGCTTAATTGTATATTGATAGAAAGCAGCACATAAATCATCAAAGATCTCTATGACACAAGGGAAAAAGGGGGTGCAGCATCCAACGTGTTTCAAGGCTTCAAATTATGCTCTTCTTCAGGGATGCTCACATACAAATATACATAGAGATTCTAAAATACAAAAGGGAACAATAAATACAAAGTGTATAAATGTCAAAATAGATAGATACATCAAAATGTGTCAGGGTGCGACATGCATAATATAATGAACACTGACCAGATCCAAGTGGAATGCTCCATGTACAGAACTAGCCCAAAACGTGTATAAAACCAAAAGGTAGAGGTCATCTGCATTGCCCTAGGCATATGGGGTTAAAGAAGGCAGCCTGCCTAACGCCCCCACAGAGGTGATGCCACTGGGGGGGGGTGCAAAATGGAGCCCAAACACCCTGACAAGGCTTAGGGGCTGCAAAAAAATTGATAATATATATATATATATATATATATATACACATACACATATACTGTGTATATATATATATATATATATAGTGCATACTGCTTATCAGAGTAAAGGTTACCATATTAAAAAACCATGTTTAGATACACTTACGTCTGGGACAATGGTCAAGTGGGTCCAACCATGTATGCATAGCAATGTGCCGATGGTGGTCAAATTGGCGTTCAATGAAAAATTGACTGAATATCTCCAAGCAGAGAAAGGCTAAAGCAGAGAATAAGGTAAATAAAAGCATACCAAAGTGTAGGTAAATAGGCATATCATCAAGTTATACAGATCATTGTTTGGTTTCTGGTGTGCATACCTTTTGAAATATTCAGGTAAGGTAAGTATCTATCAGCTTGGGAACCATAATATGCTCCAATAACATTCACTTGGGTTTGGTTCTGTTTATTCTTTTCACTGTCCAGGCTTCTGTTTTGAATTACTGATATATACACGGTATTTCAGTACTATTTTTTGCACAGTAATATGGCACTATTACTTTTATGATGGGTTTCACAGCTTGGGATTTACTCACTAATGGGCCATTCTAACTTCAGTATCTCTTGATAATAGACACTTATTTGTCTCCTTCTTTTTTTTTTATTTTTTTTTTTTTATTTATTCACTTTTTTTATTCATTACAATTTCTTCTATTTATATGTAATGTACCCTATGGTAGACGCCTAAAGAGGTCCATGTATCATCTATTGTACTCATGCACAATTACCCTCTGAAAATGCCCTTTTTTTCTCTTTATACTTTCTACACTTCATAACTTCACTATCAGCTACTCCTTTGTTTACACTGGGTTGTTTTTTGTACTATTACACATGGGATGTGATGTTTAGGAGCTTGCTATTGGCTACTGGGACCAATGGCCCCCTCATTGAGCTTTACTGTTTTCCAACTTTTAGTATTTGTACATCCCTGAACACTGTGACACCCTGTCACCTTTCTTGGATTTTTGCCTGTCTGGCAGGCCCCCTCCCCTCCACAGCCCCCGGGGAGAACTACATGGACCGTTTGGGGATCTCTTTCTGTTTTTCTTCAACCTCATCTCCAATGGGGAGTCCTATGAGAACCATTAATCTACTGTGTTTACCTTGGTTTGGAAGTTGGTTCGGACTATTATATACACAATTGTAAGTTTTGGGCTTCCCTCCCCCTCCCCCCCAGTCCCGCCCCCTTCCTTTCTTATCCTTCCTTGCTGCTCTGAGGCCTAACAACTGTCTCTGATTTCAGGCATTTATATATGTATCTCCTTGAGGAAGCGAGCATGGTCTCGCGAAACGCGTAGAGGAAGTTTACCATATACACATTTACACCTTGGATTGGCAGTCATATTTTGATTTATGTAACTATGGAAACCCATGTATATATCTATGTACCTCTGTCTACTAGCATTATCTCAATTATTTGTACCAAAGTGTTTAAAGTTTAATAAATGTTGTACATTTGATACCTTGTGGTTTGTGTCTTACAAGGTCCCTTTTTGCATTCTTCTTTTTTGTATTCATGCATATCAGGACTAAGACACTTTCATGTCACTCATATGCCAGCTCTCCTCTTATAACGATCATCAGTTGGATGCAGTTCCCATAAATAATAAAACAACCTACCAGGATTACAGCCATATATACATGTAACACTGAAGCCAAGCAAGGCTTCAGCAGATATATAGGCCACCAAGGATCGAGAAGGAACCAACTGGTGTTCAAAAGGAAACACCTTTGAGCAGCAGCCAATGGGGATGAGGCTGGGAGGAGGGCTGGGAGACACCCCCCTGGACCAAAGGGCGCGCCGCGCGGCCACAGCTGAAGGAGTGATGTCATGCAGCGTCGTCCGCCCACCGGCACATGACATGGCTTTGACATGACATTGAAGGGGATGGATACCTGAGGCGGCTGCCAATCGCAGGCCGGGAACAGCTGCAAATGGCAAGAGGCCAGCCCCAAAGGCAGTTACATTAACAGGTATATATATGTAGGCAGTCTTTCTATGCAGGAGGGCAGCAGAGAGCCATACAAAAATAAACAAAAGGAAAAAAGGGGATGCTAAATCCTGAGGAGCATACAAAGAGTACAATCTGGCCTGTGACACAATAAACACACGTCACAGTCCCATAGTAGCAATTGGTCCACATACATACCTAAACATTTATACAAAGCTACATAGACACCTGGAAAAGTAAAAATAAAAATTAATATGGAAAGAAAGAAAAAACAACCACACTAGGAGAAAGCCACAAGAACCATAAATTATCTTTCCCAGCCTCCTGATTGGAAGCTGTCCAAAAAAGGCCTAAAAGATATAGCCTTGTTGAGACCTGGTAATGTAGTTGCGTTGAGCCTAAAGATACAAAAAAAGCTTGCACTGGAGGAGGGTCTTGTTCCAATCACCTCAGCTCGGGTGGATCTGGTCCAACACCAAAAATTGAATCCGGGGAAAATGCCCTCCAAGAATCTTAGCAACATGACGACCAAGCAGCAGTTCATCATCGCATGATTGCATGCTCGAAATATGTTGATACGCTCTCCTCCATAGTTCCAACTTCGTTATATGGATGTAGAATCCAGATCTTTCGCAGGTGAGGAGGTATAATACCCCTTTTGTCTTGCAATTGGCGTAGGTAACAAGATGTTTTCGACTGTATTTATGTAACAACTGTTGTTACACCCTCCGCAGCTGAAAGTGCCCGGATATTTACAAGGGTCTTTGCGGGCATTTCCTCTGTACTAGTGGTCTGGTGCGCTGTGCTAAAATAAATAATGATATAACAAAACCAATATCTTCCGTGTATAAAACACAAATAAATCTGTGTATCTATAATCAAATATTATAATCCAAATGTGTCTCAAAACACAATAAATAAAACAGTGACTAATGTCCAAACATAAAGTCCACAAGTGTCCAAGGTGTGTAAACAACAAATCTTCAAATCAAAGGTGAAGAGATGTGGATCCAAATAAAGCAGTGAATGTCCATAAAAATGCATATAACATGCAAGTGAATCCCACCACCTCTAGGGCTGTCTACTTACCAGACGGGTAAGGTTAAGGTGCAAATGGACTCCCCCAAGGGTAAACTCCTGTGTTATGGAAGTGATCCCGTGCTCTTATCCACACTGTGAGAGAGACAAATATGCCAAGCCTCTTACCAGATGAATATTAAATGATGCATGGATTCACCCCCTTAAAGAACTTTTCTTGCACCGACAACAGTACATAAACTCTGGGTATCTCAACAGAAAAATCCTCTATGGCTCCTGCACTTCTTCCGTAATTTCCTCCACAGACTCTCCCCTGCTTTTTACCAATGACAGAACACGGCACTGCTCCTCCACGTCCACCGCTCAATGCTCATACAGGGCATGCAAAGATATAAAACGCTCCCATAGTGTATTAAAAGGATAACCTCTTTAATAGATGAATAAGGATACACTTACACAGTCCAAGGTGTAATCGGAATGTGTATACAGAAAAAAACAACGTTTCTGTAAGCTTCAACCATGGAAAACGTTATAGGCGGCAAAACGCATAGGGAGGGGTCCACGACGGTTACGTCATCACGTTTTTCCCATCCGATTAGCTGAATTCCAATCCGAGTTATACACACAAGTTGAAGCCTACAGGAACGCTGTTTTTGTCTGTATACACATGCCGATTACACCTTGGATTGTGTAACCTTTTTCATCTATTAAAGAAGTTATCCTTTAAATACACTATGGGAGCATTTTATATCTTATATCTTTTGGTATTCAATTTTGCCTGGGGAATGGGTTCACCCTCCTACACCTGTGAGAGGCTTATTGGTACATGCCCTGTATGACCGCCCATACTTTAGGGGTCTTCTGTCTGGATTTGATTGTGTCTGCTGTATGGGTTCCATCTACCATTATCAGTGAGAGGCTTTTCGTTTCAATGCTCTTTTTGACCACCTATAACTTATGGTCACTTTATCTGGTAAGCAGATCAAATTACTCACTTTGGGTGTGAAGTGAATTTTTTCAGTCACCCTCCTTCTCATTTTCCCACATCTGACATCACCGGTGGTTCCTTCCCTGCTGTGACAACTTCTGTGGATTTTGGTGCTCTTTCCTTTTTCACCACTCTTTGTTTTATGTTTGGGTTGCGGTGAATATACAATCAGTGTCAGCAGCAAGCAGCCCGTATTTCATCTGTAGGTAGCGCAGAGGACCTTTCATTCATTGTATTGCTACTCAAAATTGGCTTTTATATTTTTACATTCCTTAAAGTGATTACAAAAATAAAAAATAAAAAAATACCAAACTTATACTTAAACTCTATACTTACCTGCTCTGTGCAATTGCACAGAGCGGCCGCGAACCTACTCCTTTTGCGTCCCCCTGCCGGTGCTCCTGGCCGCTCCCCTCTATCCAGTGTCCCCATGGGAAGCTGCTTCTCATGGGGGCACTTGTGCATGCTCGCACCTGAGCCCTGCTGCTGCATCCATTGACACAGACAGCGGGACCTGGACCCTCCCCCCGGTTCCCTCCTCACTGGCTTTGACTGACAGCACTGGAAGCCAATGGCTCCCAGTGCCCCAGCAAAGCCAACGAGACCCAGAAGTGAGGGGAGAGAAGAGCTTCAGCTGTGCATGGTCCTGGATTGAAAGAGGTGTCAGGCAAGTAAAACGGGGGGGGGGGGGGGTGCTGACACCTAAACTTTTTTGCCCTAACGCAAGGAACGCATTAGTATAAAGAAAAATGTTAAGGCTTTACAACCACTTTAAATACAGTGCATTGCGAAAGTATTCGTCCCCCTTGAACTTTTCAACCTTTTGCCACATTTCAGGCTTCAAACATAAAGATATACAACTGTAATTTTTTGTGAAGAATCAACAACAAGTGGGACACAATCATGAAGTGGAACGAAATTTATTGGATATTTCAAACTTTTTTAACAAATAAAAAACTGAAAAATTGGGCGTGCAAAATTATTCAGCCCCCTTAAGTTAATACTTTGTAGTGCCACCTTTTGCTGCGATTACAGCTGTAAGTCGCTTGGGGTAAGTCTCTATCAGTTTTGCACATCGAGAGACTGAAATTTTTGCCCACTCCTTGCAAAACAGCTCGAGCTCAGTGAGGTTGCATGGAGAGCGTTTGTGAACAGCAGTTTTCAGTTCTTTCCACAGATTCTCGATTGGATTCAGGTCTGGACTTTGACTTGGCCATTCTAACACCTGGATATGTTTATTTGTGAACCATTCTATTGTAGATTTTGCTTTATGTTTTGGATCATTGTCTTGTTGGAAGACAAATCTCCGTCCCAGTCTCAGGTCTTTTGCAGACTCCATCAGGTTTTCTTCCAGAATGGTCCTGTATTTGGCTCCATCCATCTTCCCATCAATTTCAACCATCTTCCCTGTCCCTGGAGAAGAAAAGCAGGCCCAAACCATGATGCTGCCACCACCATGTTTGACAGTGGGGATGGTGTGTTCAGGGTGATGAGCTGTGTTGCTTTTACGCCAAACATAACGTTTTGCATTGTTGCCAAAAAGTTTGATTTTGGTTTCATCTGACCAGAGCACCTTCTTCCACATATTTGGTGTGTCTCCCAGGTGGCTTGTGGCAAACTTTAAACGACACTTTTTATGGATATCTTTAAGAAATGGCTTTCTTCTTGCCACTCTTCCATAAAGGCCAGATTTGTGCAGTATACGACTGATTGTTGTCCTATAGACAGAGTCTCCCACCTCAGCTGTAGATCTCTGCAGTTCATCCAGAGTGATCATGGGCCTCTTGGCTGCATCTCTGATCAGTCTTATCCTTGTATGAGCTGAAAGTTTAGAGTGACGGCCAGGTCTTCGTAGATTTGCAGTGGTCTGATACTTTTTCCATTTCAATATTATCACTTGCACAGTGCTCCTTGGGATGTTTAAAGCTTGGGAAATCTTTTTGTATCCAAATCTGGCTTTAAACTTCTCCACAACAGTATCTCGGACCTGCCTGGTGTGTTCCTTGTTGTTCATGATGCTCTCTGCACTTTAAACGGACCTCTGAGACTATCACAGTGCAGGTGCATTTATACGGAGACTTGATTACACACAGGTGGATTCTATTTATCATCATTAGTCATTTAGGTCAACATTGGATCATTCTGAGATCCTCACTGAACTTCTGGAGAGAGTTTGCTGCACTGAAAGTAAAGGGGCTGAATAATTTTGCATGCCCAATTTTTCAGTTTTTTATTTGTTAACAAAGTTTGAAATATCCAATAAATTTTGTTCCACTTCATGATTGTGTCCCACTTGTTGTTGATTCTTCACAAAAAATTACAGTTTTATATCTTTATGTTTGAAGCCTGAAATGTTGCAAAAGGTCGAAAAGTTCAAGGGGGCTGAATACTTTCGCAATGCACTGTACCGCATGCCTGGATCACTACTTATTTACTGTAGCTCATGTATTTAATTATTTATTTCTGGTTTATGCAATTTTTACCAAGCATTTTTGGATTTTGAGGTAAATACCACCTAACGTGATAGCGAATTGACATTTTTAGCATCGCATGCAATATTTAGGCAAAAATGTGTCAGACCACCTAAATACCGCATGCGATCTGCCTTTGCGAATGGACCCCAATATGACTGGTGTGGTGGTGATCAGGAACACTGTAACTGGTGTGATGGTGATTAGGGACAATATGACTGGTGTGGTGGTCCATCAAGTCTACCAGTGTTTTTTTTTTTCACATGGTACCAGGGCAGAGCACATCCTACTGGTACTCAGATCAGTGAGATGCTGTGTCCGGTGGACACAGCAGTTACAGTATCACACTGCTGAGCTCCCCCAGAAGGATGCTTGTCCAGCTTGCTCATATATGTAAATTGGCTGCACGGGAAGAAGATACATAGTACATATTGTATCCCTCTTTTGAGGGGGAGAGTCATGAGAAATGGCTCCATAAACAGGATAGTGCACTAAACCTGTAGGTAAATAAGAGAACCAAAATGTTCGCTAAGTGAAAGAGTGGGTTTTATAAAGTTGTCAGTGCCTCCACCCAGCTTAGAGCCTCTGTGAACAGAGGGGATTCCCTTCCTGGGAAACTAATCAGTAATCTAATCAAAGTAATTGGGAGCAGCGGAACTACTGCAACCAACATACAACTGTAGCACTACTCCCATAGGAGCCGGATTACTGTCTAGGTCTTTCCCACAGGCATTGCTCCACAGATAGGCACACAAGCTCTTTCACACATTTATTCAATGACCAGCCTAGGGGTGTTGTTTTCGTTGTTTTTTATTTTTGGAGAACATAGATAGGGTTGAGGGAATATGTTGTGTAAAGGAAATTTGTACATCCTGTATATTATTGTATAATAATACTCTTTTGATCAATATTTTGATCACTAACCATACCTGCTATCATCTTTAACCTGGAACCTCCACATGCTTAGGTGGAGGTAGTCCCAGACAAAGAGGCAAACTCCATTGTGGAGAGTACCCCAAACTGTGATCCCAAGAGGAAAACATATAAAACACAAAAATACTTTCATTTAGTAATTTTTTGAAGTATCTGGTGTGGATCCAGGTGACTTTTCCTTCAGGTTTTGTAAACTGTACATGAAATAGATGCTGTATTGTGTCTTCACACATTTCCCTATATATAAATGTCTCTTAACCTTCCTAGCGGTATTCCCGAGCGTGACTCGGGGTTAGATTTTAGAGCCAAAAGCGGTAACCCCGAGCCACACTCGGGGTACCGCTAGGAAGATCGCTGGATCCTGGTAGAGGTTTTACTTACCTTTTCTCTGGGATCCAGCGAAGTATGCGGGCGGTATGCCGCGGCGGAACTTCCTCCCGATCGTCTGTCAGCCCCGGCTTCCGTCTCCTGCGACGTGACGTCCGTAGGGGGGTGGAACCGGCGGCAAATTCAAAATGTATAACACACAAACACACTGATACACTGTATTCCTATTGGATTACATTCCCTAAATAAAATAAATTGACCTTTGATTGCCCCCCAGTGCTTTCTCCATTGCACTTCCTGCATTATTCCTATACACTGTATCTGGATCATTGCAGAGCGACCATGGCCTCAAACAAGCGCGCCACAACATCAAAAGCGGTGTATGACCTGCTGGGCGAGAGTGACAGTGATCCCGAATCACATGCAGAGTGGAGTGACAGCGATTCATGGGGAAGCTCGTCATCCGACGCTGAAAGTGAGTTCAGTGATGATGCTGTGACTGTGCCGAGCGATGTGCGTACTTGGTGCGTGACCGACTGCGGTACGGAGTACGTAGCGCCCTCAAGGTTCCGTTTACCGGAGCGCCTGGTATCAAAGTCGATGTTGAGGAGGATAACCCCATTGGCGTATCTGCAACTTTTTTTGACCAATGAGGTTATCGAAAAAATTATTGTGGAGACCAATCGGTACCAGGAGCAACAAGCCGCAGCACATCGGCGGTTTTCAAAGAGCAGGATGTGGGAACCCGTGACCAGTGCGGATATCTGGAAATTCCTGGGCCTAATTATTCTGCAGGGAGTGGTGGGGAAACCCATACAGAAGTGGTATTGGACCACAAACAAATTATTGGCCACTCCTTTTTTTGGCACCGTTATGTCGGAGTACAAATTTTCCCTTATTATGAGGTATTTGCACTTTACCAATAATGACGATTTTGATGAGACTTCTCATCCGGCTCCGAAGCTCAAAAAGATCTGGGACATTTACCAATTAATTTTGAAAAATTTCCAGGAGTCCTATGTCCCAGAAAGAGACATTTGCATATACGAAAGTCTAATGGCATATAAAGGGAGACTTAGCTGGATCCAATATATTGCGTCCAAGCGAGCACGCTTTGGAATCAAATCATTTATGCTGTGTGAATCCAGCTCTGGATATATTTGGAACTCGGTCCTATATACCGGGAGAGGAACCAAGTTCAACCAAAGGTTCAGCAGCTATGGGATGGCAACTGCTTCTGTTCTGACGCTGATTGAGCCTCTGCTGGATCAGGGCTACTGTGTCACCACAGACAATTTTATACGTCCCCAGAACTGTTTGAGTTCCTCCTACAACATAAGACGGATGCGTATGGGATCGTCAGAGCTAACCGGCGTGACATGCCCCCCAGCTTTGCCAACAAAAAGCTGAAGCCCGGAGAATTAGTTGCCTGACAGAAAGGAAAAATGTTGGCACTTAGATGGCGTGACAAAAAAGATGTCTGCATGATGAGTACCATCCATAACACCGCTACTGTCATGGTACATACAAAAGGGGGAAAAGATGTTCTGAAACTGCAACTGGTCATGGATTATAACAACACCATGGGAGTTGTGGACAGAGCTGACCAGGCCATGACTTTCTATCCGGCAATGCGGAAACAGCAGAAAAAATATTAATAAAAAATATTCAGGCACCTCCTGGAGCAGTGTTTGTGGAATGCCTTCATTCTCCTAAAAAAGAAAAGTGACAGGCCTGTGCTCCATGCGGACTTTGTGTAGAAAATTGCTGAGCTCATATTTCTCAGGCACCAGACCCCAACAATTAGTAGATCCGGACGCCGTGCTGCTGGTGTTGTGAACTCCGAACTAATGACGTCATTTTATGGACCACATTCCGCCGACGGAGAAGAAGACTGCACCCACAAGGATGTGTGTGGTGTGCTGTTCCAAGCACGACGACACCGGACGGAAAATCAGAAAGGAAACGCGGTACTACTGTCCAGACTGTGATGTTGGACTTTGCGCTGTACCCTGTTTCAAAATTTTCCACACCCAGGACGTTTATTGAAGCAGTATGACGAGTAATATTGCATCCTTTTTGGGGAAAAAAAAATATATTGCATCCTTGTTTGACAAAAAAAAATGTCAGTGTTTTTGATTACATGATTTACTATAATTTATTGAATAAAAAGTGTTATTTTTTGGAAAAAAAAAGTGTTATATTATTATTTTATAGTTATTTATTATATTATAATTTAGGATTTTGTGTTTCAAACTTTATCATACTCTGGATGTTATAAAGAAGAACACACGGTAAAAAGAAATCATATATAAATTGTTGGTTTGTGCTGCTCATTCTCAAGAATTACAAGCAAAATAATGGTACCGCTTTCAGCACCTAAAATCCAAAAGAATCATACCGCCAGGGAGGTTAACAACCCACAAGTCACCTGGGTTTAGTTTATGAGATCCTCCCAAATTTTTAGGAGCTGGAATTGGGGAGAAAACACATTAATGAGTTTGTCAAAATCTTAAAAGATCAGCAACATTCTCTGTGAGAGTGGAGGCCTTCAGCTGCTGAGACAAACAAGTGAGCCACACACCCCCTAACCATATGTCATAGGGAAAGAGTCCAATATCCCTTTACAGGCTTAATAAAAAAAACATATGAAGACATTTAGGCAATAGTTTTCTAGTTTCTTACTCAAATTTTTTCAATACATTGTGAATGGTAAGAGGTGTAAAATAAAACCTCAAAACTTTTTGTAAGGACTCTCCCATAGAAATAATTCCTCTGTTACTCTCTAGCTTCTGGGACTCTGTACTTACAAACTACTTCTGATAACACTTTTTACTGTGGCCTTTGCAGTAGCATTTGCCACTGGCCAAACTTCTGGCCATCCAGAAAACATGTCCATACAGATAAAATTCATACTCAGAAGATCCTGACTTAGGCATCTGGATATAAATTTTTGTAATCTCTGTAAGGGATCTTCAGCTTTTGGTAACACCTTTGGTAACAGGTAAAACAAGAAACGGTTATTAAAAAACAACTTTGGTGAACCCTGGCACTATCCCACACTCATTTACTAAGATAGCCATAACTGCCCTTGACACACACGGTCCATGTGTCAAGCTAGAGGGAAAAGAGTTGCTGACAGAGATAAAAGATCACCTTTTCCAAGGTCCTGTTTCATAAGTTGTCCCCTGTGGACCCCTTGTTCTTCTCGTTCTGGGGTCCTTAAAGTATAAATATTATTCCCAGCTCTACTGGGCCAGAACTAGGGTGGAATCTGTGAGTTACACAGACCCAGCAAGTGTCCAGGGCTGTAATGCAGCATCCTAAAGCTGGATACACACTATACAATTTTCTTTACATTTTTTCCTTTAGATTTACCAAAACCATATAATATGAGGTCAGACCTAAACACTTTCAATTTGTACGCAATCAGGCAGGCCCATGCACTACATAGAAAAGGTAAATCTCAAGGAAAAAGTATTCAGAAAATCTTATAGTGTGTATGGCCCTTAAGCCACCTGGTCTGCTTCCATGTGTGAGTTTTATGCCCCATACACACGTGCAGATTATCTGCAGACTTTTGTCTGCAGACTTACCTTTTCTATGTAGTGCAAGGGCCTGCCGGATTGCATACAAATTGAAAGTGTTTAGGTTTGACCTCATATTATATGGTTTTGGTAAGTCTGCAGACAAAAGTCTGCAGATAATCTGCACGTGTGTATGGGGCATTAATGTTAGTATGGCTACCTCAGCAAGAAGCTGGAAGGCTGAAGACAATCAATTAACCTAGCATGTTTGATTGGTTTACCTGCCTGAGTAAAAACAAACTTCTGGCCCTTCAAATGGAACCAAAAGCTCTCTAAATCTCTACTATATATATAAATGTATACTTCCTTTTGGGTGATAATTGCATACTTAGTATGGGTATTGCCATCATCGGTATAAAACCGGGATCAAAATCAACTAAAAAAATCTTAGGGAGTGTGTCCTGCACTGGACTCACAGCAGCTGATTCTTACCTCATTAGTTTATCCAACCTCCTCCAATACAGGCAATAAGGTGGCTGGATATAAATGTACGCACTTTTCATTGTTAGATTTGTACATAAACAACAATACAAATTCCTATTTTGTAAGGCTCCGTTCACATGTAGGCGTTTTGGGGCGTTTTTGGGGTGTTTTTCTGCTCTAGGATCAGCTCTCAAAACGCCCAACAAGACAAATCTTATTCATTTCAATGGCCCCTGTTCACATCTGAGCGTTTTGATGCTGTTTACAAAACGCCCAACGCTCAAAAAAGTACATGAGCTTCTTTTTGGGCAGATTACAGGCGTTTTCCATTGGTCTCTATTCAATCTAAAAACGCATGCACAAAAATCGCGGTAAAAATCGCGGTAAAATCGCGGCAAAAATCGCGGTAAAAACGCTACGCTCAGGTGTGAATGTAGCCTAAACCTTTCATTAAACAAATATTTAGTTTGTCTGTTTGCAATATTTGCTGCACAAAATGCAGGACCATTAAAAGGTAAATAATTGACCAAAATAATGTCTGTAACTTTATCCAGTAGCACCTTGCTACTACTAGCCGGGTGAACCCTTCATTATTGGGTCCCGCTTCCATGATATATATTACAATGGCTTGCTACAGATTTGTCAGCTGCTCATCTATGATGAAGATCTCCCATTGCACCACTTCCCAAAGGTGCTCTACTGGATTGAGATCTGGCGACTAGGGAGGCCATTGGAGTACAGTAAACCCCCCTCCATTTGCGGGGGTTATGTTCCGGACCCAGCCGCGAAAAGTGAAAATCCGCTAAATAGAAAAACCCTATTAAAATGCATTGTAGGCATGTTTTTTTTACTGTCACTGTACGTGTAAAAGCATTTTAAGGTCTTTAAACACACTTTTAAAACAATAGAAACTCATTTAAACACATAAAAGATACTGAGAGACATAGCAAGAGCTATGGAAAACACAAAAATATTTCATTTTTAATGATTTATATAGTAAAATAACATTACAAAAAAAAACGCAATATACCGGGACCACAAAAACTGAACCGCGATGGAGCGGGGGTTTACTGTATAGTCAACTCATTGCCATGTTCAAGAAACCAGTGGTGAGATGATTTGAGCGTTGTGACATGGTGCATTATCCTGCTGGAAGGAGCCATCAGAAGATGGGTACACTGTAGTCATAAAATGATGGGCATGGTCAGCAACAATACTCCGGTAGGCTGTGGTGTTTAAACAATGCTCAATTGGTACTAAGGGGCCCAAAGTGTGCCAAGAAAATATCCCCCACACCATTACACCACTGCCAGCTTGAACCATTGATACCAGGCAGGATGGATCCATGCTTTCATGTTGTTTACGCCAAATTCTGATCCTACCATCGGAACATCGCAACTGCAATCGAGACTCATCAGACCGGCAATGTTTTTCCCATCTTCTATTGTCCCACTTTGGTGAGCTTGTGCAAATTGTAGCCTCAGTTTCCTGTTCTTAGCTGACAGGAGCGGCACCCAGTGTGGTCTTCTGATTCTGTAGCCAATCTGCTTCAAGGATTGATGTGTTGTGCATTCAGAGATGGTATTCTGCATACCTTGGTTGTAACGAGAGGTTATTAGAGTTACTGCTGGCTTTCTAACATCTCAAACCAGTCTGCCCATTCTCCTCTGACCTCCGACAACAAAAAGACATTTTTGTCCACACAACTGCCACTCACTGGATTTTCTTTTTCAGACCATTCTCTGTAAACCCTAGAGATGGTTGTGCTTGAAAATCCCAGTAGATCAGCAGTATTTGAAATACTCAGACCAGCCCGTCTGGCACCAACAACCATGCCACATTCAAAGTCACTTAAATCCCCTTTCTTCCCCATGGGATAACACGCAGCATTATTTATTCTCCAACAATCTCCAGACATGCAAATAACACAATTAGACTTCTTACTGGCAAAACTTTTGGCCACGGCCTTTATTAATTGGTTTTCAAAATATTACACTTTTATTAAACTTCAACTTCACATGAATAACGACATCACTTATAACTTTTAACTTCCAAACCAAATTTCAACTCAGCTATTAAAGCTCGAGCTGAATAACCATATCACCATATTCTTACACTGTCCCCCTTTTCTTACGAAAAGGTGACCCTACCACATTAACAAGGCCGCGACAAGGGGAGGGGGGGTGGGTGAGCTCTGCAGCTTCCCATATCCCGCGATGTCTGGCGCCAGTTTTCAGTCAGCACCTAATATTTATAGACCCAAGTGGGCTTCTAGTAGCCTCCAAAGTTCCCACCTATCAGGTACCACCTTTATGTAACCACGCCCTCACCTGCAGGGGGAACCTAGAAACCTCCCGCTGCGGTAATCCCATGAGGAAAAGGGGGTCCTTGAAACCCATTCCCCTTTTCCCAACATGGGATAACACGCAGCATTATGAACACATGAATAACGACATCACTTATAACTTTTAACTTCCAAACCAAATTTCAACTCAGCTATTAAAGCTCGAGCTGAATAACCATATCACTATATTCTTACACTGTCCCCAAACAGACAGAGGACGTGCACCTAGCACCTCCTCTGTCTACCCCAAACCGCGGCCTTCTCAATGCATGTCTGGAGATTGTTATTGGATATATCCATCCCTATTTCGGACAAATGAATCCCATCGCCCCTATACAACCCTTTAATGTTGCCTTCTAATTCTAAATGGCGAAAGGAAAACCCATAACCCAAAGACATGAACTTCTCCATTATTCTATTGATTCTTTTACGAATCTTATCCCCATACCGGCCAACACTTAGACTTGTCCACTGCAACCTGGGAATGATTTCGGAAAAAACCACCACCGAGCTAGGGTATATAGCTTTTATCGTTTGGATATAGTGTTTCATCTGAAAAACCAGATCCAACGTTCTCTTATGCCCTATGTCATTCCCACCCAAATGCATTATCAATACATCGGGGTGGGAACACATACCTGCCATAATTCCTAATTCTGTCAGAAGATCCACCCACACCATACCCCTAATTCCATGCCAACAAACGGTATATAAACTTGCATCCAAACCAAGGGATTCAGTATAGCTTCTAGTAGCTGCTCTTCTTTTCGCCCAAAAGATATATGAATGTCCGACTATCCACACTATCCGGTGAATACCTAGGTAATTCAAAAAATATCGTTAGGTCTCACATACAACTTAAATGCATTTGACTTCCGTCTTCCAATTTGCTTAATTTTCTCAGTTTTTAAACCTAACCTTGCAGCCTCAGTGGCTGCTCCTATTCGGAATGAATGTGACAATATTACTACATCATTTAACTTACAATATCTTACCACTTTTTTCAATACTGACTGGAATTGAAATCTAGTCATGGGCGAACCATCCTGATGGATAAATAAAACACCTTCCTGCTTTGGTCTATCAAGTAAATATTTGTTTAGCAAACTCACTGGGCATACCAACCTTTTTGCACATCTTGCTAAAGTAATCCAACAACCCTTACCTTCTTGATCCGTCTTTGACCGCTGCAAGAATAACTTAATGCCCTCTGAAGCAGCCCGAACATTATCAATCCTTAAACCATCCTTACCTTTTCTATTTTTTGGAACTAATTCTGATATCCTCAGGGTCGCGAAAAAGCAAATTGAAAACGCTGCCCTAAACATATCAGCCTCAAACGGTGAATAACAAATTTTGTCCAAGCCTACACATAACTCGCTTAGCATCTGAACTGTAATAGGCTTTCTTTTATCTACTGCTAGGTTATTCTTTTTATACCCTTTCAACGCTTGTCTTATAGAGAAAAACTTCGCTAATGAAGGAAATGAGTGCAGCTGCAAGAAAAAAGATACTCCTGATACCACCCTATTAATATGGGACCAGGAGTACCTCTTCTCCATTAAATTGTTCACAAATAACAAAGCTAAACTTTCGGACACTTCAAACTTTCTTATGCCAATCGAATTCAAAAAAGACAGCCATAATAACCACGCTGCCCTGTAACCCGACCAGGTCGAAGGAGCCAGCGACTTTATAATGTTATCCGCGATCACACTATATCCCATAGTTGCGGGGGGCAAGTAGATCCTTCCGCGTCTGCTTCTGGAAAAAGCTGGAAGAAATGATTCATGTGAAATCTTGATAAAGCATCAGCTACCACATTACTTTTTCCTCTTACATACTTCGCTTTTACCCACAAATTAAGGCACAAGCATTTATAAACCAAATATCTTAACAGACGAATCACCGGTTTGGACCTGGATGTTAGACAATTCACTGCATATACCACTCCTTGGTTGTCAGTAGAGCATAGAATCCTCTTGTTCTTAAAATAAGGACCCCACAGCTCTATAGCAACAATTATCGGAAATAGTTCCAATAAAACTATATTCTTAACTAAACCGTTCTTAAACCATTCTACTGGCCATCTAGCTGCACACCAATGCGTTCTCCATATTGTACCAAAACCAACAGATCCTGCAGCATCAGAATATTAACTAAAATCCTGATCTATGATAAATTCATCCTGCCACGCTGATCTCCCATTGAATTCTCTCAAAAATTTTTGCCAAACTAAGAGGTCCTCTTTCAATTCTGCTGTAACCCTAATATGCGCGTATGGGTTTGTAAGACCTGCAATCGCTAAGTACATCCTGCGAGAGAAAATACGCCCCATTGGGAGTACCCTCGTTGCAAATGCCAACAAACCCAACAGCTGCTGCATGTTCTTTACAGTAACCTTTTTAAGCCCAATTACCTTTGCAATTGTACTGCAAATGCTTTCAATTTTTTCTTGAGGTAATCTATATTCCATATTTACTGAATCTATTGTTATCCCTAGGAATTCAATACAGGTGGTAGGATATACTGTTTTATCCTCTGCCAATGGGATGCCAAATTTTCTGCACACTTCAAAAAACTTTTCAAGCAAAACTACACACTCTTGAGAGTCTGGTCTTCCTATAAATAGGTAATCGTCCAAATAATGTACTAGATTACTCGATCTTGCTTCCTTTGGCACTACCCACACCACAAATCACGAAAAACTCTCAAAGTATGCACATGAAATAGAGCAACCCATTGGTAAACATTTGTCAAAAAAGTACATACCTTCAAATTGGAAACCCAATGAGTTAAAACTCTCTGGATTAATTGGCAGCAACCTAAATGCTGATTTTATGTCGGCCTTTGCCATCAAAGCCGCCTGACCTATTTTCTGCAATTTACCAATCGCTTCCTCAAAAGAAGTATATGTGACAGAACACATGTCTTCACTAAATTGATCATTCAGGGAACACTTTTTTGGGTAGGATAGATGATGTATTAATCTATAACTGCCTAACTCCTTCTTAGGTATGATTCCAAGTGGTGACAAGCGAAAATTTGGAAAAGGAGGAAAACTGAATGGACCTGCTATTCTTCCTTCTTGTAACTCTTTAATTAATTTGTTTCTAACAATATCCGAAAATACATTTACCGATTTTAAATTCTGCACCCAACTACAGCCTAAAACTTCAAAAACTGGCAAGTTAAAACCAGACATAAAGCCTTGTCTAATTAGCTGTGCTGTCACTTGATCTGGGTAACTGCACAGCCATGGCTCCATGTTTTCCAATTTCACTGGCGTTTTGGCTTTTTTGAAAACTACCCCTCCCAGATTGCTGAGACGATTTTTTTAAACATTTGCTTATTGGGTGAGGTCCCGTGCAAAAAGCACACTCATGCCGAAATTTACAAGAATTCGGCCACCTGCATTGCGCGTCATTAAATGCAAAGCAAATACCTTTCTTGTAGCCCCCGGCCTGGTTACTCACCACTGTACTGTTCAAGCGGGGCAAATTAGGTCTCTGGGGAACAAATAGGTTCAGCCAGAGCCCCACATCCTTACTACCCCAAGCCATGCTTGCATGTACTGCCATTTTTTGCCTGAACGCCTCATCATAGAAAAACCAACCTAGTCCATCAAAATTTCTATAGGCTTCCAGTATTATCTCTATGTGCTGGAATAAACCTGTACTAAGCTCAGGAAATTTTTCACATAGAATGCTGGACAATGTTACAAAGGCTTGAAGCCAATTGTTGAAGGATCTAGGTACCGGCTTCTTTTTATCCTCCTCATTTTTTTCTTTTAAATAATATTCTTTTTGATTAGGGAGTAAGGAAAATAATTCTATATACTCTCTCCGCCAGATCTTTTCCTTTGTGCCCATGGGCACATGAAAACCAAGCGGCGACAGTATACAAGGCATCACCTCTCTATATGATTTTTCAATCTCTGGTGAAGGGTCTCTACCCGTCTCTTTACTCACACACCAATTCACTGGTGCTTCCATTGGCAGCTTTAATTCATTTCTATTCGTATGTGTTGCCCTATTCTCACCCCCCCATACTGATGCAAAATCATCATTCCTATCAGTTGTGGGGGCTGCTGACAATTTATTCACAAGCTGCAACAAAGTTGCTGACAATGAGGACAACACACCTAGCTGCCCACACTCACCACTACTTAGCCTGTCTTGGTCTTCAATTACTTCAGCCTCATTAACTGAAGCCACCTCTCTTCTGCCAGGACCTGTGTTAACACCCACAGCGTCCCGCCTTGCATAATCTAGCTCTTCTCTTCTCCTTTGGTGTTCAGGCAGGTTTACTTCTGTCCCCGCCTCCCAGCGGGACCTATATGTCTTCTGCTCTGCCCCTTTACTCTTCTCACAGCCTCTTTTCTTCTTGTCTTCCAACTCCTCCCTCCTTTCTTCCGCTTTGCTGCGCACTGGCCGTGGGCTATATAGCTTCTTCATTCCTCTGCGCTCCGTCCTTCTGCCTCGCCCAGCTCCACTCCTCCCTCCACCTTGATGCTCCTTAGTCACCTCCTCAATATCTTCCCTCACAGACTCTGCACCGCTGCCTGCTTCTTCAATACAGACTTTCACCGCTTGAGGTGACATACCGCTCACTCCAGCTATCTCACCAGTCTCTTCATGCCGCACAGGCAGGCTCAAACAATGCCGAATCCACGCCTCTCCACCTTCAGCTTCAGCCCTTTCTATCAGCTGTCTGAGCAGAGTCTTCATCCTGAGGTAAACTTCCGACCGCCACAGAAAATAACTCTTGTCTGAGCTCTGCAGCTTCTCATATCCCGCGATGTCTGGCGCCAGTTTTCAGTCAGCACCTAATATTTATAGACCCCAGTGGGCTTCCAGAAGCTTCTAGTAGCCTCCAAAGTTCCCACCTATCAGGTACCACCTTTATGTAACCACGCCCTCACCTGCAGGGGGAACCTAGAAACCTCCTGCTGCGGTAATCCCATGAGGAAAAGGGGGTCCTTGAAACCCATTCCCCTTTTCCCAACATTCTGTTGCTCAGTTTGAACTTCAGCAAGTAGTCTTTACCCCGGCTAGATGCCTAAATGCATTGAGTTGCTGCCATGTGATTGGCTGAATAGCAATTTGTGTTACCAAGCAATTGAACAGGTGTACCTAATAAAGTGGCCGGTTAGTGTATATTGCTGCATTTGAAGGAGTAAGCAGGTTAGTAAACAGAAAATGCAGTTTGAGCAGCTTATCTCACTTCATAAAACTAGGAAAACAGATTTACACTATATTACCAAAAGTATTGGGACACCTGCCTTTTCACGTACATGAACTTTAATGGCATTCCAGTCTTAGTCCACAGGGTTCATTATTGAGTTGGTCCACCCTTTGCAGCTATAACAGCTTCAACTTTTCTGGTAAGGCTGTCCACAATGTTTAGGTGTGTGTGTCTAGGGGAATGGTTGACCATTCTTCCAGAAGCGCATTTGTAAGGTCAGGCACTGATGTGGACGAGAAGGTCTGGCTCGCAGTCTCTACTCTAATTAATTCCAAAGGTGTTCTATCAGGTTGAGGTCAGGACCAGTCAAGTTACTCAACCCCAAACTTGCGCATCCATGTCTTTATGGGCCCTGTTTGTGCACTGGTGTGCAGTCATGTTGGAACAGGAAGAGGCAAACCCCAAACTGTTCCCACAAAATGAGGAGCATGAAATTGTCCAAAATGTCTTGGTATGCTGATGCCTTAAGAGTTCCCTTCACTGGAACTAAGGGGCGAAGCCCAACCCTTGAAAAACAACCCAACACCACAATCCCCCCTCCACCCAATGATTTGGAAAAGTGCACAAAGCAAGATCTATAAAGACATAGATTGTACAATCATATTGTATAGTGTATGGTCATCTTTATACAAGTACATAGGCGGGAGTGGACAGAAACGCTCAGCTGTCAGACCCTGTTAACATCTCTGCATAGCGGGAACTTTTTTGGGGGGCATTTTGGTGCATTT
This sequence comes from Pelophylax lessonae, assembly GCF_965119305.1. Lineage (NCBI taxonomy): Eukaryota > Metazoa > Chordata > Amphibia > Anura > Ranidae > Pelophylax > Pelophylax lessonae. The sequence continues at coordinate 630,324,204 of NC_138768.1, read as the reverse complement.
CCGCTCATCACACAGGACAGCTTATGCACGTGAATGGGCTGCCCTGCACATGTGATATGCCCCAAAGAAGCTCCAGGACTTTTTTGTTAAAGCAGAGAGTGGCGTATTTTTTATTGCGCTTTTTGGTGGGCTTGCAGAGTGTTTGTGCGCACCTGCTATCTACTCTTGGAGTGTCATTAACATTTGTTGGCAACACAAGTGCTATACACATTTGCAGCGCATTTCCAAAATGCGCGGTAAAGCGCATGTTTTCTGTGTGGTTTGATGTGCTTTCAGAAGCATGCAGATGTTAATGGAGCCTCATTGCTCTTGTGTAAACACACCAGTTTCACTTTCAGGCCCCATTCACACAGCATAGTGGGAGTGCAGTTTTTTGGCTCATTTTTTATGCAACACGCATAGGGCAGCCCATTGATTTTAATGGGTTGTCCTACACATGGAAAAGTAGCTCATGGGATATTTTAGCATTTTGAAGTTTGCACATTTTTAATTGGCCTTTTTGCTGCATTTCTCACTTGTATTTTACCATGGCAAAATGTGTGTTTGCATAAGGCAGCTTAGACAGCTGTCTTAGGGCGCCGGGCTAGAGGGGGCGGTAAAACATACCTCCTAACTGTCCCTAAATTGCTGGGACCATTCTGAGATTTAATTCAAATCCCGGAGTCCCGAATCTGTGCTGAATCCTGGTACCCAGAGCCAGAACAAGTTCTGACACTGAGCTCCGGTAACTGGCCTGACACAGGGCAAGCTAGATTGGGCACCCAGGACACTTTCCCCACAGCCGCATCTATTGCAGGGTGACTGGGGTCCCCCCTGGCTGCCGGCACAGTGCACACCCAAGCTGAGCTTACTGAAGACAGGAGGAGTCAGAGAGGAGGGATATTGCACTGGAAGAGGAGCTCTGATCTGAGATCTGTGTTTCATATGGATGAACATAGAGGAAGGGGAAACAGTAACCAGGAAGGGGGATGGGATGGTAACAAGAATGTACACTTGCAGGAGTGATGGGTGGTGGTAAGAGTATATGTGCCTTGGGTGCTTTGGCAGGAGAGAAGACATGTGCTGGGGGGGGCGGGAGACTATTTGAAACCCCCCACACTACCGTCTAACACAAGTCCTCTCCCTACCCAAAGCACACCCGGCACACATCTATCAAAATGCACCTTCCCCTGTGTAGACAAAAATCCTTTCACCAGCCTTGCCAGGGGTTTTGTACCAGGATATGCTATTTTATATCTGCATGTAGCTTAAATGAGTACTATTAAAAGGGATATGTTTCACCTCCCTGTGGCTAATATGTTTGATTTTCTTAGAGATTAAACACAATCCCTCTGATCTAAGAAAGGGACAGGTGTTTTTTTAGACATTGTGGAGCCCAGTGTTTAAAGATCTTTTCTCCCATGCTGGCTTTTGTAGTCAGCGTTTTTAAAGATTCTTTTGAGGGCTGGTAAGGTGACTTTTCTTTTAATCCGATCTATGGTCATAAGCCTGTGTAGAGCCCTGCCCTATTTAAGCTAGATTTAGTTCTTGGTTCTGCTGTACTCAATAAAGGAGTAATCTATTTGTCTAGCCAGGTTTCCCTAAGCTTGATGGTTGATTGCTCCTCTCTGTCTCTAAGAGAAGCTTCCAGAAATAGAGTTGGAGGGTCAACCACTGAAGTTATGAATATTTATCTGTTCTCAGTCAATCCCTGGGAGGGGTCACCCAGAAGGTGGCTGGGGAGAATATAAAGGTCTGGGAGGCAGCCAGTGTATTGAAGAACTGCTGTTAGGTCCCAGCATGTGCTTGACTGGGGGCCTGCAGGCATCTGTACTGCAATATATTAGCTGGGGGGCATCACCTGTAGAAGCTGGGCTGGAAAAGGACCTTCTTTCTCACTAAAGAGTGTCACATGGAAGCTGGGTGAATGACAGCTGTCCTTGGACCTTGTGAGTAGGACTTTTGCCCAAATGTACTTTGGGAGCTAATGCCAGAGGGAGGTTGCTGTAAGAACTAGGACTGCTCATACAGAGTCTCAGATGAGCTGGTTAACCTCTCTATCTCTGTAAAAGGATTTTTTCTTAAAGATCTGCCCTTCTGTACCTGTTTTGTATTTTTGATATTCTTGCAACCCCCTCTCTATCTCTCTCCTTTTAAAGCACCACAATAAACACACAAAACAGACATTCCCTAGAGTAAGCCCTTGTTTGTCAATGTGCTTGGAAATAGTGTCTGGGCCTGGCAGCCTCTAAACAGGTAAGGAAGACCTGGGTCCTTTTCCGTGGCCCCTCAGTGTGGTCACAGAGCCAGTCTGGCACAGAGAAGATTGCGACAATAAAGTCGAGATCCGCCCATATGTTTGAACTGACACCAAGCTCAACGAGTTGCTGAGAGCCTGAGTCGGCCACTATCGCCGCCCCCCGCAGCCCAACGCTCCAGCAAGCGAGGGGGGAGGGGCAGAGCAGACAGTGGTGACTAGCAGTAAAGAGAGGCTGACATCTAAATATAAAAAAAAAAAAAACTTGCCAGTTATTTGTCTTCTAGCTTGGAAAGGCAGGTCACGTGATTGTTGTTCATGCGAGAGCGATTCACGGCAGATGGGTGTGTTCAGAGCAGGGCACCATGTAGGAACTAGGAAGTGATGTTTGCTGCCCAGCGTCCTCATTACCAAGGTTTCATAATGGGAGGAGCAGAAACGCTGGCTGCGGAATCCGCAGTCAGTTAGGCAGGAGTGAAGGGTGTGGCTTTACACTGACCACGAAAGGTGAACTGTGCTCTTTCACAGTGTGCCTGTATCTAACAGTGGGATGATGGAGGACGTAAACTGACCACGCTAGCATGGATTGGCTGCCATGCTTTGCATGGTCAGTTCACTATCAGCAGGAGAAGCACAGACAGGATCAACCAGGTAAATGAGAAAAGCAGTAGGCTGTAAAGCGTTATTAAAATGAAAAAGCACGTAGAAAGTCATTAAAGATGCAGTGCAAAGCTTTTTTTATTTTTAGGTTTACAAACACTTTAATTAATGCAAGAATAACATTGCACAGGTTGGCACAAAAAATGTTTCATGTTATAGGCAAAGACGGTTGGGAGGATTCATTAATAAGCAGGAAAACCAGTGAACATATAGAATACCTAAACTTCAAGTATTTTTTTTAAACAATAGTAAAAAATGATGAATAAACTCATTACTGATTCAGATAATTAGCGCAGGGCATGCGAAGTGGTGGTACTAGGAAGAATTCTCAGCATTGTTTTGCAAAATTGAAAAAAAATATTATTAATTCAGTGAGAATTATAAGAACAATGTAGCGCTAATCATCAGTAAAAAGTTCTCAGAAAGATTAAAAAGTCCATGTAAAGTCCCAATATGATCAGATGAAAAATGTAGCGAATCCGTGATACCACCACCAGACACCCAGTTCACACTGACCCTTACCACATAACGATGATCCCCATGACAGAGATCCCAAATGCCAAAAATAGACTCAGTAGGACTCGATATGTATCCTGGATAATATGCGTCCTTCTCTGGAAGTCTCAGGTCAGTAGTCACAGGTATGTAGGGAATGAAGCACAAAGCAGTATCATAGCGCAGACCATTTATTAACCAGATCAAAATAATAGATTAAAAACACTTACAAGGATCCAATCATAACGAGCATGTAAAGCAGTCCAAATTGTTTCCAAGCATGTTCCGCCACGGCATTCCAACAAAATGATGGCCGCCACGTCTCCTCACTGTGGGCGAGCTTGTCCACTGTGACCGCCCGACGTACGCCCCTTGAAGACGTTCAGTGTAACGAAACGTACGTCGGGCGGTCACAGTGGACAAGCTCGCCCACAGTGAGGAGACATGGCGGCCATCATTTTGTTGGAATGCCGTGGCGGAACATGCTTGGAAACAATTTGGACTGCTTTACATGCTCGTTATGATTGGATCCTTGTAAGTGTTTTTAATCTATTATTTTGATCTGGTTAATAAATGGTCTGCGCTATGATACTGCTTTGTGCTTCATTCCCTACATACCTGTGACTACTGACCTGAGACTTCCAGAGAAGGACGCATATTATCCAGGATACATATCGAGTCCTACTGAGTCTATTTTTGGCATTTGGGATCTCTGTCATGGGGATCATCGTTATGTGGTAAGGGTCAGTGTGAACTGGGTGTCTGGTGGTGGTATCACGGATTCGCTACATTTTTCATCTGATCATATTGGGACTTTACATGGACTTTTTAATCTTTCTGAGAACTTTTTACTGATGATTAGCGCTACATTGTTCTTATATTGCTTTTAGATCTGTTTTTTATTCCAGATTCTGTGTAGCAGCTTTTCTATTTGGATTTTATTACCAACTTCTGAAGTTTGTATGTTTGAAGCTTTGAATTTCAGTTAGCGCAGCAATTTTCTTTATTAATTCAGTGAGAATGCCTAATACATAGTTTTGCTAGATGAATCAACTCGATACATTTGCATGCAGCAAATTTTCATACATTCCATACATGTCAGCTCATTTATCAATAAGCAGGTCACTAAATTCTGATACAAAAATAAAAAAAGTAAAATTAAAAACCTTTTAACTCGCTCAGAAGAAACAATATTTGTGCATTACATGTAAAAGCTGCTGCAACAATTCTCTGTCCATTTCTATATATGCTGGGACCCCTTCATCCATTAATAATGTACCCAGAACTTCTGTGCACCAAATGGATGTGCTGCAGAACACACAGTTACATTAGGAGCAATAAACAGTTGATTTTTGGCATCCACGAATATACATGGGCTACCGACTGACATTGTAGGAGGGAGCTGTATTAAACAAACATAGAGAAGGAGGATGATACTGAAGTGTACTGTATGTAAACCCATTCGCTCCCTTTTGGTCTGTTAAATATAGCATTGAAAGCGTTTTGTTATATCTGTTTGATAAGTGCAAAATTAGTTGTCATTTGAGCAATTCAGAACAGTCCTGTGTCCCTTGTACACTTCCTGTAATTAGCCCTGCTAGTTGTTACCCTGGGACTAAAAAATTACCATTCTCAATGTTGTGGAGAAAAGGGTAGGGGTGGGTCTGTGCTGACACATGCTTTTAAATACATTATACTACAGGATACTACCTACTTTATAGGTTTTAATTCACAATCTTGTATGTATTCATTGTTTCTTTTCTCTGTGAATTATTATTGTCAGGAAAGGGCTCACATGCTGATTAGTGATGAGCCGAGTTACTCTTGCTGGGTGCAGAAACGGGCCCTGCTGCTAAAAAACCATACAAATTTGAAATCGCATGTACTTGTCATACAGGTGCAGAAAAATTGGGCCTTTGGTGTTGGCGGTGCCTGAACACCGTACCCCCCCCCCCTCCCAGTTACTCTTTCTGAGCGCAGGAATGGGACCTACTGGTAAGAATTCCACACATGTTTGAAATCGCATGTACTTGTCACTTGTCATAGAGGTGCAGAAAAATTGTGCCTTGGGTGTTGGTGGAGCCAGAACACAGCGACTCCTTGCAGTTACTCTTGCTGGGTGCAGGAACAGGCCCTGCTGGTAAAAATTCCATACTAATTTAGAATTGGCAAAGATCAAGCATTGTATGTGTTCTTATCATTGATCTAGTGTGCTGTCATCTGACCTGGCCAAGGTTGGATGACGGCTATGCAAACTGGCTAGAGTGATGGGGACCTGAAAGGTTAGTATCGGCAGGAACTGAAACTGAAATTGGGTCTTGGTTGTTGGTGGTGCCTGAACACCGCAACCCCTCGCAGTTAATCTTGCTGGGCGCAGGAACGAGACCTGCTGGTAAGAATTCCATACAGATTTTAAATTGCATGTGCTATACAGGTGCCAAAAATTGGGCCTTTGCTGTTGGTGGTGCCTGAACACCGTAACCAAGCCCTCGCAGATACTCTTGCTGGGTGCAGGAACGGGACCTGCTGGTAAGAATTCCATACAAACTTGAAATTGCATGTGCTATACAGGTGCAAAAAATTGGGCCTTTGCTGTTGGTGGTGCCTGAACACCGTAACCAAGCCCTTGCAGATACTCTTGCTGGGTGCAGGAACGGGACTTGCTGGTAAGAATTACATAAAAATTTGAAATTGCATGAGCTATACAGGTGCCAAAAATTAGGCCTTTGCTGTTGGTGGTGCCTGAACACTTTAACCCCTCACAGTTAGCAGGGCACAGGGACAGGGCCTGCTGTTAAAAATTACATACAACATTTAAATTGTATGCACCTGTCATACAAGTTCAGAAAAATTAGGCCTTGGGGGTTGGTAGTGACCTAAACCAAAAACATTGTTGGAAGCTAGCAGAATCAAGGTAGAGGAATAGGATAGGCAGCATATGCAGTCATCAAGGGATGGCAGTACCCTAGCAAATTCAATCAGGTACATCAGCATCAGGGGCTTGATAGCTCTTGTTGGTCCAGGACTGGTTCATTTTGATAAAAGTCAGCTGGTCAACAGAGTCTGTGGACAGACGCTCTCTTTTGTCCATCACAAAACCTCCAGCAGCACTGAACGTCCGTTCGGAAAGCACACTGTAAGCAGGACAGGCCAGTAGCTCCATTGCATATTGAGCAAGTTCTGGCCAGTGGTCCATCCTCAAGACCCAGTAACCCAGTGGATGCTCAGCTGGAAAGGTCTCCAAGTCTGCTCTTGCGCCTAGATAATCATGCACCATATGATGGAGACCCTGCAGATGTTTGCTTAAACCTAAAAGCCCTGGGTGCTGCTGAAAACAAAAGAACTGTTTAAAGGCATCGGTCAGCTGGCCACCTTCACCGCTCCTCCTTTGGCTGAACGATGCCTCAGAAATACGTCCAGAGAATGTTGGCCTCCCAGTGTATGGAAAGGTGGTACACAAATTTTTTCAAGATGTTTCATCCTCTGGTCCCACTGTGAAGGTAGGCTGAGCTCTGCAACTTTACCCTTGTAATGTGGATCAAGAAGGGTTGCCGACCAGTAAGTATCCCTCTCCTTGATAGCACGAATCCTCGGGTCCTTTTGCAGGCTTTGCAGAATCAGGGAGCCCATGCAACGTAAGTTGGAGGAGGCATGAGCTTCTGAGTCCTCGGGGTCACTAAAGAGGACATTGTCAGCAGGAGCAACCTCTCCTCAACCACGTATAACTCCTGGAGTTTCTGGGGAATCAAAACCATCCCTTGAAGACTGCTGTTTGCTATCCTCTACATCCATGCTGCTGAAATCCTCATCCTCCGCCTCCTCCTCCTCCTGTGTGTTTTGTGGCCCTGCAGGAATGATATCTGCATAAAGGGGGCCTTGTGAGGAAAGGAAGTCCTCCTCTTCCTGCCACTGTTCTGCCTTAAGTGCCCTGTCCATGATTCCACGCAGCGTGTGCTCCAGCAGGTAGACTAGTGGGATAGTATCACTGATGCATGCATCGTCTCGGCTCACCATCCTTGTGGCCTCCTCAAATGGTTACAGGACAATGCATACATCCTTAATCAAAAGCCACTGGTGTGGCGAAAAAAAGCCAAGCTCCCCTGACCCTGTCCTTGTGCCATACTTGCACAGGTACTGATTGATGGCCCTCTGCTGCGTGTGCAGCCGCTGCAGCATTGCGGAGAGAAGGTTGGTGCCATTGTCGCATACAACCATTCCTGGCTCAAGCTGTCATGGCATCAACCATCTCTAAGCCTGCCCCTGCAGAGCTGACAGAATCTCTGCCCCGGTGTGACTCCTATCCCCTAGACAGACCAACTGAAGCACAGGATGGCATCTTTTTGCCTGACTGTTTGCGTTGCCCCTAGAATGCTTAGGGAGCACTGCTGCTTCAGAGAACAATTGAGCAGAAGAGGACATGGAGGAGGAGGTGGAGTATCCAGATGTGGCAGAACCAGCACCAGCTTTTTGGAGGCGCGGTGGCAAAACAAGCTGCAACACCGAACCCTGTCCTGCATCCTCCCCAGCTGCCAGCAGAGTTAACCAGTGCACCATGAAAGAAATGTAACATCCCTGTCCATGCCTGCTGGACCAAGAGTCAGCAGTAATGGGCACCTTCCTGCTGACCGCTTTGTCTAACGAGGCCAAAACACTACCTTCCACATGACGGTAGAGAACCGGAATGGCCTTACGCGAAAAGACATGCCTTTTTGGGACCTGCCACTGTGGTGCAGCACATTCCACGAATTCGTGAAAGGGAGCTGAGTCTACCAGATGAAAAGGCAGCAACTGTAATTCTAGCAATTTGGCCAAGCTAGCATTAAGACACTGAGCATGTGGATGGCTGGGACAATATTTCTTTCTACGGTTCAAAAACTGGGGTAGTGAAATTTGCCTGCTGCTCAAATCAAGCGGTGGTGTACTGCTAGCAGATTGGGTGCAAGTCTCTGTGCCACTCAATGCTGATATTTGAGAAGACATGAGGTATAGTAGGGTTAGAGATCACAGATGAGGAGCAAGGTGATGTATGCTTGTTTTGATCTGGTGCCTCTTTCAGGTGCTGTTGCCAATGGACTGCATGGCAGGTCGTTATATGCCTTGTCAAACATGTGGTGCCCACGCAGCTGGTGTTCTGGCCATGCTTGATGCAAAGAGCAAGGCTGCAGTCTACTGCACAGGTGCTGAAAAAAGCCCACACTAATGAACTTTTGTGAGCCCACGGGGAGTTTGCAGCACCCTGCACCTGTGGAGCTCTGTGCTGTGACGCAATAGGTTGGCTACTCCTATGACGGCCCCTGGAGCACATCCTGCCTCGCTGAGAGTTGTGCGTCCTCCTCATCATCATCCTCCTCCTCTATCCTGTCAAGTACAGTCAGTGACCTCATCATCCTCTCCCTCCTCGTCACTGGAGCAAACTTGGCAATATGCTTCAGCTGTGGCAACATGGTTTCTTGTCCATCATTGTCACCCCCTCTCGCTAGGCTCACATTATTCCCTTCATCAACCTTCGAACCAACATCACAGCTTTCAAATTGCTGCGCATCCTCCAGCAGCATGTCACTGACACTATGATCAAATAGTTCAGGTGACTCCTCTGTGCATGATGGTGGGGTGACAGAAGGAGTAGCTGTGGAGAAGGAGCCTGTGGAATGGGCTGCTTTGGCAGCTTTGGTGGAAGACAAACTACTGTGAGCGTGGGTGTCAGAGGGAGGAGAATGAGGACGGCTTATTGATCCACTCCACCAACTCTTCCACATGTTGTGGCTGAATAGCACGGGCAGCACTGGAAATAAAGGACAGGCATGTCCCACCTGCAGAAGATGCACTATGTCAACTGTGACCACCACTTTTCACAATGGACGCAGAGGCTGCTTGCCCTCTTTTCGTGGCCTGCGAGCATCTGCCTCTCCTTGTCGGCCTTTCTGACATGATGTTGATACAGATCAATATAGGGTATATGCAACTGACCAATAGATACTCAATGACCTGATATGATGTAATTGCTAGCCCTATAGATTAGCTGTGGTAGTTATAGATGTACGCAAGTGACCGATTGTAAGATTCTGGTACCTTTGGTACCCTTATTGCCCATTTTCCTTTTCATATTGCGTCCCACCTTTTTAGTTAGGTGGAACGCATATACCTTTAAGCCGGATGACATCATCGCTGAGCACCGCTCCCAGCGGCTATTTCAATCGCCGGCTTTCTCTCTCACATTGTTCGTTCAAGCCACCTGTAAAGCAGCCATACCTGATGTCACACGCTCTTGTATCTCGCTACCTGAACTTGTTTCACTATCTGATCTTGTATCTCGCTACCCGATCACTCTTGGCATACCGCTTTCACTCTTGGCTATGTTACCGCATGCTCACAAGCCTTGTCTTATGCTGCCGGAGCCTCCAGCTATTCTCCTTTACCTGGAACAGACCGGAACCTCGCTACTGATCCAGTATCTCGCTACCGGATCACTCCCTCACTACCGGACCCCTCTACTTACTAACCTTACTAGTGATAAGTACCCCACAGGGGATTCCTCCATAACTAACTTACACTATCTACTTCTGCCCATTAAGGACTGTTACTATTTATGCATACTAATTCTATCATCTGCACTGTTACATAGATTGCTAGCTCTTGAGTCTACTACCATCTATCCTTGCACTGGGTTAGTCTATCCTATATATGTCATCTGCTGTCCTCACCACCTGTTACCATACATGATTACTAACCTATCTGCATTCTACCTATTACCATCTACTACTCTCCTGAACATTACTATCAAGTGCTTATCATTGCTGTCACTGCTCACACCGGTCCCTTCAGCACATCACCTCCATACTGTCATATACATCCCATCACTCCAGGAACATCTTATTGAGTGTGTGTATATCTGTATGCTGAAGCAGACAGGCCCACAGTGATGAGTCTGGAGAGTTGGATCTGGTATTTCAACACATTTCTACATGACTACTGAGTGGAGATCTGCAGCTGCAAATCCAGCTTACTATAAAAACGCAGGAGCGTTACACCGATTAACAATACTCTCACTGAAATTATGTAATCTATAGCCCTATAGATGATCTGTGCTGCTTATAGGATGTACCCAAGTGACTGATTAACAATACTCTCACTGATGTAATGTAATCTATAGCCCTATAGATGATCTGTGCTGCTTATAGGATGTACCCAAGTGACCGATTAACAATACTCTCACTGATATGATGAAATCTATAGCCCTATAGATGATCTCAGCTGTTTATAGGATGTACCCAAGTGACCAATTAACAAAACTCTCACTGATATGATGTAATCTATAGCCCTATTGATGATCTCAGCTGCTTAGAGGATGTACCCAAGTGACCAATTAACAATACTCTCACTAATATGATGTAATCCATAGCCCTATAGATGATCTCAGCTGCTTATAGGCTGTACCCAAGTGACCGATTAACAATACTCTCACTGATATGATGTAATCTATAGCCATATAGATGATCTCAGCTGCTCATAGGATGTACCCAAGTGACCGATTAAATACTCTCACTGATATGATGTAATCGATAGCCCTATAGCTGAGAAATCTCTCTCCCTCCCTGCTAGGAACGAATGACTGGCACTGCACTGTCTGACAAACTGCAAAGAAACAAATCTCTCCCTGCCTGAAACACGTTCCTGGCCGTCCCTACACTGCTAGGAATGAATCACTGGCACTGTCTGACAAACTGCATAGAAACAAATCTCTCCCTGCCTGAAACATGTTCCTGGCCCTCCCTACACTGCTAGGATTGTCTCTCTGCGCTGTCTGACAAACTCCAAATAAAGCTACTCTCGCCCTTCCTCACAAACGTCCCTCTCCCTGTCTCCTCGCCCGCACAATCACACTACACGCTGCGGCTGCACGGGCAGCCTTTATGTAGTGTGAGGGATGTACTTGGCCCCTGAGCCATGATAGGCCTAAAGGCCTGCTTTTAGTCCAATCATGGCAGAGATCATTTGATTGGCCAAAGCATGAGGTCAGGGTGCATGCTTTTGACCAATCACATAACGCGCGGCACGCGTGCAGTGCATTATGGGAATTTCAAATTTCCTGCGAAGAAGCACATTTGTTCTTCATTCGAAGAACGATTGAATGACCGATGTTCGAGTCAAACTTAGCTTTGACTCAAACTCGAAGCTCATCTCTACTGCTGGTGGCACTGTGGCTCCCAGATCCATAGGCTGCAGTTCCGGTGTCCACCAGCGGGTGTCTCTCAGCAGCCAGAAGATTATCTCATGTAATCAGTCATCACCTGATGCTGGTTGCAGGATGTGTATTTAAACCCTGCTCATGCTCTTCATTCCTGCCTTGGTGTTGTCTCCATGTGCCCCTGACCTGTGATTCCGTATCCTATTCCTGGACCCTGATGCCGACTCTGCAGTCTGATCCCAGCCTACCTGCATACTCTGTCTCCTGTTACCCCCATGTAGAACCTCATTGGCTAAAACCAAAAAGAAACAAAACGTTTTTCCTGACTCGCACAATCCTGCCATTATTCAATCCTGCTTCCATGCCAGCCCATCTGCTCCAGTCTGCTTCCATGTCGAACAATCTGCTCCAGTGTGATGATCCAGTGCCTGCTGCCCAGCCCGATGTGCCTCTGCCTGCTGCCCAGCCTGATGTGCCTCTGCAGCTGCCCAGCCTGATCTGCTTCTGCCTTCTGCCCAGCCTGATCTACCTCTGCTTGCTGCCCAGCCTGATGTGCCTCTGCTCATTGCCCAGCCTAATGTGCCTCAGCTCGCTGCCCAGCTTGATGTGTCTCTGCTTGCTGCCCAGCCTTATGTGCCTCTGCCTGCTTCCCAGTCTGAAGACCAAGTGCCTGCTTCCCAGCCTAATGACCCGGTTCCTGCTGCCCAGCCTGATGACCTGGCTCCTGCTGCCTGCTCCTCTGATGGTCTTCTGCTCAATGACAAGTCTACCCATGATGATCTTCTGTCTGATGACCCACCTCCCTCTGCCTCTGATGATATGGTGCCAGATGTCCAGCCTGCTTCTGATGATCTTCTTACCAATGACCAGCCTGATCTTAGTTATCTTCTACCTACCCAGCTGGGTTCTACTGACTCAATACCAGCTGCTCAGTTAGATTGTCATGCAAAGTAAGTTTCCACCTGCTAATGGGTCTGAAAGCTCCGAGTCCTCACGTGCCTTATATGGGTTACCTGCTTGGCCTGAGATTCGTTTGACGGTTGCCTCGGTTGAGTCCCTCTGGCAGTGTGTTGTTCCTATGGCTCCAAAGACTTGAGTTCTGGCCATACCCTTGGTAACTAGTAGTTGCATTTGTCTTCATGGATTGCCACAGCTCCGGGTGCACTAGGTGCCCGGGTCAGGTAACCATTGCCTCAGAGAGACCTAGGTGGCTTTTGAAGTGCAGAGTAAGTCCCGGAAACCAGGCAAGCTACATGGCTATGGCGAGACACTTCAGTGTCAGAGTTCCGGTATTGTCACATGACCCCAGGGCTAAGTCTGCAGATAACTCGTGGGACCCTAGCATTGGGGTACCTGCTGTTTTGAGGGACTTGGAGTTTTGAATGCTGTACATCTCAGAGGATCTGGCCGCAAGACAACCAGCCAGTTGCTTGACTCCAGCAGTGGGGTACCCAGTCAAAGAACCCAGGTGGTGGGACACTTTGCCTATTGTTGGATCTTGGCAGTAGGGCATCTTGCTTGGAACCCAGCACCTCTTCAACTTACGAGGAACTTTTGCACTGACTTTTGTTACAGATGACTATCTTTTATGAACTTGTTCAGCTATGGCTGTTTGAAGCATTCAAAGGCTGCTCCTTAGAGGGGGGGGGGGGTACTGTCAGGAAAGGGCTCATCCGCTGGTGGCACTGTGGCTCTCAGATGCATAGGCTGCAGTACCGGTTTCCACCAGCAGGTGTCTCAGCAGCCAGAAGATCATCTCATGTAATCAGTCATCACCTGATGCTTGTTGCAGGATGTGTATTTAAACCCTGTCCATGATCTTCATTCCTGCCTTGGTGTTGTCTCCATGTGCCCCTGACCTGTGATCCTGTATCCTGTAAACAACAATATCTCTCCTGCGCTCAAGTGGTATGCGGGAAGGTGAATCTTCTAGGCGGTTTTATGACACAAAAGAAGTGGTCTTGCTGCCCCCCTCAGGACCAAGGGTATCCAAAAGGCACTACAAGAAAAGAACAAGAGAAGGGCGCACCGACCTTGTGCATTACCACTTAAAAGTTTATTAAAATCAAAGAAGGGTAGCGTGCAATATACTCACAAACGTAGCACAAACGTAGCATATGAACAAGCATATAGGAAATGGGCACCGCTCGCTTCCAGGACACTTCTCTACTGCTGGATAGCGTGATGGCGTCCTCAAAACCTGATGTGATAAGCCACATCAGGTTTTGGGGACGCCATCATGCTATCCAGCAGTAGAGAAGTGTCCTGGAAGAGAGCGGTGCCCATTTCCTATATGCTTGTTCATATGCTACGTTTGTGAGTATATTGTACGCTACCCTTCTTTGATTTTAATAAACTTTTAAGTGGTAATGCACAAGGTCGGTGCACCCTTCTCTTGTTGTTATCCTGTCCCTGGATCCCTTCCCATCTGCTCTCTCCATCTCCTGTTACCCTCCCCCTGTCCTGTCTTGCTCCCAGCTCCCTCTGCTTAATCTCCCATGTATGAGCTTGGCTCTGTTTTGAATACACATTGCATTCCCCGTTTGCTGTATATATTTGGTTTAGGCAGTTGTTCATTGTTTGTAACTATTTGTTTGGTTTTCTGGTTTGTTTTACTCACTTTGGTATTTTGGAGGTGCATTTACCTTTTATGTTGTTCACTTATCTTTTAAATAAATTATATTCTTTTACACTGTATTTGTGTCTTATATTCTCTGTGGCAGTCCACGCCTTTCTGGTCACATCAGCAGCTGAAAGATATGGTGTTGTTTGCTTTAATATAGTTCTTGAAGTGTGGTAACTGATATCGCCTGAAGAAGCCTTTACAGGCGAAACATGTTGAGATTGACTACACCGCCAAGAAAATTTTTTACAGTCAATTGAATTTTTGGATACTGTAATCACAAAAAAAATGAATAATCCAAAAAAGTTTTATTAGTTTGATTGCATATTATGAATGGTTTTAATAGGATGTTGCAATAAAAGTTTTTTTCTATTTTATGTATAACTGCTTCATGACTAACACCTTTAAAAATCCCTGCTCCTTGAGCAAACCCTTTTCTTCTGTTCACAATTAAAGATGCTTTTGAAAATCTTAGGTGCTAAATCCTCTTGTAAATGTTGTGAGTCAACAATTGGTAAGTCATTACCAAGGATGGAGTGGCTTACTTTTTATAATACTTTGGGGGGATGGTGATTTCTGATGTTGTCATAATGATAAGCGTTTACTTCTTAGAAAGCAAAGTAAAAATTAAATAGAGTATCTGGGGGGCTATTAAGAAATATTATATTTCTATAAAATAAACAAGCAGTATTCCTGCAGTAGTCCTGTGTAAATTTAAAGTTGTTGCAATGAAGCCATTTCTCACAGAATTTAATTACTTTCTGCTTAACTACTTGCCGACTGCCGCACGACTATTTACGTCGGCAGTCAGCCCCTCACAGGCAAAACGACGTAGGGCTACGCTAGCCTGTAGGGGTTTTGGGAGCGAACGCGCGCCGCTGGATGCGCGCTCCCGCTCGGTCACGGACCCCCCCCGTGCGTGTGCCCGGCGGACCCGATGTCCGCTGGGCTCTCGCGATCGTCCGTGACAGCGGGAGAAAGGCAAGCGGCTAGTGTAAACAAAGCCGCCTGTCAGTCTCCCTGTGTAAGAATGGTGATCAAACAGTTCTACTATGTAGGACCGTTGATCACTGTTCTTACACATCAAGCCACAGCCAATCACAGTTAGATACACGCCCCTAGGACACACTTAACCCCTCCCTCTCCAATACAGTTAACTCCTTCACTGCCGGTGTCTTTTTTACAGCAACAGTGCATATGTATAGCACTGATTACTGTAGTAATGTCACTGGTAACCCCAAAAGTGTCAAAAATGTCAGTCAAGGGTCCGATCTGTCCACCCCAATGTCGCAGTCCCGCAAAAAAAAAAAAAAAAAAATCGCAGATCGCCGCTATTACGCGTTAAAAAAAAAAAACAACAAAAATGACAAAAATCTCTCCCTTTGTTAGTAAACGCAATAACTTTTGCGCAAACCAATCAAAATAAGCTTTTTGCAATTTTTTTTTTACCAAACAAAATTGGCCTAAAATGTTAAAAAAATTTGATTTTTACATTTTTTTGGGGAATTTCATATAAAAAAAATGTGAAAAATGTTGTTATTTTTGCAAAATTGACACTCTTTTTCTGTTTATAGCGCATGATCAAAAAAATCGCACAGGTGATCAAATACCACCAAAAGAAAGCTCTGTTTGTGGGAAAAAAAAGGACGCCAAATTCGTTTAGGTACAGCGTCGCCACGCCTGCGCAAATGTCCGTTACATTCACGCAGTGCCGAATCGCAAAATAGGCCCTGGTCAGGAAGGGGGTAAAATCTTCCGGGGCTTAAGTGGTTAAATGAAGCTGTAAGAGTTTCCTTCAAGTAAACCTAACTATAGTAAATCTACTATGAATGTGCAATGCCTACATACAGCGAATTCACAAACAAATGTAGTTTTTTCTAAGCAGTGCAGTCCCCAGCATATCAACATATACCATCAAAGTGTTTTTGGGGCTATTTTCCACTTGTTAGCTCTTTGGCAAATGCATTTCACGCAAAAAAAAAAAAAAAAAATTCAGATTTATCTTTTTAAACACAGACTTTAGTACATCTTATGTGCATATAAACTATTAACCACTTGCCGACCGCCGCACGACTATCTACGTCGGCGGTCAGCCCCTCACAGGCAAACTAACGTAGGGCTACGTTGTTTGCTTGTGAGGGTCTAGGGAGCGAGCGCGCGCCCCCCGGGGCGCGCTCCCGCTCCCGCGTGGTCACGGACCCCCCCGCGCGTGTGACCAGCGGACCCGATGTCCGCCGGTCACTCGGCGATCGGCGGGGGAGAGGGAGAATGTCAGGCAGCTTGTGTAAACAAACTGCCTGTCATTCTCATCGCTGCAAAGACACTGATAAAACGGATCTGGTATGTAGATCCGTTGATCAGTGTCCTTACAGCTAGAGCCACAGCCAATCACAGTAGAAACCACGCCCCTAGGGACACACACAGCCCCTCCCTTCCAAATAAAGTTAACCCCTTCACTACCAGTGTATTTTTACAGTAACAGTGCATATGTATAGCACTGATTACTGTAGAAATGTCACTGGTAACCCCAAAAGTGTCAAAAATGTCAGTCAAGGGTCCGATCTGTCCGCCGCAATGTCGCAGTACCGCAAAAAAAATCGCAGATCGCCGCCATTACGCGTTAAAAAAAAAAACAACAAAAATGACAAAAATCTTTCCCTTTGTTAGTAAACGCGATAACTTTTGGCAAACCAATCAAAATACGCTTTTTGCGATTTTTTTTTACCAAACATAGGTAGCATAAAATAAATTGGCCGAAAATTTTTAAAAATTTTGATTTTTACATTTTTTTTTGGGGGAATTTCATATAAAAAAATGTGAAAAATATTGCTATTTTTGCAAAATTGACGCTCTTTTTTTGTTTATAGCGCGTGATCAAAAAATCGCACAGGTGATCAAATACCACCAAAAGAAAGCTCTGTTTGTGGGAAAAAAAGGACGTCAAATTCGTTTAGGTACAGCGTCGCACGACCGCGCAATTGTGCGTTAAATTCACGCAGTGCCGAATCGCAAAATACCCCCTGGTCGGAATGGGGGTAAAATCTTCCGGGGCTTAAGTGGTTAAAATAGCATTATTTTGACCTTCAATGTACACTGCAAATGGGGATTGCAGCTAAGCACTGAACAAACGTGTATGCTTCAACCAATCAGTAAAAAGGATTGATTTGTTGGGTCTATTAACCTGCACCACCAGCCTTCCCACATTTCTAACAGAGATTTCCTTCTATTCCTGTGCAATCTCTTTTAGTAAATCAGGCGCATTGTTTTAAAGGCATAGTTCACCTCTACCAAAAAAAAAAACCTATGGACATAAGGGGTGTCTGTAGATAAAAACAAACTGCGCAACTTTGTCCAATGTTGAATAATGCCCTTGCTATAGGTGTAGGACATTTACTGCACAGTTTGATATTATCTACAAAAAACAAAAACAAACAAAAATTACAAAAATCTTTCCCTTAGTTAGTAAACGCAATAACTTTTGCGCAAACCAATCAAAATACGCTTTTTGGGATTTTTTTTACCAAACATAGCAGAAAACAAATTGGCCAAAAATTTTAAAAAAATTTTGATTTTTACATTTTTTGGGGGGGGGGAATTTCATATAAAAAAATGTGAAAAATATTGTTATTTTTGGAAAATTGTCGCTTTTTTTGTTTATAGCGCATGATCAAAAAAAAAAAAAAATCGCACAGGTGATCAAATACCACCAAAAGAAAGCTCTGTTTGTGGGAAAAAAAAGGACGTCAAATTTGTTTGGGTACAGCGTCGCACAACCGCGCAATTGTCCGTTAAAGTCACGCAGTGCCGAATCGCAAAATACCCCCTGGTCAGGAAGGGGGTAAAATCTTCCGGGGCTTAAGTGGTTAAAGTGTATCTATAGTCAAAAAAAAATTTGTTTTGGATATAGTGGGGAAGGATTAGAGCTCCTGTCAGGATATACCACCAACGGAGGGATTCCTTCACTTCCTGTTGGTTTAAAGGTTGTCCCTAGGACAGAAAGTGAGGGAAAAAACAGCAACAGAGAGAGAAATAAAATGTTAAAGTGATATTGAACACACACTGTATAATTTACATTGTCCCTTCTATTTCTGTATATGGACGATGGCACTGTAGTTATATAAAAACAAAAACCATATAGGTACCTTTTTGCTAATCTATATACAGCTGTCACATGACCCAGCTCTTCCCTAGTCTGTCTGCAGGAAAACATAAGCAGGAGGAGCTTCTAGTCCTCTACTGCTGGTTACATGTTTAATAATAAAAAAAAAAAATAGCCTTTGGAAAACAGGGTAAAAATAAATAAATATTATCAATGAACTGTTTAAAATTGTCATACAAATCTATATTTTTTGGCAATAACATGGTGTCGGCTGATTTTTGCCAGTCACAGGCTGTGTCACACCCCTCCAGCCTGTGTCTTAGAATAGGAAAAAGGTGAAGCCTCCATTAATCTACATGTAATATCCCATCCCCTTTGTGTTTAGCTGGTTAGTGGGCACTGAGGCTGTCATTTACCACTGTGTATACGCTCACATATGTGACTCTCTAGTCACATGGGTTGCTCAGATGTGATAGGGAGGAAATGATCAGCTTAGAAACTCACTAAAAACTGAGCATGTTCAAAGTTGCCACTACACCTGCAAAATCCCTAGCTGAATTGGGGGCATGAACAGAAGGTGGAGATCGAGAGCAACAGG
Source organism: Pelophylax lessonae (assembly GCF_965119305.1). Classification (NCBI taxonomy): domain Eukaryota; kingdom Metazoa; phylum Chordata; class Amphibia; order Anura; family Ranidae; genus Pelophylax; species Pelophylax lessonae. The sequence goes on along the minus strand of NC_138768.1, from coordinate 630,305,308 downwards.
ATCAACTAAGTTTTCTTTGCGCAGTATACAGTAAACAAATCTCATAGTGAGTATGTACAGCATGTAATACACCATTTATTGATATTTTTTTATGATGTGGGTTTAGTGACACTTTAAGTTAAGTGGGTGAATGCTATGTCCACAGTCAGCTATTTATTCCTATATGTATCCCTGTTGCAGTTTTTCCCCTCACTTCCTCTCTGATAAAAGGTTCCCCAGAATGGATAGTTAAACTGTTACTAAATCTACAACAGTAAAAACAATCTGTATATGCAGTAAAGCATGCTTGTTATGCTCACTGTGGAACCTAAGGGGTTAATCCTCTGTGTAAAAAGGCTGTTTGATCCTGTCTTCTCTGATCCTTCCCTTCTTTTATGGTCCCCAATTCATCTCCTGATAAGGCAGAGCCTTTGGAGACACTCTGCACATGCACAGTTTGGTGTGGATTGCTAGAAAGTTTTTTTTTCTTTTTTGGGAAGGTGCATGTGATCACACAGGGCCAATCAGCAGTGTCCAGACAGAAGGTCAGGGGTCATGCAGCCTCATTGGACAGTCAAAGGAGAATGAAAACTCCTCCTACAAGCTTTCACCAGACACTGACAGAAGTCACAAGACTGCTATATACTGCTGATGGGAAAAGGTATATAGCAGTCTATATTTACTGAAATAATTGCATTTCCGTGTTCTGTGTACTGTGGGAGACCAGATATGGTGATTGCAGGGTCCTGGGTTTAGTAACACTTAACAGAGCCCTGTAAATCAGCAAAACCTGACAGGGGTTCTAACCTTTCCCCATTCTATCCTAAGCTTACAAAACAACTTGCGTACAGATACACCTGAATTTGTTTAAATGAGTTTGGCAACCATTTTCAATTAAATCACCACAGAAAAGCTCATATTAGATGAACCTTTTTACAACTGACACTTTTCTTCAAACCACATCTATCTCTGGCTCATCTGTATACTTGTGTAGCTGCGTGAGTCATCCACCTGAAACAAAACAAGCAGCCAATGAAATTAGAAGCTTTGACCCGCACATTTGTTCTCAGCGAGTGTCTAAGTAGTGAAACCAAAAAGTAAGCATGACAGCCAGGAAATAGCAACATGAAATAGACAGAAATGCTAATACCCAGATTTCCGACAAACAGGAACATTGCTAGGATTGTAGAAGAACTGGGGCACACAAAGGAGGTAACGTTTATGTGAGGCACACACACACACATACTGCAGTACTTACACAGTATATACATATTTATTTCTTTTTTTACATACTTTTTGATAGAGTGGTGTAAAGTTTTTATTGGTGGCCTTTTTTTCCAGTGGGGATTCCCCTTTTCTTTTTGTCCAGCTGACCTTTGTTACAAAAACAAGATGCAGGCAGCAAAAAGTAACCTAACAAGGGTTTTAACCCTTTCCTACTCTTAATATAACAAACAAAAAAAAATGCCTTTTCCTGACGCCAACATGGCAGCATACACATGATAAAGCACAGCCCCCATATCCACCCACAGGACCTGTTTAACCACTTTACGACCAGTCACTGTGCCTCTACTGCGGCACAGTGGCTCGTTCCCGTCCTCGTACCTATGTCGCTGGACTCCTCCCCTTGTGGGCGGCGCTGCCGGAGGCTCGCTCCCGCTGTATACAGTCACAGCGGGAGTCGGGCCAGGGGAGGAGAGGCGGCGATCGCCGCTGCTCTTCCCCGATCGTCGGGGAATCGAGTATGGAGATCTGCCCGTTTGTGTAAACAGAGCGGGCGGATCTCCTACGTGACAGACAGTGACAGATTGCAGGATTCAGCATAGCTGAACATGCGATCTGTCCCTGTGTCACTCAGTCACCTCCCTCCACACACGTTAGTAAGCACCAGGCATACATTAACCCCTCCCTCTCCAATAAAATTAACCCCTTCCCTGCCAGTGTCATTTTTACAGTAACAGTGCATATTTATAGCACTGATTACTGTAGTAATGTCACTGATACCCCCAAAAGTGTCAAAAATCCAATCAGTCAAGGGTCCGATCTGTCCGCCGCAATGTCGCAGTCCCACAAAAAAAAACAAAAAAAAAAACGCAGATCGCCGCCATTACTCGTTAAAAAAAAAAACACCAAAAATGACAGAAATCTTTCCCTTAGTTAGTAAACGCAATAACTTTTGCGCAAACCAATCAAAATACGCTTATTGTGATTTTTTTTTTTACCAAACATAGGTAGCAGAAAACAAATTGGGCAAAAATTTTGATTTTAACATTTTTTTGGGGGGGAATTTCATATAAAAAAATGTGAAAAATATTGTTATTTTTTTCAAAATGTATGCTGTTTTTTTGTTTATAGCGCAAAAAGTAAAAATCGCACAGGTGATCAAATACCACCAAAAGAAAGCTCAGTTTGTGGCAAAAAAAGGACGTAAATTTCGTTTAGGTATGGCATCGCACGACCGCGCAATTGTCAGTTAAAGTCGCACAGTGCCGAATCGCAAAAAGTGGCCTGGACGTAAGACAGCAAAATCCTCCGGTGGTAAAGTGGTTAAATCTATAAATGTCTGACTGAGAGCAACCTCCCCCATTCTCCTTTTTCTCCTCCAGATATACACCCGCAAGACTGTGATGTTGCGATAAGGCCTCTCCCAGGCGCAGTCCCACATCTTAGGTTGCTAAATGCACCAACAAGGTGGGGAGCCCCCTTCTGGTGGTCTTTTGGGGCTGAGGAATTCTCTAACTAGAGGCAACAGAATCTCATGTGGTGCACCTGAGATGGTGGTGATTGGCTGCAGGAGTCCATGATGCATGTGTCTCTACACACCTGTGCTGGTGTTTGTTTGCTGGAGTCCATGATGCATGTCTCTCTACACACCTGTGCTGGTGTTTGTTTGCTGGATTCCACGATGCATGTGTGTCTACATACCTGTGCTGGTGTTTGTTTGCTGGAGTCCACAATGCATGTGTCTCTCTATACACCTGTGCTGGTGTTTGTTTGCTGAAGTCCACAATGCATGCGTCTCTCTATACACCTGTGCTGGTGTTTGTTTGCTGGAGTCATGATGCATGTGTCTCTCTATACACCTGTGCTGGTGTTTGTTTGCTGGAGTCCACGATGCATGTGTCTCTCTATACACCTGTGCTGGTGTTTGTTTGCTGGAGTCCACGATGCATGTGTCTCTCTATACACCTGTGCTGGTGTTTGTTTGCTGAAGTCCACGATGCATGTGTCTCTCTACATACCTGTGCTGGTGTTTGTTTGCTGGAGTCCACAATGCATGTGTCTCTTTATACACCTGTGCTGGTGTTTGTTTGCTGGATTCCACGATGCATGTGTCTCTCTATACACCTGTGCTGGTGTTTGTTTGCTGGAGTCCACGATGCATGTGTCTCTCTATACACCTGTGCTGGTGTTTGTTTGCTGGAGTCCACGATGCATGTGTCTCTCTATACACCTGTGCTGGTGTTTGTTTGCTGGAGTCCACGATGCATGTGTCTCTCTATACACCTGTGCTGGTGTTTGTTTGCTGGAGTCCACGATGCATGTGTCTCTCTATACACCTGTGCTGGTGTTTGTTTGCTGGAGTCCACGATGCATGTGTCTCTCTATACACCTGTGCTGGTGTTTGTTTGCTGAAGTCCACGATGCATGTGTCTCTCTACATACCTGTGCTGGTGTTTGTTTGCTGGAGTCCACAATGCATGTGTCTCTTTATACACCTGTGCTGGTGTTTGTTTGCTGGATTCCACAATGCATGTGTCTCTCTATACACCTGTGCTGGTGTTTGTTTGCTGGAGTCCACGATGCATGTGTCTCTCTATACACCTGTGCTGGTGTTTGTTTGCTGGAGTCATGATGCATGTGTCTCTCTACATACCTGTGCTGGTGTTTGTTTGCTGGAGTCATGATGCATGTGTCTCTCTACATACCTGTGCTGGTGTTTGTTTGCTGGAGTCCACGATGCATGCGTCTCTCTATACACCTGTGCTGGTGTTTGTTTGCTGGAGTCATGATGCATGTGTCTCTCTACATACCTGTGCTGGTGTTTGTTTGCTGGAGTCATGATGCATGTGTCTCTCTACATACCTGTGCTGGTGTTTGTTTGCTGGAGTCCACGATGCATGTGTCTCTCTATACACCTGTGCTGGTGTTTGTTTGCTGAAGTCCACGATGCATGCGTCTCTCTATACACCTGTGCTGGTGTTTGTTTGCTGAAGTCCATGATGCATGCGTCTCTCTATACACCTGTGCTGGTGTTTGTTTGCTGGAGTCCATGATGCATGTGTCTCTCTACACACCTGTGCTGGTCTTTGTTTGCTGGAGTCCATGATGCATGCATCTCTCTACACACCTGGTCTTTAGCCCCGTACACACATACCGATCGTTGGCCGAACGATCGGCCATCTTTTGTCCAGGGCTGTCGTGTCTCTTGAAAACTGCACACAAATTTTGTCAGCCAACAACAGCCGACTGCAGAAGTGATGTCATGTGATGGTTAACTTTCCTTGTCTTTTATTCTTTTCTGAGCATGCCCAGTCTTGCTAATCTGCTGTCTGTCGGCCGAAATCTGTACTGACTGGCGAACAATCGGCCGTTCTGGTGTTGGCCAACAAAAATTTTAATGCCTGCACGACAGATTCTGTTCGGCCGAAAATGCGCTGTCGGCAGCATCATACTAACAAGCCTACAATCGGCCGATCGGTCGTCGGCCGAATATTTACGGCCGACAATCGGTACGTGTGTATGGGGCTTTTGTTTGCTGGAGTCCATGATGTATGTGTCTCTCTACACACTTGTGCTGGTCTTTGTTTGCTGGAGTGCATGATACATGTGTCTCTCTACACACTTGTGCTGGTGTTTGTTTGCTGGAGTCCATGATACATGTGTGTCTACACACCTGTGCTGGTGTTTGTTTGCTTGGGTCCACGATGCATGTGTGTCTCTACACACTTGTGCTGGTGTTTGTTTGCTGGATTCCATGATGCATGTGTCTCTACACACCTATGCAGGTGTTTGTCTGCTGGAGTCCACGATACATGGGTCTACATACCTGTGCTGAAACTTGGTGGTGGAGTAAGTGCTGCAGTTTCTTTTCTCCTACAGGTATGTGCTATCATTTTGTTTTCCTCCCTTGCCTCTAACTTCATTAGGCATACATTTTGATTGCAGATCTTTCTCTGCTTGTTGTTCTGTGCTACCTACACAGCACAAGATTAGTTCTGTCCTTGTCCGTTTGCCACTTAAATTCAACCAATGACCCCATGCACTATTATTGGTGAAATGTGTTTTATGATCACAGAACAAACACAGTTCACTACTGAGATTTCAGTTCATAATTCACAAGTCATGCTGCCCATATTCCATTAGATGGGGTCAGAATTGACTTTCACATCTGATTGAAAAGATCACTCCACACACTGTACAATTTTCACATGTTAATAATCTCACAAGGTGCTGGTTCTAGTAGTTTTTTTTTTTCTTTAGTCTGCAGTATTTTTCCTTTCATCTGTTTGTTTTTGCTTTGACCAACCTGAGTGCGTGCACGATCTGGTCCAGGTTTTGTGGCTGTTTCTGGTCTCAGGGCTGGCTATGGCATCCTTGCATGCACTGTGCAGAGGGCCTCATGTGGCAGCCATCTTTGCTTTGGCATGTACAGGCTCACACATGCGTGAGGTGGTTTTTGCACTGGAAACATCTTCTGTTTTCCCTTGCTTTTGCTGCAGGTGAATGGGGGAGGGGAGGGAGGTGATTTAGGCACATATCTATAATCTGTTTGCTTCTATCTGTGCAATGCTGACATCCTTGCACCAAAATGAACTTTCTGCCACATAGCCAAGACCTTCGTGTGCTCAGGTAGGGACCATCAGTCTGGTAAGTAAAAAGAGGAAAAAGAGTGCCTTTCCATGCGCGTGGCCTTTGTCTTCTGACTCAGGACGTGCAGAAAGTTACCAGTGAGTGTCAGCATTACTCCTGAGGACGTCATATCCGGTGAAATGCATTGAGGTTAATCCCGCGGCATCACTTCTGATTAGGTCACTTCCGGGCAAGTGGTTAACAGTTGAAACGCATGCTACACGAGCGGCGTTTCCTGGTTACTACACACAGGCGAACAAGGCAATGAGAGTATTATGTGCTTCATATCCCCGAGTTCCTAGTACATTTGGGTGAAACCAATCTGAAGTGGCCTGATATACCCCCCAACGGATCCAGATTCAAACAGGCTATATTTTAGCTCTAAATTTCCTGGGGGCCTGAATAGCTCTGGTGAGTTGCTTGTACATATTGAGGTGGAAGAGCACGGATTACCCACCAAGAGCACAACCACAATTTTTTTGAAGCACGGATCACTTTAGAGGGAAAAAGGAGATTTCACACTTTGATTTTAATAATTTATGGACTCATTTTATTTTACAAAAGTCACAATATATTGCACCTTTTTAATTTTTATTACTCTTTATGATATATTTGATTATTTATTTAAAACACACAAATCCATATTTTTGAGCACCTTGGAATATACTGCACTCTGCATTTTTGAGCACTTTTTAATTCATTGCTATTTGCAAATTTTGCACTCATAATTGCACAATGCCATAATACTTATGAATTTATGCACATGATTTTTTGCACTTTACAAATTTTTGTATGAATAACATTTGAGTATCATCCTCTGCACATTATATGCACATTTTGATTGCACTTGAGAAAGCATGATTGCAGTTTTATATATTGAAGTTGTTTCCTAATGTAAATGGTTTAAACTCAATACCTATTAATAGTGTGTAATAAGGTAATATCGCCTCACCATACTGCAGCATTACCCCTTCCCTGAGTGCTAATAGCGGCAAAAGGGTAAGAAGTCAAGGGCCTGTGGCGCAGAGCTATTACCAGACTAAAATGTCTGGATATTGCCACTGAGAACTCTCTAAGGACAAAGAATGCTGTAAAGCCCCGTACACACGTACCGATTGTCAGCCGAACGATCGGACGTCTTTTGTCCGGTGCTGTTTTGTTGGTTGAAAAGTGCTCAAGACTGCACACGAATTTTGTCGGCCAACAACCAACTGCAGAAGTGATGTCATGTTCTGGTCTACTTTTCGTGTGTTTTTTCTTCACTGAGCATGCCCAGTCTTGATCATCACATTTTTGTCGGCCGAAATCTGTACTGACTGACGAACAATTGGCCGTTCTTTGTTGGCCAACAAAAATTTTAAAGCCTGCACAGTGCACACCAGATTTTGTTCGGCCGAAAAGTCGCAGTCGGTTGTCGGAAGCATCATACTAACAAGCCGACAATCGGCCAATCGGACGTTGGCCGAATATTTACGGCCGACAATCGGTACGTGTGTACGGGACTTAAGTCAGCAAGTCATGGCTGTTCATGGGCAAGTAGTAAGTGAGTCTCTAAATTCTCCAATCACTTATGCCAGAGGACTCCGGACACAACGTCAAAGACGCAGCCCTGCAGATGAGTTCAGGGCATCACAAATATCCCTTCTAACCAGAGGCCCTGAGCCTATTACAGCCAACTTTGTCCCCAGCTCTGAGGGCACCTTTATCCAAGCCCTTCCCTTAGACCGGGCTACACCAGAGGTAGAAGAGGGTCGGTCAAAGCAGGTTTTGAGCGTCTCTTGGGTCCAGTCATTCATTAGGGCAGTTAAGCAGGCCCAAAATAAGATGACCCAGATCCCTGCCTTGCAAGTCAGTACATCACGTTTTCAAGACCCATCCTGCCATCCTCCCCATGAATGGAAAGGTGAAGAGGCTGATTCAAGAGGAATGGCAGTAGTGATATGAACTTTTACAGAAATAAGCAGCGGCAAAATTATACCCTACTCCAGAGGGAAGTGACAATTCTCTGCTCAAAAAAATGGCACTGCATCAAGCTAATGCACTTAGCATGCGTTGCAGTAGCACACACTTTACAGCCAGCACTGCACCCTACTGCAAAGGTATGGACATTTTGTCAGGAGTGTTATTCCGTTTCCATTGGCTGTATCTACGATCAATGAATTAAAGGAAATCTGAGAGATTTATGTCAAGCGTAGGGGGGTGCTTTTAAGCCAGTGATCACAGTACTTTGTTGTAAGCGCAACACAGTTGGGACCCAGAGTGGAGGTGTCCATCACCCATAAATTGCTGAAAGAGCAGGTTTATTAGTGCTCTTGGTGAGCTTAAGTGATCAGCAGATTTTGTGGATGAAGTAGTATTTGTTGTTATCAATGTACCGCTAAGGCAGTGCTGCATTTAGTGACAATGAAGGGGTCTTTAAAGCCCAGTCCTTGGTCAACAAACCCGTTCTCAGGCAGGGTGGTTATAGGTGCCTCTATGATGACAATTTTCCCTCTGACTAGAAGTTTTGATTATTTCAAGAGACTCCCTGCAGCTCAATCCTGGTTTTCCTCAGTTTGATGTGCAGAAGGATGGTGCTCGCAGTCGGCTCTTGATTGGCGTATAACAGTGTTTAAGTTTCATAGAGTGGAATACATCCTTGAAATGTCAAACACTCTTTATTGGCTACAATTAAAAGTCTCATGTACATCCCAACGCTAAGCACTATTCCAAGAGCAATCGGTGGTTAGTCTGGCCTTCCTCCTCATAGGAGGTTGAGGCTCCGGTGAGTTCTCTCTGATAGTTTAGCCCACTCAAGACCCTTTTTCCAGAATGGAAAACTTCAAGAGCAAATGGAAGGGTGTGCAAGGGCACAGCCTTTGTCCTTTTCAAACCCTTCATCATCCCCTACAGGAGTCAGGTTGATGGGGGACCCCCCCGGCTAGTGTGGTGGGGACTAGGGTGGCCAAATGTGTGCACAAATGGTAAAGTCCATTTTTTGGGATCCGTGGGGTCCATCTACAGTAAAACTCTGTTACTTTTAGTGCTTCAGACATTGCCCACCAGAGCACTTCTTCATCCTGACCAGGATAGCACATTCCCCTCAGAAGGTGAGTCTCCTCTCTGATTACATCAATATTATATGACTGCAATGGGGAATTATTCTAAGTCCAGGGTTGTCTTACTGCATGGGCATGCTGGGCAGTTGCCCGGGGGCCCCCTCCTGGACAGCGACCCAGCCAAGCATTAGTCCCGACTCCCGTGTGCATCCTGCCACCGAACTTAGCAGGTGGCAACAGACATCCCAAGTCTCCCGTAAGTGCAGTGCGATATCCCAGCTATCTGTGCCAGCTGTGACAGAATCGAGCCGATGGTTCCTGTAGAGTTCCGGCTCTGTCCTGTCACAGGCGGAGTGATATCAAATGTACTCTGCCTGTGAGGAGACCGAGAGATACAGGAAGCATTGGCTCTGCAAGCTTCCTCCAGCGCTGCTCCTCACACTCTCCACCAGCAGTACCAGCCAGCAGTAACCAGCCAGCATTACCCGCCAGCAGTAAGTCACATGTGCTAGAGGTGCAACTAGCCACCAGCACATAAATGTAAATATCCCAGCATGTGCAGTGTTTCTAACTCCTACCATCATGACCACTTTGAATTTAAGTTTGAGATGGACATTTCCAGTTTGTGGGTCTTCCTTTCAGTGCTCTCGACCTCACCGATGACCGTTATGGAGGTTCTAATCTCTGTGTAGGCCCTCTGAGGAAATGAGGGTGCTTTAAATCCACCATTACTTGGATGGTATTTTACTGTTGGCTCAGAGTCCAGGTGACCTACTAGTTCAAAAGGTGATTTCTCCGGTCAGCCTGAGATATTTTTGACTGGATAGGAGGTGTCAAGACAGTTGGAGCAGACCTGACTAGTCATCGATACGGAACCCCAGTTCAATGCTCACACAAGCACATTTTTTCCTCCTTTTTTTTTTTGAGAAGGCCAAGCATTTGTCAGCTTCCCAATGCAGGGGTCTCTTAGAAACGATGATGTCTTGCATCCCTATGCTACCCTGGGCACACTGGATTCTCTGGACTTCCAATTAAATTTCTTTTTGCAATGCAAAAGGCAACCAATTTAAAGTGCTTCTTCCCAGAAATGCAGGAGCCTCTGGTAATGGGTATGTTAGGGGACCCTCACTTAATCCCTTCTGGCAGGCTCATTATCCGGGACCATTGTCACCACTGATGCCAGTACTTGGTTCCCAATGAATGGGTCTTTAATCGGAAGATCTGGGCCATATCACTCAGGTATGGGCCCACCCCCATCTCAGTCTGTATGCATCACCATCCATTCACAAGGTGCTTCTCTTCCTACCCTCACCTGTTGGTGAAGGAAATAGATGCCCTCCCTCACCCAAGAAATAGTCACCTAACAGATGCTTTTACTCTACTGCCTTTGGTCATGAAGTTCCAGGGGAGACTATTGTCTGAGGGTCTCACAATGATAGCAAGCATGCCGATTGGCCCGCAGGCCTTGGGTTTACCCTAGCCATGGTATCTAGGCAGGACCAAGCACTTCAGCTACCAGTGTTTCCACAACACTGGTCCCATGATGGCCTGTAAGTGGGGGGGGGGGGGGATTGGAAGACTTGGGCCATCTTCTAGAATTGGTTAAATCCTGACAACGTTCCAGAAAAGATTTTAACAAACCTATTTACGCCAAAGTCTGGAACAGGTTACCAGCCTAAGAAGCCTAGGAGAATTTTGATCCTTGCAACCCAGAGGTTGCTATCATTTCTTCACATGGTTCTAAATTTGTTGCACAGCCTAGTCCTGTAAGGGCTCGCTTTTCAGCTTTCATCAGGGAAAATGGGCATGTGAGCTGCCAGGGGAACGCTTCATGAGGTTAGTCCTGAGACACTGCCCTGAGGAGAAATAATGTTCACCAGTAGGTTTTTATTCTGGTCCTGGTTTTCTTGCCAGGACTCTGTTTGCATCATCACATCATCAGAAAGCAGTCCTCAGTGGGACATCCCCCGAGAGGCAGTGTCCCTCAATAACTTTAAGGCGCAGAGTATCAGCTCTGCAAACACTTTGAGCTACAGAGTCCTACATCTTATTCCTTCCGGATAAGTTGGGGCCTATGCTCCTTAAGCACCTTTGTTTCCAAGGTGGCTTCTGTTTTCATCTTACAAAGTGGTGGTTCTATCCTTTCCGGCAGAGACAGTACCTAAGCTACACTGGATGTACCAGTGTGTCTAAAATGCCTACCTTCTAGCCGCTTACTAGGTAAAATCCTCCAGTAGGCTATTTGTTTTTTTTCATCAGGCAAGTTCGGAGGAAGAATCTAAAGAAAAACCTTGTCATCTTGGAGAGTCACGGTCTTCCAGAAAACTTACAGTGCGGCCAGACAAGAGCCTCCAGAAGTGATACAGGCTCATTCAGCTAGGTCAATTTTTACATCTTTACATTTGAGCATTTGCCTATAGAGACCTCTGCAAAGCAGTAGGCTGGTTGACATGGTGCACTTGACTACGGTGTTACAGGGAAGATCCAGGGACTTCAACAAAATGACGGTCCAGGCTTCCATGTCCATTGTAATAGTTTAATTATACATTTTAGCCCTCCCTCTTTAGCTAACTATTTATCATATGTATGCCGCCATGTTGGCATCAGGAAAATGGAAAAATGTATCAAATACTTGCCGTAATTTTCCTTTGCTGACGTCAATCCATTGCAGCATACAAACCCTCCCTCTGAACTTTGTGCTTTATACAGAGAATGGGGGAGGTTTCTCTCAGTCAGACTTTTATGGATTTAAGGTCCTGTGGGTGGATATAGAGGTAGGAGCTTTATCATGTATGCTGCCATGGTTAGGCGTCGGGGAAAGGAAAATTACGGTAAGTATTTGATACAATTTTCCATTTTTAAGCACTTTATTTACTGTGCAAAAAGCAACAGTCACACAGATACACATAAGCCTCAGCTAACCTCAGTTAACGCACCTTGAAGAGGAACTTCTTTAACCATCTCAATTCTGGACACTTTCACCCCCATCCTGCCCAAGCCAATTTTTATCTTTCAGCGCCGTCACACCTTGAATGCCAATTCAGTCATGCAATACTGTACCCAAAGTTTTATCATGTTTTTTTTTTAGACAAATAGACTTTTCTTATGGTGTCTTATTATTTTATCACCATTGGGTTTTTTTAATTTTTTATTTGTTTTGCTTTTGAAAAAATACAGAATAATTTGGAAAAAAAAAACAGTTTTCTTTGTTTCTGCTTACAAATTTTGCAAATAACTTTAGGCCAAAATGTATTCTACTACATTTCTTTAGTAAAACTAACTTAATTCAGGGTATATTTAGTGTCCACAAACTATGGTATAAATTTAAAAATTGATCAATACTGATGTATCTCATTTCTTGAGGCCCCAAATGCCAGGACAGTAGAAATACTCCACAAATTACCCCTTTTCAGAAAGTAGACAGTACAAGATATTTATTAAGAGGCATGGTGAGTTTCTTGGAAGTTGTAATTTGTTGTCAATATTTTTTGGAAAATGAAGAAATTAAACTTGTTTTTTTGTCACAATGTTTTTTTTTGTTTTTTTTTCACATTCTGTCACCAGAGCAGTACATATAGTTACATAGTTAGTCAGGTTGAAAAAAGACACAAGTCCATCTGGCTCAACCAAAGTACAGCATCATCATATGACTGATATGGCGGTGATCAGGGACATTGACTGGTGACAGTATGTCAAAATACTTTTTTAATTTTTTTTTTAATTCATTAACATTTTTTTTTTTTTACATTCTGTGACCAGAGCAGTACAGTGTCATTGTAGTTACACTACCTCTGGAAAGGTAATCGGAATTTGTTTTCACTAGGATTGCTTATTACAGTCATAATCTGATCACTGTTATAAGCAATCATTTTTCTGAATGGCATTCATTTATGTGCCATTGTGTATTATTGTGATAGCTTTTTAATTTTAAGAACTTTGTCCTGCCACCAGGGCCGGCCTTTGGGGATGCGAGCTGTGCGGCCGCACAGGGCGCCATGGGCAACAAGGGCACCGTGCAGCCATCACAGCTCGGAGAAGATTAGGCGATTCAGGCTGCACAGTGGGAGGTAAGCGGCGACCGCGGCCTGGACAGGGTTAACACAGGCCGCGGCCGCTGCTTACCTCCCGCTGTGTGGCTGTGCCTCGGTCACCTACTGAGGCAGTCTGAGGTGAGCTGTGTATCACACACAGCTCAGCCTCTGATCCACGCTGACAGATCTCTCCTCCCTGCAGGGACGCCAGAGGAGAGATCATCAGCTTCTCCCTTCTCCTCCTCCTCCCGCCCCTCCCACACTCCCCGGGGATGTGTGGGCGGGAAGTTTAAAGAAGAAAAAAAGCTGCAGTCAGCATGAGGTAAGTGAGGTCTCCTTCAAAAAATGTGAGGGGGGGGCTCTGATGTAAGGGGTCTGTGATGTAAGGAGGGCTCTCTGATGTGGGGGCTCTGTGGGGGGGGGGAGCTCTGATGTAAGGGGGCTTTGTGTGGGGGGTCTGTGATGTAAGGGGGGCTCTCTGATGTGGGGGGGAGCTCTGATGTAAGGGGGCTTTGTGTGGGGGGTCTGTGATGTGGGGGGCTCTGTGTGGGGGGCTCTGATGTAAGGGGGCTTTGTGTGGGGGGTCTGTGAAAGGGGGGCTCTGTGTGTGGGGGGGCTCTGATGTAAGGAGGGCTTTGTGTGGGGGCTCTCTGATGTAAGGGGGGCTCTCTGATGTAAGGGGGGCACTGTGTGTGGGGGGCTCTGATGTAAGGGGGCTTTGTGTGGGGGGTCTGTGATGAAAGGGGGGCTCTCTGATGTAAGTGGGGCTCTGTGTGTGGGGGGCTCTGATGTAAGGGGGACTTTGTGTGGGGGTCTCTGATGTAAGGGGGACTTTGTGTGGGGGTCTCTGATGTAAGGGGGGCTTTGTGTGGGGGGCTCTCTGTAAGGGGGGGCTTTGTGTTGGGGGTCTGTGATGTAAGGGGGCTCTCTGTAAGGGGGGCTTTGTGTGGGGGGTCTCTGATGTAAGGGGGGCTTTGTGTGAGTAGGGGGTCTCTGATGTTAGGGGGGCTTTGTGTGGGGGGTCTCTGTGTGGGGGGTCTCTGGTGTAAGGGGGGCTTTGTGTGTGGGGTCTCTGATGTGGGGGGTCTCTGATGTGAGGTGGGTCTCTGATGTGAGGAAGGGGGGCTCTATGTGGGGGGGCTGTGTGGGGGGGCTCTCTGATGTAGGGGGGCTCTGTGTGGGGGGGTCTCTGATGTAAGGGGGGCTAAGTTTATTAGTGAACATAAAAAAGAAAAGTCAAATAAAGTGCAAAAAAAATACGCGCGGGGGGGGGGGGCGCCATAGGATTAGCTCGCACAGGGTGCCTGAACATCTAAGGCTGGCCCTGCCTGGCACAAATCTTGTAAGCTCATAAATGTATGTGCTGTCTGTCTATTTTGACTATTATTAGTTAGCATTGTTCCCAGATATCCATAGTCCTGTCCTAGGGTGACAACGTTGCACCTCTATAGAATAGTTGCCAACATTTGAAAATACTTTGGACAGGCACCTCAAACGGAGCATAAATAAGTGTGGTGTGCATACTATGCCACCCACTGGTCAAATAAGTGTATTATAAGTTGGTGTAACTTCACTTGATAAACCCCAAGTACTGCAATAATAACCCCCAGTACTGGTATTAACACTCAACATTGCCTTAGTGGCCGCAATAACAACTCCCAACCATGGTGTCAGTAGAAGCAATAACAACTGTCAGCGTTGGTGTCAGTGGGAGCAAAAAAAAAAAAAACCTGTACCAACATTGTTAGGGGCTTTTATAATAACCCCCAGAATTGGTATCAGTGAAAGAAATCATAACCCCCAGCACTGGTGTTAGTGGAAGCAATAATAACCCAAAGCAATGGTGTCAGTGGCCACAAAAATAACCCCTACCCCTGCATCGGTGGGAGAAATCAAACCCTGTATTATCATTGTCAGGGGCTGTTAATAAAAGCTCTGAGAACTGGTGTCAGTGAAAGCAATAATAACACCCAGCAATGGTGTCAGTGGAAACAATATTCATAACCTCCAGTGTTCGTGTCAGTGGAAGTTATAACAACACCCATCATTGGTGTCAGTGAAAGCAATAATAACTCTCATCATCAGCATCAGTGAGAGCAATTATAACCTGCAGCAATTTTGTCAGTGGCAGCAATAATATTCCTCCTTCCTTCATTGCTGTCAGTGGCGGTAATAACAAACCCCATTTCACTGGTGTCAGTGGCAACAATAACTCCTAGCATTGGTGTTATTGGCAGCAATAATAACCCTTAGCATTGGTGTCAATTGCAGCATTGATAAGTTCCAGCATTGGTGTCACTGGCAGCAAAAATAACCCTTTGTATTAGTGTTAGTGGCAGTAATAATGAACCCACCATTTTACTGTTCAGTGGCAGTAATAATAAACCCCCCTTTATCTGAAAAGCAGAGGTAGAGCTGATGATGTACTGGAAGGTGAAGTCAGGTCCCAAACCGGGTCGAGTGATAGCAGAGTAGAAGGACCAGGACGCCAGGATATAATCAGAAAATAGAGCCAGGAACAGGCAGATGTTGGAAGCAATCAGACAGCGAGGTACAGATTCACTAGGCAAAAGCATGTTCAGTAGTACAAACTGAGGTCGGCAGATGAGGCAGACAGTAAACATGAGCAGACAAGGATAATCTGTCAGCAAAGTCAGAGAGACAAAAACAAAATAATTCACTCGGAGTCCAGCAAGATGATGTCCTCTGCCTTGATTACAGTACGTCAAGGCATGAGTTTCCTAGGCATTCTGACAGCATGAATTCCAGCAGTTCCGTGGACACAGTGAAGGTTCCAGTATTGTCAGTGAAATAGTAGCTCCCTTTGTCAGAATATTCAGATTCCTTACTTAATTTGCAACAATCTCCTATGGTGCACCCAGAGGTGCAACTTCTCTTTGGGCAGACCCATCAACCCTAGAGACTAGATCACAATTACATTAAATGCCAGTCTACAGTGTTGGTGGACTCATTGCCAGGACTTTAGAGCTCAGGAAACATGGGATTCTCTGATTCCTTGTTCTTCCAATCTGCTGGGGCGGAGAGCAGCCAGGGAGGCACCGAAGTCATTCATACCTGTTAATCAGGGCCAAAGAGTGAAACTCTTGATGGACAACAGGACCAGTGTTTCATACATAATAGAAGCAAGGGGAGACGAGAAACCTACAGCTTCTTTAAGTGACGGCAGATATATTTGCATTTCCTGAAGCCCATTTGTTGAATCCGTCTGCATTTTACCTGCCCAGCCCTTAGAACACCTTGCAAACCAGTGGAGATGGACATTTTTTGAGCCACACAGAGTGGATGCTAAATTCCAAGTATCTGGTGAAGTATTTTCCATAGTGAGGGATTCCCAAAATGGATCTCATGGCAACCCCTGAGCAACTGCCAATTGCCCCAGTTTTTCTCCCATTTCTTCTCTCCACTAGCTCTAGCCCAGGATGCCCTCTCCCAGAGGTGGAACTTTAAGCTATTTTACCTTTTTCCGCCAATTGCCTTGATCCTCAAGTCATTACTGAAGATCATGGAAAAAGAAATGTCAGCATGATGGGGGATAAATAAGTATGGTAAGTTTAAAGAGAAATGGAGGGGGAAGTGTGTAGTCTTGTAGTGGGTATACCTTCTTGGGTCAGCTAGGTGGATTTACAGGCCTGTGATGGGTAGTTATTAATGGAGAGGTATACAAAAAGTAGTTCCCTGGTTGATGGAGTGACACCTTTGATATCTTGCTGAGTGTACGCCTTTCACCAATGGAAGATGGGGGGGGGGGGGGGGGGGATTAGAGGATGGACAGGTGGGTAGTTAGTGAAAGAAAGTGTATTGCATTAGTGGGTTGATTGAGAAGTTCCATTAGCTTCCATTGTAGTTATAATTGTTGAGTATCAGATTGAGAAGCTTGGTTGACAATGAGTTACATGGTATTTGGGATAGAAGCTTGGGGTACACTGACGTTTATTCAAGTTCGGCTGGCATGACAGTTAATGAGGGATGACAGTTAGGCTATATGTATGTTTACAGTGCGGGCCGGGGGTTAAACCGGGAAGGTGTAGCAGCATCAGGCAGAGTAACCATGCAACTCGAACCACATTAGAGGACTTAACTGAATGGGGATTAACGTTTATATCCTGGAACATAAAAAAGGGCTCAGGTAAGGGGGAGCTGTGTGGTGGGACTCCCTGTGTTTTGATACGTCGTGGTCTACGATGAGACGGGGAAGTAGGAAGGTTTTCTCCTCCTGGACGTCTGCATGCAGCAGGCTGGGGTGAGGCAGATCTGCGGTGTCTGGGATTAGCAGGGCCTTGTGGCCTGATGTCTTCCATGGATGTTGAAAGTAGTGGTGTTAGTGGCCAGAAGGAGCTATACCAGTCTGGCAATTCTATCATGGGTAGATCCAGGCTTTCACAGATCGAGTGCAGATCTTCAGGGACTCGTAGATTGGCAGTGCGACTCATAGCAGTAGCAGACATACAGAAGGGGAATTTCCATCGATAGGGTATTCTGCGGTCACGGAGTAAGTCAAGCAGAGGGCAAAGAGAAATCCTGATAGAGTTTGATCTCTGCACTATTGTAAATGATGCGTCCTCGGTTTCTAGCTTTTCTGAGGATTTCTTCCTTTAGGCGATAGTTTACTATATGGCATATTACATCCCTTGGGGGGTTCGAATCTCTACCCCAGGGGTCACAGTGCTCTATGTAGGCGCTCCATGTCGATGGGGGTCTCATGCGGCCTCTCCCAATAGGTCAATAAATGTGGCCAAGATTGCTGATGTTAGCTGGTTCTGTTCCCCAGACTCAGAGAGGCCTTGGACCCGCAGGTTGTGTCGGCGTCTCCGATTGTCCAGATCTTCTAGGTGGCGGTGTATTTCTCGCAGCTGCAGGGTCTGCGTGGATGTGGTGTCCTGTATCTTGAGAATGGCTGCATAGTGGCGAATAGTCACCTCTTCCACCTCCTCAAGGCGCCATGCTACACCTTGTATGTCGATGCAGAGCTCAGGGATTGCAGCGGAGAGTGTGTTCTTGATGTCTGCTGCTACCTTCTGGATATCTCCCAGGCTTAATGGCTGACAAGGTTGTAGTGTATGTGTAACCATCGGTTGAGGAGTTAGAAGCTCTGAGGTGGGACTGTTAGGCGAGCGTGATGTGTACCTGGAGGCCTGTGAGGAAGCCGCAATGTTGCGTGGCTGGGTCCGGAATATCTCTGGGATATTGCGGCCAAGCTGTGAGCCAGGGTCTGGAGGTGAGCGGGATCCAGGTGTAGAAAAGCTCCTGTCAGGCTTCCCCATCTTTGTTATATTGGATCCCGTCCATATATGAAGAGAAGGACCTCGTGGTGCTGGAGCAGAGAGTTTAAGCGTCCATCTTAGTCCAGGTATTGGCCACACACCCCTACATCTACTTTTTGTGTACCTTGATTTCCTTTCCTTTGTACTGGGTTCTCAATGGTGATTTACTCACAATCCATCCTTTCATGCATTTTCAGCATAAACTGTCCTTGGAGTATTACATTGTTGCTCTAAATAAGAGATTTTTTTTTATCTATCCACGTTTACAAGCAGCACTGAATCTGGTCATCCGGTTTATAGCTATAAAACACTCTCTAATTTAGAGATTCAAGGTGATCTTCAAAGCTAGTTTTCATTATATAGTGAAAATGTCCATAATTATTAACCCTATTTTCTAAAAAGGCCTATATATATATATATAATATATATATATATACACTGCCTGGCCCAAAAAAAGTCGACACCTGGAATAACTAAGCAACTAACTAAACTAAGCAGGCAGTAACTATCCATGTGCCCAAAAAATGAGGTCAGCTGACTACCTGAATATACTGAATGACCAGGTTATTCCATCAATGGATTTTTCCTTCCCTGATGACATTTTCCAAGATAACAATGCCAAGATTCATCTGGCTCAAATTGTGAAAGAGTGGTTCAGGGAGCATGAGACATCATTTTCACACATGGATTGGCCCCCACAGAGTCCAGAACTTAACCACATTGAGAATTTTTGGGATGTGCTGGAGAAGTCTTTGCGCAGTGTTCCGACTCTCCCATCATCAATACAGGATCTTAGTAAAAAATGAATGCAACACTGGATGGAAATATATCTTGTAACATTGCTGAAGCTTATCTAAACAATGCCACAGCAAATGCCGCCATAATCAAAGCCAACAAAATATTAGAGTGTGTGACCTTTTTTTTTTTTTTTTTTTTTTTTTTTTTTTTTTGGGCCAGGTAGTGTATATTTTTTTTCAGAACCATTCTGATGTGTGGCCAGCCTTGTATACATCCTAATTAACTCCTTTGCAGTTTATTGGAAAAAACTTTGAATTTGAATTAGGTAAGGAGAATATAGATACATATTACGTGTACCACAGAGGATGTGGGAAAATAGACATATAATTGTTTCTGATTTTTATTACAGATGCGCAGCTTCCCTCCTGCTCTCACTGTCCTGAGAATGTGATCTCTTGAAGGCAATAGTGGACTTTGTTGTGTGTACTTTGGGTAGACGACCACCTAGAAATAACTGGTTTTGGTGTGTGCACTTCATTTGGTGAAGGCAGCACACAGATGGTGATTCAGTGAGATTGTGGAGTAATAACACTGGAACTATTTTATTTACACTTATGGACTTTTATTCAAATTATTGTGATTTATTTTATTTGATTTAAAACTCAGTTTTGTTTATGCATATTTGTATATTTGTTGAAGAGTATCACGATTATTCATACAGCGCTGCTTTTTTTATGTACTTTTTGTGTTTGTATATTCACAGATCTTTTTTTTCCAGACCAGCTGACCGCTGACTTTTTAGAGGACTGTACCTTTATGCATGCATACATTTCTGACATATCACAATTTGCAGCAACAATGGTATTAAATATTCATAATCTCTGCACAATAAACTATCCGCAGGATGGAACATGCAAAGGTTGTGTAACCACCCGGTTCCATTTAAATATTTACATCTGTGGTATCATGGAGTCTGCATATATGTTAATGCATTGAGTTACATGGCTAAAGGTGTGAAGCGTTCTCAAATTGCTAGGGTAGAGATGAAAAAAAGAGCAAGACAAATGGTGCTGAAGGCCCCATCCCTGTTCAGGGATGGTTGTTCCACTTTAACGTCGACGGTTGATGCCCTCTTGGGAACTACTCATGCTTGTTGTCCAAAATGTGCACCTCACTATCCACAAACAGCTGCTGTCTTTTTTTTTTTTTTTTTTGGCAGCAGAATAAGTAAGCTGTTAATCTAAAGTAATTCTATAACACTATAAAGTGGACTTTTGGTGTCCACAGGGGGCAGGGACTAGCAACACAAAGAATTGTTCTATACTGTATAAACAAATGACCAATGTAGAATGCCAACTGGTATCAATAATGATGTTATTTTTATTCACAGCAAACATGTCTCACTCATACAAAAGATAAGGTTGCCCGAGTATAGGTCTGCTTTACATTGATCCTGTACACTTTAAAGCGGCCATGCAATTCCTGCTGGCTGCTGCATCCTTACCTTAAAAGTGGAGAGTGTCAGTAGGGCAGTGGACGGTGTGTGGACAGTTTCAGTGAGGCATTGGATGATGTCAGTGGACAGTGGGACAGAAGACAATGTGAGTAGGGCAGAGGTCGGTGTGTGAACATTGTCAGTAGGGCAGTGGATGGTGTCAGTAGGGCAGTGGATGGTGTCAGTAAGACAGTGAACAGTGTCAGTCAGTAGAGCAGTGGATGGTGTCCGTAGTGCAGTGGATGGTGTGTGAATGGTTTCATTAAAGCAGTGGTGGATGGTGTCAGTAGTTTTTTATTTGTATTATTTTTTTTAATATTCTTTCTTTTTATTATTGTTTTTTACAATATAATTTTTTATTTTTTTTACATTTTTTTTTTTAGGAGGGGCTTTTTGGGAGGCTTTGGTCATATGTCAGCGGTCTAAACAGACACCTGATGTCTCACTTTTGAGAAGGGGACTAAGGACAGAGATTTCCCAGTCCCTTTCTCTGCAGCCCCAGCTTCAGTGGACAGTGAATGAATGGGAAGAGCTCTGTGCTGAGTGGCTTTCCGTTCATTCACAAACTGAAGCATAGTAAACACAGTTTACTATGCTTCAGTTGTAAAGGGACACAGTAATTGATACCGACATATATACCCGACCCTTACCTGCTCTTCATCCTGACACATCCACTGCAGCAGCCGGCTGAAAGTGTGGGGAGGGGAACCTGGCAGCACAGTGGGGGCTCCAATGGAGCACACAGGAGCCAGGCAACACAAAGAAGAGGAACCTGGAGAGGGGGTCTGGCAGGGGTGGCATTAAGTGGAATGGACTGGTCCTTGTCTCAGTTCTCACACCTGGTTTCACAGCTCAACCGTGCTGAGAGTGTAAAGCCCCGTACACACGTACCGATCGTCGGCCGAACGATCGGCCGTCTTTTGTCCAGGGCTGTCGTGTCTGTTGAAAACTGCAAAAGACTGCACATGAATTTTGTCGGCCAACAGCAGCCGACTGCAGAAGTGATGTCATGTGATGGTTAACTTTCCGTGTGTTTTTTCTTTTCTTAGCATGCCCAGTCTTGCAAATCTGCTGATTGTCGGCCGAATTCTGTACTGACTGGCGAACAATCGGCCGTTCTGGTGTTGGCCAACAAAAATGTTAATGTCTACACGACAGATTCTTTTCGGCCGAAAGTGCGCTGTCGGAAGCATCATACTAACAAGCCTACAATCGGCGGATCGGTCGTCGGCCGAATATTTCCGACTGACAATCGGTACGTGTGTACGGGGCTTTACCGGTAACAATGGCAGACACACCTTAGGCTCAAGGCCTAGAAAACCTGCTACATACTATGTATGCCATGTTTTGCATGTGTGTACATGCACACATGCATGGTTCACACTGATTTACCACTCAAGCGAGAATTCATTATATTTGTATTTAATTATCAAGTCACTGTAAGAATATTTAATAATAATATCTCGCGCTCGTACTTCATTATGTCAGAATATTTATACTGCCCTGAATATAGCAGTGTCCATTGGATTGGACTATGGTTAATAAGCAAAGATCTATGAGAAAGGAGAATCTTCACCTATTGCCACAAATCACTATGTCGTGAATTCTTTTTAATTTAATTTAATTTTAAAAGCATATACCAATCTTAGTGAGTACAGTCTACAGTATGAAATATATATAAAAATATTTATTCTCAAGACATGTAATCACAATATATGATCAAACAAGAAGTGACACAAAAAAATAACTCTTACATAAACTACTAACTTCAAACAATCAATGCAATGTGATGTTTAGCTCAATAATGAAAGTGAAAGTAAAACAAAATGAAAGTGAAAGCAAAGCAAGATTACCATTTCCCCAGGTAAAGCATAAACCATAAATGAATGTTCTATAAAATCAGACCACAATTGTCTGCGCAATGCATAGCCGAAAGTCACCTCACTGCAGATGAGTGAGAATAAGCCATGCAAAACGGAAGACTTAAAATTGCAAATAATGCGCTTAATCTGATATTAATAAAAATGTATAAAAACAAAAATCAGCTTTTTAGAGAAAAATCTACCATGGTTTATATGGCTGGGATTGTAATCTCATTACCCTTAAATATGCAATATAAAACATATAAGGAATGAAATAAACAATATTGAATAAAATCAAATAACATAGCAAAGTATATTTACCACACTTAAGATGGCCGCTAGATTCAAATGGTCGTTACCAGAGTCCTAAGATGGATGCCTTTCTTAAGATGGTGGCTTCCCTTCAAGTTTCAGATGGATGATGGAGGAAGATGGAGTATGTCTGGATGAGTCTATAGATGAACGTAGTAGTGTGTGTGATGTAAGTGTAAGGTGTGTTGTCAGTAGTGTAATGTAATGTGTCCTCTCTCATATCTGGGTTGTTCTTTTATATGGTATGAACAAAGGGCTATAAAAATTACCATAAGTTAAACCCAGAGGGATGAAACCTTATCCCCATTGGTTGGGATATGCTATACCTTGACTGGTGAGGTCAGAGCCACACCTCTTTAAATAATTAACCCTATACCTTGGATAATAAAGTTAAATGAGGATTTCTCTATGTTCAATATTAACTATAACACAACATAAAACTTTGTCCATACTCCCAGTACATACATGAATGTCCATCTGTATCTCCATCATTCACCTTGGCAAGTAATGCCATTTCAATAACTATATTTTTAATACAATATAATATTTCTATATGGGAATATCTGAAATATCCCAAAACTGCATTTGGTATTTCGTCTATAGAGGGCAGTATCGTACCGTTCATTAGATTTTGTATGTAACATAATTACCACTATATCCTTATCGGATGACCTCTTCGACCTCTGGCTAGTGAAGAGCCATTCATTATTTGACCATGCCACATGTTGTCAGACATTTTGTCTGGCCTGTAATATTTACGATACCTAAAACACTTAGTCTAATCCAAAGCAATTCTTATATAAACACTCCTACCACATACCCTAAAATGAAGTAATTAGTATTCACTCTAGTCTTAAGTCTAAGTAAGATTACTACTGTAAGAATATAAACCCAAAATGTGATATAACATTCCTAAATATATATGTATATGCCTTACATAATATAATGACATAATTATGGCTAATATCTTCTCACACATAATAATGTATCTTTAAAAACTTATATATTTCATCTTTAAATGTCTGCTAGAGTATACTGGGGTACTGTCCATTGTTAAATACTTATAGACAGACTGGCACTACCATTATATCTTATCTGAAAGGTGTCTATGTAAATCTTATTTACGATCTTATAGATACAAAGACCTCTGTTGAAATTATAAGACCCTATTGTAAGCCTGTAAGAGACATTTTGTTTAACAAGTACATATATGAACTTTCTTTCACCTTCAAAACAAAATGGAAGCCATGCTGTACTGTTCAGCATCATAAGATATGAATATACATGGCTTTTAAAATCTCTTTTTTTTTTTTTTTACCTATTATTATTTCAATCACCCCAAATAATCCCGACATCACTATTTCTTTGGCGCAGCATTATTGATTTTTGATAGCTAGAGAACTGACCACGGTGTGTTCTCCTGCTTAGTGTAGTCAGATTTTATTAGGAAAGCAGAGGGACAAGCAGGAACAATGGGGATTTCACATAAAGGAAGCAATACAAAGAGAACAGGATACTCTCTCATACAAGTACATGGTACAGCCCGCACATATCAAGAATATGAAGTGTTGGGGTAACAAATGCTTCAACTGTGCTTGCCTATCCTCCTGCCACCCCGCGTTCAGTCTCTTTCAGTTATTTGGAAGCTGGCAGAGACTAGAGGCACATCTATTCACATGCAGTGGGGGGTTTGAAAATGACAGTCACATGGATAAAATAGAGATTATTATCCTAGTGTTAAAGCTTTGTGAATTGTGCCTAATGTAACCCTATTGCTGCTACATATGGCATTAGTTAAAGCAACTATACAAGTAAAAGAAACATTTTTAACAAACATTTAACCATAGGAACTAGAACCTTTAGAGCCCCAGTGCATGAAACCATGAAGGGCCCCCCTGACCCCCGTCGGGGCCCTTCTTATTGATCCCTGGGCCCTTTACTCCGGTCACAAGACCCTTTATTACTGTCCCACAACAGGAACCTTTCATATGTCCTGAAAAGGGCCCTCTTACTGCCGCCTTGGGGCCCCACCTATGGTGGTGGAACATCAGGACCCAGACGCAAGTGCAATTTTTGCTGCCCTCTGTTCCACTGGTGTCAGTAGTTATTTAATGGTTTTATTGTTTTTTTTTTACCATTTTATTGTATTTATTTATTATGTTTTAGAATGTTTTAGGAGCCTTGTTGGGGGTCTTTGCTGAGATAAAAAAAACAGACCTCTGATGTTCCACCTTTGAGACAAAGAAAGGAGATTGAGGAAACAACCCACAATTTCCATCTCTGCAGCCTCAGCTGCACATAAGGAATAGACAGGAAAAGCTCTGTAATTCCCGTTCATTAACAAACTGAAGCATAGCAAACACAGTTTACTATGCTTCAGTTATGAATGAACAGAGTCAGTATCAATCACAGACTCTGTCCATTCAGAAACGGAAGGGGTCAGTAAATGAGATATTTACCCGCCCCTTCGCCCGCTCTTCATCCTAACACATCCCCCACACCAGCTGGCTGAAGACGTGAAGGGGGAACCCAGCAGCACTGCTGGGGGGACAACAGAGCACACAGGGGACCCTGGGGCAGCAGGACCTGGATAGGAGGGGTGGCAGGGTTGGCATATAGAGGAACTGATCCCCTCCATTTTCCTCCTGCAGCCATAAATGCCTGTGGGAGGGAGAGGGGGAAAAGCAGGCTTTCAGCGGCTGCAGGAGGAAAATGGAGGGCATGGTTTCTATATGCCAACCCCATCATCCCTGCTATCCAGGTGTACAGGGGAGCTGTACGGGCCCCCTGGAGCATTGGGCCTGGTCGCAATTGCCACCCCTGTAGGTACGACCCTGTATTTAACCCTAATAAGGCCCAATAACCCCCTTCTCCCTTTACCTAATACACATTACTTAGGATGCACTTCACATGCATATAACTTAATCCACTTACAGTGATATAAAAGCAATGGGGTGTTAGCGCTTAAGGATGTAAGGCCAATTATTATTCCAACAGGAAATAATAAAAAATGGATAAATAATAAGGGGGACCAGGAGAGGATAGGACGCACGGGGGGGATTAATAGTCCATGTGCATATCACAGGGGATGGGGTCATAAAAGGACTGTGGTGGACTCCATCTGTAGGGTCCAGAATAGTTCCAGGGGTGGATGGTTGCTGCTCAGGGCCGGCTCTCAGAAGAGTGAAGTCAACTCTGCATGGATATATATATATATGAAAGAAAGGAGAGCGGCTCTGAGTGCAAATGAAAATTTAATGCAGAAATTACAATGCAGTAACTCACATAAATGTGTAGCGTTAGTCTGGGATGTCAGTGGCTCCGCCCCACCACCACGGAGCCACTGACGTCCCGGACTAACGCTACACTATTTACTTTTATGTGAGTTACTGCATTGTAATTTCTGCATTAAATTTTCATTTGCACTCAGAGGCACTCTCCTTTCTTTCCACTTACAGTGATATGGTATGAATACTTCAGCTTGACATATATCTGTTGCAAAAACATTTTATCAAGTCCTCATCTTCAACTGCAGGGGAACAAGGAGGGTTGAAGAAACCAATAAATGTGTGTCAGGATCCTGTGATGTGTGGTAGGGTGGGTTGGGTTTTTTTTTTTTTTTTTTTTTAGCTAGGGCTGGTTACGTTACAAATTTGTTTATCCGCACCCGCATTCCCTCTCTTGCTTTTACCTTTGGCTAGATTCACATTGTACATGCGTACTTTATTACCATGCATTTTGTTGCACAATTTCTCATGCACTTTAGCTAGGTGCGTTGGGATGCCAATGACAATTAATGGCATCGCTGTGCTTGCAAAAGGGATGCCCAATTTTTGTGTGCTGCTGAAACACGCACAATTCTGTGTGCAATCTTGCACTGCACAAATATGAACCTAGCCTTTCTGTCTTGCTCTATTTCATGTACTATCATTCGTGTCTTTCCCAGATGTTTTCAATAAATTGTGTGCTTTACCAGCAATGTTCGATCATATTAGTTAAAAGACAATACAGCGAATGTTGCCTGCTTTGAGGCTTGATTTGTGCAACTGGAACTTCAAACTGAGCAGTATGATAAGTGATGGGATACTGCAATATGGCATTCACTTGTGGGTGTATATATCAGTTTGTACTATTAAGTTATGCAAGTTTTTAGTTTTTATACATCAAATAAGTAGATAAGCCTGCTAAATTTAAAAATGAGCATATAGCTTTAACTGCTGACTAAAAAGAGAATGTAAATAATTCATATGTAATATTTACCTCACTTAAAAAATACAACATGTATTTAAAATATATAGTTTCAGTCCTGGCCATAATAAGTAAAGAAATACATTACAAAACCACTATACATTCCCTTCAATACAAATATTCAGTCCATCACAAACAGTAGTGTTTCATCCCTGGCGGCCAATTGCAGATTTTATAAGTATTGTTTTTTTTTTTCTTTAGGAACTCACATCTTTTGCTCTACTAATGTATATATGTGTAGTCATTTAAAGAAATAAATATAACCTGGTTTAACAAAAAAAAAAAAAAATAGGCCAGTAGCAAGGAAATCAGTTTGGAAGAAAGACCTCAAAGAATTAAACTTTAAGAATGCATTAAATGCATCCTGAATGTTATCATTATATAAAATTGTTTTGCTAAATGCAGTACTTTTATACAATAGCCTTTAGAGAATCTTGGAGAAATCTGGAGAAAATATACAATTTAGCCACTGGGTGGCACTATAGCTCAAGTCAGTATATAGCAAAAAAAAATATATATACATTGTTAAAAGTTCATTTTGTGGATGCAGGGCTACAGGAAACCTTTACAAATGTACACTGCTGCTTAGCAAAACCGTTCTTAACCACTTTTAGACTGGAAGGTTTTGCACCCTTAATGACTAGGGCATTTTTTGTGATACAGCACTGCGTCATTTTAACTGACAATTGCGTGGTCATGCCACGCTGTACCCAAATACAATTGATGTCCTTTTTTTCCACACAAATAGAACTTTCTTTTGGTGGTATTTGATCACCTCTGCAGTTTTTATTTTTTGCTCTATAAACAAAAAAAGAGTGACAATTTTGAAAAAAAAAAAAATAGTATTTTTTAATTTCTGCTATAAAACACAGCCAATAAAAAAATTTTAAAAATCTATTTTTTTCATCATTTTAGGCCAATATGTATTGTGCTACAAATTTTTGGTAAAAAAAATCCCAATAAGTGTATATTGATTGGTTTGCATAAAGGTTATCGCATCTACAAACTAGGGGAAAGATTTATGGCATTTTTATTTACTTTTTTTTTTTTTACTAGTAAGGGAGTCAATTAGCATTTTTTAATGGAACTGCAACATTGGGGCAGACAGATCGAACACCTAACTGACACTTTTGAGAGGACCAGTGACATTACTACATTAGTGCTAAAAATATGCACTGTTACTGTACTAATGCCACTGGCAGGGAAGGGGTTAACACCAGAGGCAATCAAAGTGTTAAGTGTGTCCCTAGGGCGTGCTTTCTAACTGTTTGGGGGATGGACTGACTAGATGAACACAGAGATCCCTGTTCCTAAATAGCAGGAACACAAGATCACTGCGTTCATCTTTGACAGAACAGCGGTCTGCCTTGTATAAATCAGCAGACCGCCATTCTGTGTCTCTGGGGAGCAATCTCGGAAGGCCGGCGTCCGCTGGACCCGCTGATTGGCTCCACCCCCCCCACTGGCTATTGCACGAAACAACGTACGTTGGCATGGCATGAGATACAGGTGGATAAGAGCATGTAATCAACCCAGTGTGGTTTGCTTTTGATCCTTGGTGTGTCTTCAGGAGCCAGGAAGCAGATGCTGCTGTCAGGAGCTGTGTAAAGCCTAGTACATACTAGTAGTTTGTTTTCATTCAACCTGGTGGGTTGAATGGAAAAAAACTGAAGAGCTCAGGAGGAGCCTCTGTACTAGCAAGTTAGCACAGCGATCTCCCCTGCTGAGACATTGTGTTCTGACAGGGGTCAGCCCCCCTGCCAGAACACACTGCTCAATGCTCCTCAGCCATTGGCTGAGAGTGCTGATTGGGTGCCGATCGGCAGACCTTTTTGGGTCATGCCCCTTCGACAGAAGCTGACCGGCTTCTGTCAGACAGGCTGTCGTACAGATGGGCCGAATGTTGGCTGGCTTCTATTAAACGAGCTGATGCTGCCCAACATTCGGCGCATGTGTACAGCTCTTAAGACACCAGAAACAAAACCGGAAATAGTGGAGCCACTCTGGAGTGCATGGATTGCGCAAAACTGGAAGTAATATCAAACATGGGAGGGTCACAACGTTTGGAGCTAACTGCTCCTTTTTCAAGCCTGAGGACATGCTCATTGTTACTCATATAATAGAATATAATGAGTGTATGCAGGCAACAATGAAGCATTGTGGAGGTTCCTTGGAAGTTTTGGGCTGGAGATTTGGCCAGGATCAATGGTGTCCTCAATGCTAAAAAAATACAGGCAGATACTTATCCATCATTCCATACCATCAGGGAGGCGTATGATTGGCCCCAAATGTATTCTGCAGCAGGACAGCAACCCCAAACATACAGCCAATGTAATTTAACCACTTGTCATTCGGGCCACTTCTGACACTGCTACTACATGAAAAATCTACTTTTTTTTGCTAGAAAAATACCTAGAACCCCCCCCCCCCCAACATATTATATATCTTTTTAGAGACCCTATAAAATAAAATGGTGAGTGTTACAATTTTTTATGTCACGCGGTATTTGCGCAGCGATTTTTCAAACACAATTAAAAAAAAAAAAAAAACACTTTCGTGAATAAAAAAAAAAATTAAACTTAGCCTACTTTTTTTTTGTATAATGTGCAAGTTCCCGTTACGCTAAGTAAATACCTAACATGTCATGCTTTAAAATTGCGTCTGCCTGTGGAATGGAGGCAAACTACAGTGCTTAAAATTCTCCATACTCAGCGATTTTAACGCCTTTAAAGGCCACTAGTTTAGAGATGCACAGGAGGTCTGGTGCTAGAATTATTGCTCGCACTCTGAGGTTTGCGACAATGCCTCACATGTAGTGCGATCACCGTTTACATATACGGGCGTGCGGGAGTAACGTATGCATTTGCGTTTAAGCACGGTGGGATAGGGACGCTTTAAATTTTTATTTATTTGTTTTATACAATTTTTTTTTTTTTACTAACTTTATTGCTATCACAAGGGATAAACAACATCCCTTGTGACAGCATGGGCCATGATAGGTCCTCTTTATGGAGTCTATATGGTCTATTGGACCCCAAATCTCTCCTCTAGCCTCCTATGCAGCTGATCAGACACAGATCGGTCCGATCAGCTGCTTTACTGGCTGCTGGTGGCCAGGTAAACAAAGGAGCTGAACCATAAGTGATGAATGACTCATCGCTCCTGGTTTCCAGGGTTACAGAGAGAGAGGAACAACATCAGTTCCTCTTTTGTCTGTACATGGCAGCCATTGCCACCAGCTGCATTACTCCCCGGGTCTGCTATGGGACAGGAGAGCCCGGAAAAGGAAGCAGCGGTGGGAGGGAGGGTGGAACCAGGTTGATACAGGTACAGGCATCATCCCGGTATAACCACTGAGGACGTTCATGGGCGCCCGTAGTTCATGCACTACGGGCGTCAAGTGGTTAAAAACTATCTTCAGTGTAAAGAGGAAAATGGAGTGATGGCTTGGCCCCCCACAGAGCCCTGATCTTAACATCATGGAGTCTGTCTGGGATTGTATGAAGGGACAGAAGGATTTGAGGCAGTTACCATCCACAGAAGATATGTGGTTAGTTCTCAAAGCTGTTTGGAACAACCTACCTGTCAAGTTCCTTCAAAAACCGCAAGTGTACCTAGAAGAACTGATGCTGTTTTGTAGACAAAGGGTGGTCACACCAAATATTGATTTGATTTATCTTATGTTCCTTTTGTTAATTGATAAAAAATAAACTATTAACACTTTTTTTTTCTGAAAGCATTCGTAATTTACAGTATTTTTTTTTACACCTGAATACACTTTTGCACAGTACTGTATAAAAAACCTTCACTGTGTGACCTTGCTTTGAGCTGCACAGTTTGTCTGAGTGGGGCTGCTGTATACTGCACATGTGCCCTGTTGCTGCATTCATTATCATAGGAAAATTGTTCACATAGTGATTTCAAGTGGTCACTCAGTGTATGGCTTTCCCAAATAAATGAGCTGGGTTGGGAAGCACATATGCAGTATGCACTGGCCCTTTTTAGGGGCACACAAAGCTCGCTGGATCAGAACTGTAGGCAGCACTAGGGACAAGGGGGGATTTATTATTGGACAACTGTACAAAGCACAGTTGACATTTAACTCTTATCCACCCAATAACCTAATCCACCCAATAACCTAACCTAATGAATAATAAAAACTGTATCGAAGAACGCTTATCTTTGAAGAGGTCAAAGGTTAACTGCCAAGGGATGAATTACTTTGAGTCCTTACAAGCTAGCAGTGCTGAAATCTCACAGTACTCAGTACCCAAAACTATAATAAAATGATTTGTGACATCTCCGCTGACACCCGCTGCTATCCGATCTGATCCTGTCCAGGAAGATGGGTGGAGACTCTTGCTAAGGAACTCACTCTCCTAAAGTAAATTTAAAATAAATAGGTTGGCAGTGACCAACATTTGCACACCAATTTGCTCCACTGGACAATATGATAATATGATTTAACCTTTTATTATTTTTATTAAAAGCAAATTTTCTCCAGAAATTTGTAATTTTACTTCACACGACAATTACCTAAAGTCAAGGAAATTGATTATAATTATTGACTGACAAATCAAATCTATTTGCCTTACAGACTAGTATTCTAGAGCAGTACTATGGCACCCTGGGTTGCCTTCTGGGTTCTTTATGGGTGCCTTGGCCAAAACCCTAAACATTTCCCCAAATTGCTCAACAAGCCAGAGAGTGGATCAAGCTGGCCTTTTTGTTACATAAAGCCATAGGTTTTAATTGTGCAGCATTACGACCTTGACAACGGTGTAGGCCAGCCACAGACATCCTGGCAACCAATTATTTCACTGGTTGATAAGGAGGACGTCAGACACCTGTAGAACATCCTTGTTTGCCCCTCTCTGTCAGCACTGGGGTCATGTAAGCAGAGAAAAGGAGTGAAACCGAGGGAGAAGAGAACCGCTAGAATGTTAGCCAGTACAAGTTTGGGGGAGGGGGAGGAATAAATCACCTCTAATGTTCGGTGGTTCAAATGTATGGATGCTGCTGTGATATGTAAATGTATTTGTTCAGTTTTCTAGATTATAAAATGAGGTGCCTGGAGACTGCAAAATTTTAAAGGTGGCTTGATTGAAAAAAGTTGAGAAACACTGTTCTAGAATGTGACCTCAATTAATATATTTACTTGTTTTAACAAATTCCATTATCTGCCTCTGTTTGGAGGAATCTGTTTCTCCTTTCTTGTTGTACGCACAAGATATTCTATCATTCATGTTTTAGCCCTACACTGGAAAAAGAAATGTCCCAATGCCCCAGTTTTATCTCTGAATTTGTAGGGATTGGTGATTGTACATGTTCATGTTAGGGCACATTTGTGGATATCAATGTGAGCTTTGAATAGGTAGAAATTAAAAAAAAAAAGAGTGATCGGAACAAGTGGCACATTTAATAATAGGAAAGAAAGTGAGTTATTATAAGAGCTACAGAAGATAAAGTAATAGTATATTGGCGACAGATTATAAACAGTAGTATGTACAGCAAGAAAAGGAGAATGGATTTTTCTAAAATGAAGCAGATAGTTGAAAAAGAAGTGAAAAGAATTACTGGTGAAAAAAGCTTTTAATAAAAATAATAAATGTTCAATCCCATTGTCCACTGGGGTGGAAGATGTGTGGATTTTGATAAAATGTGTAATTTCCAGCCTTAATTTTTGCAGTTGTATCATTGCACAAATGACAAAATGAATTAGAAATCACAAGCACAATATGTATGTCATTTGAGTGCTGGTATGTTGGCTCTCCTAGTGTTGTCAAACTTTCTAGCAAGCTAAAAGGCACTTGCAGGTGAATGCAAATATGTCCTGAAAAGAAAAACACTACAAGTAAATGCCTGGTTTTTTTTTGTGCTTTTGGCTACAATATTTTAAATCGATGACAGGGTCTACTTAAGGTGAATCGAGTGAACTTTCTGAGGCTCTTCAGCTCCGCTTTGTGAATGATCCTGCAACCTGCTGGGACTTGTGATGTATCCCAGAAGGCTGCACCATGTGGGGGAACCAAACTTCCAGTGAAATCTTGAGGCGATTTGACCAGAAATGGGAGTGGGGACCTACCAGAACTAGGTACCTAACCCCCCACAAAAAAAAAAAAAAAAACAACATCCAAAAGTGTTAGAGGAGGGTGGAAGAAGGACATAAACCTGAACTTCCCTTTTAGGGTGAAGTTCCGCTTTAGCATAACTGCAGTGCCTGGATAGTCTTAGTCACTCACTAACTACTTTCCCTTGTTGTTGGGAATTGCTCTTTATCACCTTTGTTTCTACGTAGCATTTTACAAACGTTGGATTTTTCATTGTTGTAAAAATGGAAAACCTGTGTAAACTGAGAGTGGGGATTAAAGGTGATGGAAACCCCTAGATAAACCACAGTATCAGTTGAATCAGTGAAAGCCGTGTAGAACACTGAGGCATACTTGGATGAACACTTCCTACCAGTACATCTGTAGTCTTCTTGTAGAAAGGCACATTTATGCGCATCCATTTTCAACCCCCTATTACTATAGTAGTGATGCAGGTGTTAAAAGTTCCCTTTGCAAATTTGACTATAATCCCCCGAATTAAACATGCAAATTACACAATTTATTTTAGTCCATGGCAACATAAGAAATTTTTATTCATGTAACGTAAGATTAACCTCTTCAGATGCAACGTGTCTGATTTTACTGAAGCAAATAAATACTAGTAAGGGTAAATTGCTTTGGTATGCTTGCCCTGTTGCATGCATTATATATGCATGCATACTGCAAGGTCCTTGTTTGCAGGGTTCATTGAACAAAATATGAAATGCACATGCATCAAGCAAATTAGCAGTGTTAAAAAAAAGTCCTAACAATACATTTGTGGCTGTCTTGTAGAAATGCACAACCATTTAATTCCATTTTTATCCCCCTATTACGTGTGACGTAGGTATGTTAATTCCCTTTGCATTTAACATTTGATCATAATCCCATGATTCATACATGCAAATCACACGTTTCTTTTAGTCCATGGCTACATGTAAGATTTTTATTCACCCAGGTGTAAATATTTCTCCTTCCCTCTCCCTCTCTCATAATTCGATATACAGCAGTTTCTTCTTTCATTATTTAAGGCAGTCCTGATTGAGCCCTGTGGCACATCTGTGAATGCACGAGTTTCCCACGCATGTGTAAAGACAGAATATTACGAAGGTCCCAAACCTTTACCACCATTGCGCATGCGCAGGAACTCTCATGCACATCTCTGGGGAACCCAAAGGCTGAGTTGAGCCCTCTGGCACCTCCCTTCCACAATGTTGGCGCCAGAGGGAGGGGAAAAAGCCTCTAAAAGAGAAGTCTGAAGTTTCACTTTAACCATCTCTAGATTCAATGAGTCTGATTTAGTAAATCAAATAAACAGCAGTAGGGATACATTTTTATGGGATGCTTGCATTGTGGGCTCACATGACCACACAGATACATGCACCCATAGAGAATGTAATGCTTGAACCTACCCAGCAAATAATACACCAATGTCTAATTCATACTGTTAGGTCCTAGTTTACAGAGTACATCGAGGAAGCTATGGAATGCATCACGCAAAGCAGCATGTAAAAAAAAAAATAAAAAAAATAAAAACCACATATGTATGTGTTGATGTCAGAACAAATAAGGTGGTGTGTATCACTGGAAATGTGTTAAGAAGAAAACCGACCATTGCTACAGCAGGCATATCTCTGTATGTGTACTGTGATACTCCCAACACAGTATGAACTATGACTTTTTATTTTTAGTGATTGTATCGTAGCCCTTAAAGAGACCTTGTTGCAAAACAATCAAGAATGTTCCCATAAGATTATTTGCACATTTATGTGCATGCAGGGAGGGAGCTCTACTAGGGAACCAGTTTTCATAAGGTAGTCAAGTATGCTAAAACTCTAGAGCAGCCTTTTTTTAACCAGGGTGCCCGGGCACCCTTGGGTACCTTGGCAAAATGCCTAAAAATTGCCCAAAAATTTAATTATATACAAGCCAGTGAGTGGAACAAGTCTGCATTTAGTTACACAAAGCCACAGATTTTTATTGTGTATCATTACAACCTTCTAGCCGCCAGTGTCCTAACAACCAATAACATCATCAGTTAATAAGGAGATGATGGCTGCCTACACAGAATCCTTCTTTGACCCTCCCCTGCCCTTATCCCTCAGTGCTGGGGTCACATTAGCTGAGTGATTGAGGGAGAAGAGAAACCTTGTCAGTACCAGTGTTTTAAAAGTGTATTTGCTTTGAAAGAATATATCTCCTCTAACATTGGGTGTCCTACTTGTTTCAATGTTGCTGCATTATGTAAAACTATTAGAATAGTTTTTTACATTTTAGAATAGGGTGCCTCAAGACTTTCCAAAATTTTAAAGTGTGCCTTGACTGAAAAAAAGTTTGACAAACCCTGCTCTAGAGGCACATTTTAATTACATTAAAAATTAGAAGGAAAAAAAAATGCTGCAAGTAAGCATTTTACATTGATTTTTCTGTCCTTTTTTGCCTGCATTTTTTTCAGTTGGTAACAGGTTCTCCCAAATATATTATGTTGCTGCATGAGATGAGCACATGAAAACATTAGCATTGGTCAGATAAATCCAAATCATTTGAAAAAAAAAAAAATGTAATTGTTAATATACAGTATGTAAGCCACAGCTTAGCCAACATACATTTGTATGTTTTAGCATACACACCATAGCAAACTGCACTTATTAGTAAATTCACACTTTATACATTACATCCTGTGTACAGTATATCTGTCCATGTGTATGGGGTTGCATAGTAATTACAGTGTGGATATGACATGCTTGTCTATGCACAATCAATATGGTGGAGTACATACACGCAGTGATCAGTGACTTAGACTCAAAGGGTATTCTATTTTTGAGAATAAAATCGGCAATAACAATCCCCCATATTTTTTTCTAAGTTGCAGACCCAGGGCAAGTAATTTAAGTCAGGACTCCTTTATGTAAAATTATTCTGGGACACGAACTAAGTTCTAGTTCACACTGGTGCAATTTTTGATACAACTTAAGTCACAGAGAATTACATTACAATGGTGCCCATTCACTTCAGGATCAAGCCTGCGCAAGTGCCCCCATAGAAAGCGGCTTCCTATTCTAGCACATGGTGGGGTACCAAAGAAGATGAGGATGGGGCTTGCTCTGTGCAAAACCAAATGACGTGTTTGTTTTAAAAAAAAAAAAAACTTTTCAATCACTGTAAGTGTTGGGATTGTGGAGTCCCCAGCTCTGCCATGATCAGAGAAGAAGCAATAATGGAGATGGTTTACTCAGTGCCATCTTACATAGTTACATAGTTACATAGTAGGTGAGGTTGAATAAAGACAATAGTCCATCTAGTTCAACCTGTGTAGGTGTGTGTGGCTGTAATCATCTCACATACCCCTGAATGTTCTGATCCTTGAGATGTAAGTCTAAGAGTCTTTTGAAAGCCACCATACTACCCGCAGAAACCACCTCTTGTGGTAGAGAATTCCACAATCTTGTTGCCCTAACAGTAAAGAACCCCCCGCGTTGCCTGAGGTTAAAACGCTTCTCCTCTAATCGCATTGTATGCCCTCGAGTCCTCATGCAATCCCTTCGAATGAACAGCTTTTTTTCTAAGCTGGGATCCCCATTAAGATATTTATAAATTGCTATCATGTCCCCCCTCAGACGTCTCTTCTCCAGGGAGAATAAATCGAGTGATTGTAGACGCTCTTCATAGTCAAGGTCCTCCAATCCCCTAATTAGTTTAGTTGCCCTTCTCTGGACTCTCTCCAGCTCCAACACATCCCTCCTGAGGAGTGGCGACCAGAACTGGACGGAATACTCCAGATGCGGTCGGACCAGAGTTTTATAAAGTGGAAGGATTATAGTCTTATCTCTGGAATGCATCCCTTTCTTTATGCATGCTAATATTCTGTTGGCTTTGGAAGCTGCCGCTTGACATTGCATGCTGTTTCCTAATCTATCATCAACCAAGACTCCCAGATCCTTCTCCATTTTTGATTCCCCCAAGGGCTCCCCTCCTAACGTGTATTGTGTTTTTATGTTTTTAGTCCCCAAGTGCAAAACCTTACACTTCTCCACGTTAAACCTCATTTGCCATGTCGTTGCCCACTCTGTTATTTTGTCCAGGTCATTCTGTAGGATATCTGCTTCATGTTGTGAAGTTATTGCCCTGCCCAATTTTGTGTCATCTGCAAAAACTGATATCGAACTACTGATCCCGTCCTCAATGCTGTTTATGAATAAATCGAACAAGGTTGGTCCCAAGACTGAGCCTTGGGGGACCCCGCTTACCACCTCAGACCAGTCTGAGTATGCGCTGTTTATTACTACCCTTTGGACACGCCTTTTTAGCCAGTTCCGTATCCAAGAGCAAACCCTGCTATCGATACCTGCAGACCTTATTTTATAAATTAAGCGCATGTGGGGAACTGCATCAAACGCCTTAGCGAAATCCAAGTACACCACATCCACTGGTCTCCCCCTATCTAGCTCACAGCTCACCTCCTCGTAGAATGTTAGGAGATTGGTTTGACAAGAACGCCCATTTGTAAACCCGTGCTGATTACTGCTGATGATGTTGTTGTCCTTAGCAAACTCTACGATATAGTCCCTTATCATCCCCTCCAGAAGTTTACATACTACTGATGTCAAACTGACAGGCCTATAATTTCCCGGGATATGCCTCTGGCCCTTTTTGAATATTGGAATCACGTTCGCTTTCTTCCAATCCCCTGGTACATCTCCTGTCCTAATACTGTCAGCAAAGATCAGGAACAGTGGTCTCGATATAACTTTACTGAGTTCCTTGAGTACTCTCGGATGTATGCCATCCGGTCCTGGTGATTTGTTTGTGTTAATTTTATCCAGCCTTTCCCTGATTTCCCCCTCTGTTAGCCATGGTGGCAAGTCCTGTTTATTACTACTAACCATACAGTCATGGTCAGTGTACCCCTCCTTTTCCTGTGTAAAGACTGACGAGAAAAAAGCATTCAGCACGGTTGCTTTTTCAGTGTCCTCTGTAACCATCCTCCCATCATTGTTAATTATGTGTGCAATATGCTCTGCCTTAGTTTTTTTGCTGTTGATATATTTAACCACTTGCCGACCGAGTACGGTAGTACTACTGCGGCAAAGTGGTTCGTTATCGTCTGACGACGTAGTATTAACGTCGTCAGACACTCCCCCTTCTGGGCGGCGCTTGCGCGCCGCCGGAGGCTCGCTCCCGCTGTTTTCATTCACAGCGGGAGTCGGGCCAGGGGAGGAGCAGCGGCGATCGCCGCTGCTCTGCCCCGATCGCCGGGGATCTAGTGTGGAGATCCGCCCGCTGTGTGTAAACACAGCGGGCGGATCTCCATAGTGACAGGGAGTGACAGATCGGACTGTTTAGCATAGCTGGACATCCGATCTGTCCATGACTCACACAGTCACCTCCCCCCCTACACGTCAGTAAGCACCAGGCATACATTAACCCCTCCCTCTCCAATAAAATTAACCCCTTCCCTGCCAGTGTCATTTTTACAGTAACAGTGCATATATATAGCACTGATTACTGCAGTAATGTCACTGGCACCCCCAAAAGTGTCAAAAATGTCAGTCAAGGGTCCGATCTGTCCGCCGCAATGTCGCAGTCCCACAAAAAAAATCGCAGATCGCCGCCATTACGCGTTAAAAAAAAAAACACCAAAAATGACAGAAATCTTTCCCTTTGTTAGTAAACGCAATAACTTTTGCGCAAACCAATCAAAATACGCTTATTGCTATTTTTTTTACCAAACATAGGTAGCAGAAAACAAATTGGCCAAAATTTTTTTAAAAAAATTGGTTTTTACATCTTTTTTGGGGGGAATTTCATATAAAAAAATGTTAAAAATATTATTATTTTTTCAAAATAAACGCTCTTTTTTTGTTTATAGCGCAAAAAGTAAAAATCGCACAGGTGATCAAATACCACCAAAAGAAAGCTCTGTTTGTGGAAAAAAAAAGGACGTAAATTTCGTTTGGGTACGGCGTCGCGCGACCGCGCAATTGTCAGTTGAAGTCGCACAGTGCCGAATCGCAAAAAGTGGCCTGGACGGAAGACAGCAAAATCCTCCGGTGGTAAAGTGGTTAAAGAATTTCTTTGGGTTTTTTTTACTATCCTCTGCTATTTGTCTCTCAAAGTTGATTTTAGCCATCTTGATTTCTTGTTTACTTTTCTTATTTGCCTCCTTGTATTGCTCGAAAGCCGATACTGTGCCCTCTGATTTATACTTCTTGAAGGCCAATTTTTTCCCCCTAATAAGTTTTTTGACGCTACAGTTTAGCCAGCCAGGTTTGGCTTTGTCTCTTCTAAATTTATTTCCCATAGGAATGCACTGCAAGATGCCTTTGCCTAATATGTTCCTAAAGCATTCCCATTTTTCCTCTGTGGTCAGGGATCCCAGGGTTTGGTCCCAGTTTACCCTTTCCATCATTGAGTACAATTTTGGAAAGTTTGCCATTCTGAAGTTTAGGGTTCTTATGTTCCCCACTTGCCTTGTTATATTGTTATTTACACTAAATGTGATCATCCTGTGATCGCTAGAGCCCAGGTTGTCCTGGACTCCTACCTCCGAGATTATGTCTGGGTCATTAGTGAGCAATAGATCCAGGACTGCGTTTTCTCTGGTAGGGGAATCCACCAACTGTGACATGTAATTATCCAGTAAGGTTTCCGTGAATAGACGGGCCTTCTGTGAGTGTGCAGTCCCCTCATCCCAGTCAATGTCGGGATAATTGAAGTCCCCCAATACGATGACTGATCCCAATTTTGCCACTTTACCCATTAGTGCTAAAAATTCCAGCTCTACCTCCTCCCCTTGGTTAGGTGGCCTATAGCAAACCCCCACAATTACTTTCCCCTTTTCTCCTTCCCTATGGAGTTCAACCCACACAGATTCTAAATCCATGCTCATCCCATCCGTAATGTCACTCCTTTCTGTCACCTTTATATTGTTCTTGACATAGAGACATACCCCTCCCCCTCTTTTTCCTACCCTGTCCTTCCGGTACACCGAATACCCTTGGATATTGGCCAGCCAGTCATGTGAGGGGTCGAACCAAGTCTCCGCTATTCCCACAATGTCTATGTCCTCCTCATGTACTAACATTTCCAACTCATCCATTTTATTAGCTAGGCTCCTGGCATTAGCATATACCCCTCTTAGTTTTAAGGAAGTTAAGCGCAATTGGCGGTTATGTTTATTCCTGTTTGGTCTGAGGTTCTCCCGCACAGACCTACCAATTGACATTGTGGACCTACTGTCGCTGCTGACACTACAGCTGCCTTCTGTCCTCTGCTCCCTCCTGACTGACTCTACTTCTGAGCCCTCCCCCCCATCTCCTAGTTTAAAAGCCCCTCCAACTTGGTGGCCATCTTTCTCCCCAAAAGAGCTGTACCGTCCCCATTAAGGTGCAGCCCATCCTTACTAAAGAGCCGGTAGCCGACTGAGAAGTCAGCCCAGTTCTCCAGGAACCCAAACCCCTCCTTCCTACACCAATTCCTCAGCCACTTGTTAAGTTCCCTAATCTCCTTCTGCCTCTCTTGTGTGGCTCGAGGTACAGGCAGTATTTCAGAGAAAACCACCTTGGAGGTCCTTTTCCTCAATCTATTACCTAAGTCCCTGAAATCGTTCTTAAGGATCCTCCACCTACCTTTAACTTTGTCATTAGTGCCCACGTGCACCATGACCGCTGGGTCATCCCCAGCCCCACACAACAATCTGTCTGCCAGATCTGCGATGTGCCGAACTCAGGCTCCCGGTAAACAACAAACTGTTCGGTTCACGAGATCTTTTTTACAGATTGCCCTCTCTGTCCTCTTGATAATTGAGTCCCCAACTACCACAACCTTTCTAACCTTTCCTGAGTTACGGCCCCCCTTCTTCCTGGAGCCGTCCCTCCCCTGGCAGCTGGGGTAGGGTGCATGCTCCAGCTCTGCCACCCCTGAGCTGATATCCCCCTCAACCTGCAACTCGACAGATTTGTTAGGGTGTATCAACTCAGGATTGGCCTCCCTGGCTCTCCTCCCTCTACCCTTCCTAACAGTCACCCAGCTGCGTACCTCTGCTGCTTGCGTCTCCTCTGTTCCTCCCTCCTCTATGCTGGCCCCTACCAGTGCCTGATAGGTAATGTCCAAGCTCCTTTCCAGGTTGTTGATGCCACGCAGTGTTGCCACTGTGTTCTGTAGGTCCAGGATCTGGTCTACCAGAGCAACAAGTTGCTCACATCTTGCACAGCAGTATTCGCCCTCGAATGGTTCATCAAGGAACGCATACATGCAGCAAGAAGTGCACTGAGTGGCATCCGCAATCCTGTCGGACATTATTACCCACTACTCTATGGGGATATATTAACGAACTGCTCTTCCTAACCTACACTACCTCTAACTTCCCTGGTACTAAACCTGGGGTACTCACCAGTCGCTAATATACTAACCAGTCGCTAAGATACTCACCAGTCGCAAAGATCCAACAGACGCAAAGATACTCACCAGTCGCAACGATACTCACCAGTCTCAACGATACTCACCAGTCGCAACGATACTCACCAGTCGCAAAGATCCAACAGACGCAAGATACTCACCAGTCGCAAAGATACTCACCAGTCGCAAGGATACTCACCAGTCGCAAAGATACTCACCAGTCGCAAAGATACTCACCAGTCGCAAAGAATCTCACCAGTCGCAAGATACTCACCCGATACACACCAGTTGCAAATATACTCACCAGTCGCAAGATGCTAACCCTCGCAAGATGCTAACCAGTCGCAAAATGCTCACTAGTCGCTAAGATACTCACCAGTCTCTAAAATACTCACGGTCGATCAGTCAAGAGCGCCCTCGGTCGGTCGCAGAACAATCTTGTCGGTCGCAGAACAGTCTTGTCGGTCGCAGAACAGTCTATCAGTCGCAGAAAAGTCTATCAGTCGCAGAACAATCTATCAGTCGCAGAACAGTCTTGTCAGTCGCAGAACAGTCTTGTCAGTCGCAGAACAGTCTTGTCAGTCGCAGAACAGTCTATCAGTCGCAGAACAGTCTTGTCAGTCGCAGAACAGTCTTGTCAGTCGCAGAACAGTCAGTCAGTCGCAGAGCAGTCGCAGAGCAGTCTGTCAGTCGTTGATGGTCGCAAGCAAGGTCAGTCAGTCACAGATCCCTATGGTCAGGCAGTCACAGATCCCTAAGGTCAGTCAGTCACAGATCCCTATGGTCAGTCAGTCACAGGATGGTCAGTTAGTCACAGGTTGGTCTGTCAGTCCGTCAGTCACAGGTCCCAAAGCACGTCACACAGCTGCAGAGAGATACTCACCAGTCGCCGCTGCTCCTCCTCCCCTGCTTCCGTGAACCTCCCTCCTCAATATTGTGTGGTGTCCGTTCACCGCCGCAGCCGCCGCTCCGCCGTCTACCGCCGCGGCTTACAGTCCCGGTCCTTCACGTCCCGGTCCCGCTCTCTGTTCCGGTCTCTCTGTCCCCTGCACTCGCGCCGGCTCGCGCCGGCTTCTGGTGACCTAGTGCGGCTCCCCCGCACGTGTCACCCGCCTCTCCTCTACACACACTCCTCCAGCTGCTCGCTGCTGCTCATTAAGATCATTAAAGGGCCCTGGGCAATACAGTGCGCTGGGGCCCTGCCTACACAATCACCCACGAGAATAAAAATGCAAATTATCGAAAAGCTATATTCATTGGTACAGCAGTGCCAGGCTAATGACCGCTGCCAAGTTTGGCAGCTGGGTCCAGTGAACACACACAGGGACAGGAGTCTGACTCGACTGTCCTGTGTGTGCCTGTTCCAGTGGAGGCAGACAGGCATTCCTGCAGTTGTGGGCTCCCCCTCCATGGCCTAAGTGGCCTGACAACAGCACAGGGCCGACAGGCGCTTGTCACCTGCTAAGTTAGGATGCACACGGGAATCGGGACTAATGCTTGGCTGGGTCGCTGGGCAGATGGGGCCCCCAGGGCAAGTGGGGAAACTGCTCGGCGTGCACATTCAGTAAGATGGCCCTGGGTTTACTTAGGGATAGAGGAGGTTTTTTTTCTGGCAAATTCAAAGACACATTGCAGGTTACTAAAAAATATGCTAAGTTCAACTTTTTCTTTCCATATTCCAGCTCCCCTATGTACCAATATAGCATTAATGTACTTATTTTGCAAAAATAAAACAGCTTTCCATTAATTCTACATCAGCTTGCCACACTCTCTTCCTAGCTGTTTAACCACTTTAGCCCCAGAAGGTTTTACCCCCTTAATGAATACGGCACTGTGTTGCTTTAACTGACAATTGCACGGTCGTGCGACGCTGTACCAAATACAAATAGAGATTTATTTTGGTGGTATTTGATCACCGCTGTGGTTTTTATTTTTTGCGCTATAAACAAAAAAAGACCTACAATTTTGAAACAATAAACAACAGTATTTTTTACTGTCTGCTATATACCATTCCCAATAAACTTTATCAGTTTAGGCCAATTTGTATTCTGCTACATATTTTTGGTAAAAAAAAATCCCAAAAAGCGCATTATAATTGGTCTTGCGCAAAAGTTATAGCGTTTACAAACTATGGGATAGATTTATGGACATTTTTTTTTCTTTATCATTGTTTTTATTAGTAATGGCGGCGATCAGCGATTTTTAGCGGGACTGCGACATTGCGGCAGACAAATATGACACGAAGTGACAGTTTTTGAGGACCAGTGACACCAATACAGTGATCAGTGCTAAATAATATGCACTTTTACTGGCAGGGAAGGGGGTTAACATCAGGGGCGATCAAGGGGTTAAGTGTGCTCCTAGGGAATGCTTTCAAACTGTGGGGGGACTGGACTGACTGCAGTAAGAAAGAGATCGGTGTTCCTGATTACTAGAAACACAAGATCTCTCCCTTCCTGTCTGACCGAACAGCTGTCTGCCTTGTTTACATCGATTCCTAATCGCGGAAGGCCAGCGGCGATTGCGGCCACCAGTCCCGCAGACTGGCTCCCGCTGTGTCTGATACCAGTCGGAGCGTGGTTCCGGTGGCGCACACACCCCTCTAAAGCCCTAAAGCAAAATCAGGTACACATACGTAATTTTGCGCTTAAGGGCCGCCCTGCTGCAGTATATGTACGGTAGGCGGTCCTTGAGTGGTTAAACACACTGCTTGATTACTTCTGCTTTAGGGCTCTTTCACACAGACGGACCGCCTGTCCGTTTTTTTGGCGGACCTGAACGGTCCCCCCA
Source organism: Pelophylax lessonae (assembly GCF_965119305.1). NCBI lineage: Eukaryota > Metazoa > Chordata > Amphibia > Anura > Ranidae > Pelophylax > Pelophylax lessonae. Next base: position 630,261,194 of record NC_138768.1, on the reverse strand, counting down.
CGCATCCCTATGGGGCATCGGATGTCAGTGGAGACATATCCGCTGACATCCGATCCGTCAAATCCGGACAGATGGAAACCCTATTTTCCACCTGTCCAGCGGATCGAATCGGATGGGATCGAATGAGAATGGACAGTTCCCATCCGATTTCCCCAAAAGAGATTCATTGGGAACTGACAGCTGTGTCTCCGCACACAGCGCGGAGACACAGCTGTCATCCTCCTGCTCAGCTGGGGATCGGCGGATCGATCCCCCGCTGAGAAAAACGGACTCCGTCCGACGGACTCCGTGTGTGAAAGGGGCCTTACTTCTTGGTCAGACTTTAGGTCATAACACAGGAAGGAGTTGACCAGCAGAGGGTAGATTATGCAGGGTGTGTGTTAATGAGATCAGCTGGTCAACTCCTTCTTATGTCATGACCTAAAGTCTGACCAAGAAGTAAGGCAGAAGTAATTGAGCAGTGTGTTTAACCACTTTAGCCCCAGAAGGATTTGCCCCCTTAATGGCCAGGCCCTATTTTGCGATTTGGCACTGCGTTACTTTAATGGACAATTGCGCGGTCGTGCGACGCTAAACCAAAACTAAATTTACGTCCTTTTTTCTCACAAATAGATTTTTCTTTTGGTGGTATTTGATCACCTGTGTGTTTTTTTTTTTTTTTTGCGCTATAAACAAAAAAAGATCGACAATTTTAAAAAAAAGAAAAAAAAACAATATTTTTCACATTCTTTTATATGACATTCTCAAAACAAAAATGTAAAAATCTAAATTTGACATTTTAGGCCAATTTGTTTTCTGTTGCATATTTTTGGTAAAAAAATCGCAATAAGCGTATTTTGATTGGTTTGCTCAAAAGTTATTGCGTCTACTAACTACGGGAAAGATTTATGGATTTATGTCATTTTTGTTTTTTTTACTAGTAATGGCGGCGACGATCTGCGATCTTTTTTTTTTTTTTTTTTTTTTTTTTGCGGGACTGCGATGGGACTGCGGCGGACAGATCGAAACCCTAACTGCCCTAACTGACATTTTTGACAATTTTGGGGGTACCAGTGACATTACTACAGTAATCAGTGCTAAAAATAATATGCACTGTTACTGTAACAATGCCATTGGCAGGGAAGGGGTTAATACTGTTGGTGATCAAGGGGTTAAATGTAAGCCTAGGGGATTGATTCTAACTGTGGGGGGGAGCATGGCTTGTGAGATGACCATAGAGACATGCGATCCTATATAGCAGGATCCAATAGTCTCTGTGATCATTCCAGGGAGAAGAACGGACGGCTGTGTTCACATCAGCCGACCTCCCTTCTCTGTCAGTGGGGAGAGATCGCCGGTGTCAGGCAGCAATCACACTGGCTTCCCGGCTGACGAGCTTGGGCGGGAGTGCGCCCCCTAGCCTCCCCAGAGTGAGCATCGTACATGTACGGAGATTTGCCTAGGGGAGCCAGCCTGCCGCAGTATATCTGCGGCGGCTGGTCGGAAAGCAGTTAAACAGCTATGATGAGAGTGAGGTAAGCCGGTGTAGAATTAGTGGAAAGCCTTTTTATTTTTGCAAAATAAGTAAATTATTGCTATATTGGTACATAGGGGAGCTGGAATTAAAAAAAAAAAAAAAAAAGGTGAACTTAGCCTTTAAAATACCTGTATGTTTCTGCATTTTTGTCCACAACATTTTTTTAGTTGGTGACAGGCTCTCTTTATATACCTAAAGGTATTTTTTTTTTTCGGATGGAGTGGAAAGGGATTAGAACACCTGTCAGTTTTTATTGCTGTCTGAGCCCCAGTTATGGAGATTCACTTTCTCCATTTGCCCTGTTTACACCTAATATTAAACATGAAAGTAAAAGAAAATCCCAAATTTCAATAGGGACATTAGTTCTAGTGACCTGAGGGGCCCCAATCGATTCCCTTAATTTACAGGGATTTCCTCTAACTTCCTGTTTGACTATATGGGACAGGAAGTAAAGGTAAATCTTCCCAATGGGACACAGATGGTAAAAAAAAATTCTTACAGGGGTTATAACCCTCCCTTACTCTATCCAAACTGAAAAAAAAAAAAAGTTTGCCTATATTTCAGTGTTAAGGTAAACCGAGTGAACTTTTTGACTTTAGCACAGCTGCAGTGCCTGGAAAGTACTAACTGCTTTTGCTTGTTGCCTAGAGCTGTTCTTTAACACCTTACTTTCTATGTAGCATTTTAGAAACCTTGTACTCATCAACTGCAATTGGTTGGACTTTTCATTGATGTAAAAATGGAAACATCGTGTAAACTGAGAGTGGGGATTAAAGATGATGGAAACCCTAGATAAACTGTGATATCAATTAAATCAGGGAAAGCCCTGTAGAACACTGAGGCACACCTGTGTGAACACTTCCTATCTGTGGTTGTCTTGTAGAAATGCAAATGATATGATTACATTTTTAACCCTCTATTACTATAGTAGTGATACAGGTATGGTAAATAAACATTTGATTATAATCCCATGATTTATACTTGCTAATTATAACCTTTCTTTAAGTCCATAGCTACATTTGAGACCCCCCCCCCCCCCCACACACACTCAGTAAGAATATTAGGCATACATTTAACCCCTTTGATCACCCCCAGTATTAACCCCTTCCTTGCCAGTGTCATTTATACAGTAACAGTGCATATTATTTAGCACTGATTACTGTATTAGTGTCACTGGTCCCCAAAAAGTGTCAAATGTCAGTTAGGAGTCCGATCTGTCCGCTGCAATGTTGCAGTCCCGCTAAAAATCGCAGATCGCGGCCATTACTAATAAAAAATAAATAAATAAATAAAAAGTCCAAAAATGTATCTCATAGTTTGTAAATGCTATAACTTTTGTGCAAACCAATTAAATTATAAATTTTACCAAAAAATATGTAGCAGAATACAAATTGGCCTAAATTAATAAAAAAAAAAATGTTAAAAAAAATTTATCGGGAATGTTTTATAGCAGAAAGTAAAAAAATATGGTGGTTTTTTTTTTCAAAATTGTCGCTCTTTTTTTTGTTTATAGCACAATATCTAAAAAACGCAGAGGTGATCATATACCACCAAAAGAAAGCTCTATTTGTGGGAAAAAAAGGACATCAATTGTATTTGGGTACATCGTCGCACAACTGCGCAATTTTCACAGTGCCGAATCGCAAAAAAATGGCCTGGTCATTAAGGGGGTAAAACCTTCCGGGGCTGAAGCGGTTAAAGAGACCCTATTGCCAGACAATCAATTTCAACAGAAATATTTCCCATAAGACAATATGCGAGTTTATGTGCAAGCAAGGGGAAAACTCTACCAGGGAATTGATTTTTCTGAGGTAGTGAATTTAACATTAAGTCCAGAGCCACATTGCAAGTGAATACAAATGATTTCTGTAAAGGAAAACATGCAGCAAGTACTTTTATCTGCAATTTTCATATTGTTAAGAGGTTGTCTTTAATTATATCTGTATGCACTTATGTTAATAAAAGTACAAAGCAGCGCTAATGAGTAGAGATGGACGAACATCGGCCGGGACGGTTCGCGAACGTCAGCCGCAAATTTTCTCAAAAGTCAGCGAACCGCAAGTTCACGGCGGGCCCCATTGACTTTAATGGGAGGCGAACTTTAAAAACCTTTAGGTCATATTTGCAGCCACAAAAGATGTACTAGCTGTGCACAAATAGTCCCAGCACATGGACAATGTCATAACAGAAGTATTGCAATTGAAAAAGTTGCACTAATTTTTTTTTTTTTCCCATAAATCAGCCAGAACTGACAGCAGCCAGTAAATACATGTCTAATACATATAGGGTCCATTCACACATCTGTAAAATGGGTCCGCATCCATTCCACAATTTGGCGGAACCTTTACAGACCCATTGTTTTTAATTTCCAATCTGAAAAATTAGGCATTCACAGGATAAAGAAGTAAGTGTCGGCAATTCCAGGCCCCAAAAATTAGCCCACATGGGTTTACCTGACAGCTAAGAATGCTGTATTCTGTGGCTGAAGGTACATTAGGCATTCACATGATACAGAAGTAAGTGTCGGCCTGTATAGGCCCCAAAAAGTAGCCCACATGGGTTTCACTGACAGCTAAGAATGTAGTGTATTTGATGGCTAGAGGTACATTAGGCATTCACAGTATACAGAAGTAAGTGTCGGCCTGTATAGGCCCCAAAAATTAGCCCACATGGGTTTAACTGACAGCAAAGAATGTAGTATTTGATGGCTGGAGGTACATTAGGCATTCACAGGATAAAGAAGTAAGTGTCGGTCATTCCAGGCCCCAAAAATTAGCCCACATGCGTTTACCTGACAGCTAAGAACGTAGTATTCTGTGGCTGAAGGTACATTAGGCATTCAAAGGATACAGAAGTAAGTGTCGGCCAGTATAGGCCCCAAAAATTAGCCTACATGGGTTTAACTGACAGCTAAGAACGTAGTGTATTTGATGGCTAGAGGTACATTGGGCATTCACAGTATACAGAAGTAAGTGTCGCCCTGTATAGACCCCAAAAATTAGCCCACATGGGTTTAACTGACAGCTAAGAACGTAGTGTATTTGATGTCTAGAGGTACATTAGGCATTCACAGTATACAGAAGTAAGTGTCGACCTGTATAGGCCACAAAAATTAGCACACATGGGTTTAACTGACAGCTAAGGACGTAGTGTATTTGATGGCTAGAGGTACATTAGGCATTCACAGTATACAGAAGTATATGTCGGCCTGTATATGCCCCAAAAATAAGCCATTCAATGGACATTAAATGCCTTTTATGTCGCTGTATGTAGCGAAGCCAAGGACCAGGAATTGCTGTGGGTGGATGTGGCCTGGCATGAGGAATTTCGATGAAACATGGTCTACTGGTCACATGTGTTGAATTCCTCAGAGATGCATGCCTCATTCATTTTTATAAATGTGAGGTAGTCTACACTGTGATGAGCTAGGCGAGTGCGCTTATCAGTCATGATCCCCCCTGCTGCGCTGAACGTCCTTTCAGACAGGACACTGGATGGGGGGCAAGCCAACAGCTCCATTGCAAATTGTGCAAGCTCTGGCCAGAGGTCAAGCCTGCTTACCCAGTAGTCCAGGGGTTCATCACTCCTCAGAGCGTCCACATCGGCCGTTAACCTGATGTAGTCGGACACCTGTCAGACACCTTTTTTTAACGCTCCAACATTTGGGCCACAGAAGCCTGCCTTTTTCCAGAACAACGCGACGACGGCATCATGGAAGGTGGAGTGGAGGACAAATGTGAGGAGAGAGGAGAAGAAGAGGCTGGATGGTGAGAGCCTGGAGTGTGGCTTTGTGGGTTCTGACGGTGTTGCTCCCACTGGGCTCGGTGATGGGATTTCAGGTGCCTTCTTAAGGCGGTTGTCCCTAGGGGAGTGTTGGGCTTACCGCGACTTATGCGTTGACTGCAAAGGCTACAGATGGCAACACTGTTGTCAGCAATGGACACATTAAAAAAAGCCCACATTGCGGAGCCATGTTCCGGCGTCCTGGGAGCGCCAGACACATTAAAAAAAAGCCCACATTGCGGAGCCATGTTCCGGCATCCTGGGAGCGCCAGATGTGACTGTACATGGTTGATGGCTCGCTCCTGATACATTTTCAGTCTGCTTTGTACCTCTTGTGCAATGCAAGTTCTGCCTGCCTCTCCTCCCTATCTGCCGGTCCATCAGTCCGCCAGTTTCTACAAATAATTGGCCAGTAACTGTTGTCACTGTGTGTAGCACAGTCAACACAGCAAAAGAGGCCAAATGTTTGCAGGACTAAAATACAATCTTAGAAAAGTATACTGTTAAATAACACCTCACTTCAATATGTGGTATTGGGGGGCCACAGGTTTATCACACCAGTTCTACAAATAATTGGCCAGTAACTGTTGTCACTGTGTGTAGCACAGTCAACACAGCAAAAGAGGCCAATTTTTTGCAGGACTGAAATGAAATCTTAGAAAATTATACTGTTAAATAACACCCCACTTCAATATGTGGTATTGGGGGGGGGGGCACTGGTCGATCACACCAGTTGTTCAAAAAATTGGACAGTGAGTTTGGCACTGTGTGTACCAGACTTAACTCCGCAAAAGAGGCAATATTGTTGCAGGACACAAATACACTTGTAAAAGTATACTCAGATAACACCCCGCTTCAATCTGTGGTATTGGGGGGCCACAGGTTTATTACAACAGTTCTACAAATAATTGGCCAGTAACTGTTGTCACTGTGTGTAGCACAGTCAACACAGCAAGAGGCCAAATTTTTGCAGGACTAAAATACACTCTTAGAAAATTATACTGTTAAATAACACCCCAATTCAATATGTGGTATTTGGGGGCCACTGGTCTATCACACCAGTTGTTTAAAAAAAATCTCCAGTGAGTTTGGCACTGTGTGTACCAGACTTCACTCAGCAAAAGAGGCAATATTGTTGCAGGACACAAATACACCATTGGTCTATCACACCAGTTATAATACATTATAAGTGCTTTTGTCACTGTTTTGCAGTATTGCTGCAGCAACGCTCAGTCACCACACCTGTCACAATGCTGCACAGTGCACAATAATACTACTAATCCACTATAATATGCTTTCTACAAAGTATATTATACTGTAGATTACCCCCCCCCCCCCATATAGTGCACCGCACAGCTATACCAAAAAAATTGCAGCCCTTTAAATGACTTTTGTGGACATTAACAGAGCGATTTGTGTGACTGCTGCCGATCTCTAACTGCCCCTAAAGCACAGACTGGATACCTGCCCCTAACCTGAAAAGATACTGGACCTATACCGAAATACCAGCCCTGAAAAGGACTTTTGTGGACATTAACAGAGCGATTTGTGTCACTGCTGCCGATCTCTAACTGCCCCTAAAGCACCGAATGGATACCTGCCCCTAACCTGAAAAGATACTGTAGTAGAACTATACCGAAATACCAGCCCTGAAAAGGACTTTTGTGGATCTTAACAGAGCTATTTGTGCCTGGCAATCTCTCTCTGATGCATACAGCAGACCTCTCCCTACACTGACAAAAAGCAGAATGTGAAATGGCCACCTGCTCTGGTCCATTTATAGGGTAGGGGGCATGTCCATGTGCTGAAATGTTTCAATTGGCTGTCCCGTTCCGCCTGATGGCTGTGTCATGGGTCAAAGTTCTCCCCAATGTAAACTAATATGGCCACCGCAAACAACGCCACATGTTCGCAAAATTGGCGGGTAGCGAAAAAGCAAAATTTGCTGAAAACCGACCGCCGAGCGAACCGCAAGGCCATCTCTACTAATGAGAACCAGTGTCCTGAAAACATAGAGAAATGTAAACACAATTCAATAATTATAATAATATCAAGTTTATAAAGTGAAAAATATAAGTGGAAAAGTTAAAAAAGTCCATCAAGGCCCATAGAAAATGACTAAATATGAAAATACTGTGCACCACAAAATGTTAATGAGAAAGTGGAGGACATACTGTATTATCCACAGATCACTTCATCCACTAGTGTCCCCACATCATGAATTTGCAATACTTCCACCACCAGGTGACATCAAGTGCTCCAGCCTCCTTCCAGGATCATGTGAACCATCATATAGTATGGTCAAATGCGCGTGTTATGTCTCCTTATGCAGGGGAACTCCAGGATGGCAGTGGTGTATCCAGTCAGAGTTAGTTCATCAGCATAATGGAAAATAAAAAGCACATGTGCCCATTGTGTAATCTGTAAAAAATGTATTAAAAATCAAGTAACCTGTGCGGTTTGTAAGTAATAACAGAAATGCACCAAACGAATCCCAGGACAATAAGCTTTAACCACTTGCCGACCGCTCACATTGAGCCTGCTGCGGCAGAGTGGCTCTCCTGGGTCCAGCAACGTAGACCTACGTCGCTGGACCATGCCCTCTCTCCGCGGCACGCGCACGCCGCCGGAGGCCCGTTCCTGCTGTATTCGGACACAGCGGGAGTCGAGCCAGGGGAGGAGAGGCGGTGATCACCGCCGCTCTTCCCCGATTGTCAGGGACAGAGTGAGAAAATTCGCCCGCTTGTGTAAACAAAGCGGGCGGATCTCCTCTGTGACAGGCAGGGACAGATTACAGGATTCAGCATAGCTGAACCTGCGATCTGTGTCTGTGTCACACATCCCCCTCCCCCCACACACGTCAGTAAGCATGAGGCATACATTTAACCCCTTGATCACCAACAGTGTTAACCCCTTCCCTGCCAGTGTCATTATTACAGTAACAGTGCATATTTATAGCACTGATTACTGTAGTAATGTCACTGGTCCCCCCAAAGTGTCAAAAATGTCAGTTAGGGGTCCGATCTGTCCGCCCCAATGTCGCAGTCCCGCAAAAAAAAAATCACAGATCGCTGCCATTACTAGTAAAAAAAAATAAACAATAAAAATGACAAATCTTTCCCGTAGTTAATAAACGCAATAACTTTTGTGCAAACCAATCAAAATACGCTTATTGTGATTTTTTTTTTTTTACCAAAAATATGTAGCAGAAAACAAATTGGCCTAAAATGTTTAACCACTTTACCTCCGCCCACAGTAATATTACTGCGGCAGAGTGGCTCGTTATCGTCTGACGACGTAGTACTACGTCGTCAGACACTCCCCCTTCTGGGCGGCGCTTGCGCGCTGCCGGAGGCTCGCTCCCACTGTTTTCGGTCACAGCGGGAGTCGGGGATCTAGTGTGGAGATCCGCCCGCCTGTGTAAACCCAAGCGGGCGGATCTCCCAAGTGACAGGGAGTGACAGATCGGAGTGTTCAGCATAGCTGGACATCCGATCTGTCCTACTGTCACATAGTCACCTCCCCCCCCCCACACGTCAGTAAGCACCAGGCATACATTAACCCCTCCCTCTCCAATAAAATTAACCCCTTCCCTGCCAGTGTCATTTTTACAGTAACAGTGCATATTTATAGCACTGATTACTGCAGTAATGTCACTGGTACCCCCAAAAGTGTCAAAAATGTCAGTCAAGGGTCCGATCTGTCCGCCGCAATGTCGCAGTACCGCAAAAAAAATCGCAGATCGCCGCCATTACGCGTTAAAAAAAAAAACACCAAAAATGACAGAAATCTTTCCCTATGTTAGTAAACGCAATAACTTTTGCGCAAACCAATCAAAATACGCTTATTGTGATTTTTTTTTACCAAACATGGGTAGCAGAAAACAAATTAGCCAAAAATGTAAAAAAAAATTGGTTTTTACATCTTTTTTGGGGGGAATTTCATATAAAAAAATGTTAAAAATATTGTTATTTTTTTCAAAATAAACGCTATTTTTTTGTTTATAGCACAAAAAGTAAAAATCGCACAGGTGATCAAATACCACCAAAATAAAGCTCTGTTTGTGGGAAAAAAAGGACATAAATTTCGTTTGGGTACGGCGTCGCACGACCGCGCAATTGTCAGTTAAAGTCGCACAGTGCCGAATCGCAAAAAGTGGCCTGGACGTAAGACAGCAAAATCCTCCGGTGGTAAAGTGGTTAAAAAGTTTTGATTTGTAAATTTTTTTGGGAATGTTATATATCAGAATGTGAAAAAATATTGTTTTTTTTTTTTCAAAATTGTCGCTCTTTTTTTCAAAAATTAAAAAAAAAAGTGATCAAATACCACCAAAAGAAAGCTCTATTTGTGGGGGAAAAAAAGGACATAAATTTAATTTGAGTACAGCGTCGCACGACTGCGCAATTGTCCGTTAAAGTAACGCAGTGCCGAATTGCAAAATATAGCCTGGTCAGGAATGGGGTAAAATCTTCCGGTCTTAAAGTGGTTAAAAATACGCTCACTGAGAATTTTTTTGTCAAAAACATGTAGCTAAATACATTTTGGCCTAAATATATGACAAACATTTAATATATTGGATATTTTTTAACTGTCAAAGTAAAAAATGTCAATTTTGTTTGCAAAATTTTCACTCTTTTTTTTATTAATATCGCAAAAAAATGAAAAGCGCAGCGGTAATCAAATACCACCAAAAGAAAGCTCTGTTTGTGGGAAAAAAAGGACATAAATTTAGTTTAGGTACAGCGTTGCATGACCGCGCAATTGTCAGTTAAAGTTGCGCAGTGCCAAGTTGCAAAAAGTGGTCTGGTCTGGTCATTAAGCAGGAAAATTCTCCGGTCCTAAAGTGGTTAACCGTTTGCTGACCACCTGCCACCATTTTACTGCGGCACACCTAGGCAAATCGACGTAGGTTTATGTCGCTCGCGAGCGGGGCTTGGGGGCGCGCCTACCGTCCCCGCGATGGTCTGATTTGGTACAGATCCGATCAGTCATTAGGTCTAGGCCAATGATTTTTGGCCTGGTCCTGGCGATCGGTTCTGACCAATGGCAGACCGACCTGTGTCTGTGTTTTGTAAACACAGACACAGGAAAAGCTGCTCTCTTCCCTCCTGGAGCCCTTTTCGGTTCCAGCTTGAGAGAGCAGCAAACTGTAAGTACACCACACTAGATAGGCACATTTAACCCCCTGATCACCCCCCAGTTAACCCCTTCCCCTCCCCTGTCACAGTGCACACTATATACAGTATATAGCAGTTTTGCTGATTTCTGTTATAGTGTGCCTTGCGACTTCATTTAGCGTTAGCGACCTTTAGTTTCTGTCCCAAATAGGTTTCGGTTTAGGGTACCCGCCACCCCCCCCATATAGTTTAACCCCCTGATCATGGGCATAACTAATGTGCCTTGCGACTTCATTTAGCGTTAGTGACCGTTAGTTTCTGTCCCAAATAGGTTTAGGGTACCCGCCACCCCCCCCCCAATTAACACCTTCATTGCCCTGTCACAGTGTCACTTTTATAGTGTACAGATCTTTTTTCTGATCATTATATTAGTGTCACAGGTGACATTAGTTAGCGTCAGTCTAGGACAGCATTAGATCCCCGCCGCATATTTAGAAATATAATTTAACCCTTTGATTGCCAGTGACACACATACACACACTAAACACCTCCATTACTAGTATAGTATCTGAACGGATCAATATCTTTGATCCGATCAGAACTTTACTAGCGTCCCCAATAGTTTAGGGTTCCCAAAATGCAGCATTAGGAGGATCGGCCACGACACCTGCCAGCACCTGCGTTTAGCTCCTCTGCCCAGCCCACCCCACCCAGGCAAGTGCAGTAATCAATAAATTACTGTCCCTTCCAAAAACACAACACACAAAACCACAGCGTTAGCAGAGTGAGGCCAGGCTAGCACTAGCAGTTTTTTCATAACGATTCAAATAGTCCTCGACAATCAAATTCTTTTTTACCTGTGAGTCACACTAGGTACCTATAAATTTATTGGCCAAAATGTCCAAATGGAGGTACACTAGTGAAGAGGCCTACAGGATACTGACCATATCAGATGAGAGCGATGGGGAAGTCTCACTGGCAGAATCAGGGTCAGTATACGAACCTGTAGAGTGCATTGGCTCCCTGACAGATAGCTCTGACGACGGAGTGGTCCCTGCTAAGGTCAGGCGTACCCGAGTGTTGGTACTAGTGCCGCTCAAACTTCTGGTGAACTGGCCAGCACCAGTGGCCTAGTACACCCTGGTCATAGTGAAACAGTAGAGCCGATAGTGCCCTCCCTGATGCGCTGGCCAATCCTGATTGGTAGCCCACAGATTCTGCAGCGCCCGTACTTCCCCCCCCCCCCCCCCATTCACTGCCCAACTCATAATTCAGGTGGAAACAGCCAATTTTACTCCTTGATTTTTATGAGCTGTTTTTCACGGAAGATCTTTACAGATCTATTGTGGACCAAAGCACTTTATATGCTGGTCAAGTTTATCGCCGCAAACCCTAATTTGACCCTTGCCAGACAATTTGGCTGGAAACCTATAACGGTTTCCGAGTTTAAGACCTTTCTGGGCCTATCCCTCAACATGGGCATAACTAAAAGGAGTGAGTTGCGGTCATATTGGTCCACTGACTCAATTCACCATATGCGTGTGTTCTCTGCTTGCATGGCCAGGGCGAGATACGAGAATCCTGCAGTTCATGCACTTCAGTGATCATCCTCAGGGTGACCCTGGATATGACTGGCTCCACAAAATTCAGTCCCTCGTAAACCATTTTAATTATTTTGCAGCCTTGTTTATCCCTCAACAAGTTGTCTGCGTTGATGAGTCCCTGATTAAGTTTTCTGGCCACCTTGCTTTCATGCAGTTTATCCCCAGCAAGCGTGCCAGATATGGGGTCAAGATGTAAAAGCTCTGTGACAGGGCCACAGGCTATACATGTAGTTTTCGTGTTTACGAGGGCAAAGATAGCAGTGTGGAGCCCCCCAACTGCCCAGACTACATAGGGAGCAGCGGCAAGATAGTTTGGGACTTAGTGTTACCCCTATTCGGAAAGGGGTACCATTTATACGTGGACAACTTTTATACAAGCGTGAGAATGTGCACCTGCACCTATGGGTGACCTATAAAATTAAATATGTGCACCATAAATTACTATAAATTATTACTAAAAATAATAAGTGAATAAATAAATATGTAAATATTATAAATAAATACATAACTAATGTGCAGCTGCAATAAACTCCTCCTGCCACGAGGGCAGATAGAATAAAAATTGAAAGAGGGATATTAAAATTACCCCACGCTAAATGCGCTTGCAACAAATGTATAACAAAGAAAATTATATGTAGTGTATTACAAACTTTATAATTGTGCAAAAAACTCATATGCACCATAGACAATACTACAATATATGATTCAATCCAGCTGTAAAAAAAAAGAGAAATGTCATACACAGAATCTTGTAGAAAATCATGATAATAATGTCCTCAATGTATCAGTTTATGTTGAGTGTAATATTACACCATATTGGTGTAATATTACACCAATATTACACCATATAGGGATGTATAAGTATTCCAGGCAGGGTGATGTATTGGTAATAAGAGTTTTTAGGGGTCACCACAGTGCTCGGGGGGGGGGGGGGGGTCAGGAGACTCACCAGAAACGTTGGATCCCCTCCTACCTTACGGCAGGGAGATCATTCAGGCTTGTGGAGAGTAGATTTCTCCTCCCAAGGTATGGAACTGTGCTGCTGGTCCTCAAACTATTCCTGGATATGGGTTCCCCTATACGAGCACTCCATGGGCGACGGGTATTAAAAAAAATAGGAAGCCTCATAGTGAAGTCCGTATCAATAGTTTATTTATATATATATATATATATATGGTCTGTCATATAAAAACTTGCATGCATAGGAGACAGACGAATAAAGAACTAGATAAAAAACACTTTAAAACATTAAGAAGCTGTCCAGGCACGGATAGTGTACCCTATCGGTGTAGACCGAAGGTATAGGGGGACGGGGGACGCAGATTGCTGCGTGCGTTCCACACCGTCCTGCCGAAATACCGGTCACGTGCCCCTACGTGCGTTCCAAAATGATGCGTTTCGTCAACGTGTGACGTCTTCAGATCTTGGAATGCACGTACGGAAGTAACACTGTGTTTTATAACCACCAGTATCCTTTTCATTGGTCAGCCTACACACCTCATTCATACAACACCATATTAGGTAAGAGGGGCGGCTATTAATGTTGGTATAAACAAAGATATTATATACACATATCGTGTGTCCATAAAAAGGGTTTACAAAAGGTTAATATCCTTAATAGGTATTTATACAATATGCCACATTTATAATACATATGTTTCTTAATGCATCAACAAGTGTTAATATATTCCAGATAAAAATAGCAGATATTAGTACTAATAAAGATAATATTTCCACATTTTTCATAGCCATAAAAAAATACAATTTTGATTAAAATAAAATTTAAGTTAAAATATACAGAGATTATAACAACCTTTAAGCAGTTGATTATCCAATATCATACATAACCTTAAAAGGATAATTATCCAATATCATGCATCAATTATATGGATTATTAATATATAAGAAGGAAAATATATCTAATAATTTTACCAAAGAGCTATTAGTCATATGAGATTTATATATCTGTAATATTAATTTAAAGTGCATAAATATATCTTTTATTATATGTGTAAATGTATTAATAAATACTATTGTGAAAATAAATTAATAAAGTGTATACATTTAGAATAATTTAAAAGTGCATAAATAAATAAATATATATTTTGTGGTTCGTATGTGTATAGATTATTAATATTAGATAGTGATAATAAATTAATATATAAATGTGAATAATAATATGTGAGATAAATATAAAATAGGTGAATAAATATTAATCATAAGGTGGGCTACCTGTTATAATTTACCAATCTAGTGAGAAGATATATATAAAAAAAATTAAATCAATATATTAATAAATAATGTGTATATTAAAGGAAGAAACTTTCCATTATATTTATTTATATATATATATAATTTATATACAAACTATACCAAAAATATTAGAATCCTCCATGGTCTCAACATTAATAATTGGAGATGAAAAAATTGATGTCCAGATCAATATTGAGGCCCTGTGGATGCATGCTAGCCAATTCATAAATCCATTTGGATTCATTCTGGGACACAGCTATGCGCATATTTTTACCGCGCCAGTGTGTATCTATTTTATCAATGCCACAGAATGTTAATGTTGTTGTGTTTCATCCGAAGATGGTTTGAAAGGCTGTAATTTTTAAATCCTTTAATAATGTTGGAAACGTGTTCCCCTAATCTAATTCCCAATTTTCTGGTAGTGCGACCTACATACTGAAGACGACATGGGCACATCAGCAGGTAGGTAACAGGGTACTGGAACACGTGCTGATTTTCTTAATGGGGTATTGTTTATTTGTAACATTAGATTGAAATGTTAGAATTTTTTGTTTTTTAGGTACTGTTTTACATACCCTACATTGGCCACATGGATAAAATACTTTGTGGTCAAGAAAAGTAATTATTTTTTGGGGGGGACTGGTACATTTTTTACTAGTTTATCTCTTAAATTCGGGGCTCGCCGATATATAAGTTTAGATTTTTTTTACAATATTGTCTTTAGTTGATGGTCCCTTAATAGGATAGGCCAATGTTTACGGACTATTTTTTCAAATGACTTGTGTTTATTATTAAACCTAGTTATAAAGGCTATAGAATGATCAAAGGTCTTTTTTTCTTTATCAACAATGAGGGAGCTTCTCTCCATTTTTTCTATTACTTGTTTTTGAGTAATTAATGTTTGCCGGTTATATCCCTTATCTACAAATTTCTCGATTAGCATATCTGCTTGTTTATTATAATCATGTTGTCCCTTGGGGATACCCCTAATCCACTGGGGGTAGTGGCAACTGTGCGTAGGGATGTATCCATTCCTGTCTTTGGTCTTAAAAGCTGTACAGGTACATAACTTGTTATCTTTTTTAAAAATTTGGAGGTCCAGGAAGTTAACCTGTTCCTCATGGAAACTCCCTGTGAATCCAATTTGGTAGGGGTTCTGGTTAATGTCCTGCAAGAAGGTCTGTAGGTCCATCTTAGTACCCTTCCATACAATAAACATGTCATCCAGGTACCTGTAGTACATAGATTCTACTCAAATTTGGAGATGGTTTCATCCTCCCACTTACTAAGAAAAAAATTAGCCATGCTTGGGGCATACCTAGCCCCCATGGCTACTCCTCTATGTTTACGGTAGTAACTCCCCTCATGCCAAAATTGTTACTATTTATGGCAAATTCCAGCAACTCGAGTATAAATTGTTGTTGTTCCAAATTTAGTTCTGATTTTTCTCTCAATGCCCATTCAACAGCTTTTAAGTCATCCTCCTGATTAATATTGGCATACATGGATTCTACATCCACAGTTGCAAGGAGGGAACTTTCATCCATAGTAAAAGTATCCAACAGGCCAATTAGTTGTTTGCCATCTTATTTAAGACCCATAGCCCAGCAGGGTACTGTTGGGCTATGGGTTGTAAATAATTGTCTATATACTGTCTGATCCTTGCAAACCGAGAATTAATGCCACTTATAATGAGCCTACCTGGAGGTGCTGTTGGGTTTTTATGAACCCTAGGGATCTGGTAAATAATCAGGGTTTTAGGGGCTTCAATTTGTAAGTAACAATATTCTTTTTTATTCAAAATGCCTTTGTTATATGCTGCCTTAAGTATTTTATGCAGTTTATGTTTATATGTATTAATAGGGTTGCATTTTAATTTTCCATAGGTTTTTTTATCCCCCACCAATCTATTTAATTCCTTGTAATAGTCCTCTGTGTTTAAAATCACTATTCCCCCTCCCCCCCTTTATCCGCCGGACGGATTACTATGTTTTTTCTTTTTTCCAATTCTTTAGTTCCAGTCCAGATATCTTTTTTTAGTTGTGTTGGTTTTTTTCTCCATTTCCTTCAAGTCCTGCTCCACTAATGTCTTAAAGGTTTCCACAAAATTATCGGACGATGCTTTAGGAGTAAAAGTGGAATTATTCCTTAATCCACTATGTATATACAGTAGTTTTGCAGTTTTACTATTTAATTTAGTTGCATTTATTAGGTTTTTATATCTATTGACATTTAATTATTTATTTTAATTGATGCATTTTAGCCATGTAACTCTTTTTGTAATAATTTATTATATATATTTATATATATTAGTGATCGATCGATATCGGTTTTTCGTTGCCGATACCGATATTTTGGCGATCGCATATCTGTATAGGCCGATATTTTCACACATTTAAAATTTTGCAAAATAAACACAAATTTTGACACAAATCTGTTAATAAACATGTTAATCTTTATTTATTAACATTTTTAACATTCTTCACACCTTTACTGCATGAAAACTGATAGGAAAAGTGCACTTGCAAGGACATCAGTTTCACATCATCTGATTGTGCATTAATGGAATGCATATTGCATAATAAACTGCTGCAGTACTGCACTCACTCACTGCAATAAATCACTACTGCAGTGCAGTCAGTGCAAAACTGCTAGAAAAAAAAAGCTAGATAACAGCTACACAGTGGATTGGACTGGAGTCCGTGAACGACCTCTGCAGTAGGGCACTCACTGCACAACTACAGCAGACAGTGCAAAACTGCTGGAAAAAAAAGCTAGGCAACAGCTATACAGTGGATTTGAGTCACTCAGTGGACTGCCTCTGCAGTAAGGCACTTAACTGCAACTACAGCAGTCAGTGCAAAACTGCTAGAAAAAAAGCTAGGCAACAGCTAGACATTGGATTGGAGTCAGTGGACTACCTCTGCACTCCGCAGTAGGGCACTCACTGCAACTACAGCAGTCAGTGCAAAACTGCTGGAAAAAAAGCTAGGCAACAGCTACACAGTGGATTGGACTGGAGTCAGTGGACTACCTCTGCAGTAGGGCACTCACTGCAACTACAGCAGTCAGTGCAAAACCGCTAGAAAAAAATCTAGGCAACAGCTACACAGTGGATTGAACTCTTTGCAGTAGGGCACTTACTGCAACTACAGCAGTCAGAGCAAAACTGCTAGAAAAAAAGCTAGGCAACAGCTAGACAGTGGATTGGAGTCACTCAGTGGACTACCTCTGCAGTAGGGCACTCACTGCAACTGCAGCAGTCAGTGCAAAACTGCTAGAAAAAAGCTAGGCAACAGCTACACAGTGGATTGGATTGGAGTCAGTGGACTACATCTGCAGTAGGGCACTCACTGCAACTACTGCAGTCAGTGCAAAACTGCTAGAAAAAATGCTAGGCAATAGCCAGACAGTGGATTGGTGTGGACACTACTCTTTTCAATACTCCCAGTTAAGTAGAATAATATTATAATGCAGAAAGCAGAAAATTTCAGCATGCTCATAGTCACCTGTTAAAGGCATTCTGTTTTGTTCATACAATGCTGCCACTTCATAAACATGCTCAGGAGGAGTGGAGGAAAGAGGAGCAGAGAGAGAGAGAGGTACTTTCTAGCATGGGAAGCAAGTCTTTTGTAGCGTGCCTTATTTTCTTTCCACCATTGAAGAGGATGACTTCTTCTGTCAATTACTGCTTCTTTCAAATAGAGATGAAGTTCATCATCCAGGCTCATAGTTGCAGATTCAGAAGAAATTGAATCCTCTGCATGAGGTCCCAATACAACACTGAAAATGTCCTGATCAATTTGACGACGATGAAGAAGATTCTCTTCTGTTCCTTGATGTATTTTTGTACATTTTTCAGTTTTTGCAGCATGCTGCTCTTTAAAAAAAAAAGTGTTCTGGACTTGTCTTTTCGGCAGGAACCTCCAGTTGAATATCTTCTGTCAGCCATTGTTTCGCCTTAGCCAATACATCGTCCGAAGAGAAAGCATGGCTCTTTGGCTTGACAGACCATCATTTGAAAGTTGGAGGGTGTGGTGTGCCATGATGACACAGAGGTCTGACATATCAGCAAGCCTCATTCCTTTCCACATGTTTGCTCCACTGTCTCGAAGTTGCACAAGCATCACTCTTGTTGATTCCCCATTCTTCAAGCATGCCTAGAAACATTTCTCTACTGTACTCCCCAGTGTGGGATCCTTGTATCACTTTTGTATTCAACACCAATTGCCTTTTTGTCCATCCGCTGTCAATAAAGTGGCATGTAAGAATCATTAGTGACTATGACTTTGTTTGTGACCAGCAGTCTGTCATGAATGAGAGTTGCCAGCATTCTCTGGTTGCAGCATAGCCTTAACTTTGTCAACGACCTTTTGGTGAAGCTTTGCCAGCATTTCAGTTCTATAATACTTATCACTCTTCAGTGTAGCTTGGATGGACATCAACCGCTGAAATCCTGAGTCAAGCCCCGTACACACGTACCGATTGTCGGCCGTAAATATTCGGCCGACGACCGATCGGCCGATTGTAGGTTTGTTAGTATGATGCTTCCGACAGCCGACAGCGCATTTTTGGCCGAACAGAATCTGTCGTGCAGGCATTAAAATTTTTGTTGGCCAACACCAGAACGGCCGATTGTTCGCCAGTCAGTACAGATTTCGGCCGACAGACAGCCGATTAGCAAGACTGGGCATGCTCAGAAAAGAAAAAAGACAAGGAAAGTTAACCATCACATGACATCACTTCTGCAGTCGACTGTTGTTGGCCGACAAAATTCGTGTGCAGTCTTTTGCAGTTTTCAACAGACACGACAGCCCTTGGCAAAAGACGGCCGATCGTTCGGTCGACGATCAGTACCTGTGTACAGGGCTTTAGACACCATTGTAAATGGCTGCTAATCAGTGACAATCATCTCTGTGATTACTCTGTCCAGCAGTTGGGATCTTCCATCTGAATGTAGACACTGACATGTGTTTTTTTTTTCACAAACCTATCTGTTATTGTTGCCTGGGGTAGTGGAGGAGGTACTGAATCAAAATCACATTTATATTCATTTTGCTTTTTCTGTGCTGCGTGATACAATTCAATATGATGAACTCTTAGATGGCCCAAAAGATTTGACATATTATTTTTGTTTTTTGCAGTTACTGATCTCATGCTTATGTTGTTTGTACATGTTTTGCACACTGCTGCTTTTCCTGGAGAAGGTTGAGACGAGAAATAGTCCCAGACCAACCTTTTTTACTTTTTCTCTCCTCATCCATCTTCATTTCAATTTGAAAGACACAAAAAAGATTTTAAAAAATGGCTTGCTGAAGTAGCTGCTGCTGCTGGCACTGCCACTCTGTTGTGGGTTGGTGGCTGATGCCTGGCAGTGTGGGTTGCTTACTGGCACCCTGTTGTGGGTGGGTGGCAGTGTGAGTTGCTTGCTGACACCCTGTTGTGGGTTGGTGGTGGCTGACGCCTGGCAGTGTGGGTGGCTTGGTGTCACCCTGTTCTGGGTGGCTTGCTTGCCGGAACACTGTGGTGGCTGGCTGGCTTGGTGTCACCCTGTTCTGGATGGCTGGCTTGCAGGAACACTGTGGTGGCTGGCTAGCTTGGTGTCACCCTGTTATGGGTGGCTGGTTTGCAGGAACACTGTGGTGGCTGTCTGGCCTGGTGTCACCCTGTTATGGGTGGCTGGCTTGGTGTCACCCTGTTATGGGTGGCTGGCTTGCAGGAACACTGTGGTGGCTGGCTGGCTTGGTGTCACCCTGCTCTGGGTGGCTGGCTTGGTGTCACCCTGTTCTGGGTGGCTGGCTTGGTGTCTCCCTGTTCTGGATGGCTGGCTTGCAGAACACTGTGGTGTCTGGCTGGCTTGGTGCACCCTGTTATGGGTGACTAGCTTGCAGGAACACTGTGGTGGCTGGCTGGGTTGCTGTCACCCTGTTATGGGTGGCTGGCTTTCAGGAACACTGTGGTGGCTGGCTGGGTTGCTGTCACTTTGTTATGGGTGGCTGGCTTTCAGGAACACTGTGGTGGCTGGCTGGCTTGGTGTCACCCTATTATGGGTGGCTGGCTTGCAGGAACACTGTGGTGGCTGGCTCGGTGTCACCCTGTTATGGGTGGCTGGCTTGCAAGAACACTGTGGTGGGTGGGTGGCTGGCTTGGTGTCACCCTGTTCTGGGTTGCTGGCTTGCAGGAACACTGTGGTGGCTGGTTGGGTTGCTGTCACCCTGCTATGGGTGGCTGGCTTGCAGGAACACTGTGGTGGCTGGCTGGCTTGGGGTCACCCTGTTATGGGTGGCTGGCTTGCAGGAACACTGTGGTGGGTGACCGGCTTGGTGTCACCCTGTTATGGGTGGCTGGCTTGCAGGAAAACTATGGTGGCTGGCTGGCTGGCTTGGTGATACCCTGTTCTGGGTGGCTGGCTTGGTGTCACCCTGTTCTGGGTGGCTTTGTGTCACCCTGTTCAGGGTGGCTGGCTTGCAGGAACACTGTGGTGGCTGGCTGGCTTGGTGTCACCCTGTTATGGGTGGCTGGCTTGCAAGAACACTGTGGTGGCTGGCTGGCTGGCTTGGTGTCACCCTGTTATGGGTGGCTGGCTTGCAGGAACACTGTGGTGGGTGACCGGCTTGGTGTCACCCTGTTATGGGTGGCTGGCTTGCAGGAAAACTGTGGTGGCTGGCTGGCTGGCTTGGTGATACCCTGTTCTGGGTGGCTGGCTTGGTGTCACCCTGTTCTGGGTGGCTTTGTCACCCTGTTCAGGGTGGCTGGCTTGCAGGAACACTGTGGTGGCTGGCTGGCTTGGTGTCACCCTGTTCTGGGTGGCTGGCTTGCAGGAACACTGGTGGCTGGCTGGCTTGGTGTCACCCTGTTATGGGTGGCTGGCTTGCAAGAACACTGTGGTGGCTGTCTGGCTTGGTGTCACCCTGTTATGGGTGGCTGGCTTGGTGTCACCCTGTTATGGGTGGCTGGCTTGCAGGAACACTGTGGTGGCTGGCTAGCTTGGTGTCACCCTGTTGTGGGTGGCTTGCTTTCTGTAACACTGTGGTGGGTGGGTGGCTGGCTTGCTGTAACACTGTGGTGGGTGGCTGGCTTGGTGTCACCCTGTTCTGGGTGGCTTTGTGTCACCCTGTTCAGGGTGGCTGGCTTGCAGGAACACTGTGGTGGCTGGCTGGCTTGGTGTCACCCTGTTATGGGTGGCTGGCTTGCAAGAACACTGCGGTGGCTGGCTGGCTGGCTGGCTTGGTGTCACCCTGTTATGGGTGGCTGGCTTGCAGGAACACTGTGGTGGGTGACCGGCTTGGTGTCACCCTGTTATGGGTGGCTGGCTTGCAGGAAAACTGTGGTGGCTGGCTGGCTGGCTTGGTGATACCCTGTTCTGGGTGGCTGGCTTGGTGTCACCCTGTTCTGGGTGGCTTTGTCACCCTGTTCAGGGTGGCTGGCTTGCAGGAACACTGTGGTGGCTGGCTGGCTTGGTGTCACCCTGTTCTGGGTGGCTGGCTTGCAGGAACACTGGTGGCTGGCTGGCTTGGTGTCACCCTGTTATGTGTGGCTGGCTTGCAAGAACACTGTGGTGGCTGTCTGGCTTGGTGTCACCCTGTTCTGGGTGGCTGGCTTGCAGGAACACTGTGGTGGCTGGCTAGCTTGGTGTCACCCTGTTGTGGGTGGCTTGCTTGCTGGAACACTGTGGTGGGTGGGTGGCTGGCTTGCTGTAACACTGTGGTGGGTGGCTGGCTTGGGGTCACCCTGTTGTGTGGGTGGCTGGCTTGGTGTCACTCACTCACCCTGGCCTGTTGTGGGTAGCTGGCTTGCTGGAACACTGTGTGGTCACTGGTCATGGTGGCGGGTGGCTGGCTTGGTGTCGTCTGGGTGGCTGGTTTGCTTGCTTGCTGGAAACCCTGTTGTGGGCTGGGTGGCTGGCTGGATGCTGGCCAGCTGGCACCCTGGCCTGTTATGTTGTTGTAGGTCAGATGGCAGGCGGCTGGTGGTTGGCTGAGGCCAGGGCCTGTGGGTGGATGGATGGCTGGCACAGTGACCGGACCGGACTGCAGCTGGCTGTACACAAGGCTGTCTGAGGCATGGGAGGCGGTCTTAAGGCAGAGAATGTGTGCAGTGCGCTTTGAAATTGCATCACGTCTGGGCTGCGCAGGCGTGGGAGGCGGTGTTAGAAGGCAGAACATGTGCGCGCAACATACGCAATGACGTCACGAAAATATCAGCAATATTGGTAAATCCAAAGGCCGATTCCGATATATCGGGGAAAGTGCATATCGGCCCCCAATATATCAGTGTTGCGATAATCAATCTCTAAAAAATATGTATATGTGTATATATATATATATATACATATACATATATAGACACAACCAGACAAATTTTCACCCACGAGTGTCCCTTTTTTTTGCTTGTTTTTTAATTTTGTGTGATTCTGAATTGCTTACTGCCAGAGTGGATTTTAGCTGACAGGGGTGGTTTAATTAGTTTCTACCTGAAAGCTTTGTTCTAATATCCCCACTTTGAGCTTCTTTTGACAGCTGTGCTCTCCGCCATGAATTTTATTGTCCATTTGTACGTGTGCAACTTCAAAATTGTGCAATTTCCATTGCGACTTTGCAGTGCAACTTGATGCGATTGTAATCAACCTTGGATGAGTGCGACTTTGTTGCGACTTTGGCTTTGTGCTCTACAAAGTTGCACACAAGCATATATATCATGCAGGTGCAACTTTTGAGGTGATCACATTGAAGTCCATGGCCCTCAAGTCACATGAAAAATCGGACCAAAGTAGTGCAGGAACTACTTCAAAGTTGCTGCGTCCCACATATACGAATGGTACTCATTGGGAAACATGGCGTGCAACTTGTCATAAGACTTTGGGGTCCAAAGTTGCATTACAAGTTGCACAAGTGTGAAATGGGCCTTATATGCTGTGGGCTCATGCAACTGGTTCACCAAGTTGATTGTGTGTGTGTGTGTGTGTGTGTGTGTGTGTGTGTGTGTGTGTGTGTGTATGTGTGTGTGTATATATATTACAGTATATTTATCTATTGTATTTTTTTACATAATAAATGGTTAGTGGATTACTTTTGATGTAATTTATGACTGATCTTACATTTACTGCAACTCCATCCTTGCATTCTGGGTAGTTGCCTATCATTTACTTGTGCAAAGTGTTCAGTGCACATAGGCCCCAGGGGATATGGGCCCCACTATGCCTTCACACAATGTAAAACAAATGTGAGGAAACAACATTCCAGTTTCCTTCCCTTGTGTCCACAGCAGTTGTCGGTAGGGATGTGTGGTTAGGATGGACTGTAATTGGTATGTCAATCAAAGCCACCTATAGCCCCCCTACTCCCTGCACCAGTTGTTAGCACCCACCCCCTTCCCGGTGTTCCATGAAAAAACCCTACCTGTGAAAATACCCTACCCTCGTCACTTCCTGTGAACCTACGTCACTCAACAGCTGAGCCGCTTCCCACTGCGCATGCGCACAGCTGCGGAGGGTATGGAATTTTCAGGGGGTAGTGTTTTTAACATTACCCATCAGCTGTTGCCGCGTGTACCTTAAATCATCTCTGCTCCAACATTAAATTATCTCCGCTGCAACCCGTCAGACTTCCCTGATCTCAGCTTCAAAATGTAAAAGTGGCGGTGGGTCTATGAAAATATAAATCACGGAGCCGAGATCATGTGGGACTCCGCACCTGCTGATGAATGATGGGCGCCCGCAGGGAAATCTGAGTTAATGTAGTGGCTGCCCATGCGCAGTGGGACGCACGGCTACAGCTGATATATGATGCAGTGTAACGTTAAAAAATACTATCCCATGAAAATTCCCTACCCTCTGCAGCTGTGGGCATGCGCAGTGGGAAGCTGATCAGCTGTTCAATGATGTACGTGCACAGGAAGTGACGAGGGTAGGGAATTTTCACGGGGTAGGGTTTTTTAACTTTACACAGGCATTTCTATTGCAGCTGCCTGTGACAAACCCAGCTGGAGTGGAGACACAAAAGAGGCGGTTAGCATACCTCTGTTTTCCCTCCTGCCTGCATTCTTCATGGTACATAGGTTACTGCAGCTTTAGCTCCCCTCCCCCTTCTCTTATTCCGTAATCCAGTAGGTGTGGCTAAGGTTAGCTGTAATTTAGCCCCGTTTACTGAACCAGATAATAGGAAAAGGGGGAGAAGAGTGAGTACCCCAAGTGCTGTGAAGATGTCGGAAAGAAGAATAGAGTTAAGCTGTGCAATGGAGGACTGTTTTGTACATTCTGTCTCACTACTGACCTCTGAACTCTGCATTACTTCAGTTTGATCCCTGAATCCTGTAGAAAGTGATGCAAAGGTCAGTTGTGATGCAGGGGTTAGTAATAAGTAGATCAGAGATCAGTAGTAAGTGATTTACAGTTCAGAGGTCAATAGTAAGTGATGCAGAGTTCAGGGGTCAGAAATAAGTGATGCAGAATTTAGAAGTGAGTAGTAAGTGATGCAGAGTTCAGAGGTCAGTATTAAGTAGCATGGAGTTCAGGGGTCAGCAGCAAGTGATGCTGAGTTCAGGAGTCAGGAGTTAGTGATGTAGAATTCAGTTTGGCTCCATTCACACCAATGTGTTTTTTTTCATGCTTTTTGCAGAAACGCAGGACATTTTTTTTAAACATGGTTTCTTATGGAACACGTTCACATCAATGCATTTTTGTGCCACTGGATTTTTGGATAGGGTCAGCAACGTTTTTTAAACACAAAACGGTGCTTTTTTTTTTGGTTCAATAGGCTTTAATTGAGAAGCTGCAAAAAAGCATGTAGTGTGTGTTTACTGCGTTTTTGCCACAGGTTTGCCACAATTTGCGTTTTGCTTTTTTAAATTTGCCCAACAACAAATTTTCCCCAAAAAAAAAAAGTATAAAAAACGCAATTAAAAGACGCTCAAAAGAAACATACATAGATTTGAATCGAACCTAAGTAACGCAGAGTTCAGGGGTCAGTAGAAAGCGATGCAGAATTTAGGGATGAGTAGTAAGTGATGCAGACTTCAGAGGTCAGTAATAAATGAGACAGAGTTCAGGGGTCAGCAACAAATGGAGAGTTTAGGGGTCAACAATAAGTGATGCATAGTTAAAAGGACTGTAGTAATTGACACAGAGGTCGTAAGTAACAGAGTTCAAAAGCTAGGAATAAGCAATGCAGAGTTCAGGAGTCAGCAGTGACACAGATTTCAAAGATCAATAGTGAAAGACGCAGAGGTCAGGAGTAGGTGATGCAGAATTCAGGGGTAAGGAGAAGTGATGTAGAGTTTAGGGGTCAGGAGTAAGTGATGCAGAGTTTAGAGGCCAGTAGTAAGTAACACAGTGTTCAGAATTCAGCAATAAGTGACGTAGCATTCAGTGGTCAGGAATAAGTGACACAGGGTTCCACCGAAAGTGACACAGATTTCAGGAGTCAGCAGTAAGTGATGCAGAGTTTAGTAGTCAGCAGTAAGCGATGCAGAGTTTAGGAGTCAGCAGTTAGCGATGCAGAGTTTAGGAGTCAGCAGTTAGCGATGCAGAGTTTAGGAGTCAGCAGTTAGCGATGCAGAGTTTAGGAGTCAGCAGTTAGCGATGCAGAGTTTAGGAGTCAGCAGTTAGCGATGCAGAGTTTAGGAGTCAGCAGTTAGCAATGCACAGTTTAGTAGTCAGCAGTTAGCAATGCAGAGTTTAGGAGTCAGCAGTAAGCGATGTAGAGTTTAGGAGTCAGCAGTAAGCGATGCAGAGCTTAGGAGTCAGCAGTAAGCGATGCAGAGTTTAGGAGTCAGCAGTAAGTGATGCAGAGTTTAGTAGTCAGCAGTTAGCGATGCAGAGCTTAGGAGTCAGCAGTAAGCGATGCAGAGCTTAGGAGTCAGCAGTAAGCGATGCAGAGTTTAGGAGTCAGCAGTAAGTGATGCAGAGTTTAGGAGTCAGCAGTTAGCGATGCAGAGTTTAGGAGTCAGCAGTAAGCGATGCAGAGTTTAGGAGTCAGCAGTAAGCGATGCAGAGTTTAGGAGTCAGCAGTTAGCGATGCAGAGTTTAGGCGTCAGCAGTTAGCGATGCAGAGTTTAGGAGTCAGCAGTTAGCGATGCAGAGTTCAGAGGTCAGTAATAAATTACACAAAGCTTGGAGGTCAGTAGTAAGGGATGCAGAGTTCAGGGGTTTGTAGTAAATTATTTAGAGTTCAGTGGTAAGTGACACAGCATAGCATTCAGGGGTCAGTAGTAAGTGACTCAGAGGTTAGGAGTAAATGACTCAGAGTTCAGGGGTCAGTAGTAAGTGACAAAGAATTCAGAGGTGGTAATGACTCAGGGGTCAGTAATAAGTGATGTAAGAGTTCAGAGGTCAGTGGTAAGGGACACAGAGATCGAGGTCAGTAGTAAGTCGACAACTACTAACCCCTGAACAAGTGCCCTAATGTCTAATGGTGGACCCTGGATCCTCCAATGTACCCCTACAGATGCTGTGCTGTACATTCGTGCCCATAACTGTCTCATTCTTTACTATGTAAGTCAATTGAGACTTTATGTAACAACATCTCTGTAGGCCACACCTAAAATTCAGTAGAAATAGAAACATGTCCATTTTTGACGCTGTGTGTGCTGCATTATTCCATTCACAGTCTAGGGTGTCCAACTTCTAATCTTGCACACAGTGCCACTGCTTTCAAAAAAATGCCCTTGACTCTGAGCCCCCGTTCACACTGGGGCGACCTGTCAGGCGACCTGGTCGCCTGACAGGTCGCCGTAGGTCGCCTGGCATAGAGAAGCTATGGACCCATTCTAATAGGAGCGACACAAGTCGCTCCGACTTAGAAAAAGGGTCCGGAGCTTCTTTGGGGCGACCTGGAGCGACCTGCATTGACTTCAATGTTATGAAGTCCGTGCCGGCCGCTCCGAGGTCGCGGTGCGAGCAGCGCGCCGCGACCTGTGAGGTCGCCCCGGGAAGTCGGATCGCCCCAGTTTGAACGGGGCCTTAGGGTGGTGTTTACAGCAGCAGCCGGGTGTTTGTGTGATTTACCAAGACAATAACAGATATATTTATTTTTTATAATGTGGATGGTTTGTGGTTAACTTTTGATATAATGTATGACCAATTTCACACCTGTGTAATAGAGAAATCTGACAAGGGTTTGATGGTCATCCAGACTTGCGTATATGTTTACCTTAAGGTGGTTTAGAACAACCAGAGTTACTTACCAGGTGTTCTTTGGTAAATCCATCACAGTAAGGTGTGCCATTTTAATGGTTCTGTTTGCTAAGATAATACATTGCAAGATAAAACCTGTCTTGTCTCTATTTGCTGCCTATTCAAATGCTCACACAATATCCCGATACTAGCCAATTTCTACCAAAAACCTACCTGAAGTTTATATTTTGGGAATAATAGGGAATAAAGGAATGGGAGAGGCTCTAGGAATGTGAAGTTATGGCTTTGAAGTGTTTTATGCACTCTTTGTAAAAGATTAAGTATTTCATATTAGTAACAAACTAGCTTGACTTAAGTATGAGCAGTCATTTGTGCCTTGTAATTTCCAAGATCATAACTGCTGTTTAGTGAATCTCTGCCGTTTTCATTTTGCTTAACAGTGAGAAAACACCTGAAAAACAGGAAATGTGTACATCCTTCTAAGTTATCATATGGGTCACTATACGTTCACAAATACAGTAGGTCCTAACCTTGTGGGTTGTATGAAACAGAGGGAGATGGGGTTTCCCCTCAGCTTTATGCCTACGAGTGAAATACATACTCTACACATAAAATGAAGCTGAAGGATTTGAGAATCTTCACAAAGTAAATTGTGTGAAGATTCACTTTAATTATTTAGTCATGTGCAGATGAAATAAATAATATGGATTTTCTTTTCATATCATTAGATGCTTGAAGTGCATATTGACTCTGAATTAAGTTACTAGTAAACAGATTTCTTTTTGCAAACATATCAAAAATGAAAATAATCAGAATTTGTAAATTTATTTTTTCTTACAGACATCTCCCTCTTAAAAATAGGGTGTCACAAAAATAGCATGGGGGTGGGCGCTTCCCTGGGAAACATGTAGCAATGCAACCGAACAAAAAAATAAAAAACGATTTGGCTAGGAGCAGTGAATTTTAAATGCCGAAAGTGGAAGAATAAATATGTGCTATTCCTTTAAATAGCATGCCTGGGGGGTGCCCTAATCCCACTTGTGAAGGAGTGGATCTCTATGATGTACAGAAAGTGCTGCAGCATTTGCCGACAATTTAGACTATATCATTTTTTGTAGCACACCCTACAGCAAGAATGGGGGGAGAATCCGAGGACAGAAGATTTCAACTAAATTGGCAGCAAGCAGTAGAAGGCACACATTGCACTGTCTATGCAAGTGGTATCTGAACTTGCAAAAAGTAGTACAAGAACTACTTTCAAAATCAATGACTGCTCCCATTGCAGAAAATATGGTGCGACTTGTCATATGATTTGAAAATATAAAGTCACGTGACAAGTTGCGCTGGTGTGAACAGGGGGCTGACGGAGGTGAGAGACTGAATGTTTTTTAGAGCTGCTCTGATCTCCAATACCATAAGACAAATGTTGAAGGCTTGGAACTTCCACTTCCCCTGATCGGAAAGGCCTTTTTAGTGAAAGCCATATCCCTGGTGGCTGGTATCAGAGGAAAGGATTCTCTTTGTGCCTGGAACAATGGAATGGTGTCTATATAGGTTTGGGTGGCATAACCACCACCATAGTTAATCCTTCATACAATAGGAGATTGTTATACACTGTACTAGATCTAATTTTTCCATTGAGCTAGAGATTTTACCTGGAATGCCCACATTGTCCAATATGTCTACCTTACCTTGGAAATCAGAGAAGTAAAAGTGCCCAGGAGCATTAGGCATTTGGAATCGTACATCTATTTTGATTGCATTGCTGACTGGACTGAGGTCTGGATATTGAAGATCTTCTCCTGTGGTATTGAACTGAGTTGTTGACAGTATTTAGCAGGGCTTCTTGAAAAATCAGGAGCTGGGTGGGGACTAGATTGGATTTGCACTCGTAGATCAGCCATCTGAAAGTCTGTAAAGCAAGGAAGAGCATCCCCTGGTGTTTCATTAGGTCATCACGGTTCTTGGCCAATAGAAGTATGTAATCTAGGTAATGTTTTAGTCCGAGATCCTTTACTCTTAGATGTGGAGCGAGGGGCAGAAGGACCTTCGTGAATGTCCTTGAAGCAATGACTCTGCAAGACTCTGAAAAATAGGTGTATAAGTTGGAAGGGGTACCCTAGGACCGCAAACCAAAGAAACGTTTGGACTCACAGATGAATAGGGATGAGGAGGCATGCATCAGAAAGATCTACCAACATCATCCAGCCCCCAAATGAACTGAACTATAAACTGGAGAGAATCCATGTGAAAGGATGGTACCTTAATGTGTCTATTGACTCTTCAGGTCTAAAATAGGTCTTAGGTCCCCTGTGTTTTGTTTTACTAGAAAGAGTGGAGAGTAGAAAACAAAGAACCTGTTTTTTTTGGTACTGAGTGAATGGCTTACTTTTAGAAGTAATGTTTGTATATACTAAATTAATATCAGTATTTTTTCTTAAGAGGCTGGAAGATTGGTCTGTATGAATTGGTTCTAAGGAGGAGGATACTTGAAGGTAGAATTCATCTAAGTATCCTTGAAGGTGAACACCTGTGCGAATGCCTGAATATGGCCACTCATTGTGCAGGGCTGGATGGGTCCAACAGTAAAATTTCTTCTTTAGAAATAAGAGGATAACATAGCTCTGGACAAAGATCTGTAGACCTTAATGGAAGCCTCTCTTATGAAGTTGCCTGCTAATTTAAGCTTCTGTATGGAAGCAATTATATAATCTCTGGTGATACATGCCCTGTGTACAACTTCATTATTGTTCTTCCAATAAGAAATATCCCTGGCAACAAATGTATAGCAGGATGGCATGCAGCTTTGAAGGACAGATAAGCCCTTTTGAGGTTTGGATTTGCCTTCCCGTTGAGCAGGTCTTTGAAAAAGCATGTATCCTCCATCAGCAGGGCAACAAGGCAAGCTAGTCTCATTACAGAAGCTTTCACAAAGGTAGAATTGTTGTGACTTCATGTCTCATTTCTTTTAAGGGGTAAAGCCCAGTGAGCCGAATATTTAGACAAGGCTTCTTTCTTTATTTCCACTCTTCTGTGATTAACTACTTTATATCCTCCCATGAAAGGAACTACTAGATTTTTTTTAAATTGAGGAAAGCATCTTCAGACTTTCAAAGGCTCTTTGACTGGATCCTCCCATTTTTAGCCTCTTTTATGGCTGTGACAAATGGATCCACCCAGCTGAAATCCTCTGCGGCAAGGCTCCTCTTCCTGCAAAAGGTCACTGAAATCAGCCCTTGAGGCCTCCTCTGCCAGTTGAGGAGCGGTACCAAGAACAGGCTGTATCCCAGCTCTCTAAAATCTATGATGCAGTCCTGAACTAATTGCGTGATAATAATTTGCATTTTTCATTGAGGTAAGATTGGAATACCAATCTGGAGTCTGAGTAATAGCTGTGGTGACCAAATCCAATGACGGTGGTGTTGTCTATAAGAAGGGGACCTCACAGCAGCATTTTTATGAGGGAGCTAAATTATGTTTAGTCAACACAAAGATCACAATCTCCTTTTTTTATTTAACTTACCCTACACTTACCTTTAAAGGCAGCACTGTCCATCAAAATGCAGAGATGCTGAAAGGCAGGAGAGAGGGAAAAAAGTGTCAGTCATAGTTCAAATAAATAGAAAGGAAATCTGCCAGTAGGGGGCAGAATATACTCCAAGTGAGGCAGAGTGGAGAGACAGGAAACAGCAAGGTTCAGTCAGCAGCATGGCTGTAAAGTAACTTGGTTGCAACAGGGGCAGTATTTTAAATCCTCCGCCATGTGGATGCTCACGCATGTTCAGAAGCACCAGGAGATGTCTGCCATCTTGGCAAGAGAGACCTACAGAGGCTATAGGAAGCAGCGATGGCCAGTTGCACATGCTCAGAAGCTTTTTAGCACAGTGGAAGCCATCATGGAAAAGGAAGGAAAGAGGCAAGGAGTAACAGAGATAAAGGAGAGAGATCATAAAGGGTAGCAGTTATATAACAGTGCTGATTAAAAGCTAGATTCACCTTTTAGGAAAAGACAGGCACATTACTATCTCATCTGGGAAAAAGAGGGTCGGAACCTGGAGCAGCTTAATGCGGACTGCCGCCCAATCCAGGGTTTCAACAAGGTACTGTGCAATAAGTGTTTATGAACTGATCTTGTTCATTGGCCTTCATTGTCACAACCTTTATATTTCTGCACAGACTCTGGACTTTTACAACTAGGAATAACTTTGCTCTTTTTAGATATACTTCACAGATTTAGTTCTCTTATTATCCATATTATTGTTTAGCAGTATATTGTGGTATCATATTTTATAACTAGTACTAATAAACATAAATATACATATATACACTGTATTATGCTTGAAATAGGATTTATAATCTAATATTTATATAGGCAAGCACTGCGTAAACTCTTCTTTCACAGGGTACTTAGTATAGGTGTTAGGAAAGGGGACAGTTTTAAGGCTAGCTAGGTGTAAGTTGGAATTCTACTTTAAGGGGAGGTCTCAAGCTGCTGTTAGGTTTAATTTTATTTTTCTATGCTCCAGACACTTTAATATTTTAAAAAATCCTGGTAATGTCTCTGTAATTTCACAATTTTTTCACCATTTTAGCTCCCAATTCCAACCTGTATATGCCTTTCTGACAAGAGCAACTTTTACACTTCAGCTATGAGGCTATTGATTCAGCAAAAACTCATTACCTAAAGCAGATCTTCACGCTCTTCTATCGCCTACCATTTTTTTTTCTCCCCATCCCTTTACATAGTTGGACAGCAAAAACCTTTTTGGAGGGTTAACAGACTTTCCTGCAAGACCTAGTCCCACTTGCTGCTTTCTTGCCTAGGCAACCCCACCCCACAGCCACCTCCTGGGATACCAACATTACAGGCTTTGTGGCAATCATTTGCCTCACTATGTATGTGCTGGGGACCCTTTGGCTCAAAGAACCCAGAAGAAACAGCTGGCTGGCTACCTGATAATGTAAGATCAGAAGATGGGGACACAGGGCCTGGTGTTCTGAGACACAAGATGGGTGGGTATATATTTTTTTTTTTTTTTTCGTTTTTTTTTGTAAACAACCCAGGGTTCAAGGTAAGAAGGTGAACAAAAATAAAAAAAAAAACTGTAAAGGGGGAGAACCATGGCTTTTCCCCCTCCGGCTTCCCTGCCTCCTTTTTATTTATTCAATTTTATTTTTCCCCTCTCTCCCTTTTCTCCGCCATCCTCTCTCCACTAGTCTTACCCTTCTATTCATTCACTAATCCATTAAAAAGCCTTGTATGCCCCAGAACATTATGAGTGACTGACGGAACAATTATTCTGAGTAATGTAGTTTAAAAGTTTCACAATCCTAGCTCTTTACTGTACCACAGATTTGTCTATGTTTATCTGCATTGTCTTAATTTTGTATGCCACTGCTCATTTCCAGTTTTATTGCCTTTTGTCACTGTGTATCTTCCACCCGACTCCCCTGCTGGCATGGCTCTTGTCTATTTAAGGGCTTCTTTAGCTCCCTGCTAGGCCCCCAACCTGGGGATTGGCTAAAGGCCCTTAAAATATTCAAAGGAAACCCCTCCTAGTTTCTACCCACTATTTTTAGAACGTTCTCCAACATTCTAGAAACAGGGGGAGGCACTAGAGAGCTGCCAGGATGAGTCATCTAGCCCTGGCCTCTAAAAATCCTGACCCAGATTCAGTGACTTGGTTTGGTTCTGAGATGGTTTATCCCTGGGCCAAGCTATAGTTTGCCTACTCTTACTTCTAGTAGCACACACTAGAGGGTGCTACATGTTTTTGGCTTTTTTTTGCAATTATTATTATTTTTTTTATATTCTATTCTATCTACTATGCAGTTTAAAGACAAGATTATTCTAGTACAAAACATTTTCAGCAGTTTTTTTATCTTATATTATTAGTTATTATATATAAACATTTAATTATATATAAAAAAAAAAATATTTTATAATATTTAAAATTATATATAAAAAAGTGCACTTTTTTTAACCACTTCCGGGCCGCCTGCCGCATATATACTGCAGAAGGGCAGCCCGGCTGCGCAAAATCATGTACATGTATGTGATTTTGTGCAGAAGATGTCGGGGGGCGTGCGCTGCTCCCGCTGTGATTGGGCACAGTGGGAGCCGATCGGCGGGTCCCGGCGGACATCGCAGCCATCGGCGGAAGGACAGAACGGTTATCTGCCTATGTAAACAAGGCAGACCGCTGTTCTGCCACAGAGGAAGAGAGAGATCTTTTGTTTTAGCTAAGCTGAAACACAGATCTCTCTTTTCCTCTAGTCGCACAGGTGTCAAACTGGCGGCCCTCCAGCTGTTGCAGAATTACAAGTCCTATGAAGTATTGCAAGGCTGACAGTTACAAGCATGACGCCCACAGGCAGAGGCATGATAGTTCCGCAACAGCTGGAGGGCCGCCAGTTTGACAGCTCTACATCTAGTGCATCCACTCCCCCTACAGTTAGAAAGCACCCCCTAGGAGCACACTTAACCCCTTGATCCCCCAAAGTGTTAACCCCTTCCCTGCCAGTGTCATTTATATAGTAACCGTGCATTTTTTTTAACACTGATCACTCTACTGGTGCCGCTGGTCCCAAAAAGTGTCACTTAGTGTAAGATTTGTCGGCCACAATGTCGCAGTCCCGCTAAAAATCGCTGAACGCCCCAATTACTAGTAAAAACAATAAATAAAAAAGAAAAATTCCATAAATCTATCCCATAATTTGTAGATGCTATAACTTTTGTGCAAACCAATCAATATACACCTATTAGGATTTTTACCAAAAATATGTAGCATAATATATATTGGCCTAAATTGATGAAAAAATAGATTTTTATATAAAACTTACCATAAAATCCTTTTCTCTGAAGTTCATGGACAGACGCAGCTCTTCCTATTCATAGACTCATAGGGTTATGCTCTTCCTTGTAGGGATAGACACTAGGCGGGAAAAAAAACTTGTCCACGCTTATGGGGGCTGTCACAGCAGGTATAACCCCTCAGGCTCTGCTATTCTCAAACAGTTTGGTTGCAAGCAGTGTTAGAAACAAAACCTTAACTCAGAAATAAAGGGGCTGGGGCTGCGTCTGTCGATGAACTTCAGGAGAAAAGGATATTAAGGTAAGTTC
Organism: Pelophylax lessonae; assembly: GCF_965119305.1. Lineage (NCBI taxonomy): Eukaryota > Metazoa > Chordata > Amphibia > Anura > Ranidae > Pelophylax > Pelophylax lessonae. The sequence goes on along the minus strand of NC_138768.1, from coordinate 630,226,666 downwards.
TTACAAAAATCCAGTTTTCTCTATCGTTCATCGACAGATGCAGCTCTTCCTATTCATAGACACATAGGGATGTCCCAAAGCAGTATATCATGAGGAGTGGGAATAAGACAGAAACATAAAACAAAATTCCCCAATGGCCAAAGTAGCCAACCAGGTAAAATGGAGCTCACCCGGAAACAATAAATCCCTCAAAGAGAAACAAAAATAATTATCTTTTAAACTGCAGCCCGCAAAACTTTGCGGCCAAAAGAAGCATCCGCGGATGCCAACACATCTACTTTGTAGAATTGAGTGAACGTATGCACAGACGACCAAGTGGGCGCCTTGCAAACTTGTAAAACCAATGATGATGAAACCCAAGAGGAACTCAGCGCTTTCGTAGAGTGAGCCTTCACTGGGAAAGGAAGAACCTGCCTGATCCATCTGGAAATGGTCGCAGTAGATGCAGCCATACCCTTACGAGGTCCATCAGAAAGGACAAAAGGAGCGTCTGATTTTTGAAAGGACTCAGTGGTCTGTAACTAGACCCTGATTGCCCGAACCACAGCCAAAGAATGCAAAGCATGCTCCTTCGGATGCTGAGGTTTACGACAAAGTGAAGGCACCACAATGTCTTCATTCAGATGAAAATCAGAAACAACCTTAGGAAGGAACGATTAATAAGGTCAAAGTACCACCTTATCTATATGTGAAAAGTACGATTTCCACATACGATGATACATCTTCCTGGGAGATGACTTCCTGGCCTTCAATAGCATAGGAATCACAGAGGCAGAATGACCTCTATCTCTCAACACCCGGCTTTCAACAGCCATGCTGTTAAAGCCAGCGACTGTAAAGCAGGATGAAAGATTGGGCATTGAGACAGCAGATCTTCCCTGAGCATCGGAGACCAACCTTACCAGATCTGCGTACCAGGATCGGCGAGGCCAGTCTGGGGCCACTTGAATGACCAGCATTCTCCCCCCCCCCCCAACCTGCGTAAAAGTCTCGCCAGGAGATTCAAAGTATGGAAAGATAGACTTTAACATCTGACCTGCTACCACGTATAAATGGCGGGACAAGGATTCCACCCATCTATCCACGGGATCCGTAAAAGTTGGAGACTCTTCCAGCGGTACCAGAGTCACTTTTTTTAACCTGGCCACCGGAAAGTCCACATTTGGTGGTACACTCCACCTAGTGGAGACTGCTTCTGCAAATGGGTAACGGCGTGCAAAACTCTTAGGCACCACCATGTGCTTAATGCATTGCCATTATTCATCCACAATAGTGTGAAAAAATTCTGGACAAGGGAACACCTTGCTTGACTTATGGGATTTTCGGGAGCCAAAAAACACTTGCGTACCCGGTGCTGTGGGTTCATCAGCCCTTTTTAAAGTTTCCCGCACGGAAACTATCAGGGCTTCCACCAATGTGCATTCCCGCGCGGGGGCTGATGAGGACAGGTTCTCTTTACCATCAGAATGCGAAGACACCGACCCCCCCCCTCAAGGTGGTCTGTGTCTGTGGTGACCATATCTATCTCAGAGCCTGAGGACCCTGCCGATGGAGGTGAGGGCGGAGGACGTTTGCAGCTGGCAACATCAGAACACACAAATTCCACTTTTGACATCAGGCTTTGCAAAAAAACTGCTATTTCTGGCTGCAACTGTGAACCGGAGGGTCCCGCAATCGTTTCCAGGGGGTCTGCAGGTGGAATTTTATCCTGCAACTCCATTTGCAAATATTTTTTTGTGTATGCCCCTTTAAGACCGCAAAAAATGCGGACCCACCGCTAATACAGCGGACCCCCGACCCTGATAAGTATATTATATATAGTATAATAGCAGAGCAGGAGGGAGAAAAAACCTACAGGGAGCCCCTAGAAAACTTTACCAGCGTCCAGCGAAAAAACTTTCAGTCTGATTAGTGTAGAAAACGAAAGTAACACTGAGCTGCACAGGAAAAGGAAGAAGCTCTGCCTCTATCATGAAAAAAGCCTGCTGCATGTCTGTCCAGCCCACGAACCTCAAGAAAATGACCGCAATACATTCTCAATGGGGAAATACATAAAATGGAAAAAAGGAGAAAGGTGTGACTTTAAATGAAACATATAATATATATATATCTCCATCCCTGTTTAATTGTATATAAGGAGGGTTTTTTTTGGGACTTTAAATGAGGTATGCTCAGCATGGCTAAGTAATGAGTCCAAAAGTGGAAAATAGTAAAAACAGTACAACAGCATAATGATATTATTTGATAGCTGACATAAAAACACAGTATGTCCATCCATCTTGTGAAAACAATAAATAACAGAATCACATTGATCCATGTAAAAAACAGATATATATTACATGTTAGCACACACATGCCAACAAGCTGCACACCAACATAGCACATTGTGTCCAATGGTGGTAAGACATAAATCCATGTTGGAAAAAGATCATGAAAAATCCGGGTAATAAGTAAAAGAAAAGTAAATGAATTGTATAGAACTGTAATGGTGCATCCAAATATGACCGACACGTTTCATGGTTAAAAAACCCTTCCTCAGGGGTAGATGCATCCAAATCTATAAAACAAAGCATAAATATGTAAATAAATATTGTACCCAAAATATAAAAGAATATGTCAGGAAAGAATAGGTAGGCCAGGGGGGAGGAGGAGGGAGGAGAACCCAAGCCCTCACCCCAAAAAAATACTCGACTTGGGGACCCCATGCTGCATAGAGAAGTAGGGGTGATGGTTCAATGGACTTCCTTACTGAAAATAAACAATGCGACTAAGTCAATAATAGTGATAATAGTAGATAATCGTGAGGATGCATCACCAGTGTGAGAGCCTCTATAAAGGGAAGGATAGGACATGGGTGTGCAGTAAGAGATAGTCTGAAGATAGCCCAGTACCAGTGGCAGGTCCATGTGGTGCTGGTGGATGTAAGGAGCCCTCTATTTGGGCGGTCAGGGTGTAATACCTCTGATATTTCCATTATATTTGAATATATACAATACACTTTGGGAACTACCTGCCTCATTAATATAGCGGGCGAGATGGAGGCCCAATTAATACTGATCTAGAATGCCAGAGGAATATTTCCATCACAAGTATATTATGGGTACACTGTCGATACTTAAGGCACTGACTGTAACCTTTTCCTTAACTGCATAATTGCAGTGAATCCTACGCATGCTTTTCCTGTATATCCTCTTCGATGATCTGTCCCTCAACGCATGTGTCCACTCAGGTCTCTGTCGTAGCGGGAAATATCGGTCTGCTGTGGTCTCTCTGACCCTGAGGAAGCCTTGTTGCGAATCGCGTTGGCTTACTGGGGACCCTAGACCGTGCTATATATAGAGACCATACCATCTTTTTGATACACAGTATCTGCATTCCCTTTGGGAATATATTTTTACACATGCGGTTTTTCTTTTATATTTTCCATTTGATATATGTCTATATGATATATATGTTTTTTTATATACATGTACAATAAAGAGTCGATTTTTTATATAATTGAGATCCTCCTCTTTCCACCAGTCTATACAAAGCCCCATCTTTTCTTTCCTAGTAATAGTTCCAATATAGTCAAGGGGTTTAGACTACCCACCACTGGAATTTGGATTTATACCAGTGTATATAGATTTGATAGAGAGAGGAATAAGGCATGGGTGTGCAGTGAAACATAGTACAAAAGTGTCCAAAAGTTTCCAGATAGAAATGCTTACTTAGTATGACTACGTGGACAGATTTAAAGTCCAAATATACAGGATCAAAGGGAAGTGCTGCCATCAAGACGCACCATTACAGCTCTATACATATCATTTACTTTTGTTTTTACTTATTACCCTGATTTTTCATTATCTTTTTCCAACATGCATTTATGTCTTACCACCATTGGACGCAATGTGCTATGTTGGTGTGCAGCTTCTTGGCATGTGTGTGCTAACATGTCATATATATCTGTCTTTTACATGGATCAATGTGATTCTGTTATTTATTGTTTTCACAAGATGGATGGACATACTGTGTTTTTATGTCAGCTATTAATCAATATCATTATGCTGTTGTACTGTTTTTACTATTTTCTATGTCAAATAAACGGTTATATTGTCCATTTTTTGACTCATCGCTTAGCCATGCTGAGCATGCCTCATTTTAAAGTCCCAAAAAAACCCTCCTTATATACAAATACATAAAATGGCTGCCCATACAAACTAATGGGAACACAAAGATTATGAACCACAACAAAATGGCGGCCCACACGTGCGCCATGTGGTTTCTGGGACCCCCGGGAAGGGTCCCAAAATAGAAAGCATCAAAAGGGTCCCTAATCATGGATTCACTCAGGACATCCACCCTCATCAAATAAGCGCCAAAGCGGCCGCATTATTTACGCCCCCCCCCCCCCAGGGTAAAAACCTGCTAGGGGAGGGAAAATGCCGAATCAGTTGTAATGTTGGAATGTAAACATCCCTTGTAATAGAAATAGGCATGACAGGTCCTCTTTATTGTGAGATCTGGGGTCAAAAAGACCTCATAACTACACTAAAAAGAAAAAAAAAAACAGTTGCTAGGCAACAACGTTTGACATCGCTCCGGTCCTCCAAGACCATAGAGTCAAGTGAGGGCCATCTTGCCCTCCCTCGACTTCCTATCTCTGAGGATCCGGGACCGGATCGTTTTTGTAAAGGATCAACCTGCACCCAACCGGGCACCTCCATTGACGGATACTCCTAGTGCTTCCCGAGGGCTCCAAGCACTCCATCAGACCCCACGAACCGCCGCAGCTTGGTTAGGGTCTCGCCATCTCTTACCCACCCCGGACCTACGACAAGGCTCCAGGTTCCCGTGGGTGAACCTCTCTTTCCCCAGAGAGGCTCTATCTCTATCAATCTATCTAAGTTATCTATCTGCAGCCACAACCCTGGTATTTAGCGTCAAAGGACCAACGTAAAACTGCGGCGGGCGGTTGGTAAGTATTTTTGCTCAATTTGAAAATAACACATCTGTTACAGGGATAGAAACCTTTAAAGCCTCCCAACAAAATTATTTTTGGTTTGGGGGGGGGGGGTCTATCACATTGTGGACCAGCTTGTTCCTTAAATTCTGAGCTCTTCTAAAGATGACCTCCTTAATTTCTTTTAAGGCATGGTCTTTTTGCAAGATATCTCCTCTTAATAATCGGCTTGATCTGGTATGCTTAAGTGGAAAAAGAAGTGATGAATGGGCATGCCATTTTCCTCTTATCAATCCCTGACTTACTCTTATCCAACAGTGTTCTCCTGTCCATCTTACCAACCTCCTCTATCACCATATCAATGGTATCCTGATCATATCCCTTCTCTAGGAACCTCTTTTTAAGTATTAAGTATTTAAGTATTGCACTCTGTTCAACATAATCTTCTGGAGATGTGCAATTCCTCTTAATTCTCATAATCTGTCCTTTTGGGATATTCTGGAGCCATGGTGAATAATGACAACTGGTGATCAGGATGTAACTGTTTCTGTCTGTTATCTTGAAAAACGTTTTAGCTTCTAGTTTACCCTCCTTGACCTCTATGGTAGGGTCCAAGAAGTCTATTTTCTGTCCATTTGTATTCAGTTCACTCATAAAAACATCCAGTGAGGAGGCATCGCCTTTCCAGATGAACAGAATTTTGTCTATAAATCTCTTATAGAATGCTAAACCTTCCCATTGCCAATTATAAATTGCATCTCTCTCCTAGTAGGACATAAATAAATTAGCTAGGCTAGGGGCAAATGTTCCCCCCTAGGAACCCCCCTTTGTTGAAGGTTAAATCTATTCTGGAACCAGCAAAAATTATGAGACGTAGCAAATATCAATAATTCCAGGATAAACTTCCTCTGCCTGAGGTTAATAGTCACATCCTGGCGGAAATAGTACTTAACTGCCCTTAGACCATCCTCATGCTTTATATTAGTGTACTCATTCACCTATTTTGGAGGTTAGTGACCCAATACCACTTATGATAGGTCTGCCTGGTGGATTTTGCTTGTCCTTGTGAATCTTGGGCAGACAATACATGACTGGTGTTCTTGGACCTACCCGAATCAAAAATGTATTTTCCTTTTTTGTCAGAATCCCAAGTGTGTTACCTTTTTACTGATTTTAGACCTTCCAATTCTTTCAGATAATCTTTAGTGGGGTTCCTTTGGAGAGGTAGATGGGTGTCTCTATCCTTGAGGATATCATACATCTGCTTAATATATTGTTCTTTGTTCAACACAACAATACCCCCACCTTTGTCTGCAGGCCTTATAATAGGATCTCTCCCACTCTGGTTTCTTAAGAACAGAAGAAAACATCCTCTCTTCATAAGTCCTTTGAACATTGATTTTTTTTCTAGATCTTGAATCACTCTATCTCGAAAGACCAATATAATAGAGTTGGTGATAGGGGGGTTAAAGAGCGAAGCATTCTTGAGTTGAGGTTAGTATGTTTGTATTGGGAGGAGAACTGAGCTTGAATATGTATAGGATTTTGCATATAGTGTCTTTTAATGCTTAAAGCGGAGTTCCACCCTAAAAAAAAACTTTGCAGCATCAGTTAACATAACAAAACTCGAACTTCACTAAAAACTTGTTTTTAATGAAAATAAATGTACCTTCCTTCCTCTTCCTCCTTGTGCGGGCGTGGCCCCCGACGTCACTTCCTCCTGTGCATTGCATCCTGGGAGATGAGCGTCATCAATCAACACATGCGCTGTAGATTGCGATCGGCATTCTGGGTAGCCAGGTACCCCGGAAGAAGGACACATCGGGGGACACCACGGCTTCAGATACCCACACTGGAGATGACCGCGCTCTGCAATCAATTTTAAAGGTAAGTATTTATCTTTATTCTATAACTGTAATGACCTGTAATGTGGGGTTAGTGTTAGGGTAATTGGGGATAGCTTAGGATTAGGGGGGTATTTTTAGGTAAAAAATGTGTATGTGGCTGGAACTCCGCTTTAATTGTCTAACAAACTTGTTTAAGTCTATAAACGTTTGGAATTTGTTTAATTTCTTTTTGGTTGCAAATTTAAGACCCCTATTCAAGAAAAAAAGTTCCTCCTTGTTCAGTGTTGCCGAACTTAGATTAAAAATGCCTTGGTTTAGTGCCTGATCTTCCGTTTTTTGGGATCTATTTGTCCTCTTCTCTTTCCTCCCGTGTTCCTCTTTCTGTCTCCTCGTATCCCTAAAAAATGGCCATTCTGGTTGTTGTTTGTGGGTGGTTGTGGACCTGAATTTCTATATGGTTGTTGGAAACTTTGATTCCTCCCTTCATTATAATTCCTATAATCTGGTGTGGTATAATTATGATTACTATGACTTCTCCGACCTGTTGGCCTCCAGCGTAGGTTGGAGTTTTTATTCATATTACTTTTAGTATCATTCCTATTGTTAGCCCACCCTACCTTCCTTGGTGTATTTTGATAAGAATTATAATAAGGTTTGGGCCTTGGTTGATGGTATGACTGTGTCCCCCTATACAGATGGTTGTTGTGGATGTTCAAAGATATAATTAGCCCCATACCCTTCCTCTCTAGAACTAGTGAGAGGTTGGAAGCGATTACTCATGGGTTTACCAGGTGCAACTTGCTGATCTCCAGTGTAATATCCATTATAGCCACCAGAGGAATAATTCAAAATTATTAGTCCTAGGTTTCTTATTGTTGTTTTTCTTTTTTTACTTTCTGGCCGAGACCCAAGTATTGAAGGTCCTGCAGCCTCCGTCCCAGGAGGCTCTATATTACCTTCAGTGTTATTATCCTCCGTAATCACCTGCCATTTACATACAACACCATCCTTAATGTCCCTGTTATACTTTTTTCTTTTTAAATTTCTGTTTTTTTTCTGTGGTGTATAATATTTTACTGAGTTTTTCTGATTCTTTCATATATTCCTCTTTGTCCTTAAATGGTATTCATTTTTCTCTAGTGGCATTGATTTCTGTATCTAATCTCGCTATTTTTTTTTTTCTAGAAGATCTATACCTGCTTCATTAAAAATAATTGTACCACTCCTTCTCATCACCCAGACCATCCTGCTCTGGGGGTAAGTCCCATCTAAGGGACCTGGGTACAATCCTTTCAGTAATGTAATGTTCTAGCAATGAAATGTCCCATGACACTCTAATTCCAGATGTCATGATATTTTTGAGGTGAATGAACATTCCATGTAGTTCACCACAATTATCATCCTCAATAAATACCTCATCTTCATCGAGGACCCTCATTTTTTTAATTTCAAACACATGCATTATAAGTGGATAAAATGCTGCTGGATCTAATGGTGTCAAAAACAGATAACAGATAAATAAAAAACATCTGCGCAAAACTAAAAATAAAAAAAAAAGGCAGCTTGCAAAAAGACACAGTTCCTTAACATCAAAAAGAAGAAAATTGCAGTGCCCCAAATAAATAAGTCACTTAGCTTGAAAAAACCAAAGAGAGCTAAAGTAATTTAGGTCTTCCAAACATAATATTGCGGCTGTCCAGTGGATAACCGATGGGTTCATAAATCCTCTGAGTCACTCAAAATTGGAACATGTAACAGAACATAAAGTCCAACATAGCGTGACTCCGTTGAGAATCACCCAAAGACAAGTTATAGGGGAGGGTCACACCCGCGATGGAGAAAAACACTTTAGTGCTGGTATGGTGATAATATCTTCCTCCTTCCTCCACGCAGTGCACACTCACCAACTGCTGGCATATAATCAGCATATAGGGAACGAGGAAACCCACACTCTGAAAACTCCTCTCCTCGGGCACACTCCAACGGATGACAGCACTCCCACATGTCATACAAAGAAGACCGGTGATTAAAACCCAATTCCGTTTATTTAGAATAAATCAAATGAACACAGTTCACTCACATCAGTCACACCGCTGTTACAAGCACATCAGTGGCGCAAAAGCAAACACGCCCAACGCATTTCCAACCAATATTGATCATCAAGGGGCCTTTATAGTCTGTCTTCATTGGGCCTTATATATACACTCTACAGCTGCTCCAGACTCGTGATCGAGGTCCAGAACCAACACCACTCCGAAACAGATCATCTCCCACCCGGGATGGGGGTGCTGTTAGCCAAGGGGAAGCTGCGACTCAGGGTATTCCAGGTTGTTTGCGTCCCGGTCGAGACAATCCACTTGCAGGCTCGTCCCCATCCATCAGGGCACTGTCGTGGCGAGGCCTAGTTCTGGACTATAACCTGCTCTCGCTCGCTGGCCAGGCTGGGAGACCTTAAGGATCTAGATTATGCAGTGCAAATACCAGCCAGCTGTTGCTTGTAGTTCCTCTAGATCTTGGTCCTCAGGAACTAACCAGTTAAAATAAAATAAAAAAAAAATCACAAACTTTCCCTGTTACAGTTAAGACCGAAGTCCCAGCAGGGAGCTAGGTCCTATCCTTGACACTAAGCAGAACAAAATTGTTTGAGAATAGCAGAGCCTGAGGGGTTATGCCTGCTGGGACAGCCCCCATAGGCGTGGGCATTTTTTTTCTGCCTAGTGTCTATCCCTAGAAGGAGGGGCATAACCCTATGAGTCTATGAATAGGAAGACCTGCATCTGTCGATGAACGATAGAGAAAATAAGTATTTGATCCCCTGTTAATCAGCAAGGTTTCTGGCTCCCAGGTAAATAGCTGAGATTAGGAGCACTCTCTTAAAGATCTCAAGGCAGCTGGGACCATAGTCCCCATGAAAACAATAAGTAACATACTACACCGTTAAGGGCTAAAATCCTGCAGCGCCTGCAAGGTCCCCCTGCTCAAGAAAGCACATATACAGGCCCATCTGAAGTTCGCTAATGAATATCTGAATGATTCAGCAGAGAACTGGGTGAAAGTGTTGTGGTTAGATGATACCAAAATTGAGCTCTTTGACATCAACTCAACTCGCTGTGTTTGGAGAAGGAGGAATTCTGCCCATGACCCCCAAGAACACCATACCCATCGTCAAACATGGAGGTGGAAACATAATGGTTTGGGGGTGCTTTTCTGCATTAGCAAAATGTCTGTTTTTAGGTATAGAAAATACATTATATTCCTTTATTATAGTTTTGAAACATGGAATGGTTAAAAAAAAAAAAAAACTTTTTGGGAATATACTGTTTCTCTGTTAGGAACATAACTAGAGGGAAAAATGAAGGAAACTTTTTGTCATTAAAGCTTTTTATACATTCACAACACTGAAGATCTAGGAGTACATTTTTGCCCTTTGTAAGGTATTAGTTTTCTGCCTACACATTTCCCATTGTGATGAAGAAATCATGTTACGCAAAAATGCATGGAACAATTTTTTTTTTTTTTTTTTTTTTTTTTTTTTGCGGTGAGCTAATTGAAATGTATTGACATGTACAAATACTGCTGAATATGTTGAAAATAGGGGATAAAAGAGAATGATAAAAAGACTATCACTGTGATTAGTTTATGATACTGATACTATAGCAGCTATGATCTAACTGCAAACATCTACCAAAATTTCCTGGCACTATGCCTGGGTCATTACACATTACATATTTTTGTTATTTTCTCATTTATTTTACATTTAGCTTGGGTGATAAACATCCAGTTTCTTCAGATTCTGCCACATTATGTGTTAGTCTGGTCCATCCACTTGACTGATCTGACTGCTGATCTATTTTCGCTAATTCCTTTTGATACTTTTCAGTGATAAGAAACGTTATCTCTGCCTTTAGGATTCAACGTCACACAGCTTTTTACATTTGCTGCAAATAAAAAATGCCATCTGCTTGTTAATCTGTTTATCTACTTCACTGTACAATCAAATAACCCCAAGTATGATCCAACCACAAGATGTTTTATTGCTTTTTGTATGCATATGCTTTTTTTCCTGCACTATGAAGCATGTAACCACAAAAAGCTCAAACTGATTTCCCTTGTACTGCTGCATAGAACAAACAAGCATGTGGTAATCCCCAAAACCATATTTCTAATTTAGAAGGTGGGTTGCGTATGGAGGAGGAATTTTCTGACTAAGTCAGGACCGATTTCTTATGTTATAGAACTATCTTTTAAAATCTAGGAAAAAATAAACTTTTAGTATTAAATGATACCAGTGCATTTAAAACAAATAAATAAAATGGATACTTAAAACCACAGAGCATTAGAGGCAAGGACTGACAGATCTGCTGCTTTCTGGAGCCAATATTGTTTATGATGAGTAAAGACCCAGCTACGTCCCTTTCGCACCTGAGTAAATTTGAACAGTTTGATTTTAGCAACAGAGTCCTTTTAGGTGCCCGTTCACATATATTGCGGTGACTGGTATTTTCCTGCTCTGGAAGAAAGTCATTCAGCACTAAGGCTGGGGATCCTCAAATTTCGGCCCTCCACCTGTTGCTGAACTACACATCCCAAGAGGCAATGTAAAACTCTGACATTCACAGACATGATGGGAACTGTAGTTCCTAAAAAACTGGAGGGCCATAGTTTGAAGACCCATGACAAAGGCACATAAAAAACAATTTGTTTTCTACTTGCCCTGTTCCCAGTGAGCTGCGGTATAATGAAAACATGCTGCATTTTATCACAGTGTATAGGAGGGCACTGCATGTCATTGTAAGCAGCGTAATGCACCAAGCTTCTATACAGTGACATTAATCACGTGTTACTTTTATGCACTTCAATTAAAGTTCATATAAAAGGGGGGCGTGGCCAAGATGGAGACCTGAGCGGTTGCACTTGCCGGAGCTCTGCTGAACCTTCTGTCCCTTCTGCCGGCTATTCTTCTCCTGCAGCTCCCGGACCTGTACTGTCCCACCATCCATGCGCAGGAGGTCTGCGGGGACCACGGGGAGGGGAAAAAAGTTGAAGTTTCCGACCATTTTGGAGGATTCTTCCCCCGACGGTTTCAAGCAGGTCAGTGGCGGGAAGGCTGCTCCCTCGCTCCAATATGGCGTCACAGACTGATCCGGACATGCAGGCTTCCTCCTCGCAGCTGCGACTGGAGGATGTCATGGCCGCTATTGCTACCTGCCAGTCTGCCCTCACCTCTAAAATCGAGGCAGTGCAGCTGGATGTGGGGATCATTCGGCAGGACATGGACAAACTGCGCTCGCGCCTGTCCATGGCAGAGCAGCGCCTGGGCCAGACCGAGGATCTGGTTGGGGATCATACCGGAGAACCGTAACAGGCGCAACAACCTTCGCATTGTGGGGCTGCCTGAGGGGGTGGAGGGGGCTAACCCGACGCTCTTTGTTGAGGAACTGTTCCGGTCCCTGCTCCCTGAAGCCCGCTTCTCTCCCTTCTATACTGTGGAGAGAGCCCATCGTGTCCCACCTAAGCCGGGCCCCCCCGGGGCCCCCCCTCGCACACTGATCCTGCGCCTGCTTAATTTCCGGGACAGGGATGAGGTGATCCGGGCTGCTAGACTGAAGGGGGCCTTATCCTACCAGAATACCAAGCTCCTCATCTTCCCGGACTACTCCGTTGAGACTCAGAAGCTCCGGAAATCCTTTGACTCTGTTAAAGCCGCTCTCCGGACCCGTGGCATCAAATATAGTGTGCTGTTTCCCGCTCGCCTCCGAGTCCAAGATGGGGAGGCGGTCCGTTTCTTTGTGAACCCTTCGGATGTGTCTGCCTGGATGGATACCCTGCCACCGCAGCGTTGATGGCCTCTGGTGCTGTCCTGGATGATCAGCCTGTGGTTCTCCCTGAGAGTCCTGCCATTTGGACCTTGGGGAGGGAAAAAAGTTCTTACCTACGGTTGTTTGCAATGTTTCTCTAAGTGTGTGCCCCTGGGACTCCAGGAGACTGTGCTGCTACTATTTGTTCCTATCCTATGCGTTCCTGTCTGGCTCCTGTTGCGGTACCCCAGTACATTTGCTGTCTCAGGGTTGGAATGTCTGGCTACACCTGAATTGCTGGAACATTTTACTGTACAGGACCCTGCGTGGACTATTGGGTTATTATTTTTTTTCCCTTTTTTCTGTTTTATTTTATCCTGGGCCTTCTTCTGCACCCTTGAGCGGGGTGGAGGGGTGGGTCTCTCCCCATTTTTGGTACTGGTACATTTTGGCGGGGGGAAATTGCTGTTGACTTGACTGGTGATCCTACTTTTTCAGCATCTCTGCTGCATGGACCGCTGCTCCTTCGGGAAAGATCTCATATGGTGATCGCCCCTCCCGATGGTTGTGCGGTTGCACGGTTTGGGGAACTATGCTCACCAAGATTGGGTTGGTGTTGCGGGGTGGGGGGTGGGGGGCTATTTTTGTGTCCTATGCAAGTTTTGGGGGTTTGTTGCTTTTGTTTTTTTCTTTTGTTTACTTATGTTGGGAGTGCTACTGTACGGATTTGCAGGTGGTGGGAGATGTTGGCTGTATGCATGTGTGTGGTGATCTATCCGGTGGGGGTGTCCGTCGGCGGGGGGTCTCCGTGGCGGGGAGGTTGTCTCTCTGCTGGGGGGGCCGCCTGGGGCCGGGCACCGCCACTTCCACATAATGTTTTGACCATGCGATGTCCTCTATAAAGGTTATTTCGTGGAATGTTAGGGGGCTCAATGCTGCTGTTAAGAGATCTCTGGTTTTTCGGTTTCTGCAGCAGCATTCTCCTCATATTTGTGTATTGCAGGAGACACACTTACACGGTTCGAGGGTGCGCAGCCTTGGTAGACCCTGGGTGGGACCCCAATACCATGCAACCTACTCATCCTATGCTAGAGGGGTTAGTATTTTGATACGTAAGTCCCTTCCCTTCCATGTCCTGGAGGTTAAAACTGACCCGAGTGGTAGGTATGTGGTGATTCATGCTAGGATCTATGATGTTCCCTTAGTACTAGTGGGGCTGTATTTACCCCCCCCCCCCTGCCTCCGTCCAACTTCTCTACTCCCTTATGGAGACGCTTTTGCAATTTGACACTCCTAATATTCTGCTGTTGGGGGACTTTAACCTGGTGCTCTCCCCTGGCCTGGATCGGCTGCATGCTGCGGGGCGGGACTCCCCGGACCTCCCGCGCTGGGCCGAGGCGTTTGCCTTAACGGAGGTCTGGCACTTTCTGCATCCGACGGATAGGGCCTATACGTGTCATTCTGCCTCGTATCGGGCTCTGTCTCGTATAGATCTGGCCTTTGCTTCTGCCTCTTTTTTGCGCCTGATAACGGGGGCGGAGATCCTTTCCCGCGGCATATCGGACCACGCACCTGTCTGTTTGCATATTGAACTTTCACGTGCTGTGGGTTCCAGGCTCTGGAGACTATCGAGGTACTGGGCTCAGGATGAACGACTGCAGGCTCAGATGACCGAGGTGATAGCTGCCCACTGGGACTCTAATGTTGACTCTGCTGCGCCTCCGGTTGTGTGGGACTCCTTTAAGGTTTGGATTAGGGGGGAGTACATTTCCCGCATTTCCCATATTCAGAGGAGGGCCCTGGGATCCCTGCGGGAGTTGGAGGAGAGGACGGCTGCCCTGGAGGAGGCCTATGCCTCGGACCCTTCGCCTGAGAGGCATGCGGAGTTTCAGCGGGCTCTCCGTGCTCTTTCGGTGTTCAGAATGGAGGCTACTACCAAGGCCATGGTGCACTCTGCTCAGCGTATCTTTGAATATGGGGGTAAAAATGGCAGACTCTTGGCTTGGTTGGCGAGGAGTCAGTCGCCGACCACGCCGGTGGGATCTATTAGGTTGGAGGGGGGAGACCTTGTCTCCTCTCCAGACTGGGTTAATGCTCGATTTGCTGAGTTTTTTGAATCTGTCTACTCTTCTAGGGCTGAGTACTCCTTGTCTGATCTGTCCGCCTATCTGGACGGGGTCTCCTTTCCTGTTCTGGAGACAACGGCCAGGGATCGGTTGGAGGATGTGTTTACTCTGGGGGAGGTTCGGGCGGCGATCTCTGGGTTGCAGAAGGGTAAGACGCCGGGTGCGGATGGGCTTCCGGGCGAATTTTACTCCATGAATGTGGACTTGCTTGCCCCGCGCCTCTTGTCCCTGCTCGCGGAGTTTGCCTCTCTGGACTCCCTCCCTGCCTCGATGGAGGAGGCGGTGGTGGTCCTTATTCCCAAGCCGGGCAAGGACCCCCTGGACTGTGCGTCCTATCGCCCCATTTCCTTGCTGAATGTGGATGCCAAGATCTTTGCTAAGATCTTGGCCTCTCGTTTGTCCACAGTTATTGAGGAGTTGATTAACGTCGACCAGACGGGCTTTATGCCTGGGCGGGGGACCGATATTAATATTAGGCGTCTTTTTCTCAATATGTCTATCACCCACGACAACGCAGGCTCCAGGGTTATTGCATCTTTAGATGCCGAGAAGGCGTTTGACTCGGTGGAGTGGGGCTAGCTCTGGGAGGTCCTACGCAGATTCGGCTTTGGTCCCAAGTTTATTCATGGCCTGCAGCTGCTGTATAAGGCACCTAAAGCGCGTGTTCGCACAAATGGTGACCTCTCTGGGCTGTTTCCTCTCCACCGGGGCACTCGTCAGGGGTGTCCTTTGTCCCCCAGCCTCTTCGCTCTGGCTCTGGAGCCTCTCGCTATTTTAATCTGGGCGGCTGACGCGGTGGAGGGTCTGCGGGTGGGTGCACTGGAGGAGAAAATTTCTCTTTATGCGGACGACACCCTTCTGTATCTCCGGGATGCGGGCTCTTCTCTTGCGGCGGCACTCACCATTTTTGATACCTTTGGGGTGTATTCTGGTATTCGCATTAACTGGTCTAAATCAGTGCTTTTCCCGCTTGATGATTCGGCACGGCAGTTGGCTCCGCAGACCCCCCTCCATTGGGTGACTGAGTTTAGGTATCTTGGGGTCCAGGTGTCCAAACCCCTTGAGTCCTTTATGGAAAAGAATCTGCTACCTCTCTTGTCTGACCTGAAGGCACGCTGCGCCACGTGGGCCAGTCTGCCGTTGAATCTCTTGGGGAAAATTAACCTTCTGAAAATGATGATTCTGCCCAAGTTCACCTATGTTTTTCGTAATTCCCCGTGCTGGGTCCCTGGTAGGTTTTTTCGTGAGGTTGATGCCTGTGTGGGGTCCTTCATTTGGGGGGGCTCGGTCCCACGTCTGGCTAGATCCACTATGTGGCTTCCGCCTGACCTGGGGGGCCTGGCTCTTCCCAACTTTCAGGTGTATTACTGGGCGGCGGTCTTGGTCACTGTGCACTGGTGGTTTCAGGGTTCCACTATGAATGCTGCTACGTGCTTGGAGGCGGCCCATCTGGGCTCCCTGGCAGACTTGCGTAACTTTGTGTACCGTGGCCCTAGGGCTTATGATTCTGTCCCCGGCCCCTCTCGTATTACCTGGCGTGTTTGGGTGGTGGCCCGGAAAAGATTTGTGCAGCCTAATCAGTGGTCTCCCGACCAGCCTCTTTGGGGGAACCCCTCTCTCCCTCACCTGCGTATGCTTCCGGACCCGCAGGTCTGGGCGAGATATGGGGTGACGACCCTGGGGGATGTCGTGGCCTCGGATGGGGTCCTGTCATTTGCGCAGTTGAGGGACGGGTTTGGCCTGCCTTTGTGGATGAGGTTTAGGTACTTCCAGCTCCGTCATGCCCTCCGATCACAATTCAGGGTGCCTCCTCTCCTCCAGCCCGATCCCATCGAAAAGATCTTGGCCCCTGGGGACTTGTTAAAACCTTTGTCTACCCTCTATGCCTCTCTCCTGGGTTCTGAGTCTCCCAAACTTGAACGCCTCTGGAGCCAGTGGCAGTCTGATCTCCCCTCATTGGACAGGGAGGGCTGGGAGGAATGCCTAGAAGCAGGTCCTAAGTTGGTTATCCCCTCCCGTGACAAATTGATTCAGGTAAAATTTCTGCATAGAGTATATTACACTCCTGAGAGGTTGCATCGTATCTATCCTGACAGGGAGGCCACATGCCAGCACTGTCGCTCCCACCCGGGGTCTTACCTTCATATGTTTTGGGACTGTCCTGTGATTGCTAGTTACTGGTCGGCAGTTTTCGGGGCTATTAATGCTAAGCTGGGATTGACTCTACTGCCCTCCCCCGAACTCGCACTCCTGGGTATTCATGAGGATGACCAGCGCTCTCACCACTCCAAGCTCCTCATCTCGTTTCTTCTTTTCTATGCAAAGAAGGGTATACTCCTCCGGTGGTCGACTCCGTCTCCTCCAGATGTGCCGTTTTGGCTTAAACTGGTGGATGCGGACTTGCCCTTGTACAAGCTAACGTATATGAATAGGGGATGCCCTTGGAAATATGATAAGGTCTGGGCACCATGGACTGCGGATTGATGTTGCCTGCTCTGT
This sequence comes from Pelophylax lessonae, assembly GCF_965119305.1. Lineage (NCBI taxonomy): Eukaryota > Metazoa > Chordata > Amphibia > Anura > Ranidae > Pelophylax > Pelophylax lessonae. Next base: position 630,209,454 of record NC_138768.1, on the reverse strand, counting down.
CCCTCCCCCCCCCCCCTACCCTCTTTTTTTGTCCCTTCTCCCCCCCCCCCCTTTTTTTTATTTTTTTCTTCTTATGTCCATCACAGGATCTGTCACAGAACCCCCCCCCCCCCCCCCCACACACACACACACATCAGTAAGCATAAGGCATACATTTAAACCCTTCATCACCAACAGTGTTAACCCTTCCCTGCCAGTGTCATTATTACAGTAACAGTGCATATTTTTAGCACTGATTACTGTAGTAATGTCACTGGTCCCCCCAAAAGTGTCAAAAATGTCAGTTAGGGGTCCGATCTGTCCGCCGCAATGTCGCAGTCCCGTAAAAAAAATTGCAGATCGCCACCATTACTAGTAAAAAAGAAATAATAATAAAAATGACATAAATCTTTCCATTTACATTTTTTTTTTGAGAATGTCATATAGCAGAAAGTGAAAAATATTGTTTTTTTTTTTTTTTCAAAATGGTCGCTCTTTTTTTGTTTATAGCGCAATAAATAAAAATTGCACAGGTGATCAAATACCACCAAAAGAAAGCTCTATTTGTGGGGAAAAAAAGGATGCAAATGTTTGTTTGGGTACAGTGACAAATGACCACGCAATTGTCCGTTAAAATAAAGCAGTGCCAAATCACAAAATAGGGCCTGGTCATTAAGGGGGCAAATCCTTCCGGTCTTAAAATGGTTAATAAAACCTGTTTAACTGCTTCAATACTAAACCCTTTTACCCGATTCCTGCCCAGACCAATTTCCAGCTTTCAGCACTGTCACACTTTGAATGTTAATTGTGCGGTCATGCAAAACTGTACCCATATGAGATTTTTTTCATTTTTTTTCACACAAATACAGATTTCTTTCAGTGGTATTTAACCACTTCTGGACTGCCCACTGCAGTTTTACATTGGTACTGTGACATTAAATACCGGTGTTATGACAGCAGATAGCGCGTGACCGACATAGAGCTACGTTGGTTCATGCAGGAGAGCCAGCCTGCCACAGTAAAACTGCAGCGGATGGTCAGGAAGCAGTTAAAGGGCCCATTTTTTTTTTCTTGCTTTTAAGGGTAGATGTGAGATCTGAGGTCTTTTTGACCCCAGATCTCACATTAAAGAGGATCTGTCATGCTTATTTCTATTACAAGGGATGTTTACATTCCTTGTAATAGGAATAAAAGTGATCAAAACATTTTAGCAAACACATACGCAAGTCGTGCCCACATATGTAAACGGTGTTCAAACCGTACATGTGAGGTATTGCCGGGATCGTTAGAGTGAGAGCAATAATTCTAGCCTCAGACCTCCTCTGTAACTCTAAACTGGTAACCTGTAGAAATTTTTAAAGCGTCGCCTACGGAGATTTTTAAGTACCAATGTTTGTTGTCATTCCATGAGCGTGCACAATTTTGAAGCATGACATGTTGGATATCTATTTACTCTGCATAACATTATCTTTCACAATATAGAAACAAATTGGGCTAACTTTACCGTTTTCTTATTTATTAAAAAAAGATGTGTTATTTTTCAAAAATAATTGCGTTTGTAAGACCGCTGTACAAATACGATGTGACAAAGTATTGCACAATCTCCATTTAATTTTCTAGGGTCTCTGCTAAAAAAAAAAAATGTATAATGTTTGGGGGTTCTAAGTAATTTTCTAGCAAAAAATATTGATTTTAACTTGTAAACCAGTGTCAGAAATAGGCCTGGTCCCTAAGTGGTTAATCACCACTATTTTTTTATTTTTGTTTGCTAAATAAATAAATAAAAGACCGAAAATGTAAAAAAAAAAAAAAAAATAGTTTTTTATTTGTTTCTGTTATAACATTTTGCAAATAAATAATCTTTCTTCACATATGTAGACCAAAATGTATACTGGTACATTTCTTTGGTGAAAATACGCCAAATCAGTGTTTATTTAGTCTGTAAGAAAGTTATAGGGTCCCAAACTATGGTGTGTATATATAGATCTGAAAATCGATCAATCCTGATGTACTGACAACAATCTAATTTCTTGAGTCCCAAAAATGCCAGGACAGAACAAATACCCCCCAATTGACCCCTTTTTGGAAACTAGACAGTCCAAGGTATTTAGTAAGAGGCATGGCAAGTTTTTTCAAATCGTACAGTGCCTTGAAAAAGTGATCATACCCCTTGAAATTTTCCATAATTTGCCGTGTTACAACCAAACACGTAAATGTATTTTATTGGGATTTTATGTGATGGACAAGCACAGTGGCACATAATTGTGAAGTAGAAGAAAAATTATAACATTTTTGAAAATATTTAACAAAGATGTAAAAGGGTGGCATGCATTTGTATGCACTTGTGTCATACTCTTTCCATTTTCAGATGATGGATTGAACAGTGCTCTGTGAGATGTCCAAAGCTTGATTTTTTATTTTTTTTAATAACCAAATCCTGCTTTAACCTTCTCCACAACTTTATTCCTGACCTGTTTGGTGTGTTCCTTGGCCTTCATGATGCTGTTTGTTCACTACGGTTCTCTAAAAAACCTCTGAGGGCTTCACAGAACAGCTGTATTTATACTGAGATTAAATTACACACAGGTGGACTCTATTTACTAATTAGGTGACTTCTGAAGGCAATTGGTTCCATTTTCTTGTTAGGGGTATCAGAGTAAAGGGGCTAAATACAAATGCTTGCCACACTTTACAAATATTTTGAAAACCATATATTTTTTTTTTTTTTTATTGCATTTTTTATTTTTCTTTATTAAGATTTTTTTTTTTTTTTACATATAGTGACCAGAGCAATACAGCCTTACCATGGGAGACAGTGCGGGGACAGAGCAGCAGCGGCGACAGAGCGGACCAGGGAGACAGTGCGGGGACAGAGCAGCAGCGGCGGAGACAAGGACCTGACAGGACCTGGACCTGACCGAGATCGAGGGACGTAAGTAGGAAGACTATAGACTGAGAGGTGGTCTGCGACTGACCGACGGTGCTGAGTATCTTGCAACTGGTGAGTATCTGCGACTGGTGAGTATCTGCGACTGGTGAGTATCTTTGCGACTGGTGAGTATCTTGCGACTGGTGAGTATCTGCGACTAGTGAGTATCTTTGCGACTGGTGAATATCTGCGACTGGTGAGTATCTGCGACTGGTGAGTATTTTGTGACTGGTGAGTATCTGCGACTGGTGAGTATCTGCGACTGGTGAGTATCTTTGCAACTGGTGAGCATCTTTGCGACTGGTAAGTATCTCTCGACTGGTGAGTATCTTTGCGACTGGTGAGTATCTTGCAACTGGTGAGTATCTTGCGACTGGTAAGTATCTTTGCGACTGGTGAGTATCTTTGCGACTGGTGAGTATCTTGCGACTGAGGGACATAAGTAGGAAGCAACTGATCTGCTGGTAGGGGGGTGGGCTGGTGGGGGACTACAAGTACAAACTACATACAAGTACAAAAACTACAAGCAATACAGGTTACTAAGGGGCTACTATAGACTGAGAGGTGCTCTGCAACTGACCGACGGGCTGAGTTTCTTGCGACTGGTGGGTATCTTGCGACTGGTGAGTATTTTGCGACTGGTGAGTATCAGCGACTGGTGAGTATCTGCGGCTGGTGAGTATCTTTGCGACTGGTGAGTATCTTTGCGACTGGTGGGTGAGCATCTTTGCGACTCGTGAGCATCTTTGCGACTGGTAAGTATCCGGGCGACTGGTGAGTATCTTGCGACTGGAGAGTATCTTGTGACTGATGAGGATCTTCGCGACTGGTGAGGATCTTTGCGACTGTTAGTATCTTTGCGACTGGTAAGTATCTGTGCGACTGGTAAGTATCTTAGCGACTGGTTAGTATCTTAGCGACTGGTTAGTACCCCAGGTTTAGTACCAGGGGAGTTAGAGGTAGTGTAGGTAAGGAAGAGCAGGTCGTTAACATTATCCCCATAGAGTAGTGGGTAATAATGTCCGACAGGATTGCGGATGCCACTCAATGCACTTCTTGCTGCATGTATGCGTTCCTTGATGAACAAATTGAGGGCGAATACTGCTGTGCAAGATGTGAGCGACTTGTTGCTCTGGAAGACCAGATCCTGGATCTAGAGAACACAGTAGCAAGACTGCGTAGCATCAACAACCTGGAAAGGAGCTTGGACATTAACCATCAGGCGCTGGCAGGGGCCAGCATAGAGGAGGATGGAGTAGAGGAGACGCAAGCAGCAGAGGTACGCAGCTGGGTGACCATTAGGAAGGGTAGAGGGATGAGTGTCAGGGAGGCCAGCACTGAGTTGGTACACCCTAACAACTTTGCCGAGTTGCAAGTTGAGGGGGATATCAGCTCAGGGGTGGCAGGGCTGGAGCAGGCGCCCCCCCCCCCCCCCGGCTACCAGGGGAGGGGCGACTCCAGGAAGAAGGGGGGCCTTGACTCAGGAAAGGTTAGACAGGTTGTGGTAGTTGGGGACTCAATTATCAAGAGGACAGAGAGGGCAATCTGTAAAAAAGATCTCGGTAGCCGAACAGTATGTTGTTTACCGGGCGCCAGAGTTCGGCACATCGCAGATCTGGCAGACAGATTATTGTGCGGGGCTGGGGATGACCCAGTGGTCATGGTGCATGTGGGCACTAATGACAAAGTAAAAGGTGGAGGATCCTAAAGAACGATTTCAGGGACTTAGGTAATAAATTGAGGAATAGGACCTCCAAGGTAGTTTTCTCTGAAATACTGCCTGTACCTCGAGCCACACAAGAGAGGCAGAAGGAGATTAGGGAACTTAACAAGTGGCTGAGGAATTGGTGTAGGAAGGAGGGGTTTGGGTTCCTGGAGAACTGGGCTGACTTCTCAGTCGGCTACCGGCTCTTTAGTAAGGATGGGCTGCACCTTAATGGGGACGGTACAGCTCTTTTGGGGAGAAAGATGGCCACCAAGTTGCAGGGGCTTTTAAACTAGGAGACGGGGGGAGGGCTCAGAAGTAGAGTCAGTCAGGAGGGAGCAAGGGACAGAAGGTAGTATTAGAGTCAGCAGCGACAGTAGGGCCATAATGTCAATTGGTAGGTCTGTGCGGGAAAACCTCAGACCAAACAGGAATAAACATAACCACCAATCACGTTTAACTTCCGTAAAACTAAGAGGGGTATATGCTAATGCCAGGAGCCTAGCTAATAAAATGGATGAGTTGGAAATGTTAGTACGTGAGCAGGACATAGACCTTGTGGGAATAACGGAGACTTGGTTCGACCCCTCACATGACTGGCTGGCCAATATCCAAGGGTATTCGGTGTACCGGAAGGACAGGGTAGGAAAAAGAGGGGGAGGGGTCCCTATGTCAAGAACAATGTAAAGGTGATAGAGAGGAGTGACATTACGGAAGGGAGGAGTATGGAGTTAGAATCCGTGCGGGTAGAACTCCATAGGGAAGGAGAAAAGGGAAAAGTAATTGTGGGGGTTTGCTATAGGCCACCGAGACAAGGGGAGGAGGTAGAGCTTGAACTTTTAGCACTATTGGGTAAAGTGGCAAAACTAGGATCAGTCATCATATTGGGTGACTTCAATTATCCCGACATTGACTGGGTAGAGGGGACTACACACTCACAGAAGGCCCGTCTATTCACCGAAACCTTACAGGATAATTACATGTCACAGTTAGTGGATTCTCCGACTAGAGAAAAAGCAGTCCTGGATGTATTGATCACTAATGACCCAGACCTAATCTCGGAGGTAGGAGTCCAGGACAACCTGGGCTCTAGCGATCACAGGATGATCACATTTAGTGTAAATAACAATATAACACGGCAAGTGGGGAACATAAGAACCCTAAACTTCAGAAGGGCAAACTTTCCAAAATTATACTCCTTGATGGAAAGGGTAAACTGGGACCAAACCCTGGGATCCCTGACCACAGAGGAAAAATGGGAATGCTTTAGGAACATATTAAGCAAATGCATCTTGCAGTGCATTCCTATGGGAAATAAATTTAGAAGAGATAAAGCCAAACCTGGCTGGCTAAACCATAGCGTTAAAAAACTTATTAGGGGAAAAAAATTGGCCTTCAGGAAATATAAATCAGAGGGCACAGTATCGGCTTTCGACCAATACAAGGAGGCAAATAAGAAAAGTAAACACGAAATCAAGATGGCTAAAATAAACTTTGAGAGACAAATAGCAGAGGATAGTAAAAAAAAAAACCCAAAGAAATTAAATATATCAACAGCAAAAAAACTAGGGCAGAGCATATTGCACACATAATCAACGATGATGGGAGGATGGTTACAGAGGACACTGAAAAAGCAACCGTGCTGAATGCTTTTTTCTCATCAGTATTTACACAGGAAATGGAGGGGTACACTGACCATGACTGTATGGTTAGTAGTAATACACAGGACTTGCCACTATGGCTTACAGAGGGTGAAATCAGGGAAAGGCTGGATAAAATTAACACAAACAAATCACCAGGCCCGGATGGCGTACATCCGAGAGTACTCAAGGAACTCAGTAAGGTTATATCTAGACCCTTGTTCCTGATCTTTGCTGACAGTATTAGGACAGGAGATGTACCAGGGGATTGGAGGAAAGCAAACGTGATTCCGATATTCAAAAAGGGTCAGAGGCATATCCCGGGAAATTATAGGCCTGTCAGTTTGACATCAATAATATGTAAACTTCTGGAGGGGATGATAAGGGACTATATCGTAGAGTTTGCTAAAGACAACAACATCATCAGCAGTAACCAGCACGGGTTTACAAATGGGCGTTCTTGTCAAACCAATCTCCTAACATTCTACGAGGAGGTGAGCTGGGAGCTAGATAGGGGCAGACCAGTGGATGTGGTGTACTTAGATTTCGCTAAGGCGTTTGATACAGTTCCCCATAAGCGCTTAATTTATAAAATAAGGTCTGCAGGTATCGACAGCAGGGTTTGCTCTTGGATACGGAACTGGCTAAAAGGGCGTGTCCAAAGGGTGGTAATAAACAGCGCATACTCAGACTGGTCTGAGGTGGCAAGCGGGGTGCCCCAAGGCTCAGTCCTGGGACCAACCTTGTTCAATTTATTCATAAACAGCATTGAGGACGGGATCAGTAGTTCGATATCAGTTTTTGCAGATGACACAAAATTAGGCAGGGCAATAACTGCAAAGCATGAAGCAGATATCCTACAGGATGACCTGGACAAAATAACGGAATGGGCAACGACTTGGCAAATGAGGTTTAATGTGGAGAAGTGTAAGGTTTTGCACTTGGGGACTGGAAACATAAAAGCACAATACACTTTAGGAGGGGAACCCTTGGGGGAATCAAAAATGGAGAAAGATCTGGGAGTCTTGGTTGATGATAGACTAGGCAATAGCATGCAATGTCAAGCGGCAGCTGGCAAAGCCGGCAGAATATTAGCATGCATAAAGAAAGGTATGTATTCCAGAGATAAGTCTATAATCCTTCCACTTTATAAAACTCTGGTCCGACTGCATCTGGAGTATTCTGTCCAGTTCTGGTTGTCGGTCCTCAGGAGGGATGTGTTGGAGCTGGAGAGAGTCCAGAGAAGGGCAAATAAACTAATTACGGGATTGGAGGACCTTAATTATGAAGAGCGTCTGCAATCGCTTGATTTATTCTCCCTGGAGAAGAGACGCCTGAGGGGGGACATGATAGCAATTTTTAAATATCTCAATGGGGATCTCAGCGTTTTATGTATGATGTGGATTTACAGCTGCAGAAATATTCCACTTCAGTAGTCATGTAGAGAAACGCTGAGACACCAATCCCAACTCCCAAAGACTCATCATGTGTGGATGATCTCAATTCAGCAAGCAAATACACACACTCAATAAGAAGTTCCTGGAGTGATCTATGTACATAGTAGTATAGAGGTGATAGGCTGAAGAGACAGGTTAAGTAGAGACGATAGGTGACAGACACTTGAGAGGAATGTTCTTGAGAATGAAATAGTAACAGGTGGGATGTAGATAGGTTAGCAATCATGTATGGTAGTAGATGATAGGATAGCAGATGACATACAGGAGAGACTAACCCAGTGCAAGAGCAGATGATAGTAGGCTCAAGAGCTAGCAATCTAGATAGTGCAGATGTAGTAACAGTCCTTAGTATGCAGAGCTAGACAGTGTAAGCTTTAGTATGAAGGTTATTGAGGTTTCCCCTGTGGGGTACTTATCACTAGTAGCAATGTAGCAGAGGAGAGGTTCGACAAGAGCGGATGATCCGGTAGCGGGATACAGGGATCAGCGCAGCGTGGTTCCGACAGCGAGGTATGCTTGCAAGCATGAGAGCTTCAAGACAGGTTAGCATCAAGGCACATCTAGGAACACAGCAGGTTGAACGAACGCATGTGAGTGAGAGCTGGTGACCTAAATAGCTGTTCAGTCCGGCGCTCAGTGATGACAGCATCAGTCCCAAAGGTAAACACACCTATATGTGCTTCATCCATCTAGGCAGATGGAAAGCACCCGGAAACTATGTGATAGGAGGCACTGAGAGTGCCAGAACCTTACAGTACCCCCCCCCCCCCCCGTAAGGCCGGCTCCGGAAGGCCTCTAAGGCTGGTTGTCGATATAAGAATCGGAAAAAGCTGGTTGCCGATGTGAGAATAGGAAAAGACTGGTTGCCGATGTGAGAATCAGAAAAGACTGGTTGCCGATATGAGAATCGGATAACACTGGTTGCCGATACGAGAATCGGATAATACTGGTTGCCGATACGAGAATCAGATAAGACTGGTTGCCGATACGAGAATCGGATAAGACTGGTTGCCGATACGAGAATCGGATAAGACTGGTTGCCGATACGAGAATCGGATAAGACTGGTTGCCGATACGAGAATCGGATAAGACTGGTTGCCGATACGAGAATCAGATAAGACTGGTTGCCGATACGAGAATCGGATAGGACTGGTTGCCGATATGAGAATCGGATCAGGTAGGTAACCGATGCGAGAATAGGATCAGGTTGGTAACCGATGTGAGAATCGGATCACTTGTTGCCGATATGAGAATCGGATCAGGTTGGTAACCGATGTGAGAATCGGATCACTTGTTGCCGATATGAGAATCGGATCAGGTTGGTAACCGATCTGAGAATCGGATCACTTGTTGCCGATATGAGAATCGGATCAGGTTGGTAACCGATGTGAGAATCGGATCACTTGTTGCCGATATGAAAATCGGATCAGGTTGGTAACCGATCTGAGAATCGGATCACTTGTTGCCGATATGAAAATCGGATCAGGTTGGTAACCGATGTGAGAATCGGATCACTTGTTGCCGATATGAGAATCGGATCAGGTTGGTAACCGATGTGAGAATCGGATCACTTGTTGCCGATACGAGAATCGGATCAGGTTGGTAACCGATGTGAGAATCGGATCACTTGTTGCCAATATGAAAATCGGATCAGGTTGGTAACCGATGCGAGAATCGGATCACTTGTTGCCGATACGAGAATCGGATAGGACTTGTTGTTAGGGTGTCTGCTACATGAGCCCCTCACTAGAATCGGACGCATAACCATCCGAAGTAGTCCTAGTAGTCCTAGCAACCAATGCTTCTTCAAACATCCTCAGATCCTTCCTACATACCACCGTGCCATTAGAAGCGCGTACGCAGTCAGGTGCAAGAATCTCAATGTTTTCATTGGAAGCTAGAAATGTACTTGCAAAAATAGGAGTATCTATACCAACATCTGCCAATTTCTGGGTGTCCTTTTCTGATATAGAACGGGGACAGGGCTGGCAACAGCCTTGGTAATTTCCAGGCTGTTTTTCAGGGAAGACAGTTCGGATTCGCCTGGCCTCCATTGGGAGAGCCTTAGGCCTATGGGGTCTGGTTGGGCAGGATGTAATGAAATGTCCCCCTTCTCCACAATAAAAACAAAGGCCACAGATTCTCCTGTGATCTTTTTTTTTTTGTAAGGACAACTTAGTATGTACGGCACCAATCTCCATAGGCTCCTCATCCATCTCTGTAGGATCAGGGTTCAAATGAGATGTGTCAGAGTGACAAGGCTGACTGTTTAAGGCAGGCTTGGACCATGACCAGGCAGGATCACCATATTCATTTGGTTTCCTTTTTTCCCTAGGTAGCCGGGGTCTGCGGTTACCTGGAGCAGGTTTAGGAGTAGCTTTTTGGGAGGGGAGACACTGGGAGTGCATCGCAATTGCAAATGATTCCCAATTGTCTAGGATCGGACTTTTTTCTTGCAGTTTCTCGTATGCCCACGTTTTCATTTTGCCAGAAAGCAAATTAATGGCAGCATGCACTTTAATAAAGTCATTATGATAGGTCCTAGGCTTAAGGATAAATAGGAGCTCACAATCCATACGAAAAAAAAGAAAAGAGGAACGGGAACCATCAAACCTGTCTGGTAGAAGGACAAGAGGTTCAGGGGGTTGAGCAGCAGTAGGCTGTGTCAGTCTGGCCACCTGCTGCGTCAGAGCCTGATTGTCTTCTTTTAATTCAGTAAGTGCGTGTATTAACGCAGTTACTTGTTGTGTTAACTGTGTCACCTGAGTGGTCATTTCTGCTGAATCCATTTTATCTGGTTCGTTCAATCTGTAACGCTCCTGCGTTTTATGTATGATGTGGATTTACAGCTGCAGAAATATTCCACTTCAGTAGTCATGTAGAGAAACGCTGAGACACCAATCCCAACTCCCAAAGACTCATCATGTGTGGATGATCTCAATTCAGCAAGCAAATACACACACTCAATAAGAAGTTCCTGGAGTGATCTATGTATATAGTAGTATAGAGCTGATAGGCTGAATAGACAGGTTAAGTAGAGACGATAGGTGACAGACACTTGAGAGGAATGTTCTTGAGAATGAAATAGTAACAGGTGGGATGTAGATAGGTTAGCAATCATGTATGGTAGTAGATGATAGGATAGCAGATGACATACAGCAGAGACTAACCCAGTGCAAGAGCAGATGATAGTAGGCTCAAGAGCTAGCAATCTAGATAGTGCAGATGTAGTAACAGTCCTTAGTATGCAGAGCTAGACAGTGTAAGCTTTAGTATGAAGGTTATTGAGGTTTCCCCTGTGGGGTACTTATCACTAGTAGCAATGTAGCAGAGGAGAGGTTCGACAAGAGCGGATGATCCGGTAGCGGGATACAGGGATCAGCGCAGCGTGGTTCCGACAGCGAGGTATGCTTGCAAGCATGAGAGCTTCAAGACAGGTTAGCATCAAGGCACATCTAGGAACACAGCAGGTTGAACGAACACATGTGAGAGCTGGTGACCTAAATAGCTGTTCAGTCCGGCGCTCAGTGATGACAGCATCAGTCCCAAAGGTAAACACACCTATATGTGCTTCATCCATCTAGGCAGATGGAAAGCACCTGGAAACGATGTGATAGGAGGCACTGAGAGTGCCAGAACCTTACAGGATCAGAACATTCAGGGCTATGTGAGATGATTACAGCCACACACACCTACACAGGTTGAACTGGATGGACTATTGTCTTTATTCAACCTCACCTACTATGTAACTATGTAACACTGCATGACTCTGGGGAGGTAGTCAGGATTATTAATTTTTTTGCACACTGATTGCTTATAACTGAATCTTACAGTTATAAGCAACCATTTTTTTCTGAATGTATACTAATGTGACTAGCTGTGATTGGCCACAGCTAATCACATGGTACCGACAGGCTGTGATTGGTCCTGTCTGTAACATTTGATCACTGTGAACAATCACAAAGCTCATCACAATAGTACACAATAAAAGGCATGTAACAATGTCTTTCATTGTGTACAACTGCCATGTGATCTGTTGTGATTGGCCACAGTGATCACGTTACTGACACAATGATCTGTCATTGGCAGTGCCTGGTGGACATGGTCGGTGACAAACCGTGCCGAAGCATGGCCTGTGAGGCACCGTCCTCTCTAAATAATAGGGCTCCCGCTTGGCCTTCATATTACAATAATAAGTAAGAGATTGCATTCAATTAGCAGGTCTGGACCAAATTTTAAGGGCTTTCAAACTATTATAGCTGCCTTCATGATGGCAAGAAAGGATATTCTGACGAACGCTTTTCCTGCAAACGTTCAACAGTTTATTGACTAACAGCGTTTGATTTCAGTGACCACTTTCAAAATGGCCATGTTTGCTGTCTGCTATCACTCACTCTTCTGTCATGAAATGCTAAATTATTTTATTTTTTTTTTTAGCATCACAGTAACACCCGACTTCTTTCCTGCATTTATGACTGAATTACTGAAAGTTTTTTTTTTTTTTCCTGGAAATCTGCATTATGGGGTGTGAAATAATCTGTGGCGTTGGCGAGCTCTCAGGCCTGTAAAGGTAATTTAGGTCATTTCCCAAAATGTCATGGGTTTTACCATGCTTTATAATTATTATCTGTGTAAAAATATCACATTGGCTAATTCCCACAAATAAATTAGTCCTATTTATGCAAGTGTGCAAACCCTTAACCTGACTAATTACAATAAGCTATCATTTTAATTGAATGACACATGCCTGGAAAAAACTTTTGGTTTTGTTAAGTGATGCACTTACAATAATCATTTTGTCTTACGTTTACCTGCTCACTATATGCATGGCCTCACTGTGAAGTCAAATCTTTGAGAGTCATTGTGGTTTACTCAGTGGAATGAATTAGTTACATCACCTCACAGACTACAGTCTGCTGTGTCTCTAAGCTCAGCCTCATCATAAATTAACATTTCTCTAATGCCATAATCTCCCAAAGAAAAGGGACATTACATGTTATACATTTTGTAAATGCATTATTTTGAGTCATCACTGTTATTTGCTTTAAATCTGAAACTGGCATAGTCTAAAATGCCTGATGCATACTCTATCAAAGGATAATTTTATTTTTCTAAAATGGCAAAATCCAAAAAGGATTTTGTTACGTCTTCAGAATGTCACAGTATATTCATGTAGATTGTTACTGTTTGCTTCCTTTACTAGGCAAGTTTATGAGATGGGATTCCTGCACTTGGAGATTCAGAGTACTGAAACTTAAAGAAGTACAGTACAGCCAGAGCTAATTTGGTTGTACTTCTTCTATGGATCACAGTAGTGCTGTTTGTTTTGCACTCCTGTGACCCGTTTTCAGTAGGCAGCGGGCTGAAGTCTGCTCTCTGCTGACGTCACAAAGCTGGTCCAGACTCAGGCAAGATTGCGACCATGGAGTTGGGATCCACCCATATGCCTGGACCGGCACCCAGCTCAGCCTCTCAGCAAGCCACTGAGAGCCTGAGCCATCCACTTCTGCCCCTCCACAGCTCAGCGCTCCAGTGAGCAAGGAGGGGGCAGAGCAGAGAGTGAGACAGTCATCGCTCCCTGCTTGGGGAGCTGTGAGTAATAGGCAGTGTTGCAAACAAAGAAAAAAGTTGGGACTTTAAATGAGGCTTCGTCTGACTAAGGCTGTGTGCCTCCATCCCTATTCATGAAGGAATAGGGGGAAGGGGAATATAGATAAAACGTAATAAGGCTATCGGCAAGGTTTGTAACCTATAATAAAATAAATAATGTGTGAACACTTCCACAACATCATAGTAATGAAATACAAAGAGCCGATGTCCCAGCTTCCCTAAATATAGGGGAAAAGGTAAAAAAGGGGGGAAAGTTGGGACTTTAAATGAAGTGCATACAGATGGTTTGGGATATGTAACATGGCTATAATGATTATAAAAGTGGGTCCACAACATAGTAACAAAGGAACACAATTTAATGATACAGGTCATCAATAATACAAATATCCACATAGGGCATAGGTACATACATATGGAAATGGATAAATATTGCAGTTAAAACAACATAGAATAGATACATATTGCACAGATAATGACAAGCTGGTATGGCATCTCCAAATTCATGATTCAGACAGACAGCAATGCTGATTCCAGAAAGTAGTATAATATTGAATATGTTCACATCATAGAATGTTGAAATTCCAGGTGATTAGGTATTTGGGTATATGGTAAACATAACCTCAGCGCGTTTCGTGGACGCACATTGCCAGGTAATCAGGAGTAGATGTTTATAAAATTCTAAGAAAAATATAAGTAGGAAAAAAGGATCATGTTGATGAATGCCAATTAGAATGAGGAGGAGAAGGAGGAGGAAGAAACAGGGGGGGAAGAAACAAACCCCCATTTCACCCCAACACTTACGTGATGGTACTGAATTGGTACTGAAACTGTGTGGGCTTAGTATGTCCCCCATGAGAGCGGAGGGCGCACCAGCAGGCGGGCAAAAAGGACACATGTAGAGCATGGTGAAAACGTGCCAGGATATAAGATATGACTAGCCCAGAGTATGTAAGCTTATACAATATCTGTAGAGGAAAAATATATTGTCTATACATATGGGTAAAATTGTAAAAATAAATAAAGATAATTGTATACAATTAAGGGTGTCATAATACTCCTAAGCGGAGTGTGATAAAAAAGAAAAGAATAGAAAGTGGATGTGGCAAGGGTGTAAAAGAATAGACTGTGGAAACACCAGACAGGTATGCCAAAGATAGATATGAGTGAAGGGGGGATTGATGATAGCAATGCCCAATGCAGAGCCTGAAAATAAAAATAGAAAAAACCTTAGAAAGAGCAATGAAAAAACCAAACTGGTGATGGCATTCCAAACCAGTGAAGGACAGGTGAGGAAAAGAGTTAGAAATAGAGTGAGTGGGTAGCACCAGAAATAGGGTGCAACAATAAGGTCAGGATTACCAAGTGAAGTAGGACGTGTAAACCAGAGAGCCGCCTTGCAAGGTGAGCCCAGCGTCACGATCGTGTACAGCCTCCTGCACCACGGGGAGGGCAACAGCCAAAAGGCATTACCGTCCCGTGGGCTGGCTTTTGTGCACTGTTGGAACAAAACACCGCCGGCGCAATGGCACCAAAATGACGTCACGCGTCGGCAGGAGGCGTGGCGCCGATGCGTGGTGGCAACGCCCACCTAGTCCCCTACGCTGTGGAGCAGAGGAAGAGAGGGAGGATACGCTGCACGCATCGCAGCTCCCGGGGAGAAAACCAATTGCCACACAGAGGACAGGCCAAAAAATCCATAGTATAAAAGATACTAAAAAATTGATAATAGGCAATGATCCAAAACCTATGAGTAACCCATTGGCCATGGTAAGGGACTGGCTTGCCTGATGAAGGAGGAGGTCCTCCGAAACGACGTTGCAGCCCGCTTTCCACTCTCGGTTCAGTGTACGTTCCTGTCGGCTTCCGTGGAGGAACCGACAGACTTGTCCTTCTATTTCCGGTTCCGGGTTATTACCTTCCTGCTGTACGGCAGACAGCGGTGAGGCTGCCCAGCCAGGGAGCCCACGCCATTTGCAGCATCACCCGGCATTGCCGGTATTCAGGACTTCCTTCACCACTACACAGGACGCGCCACACAGGATCCAGATGTGACTGTCCTTCATTTGCATCTTCCATCGGATCTACTGTGGGGACTGTCCTTTTACACCATGCATGCTGTTTCATTGGAACACCTGTTTTTAACATGTAAGTTACTACATTAAATTACACAGCTGTTCATCTACCTTTATGACTTGGTGCCCTTGTTTCTTTTCTCTGTTACATGTTTGGAGGGTATCCCTACCTCTTGAGGAGCTGCCTGTCCAATCTTCACCCCAGTACCCTGATTTGGACTTTTTGTACTCTTTCATCAGCAAGGATCCATCCGGGATCATCGCATGATTGATTAGGACTTCTACACACTTGAGGTTCTTGTATCTTGTTTGCCCTGCAAATATTCTCAATATTTTCATTGTTACCCAATTTAATTTAATTATTTATCCATTTATATTTTTAATTTTTTTTTTTTTTTTTTTATTGCTGATTTATCTGTGGTACCACTGGTCATGTGGTCCCCTCCAAAATGGTCCAGTGAGCGCTGATTCACTGACCTAGGTCAGTGTGTGTCTTTTTATTCACATGGTAAGGGACAGGTGATGACACTAATAGTAATCAATCAAATCGCATGATGTGGAACCACTAGATACAAACAAAAATAATATGATAGTATATTGGCCGTGTAACCAACCATGAAAGCACTTCCATCCCTAAATCAATGCAAACAAAGAAAGAAGTTGGGACTTTAAATGAGGCTTCGTCTGACTAAGGCTGTGTGCCTCCATCCCTATTCATAAAGGAATTGGGGGAGGGGGAATATAGATAAAACGTAATAAGGCTATCGGCAAGGTTTGTAACATATAATAAAATAAATAATGTGTGAACACTTCCACAACATCATAGTAATGCAATACAAAGAGCCGATGCCCCAGCTTCCCTAAATATAGGGGAAAAGGTAAAAAAGGGGAGACAGTTGGGACTTTAAATGAAGTGCATACAGATGGTTGGGATATGTAACATGGTGTCACAATCTGGATGGAGGCCGAAGTGCAGAGAGGGCTTCCCTTGCAGCTCAGTGCGAGTCACCCCTGGAAGTGGTACAGGAAGTGAAGCATCCCAAGTAGCACAGGTCGCCTGTGGTGAGCACCAGATGATTTCAGGAACTCTGTGTAAGGCAGGCAACTAGAGGAGTAGTAAAAGCCAGGCCGAGGGTCAAACACCGGTGATCAGTCCAAGAGCAAGGTAAGTAGCAGGACAGGGACGAGCCGGGGTCATACACAGGTGAGCAGGCAGAAACAGAGTCCTTAGGCAAGCTGGGGTCATACACTGGGAAAACAGGCAGGTAGTAGCAAGAGCAAAGTCCGAGAGGCAAGCCGAGGGTCAAACACCAGGAGGAGATCAGATGGTTCAGAAACAAGCCGGGTAACAACAGGAAGTCCAAACAGGAAACAGGAAGCGGAGAGATAATCCAGCAATGAGTTGCTCCTATGGCCACCTTTTATAGGCCAGCAGAGGGCAGTGTCAATTGAGGCAGGAATGACCATTGCTATTACTGGCAATGTTGCCAGTTCTCCTACGGTCATTTCCCTGATGGGCCAGCAGAGGGCTGTGTCGATTGAGCCAGGAGCGTCCCATGACTAGTACTGGCAGAAATGCCAGTACGGCTGTGTCCCTGACACATGGCTATAATGATTATAAAAGTGGGTCCACAACATAGAAACAAAGGAACACAATTTAATGATACAGGTCATCAATAATACAAATATCCACATAGGGCATAGGTACATACATATGGAAATGGATAAATATTGCAGTTAAAACAACATAGAATAGATACATATTGCACAGATAATGACAAGCTGGTATGGCATCTCCAAATTCATAATTCAGACAGACAGCAATGCTGATTCCAGAAAGTAGTATAATATTGAATATGTTCACATCATAGAATGTTGAAATTCCAGGTGATTAGGTATTTGGGTATATTTTAAACATCATAACCTTAACGCGTTTCGTGGACGCACATTGCCACTTCATCAGGAGTAGATGTTTATAAAATTCTAAGAAAAATATAAGTAGGAAAAAATAATACCATATCTTGGAATGATAATCTGAATAGGTGATTATAAAACAAGGGGTGTGAAGTTCGTTGTGGAGGTATATGGAGGAGTGGAGGCTGAAATTCAATTGAGTGGATTATTTAAAGACGTATTAAACCTGTGTTCTAGTGAGTGTCCATTGCCTTTAAAAGGAGCATGTAAGGTGTGGTGAAGGTACATGGTGTGAACCTTGGTGCAATGCGTGAACCTTGTGGCATTTGAACACCAGTGAAACAAAGGACTTTATTGAACTATATCTCCTTGCCAGTTTTCTATTCCCAGTTTTTTATTCAAACTTTTTTTTTGAAAAATAAGGACTTTTATGAATAAGGATATTAACCACTTAAGCATCGGAGGATTTGGCTGCTCAATGACCAGGCCCTATTTTGCGATTTGGCACTGCGTTACTTTAACGAAAATTGCACAGTCTTGCGACACTGTACCCAAACAAAATTGACGTCCTTTTTTTCCTACAAATAGAGCTTTCTTTTGGGGGTATTTAATCGCCTGTGCGATTTTAAATTTTTGTGCTATAAACAAAAAAAGAGCGACAATTTTGAAAAGATTACAATATTTTTCACATTCTTTTTCAAATTCTCAAAAAAAAATGTAAGAATCAAAATTTCTCTGTCGCTCATTGACAGACGTAGTCCTCTTTGATTCACATCAATTGGGTTATGCTGCCTCCGCAGGAGTAGGACTAGGCAGAAAGAAAAAACGTTCTGGCTCCACCCCAGGGGCAGTCCCAGAGGGCATATCCTCCCTCTCTCTGCTACAGGGAATCAGTTTTTTTCTGTCTAGCTTCTGCACGCAGGGTGTCAGAACTGGCTGCATTATCTTGTCGTTCCCCATATCTGGTGGTTCATAGAGATAAGGTGGTTCTTCGTCCGAATCCATCCTTCCTACCAAAAGTGGTTTTAGAATTTCATCTGAATGAGGAAATTGTATTACCTTCCCTGTGTCCTAAGCCCAGCCATCATCGGGAGTTTGCTTTACACTCCTTGGATGTGGTTCGGGCGATCAGGGTATACTTGAAAACGACAGACTCGTTTCGCAAGACGGATTCACTTTTTGTGGTCCCGGATGGACCCAAAAAGGGGTTGCCTGCATCTGCTGCGACTATTGCCAAATGGATCAGACAGACGGTGGTACAGGCTTATTCTATTAAGGGTCGGGAGCCCCCGTTCCCTGTTAAGGCGCATTCCACTCGGGCACTTAGTGCGTCATGGGCCTTTCGCCATCAGGCGTCAGTGGTCCAGGTGTGCAAGGCGGCTACCTGGTCGTCGGTGCATACCTTTACAAAACATTATAAAGTTGATGTAATGGCATCGTCTGATGCCTCGTTTGGCCGCAAGGTTTTGCAGGCCGCAATTTGAGGAGACCAGTGGTCTACCTCGAGGGTTTTTTTCCGTTGGAATTTTTATTTGAGTCTCATTCTTTGTTTATAATGAGTCTTTAAAACCTCTAGTTGGCACCGGTTGGGTCTTATAGATTGGATTTTGATTTCTGTCAATCCCACCCCTCATTTGTGGCACTGCTTCTGGATGTCCCAATTGAACTACGTCTGTCAATGAGCGAGAAAATTGGATTTTTGTAAGATCTTACCGTAAAATCCTTTTCTCTTAGCTCATTGACAGACGTAGTACCCGCCCCTCTATCATTGAGTTGGGTTGGGTTAAATTCTCTGACACTGCTTTACAACAGAACTGATTCCCTGTAGCAGAGAGAGGGAGGATATGCCCTCTGGGACTGCCCCTGGGGTGGAGCCAGAACGTTTTTTCTTTCTGCCTAGTCCTACTCCTGCGGAGGCAGCATAACCCAATTGATGTGAATCAAAGAGGACTACGTCTGTCAATGAGCTAAGAGAAAAGGATTTTACGGTAAGATCTTACAAAAATCCAATTTTTTTAACAAATTATTTAAGCCAATTTGTTTTCTGCTACATATTTTTGGTAAAAAAAAATGCAATAAGCGTATTTTGATTGGTTTGCGCAAAACTTATTGCGTTTACTAACTACAGAAAAGATTTATGTAATTTTTATTGTTTTTTTTTTTTTTTTTACTAGTAATGGCGTCGATCTGCGATTTTTTTTTTTGCTGAACTGCGACATTGCGGCGGACAGATCGGACCCCTAACTGACATTTTAACACTTTTGGGAGTACCAGTGACATTACTACAGTAATCAGTGCTAAAAATATGCACTGTTACTGTAAAAATGACACTGGCAGGGAAGGGGTTAACATTACTGGTGATCAGTGGGTTAAATGTATCCCTAGGGGCGTGATTCTGTCAGGGGGCATGGCTTGTGAAGTAATCACAGAGACATGTGATCCTATATAGCAGGATCACATAGCCTCTGTGATCACTTCAGGTTTCACGGTTTTGTTTACATCAGCTGTCTGTCTTTCTCCCTCAGCTGCGGGAGATCGCAAGTGGCCGGCGGCCATCGGAGCCGCCGGGCACATGCACTGGCTCCCCAGCTGACGAGCGGGGGCGCGCTGGCGGGGGCGCGCCGGCGGCGGCGCGTGCTCGCCCTCTAGAGTCTCCTGAGCAAGCGAAGTAACATAACGTCGCTTTGCCCAGGAGCGGCTGCCTGCAGCAGTAAAACTGCAGTGGGCGGTCGTTATGTGGTTAATAGCGCTGCTAATGTTATTTCTTTCCAGGTCTATAATGATAGTATATACTGGTTAAAGGAACATGTGTATTATTTGGTCATATTAACCTAATAAAAAAGAAGGTTCTTCCCAAGTTAACATACCTCTCCCATAACTCACCTACCTGGATTACAACATCCTTCTTTAAACACCTCAACCAAATAATTATCTTGTTTTTATGGGGACTCCAGGCATCATGCTACAAACTTGTCATCCTTACTAGGCCATCCTCTCAAGAAGGGCCTAGACTGCTGGAATTTCACAAGCACTTTGTAGCCACACCGCTTGTAACAGCCCACTGGCAGTTGATACCTAACCCGAGTAATCCTTTGGTCATGTTGGAGTTGACCCGAGTAATCCTTTGGTCATGTTGAAGTTGACTATTCTTAACTCCTTAGAGGGGCTACAGTGCTTTTAGATGAAATTAGGCATACTGGACTGGAGATTGCCTAATAGAAGTGCAAGGATACTGACAAAAACTGACTTAAAAAGATATATAATAATGCCAATTAGTGTAAAATACTTCCGAAGTTCAAATAAAAAAAAAATAGTAATGAAAGGGACCATGTATTTATGTTTGAAGGATAGTACTGATTTCAAGTTCCTTGTTTAAGCCATATGGTTTAAGGGTATCCAGGGTATAAATCCAAAACATTTTGCATTGATAAAGTTTGGTGAAACGTTCTGCTTTGGAGAGCTATTTGGGAATGGCCTCTATAATCCATAAACTCGTAGGCCTGTAGTAGACTTATTATGTACTTCCAAGAAATGTCTAGGGACACTATGCTTTATGGCAGGGGTACATACCTTTTGAGGGAAAAAAGACTCAGAGGGTTGGGTACCCATTCTTGGGTTCCTTCAATTTACTTGAAGCAATCTTATTTTTAAGTGTCGGGCTCTCCTATAAGTGACTTTGGGCTTGTCACTTAAGATGCAGTTGGGATGGGGGTCCTGCTTAAGGATTATCCAATGTTTATTTAGAATAGTCTCCATTTTTTTGTATTGATCGCGGTACCTGGTAATTAATCTGACCAGAAGGTTATCTTATGGTTTATGTATGGGGGGTGGTTTGCCAGGGAGGTACATGTCATAAGCTTGAGCGACCAGATCATGAGGATACCCTTTGTCAAGGAATTTTTGTTTGAGATGACAACTCTGCGTGATGTAATTCTGGTCCCTGGTGCAATTCTGTTGGAGACGGCAGAATTGACCCTTGGGTCTGTTGTTAACCCAAGAAGGAGGATGGCAACTCTTAAAATGCAGATAAGAGTTGCCAGCAGTGGAATTGGTATAGTTGCAGGCGAAGATAAGTTTATCTTCATGACCTAATTCTAAATACAGAAATGCTAGAGTGTCTTTGTCAGAAACAGATGTAAAGGAGAGGCCCATATGGTTGTTATTGCAGTGTACTAAACATGTATCTATTTGGGTGGAGGGGCCATCCAATGTCATCAATATATCTGCCAAAAAATATCAAGTGCTGTGCAAAGGGATTTTTTTTTTCCAAATGAAAAGATCTTCCTAGTATCCCATGGTTAGATTGGCATAGGAGGGTGCAAAATTTGCACCCATGGCCGTGCAATTGATTTGTAAAAAGAAGTCACCATCAAATTGGAAGTAGATGTGCTTAAGACCAAATCGAGTGGAGTCTAGGATAAAGGCTGCTTGTTTAGGATGAAGCAAATGGTCCTGTAGTAAAAAATGTTGTGTAGCAACAATGCCTACATCATGAGGTATAGATGTATAGAGGAAATTTACAGTATCTCACAAAAGTAAGTACACCCCTCACATTTTTGTAAATATTTTAGGATATATTTTCATGTGATAACACTAAAGAAATGACACTTTGCTACAATGTAAAGTAATGAGTGTACAGCTTGTATAACAGTGCAAATTAGCTGTCCTCTCAAAATGACTCAACACACAGCCATTAATGTCTAAACTGCTGGCAACAAAAGTGAATACACCCCTAAGTTAAAATGTCAAAATTGGGCTCAAAGTATCAATATTTTGGGTGGCCACCGTTATTTTCCAGCACTGCCTTAACTCTCTTGGGCATGGAGTTCACCAGAACTTCACAGGTTGCCACTGGATTCCTCTTCCAGTCCTCCATGATGACATCATATAGCTGGTGGATGTTAGAAACTTTGCATTCCTACACCTTCCATTTGAAGATGCCCCACAGATGCTCAATAGGGTTTAGGTCTGGAGACATGTTTGGCCAGTCCATCACCTTTACCCTCAGATTCTTTAGCAAGGCAGTGGTCGTCTTGGAGGTGTGTTTGGAGTCGTTATCATGTTGCAATACTGCCCTGCCGCCCAGTCTACGAAGGGAGGGGATCATGCTCTGCTTCAGTATGTCACAGTACATGTTGGCATTCATGGTTCCCTAAATGAACGGTAACTCCCCAGTACTGGCAGCACTCATGCAGCCCCAGACCATGACACTCCCACTACCATGCTAGACTGTAGGCAAGACACACTTTTCTTTGTACTACTCACCTGGTTGCCGCCATACATACTTGACACCATCTGAACCAAATAAGTTTATCTTGGTCTTATCTGACCACAGGACATGGTTCCAGTAATCCATGTCCTTAGTCTGCTTGTCTTCAGCAAACTGTTTGCGGGCATTCTTGTGCATTATCTTTAGAAGAGGCTTCCTTCTGGGATGACAGCCATGCAGACCAATTTGATGCAGTGTGCGGCTTATGGTCTGAGCACTGACAGGCTGACCCCCCCCCCCACCCCTTCAACCTCTGCAGAAATGCTGGCAGCCATCATACGTCTTTTTCCCAAAGACAACCTCTCGATATGACGCGGAGCACTGAGCACGTGCACTCAACTCCTTTGGTCGACCATGGGGAGGCCTGTTCTGTGGAACCTGTCCTTTTAAACTGCTGTATGGTCTTGGCCACCATGCTGCAGCTCAGTTTCAGGGTCTTGGCAATCTTCTTATAGCCTAGGCCAGTGTTTCTCATCTCCGGTCCTCAGGGCTATCTAAAAGGCTGTAAGATTCTGGCACTCTCAGTGCCTTCCTATCACATCATTTCCGGGTGCGTTCCATCTACCTAGGTAGATGAAGCACATATAGGTGTGTTTCCCTTTAAGAGTGCTGACATCATCAGGAGGCGCCGGACTGAACAGCTATTTAAACCACCAGCTTTCATTCACATGTGTTCGTTCAATGTGCCTTGATGCTTACCTTGTCTTGTGCCACCGCATAACCTGCCTTGAAGCTCGCATGCTTGCAAGCATACCTCGCTATCGGAACCTCGCTGCTGATCCTTGTAACCTGCTACCGGATCATCCGCTCTTACCGAACCTCTCCTCTGCTACTTGCTACTAGTGATAAGTACCCCACAAGGGAATCCTCAATAACCTTCATACTAAAGCTTACACTGTCTAGCTCTGCATACTAAGGACTGTTACTACATCTGCACTATCTAGATTGCTAGCTCTTGAGCCTACTATCATCTGCTCTTGCACTGGGTTAGTCTCTCCTGTATGTCATCTGCTATCCTATCATCTACTACCATACATGATTGCTAACCTATCTGCATCCCACCTGTTACTATCTCATTCTCAAGAACATTCCTCTCAAGTGTCTGTCACCTATCGTCTCTACTCAACCTGTCTCTTCAGCCTATCACCTCTATACTACTATATACATAGATCACTCCAGGAACATCTTATTGAGTGTGTATATTTGTATGCTGAATTGAGACTATCCACATATGATGAGTCTTGGGAGTTGGGATTGGTATCTCAGCGTTTCTCTACATGACTACTGAAGTGGAATATTTCTGCAGCTGCAAATCCACATTATACAGAAAACACAGGAGCGTTACACAGGCCAGGTTTGCAAGAAAACTGAAATACATCACAGGTGATATAATTTGCTGCTCAGTGATTGCAGTATTCTAGTCTGCATCTCCCAAGATGCATCTTTCCAAGCTATCTTCCCAAGAGTATGGGGCTAAAAGTTTGAGGAGATGTATGGGATCTTGTATGTGGGATTGAAGGTTTTGAGCTAGTGGTTGCAAGAAAGTATCAATGTATAGTGAGAAGCCACTACCCATGGATGCAACAATGGGACGGCCTGGAGGCTGCTGTGGATTTTTATGGACTTTGGGCAAATGATAGAAATAAGGTGTATTGTAATATTTGTTTCTTAAGACTGATGCTTCTCTTTTGTCAATCACTTCATTCTGGATAGCTTGTTGGATGAGTGATTCAGCCTCCATTTTAAAAGAGGTAAGGGGATCTTTACCAAGTTTTTGATAGGTGGCTAAGTCTAAGAGAAGTCTGCTGGCCTCTACCAGATAATCAGAGCGATCTTGTATCACAATACCACTAACTTTGTCTGCTGGTTTAATCACTAATGAGGAATTGTTGGTAAATTGTTTCAAGGGCAACATTTCTCCTGGGCTTAAATTATGATATACTGTATGTATCTGTTGGAATCAGAGGACTGTTGACATCATTTTTTGAAATACGAAAATCCGCTCTATAGAAAGCCTCAAGGTATGGTCCCTTGGAATGAGAGAGATAGAAGACAGACTGAGGCTTAAGTGAAATATGTTGTATTGGGGCAATATAGGTAAAAGTTTGGCTAATCTGTAAAAATCCAAATCCAGATCTAAATTTGTAGATTCAGAGCAGCCATCATATATACTAAAAAAGCTATCGGACAACTCTGGCACCAAAGGTACCTCATTGTCTGTGGCTGTATGGTTCTCATCAGAAGGAGAAGGGTACTCAGATTTCCTAATAGATTTTATCTGGAAAAATCGTTTGAGTGTAAGGTTATGGATGAATTTATTAAGATCTTTGAATAATAGAAAGGAGTTGGGTTGGATATTGGGAGCAAATGAAAAGCCTCTACTGAGTAGAGAGAAATCTTAGAGGCACTCTTCTGTGTTTCCTTTGAACCTGATCTAGAGTCGTCTTGACTCTTCGAGGAGAGCTTTTTCCCTAGTGTTTGACCACCCCAGCCTGTTGTGGACATTACTACAGACATTACTTGCATTTAGCCACATCTATGGATAATTTTAATGCTGGCATTTTACCTCTGTTGTATATGTCCTCACTTAATCAACTTACTTTTACTACTCTGTCAGATTTGTCCTGACTCTGGAATAAGTTGCTGAGAGATATACCAGACATAGACAATAATGACTGGCCCAAAATCTGGGACCTACCAAACAATTAGCCTCTGCTAGGGACACAATGGTTCAATTCAAAATCCTCCACAGGGCATATTTCACTTCTTGCAGATTACAAATATTAAATTGACTTCTATCATGTCTTCTGGACTTGCCCTTCATCTTCCAGTATTGGGTGGAGGGAATAAACAACATGGACTAATCCCACCTTACTTTGGATTCTAATAAATGCCTATTAGGCCTCGTGGAACCCTTGGTCCTTATGGTTGCAGATAGAACCTTTCTACTCTATTATGCTAGAAAAGCAATTACAATGTACTGGAAAAAAGTTACTGCTCTACCCCTTTTGCTACATAAGACAACTTTTGTCTATTTTTGTTTCCATTTTCTATTGTATTGTCGACCCTAACTTGTTTATTATAACAAGTGTTCTCCCCTGCATGGGAAGCCACTTGGACTCTGTAACTCTTCTACTCTCTAAAAATAAAAAACGGCTTTTAAAAAAATAAAATAAAAGGTAAACTTAAAAAAATGTAATAAACAAATGTCACTGCAAAAAAAAAAAAAAAGAAAAAAAAAGAACTTAGCCTTCCTTAATAGTGGACAGTGTCAGTCAGTAGGACAATGGTTGGCGTGTGAACAGTGTCAGTAGGGCAGAGGGCGATGTCAATAGGGCAGAGATTGGTGTCCATAGATAGTGTAAGTTGTTTTTTTAATATTTTTTCCCTTTTTTGTTTTTAACAATGTTGTTTTGGATTTCAGTGAAATATCTTATTTTTGAGACAGAGAAAGAGACTAAGGGCATATGCATGAATCCCTTTCTCTGCAGCCTTTGGCTAGACTGGACAGTGAATGAACAGGAAGTACTCTGTAGTGAGCAGCTTCCTGTTCATTCAAAAGCTGAAGCCCAGTAAACGCATTATGCTTCAGTTGTGAATGAACACAGTGAGTGATCGGTATTAACCACTTACCGACTGGGCACTTAAACCACCTTTCCTAACCAGACCAATTTTCAGCTTTCAGTGCTCTCACATTTTGAATGACAATTACTCAGTCATGCAACACTATACCCATGTGACATTTTCTTCCTTTTTTTCCACACAAACAAAGCTTTCTTTTGGTGGTATTTAATTATTGGATTTTTTTTTTTTTGCGCTATAAATGAAAAAAGACCAAACATTTTGTAAAAAAAAAAAATGCACTTTTCTTTGTTTTGGTTTTAAAATGTTGCAAATTTAGTAATTTTTCTTCATAAATTTTGGCCAACATGTATACTGCTACATATCTTTGGTAAAAATAACCCGAATAAGTATATATTATTTGGTCTTTGTGAAGGGTAAAGAGTCTCCAAGCTATGGTGCCAATCATTGAAAATGGATCACATCTGATGTACTGATGGCCTATCTCATTTCTTGAGACCCTAACAAGCCAGTAAAGTCCAATTTCCCCCCAAATGACTCCTTTATGGTAAGTTTTTGGAAAATGTGGAAGGAAAATGAAAACGCATTAAAAAAAAAAGTAAACTTAAAAAAATTGAATAAACAAATGTCACTGCAAAAAAAAAAAACTTAGCCTTCCTTAATAGTGGACAGTGTCAGTCAGTAGGACAGTGGTTGGTCTGTGAACAGTGTCAGTAGGGCAGAGGACGATGTCAATAGGGCAGAGATTGGTGTCCATAGAGCAGTGTAAGTCGTTTTTTTTTAAATTTTTTTTTCTTATTTTTTCTAACTCACTCTCTGTCTGCTGACATGCCTGAGATCCAAGCCGAAGGAGAGGAGGAGGAGAAGACCGTGGTGGTTCACACTCACAGCAAGGTGGAGGCAGGACTCCAGGAGCAACCCGTGTGCATGTGCCACCCGGGATCTCAGACAGGCCAGCCTCCCTGCCGCACATGACCCTATTTGCCCAATAACAGGGCGCAGCCTGACAGGGAACATGGCGGCCTGGAGCAGAGGGACACTACAGAAAAATTAGGAGTACAGAGGCGGCGGGAGTGACACACTGGTGTGTGATTTTGCCCCCCGGGCAACGGCACCCCTCAGCCCCCCCCACACTATGCCACTGCACTGATAAGCACTGATGTGGCATGGATGTGGCATGGATGAACACTGATGTGGCACGGATAAACACTGACGTGGAATGGATATGGCATGGATGAGCACCGACGTGGCATGGATGAGCACTGATGTGGAACGGATGAGCACTGATGTGGCACGGATGAGCACTGATGTGGCAGGGATGTGCACTGACATGGTATGGATGTGGCACGGATGTGCACTGATGTGCCACGGATGAGGCATGGATGTGGCATGGATGAGGCACGGATGGGCATAGTTGAGGTATGGAGGAGGCAGAGGATGAGTGCAGCTGCAGTCTCTCTCCTCTTGTTGTGTACAGAGTGCAAGGAGAGAACTGACCCGGACATGTCCCGGTTTGTTGACAAGTAATTGCTACATCACTGGACAGAGCGATCTCGTGGTAAACGGCGGCTGTCATTAGCCCTTTACCACTACCACGATCCATGATGCGCTGGGTCCCCTGGACCCGGTGAGCACAGACACTTCTGTGTGCACGCCCCAGGGGGCGCACAGGCAGCGCGATTCTGGGAGGACGTCATAGTACGCCCTCCCAGAATAAGCCGACCGCGCTGTACCTGTCATTCGGCTATTCTGGTCGCCAAATGGTTAATCACTGTGTTTATTCAGAAGAGGAAGGGGTCAGTAAATTACATTTACTGTCAGCTTACCCCACAGGGGTGGAGGGGGCAGAACCATTCTCATGTTTTTTCTTCATGAGCGGCTGAATGCTGGCAAGAGGAAGGAAGTGAAATCTATAGGAGATCGGTTCTGGTAAATGCCGCCCCTCTTGTCCAAGTGTGACAGGAAGGCCACACAGGCCTCCTAGAGCATGGGTGGGGTGGCCACTATGACCCATGCAGCCCCTCAAGCTACACCCATACCCCTGGTTACTTCAGCTAAAGAGAATCTGGGGGGGGGGGTCGGGGGCTCAACTATTGGGGATTTACTGCCCCCCCCAACCGCAAACGAAACAAGCCCTTACTGGCCTGAGCCCCCGAAAATAATAACTCAGAGTACACTAAGTTTAAAATCTATTATGCCCAGTTTAATCTGACCTGAAGAAATTTATGCAGGAGGGTCCAACTTCAGTACAACTTTCAGCTGATGCTGACACTGCTCCGGATAATACTAGCAGGGATGTGGCAAAGTGCAGTTGATATCACTCCACCTTATCCTGCAGCTGGAGCTACAGAGGAGGTATCGGCTCACACAGGGGCTGCCTGCTCCCTCTGCAGCTGGCACTGGCTCAGCTGCAACTGAAAAAGGTTGTCCCACTACTCATACAGAACTGCACTGTGCTTGATGCTATGGGGACAGCAGGTCAGCAAGCAGTAGGCATTAACACTTATGCTGGCCATACACTTGCCGAAAAAACTTTGAAAATCTGTCATTTGGTCCGTTTGCTCATTTGGTCCGTTTGTTCGTTTTTCGTCCAGGTAATGGGCACAAATAGAAAATCAGTTTTAACTTTATAGAGCTGGAAAATTCTGCCGAATGAACGATAAATTGAAAGGTTAATGTGTTTTTCGCCCGAACTGTTTGCACTAGGCATATGTGACAAAATGAACGAAAAACTGATTAATTTATGTCCATTGAACGATTAATCGATCAAAATTCGGTCATTACATGATAACACGATCGTCTGCTCTCACGGCCAGTGTTCGTTTTTTTGAAAATGAGTTTGAATGACTTTTCGTATAGTGTATGGCCAGCATAAGCTGCAGACCTGCGTTGACCTTGATTACCCACTGAAACAACTAATAATGTTGCTTGTGATAGTATTCCAGCACGGAATGAGAAGCCAGTGAGAATCAAAACCGATAGATTCTGTTACCCATAAATATGATGCCAAAGTTTGTGCTCCTTATTTAGTTATACAAGTGATTTCCAGGCTCCCCCTTCTGATGAAATGCTGTGGAGTGACATTATGCTATACGTGATGATTTAATTGCGTCGCTACATTACGTAACACACAGGTGGTCAAATGGTGCTAATGGTGTCTGATGCAGCGGGGGCCAGGCAGTGAGCTGATGGGAAGATAGGTATCTAAGACAACCAATCCCTAACATTAATGAGCAATCACATTGGTGACTGAAAACAGTTTGAAGGCAGAGCATGCAAACATAAGGTAGATATGCCCCAATGTTTACTTTGTCTTTTTCTCCTATTATTTGGTCTTTACTATTGAACTATAATAGTGAAAAGTACAGGAGATCTTCTAAGATAGTAAATGGTAAGTATTAGATGGTATTGGTGATTGACTTTTTAAAAGATTTTTGTTTTCTCCTTCATCATTATATATGTGGTTTGAACCAGTCAAGTATTTTGCTTGTCACATATAACTAGTGACCTTTGACTGATGTTTATTTAGCAACTACAATTAGGGGTCAGTACACATATGCAGGTTAATATATCAATATTTGCCCTTTTGGGGGGTCCTCCCCTTCCTTTTTCTCTCCCCCCTCCCCCTCTTTGGCCTACTTTCTAGTATCTAGTTAGAGGAAATGCTGTAATTCATCTGGATGCTGTTTTAAAGAATTTATGAAGTTGCTGTAACATAATTTGTGCTGTTCAAATAAGTGAAGAGAGAACATAGTATATAACCTGTTTCCCTGAAAATAAGACCTACTGTTATTTTCAGAGAGGGCTGCAATAGAAGCCCTACTTTGAAAATGAGCCCTAGTTTAAAGTGGTTGTGAAATCCTAGAATCCACTCTATTACTTTTTTATATAATGTCCAGTGTGTGCGTTTCTTAATATAATTGTGCCAAATACCTTCGGTACAGCGCCGCTCGGTGCTCAGCTGACCTCCTGCTGCTCTCCTCCTCCTCTTCTCCCAGCTGTCAGCGGGGGATCTCGGCCCCTCACTCTGCAGTGCTTGGAGTGGGAAAGAGAGCTCTGGCGGGTCACGGAAGCTGTACCGAAGGTATTTGGCACTATAATATTACAGAAACACACACATTGGGCATTATATAATACTGTAATAAAGTGGATTCTAGGATTTTGCAACCACTTTTACTCGGTTCGGTTCACACTAGGGATTCCTGAAAGGCAGGGAGGGAGAGGGGGAGAGAAGACAGCACATTACATGATAAGACCTACCCCGAAAATAAGCCCTACTGTGTCTTTTGTTGCCAAAATAAATATAAGACCCGGTCTAATTTTCAGAGAAACACGTTAATAACTTTATAAAGATGATGCAATAAGATAAATCTCATTCTCAAACTACGATTTACATTACAAACACTTACCTCTCTATTGCTTCTGACAACACGAGACAGTTGGTCTGGGAAATGCATTGAGAAGTTCCCATTTTAAACAAGCTGTTGTCAAAATGGGGTAGATTTACTAAAAGCAAATAAACTGCGCAGTTGCTCCAGAGCTTAGTAAAAAAAAAAAAAAGGACAAAGTTTCACTTTGCAAAGAATATCCAATCATATTTATGGAAAATACAAGATTTTTGCTTGCACATGATTGGATGATAAGTCAGCAGAGCTTCCCCTCATTTACTAAGCTCTGGAGCAACTGCACTTGCAAAATCTATTTGCCTTTAGTAACCCCACCCAATAGGACACTGTGATACGATAAAGCTATAGGCTAATTTATGTTAGTGGTTAGGAACTAAGTATTAGAGAATATGTGATGTACAGACGATTGTGAAATATATATACAGCGGGTAAAAAAAGAATTGAACACGTCACCATTTTTCTAGGCAAATATATTTCTAAAGGTGCTATTGACATGAAATTTTCACCACGTCAGTAACAACCCATGTAAACATACAAAGAAACCTAAATAAGTTCAGAAATGAAGTTATGTGTAAAAAAAAAATGAAATGACACAGGGAAAAAGTTTAAAACAAATGAAGAATGGGAGGTGCAACAAGGCATGGAAATCCAAGAAACCAGCTGAAATCTATCAATAATTATAAAGCAATCCTGCCTCTTTGTCAATGCAACTGCTGGCCTACATAATGCTCCTTTCACTTACTCCGTCCATTGGACGGAGTCCGTTTTTCTCAGCGGGGGATCGAGCCGCCGATCCCCCGCTGAGCAGCAGGAGGACAGCTGTGTCTCCGCGCTGTGTGCGGAGACACAGCTGACAGTTCCCCATGCATCTCTATGGGGGAAATCGGATGTCAACGGACCGTCAGTCCGTTCTCACCCGATCCCATCCTATCCGATCCGCTGGACGGATGGAAAATAGGGTTTCCATCCGTCCAGATTTGACGGATCGGATCGGATGTCAGCGGACATGTCTCCGCTGACATCCGATGCCCCATAGAAATACATGGGGGGACCGTTCAGATCCGCCAAAAAAACGGACAGGCGGATCTGAACGGTCCGCCTGTGTGAAAGGGGCCTAAAGGTGTCTTTTTACCAAGGTGTTACACAACAAATCTCCAATGATGGGTAAAAGCAAAGACCTTTGCAAACTTATTGTTGCAAAACATACTGATGGCTTTGATTAAAGAAGGATTTCTACACTTCCGAATTATGGCCTCAACACTGCTCACTGGAACATTCAGAAGTGGAATGACATCATTTAATCATAAACCGGCCATGACCAGGTGCTCCTCACAAGGTTTCTGAAAAGGAGTGAAAAAAATTATCAGAAGAGGTTTCCAAGAGCCAAGGACCACTTGTAGAGCAATGCAGAAAGACCTGGAATTAACGGGTAAAATTGTTTCAAAGAAAACCATAGGCCAGGGGTATTGAATTAAAATTCACGGGGGTCCGATTAGTAAAATTTTCTTCCAGCAGAGGTCCAGATTGCATTTTTGCGTGATGACTCGGATTCTTTATATCACAGCGCAGGTGTGCAGGCACGACAGCTCATTCATTTGAATGGGCTGTTGTGTCTGCGTTTTCTGCTGGGAAAAGGCCCTGGCACCTTTTTAAAAATGCTGTCGGATGGAGACTGCATGGTGCGTATGTACCATGCAATTTCCATGTGTGGGAAACCGCACCTTGTATTTCATTGCATTTAAGAGTCAATTGTACCCCTGCACGTTTTCTGTGCAGCTGCTTATCCCCCTTCACATCACCACCCCCCACCACTCACAGCACTGTCCCCCTTCACATCACCACCCCCCACACACACACAGCGCTGTCCCCCTTCCCATCACCACCATCCCCCCCACACACACAGCACTGTCCCCCTTCACATCACCACCCCCCCCCCACACACACACATACAGCACTGTCCCCCTTCACATCACCATCCCCCACACACACCACTGTCCCCTTCACATCACCACCCCCCACACACACCACTGTTCCCTTCACATCACCACCCCCCACACACACCACTGTCCCCTTCACATATCACCCCACAAAGCGCTGCCCCTTTCATAACCCCCAACCCACAGCATTGCCTCCCTTCACATATCTGTCCTGCAGCACTGCCCCATTCATATCCCCCCCACAGCACTGCCCCCTTTACCTCCCCCCATAGCATTGCCCCCCTAATATCCCCCCCACAGCACTGCCCCCTTCACATATCCCCCCAACAGCACTGTCCCTCTCACATCCCCCCACACCACTGCCCCTTCACATATCACTCCTGCAGCACTGCCCCCTTTACCTCCCCCCACAGCACTGCCCCCCGAATATCCCCCCCACAGCACTGCCCCCTTTACCTCCCCCCACAGCACTGCCCCCTATTATCCCCCCCTCACAGCACTGCCCCCTTCACCTCCCCACACAACACTGCCCCCCTCACATATCCCCCCCACAGCACTGCCCCCTTCATATATCCCCCCATCAGCACTGTCCCTTTTACATATCCCTCCAACAGCACTGTCCTTCTCACATCCCCCCACACCACTGCCCCTTCACATATCACCCCCAAAGCACTGCCCCATTCATATCCCCCTCACAGCACTGTCTCCCTTTGCATCACCCCCCCCCCCCACCCACACACACCACTGCCCCCTTATATTACCCCCACAAAACTGCCCCTTTGCATCACCCCCACACACATACACAGCACTGCCCTGTTAACACACACCCCCATAGCACTTCCCCCCTTTACATCAACACACACCACTACCCTCTTGACATATCACCCCCACAGCATTGCTCCCATTTACATGAATCCCCACACACCACACTAACCCCCTGTACATGATCTCTGCTCCCCAATCATCCTTCACAACTTCACAACCCTGTCCTCCCTTCACTCTCCTACCTTACACAGAGCGGAGAGCAGAAGGCGGGACAATCTAGAGGAAGTCAGAGGAACAGCAGCACCGCATGCATAGAGGCAGCCGACTGTGTGCCTCCCAGCCAATCACCTCCCGCCTCCCAGCAGCCAATCACCTTCCGTCCCAGCAGCCAATCGCCTCTAGCCTGAAATGTTAATTCAGGCAGGCACCTCCCTCCATTCAATGCCGGTCCCGCCCCCAGTCCCAGTCCCGCCTCCGGCCATCCGCCCTGCTCTGCTAATGACAGGCAGCAGAGGCAGGGAAGAAAACCAGCAGCTAATCGTGGCGGTCCGGATGGAGCAGCAGCTCGGGCCGGAAACGGCCCGCGGGCCGCCATTTAGTGGTGCCCGCCATAGGCAATGCACTCAACCGCCATGACTTGTTTGTTTAAAGTTTGCTGTACAACATTTAGACAGGCCTGTGAAATAATGGGTCAATATAGTCTGATGAGACCAAATTTGAACTCTTTAGATGCCATAATACACACCATTTTTGGCGGTCAAATGGCACTACACATTAGGGATCAACCGATTATTGGCAAAGCCAATTATTGTAGGGCTGATATTCACTTTTCGGTATCGGCCCTGGAACTTGCCGATAATACCAATAGTGTGTGCGCCGCACACATGACGTCATTGCGTGTGTTGCTCCACATGTCTCCACGCGCTGACCCTATAATTATACATGTTCTGCCTTCTTAGGCTGCCTCCCTTGCCTCGGACTGCGTGCAGTCACAGTGCACTGTGCTGTGCTTCCACAATTCCGCATCGCCATGGACCGGCACCCCTGTGCCAGCCAGCCACCCACCACAGGGTGCCAGCCAGCCAGCCACCCACCACAGGGTGAGGGTGCCAGCCACCGACCCACAACAGGGTGCCTGGAGCCAGCCACCCACCCCACAACAGGGTGACAGCCAGCCACCCACCTCACAACAGGGTGCCAGCCACCCACAACAAGGTGACAGCCAGCCAGCAGCCACAGCAGGGTGACAGCCAGCCACCCACAACAGGGTGCCAGCAAGCCAGCCAGCCACAAAGGGGTTCCAGCAAGCCACCCACCCACAACAGGGTGCCAGCAAGCCAGATACCCACAATAGGGTGCCAGAAAGCCAGTCACCCACAAGAGGGTGACAGCAAGCCAGCCACCCACAACAGGGCCAGCCACCCACAACAGGGTGCCAGTAGCCAGCAATTTTCTTAACCTTATATTGTCTCTTTCAAATTGCAATGGAGATTGATGCAGTATGAAAAAGTAAAAGTGTGGTCTGGGACTATTTCTCGTCTCAGCCATCTCGAGGAAAAGCAGCAGTGTACAACACACGCACAAACAATGTAAGCATGGGATCAGTAACTGCAAAAACCAAAAATACCTCAAATCTTCAGGCCCATCTAAGAGTTCATCATGTTGAATTATATCATGCAGCACAGAAAAAACAAAATGAATCACAATGTGAAATACCTCCTCCACTATCTCAGGCAACAATAAGAGATATTTTTCAGAAAAAAAACAGGTGGATAAATTCATATGGAATATCCCAACTGCTGGACAGAGTAATCATCGAGATGATGGTCACTGATAACCAGCCATTTACAATGGTGTCTGACTCTGGATTTAAGCGGTTGATGTCCATAGTTGAGCCAAGGTACACAGTGAAGAGTGAGAAGTATTATCAAACCAAAATGCTGGGAAAGACTCACCAAAAGGTCGTTGAGAAAGTAAAGGCTATGCTGCAACCAGAGAATGCTGGCAACTCGCTCTCATGCATGACTGTCTGGTGTTCAGGACAAACAGAGTCACTAATGAATCTTACATGCCACTTCATTGACAGCCGATGGACAAAAAGGCAATTGGTTTTGAATACAAAAGTGATGTAAGGATCCCACACTAAGTACAGTAGAGAAATGGTTCTAGGCATGCTTGAAGCCTGGGGAATCAACAAAGCAAACATGCAGAAAGGAATGAGGCTTGCTGATGTGTCAGACCTCAGTTGCATGGCACACAACACCCTCCAACTTGTAAATGATGGCCTGTCAGGCCAGAGAGCCTTGATTGATATATGTTTTGAGAAGCATGAACAGATTAAAAATGTTGTGCTGGCAAGTCTTTTGGATCCTTAATACAAGAACCATGCTTTCTCTTCTGATGATGTATTGGCCAAGGCAAAACAATGGCTGACAGAAGATATTCAACAGGAGTTGCAGGAGGTTCCTGCCGAAAAGTCAAGTCCAGAACAGCATTTTTGTAATCTGGGAGAGCAGGATGCTGCAAAAACAGAAAAATTTCCAAAATACAAGACAACGAACAGAAGAGAATCTTCTTCATCGTGGTCGAATTGATGGCATGTTCAGTATTTTATTGGGGCCTCATGCAGAGGATTCTTCTGAATCTGCAATAATGAGCCTTGATGATGAACTTAATCTCTATTTGAAGGAACCACTAATTGACAGAAGAAGTGGTGATCCTCTTCAGTGGTGGAAAGAAAATGAGGCACTCTACAAAAGACTTGCCTCTCATGCTAAAAGATACCTCTCTGCTCCTCTTTCCTCTCTTGTACCAAGTGAGCGTGTTAATGAATTGTCAGCAATATATGAAGAAAAACAGAAACTGTTTAACAAGTGAACATGCTGAAATGTTATGCTTTCTGCACTATAATATTCTACTTAACTGGGAGTATTTAAAAGTGTAGTAGTACTAGTGTCCACTCCAATCCATGTTCTAGCAGTTTTGCACTGACTGCTGTAGTGATTTAAAATCATTGCAGCGAGTGAGTTC
Source organism: Pelophylax lessonae (assembly GCF_965119305.1). NCBI lineage: Eukaryota > Metazoa > Chordata > Amphibia > Anura > Ranidae > Pelophylax > Pelophylax lessonae. The sequence continues at coordinate 630,173,159 of NC_138768.1, read as the reverse complement.
ACTACTGCAGCAGTTTATGCTTCATTCACAATCACATGATGTGAAACTGATGCCCCTGCAAGTGAAAGCTGTGCGGTTTTCCTATCAGTTTTCATGCAGTTAAGGTGTGAAGAACGAGCCTTTAATGTTAAAAATGTTAATATACAAACATTAACATGTTCAGTACCAGATTTGTGTCAAAAATTGTCTTTATTTTTCAAAACTTTAAATGTACAAAATATCGGCCGATACCGATACTTTGGGGGAGATTTACTAAAACTGGTGCACACAAAATCTGGTGCAGCTCTGCTTAGTAACCAATCCGCTTCTATGTTTTATTATCAAAACTTAATTAAACAAGCTGAAGTTAGAAGCTGATTGGTTAGTATGCACAGCTGCATCAGATTTTGTGTGCACCAGTTTTAGTAAATCTCCCCCTTTGTGACCAAAATATCGGTATTGGCTCTGAAAAAAACATATTGGTCTTTCCCTAATGCACATCACCCTAAACACACCATACAGTGAACATCAACAGTGAAGTTTGAGGGTAGGAACATCATGGTGTGGGGCTACGGTACTGGCAAACTTCATATCTTTGAAGGAAGATGAATGGAAAAATGTACCAAGACATTCCTAATAAAAATCTGCTACCATCTACCAGGATGATGAAGATGAAAAGAGGATGGACATTTCAGCAAGACAATGATGCCAACGCCAAAGAAACTCTTCTGCATGCAAGCTTGGAGGGACGGGGCGCTTTAATTTATTTTTTTCTTATTTATTTTACCTTTATTTTTACACTGTACCTTTATTTTTTTGATCACTGTTATTCCTATTACAAGGAATGTAAACATCCCTTGTAATAGAAATAAGCAGGACAGGTACTCTTTAATGTGAGCTGTGGGGTCAAAAAGACCTCCGATCTCACATCTATCCTAAAAAAGCAAAAAAAAATAAACAAAAAAAATATAGAGTCATCTTGCCCTCACTCGACTTCCTGCCTGGGACATGGATGGATCGGATAGTTTTTCCCACTACCGACAGTTCCAGTAACTGGGGAAAACAACTGGGAAGCGGCGGGAGGGGGGTGGGCACCTTTTCCGCCGCCCATAAAAGTGATCCTGCGGCTAATCTGCCTCTGGGACCACTTTTATGGGAAAGAGGACCGCCGGCCAAGTAAGAAAATACCAGGGTTATGGCAGCTATCTGTGGTTAAATACATTTCAGTTAGCGTGTTCAATACTTTTTCCCTGTGTCATTGCATTTTATTACACATAACTTGAAGTGGATGAAAATACTCCTATACCCAGTGGAGTGAACAGCCTCAGATGATACACGGAGATGAAAATCTCCCTACATAAGTTTTACATGTATATCTGTTGTCTTCAGCTTTCTATATTCTTTAGAAAGTGCACATCGTGTTTCTTTTTGCTTTTAGCTCCTGTGTCGGATAGATTACCAGAAGTTATCATGCTAAAGGAGATCTGAGAACGTACCTGTTAGCTCAAATCTCGTCAGGAGGCAATTTCACGATGATATACGGCCCTTCAGTTGCTAACCCCCCCTAGATAGTGAATTTTCCTTCATCCGGCCAGGAATTGTGATGACACATAGCACTCAAACTTAGCGCAGACACAATTGATTTTATTGCAAGTTTAGCTCGTATTTAAGGCAAGTTTGAGCGGGAAAAAACTGCTTTAAACTGGTTTACAATTTACCGGTCAATTTGACAATAGAACATGTCTCACAGAAACAGTACATGAAAAGCTTTTGTTTCCTATACACCTGTGTCAATATGAGGTGTTCTTGTATCTGAATCTGTGTTTTGTGGGACGAGTCGCTCTGTCTGTATTCAGCTGTCATGTGTTAATGTAAGCAATTGTCAAATGTGTTTAGGTGGTGTTAGTAATCTCTATGCGCAGACTTAACTTTGTCAAGTGTCCAAATGAATGAATGGAAAGGTGTTTAACATGTATGTCTAAATGCAAAATACAGCTGTCTGATGTCCAGAGTTGTATGAATGAGTGTTAGTCTGGCTCGTTACTATGTAAATGCAAGGGCCCACATTCTATCATAGAATGGGCATAAGCTGAAATATATATGAAATATAATAAGGCATGTTAATACAATCTTTCAACCCAACCTTTGATCCCAACTTTATTCATAACGGTGGGATCACTTAGAGTCTGTGAATAGCTCTATGTGCCCTCCTGGGATATATGTCCAACTATGAATGAGCTGGACATTCTTGACATACCTGGGTTGTGTTCTTGTATGAGTGCATGTCATATTATTGGTAACTGACTTGCATAGAACAGGTGATATTATATTCTAAAGTGTATGTAGGCTGGTGACTTGGTTGTGTGCACATAGGGATATAACTTCTTAGAATTCTATCAAATCAAAAACAGACATGTTCAATGGGGAGGGTCATAGCTTGCAAGAATCCATGGCCTGAAAAATCCAACTCCATATTATGGCAATAAAGTCACTACAAATAGACCATGGCAGCACATACCACCTGTTGACTATAGCATGTGAATTTTCAACATCTCCTAAAGCCTTTGCCAGGAAAGGGCAAAAATAAACCCCCACATTCAATGGGAGGAAAAAATTCCCTTTCGACCCTCATGTCATCAGAGCGGTCAGACTAAGTCCCTGGCGGCTACAACGTAAAACAATGTCCTTTGTGTCCAATAGGCTTGACTTCGACTGTAAAGTGGAGACATGAATGTCTCGTGTCTCTCTCTTTTCCTGGGGTGAGCAAGGGCAAAATGAGGAGAGGTTCTCGGGGTGGTGAGCACATGTTGCAAGTAACCAAACAGTGGCTACTAGTTCTAAGCTTGCTACAAAGAGTACCACTGTCGCACGAATGCGAAGTCTTCCAGGAGTAGGGGTGTCTGTTGGCATTGTACCAATGCGTCTGTCTGGTGCTCGTCACAATCTCCGGTCTGCAGTCATGGGGTCCAGAGGTGGGGCTTCCTTCAGTCGCGATGCGTGGATTCAAACCGGGGAGTCGTCTGTCAATACTGCTGTTCTGGTCACTGCTTGAACTGTCGCAGGAGGTCCGTAGGGTGGGTCTAGGGACGTCAGCTTATGGAGGGGGGCCTTCACCAGGACTCTGTCTCCAGGCTTGAATGGGTGGGTTGGTGCACCTGTTGGCAAAGGAAACGAGAGCGAAATATCACCATAATCACTGTTTCATTTTTTTTTCAATTAATTCTGCCACATATTCCTCTTGCAAAATCTCTAGATATGAGAATAAATGGACTCATGGGGTTGAGACGGGTCTCCCCATCAAAATTTCAAAGGGAGATCGCTTGGTACTTGGTCTGGAGTCATTCTGACTTCAGCAAGAATAGCAGGTAAGTACAGAGACAAGAATGCAAGTTTTACAAAAATGGCAGGAGTATATTGCGGCACTGGGCTTCTGGCCTACAGGCAGGCATCAAAAATAAATGTTAGTAAAAACTACTCGCAGCACTGGGGTTTAGGGCCTACAGGAAGGCAGGTAATTTTAAGACAGGAAGGATACCTAATGGCACTGTTTTGGGAGAGCACAACATGTCTACGCATGCAACAAAGGTGAGGGCCCTTGGAGGGGTTGAACTGCCTTGTATTCTCCAAAGGTGGAGATGGGTCAACCTGCAGTCCTCTGACTCACCCAAGCAGGCAGCTACCCAGAACTGAGAATCCCTTGCATGGCTAAGATGCTGTGATTACTGAGCAGCAGGGAGTAAAATTCAAGCTGTCTTGTGTACATGGACACATAGAGACACACAAAACAGCTAGAAGTACTCATGCAAACATAAATTTATACGGGTTTGCACAATTGCTCGGTGACACCGAACCAGAAATTGAAACCAAATAGCCTTGGAGACACAGGATCTGACTTCAAGGACCATTTATATGCAAAGCCTGGGAAATGAGTCACCTTAGAATGAAAAGAGATGGCTTGGCAACTAATTGAATTCACCGCAGGAGGTTACCTTAAAATTTTAAATCTTTAACAATATCAAAGTAGTAACATCTCAAAGTAGTAACGCTGGCATAAATTCATTATAATTCTTAGCACACTATCAACAAGTCATCCAATTCCATCCTATTTTTTTTTTTTTTCCACAATATCTGAAAAGAAAACTTTATAAGAGATGCTTAATTATCTAAAGCATAGCACCTCATTAATGCCAGAGCTCATATATGTCAAATTAGAACACATCAAATATCTGACACCCAATAAAAACAGTCTAATCAATCAGAAAGAAACAATTTATAAACAATACTCCCATAAGGTTGAGTTGTCGTTGAAGGCTGTGATCGTCCTCCGTTCTGAAAGTCTCACATTAAATTTGTCTGAGAAATAAGCATCAAGAAAAATTCAGTAACAAAACATTTCACTTTTACTCCTAAAAATAAACCAACAGTTAGAGGAATTTAGCATACAGTAAGCATGTCAAACATTTTCCTTCCTAACAGTGCACTTCTCTAATACCAAAATTTGTTGACGTCAAATTAATTATTACCACGTGGATTTCTATATTTTTTTTATGTTATTGTATACCATAAACTTAAAGAAAAAATTATTATTGCTCACCATGGTTAAAAAATGAGCAGCTCAAAAATAAACATTAGCAATTTCCCATTTGGATACAAGAACCCATACGTCACCATCACCATTCTTCTCACCCATTTGGAACATCCTTCAAAACTGTTTTTTTTTTCTACAAAAGCAACACTGATAGTTAATATACATTTGCATATACAATTAACAGATTCTTTTGTACTTTGCTCTTCAAGTTCACCCAGCTCAGTCAATCTGTATGACAATGCAACTCTTTACAATCCCTTTTGTAGTTACCTGTGTCACAGACAGGAGAGGGGGGAGGGGGGGTTTGTTTGCTAAAAAGGCACCAGAAAAAATATATTTTTTTTTTAAAAAGTCAGTGATAAAGAAAGAAAAGTCGGTGACACAAAACCTCAATGATAAAAGTTCAAAATTGCTTACGATTTTTAAGGATAGAAATACAATTTTAGTCCTTAAGGTCACACTTTTCACACCAAATATATTTTCTTGCTTCTAAAAGCTGCCATGACCATCATAGTACGGATTTGTTACCTTTTTTTTTTTTTTTCATTCAGTGTTATGAAATGCTTTGCTGATACAGCACCTTTAGGAACAGTGTTAAAACTAACACAACATAACGATTCATGGATCTAAGGTTGCCCATACACGATACAATTTTCCCAAATGTAAATTTCATCATTTTTTTTTTTTTTTTAGATTCCCCTTACCTTGAGAATTGCCCATTATCTAAGCTCAGAATACAAAGTGAGATCAGCTGAGTTTGAAGGTTTATATATATACATAGGGATGGTGAGGTCAGTATTTAGACTTTATTGGAAAACCTAGTTTCCCAACTTATGTGGTTTCCTGCGTCTTTATAATCGGATTTATCTACAACCGATTTATGGTTTGCTGTTAACTATCCTGGGTGGGCAAGTTTATACCTTCAAGTTCAGCTTAATATCACATACAATCTCCACATACATCTATACAATGGCATGCAATCTTATATCGACTAAAAATACACTTAAATGTCTATACAGCAATATATACAAGTTTTAGAGGGAGAATTCACTATCACACACAGTACTGCTTTGTAAACGGGTTTCAGACCCTGGGATATCAGACCCCATCTTATCTTCGGGCTTAAGGCCCTGGAGTATCAGACCCCATCTTATCTTTGGGAATACCAGATTCTCGGGAGGCGCTAAAAATAGTGGTTAACTGGGTACCGTTTATCTGCTCTTGACAGTATAGGGTGGTAATAATAATAATAAAAAATATAATTACTTACCCCATACTGTGTTATGGCAGATCCAAATTTTCTGACACCAAACTGTTAGCTCAAATCTCGTCAGGAGGCAATTTCACGATGATATACGGCCCTTCAGTTGCTAACCCCCCCTAGATAGTGAATTTTCCCTCATCCGGCCAGGAATTGTGACGACACATAGCACTCAAACTTAGCGCAGACACAATTGATTTTATTGCGAGTTTAGCTCGTATTTAAGGCAAGTTTGAGCGGGAAAAACTGCTTTAAACTGGTTTACAATTTACCGGTCAATTTGACAATAGAACATGTCTCACAGAAACAGTACATGAAAGGCTTTTGTTTCCTATACACCTGTGTCAATATGAGGTGTTCTTGTATCTGAATCTGTGTTTTGTGGGACGAGTCGCTCTGTCTGTATTCAGCTGTCATGTGTTAATGTAAGCAATTGTCAAATGTGTTTAGGTGGTGTCAGTAATCTCTATGCGCAGACTTAACTTTGTCAAGTGTCCAAATGAATGAATGGAAAGATGTTTAGCATGTCGTCTAAATGCAAAATATAGCTGTCTGATGTCCAGAGTTGTATGAATGAGTGTTAGTCTGGCTCGTTACTATGTAAATGCAAGGGCCCACATTCTATCATAGAATGGGCATAAGCTGAAATATATATGAAATATAATAAGGCATGTTAATACAATCTTTCAACCCAGCAGGGGCCAGCACAGAGGTGGGTAGAGATATAAGGGTGCAGGCACCAGGGCAGAGTAGTTGGATAACAGTTAGGAAGGGTAGAGGGGAAAGAGTCAAGGAGGCCAGTCCTGGGCTGGAACATCCCAATAAATAGGCCCTGTTGCGTGATGTTGGAGAAACCAGTCAGGGACCAGCATTGCTGGAGCAGAGCGAGGCCCCTAGCTGCAAGGGGAAGAACTCCTCAAGTGAGGGCGGGAGCGAGGCTAAGGGTAAGGATAGACAGATTCTGGTGGAAGGGGACTCAATTATTAGTAGGACAGAGAGGGCAACCTGTCACAAAGACCGTAAGCCCCGAACTGTATGTTGTTTACCGGGCGCTCGGGTTCGGCACATCATGGATCTGGTGGAGAGATTATTGGGTGGGGCTGGGGAAGACCAAGCTGTCATGGTACACGTGGGTACCAATGACAAAGTTAGAGTTAGATGGAGAATCCTAAAAAACTATTTCAGGGACATAGGAGCCAAATTGAGGAGTAGGACCTCCAAAGTAGTATTCTCAGAAATACTACCTGTACCTCGAGCCATGCCAGAGAGGCAGCGGGAGATTAGGGAAGTTAACAAGTGGCTGAGGAGCTGGTGTAGAAAGTAGGGGTTTGGGTTCCTGGAGAACTGGGCTGACTTCTCAGTCGGCTACCGGCTCTTTAGTAGGGACGGGCTGCACCAAAATGGGGAAGGTGCAGCCCTACTGAGAGTAAAGATGGGCAAAAAGTTAGAGGGGCTTTTAAACTAGGTGATGGGGGGAGGGTCCAGATGTAGAGCTAGCCAGCAGGGAGCAAAGTTCAGTGGGCAATATTGGGGGCATTAGTGGTAGGGTGATCAGAGATCCAAAAACCCAAGGTAGGTAATTCGACAAATCCAAAGTGCAGCCTCATAACATAGAACAAGGATATAGTATGCAACCGGACAAAATAACAAGGTTTGTATGCCAATGCTAGAAGTCTGGCCAACAAGATGGGAGAACTGGAGCTGTTAATGTATGAGGATTTTGATTTTGTGGGAATTTCAGAGACTTGGTTTGACAGCTCTCATGATTGGCTGGCAACCATTCAGGGGTATTCCCTTTATCGCAGAGATAGAGAAGGTAAAAAGAGGAAGGGGTATGCCTGTATATCAAGAACAATGTGCAAGTGAACATGAGGGACGATATCACCAATGTAGCTAGCCAAGAGGTGGAATCCTTAGGAGTAGAGCTTCAAAGGGAAGGTACTATGGGGAAAGTAATATTGGGCATATGCTATAGGCCCCCCCAACCAGAGGGAGGAGGGGAAGGCAGATCTACTATCACAGCTTTGAATGGCAGCAAGAATGGGAAATGTCATTATAATGGAGGATTTTAATTATCCAGATATAGACTGGGCAGAGGGAACCGCGCATTCGTCTAAGGCTCGCCATTTCCTAAATGTTTTGCAGGACAATTTCATGGGTCAGATGGTGAACGCAGCAACGAGAAACAATGCGTTACTAGACCTACTGATTACTAACAATACAGACCTGGTTGCAGATGTAGAATTATGGGGTAACTTAGGAAACAGTGACCATAGGTCAATTGGTTTTCGTTATAAACAACAGAAATGGGAAACACATAGGTAATACAGGGACATTGAATTTCAAAAGTGCCAACTTCCTAAACTGCATTCTTTGCTAGACGATATTAAATGGGATAGAATCCCAGGAACAAAGAACACTGAGGAAAAATGGGAGTGCTTTAAGAACCTACTAAATAAAGGGAATGGCCAGTGCATTCCAACAGGGAATACATTTAAAAGAGCTAAAATAAATCCTGGGTGGCTAAACTTTAACAAAAAAATGAATATAAAAACAAAAAAAAGGCCTTAAAAAAAAAAACAGGCTATAAGAAATGTAAGGGTGCAATCAAGGTGGCTAATATAGAACACGAAAATCACATAGCAAAGGGGGTAAAAAAAAAAACCCAAGAAATTATTTAGGTATATAAATAGTAAGAAAGTGAGGCCAGAACATATTGGCCCCATAAACGATGATGAAAGGAATCTGGCTATAAAGGACAGAGAGAAGGCAAAGGTTCTAAATAAATTTTCCTCCTCAGTCTTCACAAAAGAAACAGGGGATACAGTAACCTAGACTGTAATGTTAATAACACATAACAGGAAGCACCCTCATGGTTAACAGGAGACAGACTCAGAACTAGACTTGAAAAACTTAACATAAATAAGTCACCAGGACCAGATGGCTTACGCCCGAGGGTCCTTAAGTAATTCAGCCAGGTGATAGCCAGACCATTGTTCCTAAAGCTGGATACACACTATCCAACTTTTGTTGTTTGATTTCCTTTAGATTTACCTTCAACTATGTAGTGAAAGTGCCTGCCTGATTGCATACAAATTGAGTGTTTAGGACTGACCTCATATTACAGTGGGGATCGAAAGTTTGGGCACCCCAGGTAAAAATGTGTATTAATGTGCATAAAGAAGCCAAGGAAAGATGGAAAAATCTCCAAAAGGCATCAAATTACAAATTAGACATTCTTATAATATGTCAACAAAAGTTAGATTTTGTTTCCATTATTGACACTTTCAAAATTACAGAAAACAAAAAATGGCGTCTGCAAAAGTTTGGGCACCTTGCAGAATTTATAGCATGCACTGCCCCCTTTGCAAGGCTGGGACCTGCCAGTGTCATGGATTGTTCTCAATCATCGTCTGGGAAGACCAGGTAAAGTCAATCTCAAAGGTTTTAAATGCCCAGACTCATCTGACTTTGCCCCAACAATCAGCACCATGGGATCTTCTAAGCAGTTGTCTAGAAAACTGAAACTGAAAATAGTTGACGCTCACAAAGCTGGAGAAGGCTATAAGAAGATAGCAAAGCGTTTTCAGATGTCAATATCCTCTGTTCGGAATGTAATTAAGAAATGGCAGTCATCAGGAACAGTGGAAGTTAAAGCAAGATCTGGAAGACCAAGAAAAATATCAGACAGAACAGCTCGCAGGATTGTGAGAAAAACAATTCAAAACCCACGTTTGACTGCACGATCCCTCCAGAAAGATCTGGCAGACACTGGAGTTGTGGTACACTATTCCACTATAAAGAGATACTTGTACAAATATGGTCTTCATGGAAGAGTCATTAGAAGAAAACCTCTTCTACGTCCTCACCACAAAAATCAGCGTTTGAACTTTGCAAATGAACATATAGACAAGCCTGATGCATTTTGGAAACAAGTTCTGTGGACCGATGAGGTTAAAATTGAACTTTTTGGCCGGAATGAGCAAAAGTACGTTTGGAGAAGAAGAGGCACAGAATTTAATGAAAAGAACCTCTGTCCAACTGTTAAGCATGGGGGTGGATCAATCATGCTTTGGGGTTGTATTGCAGCCAGTGGCACAGGGAACATCTCACGAGTAGAAGAAAAAATGGATTCAATAAAATTCAAGCAAATTTTGGATGGTAACTTGATGCCATCTGTGAAAAAGCTGAAGTTAAAGAGAGGATGGCTTCTACAAATGGATAATGATCCTAAACACACCTCGAAATCCATGGGGGATTACATCAAGAGGAGTAAAGTGAAGGTTTTGCCATGGCCATCAACATATTTCCTGACCTCAAAAATATAAATGAACATCTATGGATAGACCTTAAAAGAGCAGTGCGTGACAGACAGCCCAGAAATCTCAAAGAACTGGAAGACTTTTGTAAGGAAGAATGGGCAAAGATACCTCAAACAAGAATTGAAAGACTCTTGGCTGGCTACAAAAATCGTTTACAAGCTGTGATACTTGCCAGGTGGCAGTACAAGATATTAACTCTGCAGGGTGCCCAAACTTTTGCAGATGCCATTTTTTTGTTTTCTGTTATTTTGAAAGTGTAAATGATGGAAATAAAATCTAACTTTTGTAGACATATTATAATAATGTTTAATCTGTAATTTGATGCCTTTTGGAGATTTTTCCATCTTTCCTTGGCTTCTTTATGCACATTAATACACATTTTTACCTGGGGTGACCAAACTATCAATCCCCACTGTTCTGTATATGGTTTTGGTAAATCTAAAGAAAAAAAATCTATAGAAAATGTGTATAGTGTGTATCCAGCTTTAGTTTTATTGACAGTCTCTACTGACGGGAATGGCATCAGCTGATTGGAGAAAAGCCAATGTGGCACCAATATTTAAAAAAGTGCAGAGATACAGTATCTCACAAAAGTGAGTACATCCCTCGCATTTTTGTAAATATTTTATTATATCTTTTCATATGACAACACTGAGGAAATTACACTTTGCTATATTTTAAAGTAGTGAGTGTACAGCTTGTATAACAGTGTCAATTTGTTGTCCCCTCAAAACAACACACAACCATTAATGTCAAAACCGCTGGCAACAAAAAGGAGTACACCCTTAAGTGAAAATGTTCAAATTGGGCCCAAAGTGCCAATATCTTGTGTGGCCACCATTCTTTTCCAGCACTCCCTTAACCCTCTTGGGCATGGAGTTCACCAGAGCTTCACAGGTTGCCACTGGAGTCCTCTTTCACTCTTCCATGATGACATTACAGAGCTGGTGGATGTTAGAGACCTTGCGCTCCTCCACCTTCCATTTGAGGATGCCCCACAGATGCTCAATAGTGTTTAGGTCTGGAGAAGTGCTTGGCCAGTCCATCACCTTTACCCTCAGCTTCTTTAGCAAGGCAGCGGTTGTCTTGGAGGTGTGTTTGGGTTCGTTATCATGTTGGAATACTGCCCTGCGACCCAGTCTCCGAAAGGGAGGGGATCATGCTCTGCTTCAGTATGTCAGTACATGCTGGCATTCATGGTTCCCTCAATGATCTGTAGCTCCTCAGTGTTGGCAGCACTCATGCAGCCCCAGACCATGACACTCCCACCACCATGCTTGACTATAGGCACACTTGCCTTTGTACTCCTCACCTGGTTGCCGCCACACACGCTTGACACCATCTGAGCCAAATAAGTTTATCTTGGTCTCACCAGACCATAGGACATTGTTCCAGTAATCCATGTCCTTAGTCTGCTTGTCTTCAGCAAACTTTTTGCGGGCTTTCTTGTGCATTATCTTTAGAAGAGGCTTCCTTCTGGGACGACAGCCATGCAGACCAATTTGATGCAGTGTGCGATGTATGGTCTTAGCACTGATAGGCTGACCCCTCACCCCTTCAACCTCTGCAGCAATGCTAGCAGCACTCATACGTCTATTTCCCAAAGACAACCTCTGGATATGACGCTGAGCACGTACACTCAACTTGTTTGGTCGACCATGGGGAGGCCTGTTCTGAGTGGAACCTGTCCTGTTAAACTGCTGTATGGTCTTGGCCACCATGCTGCAGCTCAGTTTCGGGGTCTTGGCAATCTTCTTATAGCCTAGGATATCTTTATCTAGAACAACAATTCTTTTTTCAGATCCTCAGAGAATTTTTTGTCATGAGGTGCCATGGTGAACTTCCAGTGACCAGTATGAGAGAGTGAGAGCGATAACACCAAATTTAACACACCTGCTCTCCCCATTCACACCTGAGACCTTGTAACACTAACAAAGCACAAGACACCGGGGAGGGAAAATGGCTAATTGCTCTCCCCATTCACACCTGAGACCTTGTAACACTAACAAAGCACAAGACACCGGGGAGGGAAAATGGCTAATTGGGCCCAAATTTGACATTTTCACTTAGGGGTGTACTCACTTTTGTTGCCAGCGGTTTAGACATTAATGGCTGTGTGTTGAGTTATTTTGAGGGGACAGCAAATTTACACTGTTATACAAGCTGTAAACTCACTACTTTACATTATAGCAAAGTGTCATTTCTTCAGTGTTGTCACATGAAAAGATATAATAAAATATTTACAAAAATGTGAGGGGTGTACTCACTTTTGTGAGATACTGTATATCCCTGGGAACTACAGGCGGTTAGCCTAACATCAAGAGTCTGCAAGTTATTGGAGGGGATAAGGGACTATATAATGAAAACGGTATCATTAGTAGTAATCAGCATGGATTCATAAAAAATCATTCTTGCCAGACCAATCTATAAACCTTCTATGAAGAAGTGAGCTGTCATCTACATAAAGGAAGGCCTGTGGATGTGGTGTATCTGGATTTTGCAAAGGCATTTGATTCAGTTCCCCACAAATGTTTACTGTAAAATCTAAGGTACGTAGGTATGGACCATAGGGTGAGTACCTGAATTGAGAACTGGATTCAGGGGCGAGTCCAAAGGGTAGTAATAAATGGGGAGTACTCGGAATGATCTGGTGTGGAAAGTCAGGTCCCCCAAGAATCTGTCCTGGGACCAATCCTGTTTAGTTTATTCATAAACGATCTAGAGGATGGGATAAACAGCTCAATCTCAGTATTTGTGGACAATACTAAATTAGGTAGGGCAATAACTTCTACACAGGATGTGGAAAGCTTACAAGAAGACCTGAACAAAATAATTGGGTGGGCATCTACGTGGCAAATGAGGTTTAATGTTGGAAAATGTAATGCATTTGGGTGCCAGAAATCTGAATGCAAGTTACTCACTAGGGGGGGAAACATTTGGGGGAATCTAAGATGGAAAAGGACCTGGGGGTCCTAGTAGGCAACAGCATGCGATGGCATGCTGCTGCAAGCAAAGCCAACAGAATGCTGGTATGTTTAAAAGAAGGGGATTCACTCCAGAGATAAAACGATAATTCTCCCACTCTACATGACTCTGGCCCGGCCGCATCTCGAGTATGCCGTCCAGTTTTGGGCACCAGTCCTCAGGAAGGATGTGCTGAAACTGCAGAGAGTCCAGAGAAGGGAAACAAAGCTAATAAAGGGAATGGAGGACTTCAGCTATGAGGAAAAACTACAAGCACTGAACTTGTTCTCTCTGGAGAGGAGACGCTCGAGAGGGCATATGATATCAATGTACAAATACCGTACTGGTAACCCTAACATAGGGGAAAAAACGTTCAGCGAAAGGGAAAATAAAAGGACACGCAGCCATTCACTAAAATTAGAAGAGAAGTGGTTTAACCTCAAACTGCGTAAGGGGTTCTTTACCGTCAGAGCAATAAGGAGGTGTAATTCTCTTCCACAAACAGTGGTATCAGCAGGGAGCATCAATATTTTTAATAAAACTATTAGATAGGCACCTTAATGGCCACAAAATACAGGGGTATACGATGTACTATTGACAGCAAACATACACACACACTCATCATAGGTTGAACTGGATGGACTCTTTTTTTTTCAACTTCACTAAATAACTATGCTGATAACAGAGGAAAGGAGCAGCAGAAAGACACGGGACTTGGGAGAGAGATAAGTAAACACTACAGATATAACGTATGTGTCCAGGTCAGATTTCATGAATAGGGTTTAAATCCACTTTAATTTCTGAACTTATTTGTTTTGGTTTCTTTCTATGTATAGATTGTATGGGTTGTTACCGACGTGGTGAAATTGTCATGTCAATAGCACCTGTAGAAATATATTTACCTAGAAAAAGGGTGACGTGTTCAATACTTATTTTACCAGCTGTATGTACTGGAACAGCAATAGTATTGTATACATTGTTTTCAATCAAAATTTTTTTATACTTGGAAAAAAAAAAAATATGAAATAGATTTTTTAGTTTGGTGACCTATGTATACGTACAGGACCTAAAGTCACTGAAAGTGCCTTCCTTTGTGATGCTTTTTAATTCAAGGTTAGAGAAGGGTTAAAACTCCTGTCCATTTCTTTTCTGTTGTCTGTCTGTGTGCCATTAGGGACATTTCCTTGGAAATGCAGGGCAAGTTAAAGTACTCGTCATGCATGTATGGGGCCATGGCAGGACAACAATAAGGGTAATTGGTGATTAGCCAGTTAAGCATGACATGCAGATAGGTCAGTTAAATAAATTTAGATAATTGGACAGTTGCTTAAAACTTATAAGGGATTGGTTTAAAATTTAGAATTTGGCCACCTTGCATCATAACAGTTCCCTATATAAACAAGACAAATTCGTTAGCAGCATCAGGCAGCGGGAGCAGACCAAGACTTTGCCGATTTCGGAGGAAGATTCAGTTTCACTGCCGCCTGGTCCGCCATCTCCGTTGCTTGAGGGTGACGTCGTTCCGGTTCCTGTTGACCTCCCTTCGTGAGCAACTTCCTTTCCGTCCTATGATGAGATTGGAGGTGCGTGACCCCGGTGACGGCTTCCGGCCGCGTCATTCTCCGGCATCAGGAAGTTCCAGTCAAGATGGAGGTCGTCCGCGGCGGATGGCAAAGCGTCCAGGATGATTCGGGTCGGCTCCTGCTCCGCAGAAGAAGTGTTCTACTACTAAGGGGAGACTCAATAAAGGTACTGTTAGTGCCACTTTTCCGGTACCCCCCTCCGGATAATTTACCTTGTTTCCCACAGGAAACAACGGTTGTCGGTAGTCATTCAACTGTTTCTGCTGTCGCAGTTCCGGTGCGGTTGGATCCTGCGGTGAATGAAAAGTCGAATCTTCAGTCAATGGCTCCAACTGCTGCGGTCGTTAGCGATGCAGCTGGAGGGGAGCAACTGTCAAATGTAGTTCTTAACAAACTGTATGCTTTTATTACTTCTGTTTGTGACACTGTTGCTAGTAATGCTGTTGTCCCTGTGAGGGAAGGTTCTAATGTCACTGTTCTTAGTAGTAATGTTGTTCCTGTGAGGGAGGGTTATAATGTGACTGATATGGATAATGTTATGCCTGCCACTTCATTACCTGCTGGGCGAGTTCATGTTTCTGAAGATGAGGTATGTACAGATAATATTGAAAGAAGTTGTGGGAATATTGAATGAGGTTGTGGGTATTCATTTGATGTCCCTAGTTCTTCAGGTTCTGTACCTGGTGTGTCATATAAGGAGGCTTTGCCCTGTAGTCTTTCCCCTTTAGGTTTTCACTTACAGGATTCTATTAAAGATAAGATCTGTAATGGGGAATTTGTCGATTTATTGTCCTTGTTGCCTGGTTTTGCCAGGCTTTCCAAATTTGATGCTGATAAGGCTGCTGCTGAAAAGAGTAAGTTTCCACCTCGTTCATTTAATAACTGGCTGCAAGGTTTTTTTATATATGCCAATATGTTGGGTGAACGACATCCTCATTTATGCAGCGGTCATTTCCAGCATTTAGACATTGTACTGGAGGCATATAAAAACTTTCCTGGGACAGGATGGTTCTCCTAGGACGAGTCTTTTCGGCAAAAAAATGTCTATCCACAGGTCTCTTACTTGGGGAGTAAAAGATACTTGGGGAGTAAAAGATGTAGGCCTTTGGTTGAATTTGTTGTTGCCTCAAAAGCTGTGAATTTGCAAAAATCTACCTCTTTTGGGCAACACCATATAGGGGTGTGTTTTGGGTTCAACGATGGTTTATGTAAATGGCCTCTTACGTGTAAGTTTAAACACGAATGTTCTATTTGTGCTGGGTCTCACCCCGCTGCAAAGTGTTTCAAGAAAGGTTCTTCTTTGGCAGGTCATCCTGCTAAGGAACAGCTTTTTCTTAAGAGCGGGAATTCAGGTGAAATTGGAAAACATGCTCCCCTGGTTGCTAGCTTATCCAAATAGGGAAGCAGCTGAAATTCTTTTTAGTGGTTTCTCTATTGGTTTTGACCTTCCCAGCTTTTCTGGTTGTGTTGTTGTGCCTAATTTACCATCTGTTGCTGCTTTTCCAGATGTAGTTAGGTCTAAAATGATCAAAGAAATTGAATGCGGTAGGGTTGCGGGCCCCTTTCCTTGTCCCCCTTTTGAAAATTTTAGGGTTTCCCCGCTGGGTGTCATCCCTAAGAAAGAGAAAGGTGATTATAGATTGATCCACCATTTTTCATACCCAGAAGGGTTGTCTCTGAATGATGATATTGACCATTCTTTGTGTTCGGTGTCTTATGCAACTTTTGAAGACGCATTACAGAAGATTAGGTGTGCAGGTAGTGCAGCTTTGATTGCTAAGGCTGACATTAAATCAGCTTTTTGCTTGCTACCTATTATTCCTTCTGCTTTTAATTCATTGGGTTTTGTTTTTGAAGGTAGTTTCTTTTTTGACAAGTGCCTGCCCATGGGCTGTTCCATCTCATGTTCTTATTTTGAGCTATTTTCATGTTTCTTGGAATGGGTAGTAGTGTCTAAATCTGGTTCTTCATTCAATCTGGTTCTTCATTCAATCTTTGTTGGGGTTACTTAATTTTGAATCTAGAGTTATGCCTATGGGCAGGGCTTTGACGAAACAATTATATAGGGCGATTGCTGGTGTGTCTCCTTCTGAATTAGTGGTTTTATCTCCTGCTATTAAAGAGGATCTTTGGGTATGGTTTAAGTTTTTGAGATATTTTAATGGCTCATCTTTATGGCAGGAAGAATTTTGCTCTTCTGAGGCTTTGTCACTGTTCACGAATGCCTCTGGTGCTCATGGATACGGGGTTTTTTGGGACAGGCATTGGTCCGCTGCTTCCTGGCCCCCTTCTTGGATTTCTAAAGGTTTTACAAGTTGTATTGTTCTCTTAGAATTGTTCCCTGTTTTGGTGGCTTTTGAGTTGTGGGGTGAGCAATTTTGTAATAAAAGGATATTATTGCCTTCTGACAATAAAGGTGTTGTTTTTGCGATTGTCTGTCTTCCCGTTCGTTACCTGTTATATCCTTGCTTAGACACTTAGTGCTTCAGTGTTTAAGATTTAATGTCTGGTTGAAAGCTAAATTCGTTCCAGGTGAAACTAATGGGATTGCGGATTCTTTATCGCATGCAGATGGAGCGTTTTCACAGTATAGCTCCTGGATCGGATCCTTCTGGCCTACCTTGCCCACTTCATCTATGGGATTTGGTCTGAATGCGGTTGATGTAGCTGTTAGGAATTCTAAAGCTCCCTCTACATGGAAATTTTATTGTTCAGCGTGGTCCTTGTGGAGTTCTTTTTCATGTAACAGAGGTTTTAATTCTGTTTTCTTTTCTGAACCTCATATTTTGGAATTTTTGAATATGTTATTAGGCTGTGGTTATTCTTATTCACATGTTGTGAAGCTATTGGCTGGTGTTTCCTTTTTTGCCAAGCTTCATTGGGCTTGTTCAGCTACATTGGCTGTTTGTTTGTCCGACTATGAAGCAAAATTGTTTAGTTGTGCCTTCTCCATGTGCTATTTTGGTGCATTTTGCATCTCACAGCTTTTGGCCAGTAAGTCTAGTGCTGCTGCTACTGGTCTTCATTTTGGTGACATATCCATTGTCAATAATAATTTGCGTATTTTCTTGAGAAAATCCAAGACTGACCAGAGGGGGATTGGCCAGTGGATTTCCTTGGTTCGTATGTCAGATCTTGCTATTTGCCCTGTCCCATTGGCCGAGAGTTATTTATGTCTTCGGCCCTTACCATTTTTGCAATTTTTTATTAATCTTGACGGGTCCCCCTTGACAACTTTTCAATTTGGGGCTGTTTTAAAGAAATGTTTGACACATTTGAATTTGAGCCATTTACCTATTTCCTTACATTCCTTCAGGATGGGGGTGGCTACTACTGCTGTGGGTTTAGGTTTTTCCGAATCTTCTATTAAAGATCTAGGTAGGTGGCGTTCTGCTTTTAAGTCTTACATCAGACCAAAATTTTACTGCTGATTACAGGTTTGTCTAGGACTGTTTGGATCCTTGGCACTCATACCTTTTTTGGGCCCACAGAAGAGTGGCTTTCAGGAACTATGGTGCTAGTCTGGGATTCTCTCCTTCTATGATTCAGACTTTTTGGTATGGCAAGAGGGGCATGCGGTGGGAAGAATTGCTTTCTACCTTCCAACAACTTAGTCATTGCTGGCCTCCTCCAGATAGTGTTATCCTTCATTTAGGGGGCAATGATATCAGTTCTAGGAAGATTATTGATCTTCTTTTAAATATCAAATCTGACCTGTTATATTTTAAATCTTTATTTGTAAATTGTACATTTGTTTTTTCTGAGGTGGTCTCCCGCTTGGGTTGGTTCTCTGATAATTTAAAATTTTTTGAAAAAAATAGGAAGAGAATTAATAGGGCTGTTGCGAAATTCATGCCTTATATAGGCGGTTTCGTTTCGCCATGTGGATTTAGAGAGCGGTTTAATTGGGTTTTACGGAACTAATGGGGTCCATCTTTCTGATGTTGCGAATTATATTTTTAATCTAGATATCCAGACTTGCATCGAACAGGCCGCTGTCGTGGTGGTGGTGCCTTGCTCTTAAGTGGTTGAGCAAGGCTTGTGGGTTGTTTTTCTTTAAATATTAAATAGTTATGGGTAACTCGGGCTTTATAGCCAAGTTACATATTTGAGTAAAGGTGTGTGTTATTAGTTTAGTTCAAGCTCCATGGCTGAACTATGTTATATCTATATTTGTAAATTAAAAAAAAAGTAAAAGGCCTCGGCCATTCATACCAATTGCAAGTCTGTGAGTCATAGTACATTATTTATCATTTAGAGTAAGAAGTTTAAAAATTGATGTTGTTCCTCCTATGGCACCATGGAAATGCAGGGCGAGTTAAAGTACTCGCCATGCATGTATGGGGCCATGGCAGGACAACAATAAGGGTAATTGGTGATTGGCCAGTTAAGCATGATATGCCGATAGGTCAGTTAAATAAATGTAGATAATTGGACAGTTACTTAAAACTTATAAGGGATTGGTTTAAAATTTAGAATTTGGCCACCTTGCATCATAACAGTGCCCTATATAAACAAGACAAATTCATTAGCAGCATCAGGCAGCGGGAGCAGACCAAGACTTTGTCCCTCCCACCCGGCCCCTATGTCAATTTTTCTTTTCTTTTAAGTTTGTTTTCTATGTGACGATTTTGTTGCTGAGGTTGTTTTTCTTTAAATATTAAATAGTTATGGGGAACTCTGGCATTATGGCCAAGTTACATATTTGAGTAAAGGTGTGTGTTATTAGTTTCGTTCGAGCTCCATGACTGAACTATGTTATATCTATATTTGTAAATTTAAAAAAAAAAATAAAAGGCCTCGGCCATTCATACCAATTGCAAGTCTGTGAGTCATAGTACATTATTTATAATTTAGAGTAATAAGTTTAAAAATTGATGTTGTTCCTCCTATGGCACCATATACTTGTTCCAGCGATGCAAAAGGAAGTTAATAGAAATCCTCTCTAGGACTGGATTTTCGGAGACATGACACTACTCAAGGTAGTGTGTACTCCACGTATACTTTGATAGATAGATCAATTTTTTTTTTCCCCCTCTCATTTATATTATTATTACTTTTGATACAATCCTTATTTATATTTCCAGATATACAATTTAATTCTTATGCTCCTGATGAGTGGACGGAGGTCCACGAAACGCGTCGAGCCTACAATTACTCAGCCATCAGATACAAGCCCGCCATACTGAAAGATTATATACCAACAAAGAATAGATTCTCATAATTTACACGCCTCGTATGATCAATCATTCTGGAGACGTTATTAATATGTTTGTTATTTATGTGAATTTTATACGAGCTGTTATTGATATCGATACATGTTATATTTTAGGTTAAGAATTTTGAATTGAATATGTTGAACCTTGTGTCAGCCCTCTGTAGGTCCCCATTTTTTGGGTCCTAGTAAAATTTTCTGTATATTTAAAGTTTGTGTACCTACAGAGAATTTGTTGTCACAATAAATCTGTCATTTATAAATAATGATTTTGAATATGTTATTACTGCATTTATTCATACCTATAATAATTATATATATATATATATGATGTATCACCTATATCGATGTTATTTATTAAGAATTGTATATTTAATGTCAGTCCATTTCGGGTCCCCAACTTGGGACCTCATTGGACAGCCATGACACATATACAATTATACATTTATATATATCTAGCTGTGCTCACTCAAAGTCCCACAATCTCCTCTGCTTTTTCCATATTTTACAAAGGGATGGAGACAGCTAGATACTTTATGTGATGTGACAGATCTACTCTCCCTGTTTGTCCTAGTTTACTTTGGGTGGTAGACACCCCTCTTTTCTAGGTCTGCCACATCTACCGTTTTTTTTTTTTCCCCTTTTCTTTTTTAGCCGTACAAGTAATTATTATTTTTCCTGCTAATAGCAATTTATCAATAACCCCTCAATATTACCTATTACACCTATCAAAGACACTTACTCCCTTCCCCAAGATCGAGCTATCAATATTATTAAATATCTTTTACATTTTTTAGCTTTCATATTCCCATACAGTCCTAATGAAGGTTTTTTTTTTTTTATAAACCAGGGATTTGGTTCCGGGTCCCTGCTCCGGGGCTGCGATGTTAGTCAGCCGCCGATCCCCTTTGCCTGTCTCTGTGTTTCACATCCAGGCTGGGGGCGTGGCTGTGCTTCTACCATCGGCGCCATGCTACAGCGGTCGGGTGGTGCGGCGTCTTTCTGACGCCGCATCGCTATGACTACTGATTACCATTTGCATCGGAGGCGGTCCTCTCCGCCCAGCATCCGGTCTCTTACCGGATGTGGGAGGGTCTGTTCTCCGCCTATATATCCGATGTCGACATGGCGTTGGCGTGGTATGCATCCGAGGTTTGGAGCAACGCAGCCTGGTTATATCTGCAGCCTTTCATCTTCTCATCCCATCCTTACTTGTTCCTGCACATTTGCTTTGGGGTAAACTATTGTCATTATGCTAAACTATTCTTCTCAGTCACTGCATGCAACTCTCTTGTCTTTATATGATTCACGTGTTTTTTGGGACAAATATGGATTTCATTGGTGTCTTACATTTCACCATTGGCTCTGGTTCTCCACTCTCCCCTTTATTTCACTCCTAATCTGGGATCTTCTTTAAACAACCTATCATCACAACCATCTCTTCTCTCTTCACGCGTCCCCTCAATTGATATACCAATATCATCTGCTCACTTCCACGTTTGGTAACCCCCGTTTTTTTTTTTTTTTTTTTTGGGTATTTCCATGCGGGCGGCTTTCTCCTTGGTGGTTCACTAACTTTCATCTACCATTCAGAAATTTCTCTATATCTGGATATATCTTTCTCTCTTCCTCTTATTATACCAGTTATATCTCTACTGTACTAGAAGAATTAAAACTAAACATAGTCCAATATATTATATATTTTCAGAATTTACTGGTATCGATTTTATCTACCATCTTATTCCTCGGTTTCATATGGGGTTCTTATTTTCTTGCTGCTTTTCCCCATTCTATTGAATGCTGTCCATGCCTCAGCCCCGGATCAGGCGTCTCTCGGCCCAGCCCTGTGCCTCCTCTCTAGGACTGGATTTTCGGAGACATGACACTACTCAAGGTAGTGTGTACTCCACGTATACTATGATAGATAGATCAATTTTTTTTTTTTCCCCCTCATTTATATTATTATTACTTTTGATACAATCCTGATTTATATTTCCAGATATACAATTTAATTCTTATGCTCCTGATGAGTGGACGGAGGTCCACGAAACGCGTCGAGCCTACAATTACTCAGCCATCAGATACAAGCCCGCCATACTGAAAGATTATATACCAACAAAGAATAGATTCTCATAATTTACACGCCTCGTATGATCAATCATTCTGGAGACGTTATTAATATGTTTGTTATTTATGTGAATTTTATACGACCTGTTATTGATATCGATACATGTTATATTTTAGGTTAAGAATTTTGAATTGAATATGTTGAACCTTGTGTCAGCCCTCTGTAGGTCCCCATTTTTTGGGTCCTAGTAAAATTTTCTGTATATTTAAAGTTTGTGTACCTACAGAGAATTTGTTGTCACAATAAATCTGTCATTTATAAATAATGATTTTGAATATGTTATTACTGCATTTATTCATACCTATAATAATTATATATATATATGATGTATCACCTATATCGATGTTATTTATTAAGAATTGTATATTTAATGTCAGTCCATTTCGGGTCCCCAACTTGGGACCTCATTGGACAGCCATGACACATATACAATTATACATTTATATATATCTAGCTGTGCTCACTCAAAGTCCCACAATCTCCTCTGCTTTTTCCATATTTTACAAAGGGATGGAGACAGCTAGATACTTTATGTGATGTGACAGATCTACTCTCCCTGTTTGTCCGAAGTTAATAGAAATCGACCAAAGTGAAGAGAAAACTCTTTCTAGACAGTTATCAACATTAGAAGGATTTCCTCTTATGCTCTGTTCTATGGAAATCTTCCTTCACTTTCTCTCTCAGTGACAATTGTCATCAGTACAACAAGAGGGGTTAAATCTCCTTAACAGGGACAAAGATCGCAACAAAAAAACACTATATCCAAAATGAAGAAAAAGGTTTGCAATGTCATTCATGTAAACTTGATTTCTCTTTAACATTTTTGCTGTAGGGCTATGGGCTCCATTTTTATCCTAAGGTGGTCAAACCATTTTTGCATTATTTCGCTTTTTATTTACAGCTTTCAAAGTTTGTAAAATTCCTCCCATTTTCTGAAAGCACAGGATGAGTAAAAAAAAAAAAAAAATATTGCTAGTATTTTTGAAGTCTTATGCTAGTTGCACAAACGTTTAAAAACTAAAGTTTTTTTTTTTTAAATTGCTCTAAAATCATTACTAATGCACACAAAGAGAAATTGATTTATAAAACTCCTAAATCTAAAAAATAAAACTGTATTCCGTTAATAAAGAACAATTTGTCAATGTTAAATTGTGCTTTTTTGCAAAATAGTAAAGGGACGCAAAACTATAAATACGCAACTAAGGCTATAAATAAGGTTGGATTCACACCTAAGGTTTATGGTATCTCCCAATCTGCAGTGCCATGTGTGTCCAAGCATACATTTTGTTACAACCAGGGGCAGGAACAAGGCCATCTAGAGCCCAGGGCAAACATGCCAAATGGCGATACCCCCTAGCCTGTTTTGGGTCCTGCAGAGTGTCAGTGGTTCCTGATCCATGTCTCTGGGAGGGGTTGGGAAGAAGTAAGAGCACAGGTATGTGGTACTCATCTCACTGATCCTGGCCTTGTAGGTGTGTTGTATGGGGTTTGAGTCTGTGGAGCAGTACCTCCCACTGTCCTGATTGTAATAGGAATTGCCTGATCCCCACCATCAACTGCCCCACAGCATGTGTACTGCCTGGAGCCTGTATATACTGCCTGAGCCCATCAACTACCACCCTCTGCACTACCTGAGCCCACTAGAAACTGTTAAACTGCATGTGTGGGAGGGCACCACCAGGAACCAGCATGTACTGCTTGTTCTCTTCTATTAACTGTTCCCTCTTTAAATGTCTGATCCAGGCCATCAAATGCCCCTCTCTGTAGTGCTTTTTTTCTCCCACCAATATAGCAGGATTTGTTACTCCTCATTGACACAGCAGCATGTTTTCCTCTTACTGACACTGGGGCATTTTTTTAGTTAGTCCTATATGTAGTTCACATATTGCAGGCATAATCTGAGTCAAAAACCTAGAATTAAAAAAAAGTTCATACCACTGGGACATTATAAGATCTGGTGCTCAGATTTGCCAGGTAATTTGCCTGCGTAATAATTTTTCATTATTAAAATGTATTGTAATGTCACTTTTTTATAACTGCTGTGAGTTATGAGCAAAGGTTAGAGACCTCAGCCGCACACATTTTATAACATAAAGAATTGCCTTTATAGTGATGCAGCAAACTCCAATAATTAAATCCTACATTTTCCTACTTGATCCGAATACGGTTTTCTGGAAAATGGCAAGAATTTTCAGAGTTGTAGTTTATTTACAAAATACAATCAGTCATGAATAAATAGCCTTCATATATTTAATTTCATTGTTTGCGCTCATTGTCCACTTCACTGTTAGCAGATACAGGTCAAGAACACCTACACACTCAACACATGCTGAGACTCGTCCGGCCATATGCTGCTGTTTAGGTAAATAATGAGCAGCAAAATGACACCAGAGTTACTGTTATTAAAAAGGCAGAAATTAAAAAAGTATTATACCATAAGCCCTGGCTGGGACAAGTTGCGCCTCATTAATGAAACCCTTCAAATCCAAGTCGCTCTCACTTGAAAAAGGTCCCTGCACTACTTTGGGGCGACTTCAAGATGGCTTGCATTGACTTCTGTTAAAGAAGTCGTATGTAAGCCGCAATTAAGTCAGTCTGCCCTAAAACCTTTCTTATATCCCCACTATTAATTGTTTTCGCCGATACCAATATTTTAGTCATCTGATATCAGTATCGGCTGATATTTTCGGACATTACATTTTTTTTTTTAATGTCTACAGGTACTCTTGTGGAGGGATCTGGGGGTCTAAAACAGTGGTTCTCAAATCCGGTCCTCGGGACCCACTAACAGGCCAGATTTTAAGTATTACCTTGGGGGATGCAGACTAGAATACTGCAATCACTGAGAAGCAAATGAGATCACCTGTGATGTAATTTAGTTATCTTGCAAACCTGGCCTGTTGGTGGGTCCCGAGGACCGGATTTGAGAACCACTGGTCTAAAAGACCCCAACCCCCTCCTCTGCACCTAAAATCATTCAAAAATGCCAAGTTTGGCTGTTTTGAATGCTGTAAGTTTTTTTAATTAAGCGCCGCCAGTACCTGAAAGTGATGTCATGTCATGACATCACTACCGGGTGCTCGGCGGCACCAAATTTAAAGAAATGGAGACCCAGTCAAACGATGGCGGTGAAGGTAGGATTCCCGGGTCTCCTAGTAGGACAGGAGACCCGGACCAGCCGCGGAAGGCAGCGGGGGTTGTCCCCTCCCGCTCCTTGGAATGACAGCAGAGCGGCTCCTCAGCCGCATCGATTGTCATTACAAGACAGCCGACCATCGGCTATGGACACCGGTACCGGGGTGATGCCTCTAGCTGCAGGCATCACTCCGGTACACCACTTTCCCGAAATATAGGCAATATCGGTAAATCAAAAGGCCGATTCCGATATATCGGGGAAAGTGCATATCGGACCCCGATATATTGGTGTTGCCGATAATCAGTCAATCACTAATCCCCACTTCAACCTGCTGTCTGCCCCCCCATATCCATATTACTGCTAGCATTAGACGCATTAAAAGGGCATTTTATAACTTATAATTCTGTGCTCACATGAGGTTCTGTAATCATGCATGATGTGTACACCTATTGGCTGTCCAGTGATCGGGTTCTCAGCAAAAGGATCTGTTTGGAACTGGCTGAACACATCTGCAGCCCTGGATCACTGGTCCCCCACACCAAAAACAGCACTGTTAAGGCACATGGACAGCAGACTTACACAGGTGTGTAAAATGTAATAATACATATTAATGACTGCTGTACACTGCCCAACAAACTACTGACCACTTAACACTGCCCTGTATACTTACACCACAGAGTAGGCAGCTAGACCTGAAACTAAATGTAGTCCATACCATCCTGCCCTATATAGCAAACACTCCTCTATCCAACAGGTCTGTGTATGTTCACAGACCTGTTAAATAAAGGAGTGTTTGCTAAATAGCGCTGGATGGTGTGGACTACATTTGGTTAACATCCACCAGGAGGCGTTGTGGATTCATCTGGCTCCTGTTGAAATCCATTGTGGGGACACACGTGTGCTTGATAATAACATATGAAGCCTGAAACTAGTTGAGCAAGTCAGCCTGCAGTACTACTTGTTCTGCCTTCATGATGGGTTCCCATATCAGACTTGTCGACCAATTATTCTCCAAAAAATTTTGAATGAATATGAATGCTAAGATTCTTATTGTAGTGAACGTTTAGGGTAGGCTAAAGCCCCGTACACACGTACCGATCGTCGGCCGAACGATTGGCCGTCTTGTCTGTTGAAAACTGCAAAAGACTGCACACGAATTTTGTCAGCCAACAACAGCTGACTGCAGAAGTGATGTCATGTGATGGTTATCTTTCCGTGTGTTTTTTTTCTTTTCTGAGCATGCTCAGTCTTGCAAATCTGCTGTCTGTCGGCCGAATTCTGTACTGACTGGCGAACAATCGGCCGTTCTGGTGTCGGCATACAAAACTTTTAATGCTTGCACAAAAGATTCTGTTCGGCCGAAAGTGCGCTGTAGGAAGCATCATACTAACAAGCCGAAAATCGGCCGAACATTTTCGGCCGACAATCGGTACGTGTGTACGGGCCTTACGTTTATATTTTTTACAGTGACATATTTCATCACTTAAATGTTGTCAGGTACACAAAGTCAAAGAAGGGGTAAGGGAGCAAAAATTGTTCCCATATCCCTTGCAATGCGATAGGACTTTAAAAGGATGTGAAGCCATCCCACTAGATGAGCACTACAACAATTGTTTGAATTAATGATATAAAAACATGTTTATTTATTCAATATACAAAGTTATAAACTACTCAGAAAGATACCGATACAGAAATTGTACAAGTTACATCAACTCCAATACATTCTAGGGTTGCATGTTGATAATGAAACCCATTAGACGGTCAAAAGTGTCTTGCAGAACATTTTGCTCATATATTGCTTCCTCGGGGACCATTAAATGTTGGCTAATTGGTTTCTACAAGTATTACAATCCATAGAAAACCTTTCATCGATTGAGCATGGACAGCATGTGAAAAAAGTCACCCAGTGTGGCCATATATCCACCTGACAGCCAATTGCCGGCGGGGGTGGGATTGATGTGCACCGGACCATGGCTATGACATTCATGCAGGAGGTATCAACTTCACTTGGAGAGTGCAGGGAAATGCAGTTGTACCCCCTCAGAGAGATGCTGATCAATGAAACATCAGATCTTTGTCCTCACAGTGAGTGATTATCCTCCATGCGCGTGGGAGCCCAATTTCTGTATCTCTCTGAGTAGTTTTTAACTTTGTATATTGAATAAATAAATGTTTTTATATAGTAAATTCAACAATTGTTG
Organism: Pelophylax lessonae; assembly: GCF_965119305.1. Lineage (NCBI taxonomy): Eukaryota > Metazoa > Chordata > Amphibia > Anura > Ranidae > Pelophylax > Pelophylax lessonae. Next base: position 630,145,782 of record NC_138768.1, on the reverse strand, counting down.
TAGTGCTTATCTATTGTGACAGCTCCACACCCTTTAAAGTCCTACCACATTGCAAGGGATATGGGAAAGTCTTTTGCTCCCTTACCCCTTCTTTTGATTTTATTGTGCAACTTTAGTTCATGGATGTGGTTAGCCGTTCCTAGAACTGATACATTTCTTTCTATGTTGTCAGGTACACATCTACCCTTCAAAGGCTGCTTACCTATTTGATGTGTATTGTAGGAGTGCTGAACTCTGAACTGATTGAATTTCAACAATGTAAACGTTAAAACCTTTGATAACTGCTCTTCATTCATGTGGGGTAGAACAGGGTCCCCAGAGAAAGCATATATTTACAAAGAATGAAAGGACCACAACAATTGTCCAGTAAAAGCTTTATTTAGCATCACATAGAGGTGGGTATCTAATGCATTTTGGGGGCTCGAAATTCCCTTTTGATCAGGGCTATAAAACAAAGCAATATAAAATTATAAAAGACAAAACCTGTAAGAAGATATAAAAATACCTGTGTGTAAAAACATGCTGGCAAAGATCAATAGTTGTTGTTGCCAAATAATGGTATATAATTGTCTGTAATCTACAAGTAATGGTATAGTACACCAAGATAAACCAATATAAAATTTAAAGCAGTATTAAACCCAAAAGCAAACTTTTGTTCTATTGCAGCTTTCCAATTTGTAGATGTGATGTCTGCATTCATTTTTGTTAGGATTTCTTTCTTCTATTTTCATCTGGTGATCCAGTCAGCAAGTTAGTTGTTTTTCAAAAGCACAAGCTCTCTAGCAGAATGCATCAGTTTACATGGATGAGACAAACCATTTAACACTGGCAGGGGGTGCTTAAAATGATCAGCGTTATTTATTCATGTAAAGCCTTTATCCCAAAAGGAAAACAAAACTGTTTGCTGTAACTAATTATAACGTGTAAGTTGGAGGTTGGCTTCAATTTTTTAGTGTATTTAAATACACTAAAGAACATTTAAAGCTACCCTCCCCCCCAGACTGACAATGCTGATGCGCCTCCTGTCCTCCTTCATCCAGAGTGGTGTCTCACTAATACAGAAGGTGTATTACTGGCACCAGGTAAAAATAAAACTGATGCAGCCACCACATCCAATGATTGGGAAGCTGCAATATATTACATTTTCGGTTTTGGGTTTAATACTGCTTTAATCATAGGTTGGATAAAATAGGTAATCACTCCAAGTGTAAGATAAATCTATAATTCAGACATTGTCATACCATTTCATATATACACTTTATTAAACCTCCACATTATTAATAAAAATGAGTAAGGAAACAAATGTGTTTATCATGATTACAACTTATAAGTAGAGAAGATTGATATTATTAAATAGAATAAAATAAATTCCTTGCATCACCAAAATTAGAAACTACTGGTACAGTCTAAGATAGACTGGAATAATGAGGTCAGTTAAAGCTGAATTAAACTTTTTTGAATGGCCCCCCAGGAGGTTAATGCCACAATGTACCAGGATACACCAAATATTAGCACATTATGGCAGAACTTCCTGTCAAACAAAGCCCTCCAGTGCTGCAGCGTTAGTGCTTCAGCTAGTCTCTGTGGCACTTCCATCATTGCCTAGTCTTCCTTTTGGGTTTGGTCTGTTCAGCCACTTGAATGGCCGGGACACGATGACATCACTTCACCACAGCACAGAATAGTGCCACAATTTTGGCTCAATGTACATTACTAAAGATAGGCCGGGAGAAGCATTTATGACAGAAGAGACCACTAGGGTCTTTTCTGTTATAAAAAAAAAAACCGTACCTGTCTGTGATTTATCAAGTCTTGGTTTAATTCTGCTTAAAACTGTAAAAGTAAAATCTAGCCTTAGGAATGCGCTTCTAGGGAGGTGATTTTAATAATCTGTTGGTTCTAGTGAGACAAACTAACAATATTTTCCAAGTTAATAAATGCCCATCTTATTTTGAAGAAAACATTTCTAGTCTAAGTTCAATGTAGTATATAATAGGTACGCAGATACAATATAAAACCATTCTATACTTACAGTTAAGAAAAATGTTATCAGAAAAATGTTAAGTATATTGATCAATCTACTTTAGGTTTTAACAGTGTGAAATAATGAAGAGTAGTATTTGATAGAATGATTTTATTATTGCGGAGTGCCTGTAAAAAAAAAAAAAAAAACACACAAGTTTGGGGATGTTAACAGGAGAATTTTTAACTTTCCTTTCAGCCTTTCAATCAACGCAGAAAGAATGATGTACTGTTATTGAAGAGTAATAAGAGTGATAATTGCAAAGGAAGGTGTTAAACACATTTAGGGATGCTGGATGGAGAAAAAACAAACTTTTGATGCAGTGTTTCTCTCCTTATTCACACTACCTGCTGTAACTTACTGTGCAGCCTGTCCAGCAGCGTAACTAAGCTGATAAGTGGACGACAGGGGACAGTGGTCCGTGCCTTTGTTATTTAGGTTGCAACACTCCTCAGAGTCTGCCTTAACCTCTTCAGGGATAAATGCTTCAGTTTCATCTAGGGAGCAATTCTCCGCTACTATGTAAGTTTACAGGAAAGTTTTCAGCCATGCTCTGCCCTCCCATCAAGAGTCCATCTCTGCATTCCCTGGAGCTGCAGTTGCTTCTGCACAGTCAGATGTGTTTTGCACCTTAAGCTTTTTTGAGGGGTTGGTACAGAAGATGCCTCATTCTGCAAAATTAAAGGAAGTAAGCCCATCAATTTGATGGTTTCAAAAAAACAGTTAACATTCCTGGCATGCAAAAAATGCTGGCTGTCACAATGGTTGTGCTCTCAACAAAACTGCCAAACCATCAAATGGCTGGTGTCATAAGTGATCCCATCTGCTGCATCATAGCACTTGTAGATTAAACAGAGGCCAAGAGGCAGCTTCCCGCAAAATGAAAAGAGGTAACCCTAGTGGGACTTTAACCACTTAAGCCCCGGAGGATTTGGTTGCTCAAAGACCAGGGCCTATTTTGCGATTCGGCACTGCGTGATTTTAACGGACAATTGCGTGGTCATGCGACGCTGTACCAAAATGAAATTTCTTTTGGTGGTATTTGATCACCTGTGCAATTTTTACTTTTTGAGCTATAAACAAAAAAAGAGCGACAATTTTGAAAAAATAATATTTTTCACATTTTTTTTATATGAAATTCCCCAAAAAAATGTAAAAATCAAATTTTTTTTAACATTTTAGGCCAATTTGTTTTCTGCTACATGTTTGGTAAAAAAATCGCAATAAGCATATTTTGATTGGTTTGCGCAAAAGTTATTGCATCTACTAACTAAATTTATGTCATTTTTATTGTTTTTTTTTACTAGTAATGGCGGCGATCTGCGATTTTTTTTGCGGGACTGCGACATTGCAGCGGACAGATCGGACCCTTGACTGACATTTTTGGGGGTACCAGTGACATTACTACAGTAATCAGTGCTATAAAAATGGATTTTTGTAAAATCTTACCGTAAAATCCTTTTCTCTTAAGCTCATTGACAGACGTAGTCCTCGTTGATTAATAACAACTCGGGTTATACTGCCCTCTACAGGAGTAGGACTAGACAGGAAAGAAAACGTTCTGGCCACACCCTAGGGGCAGTCCCAGAGGGTATATCCTCTCACTTCCTGCTACAGCAAATCAGTTATGTCACAAAGCAGTGTTTAGAGAATTTAACCCAACCCAACTCAAAAACAGAGGGGCGGGTACTACGTCTGTCAATGAGCTTAAGAGAAAAGGATTTTACGGTAAGATTTTACAGAAATACATTTTTCTCTGTCGCTCATTGACAGACGTAGTCCTCGTTGATTAATAACAACTCGGGACGTCCCAAAGCAGTACCACAAATGAGGGGTGGGATAACAGAAATCAAAATCCAGAAGGCCCAACCGGAGCCAACCAGAAGCATCAAGGACTCATCGAGCAAAAAGATGAGACCTAAGTGAAACACCCAACAAACCCTTGAGGTAGACCAACAGTCTCCTCAGATTGCGGCCTGCAGAACCTTGTGGCCAAAAGAGGCATCTGACGATGCCATCACATCAACTTTATAAAATGTTGTAAAGGTATGAACCGACGATCAAGTCATCGCCTTGAAAACCTGGATCGCTGACGCCTGATGGTGGAAGACCCAGGAGACACTAGGCGCCCGAGTAGAGTGCGCCTTAACAGGGAACGGAGGATTCCGACCCTTAATAGAATAAGCCTGTACCACCGTCTGACTGGTCCATCTAGATATGGTCGCGGCAGACACAGGCAACCCCCTTCAAGGGCTATCCGTGATCACAAAAAGTGAGTCCGTCTTAGTAGTCAAGTGTATCCTTCTGAACCCCATCCAAGGAGTGTAATGCAAACTCCCAAGGATGGTTAGTCTTAGGACACGGGGAAGGTAACACAATATTTTTATTCAGATGAAAACCACTTAGGAAGGAAGGATGGATTTGGAAGAAGAACCACCTTATCCCTATGAACCACCAGATATGGGGAACGTCAAGATAATGCGGCCAGTTCTGACACCCTGCGTGCAGAAGTAATGGCCACCAAGAAGGCCACCTTCTGGGATAATGTAAGCAAGGGAATCTCCCTAATATCTTCAAAGAGAAGTTTCTGAAGAACCGACCACACTAAATTAAGATCCCAGGCGGTAAGGGTGCGCGCACTGGCGGAGCCAGATGTCGCACCCCCTGGATGAAATTCCGCACCAAGGAATGATTAGCCAAAGGTTTCTGAAAGAAGATTGCAAACGCTGAAACCTGACCCTTGATAGTGCTCAAGGACAGTTTCTGCTCAACCCCTTGTTGCAGACAGACCAAGATTCGGGTCACTGAATAGGTATGTGGGGGAAATCCAAAAGATTCACACCACGCAATATAAGACTTCCATGTGCTGGAAGTCGCTTTCCTTGCTTTAACTAGGAGGTAGGAATAACTGAAGCTGACACTCCCTTGTCCTTCAGTACCTGGGTCTCAATGGCCAGGCCATTAAGCCAGCGATTGTAAAGCAAGATGGAAGATCGGTCCCTGAGACCGCAAATCCTCCCTGAGAGGAAGTCTCCAAGAAGCGTCCGCGACTAGCCTCACCAAGTCGGCGTACCAGGCTCGACAAGGTCAGTCCGGAATTTCCAGAATAACTGGAATTCCCTCCACCTCTATCCTGCGAAGAAGTTCCCGCAGTAACTTGAGAGGATGGAAGGCATGCTGTAGCTGATACTGCCCCCACGGGGCGATCAGCGTTTCTGCTGCGTCCGCTAGAGGATCGCGGGTGCAAGCTACAAACCTCCGCACCTTCCTGTTGAGCCAAGGTGCCAACAGATCCACATCCGGGGGGGCCCCAATGAAGGGACAGCTAGTGAAAAACCTCTGGATGAAGAGGCCATACCCCTTGATCCAGAATCTGACGGCTGAAATAATCTGCCTGCCGATTTCCCACCCCCGGAGTGAACACTGCGGGGAGATCCGGAACAAACCGTTCCGTCCAACGAAAGATGCTAGTCGTTTCGATGGCCACCAGGACACTCTAAGTGCCCCTTTCTTGACATAAGTCACGACCATGGCATTGTGCGATTGGATCCGAATCGGGCTGCTCTAGAGCTGCTCGGTCCAGTAAATCAGACAAAATCTGATCGCTCTCAGTTCCGATACCCTATTGGTAACCTGGATACTATCGGAAGGAATGACTTACCCTGGTTGAGCATCGGAGGCTCCCTGGTCCGCTCACTCAACCGGATCCGATTGTCCAGGAAATCGGAATTCTGATTCCATAAGAAAAGAATCTCCTTCAGAATTCGGGTATGAGACTGGGTATACGGTACTGCCTCTAAGAAGGCCACCATCCGTCCCAGCCAATTGACGGACAGCAACATCCGAATCGTTGACTGAACCTTCTGGAGTTTTTCCGCAAGGAGAAACTTTCTTGCCCAGGATGTATCCAACATTCCAAGTCCAGAATTGAACGCACCTTGCCCTCTTTCCTGGGCATTGTGAACAGGTTCGAATAGAACCCCTGAAACCGTTCAATGTTAGAAGGGAAGGATCGTACCGGTGGAAGTGATCGAAACTCGATCCTGTATCCTGACCGTATGACCTCGCGAACCCCTTAGTCCGGGGTTCTGGCAAGCCATGGATCCGGAAACAGGTGAAGACATCCCCCCACCCCAGAGATGGGTAGGGGCGCATTAGGCTGTATTCTTCAGGCTTGGCTGAGCCGGACTTTTTGTTTAGCCGACCAGCGCCCTTTGAAAAACCCTCTGAAGGGGCTTTGGAGGGTTTCGCCTTATCGCCCGCCCTCGTGGAACGAACAAACTCTTTATGAGCAGAAAGGGAAGGTCCTCGTTAGTTACGAGGTCCTTTTTATCCTAACAGTCTGTGGCAAGACAGCAGGTGGTACCGTCTATCCTTTAAAGAGGGATTCCTCAAACGGATAGTGCCTAGCCATGCGTTTGGAAATAACAGGGGTTCGTTTCAAAACGACCCCATTTGGGTAAAGGAAAATCCTTCGCCCTTTTGGTAGGCTAACAAGTACCAAAAAGGAATTTCAGTCTCAGCTACCTCTGCCGGTGTAACCTCAAGACTAAAGGTTTCCCGGACGGACACAACTAGTGCATCCACCACTCTTGTGCTATGGCGGAGGCAGAAACGTTCTCCTCACTGCTGAGGAGACATTACCTGAGACAACAGCCCCATAAGAGGGACCTGCAGCTGCATTGACCAGCTCCGAATCCGTATCTGAAGTATCAGATAAAAAATAGGGGTAGGCGGGGGTCGCTTCTTGACCCCCGTCCCTGACAGGCCACCTCCACCCGGGATACCAAAGACTCCAAAACTGCCGATAATGCATTAAAAACAAGTGGGGTACTGGAGGGTCCTGCGGCCACCTTGAGGAGATCAGGTGGGGATACCTATGCGGCAGGGTCAATGATTATACAAGACATTTGCCAGCGACAAAAAATGACAAAGTAAAAACTTTTTTTTTTTTTGTATCCCCCAGTCGCAACAGCGCCCCTCAGTGTTACCTGCCTTCTTGGACCCCACAGAGAGAGAGAGAGAGACCCCAAGGCTCATCCCTGATGAACAGAAGTTTTCATCAGCTTGCTCAGTGCTGTCCTGTTACAGACAGGAAGTCTTTGGCCCTTTTTCCTGGGTAAAGGAGGCGGCTCCGCCCCTTAACACGCCTTCCGGCGCCTCCCCCTGGCTCCACGAGGTGTTTGGTCACCTCAAACATGGCCGCCCCCATGCTGGAGACACGAGGCTACGCCAATATGGCGGTCTCGTGTGCTCTGCAAGACAATGGCGGCGGCCGGATAGCGGCGGCTTAGCAGCGGCCTGCTGTATTCCGCCTGCGGGAGTGCATCGGCCCCCCAAACTTCACCCTGGATGGTGATCAGCCTGGCCGGCGGTACCGGACCCTGGCGGACCGCATGCAGTCCGTGGGCCGTCGGAAGGCAGCCCTCTGCCCTTGCTGGAGGAATGCGATCTGGACTGCAGTGATACATGCATAGGCATCGCCCTGTGAACACCTCTGACAGGTAGGATACCTTATGCTACCATGGTAACATTCTAGTACTGCCACTGACTTCAGTCACCTTTACAGTTTTGAAATGACATTAGATTGTCAGCTCCCAAACCAAGCCTCCTGGTTTCTTGTTCACAAAAATCACACTCAAATAGGGGGATCTGTGACCTGTTATAGGATAGAGGGGAGACCCATCCTTACCATTTGAGAGAGGGGCCCGCGTTCACCACAAACCCGTCAAGGGGAAAAGGGGAACATACTACTCACCATACCGGAACTAGGCGGGCGCCACTCCTGACAGAACCCCTCTCCACCGGGGTGGGGGGGCTGTCGACCAGTACGGACGCCGTGGTTGCTTGAAGATCTCACAGGAACACTGGAGAAAAAAAGCTGTCTAAAACAAAATCTTTCTAAGAAAAAAAATCCTGCCAGGACCGAAGATCCTAGCAAGGCATCTAGGTCCTTACTCCTAACTAGACAGAAAAAAAACTGATTTGCTGTAGCAGGAAGTGAGAGGATATACCCTCTGGGACTGCCCCTAGGGTGTGGCCAGAACGTTTTCTTTCCTGTCTAGTCCTACTCCTGTAGAGGGCAGTATAACCCGAGTTGTTATTAATCAACGAGGACTACGTCTGTCAATGAGCGACAGAGAAATATGCACTGTTACTGTAAAAATTACACTGGCAGGGAAGGGGTTAACTTTATTGGTGATCAGTGGGTTAAATGTATCCCTAGGGGCGTGATTCTAACTGTAAAGAGGCGTGGCTTTTGATGTAACCACAGAGACATACGATCCTACATAGCAGGATCGTATGCGCTCTGCTGTTACATCAGGGAGAATGACAGGTGGCTTTGTTTACATCAGCTGCCTGCCTTTCTCCCTCTCCAGTGGGAGATCGCGAGTGACCGGCGGACATCGGACCCGCCGGTCACTCGCACAGGGATAACAGTGAACAAGTGTGAGCGGGAGCGCGCCTCCGGTGGCACGCACTCGCCCCCTATTGGCTCGCGGGCGAGTGAGGTACCTATACGTCACTTTGCCCAGGGGGGGGTGGTGACCGCGCAGTATATGTACTTGCGGCGGTCGGCAAGTGGTTAAAGTGGATAAAAATACGCTCATTAAAAAAATTTTTTGTCAAAGACATGTAGCTAAATACATTTTGGCCTAACTATATGACAAAAATTGAATATATTGGATATTTTTTAACAGTCAAAGTAGAAAATGTCAATTTTTCGCGAACTTTTTGCTGTTTTTTTATTAATATTGCAAAAAATAAAAAGCGCAGAGGTGATCAATAAAAATCAGAAGAAAGCTCTGTTTGTGGGGAAAAAAAAAAAGGATGTAAATTTTGTTTGGGTACAGTATTGCATGACCGCGCAATGCCAAGTTGAATAAAGTGGCCTGGTCATTGAGCAGCAAAATCTTCCGGGGCTAAAGTGGTTAAAGCAGTTATAAAAGATTTTTTCCTAAAATAACAAACATGGTATACTTACCTGCTCTATGCAATGATATTACACAGAGGCCCTGAACCTCCTCTTCTGGGGTCCCGTCTGCATGCTCAGCTCCTCCTCTTCTGTTTGCGCCACCATAATATGCCGCTTACTATGGAGGCAGATGTGTGGGCGCACTCCAGAGCTGGGCTGTGTATATCTATAATCACTATACAGTGTGGCTCAGCCCTGCCCCCCTGCTCACAGAATTTGATTGACAGCAGCAGAAGCCAATTGCTCACACTGTTGTCCTGTGAATGCAGGGAGAGAGCAGCTACAGACACAGCCCTGGATTGAGTGAGGTAAGTATTTTAGGGGGGTGAGGGGATGATACTGCTCCTGGTACATTTTTTTCCCTAATGCAGGAATGCCTGGCTTCTTAATGACTTTAACCTCCCTGACGGTCCGATTAGGTCAGGCTTTCTGCGCTAAAAGCGGTACATTGTTTTGCATAGCAATCTGTTGTTTTATATTTTAAAACTGACCTTCCCCTGTGATCCCCCGCCGTCCTCCCACTGTGTGCTCGGCAGATGCCAGCACCTATCTTCTGGTTCCCTTCCCTGCGAGCGTTGCAACGCAGGGGGGTGGAGTCAGCGGCAATTTAAAAAATGTACATAAACCAAATGACATGATACAAAGTTGTGATCCTAACGGATTACACTGTATCATGCCAGTTCTTTGTGCCTAGAAAATAGAGAACGACCATGGCATCCAAAAAGCGTTCTTTTTGCGCGGAAGCGCTTTTAGACGAACTGGAAAACAGCGACAGCCAAACTGAGTTACTTGCGATTCGTGGGAAAATTCGTCATCAGGTACAGAAAGTGACGACAGCGACGATTTTGAGGACTCTTTCTGGCACATAGCTCCGTTGGAAATTCTGAAGAATCATTTGATATACTTCCCAAATTCCACAAGCTATGTGCCAGAAAGAGAGATCAGAATTGTCACGGTCGGTCGTTCTCAATTTCCAAAGAACTGGAAAAGCACAGGCAGGGCATTGGAAAAGTCACCAGGTGCAATCCTGTGCTGAAATGGCATGATACAGTGTTATCCGTTAGGATCACAACTTTGCATCATGTCATTTAGTGGATTTACATTTTTGAATTTGCCGCCGGTTCCAGCCCCCTGCGTCACAAAGCTCTCAGGGAAGGGAACCAGAAGGCAAGTGCCGGCATCTGCCGAGCACAGAGCGGGGAGAGGGTGTGCGGATGCCTGCAGGATGGCGGGGGATCGCAGGGAAGGGGAGTGTGATTCTGGGGTAATCCTGAGTGTGGCCCGGGGTTACCGCTTTTGGTACTGAAAATGAACCCAGAGCCACACTCGGGAATACCTCTAGGGTGGTTAAAGAATATATTTAAAAGAAATAATGTCAAAGAATTTTTCTCACATTTTCAGTAGGACTGTCCATTGTAACCACTATACAAGGGTGGTTTGTGTTATTAGTCATAGACCAGGGAAAACTGAGAAACCAATATACAGTAATATATGCTATAAAGAAACTTTGTATGAATAAAATAAAATTTACTGGAAATGAAGGGTATGCATGACAAAGATAATCTTCCTGTGCTTTTTGCTGAGTATCCTAGCTACTCTACAGTGCCTAGCACCACCATCATACCTTTGTGGTCTGTTGCGGCGTGTTACAGCAGTCCAGTAACTGTTTTCTGGTTTGGTGGGGCTGAAATTTGTCAGGGAAAATGGTACTATGTCAGTGCTTTATAATTACTAGAAATAAATGTTGGTTTTATGTAATGTATGGTCACAGTACCATTTAAAGATAGCCAATTTTCAGCTTTTAGCGCTGTTGCATTTTGAATGACAATTGCGCGGTCATGCAACACTGTACCTAAACCAAATTTATGTAATTTTTTCCCCCACAAATAGAGCTTTCTTTTGGTGGTATTTGATCACCGCAAGGTTTTTTCTTTTTTGCTACACAAATATAAAAAGACCGAAAAGTTTGAAAAAAAAAAAAAAAGTTTTTTTGTTTAGGTTATAAAAATTTGTAAATAAATATGTTTTTTCCTGCACTTATTAGGACGCACTGACAGTCACTGATGAGGAGGCACTAATATGTGGCACTGATGGGTAGCACCGATATGCAGCATAGGTTGGCGGCACTGATAGATGGCAATGATGGGCAGCACTGATGGGGAGGGCATTGGCAGGCATGATTGCCATCCCTGGTGGCTCTAGTTCCCCCCCTCAAGGGTCTGCGCTGGTAATCAATGCTCTGATTACCAGCACAGACCCTTCCTGTCAGGAGACCCGCAGATCGGCTCTCCTCTACTCGTGCCTGACCGAGGAATGGCTCTTTACCGAGATCGGAGATGCATTGTGTCAGAGTGAAAATGCAGCACCGTTTGCGCGGGGGGCGAGCAGAGCGCATTATCCTGTCTTATGACGGCGGGTCAGGATAATGCAACCACCTTCCCGCTGAATGCCTATGGGGGGGGGGGGGGGGGCGTGGGAAGTGGTTAATATCAGAACATAATGTACATTCAAGATATAGTCCCTCAAAACATGGGGTCAAATTGGCAAAATGTGCATTATGTATAGCATGATCATTATAGCAGTTCTGTTCTAACAGCATTTGTATACACCCCACATTAAAATGTAAAGTCAATCTAAACTTCCCATTAAGCTACAAGGCCTTGAAGCTAAATCCATCATTCTTCAGTGTATCCAATACTTCAATTGTGTTTGCTTGAGCCACCAAAGACAATAAAGGCTGTTGGTCTCTTTGCAGGAGACTAGATAAACCATATTGTTGGATGAGTGCTGTCAGAATTCACTTCACATAACCAAGGCCCAGTGCATGAGTGAGGAAAATGTATAATCCACAAGGGCATCTAAGATGTCACATCCATTGTAATATCCACTCATAATACACAGGTATATCATGCAAGCAAACTGTTGGTGTGTGGCTTTTTGAAAAAAAAAAAAAAAAAATGGGTAAAAATAAGTAATACATGCATGAAAAAATCCATCTCTTACCACCAGAATACCTTTTAACTAATCTTGGTAGGTTCTTTCCTGTGGTATTATAGCTGATATGGCCTTCACATAGGTATTGATTTACCCCACGCCCTGTTTCCAAACCGAAATAGCCCACATTTTCTAAGCTTACTAATTCTTCCTCTCCCACTCCCCCCCTCTTTTTTGTTCCCCTATATCTATTCCCTCTCAGACCTCTCCCCCAAGCGTTAAACATATTTTGTGGAAGAATCGTCCAGTACAGAAATTTCTGGCGCAAGGTTTCTCATGCAACACAATATTCACTAATTTTGACCCCACAAGATCTATTTTTAACGAATGTCCCATACTTTAGACACAGTCTTGTACCCTAACAATAGGAGGTAAAGGTTATCATACTCCGTAGCAATGCCTGATCTCGTGGGGCCCAATCCCCTCAAGCTCTACCTCTACTTATTTGAGGACAGTTGAGTTTTCTAGATTTCCCTGATCTCTCAGGGGGGTTTACACCTGATTGCTTCAACACCCCCTCGGTAATGGGGTTCCCCCCCCCGCCATGTATCTTGGGCTCCGCTTGCCCATCTGTGGCCCGGGACTCACCTAGCAGGTGCCGCTGGGTAGAAGGGAGGGAGAAGTGTGAACACACGTTTGCTCTCCTTCTCTCCTTGTTGTCTACCCGGAAAGTGATGTTTTTGAGGTCGCTTCCAGATCAGCCTCTCAGTTGGAAGGAAAGAATGTTTTACAATGAGATCTGCATTGCATTACATTTAGTGGAGCACAGGAGAGACATCGAGGGTCTTTTAGAAAAATCAAAAAAAAAAAAAAAGTTTTTTTAATAGAAAATTACATCCAAGCACATTAAACCCCCCCCCCAAATTTTTGAGGCCCCCCATCCCCACATATGCACACCTACGAATGCATCGGAGCACATGAAAACCTCAACTGCCATACATATTGCCACGCATGTCCGAAAGAGCAATATTTCTAGCACCAGACCTCATCCATAACACTATACTATAGTGTTTCCTATGCAAAATATAGGGTACTGAAGTTTGTCACCATTTCACAAGAGGACGCACATTTAAGATTTGACATGTTGGGTATCTATTTACTCGATGCGCAGCGCAGGTATACTTTTTCACTATACACTTTATAAAGGTACACCACCTTTTATACCAGCAGCAGCCTACTATACAGTGGTATCAGAATAATTGTAATCCTCAGCGCTAGCCTATAATCCTTATTTACTCGATGCAATCTCATCTTTTAGATTTTACCAAAATATTAGGCAACTTATTACGTTTGTGTGCCTTAAAACTAACTGTAGTGTATTTTCTACTGCCATTTTGTATTTGCCAGACCTTTACAATAATATCGCGTGACATAAAAAAAAATTGGAACTACCATTATTTTATTCTCTAGGGTATCTGCTTTAAGAAAATACATGTTTTGGGAATTTTATGTCAATTTCAGGACTAAAATGATTTTTTAAGCATGTGTGCAAAAAAACACAAAAATGGCTCTGGCAGCGAAAGGGTATAAAAGATCAACTTTAAACCTGGATTGCTTTTTTCTTTTTTTAAATATCGATGTGACCATCAAGATCATCTAAATATAAATATTATAAAATAGCTTTCTCACATTAGAAGGTTTTACTCCATGATCACCTTTGTAGCTTACTGATAAGATTAAAAACTATAGATACGGCAGTCCCTAATGACATCAAACATTCACAACATCCCTGCAGCCATTTGTGCTGTAACACTATGGAACTATTTGTTTTGTTATTGAAAACATCACTGGTAATGCTAATTTGCCTGCTGGGATTCATATATGTGAATTTTATAGACAGGTCCTATTAATTGTAAGCGTGAGTGAAAAGATTGCAATGGTCCTTTTCTAAGTAACTCCACAGTGTCTGTATAGAGTGGAAAAGCCTCTCTTGAACAGGAAATAAACATTTCCTGTTAGACAGGTTGTTTTAGAGGTATTCTCTTCAACCTTATTAGAATAGTAGCGTGTCTTTTCTGAATTTAACATGCATTATTTTTGCATTACAAATAAGGAGGAAACGATTAGGTAAATTATTAATTTCTTGTATAGCTCTATGCCTGGAGGTGGCACATGGAACAAGGGGGAAAAAACTGGCTCACAGAAACGTCACGCATTAGAAAAGAAAAGTTGAAGACTGTTAGTGTGGGTTACTAATAACCATGAGGGATTTTACCTACATCCATTCTGTGCTGCTAAAACTTGAAAGAAATTCCAAAGAGTCATCAAGGAGGGAAAAGAAAGTAACATTTATGGCCTCACATTTACAGCTGTCTACAACTACTTGTAATATCTAAACTATCTCTTCCCACCCTCATGTTTTATTTCCACAAATATTCATATAAATTCTCCTTTAGTACCTGCATTTATCATGTTAGCATTCTTTGCATAGTAGCTGAAAGCTGATTAACTCTACACTTGATTACAATGTGCAAGATCCAAGCATTTGGTTTGCTAGTAGTAACTCTGCTTTATTTTTCACAAGCGTCCTCAGGTGCTGCTGACAACAGATCTAATATTCTGAGTACTGCAATTAAAGATGTCAAAGCATTGAAAGAATCAATCAACGTAAGTACATTTTTGCAGCTTTTTGTATTTTTATGGATTTGTACCAGTATATAACTAACTTTTCTTAAATTATTAAATATATTATTTTAATGTTCCAAATTATTAAATATATTATTTTAATGTTCCTAGATAAAAAAAATGACTGCAAAATACAGAATGCCACAAGACGTTCCAGTAAGTCTTTATTTTTTGCTTGCCTTGCCCAGAATATTTATTCCCTAAACTTAAATTATTTAGGCTGATAAAGTAAATTTTATTTTACATTGCCTTTGCCCTTAATAATATTTGTACTGGAATTACTGTTTCTGTTTGGTTGCAGGCAAGGTTATACAAATATATTTTAGTCTTGCAACTTAATCTCAATACATGTATAGTTTTCCTAACCTGGATACTAAATGTACTAGATTTTCTACATTTATTGAAAAGCATAAACTATTACAATATATACACAGAATAGGATTTATCCATCTAGAACAGGGATCTTCAAACCTCCAGCTGTTGCGGAACTACACATCCCATGAGGCATTGCAAAACCCTGACATGCACAGACATGACTAGGCGTGATGGGAATTGTAGTTCCTGAACAACTGGAGAACCATAGTTTGGAGACCCCGGATCTAGAACATGAGCTATATGAATACCACTTATTGGTTCATGCAACTTTAAAACCAGCTAGGGTTTGTTTGCTAAAACTGGAATGTGCAAAATCTGGTGCAACTCTGCATAGAAACCAATCAGCTTCCATGTTTTGTTAAAGCTTATTTGAACAAGATAAAGTTAAAAGCTGATTGGCTACCATGCACAGCTGCACCAGATTTTGTACTCTCAAGTTTTAGTAAATAAACCCCATTGTATCTTGTGTTAGGCGCTTTTAAAGCTTGCTTTTAACATCCAACTCCTGGCACCATAAATATAACAGAGGTGCAAGTATGTGTTTAACCACCTCTGGACCGAAAGGATTTACCGATGACCAGGCCATTTTTTTGCGATACGGCACTCCGTTACTTTAACTGACAATTGTGTGATTGTGCGACATCGTAACATAATAAAAAAATTAATGTCCTTTTTTTTCTCCACAAATAGAGCTTTCTTTTGGTAGTATTTGATCACCTCTGCGATTTTTATTTTTTACGCTATAAACAAATTATAAACAAAAAAATAGCGACAATTCTGAAAAACAAAAAAGAACAAACATAGATTTTTTACTTTCTGCTATATAACATTCACAAAAAAAAAAAAAAAAATTAAAAATCAAATTTTTTCATCATTTTAGGCCAATTTGTATTCTGCCACATATTTTTGATAAAAAAAAATCCCAATAAAGTGTATATTGATTGGTTTGCGCAAAAGTTATTGCGTCTACAAACTAGGGGAAAGATGTGTCATTTTTATTTGTTATTTTTTTTTACTAGTAATGGCGGTGATCAGCGATTTTTAGTGGGACTAAGACATTGCGGTGGACAGATCGGACACCTGACATTTTCGGGGGAACCAGTGAGATTACCACAGTAATCAGTGCTAAAAATATGCACTGTTACTGTACTAATGACACTGATGGACCCTGGTGTTAACCCCTTCCCTGCCAAAGGGTTAAATGTGTCCCTAGGGGCTGCTTTATAACTGTGGGGGGGGGGGGGGCTTGCTGCATGAACACAGAGACCTGTGTTCCTAAATAGGAGGAACACAGGAACCCTATGTTCATAACTGACAGAACAGACCGCCATTCTGTCTCAACAAGGAGCGATCGCGGGTTCCCAGCAGCAATCACGGCCACCGGACTCGTTGATCAGCTTTCTCTGTGGTGGATTGGCACGCGGCCCCGCAAAGCGACGTACAGGTTTCGCGGGACAGAGAAGACCTGCAGCCATAAAACTATGGTGACTGGTCGGCAAATGGTTAAATGGGGTTGTTCATTTTGTGAACAGCAAAGTGGAGTCGGGGCATATACATGACAGTAGTTGGGTGCCTGCAGACCTGAAGTTCTCATGTGGCTGGTGGACAGAAGTACAGTGGCAGATGTACTATTCTGGAAGACTATAAAAATCTTTTAGGGCAGTTTTCTAAACTCTAGTAAGAAATTAATATGCAGCCGATGTAAACACATATCAACACATCTTAAACAATTAAAATTCTTGTGCCCAGAGTTGGGCTTTAATACTACTGAATTGGCCAACAAATGGTTTCACTTGGTATTAACATGGATTGAGGTAGTTGGGTGTGGAGAAACTTAGCAGGCATCTCACCTCAAGACTCTTTGTTGCAAAGGTTAATCTTAAACAAACTGAAGATAAAACGGTGGTGCTTTTTTACAGTTGATGTGATGACAGGATTATGCAATAAACAGTCTTTTGGTGCTTCTATGTGAGCATTGCCAAGTATTCCTTACAATCTGCTAAAAAATGTGAAAATGGACAGATATTTAAATCTATCTATCCCCATGTTTTCTATACTGTAACATTGTTCAATAATAGTTTTTGTTTTAATGCTAAACCTAATAAACCAATTTCCATTTTTAAGAAATTATGTATTACAATACAGTTCCCTAGAATAGACATTTACACATTCTCAGAATCCTAACAGGCTTATAAAATCAAAATAGTTGAACTCTACAAGTGTATGTGGTTTGGCAAGTTGTGTTTTTGTTAAAATGTGAATGCAAGTATGCTCGGATATTCATTTGCTTATCAGGACACAGGTTCTATTACAGAAGTCTAGTATATTACTGTTCTGCAGCACTGAAGTTGGCCATACAAATAATTATATAATTTGTATGTCTATCTCATTATTAACCACGTAAGCTCCCATGCATTTTTCTTCGTAACGACCATTTGAGTTCCACAGCGTTTATTTCACCTTCACATTTCAGCGATATCTCAGTTCCGCACATTATGTCTTTTGGGGTTTAAAGTCTACCCTATTATACATTCTCTTTTTTCAGGACAGAGTTAATTTTATTTTTTTCCATTTAACATGACTGTATTAATAACTGAAAGGTGCAGTATGTGTGGCCAATACATTTATTCTTTACAAATAAACCCCCGGCATGTAAGCTTTAAGAAATCCAACCTCATAACAAAATGATACAACATTAAGGGTGACTGTGATTTGCAAGTAAATTAAGTCTGTTATGTTCTTCAAACAAGTTTAATGACTTCAGAATCAATGCACACATTTTCTGCCATGCTAAAAACTACACTTCTTGTTTCTCCCCGAAATTATCTTAATAATTGCCAATCCATAAACTTCAACTTTAATGTAAGTGACCAAACAATATTCCATGCTGGTATATCTATGGTCAATGGGCTTAATTTTTTAATGTCAAAAAGAAGCACCAACCTTGTTGACAACAGCTGTCAAAATTCCTGCTTTTTATTTCACAGTATATGGATAAGTGAAAAGAATACCTCATTGGTTGCCATTGGAAACTAGAACATCTGTACCCCTTTAGTGCCATATGTTGTACACAAAGATAGGATTCTGAATTTATAAAGCAACTTTATTTTATTGTAGTATTTCAATATATACTTTAATATGACTGTTTATTAAACATAACTGTGCTTTTAGGAAAACTGCTCATTGAATGCCCTCGCCTGTGTTATTGACCTGCTGGATCGTATGCAGTATTCTCTTAGACCTAAACAAAGAAATGAAAAAAGTATTGTTGGAAACATTAATACCAATATACGTGCCTATTTGGTAAGAGAACATGTTGCAAATACTGGCCAAACTGCTTCCTTTTTAGTTCTTTTGCAATGATTGTGTTGTGTATTTAGTTCACCTAATAAGTCGGAAATGTAACACGTCTTCCTTGCTTGCATGCATACAAAATGACAAATAAGCAAAACAAGACAAAAAAAAAGGCTTACAAGAAAAAAAAAAAAAAAAAGGCTTATTCACAGAAAAGGCAATACATACGACATTATCAATTCTATGGCACAGCAAGATGATGCTAAGGAGGAGCACAAGACATATTTACTATAAGCCTGTAGCTTAATTGATATATTCTTGACTCTGTTGCTCTAAAGTAGTATTGTGACAATATAAAACCTGGCTTAGACCACTTCTTCATTTTGCTTGTGTTTACAGGGAAAATCTCTCTTACAAATAGTGTAAAATCTGTTGCAGGTCTGTACAAAACGTTCAGTGCTGCCCAGAGTTATAGGCCCAGGGGTTGCAAATACACACATTGGCTTGCATGTCAACTATATTGTCAAAATTATAGGGACACCTGCCTTTACACACATGAACCTTAATGGTATCCCAGTCTTAGTCCGTAGGGTTCAATATTGAGTTTGCCCATGCTTTGCAGCTATAACAGCTTCAACTCTTCTGGGAAGGCTGTCCTCAAGGTTTAGGAGTGTGCTTATAGGAATGTTTGACCATTCTTCCAGAAGCAAATTTGATGTTGGACAAGAAGGCCTGGCTCGCAGTCTTTGCTCTAATTCATCCCAAAGGTGTTCTATTGGGTTGGGGTCGGACTCTGTGCAGGCCAGTCAAGTTCTTCCTCCCCAAACTTGCTCATCCATGTCTTTATGGACCTTGATTTGTGCACTGGTCAAAATCATTTGGTGGAGGGGGGGGGGGGGATTATGGTGCGGGCTTGTTTTTCAGGGATTGGGCCTGGCCCCTTAGTTCCAGTGAAGCAAACTCTTAAGGAGTCAGCATACCAAGACATTTTGGACAATTTCATGCTCCCATCTTTGTGACGGCAGTTTGGGGATGGCCCCTTTCAGTTCCAACATGACTGCACTCCGGTGCACAAACAAGGTTCATAAAGATATGGATGAGCGAGACATGAATTAGAGTGAAGACTGCGAGCCATGCCTTTTCATCCAACATCAGTGCCTGACCTAACGAATGCACTTCTGGAAAAATAGTCAAACATTCTCGTAGACACACTCCTAAACCTAATGGACAGCCTTCCCAGCAGTATTGAAGCTGTTATAGCTGCAAAGGGAGAGCCAACTCAATATTGAACCCTACGGACTAAGACTGGGATGCCATTTAAATTCATGTGCGTGTAAAGGCAGGGGTCCCAATACTTTTGACAATATAGTGTACTTTAGATGAGCCTGATTTGGGTCCAAGGGAGTTGTTAATTTGCTTGATAAACATCCCTTCAAACTTCTAGAACTTCTTTATAATACTGCAGGTTGCAATATATAAATAGATTCCTGCATGCAGGGAATTATTTTAAATAATTTTCGAATTTATTTTATACATATATAAGTTACACCTGTACCTATGAATGTTAACGTTTCTTGTGTACGATGTAAAGAAATTCAAAACTAATGTGTGTAAAGCCACATCCTTGATCTAAGTCACAAATGAGGGTCAGCTGTTCTTTGCATGAGAAAGCTGTGGTGTGGCCACACTATTTCCCTTTCATTTAATTTCAGTACTTTCAGTGTAGGGGCATTCTAAACAGTCATGCTGTAAAATATTACAAGTAAAATGTAAACTTTCTTACATATATTAACCCCAATAGTTCTATGTTATGGCTATAGTGCTGTTCCACTACCCATCCCTCCCAACTTTTTGCAATAGGAACGAGGAACACCTATTAGCAAAAGTAGGTACGTATAGGACTGCCCCCTTAAAGGAGAATTATAAAAAAAAACAAAAACATGATTAAACCCACAAGTGCTTTTTTTAACTGCTATTATTTCTTTATACTGGCTTTTGAAATTTGCTAATGCAGAAACTTAGAAACTGGATTAATAGTTTAGCAATGGGTAAACACCTTTTGAAAGATAAATAGTGCATTTTATATATAATTAATAAGATCAGAACAAATTGAGGGACAAATGAGGAGGAAAGAGGGACTTTGTTTCAAATCAGGGACAGTTGGGAGCTATGCCACTACTAGTTAGGTTTAAAATAGGATTACAGGTGAACTTTGGTTTTCAAATGTCTATATACAAACTAATCCTACACACCACTCAATACATTGCTGGCCAAATACACCCACAGTCTGAGATCTGGGCCAACACAGGGATATAAGGGTTCCCAACCCTGGGAGTTATATACAAAATAAAATCCCAAAAATTCACTCTCGGCTTCACCGACTCTTCTTTATTCAATCTGTAGCAAGAAACAGCGTATTTTTAAAACTGCTAAATTCCATTCTGCCAACAACCAGTAACTATCAAGCTTAGCTTCTAAGTTACCCCTCCACTGCTGCTGCCACCAGCATGTTTTAGGTTTCTATCTTGACATTCAAACTTCCACCTAGATACTTTTCCCAATCATTTCCACAAGAGAGATCTTGAGCATGGCCCCATTGTAAGGCACATTTCTTAGCCTTACATGGTAAAATAGAAGCACTTTTTTTTAGAAGGGAGACTTTGGTTTTTGTGCCTTCTTTATCTGTATATCCCAAATGCAGGATGTTAGGTCAGATAACTCAGCTATAAGGATGTTCACTGACCTTTAATCCAGGATGCTGTGGTACCATGTTCTCATAATTATGAAAATCCCTAAGTTTAAACATAGCATTAATCACAAAGTATGACTTGCCCAATACCGAGTCACTTACTTGGGCTCAGGTCAGACAGAATCAGTAGTCCAATTAGGGCCCACCGGGAAAAAGGAGAAAAAAAAATCCACAGAGCAAGCATAATAAGATTTGTGAAAATGATTTTCAAAGGTAACGGTTTCTTTCATACTTTCAGGAAAAAAGTTTACAAGGAGAAGTCAAACCAAAGGTAATTATCTTTAACCTTTTTACAAAACAAGCTAGACAATCCTGATTTTCTTTGTTACATTAACAGCAGGTTATTGTAATTTGTTTTCCAGCATTTATGAAAGTTCTAGCTACCCTGTGAAAGGAAGATACTTATACTTACCTATTCTCAGAACACTCCGATCTGGTAATGTGATTGGCTCCCAGCAGTGGCTCCAGGGGAGAGGCGGGACAGCCGACAACAGACGCCTATGGGCAACATTACTGCCCAGGCATTCCATCCGTTGTTGGTAATGTCTCCTTTCCCCTGAAGCTGGCCGCTGGAGAGATCACATGATAGGACCAGAGCACCCTCAAGTAGTTAGAAAAAGATTTAGAATGGGAGAGGCAGGTTTAAGCATACTTGGGCAATAGCCCAGAATTCCACTTTTAGGTTTAAAAAAAAAATAAAAAATTCAATACTTTAGTCAATATTTATAAACTTTAGAAAGCGCCCCCCCCCCCCCCCCCCCCCGGATACAGGATTCACAGACCATACGGTTTTCTAGAAAGAACACAGCAGACGTGGTTCTCTTGTCTGAATCGAATGCCAGGAAGGTGAAGGGAGGAGGAAAGTCAGATCTATTGAGTTATTTAACTTTGTAAACAAGCTACTCAACATTTTAATGCTCTCCAGGTTATAGTTTACTAACCAAGAAACCTGCATTTTAGTATGGGAAATTTAATTTTTTTCATGCAGAGTCAGTGTGAACTTCTACGTATACTTCAAAAAGTATACATTGTAAATACACACAGCCAAGAAGGCACCAACCACATTAGCTACTAAAGACATCATCTGATTCCTGACTAATCTGAACTATTAGGCTGGGTTCACACATGTGGGGTGTGAATTAAAGCTAGTTTTCACAGCTAACTGACAAAGTAGTTTTTCAGCACTTTAGGTTCGGTTTTGATCAGGATCAGGTCAGGATTTTCTCCTGTTCACAACTGAAGGACATGTGCGATTCAGAAGCGTTCACATAGAAGTTAATGGTCTGATCGCACCGGAGCCGGACCACACTGCTCAGAAAAATGACAGGACTCTTTTTTGAATTCACACTTAGTGCCGGTTCACATTTGTGCGATGCGGGAACGCTGCGAATATGCAGCGTGATCCCGCATCGCATCTGCACCTCTGGCAGTTCACACTGCCATATGCGATACGCAGGGGGTGTCAATTAAAAGTTAACGACACCCCCAGTCGCGATCACATATCACAGTGCAATCTGCAAGTTCGCACAGAATCGGATCGCACTAGTGTGAACCACTATGCGATCCGATTCTGCTGCGGATAAAAAAAGCCTCATGTGCGAGTTTAGTGCAGATGCGGTGCGAATTCAGCCATACAAAATGTATGGCTGAAATTCTCACCGCACATGAGATCGCATGTAATTTAGGAGCAGTGCGTTCCGAATTACATGCGATCTCCGCGATCACACTAATGTGAACCGGGGCTTACTCTGCACTCCAGCTGTGCCAGACATATGTGAACAAGCACAATACAAAGCAATGTTCTTTCTCATGTCATGCGAATTAGATGCGGCTCAAAACGCAACCAATATGCATGTTTGAAAACCTATCCTAAAAATCACATTTCTGTATATGTGCATTATGACTGCTGATGTGAAGCTTCCAGTTTACTTGTGGAAAAACTACATTCTTGACACGATTGTAATGTTAGGTACCATAGTTTTTATTTAATTATGTGCTAGAGCTTTAGTTTGGTATTTATGTGATACCATATATTAGCTTAAAGTGGAAGTAAACTCTGTTACACTTATACCTGTAGGTCCTGTGAATATCTCCTAAACTTGCACAGTTTAGGAGATATGCAGAGTGCATACAGTCAATTACATCACTGGGGCAAGCGCTCTGAAGGTCCGGCTTACAGTGCTATACCCTCCAGAGCCCATGCAGTAAACAACGCCTCTGGCTATTCATGTACTTGGAGGCCACAAACCAGGAAGGAAGACCAGGGAAGATGTCAGCCATCTCAGCGTGGCACTGGGGCTTTAACTAATAGATGGACAATGCAAGCTTCTGAAACGTTCGGTTTCTATGTCAGACATTCTTGGTTTATGAAGTCAAACAATACAATGTTATCATTTAAAAACACCAGTACAATATTTTGCTGCTGCTAAAAGATTTTGTACCTCACACAGAGAATCATACATGTCAGGTGGAATCAGATCGCTATAATAACTAGAGTTCAGGTGCATAAAAACCTTGGATTTGTAGATGTGGACTGCATTTGTTTAGTCCCGTTTTTGAAAATATGGTTTATTACTTCTACTGCCATAAAAACAAATGAGTCTGATTTCTAAATTATGAAAAAGTATATAGAAATAAAAGACTGATATATATATGTTTTTATTTGTAGGAGATGTGCAATCAATGTGACTTCCCCCGAGAACTGAAGAATGTCCACATTTTACTTGATGATTTGTTAAACCTTCTGCAGCGTGTGACCGCAGAACTATAGTTAAAAATGATTTGCATTATTTTTGCTATGTATTATTTAAATATTTATATATTTATTTAAATAGCATATTTATTTTATTTTTGTCCCTAAGTTATTATATTGCCACTTATTTATTTTGACAGACAAGCTGTGATCAATGTATATACAAACCAACATCACATGGCTATTTTACTGAAACTCACCATGAAAAATAATAAATTGATAAAACGACTTTATTTTCTAATTACTGGATGCAATTTCCAAGTTTCACAATATCTTAATTATTGCTATATCTTCTGAGAATGGTCTTGGGGGCTGGGTTGGTGTTTTTAGAGAACATTTTTATCTTCTGTGAACTACAGTTCTTTTAGGATG
Source organism: Pelophylax lessonae (assembly GCF_965119305.1). Taxonomy (NCBI): domain Eukaryota; kingdom Metazoa; phylum Chordata; class Amphibia; order Anura; family Ranidae; genus Pelophylax; species Pelophylax lessonae. Next base: position 630,121,622 of record NC_138768.1, on the reverse strand, counting down.
AGTGCAGATTATGTAGATCAGTGGTCTCCAAACTGTGGTCCGGGGCCCAGGTGCGGCTCTTTGCTTACCCTTATGGCTACTATTCCTCCCACTGACACAGATGAAATGGTACAAGTTATATACAGAACATCTAGATGCAAATACAAATATTGTATGAACATGGATCATTGTAAGTGTTATTCCAAAAGTATTTTGTCTACAAGCAGGTCAGCTATATACCAAGGGTGGTAGACTAAGAAGATATAAAGGGCCTTAATTACCATCCTTCAAACATCAAATGACATACTACAAATGATGGTCAGAGGCGGTATGTCAAAGATGTGGATAGAGACCAGGGACATTCTGTGGAAGACATGTTACAAGAGATCAACGCCTTACCACCTACTATACAAATCAATGGCCCTTCTAAATTGCTGTCCCCAGTTGCCCTCCGCTATAGAAGATGAAAGGAAAATATACATATATTAAAAAATAAATAAATAAAATGAAATTTACACATTTTCAAAATTTTCTCCTGAGAACAGTAAGGGCTAAAAAAAAAAAAAATTTTTAAAATAGGTAAATTTAAAATATTGTAAATGAAGAAAAATAGGTGCGCGAACCTAGTGGCAGGATGAAAAAAAGGTGAAAGCAGCACTGTGAGGTAAGTGAATGTGAAGGGGTAGTAATATAAATTACAAAAGTGCGCTAAACAAAATAAAAAGAACACAAATGTTCATGTGAAATGTCTGCTTTGTCAGCAGTAAGTGCACAACCTGTGTATCCAAAAGACTATGAAAAATAAGAAAATATATATATATAAAGTCTTTCAGTCCAAAAAGGTGAAGGTTAGGGAGTGATGGGAGGTGGGTGGGGCCTCATCCCAGACTGTAATCCAAAGTGAATAAAAATAATCTCAGATGCACTGTGAACACCCAGTGATAGGAGTGGACTCTTACCACAATGTGGAGAGATGTGAGTATATACTGTATTTATCCGGAGGTCCAAACTTCTCAAATAGATGATACGATTCTCAGGAGAATAGATCAGCTAGCTGCTTCCAAATTGAGGAGATCTATAGGCTTCCAAGCAGGGGGATAGTGCCAAAAGATCGTGCCCAAAAAAGAAGAGGGGACTATAGTGCATTACCTTCAGTTTATTATCAAAAACAGGTGAAATGACACTTACAATTTCCAGATGAAAAAACAGCGTGTACAGGATAGTCCCGGACTTCTGCAGTACGGTCCGAGACTGGTGACAACACGGCTAGCTCCCCCCGACGCGTTTCCACTGATGAGTCGGCTTCTGGGACTGGAGCTGTAGCCGTGCTGTCTACATCTCTCGTAAATAGTTTGGCTGGTGGAGACTTCCGGTGCGGCCGCGGCGGGGACCCGGAAGTGTAATGATGTACTTCCGGTCGTGGGGTCAACCAATCAGGATGGATCAGCCCGAGGACCCGGAAATGTTATAACGTCCTTCCGGTATCTTCCAGATGAGAGTGAAGATGATGAATATGAACACCAATATAATCATCATAATAATACCCCCATCAGCCAAAAACCGAGGGGTTTTTTAGGGAAGGGCCACAACAAAGGCAAAAGAAAAAAACAAGGGGGTGCAGGGGAGGTGACTCCAGGAAAAAGGAAAAGATGAAAGGGCAGGGCATCTTTAACCTGAGTGGAGTCACACTAACAGACTCAGAACAACGCACCCTGGATAAAGGCTTAAAATATGCACCAAAGAAAGGCATTAACAAATTTGACACATTTATAGATGTGCACAAATTTGTTAGAAAGTTAAATGTAAAAAGGCACTTTTTGTCAAATGCCAAGGAAAGAAACTACACCAGTTACCAAGTTTCCCCATATACTCACACCACTTTAAAAAATGCCTCACTGTTTAATCCCCAAGGTGTGAAAAGTAGCAACATCACGGTGTTCAAAGATTTGGTTTTAAAAGACCTTGATGAAGCTAAATTTTCTCACCACCCTCAGAAAGATCTGATGACAGGAGTCAAGTCATTATGTGAGCGTAAAGATCTAATTATACGCCCAGCTGACAAGGGAGGTGGGGTTGTGCTGCTTAAGAAAGATGACTACATAGAGGAGATGGACCGCTTGTTGTCTGACAGCGACACATATCGGATTCTTCCGAACGACCCAACCTATTCATACAAGAAAAAACTTGAACGTTTAGTCTTGAGAGGTTATGAAGAGGGCATTCTCAATGAAAAGGAGAAAGAACATCTAGTTCCTTTAGCCCCAAGAATTCCACTTATCTATTATTTACCCAAGGTCCACAAAAGTTTATTAAAACCCCCTGGACGACCAATAATTAGTGGTATAGATTCAGTCACTTCACGTATAGGGAAATACTTCGACCATTTCCTCCAACCCTTAGTGCAACAAACCCCAGCGTTCCTCAAAGATACATCCCAGTGTATCCAGGAACTTACCAGCTTGGAGGTAGACGGTGACATATTGATGGTGACAGCGGACGTTTCATCCCTGTACACCATCATACCTCACCAGATGGGATACGAAGCTGTCAGCACCTTCCTTAACAACAATTATGATCTCCCAGTCAGACAAAAAGTGTTCATTCTGGAATTATTACAATTCGGAATGGAACACAACTATTTCTACTATGGTGGGAACTTCTATCTGCAACAGACTGGTGTGGCGATGGGAGCAAAATTTGCTCCCAGCCTAGCCAATTTATTTATGGCACTATGGGAGGATCGCAACATCTATGAGAACAGAGAATCTAATATCTTCCTTTGGAGAAGATATATAGATGATGTCTTACTGCTGTGGAAAGGTGACATCTCTTCCCTTAAACTTTTTATGGACCGACTGAACTGTAATGACTGGGGTATTCGCCTCACCTACCAGTTCAGTGAGGTTTCCATCAACTTCCTAGATCTCATCATCTATAGGATAGGATGCAAGTTCGGCACTAAGACATTCTTTAAACCCACCGATAAAAACGGGTTTATCCCCCTTGATAGCTGCCATCATCCCAATTGGTTAACCTTGGTTCCCACCAGTCAGTTTAGGAGGATCCGCCGTAATTGTACGGACCCCCATGACTTTGAGGTACAGAGTAACATACTGAAGGATAGATTCTTGGAAAAGGGATTTAAGAAAGAAACTTTGGAACAAAATATCCTTCAAGTTAAAGATCTACCACAAGGAGAACTGGTGGTTCCCAAACCTAAACAAAAAGGGGCCTTTTCTAAATTTGAATATGCCTTTATCACCTCCTTTTCTACTGGATACAGATGGGTTAATCGCACTTTCCGGAAGTATTGGCATATTCTCAGGGGAGACAAAATATTGGGACCCAATCTTCCCGAAAGACCTCCCATCATTTACAAGAGGGCCAGGAACCTAAAAGACCTGATTGCCCCTACTCCAGTCGAAAAGCCTGCTATCCCTGCAATGTTTTCTAATCTAAAAGGTTTTTTCCCTTGTAAGAAATGCCGTGTATGCAAAGAGTTAAAAACCCAAAGAACGAAAACTTTTTACTCGACTGTAACCAAGAAGGAATATGATATCCAAAACTTCGTCACCTGCCACAGTAAAGGAGTTGTATATCTCCTAACATGTGGATGTGGTTTGCAATACGTTGGGAGAACCATCAGGACTCCAAGTATCAGAATCGGGGAGCACCTCACCAACATATCAACTGGTTTCCCTGGACATAGTCTCTCAGCTCATCACGACAAATGCCATCAACAAAGCTATTCACAATTGAAAGCTGTCGTGATTGAGGGTTACTCCCCCCATTGGAGGGGAAGTGACATGAAGAGAACCATCTCTAGGCGTGAAACGTTTTGGATACATGAATTAAAATGTTACCAGCCCTGGGGTATGAATGTGGAATGGGACATTAATGCCCACATCAATAATGACTAGTCCCCTTATACATATTGGGCATGATAACATTCTTATCTACTGTCTCTTCTCTGGTTACCTTTCTTTCCTTCCCCGTTCCTTTCTCCTTTAAGATAATTAAACCATAATTAGTGGTGTTTTTGTATATGTCTATAAATTGATGTTTGTGATTTTTATCACTGGAATTCCAATGTTAGTGATATATACAATGGTTGGAAGGTGGAGATTTTCATTGCGACCCATTCCAACAAATTGCCCAAATTTTATGGCCTTCTATATATCTTTATATAATTTTTAAATTTTTAAATTTTTATAAATTTTAATATTTGAATTATTGTTTTACATGGTGCCTATATATAACTTTGTGGCCATATCATTAACCATTCCTTTGAGGTAATTCCCCAAGGATGATTTAATAATTTTAAAACTATACTCTTAATTTTTTCACAGTTCGTGCTTTTATCTAAATATATACAGTTTTTGCCTTTTAATAAAATAAAATATTTTTTAAGAGCCTAATTAAGAAGGTAAGATATGGCTACATTGCTTGCCTTCGCTTTGGAAAAGACACTGTGAGCATCGCAAGATTGCAAAAGTTTGCTCTTTCCACATCCCGGTGTCACTGACAAGGTGTCTTGTTTACATCCGCTACTATTGGCTAGGGAAGATACCGGAAGGACGTTATAACATTTCCGGGTCCTCGGGCTGATCCATCCTGATTGGTTGACCCCGCGACCGGAAGTACGTCATTACACTTCCGGGTCCCCGCCGCGGCCGCACCGGAAGTCTCCACCAGCCAAACTATTTACGAGAGATGTAGAAAGCACGGCTACAGCTCCAGTCCCAGAAGCCGACTCATCAGTGGAAACACGTCGGGGGGAGCTAGCCGTGTTGTCACCAGTCTCGGACCGTACTGCAGACGTCCGGGACTATCCTGTACACGCTGTTTTTTCATCTGGAAATTGTAAGTGTCATTTCACCTGTTTTTGATAATAAACTGAAGGTAATGCACTATAGTCCCCTCTTCTTTTTTGGGCACGATCTTTTGGCACTATCCCCCTGCTTGGAAGCCTATAGATCTCCTCAATTTGGAAGCAGCTAGCTGATCTATTCTCCTGAGAATCGTATCATCCATTTGAGAAGTTTGGACCTCCGGATAAATACAGTATATACTCACATCTCTCCACATTGTGGTAAGAGTCCACTCCTATCACTGGGTGTTCACAGTGCATCTGAGATTATTTTTATTCACTTTGGATTACTGTCTGGGATGAGGCCCCACCCACCTCCCATCACTCCCTAACCTTCACCTTTTTGGACTGAAAGACTTTATATATATATATTTTCTTATTTTTCATAGTCTTTTGGATACACAGGTTGTGCACTTACTGCTGACAAAGCAGACATTTCACATGAACATTTGTGTTCTTTTTATTTTGTTTAGCGCACTTTTGTAATTTATATTACTACCCCTTCACAAATTTAAAATATTGCATATGAAAGTGTTTTGAAGATTTTTTTCCTATCACTTTCTGTTCCAGTTATAATAGTACCCAGGACTAACAGAGGGTGAATCTCTTCAGAACCAAACAAATCAAAAAATGGGCTGCCTTAACCGCATGGTTCGCTCTGTGATTAGTGAGTCTGTGAGACTCGGCTGGTCACAGATCGGAGTAAGGGGCCGGAGTTCCGTGGAAAAAACTTACCCGTGAAAATTTCATACCCTCGTCACTTCCGGTCAGATAACAGCTGAGGAGCTTACTAGTGCGCATGCTCGGAGGGTATGGAATGTGTGTTATAACGTTACACTCCATCAGCTGTTTCCGCGGTTACATTAAAACATCTCCGCTCCTACCCCTGTCACTTCCCTGATGTCGGCTACTAAATGTAAAAGCGGATCACGGATCCAAGTTCTCCATCATTTAGATTTCATACACCCGCCGCCGCTTTTACATTTATTAGCCAAGATCAGGGAAGTGACAGGGGTAGGAGCGGGGATGATTCATGTTGCAGCCGAGCTCTTTTAATGTAACCGCTGAGTCGGTGTAACGTTACACACACTACCATGATAATTTCATACCCTCCGAGCATGCGCATTAGTCTGCTCCTCAGCTGTTCCATTTAGTTTCTAACAGGAAGGGACGTGGGTATGGATTTCTCACGGGGTATGCTTTTCTCACGTTACACCTCTCCCGGTCCCTTACCACGTGATCAGCTGTCAGCCAAAGACAGCTGATCATGTGATGTAAACAGCAGCCGACGATCAGTTGTTTTTTTTTCTCTTCACGCTGTCAGTGGGAGGAGAAAAAAAAAGCTGATGGCTGCTGCTGTCAGAGGGACATCGGTCCCGATGAGGAGAGGGGCATCTGTGCCCACCAATGCCACCTATCAGTGCCCACCAGTGCCCCATCATGAGTGCTGCCTATAGGTGTCACCTACCAGTGGCAATCATTGCCCATCAGTGTGGCCTATTCATGCCCTTCAGCGCCACCTACCAGTGCCCTTCAGTGCCACCTTATCACTACCCAGCAGTGCAGCCTATCAGTGCACATCAATGAAGGAGAAAAATTACCTGTTTGCAAACTTTTAAAACAAAACTCCTTTTTTATTTATTTTTTTCAAAATTTCTGGTATGTCTTTGTTCAGCAAAAAACCCCAATAGTGAATAAATACCACCAAAAGAAAGCTCTATTTGTTTGAAAAAAAAAAATTAATTTGGGCACAGCGTTGCATGACCGCGCAATTGTCATTTAAAGTGCAATAGCGCTGAAAGCTTATAATGGGCCTGGGCAGGAAGGTGGTTTGAGTGCCCAGTATGCAAGTGGTTAACACATGGCAACATGTTGTGTTAGGGGAGCCTAAGGGTCTCCTTATAGTAGGTTAACACAAGAAAATAGAATTTTTGTAAGAACTTACCGTAAAATTATTTTTCTCCGAGTCCTCTGACAGTCGCCGTCCTCTGACAGTAGCCTTCACTAATGGTTAATGGCGCCCTCTGCAGGAGCAAGGCTAGGCAGATAATTCATTAGGTTAATACAAAAAACTTTTTATATCTCGGCACGCCACTAGGGGGCCATCCCTCAGCCAGGGGTGGGTGGGGGCGGGCGACTGTCAGAGGACTCAGAGAAAAGAATTTTATGGTAAGTTCCTGCAAAAATTCTATTTTCTCTTACGTCCTCTGACAGTCGCCGCCCGATGGTATTAGCCTTCACTAATGGGACGTCCCAAAGCAGTGCAGGTATGAGGGGTGGGAAAAAGAAAAAGCAACCAACTCAGAAGGTAACAAACAGTCGGACCAGTATCAACCTGAGCCCACAGAAAAAAATGGAACAAATCCAGAAACAAAAAAACACCCCAAGAAGAAGGGACAGAAAAAAAAGAATGTCCCCTCAAACAACTGCCGCACTCAAAACTTTGGGCCAAAGGAGGCATCTGAAGATGCCAAAAACATCAAGTTTGTATAACTTTGTGAAAGTGTGCACGGGCAACCTAGTTGCCGCCTAGCACACCTGAGCCACAGAAGCCTGATGACGAAAAAACCAAAGAGACGCTGACGGCTCGAGTAGAAAGGGCCTTTACCGGAAAAGGAGGAATCTGACCCTTAATAGAATAAGTCTGTCTGTTCCACTCAGACTGCCGAACAGACTCCGTGGCAGACAGGTAAACCTTGACCACCTGGACCACATCCAGGGAACGCAAGGCAAGTTCCTTGGGATGCTCGGGCCACGCACACAGCGAAGGCAACACGATATCCTCATTGAAGTGGAATGAAGAAACCATCCTAGGAAGAAAAAAGACTCATCAGGTCGCAGAACCACCTTATCTCTATGAAGTACCAGATAAGGAGAACGGCAAGACAAGGCCGCCGACTCAGACACTCTGTGAGCCGACGTGATGCCCACCAGAAAGGCAACTTTCTGGGACAACACAGACAGAGGAATCTCTCTGATGTTCTCGAAGGGAGGTTGTTGTAATACAGGCAAAACCAAATTCAGATCCAAGGGAGGTAAGGGAGCTCTCCTCGGGGGAGCCAAATGCCGCACCTCTCAAATGAAGGTGCGGACCAAGGAATGCGACGCCAAAGGACATTGAAAAAAGATGGCCAAGGCCGACAACTGACCCTTGACCGTAGTCAGCGCCAGACGCTGATCCACGCCTTTCCGCAGGAAGGCCAAGACCTTCGCCACCAAGAAAGAACGAAGATGAAAACCATGCACTGCGCACCAGGCGATATACGCTTCTCAGGTGCGGTGATAAACCTTCCTAGAGGTAGCTTTACGAGCCTTTAACAAGTTAGGGATGACTGCCTGTGGAAGACCTCTATCCCTCAAGATCTGGCTTTCAACAGCCATGCCGTTAAAGCCAGAGACTGTAAAGCAGGATGGAAGATCGGTCCTTGAGACAGAAGATCGCCTCGCAGCGGAAGTCGCCAGGGAGGTTCGACGATCATCTGAACGATGTCCGCGTACCAGGACCTCCGAGGCCAGTCCGGGGCCACCAGAATGACTGACATCGGTTCGGCGCCAACCTGTGGAGGAACCTGGACAACAGTCGAATTGGAGGAAAAGCATGCAGCAGCCTATAGTGGTGCCAAGGCACCACCAACGCATTTGTGGCGTCCGCCAGAGGATCGGGAGTTTCGACCACAAATCTTTCCACCTTTTTGTTGACAGAACGCGAACAGATCCATGTCCGGAGTCCTCCACCGGGCGCAAAGGAGGCGAAATACCTCCGAATGCAGGGACCATTCCCCCTGGTCCAAAGTCTGGCAACTCAGATAGTTCGCCTGCCAGTTTTCCACACCCGGAATGCGAACAGCCGAGATCGCCGGTACATGCGATTCGGCCCAAGACAGGATCTTGGCCAATTCCTGGGCTGCACGGGCACTCCTGGTGCCCCCTTGGTGATTGAGATAAGCCACAGCCGTGGCATAGTCTGTACCCGGACTGGACACCCCTGAAGCAGAGACGACCAACGGAACAGACAAAGCTTGATCGCTCGGAGCTCCAAGACGTTTATCGGCAATGATGTCTCCACCGCCGACCACGTCCCCTGGGCACAAAGCGCGCCCAGAACTCCTCCCCAGCCCGACAGGCTGGTATCCGTGGTGAGAATCGTCCACAACAGAGGCCGGAAGGTCTGGCCCTGTGTCAAGGGCGGCGACCGGAGCCACCACAAGAGATCCGACCGAACCGGACGACTCAGAGAAATCCTCCTGACCAAGGACTGAGGCGTCCTGTCCCACCAGTCCAGGATCTCCGCTTGCCGAGTCCTGATGTGAAATTGAGCAAACGGACCGGCTTCGAAAGCCGAAACCATCAGGCCCAGAGCCTGCATGCAGGTCCGCAAGGAGGAGAGATCGTTGTCCCTGAGAGACCTGATCTCGTCCCGCAGAGTCCCAAGTTTTTGCCTCCGGAAGAAAGACTCGAGCCTGAGCAGAGTTCAGGACCATCCCCAGGTACCGAAGACGAGTTGATGGAGTCAGTGCCGACTTCCGAAAATTGATGGTCCACCCGAACTCCTGGAGTGTCTGAACCGACACAGCCAGATCGCTCGCCAAGGTCGCACATGAGCTTGACCTTAACATAAGGTCGTCCAGGTAACCGAGAACCGCAATGCCCCGTAAATGCAGCAAAGCTAGAACCGGAGCCTCTTGGTGAAAATCCTGGGAGCCGAAGCGAGACCAAAAGGTAACGCCACAAACTGGTAGTGCTCCCCAGCCACCGTGAAGCGGAGATATCTCTTCTGACCCTTAAAAATAGGGATGTGTTGATACGCATCCTTCAAGTCGATGGAGGCCAGGAAGTCCCTGTGCCTCAACAGTGCCGCCAGCAACCAGATGGATTCCATCCTGAACTTCTGTACCCGCACAAAGCGGTTCAGAGACTTCAAAATCCAGAATCGGTCGCACCTTGCCCTCTTTTCTGGGCACAGATAACAGGTTGGAGTAAAACCCGCTAAACCTTTTCCGTGAGGGAACGGGTACAATGACTTCTTGGGCAAGCAGATCGTGCACTGCCCCTATGAGATCTCTGAGACGTCGGTGGACAGCTGGAGACTGGGTGGGAAGAACCTGTTTGCGGGGCGAGATTGGAAATCGATCTTGTACCCTGAACAAATCAGCTCGTGAACCCACCTGTCCTGAATGCTAGAAAATCAGGGTTCCTGAAAACAACGCAGACGTCCCCCCACCCCAATAACGGGTGAGGGCGTCCCTTCAGGAAGAGGCAGACTAGGTCGCCGAGCCAGACTGACCGGCTTGTGGCTAACCCGTTCACGGTCACCCTTCTCCTGCGTCCCGAAGGCACGAAAGGAACTATGCTGAGTCTTGAAGGAGGGCCCCCGCCGCGTGCGGGAGGGCTTACCCTTAGCAACAGAATACTCTTACCTCCTGTGAGCCTCGTAATCAACTCATCCAGAGTATCCTCAAAAAGACGACCCCCCACATAGGGGACCTCAGATACTGTCTTTTTGGACGCGTGGTGAGCCGACCAGCTCTTCACCCAGGTAAAGCGGGGGATCACGACCCCGAACAAACGGACGACCAACGGGGCCTCTTCCAAGGCCGCGTCACACAAGAACATCCCAGTCTGGGTGATCTGATCCACAATGGCAAGGGCAGTCAGAGACCGACTCCGCCACCAGAGTGCGGCGAAGCACCTTGGACCATGCTGTGAGAGCCTGAGAGACAATCAACGAGGCAAACACAGGTTATAACAGGGAACCCGCCACCAGAAAAATGTGGCGGGTGAGCGCCTCCACACGCCTATCTGCCGGATCCCTGAATACCAGGGGAATCCTCTACTGGCATCAAGGTGGACTTATTCAGCCTAGACACAGTGTGATCCACTTTTGGGACACCGTCCATTTGTCCACCGCCTCCAAAAATGGATAGCGGAGGGAAAAACGGTTAGGCACCACCATGTGCTTAATGTGCCATCACTGGTCATTCACAATCTCGTGAAATACCTCAGGGCAGGGATAAAAACCTGACCTTACTCATGGGACCTTCGGAACCCGAAGGCGAACCGCTTACTTGACTGAGATGGCTCATCGTCAAGATTGAGTTTCTTAAATAGCCCTAATGAGAGCATCCATCGTAGCGCGTTCCCGCGCTACCGAGGAAGATGCCACCTCATAAGCGGAGGACCGGGACCCCTCAGGATGGCCATCGGCCGTGGCAACCAATTCGGGCTAACAGTCAGAGGACTGGGAGGGCACAGGCCATTTTTTGGAGGAGCGTTTCGACATCAGCAGATCCACCTCGGACGCCAAAGTCGCAAGAGCAGCAGATATAGAGGCCATGAAAGAGGTTTCAGGGGGACCCGAAGCCCCCACCAGGTCTGCAGGGAATTTGTTGTCCTGGCAGTCCATTTTTGCCATAAAAATTAAAAGGGACCTGAACCCCCCCGCAATCTACACTAACTGAAAGAGCACCTTCAGAAAACACACTAGCCACAAGTAACAATCGTTTTGGTAGAAAAATGGCAGAAGGATGATCAAAAATCCCCCAGCCTGTCAGTACTTGCCACCAGCATTCTCACAGGAGATGTGTGAAGAAGGAGGAAGTGTCCTCACGCCGCTAGAGGCCCAGCCCTCGAGCCCAGACAAAAAGGTGCCTATTGAAACTCTATGTAAAAGGACACAGGGAAAATGGCCACTTGCCCTTAATAGGCATGTGCCCACATCCAAGATAGCGCCCGATCGGGAGCCTTATGTAGTATCCTAAAATGGCTGCTGCCCTTACACAGAGCCCAGGAACCTGCCCACAATAAACATGGCGGCCGCTCCAAACGGCGGCAAAAAAAGCGCATACACACATTCTGGCTAACACAGGGGACCTCAGGGAGACCCCAGAGCTATGGAGTACCCCCCAAGTACTACAAGTACCCCATACAGCGCCCTCAGCGGGAACAGGGAGGGAGGGAAATAACCAAAAGCTGGCCAGAAGGGGGATACCACAGAGACCACCAGCCCTGCTATCCCCTAAGAATGGGCCCACAACCCCCCAAAAGTCTCCAGGGACAAGGGGTATCAGTACTCACCAGTCCAGAAAGCGGGCACCGCTCTGACATGGGAGACCTCCCACCCTAAGTGGGGGTGCCGTCAGCCACGGAGGGATGCTGGCAACACGCGGGCGTTCCGGGTTGAGACACCCTCAGCGAAGACACAGCTCTGCAGGCTCGTCCCCATTCCGAGGGGCACTGCCGTTGTGAGGCAGGGCGTACCAGTAACCTGCGACGCTCGTTGGCAGGCTGGGACTCCATAAGGATCTATATTACCCAGTAGGAGGCTGTCACGGAACCATGAACCAGACGTACAACAACAGATAAGTGAAAATAAGAAGGCTTTATTGAAAATCAAGCTGTAAAGCAAAAGTCCAAACGGATGGTGAAACCGAGGCAGAGTCCTTGCGAAGCCAGAGGTCAGGAACCAGGAGGGTAGTCAGACGAAGCCAGGATCAGGAACCAGCAGGGTAGTCAGACGAAGCCAGGATCAGGAACCAGCAGGGTAGTCAGACGAAGCCAGGATCAGGAACCAGCAGGGTAGTCAGACGAAGCCAGGATCAGGAACCAGCAGGGTAGTCAGACGAAGCCAGGATCAGGAACCAGCAGGGTAGTCAGACGAAGCCAGGATCAGGGACCAGAAGCAGCAGCAGTCTTAGAAGCATGTGAACACAGGAGGACCAAGCAAGGAACTGAAGCCACAGACCTCCTATATATATGAGCTAGGCATCCAGCTCCTCCCAGTGGGAAGGAGGAGCCGCAGGGTGGGAGGCTACAAGAAACCCAGAAACCAAGATGGCCGCCAGCACATGTCAAACGAAGGAGAACAGCAAGATGGTAAGACCATGACAGTACCTCCCCCTCAAGGGCCCCTCCACCGCAGAGTAAAGAACGGTTTCTGAGGGAAGCGTGCGTGGAAGGCTCGGAGCAAGGCAGGAGCATGGACATCTGCGGAGGGAACCCAGGAACGCTCCTCTGGACCATAACCACGCCAATGAACCAAAAACTGCAACCGACCGCGGACCAGGCGTGAGTCCAGGATATTGCTCACCTCATACTCCTCACGATTGCCCACTTGGACCGGACGAGGCCGAGGAAGTGAAACGATTATACACCAGTGGCTTCAACAGGGAAACATGAAACACGTTGGAGATCCGCATGCCAGGAGGAAGCGCAAGGGCATAGGCTACCGGGTTTACCCTGCGAAGCACTCGGAAGGGACCAACAAAGCGAGGCGCCAGCTTGGGAGTGGGCACTCGAAGGTTGAGGTTGCGGGTGGACAACCATACACGGTCTCCGGCCTGGTAGGAAGGAGCAGGCGCTCGTCTGCGATCAGCCTGGAGTCTCTGGCGCTGCGCAGAGACCTCAAGGGACTTCTGGATCTGTACCCAAGAAGCACGTAGGACGGAAAGGTGATCCTCCACAGCCGGAATATCCTGGGAAGAGAATACCTCCGGTAACACGACAGGTTGGAACCCATAATTGGCCATGAAGGGAGACGTCCCAGAGGAAGAGTTCACCGCCGTGTTCCTGGCAAACTCAGCCCAAGGCAGGAGGTCAACCCAATTGTCTTGGTGATCGGAGACATAGCAACGAAGGAATTGCTCCAAGGCCTGATTGGATCGTTCTGCAGCCCCATTGGACTGAGGGTGGTAGGCCGAGGAGAAGGAGAGATGAATCCCCAACTGGGAGCAAAAGGCGCGCCAGAACCTGGACACAAACTGACTCCCCCGATCCGACACAATCTCCTTGTGCAAACCGTGCAACCGGAAGACCTCCCTGGCAAAAATCGTGGCCAACTCCTGTGCAGAGGGTAACTTCTTGAGAGGAACACAGTGGCACATTTTGGAAAATCGATCCACAATCATGAGAATGACCGTATGGCCTCGGGATGCAGGGAGGTCCACAATGAAATCCATCCCCAGGTGTGACCATGGGTGCTCCCCGGTGGCTATGGGTTGCAGAAGGCCCAACGGAAGGTGCCGAGGGGACTTACTCTGGGCACAAACGGAGCATGCCGCTACATATGCGGCGATGTCGGAACGTAGGGAAGGCCACCAGAACAGACGTGAAACAGCCCAGGACAGCTGATTCTTTCCAGGATGCCCCGCAGTCTTGGAGTTATGGTAGGTTCGCAACAACCGAGTGCGCAACTCCTCAGGCACAAAACATCTGCCGTTGGGTCTCCCAGAGGGAGCACCAGATTGAGCCGCCAAAATCTGCTCACCCAGGGGAGAGGTCAGGCTGGTGCGAATGGCGGCCAGGATCTGATTCGGAGGTATGACCGAAGTCGGAATCGACTCCTCCCTGGACAGGTCGGAGTACTGCCGTGACAAGGCATCCGCCCTGATGTTCTTGGAACCGGGTAGGTAGGAGACCACGTAATTAAAACGTGACAAGAACAGGGCCCATCTGGCCTGACGTGGTGTCAATCTCTTGGCCTCAGAAAGGTAGGTCAGATTCTTGTGGTCCGTCAGGATGAGGACCGGAACCACCGAACCCTCGAGCAAGTGCCTCCATTCTTTAAGGGCCTGCACAATGGCCAATAACTCCCTGTCACCAATCTGATAGTTGCACTCCGCAGAAGACAGTTTCTGGGAGTAAAACCCACAAGGAAGCAGAGGACCCTCTGGTGTTCTACGCTGAGACAGAAGGGCGCCTACTCCCGTCTCAGACGCGTCCACCTCGAGGACAAAGGGCAACCCAGGGTTGGGATGCGACAGAATCGGAGCCGACACAAAGGCGGACTTTAGAGCCTCAAAAGCTCGGATGGCCTCACCTGGGAATTACTGCCCTTCCTGGTCAGATCCGTGAGAGGCTTGGCTAGCATGGAAAAGTCCCTGATGAACTTCCGATAATAATTGGCGAAGCCCAAAAAGCGCTGCAGGGAGCGAAGACCACTGGGCTGGGGCCACAGTAAGACAGCCGAAACCTTCTCAGGACCCATGGAGAACCCCTCAGCGGAAATGATGTAACCTAAGAAGGTTACCTGGGATCGGTGAAATTCGCATTTCTCAAGCTTACCGAACAGCTTGTTCTCTCGTAACCGTTGCAACACTCGTCTGACATCCAGAATGTGGGTCTCCATGGATTCAGAATATACCAAGATGTCATCCAAATAGACCACCACACACTGCTGCAACAGGTCACGGAAAACATCGTTAATGAATTCCTGAAAGACTGCGGGCGCATTGCACAACCCAAAGGGCATAACCAAGGATTCATAATGACCGGTCCTGGTGTTAAACGCGGTCTTCCACTCATCGCCCGCCTTGATCCTTACAAGGTTATATGCCGCCCTCAGGTCGAGTTTGGTAAAGACCGTGGCCCCTTTAAGGCGATCGAACAGCTCGGAAATCAAGGGTATCGGGTAAGCGTTCTTGATCGTGATGCGATTGAGACCCCTGTAATCGATGCAAGGCCTCAACTCACCTCCCCTCTTTTTCACAAAGAAAAATCCAGCCCCTGCCGGGGACGGGGATTTGCGAATGTGTCCGCGTGAAAGCGCCTCCTTCACGTACTCCTCCATGGCCTCATTCTCCGCTACCGACAGTGGATAGACCTTGCCACGAGGAGGAACGGCACCAGGTTGTAACTCGATGGCACAATCGTATGGGCGGTGCGGAGGTAGGGCAACCGCGCGCACCTTATCGAATACATTCCGGTACTCCTCGTATTCAGGAGGCAACAGAGAGTCCGAGGAAGTACACAGCAACTTGACAGGCCCATGGATGCAACTAGCCCCACACTGCAGTGACCACGAGAGGATCTCGGCCGATCTCCAATCGAAAGTCAGATTATGCTTCTGGAGCCAGGGGTACCCCAAGACCACCGAGTAGTGTGGAGACGAAATAACCTGGAAGCAGACCGACTCTCTGTGAACGGCACCAATGGCTATCCCCACTGGAAGGGTCTCATGAGTCACGTGTGGCGGCAGAAGGGGTCTGCCGTCTATCGCCTCAAGAGCCAGTGGAGAACCTCGGGCCTGCAGAGGAATGGAATTGGCGGCAGCGAACACACTATCAATGAACAAACCACCAGCACCAGAGTCCACCAACGCCTGGGTCGTCACAGAGCCCCCGACCCAGGAGAGGACAACAGTGATCAGTGGTTTGTCAACACGGGAAACCGAGGACGAGGAGACTCCACCCAAGATCTGCCCCCGACAGGATCTCAGGTGCGAGCGTTTCCCGGACGGTTCGGACATGCCAACCGAAAATGCCCACCGAGACCACAGTACATGCATCGACCCTCGCGTCTTCGGAGTACCCTCTCCCCCTCGGACAGGCGAGCAAAGCCCAGCTGCATGGGTTCACCCCCAGCCAAGTCATCCCCAGGAGGCGTGGGAGGAGAGGGAGGCACGGGTGGGACAGCAAAGGTAGGCGCCAATCTGTTAGGAGGCCTCCGCAGACTCTCCTTAAAGGAAGGTCTCTCCCTGAGTCTGGTGTCAATCAAAATCAAGAAAGAAATAAGAGACTCGAGCTCCACTGGTAGGTCCTTAGCTGCAACCTCATCCTTCAAGGCATCCGAGAGACCATAAGAGAAAGCAGCGACCAGAGCCTCATTATTCCAGCCCACCTCTGCTGCCAGGGTACGAAACTCAATGGCGTATTCAGCTACGGATCGTGAACCCTGTCTGATGGACATAAGAAGCTTCGCAGCAGAGGCAGCACGAGCCGGCACATCGAATACCCTCCGAAGAGAAGCAACAAAACCGGAAAACTCGGCAACCACCGGATTGTTGTTCTCCCATAAAGGGCTGGCCCAGGCCAAGGCCTTGTCCGAGAGCAGCGAAATTAAGAAGCCCACCTTTGATCTCTCAGTAGGAAAGGCATGTGGCAGCAACTCGAAATAAATGCCCACCTGGTTAAGGAAACCTCGGCACTGAGTTGGCTCTCCCCCAAAGCGCTGTGGAGCGGGCCCAGGAGCAACAACCGACCCATCGGCAACGGGAGCGAAATGAGCCGTGCGTTCAAGCAGGGTTTGCAACGCCACGGCGAACCGACCCAACAGGTGATCCTGCTGATCAAGTCTGGCAACCAGCGTGGGTAGCGAGGATGGCCCTGTACCGTCAGAATTCATGGCTTGGTCCTAATGTCACGGAACCATGAACCAGACGTACAACAACAGATAAGTGAAAATAAGAAGGCTTTATTGAAAATCAAGCTGTAAAGCAAAAGTCCAAACGGATGGCGAAACCGAGGCAGAGTCCTTGCGAAGCCAGAGGTCAGGAACCAGGAGGGTAGTCAGACGAAGCCAGGATCAGGAACCAGCAGGGTAGTCAGACGAAGCCAGGATCAGGAACCAGCAGGGTAGTCAGACGAAGCCAGGATCAGGAACCAGCAGGGTAGTCAGACGAAGCCAGGATCAGGGACCAGAAGCAGCAGCAGTCTTAGAAGCATGTGAACACAGGAGGACCAAGCAAGGAACTGAAGCCACAGACCTCCTATATATATGAGCTAGGCATCCAGCTCCTCCCAGTGGGAAGGAGGAGCCGCAGGGTGGGAGGCTACAAGAAACCCAGAAACCAAGATGGCCGCCAGCACATGTCAAACGAAGGAGAACAGCAAGAAGGTAAGACCATGACAGAGGCCCAGCTCTGCAATCACTTGTAGTCCTCCAGGAAAATGGCGCCCCTAGTGGCGTGCCGAGGTATAAAAAAGTTTTTTTGTATTAAAGCCTAGCCTTGCTCCTGCAGAGGGCGCCATAACCATTAGTGAAGGCTAATACCATTGGGCGGCGAGGACGTAAGAGAAAATTAGCATATTGCTCATGCAGAAAACATTTTTATTAAAACCAATAAACTACACTCGCCTCTATATAAGAAGAAAAACTGCTGTTCATAATAGTTGCTTGTAATAGAGAACACTTTCTTGGAGGAGTAAAACCAGAAAAGCAAAACAAAGCTGTAATCCCTCCAGCCAACAGCTTGTCCACTCCAGGAATGCCAAGCTCCGCCCAACGCATTTTGTTTGTGTCTTATATAATCAGGATAGTTTCTTCCTCCTATATAAATGCGAGTATAATTTATTGGTTTTAATAAAATTGTTTTCTGCATGAGCAATATGCTACTTTTCTTGCATTTATGAGCTTAAATGCTTGATGTAGCCCCTTGATGACTGAGTCTGCTGATTCATTTGTGCTGATGGGCATTGTGGTTTCATTGAACTGTGCTGCTGATTCATGCAGGCTGGATCATACTGAAAGGCAAAACCATTGCAAATTCCTTCTTCATGGGTCCTGGTGCCAGACAACTTGCAGACTCGACCTTTGTAGTAAGGGTCAATATTGAAGGGGAGCATCTGCCCTTAACAGGACAGTTGAGGTTTTCATTTGGAGTGTTTATCAGTACAAAGTTTTAGAGATTTTTTTGTTTTGGACCTTTTTTGGTGTGCACCAAAGTTTGGAATTTCACTTTTATGCACTGTGTGGAACTCTACCTTTATACATTCATAACCATTTCTTTATTCATTTACAAGGGTGTTTTTATTTTTTTTTTACCTAAGTGGGTTATCACTGTGATTTACCTTGAGAATTACTTTCGCTGTAGGTTTGCTGACATGAATTTTATATATTTTTATATATATGTAATTTATTGTTTTTTTTTACCAAATTAGCCCAGCACTTCTTAACCACTTGCCGACCCGCTGCCGTACTTTTACTGCGGCAGGTTGGCTCTGTCCCACAAAATGACATATCTGTCTGCTTTGTGAGACAGAGGGGGAGCCAATCAGCGGGTCCAGCGGACGGGGGCAGACCGCTGTTCTGTCAGTGATGAACACAGGGATCCTGTGTTCCTACTCTTTCGGAACACAGGTCTCTGTGTTCATCCAGCAAGTCCATCCCCCACACAGTTAGAAAGCATCCCCTAGGGACACACTTAGCCCTTTGATCGCCCCTGGTGTTAACCCCTTCCCTGCCAGTGTCATTAGTACAGTAACAGTGCATATTTTTAACACTGATTACTGTAGTAATGTCACTGGTCCCCCCAAAATGTTAAGTGTTCGATCTGTCTGCCGCAATGTCGCAGTCCCACTAAAAGTTGTTGATCGCTGCCATTACTAGTAAAAAATAAATAAGACCAATCTTTCCCCGAGTTTGTAGACACGATAACATTTGCACAAACCAATCAATATACACTTATTGGGATTTTAACAAAAATATGTAGCAGAATACATATTTGCCAAAAATATTGAAAAAAAACTGAATTTTTGTAAAATCTTACCTGTAAAATTCCTTTCTCTGAATCCTCCGACAGTCGCCGCCTCCTCTAAGTCATCACTGTTGGGTATTGACTTCCGCTCTGCAGGAGTAGCTAGGCATATAGACTTAGTCAAAAACAAAATACATTTGCATATACACACCCATGGGGGCTGTCCCATCTGGTCAATACCCCCCCGCAGTGATCACTCCCAACTCAGTTTGGTAGTATAGCAGTAGGTAATAAGAACCCCAAAAGAGGGGCGGGGGCGGCGACTGTCAGACTCAGGAATTTTACAGGTAAGATTTTACAAAAATTCAGTTTTCTCTTACATCCTCCGACAGTCGCCGCCTCCTCTAAGTCAATAGTCAGGAGGGGTGGGAGACGCAACCGTAGAAAAGGCAACGCAGTACCCACATCAGAGAAAGGAATCTTACATGCACCGTGAGAGAACCTACCGGGCAACAGAAAAAATCAATGCTTAACAGGAGTAACAGCCCAGGAAAGCAAATACCAACAGCCAGGGACCCAGAAAAAATTCAAGGGTCCTTCATGGCACTGCCGCACTGAGAACCTTGCGGCCAAAGGAAGCATCAGCTGATGCCAGAACATCTACTTTGTAGAATTTGGAAAAGGTGTGCACCGACGACCAAGTCGCAGCCTTGCACACCTGGGCCACGAGGCCCGATGCCAATAGGCCCAGGACGCACTCAAAGATCTGGTAGAGTGCGCCTTAACAGGGAAGGGTGGAACCCGTTCCTTCAAAGCATAAGCCTGCTCAATGGTCTGTCTGATCCATTTGGCAATAGTTGCTGCAGACGCAGCCATGCCCTTCCGAGATCCCTCAGGAAGGACAAATAGGGAATCCGTCTTCCGAAAGGATTTCGTAGAATCAAGGAATGCAAAGCAAACTCCTTCGGATGCTTAGGCTTCGTACAAAGCGAAGGCAGGACAATGTCCTCATTAAGGTGGAACTCAGTGATCACCTTGGGAAGAAAGGACGGGGTGGTCGCAAAACCACCTCATCCTTGTGAATTATCAAGTAAGGGGAGCGGCAAGACCTACACCGCCAGCTCCGACACTCTGCGAGCCGAAGTGATCCCCACTAAAAAAGCAACCTTTTTTGGACAGCAGAGGCAACGATATCTCCCTGATGTTTTCAAAGGGAGCACGCTGTAACACGGACAGAACCAAGTTTAAGTCCCATGGAGGTAAAGGCTCCTTCCTGGGAGGAGCCAAATGTCGCACACCTTGAATGAAGGTGCGAATCAAGGAATGAGAAGCCACAGGGCATTGGAAAAGGATAGCCAGTGCAGACACCTGGCCCTTTATCGTGGCCAGCTCCAGGCGCTGGTCCACTCCAGACTGGAGGAAAGCCAACACTCTCGACACCGAAGTAAGAGCGAGGGGAGAACCCCCTGGACTCACACCAGGTGAAATAAGCTTTCCAGGTACGGTAATAGATTTTAACAGAGGAGGTTTTCCTAGCCTTGATTAGAGTAGGGATAACCTCAGGGGAGAGACCCTTGTCCCTCAGGACCTGGGTCTCAACAGCCAGGCCGTTAAAGCCAGCGACTGTAAAGCAGGATGGAAGATCAGTCCCGGAGACGGTAGATCTTCCAGCATTGGCAGTCGCCACGGAGGCGCCACTGCCAGGTGAACAACGTCGGCGTACCAGGACCGGCGAGGCCAGTCCGGCGCCACCAGAATCACAAGGTGCGGTTCCGAGGTTAACCTGCGGAGGAACCTGGACAGCAACTGAACCGGAGGAAAAGCATACATCAGACGATACCGATGCCAAGGGGCCACTAACGCATCCGAGGCGGTTGACAGTGGATCGCGCGTTCTTGCCACAAACCTTTCCATCTTTCGCTTTAGCCGAGATGCTAACAGATCCACGTCCGGGGATCCCCACTTCGCACACAGCATTTGGAAGACCTCCGGGTGTAGGGACCATTCCCCCTGGTCCAGGGTCTGGTGGCTCAGATAGTCTGCCTGCCAATTCTCCACACCCGGAATGTGAACTGCTGAGATCGCCGGGACACGAGTCTCGGCCCAAGACAGAATGTCGGTCACCTCCCGGGCCGCCCGAGCACTCCTGGTGCCCCCTTGGTGGTTGATGTAAGCCACCGCGGTAGCATTGTCCGTCTGTACCCGGACAGGACGACCCCGAAGACGGTCCGACCACTGGAAGAGACCGAGTTTTATCGCTCACAAATCCAGCACATTTATCGGGAGGGAGGATTCCTCCTCCGACCAAGTGCCCTGGGCAGACAGGTTGCCCAGGACCCCACCCCATCCTGACAGGCTGGCGTCTGTGGAAATCACCGTCCACACCAACGGACGGAAGGACTTGCCCTCCGCCACCGACGGGGACTGGAGCCACCACAGAAGAGCTAATCTGGTCTGACGATTCAATGAGACACTCAGATCCAGAGACTGAGGCAGTCTGTCCCACCTGGCCAGGATCTCCGTCTGAAGAGCCCGCGTGTGAAACTGAGCAAAGGGTATCGCCTCGAAGGCCGACACCATTAACCCCTGGCCCTGCATACAGGTCCTGAGTGACGAGGACGGATTGTCCCTGAGGGACCTGAGCTGGTCCTGCAAGGTCCGGAGCTTTTCCTCCGGCAAGAACACCTTTGCCTGAGCAGAGTCCAGAATCATTCCCAGATAAGGGAGATGAACCGATGGAGACGTTGATTTCTGAACGTTGATGGTCCATCCGAATTCCTGGAGCGCCTGTACCGTGGTGGACAGAACGCGCACTAGGTCCTGGCTGACACGCGATCTCAAAAGTAGATCATCCAGGTAACCCAAGACCGCAATGCCCTGAGCCCTCAACAGGCCTAGAACCGGCGCCAACACTTTGGTAAAAGCCCTTGGTGCCGAAGCGAGACCGAAAGGTAACGCCACAAACTGGTAGTGGTCCTCTGCGATAGCAAACCGAAGGTACCGCTGATGACCCTCGAAAATGGGGATGTGCAGGTACGCATCCTTGAGATCTATCGAAGCCAGGAATTCCCCCGGGCTCAGAGAAGCCACCACCGAGCGGAGAGACTCCATACGGAATTTCCGAACGCGCACAAAGCCGACCAGCTCTTCAGCCATATCAGTCGCCGGTTAAGTACCGAGACACTAGACAGGCGTGCTACTAAGGGGGCCTCATTTAAGGCCGCATCACACAGATACATGATTCCTTGGTGGATTTGATCCACCATCTCCAGCCGGGCAGGCGGAACATCATCAGACACGAGGTTGCTCCTAAGCACCTTAGTCCAATCAGCAACCACCTGAGCCACCAACACGGACGCGAAAATGGGTTTGAGCAACGAGCCCGCCACCGTATAGGAATGGCGGGCCAGAGACTCCAACCGCCGGTCTGTGGGATCCCGGAAAACCGGGGAATCCTCCGTAGGAATCAAGGTAGCCTTGTTTAACACGGCCACAGTGTGATCCACCTGTGGGGGCACACACCATCGCGATTCCGTAGCCGGTGCAAAGGGATAAAGCAATTTGAACCGACTAGGCACCACGAATGGACGTTTTAAAGTGCGCCACATTTCATTAACCGTGTAATGAAACTCAGCGGGACAGGGCGACTTTCGGGTCCTGTGCGTCCCAAATGAGGACACAACGCCCAGAGGACTGGGCTCATCCTCCAAATGCAGTGTTTCCTTAACAGAAACAATTCATCCATGGTCGCCCGCTCTTCAGGCAACCCCGGGGAGGAGGTATCAACCCCCTCCACCTCTGCCTCCCCCTCAGACCCCAGCGGGTCCAAGGATGAGCGGGACCCTGAAAAGGGCACGCTCGCAGCAGCAGCCATATCACCATCTGAATCAGAGGAGATAGATAATCTGGGCCTCTTTCTTGCAGCACGTTCAGCCATCAGCATTTCCATATTTGACACCAAAGTTGCCACTGCAGCGGCCAAATCAGGTCTCAGAGGGGCCACAGGAGAACTGGGGACCCCCACTAGAGCTGGGGGGAATCTGCTATCCTGAGAATCCATTGCCCAATGTGAGAAAAAAGAACATAGCAAGAAATTTGTACTGTCCCTTTAAGATCGCTGCGGAGTGCGCAGCCCACTGCTACAGCGACAAAAGACCCCCAAACAGGAGAAGAAAAAACTGAGCCAGAAGCGACGATACAGAAAAATATTGAGAGCGATAACCTGCAGAGCTCCGCAGAGTGTTGCCACCGATGTCTGTTTCAGAGGAAGTGCTGCTGAAGTTGGCTGAACTTAAAGGCTGCCTGACCCAGGGAAAATGGCTGCCCCATAGGATTGCATGGAAGGCTCCGCCAAAATGGCCGCCGAACATGCGGTCGAAACGATCGTTTGGCTACCGCAAAATGGCGGCGGATGGCGCCAAAACAGCATGTAGTATTGCCCTTAGAGAAGCCAACATGCTTGCCCATAGTTAAAATGGCGAACCGCGCGGTTTTCCCCCGCAGCGGTCGCCACAAACACAGTCTGCACCTCCAAGCACCAAAGTGATACAGGGAAGGGGACCCCCAAAAACACACAGCGCCGAAGCGTATGTACAAGCGATCCCCACAGGGATCGCATCAGGGAGTCACACAGGCACAGACATGGGGAAACACACAGCAACACAGACTGCCACCCCATACAGAGGCCCCACATAGAAGTACTTACCTGTAACAGATGGCGTGGGGAGCCTCTCAGAAACAGAAAGCCGCTGTCCTCATCTGACAGGGAATGCCGTTAGCCAGGGACATTGCACTGCAGCATCGCAAATGCGTCCAGTGAGGTAGCCACCTCACGGCTGCATCCCTGCAGCGAGCAGGGATGGGTCGTTCATAATGCCAGGGCAAACCATAGCTGAACGCTCAATGGCGGGCTGGGGGTCCATCTAACCCTCTGCCCTGGAGACCCAGGGCGGTCATTCCGAATCCCAGCGCCGCATGCATCCATCTTCTTCCAAAGAGTCGACTAAAACTAAAGCTGACAAAATAAACAGCTAATAAAGTAAGAAAAAAACTGACATTTTCAAAGAAAATCAAAGAAAAGATTAGATAGGCTGAGACTGTAGCCCCAGCACAGGGAAGCCAAACTACTCCTGACGCTAGGCAGATTAAAACTGAGTTGGGAGTGATCACTGCAGGGAGGTATTGACCAGATGGGACAGCCCCCATGGTTGTGTATATGCAAATGCCTTTTGTTTTTGACTAAGTCTATATGCCTAGCTACTCCTGCGGAGCGGAAGTCAATACCCAACAGTGATGACTTAGAGGCGGCGAATCCTAAATGACATGGTCATACCTGAAGATACTTACCTGGTCACCATAGATGTTGAGTCTTTGTATAACGATATTCCGCACACCAAAGGCCTAGATGCAGTTAGAAAAACGTTGGGACGACAAAGTGAACATGATCAGAATTTCAATAATTTCATTATTGACATGTTAGAATTCATATTGAATCATAATGTGTTCACCTTTTGCGGCCGCTATTACTTACAAACGTGTGGTGTAGCCAATATCTATTTGGGCTCATGGGAGCAGGATTTCTTGTCAAAAGAAGAAAACAATGTTTACTCCGAGAAAATTCTCATCTGGCAAAGGTATATCGATGATATCCTGATTGTGTGGAACGGACCAGAACAGATGATACATGATCTACTGAAAGACATAAATCAGAACGAACATAACATGTTCTTTACCATGACCTACAGCAAAAATCAAGTCTCCTTTCTGGATACTTTAATATACAAAGATCCATCTGGAAAAATCTCTACCACTTTATACAGAAAAGAGACCGCAGGCAACACAATCCTACACGCCGCAAGATTTCACCCACAACCATTGATAAACTCGATACCCTACAGTCAATACTTAAGGCTAAAAAGAAATTGTACTGACCCGAACAACTTCCAACTGGAAGCAGATGCCCTAACTATGAGATTATTACAAAGAGGCTACACAAAAACCTCACTCAGAAAGGCATTCAATCGAGCCAATAAAAAAGAGAGAGACACTCCTCTTTAAAAACAAAAAGGAACAAGCAAGCAATGAACACAATACCAGAATAATTCTCAGATTTACCAACGAACATAAACAAATTAGGAATAGTCTCACCGAACATTGGTCCATCTTAAAGGAAGAACCCAGCATCTCCAGTTTAATACCAGAACGTGCACCCATCACCTTCAGAAAGGCCGGATCACTACAACAAACCCTAGTTCATAGTGAACACAAGGATGGATCCAGAAAAGACCCTTGTAAAACCAGGGGCACTTTCCCATGTGGCAGTTGTGCCCAGTGCTATGTGATTTGCCAAACAAAAGATACCATCTTACCAAATGGAGAGTTGTTTAAGCCAAAACACTTTTGCAACTGCAAGACCAGAGGAGTGGTCTACATGATGACCTTTGAATGTGGGTCATTCTACATCGGGAAAAACCGACAAGAACTAGGAAAACGTGTTAACAAACACCTACAAACTATGAGTATCGGTAATTACTATGTTCCCCTTGGGAGACATGTGGCCTATGACCACAAATACAAAATGCCCAAAGTCAAATTCACAGCTCTCGACCGGATTCACATCCCAATACGAGGAGGGGACTGGAATAAGACCCTTCTCCAAATGGAGATGTGATGGATCATTTTGCTCAAGGCCACCAGCCCACCTGGTTTAAACGAAGCACAAAGCTTCCGTCCCTTCCTTGAAGGTTTCTCTTCAGGGAAAACAGATTAATACTTCTTTTCCCCATATGTCTGAATCTCCCACAATGGTTAAAAAAACCATAAAACCCAGAACCTGGAAAAACCCTATTTGTATTAACAATCTGATACCTATCAGATTGTACCGATTCCATTTCTTACCTTGAAGTCCCCTCAAAAGGACTCATGCCCATGCCAAAATCCCTAAAGCTTGATCTCCCCCCCCCCCCCCCAATATAACCTCCTTCTTGATCCTTTACTTCAACTGCTGTTAACAATATAATAGATTTTCATTGTATACAAGGTGATCGCACGAAGAATGATGTGCATTGCCCTTTATTTATCTGCTTTATTATATGTTACTCATGTTATATGCATAACAATGTTTGAGCAAACCACTGTAATCCACTTCTTGTATGATCAACCTCCCATGAACTTCAGAAGCTCCCGGCACAGAAAGCCCCGATTCTGGTTCAAGATCGGGGCAACCAGAGCCGAAGGTAGGTGTTCTGCACCTCCCACAATCCCGCTCTCGGGATTACTCGGACTCCTTATCTGTGTCGGTGGCCTACGTGGCACGTCCACACAGCCTCTGGGGATGCGCACAGTCTACGACGCAGGCGCACCTGTTCAGCTGTGTTCCAGACAACGTCACGCAGCGCTGATCTGCGCATGCGCGACCCGCTATATAAGGCAGGGGAACGCTCCAAGGCATTCAGTCTCTCTCCAACCAAGGGAGAAGACATGCCGGAGTTTCACATGCTGCTCGATCCGGTTTTCTTACCTGTAACCAGAACAAACTAAGTCTTGGATGAGATTGTTACCAATCTCTTACCAAACATGTAGTGGCTCATTTTTCGGCCACCTTGCAAGTAATCACATCTTGTATGCCTTGAACACCTCAAAATGTTTGTTAGTTCTTACATTTAACAAACAGGTATACTGAATGTTATATGCACAACTACCTTATAGATTCTGTGGATTATCTATTCCTACAAAAAGTCCTATACCACTAGGAACCATATTGGACCCCTGGACCGAAACTCCAAGTCCAAACAAGTAAATTACATATGTTATGTATTACCCACTTATATATATTCAGCACATTTATCCCGGATATTCATTAATGCATACATTTTCACTCTCAAGCAGCATAAGTTCCTGTAGCATTCTGGAAATACTGGGAAGGTACAAACATACTAAGCGGACACAAAACATGTATGTAAAATATTTATTATATTGCATAAATTCCCACGTGAATGTTATGCAACAGATGTATCATTTATACTATACTTTGTCACCCATAGAATTGGTGATACATCCTTGAAAAAGGCCACACATGGCCGAAACGCGTCGGATTAACCGATTCAGACACCCACTCTGAAACTTGTTCCTGTCGTCAAACACAAGGAACAGCAGAGCAGGAATGTCCTAAATCAATGTCGCCAATACTCACCTGTACACTTACCTTCAATCTTTCTTATCACTTTCACCCAATGGGCCTCCACCCATTCACTTACAAATGGTTGTAAATATATTATATTCTTTTCAATAAATTGTTTTTACCAAATCATCAATATTCATTTACTACTGCCAGTAAAGTCCCAAACCTGACCTGAGGCACCAAAAACGACAAACAGGAACTTGCTCAAAGACCCCCGTGTGAGATCCGGACAGCCAGGTCAGCAACAACCGCATCCACTCCCCCTTATTGGAGCAAGTGGCAAAGCCAGCTCCTACATAACCCTGGGGGAGGGGGGGCATGGGGGTAGGTTGGGGCCAAAAGACCACCGTGACTGTTAGATGGGCTGGGGAAATGGAACTCAGGGGGGTCCGACCATCCCAAGGAGGGGCCTACGTCCACCCCAAGACCGCAAGAGCTATGGAGAGACACTACTCAGCATACCAACGACAATCGGGTGGGCGCCACTCCGGACAGACTACCTCTTTACTCGGGGTGGGGGTGCTGATGGCCAAGGGGACGCATTGCGACTAAGGCCAAAACAGGCCATGTGCATCCCGGCGAGGTGTTTCACTCGCGGGCTAGCCCCCGTCATTGGGGCTCTGTCGTGGCGAGGCCTAGCGCGGGGCTATAACCTGCACATGCTCGCTGGCCACTGGCCAGACTGGAAGCCCTTAAGGAGCTAGGATATCCAGTCCGAAACCCAGTCTGGCTGTTGATTGAAGTTCTCTCAGGAACATAATTAGCTAAAAATTAAAAATTTAAACAAAGTTTCCCTTTAGAATAAAAAAACAAGCTAAGACTGAAGTCCCAGCCGGGAAATAGGTCCTACTCCAAAACTAGGCCGAAACAAACTGAATCCAATAGAGTGAGTGGGTGTATGCCTTCAGGGACTGCCCCATAGGTGTGGTACATTTTTTTTTCCTGCCTAGTGTCCTACTCCATTAGGCGGCAGCATAACCCAATGGTTAAGAAGAATATGGAGCTGCGTCTGTCAATGAACGATAGAGAAAACTGTTTTTTTGATTTACCTAAAATCCTTTTCTCTTTGCTCATTGACGGACGCAGTCCTCTGATGCATATCAGTAGGGTAATACCGCCCCCTACAGGAGGACAATAGGCAGCAAAAAATTCTGGCTACACCTATGGGCAGTTCCTGGGGGTATACCCTCTCCCTTCCTGCATAGGATGTCAGTTTTGTATCAAAGCAATGTCAGAGAAAAACATACCAACCCACTCAAAATTTAGAGGGGCGGGTACTGGGTCCGTCAATAAACCTAAGAGAAAAGGATTTTACGGTAAGTCAAAAATCCAGTTTTCTCTATCGTTTATTGACGCCGGACACAGTCCTCTGATGCATATCAGTAGGGATGTCCCAAAGCGGTACCAAAATGAGGGGCGGGAACCAGAACAAAGAGAAAACAGTCCCCCAAGGCCAACCAGGCAACACAGGACACCTCAGAACAACCAGATGAGGTCCACCTGAAAACAAACAGAAAAAACACCCTCAAGCAAGGCCATGGAGGCATCCGCAGATGCCATCACATCCACCTTATAAAATTTGGTAAAGGTGTGAACAGACGACCAAGTCGCCACCTTGCACACCTGAAGCACAGACACCTGATGGTGAAAAGCCCAAGAAGCACTAAGCACCCGAGTAGAGTGCGGCGCCTTGGAGGGAAAGGGCAGAACCTGACCCCTAATGGAATAAGCCTGCACCATTGTCTGATCCATCTGGGAATAGTTGCAGAAGACGCAGGAAGCCCCTTCTTTGGGCCATCCGTGAGCACAAAGAGCGAGTCAGACTTGCGAAAAGACTCAGTAGATGCAAATACACCTTGAGCTTGAGCGCACTAACATCTAGGGTATGCAGGGCAAATTCCTTAGGATGTTTTGGCTTAGGACATCAGGAAGGTAACACGATGTTCTCATTTAAGTGAAAACTGGAAACCACCTTCGGCAGCAAGCACAGATCCGGCCGAAGTACCACCTTGTCCCTGTGAACCACCAGATAGGGAGAACGACAGAACAGCGCCACGAGTTCTGACACCCTGAGAACAGAAGTGATAGCCACCAAGAAGGCCACCTCCTTAGGTAAGGTAAGCAGGGGGACCTCCCGAATATTCTCAAAGGGAGGCTTCTGGAGAACCGACAGCACCAAATTAAGATCCCATGGCGGTAGCACCGGAGGTACCAAGTGTCACACCCCCTGGATGAAACTATGCACCAGGAAATGGGAGGTCAATTGCCTCTGGAAGAAATTAGCCTAGGCCGAGACCTGACCCTTGATAGTACTCAAGGTCAACTTTTGATCAACTCCCAGTTGAAGGAAAGCCAAGATCCAATCCACCAAATAGGAGCGAGGGTGGGTCCCAAGGGACTCACACCACGCAATGTACGACTTCCACGTACGATGATAAATCTTCCTGGAAGTCGCCTTCCTCGCTTTTAGCAGAGTGGGAATCACTGAAGCATTTAAAACCCTGTCCTTCAGAACCTGTCAACAGCCAAGCAGTCAAAGCCAGCGACCGTAAAGCAGGATGGAAGACTGGCCTGAGAGAGCAGATCCACCCCGAGAGGAAGTCTCCACGGGGCATCTGCAACGAGCCTGACCAGGTCGGCATACCAGGCGCGACGAGGCCAGTCCTGAGCCACAAGAATTACCCGAATCGCTTCCGCCTCTATCCTGCGAAGAAGCCTTGGCAGCAACTTGAGAGGATGAAAGGCATATATCAGTCGGTACTGGCCCCAGGGGGCCACAAGCACGTCTGCCAGAGGGACCCGGGAGCAGGCCACAAACCTCTGTACCTTCCTGTTGATTCGAGACGCCAACAGATTAACGTCCGGAGTGCCCCAGCGAAGGCACAACTGATGAAACGCCTCCGGATGCAGGGACCACTCCCCTGCATCCAAAGCCTGGCGGCTGAGGTAATCCGCCTGCCAATTTTTCACTCCCGGAATGTGGACCGGGGAGAGAGCCGGAACATGGCACTCCGCCCAACGTAGAATGTCCACCACTTACAGGGCTGCAAGGACACTCTTGGTGCCCCCTTGGTGATTGACTTAAGCCACGGCCGTGGCATTGTCCGATTGAATGCGCACGGGACAACCCTTCAGAGGGTCGGTCCAGTGCATCAGGCAAAGCCGGATCGCTCTCAGCTCCAGGACATTGATCGGCAATTGAGATTCCGCCAGGGACAGACTCCCTGAGCCGAGTCCTGATTGAGGACCCCCCCCCTCTACCCGGCAGACTCGCACCTGTGGTGACAACTGTCCAGTATATAGGTAGAAAGGATTTCCCTGACTGAAGCATCGGCGGCCAAATCCACCAGACCAGGGACTCTCTGGTCCTGTGGCTTAACCCAATCCGAGAATCCAGAGAATTTGGGTGTTTGTTCCACTTGAGAAGAATTTCCCTTTGAAGAACCCTTGTGTGGAACTGAGCAAAGGGGATCGCCTCGAAGGACGACACCATCAATCCCAGTACTCTCATACAGGTCCGAAGGGATAGCCGGTCGTTGGACATCACCGAACGAACCACTGACTGGATCTTCTGGAGTTTTTCCGGAGGAAGAAACACCCTGGCAGAGGACGAGTCCAAGGTCAGGCCCAGAAAGACCAATTTCATAGAAGGGGTCAGAGACGACTTTTGAAGGTGCACGACCCAATCAAACTCCTCCAGAGTACGCAAGGTGACCCCCAAGTTTTCCGTCAGCAACGCGGGGGACTCTGCACGGAGAATCAGATTGTGCAGATAGCCCAGGACCGATATCCCCCGCTGTCGCAACAGTGCCGAGGCCAACACCTTTGTGAAGACCAGAGGAGCGGAGGTTAGACCAAAGGGTAACGCCACAAACTGATAGTGATCTTCTCTCACGGCAAAACGGAGAAACCGTTGGTGAGCAGCAGATTGGAACGTGGAGGTAGGCATCCTTGATGTCCATTGAGGCCAGGAAGTCCCCGTGATGTAGGGAAGCCACCACCATGCGAATGGTTTCCATCTATAACTTTTGAGCAGCACAAACACATTCAGTGCCTTTAGGTCCAGGATCGGTTGCACCTTGCCCTCCTTCTTGGGAACTGCGAACAGGTTGGAATAAAACCCGTGAAAGCGTTCCACGTGCAGAACAGACACTATCACTCCTTGCTGTAGCAAGTCCTGCACTGCCCCATAGATGGCTCGCATGCGATCCGGGGATAGGCGGACATTGGAAGGGAAAAACCTGACCGGAGGAACGGATCGAAACTCGATCTTGTATCGGGACTGCACAACCTCTCTGACCCATTTGTCGGGGATCCGGGCCAGCCACACGTCCGAGAAGCGGCAAAGGCATCCCACCACCCCAGTCACGGGTGAGGACACACCTTCAGGCCGACAGGGCCTTGTCCGCAGGTCTGGCGGAACTGGACTTCTGTTTCCCAGCCGGGGGATGCTTGGGAGCACCTGAGGGAGCCTTGAAGGGTTTAGCCTTATCGGCTGCCCCCGAGGGACGAGAATACTTTCTGTGAGCCGAAAAGTACGGACACCGCCTACGACGAGAGTCCCTACCCCTGGAAGCCTGTGGGAGAAAGGTACTCTTATCCCCCATAACACCTTTATTAATGTCGTCCAGGGTAGCCCCAGACAGACGGTCCCCCTGAAAGGGGAGTTCCGTCAAGGCCTTCTTAGAAGCCTGATCCGCAGACCAACACTTCAGCCGGAGCATACGCCTCATGACCACCGCCGAAAACGACAGACGGCCCAAAAGGGAAGCAATGCCCAGCGCAGCATCGCAAGCATACTGCAGCGCCGGTACCATCTGGTCCAACAGTTCCCCAAACTCAGGAGGGACAGGCTGGCCCTCCACGTCACGGCATAGCATCTTCGCCCATTCAGTCACCGTTTGGGTGACAAAGGTCGAAGCAAAGGCAGGCCGTAGTGCAGTCCCCGCCATAGCGTACATGTTGCGGGCCACAGCCTCTGCCTTCCTAACCTCTGGGTACTTAAAGGATGGGGAATCCTCCACCGTAATCACGGTAGCCTTGTTAAGTCTGGAGACCGGGGAATCCACCTTAGGTGGCACCGACCACTTCTTCACCAAAGACTCCTCAAAAGGGTAGTGCCTGGGAAACCGCCAAGACACCCAGGGAGAATGTGTCCGCTGCTCCCATTCTTTGGCGAGTAGGCCAGCAAAATAGGTGGGGAAGGGAAAATACTTTTCCACCCTCTGAGGCTTATGGGTGCCGAAGGCAACCCACGCCCCAAGAGCGACGACAGCCGCATCCTCTAATTTTAGGGTTTTGTGCACCGTAACAACCAGTGCGTCCACCCCGCCTTATCCTGCGCAGAAGAGGCAGAAAGCTCATCCTCACTATCAGAGGCGGCACCTCGGGGGGTACCCGACCCGGCCGGGGTACCCACATCTGCGGTGGCTGGGTCAGACTCAGAATCCCAAACATCAGAGGAGGCAGGGGTAGGGGGGGTTGTTTCTTCGCACCCCGCCCTCTAAAGGCTTCCAGGACCGCTGAAATCGCATCAGTGGACAGTTGCGACCAGGAGGGCCCTGCGGCCTCCGTGAGGCGATTAGGTGGGGACACATGGTCTGAGGGGTGCATGTTGCACTAATAGGACCAGCCAGCAAACTTTGAAAAAAAAAAAAATGACGTACTTTATTTTTATACGTATGAATTGTTTGAACACAATTTTATGCTGCCAACAACCTACTAATTACCTATTAAGAGTATTGTGAATTTATCATTATTTGAGCACATTTGGTAGCGCAGGAGTTACGCAAATAAACAATATTTATTAACCACTTGCCGACTGCCGCAAGTAGATTTACTGCGGCGGTCAGCCCCTCACAGGCAAAATGACGTAAATATACGTCACTAGCCTGTGAGGCTCTGGGGAGCGAGCGGGCGGCACGGACCCCCTCGCGCGTGTGACCGGCGGACCCGATGTCCGCCGCTCACTCTGCGATCGGCGGGGGAGAGGGAGAAAGTCAGGCAGCTTGTGTAAACAAGCTGCCTGTCATTCTCCCGTGTAGAGACACCGATCATACGGTTCTACTATGTAGGACCGCTGATCAGTGTAACTACAGCTCAGCAGACAGCCAATCACAGTTAGAATCACGCCCCTAGGGACACACAGCCCCTCCCTCTCAAATAAAGTTAACCCCTTCACTGCCAGTGTATTTTTACAGTAACAGTGCATATTATATATATATATATATATATATATATATATATATATATATATATATATATATATATATATATATATAGCACTGATTACTGTAGAAATGTCACTGGTAACCCCAAAAGTGTCAAAAATGTCAGTCAAGGGTCCGATCTGTCCGCCGCAATGTCGCAGTACCGCAAAAAAAAAAAAAAATCGCAGATCGCCGCCATTACGCGTTAAAAAAAAAAAAATTGACAAAAATCTTTCCCTTTGTTAGTAAACGCAATAACTTTTGCGCAAACCAATCAAAATACGCTTTTTGCGATTTTTTTTACCAAACATAGGTAGCATAAAACAAATTGGCCGAAAATGTTAAATTTTGTTTTAAATTGACGCTCTTTTTTTGTTTATAGCGCGTGATCAAAAAATCGCACAGGTGATCAAATACCACCAAAAGAAAGCTCTGTTTGTGGGGAAAAAAAGGACGTCAAATTCGTTTAGGTACAGCGTCGCACGACCGCGCAATTGTCTGTTAAATTCACGCAGTGCCAAATCGCAAAATACCCCCTGGTCAGGAAGGGGGTAAAATCTTCCGGGGCTTAAGTGGTTAATATTGTACAGGTCCTCATTGGATATGTTTATGGTTTCCCTCAATTCCAACAACAGGGGCATTGAGCTCAAATATGAGGCCAGTGACTCGGAAATCAACTTTTTGGATTTAAGAATCAGGGTAGATGGTGGTGAATTGGGTACTTCCACGTATTTCAAAGAGATGGACCGTAATGGGTTTATTAGCTTGGACAGTTGCCACCATCGGCCTTGGCTAAAGGCAGTTCCTAGGAGCCAGTTCAGGTGTCTTAGGCACAACTGTTCCCCTCTCGATTACCAAGAGGAAGCTAATAAGTTGAAGATTTGTGAATAAATCCTTCTCTTCGTTTACCCAATGATGGTCAGGCAGCGACCACCTCCAGTTTTTCACCTAGATTCTAATTTTTTACCACCTACTCTGCCCAGCATTATCTCGTAAAGAGACTTCTTTCAAAACATTGGGATGTTCTTAAAAGTGACAGAAATTTAGGACCACTTCTACCAGAGGCCCTTCTGTCACTTTTAGAGGAATACCACCTCTTAGACTCACTGTTGCCCCAAACAATGTTGAATCACCAAAAAAAATTGGATTTTTGACTTACCGTAAAATCCTTTTCTCTTAAGCTCATTGACAGACGCAGTCCTCTGATTAATATCAGTAGGGTTATACTGCCCCCTACAGGAGTAGGACACTAGGTAGGAAAAACGTTCTGGCCACACCTTAGGGGCAGTCCCAGAGGGTATATCCTCTCTCTCCCTGCTACAGGATGTCAGTTATGTAACAAAGCAGTGTCAGAGAATTTAACCCAACCCAACTCAAAAATAGAGGGGCGGGTACTGCGTCTGTCAATGAGCTTAAGAGAAAAGGATTTTACGGTAAGTCAAAAATTCAATTTTCTCTGTCGCTCATTGACAGACGCAGTCCTCTTTGATTAATATCAGTAGGGACGTCCCAAAGCAGTGCCACAAATGAGGGGTGGGATAACGGAAATCAAAATCCAATCCAGAAGGCCCAACCTTGAAAAGGTATGAACCGACGACCAGGTAGCCGCCTTGCAAACCTGAACCACTGACGCCTGATGGCGGAAGGCCCAGGAAGCACTAAGCGCCCGAGTGGAGTGCGCCTTAACAGGGAACGGAGGAATCCGACCCTTAATAGAATAAGCCTGTACCACCGTCTGTCTGATCCATCTAGAGATAGTCGCAGCAGACGCAGGCAACCCCTTTCTAGGGCCATCCATGATCACAAAAAGTGAATTCGTCTCACGGAAAGATTCCGTAGTAGTCAAGTACGCCCTGATCGCCCGAACCACATCCAAGGAGTGTAACGCAAACTCCCGAGGATGACTGGGCTTAGGACACAGGGAAGGTAGCACAATATCCTCATTTAGATGAAAATCTGAAACCACCTTAGGAAGGAAGGATGGATTCGGACAAAGAACTACCTTATCCCTATGAACCACCAGATATGGGGAACGGCAGGACAATGCGGCCAGTTCTGACACCCTGCGTGCAGAAGTGATAGCCACCAAAAAGGCCACCTTCTGGGATAAAGTAAGCAAGGGAATCTCCCTAATATTTTCAAAGGGAGGTTTCTGAAGAACCGACAACACCAAATTAAGATCCCAGGGCGGCAAGGGCGCGCGCACCGGCGGAGCCAGGTGCCGCACCCCCTGGATGAAATTCCGCACCAAGGAATGAGTAGCCAGAGGCCTCTGAAAGAAGATTGCTAACGCTGAAACCTGACCCCTGATAGTGCTCAAGGACAGTTTCTGCTCAACCCCCTGTTGCAGAAAAGCCAATATTCGGGCCACCGAGTAAGAACGTGGAGGAAACCCAAGGGATTCACACCACGTGATATAAGACTTCCATGTGCAATGATAGACTTTTCTGGAAGTCGCTTTCCTCGCTTTAATTAGAGTAGGAATAACTGAAGCTGACAACCCCTTGTCCTTCAGCACCTGGGTCTCAATAGCCAGGCCGTTAAGCCAGCGATCGTAAAGCAGGATGGAAGATCGGTCCCTGAGACAGCAGATCCTCCCTGAGAGGAAGTCGCCAAGGAACGTCCGCGACCAGCCTGACCAGGTCGGCGTACCAGACCTGACGGGGCCAGTCCGGAGCTACCAGGATAACTGGAATTCCCTCCACCTCTATCCTGCGAAGAAGTTTTGGCAGCAACTTGAGAGGAGGGAAGGCATACAGTAGCTGATACTGCCCCCACGGGGCGACCAGCACGTCTGCGGCGTCTGCTAGAGGATTGCGGGAGCGAGCTACAAACCTCCGCACCTTCCTGTTGAGCCGAGATGCCAACAGATCCACATCCGGGGTGCCCCAACGAAGGCACAATTGGTGAAATATCTCTGGATGAAGAGACCATTCCCCTTGATCCAGAATCTGACGGCTGAGAAAATCTGCCTGCCAATTCTCCACCCCCGGAATGAATACCGCGGAGAGGGCTGGAACAAATCGTTCCACCCAACGAAGGATGCTGGCCACTTCCATGGCCGCCAGGACACTCTTGGTGCCCCCCTGGTGATTGATGTGAGCCACGGCCGTGGCATTGTCCGATTGGATCCGCACCAGGCTGCCCCGGAGCTGCTCGGTCCAGTGAATCAGACAAAGTCTGATCGCTCTCAGTTCCAATACATTTATCGGTAACCTGGATTCTTCCAGGGACCAGAGCCCCTGAGCAGATCGTCTGCCGAGAACGCCACCCCACCCGGATAGACTGGCATCCATGGTGACAATCGTCCAATAGATTGGAAGAAATTACTTCCCCTGACTGAGCATTGGTGACCGAAGCCACCAAACCAGAGATTCCCTGGTCCGTTCGCTCAGCCGGATCTGATTGTCCAGGGAATCGGGATTCCGGTTCCATTTGAGAAGAACCTCCTTTTGAAGCATCCGGGTATGAGACTGGGCAAACGGTACTGCCTCGAAGGAGGCCACCATCAGTCCCAGAACCCTCATGCATGTCCGCAGGGAAGGCAAGTTGACGGTTAATAACTGAGTCGTCGACTGAATCTTCCGGAGTTTCTCCGCCGGGAGAAACACCTTTGCCAAGGATGTATCCAAAGTTAGGCCCAGATAGTTCAGTCTCCTGGTGGGGACCAGGGATGATTTCTGCCGGTTCACCAGCCACCCAAACTCTTCCAAAGACATCATAGTGATCTCCAAGTTTAGCAACAGAGCCTGCGGAGACTCCGCACGGAGTAGAAGGTCGTCTAGGTAGCCTAGAACCGAAATGCCCTGCTGTCGCAACAGTGCCAAAACTGGGGCCAAGACCTTTGTGAAGACCCGGGGAGCAGAGGCGAGCCCAAAGGGTAACGCCGCAAACTGATAATGGTTCTCTCCCACGGAAAAGCGAAGGAAACGCTGATGTCCTGCATAAATGGGAATGTGAAGATAGGCATCCTTGATGTCTATGGACGCCAAAAAATCCCCCTTATGCAGGGAGGCCACTACTGTGCGAATGGACTCCATCTTGAATTTTTGCACTCGGACAAAATGATTGAGTGCTCTCAAGTCCAGAATTGGACGCACCTTGCCCTCTTTTCTGGGTATTGTGAATAGGTTCGAATAGAACCCCTGAAAACGTTCTGTCCAAGGAACGTGGACCACCACTCCTTGTTGCATCAAATCCATCACTGCCCCCCGCAAAGCTTCTAAGCGATCCGGGGATAGTCGGATATTGGAAGGGAAGAACCGCACCGGTGGAAGTGATCGAAACTCGATCTTGTATCCTGACCGTATGACCTCTTGAACCCATTTGTCTGGAATCCTGGAGAGCCATGGGTCCGGAAACGGTGAAGACGTCCCCCCACCCCAGATATGGGTGGGGGCGCACCTTCAGGCTGTATTGGTCTTATCTTCAGGTCTGGCAGAGCCGGATCTTTGTTTACCCGACCAGCGCCCTTTGAAACCCCCCGGGGGGGCTTTGGAGGACTTCGCCTTATCGCCCGCCCCAGAGGAGCAAAAAAACTTATGAGCGGAAAAGGAAGGTCCCCGTCTGCGACGCGGTACTTTCCCCTTAGTAGTCTGTGCTAAAAAGGTGCTCTTGCCACCAGTGATGATCTAATCCAAAGTGGCACCAAACAGGCGATCCCCCTGAAAGGGGAGATTAGTCAAAGCTTTTTTGGAAGCTTGATCCGCCGACCAGCATTTTAACCACAGCATACGCCGAAGGACCCCTGCCGAGATCGATACGCGCCCCATTAATGGAGCGGCGTCACAGACAAACTGTAGCGCTTGTACCATCTGCTCCAGCAAGTCCGATAATGCCGGGGGGGGGGGGGGGAGACTTCTCCCCTCCAGATCTCGGCGTAACAACTTGGTCCACTCGGTCAATGTTTGTGCAACCAGAGCAATGGTGAACACTGGCCTTAAGGCTGACCCTATCAGGGAAAATATAGAGCGGGATATAGATTCCGCTTT
The DNA here is from genome assembly GCF_965119305.1 of Pelophylax lessonae. NCBI lineage: Eukaryota > Metazoa > Chordata > Amphibia > Anura > Ranidae > Pelophylax > Pelophylax lessonae. The sequence continues at coordinate 630,083,206 of NC_138768.1, read as the reverse complement.
ACGGTCCACCGGATCCCGAAAAGACGGAGCGTCCTCCACCGGGATAACCGTAGCTTTATTTAATCTGGAAATCGGTGAATCCACCTACGGTGGTACCGTCCATTTATTAAGGAGGGATTCTTCAAACGGATATCATCTAGCAATCCATTTGGAAATACAAGGGGCTCGTTTTGGACAGACCCATTCTTCCTTAATTATATCTTGAAAACATTTGGGCAAAGGAAACACCTTTGCCATCTTGGTAGGCTTGCGAGTACCAAAAGCAATTTCAGTATCAACTGCTTCCGTAGGTATAAGCTCAAGTCTTAAAGTTTCCCGCACAGACACGATCAGTGCATCTACCAGCGCTTCATCTTGCGCTATAGCGGAGGGAGAAATGTCTTCCTCGCTATCCGAGTAGATGGGATATGAGACACTAGCCCCAGAAGATGGACCTGCAGCCGCTGCGACAGGCTCAGAATCTGTATCTGAAGTGTCAGACGAAATAGGGGTAGGCGGGGGTCGCTTTTTTCGCCCCCCGTCCCTGACAGGCCACCTCCACCCGGGATACAAAAGACTCTAAAACCGCTGACAATGCATCAATAGTAAGTGGAGAACTGGAGGGTCCTGCGGCCACCTCGAGGGGATCAGGTGGGGATACATGTGTGGCAGGGTCCATGATAAATCCAGGAACACCTGTCAGCAAACAAGGATTGCAAAAGAAAAAACTTTTTTTTTTGTATGTAATCTCCCAGCGCAACAGCGCCCCTCAGTGCCACCTGCTTCGGACCCCCACAGAGAGAGAGAGAGAGAGAGAAAGAGAGACCCCAAGGGCTCACCACCTGATGCACAGAAGCTTCTACCGAACTGCTCTCAGCGCTGTCCTTACAGAACAGGAAGTCTTGTGGATCGATTTACCCGGGTAAAGGAGGCGGCTCCGCCCCTTTACACGCCTTCCGGCACTCCCACCACTACTCCTCGAGGTAGCTGGGTGTATCCAAGATGGCCGCTGCCATGCACGAGACATTAGGCTACGCCAAAATGGCGGCCCGCGGAATGATGGCGGCTCCGTGCGGCCCATGGAAGCGTGCAGCTGCATCGCTAATAGAGGACTTGCGATAGGTAGGTGCCTGATAGTATCATGCACGACTGTTTCAACAGTAACGCCAGCGGCGCCCTGTCTCCATCCCTGACCTTCAGTCATGGATTCCTTAGTCCTTTTACCATGCAGGCTTTCCTTGCAGTGACATACATATAGATTGTCAGCTCCCAAACCAAGCCTCCTGGAGTGGTATCCTTACTCACCAACTCACACTAGCAAGGGGGAGATATGTGAAGTGTGTCACAGGATAGAGGGGAACCCGGGATCATGAGGGTCCGACCATCCACAGAGGGGCCCGCATCCATTCCCAAAACCCGACAGGGGGAGAAGGGGAACATTCTACTCACCATACCGGAACAGGCGGCCACCCACTCCTAACAGAACCCCTCTCCACCGAGGTGGGGGGCTGTCGACCAATACGGACGCCGCAACTCAGTTTCCGACTGGTCGTAGGCGTTCTGGCGAGACGTTTAACTCGCAGGGCCAGTCCCTGTCCAGTGGGACTATGTCGCGGCCGACCCAGCGCGGACCTAGGGCCTGCACGCGCTCGTAGGCCGGCTGGGGTGACCACTGGATCTCAACATCCAGCCCGTCGCCCAGCTCCAGCCCAGTTCCTCACAGAAACAAAAAACTGGAGAGAAAAAGCTGACTAGGCAGAAAAAAAACTGACATCCTGTAGCAGGGAGAGAGAGGATATACCCTCTCGGACTGCCCCTAAGGTGTGGCCAGAACGTTTTTCCTGCCTAGTGTCCTACTCCTGTAGGGGGCAGTATAACCCTACTGATATTAATCAAAGAGGACTGCGTCTGTCAATGAGCGACAGAGAAAACGTTTTTTTCTCTCAAATTTCAGTTTTTCTTTGTATTATTTTTGTTTTTCAGTCTGCATCAGTTTAATTTTCATGCTTATATGAATGGTCTGTAACTTTGTGCAATTTTTTGTATTTTGATTGTTAACAACGTTCCTCTCCGACTCCCGCGTGTGATGATCTAAATTTCAATTTTATAACCTTGTTTAATTAATGGGATGTGTCCCCTTGCTGTGACTCCGTTCTATTTCCTGATTCCGGGTTGGTTTTGTCTTCTGTGTTCTCCCTGGGTGGAGCGCATGTGGGATGCTTGGATCGTCCCTCCCCCCGGAACTGTTTTTAGAGCCAGACACACAGTTGTTCACAATTACCACCCTCTCCATCTGGGCTATATAATGGACTTGAAGCAGACACTTGGCCACACCCCCTGAAGACGTCGTTCTGAGAAACGCATCAGAAGGAGCTTGCCAGTGTCATTACGTCACACCCGGAAGTCGCCCATCTTTTTAGTGGAAACCGAGGAGCGTCCCCTACTGAGTGTTTTTATACCCTTTCTGCCCACTGTGCCTCTGTTGGATTGTGAGTGTAGGCCTGTGTTTTATAATAAAGGTGTTTTTAAACGAATTACACTATGGGCGCATTCTCTTTAATATTTCTCCCATGCACGAGGATGGTTACCTGCCTGGAGATTTAAGGTGGATTGTTTCTGCCTATCATCCTATGTGGAGTACGGTCACCTAAGGATTGGTGCTGTTTGGCTGACTGAATTGTGGATGTCCCCAGCCTTTTTTCCAGGAGAGTGGGGTGTAGTGGTCCCATAACCACTTACTGCTGTTCTGATCTCCACCTGTCGGTAAGAGTCAGTGTGTGGTGGATGATCTGTCACCTTTCTGCTGTACCAAGCACCTGGGTGAAGAGTCCGTAATCCTGAACTTATTTGCTTAACCATCATTTTTATGGGACTTTGATGAACATTATTACTGTTATCTCATCTATCCACTAGCGCTGCTCGTGTGTGTATCAATATTTATTAATTCATTGTGGGAAATTGGGAGTGAAAAAATGAGGGGAGAGTTTTTGTGAAAAAACTCAAATGCTGACGCGCTTAAACATGTATGCAAAACGCAGCTAAAGCACTTTTTTTTTGTTTTTTTGCTTCAGCAGCACTGGCGTTAAAGCAGATTTTGTTTTTAATGTCCCATGTGCATGAGGCCTAAGACTAAGATTGCTAAGTTTGGTTAAATGACAAGTAAATTCAAAATCAGACATTTGGATCAACAAAACATGTTTATTTTCAACAATTATTGTGAAACTGAAGAAGGTTCTTAATAGCATGGAGTTTCATTTCTTTTTCATTTGACTGGGTTCACATTTTAAATTTGTTTACACCAATGTAGGCATAGTGAGCTGACTACTATGATGCATATAAAACAAAGAGAAAAGAGCTAACAGAATGTTATCAAGTCTGTATGAAACAAATGCATCTTGGTTCACAAGGAGAAGAAAAAAAAAATGAACAGAAAATCAAAGTGGTTCTAAATAAAGCTTTTTATTTTTTTTTAATTTCCACTATCTATCCCCCCCCTTCTCTCTCAAAACACCCATGGGTAGGGCAGAGCAGTGCTTTCAATGGAAGTGGCCTTCTATAGTGGCACATAGAGAAGAGGTGAGAAGCCAGGAGCGCTGGCTGTGGACCCTAGAAGATGTTGATTGGCCACAGAGCAGGTAGGTATATCATTTTGTTATTTTAAGAAAAAGAAAAAAAAAAAAAAAAACACGATTGAGCATTTAGAATCACTTTAATTTTGTAAAAGAGAAAAAAAATGTTACATTGAACTGCTTAATGCAAAAAAATAAAACATATCAACAATTGGTCAAGTCAATTTGTACTTAAAGATAGTTGCATCGCACCAGTGCTAAACTTAAAAAAAAAAAATGCTTGTTGCCTAGCTAGTATGCTAATACAAAGGCTTTGATCGGGAGTACTGACATTTTCTGGCTTCTCTGATTACAAACATGCTCCAAGGCAGCTATCCTTTTCAGGTTTGGTTAAAATTACCTAATCTTTATTCTGTCCCAACTCAATGAATGGCCTAGAACATGCCTATTAGGGGTTCCGACACCTACTAAGAATGAATTTGTTCCAGGTCAGGGATTCACCAGGCATTGTATGAATGACAGATGGAACTGCCTCAGAGCAGGAGGCAACAATGGCAGAATCTTTTTTTTCTGCCTTGACAACCTTCATTGATATAGGTACATAGGTAACATGTAAATTTTCAGTTCTTTTATTAAGACCTCATGCACAAAAGCCGTTTATTAGCCTAAATGTCCTCACACTTTCTACAACCGGGAAGTTGATTAAACTTCGATGGGCAGAGTTAAATATACATTGGTGGCGTAGCCTGGCTCTCTATCATTGCCTAAAGCATAGACAAGCTCCCTTTCCAGCCAGCACTAACAGCAGTAGGTACAGGACATAATTCCCATACAGCCCGAGTGGCTCACACACATATCTTGGTTTGCGAGGAGTTGTAAATGCTGCATACAGCCATCAATACAACTAAACTGCTGTACGCAGCTGTACTTGTGTAAATACTGATTGATTTTTGCACTGGTGTATTCCTGCACATGGACATACAATATATTTCCCTATACTATCCAATTTTGCATTTGACAAAATATGTCGTACACGCATGCATGGGTAGATGCAAATGATAAAACAAACATTTATACAAGCAAGACTGCATAAAGCCGTTTACTTGTATTGGTGGCTGTACGCAGTACCTAAGCCTCCCTGGCCACTGGAAAGCACCAGGCATTTTATACTTAAGCATGTTTGGCCTAATGTCCATAAGGACTAAAAACTGACCAAACAATATATCTATTTTTAGAGAACATAATGTGCTTGTTTACAGTATTAAACAAATCTGCTAATGACTAAACACAATCTAAAAAGTGTAAGTGGCACGAATAACTTTTAGTTAAAGCATTACATTTGAAATGCCTCAGAACATGTTCTGAACAAGTTTAGAAAAGTCAGACTTGTATAACATGTTACACAACACAAGGGATTTAAAAAAAATTCTGAAAAGTAAACTGTAAAATTTGTATACAGAATGTATGATTACACTTTAAAGGAACCAATTATATCTGGCTTCTCTATCCAATTTCCATACCCTTGTGCTTTCAAATAGGATTTCAGCAAGGTTTTGGCCATTTGGTATGATAAAGCACGTCTCTAAAAGACAAAAAAATAATCACATTTGGTTATCTGCAGATTGCATAATTTTATTCAAAAAATGTACCACACTCTACTCTACCATTTACAGAGCTGTTTGGAGGGTCCTAAAATTAGGATTTTTGGTTTACTTGTAAAATACTTTTCTTGGGAGTACATCACAGGAACATAGGGTTTCTTCATATCCATAAAAATTGGGTTATGCTATCACTCACAGGTGACTGAATGAACACTGGCAAAAAAGACAGGATTTGTACTAATGAGAAACCACAGAAAAAGGCTGAATACCTGGGTGCAAGAAAATGATTTTGCAGGTCTACCAAAAATGTATCATACATTACAGAACACATGGTTTGTTCATATCCAGAATTACTAGGATGCCCCAAAGCACTGAACATGAGGAATGGGCAATACAGCAACAAGTTCAAAACTCAAAAACAGAATAGGCTAAAACCCTACTACAGAGCTGGAAGCAGGAACTTCTGACGGCATTGGTAAAATTTAGTAAACGTGTGAATAGATGTTAAGGTGGCATCCTTACAAAATTGAATGGCTGAAGCTTGATGCTGAATAGCCCAGGAAACACTGGCACTCCTTGCATAATGAGCCTTGGCTGAAAAAGTAGAAACCTTGTCCTTAATGGTATAGGCTAAAGAAATAAGTTAACAAATCTAACAACAAACAGTGGATCAGAAAGCAGCCTGTTTTTACACAGACAGAGCAAGCAGGGAAGGGGAGTACCGGCATTCCGAGAAACTATGAGCAAAGGATCACCTTTCGAGTAAGAAGAAACAACTGAATATCAAACAGAGAATTCTGTAAAACAATACCAAACTAAGGTCCCACTCAGACAATGGAAACCGAAGAGGCAGGACAATCCATGTGTCCCTTTGCACAAATGGCTTTAAAAAGGAATTAGATGCATCTGAATCCAAAGCCCAGGTTAGCGCTGGAGTAGTGGATCTCTTCACTCCTTATAACTGGTCGGTTCAAGGAATGAGATCAGTGAAAGAGCAGACTTTGAGTACTATAAAGGGTAAGAGGTTGATTAACAAAGACCAGAGGCAACTCCAGACCAGACAGGAGAAATGCCAAACAGCGCCCCTCGAGCTATGGTTTGGGATGAAACTTTCAAGCCTCACACCAGGTGAAATAAGCTTCCCATGTACGATGGTACACCTTTCTGGAGTCAGGCTTTTTGGCACAGAGCAGGGTAAGAATGATGGGAGTCAGAAATGTCCCTGTCCCCCATGACTTGTACCTTAAAAGCCATGCCAGCAAAAGACAAACCGGAAGGCAGGATGGAATATTGGTCCATCTGGACAATCTCGAAAAGCCCTTGCCAGGCAACAGGGAGATCAGAGAGCAAATGCCTGCGGATCCCTTGACCAGGAGACAAATCTGTCCAGCTTAAACCTGGCTGTCAGAAGATCTGCATCTCTGATAACAAGCCTCTGTTAAAAAGGGTCCACTCACCTGCATTCAAGTTGCTGATCTGCCTGTCAATTTTCCATACCTGGAATGTGCACAGTGGAGAAAGCTGGAATATGCTATTCCACCCAGGACATGATCATGTTCATCTTTTCTTGAGCAGGGAGGCTTGTTGTCTTCCCCTGGTAATTGATATGTGCCACTACTGTAACATTGTCTCACTGTACTCAAACAGTGTCACCTTGAAGGCAAAAAGGACCAATGTTGGGAGACACAGATGAATTGCCCAAATTTACAAGAAGTTGATTGGTGAAGTCTGTTCCTCCACTGACCACATTCTTTGAACAGACTGGTTCTCCAGAACACCTCTCCCCAGCCTGACAGGCTGGCATCTGTTATAAGAACCTTCTAAGTTATTGGAAAAGAGTTTCACTTCTGGATTCAAAGACAAGATCAGGTTTGGAAATGTATAGGCAGATCCAGGGACTGTGGACTTTTGTCCAAGGTGGACAAAATATTGAGCTGCAACTCCGTGTGCAACTAAGCATATGGAATGGCAACAAACATGAAACGGGAGGCTTGGTCTGGCCTCTACCCTGCGGTGAGCACAGGTAAAAAAAATAAAAAAAAGCAGCAGCAGCCAGCGTTTCCCCCCAGCCTGTGGCCTAAGTGGGGGGAGTTAGACTTCCACATATTTCACTTCAACTCCAGCTTTCCACCGCATCCTCTCATAGTTTGAGAGTGTAATATTTTATTGGTTTTCACCATTCAATTTCTGTACTGTACTGCGAGATGTGCGCTCTCTTTCTTTTGCCTTTTTCCATAAAGATTGCACCGCTCCCCTGCGCAGCCTATCAATAGCAGCACTCCCAGTGTTCAGTTTCCAGAGGTATATATTTTTTTCCTTATGTGTAATGTTTCGAACTACCCACTCACATATTCCGTGTTGACTAGGCCCAAGTATTCCAGATGTTGTGTTAGGACCAAGCTTGGTTTTTGGAGGTTCAGTACCCAACCGAACCACATTAGGACTTGCACTGTATGCCAGATTGTTCACATCAAAATATATACTGATGGCTCTCAAAGGAGCAGGCTGTCCAGGCATCCCACCTTAGGGATAACTCAGGTCCTCAAGAAACTCAGAACCAGCCAACTCCTTAATAAACCCCCTGGGAGCAGTGGAGAAGCTGAATAGCAATGCCAGAAACTGGCAGTGACAATCCTCCACAGAAAAAATTAGACACCATTGGTGAGGTGAGTAGGTGAGGTCTCAGACGGTCCCCTCCTACACGAGCAGCCAGAAAAAAAGAACAGCTCCAGATAGCATGCGAGTGCCAGATGCCACCTGCGCCCCAGGTGCAGCCGCCGATGCGACCCCCAAATTGCAGGGTGTCACGCACCGAAAACAGCTAGTGCATCCACCAGCGCCTGTCGCGGCAGGGGAGGTGGAAATGTCATCCTCATCGTCCGAGGAGACAGGGCGCAAGGTAACAGGCCCGGCAGCTCCTAGTGGCTGATGGGTAATAGCTGAGGAACAGCCCCCTAGAGGTGCGTTATGTGTAAAAGCTTTTGTTTTTAACCTTTTTACTGCCGAAGCCTACTCCTGCAGAGAGGTGCATTACCCACTCGTGAAGGCTAACTGAACGGGCGGCGACTGTCAGAGGACATAACCCAACTCAAAAGAGAGGGGCGGGTACTGGGTACGTCAATGAACTTATGAGAAAAGGATTTTACAGTAAGTTCTATATCCAGTTCTCTATCGTTCATTGACGGACGCAGTTCTCTCCGATTCATACCAGTAGGGACGTCCCAAAGCAGTGCCATAAAACGAGGGGTGGGAACAGCAGAAAACAACAAGTCCCAAAGGCCAAACAAAGCCGACCAGGCATCCAAGGACTCATCAGAACAAAAGATGAGGCCCACCTGAAACAAACAGTAAACACCCTAAAAAGAAGGTCAAAAGCCCTCCAAACAGCAGCCAGCAAAAAACCTTGCGGCCGAAAAGAGGCAGCTGCAGATGGCAGTACATCCACCTTATAAAACGTGGTAAATGTATGAACTGACTACCAGGTAGCCATCTTGCAACCTGGAGCACAGATGCCTACAAGGGGAAAAGACCAGGAAGCACTAGGCGCCCGAGTAGAACGCGCCGAAACAGGGAATGGTAGGACCTGACCCTTAATTTAAATACAACTACACCACCGTCTGTCCGATCCATCCAGGAATTGATGCAGCAGGTGCAGGCAGTCCCGTTCACGGGCCATCTATAAGTACCGAGAGCGAGCCTGGCTTATGAAAAGACTCAGTAGTCGCCAAGTACACCTTGAGTGCCCGCACTCTAAATAGAGTAAGCAATGCACATTCCTTAGGATGGGAGGGCTCAGGACACAAGATGGGAATACTATGTCCCCATGCAAGTGAACATCAGAAACATCCTTCGGAGGGAAGGACGGATCCGGACGAAGTTCCACTTGGCCCCATGATCAACATATAGGGAGAACGACAGGATAATTATTAATGGGGGGGAGTACTGCACTTCAAGGATAATTTTGAGAGTATGGGAATAGGTCCTTAAATATAATAAATATGTGAAAAAATAGTGAAAAAGTAATTAATAAGTAAATAGTTAATAAACAAAATCTTCCGTGCTTCTCTGTGCAATATTTAGACCATCAGTATATGCATAAATCAGAAAAATTCAAACGGAAATAAAAGCTCCATTTATCCAAAAGAAGTGCTGTGTGACTTCAGGGCAGTAAAAAATTAACATATAAATATAAGGTGCATATGTTGTTTAAAGTAGTGGTGCTGTGCAATCTTCTATAAAATAAAGTGCATATATTATGATGCTGTATACCAATATTAATCTTACCAAAATACCAGTGCTTATGATTACTCAAAGTGCTTAGTGCTAATAAACTGCTGTTTTTTTACAGAGTAAATGCTATCCTATATGTTTTTCTTTTATAAGACAAGTCCATTTAACAAGGTGCTTCAGTGTCAGAGTAAAGGGTGTCAATGTCCCAATCTTAGATCCAAATCCTTTAATACACCTCTTCCACCTCTATAATGTGTAAGTGATCTTCAGTGTCAATCACTTCTAGGTGTGCAAACCGCACACCTTACTGCTGCATATAATACACCTTGGTTTTTTTTGCCAGTGTGGTGGCTCCACTCCAATCGCCATATGGTTATCCTTCCATTTCTTTGCGGGACTGTGGGTACACTTTCCAAACCACTAGGATATTGTGGGGTATTAAACGGGCTCTCTTGTATCAGACACTCCTTACATCTGCCTCGCAGTTTTACTGTTTTCTCAGAAAGAATTTTAGGCCATCATACTGTAGTATTGTCAAGCTTTATTTATAAAAAAAAATCATAGTAACTTACAGTTAAAACTGCCCCAATCTGCTCATTCTGTTTGCCACGGGGTTTGTATGAATGTCCCGTAATGTCACTTCCGGTGTATGCTTCCTAGTACGCCCTACGCGTTCAGTCACGATACCACGTGACTTCTTCAGGGGATCCCCTGAAGAATCGTATGATGAAAAAAAGTCACCCTAGAAGTCGTTTCCCACACTTCAAGCAGGGTGAGAATCACTGAAGTAGCCAAACCCCCGTCCTTCAGCACCTGCCATTCAACAGCCAAGTCGGCAATGTCAGCAACTGTAAAGTCGGATGGGAGATGGGCCCTGGACACAATAACTCCTCCCTTAGAGAAATTCTCCAAGGAGCGTCTGCGGCTAGCCTGACCAGGTCAGCGTACCAAGCTTGGCGAGGCCCGTCTAGAGCCACGAGAAAGAAAGAAATCCCTTCCACCTCGATCCTGAGAAAAATTCTTGGCAGCAAATTGGGAGGAGGAAAGGAAGACCGCAGCTGATACTGACCTTGGCCCATCCGTGAGCATGCACACACGACCATGCCAGCGGCAGCCGTGCGCAGACCATGCTAAACTCCACAGCATCGTTCATGTTGAACTCAGCAAAAAGTTCTTGCCCATGACAGAACCCATAGTGCCACCATTGTACCCGCCAGAGGGTCCCGGGAGCGGGTCAAAAACCACAGCACTATCCTGTAGATGCAACGCCAACAGGTCCACGTCTGGAGTGCCCCCAACGAAGGCACAACTGCTGAAACACCTCCAGATGAAGGGGCCATTCCCCTGCATCCAAGGCCTGTCGACTGAGGCAATTCGCCCTCCAAGGTTTCCACACCTGGAAAGGGAACAGCGGAAGACCTGGAACAAGGCGCACTGCCCAACGAAGAATTGACACTTCCAAGGCCGCAATGACACCCTTGGTGCCCCCTTGCTGAATGACTTAAGCCACGGTCGTGGCGTAGTTGATTGAACATGCACCGGGCAGCTACAGGTGCCGATCGCTCTCAGCCCCAGGACATTGATCGGTAACCTGGATCCTCCAGGGAAAATACTCCCGAAGCGAAGCAGAGAACCTGCCGAGGACTTCTCCTCACCCAGACAGGCATGCATCCAGAGTGATAAGTGTTCAGGAAAAAGGGGAGGAAGGATTCCAGCTTATGACTCCCTGGTCAGCCAGCTCACCCGGATCCGAAAGTCCAGTGTTTGGATTCTAGTCCCATTTGAGAAGGATCGCCTTCTGGGGGATCCCCGAGAGGGAATGAGCGAAAGGGACCGTCTCGAAAGATGGCACCATCAGTCCCAGAACTCGCATATAGGTCCGAAGGGACGACCATGTGAGGGACATGAACCGCAGGCTGAAGTTCCAAGAGTTTTTTCCCAGGAGGGAGAAAACACCCTGACTGAGGGCGAGTCAGACCCAGATAGTCCCGTCTCATGGAAGGGTCCAGGGATGACTTCTGAAGGTTCAGAACCCACCCGAACTCCTCTAGAGTTCTAGTGGTGACTTCCAAATTCCTTTGTCAGCACCGAAGGAGACTCCACATGGAGAAGCAGATCGGCCAGGAACCCTGGACCGATACGCCCTGCTGCTGCAACAGCGCCGGAGCCAACACCTTTGTGAAGACCCTAGTAGCATAAGCAAGACCAAAGGGTAACGACACAAACCGATAGAGATCATTACCCATGGCAACAAACGGAGAACCTGTAGGTGTCCCGAACATAACAGGATGTAAAGGTAGGCAGCTTGATGTCAATGGAGGCAAGGAATCCCCCCGATACAGGGAAGCCACCACCGTGCGAAGCGATACCAACTTGAAATTTTGATCTCCACGGAACCATCAAAGCACCAGTTGGTCTAGCTTGTTAAACCAGAGCCTGAACTGCCCCACAGAGCACTTGTAAGCGATCCGGGGACAGCCATACATTGAAAGGGAAAAACCTTAACAGAAATAAACTGATCAGAACTCGATCTTGCAACTGGACCGCATGACCTCCTGAACCCAGTCAGCCTGGGATCCGGGCCAGCCCCAGGTCAACGACAAGCAAGGACCTCCCCCCACCCCCTAGATGGGTGAGGAAGCACCTTCAGGCCAAGTAGGCCTTGTCCGCAGATCTGGAAAAAAAAATCATGTTCTCCAGACTAGGGTAATTTAGAACCACACGCTGAAGTCTGGAAGGACTTCGCCACATCGAAGGCACTTATCCTTGTTAGCCTGTGGAAGAAAACACTCTCCCCCCTGTGAGACCCCCAAAATGCAGGGCGCCACGCACCGAAAACAGCCAGTGCATCCACCAGGGCCTGTCACGGCAGGGGAGGTAGAAATGTCATCCTCATCATCCGAGGAGACAGGGTGCGAGGTAACAGACCCAGCAGGGAGGCCCGACGTCTGCGGTGGCTGAGCCAGACTCAGACTCCGAGACATCAGATGAGGCAGGGGTAGGCGGAGAAACGTTTCAGCGCACCTATCATCCCAAATGCTTCACAAATTGCCAAAAAGGCAGCGACAGACAGTGGAGGTCCGGAAGGCCCTGCGGCCTCTGTGAGGGGGTGAGGTGGGAACAAATGGCCTGCAGGGTCCATACTGAACCTGAGGAACCCGCCAGCAACTTTGACAAAAATGATTTAAAAAAAAAAAGCGGCCCACAGCCCCCCCCCACAGGTCAGGCGCGCGCTAACGGAGCCCCAGAGAGAGGGAGAGACCACGCTCAAGACACACTGTTCTCCAGGCACCCCCACCGGCCTTGACAGCAAAATATCTACCGAAAAATGGCTGAAAACAGGTGTATCAAGATGGCCGCTGTCATAGAAGCAGACAGAGGCTACAACAAAATGGCGGCCCCACGTATCGTAATCGGGGCCCACAGGGGGACCACCCAAATGGCAATCCACACCAGAATACCCCATTAAGACACCCCCACGCACAATCGGTCGAGCGCCGCTGACGGCACATTCCCCCGGCCCCCCACGTGGCCGGCACACTAGGCCCAAACAGTCCCTCACATGGGGGGGGGGGGAGGCGGAGAGGGGGGAGGGGGTCACAACAGGACAGAGGGAACCCAGGAGGGTGTGAGGGCCCGACCATCCCAGGGAGAGGGCCAGCGTCCACCCCAAAATCCGCCAGGGAAGGGGGGGGATATCCACCTACCATAACGGGAACACAGGCTGGCACCATCTCTTGACAGAACCCCACGCCACTGGAGAAGGGGGGGGGGGCTGTTGGCCAATTAGGAACGACATAAGCCTAGACCCTGTCGTGTGCGTCCAGGCGAGATGTTTAACTCACGGGGTCAGTCCCCATCCAGTGTGACTATGTCGCAGCCGACCCAGCGCGGAGCTACGGTCTGCACGCGCTTGCTGGCCAGACTGGGGTGACCACTGGATATGGGAGTCCAGTCTGTCTGGCATAATTGCTTGAAGATCTGACAGGATAAAAAGTTCTGGAGAAAAAAAGGCTAGCTAAAAAAATCTACATAAAAAAAAAAACTGAATTTTTGTAAAACCTTACCTGTAAAATTCCTTTCTCTGAGTCCTCCGACAGTCGCCGCCCCTCTAAGTCATCACTGTTGGGTATTGACTTCCGCTCCGCAGGAGTAGCTAGGCATATAGTCAAAAGGCATTAGCATATACACACCCATGGGGGCTGTCCCATCGGGTCAATACCCCCCTGCATAACCACTCCCAACTCAGTTTGGTAGCAGAGCAGTAGGTAATAAGAACCCCAAAGAGGGGCGGGGGCGGCGACTGTCGGAGGACTCAGAGAAAGGAATTTTCCAGGTAAGATTTTCCAAAAATTCAGTTTTCTCTTACGTCCTCCGACAGTCGCCGCCCCTCTAAGTCATCACTGTTGGGATGTCCCAAAGCAGTATAGACATGAGGGGTGGTAGACGCAACCGTAGAACCGGCAACGCAGTACCCACATCAGAGAAAGGAATCTTACATGCACCGTAAGAGAACCAACTGGGCAACAGAAAAAAACAATGCTCAACAGAAGCAAAAGCCCAGGAAAGCAAATGCCAACAGCCAGGGACCCAGAAAAAAAACACAAGGGTCCATCATGGCACTGCCGCACTGAGAACCTTGCGGCCAAATGAGGCATCAGCTGATGCCAGAAAGTCTACTTTGTAGAATTTTGAGAAAGTGTGCATCGACGACCAAGTCGCAGCCTTGCACACCTGGGCCACCGAGGCCCGATGCCAATAAGCCCAGGACGCACTCATAGATCTGGTAGAGTGCGGCTTAACAGGGAAGGGTGGAACCCTTTCCTTCAAGGCGTAAGCCTGTTCAATGGTCTGTCTGATCCATTGGCAATAGTCGCTGCGGATGCAGCCATGCCCTTCCGAGGTCCCTCAGGAAGGACAAAGAGGGAATCCGTTCTACGAAAAGATTCCGTAGACGACAGGTAAACCCTGATCGCCCTGACAACATCCAAGGAGTGCAGAGCAACCTCCTTAGGATGCTTAGGCTGTGTACAAAGCGAGGGCAGGACAATGTCCTCATTAATGTGGAACTCAGAGACCACTTTAGGAAGAAAGGAGGGCTGCGGACGACAAACCACCTTATCCCGGTGAATTACTAAGTATGGATAACGGCAAGATAACGCTGCCAGTTCCGACACTCTGCGAGCCGAAGTGATCGCCACCAAAAAGGCAACCTTCTTAGACAGCAGGGGCAACAAGATATCCCAAATGTTTTCAAAGGGAGCACGTTGTAACACGGACAGAACCAAGTTCAAGTCCCATGGAGGTAAGGGCTCCTTCCTGGGAGGAGCCAAATGTCGCACACCTTGAATGAAGGTGCGAACCAGAGAATGAGACGCCATAGGGCGTTGGAAAAGAATAGCCAGGGCGGACACCTGGCCCTTGATCGTGGCCAGCGCCAGGCGCTGGTCCACCCCGCCTGGAGAAAGGCCAACACTCTCGACACCGAGTACGAACGAGGGGAGAACCCCCTGGACTCGCACCAGGCGAAGTAAGCATTCCAGGTACGGTAATAAATCTTTCCAGAGGAGGTCTTCCTAGCCTTGACAAGTGTAGGGATGACCTCAGAGGAGAGACCCCTGTCCCTCAGGACCTGGGTCTCAACAGCCAGGCCGTTAAAGCCAGCTGGAAGCAGTAAAGCAGGATGGAAGATCAGACCCTGAGACAGGAGATCTTCCCGCATGGGCAGCCGCCACGGAGGCGCCACTGCCAAATGAACAATGTCGGCGTACCAGGACCGGCGTGGCCAGTCCGGAGCCACCAGAATCACCAGGTTCGGTTCTGAGGCTAACCTGCGGAGGAACCTGGACAGCAACTGAATCGGAGGAAAGACATACAGCAGACCTTACTGATGCCAAGGGGCCACCAACGCATCCGAGGCGCGTTATTCTTACAAACCTTTCCACCTTTTGGTTTAGTCAAGATGCGAACAGATCCACGTCCAGGGATCCCCACCTCGCACACAGCATTTGGAATACCTCCGGGTGCAGGGACCATTCCCCCTGGTCCAGGGTCTGGCGGCTCAGATAGTCGGCCTGCCAATTCTCCACACCCGGAATGTGAACTGCTGAGATCGCCGGGACATAAGTCTCGGCCCACGACAGAATGCCGGTCACCGCCTGGGCCGCAAAAGCACTCCTGGTGCCCCCTTGGTGGGTGATGTAAGTCACCGCGGTAGCATTGTCCGTCTGTACTCGGACAGGAAGGCCCTGAAGACGGTCCGACCACTGGAAGAGACAGTTTTATCGCTCGCAATTCCAGTACATTTATCGGGAGGGAGGACTGAAGACAGGTTGCCCAGGACTCCACCCCAGCCCGACAGGCTGGCATCCGTGGTAATCGCCGTCCACACCAACGGACGGAAGGACTTGCCTTCCCCAACTGACGGGGACTGGAGCCACCACAGAAGAGCCAAGGAGACACTCAGATCCCTGAGGCAGTCTGTCCCACCTGGCCAGGATCTCCGTCTGGAGAGCCCGCGTGTGAAACTGAGCAAAGGGTATCGCCTCAAAGGCTGACACCATCAACCCCAGAGACCTCATACAGGTCCTGAGTGACGAGGATGGGTTGTCCCTGAGGGACCTGATCTCGTACAGCAAGGTCTGGAGCTTGTCCTCTGGCAAGAACACCTTTGCCTGAGCAGAGTCCAGAATCATTCCCAGATAGGGAAGATGAACCGATGGAGACAACGCCGATTTTTGAACGTTGATGGTCCATCCGAACTCCTGGAGCGTCTGTACCGTGACGGACAGAGCGCGCACTAGGTCCTGGCTGGCCCGTGCCCTCAGAAGGAGATCGTCCAGATAGCCCAAGACCGCAATGCCCTGTGCCCTCAGTAGGCCCAGAACCGGCGCCAGCACTTTGGTAAAAACCCTGGGTGCCGAAGCGAGACCGAAAGGTAACGCCACAAACTGGTAATGGTCCTCTGCGATAGCAAACCGAAGGTACCGCTG
Source organism: Pelophylax lessonae (assembly GCF_965119305.1). NCBI lineage: Eukaryota > Metazoa > Chordata > Amphibia > Anura > Ranidae > Pelophylax > Pelophylax lessonae. The sequence goes on along the minus strand of NC_138768.1, from coordinate 630,066,835 downwards.
ATGACCTTCGAAAATGGGGATGTGCAGATACGCATCCTTCAGATCTATCAAAGCCAGGAATTCCCTTGGGCTCAGAGAGGCCACCACCGAACGGAGAGACTCCATACGAAACTTCCGAACACGCACGAAGCGGTTCAGCGATTTTAGGTCCAGAATAGGACGCACTTTGCCCTCCTTTCTGGGCACAGTGAACAGATTTGAATAAAACCCTTGAAATCTGTCCCGATGAGGCACCGGGACAATCACCCCCTGAGCAAGAAGGTCCTGTACCGCCTGGTGCAGGGCCTGCAGACGCCCCGGAGGCAAGTGAAGATTTGAGGGAAAAAATCTGTCCGTCGGCCTGTTCTGGTTGCCCTGGGCCTTGAAGGGCTTGCCCTTGGATTGGTTCCAAAATGCACGAAAGGACCCTTGAGTGGATCTAGGCGCAGAACCCTGCTTGCCTCGAAAAGACTTGTTCTTCGGGTTCTGGGGCAGCATAGTGCTCTTGCCCCCGTGACGCCTTTCACCAGGGTATCCAACGTCTCGCCAAAAAGGCGAGAGCCAGCCTAGGGAAAATCAGCAACTGTTTTCCGTGAGGACTGGTCGGCCGACCAGCTCTTCAGCCATATCAGTCGCCGGTTAAGCACCGCGACATTAGAGATGCGAGCCACTAAGGGGGCCTCATTCAAAGCCGCATCACACAAATACATGACTCCTTGGTGGATCTGATCCACCATTTCCAGCCGGGCAGGCGGAACACCATCAGACACGAGATTGCTCCTAAGCATCTTAGTCCAATCAGCCACCGCCTGAGCCACCAAAACGGGTATGAGCAACGAACCCGCCACCGTGTAGGAATGGCAGGCTAGAGACTCCAACCGCCGGTCCGTGGGATCCCGGAAAACCGGCGTATCCTCAGTAGGAACCAAGGTAGCCTTGTTTAACACGGCCACAGTGTGATCCACCTGCGGAGGCACACACCATCGTGATTCCGTAGCCGGCGCAAAAGGATAAAGCAATTTGAACCGACTAGGTACCAGGAATGGACATTTCAACGTGCACCACATTTCATTAACAGTGTAATGAAACTCAGCTGGGCAGGGAAAAACCTGCGCCGACTTGCGGGTCCTGTGCGTCCCAAATGAAGACACAACGCCCGGAGGACAGGGCTCATCCTCCAAATTTAAGGTCTCCTTAACAGAAACAATTAACTCATCCATGGTCGCCCGTTCTTCAGGTGACCCTGGGGAGGAGGTATCAACCCCCTCCACCTCAGACCCCGGGGGGGTCTAAGGATGAGCGGGACCCTGAAAAGGGCACGCTCGCAGCAGCAGCCATATCCCCATCTGAATCAGAGGAGAGAGACAATCTGGGCCTCTTGCAGCACGTTCAGACATCAGAATTTCCATATATTAGACACCAAAGTCGCCACCACAGCAGCCAAATCGGGTCGCAGCGGGGCCACAGGAGAACTGGGGACCCCCACCAGAGCTGGGGGGAATTTGCTATCCTGAGAATCCATTGCAAGGTTACAGAAACAAAAACAGTGCCATAAAATGTGAACTGCCCCTTTAAAATCGCTGCGGAATGCGCAGCCCACCTCTACAGCGACAAAGACCCCAAAAGGAGAAGAGAACACTGAGCCAGAAGCGATAATACAGAGGAAAATTGAGAGCGATAACCTGCAGAGCAAAAAATAATAATAATACACAGAAAAGGTTATCTACAATGTAGAGCTCTTAAAAGTGCACCGTGCAATATTGAATGCAAAAAATGTGCAAAAAAGGCTTAAGTGTAGAAAATGTATTAATTAGTAAAATCAATATATAAAGTAAAGTGCCAGTCCAGATAAAATAGTTCAATAAGATTTCCAATAGATGGATGGTTGTAAACAGTCCCAAATGGGTCCCACGAAAGTGCTGGAGTGCCAAGAAGAAAGTGCACAATCATGCAATCGTTTCGGTGCAGTGAAAAGGTGCCGGTCCTCCCCCTTTGGATATTCACTTACCGGACAAAAATGACCCCTACGCTATACAGCTATAAGGGTCGACAGAGCTTATGTCCTAGTAAGGAACCAGCTAACAAACTTCTCCAAGACAGGTATGCCTCCAATACTTCAAATACCCCGATGCATGTAAAAGAGGATGCTCACAATAGTGTAAATCCGATTAAGAAAGTTTATTGTGCAAATTCTAAAATCAAAACTCACATTTCGTAGCTATTATCAGGCATGTAGTACAAAAGGTCTCGTCCTTCCTGACTGTATGGTGCCGCTTGGACGCTCCGTGGAGATCAAATCTCATAGCACACATTCCCATTAAATATATTGTTATAAATTATTATATATATAAAAATGGGTGTGAATACACTTAAAATATTATTTTAAAAGGTCAATATTAATTTTAAAGCTCAAATTCTCAGATTAAAATATAAAAATATGGATGTAATTAATAGTTGGTGAATGGTAAAAAAGATGGTAAAAAAAGGAACCACGGGGAACAAATGTAACCACTAAACACGGAAAATGTGTTACCAGTTTGACAAAAAACAGTTTAGGTCGAATTCCACATTCAATCCCTCAGGCTGCAAAGTTTTTAATAGAAAAATCCATTTTCCCTCATTCTGTGAAATTCCCTGTTTCATGTTGCCTCCCCTCCAATTGGGTTTTACTCTATCAATCCCACAGAATTTTAAAACTGAGGGATCTTTGTTGTGTACCATTCTAAAGTGGTTGGACAAACTGTTTTTTGAAACCGTTTTTTATGTTTGTTACATGTTCCCTTAGGCGTATCCTCAGCTCTCGGGTTGTGCGACCCACATACTGGAGCTTGCATGGACACTCCAAAAGATACGTTACGTGGGTAGACATACAAGAAATAAACTTGTCTATTTTAAAGTTGGTTCCTCTACTAGTGGATGTGAATTGTGTGGTTTTGCGGGTTCTGTGTTTTGAAGTTTTGTATATTACACATCGCCCACATGAGAAAAAGCCGGTCTGATCAAAAAATGCTTGCATAGCTACAGGTGGATTTACTACGTTCTTTGCTAGTTTATTTCTTAAAGTGGTGGGTTTGGTGTAAATAAAAACAGGCTTTTTGGGTAGTACTTTTTCAAGAATGGGGTCTTTCTGTAAAATGTACCAATGCTTTCTGATTATATGTTCTAGTTGTTTGTGTTGCCTAGAAAAACCAGTCATAAATGACGTCCCATGCTGTTTATCTGAACTTTTTGGGCGGGTCTCTAACATTTGTTGTCTGTTAGATTTTTTGACTTCTTCTTTTAGTTTTTTCAAGGCATTGGTCTTATACCCCCTTCTCTTCAAATCTCTTTAGAATCGTGTCAGCCTGAATCTCATAATCTTCATCATTATCGCAGTTGCGTCTAATTCTTATTAGCTGACTTTTTGGAACTGTGTTCAACCATCTTGGATGGTGACAACTGTGTAACGGAATATATCCGTTCCGATCCACTTCCTAGAAGTAAGTTTTTGTACACAGTTTTGTATCTTTTTTGTATATCACCAGATCCAGGAAGTTGATATGCTCTTTGTTCCACTGATCGGAGAAGGATATGTCATACTCCTTGGATCTGATCTCTGACATAAATTCTTGGAATGACTCCATATTCCCATCCCAAATGATCAGAATATCGTCAATGTAGCGTTTGTATAACCGTAACTCCGGTCTGAGTTTGCTAAAAATTACCTCCTCCTCCCATTTACTGAGGAAGATGTTGGCCACCGAGGGGGCATATTTCGCCCCCATCGCCACACCTTTAATCTGCCTGAAAAAATCACCACTATGCCAAAAAAAGTTCTCACTCATGGCCAGTTCCAATGCCTGTAGTAAAAATTCAACTTGTTCCTTCTCCATAGCTGAGCCTTCCAAGGCCCATCTGATGGCTTGCAATGCATGTTCTTGACGAATGTTCGTATAAAATGAATCCACATTTGCCAATATCTGTTGTTGGTTGGTCTTGACTCCCTGTAAAATCTGTATTACCTCCTTGCTATCTCGCAGGTAGGCTGGGAATTTTTTTTGCTAGGGTTTGCAAAAAGCAATCAAGGTATTCCCCCTAGTCGACTAAACAGGGAGTCGATCCCACTCACAATGGGCCTTCCCGGGGGTTTATCTTTGTTTTTATGGACTTTGGGGATTTGATAAATAACAGGTAGACGGGGGGCATCTGGGATCAGGTATCTTGCTTCTCGTTTGTTGATCAATTCATCATTCCGTGCTCTTTTGATCAATCTTTTCAACTTGGCTTTATTTTTGTTGGTGGGGTTTCCTCTTAACTTTTCATGTTTCCCGATCCCCAACCAGCCTGTTGAATTCATCTAGGTCAGCCGTCACTAAATGGCGGCCCGCGGTCCATTGGCGGCCCGCACGATGCTTTCACCCGGACCGCGAGGCCGCCTCCTGTATTGATTCAATGGTTTGCTGGGACCGCGGGTGTCCCAGCAACCACTGACGTACTGTGTGCGCGCTGCGGCTCCCGGCCGGTGTCCTGTCGGGCCGCGAGTAGGGGCGTGACGTCACACGCGCGCCCCGCCCCCCGCTCCTGACTGCGGCTCCCATTCAGCCAGGCAGCGAGTTGGGGCGTGACATTATGTGCGCGCCCCGCCCCCCTGCTCGCGGCTTCTGGCTCGGCTCCTGGCTCCAGGTATGTGGAGCACAAGGGGAGAATGTAATGTGGCCATAGATGCACTTAAAGCGGATGGGAGGTTTTAAAAGTCTGCAGATTGATGGGCATATTTTGTAGTGCTCATTAGAGTGCCCCATAAAAAAAAATGTGCCCATCAGAGTGCCGTCCCTAAACATAAAATGTGCCCATCAGCATGCCCCTTATTTTATGTTAAGGGGCACTCTAATGGGCATATTTAATGTTATGGGGCACTCTAATGGGCATATTTTATGTTAAGGGGCACTCTAATGGCCATATTTTATGTTAAGGGGCACTCTAATGGGCATATTTTATGTTAAGCGCAACGCTGATTTACACGTATTGTTTTGCCCATCAGAGTGCCCCCTAACATAAAATGTGCCCTTCAGAGTGCCCCCTAACATAAAATGTGCCCATCAGAGTGCCCCCTAACATAAAATATGCCCATCAGCGTGCCCCTTATTTTATGTTAAGGGTCACGCTGATGGGCCTATTTTATGCTAAGGGGCACTCTGATGGGCATATTTTATGTTAGGGGGCACGCTGATGGGCACATTTTATGTTAGGGGGCACGCTGATGGGCACATTTTATGTTAGGGGGCACTCTGATGGGCATATTTTATGCTAAGGGGCACTCTGATGGACACATTTTATGCTAAGGGGCACTCTGATGGGCATATTTAATGCTAAGGGGCACGCTGAGGAGCATATTTTATGTTAAGGGGCACTCTAATGGCCATATTTTATGTTAAGAGCAACGCTGATTTACACGTTTTGTTTTGCCTATCAGAGTGCAACCTAACATAAAATGTGCCCATCAGAGTGCCCCCTAACATAAAATGTGCCCATCAGAGTGCCCCCTAACATAAAATGTGCCCATCAGAGTGCCCCCTAACATAAAATATGCCCATCAGAGTGCCCCCTAACATAAAATGTGCCCATCTGAGTGCCCCCTAACATAAAATATGCCCATCAGAGTGCCCACTAACATAAAATGTGCCCATCAGAGTGCCCACTAACATAAAATGTGCCCATCAGAGTGCCCCCTAACATAAAATGTGTCCATCTGAGTGCCCCCTAACATAAAATATGCCCATCAGCGTGTCCCTTATTTTATGTTAAGGGTCACGCTGATGAGCAAATTTTATGCTAAGGGCATATTTTATGTTAGGGGGCACTCTGATGGGCACATTTTATGTTAGGGGGCACTCTGATGGGCATATTTTATGTTAGGGGGCACTCGGATGGGCATATTTTATGTTAAGAGCAACGCTGATGGACACGTTTTGTTTTGCCATTCTTTCTGAGTCATAGCAAAGACTTCAGATTCGGACCTCGGCCCAAAGAAAATTTTAGCAACCGGACCTCCTTGAATTTTAATTCATTACCCCTGATCTAGGTAGTCCTTTTTATTTAAAATAACAAGACCGCCCCCTTTGTCTGCTGGTCTGATGACCACTTCTTTTTTATTTTCTAATTGCTTGATCCCTGATTCTGTCCTTTTGTTTTCTCCCATTGCCAACATTGAACTGTTCAATTTCTTGTTCTACTAAAACTTTAAAAACTTCACTAAAATGAGGATTCCGTACTTTAGGATTAAAAGTGGATTTGTTCCTCAATTGTGTATAGGTAAATTTAGTGTCACATGTTTTAAAATCTTCCTTGTTAAAAACGGAATTTTTGAAAAATCTTACCGTAAAATTCCTTTCTCTGAGTCCTCCGACAGTCGCCGCCCCCTTCCAAGTCCTCACCAATGGGTATTGACCTTTGCTCCGTATTAGTAGCTAGACAACAAGAATGGTTAATACAAAAGCTTTTAGCATAGACACACCCCTAGGGGCTGTCCCCTCAGTCAATACCTCCCTGCACCAGCATTCCCAACTCAGTTTGGTAGCATAGCAGTAAGAGTACACAAAAACCCCAAAAGAGGGGCGGGGGCGGCGACTGTCGGAGGACTCAGAGAAAGGAATTTTACGGTAAGATTTTACAAAAATTCCGTTTTCTCTTACGTCCTCCGACAGTCGCCGCCCCCTTCCAAGTCCTCACCAATGGGACGTCCCAAAGCCGTGTAGACATGAGGGGTGGGAGACGCAACCGTAGAAAGGCAACGCAGTACCCACATCAGAGAAAGGAAGCTTACCACAGTAAGAGAACCAACTGGGCAACAGGAAAACGTGCTCAACAGGAGCAACAACCCAGGAAAACAAGTAACCCTGAGGTAAAACCCCCCAATAACCAAGGGCCCACAAAAACAAGGGTCCCTAAGAAACTGCCGAACTGAGAACTTTACGGCCAAAGGAGGCATCAGCCGATGCCTGAACATCCACCTTATAGAATTTTGAGAAGGTGTGAACGGACGACCAAGTCGCCGCCTTACACACCTGGGCCACAGAAGCCTGATGACGGTAAGCCCAAGACGTACTCAAAGATCTGGTAGAGTGCGCCTTCACAGGGAAGGGGGGAACCTTCCACTTCAAGGCATAGGCTTGCTCAATGATCTGTCTGATCCATTTGGCGATGGGTCGCAGTCGACGCCGCCATGCCCTTCCGAGGTCCCTCAGGAAGGACAAAGAGGGAATCCGACTTGCGAAAAGATTTAGTGGACGACAGGTAAACCCTGATCGCCCGGACAACATCCAAGGAATGCAAGGCAACCTCCTTCGGATGCTTAGGCTTCACGCAGAGCGAAGGCAAGACAATGTCTTCATTTAGGTGAAATTCCGAGATCCTTTTCGGAAGAAAAGATGGGTTAGGTCGCAGGACCACCTTATCCTTGTGGATCACCAGGTAGGGAGAGTTGCAGGACAAAGCCGCCAGCTCCGACACCCTGCGAGCCGAAGTGATCGCCACCAAAAAGGCAACCTTCTTGGACAACAGAGACAACGAGATCTCCCTGATCTTTTCAAAGGGAGCCTGTTGTAACACGGACAGAACTAAGTTCAAGTCCCATGGAGGCAAAGGTTCCCTCCTAGGAGGGGCCAAATGTCGCACCCCCTGAACAAAGGTGCTAACCAATGAATTAGACGCCACAGGGCATTGAAAAAGAACGGCCAGCGCAGAAATCTGACCCTTAATCGTGGCCAACGCCAAATGCTGGTCCACTCCCGTTTGAAGGAAAGCCAACACTCTCGACACCGAGTATGAGCGAGAGGAATACCCCCTGGACTCACACCAAGCAAAATATGCTTTCCAAGTACGGTAGTAAATTTTCCCTGAAGAGGCTTTTCTAGCCTTGATCAAAGTGGGAATGACCTCAGGGGAGAGACCCCTGTGACGAGACCAATCTTGCCCCATTGCATTGGAGGAGCCTGGTTGCCCGCCTGCTGCCTTTGGACTATGGACCAGACTTTAAAAGACTTTGTTCCCCTATGTTTTAGCTGCTACGCTCCAAATTCCTTTAAAGAGGTTGTCACTATGTCTGCAAATTCAATGTGTATTAGCTGCAGATGGAGGGGGGGGATTGTTTCCAGCAGCCCCCTCCTAAAGAATGTCTACTGATTAACTCAGTGCTTTTGTCTAAAATAGGACAGTATGTTAATAGAGTCTGAAACTATTGATAAGCATGTTAATGAGCTCACCTGGCTGTAATTACACAGTCATTGTTCATGTGGTATTCTCAAAGTATATATAAGTGTGTGTTTCTTGCAATAAAAGAGAAGAGAGTTACTCTCGATCAAACCTCACTACAGAGCCTTGTCTCGTACTTGGGGGGGAATTATTGATGTGTTTCATGTATGGCGGATTGGAGTGGTCGATAGCTGTCCGGGTGTTCGGGAGTGGATTATTCTAGACGACTGTAACCCCTTTCATACTTTGGGGTGTCGTAACAATTGGTGGCAAGCGGCGTGATCGTTCCCACAGCCAGAAGGACAGCTACAGGAGACACCATTCCCTGGATTTTACAATTGAGGGCAACGCATGTCCCAGTACAGCGACCCTGACAGCACCAGCATGGAACCAGCAGTGGAGTACAGATATTCTCTGAAAGAATATGACCGTATGATGTGGTTACGGATGAGCTTCTTCGGACCCAATCCACTGGAGAGATCCAAGCGGTTCGCGAAGAACTTAGTATTCGGGACTCTGCTAGACAGGGCAGAGAGAGAGGGCCAGCTGGCACGTTGGGAGGAACTCCAGAGGCAGGTACAGTTAAGGGAAGAGGAGAACCCAGTCTCCATTCCCCAGCGGCAGCCTGATTTATTGGGAATTGGGAGCCCAGTCTCCATTCTCCAGCGGCAGGCTGAGTTACAGGGGGCAGAGACAGTCAGTCCTGTCGCCCAGCAGCAGATTGATTTGTTGGGAATTGGGAGCTCAGTCTCCATCCCACAGCAGCAGAGTGTCCTGCAGGAAACAGAGAGCCCAGTCTCCTTTCCTCAGCAACAGGACACTGTATTGGGAGCAGAGACAGTCGGTCTCCCTCCCCAGGGGCTGGAAGTATATTTGGGAGAGGAGCTTGTTACCCCCTCTCCCCATTGGCAGAGTGATATCCAGGGAATTGGGAGCGCAGTCTCCATCCCTCAGCGGCCGATTGACTTACAGGGGGCAGACACGGTTGGTCCTGTCCCCCAGCGGCAGATTGAGCTATTGGGAATTGGGAGCCCAGTCTCCATCCCACAGCAGCAGCTTAACATACCAGGGGGAGACAGTAAGCCCCCCAACAGTGCAGATGGGACCGTGGTCTCTGCACTCACAGCACAGGGGGTAGGGACAGTCGGTCCTGACCCCCAGCAACAGGGCTGTTTAGCCAAAGGGAAGACAGTCGGTCTTCCGCCACAGCAGCATGGTGGTGTATCTAAAGGGGAGACAGTCGGTCTCCCCCTCCAACAACCCGTCTCCAACCAGGCTACTTCTGTGGTAGCGCTGGCACCAGGGCAGAGTACCGCTGGTCTCTGCCCACTCAGCAACCCACCAAGGCAGTCTGCCAGTCTCCCACACAGCCAAGGTGAGGCACCTGGACATGGACAAAATTCTCCTCTACCCAGGTGTAGTGACCATTTATTGTGGGTGGGCTGTACTGTGTTTTCTGCTTTGTGGGTGGGCTGCTGGACTAACGAGGGCACTGACCGGCAGGAGGTCAGGTACCCTGTTAGTCTTTTTGGAAAGGGGGAGAGATGTGATGAGACCAATCTTGCCCCATTGCATTGGAGGAGCCTGGTTGCCCGCCTGCTGCCTTTGGACTATGGACCAGGCTTTAAAAGACTTTGTTCCCCTATGTTTTAGCTGCTACGCTCCAAATTCCTTTAAAGAGGTTGTCACTATGTCTGCAAATTCAATGTGTATTAGCTGCAGATGGAGGGGGGGGATTGTTTCCAGCAGCCCCCTCCTAAAGAATGTCTACTGATTAACTCAGTGCTTTTGTCTAAAATAGGACAGTATGTTAATAGAGTCTGAAACTATTGATAAGCATGTTAATGAGCTCACCTGGCTGTAATTACACAGTCATTGTTCATGTGGTATTCTCAAAGTATATATAAGTGTGTGTTTCTTGCAATAAAAGAGAAGAGAGTTACTCTCGATCAAACCTCACTACAGAGCCTTGTCTCGTACTTGGGGGGGGAATTATTGATGTGTTTCATGTATGGCGGATTGGAGTGGTCGATAGCTGTCCGGGTGTTCGGGAGTGGATTATTCTAGACGACTGTAACCCCTTTCATACTTTGGGGTGTCGTAACAACCCCTATCCTTCAGGACCTGGCTTTCAACAGCCAGGCCGTTAAAGCCAGCGACTGTAAAGCAGGATGGAATATCGGCCCTTGAGACAGGTGGTCTTCTCGAAGCGGCAGACGCCAGAGCGTCGACTGCCAGATTTACGAGGTCTGCGTACCAAGACCGGCGAGGCCAGTCCGGTGCCACCAGAATCACTGTGTGCGGTTCTGAGGCTAACCTGCGAAGAAGCCTGGACAGTAGTTGAATCGGTGGAAAGGCATACATCAGACGATACTGATGCCAGGGCGCCACTAACGCGTCCGAGGCGTCTGCCCGAGGGTCGCGCGTCCTTCCCACGAACCTTTCCACCTTGTTGTTCAGACGAGACGCGAACAGGTCCACATCTGGGGAACCCCACTTCGCGCACAACATCTGGAAGACATCCGGGTGAAGGGACCATTCTCCCTGGTCCAGGGTCTGAAGACTCAGATAATCCGCCTGCCAGTTCTCCACCCCCGGAATGTGAACTGCCGTTATCGCTGGGACGTGCGTCTCGGCTCAAGACAGAATGTCGGCTACTTCCCGAGCCGCTCGGGCACTCCTGGTGCCCCCTTGGTGGTTGATGTAGGCCACCGCGGTGGCATTGTCCGTCTGAACCCGAACTGGACGGCCCCGAAGCCGGTCCGTCCATCTCAGAAGGCAAAGCTTTATCGCCCTCAATTCCAGAATGTTGTTCGGAAGGGAGGACTCCTCCCCCGACCAAGTTCCCTGGGCGGACAGAACGCCCAGAACACCACCCCAGCCCGACAGACTGGCATCCGTGGTGAGCACCGTCCAAGATAATGGACGAAAAGACTTGCCCCCCGACACCGCCGGGGACTGGAGCCACCACAGAAGATCCCTTCTGGTGTTGTGACTCAACGAAATCTGCAGATCCAGGGATTGCGGCCGCCCGTCCCACTCGGCAAGAATCTCCGCTTGGAGACTCCGCGTGCGAAACTGGGCAAAGGGGATCACCTCGAAGGCCGGGACCATCAAACCTAGACACCTCATGTACGTCCGGAGAGACGATTGTCGGTTGTCCCTGAGGGACCTGACCTCGTCCTGAAGAGTCCGAAGCTTGACTTCCGGTAGGAAAACCTTCGCTTGGACAGAGTCCAGAATCATTCCCAGGTAGGGGAGACGAACCGAAGGACACAGAGTCGACTTCGGAATGTTTATGGTCCAACCGAACTCCTGCAGAGTCCGCATCGTGGTGGACAGGTCGGTCACCAGGCTCTGACTGGCGTTTGACCGTATCAGGATATCGTCCAGATACCCCAAGACAGCAATGCCCTGTGCTCTCAACAGGGCCAGAACCGGCACCAGCACCTTGGTAAAAACCCGCTGAGCCGAAGCGAGACCGAAAGGTAACGCCACAAATTGGTAGTGATCCTCCGCAATGGTGAATCGAAGGTACCTCTGGTGACCCTCGAAAATGGGGATGTGTAGGTACACATCCTTCAGATCGATGGAGGCCATGAATTCCCCCGGACTCAGGGCAGCCACCACTGATCGCAGAGATTCCATGCGGAACTTGCGTACCCGCACAAAGCGGTTCAGAGCTTTCAGGTCCAGAATCGGACGCACTTTGCCCTCCTTTCTGGGCACAGTGAACAGATTGGAGTAAAACCCCCGAAATCTGTCCCGATGAGGCACCGGAACCACCACCCCCTGGGCCCGCAGGTCCCGCACCGCCAGGTGCAGATCCTGCAAGCGCTCCGGAGACAGCTGAAGATTTGAGAGAAAAAATCTGCCCGCCGGCCGAGAGAGAAATTCGATCTTGTAACCAGATCGAACGATTTCCTGAACCCATCTGTCCCGAATGCGGGTCAGCCAAGGTTGTAGGAAACCGCGCAGACGTCCCCCCACCCCAGAAACGGGTGAGGGCGCCCCTTCAGGCGGAAGTGGTATGGGAAGTTGAACCGGACTGGCCGGACTTCTGCTTCCCCGCCCACGGCTTCTTCTGGGAGCCTTGGCCTTTGACGGGCTTGCCCTTGGACTGTGACCGAAAGGCACGAAAGGACCCCTGAGAGGGCCTAGACGAGGAATTCCATTTACCACGGAAGGACTTATGCTTGTGGGACTGGGGCAGGAGAGTACTCTTGCCCCCCGTAACCCCTTTTATCAGAGTATCCAAAGCCTCGCCAAAAAGGCGAGATCCCGCGTAGGAAAATCCGCCAGTGTCTTGCGAGAAGATTGGTCGACCAACCAATTCTTCAGCCAAATCAGACGACGGTTCAGTACCGCCACGCTGGACAGGCGCGCAGCCAAGGGAGCTAAATTCAAGTCCGCATCACACAAGTACATGACACCCTGATGAATCTGGTCCACCATAGCCAACGTGGTAGGTGAAGCAGAATCAGCCACCAAGGTGTGCCTAAGCATCTTTGTCCAATCTGCAACAGCCTGTGCCGCCATAATGGAAGCAAAAATAGGCTTCAGCATAGAACCAGCCACCATATAAGCATGACGGGCAAGAGACTCCATTCTCCTGTCCGTAGGGTCCCGGAAAACCGGGGTATCCTCAGAAGGCACCGCAGTAGCCTTGTTCAAAATGGCCACCGCGTGATCCACCTGAGGCGCCACACACCAACGCTCGTCGGTGGAGGGCGCAAACGGATAAAGCAGTTTAAACTTATTTGGCACAGTAAAGGGCTTCTTTAAATTGCGCCACTGTTCATTAACCGTATGGTGAAATTCAGCAGGACAGGGAAAAACCTGCGCTGATTTGCGAGTCCTCTGCGATCCAAAAGAGGACACCCTAGCAGGAGAAGTAGGCTCATCCTCCAGGTGCAAGGTATCTTTTATGGAAGCAATCAGCTCATTCATGAGTGCAAGCTCTTCAGGCGAGCCAGGGGGAGAAACATCAACCCCCTCCACCTCTGCCTCCCCCTCGGACCCAGAAGGTCCAAAGATGAGTGGGACCCCGAGAAGGGTACGCCAGCCACAGCAGCCACATCGCCCTCTGAATCAGAGGAAACGGACACCCTGGCCCTTTTTGCGGATCGTTCAGCCATCAGCATCTGCACCTGAGACACTAAAGAAGCCACTACAGCGGTCAGATCGGCCCCCTCGGGGGGTGCAGCAGCCCCCTGGTCCCCCACCAGGGCGGGGGGAAACTTGCTATCCTGAGAATCCATGCCCCAGCACAGAAAAGTAATAAAGGTACTGGCCCTTTAATACCACAGCGAGCGCAGCCCACCGCACACTACTGTATGCACCGACCCCGCAGGGGTAGATAACACTGAGCAAGGAATGACAGGACAAGAAGGTAAAAACCTGGAGAGAGCACAACAGACTGCTGCCACCGATCGCTGTTCCCAGAGAAAGAGGAAGCGATGCAATGCTGGCTGACTGATATAGCCTATGAAGGCTCCGGCAAAATGGCCGCTCGGCTGGGGGGGGGGAAGGCTACAGGAAAATGGCGCCGACATGTGCTCGGACGAGCACCGCCTGCTAAAATGGCGGCGAATGGCGCCAAAACACGGCGCTGCACAGGGACAGGGCCGGTCACAGCATTCAGGCAAAGAAAATGGCGGATCGCCGCAGCGACCGCCGCACACACACGTCTGCACACAAAACTGAACCCAGAGCATAATCCACAGCAGATCAGGATGGCCCCCCCTCGCAGCCCACAGGCAGTGCAGCCACACAGGGATCTGACAGGGAGCCCGCAGTTACACAGACATGGGGGGTACTACACAGCCACAGACTGACACCCACACAGAAGGTCCCCACACAGAAGGTGCTTACCGTACCAGATGGCGTGGGGAGCCGTCTCCAGCGGCAAACCGCTATCAAGGCAGACAGGGAGTGCCGCAGCCAGGATGCTTGTGGACCGCAGCCAGAGACAGCAGCATGGCGTCCAGTGAGGTTGCCACCTCACAGGCAGCATCCCTGCAGCGAACAGGGATGGGTCGTTCAATGTGTCAGGGCAAACCTAAGCTGAACGCTTGATGGCAGGCTGGGGATCCATCTGGCTCTCAGCCCTGGGATCCAGGTCGGCCAGTCCGAGACCCAGCTCCGCATGACGATTCTACATTTGAAGATCCCTAAACTAAGGCTGACAAAACAACAGCTAGTAAAGAAAAGAGAAAAAACACTTGAAATAAAATCAAATAAAGGGTAGAAGGCTGAGACTGAGCCCCAGCACAGGAAAGCCAGCTACTCCTAAGCTAGGCAAGATCAAACTGAGTTGGGAATGCTGGTGCAGGGAGGTATTGACTGAGGGGACAGCCCCTAGGGGTGTGTCTATGCTAAAAGCTTTTGTATTAACAATTCTTGTTGCCTAGCTACTCCTACGGAGCAAAGGTCAATACCCATTGGTGAGGACTTGGAGGGGGGCGGCGACTGTCGGAGGACGTAAGAGAAATAATGTTTTTTGATGTTGATTTTTCTTAAGAACTTTTGTAGGTCTATATACACCTCAAACTTGTTGATGTTTTTATTCGGGGCAAATTTTAATCCCAGCTCCAAGACCTTTAGTTCTTCTTCATTGAATGTAGCATTGCTAAGGTTGAAAATGCCTTGGCCTACTGGTCTCTGTCTTTTTCTTCCCCTGGCCTCCTCGGCATCCTCTTGGTCTGTGTTTCTTCTTTCTGGTTCTTGACTCTGGACTGGGGTGTGTTGCCATGGGGTCCAAGACTCTTCTCTTTGGGGCTGGTTGTTGCCTTGGGTTCCTCCTCTCCCCCGATATTGGTTGTTTCCTCTCCCTCTCCCCGGGGGTCCTCCATACCCTCTCTTGGGAAAACCCCCCCTTGGTTGATTGTAGTTCCATGGGGGCTGATCGTTCTGGTAATAGTGTTGCTGGCCATTGGGTTGCCAGTAACTCTGATAGTACTGATTGTTGTATTGGTCATTTTGTTGCCAATGGGGTTTTCCTCTTCCCCTTCCTCTGCCCCGTCCCCTTCCTTTATTTTGCTGGGGGTGAGGATTCCCAACATTATTTCCATAGTAGGGGGGTGGCACTTCCTCCCTTAGTGGTGTAAACCGATTTTGTACCGGGATTCTGTAGTAGGGAGTGCTAGGAAGTCTTTCCCTAGGTTTTGGTGTGGGGTTATATGGAGTGTTGGGTCCATATCTCCCAGGGTGAGGGGTCAGGTAGATAACCTTGTAGATAACCTTTTCTGTGTATTATTCACTGATATTTTCAAAGAAAATCAAATAAAAGATTAGGAAGGCTGAGACTGAAGCCCCAGCACAGGGAAGCCTGACTACTCCTGACGCTAGGCAGATTAAAACTGAGTTGGGAGTGGTTATGCAGGGGGGTATTGACCAGATGGGACAGCCCCCATGGGTGTGTATATGCTAATGCCTTTTGACTAAGTCTATATGCCTAGCTACTCCTGCGGAGCGGAAGTCAATACCCAACAGTGATGACTTAGAGGGGTGGCGACTGTCGGAGGACGTAAGAGAAAACCACTTTATATGCCAGGACCAGAGATCCCAGCAAGGAACGAGGTCCTTACTGCTGACTAGGCAGATTAAAAACGGACATCCTATGCAGGAAGAGAGAGGGTATACCCCCAGGGGCTGCCCATAGGTTTAGACAGAAATTTATTGCCTAGTGTCCTACTCCTGTAGGGGGCGGTATTACCCTACTGATATGCATCAGAGGACTGCGTCCATCAATGAACGATAGAGAAAAATGGATTTTTGTAAAATCTTACTGTAAAATCCTTTTCTCTTAAGCTCATTGACAGATGTAGTCCTCCTTGATTAATATCAACTCGGGTTATACTGCCCTCTACAGGAGTAGGACTAGACAGGAAAGAAAATGTTCTGGCCACACCCTAGGGGCAGTCCCAGAGGGTATATCCTCTCACTTCCTGCTACAGCAAATCAGTTATGTCACAAAGCAGTGTTTAGAGAATTTAACCCAACCCAACTCAAAAACAGAGGGCGGGTACTACGTCTGTCAATGAGCTTAAGAGAAAAGGATTTTACGGTAAGATTTTACAAAAATCCATTTTTCTCTGTCGCTCATTGACAGACGTAGTCCTCCTTGATTAATATCAACTCGGGACGTCCCAAAGCAGTGCCACAAATCAGGGGTGGGAAAATGGAAATCAAAATCCAATCTAGAAGGCCCAACCGGTGCCAACTAGTAGTTTAAAAGGCTCATCAAACAAAAGATGAGACTCAACAGAAATTCCAACGGAAAAAAACCCTCGAGGTAGACCACCGGTCTCCTCAAATTGTGGTCTGCAAAACCTTGCGGCCAAACCAATGCCATCACATGAACTTTATAAAATTTTGTAAAGGTATGCACCGACTATCAGGTAGCCGCCTTGCACACCTGGACCACTGACGCCTGATGGCGGTAGGCCCAGGAAGTACTAAGCGCTCGAGTGGAGTGCGCCTTAACAAGGAACGGAGGATTCAGACCCTAAATAGAATAAGCCTGTACCACCGTCTGTCTAATCCATCTGGAGATAGTCGCGGCAGATGCAGGCAACCCCTTTCTGGGGCCATCCGTGATCACAAAAAGTGAATCCGTCTTACGGAACGATTCCGTAGTCTTCAGGTATACCCTGATTGCCCGCACCACATCCAAGGAATGCAACGCACATTCCCGAGGATGACTGGGCTTAGGACACAAGGAAGGTAGCACAATATCTTCATTCAGATGAAAGTCTGAAAACCACCTTAGGAAAAAAAGATGGCTTCGGATGAAGAACTACCTTCTCCCTGTGAATCCCCAGATATGGGGAATGACACAATAATGCAGCCAGTTCTGACACCCTGCGTGCAGAAGTGATAGCCACCAAGAAGGCCACCTTCTGGGATAATGTAAGCAAGGGAATCTCCCTGATATTTTCAAAGGGAGGTTTCTGAAGAACCGACAACACCAAATTAAGATCCCAGGGTGGTAAGGGCGCGCGCACTGGCGAAGCCAAGTGCTGCACCTCCTGGATGAAATTCCGCACCAAGGAATGAGTAGCCAGAGGCTTCTGGAAGAAGATTGCTAACGCTGAAACCTGACCCTTGATAGTGCTCAAGGATAGTTTCTGCTCAACCCCCTTTTGCAGAAAAAACCAAGATTCAGGTCGCCGAATAGGTACGTGGGGGAAAACTCCTACGATTCACACCACGCAATGTAAGCCTTCCATGTGCGATAATAGACTTTGCTGGAAGTCGCTTTTCTTGCTTTAATTAGAGTAGGAATAACTGAAGCTGACAATTCCTTGTCCTTCAGTACCTGGGTCTCAATGGCCAGGCCGTTAAAGCCAGCGACTGTAAAGCACGATGGAAGATCGGTCCTTGAGACCGCAGATCCTCCCTGAGAAGAAGTCTCCAAGGAGCGTCCGCGACTAGTCTTGCCCAAGTCCGCGTACCCGGCTTGACGAGGCTAGCCCGGAATTGCGGGGATAACTGGAGTTCCCTCCACCTCTATCCTGCGGAGAAATCTCAGCAGTAACTTGAGAAGGGGGAAGACATACAGTAGCTGATACTTCCCCTATGGGGCGCTCAGCGCGTCTGCTGCGTCCGCTAGAGGATCGCGCGCGCGAGCTCTGTTGAGCCATCCTGCCAACAGATCCATCTCCGGGGTGCCCCAATGAAGGGACAGCTGGTGAAATACCTCTGGATGAAGAGACTATTCCTCTTGATCCAGAATCTGACGGCTGAAATAATCTGCCTGTCCACCCCCGTGATAAATATCGCGGAGAGAACTTGAACAACTGTTCCCCCAATAGGAATGTTGGCCACTACTATGGCCGCCAGGGCACTCTTGGTGCCCTCTGGTGATCGACATAAGTCATGACCGAGGCATAGTCCGATTGGATCCGAACCGGGCTGCCCTGGAGCTGCTCGGTCCAGTAAATCAGACAAAGTCTGATCGCTCTCAGTTCCAACACATTTATCGGTGACTTGGAATTTATCAGAAGAAATGACTTCCCCTGGCTGAGCATCGGAGACCGAAGCCACCAGACCAGAGCCTCCCTGGTCCGCTCGCTCAATCGGATCCGATTGTCCAGGGAATCGGAAATTCCGATTCCATATGAGAAGAATCTCCTCTTTGGAGAATTCGGGTATGAGACTGGGCAAACGGTACTGCCTCTAAAGAGGCGACCATCAATCCCAGCCAGTTGACGGACAGCAACATCCGAATCATTGACTGAATCTTCTGGACTTTCTCCGCATGGAGAAACACTCTTGCCAAGGATGTATCCAAAATTAGGCCCAGATAGTTCAGTCTCCTGGTGGGAACCAGGGATGATCTTTGGGAAAAGCAACGAAAACGCTGATGTCCTGCGAAGATGGGGATATGAAGATAGGCACCCTAAATGTCTATGGACGCCAGGAAATCCCCCTGATGCAGGGAGGCCACCACTGTATGGATGGACTCCATCTCTTCCAAGACCAGAATTGGACGCACCTAGCCCTTTTTCCTGGGCATTGTGAACAGGTTCGACTAGAACTCCTCCAAGGAATGGGAACTACCACTGCTTGTTGCATCAAGCTGTCCCCCGCAAAGCTTTTTAAGCGACCCGGGGATTTCGAATATTGGAAGGGAAGAATCGCACCGGTGGAAGTGATCGAAACTCGATCTTGTATCCCGACCATATGACCTTGCGAACCCCTTTATCCGGGATTCTGTAAAGCCCTGGATCCAGAAACCGGTGAAGACGTCCCCCCACCCTAGAGATGGGTGGGGTCCATTCTGTCAATCCAACAGGATAACAGTGGCTTTATTTAGTCTGGAAATCGGTGAGTCCACTATTGGTGGTACCGTCCATTTTTGTAATGAGGGATTCCTCAAAATGATAGCGCCTAGCAATGCGTTTGGAAATAGCAGGGGCTCGTTTACGGACAACCCCATTTGAGAAAGGGAAACCCTTCATCATTTTGGTAGGTTTGCTAGTACCAAAGAAGGAATATGAGTCTCCGCTACCTCTGCCCGTGTAACCTCAAGATTTAAGGTTTCCCGGACAGACACAACTAGTGCTTCCACCAACGCTTCTTGTGCTATGGTGGAGGCAGACGCGTCCTCCTCACTGTCTGAGGAGACCGTACCTGAGACAACAACCCCAGAAAAGGGGCTGCAATGACCAGCTCAGAATCCGTATCTGAAGTATCAGATGACATAGGGGTAGGTGGGGGTCGCTCTTCTTGACCCCCGTCCCTGACAGGATACCTCCACCCGGGATACCAAAGACTCCAAAACTGCTGATAATGCATCATCACAAATGAGGTACTGGAGGGTCCTGCGGCCACCCCGAGGGGATCAGGTGGGGATACATGTGTGGCAGGGTTCATGTAACAAGACACTTGCCAGCAAACACAAAAAAATTAATTGCACGAAAAAAAACTTTTTTTTTTTTTTTAGTCCCCCAGCGCAATAGCGCCCCGCAGTCTACCTGCTTGGACCCCTCAGAAAGAGAGAGAGAGACCCCAAGCTCACCTGATGCACAGACGTTTCTTATCAACTTGCTTCCAGCACTGTCTGTTACAGACAGGAAGTCTTTGGCTTGCTTTCCCTGGGCCAAGGAGGCGGCACCGCCCCTTTACACGCCTTCCGGCGCCTCCCCCTAGCTCCTCGAGGTGTTTGGTCACCTCAAACATGGCCGCCCCCATGCTGGAGACACGAGGCTACGCCATTATGGCGGCCTCGTGCGATCTGCAAAACAATGGCGGCGGCCTGTGTAGGATAGCGGCGGCTAGCAGCGGCCTGCGGGAAGTATGTTTTCGGCCTGGTGGCCTGCGGGAGTGCCTCGGCCCCACAAACTTCACCCTGAATGGTGATAAGCCTGGCCGGCGGTATGGGAGCCCTGGCGGGCCGCATGCGTTCCGTGGGCCGTCGGGAGGCTGTGCAGCCCGTGGAAGTGACCGGTTGCTAGAGGAATGGCGATCTGGACTGCAGTAACTCAGGCATAGGAATCGGCCTGTGTACACACTCTGACAGGCAGGATACCTTCTACTTCAATAGTAATGCCCTTTTGTACTGCCACTGACTTCAGTCACCCTTACAGTCTTACAATGACCTTAGATTGTCAACTCCCAAACCAAGCCTCCTGGTTACTATTCACAAACAATCACACTCAAATTGGGGGATCTGTGACCTGTTATAAGATAGAGGGGAGACCCATCCTACCATCCCAGAGAGGGGCCCGCGTCCACCACAAACCCGACAGGGGGAGAGGGGGAACATTCTACTCACCATACCAGAACCAGGCGGGCGCCAACTCCTGACAGAACCCCTCTCCACCGGGGTGGGGGGGCTGTCGACCAATACGGCCTCCGTGACTCTGTTGGTCATTGGCGTCCAGGCGAGACGTTTAACTCGCAGGGTCAGTCCCCGTCCAGTGGGACTATGTCGCGGCCGACCCAGCGCGGAGCTATGGCCTGCACGCGCTCGTAGGCTGAACTGGGGTGACCACTGGATCTCAACATCCAGCCCGTAGCCCAGTTCCAGCTTTCTTGCTTGAAGATCTCACAGGAACACTGGAGAAAAAAGCTGTCTAAAAAAAAAATCTAAGAAAAAAATCCTGCCAGGACTGAAGATCCTAGCAAGGCATCTAGGTCCTTACTCCTAACTAGACAGAAAAAAAAATGATTTGCTGTAGCAGGAAGTGAGAGGATATACCCTCTGGGACTGCCCCTAGGGTGTGGCCAGAACGTTTTCTTTCCTGTCTAGTCCTACTCCTGTAGAGGGCAGTATAACCCGAGTTGATATTAATCAAGGAGGACTACGTCTGTCAATGAGCGACAGAGAAACTATTTTTTAGAAATAGAACACAGAAAATTGTCATGTGCATATGTATTCACCCCCTTTGTTATGAAGCCCATTAAAAGCTCTGGTGCAACCAATTACCTTCAGAAGTCACATAATTAGTGAAATGATGTCCACCTGTGTGCAATCTAAGTGTCACATGATCTGTGATTAAACATACATACACTTTATTTAAAAGGCCCCAGAGGCTGCAAAACCTAAGCAAGAGGCACCACTATCCAAACACTGCCATGAAGACCAAGGAACCCACCAAACAAGTAAAGGACAATGTTTTTGAGAAGTACAAATCAGGGTTAGGTTATAAAAAAAATATCCAAATATTTGATGATCCCCAGGAGCACCATCAAATCTATCATAACCAAATGGAAAGAACATGGCACAACAGCAAACCTGCCAAGAGACGGCCGCCCACCAAAACTCATGGACCGGGCAAGGAGGGCATTAATCAGAGAGGCAGCACAGAAACCTAAGGTAACCCTGGAGGAGCTGCAGAGTTCCACAGCAGAGACTGGAGTATCTGTACATAGGACGACAATAAGCCATACGCTCCATAGAGTTGGGCTTTCCCCCAGCACAGGGAAGCCCAGAGTAGCTAGAAGAAAGCCATTACTTTCAGCAAAAAACAAAATGGCACTTTTTGAGTTTGCGAAGAGGCATGTGGGAGACTCTCAAAATGTATGGAGGAAGGTGCTCTGGTCTGAGGAGACTAAAATTAGACTTTTCTGCCGTCAAAGAAAACGCCATCTCTGTCGCAAACCGAACACATCACCCAAAGAACACCATTGTACGGCACTGTATATACACCATGGTTTGTAGACACTAACTTTCACTCAAAACAATATACACTTTTTTTTATTATCAAAGACATGTAGCAGAATAAATTTTGGGCTAAATTAATGACCAAATTTGATTTTATTGAATATTTTTTATAACCGAAAGTACAAAGAATTATTTTATTTTTTCTTCAAAAATGTCAACTTATTTGTTTAACTCAGTGGTAATCAAATACCACCAAAAGAAAGCTCCATTTGTGTAAAAACGATATTAATGTAATTTGGGTAAAGTGCTGCACGACCGGACGATTGTCACTTAAAATAGCGCAGTGCTGAATAGCAAAAACTTACCGTTCGTGTACTGGCAACGGCCTTTCTCTTAATCCTTCCAGGACGGCCTACATATGAGAGATTGTGGCTCCGCCTTACAGGAAACACAACTAATTTGCAGCTGTTAAAAAGGTCCCACCCATTCTTGAGCTTCAGTAATAGAAAAGTACCTTTCCAACCGAACCTTCAAGGGACATAGTTATCCAATAACATACAGTTACACATATATACATATCTATATATACATTTTTAACTCACCACCATCTTTGGGCGGGAAGTAGGCTGGCCGTCCTGGAAGGATTAAGAGAAAGGCCGTTACCAGTACACTAACGGTAAGTTTTCTCCTTTCACCCTTCTAGGACGGCCTACATATGAGAGGATAATAAAGGAATCCATACTGGCCTACCTTAGGGCGGGACCACTGCCTGTAAAACCTTTCTGCCAAAGGCAAGGTCTTGTTGCGACAGTACTTCCACACGATAGTGCTTTAGGAAGGTATCTTGGCTGGACCAGGTGGCTGCATGGCGGATCTGCTCCCAGGATGCTCCGGCTCTCTCGGCCCAGGAAGTTGCCATGCCCCTTGTGGAATGTGCCTTTAGATTTGCTGGTGTGGGGATACCTGACACCTTATATGACATGCTAATGGCTTGCTTAATCCACCTAGAGATCGAGGGCTTTGAAGTTTGTAATCCCCTTCTTGGTCCAGAATGTAGAACTAACAGGTGGCTAGACCTCCTAAACCCTTTGGTTCTTTCCAAATATGCAAGAAGACACCTTACATCTAAGCCAGGGGTGGGGAACCTTTTTTCTGCCAAGGGCCATTTGGGTATTTATAGAATCATTCGGGGGCCGTACAAAATTATCAACTTAAAAATGTGCCTGTTAAATTTGGTCAAAAATCCAATTAACTCACCCCTAATGTGATGGCTGCAACTGCTTCTGTTTGGTGAGGTGTGTGATGTTAGCTGGTCTTGATGATGTTGCTACTCGCAACTGGTTTTCCAGGTTTGCGTCGGTCAGTCTGGAGCGCAGTCGACTTTGTGGTGGTAAGTTTTGAAAAGAACTGCTGGTGGGTAATGCTGGTGGCTATAGCTGGCTGGTACTGCTGGTAGGTACAGCTGGCTGGTACTGCTGGCTTGTACTGTGCTGTGGGTACTGCTGGCTGGTACTGCTGGCTTGTACTGTGCTGTGAGTACTGCTGGCTGGTACTGCTGGCTCAGGCTGGTACTGCTGGCTTGTACTGTGCTGTGGGTACTGCTGGCTCAGGCTGGTACTGCTGGCTTGTACTGTGGGAACTGCTGGCTCAGGTTGGTACTGCTGTGGGTATTGCTTATTCAGGCTGGTACTGTGTTGTAGGTACTGCCTTGGGTACTGCTGGCTGGTACTTCTGGCTAAGGCTGGTACTGCTGGCTGGTACTGCTGGCTGGTACTGCTGTGGGTACAGCTGGCTGGTACTGTGCTGTAGGTACTGCTGGCTGGTACTGTTGTGGGTACTGCTGACTCTGGCTGGTACTGCTGTGGGTACTACTGGCTCTGGCTGGTTCTGCCTGGTACTGCTGGCTCTGGCTGGTACTGCTGTGAGTACTGCTGGCTCTGGCTGGTACTGCTGTGAGTACTGCTGGCTCTGGCTGGTACTGCTGGCTCTGGCTGGTACTGCTGTGTGTGCTGCTGGCGGGAAGTGGCAATGTTTCCTGTATTGGTCACAGGCGGAGGGCATTTGATATCACTCCACCTGTGACTCACTCAGTCAGAACGGAGCCAGAACTATACAGGAAGCATTGGCTCCATTCTGACAGATCAGCTGAGAGACACAGACTCAGCTGCATGGGGGGCCGGACCAAATGACTTTGAGGGCCGCATACGGCCCCCCGGACGTAGGTTCCCCCCCCCCCCCCGATCTAAGCAATGAAATTTTTGTTCCTTTGCACATTTAGGTTTTTCACAGAAAGATGGCAGAACCATTTCTTGATTCCTGTGAAAGGAAGACACTACCTTGGGTAGGTACAGTGGGTCTGGTCTAAGAATCACTCTGTCTTGGAGAATTTGAATAAAGGGTTCTTTTATGGATAAACTTTGTAAATCTCCCACTCTTCTGGCTGTGGTGATTGCCAACAGAAAAAAGTTAACTTAATTGACAAAATGTTTAAACTAATTTTGTTCAAAGGCTTCACTAGATAATGTCTCTAGTACTACTAGCGTTAAGTTCCAAACTGGAACATTAGTTCTGTTAATTGGAGATGCTCTTCCCCGAGCTAACAGAAACCTCTTAATTAAAGGCTCTTTGGCCAGACTATTGTCTAAAAAAACAAAGTGCCGCCCCCTTATCTACCCCATCCTGTAACTGCCACCCCCTTATCTACCCCATCCTGTACAAATTCCAGGATCATTGGGATTGAGGCAGAGGAATTTTTCTTCCGACTCTGCCAAGTACATAATGTTTTCCAGATTTTGGAATAAATTTTCCTAGTCACTGGCTTTCTACTTAAAAGGAGGGTATCAATGACTCTGTCTGAACAACCTTTCTCCTTCAGGATTTGGCGCTCACTACCCAGGCTGTTAACTGAAAAAACTGCGGTCTGGGATCAGAGGCCCTTGTAGTAACAGATCTAGAACCTCTGGTAGTTTCCAAGGAGCTGTCACTGATAGGGATACCAAGGTTGCGAACCACGTTCTCTTTGGCCACTCAGGTGTCACCAGGATGAGGCGTAGTTGCGGTCATCCGCTGAGTCTCTACAGAACTCTCGAAATCAGATTTTGTGGGGGAAAGGCATAGGCTAGCCTGAAAGGCCAAGGCTGTGCAAGAGCATCCAGGCCCAGCATAACCATCTGCCTTGTCAGAGAAAAGAACTGTCCTACTTTTCAGTTCTGCCAAGTGGCAAACATGTCCACTTCTGGCTGACCATATTTTTGGACTAGTAGTTGAAAAATTCTGGGGTTCAGTTCCAATTCTGTCTGTTTGATGGAATGACGACTGAGGAAGTCCGCTTCCCAGTTGTCCTTTCCTTTTATGTACATGGCTGAAAGGGAAATCACTCTCTTTTCTGCCCAGAGTCTCTTGAGCTAATCTTAGCAGGGTGCCTGATCTGGTCCCCCCTTGATGATTCAAGTAAGCTACTGCTGTAGCATTGTCTGAATGGACTTGGACTTCTTTCCCTAGAATGTCCTTCTCGAAGGCTCAAGGCCTTTCCCACTGCTTTCAGTTCTCTGTAGTTGGATGAGGCTTGACTCAGCTGTATATCCCAGGTGCCTGGGTCCGAGCTCCTTCTAGGTGAGCTCCCCACCCTTCGGAACTTGCGTCCGTGGTAATCCTTACGGGTAGCTCTTGACCCCAGAGTCGCCCCTCCTTCAGGTTTTGGGGAACTGTCCACCATTTTAGTGATAATATTACTTGAGGGGACAGTGTAATCTTTTCTTTTCGTCTATGGACTCCTGTCTCTTGTTACAAGAGATCAGGTGAAAAAATTTGAGGTCTCGTGAGTGCAATTGGGCCCACTCTACAGCTGGAATACATGCTGTCATTAGCCCTAAAACTCTCATGATCTGTCTCCTGAAACACCAAGGATGACAGCAGATATCCTTTACCGCTGAGACCACCTTTTCTCCTGGGAGAAAAAGTTTCTTGAGTCCGGAATCTATCTTGTACCCCAGATAGAGTTGGACCTGCGTTGGCTGTATTTAAGATTTCTTCATATTTAGCAGCCATCCTACTATTTGTAGGACCGACATCACCTTTTGGGTGTCTGCCATGGCCTGTCTTTCTTAACTTGCAAAGATCAACATATCGTCCAGATACGGGATCAAATTAAGGCCTTGCAGATGAAGATGGCCTACTACCTCTGCCAAGATCTTTGTAAAGATCCTTGGACTTG
The DNA here is from genome assembly GCF_965119305.1 of Pelophylax lessonae. Lineage (NCBI taxonomy): Eukaryota > Metazoa > Chordata > Amphibia > Anura > Ranidae > Pelophylax > Pelophylax lessonae. Next base: position 630,040,799 of record NC_138768.1, on the reverse strand, counting down.
CTGCCAAGCCAAAAGGGAAGAGCTCTGAACTGCCAATGTGCAGTTCCTTCTTCCGTCACAATAGCGAATCTGAGAAATGCTTGATGTTCCGGATAAATTGGAACATGTAGGTAAGCATCCCTTAAATTCAATGTGGTCATAAAGACGTTCTGGCACAGATTTTTTTCTGACCGCATAAATATTCTCCATGGAGAACTTCTTGTATATCAGAAATTTGTTTAATTTTTTGAGGTTTATGACTAGCCAGAATTTTCCTGAGGGTTTTGGCAGCACAAATATGTGGGAGTAAAAGCCTTGGAATACCTGACCTGTTGGTACAGGTGAAATCACCCTCTGTTCTGTTAGTTCCCGAATACCTTCCATCAGTGCCCTTCTCTTTTGTTCTACTTTTGAGGGATAAGTCACTGTTATTTCTGACACCGGCTGAGAGGCAAACTCCAGTCGGTAACCTTCCCGAATTATCTGGACCACCTCTCCTGGCAGGACCACCTCTCCTGGCCTGTCCCCTGAAAGGCCTTTTTTGATTTTTGTCCTGGAAGTTCCGAAAGGAATACCTTCCCATTTTGTCCTTTTTCTTAATGGGGAATTTTTTCCCCTTCTCTGCGGATCTGGACAAGGCATCATCTAGTCCTGAACCAAACAGAAATGAACCCTCAAAGGGTAATGCGCCGAGTCTTACTTTGGAAGCTTTATCACCTTCTAATGCTTTGACCCAAACTGCCCTTCTAGCAGAATTCACTAGCGCTAGATGCTACTATTGACTCCACTGCTGAGTCTGCTAGGTAGGATACTGCTTTTTCAATCTTTTTCAGGTCTTGTGATCCCTCCATCGCAGGGACATGATTAGACAATTCCTTGATCCAGAAGTCTGCATTTCTGGACATACAGGTATTAGCTAGAGCTGTAGTCATATTATAAGCGTTAGAGGTCCAAGCCTTTTTCAATAAGGATTAGATCCTGCGATCCATAGGATCCTTAATATGACCAACATTTTCAAAGGACAAATCTGTCCCTCTTGATAGCTGAGCCAGAGGAGCGTCCAGTTTTGGACTTTGTAAATACCTCTAATTCCTGTTCCTCAAAGGGATACCTTCTTTTCCAGCTATTTGGTCTGGCTAAGGCATGCATAGGGAATTTCCATTCTTGGTGTATCATGTGTTTTAACGACTTGTGAATGGGAATTTTTCTGTACTGGGCTGTTTCCAAGCCCTTGTACACTTTGTCTTTACTGGAAGACTCCCTTACTGGGGTAGGGATACCTTCAGTGGCATGTACCACCTTAAGGAGGCCCTCCATACATTCCAACGGAAAGAGGCTTTTGTTTCTTCTGAACTTATCCCTTTCCTCCTTACTGTCACTTTGAGTCCTTATCCGAACAGGATGGACCTCCCATGTAACTAGTGCCTTCCCCTGGATCCTCCTTTTCCCTGACTTGTGATGAGGGAATGGTTTGTGATCCTGACCAGAGAGATGAGGGTCCTCTTGACCACCCACTATCCTGAGAGGACAAGCTATCCTTGGATACTTCCTCTGTCTGTGCTGGGGTTTGCGGGATAGCTGCTGTAGTCCTGAATGACTGAATAGTAGCTAACATTTCCTCTTGCATTGATTTGAGAAAATCCTTCATTAGAATTGATGCTTCTTGCCCTGCTAACTTATTAATACAAGTATGGCTTTAGGGCTTTAAGTAAGACTTAGACAATCTAACCCCACAATTTCCACATTTTCTAGACAGGCTAGTGTTGGTGTTAGAAGGGGGTTTGGCAGGGGCCTCCTGTGCCGGTGGCAGAACTGTGTATAAACACAAGAAGACAAAAGAGACACAGTAATGTGAAACAATAGACATTCTCTAGTCTACCACTGCGGCTACTTAGATCAGGAAATGACAAGGCATGCCTGTCTTCCAATAGACAGCAGTCGGCCCGCCACCGGTGTAGTCACTTACCCGGTCCTGTCGCCACCTGCACTGCCGCTTTTTCCTCTGTGGGAAGTGCGGACATCCGTGTCTCTTTTTGGGGCAATTTCAGCCCTTTCGTAGCCGGAGACTCTGCCATGAATTCACATGGACCCGGCGTCGTCTCCACGCTGCGCCTCTTCCGGGTATCACTCGCTCCGCCTCTTCCGCCGAAACTTCCGGTCTCCACAGCGAGGCTTGAGGCGCGCTCCTTGGCAGGAAATTCGAAAATCCTTACCGCCTAAAGGAGCCAATGGAGGAGACTTTTCCTGCAGAGACAACAGGACTTCAGGTATAGAGGGACCTTCACTGTAAGGTAAACCGACTACCTGGCATGTTGGCGACCTGAAAGTTCCTGTTTCCAGGATGCAGATAGGGAGGAACCTGCCATTAGGCCATCCATAGCTGCCTTCCAGGGGTACCTATCAGACAGTCCTTTGCCTTCAGGTCAGAAAAAAAACAAACGTTCCGATGTGAGGTTGGAAACACAAATGAACTGAAGCTCAAGGATGGGTGGGACCTTTTTAACAGCTGCAAATTAGTTGTGTTTCCTGTGAGGCGGAGCCACAATCTCTCATATGTAGGCCGTCTTGGAAGGGTGAAAGGAGAAAATGCTCTGGTCATGAAGGGGGTAAATCCTTCCGGAGCTTAAATCATTACAAAGACCGGCTCACCTTTCATTTCAACAACAATTATCCATAAGATTATATGTGCATTTATCGTATTTCAGGCATGTTTAACTGTAAAAGACTATGTTGTATAGACATCCAAAAGCCCCTACACTGCTGCTGGATGCCACCATCTTGGATGATATTTTAGCAGCCCCAGCAGACCTAAAGTGTCATTAAACCCACATCATCATTAATTGTCAGTACATGCTTTTCACACTCAGTCACTATGGGATGTTTTATGATTTTGTAAAAAAAAAAAAAAAAAAAAACTGGTAGATCCTTCTGTTCACTGCTCCTCCCTCCTTGTCTGTCTCCCTGCTGTAGCTGAGGTTGTGTATACCAGCCACATCTGTTGAGCATGCTCCAGTTTCAGTTCCTTCTAAAATATTCACTTTCTCTATATTCTAATTAGCTGACATGACTTTAGTGTTCCATATGTGGGCATTAGGGATGCAAAGAAATGAAATTCTTGGCCGAAGCCGAATAATAATGAAATGCTTGGCCGAAGGCCGAATATCGAACGCGGTGTTTCGCATTTTTTCCATTTATTTTGCCAATTTTTTGTCCTCTCTCTTGTCCTCTCGTGTCTCTCTCGCTTGTCCTCTCGTGTCTCTCTCGCTTGTCCTCTCGTGTCTCTCTCGCTTGTCCTCTCACTCTCTCTCTCTTGTCCTCTCATGTCTCTCTCTCTCTCTTGTCCTCTCATGTCTCTCTCTCTCTCTTGTCCTCTCATGTCTCTCTCTCTCTTGTCCTCTCATGTCTCTCTCTCGCTCGTCCTCTCATGTCTCTCTCTCTTGTCCTCTCTCTCTCTCTTGTCCGCTCTCTCTTGTCCTCTGTCTCTCTCTCTTGTCCTCTCGTGTCTCTGTCCTCTCATGTCTCTCCTTACCTCCCTCCCATCTGCAGAGTCGATGTTTGCTGTATGGTTCCTGTGCTCTGTCACAGGCGGAGGCGGAGTACATTTGGTATCACTCCGCCTGTGACAGAAGCCGGCGCTAAGCGGCTATACAGGAAGCATCCGCTCTGCTTCCTGTAGTGCCTCCGGCTATGTTTACAGTGATGCTCGGGAATGGCGGGTCGCCGGTCGGGTGAACAAACGTCATTGTTCAGCACAAATTTATTCGGCCTTTTTACTTATTCGGAAAGTGCTTTTTTTGCTATTTTAGGCCGAATAATTTCGGTTGCCGAACATTCGGTGCATCCCTAGTGGGCATATACATTCTGAATAAATGACAGCCGACTCCCTCTCTTCTCCTCCATGCCCACTAAAAAGCTCCACACTATGGGGGGCAAAGTATTACATGCTGATTGATGGAGGCTTCACCCCCCTGTAAGTCTAGGCACTTTTAAGCATAAACAATAGACACAGGCAGAAGGGGTGTGAAATAGGCTGTGATTGGAAGAACCTCCCCCTAGATAGCCCACACAATGTTTTTGTACAAAAATAATAAAGATTTAGATTAAATACACATTTGTATGATTTAAAACTTTTATTATGTTTTTTTCCTCTGTGACGTTTCCCTGCTGACTGGCTGGGAAAAAGCTGAGTCATGCAACAGCTGTCGATATGACTATGAAAACAGGGTACTTGGATTTTTTTTTTGCAGTTTTAAAATAAATACAGTGCCACTATCGATATACAGAACATAAAAAGGAGAAACAATTGTAAATAAAACAGTGTGTGTTAGGGATGCACCGAATATTCGGCGGCCGAACATTATTCGGCCGAAAATAGAAAAAATAGCACTTTCGGTGTTCGGCCGAATAAGTCAAAAGGCCGAATAATTTTGTGCCGAACAATAGGGCTGAACGATAGTCGATATGATATCGACTATCGTTCTGTGGCCGTAGGCGATATTCATATCGCCGAGGTCACGATATTTACAGGGGGAAGGGACTCGGAGGAGGACAGGAGGACTCACAGACTTCCGTGTTAGGCAGGGGAAGCCGGGACACTTCAGCGGTGAGCATACATACATTACTCACTCGTGCACTGCAGCCCGCCCCACACATTCAGTGAGTCTTACTCTCCTCCCTAGTTTTTTCAATGGCACATTCAGGAAGCCAATCACGCCGTGATTAGCTGCACAGCGAACCAATCACGCGTGCCTGCACACCTGATTGGTTCCGCTGTGCCGCTACTCACGGCGTGATTGGCTTCCTGAATGTGCCATTGAAAAAACTAGGGAGGAGAGTAAGACTCACTGAATGTGTGGGGCGGGCTGCAGTGCACGAGTGAGTAATGTATGTATGCGGCTGTGCTCCTTTCCAGGCTCCTACTAGTCCACCTCCAGCCTCCTACTACCACCACTATGAGAGACTGTCACTATAATCTGATCGAGTCCACACTGACACTGACTGACTGTCACTGAGTAATTGATGTTACCACATTAACCCTGACCTGCCCAGTGCCCTGTATCTGCAATTAAAATTTACAAGGCTGCCTGCATGCTTCCTGATTTCCATTCCCAGCATCCTTCCCAATCCCTACAGCAGTGGTTCTCAAATCCGGTCCTCGGGACCCACTAACAGGCCAGATTTTAAGTATTACCTTGGGGGATGCAGACTAGAATACTGCAATCACTGAGAAGCAAATGAGATCACCTGTGATGTAATTTAGTTATCTTGCAAACCTGGCCTGTTGGTGGGTCCCGAGGACCGGATTTGAGAACCACTGCCCTACAGTGTCACTAACATTAACCCTATGGTACAAGGCTGCAGTGTGCACTGAATCCCATTCCCTACAGTAACATTTAGGGAGAGAGACATGAGAGGACAAGAGAGAGAGAGAGAGACATGAGAGGACAAGAGAGAGAGAGAGACATGAGAGGACAAGAGAGAGAGAGAGACATGAGAGGACAAGAGAGAGAGAGTGAGAGGACAAGAGAGAGAGACACGAGAGGACAAGCGAGAGAGACACGAGAGGACAAGAGAGAGAGACACGAGAGGACAAGAGAGAGGACAAAAAATTGGCAAAATAAATGGAAAAAATGCGAAACACCGCGTTCGGTATTCGGCCTTCGGCCAAACATTTCATTATTATTCGGCTTCGGCTTCGGCCAAGAATTTCATTTCGGTGCATCCCTAGTGTGTGTCTAGTATCACTTTAAGGGCTCTTTCACACGGCTGCTCCGCTGATCTTATCCGCTGCGGGACTTTTTGTTTTTTTCACGGAGCGAATGACACTTGTGTCATCCGCCCCGTGTGTCCGCATATCATCCCATCCATTTGCGGATATTATGCGGACATAATGTAAGTCTATGGACATTGCGGATGTCAGCGGATGACACCGCTGACATCCGATTTTCCTTCCCTTCCTTTTTTTTTTTAAAGGAAAAATAGGGTTCTGTTCCGTTCCAAAAAACGGAACAGAACTGAAAGGAAGAAAATCGGATGTCAGCGGATGGTATTCCGCTGACATCCGCAATGCCATTGACTTACATTATGTCCGCAAAACACACACAGATAGTAATTAGACAGGTGAATATGAGCACATCCACCACTGGAAGTGCCTTTGTTATCACTTCGCACTGGCATTTATTCTGACATTGAGATGTATCAGTGATCATTCAGAAATCATTCACAGGTGCACTTGACCTCCTTCTGACCTGCATTTACCTGTGCTTAATACAGATTTTGCATTCCAATAAACTTGCATATATATGGAAAACCTACTTGAACCAGCAAAAGCCTCTCAACACAGCTTAGGGTCCATTCACACCAGCCACTGCGTTTGTTAAGTCTAAAGAGGAAGGGATGTGGTTTGCAGATGACAAAGGGGGGTCTTAAACAGGACGGGGTGTGTACTTGGCAGAAAAAGGTAGGTCATATTTAAATTAGGGGGTGCACAAGCTTAGTCAGGCCTAGGGCAGTACAAAACCTAAATACACCACTGATTTAGGAGATATTGCAGCCAACATACTTCCTCAACCCAGGTTATGTTCAAGATAAACTATCATTAAATTAAATTGTGAAGAGGTTATCCTTACCTATGTTTGGTTAGTTAAATTAACAGTCTGGCACATTCCAAAAATAGATTATTCTACTATTTTTCTATCCTGACAACTTCACATAATTTGAAAAACAAATAATTTTGAGGTTAAATGCAATTAATAAAATGGATCTCTACCTTTGCTTCATGATAGGTCAGGCCACAACCAATGTCCTCTCTTCTTGATTCTTTTACAAGCAAATTAAACCGGCTTAACATTGCAGCTTTGCAAAGACGACTTGCCATAGAGTGTCCGCTTTTAAATGGTGAACTACATAAGACAAGGTTTACAATGAAGAATTTAAATACATTTATTAAAAAAAACTGGATTTTTGTCTTACCCTAAAATCCTTTTCTCTGATGTTCATTGATGGACACAGCTCCATATCTTATTTGCCTCTTAGGTTATGCTGATCTCCATAGGAGTAGGACTAGGTGGAAACAGAACTTAACTATGTCCCTACGGCCCTCCTATGGGGGTATACTTCCCACTTCCTGCTATAGGACTTAAGTTTGTAACAAGCAGTGTCAGAGGAATATATAAACCAACTCAACAGAGGGGTGGGTGCTGTGTCCGGAAAAAAAACTGATTTTTGTCTTACCGTAAAATCCTTTTCTCTGATGTTCATTGAGGGACACAACTTCATATCGTCATTGACCGTTGGGATGTCCCAAAGCAGTGTCATCTTGAGGGGCGGGAACCAACAGCAGAAAAAACGAATTCCCCAAAAGGGCTAAATGTAGCCAACCATGTAACCAAAGAGCTCAACCATGAACAACTTGAGCTCACCTACCAGGAAAAAACACACCCTCAAAAGGCCGTAGTCGCTGTAATAGCAGCCTGCAAAACCTTTCGGCCAAAAGCAGCATCCACAGATGCCAGGACCTCCACCTTGTAAAACTTTGTGAATGTGTGCCCAGCAGACGAGGTGGCCGCCTTGCAAACCTGGACCACTGACGTCGCATGACGGAAGACCCAGGAGGCACTAATCACCCTCGTAGAATGCACCTTAACAGGGAAAGGAGGAACCTGACCCTTGATGGAATAGACCTGCACAACCGTCTGCCTGATCCATCTGGAAATGGTCGCAGCAGATGCAGCCTGCCCTTTACGGGAACCATCCGTAAGAACAAATAAGGAATTCGATTTGCGAATCGACTCAGTCGCCGCCAAGTAAACCATGATGACCCGAACTACATCCAGGGAACGCAAGGCAAGTTCTTTTGGATGTTTTGGCTTGGGACACAATGAAGGCAACACAATGTCTTCATTCAAGTGGAAACCTGAGACGAACTTGGGAAGGAACGACACACAGGGGAAGATAACCACTTTATCTCTGTGAACCATCAAATAAGGTGAACCAACAAGGACAGTGCAGCCAGTTATGAGACCCTGCGTGCAGAAGTAATAGCCACCAAGAAAGTCACCTTCTGTGATAGGGTAGGCAGAGGAATCGCACAAATATTTTCAAACGGTGGTTTTTGATGAAGTAGCCGCACCAGATTAAGATCCCACAGAGGTATCGGGGACCAAACTGGAGGAGCCAAGTGGCGAAGCCCCTGCATGAAAATGTGCACCATAAAAATTAGAGGCTAACGGGCGTTGGAAAAAACTTGCCAAGGCTGAAATTTGGCCCTTGATGGTGCCCAGAGCCAAACGCTGATCTACACCACTTTGTAGGAACTCCAGCAGATGTGATATCGAAAAGGAACGTGGGGGAAACCCTCCGAGACTCACACCAAGTAACGTACGTCTTTCAAACTCGATGATAAATGTGTCGAGAAGTAGATTTTCTAGCTCTTAAAGAAGGAATCACAAAATCGGACAACCCTCTGTCCTTCAATACCTGGCTTTCAATAGCCAGGCCATTAAAGCCAGCGACTGTAAAGCAGGCTCGGTCCTTGAGACAAAAGACCTTTCCTGAGAGGGAGCTGCCAAAGAGCACCAGGCCCGCATACCAGGATCGTAGAGGCTAGTCTGGAGCCACCAGAATAACTGGAATCCCTTCTGCCTTGATTCTGCACAGAAGTCTCGGTAGAAGCTGTAACGGAGAAAAAGGCATGTGAGACGATACTGGCCCCAAGGACCCACCAGAGCGCCCCCAGCATCTGCCAGAGGATCTTGAGACCTTGCCACAAACCGCTGAACCTTCCGGTTAAGGCGAAGCAAGTAGGTCCACATTGGGAGTCCCCTACCAGAGACACAGTTGTTGAAAAACCTCTGGGAGAAGGAACCATTCACCCGGACTCAGAGCCTCCCGCCCATGGACGATACGCGTGCGCAAGGGGGAGGAGATTGTGACGTCACTCGTAGCCCCTGTTAGCAGAGCGTTCCGCTCTGTCTGGAGATCAGCTGGATTGCTGTACTGCTCGTTTTTGCATTACCTTGAAGTAAGAGGCTGTCCATTTGTTTTATTAATAAATTGTGGTGTTTGAAACATATTGCACTATGGTCTGCCCCCTTTCTATTACATGGGGATCGTTGTGAACACCTTTACAAAAAGGAGAGATGCCCTCTGTGATTGCTGTCCTGGTCAGGATTTTCACATTGCTGGGAGTGTACTTTTAAGGCTGTCTTTTCACAGCCTACAGGTGAGAGGCTAGTACCTCTGGTGAAGGATTGCACTGAACAAGCACTTGTGTCCTGTTTACTGATCAGCACTGAGCACTTTCATTGGGATTTCTTATTGGACTGTTTTCTCCTCTTTTTTACAAGACTACTGCGTACCATTCATAGACTTTTCATTTATCCATTGATGTTTTTATTGTCTTATTGTTTTAGCGCTGCACTTTTCACTATCAGTTTTACATTGGGTTTTACATATTTTTTACCTTGGTGTCAGCTGCTTTTATTTATTTCCATCCATTTATTTATTCATGCTTGCGCCGATATTCCTGTTTTTTCATCAATCCGTCCACTGGGCCAGGCAAAGTCTGATCGCCCAAACTTCCAGGATATTGAGCGCAGGCTGGACTCCTCCCGAGACCAAACTCCCTGTGCGGATTCCATGCCCAAGACCGCTCCCCACCCTGTCGAGTGGCATCCGTGGAAACCACTATCCAGTACAGAGGAAAAAAGGACTTTCCCTGCCGAAGCGCCGGGGAACACAGCCACCACAGCAAAGACCCCCCGTACTCCAGCAAAATAGGACCAGATTGCCCAGGGACCAAGGAATCTTGTTCCATTTGGCCAAAATCTCTTTTTGCAGAGGTCTGGTATGAAACTGATCAAACTGAACTGCCTCGAAAGCGGAGACCTTCAAAACCAGCACTTGCATGCAAGTCCTGAGAGATGACCGGAGGTTGGATAACAGGAGCCGAATCGCATGCTACAACTTCAGCACTTTTGTTTCTGGAAGAAACACCAGAGCCAGGGCTGAATCCAAAGTCAGGCCCAAGTAGTCCAATCTATTGGATGGGACCAGAGCAGATTTTTAGTGTGAATTCAGAAAATTTAGCGTCCAGCCGAACTTTTGCAGAGTTCGCAGAGTTATATCCAAATCATTCTGTAGGACATACTGGGACTCTGCTTGCAGAAGGAGATCATCAAAGTACCCCAATACCACGATCCCCCTCTGCCTGAGCAAGGCCAACACTTTTGTGAAAACCCGAGGAGCGGAGGCGGAGGCGAGACTAAAGGGTAACGCCACAAACTGACAGTGCTCCACGAAGAAAACGCTGATGCCAGGCATATATTGGGATATGAAGGTAAGCGTCCTTAAAATCGATAGAGGCCAGAAAATCCCATTGATGAAGGGATGCGAATACTGTGCAAATGGACTCTATTCTGAATTTCTGAACCCGCACAAAGCGGTTCAGGGCCTTGAGGTCCAAGATTGGACGGACCTTGCCTTCCTTCCTGGGAACAGTAAACAGATTGGAATAAAACCCCTGAAAAAGTTCTGGCTCTGGAAAGGTACAATGACTCTTATTGAGAGCAAAACCTGCACTGCCACTAGAAGGCCCTGTAGCCAATCCGGGGACAGGCGTGGGATGGAAGGAAAGAACCTTGCCGGAGGCAAGGACCGAAACTCAATCTTGTTACCGGACCGGATCAACTCGCGTATCCATTTGTCTTGAATGAAAGAGGTCCACAGGTCTGGAAAGACGCGAAGATGTGCCCCCACCCCAAGAACAGGTAAGGGCGCCCCATCAGGCAAAAGAGAACTTATCTGCGGGTCCAGCACTTTTGATTTACCAACCCAGCGTCTCTTGGGCCCCTACGGAGAAAGTACAGGAAGGTTTAGAACCCTTGTCCTGTGACCCCGCGGGACACTATGGGCCGAGAAGACAGGACAACGTTTGCAGCGAGGCATTTTGTGACCTGCGGAAGCAGGAAGCTGTTACCTCCCGTGAGACTCTTTATGATCTCCTCCATAGAAGCTCTGAACAGACGATCCCCCATGAAGGGAAGATCCCTCAGCACCTTTATGAAAGCCTGGTTAGCAGACCAGCATTTTAGCCAAATGATGCGGTGAAGGGTCACTGCAGTCACAGATGCCCTGCAGGCTGTGTAAAGAGAGGCATCACAGATATACTGTAACCCCTGTATCAGTTGGTCCGCCAATTCTTCCAGCTCAGGGGAATGCTGACCCCCTTCCAAATCGTGGCGCAGAAGCTTTGCCCATTTGGTTAAGGTCTAAGAGACCAGGGTAATGGCGAAAACCGGCCTCAAAATTGAACCTGCCACGGTGAAAAGATGGTGGACCAGCGATTCGGCCTTCCTGTCTACAGGGTCTTGAAAAGACGAGGCGTCCTCCACTGGTAGCAGAGTGACCTTATAATCTGAGAATCCACCACAGGTGGGACTGTCGGTTTCTTTAAGAGGGACTCCTCAAAAGGATACCTCCTAGCGAAACGCTTAGGTATTCCAACCATGCGTTTCGGGGGGGAACCCCACTGACTAGCGACAATCTCATCAAAATAGGTGGGAAAGAGGAATACCTTAGTCGCCTTGGAAGGTCTGCGGGCACCAAATTGCACCGACAATCCTCCATTTTTAGAGTTTCCCGCACCGATACAAACAGTGGTTCCACAAGCGCTTTCTCTTGCGCAGATATTAGTGGAAGAGGACTCATCCTCACGGTGAGCACTCAAATTGTGTGGACGCAGACCCCGTGGGGTCAAATCAGCCTAAGAATCTGAGGACGCAGAGGAAGCAGGTGAAGGTGGAGGGCACTTTTTTACCATCTATATTTTGAAGCGCCATATCCACTTTTGACACTAGTGATGGCCGCCAGTGCGGGCTGAGACCCAGAGGGCCCTGCCGTCTGAGAATGGGTCAGGTGACACATGCTCTAGGGGCTCCATAATAACCTGGGGACCAACAGTGTTCCACAAAAACTGAGGAAAAAAAAAAAGCTGTGAAATTCAACCACCGCAGTAACGATGCCACTACAGGTCCCAGCACGCCAACCGGCTCTGCTATAGCAGGAGGAGTACTAATATATAGCCCCAGGGACTCACATCCACCGCTATTGTAGGGAGAGAGAAAGCGCCAAACTGCTTGCTCCATGCCGGTCAGAGGAAGAGAAAATGGCTGTACCGCCGCTAGAGGCCCACCGCCGAGCACAGCTCCAATAAGCTACAAGAAAATGGCCGCCCATAGACTTTAATGGCAAACACCTAAAACTTGGGCGCCGGGCTACACAGAAATAGCCGCCGAGCTCCCATGCAGTCAGCTATGGGAAAATGGTGGCACCACGTGGCGAGCGTGCGACTCCCTGAACACATCATCAGGTGTCCCATCCAGCATGGGGGGCCAAGCCGAGGACCCCCCTCCAGGGCATTATGACATTAGTAAACAGCAAATGGAGCCGCCGCAGCGCGCTCCCACCCCCCATACCCATCAGCACAACCATCGCAGCCAGGGGGGGGGGGCGGGGTAGCTTGAGCAGGTGACCACTATTGAGGAGGGGGTGCCATCAGGGTAGGAAGGGCACAAGAGGGGCCGACCAACCCAAGGAGGGGCCTGTGCCCACCCTGATTTTCCTGAGGAGAGGGGGGGGGGGGGGGGGAACTACTCACCACACCTTCGGAACCGCTTGGGCACCACCCTGGGAAGATCACCTCCCCATCTTGGAATGGGGGGGGGGTGCGGGCCAGAGGTACGCTGCGATTTAGGCTGAAACCCGGTCGTGTGCTTCCTTGCAAGGAAAGATGCGAAAAGGGTCTAGGATATCCAGTACGTCACCCAGTTCGGCAGTTCACTACTAGTAGTTCTCACTGGAACAAACTTGATTGTAGAAAGAAAACAGCAAAAGGAAAAAAGTTCAGATGAAAAAGGAAAAGAATGCTAGGACCAAAGATCCCAGCAAGGAGCTAGGTCCTTACTCCTGACTAGGCAGAAAGGGAGGCCTCGAGGCATTGTCAATATTTTTCCACCTAGTGTCCTAATCCTGTAGGGGGAAGCATAACCCAACGGTCAATGAAGCTATGAAGGTGTGTCCGTCAATGAACTTAAGAGAAAACTGGATTTTTGACATACCGTAAAATCCTTTTCTCTTAAGCTCATTGACAGATGCAGATTCGATATCTTGATATCCGTAGGGTATTACTGCCCCCTACAGGAGTAGGACACCAGGCAGAAAAAAATTCTGGCTACGCCTATGGGCAGTCCCAGGGGGTATACCCTCTCTCTCCCTGCTATAGGATGTCAGTTATGTAACAAAGCAGTGTCAGAGAAATCATACCAACCCAACTCAAAATAGAGGGGCGGGTACTGCGTCTGTCAATGAGCTTAAGAGAAAAGGATTTTACGGTAAGTCAAAAATCCAGTTTTCTCTGTCGCTCATTGACAGACGCAGATTCAATATCTTGATATCCGTAGGGATGTCCCAAAGCAGTGCCATAAATGAGGGGTGGGAAAACAGAAAAAACCCAATCCAGAAGGCCAAACAGAGCCAACCAGAAGAACAGAGGACTCATCAAAACAAGAAGATGAGACCCACCTGAAAAAAACAGAACCCCCGAGGTAGATCAAAGGTCCCCTCAAACAGCAGCCGGCAAAACCGTGCGGCCAAAAGAGGCATCCGCCGATGCCAGCACATCAACCTTATAAAATTTAGTAAAGGTATGAACAGACGACCAGGTAGCCGCCTTGCAAACCTGAAGCACCGACGCCTGATGGTGGAAGGCCAAGGAAGCACTAAGAGCCCGAGTAGAGTGCGCCTTAACGGGGAATGGAGGAACTCGACCCTTAATAGAATAAGTCTGCACCACCGTCTGCCTGATCCATCTGGAGATAGTTGCAGCAGACGCAGGCAACCCCTTTCTCGGGCCATCCGTGATCACAAAAAGCGAATCAGACCTACTAAAAGGAGTCAGTAGTAGCCAAGTACACCCTGATTACCCGAACCACATCCAAGGAGTGCAACGCAAACTCCCGAGGATGTCTGGGCTTAGGACACAGGGAAGGCAATACAATATCCTCATTCAAGTGAAAACCGGAAACCACCTTAGGAAGGAAGGATGGATGGATTCGGACAAAACCACCTTATCCCTATGAACCACCAGATAGGGGGAACGACAGGACAACGTAGCCAGTTCCGACACCCTGCGCGCAGAAGTGATAGCCACCAAAAAGGCCACCTTCTAGGATAAGGTAAGCAAGGGAATCTCCCTAATATTTTCAAAAGGGAGGTTTCTGGAGAACCGACAACACCAAATTAGGGTCCCAGGGCGGCAAGGGCGAGCGCACCGGAGGAACCAGGTGCCGCACCCCCTGGATGAAATTCCGCACCAGGGAATGAGTGGCCAGTGGCCTTTGGAAGAAAATCGCCAAGGCTGAAACCTGACCCTTGATAGTGCTCAAGGCAAGCTTCTGCTCAACACCCCGTTCCAGGAAGGCCAAGATCCGAGCCACCGAGTAAGAACGTGGAGAAACCCCAAGGGACTCACCCCATGCGATATAAGACTTCCACGTGCGAGGATAGATCTTTCTAGAAGTCGCTTTCCTCGCTTTTAGCAGAGTAGGAATAACTGGAGCCGACAAACCCCTGTCCTTCAGCACCTGGCTCTCAACAGCAAATCCGTCAAAGCCAGCGACGGTAAAGCAGGATGGAAGATGGGTCCCTGAGACAGCAGATCCTCCCTGAGAGGAAGTCGCCAAGGAGCGCCCGCGACCAGCCTGACCAAGTCGGCGTACCAGGCCCGACGAGGCCAGTCTGGAGCCACCAGAATGACTGGAATTCCTTCCGCCTCTATCCTGCGAAGAAGTTTCGGCAGCAACTTGAGAGGAGGAAAGGCATACACAGCAGCTGATACCGCCCCCACGGGGCAACCAGCGTGTCTGTAGCGTCCGCCAGAGGGTCAGGGGAGCGGGCTACAAACCTCTGCACTTTCCTGTTGAGTCGAGACGCCAACAGATCCACATCCGGGGTGCCCCAAAGAAGGCACAACTGGTGAAACATCTGTGGATGAAGAGACCACTCCCCTTGATCCAAGGTCTGACGGCTGAAAAAATCCGCCTGCCAGTTTTCCACGCCCGGAATGTGAACCGCGGAGAGAGCCGGAACAAAACGTTCCAATGAAGGATGCCGGCCACTTCCACGGCCGCCAGAACACTCTTGGTGCCCCTCTGGTGATTGACATAAGCCACGGCCGTGGCATTGTCCGACTGAATCCGAACCGGGCAGCCCCGAAGACGCTCGGTCCAGTGAACCAGGCAAAGCCTGATCGCTCTCAGTTCCAACACATTCATCGGCAACCTGGATTCTTCCAGGGACCAGAGCCCCTGAGCAGACAGCCTGCCGAGAACCCCTCCACACCCGGATAGACAGGCATCCGTGGTGATAATCGTCCAATAGATCGGAAGAAATTACTTCCCCTGACTGAGCATCGGAGACCGAAGCCACCAAACTGGTCCCTGGTCCGCTCGCTCAGCCGGATCCGATTGTCCAGGGAATCGGGATTCCGGTTCCATTCAAGAAGAATCTCCTTTTGGACAGTCCTCGTATGAAACTGAGCAAAAGGTACTGCCTCGAAAGATGCCACCATCAGTCCCAGAACCCTCATGCAGGTCCGAAGGGACGGTCGGTTGGCTAACAGTAACAGCTGAGTCGCTGACTGTATCTTCTGGAATTTCTCCGCAGGGAGAAACACCTTGGCCAAGGACGCGTCCAAAGTCAGGCCCAGATAGTCCAGCCTCCTGGAGGGAACCAGGGATGACTTCTGCAGGTTCACAAGCCACCCGAACTCTTCCAAAGAGGTCATGATGATCTCCAAGTTTGACAACAGAGCCTGCGGAGACTCCGCACGGAGGTCGTCGTCCAGGTAGCCCAGAACAGATATGCCCCGCTGCCGCAACAGCGCCAGAACTGGGGCCAAAACCTTTGTGAAGACCCGGGGAGCAGAGGAGAGACCAAAGGGTAACGCCACAAACTGATAATGGTCCTCTCCCACAACAAGGCGCAGAAAACGGTGTCCTGCGTAAAATGGGAACATGAAGATGGGCATCCTTGATGTCTAAGGAGGCCAGAAAGTCCCGCTGATGCAGGGAGGCCACCACTGTGCGAATGGACTCCATCTTGAATTTTTGCACCTGGACAAAACAATTGAGCGCCTTTAAGTCCAGAATTGGGCGCACCTTGCCCTCTTTCCTGGGCACTGTGAACAGATTTGAGTAAAAGCCCCGAAAACGTTCCCCAAAGGGAACCGGAACGACCACTCCCTGTTGCAACAAGTCCTGCACTGCCCCCAACAGAGCCCTTAGGCGATCCGGGGACAGAAGCACATTGGAAGGGAAGAACCTCACCAGTGGAACTGATCGAAAATCGATCTTGTATCCCGACCGTATGACCTTGTGAACCCATTTGTCTTGAATCCTGGAGAGCCACGGGTCCGGGACCCGGCGAAGACGCCCCCCCCCCCCCCCACTCCTGACATGGGTGGGGGCGCACCTTCAGGCCGAAACTGACATCCTCAGGTCTGGAAGGACCGGATTTTTGCTTACCAGACCAGGGTCTCTTGAAACCCCCCGATGGGGGCTTGGAGGGCTTCGCCTTGTCACCTGCCCCGGAGGAACGAAAAAACTTATTGTGGGCTGAAAAGGAAGGTCCCCGTCTGCGACGAGGTTCCTTACCCTTGGCAGCCTGCGGGAAAAAGGCTCTCTTGCCCTCAGTTAGACCTTTGATAATCTCATCCAGGGTAGCACCAAACAGGCGATCCCCCTGAAAAGGGAGATCAGTCAAGGCTTTTTTGGAAGCCTAATCCGCCGACCAGCACTTCAACCATAGCATGCGCCGGAGGACCACCGCCGAGAACGATACATGCCCCAGCAGTGGCGCAGCATCCAGCGCGGCGTCACAAACTGCAGCCCCTGCACCATCTGGTCCAGCAACTCTGCCACGGCAGGGGGGAGGCTTCTCCCCTCCAGGTCACGGCATAACAACTTGGCCCATTCCGTCAATGTTTGTGAAACCAGAGCACTGGTCTGAAGGCTAACCCCGAGAGGTGTAGCCGCTCAGGTGTGTGTCTCAAACCTGGTGCAGGTCGGATCCGTAGTCCAGGAACATTTGAAAGTAGAAAAAGTGAGACCGCACTCCGGTTGATAGTTTGGTTGAAATCAAAAAATCGTTTCCTTTATTCCTCAAATAAAAGCAAAAAGACAGTGTACAAGCAGACGTATAGGTTGAAGCGTTTCACGACATTCCCAGTCGCTTACTCATAACCACACTGTTGTGTTTACGAGTAAGCGACTGGGAATGTCGTGAAACGAGTCAACCTATACGTCTGCTTGTACACTGTCTTTTTGCTTTTATTTGAGGAATAAAGGAAACGATTTTTTGATTTCAACCAAACTATCAACCGGAGTGCGGTCTCACTTTTTCTACTTTCACTGAAGGCTGACCCCGCCAGGGAGAATATAGAGCGGGACACAGATTCCGCCCTACGATCAACCAGATCCCTAAAGGACGAGGAATCCTCTAACGAGATAATAGTAGCCTTATTTAGCCTGGAGACTGGCGGATCCACCGAAGGCAGCACTCTCCATTTCTTGAGGGACTCTTCAAACAGGTAGCGCCTAGCAATCCGTTTGGGCATCCAAGGGGGTCGTTTCGGACGGACCCACGCCTTCTTAATGATATCGTCAAAGCATTTGGAAAAAGGAAAAACCTTCGCCACCCTGGAGGGCTTGCCTGTGCCAAATCCAACTTCCATATCAGTCGCATCCGCAGCTGCAACCTCCAGCTCTAGGGTCTCCCGGACAGACATAATCAGCGCGTCCACCAGAGCCTTGTCTTGCGCTACAGCGGAGGCAGAAAGGTCATCCTCACTATCAGAGGACACGGGGCGCGAGACAGCAGCCCCAGAGGAGACCCGCGTAAGCCGCGACTGGCTCAGAATCAGAGGCATCAGACGAGACAGGGGTAGGCGGGGGTCGCTTTTTAGCCCCCGTCCCTGACAGGCCACCTCCACCAAAAGTGAATCAATGGTGAGCTGGGGACCCGAGGGCCCTGCGGCCACCTCGAGGGGATCAGGTGGGGACACATGTGCAGCAGGGTCCATGGTACACCAGGGGAACCCGTCAGCAAATTATGACAAACATAGGCAGCGTGCCTAGAGACCCCCGCAGAGAGAGAAGAGAGACCCCCAAAAGGCTCACCACCCGAAGTTCAAAGGACTGCTCAGCAGCGCTGTCTGAATGGAAAGAGAGGCCTGTGGAGTGATGTGCCCGGGTCTAGGGAGGGGCTCCACCCCCTCACACGCCTCCAGGAACTCCCACTGCAGCCCAGCTCTGAAGAAAAACGAGCTGGGTGTACCAAGATGGCCGCCGCTATGAACTGCACGAGGAGGTTACAAGAAAATGGCGGAAGCGCGCGCTGCGGCGGGAAGGGGGGTCCCCCACTAACAGGCGATCAATCGGCAGGTGGACCCTGGGGAGCAAGGGCGGAAGCCCCCCCCCGCACAACAGCTGTCCACACCATCGGGACCTCCCACCCCTGCCCCTTAGCGGCCTGCATGAACTGCCAGCCATCCCACACACAAACATCCCCCCCCCCCCCGAGGAAGGGGGGTGCACAGAGGAACAGAGGGGAACCCAGAGAAATATGGGGGTCTGACCGTCCCAGGGAGGGGCCGCGTCCACCCCAGAGTCAGCCATGAGGGAAAGGGGGGAAACATTTACTCACCATACCAGAACAGAGCGGGCGCCACTCCAGACAAAACTGACATCCTATAGCAGGGAGAGAGAGAGAGAGAGAGAGAGAGAGAGAGAGAGAGAGAGAGTATACCCCCTGGGACTGCCCATAGGCGTAGCCAGAATTTTTTTCTGCCTAGTGTCCTACTCCTGTAGGGGGCAGTAATAACCTACGGATATCAAATCTGCATCTGTCAATAAGCGAGAGAGAAATTTAGTTTTCTTTCGTTCATTGACAGACACAGCTCCATATCTTCTTTGACTCTTGGGACATCCCAAAGCAGTGACAACATGATTGTGTCAACATGCACATAATTCCCAAAAAGGGCTAAACATAGCCAACCACGTAAACCAGGAGCTCAACAAGGAACAACTGGAGCTCACCAACCAGAAAGAATACACTTTCAAAAGGCAGGATCCTCTGCAAAAGCGGCCTGCAAAACTTTTTCGGCCAAACGCAACATCTGCAGATTCTAGTACAGCCACCTTGTAAAACTTGGTGTATGTATGCACAGACGACCATGTGGCCACCTTGCACACCTGTGCCACTGAGACCTGATGACGGAAGGCCCAGGAGGCACTGAATGTCCTTGTAGAATGCGCCTTAACAAGGAAAGGAGGATCCTGACCCTTCATGGAATAGGCCTGCACCACCGTCTGTCTGCTCCATCTGGAAATAGTCGCAGCAGATGCGGCCTGACCCTATCGAGATCCATCCATAAGGACAAACATTCAGAATCCGAATTTTGAAATCGACTCAGTCCCCGCCAGGTACTCCCTGATTGCCCGAACCACATCCAGGGAATGCAAAGCAATTTCTTTAGGATGTTTCAGCTTCGGACACAAGGAAGGCAACATAATGTCTTCAATCAAGTGGAAACCCGAGACGACCTTCGGAAGGAACGACTAACAGGAACGTAGCACCACTTTGTCCCTGTGAACCACCAGGTAAGGTGACTGACAGGACAACGCAGCCAGTTCAGACACCCTGCGTGCAGAAGTAATAGCCACCAAAAAAGCTACCTTCTGTGACAGAGCAAGTTCACAAGTATTTTCAAAAGGCGGTCTTTGAAGAACCGACAAAACCAAATTGAGATCCCATGGAGGTACGAGAGACCTTACCAGAGGAGCCAAGTGGCGAACCCCCTGAACGAAAGTGTGAACCAAAGAATTTGTAGCCAACAGCTGTTGGAAACAAAATTGCCAAAGCAGAAATCTACCCCTTGATGGTGCCCAGAACCAAACGTTTATCTGCACCTTGTTGTAGAAACTCCTGCAGACAAGACACCGAAAAGGAACGGGGGAACCCCCACCCGAGACTCACACCGAAAAATGTACGCCTTCCAAACTCTATGAAAAATCTTCCTAGAACTTGATTTACTAGCTTTTAACAGAAGGTAACAACGAATTCGACAATCCTCCATCCTTCAGTACCTGGCTTTCAATAGCCAGGCTGTTAAGGACAGCGACCGTAAAACAGGATGGAAGATCGGCCCTTGAGACAAAGGATCTTCTCTGAGAAGGAGTCTCCAAGGAACAATTACTCCCTGTGATAGCAGATTCTGCATTGCCCCATAACGGCCCTGCAGCTGATCCAGAGACAGGCATAAGTTGTAAGCAAAGAACCTTGCCGGAGGAAAGGAACTAAAATCGATCTCGTAACCGGACCGCATCAACTCGCGGACCCATTTGTCTTAAATGAGCAAGGTCCACAGGTTTGGAAATAAGCAAAGACGTCCCCCCACCCCAGATACGGGTGAGGGCGACCCATCAGGCAGGCAGAGGAGGGCTTATCTGCAGAACCAGCGAAACCCGCTTTTGTCTTACCAGCCCAGGGCCTCTTGGAACTTCCCGCAAAGTTACGGGTGGACTTTTGTCCCTTGTCCTGCGAGCCCACGAGACGAAAGGGCTGTTTCTGAGCCGAGAAGAAAGGACCACGTTTACAAATGAGGCTCTTTGCTCTTGGCAACCTGTGGAAGCAGAGTACTCTTTCCTCCCATAAGACCTTTTATGATCTCTTCCATAGAAGCACCGAACAAACGGTCGATCAGTCAGCACCTTTTTGGAAGCCTGGTCAGCCTACCAGTACTTCAATCAAATCATGCGGCGGAGGATCACCGCCATTACAGACACACTGCCAGCCAACAGGGCCACAAGGATGCATCACAGATGTACTGTAATTCCCTGTCAGGCCTCCCGTAGCGAAGTCTAATGTGTCCTGGGGTCACCCTGGTGGAAGAAGCAGGCTTACCTGAGGTGTGGAGTCTAAGCGCAAACCAGTGTTTATCAAAGTTCCTAATGGTGGAGATAGACTTCGCTGCTTGTTGGCGCCAGGACGCGGTCCTCAGGGTTGCCCCACCATGGGGTGAGCGAGTTAGGCTCCGGGATCGAAGGAATCGACAGGGAACAGACAGAAGCATAGTCCAAGTAAGTAGTCAGCCAATGGGAATCGAGAGCCAGGAAAGTCGTCAGCCAGAAGGGAAATCGAGAGCCATGAAGGTTGTCAGCCAAAGCCAGGTCATGCACGGAGAAACACGGAAAACAGGAGAAAGCAAGCTGAGATGCACCTTGAAGCACAAACACACGAGCAAAGGACTGCAAGGCAACAGGTGATATATATATATATATATATCCTGTGTGCAACCTCATCACTAAGACCTTAATGGAATGGGCAAACACTGGCCTCAAACTTGAACCCGCTACTGTGAAAAGGTATCGGACCAGAGCCTCAGCTCTCTTGTCCACAGGGTCCTTAAAAGACGGGGGAATCTTCCCCCGGAAGAAGCGTGCCTTATTTAATCTAGAAATCTGAGAGTTCCCCACTGGTGGAACTGCCAGCTTCTTCAAAAGAGACTCCTCAAAGGGATATCTCCAAGCGAAACGCTTAAGTATTCCAACCATGCGTTTCAGGGATACCCACTGACTAGCGACAATCTCATTGAAATAAGCAGGAAAGGGGAACACCTTAGTCAGCTTGGATGGTCTACGGGTACCAAATTGCACCGGTGCAATCGAAGCTTTAACGGTGTCCTCCAATTTTAAAGTTGCCCACACTGACACAATCAGTATTTCCACAAGCGCCTTTTCATGCATGGCCGTAGTGGAAGAGGGACCATCCCCACTGTCAGAGCACTCAGGGTGCCTGGACGCAGACCCAGTCGGTTGACTCGCGTCCGCAGTGGCCAAAGCCACTTCAGACAGGGACGACCCCCCTCAGTCATTCGCCGCAAGAGCATCAGAAACGAGTCACCAGCGGCAAGCTCTCACCTCCTTCCAGCCCATCACCAATGACATCCCATACACCACAAAAGCCCAAGCACCCAGAGGGGGGACGGGGGTAGGTAAGGGTGACCAGCAGAGGGGGACCCGCTAGTGAGGAAGGGTACGCGTCCACCCCAGTAATTTCCCAGAGGAGAGGGGGGGGGGGGGACATTACTCACCACGCCTAGGTACCGAGCGGGCACCACTCCTGACAATCCATTGCGCCATCTTGGAATGGGGGTGCTGCAGGCCAGAGGTACGCTGCGACTCTGGCCATGACCATTATCGTGACAAGGGCTATGCATCCTCGCGAGGTGTTTCACTCGCCAGCCCCTATCCAGTGAGGCTATGTCGCGGCCAACCTAGAGCAGGGCTAATAATTGGGTTGCGCTTGCTGGCCAGACTGGGAAAACCGTAAGAACCTAGGATATCCAGTGCGTCGCCCAGTCCAGCAGTTGATTGTAGTTCTCAAAGGAACAGGAAATGATAAAGAAAGAAAAAAAAAAAACTGAATTTTTGTAAAATCTTACCTGTAAAATTCCTTTCTCTGAGTCCTCCGACAGTCGCCGCCTCTTCTAAGTCCTCACTGTTGGGTATTGTCTTCCTATCCGTAGGAATAGCTAGGCATATAGACTTAGTCCAAAGACAAAAGGCATTAGCATATACACACCCATGGGGGCTGTCCCATCCGGTCAATACCCCCCCTGCATCACCACTCCCAACTCAGTTTGGTAGCATAGCAGTAGGTAACAAGAACCCCAAAAGAGGGGCGGGGGCGGCGACTGTAGGAGGACTCAGAGAAAGGAATTTTACAGGTAAGATTTTACAAAAATTCTGTTTTCTCTTACGTCCTCCGACAGTCACCGCCTCCTCTAAGTCCTCACTGTTGGGATGTCCCAAAGCAGTATAGACATGAGGGGTGGGAGACGCAACCGTATAAAAGGCAACGCAGTACCCACATCAGAGAAAGGAATCTTACATGCACCGTAAGAGAACCAACTGGGCAACAGAAAACAACAATGCTCAACAGGAGCAACAGCCCAGGAAAGCAAATGCCAACAGCCAGGGACCCAGAGAAAAATTCAAGGGTCCATCATGGCACTGCCGCACTGAGAACTTTGCGGCCAAAAGAAGCATCAGCTGATGCCAGAACGTCTACTTTGTAGAACTTGGAAAAAGTGTGCACCGACGACCAAGTCGCCGCCTTGCACACCTGGGCCACCGAGGCCCGATGCCAATAGGCCCAGGATGCACTCAAAGACCTGGTAGAGTGCGCCTTAACAGGGAAGGGCGGAACCCGTTCCTTCAAGGCGTAAGCCTGCTCAATGGTCTGTCTGATCCATTTGGCAATAGTTGCTGCGGATGCAGCCATGCCCTTCCGAGATCCCTCAGGAAGGACAAAGAGGGAATCCGTCTTTCAAAAGGATTCCGTAGACGACAGGTAAACCCTGATCGCCCTGACAACGTCCAAGGAATGCAACGCAATCTCCTTCGAATGTTTTGGCTTCGTACAAAGCGAAGGCAGGACAATGTCCTCATTAAGGTGAAATTCAGAGATCACCTTGGGAAGGAAGGATGGGGGTGGCCGCAAAACCACCTTATCCTTGTGAATGATCAAGTAAGGGGAGTGGCAAGACAACGCCGCCAGCTCCGACACCCTGCGAGCCGAAGTGATCGCCACTAGAAAAGCAACCTTTTTCGACAGCAGAGGCAACGATATCTCCCCGATGTTTTCAAAGGGAGCTCGCTGCAACGAGGACAGAACCAAGTTCAAGTCCCATGGAGGTAAAGGCTCCTTCCTGGGAGGAGCCAGATGTCGGACACCTTGAATGAAGGTGCGCACCAAGGAATGAGGTGCCACAGGGCGTTGGAAAAGAACAGCCAGTGCAGACACCTGGCCCTTTATCGTGGCCAGCGCCAGGCGCTGATCCACTCCAGACTGGAGGAAAGCCAGAATTCTCGACACCGAGTAAGAATGAGGGGAAAACACCCTTGACTCACACCAGGTGAAATAGGCTTTCCAGGTACGGTAATAGATCTTACCAGAGGAGGATTTCCTAGCCTTGATCAGGGTAGGGATAACCTCAGGGGATAGACCCTTGTCCTTCAAGACCTGGGTCTCAACAGCCAGGCCGTTAAAGCCAGCGACTGTGAAGCAGGATGGAAGATCGGACCTTGAGACAGGAGATCTTTCCGCAGAGGCAGACGCCACAGAGGCGCCACTGCCAGGTGAACAACGTCGGTGTACCAGGACCGGCGAGGCCAGTCCGGCGCCACCAGAATCACCATGTGTGGTTCCGAGACCAAACAGCGGAGGAACCTGGATAGTAACTGAATCGGAGGAAAGGCGTACATCAACGGATACTGATGCCAAGGGGCCACCAACGCATCCGCCAACGGATCGCGCGTTCTTGCCACGAACCTTCCCACCTTTCGATTTAGCCGGGATGCGAACAGATCCACGTCTGGGGATCCCCACCTCGCACACAGCATCTGAAAGACCTCGGGGTGTAGGGACCATTCCCCCTGGTCCAGGGTCTGGCGGCTCAGATAGTCGGCCTGCCAATTTTCCACACCGGAATGTGAACTGCCGAGATCGCCGGGACATGAATATCGGTCACCTCCCGGGCCGCTCGAGCACTCCTGGTGCCCCCCTGGTGGTTGATGTAAGCCACCGCGGTAGCATTGTCCATCTGTAGGCGAACAGGCAGGCCCTGGAGACGGTCCGACCACTGGAAGAGAGAGTTTTATCGCTCGTAGTTCCAGCACATTTATCGGGAGGGAGGATTCCTCCTCCGACCAAGTGCCCTGGGCAGACAGGTTGCCCAGGACTCCACCCCATCCCAACTGGCTGGCGTCCGTGGTAACCACTGTCCACACCAACGGGCGGAAGGACTTGCCTTCCGCCACCGACGGGGACTGGATCCACCATAGAAGAGCCAATCTGGTCTGGCGACTCAAGGAGACATGCAGATCCAAAGACTGAGGAAGTCTGTCCCACCTGGCCAGGATCTCCGTCTGGAGAGCCCGCGTGTGGAACTGGGCAAAGGGAATCGCCTCGAAGGCAGACACCATCAACCCCAGGCCCCGCATGCAGGTCCTGAGTGACTAGGACGGATTGTCCCTGAGAAACCTGATTTCGTCCCGCAAACTCCGGAGCTTGTCTGAGCAGAGTCCAGAACCATTCCCAGATAGGGAAGGCGAAGCGACGGAGACAACGCTGATTTTTGAACGTTGATGGTCCATCCGAACTCCTGGAGCGTCTGTACCGTGATGGACAGATCGCGCACAAGGTCCTGACTGGCACGCGATCTCAGAACCAGATCGTCCAGGTACCCCAGGACCCCGCAGCAGGCCCAGGACCGGTGCCAACACCTTGGTAAACACCCTGGGTGCCGAAGCAAGACCGAACGGTAATGCCAAAAACTGGAAGTGGTCCTCTGCGATAGCGAACCGAAGGTACCGCTGATGACCCTCGAAAATGGGGATGTGAAGGTACGCATCCTTCAGATCTATCGAAGCCAGGAATTCTCTTGGACTCAAGGAGGCCACTAACGAACGGAGAGACTCCATTCGAAACTTCCGAACACGCACGAAGCGGTTCAGCGCTTTCAGGTCCAGAATAGGACGCACTTTGCCCTCCTTCCTGGGCACAGTGAACAGATTCAAATAAAACCCCCAAAACCTGTCCCGATGAGGCACTGGGACCAATCACCCCCTGAGCAAGCAGGTCCTGCACCGCTTGATGCAAGTCCTGCAGACGCCCCAGAAGCAGATGGCGATTGGAGGGAAAGAATCTGTCCGCCGGCCTGGAAAGGAATTCGATCTTGTAACCTGATCGAACGATTTCCTGGACCCACCTGTCCGAAATCCGGAGCAGCCAAGGCTGGAGGAAACCGCACAAACGTCCCCCCACCCCTGAAATGGGTGAGGGCGCCCCTTAAGGCAGAGGCGGATTGTCCCGCCGAGCCGGCATTGCCGGCCTTCTGCTTACCCGCCCAGGGTTTCTTCTGGTTGCCCTGGGCCTTGAAGGGCTTGCCCTTGGATTGGTTCCGAAATGCACGAAAGGACCCCTGATTGGATCTAGGCGCAGAACCCTGCTTGCCTCGGAAAGACTTGTTCTTCGGGTTCTGGGGCAGCATAGTGCTCTTGCCCCCCGTGACGCCTTTTACCAGGGTATCCAATGCCTCGCCAAAAAGGCGAGAGCAAGCATAAGGAAAATCAGCAACTGTTTTCCGTGAGGACTGGTCGGCCGACCAGCTCTTCAGCCATATCAGTCGCCGGTTAAGTACCGCGACACTCGAGAGGCGAGCCACCAAGGGGGCCTCATTTAAGGCTCCATGACACAAATACATGACTCCTTGGTGGATCTGATCCACCATTTCCAGTCAGGCAGGCGGCACGTCATCAGACACGAGATTGCTTCTAAGCATCTTAGTCCAATCAGCCTCCGCCTGAGCCACCAGAACGGACGCGAAAACGGGTTTGAGCAACGAACCCGCCACCGTATAGGAATGGCGGGCTAGAGACTCCAACCACCAGTCCGTGGGATCCCGGAAAACCGGGGTATCCTCAGTAGGAACCAAGGTAGCCTTGTTCAGCACTGCCACAGTGTGATCTACCTGTGGAAGCACACACCATTGCGATTCCGTAGCCGGCGCAAAAGGATAAAGCAATTTGAACCGACTAGGTATCAGGAATGGACATTTTAACGTGCGCCACATTTTATTAACAGTGTAATGAAATTCAGCTGGGCAGGGAAAAACCTGCGCAGACTTGCGGGTCCTGTGCGTCCCAAACGAGGACACAACGCCCGGAGGACAGGGCTCATCCTCTAAATGCAAGGTTTCTTTAACAGAAACAATTAACTCATCCATGGTCGCCCGTTCTTCAGGTGACCCTGGGGAGGATGTATCAACACCCTCCATTTCAGCCTCCCCCTCAGACCCCGGGGGGTCTAAGGATGAACGGGACCCTGAAAAGGGTACGCTCGCAGCAGCAGCAGCCATATCCCCATCTGAATCAAAAGAGAGAGACAACCTGGGCCTCTTTCTTGCAGCCCGTTCAGACATCAGCATTTCCATACTTGCCACCAAAGTCGCAACTACAGCAGCCAGATAAGGGCGCAGCGGGGCCACAGGAGAACTGGGGCCCCCCACTAAAGCTGGAGGAAACTTGCTTTCCTGAGAATCCATGGCTCAAGTTATCAAAAAACAAACTACAGTGCAAAAAACAGTGTACTGTCCCCTTAAATAGCGCTGCGGAGTGCGCAGCCCACCGCTACTGTCACAGATATGAAAGACCCCCAAAGGAGAAAAGAAACTGAGCCAGAAGCAATATACAGAGGGAGATTGAGAGAGATAACCTGCAGAGCCCGCAGAGCGTTGCTACCAGTGTCCTTGCTGCTGATGGAAAAGGACGTGCTGCTGGAGAGGGCTGGACTATAAGCCAGACCCCAGGGAAAATGGCTGCCCCATAGGGATGCATTGGAGGCTACGCCAAAATGGCCGCCGACATGCGGCTGAACCGCTCGTTCCACCGCTCACAAAATGGCGGCGGATGGCGCCAAAATGACAAGCATGATCGCCCTAGAGGAGCTATACATGTGTGCCCACAGTAAAGATGGCGGACCGCGCGAAAATGCACCGCTGCGGTCGCCGCACAAGCACAAACGTCTGCACCCCCAACATGCACCTAAGGTGACACAGGGAAAGGGACCCCCAAGGCAACACACAGGTCTGCACAAACGAACCCAGCAGGGATCGCACAGGGAGTCACACAGGCACAGACACGGGGAACATACAGCAACACAGACTGTCACCCCAAACAGAAGCCCCACACAGAAAAGTACTTACCTGTACCAGATGGCGTGGGGAGCCTCTATGCACGGAAAACCTCTGTCCTCATCTGACAGGGAGTGCCGTGAGCCAGGGACATGACGCTGCAGCACCGCAGACGAGTCCTGTGAGGTAGCCACCTCATGGCTGCATCCCTGCAGCGAACAGGGATGGGTCGTTCTTAATGCCAGGGCGAACCATAGCTGAACGCTCGATGGCGGGCTGGGGATCCATCTGACCCTTGTGCTCTGGAGAACCAGGGCGGTCAGTCCGAATCCCAGCACCGCATGATCCATCTTCATCCGAAGAGAAGACTAACACTAGAAGCTGAAAAAATAAACAGCTAGTAAAGTAAGAGAAAAAAAACTAACATTTTCAAAGAAAATCAAATAAAAGATTAGGAAGGCTGAGACTGAAGCCTCAGCACAAGGGAAGCCTGACTATTCCTGACGCTAGGCAAATTAAAACTGAGTTGGGAGTGGTGATGCAGGGGGGGTATTGACCGGATGGGACAGCCCCCATGGGTGTGTATATGCTAATGCCTTTTGTCTTTGGACTAAGTCTATATGCCTAGCTATTCCTACGGATAGGAAGACAATACCCAACAGTGAGGACTTAGAGGAGGCGGCGACTGTCGGAGGACGTAAGAGAAATTCAATTTAAAAAGGGAAAAATGCCAGGACCGCAAATCCTAGCGGGGAGCCAGGTCCTTACTCCTGACTAGGCAGAAAAAAAGTGAAGTCCGATAGCAGGAAGTGGGAAGTATACCCCTAGGAAAACCCTAGGGGCGTAGTCAAGTTTTGTTTACACCTAGTCCTACTCCTATGGAGCTGTGTCCGTCATAACCCAAGAGTCAAAGAAGATATGGAGCTGTGTCCGTCAATTAACGAAAAAGAAAGTAGAATTTTGACATATCTGCAAATTCTATATAAAGTATGGTACAGGACACAGGAATCGATTTGTAGACCATGGGTTATATGCTGCTACCTTCAGGTAATTGGACACTGGCAAATGCTTTGACGTGCTCACCCCTAGTGTGAGGAGGGCAACAGAACAACCAAAATTGCAGCAACAGACCTACAGGAAGACGGGTCAAAAGACTGAAACAGACAGCAGAAGCACCTTGTAGCCAAAGCAGGGATCAGCAGAGCCTCAAATAGTTTAAAAAAATCTGAAAAGAAGAACTGGCAGTGGCCCTGTAACCCTTGATAAGAACCAATGCTAGATGCTGTTAAGTATCAAAGAACCCTAACTTCTAATGGGAACAGGTGCCGGTAGGGAAAGAAGCAATCCCTGAGGGAAAATGCCCTAGTGAAAGGTAAGTTAACCACACAGTGGGGTTGAAGAGAAGGGAGGCATCCCACAGAGGACGATTTCTGTGAGAAAGAGAAGGGGGTCAGTTGGCAAAGTAATACATTGCAGCTAGCCATGAATCACAGCCCCAAATCTAGCTATAACATATATAAGTGTTGATGTCCTCAAGGCAGGACAGAGGGGGGGGGGGGGGGGGGAGAAATACATTCCTACAGAAGGTCCAGGGAAGCAAGAAACACAGACTTCTCTGATATTTTGTTCCTTTGTAGCGTAAACAAAGGAGGGGGCACTCCAGGTAGAACACGTGGAAGCACAAAGCAGACATACTGCTTTTGGGGCTAAGAGAGGAGAAAGCTCCTCTCTTAGAATGGCCCTTTTGAAGGGAGTAGCCTCTTTGACCAGAAAGAGCGCTCTGAGTATACAAGGAAGACCCCAGAGGGGCAGCAAAAGATGCAACGGCGATGAAGAAATAAAACTTCCTGCAAAAAGTGCACAAA
Organism: Pelophylax lessonae; assembly: GCF_965119305.1. Lineage (NCBI taxonomy): Eukaryota > Metazoa > Chordata > Amphibia > Anura > Ranidae > Pelophylax > Pelophylax lessonae. Next base: position 630,011,141 of record NC_138768.1, on the reverse strand, counting down.
GAGTGGAAAGCCAAAGTGTTATGAAGAGGAAAAACAAGGCCTAACAAGAACTACTTGTTTTGCAAGTCCAATGGAAAAAGATGCAGAATAAGGAATGAGAACAGTTTCTAGGAAGGAGATCCCTATCAGAACTACCTTACATAATAGATTACACAATATGAGGGGGGTGGGGCGGATGAGTGCGGTCTACATGCCCTCTGAGAAGGAATGGCACCAAATTTGCCAATGACCACCTGATCAGAAACATGGTGTCAAGGATAGACAAAATTGTATGCTAAGTGGAACGTAAATCATACAAGATATGAGAATCTGACCCAGATATTCCTGAATAGTACAAGGTCAGGGGTGTAGCCAGAGAAGGGTGCGGTGTCAACTGTAGGGGAAAGCAAAAGCATCCATGCCTGGGCCGATGGTCAGAGATTTGGTTGAGGGGCTCTCCAATGCACCATGGTACAAGGGTCGGATTAAGGATCTAAAAAGACACCACCACAGGATGCAACTACAATAAATTATGGAGAGATGGAGATTAAAAACTGGTCACATTGGGGCTCTTATTAAAAAGGTAAAGAGGTTGTAACTCTAAACAAAAAAATAAAAAGAGATCCTGTTTCCTTATGGCAGTTTAAATAAACCACACAGTGCTTGTGCGGTCTAATCTGTCCCTTTCTATGCTGTGAAAAACCTGGTAGATCCTGCCTGTTCCTGTGTCCCCCTTAGTGTGCTGAGTACAGCAATTATGGTTGCTGGTCCATGATACTGTGGTCAGGCTCTTTCATCCCGCTGCTTTCCTCTCTCCCTCCCTGCCTGTCAGCTATGTGTGTGAGTGATCTCTTCCCCACCCTTCCCCTTCTGCTGCTATTAGTAAAAAGAAAAATTACTGCCAGCCCCTCTGTTCAACCAAGCCATACTAAACTGTGGACATGTTTGTATAAAATCATTCCTATAAATACCTTAGTTCAGTTTGTGTCTGTTCAGTGAATTGATCCATGGCAGCTCTCCTAACCTGAGGGCTACAGTGGGAGGGGCTGAGCGGACAGCACAGCGGTCACGTGACCTACCAGGCTGCTCTCGCTGTAGCCCTTAGATCGGGGGAGGAGAGCGGCCAGAGGTCATGTAACCGAATATAAACCAAATGAAATAAGGTATTTAGAGGCATATTTTTATACAAACATGTACACAGTGTAGTATGGCTTGGTAGAAAAGAGGGGCTGGCAGTAATCTTTCTTTGACTTAACCAGTTTAAAGGATAAGTAGTTGCTCTAAAGAAGAGTAGGCAGCAGTCACTCTGCAATAGTTACAAGTCTACAGAATATCAGTCAAGAAGATGGTTACTGCAGTAAAAAAAAATTGATATGCTGTTAACCACTTTACCACTAGAGGATTTTGCTGTCTTACGTCTGGGCCACTTTTTGCGATTCGGCGCTGTGCGACTTTAATTGACAATTGCGCGGTCGTGCGACGCCGTACCCAAACAAAATTTACGTCATTTTTTCCCACAAACAGAGCTTTCTTTTGGTGGTATTTGATCACCTGTACGATTTTTACTTTTTGCGCTATAAACAAAAAAAGAGTGTAAATTTAAAAAAAAAAAAAACAATATTTTTCACATTTTTTTATATGAAATTCCCCCCCAAAAAATGTAAAAATCTAAATTTTTTTAAATTTTTGGCCAATAAGCGTATTTTGATTGGTTTGCGCAAAAGTTATTGCGTTTACTAAGGGAAAGATTTATGTAATTTTTGGTGTTTTTTTTTAAACGAGTAATGGCGGTGATCTGCGATTTTTTTTGCGGGACTGCGACATTGCGGCGGACCGATCGGACCCTTGACTGACATTTTTGGGGTTACCAGTGACATTACTGCAGTAATCAGTGCTATACATATGCACTGTTACTGTAAAAATGACACTGGCAGGGAAGGAGTTAATTTTATTGGAGAGGGAGGGGTTAATGTATGACTGGTGCTTACTGACGTGTGTGGGGGGAGGTGACTGAGTGACACAAGGACAGATCCATGGTTCAGCTATGCTGAACCCTGCAATCTGACACAATGTCACACACAAGCAGGTGGATCTCCACACTAGATCCCCGACGATCGGGGAAGAACAGCGGCGATCGCCGCTGCTCCTCCCCTGGCCCGACTCCCGCTGTGACTGAATACAGCGGGCACGCGCCGCCGAGAAAGGGGATTGTCTGATGATGTAGATCTACGTCATCAGACGATAACGAGCCACTTTGCCGCAGTACTATTACTGTACGCAGACGGCAAGTGGTTAAAAATTATGGAAGAGAAAAAAAAGATATTCTTAGGAGCCTGATGGAACACCCATTGTTGAATAGATATGGGTTCGTGTGCATTTTGAATGTCTTCGAAATCCTCTCTTAGCAGGAAAACGAGAATACCCCTGGAGGATGTAAGCTGCAAGAAGGTGTAAGAAAAATCATCTGCCTGTTGAAGCAAGTAGGAACGAGTAGCACAGAAAAAAAAAAAAAAAAAACAACGGAGAGAGGAAGGCAATAGAGAATATTTTTGTACCTCAAAAGGTCAGGGCACCCTTGTCTAATGTTGAACAAATGTTAATGAATTCTCCCCCCCCACCCAACACACATACACTCACCGGCCACATTAGTAGGTGCACCTGTTCATTTGTTTGGTAACACAAATTGCTAATCAGCCAATTACATGACAGACGACTTGCTGAAGTTCAAACCGAGCATCAGAATGGGGAAGAAAGGGGATTTAAGTGACTTTGAACATGGCATGGTTGTTGGTGCCAGACGGACCGGTCTGAGTATTTAACCACTTGCCTACTAGGCACTTTTACCCCCTTCCTGCCCAGGCCAATTTTCAGCTTTCAGCGCTCTCACGCTTTGAATGACAATTGCACGGTCATGCTACACTGTACCCATATGAAATTTTTATCATTTTTTTCACACAAACAGAGCTTTCTTTTGGTGGTATTTAATCACCTCTGGGTTTTTTATTTCTTACAAAAAAAATGAAAAAAGACAGAAAATTTTGAAAAAAAAAAAAAAAGTTTTTCTTATTTCCTGTGAGTAAATTTTGAAAATAAATACATTTTTCTCCTTCACTGATGTGCGCTGATGAGGCGGCACTTATGGGCACTGATGAGGTGGCACCTATGGGCACTGATGAGGTGGCACCTATGGGCACTGATGAGGTGGCACCTATGGGCACTGATGAGGTACTAATATGCCGCACTGATGAGCACCGATAGGTGGCACTGATAGGCGGCACTGCTGGGCACTGAGAGGTGGCAATGCTGGGCACTGAGAGGTGGCACTGATGGACACGGACGGGTGGCACTGATGAGCACTGATGGGCAGCACCATCAGTGCCCATAGTGCTGCTAGTCAGTGCCTAGATGGCAGGCACTGACTGGCAGCACTATTGGCTCTGAATGTGGGCACTGATGGGGGGCACTGATGGCGGGCACTTACGGCATATTTTTCCCCCTCTTGTGTAATTAGGGCACTGGTGATCAGTGCCCTGATTACATTCCTCTGTGTCCCCTTACCGCTGATCGGCTCTCCTCTTCCTCACACTGCAGTCTCTGTGTGAGGAAGAGAGCTGGCGATGAGAGATGATCTCTTATGTTTACATATGAGATCATCTCTCACTGCATGGTCCGATCATGTGGTAAATGGCCGCTGTGATTGGCCATTTACCACGATCTGTGATTGGCCGTGTCCAAGGGACACGGCCAACACAGATTTTCCCCGATGCGCACGCAGGAGCGCGCGGGGAGCCTGTCACTGGGAGGCCGTATAAAGACGGCCTCCCGGAAATTAGAGCCCGCGCTGTAGCCGTCTTTCAGCTATAGTGCGGGCCGGAAGTAGTTAAACTGCTGATTTACTGGGATCTTCACGCACAACCATCTCTAGAGTTTACAGAGAATGGTCCAAAAAAGAGAAAATATCCAGTGAGAAGCAGTTGTGTGGAGGAAAATGCCTTGACGATGTCAGAGAATGGGCAGACTAGTTTGAGATGATAGCCAACAGTAACTTAAATAACCACTCGTTACAACCAAGGTATGCAGAATACCATCTAATAATGCACAACACATCAAACCTTGAAGAAGATGGGCGACAGCAGTAGAAGACCAAACCGAGGTGCCACTCCCGTCTTCTAAGAACTGGAAACTGAGGCTACAATTCGCACAGGTTTACAAAATTGGACAATAGAAGATTGGAAAAACATTGCCTGGTCTGAGGGGCCTCTATTCCAGCTGTGACATTCAGATGGTAGGGTCAGAATTTGGCATAAACATGAAAGCATGGATCCCTCCTGCCTTTTATCAACGGTCCAGGCTGGTGGTGTAATGGTGTGGGGGATATTTTCTTGGCAAACTATGGGCCCCTTAGTACCAATTGAGCATTGTTTAAATGACAATGCCTACCTGATTATTGTTGCAGACCATGTCCATCCCTTTATGACTACAGTGTATCCATCTTCTGATGGCTACTTCCAGCAGGATAATGCACCATGTCACAAGCACATGACAATGAGTTCACAGAACTCTAATGGCCTCCACAGTCAACAGATCTCAATCCAATAGAGCACCCTTGGGACGTGGTGGAACGGGAGATTGGCATCATGGATGTGCAGCCAACAAATCTGCAGCAACTGCGTGATGCTCTCATCTCAATATGGACCAAAATCTCTGAGGAATGTTTCCAACAGCTTGTTGCATCTATGCTACGAAGAATTAAGGCAGTTCTGAAGGCAAAAGGGGTCCAACCCGGCACTAGCAAGATGTACCTAATAAAGTGACCGGTGAGTATATATACACCCCTTTATGGCAAAGGGTAGGGGCAACTTGTAATGAAAAACTGGATTTTGTACTTACTGTAAAATAGTTTTCTCTGAAGACGCAGCTCTACATCTTCTTAGACCATTGGGTTATGCTCCTCAAATCAGGAATAGGCACTAGTCCGGAAAAAGCTTTACCAAGCCAATGGGGGCTGTCCCTGCAGGCATAACCCCAAACACTCTGCTACAGCAGCCAGTTTCATTGAAAGCAGTGTTTAGAAGACAAAAAAAACACATACACTCAAAGCAGAGGGGCGGGTGCTGCGTCTGTCAAACTTCAGAGAAAGGATTTTACGCCAGTTTTCTCTATCGTTCGACAGATACAGCTCCATATCTTCTTAGACCATTGGGATGTCCAAAAGCAGTATATTCATGAAGGGTGGGAAGACAACGCAAAGAAGAACGTAACTCCTCAAAGGCTAAACTTAGCCAACCAGGTAATATGGAGCTCAACCAGGAACAACTGGAGCTCACCTAGAAAAAAAAAAAACATACACCCTCCAAGAGAACAAAAAAAAGATTCTCTTTAACCACTTGTCGACAGCCGCACGACTATATACTGCGGCGGTCAGCCCCTCCTGAGCAAAGTGACGTATCGGTACGTCACTCACCCATGAGCCTGTAGGGGGCGAGCGCTCGCCGCCAGCTGCGCGCTCGCCGCCGGCTGCGTGCTCCCGCCCCCGCTCGTTCACTAACATCCCAGCGCGTGTGAGCGGCAGCTCCGATGTCCGCCAGTCACTCGCAATCACGCTCAGGAGAGGGAGAAAGGCAGACGGCTGATGTAAACACAGCCGTCTGTCATTCTCCCTTAGATCATGACAGAGGCTATGCGATCTAACAAGCCACGCCCCTTGACAGAATCACACCCCTAGGGACACATTTAACCCCTTGATCACCAATAAAGTTAACCCCGTCCCTGCCAGTGTCATTTTTACAGTAACAGTGCATATTTTTAGCACTGATTACTGTAGTAATGTCGCTGGTACCACCAAAAGTGTCAAAAATGTCAGTCAGGGGTCCGATCCGTCCGCCACAATGTCGCAGTCCCACAAACAAAACAAAAAAAAGAATCTTAGATCACCGGCATTACTTGTTAAAAAAACAAAACATTAAAAATTACATAAATCTTTCCCGTAGTTTGTAAACGCAATAACTTTTGCGCAAACCAATCAAAATACGCTTATTGCGATTTTTTTTTTACCAAAATTATGTAGCATAAAACAAATTGGCCTAAAAAGTGTTAAAAAAATGTTGATTTTTACATTTTTTTTTGAGAATTTCATATAAAAAAACTTGAAAAATTGTTATTTTTTCAAAATGAACGCTCTTTTTTTGTTTATAGCGCAAAAAGTAAAAATCGCCAACGACAGATTCCTTTTCTCTCCAAGGCTCTTAAAGCCACTGCCAAAGTCCACAAGGGACATTTAATTGTCTGTGGCGATTTCAACAAGGTTCCCGATGTGACTCTTGATTCTACTGCCCCTTCCAAGCGCCACAACTCCCGGCTGAAAAAACTGCTCTATTCCCATGACCTCCACGATGCGTGGCGATGTCAGCACGCCAAGGAGCGTGATTATACGTACTTTTCCCCAAGCCACAATACTTATTCCAGGATTGACCTCTTCCTACTGGACAAGTGGTTATTGCAAAATGTTTTATCTTCTGAGATCCACATGATAGCCTGGTCGGACCATGCCCCACTGACACTCACCCTGCCAGACAAATCGTCCCAACAATCCCATTTCATTTGGCGTACCAATAAATAATTTTCTACTCCAACAACCCCATGTCGTCACTCACATCTCCAACCAACTTGAACAATTCTTTGCCCATAATCAACATTCTGTATCCGACCCGGCTGTGGTGTGGAATGCACACCGTTTATTAGAGGTCTGCTCATCCAGGTGGGTTCTAGGGAGAAGAAGAGATCCGCCCATGTGGACTCTCTTCTATTGCTGACCTGGACGCTTTGAATAAGCGGCACCCTGATCATACCCACAAACTGCAGCTTACTGCTATGAGACAAGAATTTAGGTCTCTATTGCTGGTGGACATTGAACGCTTACACCGCCGATGTAAGGCAGCTTCATACTCCACCTCCAATAAAGCGGGGAAGAGCATGGCACAAAAAATTAGGGGGCAAAGGGTAAAGACTAGAATCGAATATGTACACAACCCCATATCCTCCAAAAAGGAATATAACCCACAAGACATAGCTAACGCGTTTAGTCTCTACTACGAGGCCCTGTATAATATCAACCGAGATCCGGAAACGCACCAGCCCTCCAAAGCGGAGGTAGATGAGTTTCTGGCCGCGGTCTCACTCCCCACGGAACAATTGGCACTCCTGAATGCCCCGTTCACGACACAAGACATTACGGATGTCATCTCGGCCCTGCCATCCAACAAAGCACCTGGACCTGACGGCCTGTCGGGCGAATACTTTAAACACTTCCATTCCGTCCTCTCACCCCATCTGTTACCTTTCTTTCTCCAAGCTGCCTCATCATCCAAGTTCCCCCCTGAAATGCTCCAAGCCTTGGTCATAACCCTTCCAAAACCAGGGAAGGCCCCTACTTCCCCTCAAAACTTTAGGCCAATATCCCTATTAAATTTAGATGCCAAAATCTACGCTAAATTGCTTGCCAACAGGATCCAGGCAGTCCTTCCCTCCCTTGTTCACCTAGACCAGACGGGATTTACACCTTTTCGCCAGGCATCAGATGCTACCAGGCGACTCCTCAATATTATCTATCATGCTGAGGCCTCTCGAACGCCTTCTCTGCTTCTCTCCTTGGATGCAGAGAAGGCGTTCAACAGGGTCCACTGGGACTATCTCAGAGCTGTACTGATTGAAATCGGATTCCAAGGTACTATCCTGCCGGTGGTTCTTGCACTGTATTCCACCCCCTCGGCGAGAGTTTACACTTCCCACATGTTATCCCGGCCCTTCGACATCACGAATGGCACCCGTCAGGGTTGCCCCCTGTCCCCCCTGATTTTCAACCTTCTCATGAACCATTAGCGGCCCATATACGTTCTAATCCCCTTGTTTCGGGGTTTCAGTTTGGATCGGTTAGCCACAAAATTAGCCCATTTGCGGACGACGTAATAGTGATGCTGACTAAGCCTCTACAGTCCGTCCCAGAAACGTATTGAATCCTCCAATGGTTTAGCTATGTATGGTACTATAAAGTCAACGTGACCAAATCCACAATCCTTGATCTACATCTCGACCTAGCGACTAAATCCATCCTCCAACAAAGATTCCCGTTCTCATGGGCAGACCACTCCATTCCATATCTCGGTATCCACTTGACCGCGTCGGTAAAATCCCTTTTCAAGACAAACTATGCCCCCTTCCTTTCTAAAATGCAATCTGAACTTCAATCACTCCAGCACCATGAATTCTCATGGTCAGGTAGACTTGCAGCATTTAAAATTACAATTCTCCCCCAGCTTTTGTATTTATTCCGCCCGTTACCTATCCCCATTCCCAACTCGTATTTCACATCCCTACAATCCATCCTGAGAGCATATATGTGGCAACACAAGAAACCGTGTTGCGCTCACTCGATTCTGATTAAGCACCGCCTAGCGGGGGGAACTGGCTATGTTGATTTTCGAGACTACTACCTCGCTACACTGACGACTCAACTGAAGGTCTGGTTCCGCTCCTCACCCGCCACTAGCTGGGGTCAGATTGAATCTACCCAAATTGTCCTTGAGAACTTGGTTACTCAGCGCCCCATTTAGTCCCGAAATTCTGTCATCCTTCTCTCCCCCTATGGTAGCTTCACTTGCTACGTGGTGTAAACTCCTGCCCCTAACAAATATCTCCTCCAACATAACCCCACTGCCAATTTCATTGGAAACCATCACCCTGTTGATCCCCGACATCTCTCTCACAGACTGGACATCACACGGCATCTTGATGCTTCAGCATCTTTTTCAAAACAAAATCCTGAGACCTTTTCCATCCCTACAGCTAGACTACGACCTCTCTCCCTCAGCACTCTTTACCTATCTAAGGATTAAACACCTCCTTTCTACTTTTCCCTCTCCGATAAATGGCCTTCCATCCCGCATATGGAACTTCTTGAACTCTCCTACCACCTCCTCAAAGGACATTTTGCTGATATACTCGATCCTGCAAGACAAGTCCACACTCTCCAAATCACCCCTCTCCTCCAATGGGAGGCGGATATCCAACACTCGTACACACTGGGCCAATAGCAGACAGCACTCCGTCATGCCTACAAACACACCAAGTGCTCAGTGCTCTGGAAACAAACAATTAAGATTACCCTGTGTTGGCATTTAACGCCCTCCAAACTAGCTACATTCTACAAATCCTCCTCTTCATTTTGCTGGAGACAATGCGGACACATAGGTGACATATTCCATATCCTTTGGGATTGCCCATTTCTACGCCGCTACTGGCTAGATGCATTTGCCAAATTAGGGGAAATCATTAACCTTACCGTAGCGCCCTCTCCGGCCCTTGCCTTACTGAACCTCATGATAGAGACATACCCTCCCGAATCTAGGCACATCATTACCCATGTACTCTTGGCAGCCAGGTTTACTATCACCAGACACTGGAAAGGTTTACATCCCCCTATAGTAGATGTCTCGGACATGGTGCACACTCACAGTTCGTATGAGTTGTTTGCCTCCAGTAGAGGGAACTACCAAAAGTCCCTCTCCTCGTGGCAACCGTGGCTAAAATGCCAGCGCTCACTTACCATCCCTGCTCTTCCTTGACATGTGTATAGCCCTTGTGGGTTGGCTACTGACACGTCCTAGTCTCCATATGATGAACCCATGTTTCTATGTTGCACTCTTGCTTGTTACAGTTTACTGCTCCTTGCACCTGTTGAAGTTGTTGAATTTAACTGCTTGAAACAATGTATAAGCTATGCACGATTTTCTTTGTTGTATTGTACAAATTTCAATAAAAAAATCATTGAAAGTAAAAAAAAAAAAAAAAAAAAAAAAAAAAAAAAAAATCGCACAGGTGATCAAATACCACCAAAAGAAAGCTCTGTTTGTGGGGGAAAAAAACAAAAGGACGTCAATTTCATTTGGGTACAGTATCGCACGACCGCGCAATTGTCCGTTACAGTCACGCAGTGCCGAATCGCAAAATAGGGCCTGGTCTTTGAGCAGCCAAATCCTCCGGGGCTTAAGTGGTTAAACAGCAGCCTGCAAAACCTTGCGGTCAAAGGAGGGATCCAAAGATGCTAACACATCAACTTTGAAGAAATGTGTAAACGTATGCACAGACGACCAAGTTGCCACCTTGCAAACTTGCATCACTGACACAAGATGGTGGAAAGCTTAAGAGGCGCTCAGCGCTCTAGTAGATAGAATGCGCCTGCACTGGGAAAGGAGGAACCTGACCCTTCAGCGAATAAGCCTGAACCACCATCTGCCTGATCCACCTGGAAATGGTCACAGCAGACAGCCAATCCCTTAGGAGGTTCCTCACTAGTGACAAAAAGAGCATCAGATTTTCTGAAAGACTCAGTAGCCACCAGGTAAACCCTGATCACCCAAACCACATCCAAATAAAGCAAGAAAATTTCCTTAGGATGCTTGGGCTTGAGACAGAGTAAAGGCAGCACACAGTCTTCATTAAAATGAAAATCAGAAACCATCTTAGGGAGAAAATATGGATTTGGGCAGAGTACCACTATCTCTGTGGACCACCAGATAAGGTGAACGGCAAGACAACGCCGCCAATTCAGACACTCTGCAGGAAGAAGTGATGGCCACCAAAAAGGCAACCTTCTGAGACAATGAAAGCAGAGGAATATCTGGAATGTTCTCAAAAGGAGACTTTTGAAGAACAGATAATTTCAGATTTAAATCCCATGGAGGTAGCGGGAATCGTGTCGGGGGAGCCATATGGCGCACTCCCTGAATGAAGGAAGGAATCAAAGCATGCATAGCTAACGGGCGTTTAAAATATATTGCAAGGCCGACACTTGGCCTTTGATAGTGCCCAAAGCCAACCGCTGTTCAACCCCGTTCTGTAGAAAGGTCAAAACCCTGGCAACCGAAAAGCGAGGGTGCACCTTCAGCGATTTGTACCATGAAATGTACGATTTCCACGTACGAAGATATATCTTCCTGGGAGTCGACTTCCTAGTCATCAAGAGCGTAAGAATCACAGTCTGAAAGCCCTCTATCCATCAACACCTGGCTTTCAACAGCCATGCCGTTAAAGCCAGCGACTGTAAAGCAGGATGGAAGATTGGTCCTTGAGATAGTAGATCTTCCCGCAGAAGAAGACGCCATGGAGGATCCATGAACATTTTTACCAGTTCTGCGTACCAGGACCGCCAAAGCCAGTCTGGTGCCACCAGAATGCCTTCCATCGCCACCCGGCGAAGAAACCTCGGCAGGAGAACAAACTGAGGGAAGGCATAGATCACGCGACACTGATGCCAAGGAGCAACCAGAGCGTCTGTGGCATCGGCCAGAGGATCCTGAGACCTGGCCACAAACCTCTGAACTTTCCTGTTGAGACGAGACGCAAACAGATCCATCTCCAGAGTCCCCCACGGGCGAAACAGCTCCAAATGAAGGGACCATTCCCCCTTGATCCAACACCTGCCAATTCTCCACACCCGGGATGTGGACTGCAGAGAGAGCCGGAACATTGTGTTTCGCCCACACCAGAATCTCAGCCGTCTCCTTGGCCGCCAAACAAGGGAAGATTTTGGCACATAACACATACCTAAATAGCATCACCATAGGGATTGAAGTCAATGCATAGTCACTAAGCAGTTCAATAAAATAAAGGGAATTAAAACAGCGGATGACACCAAGGGCTGGCTCTGCGGCAGAGAGAAGTAAACTCCGTAATGCAAAAGTGAAAGAAAAATCTGAGCGCCTCTAAGTGTAGTATGTTTATTTTCCATAGTAGAACAGACACAAAAACTTGCTCACATAAGAACAATGACAATCATTTGAATTGTTGCAATCCGAGATGGGGAGTCCGCATCCAGGTGTATGACTCCTTGCCAGTAGTGCAGGGGAGAAAGCATAGTATATCCGTGGCTTCGTCAGGCTAGATGGCCGGCGACATCCGGGTACCGCTCTCCTCACAAACACTTGAGCCACAGATATACTACGCTTCCTCCCCTGTACTACTGACGTGGGGACATATACCTGGATGTGGACTCCCCATTTCGGATTGCAACCGTTTAGATGAGCTTATTCTCATTGTTCTTATGTGAGCAAGTTTTTGTATCTGTTCTACTATGGATAATTAAACATACTACACTTAGAGGCGCTTCGTTTTTTTCTTTCACTCCTTGGCCAACCAGGGCACTCCTGGTGCTCCCTTGGTGATTGATGTAAACCACGGGCATGGCATTGTCCGACTGAACCCGAACCGGAGAGCTGCGTAGCCGAATCGTCTAGTGAAGTAGGCAGAGCTTGATCGCTCTCAGCTTCAAAATATGATTGGCAAGGAAGACTCTTTCCCGTCACCCAAATTCCCTGGGCACAGAGCTTCCACAGCACTCCACCCCAGCCTGACAGGCTGGCCTCCATGGTAACCACTGTCCAAAAGACCGGCAGGAAGGACTTACCTTAGCACAGGACAGGTGACTGAAGCCACCAAGAGAGCCAATATCAGAATAGAGGTACTTACCGAGGCCCAGATGCCGAGAGCGGTTCTCTGTTGCCACTAAGCACACTCCGCCCCTCTGGAGGTGATACAGAGGGTAGATGGCACAAAGAGACACAAGCTACCAGCAGGCAGGATAGAGCTTGCGTGGAGGTCCTATAGAACTGGAGCAGAGACTGATCAGGATCCAGCAGAAGAAGTAGGTAGAAAGTCCAGAGCAGGCTGAGGGTCAAACAAAGGTAAGCAGATAATCCAGGTCAGAGGCTGGGGGTCAAGGCACTGGAGACAGGAGGCAAGACTGGGTAACAAGCAGAAGGTCGAGGCACAGGGGACAGAAGGTGAATCCGGGTCGCAGGCAGAGGGTCAAACACAGGAGGCAGGAACAAAGTCCGTGAAACAAGCAGAGGTCGGGTACAGGAGAAGATCACAGTAGGTCAGGGTCGATCCGGGTCACAATAGGTAAACGATCAAACAGGAAACAGGAACTCCGATACAGGAAGCTGAAGACAAACCAGCAATTCTTCTGAGCACTTGCTCAGCTTTTATAGGCAGCCAGAAAGTCATGTGGTGCGTGTCATGTGACGGCCAGTCTGCAGCTTAAGGTTTCTCTGACAGCAGACTTCGTGAGATGGCTCAACCAGATCTTAAGGTCCAAGGACCGAGGATCTCTGTTCCATTATGCCAGACTCTCTTTCTGCAAATGTCTCTTGTGAGACTGAGCAAACGGGACGCTTTGAAGGTCGAGAACATCAGACCCAGGGCCCTCATGCAAGCCCACAATGAGGACTGATCGGTCTCCAGCAGCAACCAGACCACACTTTGCAACTTCTGAAGCTTGTTCAAGGGAAGAAAGACCCTCACCAGAGCAGAGTCGAGGATCAGCCCCAGATGAGTGACCCGCACAGACAGTGACAGGGCAGATTTGTGGAAATTGATCTTCCACCCGAATTCCTGAAGGGTCTGAATGGTGAGGAGACCCTGTCCAGCAGATCTGAATGGGAGACTGCTCGCAACAAGAGGTTGCCCAGATATCCCACAATGGAGATACCTCGTCGACGTAACAAGGCCAGCACAGGGGCTAGGACATTGGTAAATGGACTCCATTCGAAACTTCTGCACCCACACAAAGCGGTTCAGAGCCTTGAGGTACAGGATTGGACAGACCTTACCCTCCTTTCTGGGCACCGTGAACAGGTTTGAATAGAAACCTTGAGAGCATTCCTGCAGAGGAACCAGCACAATCACCCCTTGAGCCAGGAGATCCCGCAGATCCTTCAAACTCTCCGGAGACGGGTGAAGATTCGACTGAAAGAACCTGTCCCCTGGCCAGGACCAAAATTCAATCTTGTACTGAGAGCAAATCAGTTTGCAAACCCAATCGTTCTGAATGAAGGAAGTCCAGGGTTCCTGAAAGAAGCGCAGACGACCCCCCCACCCCGAGATGGGTGAGGGCGCCCCTTCAGACTTTTGCAGACGCCATTATTTTGCTTTCTGTAATTTTGAAAGTGTAAATGATGGAAAAAAAATCGAACTTTTGTTTATATATTATAAGAATGTTTAATCTGTAATTTGATGCCTTTTGGAGATTTTTCCATCTTTCCTTGGCTTCTTTATGCACATTAATACAAATTTTTACCTGGGGAGCCCAAACTTTCGATCACCACTGTACATATTAATAGGAAGCTACAGGGAATATGGCTGCCACAAACAAAAGTCTATGGGGAAAAATTCACATTGCCCACACTTAAGATGGCGGCGCCCACAGCAAACCATGTGGCTAGGGACCGACACATGAAGTCCTTTGGAACCACAACAGGAACCAGAAAGCCCAAGGTACCATGTCACCCCATCCGCCACGCAATCCAGACACACAGCCACCGCAGGGAAAGGGAAGTGGGGGAGCATAGGACACAGACCGGGCAGACCAGGGGGATCTTTTGGGAGTCACAATTCCCATAATCCCCAGAAGAGGGCCCACATCCCCCCAAGGCGAGCAGGGGCAAGGGGGGCACATTTACTCATACCATGGGCCGGGTGGGCTCCGCTATGGGCAGACTGCCTCCCACCCGAAGTGGGGGTGCTGCCAGCCGAAGGGTGCGCTGCAACTCAGGGCGTTCCAGGTCATCGCGTCCCATCGAGGCATCCCCTCACAGGCTTGTCCCCATCCCGAAAAGGGGCACCTTTGTGGCTAGGCATAGGTCGGACTATAACCTGCTCACGCTCGTAGGCCAGACTGGGGGGACCATAAGAATCTAGACTATCCAGTGCGAAGACCCAGCCAGCATCGTTGCTTGTAGATTATTCTTCCCTGAACACTAGCTAGCAAGTGAGTAAAGAGAAATAAAAATAAAATATTCTGAAAAGAATAAAAAAAACTGAGCCCGGAGTCCCAGCAGGAAACCTAGGTCCTACTCCTTCTCTAGGCAGAAAAAAACTGATGTGCTGGGATGTGGCAGTGTGGGTTATGCCTGGAGGGACTGCTCCGTGGGCGTGTATATGTTAAAAGTTTTGTACTAACGTAATTGTCTAGATTACTCCTGCAGGTGGCAGCTTAACCCACTCCGCTCATGGAGCTTAATTATTTTCTGAAACCAAACATAGAAATGCATATATATGCTTATAACGTTTGTATACTCTGCAGATTTAAACCCCCCCCCCCCCCCGAAGAAGACCACTACCCCTGCTTTATGGTAAAAACGTGTCGAAGTCAATATGCTGTAGTATCCGTTTGTAACTATGCACATTTTTTTCTTCGCTGTTGGATATCATTTTATCAATATTTTTGTAAACCAGAGCTCATACTTTTATTCTAAGAAAACCTATTTCATAACAGAATTGTAAAATAAAAGAATCTTTTGTACTTTATTATAAATACTTGTTCTTCGGAATGAATTGCTGCTAAAAAAAACCCTGGGGAAATTTTCTCTTGTTTTTCTTTAATGTTTATTGGGGTTTGCAGCCTCCGAAAAAGCTCATAGTGCAAATCTCTTGTCTTCACACAGCAAGGAGCTGGCCGTGAATCACCTCACTATTGCGGAAGGAGCTCCGTAATCATCCTACGTTGGGAAGTACACTGCGGGTGTCCAGGGAGGCCTTTTGTTGCACCTCGATCTACCCACTGCCTTCCCCAATCCTGAATTTGCACCTGGCCTCCAGAGCCCTCAGTTTCTCCATCGAGTGTCTGGTGACCATCTCCATATATGGGATTTCCTGGGGTCGGATGGTAATCCCTCCCCGGCTGCAATTGCCTCTGCTGAGGTTCCTCCCTTAGATTTTTGGAGAAGTTTCCAGCTCCGACACTTTCTCCGCAAATGCCTTAGTCTCCCAGGTATCTCTCGCCAGCTTACGGAGCTGAAATGTATATGCCATAGGAGGGAACCGATCCGCCACAGCCTCTCTACCATCTACGCCGCCTTGATCCGTCCAGGATCTGACTTTTTCCCCCTCTTTCCTCTCGCAGTGGGAAACAGACCTCGTCATGAAATTCACAGACTCTCAGAGAGAAAAGATCCTTCACTCAGCACTAAAATCCTCCATAACTACGAAAGTACAGGAAACCAGCTATACGATTTTGATAAGGTGGTATAGGGTGCCCTCAACCTTACATCGCTTCTTTCCCAAGGTGCCAGTTACTTGCTGGCGATGTAATACTGGCCGGGGCACCATGTTAAACCCTTTTGGCAGGCAGTGACTAGGACCATCAACTTGCTGGCGATGTAATACTGGCCGGGGCACCATGTTAAACCCTTTTGGTAGGCAGTGACTAGGACCATCAAAAATCTGACCATCGTAGATCTGGCAGACGAACCTGCAGCATGTTTGCTGCACCTTACGCAACCGCCCATTAAAAAAATATAAGACCTCGCTTACCATCCAGCTTTTGTTTTTTCTGAAATTGTGTTTTTATTTAATAAAACAGAAAAAATCCTAACATACAAAAAGGGGGGGGGGGGCGCCCCCAATAAAATAAACAAACAGAAAATTGTCAGTCCAAATACAATATAGCAGGTGCAACAATATACTTCAACCAAACATAAGGGTAAAGCAGGAAAATAAGGGGGAGATGAAGGGGGCAGCAGGACTATAGAAAGTCCACGACTGTAAGAATCCCAAACAATCATGACATGCCAAGAACATATAAGTCCCAATCAGCTCAGATAACATTAAACTGAGTGACATCGTCGTGGACCGTGGCCGCTAAGAATTCCATCCTCCGTATCTCCATCATTAAGCACTGGAAAAGAGTTTTATCAGGGGGTGCCCCCTGAAGCCAACGAAGCGGAATAGCCCTCCTGGCTGCCAGAAGGAGGTAAGAAATCAATCGCTTGGTAGGCTTGGTGACACCAGAGAAGTCCCAACAAATAATGTATAGGATCAAGCAGGAAATGCAAATCAGTAACAGATTGTATAATTGACCTAACCATGTCCCAAAAAGGCTGTATATGAGGGCATTGCCATAAAAATGTGATACAGTGTACCCAGGCCCGTGCCACACCGCCAACAGTTGGCGGAGAAGGACGGATCAATTCTGTGTAGTCTAGCAGGTGTTCTATACCAAAATAACAGATTTTTTGTAAAATCTTACCGTAAAATTCCTTTCTCTGAGTCCTCTGACAGTCGCCGCCCCTCATATAGTCTTCACCAATGGGTATTGACCCCTTATCCACAGGAGTAAGCTAGGCAGAAGATATTGTTAAAAACACAAAACTTTGCATAGACACACCTACAGGGGGCTGTCCCTCTGGTCCAATACCCCTGGCTAGCCTCATTTCAAATTCAGTTTGGTAGCAAGCAGTAGATAGTCCATGAACCCCAAAAGAGGGGCGGGGGCGGCGACTGTCAGAGGACTCAGAGAAAGAAATTTTACGGTAAGATTTTACAAAAATTCTGTTTTCTCTTACGTCCTCTGACAGTCGCCGCCCCTCATATAGTCTTTACCAATGGGATGTTCCAAAGCAGCGTAGACAGGAGGGGTGGGAAACGCAACCGTCTCAAGGCAACAAAGCACCCAAGGTCAGATAAAAAAAACCTTATCTGAACCAGAAAAGCAACCCACTGGGCAACAGGAAAGCTCAACAGGAGCGAACAAACCCAGGAAGGTAAAATAACCAAGGGGGGAAAAACCCCCCACAGGAGGGGACAGGATAAAAACGCCATGTCTCCCCCAAAAAACTGCCGCACTCAGAACATTGCGGCCAAAGGAAGCATCTGCAGATGCCGAAAAACATCAAGTTCGTAAACTTTTTAAAGGTGTGCACTGACGACCAGGTCGCGGTTTTGCACACCCGGAACACCGACGCCTGATGGCGAAAGGCCGAAAACGCACCCACTGCTCAGAAGAGTGCGCCGTGACAGGGAAGGGTGGAACCCGTTCCCTAGGCGAATAAGCCTGTACAATCGTCCGTCTGAACCAGACAGGAATGGCCGCCGCAGATGCAGCCATACCATTCCGAGGCCCCCAGAAAGGACAAAAAGAGGATCCGACCTTCTGAAGGATTCAGTAGATGACAGGTAACCCTGATTGCCCTGACAACATCCAAGGAAAGCAAGGCAAACTCTGGAGGATGTGTAGGATTCGCACACAGCGAAAGCAAAACAATGTCCTCATGGAGATGGATTTCAGACACCACCTTGGAAAGAAGGATTGATGAGGTCGCAAAACCACATTATCCCCATGAACCACCAGGTAGGGGGAGCGGCAAGCTAGGACCGCCAACTCTGACACTCTGCGAGAAGATGTGATCGCCACCAGAAAGGCGACTGTCCGTGACAGTGCAGGCAGAGAAATCTCCCGGCTGTTCTCAAATGGAGACATTACAAAACGGACAGAACCAAATTCAAGTCCCAAGGGGTTAAGGGCGCCCTCTGAGGGGGGGGCCCGATGACGCACCCCCTGAATAAAGGGGCTGATCAAGGAATTTGACGTCAAGGGGCGCTGGGAAAGAATGGCCAGCGCAGATAGCTAACCCTCAATAGTGGTCAGCGCAAGACGTAGGTTACACACCGGATTGCAGGAAGGCTAACACCCTCACCACCGAATAGTATTGAGGATGGAAACCCTGCGATTCACACCAGACGAAGCAAGCCTTCCAGGTACGATAATAAATCTTACCGGACGAGGCCTTCCTAGCTCTAAGCAAGGTAGGAGTGACCGCCGACGAGAGACCCCGATCTCTCAAGATCTGGCTTTTAACAGCCACGCCTTCAAGGCCAGCGACTGCAAAGCAGGATGGAAGATCAGCCTGAGACAACAGATCGTCTCCATATTCATGACTTCCACGCACCAAGACCGGCACGGCCAGTCCGGGCCCCCAGGACCACCAACCTCGGTTCCGAGACCAACCTGCGAAGGAACCGTGACAACAACTGGATCGGGGGAAGGCATAAATCAGGCGATACTGATTCCAAGGCACCACCAGTGCATCCGAGGTGGCTGCCAGAGGATCGTGTGTTCTTGCCACGAGCCTTCCCACCTTGTTGTTTAGAAAAGGCGCGCCATCGCGCACACCGCATCGGAAACACCTCTGGGTGTAGGGACCCTTCCCCATGGTCTGGCGACAACGATAGTCGGCCTGCCAACGTTCCATACCCGGAATGTGAACTGCCGAAATCGCTGAGACCCGCGTCTCGGCCCAAGGCAAATATCTCGGCTACTTCCCTGGCTGCCCGGGCACTCCTGGTGCCCCCTTGGTGATTGATGTACGCCACCGTAGTGGCGTAATCCGCCTGCACCCGCACAGGGTGGCCCCGAAGATGATCCCTCCAACGAAGCAAACAGTCTGATCGCTCTCAGTTCAGTGGCATTTATCGGTAGGGAGGATTCCTCCTCCAACCAAGTGCCCTGGGCAGACAATTTGCCCAGAACGCCACCCCAGCCCGACAGGCTGGCGTCCGTGGTGAGCACCTTTCAAAACAACGGCCGGAAGGAGTTCCCTTCCTTAAGAGCCGGAGACTAGAGCCACCACAGAAGGTCCGCTCTGACCCAGCGACTCAAAGCTATCATCCTGTCCAAGGACTGAGGATGCCTGTCCCACCTGGCTAGGATCTCCGCTTGCAGAGATTGCGTGTGGAATTGTGCAAATGGTATCGCCTCGAAAGCTGACACCATCAATCCTAGGGACCGCATGTAGGTCCTGAGTGATGAGGATTCGTTGTCCATGAGGGACCTGACCTCGGTCAGCAGAGTCAGGAGAATGACCTCCAGCAGGCAAACTCTCGCATGGGCGGAGTCCAGGACCATTCCCAGATAAGGGAGACGAACAGAAGGGAGCAATGTCGACTTCTGAAAGTTGATGGCCCACCCGAACTCCTGGAGCATCTGAACCGTGGTTGACAGATCGCGCAACACAGTTGAACTGGAACTCGACCTTAACAGGAGATCGTCCAGATATCCAAGGATAGCGATCCCCTGCGCCCGCAACAGGGCCAGAACAGGAGCCAAAGCTTTGGTAAACCCCCTTGGAGCCGAAGCGAGACCGAAAGGTAACGCCACAAACTGATAGCGCTCCTCCGCGATTGCAAAACGGAGGTACCTCTGATGACCCTCGAATACAAGGATGTGTAGATACGCATCCTTGAGGTTGATTAAAGCCAGGAATCTCCCGGGCTCAGAGAGGGATTCCATACGCAATGTTTGAACCCGCACAAAGTGGTTTTGAAACTTTAGGTCCAGAAGCGGACACACCTTGCCCTCCTTCCAGGGCACCGTGAACAGATTAGAGGAAAAAACCCCAAAAACCTGTCCTGATGTGACACCGGGACTATCCCCCCCCCTGGCCGAGGAGATCCTGAACCGCCTGTTGAAGATCGTGAAACGATCTGGGTTGAGTGAAGATGTGAGGGAAAGAATCTGTCTGCTGGGCGCGATCGAAATTCGATCTTGCAACCCGACCGAATGAGTTCCTGAACCCATCTGTCCCGAATGGCGGATGGGGGCGCCGAGCCAGAGTGGGTGGCTACAGACTTGGCCGCCCAAGGCTTCTTCTGGCCACCAGAGGCTTTGAAGGATTCGCCCTTGTCATGTGCCTTAAAGGCACGAAAGGATCTGTGGTTGAGATTAAAGGAAGGGCCCCGCATAACGCGGAATAAACTTACCCTTGGACACATGGGGCAGCAGAGTGCTTTTACCCCCAGTGACCCCCTTCACCAACTCGTCCAGGGAGTCCCCAAAAAGGTGATTCCCTGCATAAGGGATGTCAGACACCGTCTTCCTGGAAGTTCGGTCGCCGACCAGCTCTACAGCCACATAAGGCGACGGATTGCACTGCGACAGCAGAGAAGCGTAAGGGTAAAGGGGCCTCATCCAAGGCCGCATCACACAGGCATAAAACCGCCTGAACAATGTGGTCCACCATCTCCAAGTAGCAGGAGGGGCGGAATCAGTCACAAGGGTGCGTCTGAGCACCTTAGTCCACTCCACCACAGCCTGAGAGACTAATACTGAGGCGAACACTGGCTTCAGCAAGGAACCTGCCACCACATAGGAGTGGCGGGCAAGAAATTCCACCCGCCTATCCACCGGGTCTATAAGCAGCGGATAAGCCTCCATGGGCGTCCGAGTGGCCTTGTGTAATCTGGATACCGTGTGGTCCACCTTAGGGGCCACAATCCAGTGCGAATCCGTTGGAGACGCGAAGGGATAACGGTACTCAACCGCCTAGGTACCACAAAGTTGCGCTTCAGATTGCGCCATTGTCCAGTCACCATTGCATGAAAGTCGTCATGACAGGATAAAACCTGAACCGATCTCTGGGTTCTACGGGTCCCAAGGGATGACCGTGTACCCTGCTGGTGGGGCTCATCCTCCAAATGCAGCGTTTCTTTGACAGAACTAATGAGCGCAGCCATAGCAGCGCAATCTCTGGCAGCCCTGACGGGGGAAACTACTCCCTCCTCCACTTCCCCCTCCCCCTCGACTGAGTAGTCCGAGACCCCTCAGGGGGGTACCTGTCCACGACAACCATATCAGAATCTGAATCACAAGAAGGCGAAGTGGACCTTTTTCTAAACATCCGCTCAGACATCAGCAGATCCACCTTTGGTGCTAAAGTCGCAAGTGCAGCGCTAAGAGAGCTCTGCTCAGAGGACCCAGGCGTACCTGAATCCTCCACCAGAGCTGGGGGGGAATTTGCTGTCCTGGGAATCCATATCAAAACGGATTAAGGTTTTGAAGGCGCTGGCCCTTTAAGAAGCAACCGCTGCGGACCGCACCGCGAGGTTCCGCAATAGAAATGAAATGGTGCTACAAGCAAACCACAGGAAAGTGACTGCCAGCATGAAAAAACGACCCAGGAGAAGTGAAAAGACCCCCAGAAGTGCATACAAACAGACACTACGCTAGCTGGAACGATCTGCAGTCTGAGGAAAGGAAGTGATGTCATCAGCTAGAGAACACAGACTAAGGGAAAATGGCTGCCCATGTAAAATAATGAGGAGGCTACAGGAATATGGCCGCCGAGCACATTGTGAAGATGACCGTGCCACATCCAAGATGGCGCCGAAATGCGCGAATTTGCTGCAGGGAGGAGAGCAGAAGCCCATACATGAAGCTGAAATGCATGCCCACACCAAAAATGGCGGCCCCGCGAATTTTCGCAGCGGGCCGCACGCACATGTCTGGTACCCCAAATTGTACACAAAAAGCACACATCGGGGAGAGGGACCCTCTGCGACCCCCCCACAGCGCGGTATAACCGATATAGTGCCCTCAGGGACAGGGAGAGACCGGGAAGCACACTGACAGACAGGAGGGGAATAACACAGACATCAAAGACAGACTGCCATTCTCAACACAGAGGCCCCACAAACACCCCACAAATAGAGAGGTTTCTCACCGACCAGCGATAGCGTGGGTGCCGCCTTGAGACGGGAAGCCTCCCACCCCGGGTGGGGGTACCGTCAGCCAAACAGGACGCTAGCTACACGCGGCGTACCGCAGTAGAGACATCCCAGCGCAGTGGCCACTTCACGGGCTTTGTCCCTGAGGATAGGGACAGGTCATTTGCGAGGCCTGGGTGTACGCATAGCCTGCTAAATGCTCGATGGCAGGCTGGGATTCCATAAGGTTCTCTGTCCTGGGACACCAGGACAACCAGTCCGATTCCCAGCTCCGCAACGCTGTAGTCTTCCGAAGTCTGACTAAGCGCAGGAACAAATAAAAAGTTATTAGTGCAAAGAAACACACTTAGCAGAAAATAAAATGTAATAAAACAGAGAAAAGGCTGAGACTGTAGCCCCAGCACAGGGAAGCCTGCCTACTCCTATCTAGGCAAAAGACAAACTGAATTGGGAATGAGGCTAGCCAGGGGTATTGGACCAGAGGGACAGCCCCCTGTAGGTGTGTCTATGCCAAGTTTTGTGTTTTTAATAAAATCTTCTGCCTAGCTTACTCCTGTGGATAAGAGGTCAATACCCATTGGTGAAGACTATATGAGGGGTGGCGACTGTCAGAGGACGTAAGAGAAAACAGAATTTTTAGAGTAGTCTCTCTCTGCACCACACACTGGGAAGACTTGAAGGCAGAAGTCCAAATCTATTCCCACATCTGCAGGGTTATAGGTCTCTGCAGCAGCTCTGACCATTTGCACATGTAATAGTGTGAGTCCTCAGCTAACGGGAGGTCATCATTAAGGATGTTATAAATAGAGGACACCAAATGTCTCTGGTGAGGGCCTTGAGCGCTTAGATACTCAAAGGGGGTAGGTTTCTCCAGGGTCATTGAAACCGAAAGACAGACAAAGGTGGCGGATTTGCAAATAAAAATAAAAAGCGTGTTTGGGGATGGCAAACTTTTCTCGTAAGGTCTCAAATGACTAAAGTTGCGAACGACCAGGTGGACCAGGTTAAGAAGCTGGAAAAGAGGTGCCTGGGACCAGGACCACACTCAGCCAGCCTGCAGGCCATCTGGTAAGAAAGGATTAAACAAGACATAGTGAGTGGCGGGCATGGTGAAGAGAAAGAAAAATTACGAAAGCATCTACACCAGACTTCCAAGGTAGAATGCATAGACGCAAGGCACATTTCAGAACCCGGTCAGCATGTAGTGACGACGACCAAAGCAATGGGCAAATTACACCCCTCTCTATTTCCGACCACCGACTGGGGGCCACCAGGGAAGACCAGGAGGCCGCCACTCGGAGATGAGAGGCATAATAATACTTAATGTCAGGGGCCCCTAGACCCCCCCCCCCCCGTCTGCTCGGGGAGAACACTACCAAGCTAGCCACTCTATGAGACTTATTATTCCATATAAAGCTGAGAAATTTGTGCTGTAGAGCCTTAAGTTAGGCCATAGGGATCGAGATGGTCAGGGTGTCAAAAATGTAGAGTAATTTAGGCAGCAAGGTAAGTGGATATCCCAACACTGCTGCACCACGGATCTAGATACCTAACGGAACAGAGGGACAAAATCAATGGAATAGAGAGTAGAGTGGGATAGGGTCAGCTTGACATCAAGTAGGTGAGCGCCAAGGGGCACCACCTGTACGGGTAAGACTGTGAAAGTTGGGACAGGAGATCTTGGGGCATGTGAAGCGGCATAGCTTCAGTTTTGGAGGAGTTTATTTTATAACCTGAAAGGGCACTAAAAGAGGACAGGACAGAATGAATAGAGGGCAAGGACAGCAATGGATTTGTCAACATCAACAAGAGGTCGTCTGCAAACAGAGATAGTTTATATTCCCTAAGTCGCATCAGGACCCCGCTTATGTCAGGATGTGAACGAATGGCCTCGGCCAAAGGCTCCAGACACAATATAGAAAGCAAGGGGGACAAGGGACATCCCTGCCGAGTGCCATTGTGCATGGGGAACAGAGGCGACATAAAAGCAGATGACATCCGGACCTGGGCTGTAGCGGGGGAGTAAAGAGCTTCTAGTGCCTCATAAAAGGGTCCTCGTAGCCCAAATCGCGTCAAAGTGGCAAAGAGGTAAGGCCAACTCAGCCTATCTAAGGCCTTCTGGGCGTCTAAACTCAGGACCAGTGCCGGGCGAGGGAATCTATTAAGGAGATCAATTAGGTAAACAGTTCGCCTGGTATTATCGCCTGCATGACGGGACATAACAAAACCCACTTGGTCTCGATCAATCAATTTAGGCATAAGCATAGTCTATTGGCCAAGAGCTTAGTAAAGATTTTATCTTCCGAGTACAGTAAAGCAATAGGTCTGTAATTGTCGGGAAGGGAAGCGTCCTTACCGGGTTTAGGGATGACAGATGTACGAGTGTGTAAATTGGGGATGAGGGGCTTTTCCCTGAAGCACAGAGGCATACAAGTCCAACATATGGGGGGCATAAACCGATAAAAGGGTTGTATAGTAAAGATAAGGGAGGCCATCAGGACAGGGGTCTTAGGGGAAAGCAAGTCCTTAACAGTGGCTGTAAGCTCTTCAATGGAAATGTCCACGTTCAATTTCAGCAAGTCAGATGCGGAAAGTTTGCGAAGTAACAAGTCTTTGAAAAATGTATCAAAGTTTTCTTGGGTAAAAGCAATGTGGTTCTCAGGAGTGAGGCAGTTATAAAGCTTACTGTAAAATGAACCAAAGACCTTGACCATGGTAAAGGGGCAGTGTGTAGGGGTGCCATCTGGTTGGATCAATAAATCCGAAATCGAGTGGAAAGGACGCGGACTAAGCTAGTTCACTAGCATTCTGTGGGGTTTGTTGGAAAATTTGTAGAATTTTTGTTTAGCCTATGTCAGAGATTTAGCTATTTTGGACATCGCAAACGTTTTAATGCGTTCCCAAGGATATACAATTCTCCTAAGCCCCGACACTGAGGGAGTACCCACAAGTTGAGACTCCGCCAACCGCAAATCGTCGAGTAAAGACTCTTTCTTCATCCGGGTGCCCTCGGCTATGCAAGTTCCCCGGAAAAAAGCCTTGTGGTCCTCCCACATCGTCCACCGAACCTGTATTAAGAGCAGAAAACTCGGTCAGTCCCTCAGCCAGCCGATCCCGATCAACCTGGGACTGAAGGAGGAGGTCATTTAAGCTCCAGTGGCAAGTTTTGGGGGAAGAGGAGGTCAAGGACAAATCGAGGACAACAGGCACGTGGTCTGACCACATAATGGGGAGTATATCGGAGTTAACCGTACATGGGATAAGAGGGGCAAGAAATGAAACAATGGTCGAGTCTAGAATGCATCTTATGAGCCGCAGAGTAAAAAGAAAATTGTCTGTGTGTAGGGTGCTTAATTCTCCAGGAATCAAAGTCTATGGGACCTAACACACTTGCGGAAAGCCTTAGCCTGCGTAAGGAGTCTGTGAGAGGGGGTTCCCTGACTCAGGGACTGTCTATCTCCTTAAGGGGACATGATTAAACTGAAGTCACCCCCTACTACCATAAAAGGCTGAGAAAATCAGGAGGTTGTTTGCAGTTCCTCATCCAAAAATTCCAATTGACTGGAATTGGGTGCATAGATATTAATTACCGTAAACAAGGTTGACAAGTAGTCACAGACTAACACGATAAACCGCCCATGAGGATCTAGGAATGAGTCCCTGACTCAAGGGTGGCAGGATTTCCTGATAAGCACAGCCACCCCCACCTTGCCAGAGGGATCAGAGGGCAAATTTAAGTGAACCACAAGTATAAAAGTGTGTTTCCTTGATCAGGATCACGTCCGCACCAGAGGACCGAAATTCCTTAAGTGCTAACCAACGCTTCTGTACTCAAACCCTTTACATTGTAAGAGAAACCTCAAAGCCATGGCCGTAAGTAATTTGAGCAGAGGACACAAGCGTTGAAAAAAGTAAACATGTCTATATAGCACATAGAAAAACAAACATCTCCATTTGCAGTCTGTGATGGGTCCAGTGACCGGGGACAGAGGCACCAACCCACAGTTTCAAAATTACAAGGCTGGACCAAAAGCAAAAAGGGTCCAGTGAGAAAAAAAGGAAAAAGAAAATTAACAAAAAAAAAAAGACAAATATCAGATAAAAAAAACAAGAACGTCCACAAAAACCATCCAAAAGAGGCCTGAGGGGGCAAGAGCATCTCAGCAAAACCGGGGACAGAACCCCGGTCAGGGCAGAGGGACAGGGGTGCCTCCAGGATACGAACTCCAGTGTGGGGGGGGGGGGGGGGGGTAGGACCCGCCGACACTCCAGCGGATAGAAAAGGCAGTACAGTCTAGTGGTAGAAAAAAAAAAAACCCAGCTCAAAAAAGGAATAAGAAAGCTCCAGTGTTCCATAGCGAAACAGGAAACATTTAACGTAACTTAATTACCCCATGGGAGGAGTAACAACTACCCACACCAGGGTAGCAGGAAGCCCATGAAAAGGCCATATAGGCAACAGGCCTTGGTAAGATAAGGGAAAAAAGTGTCAGGGGACCATCTAAGGCACATCAAGTAGGACGACTGGGAAAGCGTGAGCGTTGAGGGATAGTATTTTGTCTCCGATGTTGGCTCTTTGCAGGGGTCCACATACGATTCGGCGTAGCCGGGAGAGGGCGTCCCAGGAGTTGTTGCTGTAGCATCTCCTTGTCGGGAAGAGGGGGGTGGCCCTCTCCCTTGATGAAAGCCTCTCCTTCCTGGAGATCCTGCATGCTGTGCACTCTCTTTAGTAACAATGAGACGAAACGGGAAGCCCCAGTAATATGGAACGCGTTGCCTTTGAAGGTGAGAGGTCACGGGCCGTAGATTCCTCTGCTTGTTAAGAGTGAAGGGCGAAAGGTCGTTAAAAGATCTGAATCTTGGCACCCTTGTATTCCACTTGGGATTTAGTATGGGTAGCCAGTCAGGGCCTCCTTGCATTCATAGTAGTGGAATCAGACTATCACATCTCAGGGCCTGGCCCCAGCTGGTGGCTTAGGGCCTAGAGACCCATGTGCCCAGTCCAAGCGCCTGTCAATATCCACTATGTTGGGGGCAAGCGTGTTAAATAAGCCCAATAAAAAAGGAGCGTAGATTGTTATCACCCACTGATTCCAGTATGCCCCGAAAGTGGGATTTTGGCGCCTCTCACGGTTCTCCAAGTCCTCCTGTTGTAATTGGAGTTGTGTTACTGAGTGTTCAAGGAAGAGTTCTCCTATTCCAAAACTTGCACATATTGTACTAAATCATCAAATTTAGTCTCTAATCCCCCGTACACACGTATCGATTGTCGGCCGTAAATATTCGGCCGACGACCGATCGGCCGATTGTAGGCTTGTTAGTATGATGCTTCCGACAGCGCACTTTCGTGCAAGCATTAAAATTTTTGTTGGCCAACACCAGAACGGCCGATTGTTCGCCAGTCAGTACAGAATTCGGCCGACAATCAGCAGATTTGCAAGACTGGGCATGCTCAGAGAAGAAAAAACACAGGGAAAGTTAACCATCACATGACATCACTTCTGCAGTCGGCGGACAAAATTCGTGTGCAGTCTTTTGCACTTTTCCGCGGACAGGACAGCCCTGGACAAAAGACGGCCGATCGGTCGGCCGACGATCGGTACGTGTGTACGAGGCTTAATTACTCCCCAATTTGTATAATCTCCCCCCCTGAGTTCCTGGGATATCTTGTCCACCTCCGTGGCAATATTGCGTGTGATCTGATGTAGCCTGCAGCTTTTCATCCAGTATAGCGGGTGTAATTACCACCGGAGCAGACGGGGGGGGGGGGGGCTGACTCAGTAGTGCAGGGGTACCCAGGGGGGATCGCCAGCATTCTCTAACCCCAGCGTGGGATCCACAGAGGAAAACAGATCGGGCTGAGTAATCGAGGCCAGGGGTTGCGGCCTAGTAAAGAAGCGGTCCATGGCGGCCTGTGCGCGTGTCTCTTGTGACGCAGAATAGACTTGCCTTTGCTGACCGATTTTTCCCATGAGGTGCCTTGGGATGTCAGGGAGTGAAACAGCTTACCCCTATCAATGGTGGAGCAGATAGAAGCTTTGCAGGGGTCACGGAGAGTCGGCTGGGTCCAGAGCTCAGCGTCTATGCATCCGCCATGTCCAGAAGCCACGCATGCACCTCCATCATCCAGCTTTCAAATGCAGCCAGAGCCTGTATTCCGCTGTGCTGGAGGTCTGTACATCCGCCTTCAGAGTCTATTTGGTTCTCTAAAATTAAACTCAGGGACATGGAAGACCTTACGACTACCCTTCATAATCGAGAGGAGTCCTTTTGTGACATCTGGAGACCATAGCAGCATTTACTTTCCACAGATGCCTATTTACAGGAGATCTCGAAAAACACGATTGATCTTCTCTGGGGGCCCAAGGTGGGGGAGTTCTTGGCGGAGTTTTTCATGTCCTTTATCCGTTTTTGTCTCTCTCTCTTGTATGCACTTCTAGTCCTCCTCTTTTTCCTTTTCTCCTAAGTATTCAGTTGTCCTCTTTTTGCCTATTGACCCATCTAATCGCTGTCATGAATACAGGATCGTTTCTTAGTAGATCATATCCCCCCATCCCCCTCTTTTTGTGGGGCGATTGCCTGCTGGGTGTTTTCCTTTTAGGTTGGAATTACTGGAGTCTTATACCATCATGTCCTACTGGATATGCTATACCAGCCCGGCATGGAACTTATCAGGTCTTATATCATATTATCCCTGCAGTTCTAATGTTGTTATCACGTGTTTGTAACTGACAGACTTAAGTCATTGTATGACCTGTACAATTCAATCCGTGGTTAAATAAAAGGAATTACAAACAAAAAAAAAATTTGTACTCTTATCCTATGTTGTTTCCATTCAGGCACGGGTTACCAGTGAGGTAAGCCTTACTGTCCCGTATGTATATGAGGGGATAAGTCATTGTTATACGTGATCATCCTGGGGGCTGCATGGTCGGAATCAAATACCGGCTGCTCCCTCTTGTTATATATGTGACTGCTTGCAAATTCAACATGTCCCGATATCTATACTAACATACATGTATATATTCATAAATTTTGCCCCCTTAGCTGTTGGTATTTTACTCATCATGAGATGAATGGTCCCCAAGTCATCATGAGATGAATGGTCCCCAAGTCAAGTTGATTTATTTGTACCATTATGAACTAAGGAAATCACTAAGGGCCTCTATTGCTCCTACACACCATTACCGATATCCTGGGGTATGCATGTTGTATATGTTTTTATGGACTTTCCTGCACACTGTCTATGTCTATATATGTATATACATATTTATTCTCTTTTATTCGTTATAGACTGTTTGGTCACCATTATTATGTGTGTCCCCACATCCACCCTTCACCCTTTTGCATGCTGGTTCTTATCACGACCTGCGACACAGTGAGCTGTATTTTATGGGATATGTTATACGCACTCGTGGTACTACCCCGCGGAGAGTTATCACTCGCTTCTCGCCCATGGACAAAACCAGTCTCATCTGCCGAGATCCATTTTGGTACAAATGGCATCAGTCTAGTGGCCAACACTTTAACAAATAACCTAACATCTATATTTAGGAGGGAGATAGGGTTGGTAGCTGCCACAGCAGGAGGGATCCTTGCCAGGCTTGCGTATGACCGAGATATGAGCGGTAAGTGATTCAGGGAGGAGGCCAGAGCTGCAGTTAATGGAGTTGGCATAGGAAGTTAAGTGGGGGAGTATAATTTCTCCAAACATTTTGTAATAGCGGGCTGTACAGCCATCTGGACCTGGTGCCTTTCCTGTGGGCATTGTTTTCAAGTGTGAATTTCTTCTCGAAAATTTTAAAAAAGTAATTTAGAAAGCTTCAGAAGGTTGGCTAGTTTGAGGTATTGAAGTATTTGTTTGTGTTTGACCTTAGGAGGAAGAGTGGAGAGGTCACCTTGAACATTATATAAGCGTGAATAAAAATATCTAAAAAGTTTGGCTATAGCAGGTGTAAAATAAGTAAGGTCACCCGAAGAGGTTTTTATCTTGGGTATAAAAGAGGCAGATTTGTTGGCCTGAAGCAAATGGGCTAGCTGTCTACCAGGCTTATCCCCCCATTCGTACATTTTCTGGGAAACCATATGGGAGCGCCTTTTAAGATCTAGATCAAGAAGGGATTTAGGTTCATCCCTCTTCTGCGCAAGGGCCTCCCGGTGAGCATTGTATAAGGAGAGTGTGTGTGTCCTTTCAAGAGCAGTAACCTGTTGTAACAAGTCTCTAAGCTGTTGGCCGTGCCCCCTCTTCCTCCGCGAACTAAGTTCAATCAGCTTGACACACATTGTGGCTTTATGACCATCCAATAGCAACGAAGAAGCTGTGTCAGGTGAGGCAGTCAGTAAAGTATTGGGTCAAGGCAGAAGAAAAAACAGCCACATCAGCGGGATTTGAAAGTAGGGAATCATTCCGTTAGCAGTGCGAGGAGAAAGAGTGCAAGGCCAAGTCTATGGTCACTGGTGCATGATCTGAAATGGATATATTCCCAATGGAGGCTGAGTTTTAGGGTGGAGTATTATCCAGACATCAATTAGTTGCAAGTCTAGCAATCGCTTTTTAATGAAGGCTAGTCATTTAAAGGGGCAGTTGAGTAACCTTAGGAGGTATCAAGGAGTGTGTCTAAAGGCATGTTAATATCACCTGGAAGAATAGTAAAACCTTTGGCAAAATCAGATAGCTTGGACAATAGCTGGGACATGAAAGAAGGTTGATTTACATTAGGACAATAGATGTTCACAAACGTGCATTGGGTTTTGCCTATGGAGCCCCTAAGAAAAAGAAAACTACTGTAATCATCTGATAAAATCTCAAGTTGGAAGGGTACATCTCTCCTGAATCCAATGGCCACCCCTTCGGCCTTATTAGTGCCTGAAAGACTATACACTAATACCACTTTGAAAAGGAAGGAGAATAGAGTTTAACAGAAGAACAGTGAGTTAACTGAGTCTCTTGTATAAGAGCTGTGGAGCAGTGTGATCTTTTAAGTTCACTTAGGACCTGGTGGGGTTTGGCAGCAAAATTCAGGCCTCTAACATTATATGAGAGCATAGTCAGAGCCATTATTGGAACAGCAGAGTGTGCAACCCTCGCAAAATACAACCAGCATCGACATACAGTGCCTTGCGAAAGTATTCGGCCACCTTGAACTTTGCAACCTTTTGCCACATTTCAGGCTTCAAACATAAAGGTATAAAACTAATTTTTTTGCGAAGAATCAACAAGTGGGGCACAATCATGAAGTGGAACAAAATTTATTGGATATTTCAAACTTTTTTTAACAAATAAACTGAAAAATTGGGCGCGCAAAATTATTCAGCCCCCTTAAGTTAATACTTTGTAGCGCCACCTTTTGCTGCGATTACAGCTGTAAGTCGCTTGGGGTATGTCTCTATCAGTTTTGAACATCGAGAGACTGAAATTTTTGCCCATTCCTGCTTGCACAACAGCTCGAGCTCAGTGAGGTTGGATGGAGAGCGTTTGTGAACAGCAGTTTTCAGTTCTTTCCACAGATTCTCGATTGGATTCAGGTCTGGACTTTGACTTGACCATTCTAACACCTAGATAGGTTTATTTGTGAACCATTCCATTGTAGATTTTGCTTTATGTTTTGGATCATTGTCTTGTTGGAAGATAAATCTCCATCCCAGTCTCAGGTCTTTTGCAGACTCCATCAGGTTTTCTTCCAGAATGGTCCTGTATTTGGCTCCATGCATCTTCCCATCAATTTTAACCATCTTCCCTGTCCCTGCTGAAGAAAAGCAGGCCCAAACCAAGATGCTGCCACCACCATGTTTGACAGTGGGGATGGTGTGCTCAGGGTGATGAGCTGTGTTGCTTTTACGCCAAACATAACGTTTTGCATTGTTGCCAAAAAGTTCGATTTTGGTTTCATCTGACCAGAGCACCTTTTTCCACATGTTTGGTGTGTCTCCCAGTTGGCTTGTGGCAAACTTTAAACGACACTTTTTATGGATATCTTTAAGAAATGGCTTTTTTCTGCCACTCTTCCATAAAGGCCAGATTTTGCAGTATACGACTGATTGTTGTCCTACAGGGAGTGCAGAATTATTAGGCAAATGAGTATTTTGACCACATCATCCTCTTTATGCATGTTGTCTTACTCCAAGCTGTATAGGCTCGAAAGCCTACTACCAATTAAGCATATTAGGTTTATGTGCATCTCTGTAATGAGAAGGGGTGTGGTCTAATGACAACACCCTATATCAGGTGTGCATAATTATTAGGCAACTTCCTTTCCTTGGGCAAAATGGGTCAAAAGAAGGACTTGACAGGCTCAGAAAAGTCAAAAATAGTGAGATATCTTGCAAAGGGATGCAGCACTCTTAAAATTGCAAAGCTTCTGAAGCGTGATCATCGAACAATCAAGCATTTCATTCAAAATAGTCAACAGGGTCGCAAGAAGCGTGTGGAAAAACCAGGGCGCAAAATAACAGCCCATGAACCGAGAAAAGTCAAGCGTGCAGCTGCCAAGATGCCACTTGCCACCAGTTTGGCCATATTTCAGAGCTGCAACATCACTGGAGTGCCCAAAAGCACCAGGTGTGCAATACTCAGAGACATGGCCAAGGTAAGAAAGGCTGAAAGACGACCACCCCTGAACACAAGCTGAAACGTCAAGACTGGGCCAAGAAATATCTCAAGACTGATTTTTCAAAGGTTTTATGGACTGATTAAAAGAGTGAGTGTTGATGGGCCAGATGGATGGGCCTGTGGCTGGATTGGTAAAGGGCAGAGAGCTCCAGTCCGACTCAGACGCCAGCAAGGTGGAGGTGGAGTACTGGTTTGGGCTGGTATCATCAAAGATGAGCTTGTGGGGCCTTTTCGGGTTGAGGATGGAGTCAAGCTCAACTCCCAGTCCTACTGCCAGTTTCTGGAAGACACCTTCTTCAAGCAGTGGTACAGGAAGAAGTCTGCATCCTTCAAGAAAAACATGATTTTCATGCAGGACAATGCTCCATCACACGCGTCCAAGTACTCCACAGCGTGGCTGGCAAGGGTATAAAAGAAGAAAAGCTAATGACATGGCCTCCTTGTTCACCTGATCTGAACCCCATTGAGAACCTGTGGTCCATCATCAAATGTGAGATTTACAAGGAGGGAAAACAGTACACCTCTCTGAACAGTGTCTGGGAGGCTGTGGTTGCTGCTGCACGCAATGTTGATGGTGAACAGATCAAAACACTGACAGAATCCATGGATGGCAGGCTTTTGAGTGTCCTTGCAAAGAAAGGTGGCTATATTGGTCACTGATTTGTTTTTGTTTTTGAATGTCAGAAATGTATATTTGTGAATGTTGAGATGTTATATTGGTTTCACTGGTAAAAATAAATAATTGAAATGGGTATACTGTATATTTGATTTTTGTTAAGTTGCCCAATAATTATGCACAGTAATAGTCACCTGCACACACAGATATCCCCCTAAAATAGCTAAAACTAAAAACAAACTAAAAACTACTTCCAAAAATAGTCAGCTTAATATTGAGTTTTTGGGTTCATTGAGAACATGGTTGTTCAATAATAAAATTAATCATCAAAAATACTCATTTGCCTAATAATTCTGCACTCCCTGTATGGACAGAGTCTCCCACCTCAGCTGTATATCTCTGCAGTTCATCCAGAGTGATCATGGGCCTCTTGGCTGCATCTCTGATCAGTCTTCTCCGATCAGTCTTCTCCTTGTATGAGCTGAAAGTTTAGAGGGATGGTCAGGTCTTCGTAGATTTGCAGTGGTCTGATACTCCTTCCATTTCAATTTTATCGCTTGCACAGTGCTCCTTGGGATGTTTAAAGCTTGGGAAATCTTTTTGTATCCAAATCTGGCTTTAAACTTCTCCACAACAGTATCTCGGACCTGCCTGGTGTGTTCCTTGTTCTTCATGATGCTCTCTGCTCTTTAAAAGGACCTCTGAGACTATTACAGTGCAGGTGCATTTATACGGAGACTTGATTACACACAGGTGGATTCTATTTATCATCATTAGTCATTTAGGTCAACATTGGATCATTCAGAGATCCTCACTGAACTTCTGGAGAGAGTTTGCTGCACTGAAAGTGAAGGGGCTGAATAATGTTGCACGCCCAATTTTTCAGTTTTTTAATTTGTTAAAAAAGTTTGAAATATCCAATAAATTTCGTTCCACTTCATGATTGTGTCCCACTTGTTGATTCTTCAAAAAATAAACAAAAAAACAAATACATCTATCTTTATCTTCATATCTTTATGTTTGAAGCCTTAAATGTGGCAAAAGGTCGAAAAGTTCAAGGGGGCCGAATACTTTCGCAATGCACTGTACATAACCAAATTCAACAGAGGGGTGGGTGCTGTGTCCCTCAATGAACATCAGAGAAAAGGATATTACGGTAAGACAAAAAACTGAATTTTTGTAAAATCTTACCTGTAAAATTCCTTTCTCTGAGTCCTCCGACAGTCGCCGCCCCTTCATATTCGTCACTAATGGGTTATTGACCTTTGCTCCGTAGGAGTAGCTAGGCAACAGAATATATTAATATCAAAGCTTTTAGCATATCCCACCCCCAGGGGGTGGTCCCCTCAGTCCATACCTCCCTGCTTCCTGCATTTCCAACTCAGTTTCAGTAGCATAGCAGTAGAGTACATAAACAAACCCCAAAAGAGGGGCGGGGGCGGCGACTGTCGGAGGACTCAGAGAAAGGAATTTTACAGGTAAGATTTTACAAAAATTCAGTTTTCTCTTACGTCCTCCGACAGTCGCCGCCCCTTCATATTCGTCACTAATGGGGACGTCCCATAGCAGTGTAGACATGAGGGGTGGGCAAAAAAAGCAGCCGCGCCTAAAGCAAAGCAGTACCCACATCAGAGAAAGGAACCTTACCAAAGTAAGAGAACCAACAGGGCAACAGAAAAACGTGCTCAACAGGAGCAACAACCCAGGAAAAAACAAGTAACCTAGGGGTAAAAACACCCCAACAGCCAAGGGCCCAAACAAGGGACCCTAAGGCACTGCCGCACTAAGAACTTTACGGCCAAAGGAAGCATCTGCCGATGCCTGAACATCCGCTTTGTAAAATTTCGAGAAGGTGTGAACGGTCGACCAAGTCGCCGCCTTACACACCTGGGCCACAGAAGCCTGATGACGATAGGCCCAAGACGTACTCAGAGACCTGGTAGAGTGCGCCTTCACAGGAAAAGGAGGAACCTTCCCCTTCAAAGCATAGGCTTGCACAATGGTCTGTCTGATCCATTTGGCGATGGTCGCAGCCGACGCCGCCATGCCCTTCCGAGGTCCCTCAGGAAGGACAAAGAGAATCCGACTTGCGAAAGGATTTAGTCGAAGACAGGTAAACCCTGATCGCCCTAACAACATCCAAGGAATGCAAAGCCACCTCCTTCGGATGCTTAGGCTTCACGCAAAGCGAAGGCAAGACAATGTCCTCATTGAGGTGAAATTCCGAGATCCTCTTCGGAAGAAAAGACGGGTTAGGTCACAAGACCACCTTATCCAAGAGAATCACCAAATACGGAGATTTGCAGGACAAGGCCGCCAGCTCCGACACCCTGCGAGCCGAAGTGATCGCCACCAAGAAGGCAACCTTCTTGGACAACAGAGACAACGAGATCTCCCTGATATTTTCAAAAGGAGCATGTTGCAACACGGACAGAACAAGGTTCAAATCCCATGGAGGCAAAGGCTCCCTCCTAGGATGGACCAAATGTCGCACCCCTTGAACAAAGGTGCTAACCAAAGAGTTAGACGCCACAGGGCATCGAAAGAGAACGGCCAGCGCAGAAATCTGACCCTTAATCGTGGCCAACGCCAAACGCTGGTCCACGCCCGTTTGAAGGAAAGCCAACACTCTCGACACCGAGTACGAGCGAGGGGAATACCCCCTGGACTCACACCAGGCAAAGTAAGCCTTCCAAGTACGGTAGTAAATCTTCCCCGAAGAGGCCTTCCTAGCCTTGATCAAAGAGGGAATGACCTCAGGGGAAAGACCCCTATCCTTCAGGACCTGGCTTTCAACAGCCAGGCCGTTAAAGCCAGCGACTGTAAAGCAGGATGGAATATCGGTCCTTGAGACAGGAGATCTGCTCGAAGTGGCAGACGCCACGGAGCGTCGACCGCCAGATTCACGAGGTCTGCGTACCAAGACCGGCGAGGCCAGTCCGGTGCCACCAGAATCACTGTGTGCGGTTCCGAGGCCAACCTGCGAAGGAGCCTGGACAGCAGCTGAATCGGTGGAAAGGCACACATCAGGCGATACTGATGCCAGGGCGCCACTAACGCGTCTGCCCGAGGATCGCGCGTCCTTGCCACGAACCTTTCCACCTTGTTGTTTAGATGAGACGCGAACAGGTCCACATCTGGGGACCCCCACTTCGCGCACAACATCTGGAAGACATCCGGGTGAAGGGACAATTCTCCCTGGTCCAGGGTCTGGCGGCTCAGATAATCCGCCTGCCAGTTCTCCACCCCCGGAATGTGAACTGCAGATATCGCCGGGACGTGCGTCTCGGCCCAAGACAGAATGTCGGCTACTTCCCGAGCCGCCCGGGCACTCCTGGTGCCCCCTTGGTGGTTGATGTAGGCCACCGCTGTGGCATTGTCCGTCTGTACCCGAACTGGACGGCCCTGAAGCCTGTCAGTCCAACGCAGAAGACAGAGATTTATCACTCGCAATTCCAGAATGTTGATCGGAAGGGAGGATTCCTCCTCCGACCAAGTTCCCTGGGCGGACAGAACGCCCAGAACACCACCCCAGCCCGACAGGCTGGCATCCGTGGTGATCACCGTCCATGACAAAGGACGAAAGGACTTGCCCCCCGACACCGCCGGGGACTGGAGCCACCACAAAAGACCCCTTCGGGTGAGATGGCTCAACGACAGCCGCAGATCCAGAGATTGCGGACGCCCGTCCCACTTGGCCAGGACCTCCGCCTGAAGCTCCCGCGTGTGAAACTGGGCGAAGGGAATCGCCTCGAAGGCCGAAACCATCAATCCCAGACACCTCATACACATCCGGAGGGACGAGCACTGATTGTCCCTGAGGGACCTGACTTCGCACTGAAGTGTCCGAAGCTTGTCTTCCGGCAGGAAGACCTTCGCTTGAACAGAGACCAGAAACATCCTCAGGTAGGGAAGACGAACCGACGGACACAACGTTGATGTTGGAAAATTTATCGTCCAGCCGAATTCCTGCAGAGTCTGCATCGTGATGGACAGGTCGTTCACCAGGCCCTGACTGGCCGCGGACCGAATAAGGATATCGTCCAGATACCCCAGGACAGAAATGCCCTGGGCCCTCAATAAGGCCAGAACTGGCGCAAGCACCTTGGTGAAAACCCACGGAGCCGAAGCGAGACCAAAGGGCAACGCCACGAATTGATAATGATCCTCCGCAATGGCAAATCGAAGGTACCTCTGGTGACCCTCGAAAATGGGGATGTGAAGGTATGCATCCTTCAAGTCGATGGAGGCCATGAATTCCCCCGGAACCAGGGCAGCCACCACCGAGCGCAGGGATTCCATGCGGAACTTGCGAACCCGCACAAAGCGGTTCAGAGCTTTCAAGTCCAGAATCGGACGTACCTTGCCCTCCTTTCTGGGCACAGTGAACAGATTGGAATAGAACCCCCGAAATCTGTCCCCAAGAGGCACCAGAATCACCACTCCCTGGGCCCGCAGGTCCCGCACCGCCAGGTGCAGATGCTGCAAGCGCTCCGGAGTCAGCTGAAGGTTTGAGAGGAAAAATCTGCCCGCCGGCCGAGAGAGAAACTCGATCTTGTATCCAGATCGAACGATTTCCTGAAACCACCTGTCCCGAACGCGGTCCAGCCAGGGTCGAAGAAAACCGAGCAAACGTTCCCCCACCCCAGAAACGTGTGAGAGCACCCCTCCAGGCCGCATTGTTATGGGCAGCGGATCCGGACTGGCCGGACTTCTGCTTACCCGTCCACGGCTTCTTCTGGGAGCCTTGGCCTTTGAAGGGCTTGCCCTTATAGTGCGACCGAAAGGCACGAAAGGACCCCTGAAAGGGCCTAAACGAGGCATTCTTCTTACCACGAACAAACTTATTCTTGTGAGATTGGGGCAAAAGAGTGCTCTTACCCCCAGAAATACCCTTTATCAGGGTATCCAAAGATTCGCCAAAAAGGCGAGATCCCGCGTAGGGCAAATTAGCTAAAGTCTTGCGGGAAGATTGGTCAACAGACCAACATTTCAGCTATATCAGGCGACGGTTCAAGACCGCCACACTAGAAAGACGCGCAGCCAAAGGGACTAAATCCAAGTCCGCATCACACAAATACATGACACCCTGATGAATCTGATCCACCATAGCCAAAGTTGTCGGCGGGGCAGAGTCAGCCACCAGAGTGCGCCTGAGCACCTGCGTCCAATCCGCAATAGCATGGGCTGCCATAATGGAAGCAAAAATAGGCTTCAGCATAGAGCCAGCAACCGTATAAGCATGACGGGCCAGAGATTCCAATCTCCTGTCCGTCGGGTCCCGGAACACCGGGGTATCCTCAGCAGGGATCGCAGTTGATTTATTCAAAATCGCCACCGCGTGATCCACCTGAGGCGGCACACACCAACGCTCATCAGTAGCTGGGGTAAAGGGATAACGCAGCTTGAACCTACTCGGCACAGCAAAAGGCTTCTTTAAATTGCGCCATTGCTCATCAACCGCGCGCTGAAATTCGATAGAGCAAGGAAAAACCTGCGATGTTTTGCGTTTCCTTTGCGTCCCATAAGAGGACATCAAAGCAGGAGGACATGGTTCATCCTGCAAATGCAGCGTTTGTTTGATAGAAGCAACCAACTCATCCATGAGTGCAAGCTCTTCGGACGAGCCAGGGGGAGAATTATCAACCCCTTCCACCTCAGCCTCCCCGTCAGACCCCACAAGGTCTAGGGATGAGTGAGACCCTGAGAAGGGCACTCCAGCCATAGCAGCCCCATCGCCCTCTGAATCAGAGGAAATAGACACTCTGGGCCGTTTTGTGGATCGATCAGCCACCAGCATCTGCACTTGAGCAGCTAAGTTTGCCACAATAGTGGCCAGATCAGCCCCCTCGGGGGAAGCAGCAGCCCCTTGGCCCCCCACCAAGGTGGGAGGAAACTTGCAATCCTGAGAATCCATGCCCCAGCAAAATAAGCAATAAAGGGGTACTGCCCCTTTAAGATCGCGGCGAGCGTAGCCCACCGCACCCACTGAATACACCGACTCCCACAGGGACAAGAAACTGGGCAAGGAATACAGGAAAAAAGGAAATATAAAAACCTGGACAGAACACACAGGCTGCTGCACCGATCGCTGTCCCAGAGCAAAAGGAAGTGATGCAAGACTGACCGCCCCTATGAAGCCTATGCAAGGCTACACAAACATGGCCGCTCGGCTGAGGAATTCTTGGGCAAATAGAACATGGCGCCGACATGTGGCCTGATCGACCGCCGCTCAAAATGGCGGCGTTTGGCGCCAAAAACGCCGTACAGTACCTCACAGGACCTGCCACCATGATTTTGCCTCAAAAAAATGCAGCGATCACCGCACAGCATGCCTAGAATCTGACTGCTTCACCATGACACCCAGCAGAGCGGGAGAGCCCCCCCCTTCACAGCCCACACACAGGCAGCAAGTCCACACAGGAACTGACAGGGAGCACAGCAGCCACACAAACATGCAGGGTCACACAGTCCCAGACTGACACCCAAATAGACAGGTCCCCACATAGAGTTACACTTACCAGTCTGGATGGCGTGGGGAGCCTGCTCCAGCGACCAAACCGCTGCACTGAGGACAGGGAGTGTCGCAAGCATGACGCAGCGGAACTGCGGTGCGAAACCGCAATGGCGTCCAGTGAGGTAGCCACCTCACCGATAGCATCCCTGCAGCGAACAGGGATGGGTCGTTCAATGTGCCAGGGCAAAACCTAAGCTGAACGCTCGATGGCAGGCTGGGAAGCCCCTGGCCCTGAGCCCTGGGATCCAGGTTGGCCAGACCGAGACCCAGCTCCGCACGATCATCTGCATCAGAAGAAACTAAACTAACGCTGAAAATAAACAGCTAAGTAAAAGAAAGAGAAAACACTTCAAATAAAATCAAAAAGAGAAAAGAAGCTGAGACTAAGAGCCCCAGCACAGGAACAGCCCAACCTACTCCTGAGCTAGGCATTAGAAACTGAGTTGGAAATGCAGGAAGCAGGGAGGTATGGACTGAGGGGACCACCCCCTGAGGGTGGAAAATGCTAAAAGCTTTGATATTAATATATTCTGTTGCCTAGCTACTCCTACGGAGCAAAGGTCAATAACCCATTAGTGACGAATATGAAGGGGCGGCGACTGTCGGAGGACGTAAGAGAAATGCAGTTTTCTCTTTCATTCAGCGACGGACACTGCTTCATATCTTCTTTGACAGATGGGACGTCCCAAAGCAGGGTCAATATGAGGAACACAACAATAAACATACTTCCCAAAGGCTAAAACATAGCCAACCAGGTAAAACAGGAGCTCAACAAGGAACAACTGGAGCTCATCTGGCAAAAATGTACACCCTCAAAGAGGACTAATCCTTTCTAACTGCAGCCTGCAAAACAGATAGCACCAAGTTGAAATCCCACGAGGGCAACGGAGACAGTACTGGGAGAGCCAAGTGGCGAACCCCCTGAACAAAGGTGCGAACCACAGAACACATGGCCAAAGGCCGAAGAAAGCAAATCACCAATGGCCGAACCTGGCCCTTGAAGGTACCCGAGGTCAGATGCTGCTCAACACCGCGTTGGAGGAAACCAACTCCGAATAACCGAAGGAGCAGGAGTCAGCCCTAGGGGATTCACATCTACAAAGTATGTTCCTCAAAGGCGATGGTAAAACTACCTAAAAGTAGATTTACTAGCTTGCAGCAGCATGGGAATCACCAAGTCAGACAACCCTCTAGCCTGCAGCACCTGGCTTCGACAGCTAAGCCGTTAAAGAGGTTGTAAACCCGCTCTTATAACTTGTACCCATAGGTAAGCCTACTGTAAATATCTCCAAAACTTGCACCGTTTAGGAGAAAGATACTTTTAATGCAGCCAATGTCGTCATCGGTGCATGCGCTCTGAAGGAACGGCCACCCATGCCGTTCCTTCAGAGGCCTGTGCCGTGAATGGTGGCTCCCACGAACCGGGAGGTCAGGCCAGGAACACGTCGGCCGTCCTGCCGCTGAGCGGGCGGCACTGTAGGGGCTTCGTTCTAAGGTAAGTATTTCATACTGAGCTTAATATGCGATTTATACTAGATCATTATGTCGGTGTCTTACAGGGTTTTTTTTTTGGTGGGTTTACTTCCTCTTTAAAGCCAGCGACTATAAAGATGGAAGACTGGCCCTTGAGCCGACAGATCTCCTCTAAGAGGAAGTTAACACGAAACATCGACTACCAACCACAACCTGATCTGCGTACCAAGACCGGCAAAGCCAGTCTGGAGCCACTAGGATGGGCGTAATCCCTTCTATCTCAAGCCTACGCAGGAGCCTTTGCAGAAGTTCCAGGAGAGGAAAGACGTATTTCAGGAGACGACGCCGGCCCCAATGGAGCCACCAGTGAATCAGTGGCAACGGCCAGGGGATCCCAAGACCATGCCACAAATGCAAACACCTTCTTGTTTGAAGCCAACAGGACCAACTCCCACTAATGAAACAGCCCAGAGGAAATGTCAATTATAT
Organism: Pelophylax lessonae; assembly: GCF_965119305.1. Lineage (NCBI taxonomy): Eukaryota > Metazoa > Chordata > Amphibia > Anura > Ranidae > Pelophylax > Pelophylax lessonae. The sequence goes on along the minus strand of NC_138768.1, from coordinate 629,969,123 downwards.
TTATTGGTAGTCTGGATTCTTCCAGAGGCCAGATCCCCTGAACAGTGTCAAAAACACGCCACCCCACCCGGACAGGCTGGCATCCATGGTGACCACCGTCCAGTACAGGGGAAGGAAGAATCACCCTGATGAAGCGCCAGAGAGCAAAGCCACCAAAGCAGGGCACTTCTTGTACCCCAGCTCAACAGGATCAGATTATCTAAAGACTGTGGATTCTCGCGTCACATAGCAAGAAACTCTTGCAGAGGTCTCGCGTGAACAGATATTGGAACTTGTCGCATGGGAGGAACGCCCTGGCTGAGGCAGAGACCAGAACAGACCCAGATAGTCCAACTAGGTGGATGGAACCAAGGCTAGTAAGTGGAAATTACATTTACAAACTCCTACAGAGTCCGCACAGTAATCTCCTAGTTGTCTATCAGTACAGTCTGAGATTCTGCTCGTAGAAGATCATCCAGGAATTCAAGTACCGCAATCCCCTTCTGATGCAACAATTCCCACATCGGGGCCAATACTCGTGAAAAGCCAGTGAAAACTCAGAGGGCCTGAGGTGATACCCCTTGACAATGCTCCTTGCCCACGGCAAGCAGGGGAAGTGCGGATGATCGACATAACAGAATAGGACGGTAAGCCTTTTTAATGTCCATAGGCCAGAAGATCCCCCTGAGGTAGGGATACCACTACCATACAAATGGACTCCATTCTAAACCTCTGTACCCGAAAAACGCAGTTCAGAACTGTAGGTCCAAGATTGGCCTTACCACACTTTACTTCCTAGGACCTGAAAACATGTTTGAAATAAAAGCCATGAAACAAAACCTTCCGATTCGGAGACCAAACAATCACCCCTTGTAGTATCAAGTTTGCAGCATCACAAAGAGACCTCGCAAGGATAAACGCAGGTTGGAAGGAGAGAACCGCACTAGAATAGAAGATCGAAAAATATAATTTTTGTAAGAACTTACCTTAAAATTGTTTTCTCTGAGTCCTCCGACAGTCGCCACCCACTCATACAGTCTATTGGTCTTATCCACAGGAGTAAGCTAGGCAGAAGATTTTGTTAGAAACATTCACAAAAAACTTTGCATAGACACACCTAAGAAAACCACACACCTCACAAAAATTCTATTTTCGCTTACGTCCTCTGACAGTCGCCGCCCACTCATACAGTCTTCACTACTGGGATGTCCCAAAGCAGTGTAGATGTTAAGGGGTGGGAAACGTAACCTTCTCAAAAGGCAATGCCACACCCAGTTCAGAGAAAATAACCTTATCTGAACCAGAAAGGCAACCACTGGGCAACAGGAAAGCACAACAGGTGCGAACAAACCCAGGAAAGTAAAATAACCAAGGTGGAAAAAAACCCAACGGGGGGGGGGGGGGGGGGGGGGAGTGGGGTACAGGCTAAAAACGCCATGTCTCCAATAAGGCACTGCCGCACTCAGAACTTTGCAGCCAAAGGAGGCATCTGCCGACGCCAAAACATCAAGTTTGTAAAATTTTGTAAAGGTGTGCACGGACGACCAGGTTGTCGCTTTGCACACCTGGGACATCGACGCCTGATGGCAAAAGGCCCAAGAAGCACTCACCGCTCTGGTAGAGTGCGCCGTGACAGGGAAGGGTGGAACCCGTTCCTTAAGCGAATAAGCCTGTACAATCGTCTTTCTGAGCCATTTAGAAATGGTTTCCGCAGACGCAGCCATACCCTTCCGAGGTCCCTCAGGAAGGACAAAAAGAGAATCCGACTTTCTGAAGGATTCAGTAGACAGGTAAACCCCGATAGCCCGGACTACATCCAAGGAATACAAGGCAAACTCCTTAGGATCCTATGGATTTGCACACAGCGAAGGCAAGACAATGTCCTTATTGAGATGGAAATCCCTCCTTTTGAAGGAAAGATCGATGAGGTCGCAAGACCACCTTATCCCTATGAACAACCAGGTAGGGAGAGCGGCAAGATAGGGGCGCGCACTAAGACACTCTGCGAGCAGATGTGATCGCCACCAGAAAGGTGACTTTCCGTGACAGTGCAGGCAGAGGAATCTCCCAGATGTTCTCAAATGGAGGACGTTGCAAAACAGACAGAACCAAATTCAAGTCCCAAGGAGGCAAGGGTGTCCTCCTAGGGGGAGCCAGATGACGCACCCCTTGAATAAAGGTGCGGATCAAGGAATTTGATGCCAAGGGGCACTGGAAAAACCGAATTTTTGTAAAATCTTACCTGTAAAATTCCTTTCTCCGAGTCCTCCGACAGTCGCCGCCTCTTCATATTCGTCACTAATGGGGTTATTGACCTTTGCTCCGTAGGAGTAGCTAGGCAACAGAATATATTAATATCAAAGCTTTTAGCATATCCCACCCCCAGGGGGTGGTCCCCTCAGTCCATACCTCCCTGCTTCCTGCATTTCCAACTCAGTTTCAGTAGCATAGCAGTAGAGTACATAAACAAACCCCAAAAGAGGGGCGGGGGCGGCGACTGTCAGAGGACTCCGAGAAAGGAATTTTACAGGTAAGATTTTACAAAAATTCAGTTTTCTCTTACGTCCTCCGACAGTCGCCGCCTCTTCATATTCGTCACTAATGGGGACGTCCCATAGCAGTGTAGACATAAGGGGTGTGAAAAAAGCAGCCGCGTCTAAAGCAACGCAGTACCCACATCAGAGAAAGGAACCTTACCAAAGTAAGAGAACCAACAGGGCAACAGAAAAACGTGCTCAACAGGAGCAACAACCCAGGAAAAAACAAGTAACCTAGGGGTAAAAACACCCCAACAGCCAAGGGCCCAAACAAGGGACCCTAAGGCACTGCCGCACTAAGAACTTTACGGCCAAAGGAAGCATCTGCCGATGCCTGAACATCCACTTTGTAAAATTTCGAGAAGGTGTGAACGGACGACCAAGTCGCCGCCTTACACACCTGGGCCACAGAAGCCTGATGACGATAGGCCCAAGACGTACTCAGAGACCTGGTAGAGTGCGCCTTCACAGGAAAAGGAGGAACCTTCCCCTTCAAAGCATAGGCTTGCACAATGGTCTGTCTGATCCATTTGGCGATGGTCGCAGCCGACGCCGCCATGCCCTTCCGAGGTCCCTCAGGAAGGACAAAGAGAATCCGACTTGCGAAAGGATTTAGTCGATGACAGGTAAACCCTGATCGCCCTAACAACATCCAAGGAATGCAAAGCCACCTCCTTCGGATGCTTAGGCTTCGCGCAAAGCGAAGGCAGAACAATATCCTCATTGAGGTGAAATTCCGAGATCCTCTTCGGAAGAAAAGACGGGTTAGGTCACAAGACCACCTTATCCAAGTGAATCACCAAATACGGAGATTTGCAGGACAAGGCCGCCAGCTCCGACACCCTGCGAGCCGAAGTGATCGCCACCAAGAAGGCAACCTTCTTGGACAACAGACAACGAGATCTCCCAGATATTTTCAAAAGGAGCATGTTGCAACACGGACAGAACAAGGTCCAAATCCCATGGAGGCAAAGGCTCCCTCCTAGGAGGGACCAAATGTCGCACCCCTTGAACAAAGGTGCTAACCAAAGAGTTAGAAGCCACAGGGCGTTGAAAGAGAACGGCCAGCGCAGAAATCGGACCATTAATCGTGGCCAACGCCAAACGCTGGTCCACGCCCGTTTGAAGGAAAGCCAACACTCTCGACACCGAGTACGAGCGAGGGGAATACCCCCTGGACTCACACCAGGCAAAGTAAGCCTTCCAAGTACGGTAGTAAATCTTCCCCGAAGAGGCCTTCCTAGCCTTGATCAAAGTGGGAATGACCTCAGGGGAAAGACCCCTATCCTTCAGGACCTGGCTTTCAACAGCCAGGCCGTTAAAGCCAGCGACTGTAAAGCAGGATGGAATATCGGTCCTTGAGACAGGAGATCTGCTCGAAGTGGCAGACGCCACGGAGCGTCGACCGCCAGATTCACGAGGTCTGCGTACCAAGACCGGCGAGGCCAGTCCGGTGCCACCAGAATCACCGTGTGCGGTTCCGAGGCCAACCTGAAAAAGGAACCTGGACAGCAGCTGAATCGGTGGAAAGGCATACATCAGGCGATACTGATGCCAGGGCGCCACTAACGCGTCTGATGCGTCTGCCCGAGGATCGCGCGTCCTTGCCACGAACCTTTCCACCTTGTTGTTTAGACGAGACGCGAACAGGTCCACATCTGGGGACCCCCACTTCGCGCACAACATCTGGAAGACATCTGGGTGAAGGGACCATTCTCCCTGGTCCAGGGTCTGGCGGCTCAGATAATCCGCCTGCCAGTTCTCCACCCCCGGAATGTGAACTGCAGATATTGCCGGGACGTGCGTCTCGGCCCAAGACAGAATGTCGGCTACTTCCCGAGCCGCCCGGGCACTCCTGGTGCCCCATTGGTGGTTGATGTAGGCCACCGCTGTGGCATTGTCCGTCTGTACCCGAACTGGAAGGCCCTGAAGCCTGTCAGTCCAACGCAGAAGACAGAGATTTATCGCTCGCAATTCCAGAATGTTGATCGGAAGGGAGGATTCCTCCTCCGACCAAGAACACCACCCCAGCCCGACAGGCTGGCATCCGTGGTGATCACCGTCCACGACAAAGGACGAAAGGACTTGCCCCCCCGACACCGCCGGGGACTGGAGCCGCCACAAAAGACCCCTTCGGGTGAGATGGCTCAACGACAGCCGCAGATCCAGAGATTGCGGACGCCCGTCCCACTTGGCCAGGACCTCCGCCTGAAGCTCCCGTGTGTGAAACTGGGCGAAGGGAATCGCCTCGAAGGCCGAAACCATCAATCCCAGACACCTCATACACGTCCAGAGGGACGAGCACTGATTGTCCCTGAGGGACCTGACTTCGCACTGAAGTTTCCGAAGCTTGTCTTCCGGCAGGAAGACCTTCGCTTGAACAGAGTCCAGAATCATCCCCAGGTAGGGAAGACGAACCGACGGACACAACGTTGACTTTGGAAAATTTATCGTCCAGCCGAATTCACCAGGCCCTGACTGGTCGCGGACCGAATAAGGATATCGTCCAGATACCCCAGGACAGAAATGCCCTGGGCCCTCAATAAGGCCAGAACCGGCGCAAGCACCTTGGTGAAAACCCGCGGAGCCGAAGCGAGACCAAAGGGCAACGCCACGAATTGATAATGATCCTCCGCAATGGCAAATCGAAGGTACCTCTGGTGACCCTCGAAAATGGGGATGTGAAGGTAGGCATCCTTCAAGTCGATGGAGGCCATGAATTCCCCCGGAACCAGGGCAGCCACCACCGATCGCAGGGATTCCATGCGGAACTTGCGAACCCACACAAAGCGGTTCAGAGCTTTCAAGTCCAAAATCGGACGTACCTTGCCCTCCTTTCTGGGCACAGTGAACAGATTGGAATAGAACCCCCGAAATCTGTCCCGATGAGGCACCGGAACCACCACTCCCTGGGCCCGCAGGTTCCACACCGCCAGGTGCAGATCCTGCAAGCGATCCGGAGTCAGCTGAAGGTTTGAGGGGAAAAATCTGCCCGCCGGCCGAGAGAGAAACTCGATCTTGTATCCAGATCGAACGATTTCCTGCACCCACCTGTCCCGAACGCGGTCCAGCCAGGGTCGAAGAAAACCGAGCAAACGTCCCCCCACCCCAGAAACAGGTGAGGGCGCCCCTTCAGGCCGCATTGTTATGGGCAGCGGATCTGGACTGGCCGGACTTCTGCTTACCCGTCCACGGCTTCTTCTGGGAGCCTTGGCCTTTGAAGGGCTTGCCCTTATAGTGCGACCGAAAGGACCCCTGAGAGGGCCTAAACGAGGCATTCTTCTTACCACGAACAAACTTATTCTTGTGAGATTGGGGCAATTGAGTGCTCTTACCCCCAGAAATACCCTTCAAAGAGTATCCAAAGATTTGCCAAAAAGGCGAGATCCCGCATAGGGCAAATTAGCTAAAGTCTTGCGGGAAGATTGGTCAACAGACCAACATTTCAGCCATAACAGGCAACGGTTCAAGACCGCCACACTAGAAAGACGCGCAGCCAAAGGGACTAAATCCAAGTCCGCATCACACAAATACATGACACCCTGATGAATCTGATCCACCATAGCCAAAGTTGTCGGCGGGGCTTCAGCATAGAGCCAACAACTGTATAAGCATGACGGGCCAGAGATTCCAACCTCCTGTCCGTCGGGTCCCGGAACACCGGGGTATCCTCAGCAGGGATCGCAGTCGATTTATTCAAAATCGCCACCGCGTGATCCACCTGAGGCGGCACACACCAACGCTCATCAGTGCTGGTGTAAAGGTCTAACGCAGCTTAAACCTACTCGGCACAGCAAAAGACTTCTTTAAATTGCGCCATTGCTCATCAACCGCGCGCTGAAATTCCGTAGAGCAAGGAAAAACCTGCGATGTTTTGCGTTTCCTTTGCGTCCCATAAGAGGACATCAAAGCAGGAGGACATGGTTCATCCTGCAAATGCAGCGTTTGTTTGATAGAAGCAACCAACTCATCCATGAGTGCAAGCTCTTCAGACGAGCCAGGGGGAGAATTATCAACCCCTTCCACCTCAGCCTCCCCGTCAGACCCCACAAGGTCTAGGGATGAGTGAGACCCTGAGAAGGGCACTCCAGCCATAGCAGCCCCATCGCCCTCTGAATCAGAGGAAATAGACACTCTGGGCCGTTTTGTGGATCGATCAGCCACCAGCATCTGCACTTGAGCAGCTAAGTTTGCCACAATAGTGGCCAGATCAGCCCCCTCGGGGAAGCAGCAGCCCCTTGGCCCCCCACCAAGGTGGGAGGAAACTTGCAATCCTGAGAATCCATGCCCCAGCAAAATAAGTAATAAAGGGATACTGCCCCTTTAAGATCGCGGCGAGCGTAGCCCACCGCACCCACTGAATACACCGACCCCCACAGGGACAAGAAACTGGGCAAGGAATACAGGAAAAAAGGAAATATAAAAACCTGGAGAGATCACACAGGCTGCTGCACCGATCGCTGTCCCAGATCAAAAGGAAGTGATGCAAGACTGACCGCCCCTATGAAGCGTATGCAAGGCTACACAAACATGGCCGCTCGGCTGAGGAATCCTTGGGCAAATAGAACATGGCGCCGACATGTGGCCTGATCGATCGCCGCTCAAAATGGCGGCGTTTGGCGCCAAAAACGCCGTACATTACCTCACAGGATCTGCCACCATGATTTTGCCCCAAAAAAATGGCGGATCGCCGCAGCGATCACCGCACAGCATGCCTAAAATCTGACTGCTTCACTATGACACCCAGCAGAGCGGGAGAGCCCCCCCTTCACAGCCCACACACAGGCAGCAAGTCCACACAGGAACTGACAGGGAGCACAGCAGCCACACAGACATGCAGGGTCACACAGTCCCAGACTGACACCCAAATAGACAGGTCCCCACAGAGTTACACTTACCAGTCCGGATGGCGTGGGGAGCCTGCTCCAGCGACCAAACCGCTGCACTGAGGACAGGGAGTGTCGCAAGCATGACGCAGCGGAACTGCGGTGCGAAACCGCAATGGCATCCAGTGAGGTAGCCACCTCACCGATAGCATCCCTGCAGCGAACAGGGATGGGTCGTCCAATGTGCCAGGGCAAAACCTAAGCTGAACGCTCGATGGCAGGCTGGAAAAGAAAAAGTAAAAGTAAAATTACTAAAAGTAAAAGAAAGAGAAAAAACTTCAAATAAAATCAAAAAGAGAAAAGAAGCTGAGACTAAGAGCCCCAGCACAGGAACAGCCCAACCTACTCCTGAGCCAGGCATTAGAAACTGAGTTGGAAATGCAGGAAGCAGGGAGGTATGGACTGAGGGGACCACCCCCTGGGGGTGGTATATGCTAAAAGCTTTGATATTAATATATTCTGTTGCCTAGCTACTCCTACGGAGCAAAGGTCAATAACCCCATTAGTGACGAATATGAAGAGGCGGCGACTGTCGAAGGACGTAAGAGAAATAATTTTTCCAGCGCAGATAACTGACCCTTGATAGTGGTCAGTGCAAGATGCTTGTCCACACCAGATTGCAGAAATGCCAATACCCTCGCCACCGAAAAAGAGCGAGGATGGAAACCCTGCGACTCGGGACCAGGCAAAATAAGCCTTCCAGGTACTATAATAAATCTTACTCGACGAGGCCTTCCTTTCCTTAAGAAAGATAGGCATGACCGCCGACGAGAAACCCCGATCTCTCAGGACCTGGCTTTCAGCAGCCACGCCGTTAAAGCCAGCGACTGTAAAGCAAGGTGTTTATAAAAACAGGAAATCAGCGCTCAACTCTTAATGAGATGAACCACTCTATCTGCATCAACACGTAAATCAACCCCTTTGAAAAAGCTACGTGTTTTTGTAGCGCAACGCGTCAGGGACAAGCCGTATTGACGTCACTTCCGGTCTTCGGCCGAGACCGGACGCTTCGGAACTCACCGCATCGGCGGCTGTGTTGGATATAGAACTGCGCTGTATTAACTTCCTTCTAGTAAGTAATTTGTATCTTGCATTAAATAAACATATACCCTGATATACTGCACCATGAGAGCCTCTCTTGTCTGAGTATCTGATAAGATGGATCGAGGGAGATCTGCACATATCTATATTGGGACCAGTCCTCTTCCTGAACTATTAAGCCATAACCAGTGGAGACAAAACAAGCTTATTTCCGAAGATTGAGATGTCTGAGAAGAGTTAGGATCACATCATTAAACGCTCTTTTTGAGTGTTATGGAGGTGAGCGGCCATTTCACTTAACGTTGGATTGCAAGCTCACCGGTGCACATCCACCTGGCTGTGATTGGAAGCTTGATCTCACTCTTCTATTCACCTGAATTTATTATTGAATTTCCGGGCACTTTGCACCTTAATCACTCTATTTATATTTTTGAAGGACTTTATAGACATTTATGCACCTTAGTTCAGCACCTCTGCACTTTGATATCCATTCCGTTTTTTTTGGCACTAGTGTATGTCTAGATTGACACCAATGTTGATTGCTGCTATTTATTTATATACTGTACATTGTTTTTCTGCTATTTATCTCATCACTTTTTATTTTCATCATTGTATATTTATGAAAACATATTCCGCACATTTTTTGCAATTAATTTGCTCTTCACTGCTTATCTGTTTGGATTGATTAGATTTTCCGTTTGGGATCATTGTTTCCTTTTTTTTCTCTTCATCGCTTCGACATCCCCTGTGCTTTTAAACATCTCTGGATATTTTAATACTGTGGTTGGCTATTTGTAGATGCTCACGAACTGTGTTTATATATTTATCTATTTGGAATTACCTGAATTTTATGCAGTTTACAGCTTTTGAGAGAATATCGATTTGTGATTTACGTGTTGATGCAGATAGAGTGGTTCATCTCATTAAGAGTTGAGCGCTGATTTTCTGATTTTATAAATATTATTTGGATACGTGGGGACACTATCAAATCAGCTGCTTTCTCTGAGGGGTTCCACGATTCATTTTATCTTAGAGATTTTAGGGTGTCGCGTACCTCATTTTAGCGCACAAGTCTACCATTTCATATTGTAAAGCAATGTGGAAGATTGGCCCCTGAGGCAGCAGATCGTCACGCAGAGGGAGCTGCCAAGGGGGCTCGACGACCAGTTGTATGATGTCTGCGTACCAAGACCGGCGCGGCCAGTCCGGGGCCACTAGAATCACCAACCTTGGTTCCTGAGACTAACCTGCGAAGGAACCTGAACAACAACTGAATCCGGGGGGGGGGGGGGGGGGGGAAGGCATAAATCAGACAATACCGATTCCAAGGCACCACCAGCACGTCCGAGGCGTCTGCCAGAGGATCGCGCGTTCTTGCCACGAACCTTCCCACCTTGTTGTTTAGACAAGACGCGAACAGATCCACGTCCGGGAATCCCCATCGCGCACACAGCATATGAAACACCTCCAGGTGTAGGGACCATTCCCCCTGGTCCACGGTCTGACGGCTCAGATAGTCGGCCTGCCAGTTCTCCACACCTGGAATGTGAACTGCCGAAAGCGCCGAGACATGCGTCTCGGCCCAGGACAGAATCTCTAATCTCGCTATAGCGCCCCCGCAGGGATGGTGAGGGACACACAGGAACCATACAGAAAGACATGAGGGGGATATCACAGACTCCAAATATTCTGCCATCACGATAACAGAGGCCCCACAATACACCCCCCGACAGACAAATGCCATAGATAGAGGGGTAGCATGGTACTCACCAATCCAGCGAAAACGTGGGTGCCACTCTGTGACGGCAAGCCTCTCACTCTGGGTGGGGGTGCCGTCAGCCGAACAGGACGCTAGCGACACGCGGCGTACTGCAGTTGAGACATCCTAGCGAAGTAGCCACTCCGCAGGCTTTGTCCCTGAGGACAGGGACAGGTCGTTAGCAAGGCCTGGGTCGTTAGCATAGCCTGCTAATGGTCGATGGCAGGCTGGGATTCCGTAAGGCTCTAGCCCAACCAGTGCGATTCCCAGCCCACAAATGCTGTAGTCTTCCGAAGTCTAAATAAATAAGCGCAGGAACAAATAAAAAGCTATCAGTGTAAAGAAAAATCACTTAGCAGAAATAAAAATTAAGAAGAAAAGGCGGAGACTGCAGCCCCAGCCAAGGGAAGCCTGCCTACTCCTAACTAGGCAAAAGACAAACTGAATTGGGAATGCTGCTAGCAGGGGGGGTATTGGACCAGGTGTGTCTATGCAAAGTTTTTTGTGAATGTTTGTAACAAAATCTTCTGCCTAGCTTACTCCTGTGGATAAGACCAATACCCAGTAGTGAAGACTGCATGAGTGGGCGGCGACTGTCAGAGGAGAAAGAGAAACTCAATCTTGTAGCCGGGCCGATCGCATCAAAAACCTGTTATGGATGTAATCAACGTTAATAGTGAAATGCCTATTTCACTTATGAGGTTTATGATATTTATGTTAATGCTGCAGTTTATTTCCTTTCCTTATTCAAAATGGCTGCTAGATCACCCCTCCCTTCGTCGGAGCAAAGATGGCGACCTCAAAAGGAGAGAACACCCAACACATAACATTCCGAGCTTGGAGGGAGTGTACCTTATAATGAACATAACCGATTAGGAAGCTACTAGCAAGCAGATGACATGTTTATCTACGTACTAATTATATATATATATATATATAAAAAAAAAAAGAGAGAGCAGGGTCAGATTGCTTTATAGGTTACACACTTCCATCTACAGGCCTCAAATCATTTTCACGCCTTGAGGAGTGCAGCTAAATACTACTCTATCCTTAGAAGACTCATCTGCTTTGTGTTCTCTGCCTCTTCTGATGACACTTCATGAAGCGACAACTCCAAGTTCAATACCACAGGAAGTACTTGACAGGATCCCTGCGGGCCTATGGTTCACAGGACCGGAAGACATCGGTCACTTAAAAATACCACCAGTCATAGTGCAACTAAAAGCTTGGGCACTCCTGCCCAGTAAACCACAATACCCTTTGAAGCCAGCTCAATCTGCAGCTATCTCAAAATAAGTTGACACCCTTGTGTCTAAGAGAGCTCCGATTCCCTGTACTTCCGAATGCAATACACCTTTGTTCCCAGTGAAGAAAAGGACCCCAAAAGGAGAACCAGAGAAATACAAAATGGTCCAAGACCTCCGAGCAGTTAATGAAGCCACAGTGTTGGAAACCCCTATTGTGCCTTTTTCAGTGTCCCCCTTGACCCTTGTTGTCAATCCCTTTTTGCCTTCACCCATGAAGGCAGAGGTTACACCTGGACTGTAATGCTTCAAGGAGCCCAACAATTCCCCATCCCAATTTGTCAAGGTAATGACATCCATTTTAGACACATGGATCCAACTCCACCCAGAGGTTGTGCTCCTCCAGTATGAAGACGACCTCTTGCTTTGTGCGGACACCTAAGAAGAGGCATCAACTCGCTCTGAGAGCCTCCTTTGCTACTTGGCTGAACAAGGTTGCAAAGCCTCAAAACAAGATCCAGTGGTGCAAAGGCGCAGTGGTCCTTCTTGGTCACTGCATCTCGGAAGGCACACAACATCTTACCCAAGAACAAGACGCCGCAAACAAGGCCATTCCAGTGCCAATGGGTCAGAGATCCCTCCATGCCTTCCTGTGACTGATCTCCTACTGCCGTTCCTGGATTCTAGAGGCATCCCTACTGATGTGACGCCTGTATGATACCCTGAAGACTGATCCTTTCCTACTATCCCCAGAAGCCCTAGCCAACTTTAAACTTCTGAAAGAAATTCTGTCCATGGCCCCCGCCCTTGGCCTCCTGAACTATGAGAAGCCTTTCAAGCTATTTGTCTCAGAGAGAGAGGGACATGCCACAGGAGTACTGGCACAGGCTCATGGCAACAGGCTCAGACCCATTGGTTATTATTCCTGCCAACTGGACCCAGTGGCTAGGGGGGACCCTCCTGTCTCAGAGCAGTGTTTGCAGCCCAGGCCCTCCTGGACAAGACTGCTGACCTTGTGTTGGGTCATCATCTCAACCTCCTGGCCCCTCATGATATAGCAGCCATACTGAATCAAGTACAGCCGAGACACCTGTCGCAAGCAAGACCTCTCAGAGTTCAATGTGCTCTACTCATCCCGGAAAATGTGACCCTCAAAAGGTGTCTCACTCTCAGCCCGGCCACACTTCTGCCGTTTTTCGAGGGGGGACAAGAAGGAGAAGGTGAAGACGACACCTATAATACTCCAGATATGCAGACAAAGGAGGCAAATACCACACAGTTTATGCTGTGACCTCTGAATTTGAAATCCTAAAAGCAGGAGCATTACCACCAACTGTATCTGCTCAGCAAGCAGAGCTTCAAGACCCCACTGCAGCGTGCAAGATAGAAGGAAAAAGAGCCAACATTTACACAGACTCAAGGTATGCCCTTGAAGTAGCTCACTTTGGTATCATCTGCAGGACTAGAGGGTTCCTGAAAGCGGCCAGAAAACAGGTGAAACATGGCCCACCCATCAAGGATTTAATGAGTGCACTACTCCTTCCTGACCAAGTGGCTGTCTTGAAGGTTAAAGCATATGGCAAACAATCTTCAAGAAGCCAGAGGGAACCACTTGGCGGATATAGCGGCTAAAAAAGCAGCAACAAACCAACGAAAAACGGCCACAAAGTGACAGAAGAGGAGAGTGAATCCCCAGTGCAGATGCCTTTGGCGGTGCATGTGCCATCTGACAGGCTATACTTGCAGGTGGTGGCTCACACAGATGAAAATCTGGAATGCATCGATAAAGGAGCAGACTATGATGGTGATCTGCATCTGATGAAAGGGAAAACCCGTTTACCAAAATATATGTATCCAGCAGTTGTCCAATGGGCGCATGGACATGCACATCTCTCTAAGAACTTAATGAATTCACTGATCAGCAAATATTACTGGGCCACAGGAATAACCACCTTAACCAGAAATGACTGCGTCTCGTGCAGTATGTGCAAGATGCAATCCGGCGAGGACAGGAAAAACACTGCAGAAACATTTGTCGAAACCCCTATATCCGTTTCAGAGGATACAAATTGATCATATACAGATGCCAAAAAGCGGCAAACATGAATACGCCCTAGTGGTGGTGGACATGTTCTCCGGTTGGCCAAAAGCCTATGCCGTTACAAACATAACAGCCAAGACCACGGCCAAGAAACTACTCAGTGAGTAGTATGTAGATTTGGGGTCCTAGAGGTTCACAGCAACCCATAAAAAAGATTTGGGCAGCACTGGGAGATCAGTTGGCTCTACACACCCCATACCACCCTCAAAGTAGTGGGAAAGAAGAAAGGGTGAATGGGACTCAAAAGAACAGGATGTTAAAGATGGCCTAAGAGACTAACATGAGTTGGCCAGACAGTTCGCCCATTGCCCTGTTCAGTGTCATTCACACCCCCCAGGGGAAACATGCCCGTCTCCTTATGAAATTTTGTTTGGTTCAGCCCCCAGACCTGGCTGTTACTTCCCACAGCAGTTGCAGTTACAATCTGATGTGTTAACTAGTTATGTTACACGTTTGTCTAAAGCATTAATATCCATTCTCGAGTATTTTCCTCCATTCCAGATCCAGAAAACAGACTCGGGAACCCACAGTCTTCAGCCAGGAGACTGGGTGTTAGTGAAGAAATTCACGAGGAAAAATTCCCTTGATCCCCGATACGAAGGACCATTCCAGGTGCTGCTGACTACATCTACATCAGTCAAGCTAGAAGGGAAAAGCACCTGGATACACACCTCCCACTGCAAGAAGGCCCAATCTCTTGAAGAAAAGATTCTGCTAGCAGCACAATGATTGTGCTGTATATCCTTTTTCCTTTAGGTCTGATAAAAGCTCAGCAGGTGATTATCACCAAAACAGGTACGCAACAGGCGGCCATCACTAAGATAAATGGTATCACTACATCTTGGTACAATTCATCCAGCACACGTGTGGTTGCGTTTACTTCTGATTTTTGTAGTATAATACCCGATAGATACACTGACCCAGCACCAAGCCACAGGAGTAAGCGAACAGCTCCCTCTGGAAGCTTTGACCCTCATGTGTACATAGATGCTTTAGGGGTCCCAAGGGAGGTCCCCGATGAATTCAAAGCCAGTGATTAGGTAAGAGCTGGTTTTGAGTCTTTGTTAAGTTGAAGAACTCAGGTATTACAGACCCTTGGGATCAACATTTTAGCTGGATGAGTGGGTGTCAGAAGGTGCTCGCCCAGGTAGGGGTAACAGTACTAATAATCCTAGTTCTTTTAGCCCCAATTGTATGCTGTATTCTACCATTTGTAAAAAAGTTAATGAGCAAAAGGCTGTAGACAATAGCACACCTACATTTCTCCACCAAGAAGAAGACCGCCTTATGATGGAAGAGGACAAACCCTTCACCCCTCTACAGTCACTCCCTGTTCATAATATCACAGTTCTATAGGGTTATAGGGATAGGTAGCACCTGGCTGCCCTCTCCAAGCGGTATTGAGGGGGGTAGTGAGCTAGTTACTGCCCTTCTCTATATACAGCCTCAAAAAAGTTCCAGAGGAGTATGGGCTTTAGTAATAGGGACAAATTGAAATAGACATTTCAAGGGGGGAAACTTATGGATGTAATCAATGGTTATAGTGAAATTCCTATTTCACTTATGATGTTTATGATATTTATGTTACTGCTTCAGTTTATTTCCTTTTCCTTACTCAATATGGCTGCCAGATCACCCCTCCCTTCGTCTGAGCAAAGATGGCGACCTCAAAAGGAGAGAACACCCAACACATAACATTGGAGGGAGTGTATCTTATAATGAACATAACCAATTAAGAAGCAAGCAGAGGACATTATGTTTATCTACGTACTAACTGATGACACTAATAACAATATTATATAACACTGACACTGTAGAATTAAAGCAGAAGATACTTCAACTCCGAACTTGGTGTGAGTGTATGATTCTTCCTGTGTGTGTGCACACATCGTATCTAATCAGGCCAGGGGCAGATATAATCTCGGACACTTCTGATCCTATCCAAAAACGACCCACTTGTCGTTCGAGGAAGCAAAGACGTCCTCCGCCTCCCCAAACACTGGTGATGGAATGACTGCTCTGGGCATACCAGACCGGGTTCGCAAGGAACATCTGGAGGAGGTCCTTGAAGGGAGACGCCGAGCAGGCGATTCCCCCAAAGGAAAGATAACGCAAAGCCCTCAAGATAGCCTGGTCCGCAGACCAGTATATTTGCCATATCATGCGCCGAAGGATATTGCTGTCACGGACAGCCCGGAGACTAAGGGAGGCACATCCAGAGAGGCATCACAGACGAACTACAACCCCTGGACCAAAAAGCCCCCCAGCTCCAACAGGGCAGGTGGAGGCTATTCCCACGTCCAGATCCCAGCTCAAAAGCGGTGCCCATTTGGAAAAGTCAGGGACACCAATGCTATGGTGAACATAGACCCAAGGACAAAACCAGCCACAGTAAAACATGTGGCGGACCAAAGTCTGGGCTCTCCTGACAAAGGGTTCTTTTTAAAAACCGGAAACTCCTCCACCTGGAATTATGGTGAATTTATTCCGCCTGGAAACCTGAGAGTCCCCCACAGGTGGGACTGCCAGCATATTTAACAGACTCCTCAAGGGATACAGTCAATCAAAACGCTTAGGCATTGCCATATTGAGTTTTGCGTCCACAGATTTGCTACAATTTCATCACAGTAGGCGGAAAAAGGGGAATACCTTTGCCGCTTTGGAGGAACTTTTGGCCCCAAGGGTACCGGCTCCTCTGACGCAGCGACTGCATCCCAATCAGTGTATCCACCAGCGCCTTTGCATGCGCAGTAAAAGAAGAATCATCCTTACCGTCAGAGCACCCGGAGTGTGTGGACGTGGACCTAGCAGAGTCGCTATATGCTAAGCTCACCTTAAGAACATAACAAGCAGGGGAGGTCGCTGACCACAGTCCCGCAAAGAGACGCCGAGCAAAGGTTCACAAAAAGACCACCTATTAGACACGCATAAATAAAGAAAAAAAAAAAAAAAAAGAGGGTCGCCCTCCATACCATAGAAGGCATAATATGACATGGCCTCCGTGATGCAGGCAGATTACCCTCACCCACACCCACACAATAATGGCTGCTGCACCTTGCTAAAAAACAGAAGCGCCCCCCGGTTCAAGGGAGGCGCCAGGCTGACCATATGGCCCCCCCCCTTCAAGGGGGGAGCGCAACTCTATCAACCCGGTCAGTAGCTCAGACAGCCTGGTCAACAGCCAGCCGAGAGCAGGCAGCAAAGTTGCGGCCTAAGTTTGGGGCCCGATCTGGCCGCTGGCAGCTCTATTAGCTTGATCAGCAGTTTCGGACAGCTTGGTTAGGCGCTCAGGCAGCTTGGTCATTCGCTTGGAAAGCTAGTTTCGTCAGCCGTGAGTAGGCCACAAAGCCACGGCCTCATTTTTCGGCCCAATCTGGCCGTGTGTCCGCTGGCAGCTCTGTTAGCTTGATCAGCAGTTCCGACAGCTTGGTGAGTCACTTGGACCGTTAGTCCCAACAGTTTGGGGAGTCACTTAGACCGTTAGTCCCGTCAGTCGCAGCCTAAATTTTTGGCCCTATCCGGCTGCGTGAGGCACGCATCCGTCGGCAGTACTGTCTGCTATATCGCCGCTTGGACAGTTTGATTAGAAGCTCGGAAAACTGGGTCAGCAACTCGGACAGCTTGGCCAGTCACTCGGACAGCTTGGCCAGTAATAAGGACAGCCGTGAGTAGGCCGCAAAGCCGCGGCCTAAATTTTCGGCCCAATTCAGCCCCGTGAGGCGGGGACAATGAAACATCCCTGCCACAGACACTAACCCTCAGAGGACTGGGAACCTGCTCAAAAAGCCCCCATGTGCGATCGGGAAAGCCCAGTCAGCAACAACCACATCCACCCCTCCCCCTCCTGGAGCGTGTGGCAAAGCCAGCTCCTGCCTCACCCAGGGGGGGAGGGGGTGAGTTGGGGCTAAAAAACCCACCGTGACTGTTTAGAGGAGCTGGGGGCATGGAAGGGAACCCGGGAGTCCAACCATTCCAGGCGGCACAGTGGTGTAGTGGTTAGCACTTTCACCTAGCAGCAAGAGGGTCACTGGTTCGAATCCCAACCACGACACTACCTGCCTGAAGTTTGCATGTTCTCCCTGTGCCTGCATGGGTTTCCTCTGGGTACTCCGGTTTCCTCCCACACTCCAAAGACATGCTGTTAGGTTAATTGAATCCTGTATTAAAAAAAAAAATAAAAATTGTCCCTACTGTGTATGTATGTGAGTTAGGGACCTTAGATTGTAAGCTACTTGAGGGCAGGTACTGATGTACAATGTATATGTAAAGCGCTGCGTAAATCGACAGCGCTATACAAGTACCTGAAATAAATAAAATAAATTCCAGGGAGGGGCCCACGTCCACCCCTAAGAACCAACCATTCCAGGGAGGGGCCCACGTCCACCCCTAAGAACCACAAAGGGGGTGCTGAGGGCCAGAGGTGTGCTGCGACTAAGGCCGCAACTAGGTCGTGTGCGTCCTCACAAAGTTTCACTCACCGCCTAGCCCCCGCCCAGTGGGGCTATATTGCTGCGGTCTGCACGCGCTCGCTGGACCGACTGTGGGGATCTTAAGGCTCTAGGATAAGCCAAAGTGCCACCCAGTTCGGCAGCGGATTGTAGTTCTCACTGGAACAGACTTGATTGTAGAAAGAAAAACAACAAAAAGAAATAAGTTCCGCTTAAACAGGAAAAAATGCTAGGACCAAAGATCCCAACAGGGAGCTAGGTCCTTACTCCTGACTAGGCAGAGAAAAAAAAAATGAAGATTCTAGAGCAGGAAGTGAGCTTATACTATTAGGACTGTTCTATAGGCGTAGGTAAGCTTTTTTTAACCCTTTTCAGCCTAGTGTCCTACTCCTAGAAAGAGCAGCATAACCTAATGAACGAAAGTGAAATAATGTAATCCATTTTGAAATAAGGCTGTAACAAAATTTGTAAAAAGCGAAGCGCTGTGAATACTTTCTGGATTCACTGTAGTGATTTAGTGGTTTATGTATATCTGAGTATATCTCTCGAATGGCACTAATAATATCATGTATATTGTACATTATCTAATATGTTCGTAAATAAAAATGATATATAAGCAACAGTGCTGCTCGATAAACGGGAGAGTACATGGGGTTTGGGAGCTCCAGGAAGATAGACGTCCTCAGCCCAGCCTCTGTCAATTATTGTATTTGGGGCTTTTAATGTTTTTGAAAAGAATGTAGATATATATAATCCTATTCCCTCAGTGTCCCCCAGTCTAAGAGCAGGGCGATTATAGTTCCAGTGGTGAGGATGCGGCAGCGACGTTACACTTCCTGCTTTCAAAAGATTGTTAGATGTGGTTGCCATAGAGATGTTTGTGTATATAATGTCACAGGAGCCTCGGCTTCACACCTACTGAAGAAGCCCCATCACCTGGTAATAGGAAGTGTAGGGGAGGAGCTGAGCCATGTGACAATTTACCAAAGTCGCACCACTGGAGGTGATGAGCCGGATGACAATAATAAGTGTATTATATACCTTCTTGTAAGTAGAATTTTAATGGGGATTTAGATAAAAAAAAAAAAAGATTTGTCACGGTGTATACTCCTTTTTACCCTGTTACATTTTACCTGTGGGGTACTGTGAGAATGGAACATTCTGCTCTATCAGTGTGGAGAGAGGGAGAGGAGATATCAGTTTTGGTTAAAGCGACAAGCTTTCTCATATGTGTTTGGAGTTGTGAGGACAGAAGGTTCTGCTCTATTGGTGTGGAGAGGAGGAGAGAAAATATTTGCCTTAGTTTAAAATGACAAGCTTTTTCTCATTTGTATTGAGGTGAACAGGCCTTTCATCTGGTAATGGATATTCACAGTGCATGAAGATTTCAGGCACGTGGTGTTTTGAAGTAGTTGATGTAGTGCACATACTCACAGAGGAGTCATTATACATTCATTCAGCACACATTTGCAGATTGAGTCGTCAGTGTATTTGATGGGACTCTGATATTTCTTTGATTGCTTATTATGAGCATGGTGGAGTCACTTGCACAGTGTTTGGCTGCGCAAGATTTATTGTACAAAAATTGGATTTTTTTCCTACCCTAAAATCCTTTTCTCTGATGTTCATTGATGGACACAGCTGTAGATTCTTCTTGATCATTGGGTTATGCTGCCCCCTACAGGAGTAGGACACTAGGCAGGAAAAAACTTTACCATGCCGATGGGGCGGTCCCAGGGGCTATAACTCCCCGTTCTTGCTATAGGCACTCCGTTTTATTGCAAGCAGTGTCAGAGGAAATTTAACCCAACTCATTAAAGAGGTCGGACCGTCGCAGGGAAGGGCCCACGTCCACCCCAAAAGGCCATTAGGGAAAAAAGGGGGGGAAACTACTTGCCATACCATGAAACTGGGTGGGCAGCGCTCCAGGCGACCACCGCACCATTGGAATGGGGGTGCTGCGGGCCAGGAGGCATTGTGTGGTTAAGGCCGGGACAAGGTCATATGCGCCCTCGCGAGAGGTTTAACTCACAGGACAGCCCCCGTCCTGTGGGACTATATCACAGCCGACCTAGCATGGAGCGGAGGCCTGCACCGTGCTCGCTGGCCAGACTGGGGAGATCATAAGGATCTAGAATATCCAGTTGGTCGCACAGTCCAGCAGTAGATTGTAGTTCTCACAGGAACAGAAAATAATAAAAGAGGAGATTTTTTTCCTGCCTAGTTATTTCCTGCAGCATAACCCAATGTTGAAGAAGATTCTGGAGCTGCGTCCGTCAATCGGTAAAGAAAAACGGAATTTTTGTAAAATCTTACCTGTAAAATTCCTTTCTCTGAGTCCTCCGACAGTCGCCGCCTCTTCATATTCGTCACATATGGGTATTAGACTTTGCTCCGAAGGAGTAGCTAGGCAACAGAATATGTTAACAATAAAGCTTTAACATATCCCACCCTCAAGGGGTGGTCCCCTCAGTCAATACCCTCCTACTTCCTGCAACCATATCTCAGTTTTAGTGGAATAGCAGTAGAGTATACATTCAAACCCCAAAAGAGGGGCGGGGGCGGCGACTGTCGGAGGACTCAGAGAAAGGAATTTTACAGGTAAGATTTTACAAAAATTCCGTTTTCTCTTACGTCCTCCGACAGTCGCCGCCTCTTCATATTCGTCACATATGGGGACGTCCCAAAGCAGTGCAAACATGAGGGGTGGGAAACGCATCCGCGCCGAAAGGCAACGCAGTCTCCACATCAAAGAAAGGAACCTTACCAAAGGAAGGAAACCAGCTGGGCAACAGCAAAATTAAGTGCTCAACAGGAGCAACAACCCAGGAAAGGACAAAAAATCAGGGGATACAAAAAACTATCCCAACAGCCAGGAGTCCCCAACAAGGGACCCTATGGAACAGCCGCACTAAGAACCTTGCGGCCAAAGGAAGCATCCGCCGATGCCTGAACATCTACTTTGTAAAATTTAGTGAAAGTGTGCACGGTCGACCAAGTCGCCGCCTTACACACCTGGGCTACAGAAGCCCCATGACGACAGGCCCAAGACGTACTCAAAGATCTAGTAGAGTGCGCCTTCACAGGTACAGGAGGAACCTTCCCCTGCAAAGCATAGGCCTGTTCAATGGTCTTCCTGATCCATTTGGCGATGGTAGAGGCCGAAGCCGCCATGCCCTTCCGAGGACCCTCTGGAAGAACAAACAAAGAGTCCGTCTTACGAAAAGACTCAGTCGATTTAAGGTAAACCCTTATCGCCCGAACAACATCCAGAGAGTGCAATCTCACCTCCTTAGGACGCTTAGGCTTCGTGCACAACGAAGGCAAAACAATATCCTCGTTAAGATGGAATTCCGAAACTCGTTTCGGCAGAAAAGAAGGATTAGGTCGCAAGACCACCTTATCCAAATGAACAACCAGGTACGGAGACTTGCAGGACAAAGCTGCCAGTTCCGACACCCTGCGAGCCGAAGTGATCGCCACCAAAAAGGCGACCTTTTTGGACAACATAGACAACGAGATCTCCCTGATCTGTTCAAAAGGAGCACGTTGTAACACAGATAGAACGAGATTCAAGTTCCAAGGGGGCAAAGGATCCCTCCTAGGAGGAACCAGATGCCGTACACCCTGAATAAAAGTGCCAACCAAGGAGTTGGAAGCCACGGGACGTTGAAACAGAACGGCCAGCGCAGACACCTGACCCTTTATCGTAGCCAGCGCCAAACGCTGATCGACACCCGTCTGAAGGAAAGACAGCACACGGGAAACCGAGTACGTGCGGGGTGAAAACCCCCTGGACTCACACCAGGCAAAATAGGCCTTCCAAGTACGGTAATAAACCTTCCCCGAGGAAGACTTCCTCGCGTTGATCAAAGTATGAACGACCTCTGGAGAGAGACCCTTCTCCTTCAGGACCTCGGTCTCAACAGCCAGGCCGTCAAAGCCAGCGACTGTAAAGCAGGATGGTAAATCGGTCCTTGAGACAGTAGATCGTCTCGAAGAGGCAGACGCCAAGGGGCGTCGACCGCCAGATTCACGAGGTCTGCGTACCAGGACCGGCGAGGCCAGTCCGGTGCCACAAGAATCACCGTGCTGCGTTCCGAGTGTAACCTGCGAAGGAACCTGGACAGCAACTGAATTGGTGGAAACGCGTACATCAGCCTGTACTGATGCCACGGGGCCACTAACGCGTCCGACGCGTCTGCCCGAGGGTCGCGCGTCCTTGCCACGAACCTCTTCACCTTGTAGTTGAGGCAAGACGCGAACAGGTCCACATCTGGAAGACCCCACTTCGCGCACAACATCTGGAAGACAGCCGGGTGGAGAGACCATTCCCCCTGATCCAGGGTCTGGCGACTCAGATAGTCCGCCTGCCAGTTCTCCACTCCCGGAATGTGAACCGCCGTTATCGCCGGGACATGAGTCTCGGCCCAAGACAGAATGTCGGCCACTTCTCGAGCCGCTCGGGCACTCCTGGTGCCCCCTTGGTGGTTGATGTAGGCCACCGCCGTGGCATTGTCCGTCTGCACCCGAACCGGGCAGCCCTGCAGCCGGACCGTCCAGCGATGAAGACAGAGCCTTATCGCACGCAATTCCAGAATGTTGATCGGGAGGGAAGACTCCCCCTCCGACCAAGTCCCCTGGGCGGACAGAACGCCCAGAACTCCACCCCAGCCCGACAGGCTGGCATCCGTGGTGATTACCGTCCACGAGATCGGACGAAAAGACTTGCCCCCGGACACCAACGGGGACTGGAGCCACCACAGAAGGTTTTCCCTGGTGCGATGACTCAACGAGATCTGAAGATCCAGAGATTGAGGGCGCCCGTCCCACCTGGACAGGATCTCCGCTTGGAGACCCCGCGTGTGAAACTGCGCGAAAGGAATCGCCTCGAAGGCCGAGACCATCAATCCCAGACATCTCATACACGTCCGCAGAGACGAGTGTGGAACGTCCCTGAGGGACCTGACTTCCTCCTGAAGAGTCCTGAGTTTGTCTTCCGGCAGGAAGACCTTCGCCTGCACCGAGTCCAGTATCATTCCCAGATAGGGGAGACGAACCGACGGACTCAGTGTCGACTTTGGAACAGTTATCGTCCAACCAAACTCCTGCAGAGTTTGCATTGTGACAGACAGGTCCTCCTCCAGACCCTGTCTGGTCGCAGACCGAACCAGAATGTCGTCCAGATACCCCAGGACAGAAATGCCCTGGGCCCTCAATAATGCCAGAACCGGTGCAAGCACCTTGGTGAAGACCCGCGGAGCCGAGGCGAGACCGAAGGGCAAAGCCACGAACTGGTAGTGATCCTCCGCAATGGCAAATCGAAGGTATCTCTGATGACCCTCGAATATGGGGATGTGAAGGTACGCATCCTTCAAATCGATGGAGGCCATGAATTCTCCCAGAACCAGGGCAGCCACCACCGAGCGCAGGGATTCCATGCGGAACTTGCGAACCCGCACAGAGCGGTTCAGAGCCTTCAAGTCCAGAATCGGACGAACCTTGCCCTCCTTCCTGGGCACGGTGAACAGATTGGAATAAAACCCCCGAAATCTGTCCCGATGAGGCACCGGAACCACCACTCCCCGAGCCCTCAGGTCCCGCACCGCCAGGTGCAGATCCCGCAGGCGCTCTGGAGACAGTTGAAGATTTGAGGGAAAAAATCTGCTCTCCGGCCGAGAGAGAAACTCGATCTTGTAACCAGATCGAACGATTTCCAGAACCCATCTGTCCCGCACACGGGCCAACCAGGGCTGAAGAAAACCGAGCAAGCGTCCCCCCACCCCAAAACTGGGTGAGGGCGCCCCTTCAGGCCGAACTGTTATGGGCTGCAGGTCCGGATTGGCCGGACCTCTGTTTCCCAGACCAGGGCTTCGTCTGAGAGCCTTGGCCTTTGAACGGTTTGCCCTTGTAGTGCGGCCGAAAGGCACGAAAGGACCCCTGAGGGGGCCGAAAAGTAGCATGCTTCTTCCCAGAAGCCCCCTTAGCCTTCGGGAAATGGGGCAAGAGAGTGCTCTTACCCCCAGTGATCCCCTTAATCAACACATCCAGGGACTCCCCAAAAAGGCGAGACCCATCATAAGGCAGATTGGCTAAGGTTTTACGTGAAGAGTGGTCCACCGACCAACATTTCAACCAAACCAGGCGGCGAGACAACACCGCCACGCTGTGCACACGTGCAGCCAACGGAATCAGGTCCAGGTCCGCATCACACAGATACATGACACCCTGGTGGATCTGATCCACCATATCCAGGGTCGCCGCCGAGGCCGAATCGGCCACTAGGACGCGCCTAAGCATCTGCGTCCAACTTGCGATCGCCTGGGCCGCCATGAGAGACGCAAACAGAGCCTTAAGCATAGAACCCGTAACAGAATAAGTATGACGGGAAAGAGACTCCAGTCTCCTATCCGTGGCATCACGGAAAACAGGGGAACCCTCTGCAGGAATCGCAGTGGCTTTGTTCAAAACCGCAATTGCATGATCCACTGGTGGAGGCACACACCACCGTTCATCAGTGGCAGGTGAGAAAGGATAACGCAGCTTGAATCTACTTGGTACCGCAAAAGGCTTGCGCAGATCGCGCCATTGATCCTTAACAGCGCGCTGAAAATCAGCATTGCAGGGAAAAACCTGCGGCGTCCTGCGTTTTCTCTGCGTCCCATAAGCCGCCAAGGCAGCGGGGGGACACACTTCATCCTGCAAACGTAGCGTTTGCTTAATGGAAGCAATCAACTCATCCATGATTGCAAGCTCTTCAGGCGAGCCAGGGGGAGAATTATCAACCCCCTCAACCTCAGCCTCTACCTCAGACCCCACTAGATCAAGAGAGGAGCGGGACCCCGATAGGGGGGTCCCTGCCAGAACAGCCCCATCACCTTCACCCTCAGAATCGGAGGACAGAGCAACTCTGGGCCGTTTACTAGATTGAGCAGCCACCAGCATTTGCACCTGGGCAGCAAGGCCAGCCACAATAGTGGCTAAATCCCCCCCTGGGGGGGAAACAGCGGTCCCCTGGCTTTCCACCAATACTGTGGGAAACTTGCCCTCCTGAGAATCCATTGCCCCTGTATGCCAGACAACCAAGGGTTAACTGCCCCCTTACAGCAAGCGCGGCAAGCGCAGCCCACCGCACCACACTCAGGCACAATGAGACCCCCACAGGGAATACACAGACTGAATACAGGCAATGGACAACAGGAATAGAAGGATAAAACCTGAGGAGACCCCGCTGCTGCTGCCGCCTCGATCGGTGTTCCAGGAAAGAGGAAGTGATGCTGCCAGGGCGCTCTATGTAAGCCTATGGAGGCTACAAGAAAATGGCCGCCGTGCATGTAAACCATGCGGCCGGAGCGGGCGCCGGTAAAATGGCGTCGTTTGGCGCCGAAATCGCCGCTCCACAGTGCATAGAACACACACAATTTCATCCCATTATATGGATGCATGTTAGATCGCCGCAGCGATCGCTGTATATGCCCCAACATGCCATTAAAAACATGCCCCACAGCACACAGCTTCCCACACTGCCCAGCCTGACACACACAGTGTCATACAGCTCCCCCCCCCTTGCAGCCCACAGCATGCAGCCGAGAGATAGGGAGACAAGCAGTGTGATTAAAGGCAGGTTACACAGTCCCAGACTGAGACCCCCCCCAGACAGACAGGTCCCCACATAGATACACTTACCTCACATGGCGTGGGGAACCCGCACAGGCGAACAAGCCGCTGCACATGAGGCAGGGAGAGTCGCAATTCAAGACGCACACAATGGCGGTTAAGAAACCGCACAGCGTCCGGTGAGGTAGCCACCTCACCAATCATCCCTGCACCGAACAGGGATGGGTCGTTCACCGTGCCAGGAGCGTTACCTGGCTGAACGCTCGATGGCAGACTGGGAAGCCACTGACCCACGACCTGCGATCAGGGGGATCAGCCCGAGACCCAGTCCGCATGATCCTCTTCGTCCGAAGAACTAACTAATGCTGACAAAAAAAAAAACAGCTAAGTAAAGGTAGAGAAAAAACTCAAACAAAATATTAAAAAGAAGAAAGAGTCTGGGACAAAAAGTCCCAGCACAGAGAGAGCCAGCCACTCCTGACAAGCTAGACATTAAAACTGAGATATGGTTGCAGGAAGTAGGAGGGTATTGACTGAGGGGACCACCCCTTGAGGGTGGGATATGTTAAAGCTTTATTGTTAACATATTCTGTTGCCTAGCTACTCCTTCGGAGCAAAGTCTAATACCCATATGTGACGAATATGAAGAGGCGGCGACTGTCGGAGGACGTAAGAGAAAAATGTTTTCACTAATTTTTGCAAGTTTATTACTTTTTAGGGGGTTTATTTGCGCTGATTGTGATCACTATAATTAATGATCAAAAAAAGACATGTATAGCCAGGAACTGGTATGTAAAAGGTACAAGGAAACCCTATCTTTCTTCGCCCACATTCACATTACTGGACCCATCCGGGGCCCAGGCTTTGCCCATCACAACAGATATATTCACAAAGGGGTCTCCAGGGTCTGGGTGCCATAAGGGTGGACCACAGCCCTGGACCTGTATAGAACCCCACGATTCACTAGTATTACCATGTACCAAGGTGAGCACTGAACCCAAAAAAAACATTGCAAGCCATCCCTGTTGCTGCGAGGTCCGGTTCTGAAGGCATACATCAAGGGTAACTGATTCAGAAATTGCAAACGAGCCAAAAGAGGAGTCAGATCTTGGCAGAAATGTCAGTCGAAAAAGGAAAGGGAAAACTAGTGAAAAGTTCTTCTCCAATAGAAGAAGTCATCTATCACCTAAGGACACTAAAAAAAGTGAGCAGGATTATATTTGTATAATGGAGGGAAGTACTTAGGAAAGCTTTAACCAGTGCCCAAGCAACTGAACATACTCGTATATAAGTATACCACAATATTGCTGCGCTAAAAACAAATAGAAATATATCAAAAAAGGGGGCGAAAAGCAGCCAACACAAATCTTGAAATAACAGATCAAAGACAATATAATTCTAAATGTGGCACTAATCTAAAAAACTGTTTGCACAGAATGTTCATATAGATCCAATAGAGGAACAACAGTTCACAGGTGATCCGTATATATATATATATATATATATATATATATATATATATGTGGAGATCTTTGGATGGATAGAAGTGAAGATCCTCAGTGGGAGAAAACCACCACCAAACACCCGTACACGCTGATCCTTACCGGATATATATATGACCCTCATCACAAAGGTCATATAGCGTTTTATGTATAGCGTATGTATCACAGGCAAATAGGATCCTCCACTCCTTAGTCCCAGCATATATCAAACGATCGTCATCTCATCATCATGGGGCCCAAAAAAAGGAAACGGAACACCGCCTCATAGTGTAACCTGTTATACAACTTTATTTGGCCCAAAAGCAATGTAAATAACTTACAGAATCACCGCTGATAGTAAGCGTTGTGTGTTACTTCCCTCCGATGGTTTGATGCTGTTGCATCCCACCGTCAAAATGGCCGCCGTGTCTCTTCCGCGTGTGGCGTGCGTCGCCGTAAGCTCCAACCGACGCGTTTCGTCATAGACTGACGTCGTGAAAGGGGTGTGGTCCTACGGCGGCGACGCTATATATATATATATATATATATATATATATATATATATATATATATATATATATATATATATATATATATAGCGGTTGAGATTGGACAGAAGCATTGATTTGAACCCATACCTGGAAGTGGTCGGCTTGCGCTCCAACGACCGGATGCGGATGTTAAAGAGATAGACTAGGTTATAACAAACCTCTCAATCATGTCGCCAATATGATATGCGACATGTTTACCCCTGTAGATGACACCCTGGATGATCTGGGGGGTCTCTTTATGCGTTTGAAAAACCTGATGACTGCTGAGCTCCATGCGAATTGGGACATAGACTTCTTTGAGAGATATGTTGCTGATGGCATGGTGCCCAGGAGTCTCAGGTGGGAGGTGTTTCCACAAAGTGACATTGTAGACACCAATGATTGGTTTCTATTTTTTACCAATGCTGGGATCAGCCTATTAAATTTTATGTTGACTAAAAAGACACAGAAATCAAAAAAACTGGACGATGATATTAATTTAATTAAAGAAAAATTGGTTGCTTTTAAAGGGAAAGATGAATATAAAAATAAATCTGAAGCTCTGAAAAAGCATCTAGAAAAAGAAGAGACTGAACAAAGGAATAAAAAAAGGAAGAAATTTGCTAGGGACTTGAGCGATTATAAATCTCAATGTATTTTTAAGTGGCAGGTTGCCAAACTAAGTGAACCAGCCAAGGATGACTTAACCGCGCCTATGGACGTCACTTATGCTGAACCTCCCGATACCCCACTGCCCGGGGTTAATAATGGTGGGCAAACCTTTTCCCCTTATCCTCGACCGGTGCAATGGACCAATCAGGGACGTGGAAGAGGACGGGGGAGAGGGAGGGGGCATCCATCTCAACCCCAACCACAAAGGGGTATTACACCTACTTCTAACAGGTTTGCACCTTTGGCTAATAACCCTCCAGAACCAGAACGTTATATTACCAATCATCCCTATGAAAGGGATAGGGCTCCGATCCATCCAGAAGGTCAGGTCAGCTATCCAATTCCCATCCTAATGGGTACCAAACATTTTTCCCCCATCAGGTAAATAATGGATATGGAAATGGATATCACCCAGACCAATACAATCAGGGATCCCAACAAAGTTTTTTTTCAGGGTGTTACCCCGAAAAACAAAAGACGAAAAAATGTAAAAAGGGGGACAAGAGGGGGGAGGAGACTCCAATACAAAAAGGAGGCGGCTCTGAAGGACGGTGGGCTCTTTAATTTGAGCTAAGCCATCATTTCTTCCGATGAGAGACATGTACTCAACCGTGGGTTGAAGTTTGCCCCTCCCCCCCAAACCCCTTAGCAAATTCGATACTTTCATTGATCTTCAGAAATACGTCAGAAAGATGAGTATTAAGAGATATCTAACCAGTAACCCTATTCCATCTAAACAGGAATATGTTATGGGAGTGAGAAATACTCAATTTACTAAACCCCCCGGGACCTTTAGCACCGTCCTTGACTGTGTTCAGAGACCTAGTAGCCAGAGATCTAGACCAGTTACAGATTAAAAAGTGTGGAACTGATCTTGCCTTCAATAGAGGCCTCAGAACACTCAAGGAACCTAAGGATATTGTTGTCAGGCCCGCTGATAAGGGGGGGGGGGGGGGGGGATTGTAATTCTCGATACAGAGGCATAATATGACACAGAGATGATGAGACTTTTGTCTGATCAAGATACTTATATCCCTTTAAGAGGTGATCCCACTAAGATGTATAAAACTGAACTGGAAATTCTGGTGGCGGAAGGTTTTGATAGGAAATTGCTTACCAAGAAAGAAAAGGCCTTTCTAGTACCCACAGCACCCACAATCCCGGTGATATATTTTTTGCCCAAAGTGCATAAGGACCCTGTTTGCCCACCCAGGAGACCTATCATCAGCGGTATTGATTTCGTGACCTCCCGGGTGGGCAAATATATAGACCATTTTCTGCAACCATTGGTCTCTAAGATGCCCTCATATCTCAGGGATTCGATGCATGTCATTAACGAACTCAGCAAGATTCAGTGGAAAGAAGGTTATATTTTAGTGACAGCGGACGTTTCGTCCTTGTACACTAATATTTCCCATGATCAGGGTTTGGAAGCGGTGTCCTACTATTTAAGTCAGGACATCCCTCTGAGCTTCCAGAAGGACTATTTAATTTCTTTGCTGAGTTTCGCGATGGCCCATAATTTATTATTTTTGGTTTAAAGGCAATTTCTATTTGCAAAATAGGGGTGTGGCCATGGGCGCAAAATTTGCGCCCAGTATGGCCAACCTTTTTATGGCCAAGTGGGAGGAGGATGTTGTCATGGGTATGCCTAGGCCAGAGCTAGTGCTCTGAAGTAGGTATATCGATGACATCCTCCTCCTATGGGATGGCAGTACGGACTCCTTAAAAGAGTTTATGATCACTCTCAACCAGAATGATAGAGGTATTAATTTACAATACGAGTTTAGCAGCTCCGAGATTCATTTCTTGGACCTGAAAATAATGGTGCAGGAGGGTCGTATCATGACATCTACCTTTTTCAAAACTACTGACAGGAAAGGATTTATTGATACCACCAGCTGTCATCATGCTGCGTGGCTTAGATCCGTTCCTGTCAGTTCTTGCGCCTAAAGCGTAGCTGCTCATTAAGGATTGATTTTCTTAAAGAAGCCTTCATCTTAAAAGACAAGTTTATGGAAACAGGATACAGTGAGCAGGTCTTAGATGAGGCCATAGTGAGAGCGGACGTGCGCAATAGAGATGATTTGCTAGAGCCAAGGTGAAGAATGAGTCCTTTGGTTTTGCTTTTCTTTCATCCTATTCCACGCAACACTTCTCGGTAAAAAAGATTCTTCGCCGCCACTGGCATATTTTGAAAAATGATGGAGTATTAGGCCCCCTGATCCCAGAGCAACCTCAGGTGGTTTTTAGGGGGGTACCACCTTTAAAATTACAAGTGGCTCCTAATGTGAGAGATCCCCCTAAGCCAACATCTTTTTTTCAGACGATGGGAGGATTCTTCCCATGTAGGAAAGGTGCCATTTGCAAACAATCATGAGAGAAGCAGGAGAGTTTGTTCCTTTACCTCAGGCTCTACAGGTCAAGAATTTAACATTAAGCCTTTCATATCTTGTACCACTAGATATGTGGTTTATTTACTTAGGTGTCCCTGTGGCCTTGACTATGTTGGCCGCACTATCCGAGAGCATCATGTCAGACTTAAGGAGCATGTGGCCAACATAGTCAAGGGGTTTCCAAAACATAGTGTCTCAAGGCACTATGACCAGTGCCATCAAAGGAACCCTAAGGGGACGATCTTCTTGGGAATAGACAAATACTCCAAGAATTGGAGGGGCAGCAATATGACCCGTGGGTCTCCAAATTGGAGACCAGCTGGATTTATAGGTTGAAATCCTATACCCCTTTAGGCCTGAATATCGAATGGGATATTAACGCATTCATTAATAATTCATGATAGTATTTTTAGAATATATTTTTTGCTATTTTATATGTGAATTTTTATGGATGTTGCTGTTATTCAGGAATATTCTAGTCAGTTTTCTAGTCTCCTTTTAGTCTCTATTTGTAAGAATTTTATGTGTTTTTACATGTTTTATATGGATTGTTTTTAACTAAATGTGTTTTTATGTAATGTACTGCTATGTGAAGAGGGAGTTGTGTGTTCTCTAACCTGTGGTTTAGAGTGCGACCACCAGATGGAGCCGTGACCTCCGAGGTGTTGTGTGTGTATTTTATGTTTAAAATGTGGTTGTTTGGTTCCACGTAACATAAAAATATTAAACTAATATAAGGGATTGTTAGCTTTCTTTTTTTTGTTGCATATCATATTGGCGACATGATTGAGAGGTTGTTATACCCTAGTCTATCTCTTTAACATCCGCATCCGGTCGTTTGAGCGCAAGCCGATCACTTCCGGGTATGGGTGAGAGTCAATGCTTCCGTCCAATCTCAACCGCTATATATATAGCGTCGCCGCCGTAGGACCACACCCCTTTGACGACGTCAGTCTATGACGAAACACGTTGGGTGGAGCCCACGGCGACGCACGCCACACGGGGAAGAGACACGGCGGCCATTTTGTCGGTGGGATGCAGCAGCATCAAACCATCGGAGGGAAGTAACACACAACGCTCACTATCAGCAGTGATTCTGTAAGTTATTTACATTGCTTTTGGGCCAAATAAAGTTGTATAACAGGTTACACTATGAGGCGGTGTTCTGTTTCCTTTTTTTGGGCCCCATGATGATGAGATGACGATCGTTTGATATATGCTGGGACTAAGGAGTGGAGGATCCTATTTGCCTGTGATACATACGCTATACATAAAACGCTATATGACCTTTGTGATGAGGGTCATATATATCCGGTAAGGATCAGTGTGTACGGGTGTTTGGTGGTGGTTTTCTCCCACTGAGGATCTTCACTTCTATCCATCCAAAGATCTCCACACAT
Source organism: Pelophylax lessonae (assembly GCF_965119305.1). Classification (NCBI taxonomy): domain Eukaryota; kingdom Metazoa; phylum Chordata; class Amphibia; order Anura; family Ranidae; genus Pelophylax; species Pelophylax lessonae. Next base: position 629,937,032 of record NC_138768.1, on the reverse strand, counting down.
ATATATATATATATATATATACATACACATACATACATACACACGGATCACCTGTGAACTGTTCCTCTCTTGGATCTATATGAACATTCTGTGCAAACAGTTTTTTAGATTAGCGCCACATTTAGAATTATACTCGCATATAACTCAAGGCCTAAGAATCAATTTGTGTGTCCTTTACTGTATGATTTAAATAGGAGGTTTAACCAAACTCCCGAAAGATTTAATACCTTTCAGTAATCTTTCCCAGCAAAGCATCAACTATTTCCAGTGAACTATCTCCTTGTGACCAGTTAAGAGAGAAGCAGTTCCTAGAGGCAGTCTGAACTGGATTGGCTGCTGTGACAATGCTTATGTAGGGTTTGTTTACTAGATAAAACATTGGCAGGCTTGACGTAAACTCATCCTCAATTCTTTGTTTAAGAGCAATCTCCAGTCCTCTGGTACTGTTACAATTTGCATCACCTGAAAAAAAAAAAAAAAAAAGCTGAATTTATTTTAAAGTAAAATTCCAGAAATTATAGATCTGTTAAATGGAACCAAACACAGCAATGGAACCAAACACAGAAATTTAAAAAAGGGAAAATTAATGGGCAAACAGGCAGGAATCTAAATGCAGAGACATGCTGTGTCTCTTCTGCATTAAAGTTACATCTGTACAGTGTACAGCGCACACACAGCTCACTCTAAAAATTCTGTAATGCCGAGTCTGCCTGAACTCCCACGCATACATGGCAGTAACATTATCCCTACCCTGGCAATGAACATGTCTGCCAACCAAAATCTGAAAGCCAGCCGCCCGAAGCAGCCAGACAATGAGCTCGGGGATACTGCATCGCTGGAGCCGATATGATTATAGTTCCGCTATAACGGTTTTCCAATACAGTCAATTTCAAGGCATGCTGTGAATGATAACTGTCACATTTGCTTGTGCCCTCAACTGCAATGTCAAACTATCTAATGGCTGGTGTCATAACTGATCCCATGCGCCGCATCATCGCAACTGCAGATTGAACAGAGACTAAGATGGAAGCTTCCTTGGCTGTAAAGGAAAACTGGATTTTTGTCTTACTGTAAAATCCTTTTCTCTGAGGTTCACTGACGGACACAGCTCCATGTCTTCTAGATCATTAGCCTTTATGATGCTCACTCTTCAGTAGGACTAGGCGGAAACCTTTTTGGTTACACCCCTGAGGCAGTCCCAGAGGGTATACCATCACTTCCTGCTGCAGGAACTCAGCTAGTAACAGGAGCTCACAACCAGGAAAAAGAAAAAAAAATACACCCCAAAAAGTGGAAGCCTCTGCAACCGCAGCCTGCAAAACTTTGCGGCCAAATGCCGCATCCGAAGATGCAAGTACATCCACCTTATACAACGTTGTGAATGTGTGTACAGATGACCACGTAGCCGCCTTGCACACCTGAACCTCTGACGCCTGATGATGGAAAGCTCAGGAGGCACTAAGCGCCCTCGTAGAATGCGCCTTAACAGGAAAAGGAGGAACCTGATCCTTCATGGAATAGGCCTGCACCACCGTCTGCCTGATCCACTTGGAAATGGTTGCAGCAGATGCGGCCTGCCCCTTACGAGGTCCATCTGTAAGAACAAAGAATCTAGGATTTTCTAATCGGTTAAGTCGCCGCCAGATACACCAGATTCGCCCAGATCACATCCAAGGAATGTAATGCAATTTCCTTAGGATGTTTCAGCTTAGGACTCAAGGATGGTAACACAATTATTATTTATTATTATTATACAGGATTTATATAGCGCCAACAGTTTGCGCAGCGCTTTACAATTTGAGGGAAGACAATACAGTTACAGTACAGTTCAAAACAGGAGGAACTAGAGGGCCCTGCTCGTTAGAGCTTACAATCTAGAAGGGAGGGTCAAGTGAAACAAAAGGCAATAACTGTGGGGGATGGGTTGATGGAGAAAATGGAGGTACATTTGTTAGGGGTTGGTAGGATAGGCTTTTTTGAAAAGGAGGGTTTTCAGAGATCGCCTAAAAGCTAATAGAGTGGGAGATAATCGCACAGATAAGGGTAAGGAGTTCCATAGGATTGGAGAGGCTCTGGAAAAGTCCTGGAGGCGAGCGTGGGAGGAGGTGACAAGGGGGCTAGACAGCAGAAGGTTTTGAGAGGAACTAGGAGAGGGATTAGGTTGGTATTTTGAGACGAGGCTGGTGATGTAGCTGGGGGCTAAGCTGTGGATTGCTTTGTAAGATGTTGTTAGTATTTTGAATTTAATTCATTGGGTGAGTGGAAGCCAGTGGAGGGCTTGACAGAGAGGCGCAGCGGACACAGCGATTGGTGAGGTGGATGAGTCTGGCGGCAGCATTCATGATGGATTGAAGGGGGGATAGCCTGTTTAGAGGTATGCCAACGAGAAGGGAATTGCAGTAGTCGAGGCGCGAGATGACCAGGGAGTGATCTAGGAGTTTTGTTGTGTCTTTGGTTAGTAAGGGGTGTATTTTGGAGATGTTGCGGAGGCTGAGGCGGCAAGATTTGGAAAGCGATTGGATGTGGGGTTTTAAGGAGAGTTCAGAGTCCAGGATAACACCTAAGGCCTTGGCATGCGGGGATGGGCTGATAGTAATGCCATTGATATTGACAGAGAAATCAGGGGAAGGGGCACGTGGTGGAGGAAAAATTATAAGCTCGGTTTTGGATGGATTGAGTTTGAGGAAGTGGTGAGACATCCAGACCGATAGCAGTTTGAAATTTTGGGGAATTGAAAAGGTCAATAAGCATTGGAGGGGGGGAAATTTTATCAGAAAACTCAGTCAACGCGAATCGTTCTGGATATATGAAACCAAAGTGGGGGTTCCCCGCGGGTTAAACGTTGAGTTTGATCTCAATTGTTTTATTTCAGATCGATAATATTGTTTTAACTGTCTTTTAGAAATTATATTACTTTTTAGTAATTTAGGTTTTTAGTGTTTTATAATGTTTTAGGAATAATTTTACATTGTATTTAGCCAATTTTATATTGTATTCAGCCTAATTATGTGATCCAGATAGTAGCGGGACGTCGATAGCTCCATATATATATTTATTTATTTATTTTAGTTTGTCTATATAGGGGTTCCTGTATAGTGCCTGATGGTATGTTGTGTAGCTAAAGGGTTATAAGCCTAATAGGGAGATTACCTTCCCTGCAGTCACAACAATAACGCACCTACAGTGTCCTTAGGGTTAACCATAGAATTCATATAGACCATACTATTGTTTTCCCTCTGCTAATCTGTTTCCGCTAGCCAGTGGAGAGGATAAGCATTGGTAGTGAATCATTTTGAGATTTACATACTATGTAATCTTAGTGCTAGCTCGGTCAATCAGCGAGCGGCATAGCATACAGCATAGGCTATCTCTCCGGCACCAGATGTCTCAACTTCCGCTGTGTAGTGAGAAGCGGCATCTGTGTTGCCATGACGAGGGAGAATAGCCAATCAGCAGACCGGGACCGCCCATCCAATGAGCGGTAAGCCCGTTTTACATAAGGGGTGACGTCCCTCGGCCGCCTTCATACCGCTGAAGAAGTCTCCACCCCTTGGAGGACGACACGCGTTCGGGGGGAAGGCGGAGCCGTTGACGTCACCTGCTACTATCTGGAAGTCTGGCGCGGTTGTCTGTATGACCCGCCAGCACCGCTGTGATCATTATTGCCGTTTTTACACAACTACAAAGTAAGAGGCTGTCTTTGTGTGCACCTAGCAAATAAAGTATATGTCAGTATTGCACTATGGGCTTGTCTGCTTTTATGTTCCCCATTACATGGTCCTGAGTGGAGCAGCAGTCCAGAGCCTTATCCAGGGACATATATTGCTTAAGGTGCGGTGGAGTAGAGCTGTCTTCCCTTACATTTGTGGATGATCGTCCATTGATTGCCCGTTTGATATATGCTTACAATCAGTGCTCTGGAGGTGAGAGGCCATTTCGTATGGTGGTGGTCGGTAGTGCACAAGCGCACCTGTCTGTCCTTCATGAGAGAGTGCATGACACTTGTTCTTTCCACGGGCTTTGCATGGACATTTTTCTCTAACATCAAATATTTAATTTATTTTGTCTCATTCTTGTGTTTAGTTTATGTCTGCTAGCGCTGCTCTATTTTATGTTATAGAATTTACATGGGTGTTGTTTGTTGACCTGAGAGTGCAGCTGCTTCATGTGAATTTTAAATATCTTTTTGCGCTGATATTATCCCTGTTACTGTATCATTGTGTATCTCAATTTACATATATCTAGCTGCAATTAATATGGATATCTTCAACTATCTAGAAAAAAGAGAGGTAAATCTGGGGGATATATTCTCTAGTAGTCAAGTGTCCAATATAGAAGGAGATGTTTCTTCTGCTTTCAAAAAACTAGGATATGCACTAGAGAAAAAAATCAAAATATGGTGGGATATTACCACTTTTGAATACTACTTGCGTGAGAAACTCATCCCCAGGCGCCTGAGGTGGGATCTGCCACCCAATGATGGACTCCTGGACAATGAGTCTATGGAGGAATGGAAGGGATTTTTTAATAAAAAAGGTCTTGAACTTATTGATTTCCTCCTTATCAGGAAAAAACGCAAATTGAAAATTATTGAGTCCCAGATTAAAGATCTACAAACATCCCTAGAGCCGCATAAGGATACCGAGGAGTTCACCAGACTCTCAGGGATCCTCAAAAATAGGATGGTCAAATGGGATATAGAAACCCAAAATAAGAAAAAGAAAAAATTCATCAGAGATTTTGGGGATTTCCAGGTAGATAGTATCTATAAGTGGCAAAAAAGTACCAATAATGCTGATGATGGTGGAGAAGGTCCTCAAAACCCCCCCACCACTCCTGCTCCTATTATTGGGGATATTCCTAATGATGTCTGGAGAGCCTCACCTGCCCCCTATTATAATAATGAACCCCAACAAGGACACTCTAATCGGGGAAGGAAAAGGGGGGGTAGAGGTGGAAGAGGGAAAAATAAAACCCCCGGAAGAGGGAATTACCATTTCCCGCCTAATAATCACCAAAATGGTTATTACACATACCCCCAAGGTGAACGACCACAGACCCCGAGACATAACCCACAAGGGTATAATCGGGGGAGAGGGGGTACAAACCTCCCCCAAAGAGGTGGTCAGCCTATAAGAGGGCATGGTAATAGAGGGCATGGAAACAGAAGGAACGATTACACCTATGCGCAAGTTGCTACCCAGAATAGGTTTGATCCACTTAGGAATAACCAATATGAGAACTCTTTTTTAGGGAACACGGGGGGACAAGAGAGGGCCCCCCCCCTCCCCTGCCAGAACCAGTTAGACAACTGGTGGAGGGGCCCGTTAGAGGGCACCCCAGGAGCCAAAGGAGGGAAAAGAAGCAGAGAGGAAACAGAGGCGGCAGGAGAGTCCAGAGGAAAAAAATCCCGTTAGGAGCCGGCATTTTTAATTTGAGTGGGGTCCAATTAGCAGACGATGAATTGAGAACTTTGGACAAAGGCCTAAAATTTGCTCCGGCACGAAACTTAAACAAGTTTCAGACCTATGTTGGCATCCAAAAATTTGTCCGTTCTCTAAATGTAAAAAAGTACTGCATGTCCAACCCCATCATTAAGAATTCCTCTGCCCCCGCCGCCAGTTCCTCTGCTTCTATTAGTTCCTCCAGTAATCCTATACTACACACTAACCTAAGGAACAAGTCTATTTTTAATCCCCAAAATAGGGATAATAAATATATGGACGTGTTTAAGAACATGGTATTCAAGGATTTGGAGGAGTTAAAAGTAAGAAAAGTGAATGACCCCCAAATTATTAGAGCGGGAATAAAATCATTAGAAGAGAACAAAGAGTTAGTCATCAGACCCGCCGATAAAGGGGGAGGATTGGTCGTCCTCAGTAAAGAATACTATAAAAAGGAGATGACACGCCTCCTCTCTGATCGGGAAACATACTGCATATTGCGGGGTGACCCTCTGTCAGAATACAAAGGTGAACTCAACGTTCTAGTAGAATCAGGCAAAAAGAAAGGAGTCCTTAATAAAAAGGAGTCCCTTTACTTGGATCCCTTATTTTGCCGTACCCCAGTCATCTATTTTTTACCTAAGATGCATAAGGACAAAGAACAGCCACCGGGTAGGCCAATTGTAAATGGAATTGAGTCTGTGACGTCCAGACTAGGCCAGTTTATAGATGTACACCTACAACCATTGGTCATCAACACCAAGGCCTACTTAAAGGACACCAAGCACATAATACAGATTGTGGAAAACTTACCGTGCTCAAGCTCTGCAATATTGGTTACAGCGGACGTTGGATCCCTGTATACCATCATCGGACATAATGCTGCTGAAGCAGCAGTCAAATGGGCTTTTTCCAACTCCCACCTTCCAAGAAAACGAAGGAGTTTCCTTCTCAGTAGTTTGTGGTTTTGTCTGACCAGAAATTATTTCTGGTACGACAGTTCATATTACTTACAAACTAGAGGAGTGGCGATGGGAGCACGTTTTGCTCCCAGTGTGGCCAACTTGTTTATGGCCCACTGGGAGGAAGAGGTAGTGTTTGGCGATCGCCCTCCAGAGTTGTTATGTTATCGAAGGTATATCGATGACCTGTTCCTAATCTGGGATGGGGATCAAGATAGCCTGGTCATGTTTATGGATAAGTTAAACCTAAACAATAAGAACATTGTTCTAACATGGACAACTAGTCAAGAAAAGGTTGTTTTCTTGGACCTAGTCATTTCAAAAACCGATAACAAATTCATCACTTCCAATTACTCAAAACCAACAGACCGTAATGCATACATCCCGCTGGACAGTTGCCACCATCACACATGGCTTTGTAACATCCCTAAAGGACAATATATGCGCCTAAGGCGAAATTGTGCATCAGATACGGATTTTGAGTCCCAGTCAAAATTGTATACAGAGAGGTTCATTCAAAAAGGGTACTGTAAAGAAAAATTGGAGAGGGATAGATTAACGGTACAGAGTGTCGCAAGAGATTCCCTCCTGTCCAATATCCCTAAGGTGGCCAATCCTAAAACTGATGAAATCATGATTATATTGGACTACAATATCCAATATAAAAAAATCGAAAAAATAATAAAGAAGCATTGGCCGATCTTACAACAGGACAAGGTACTTGGGGCTAAATTACCACCTAAACCTTCTTTTGTATACAAAAAGGCTCCAACTTTGAGGAACATCTTGGCTCCAGGGGTAATAGACCCGCCCACACAAACCAAAAGTAAATTATTTACATTTTTGTCAGGATTCTATGCCTGCGGCAAATGTGTAGTATGCCGCACCGCAAAAAAGAATCTTAAACGCAGGAAAGATTTCATGGCTAATGCCACAAATAAAAAATACGAGATTAAAGACCTCATTACATGCTCCACTACAGGAGTGGTGTACATGCTCGAGTGTGACTGCGGTCTGCAGTATGTCGGCAGGACATCCAGGGCCCTACAGACTAGAATAGCCGAGCATGTACGAAGCATAAGAAAAGGAAAAACCCCCCACCATGTTACCCAACATTTTAAAAAACATCACAACAAAGACCCTAGCAGTTTGAAATTTTGGGGAATTGAAAAGGTCAATAAGCATTGGAGGGGGGGAAATTTTATCAGGAAACTCAGTCAACGCGAATCGTTCTGGATATATGAAACCAAAGTGGGGGTTCCCCGCGGGTTAAACGTTGAGTTTGATCTCAATTGTTTTATTTCAGATCGATAATATTGTTTTAACTGTCTTTTAGAAATTATATTACTTTTTAGTAATTTAGGTTTTTAGTGTTTTATAATGTTTTAGGAATAATTTTACATTGTATTTAGCCAATTTTATATTGTATTCAGCCTAATTATGTGATCCAGATAGTAGCGGGACGTCGATAGCTCCATATATATATTTATTTATTTATTTTAGTTTGTCTATATAGGGGTTCCTGTATAGTGCCTGATGGTATGTTGTGTAGCTAAAGGGTTATAAGCCTAATAGGGAGATTACCTTCCCTGCAGTCACAACAATAACGCACCTACAGTGTCCTTAGGGTTAACCATAGAATTCATATAGACCATACTATTGTTTTCCCTCTGCTAATCTGTTTCCGCTAGCCAGTGGAGAGGATAAGCATTGGTAGTGAATCATTTTGAGATTTACATACTATGTAATCTTAGTGCTAGCTCGGTCAATCAGCGAGCGGCATAGCATACAGCATAGGCTATCTCTCCGGCACCAGATGTCTCAACTTCCGCTGTGTAGTGAGAAGCGGCATCTGTGTTGCCATGACGAGGGAGAATAGCCAATCAGCAGACCGGGACCGCCCATCCAATGAGCGGTAAGCCCGTTTTACATAAGGGGTGACGTCCCTCGGCCGCCTTCATACCGCTGAAGAAGTCTCCACCCCTTGGAGGACGACACGCGTTCGGGGGGAAGGCGGAGCCGTTGACGTCACCTGCTACTATCTGGAAGTCTGGCGCGGTTGTCTGTATGACCCGCCAGCACCGCTGTGATCATTATTGCCGTTTTTACACAACTACAAAGTAAGAGGCTGTCTTTGTGTGCACCTAGCAAATAAAGTATATGTCAGTATTGCACTATGGGCTTGTCTGCTTTTATGTTCCCCATTACATGGTCCTGAGTGGAGCAGCAGTCCAGAGCCTTATCCAGGGACATATATTGCTTAAGGTGCGGTGGAGTAGAGCTGTCTTCCCTTACATTTGTGGATGATCGTCCATTGATTGCCCGTTTGATATATGCTTACAATCAGTGCTCTGGAGGTGAGAGGCCATTTCGTATGGTGGTGGTCGGTAGTGCACAAGCGCACCTGTCTGTCCTTCATGAGAGAGTGCATGACACTTGTTCTTTCCACGGGCTTTGCATGGACATTTTTCTCTAACATCAAATATTTAATTTATTTTGTCTCATTCTTGTGTTTAGTTTATGTCTGCTAGCGCTGCTCTATTTTATGTTATAGAATTTACACGGGTTTTGTTTGTTGACCTGAGAGTGCAGCTGCTTCATGTGAATTTTAAATATCTTTTTGCGCTGATATTATCCCTGTTACTGTATCCAGACCGATATGTCTGATAGTAAATTAGTGATACGCGAGGAGACTGAGGGAGAGAGCTGAGGGGTTGATAGATAGATTTGGGTGTCGTCAGCGTAGAGATGGTATTGGAAGCCGTGGGAGGCTATCAACTGACCCAGAGAGAGGAGGTGTAGATTGAAAATAGAAGGGGTCCAAGAACAGAGCCTTGGGGGACCCCAACAGAGAAGGGAAGAGGAGAGGAGGAAGTAGAATTGTATGCAACGCTAAAGGTGCGGTTGGATAAGTAGGAAGCTAACCAGTGAAGAGTACAGTCACGGAGACCAAAAGCATGGAGTTTTTTGAGGAGGAGGGGATGGTCAACAGTATCAAAGGCAGCAGAAAGGTCCAGAAGTAGGAGTACAGAATAGTGTCGATTGGTTTTGGCCGTTAGTAGATCGTTTGTCAGTTTTAGGAGAGCAGTTTCAGTGGAGTGTTGAGGCCGAAATCCAGACTGAAGGGGATAACGGAGGCTATTCTCGGCAAGGTGGTCACACAGTCGGTTGTAGACTAGACGTTAGAGGAGTTTGGATGAAAAGGGGAGCAAGGAAATAGGACGTAGGTTGTTCAGATTGGTTGGTTCCAGTGAGGGCTTTTTAGGTATGGTGCTGACTAGTGCATGTTTTAGAGAGTTGGGGAAGATGCCAGAAGAGAGGGAGAGATTGAAGATGTGGGTTAGAGCGCATAGAATAGGGCCAGAAGGGGAACGTAGCATTTGTGAGGGAACAGGATCCAGAGGGCAGGTGGATAAGTGGACGTTAGCAAGTAGTTTAGCAACCTCATCTGTAGTGGCGGGGTTGAATGAAGGAAGTAATGATCGCACCTGTGGGCATGAAGCATAAGGCATGGAAGGTATCTGAAGAGCAACGATCTCCTTACGAATTGTATCAATCTTCTGTTTGAAGTGGTAGGCAATCTCCTGGGCAGTGAGTGAGTCGGTGGGAGGGGGTAGTGGAGGACGGAGTAGAGAGTTAAAGGTATTGAAGAGTTGCCGGGGGCGTGATGACAGGCTGTTATTGAGAGTGATAAAATAGGTCTGTTTGGCAGTGTGGAGACTGGAATTGTATTTTTGGAGGGCAGATTTATATTGGTTAAAATCCTTCTGAGACTTAGTCTTACGCCATAGGAGCTCAAGAGCACGGCTATGCTTTTTCAGACTTCTACTGTTATCCGTTTGCCAAGCTTGAAGGGGTCGGGGCCTGATTCGGTGTGTGGTGAGGGGGGCCAGTGTGTCCAGGGAGGCTAAGAGTGAAGCATTGTAGACAGAATTGGCTAGGTTGGGGCAGGACAGGGTGCGATTGTGTCATAGAGGTGGTCGGTAGCAGAGTAGAGAAGAGAAGGGTTGAGATAGCGTAGGTTTCTGCGGGTAACTGCAGGTAGCTTGCGGGAGAGGAGGTGGAGGAGAGGGAGAGAGTGAAACTAATAAGGTAGTGATCAGAGAGAGGGAAAGGATTTTTTGAAAGGTTGTGCGGAGTGCATAGGTGGGAGAAAACAAGGTCAAAGATATTGCCTTCAGAGTGAGTAGAAGCATGTATCCATTGCTTCAGGTCAAAGGAGGAGGTTAGACTGAGAAGTTTGGAAGTGGCAGGAGTGTTCGTATTAATAGGGATGTTGAAGTCGCCGAGAATGATTGTGGGGATTTCGGAAGAGAGAAAGTAAGGTAGCCAGGCAGAGAAGTCGTCAAGAAAGGTCAATACTGGTCCAGGAGGGCGGTAGATCACAACTATCCTTAGAGAAACAGGGGAGAAAAGACGAAAGCAGTGTACCTCAAATGAGGAGAGTGACAGAGATGGAGGCGGGTGAAGTACCTGAGAGGTGCTACGTGGGGCTAGAAGGATCCCGACACCCCCTCCCTTGCGTCCATTGGGTCTAGGGGAGTGAGTCCAGAGAAGACCACCTTGGGATAGGGCAGCAGAAGACGCAGTGTCGGATTCGTGAAGCCAGGTTTCGATGATGGCTAATAGATTAAATGAATTAGCGATGAAAAGGTCATGGAGAGAGGTGAGTTTATTACAGACAGAGCGGGCGTTCCAAAGGGCGCAAGAGAAAGGGAGTCTGGTCTTGGAAAGAAGAGAGATGGGAACTAGATTGTGCTGACTGCGACTGCAGCCAGAGGGTGCAGGGTAAGTGGTGTGTTGAATACAGGTAATAGATGGAGGCCCAGGGTTTGGGGATATGTCTCCAGAGGCGAAGAGAAGCAAAAAGGTGAGGGTGGTAATATGAGAGTGTGATTTATATGAAGGGACATGCCTTAGTGTCCGGGAGGATTTGTGTGCAGGTGGATTTAGAAATAGCAGGAGATGGTGAGTGCAGTAATAAGGTGAGGACAGAAGTGAGGGTGATATATATAAGCTGTGGAAAAGAGGGGTGAAGCAGAGAGAGTTTAAGGATAGAAGACAGAGCTGTCAGAAGAAGTTGTAGAGAGTGCATTTTACAAGGAGAGAGAGCTGAAGGGGTAAAAAAAAGTCACCTGCAGTCTATGTGGTGTATATCTCAACCTTTCCTGTGTTCATTCACTTCGTGCATTCTCTGAAGTGCAAAATCAGAAGTGCGTCCCACTTAGAGAAATCGCCCCCACTTTGAGAAGAGAGCCCCCCTGCACACATGCCTTCCCCAAGTGATGTTCTAATTTTATACTCTTAGACCTGGGGTGGGAGTTTATCCGATTAACCACTTCAATACCGAGTCATTGTAAAATGACGTCGGCAAGATGGCTTTAGCGATCCGGGCCGCCGTCATACGACGTCGCCCTGATCTCCCCGCTACTGCGCGCCCCCGGGGGCGCGCAGCGCGGCGATCGGGGTTGAGGCTCGTCCCTCGGACTGAGCCCAACCCCGATCAAGGTAAACAGCCAATAAAAACTGAATTTTTGTAAAATCTTACCGTAAAATTCCTTTCTCTGAGTCCTCCGACAGTCGCCGCCCCTTCCCAATTCGTCACCAATGGGTATTGACCTTTGCTCCGTAGGAGTAGCTAGGCAACAAGAATTGTTAATACAAAGCTTTTAACATAGACACACCCCTAGGGGCTGTCCCCTCAGTCAATACCTCCCTGCACCAGCATTCCCAACTCAGTTTGGTAGCATAGCAGTAAGAGTACACAAAAACCCCAAAAGAGGGGCGGGGGGCGGCGACTGTCGGAGGACTCAGAGAAAGGAATTTTACGGTAAGATTTTACAAAAATTCCGTTTTCTCTTACGTCCTGCGACAGTCGCCACCCCTTCCCAATTCGTCACCAATGGGACGTCCCAAAGCAGTGTAGACATGAGAGGTGGGAGACGCAACCGTAGAAAGGCAACGCAGTACCCACATCAGAGAAAGGAACCTTACCATAGTAAGAGAACCAACTGGGCAACAGGAAAAACGTGCTCAACAGAAGCAACAACCCAGGAAAAACAAGTAACCCAGGGGTAAAACACCCCAACAACCAAGGGCCCGTGAAAACAAGGGTCCCTAGGAGACTGCCGCACTGAGAACTTTACGGCCAAAGGAGGCATCAGCCGATGCCTGAACATCCACCTTATAGAATCTGGAGAAGGTGTGAACGGACGACCAAGTCGCCGCCTTACACACCTGGGCCACAGAAGCTTGATGCCGGAAGGCCCAAGACGTACTCAAAGACCTGGTAGAGTGCGCCTTCACAGGAAAAGGAGGAACCTTCCCCTTCAAGGCATAGGCTTGTTCAATGATCTGTCTGATCCATTTGGCGATAGTCGCAGCCGACGCCGCCATGCCCTTCCGAGGTCCCTCAGGAAGGACAAAGAGAATCTGACTTGCGAAAAGATTTAGTGGACGACAGGTAAACTCTGATCGCCTGGACAACATCCAAGGAATGTAAGGCAACCTCCTTCGGATGCTTAGGCTTCGCGCAGAGTGAAGGCAAGACAATGTCCTCATTCAGGTGAAAACCCGATATCCTTTTCGGAAGAAAAGATGGGTTAGGCCGTAGGACCACCTTATCCTTGTGGACCACCAGGTAGGGAGAATTGCAGGACAAAGCTGCCAGTTCCGACACCCTGCGAGCCGAAGTGATCGCCACCAAAAAAGGCAACCTTCTTGGACAATAGAGACAACGAGATCTCCCCGATCTTTTCAAAGGGAGCCCGTTGCAATACGGACAGAACCAAGTTCAAGTCCCATGGAGGTATAGGGTCACTCCTAGGAGGGGCCAAGTGTCGCACCCCCTGAACAAAGGTGCTAACCAATGAATTTGACGCCACAGGGCGTTGAAAGAGAACGGCCAGCGCAGAAATCTGACCCTTAATTGTGGCCAGCGCCAAACGCTGGTCCACTCCAGTTTGGAGGAAAGCCAACACTCTCGACACCGAGTATGAGCGAGGGGAATACCCCCTGGACTCACACCAGGCAAAGTATGCATTCCAAGTACGGTAGTAAATTTTACCCGAAGAGGCCTTTCTGGCCTTGATCAAAGTGGGAATGACCTCAGGGGAAAGACCCCTATCCGTCAGGACCTGGCTTTCAAAAGCCAGGCCGTTAAAGCCAGCGACTGTAAAGCAGGATGGAATATCGGCCCTTGAGACAGGAGATCTTCCCGAAGTGGCAGACGCCACGGAGCGTCGACTGCCAGATTTACGAGGTCCGCGTACCAGGACTGGTGAGGATAGTCGGGCGCTACCAGAATCACCGTGTGCGGTTCCGAGGCTAACCTGCGAAGAAGCCTGGACAGCAGCTGAATCGGGGAAAGGCATACATCAGACGATACTGATGCCAGGGCGCCACTAACGCGTCTGAGGCGTCTGCCCGAGGATCGCGCGTCCTTGCCACGAACCTTTCCACCTTGTTGTTCAGACGAGACGCGAACAGGTCCACATCTGGGGAACCCCACTTCGCGCACAACATCTGGAAGACATCCGGGTGAAGGGACCATTCTCCCTGGTCCAGGGTCTGGCGACTCAGATAATCCGCCTGCCAGTTCTCCACCCCCGGAATGTGAACTGCCGTTATCGCCGGGACGTGCGTCTCGGCCCAAGACAGGATGTCGGCTACTTCCCGAGCCGCTCGGGCACACCTGGTGCCCCCTTGGTGGTTGATGTAAGCCACCGCGGTGGCATTGTTCGTCTGAACCCGAACCGGACGGCCCCGAAGCCGGTCCGTCCATCGCAGAAGGCAAAGCTTTATTGCCCATAATTGCAGAATGTTGATTGGGAGAAAGGACTCCTCCTCCGACCAAGTTCCCTGGGCAGACAGAACGCCCAGAACACCACCCAGCCCGACAGGCTGGCATCCGTGGTGAGCACCGTCCATGACAACGGACGAAAAGACTTGCCCCCCGACACCGCCGGGGACTGGAGCCACCACAGAAGACCCCTTCTGGCGTCTTGGCTCAACGAGATCCGTAGATCAATGGATTGCGGCCGCCCGTCCCACTCGGTCAGAATCTCCGCCTGGAAACCCCGCGTGTGAAACTGGGCAAAAATGGATTTTTGTAAAATCTTACCGTAAAATCCTTTTCTCTTAGCTCATCGACAGACGTAGTCCTCGGTGATACACCACCTTCGGGTTATGTTACCTCCGCAGGAGCAGGACTAGACAGGAAATTAAAAAGCTCTGGCCACACCCTAGGGGCAGTCCCAGAGGGTATATCCTCTCTCTCTCTGCCTCAGCAAATCAGTTATGTGAAAAAGCAGTGCTTAGAGAATTTAACCCAACCCAACTCCAAAACAGAGGGGCGGGGACTACGTCTGTCGATGAGCTAAGAGAAAAGGATTTTACGGTAAGATTTTACAAAAATCCATTTTTCTCTAGCGCTCATCGACAGACGTAGTCCTCGGTGATACACCACCTTCGGGACGTCCCAGAGCAGTAGCACAACTGAGGGGTGGGAAAATGGAAATCAAATCCCAATCTAGAAGGCCCAACCGGTGCCAACTAGAAGTTTACAATGCTCATCCTTAATGATGAGACTCAACAAAAAAAATTTTCAAACAGAAAAAAACCCTCGAGGTAGACCACCGGTCTCCTCAAATTGCGGCCTGCAAAACCTTGCGACCAAATGAGGCATCCGCCGATGCCGTCACATCAATTTTATAGAATTTAGTAAAGGTATGTACCGACGACCAAGTGGCCGCCTTACATACCTGGACCACTGACGCCTGATGGCGAAAGGCCCAGGAAGTACTGAGCGCTCGAGTGGAGTGCGCCCTAACAGGGAACGGAGGACTCTGACCCTTAATAGAATAAGCCTGTACCACCGTTTGTCTAATCCATTTGGCAATGGTCGCGGCAGATGCAGGCAAACCCTTTCTGGGGCCATCCGTGATCACAAAAAGTGAATCCGTCTTACGGAATGATTCCGTAGCTTTCAGGTATACCCTGATTGCCCGAACCACATCCAAGGAATGCAACGCATGTTCCCGATGATGCTTGGGCTGAGGACACAAGGAAGGTAGTACAATATCTTCATTCAGATGAAAATCTGAAACCACCTTAGGAAGAAAAGATGGCTTAGGATGAAGTACTACCTTATCCCTATGAATCACTAGGTATGGGGACTGGCATGATAATGCAGCCAGTTCTGACACCCTGCGAGCAGAAGTAATAGCCACCAAGAAGACCACCTTCTGGGATAAAGTAAGCAAGGGAATCTCCCTGATGTTTTCAAAGGGAGGTTTCTGTAGAACCGACAAAACCAAATTAAGATCCCAGGGCGGTAAGGGCGCG
Source organism: Pelophylax lessonae (assembly GCF_965119305.1). Classification (NCBI taxonomy): domain Eukaryota; kingdom Metazoa; phylum Chordata; class Amphibia; order Anura; family Ranidae; genus Pelophylax; species Pelophylax lessonae. The sequence goes on along the minus strand of NC_138768.1, from coordinate 629,921,281 downwards.
CGGACTGGAGGAGCCAGGTGCCGCACCCCCTGGATGAAATTCCGCACCAAGGATTTGGTAGCTAAAGGTTTCTGAAAGAAGATTGCTAATGCTGAAACTTGACCCTTGATGGTGCTCAAGGCTAGCTTCTGCTCAACCCCTTGTTGCAAAAAGGCCAATATTCGAGACACCGAATAGGTACGTGGAGGAAATCCTAAAGATTCGCACCACGCAATATAAGTCTTCCATGTGTGATAATAGACTTTGCTGGAAGTCGCTTTCCTTGCTTTAATAAGGGTAGGAATGACTGAAGTAGACAAACCTCTGTCCTTCAGTACTTGGGTCTCAATGGCCAGGCCATTAAAACCAGCGACTGTAAAGCACGAAGGTAAATAGGTCCTTGAGACTACAGACACTCCCTGAGACGAAGTTCCCACGGAACGTCTGCGACTAACATGTCCAAGTCGGCCAGGCCGGCTTGAAGAGGCCAGCCTAGAATTTCTAGGACCACTGGCGCTGATTGGATCTGAACCAGGCGTCCCTAGAGCTATCTGGCCCCGACCATCCGAGAAAGTCTGGTCGTTTTCTGTTCCCACACATTTATCAGATACCTGATAGTTATCAGGAAAGGTGATCTTTTCTGGTTGAACCTCAGGGACCGAAGTCACCCGACTAGAGGCTACTTGGCCTATCTGGTCAATCAGATCCGATTCCTGTGAGGTATCGGGACTAATCTTAGGAAAAGGTAAAGGAAAAGATCTATACAGGGAACGGTAACTACCGCTTCCTGTACTTAAATGTTGGAAGGGAAGAATCGCACCGGTAGTAGTGGTTGATGCTCGATCTAATGTCCTGAATACCGGTGAAAACGTCCCCCCACCCTGAAATCGGGTGGGGGCGCACCTTCAGGCTGTGTACTCCTTTACTTCGGGTTTGGCTGGGTTGGTCCTCTGCTTGTCCGACCAGCCTTTCTTGAACCCTCCTGGAGGAGTCTTGCCTTTCCCGGGAGTACCAGCCGGGCGCCCTTTATGGGCGGTAAAGAAAGGTCCTCGCTTGTTGCGAGGTCCCTTAGCTTTTGCAGCCTGTGGCAAAAAAGTACTCTTGCCCCCGGTGGCATCCTTAATGATTTCATCTAGGTTGGCTCCAAATAGACGATTCCCCTGGAAAGGGAGATTGGTCAAAGTCTTTTTGGAACCTAGGTCAGCTGACCAGCATTTTAACCACAGCACACGTCTGAGGATCACTGCTAACTTAGATGCATGCCCTAACAAGGGAGTAGTGTCCAAGGCTGCGTCACAGATAAACCGTAGCCCTTGTATGATCTGTTCTATCAAATCAGATGTCTCCTGGGGAATATCTTTTCCCCTAAGATCTTGGCGTACCATTTTCGCCCATTCCGTAAGTGTCTGGGAAACTAGACCAATAACAATTACTGGTCTAAATGCTGACCCTATCAGAGAAAAGATAGTGCGGGACTCCGCTTCTATCTTTCGATCCACCGGATCCTTAAAGGACGAAGTGTCCTCCACTGGAATAACCGTGGCTTTATTCAGCCTGGAAATAGGCGGATCCACGACTGGTGGTACCGTCCATTTCTTAATGATGGATTCCTCAAACGGATAGCGTCTAGCAATACGCTTGGAAATAGTAAAGGTACGTTTAGAATGCTCCCATTCTCCTTTAATCTGATTACCAAAACATTTAGGTACAGGAAAAGCCTTCGCCGTCTTGATGGGCTTATTAGTCCCAAAAGGCCTCTCTGTTTCAGTTGCCTCTGCCGGTAAAGCCTCAAGTTTTAAGGTTTCTTGCACTGCCACAACTAGTGCGTCCACCAATGCTTCTTCCTGAATTATAGCAGGAGAAGAAGCGTCCTCCTCACTGTCTGAGGGGGCTTTACCTGGGATAACAGCCCTTGCAGAGGAACCTGCAACTGCAGTGACCATCTCTGAATCAGAGTCAGAGGTGTCAGATAGTATAGGGGTAGGCGGGGGTCGCTTCCTTGACCCCCGTCCCTGACAGGCCGCCTCCACCCGAGCCACCATAGACTCCAAAATTGCTGTAAATGACTCTATACTCTGTGCACCGGCGGGTCCCGAGGCCCCCTCGAGGGAAACAGGTGGGGGAATATGTGTGGCAGGGTCCATAATAACTCCAGTTACTTCCTGGATGATATAATTCAAAGTAAAGAAAAAACTTTTTTTTTTTTTTTTTTTTTTTGACCCTCAGCGCCACAAAAAAAAACCCCTTAGTGTTACCTGCTAGGGATCCCTATCGATCGAGAGAGAGAGAGAGATAGACCCCCAGGCTCACCACTTGATGTTCAGAGTTGAACTGCAACAGCTTACAGCGCTGTCTTAGACAAACAGGAAGTCTTTTGGCTGGCTGCCCAGGAAGAAAGGAGGCGGCTCCGCCCCTCTGCACGCCTTCCGGCGCCTCCCCCAAGCTCCACGAGGTGTAGAATCACCTCAAACATGGCCGCCCCCATGCTGGAGACACGAGGCTACGCCAAAATGGCGGCTCGTGCGATCCAGCAAAAAAAAATGGCGGCGGCCTGTGCTGACTAGCGGTGTGCTGCAGGCACACAACACTCTCTCTGCATGGGGATATGGCGTGGTTGGCGGTACCGGCCCTGGCGGACCGCATGGCCGTTCGGGAGGCCTGCTATTAGCTGGAGATCTGACTTGGAAGGCAGTCTACATGTCCATGGCTTCTGACTGGTAGGTAGCTTATACTTAACCCATAAGATTCCCAGAATGCCACAGATTACATCTTTAAAACATGTATACAATAGATTGTTAGCTCCCAAACCAAGCCTCCTGGCTTTTTGCACACATAAAATCACACTCAAAGTAGGAGGATTTGTGACATGTTATAGGATAGAAAGAACTCTTTCTTACCATACAGAGAGGGGCCCGCGTTCACCACAAAACCCGTCAGGGAAAAAAGGGGGAACATACTACTCACCATACCGGAACCAGGCGGGCACCAACTCCTGACAGTACCCCTCTCCACCGGGGCGGGAGGGCTGTCGACCGATACGGACGCCGTGACTCATGGTCTTTGGCGTTTCAGCGAGACGTTTAACTCGCGGGTTCAGTCCTTTTAATGGGACTTTGTCGCGGCCGACCCAGCGCGGAGCTATGGCCTGCACGCGCTCGTAGGCTGAACTGGGGTGACCACCGGATCTCAACATCCAGCCCGTCGCCCAGTTCAGCTTTCTTGCTTGAAGATCTCACAGGAACACTGGAGAAAAAAAAGCTGTCCAAAAATCCTTTTAGAAAAAAATTCTTGCCAGGACCTAAGATCCCAGCAAGGTATCTAGGTCCTTACTCCTAACTAGACAGAAAATAACTGATTTGCTGAGGCAGAGAGAGAGAGGATATACCCTCTGGGACTGCCCCTAGGGTGTGGCCAGAGCTTTTTAATTTCCTGTCTAGTCCTGCTCCTGCGGAGGTAACATAACCCGAAGGTGGTGTATCACCGAGGACTACGTCTGTCGATGAGCGCTAGAGAAAAGGTATCGCCTCGAAAGACGAAACCATAAGACCTAGACATCTCATGCATGTCCGGAGAGACGAGTGTCGGTTGTCCCTGAGGGACCTGACCTCGTCCTGAAGAGTCCGGAGCTTGTCCTCCGGCAGGAAGACCTTCGCTTGGACAGAGTCCAGAATCATTCCCAGATAGGGAAGGCGAACCGAAGGACACAGAGTCGACTTCGGAATGTTTATGGTCCAACCGAACTCCTGCAGAGTCCGCATCGTGGTGGACAGATCGGTCACCAGACTCTGACTGGCGTTTGACCTTATCAGGATATCGTCCAGATACCCAAGACAGCAATGCCCTGTGCTCGCAACAGGGCCAGAACCGGCGCCAGCACTTTGGTAAAAACCGGCTGAGCCGAAGCGAGACCGAAAGGTAACGTCACGAATTGGTAATGATCCTCCGCAATGGCGAATCGAAGGTACCTCTGGTGACCCTCGAAAATGGGGATGTGTAGGTACGCATCCTTCAGATCGATGGAGGCCATGAACTCCCCCGGACTCAGGGCAGCCACCACTGAGCGCAGGGATTCCATGTGAAACTTGCGAACCCGCACAAAGCGGTTAAGAGCTTTCAAGTCCAGAATCGGACGCACTTTGCCCTCCTTTCTGGGCACAGTGAACAGATTGGAGTAAAAGCCCTGAAATCTGTCCCGATGAGGCACCGGGACCACTACCCCTGGGCCCGCAGGTCCCGCACCGCCAGGTGCAAATCCCGCAAGCGCTCCAGGGACAGCTGAAGATTTGAAGGGAAAAATCTGCCCGCCGGCCGAGAGAGAAATTCGATCTTGTAACCAGATCGAACGATTTCCTGAACCCACCCGTCCCGAACGCGGGCCAGCCAAGGTTGTAGGAAACCGCGCAGACGTCCCCCCCACCCCAGAAACGGGTGAGGGCGCCCCTTCAGGCGGAAGTGGTATGGGAAGTTGAACCGGACTGGCCGGATTTCTGCTTCCCTGCATACGGCTTCTTCTGGGAGCCTTGGCCTTTGAAGGGCTTGCCCTTGGACTGCGACCGAAAGGCACGAAAGGACCCCTGAGAGGGCCTACACGAGGAATTCCGCTTTCCACGGAAAAAAATGGATTTTTGTAAAATCTTACCGTAAAATCCTTTTCTCTTAGCTCATTGACAGACGTAGTCCTCGGTGATACAGCACCTTCGGGTTATGTTGCCTCCACAGGAGCAGGACTAGACAGGAAATAAAAATGCTCTGGCCACACCCCAGGGGCAGTCCCCGAGGGTATATCCTCCCTCTCTCCGCCACAGCAAATCAGTTATGTCACAAAAGCAGTGCTTAGAGAATTTAACCCAACCCAACTCAAAAACAGAGGGGCGGGGACTACGTCTGTCAATGAGCTAAGAGAAAAGGATTTTACGGTAAGATTTTACAAAAATCCATTTTTTTGTAAAATCTTACCGTAAAATCCTTTTCTCTTAGCTCATTGACAGACGTAGTCCTCGGTGATACAGCACCTTCGGGAAGTCCCAGAGCAGTATCACAAATGAGGGGTGGGAAAATGGAAATCAAATCCCAATCTAGAAGGCCCAACCGGTGCCAACTAGAAGTTTACAATGCTCATCCTTAATGATGAGACTCAACAAAAAGAAAAATTTCAAACAGAAAAAAAACCCTCGAGGTAGACCACCTGTCTCCTCAAATTGCGGCCTGCAAAACCTTGCGGCCAAATGAGGCATCCGCCGATGCCATCACATCAATTTTATAGAATTTTGTAAAGGTATGTACCGACGACCAGGTGGCCGCCTTACATACCTGGACCACTGACGCCTGATGGCGAAAGGCCCAGGAAGTACTGAGCGCTCGAGTGGAGTGCGCCCTAACAGGGAACGGAGGACTCTGACCCTTAATAGAATAAGCCTGTACCACCGTCTGTCTAATCCATCTGGCAATGGTCGCGGCAGATGCAGGCAACCCCTTTCTGGGGCCATCCGTGATCACAAAAAGTGAATCCGTCTTACGGAATGATTCCGTAGCTTTCAGGTATACCCTGATTGCCCGAACCACATCCAAGGAATGCAACGCATGTTCCCGATGATGATTGGGCTGAGGACACAAGGAAGGTAGTACAATATCTTCATTCAGATGAAAATCTGAAACCACCTTAGGAAGAAAGGATGGCTTAGGATGAAGTACTACCTTATCCCTATGAATCACTAGGTATGGGGACTGGCATGATAATGCAGCCAGTTCTGACACCCTGCGAGCAGAAGTGATAGCCACCAAGAAGGCCACCTTCTGGGATAAAGTAAGCAAGGGAATCTCCCTGATGTTTTCAAAGGGAGGTTTCTGTAGAACCGACAAAACTAAATTAAGATCCCAGGGCGGTAAGGGCGCGCGGACTGGTGGAGCCAGGTGCCGCACCCCCTGGATGAAATTCCGCACCAAGGACTTGGTAGCTAAAGGTTTCTGAAAGAAGATTGCTAATGCTGAAACTTGACCCTTGATGGTGCTCAAGGCTAGTTTCTGCTCAACCCCTTTCTGCAAAAAAGCCAATATTCGAGTCACCGAATAGGTACGTGGAGGAAATCCTAAAGATTCGCACCACGCAATACAAGTCTTCCATGTGTGATAATAGACCTTGCTGGAAGTCGCTTTCCTTGCTTTAATAAGGGTAGGAATGACTGAAGCTGACAACCCTCTGTCCTTCAGTACTTGGGTCTCAATGGCCAGGCCATTAAAACCAGCGACTGTAAAGCACGATGGTAAATTGGTCCTTGAGACCACAGACATTCCCTGAGACGAAGTTCCCACGGAACGTCTGCGACTAGCATGTTCAAGTCGGCCAGGCCAGCTTGACGAGGCCAGCCTAGAATTTCTAGGACCACTGGTGCTGACTGGATCTGAATCAGGCGTCCCTAGAGCTATCTGGCCCCGACCATCCGAGAAAGTCTGGTCGTTTTCTGTTCCCACACATTTATCAGATACCTGATTCCTATCAGGAAGGGTGATCTTTTCTGGTTGAACATCAGGGACCGAAGTCACCCGGCTAGAGGCTTCTTGGTCTGTCTGGTCAACCAGATCCTGTGGGGAATAGAGACTAATCTTAGGAAAAGGTAAAGGAAAAGATCTATTCAGGGAACGGTGACTACCGCTCCCTGTAGTACTTAAATGTTGGAAGGGAAGAATCGCACCGGTAGTAGTAGTCGATGCTCGATCTAATGTCCTGAATACCGGTGAAAACGTCCCCCCACCCTCAAAGCGGGTGGGGGCGCACCTTCAGGCTGTGTAATCCTTTGCTTCGGGTTTGGCTGAGTTGGTCCTCTGTTTGTCCGACCAGCCTTTCTTGAACCCTCCTGGAGGAGTCTTGCCTTTCCCGCTTGTTCCAGCCGGGCGTGCAAACCCTTTATGGGCGGTAAAGAAAGGTCCTCGCTTGTTGCGAGGTCCCTTAGCTTTAGCAGCCTGTGGCAAGAAAGTGCTCTTGCCCCCAGTGGCATCCTTAATAATTTAATCTAGGTTGGCCCCAAATAGACGATTCCCCTGAAAGGGGAGATTCGTCAAGGTCTTTTTGGAACCTAGGTCAGCTGACCAGCATTTTAACCATAGCACACGTCTGAGGATTACCGCTGACATAGATGCATGCCCTAATAGGGGAGTAGTGTCCAAGGCTGCGTCACAGATAAACTGTAGCCCTTGTATAATCTGTTCCATCAAATCAGATGTTTCCTGGGGAATATCTTTTCCCCTAAGGTCTTGGCGTACCAATCTCGCCCATTCCGTAAGTGTCTGGGAAACTAGACCAATAACAATTACTGGTCTAAATGCTGACCCTATCAGAGAGAAGATAGTGCGGGACTCTGCTTCCATCTTCCGATCCACCGGATCCTTAAAGGACGAAGTGTCCTCCACTGGGATAACCGTGGCTTTATTCAGCCTGGAAATAGGTGGATCCACCACTGGTGGTACCGTCCATTTCTTAATGAAGGATTCCTCAAATGGATAGCGTCTAGCAATACGCTTGGAAATCGTAAAGGTACGCTTAGAATGCTCCCATTCTCCTTTAATTTTATTACCAAAACACTTGGGTACAGGAAAAACCTTCACCGTTTTGATGGGCTTGTTAGTACCAAAGGGAATCTCTGTTTCAGTTGCCTCTGCCGGTAAAACCTCAAGTCTTAAGGTTTCCCGCACTGCCACAACTAGTGCGTCCACCAATGCTTCTTCCTGAATTATAGCGGGAGAAGGAACGTCCTCCTCACTGTCTGAGGGAGCTTTACCTGAGGTAACAGCCCTTGCAGAGGGACCTGCAGCTGCAGTGACCATCTCTGAATCTGAGTCAGAGGTGTCAGATAATATAGGGGTAGGCGGGGGTCGCTTCCTTGACCCCCGTCCCTGACAGGCTGCCTCCACCCAAGCCACCAAAGACTCCAAAACTGCTGTAAATGCATCCATACTGTGCACCGGCGGGTCCCGTGGCCCCCTCGAGGGAAACAGGTGGGGGAATTTGTGTGGCAGGGTCCATGATTATTCCAGTAACTTCCCGGATAATACAATTCAATTAATAAAAAAAAAACTTTTTTTTTTTTTTTTTTCAGACCCCCAGCGCCACAAAAGCCCCTTAGTGTTACCTGCTAGGGATCCCTATCGAGCGAGAGAGAGAGAGAGATAGACCCCCAGGCTCACCACTTGATGCTCAGAGTTTAACTGCAACAGGTTACAGCGCTGTCTTCACAAACAGGAAGTCTTTTGGCTGGCTGCCCAGGAAGAAAGGAGGCGGCTCCGCCCCTCAGCACGCCTTCCGGTGCCTCCCCTAGCTCCACGAGGTGTTTGGATCACCTCAAACATGGCCGCCCCCATGCTGGAGACACGAGGCTACGCCAAAATGGCGGCTCGTGCGATCCAGCAAAAAAAATGGCGGCGGCCTGTACCGAATAGCGGTGTGCTGCAGAGCACACAACACCTTCTCTGCATGGGGATTTGGCGTGGTTGGCGGTACCGGCCCTGGCGGACCGCATGGCCGTTCGGAAGGCCTGCTATAGCTGGAGATTTGACTAGGAAGGCAGTCTACATGTCCGTGGCTTCTGACTGGTAGGTACCTTATTATCACAGTAAGATTCCCAGACTGCCACTGATTACAATCTTTTTAACATGTATACAATTAGATTGTTAGCTCCCAAACCAAGCCTCCTGGCTTTTTGCACATAAAATCACACTCAAAGTAGGGGGATCTGTGCCATGTTATAGGATAGAGGGGGACTCTATCTTACCATACAGAGAGGGGCCCGCGTTCACCACAAGACCCGTCAGGGGAAAAGGGGGAACATACTACTCACCATACCGGACCAGGCGGGCACCAACTCCTGACAGTACCCCTCTCCACCGGGGCGGGAGGGCTGTCGACCAATACGGACGCCGTGACTCATGGTCCTTGGCGTTTCAGCGAGACGTTTAACTCGCGGGGTCAGTCCCCCAGTGGGACTATGTCGCGGCCGACCCAGCGCGGAGCTATGGCCTGCACGCGCTCGTAGGCTGAACTGGGGTGACCACCGGATCTCAACATCCAGCCCGTCGCCCAGTTCAGCTTTCTTGCTTGAAGATCTCACAGGAACACTGGAGAAAAAAGCGGTCTAAAAAATCTTTTAAGAAAAAAATCTTGCCAGGACCGAAGATCCCAGCAAGGTATCTAGATCCTTACTCCTGACTAGACAGAAAAAAACTGATTTGCTGTGGCGGAGAGAGGGAGGATATACCCTCGGGGACTGCCCCTGGGGTGTGGCCAGAGCATTTTTATTTCCTGTCTAGTCCTGCTCCTGTGGAGGCAACATAACCCGAAGGTGCTGTATCACCGAGGACTACGTCTGTCAATGAGCGATAGAGAAACTTCTGCTTGAAAGACTGGGGCAGGAGAGTACTCTTGCCCCCCGTAACCCCTTTTATCAGGGTATCCAAAGCCGCGCCAAAAAGGCGAGACCCCGCATAAGGAAAATCCGCCAGCGTCTTGCGAGACGATTGGTCGACCAACCAATTCTTCAGGCAAATCAGACGACGGTTCAGTACCGCCACGCTGGACAGGCGTGCAGCCAAGGGAGCTAAATTCAAGTCCGCATCACACAAGTACATGACACCCTGATGGATCTGGTCCACCATAGCCAACGTGGTAGGCGGAGAGGAATCAGCCGCCAAGGTGCGCCTGAGCATCTTGGTACAATCAGCAACAGCCTGCGCCGCCATAATGGAAGCAAAAATAGGCTTCAGCATAGAACCAGCCACCATATAGGCATGATGGGCAAGAGACTCTATTCTCCTGTCCGTAGGGTCCCGGAAAACCGGGGTATCCTCGGAGGGCACCGCAGTAGCTTTGTTCAAAACGGCAACCGCGTGATCCACCGGAGGCGCCACACACCAACGCTCGTCGGTGGCAGGCGCAAACGGATAAAGCAATTTAAACTTATTTGGCATAGTAAAAGGCTTCTTTAAATTGCGCCACTGTTCATTAACAGTATGGTGAAATTCAGCAGGGCAGGGAAAAACCTGCGCTGATTTGCGAGCCCTCTGTGTTCCGAAAGCAGACGTCCTAGCAGGATGAGTAGGCTCATCCTCCAAGTGGAAGGTGTCCTTTATGGAGGCAATCAGCTCATTCATGAGTGCAAGCTCTTCAGGCGAGCCAGGGGGAGAAACATCAACCCCCTGCACCTCAGGCTCTCCCTCAGACCCCGCAAGGTCCAAAGATGAGCGGGACCCTGAGAAGGGCACGCCAGCCCCAGCAGCCATATCGCCCTCTGAATCAGAGGAAATGGATAACCTGGCCCTTTTTGCGGATCGTTCAGCCAGCAGCATCTGCACCTGAGACACCAAGGAAGCCACTACAGTGGTCAGATCGGCCCCTTCGGAGGGTGCAGCAACCCCCTGGTCCCCCACCAGGGCGGGGGGAAACTTGCTATCCTGAGAATCCATGTCCCAGTACAGAAAAGCAATAAAGGTACTGGCCCTCTAAAACCATGGCAAGCTCAGCCCACCGCACACTGCTGTATGCACTGACCCCGCAGGGAAAGACAAACACTGAGCAAGGAATGACAGGACAGACAGGTAAAAACCTGGAGAGAGCACACCAGACTGCTGCCACCGATCGCTGTTCCCGGGGAAAGAGGAAGTGATGCAATGCTGACTGATAGATATAGCCTATGGAAGGCTCCAGCAAAATGGCCGCTCGGCAGAGGAAAAAAGGCTACTAGAAAATGGCGCCGCCATGTGCATGGACAGTATCGCCCGCCAAAATGGCGGCGAATGGCGCCAAAACACGGCGCTGCATTGAGACAGGGCCGGTCACAGTATACAGTCAAATAAAAATGGCGGATCGCCGCAGCGATCACCGCACACACACGTCTGTACTCAAACTGCACTCAGAGCATAATAAAACAGCAGAGCAGGATGCCCCCCCCCCCCGCAGCCCACAGGCATGCAGCCACACAGGGATCTGACAGGGAGCCCGCAGTCACACAGACATGGAGGGTAAACACAGCCACAGACTGACACCCATACAGAAGGTCCCCACACAGAAGGTGCTTACCGTACCAGATGGCGTGGGGAGCCGTCTCCAGCGACAAACCGCTATCAGGGCAGACAGGGAGTGCCGCAGCCAGGACGCTTGTGGACCGCAGTCATGGCGTCCAGTGAGGTGGCCACCTCACAGGCAGCATCCCTGCAGCGAACAGGGATGGGTCGTTCAATGTGCCAGGGTAAAACCTAAGCTGAACGCTCAATGGCAGGCTGGGGATCCATCTGGCTCTCAGCCCTGGGATCCAGGGCGGCCAGTCCGAGACCCAGCTCCGCATGATGATTCTTCATCAGAAGATCTGTAAACTAAGGCTGACAAAATAACAGCTAGCCAGGAAAAGAGAAAAACACTTGAAATAAAATCAAAGAAAGGGTAGAAGGCTGAGACTGAGCCCCAGCACAGGATAGCAGCTACTCCTAAGCTAGGCAAAGACAAACTGAGTTAGGAATGCTGGTGCAGGGAGGTATTGACTGAGGGGACAGCCCCTAGGGGTGTGTCTATGTTAAAAGCTTTGTATTAACAATTCTTGTTGCCTAGCTACTCCTACGGAGCAAAGGTAAATACCCATTGGTGACGAATTGGGAAGGGGCGGCGACTGTCGGAGGACGTAAGAGAAATTGGCTGTTTACCACGTGATCGGCTGTGTCATTTACAGCCGATCACATGAGCGGCTCCAGCGCGAGCCGCTCGTTCCTTTCTTAATGCGCGCCCCCCGGGGGCGCACAGAGCAGCGATCGGGGACGAAGCTCGTCCCTCGGACAGAGCCCATCCCTGATCTAGGTAAAGAGCCAATGAAATTGGCTCTTTACCACGTGACCGGCTGTGTCCAATCACAGCCGGTCACAAATGTCATCAGAGAACAGGTAACTAGCTGTCACCGTGTTCTCCTCCTCACACACTGATCCTGTGTGAGGAGGAGACTGTGGTAACAGCTAGTTACCAAGTACAGTGCACCCCAACCACACTGATTGCCCTCCCCCAATAAAAAGCACCTGTCACTAGCCCATCAAAGTACCCGAGTACCTGTCACCAGCCCATCAGGTACTCTGATGACAGGTACTCGGGTACTCTGATGACAGGTACTCGGGTACTCTGATGACAGGTACTCGGGTACCTTGAGTACCCGTCACCGGAGTACCTGTCACCTACCCATCAGAGTACCCGAGTACCTGTCACCTACCCATCAGAGTACCCGAGTACCTTCCACCTGCTCATCAGAGTACCTGACACCTGAAGTACCCGAGTACTTGCCACCTGCTCATCAGTACCCATCACTACTCATCGCGGATTCTCCGCGGGATCACCCTTCCGGGGTGGCGGAAGAGGTGCCCCCCCCCCTCCCGCCGCATTCTGGTCCTTTTCCCCGCTTACCGGACCCGCCGGCAGCGGAGAAAACGATCCGGTCCCAGATCCTCACAGACAGGATGTCGAGTGAGGGCAAGCTTGCCCTCACTCGACTCTATGGTCTTGGAGGACCGGAGCTACGGCAAACGTCGTTGCCTAGCAACCAGTTTAAAGGTCCCTTTTTTTTTTCATTTTATTTAATTTTTTTTTTTTTCATTTTTTTTCTATCTTTTAGTGTACTTGTGAGATCTGAGGACTTTTTGTCTCCAGATCTCACAAAAAAGGAGGTCCTGTCGTGCCTTTTTCTATTACAAGTACTGTTTACATTTCTTGTAATAGAAATAAAAATTATCAATTTTTATTTAAAAAAAAAAAATGGATTTTTGTAAAATCTTACCGTAAAATCCTTTTCTCTTAGCTCATTGACAGACGTAGTCCTCGGTGATACACCACCTTCGGGTTATGTTGCCTCCACAGGAGCAGGACTAGACAGGAAATTAAAAAGCTCTGGCCACACCCTAGGGGCAGTCCCAGAGGGTATATCCTCTCTCTCTCTGCCTCAGCAAATCAGTTATGTGAAAAAGCAGTCTTTAGAGATTTTAACCCAACCCAACTCAAAAACAGAGGGGCGGGGACTACGTCTGTCAATGAGCTAAGAGAAAAGGATTTTACGGTAAGATTTTACAAAAATCCATTTTTCTCTAGCGCTCATTGACAGACGTAGTCCTCGGTGATACACCACCTTCGGGACGTCCCAGAGCAGTATCACAAATGAGGGGTGGGAAAATGAAATCAAATCCCAATCTAGAAGGCCCAACCGGTGCCAACTAGAAGTTTACAATGCTCATCCTTAATGATGAGACTCAACAAAAAAGAGAAAATTTTTTTTTTTTTTTTCAAACAGAAAAAAACCCTCGAGGTAGACCACCGGTCTCCTCAAATTGCGGCCTGCAAAACCTTGCGGCCAAATGAGGCATCCGCCGATGCCGTCACATCAATTTTATAGAATTTTGTAAAGGTATGTACCGACGACCAGGTGGCCGCCTTACATACCTGGACCACTGACGCCTGATGGCGAAAGGCCCAGGAAGTACCGAGCGCTCGAGTGGAGTGCGCCCTAACAGGGAACGGAGGACTCTGACCCTTAATAGAATAAGCCTGTACCACCGTTTGTCTAATCCATTTGGCAATGGTCGCGGCAGATGCAGGCAAACTCTTTCTGGGGCCATCCGTGATCACAAAAAGTGAATCCGTCTTACGGAATGATTCCGTAGCTTTCAGGTATACCCTGATTGCCCGAACCACATCTAAGGAATGCAACGCATGTTCCCGATGATGCTTGGGCTGAGGACACAAGGAAGGTAGTACAATATCTTCATTCAGATGAAAATCTGAAACCACCTTAGGAAGAAAAGATGGCTTAGGATGAAGTACTACCTTATCCCTATGAATCACTAGGTATGGGGACTGGCATGATAATGCAGCCAGTTCTGACACCCTGCGAGCAGAAGTAATAGCCACCAAGAAGGCCACCTTCTGGGATAAAGCCAATATTCGAGTCACCGAATAGGTACGTGGAGGAAATCCTAAAGATTCGCACCACGCAATATAAGTCTTCCATGTGTGATAATAGACCTTGCTGGAAGTCGCTTTCCTTGCTTTAATAAGGGTAGGAATGACTGAAGTAGACAAACCTCTGTCCTTCAGTACTTGGGTCTCAATGGCCAGGCCATTAAACCCAGCGACTGTAAAGCATGATGGTAAATTGGTCCTTGAGACCACAGACACTCCCTGAGACGAAGTTCCCACGGAACGTCTGCGACTAGCATGTCCAAGTCGGCCAGGCCGGCTTGAGGAGGCCAGCCTAGAATTTCTAGGACCACTGGCGCTGATAGAATCTGAACAAGGCGTCCCTAGAGGTATCTGGCCCCGACCATCCGAGAAAGTCTGGTCGTTTTCTGTTCCCACACATTTATCAGATACCTGATTGTTATCAGGAAGGGTGATCTTTTCTGGTTGAACCTCAGGGACCGAAGTCACCCGACTAGAGGCTACTTGGCCTATCTGGTCAACCAGATCCGATTCCTGTGAGGTATAGGGACTATCTTAGGAAAAGGTAAAGGAAAAGATCTATTCAGGGAACGGTAACTACCGCTTCCTGTAGTACTTAAATGTTGGAAGGGAAGAATCGCACCGGTAGTAGTGGTTGAAGCTCGATCTAATGTCCTGAATACCGTTGAAAACGTCCCCCCACCCTGAAACTGGGTGGGGGCGCACCTTCAGGCTGTGTACTCCTTTGCTTCGGGTTTGGCTGGGTTGGTCCTCTGCTTGTCCGACCAGCCCTTCTTGAACCCTCCTGGAGGAGTCTTGCCTTTCCCGCTAGTACCAGCCGGGCGCCCTTTATGGGCGGTAAAGAAAGGTCCTCGCTTGTTGCGAGGTCCCTTAGCTTTAGCAGCCTGTGGCAAAAAAGTGCTCTTGCCCCCAGTGGCATCCTTAATGATTTCATCTAGGTTGGCCCCAAATAGACGATTCCCCTGAAAAGGGAGATTTGTCAAGGTCTTTTTGGAACCTAGGTCAGCTGACCAGCATTTTAACCACAGCACACGTCTGAGGATCACCGCTGACATAGATGCATGCCCTAATAAGGGAGTAGTGTCCAAGGCTGCGTCACAGATAAACTGTAGCCCTTGTATAATCTGTTCCATCAAATCAGATGTCTCCTGGGGAATATCTTTTCCCCTAAGGTCTTGGCGTACCATTTTCGCCCATTCCGTAAGTGTCTGGGAAACTAGACCAATAACAATTACTGGTCTAAATGCTGACCCTATCAGAGAGAAGATAGTGCGGGACTCTGCTTCCATCTTCCGATCCACCGGATCCTTAAAGGACGAAGTGTCCTCCACTGGGATAACCGTGGCTTTATTCAGCCTGGAAATAGGTGGATCCACCACTGGTGGTACCGTCCATTTCTTAATGATGGATTCCTCAAACGGATAGCGTCTAGCAATACGCTTGGAAATAGTAAAAGGTACGTTTAGAATGCTCCCATTCTCCTTTAATCTGATTACCGAAACATTTGGGTACAGGAAAAACCTTCACCGTTTTGATGGGCTTATTAGTACCAAAAGGAATCTCTGTTTCAGTTGCCTCTGCCGGTAAAGCCTCAAGTTTTAAGGTTTCCTGCACTGCCACAACTAGTGCGTCCACCAATGCTTCTTCCTGAATTATAGCAGGAGAAGAAGCGTCCTCCTCACTGTCTGAGGGGGCTTTACCTGGGATAACAGCCCTTGCAGAGGAACCTGCAACTGCAGTGACCATCTCTGAATCTGAGTCAGAGGTGTCAGATAGTATAGGGGTAGGCGGGGGTCACTTCCTTGACCCCCGTCCCTGACAGGCCGCCTCCACCCGAGCCACCATAGACTCCAAAATTGCTGTAAAGGACTCTACACTCTGTGCACCGGCGGGTCCCGTGGCCCCCCCGAGGGAAACAGGTGGGGGAATATGTGTGGCAGGGTCCATGATAATTCCAGTCACTTCCTGGATAATATAATTCAAAAATAAAAAACGTTGTTTTTTTTTTTTTTTCCAGACCCCCAGCGCCACAAAAAGCCCCTTAGTGTTACCTGCTAGGGATCCCTATCGATCGAGAGAGAGAGAGAGATAGACCCCCAGGCTCACCACTTGATGCTCAGAGTTTAACTGCAACAGGTTACAGCGCTGTCTTGACAAACAGGAAGTCTTTTGGCTGGCTGCCCAGGAAGAAAGGAGGCGGCTCCGCCCCTCAGCACGCCTTCCGGCGCCTCCCCTAGCTCCACGAGGTGTTTGGATCACCTCAAACATGGCCGCCCTCATGCTGGAGACACGAGGCTAAGCCAAAATGGCGGCTTGTGCGATCCAGCAAAAAAAATGGCGGCGGCCTGTACTGAATAGCGGTGTGCTGCAGGGCACACAACACTCTCTCTGCATGGGGATTTGGCGTGGTTGGCGGTACCGGCCCTGGCGGACCGCATGGCCATTCGGGAGGCCTGCTAATAGCTGGAGATCTGATTAGGAAGGCAGTCTACATGTCCGTGGCTTCTGACTGGTAGGTAGCTTATTCTTATCACCGTAAGATTCCCAGAATGCCACAGATTACAATCTTTTTAACATGTATACAATTAGATTGTTAGTTCCCAAACCAAGCCTCCTGGCTTTTTGCACATAAAATCACACTCAAAGTAGGAGGATCTGTGTCATTTATAGGATAGAGAGGGACTCTATCTTACCATACAGAGAGGGGCCCGCGTTCACCACAAGACCCGTCAGGGGAAAAGGGGGAACATACTACTCACCATACCGGAACCAGGCGGGCACCAACTCCTGACAGTACCCCTCTCCACCGGGGCGGGAGGGCTGTCGACCGATATGGACGCCGTGACTCATGGTCTTTGGCGTTTCAGCGAGACGTTTAACTCGCGGGGTCAGTCCTTTAATGGGACTATGTCGCGGCCGACCCAGCGCGGAGCTATGGCCTGCACGCGCTCGTAGGCTGAACTGGGGTGACCACCGGATCTCAACATCCAGCCCGTCGCCCAGTTCAGCTTTCTTGCTTGAAGATCTCACAGAAACACTGGAGAAAAAAAGCTGTCTAAAAAATCCTTTAAGAAAAAAATCTTGCCAGGACCTAAGATCCCAGCAAGGTATCTAGGTCCTTACTCCTAACTAGACAGAAAAAAACTGATTTGCTGAGGCAGAGAGAGAGAGGATATACCCTCTGGGACTGCCCCTAGGGTGTGGCCAGAGCTTTTTAATTTCCTGTCTAGTCCTGCTCCTGTGGAGGCAACATAATCCGAAGGTGGTGTATCACCGAGGACTACGTCTGTCAATGAGCGCTAGAGAAATTATAACTTAAAAAAACTCACCATGCCTGTTATTAAATACCTTGGACTGTCTACTTTACAAAAAGGGGTCATTTGGGGGGTATTTGTACTGTCCTGACATTTCAGGACCTCAAGAAAGGAGATAGGCCATCAGTACATCTGGTGTGATCAATTTTCAGTAATTGGTACCATAGCTTCTAGACTCAATAACTTTCACACAGACTAAATAATATACACTAATTTGGGTTAATTTTACCAGAGATATGTAGCAGTATAAATTTTGGCCCAAATGTATGAAGAAAAATTAATTTTTTGCAAAATTTTATAATAGAAACTAAAAAAAATGTTTTTTTTTGCAAAATTTTTGCTCTTTTTTTGCTTATATCACGAAAAAAAAAAAAACCCAGTTGTGATCAAATACCACCAAAAGAAAGCTCTATTTGTGTGAAAAAAATGATAAAAATTTTGTTTGGTTACAGTGTAGCATGACTGAGCAATTGTCATTCAAAGTGTGAGAGTGCTGAAAGCTGTATGGAAGCGGTTAAGCAATCAGGAATTGATAATTTAGGGCTGGTTAGACACAGCACTTTCACTTCACAAAGATTCACAGATAACTCGGAGATACCTCTAAAGGTTAAAGGCTATAATAGTTATAAATTAAAGGTAAGAAAACATAGGAAGGACCAGTCTACGGATGGATAAACAAATAAACATACCACATTAAAAACACAGTATAGCTAATGTACTGAGAGGGCGGTCCAAGATGGCCGCATGATCAGGGAGCTCCTCACTCCGTCCGCTATCTCTACAGCTACGGCCCGACACGGCAGCCAGAGCAGCCCCACCTTACCGCACATTGCTGACTGATATTGGAGGACTGATTGCAGGGCTCAGCCGGGATGCCTAGACGGAAGACAACCGCCGTACAACTCCGTAAATTATTGGAGTTCTTCCCGCAGGCACCAGCGGGACTCCGGCAAAATGGCGGCGGTGATACCTCCGGCCCGCAACTGCCAGGTCCTCTAGCGGTGACTCCGGAGGCAGGATACGCTACAACCCAGGGACAGCCCGTGCAACCGTCAGACAGCTCTCCCATGAGGCTAGCACGATCTGCAGACTCTTCCCCCGCATCACCCTCAATGCAGAGCCCTGCAAAATCTAAACCGAGGAGAGAGATAGACACACAAGAAGACACTCAGCAGCATAGCAACTTATCTATGGAGGTGAGCAGTAATGTCACAAAACCGCAGGGTGTTTGGGCTTTTACACCACAGCCAGATCCCTTTGTACATCTCCCCACCACGGGCCAACCAGTGTCCGATACGACACTGAAGGAAATGTTATCGATTTTTCATACATCTATGCAAAACAACATTTTAGCATCTATCCAGTACTGCCAGAAGGAACTGCATCAGATGGGAGACAGGGTAGATGTGGTTGAGAACAGAATGGGGGAGTTTGTGGTATCTCACAATGCCTTAATCGATTCCTATTCCTCACATCAAGAAGACATGCAGCGTATGAAAGCTAAAATAGCTGATTTGGAGGATAGGTCGAGGCGAAATAACCTCAAGATAAGGGGAATTCCTGAATCCATACAATCGTCTCAATTACCAGGTTTTGTACATGATCTCCTTTCCAAAGCAGTGCCTGAACTCACGAATTCCGATCTCACTATAGATAGGATCCACCGCATCCCGAAACCCTCTTTTTTTACCTCAAGAGATCCCCAGAGATGTATTGCTGAGAATCCACTTTTTTCAAGCGAAAGAAAAGATTTTGGACACCTTTAGGAAAAAAGATCGCCTTCCCGACCAGGCTGCGTCACTACAAATCCTTCCGGACTACTCTCAGTATACTCTCCAACTGAGACGCAACCTTAATACAGTTACTAAGGCTCTCCGCAACAATAAAATACCGTATAAGTGGAAATAC
This sequence comes from Pelophylax lessonae, assembly GCF_965119305.1. Classification (NCBI taxonomy): domain Eukaryota; kingdom Metazoa; phylum Chordata; class Amphibia; order Anura; family Ranidae; genus Pelophylax; species Pelophylax lessonae. The sequence goes on along the minus strand of NC_138768.1, from coordinate 629,902,114 downwards.
CCGGCCAAGCTATGTGTGACCCATCAAGGCTCAACCTCCCAGATAACCACCATGGAACAAGGGCTAAGATGTCTCCGCCAATGGAATATCCTCCCAGATACATCTGACCTGCAGCAGCACAGCGACGATCAGAGACCCCAGCACTTACAGACTGGCAAGTCGCTAATCGCTCCTCCAGGTCTACCCATCGTCATAAATGATGACTGCCGTACTTCCTTGAGCTAGATGGAATGAGACCCCCTGCTCTTGAATAGCACCCTAAATCGTGCTTTTTTTTCTCTCACTGAAGATGCAGCCACAGCTGCGCACTTGGTCCGTTTGGGCCTTGTTTTTTTTTTTACATGTATTGTTTGTTTGTATGTTTGTCTGTATGTTTATATGTTGTTTTTTTTTTTTTTTTGTCTTTTTTGCTTTTTGTGTATTACGCTCTCTCTTGCAGAACAGGTTCATGATGAACACACTGAAGCCTCATACTACGAACAATACGAAATACTACTATGTCCCAACTCACCCCTTGGATTGGGGTTCACCGCCGGCCGAACTGTTTTTTTTTTATTTATTTTTTTTACTCTGACCGAACTACCTCACTTACAACACGGTATTTGCCAGATGTTACTAAACGTATTCATAAACTTAAGGTACCACCTCTCTAATATATGCCAACAGATTACGATCAAAGTAGAACGTTTATGTCATGTCTTTGCAATTGTTATCTTTAAACGTTAGGGGTTTGAACCATCCTGCTAAAAGGTACTCCATGTGGAAGGAGGCATCTTCCCACAAGGCAGATATCCTTGCCATCCAAGAGACACATTTCCAACTTGATCACAGCCCGAGATGTTCTCATAAGGATTACCCACATATTTTCCAATCCTCCGCTGGGGAAAAAAAAAAAAGAGGAGTTTTGGTGGCAATCAGTGATTCTGTATCCTTCACCTTCACTAGGGTGGTGTTGGATACAGAAGGCCGCTATATTATTCTTAACTGCATTCTTGACAATTGTTTATACACCATAGTGAACGTGTACGCCCCCAACACGCACCAATTGAGGTTTCTCCGCAAATTGTGGGTAAAGATTAACAAACTCAAATCCGGAAGACTAATTGTTTGAGGAGACTTCAATTTGGTGGCAAATCACGTTATGGATGCTTCCTCTAAAGGAAGACCCTCGGCTCCTTCTTTAGCTACATTTATCCATTCTGAGGGGCTCCATGATGTGTGGCGGTATCAGCATGCGGAGGAGAGGGATTATTCCTACTTCTCCGCGAGCCATAATTCTTATACTAGAATTGACATGTTTTTAGTTGACATACAAACATTACCTCATGTTACCCATACATCTATTTCCCCCATAACATGGTCAGACCATGCCGCTATCCACATGTCATTGTCCCATCGCCCCGCCTCTTCTACCACATTCTTGTGGCGGTGTAACAATTCCATCTTATCGGATACAGAGTCTCTTAAATTTTTGAAATCCCAGCTGGAAGAATTCTTTTCTATTAATAACACTCCTGATATTGACCCGGCCATGCTGTGGAATACACATAAGGCTTTTGCGAGGGGACTTCTTATTCAGCTAGGGTCTAAGCTGAGGAGGAGGTTCAATCGCAAAATGGAAGATCTTATTCGCGTTATCCAGGATTTGGATACCGCAAATAAAAAGACTCCTTCCCCATCTAATGCTTCTAAACTAGGCTCCCTCAGCGTTGACCTTAGAAGACTTCTGCTTGAGCGCCACGAAAGCATGCTAGCACATCTTCACATGCGGTACTACTCTGCACATAACAAAGCAGGCAAATTTTTGGCATCCAGGATTAAGGCGAGGAGGGTCAAAACTAGAATTGAATCCATTGTGCATCCACACACTGGTAACAAACATTCACACCCACAAGAAATAGCGGATGCATTCGCAGATTATTATAGCTCTCTATATAATCTTAAGCTAGACACAGACACCCCCCAACCCACGGACGCATCTATTTGGGATTTCCTCCATAAACTCCATAAACCATTCTCCCCTAAAGAATGGACTGACACACTTGCAACCATGCCCCTAAATAAGTCTCCAGGCCCTGATGGCTTCACAAACGAATATTATAAGTCCATGCAAGACCAATTATTACCCCACCTATTGAAACTTTTTTCAAATATGGTTAAGATGGGTACATTACCCTCCGAAATGTTACAGGCTAATATCATTACAATCTCTAAACCAGGCAAATCTCCTACCGTTCCCGCCAACTATAGGCCGATATCTCTTCTGAACAATGACATTAAATTATATGCTAAACTTATAGCTAATAGGATTGCATTAATTTTGCCCACCCTTATAAAGGACGACCAGATGGGGTTCGTTAAGGGTAGACAGGCCCCCGACGCCACAAGGCGAGTCATCAACCTGCTCAATCATGCTGAGCGCACTAAAACGCCTTCTCTGCTCTTATCTATAGATGCAGAGAAGGCGTTTGACCGTGTTCATTGGGGGTATATGAGAGCAGTACTGGAAAAGTTTGGTTTCGATGGCCCGATTTTGTCGGCTATCTTGACTCTATATACTTCCCCAACGGCCAGAGTGCTCTCGGCGGGCACCCTATCTAAAACTTTTCCAATATTAAATGGCACGCGCCAGGGCTGCCCACTCTCCCCTCTGATATTTAATTTATTGATCGAACCTTTGGCAGAAAAGCTTAGACAAAACTCTAGGGTTTCGGGTTTTAAATTTCAGCACATTTTCAACATGTTATCACGCTTTTTGCTGATGATATAATCTTGAGCTTGACGAACCCCACTGTGTCCCTACCCGCTGTTCATGATATTCTGCAAACCTTTAGCGCTATTTCTTATTATAAGGTCAACTTCGATAAATCTGTCATTCTAAATGTGGGCATACAGGGTCACGCACTTGGTCACCTTAAGCAAAAACTACCCTATACATGGACCCTTCAAGCTTTGCAATATTTGGGTAAATCCTTAACGTTTCCGACCTCTGGGCTACTGACATCTAATTAGCGATCATTGATAGCCTCTATCTCCAACGACACTAATAAATTAAAGAAGACGGAATTATCCTGGGCTGGTAGAATAGCTGCATTTAAAATGACGTGCCTCCCTAAGATATTATATATATTTCGCGCTCTTCCGATTCATATCCCCAAACATTATATCAACTCGCTTAATAAACTTCTACGTATCTTCATTTGGCAGTGGAAACGAGAAAGATGTGCATACTTACATATGATACGACATATATCGGTTGGTGGGTTGGGATTGCCAAGCCTTGAGGACTATTATCATGCATCCCGCCTGGCCCCTTTGCAGTATTGGTTCACCCATAGAACTCATAAAATACTTCTCCCGTGGCTTCCGATAGAATCTGTGTTATCCAATTCACAGGACTTATATACGTTACTCTTGGCGGACATGTGGAAACCTATAATACATATTCTCCCACTAACAATAAGAGCGTCCCTACAGTCTTGGCGTTATCTAATTGCCCAACCTCAGCCACAGCAAAACAACATATCAGTTCCCATACCTTTATCGACTATGAGCATTCTGCTTCCTTGTGTTCACATTAATAAATTGGTGTCAGCGGGCATTGACACAGTCACGCAATTGTATCAAGACAATACTATTAAATCCTTTGCAGCCCTTCAACGAGAATTCTCACTTTCCCCTCAGGCTGTTTTTGCTTACAATAGCATAGTGAGCTTTATATCCAAACATCCACTCCCTAAACTTGACCTTCCTCAATCACTGTGGAAATACCTTACAGACCCAAATTCTAAGATTAAAGGGATATCGGTGTTTTACAATCGACAACAGCAGAAACTCACTTTTTTTTTAAAACGTCCTACATGACGAAATGGGAAAGAGACCTGGGTTCGTCCTTTTCCAATGAGCAATGGAGATGGGCGATACGCACGTCTTATAAGGCAACACAATGTGTTACACACTGGGAACAATTTCAAAAAATAGTTACTAGATGGTACCTGACTCCTTACCGCCTTTCTTCAATCTACCCTAAGTATGATCCACTTTGTTGGCGTAAGTGTGACCAAATTGGCACACTTTTTCATATATTCTGGTCCTGTAAAGGACTTACTAGTTTTTGGAGGAAAATCTTTGAAATACTTTCTGATGTTACGGGTATACTGATTAAACCTGAACCCGCCCTAGCCCTTCTTTTTTTGGGCATTGAAAACATACCCTTTGACATCAGAACGGTGTTTACACATATATTGATAGCAGCCAAAACGGTCATCGCTAGATGTTGGAAACAACCTATAGCCCCTTCCCATATAGAGGTAATAAGTCTAGTTAACCAACATTTATCCTTGGAAAAGGCATATGCATACTCTGTTTCGAGGTAGCAAATTTCATACAGCTTGGCTTCTCTGGCAACAGAGCCTTTACTTTCATTGTGTTCAATGAGATATTGACGCCAGATTATGGTGTTATTCAAAGTTTTGTGGTATTCTCTCACGTCACGAATGTATGTATTTTCTTGGTCCTTTGTTTCCTGTTCTTGCTTTATATAATGTCACATTGCACTGTAATTTATCTTTTTTATGCTTTATATTTTTGTCCCTTTTTGTGAAAAACCAAATAAAAATTAATTCAAGTAAAAAACACAGTATAGAAACGCAGGGTACAGGAATTTCAGTTTTGGGTTGAAACAGTCATAGTTGGACACACAATATATTCATTCAGATAAAACGCCTAGGCAACCTCAGGAAGGAACGCCTGACAGGGTCGCAACACCACTTTGTCCCTATGCATCACCAGGTAAGGTGACCGACAGGACAACACAGCCAACTCCGACACCCTACTTGCGGAAGTAATAGGGACTAAGAAGGCCACCTTCTGTGACAGTGAGCAGAGAAAGTTCTCATATTTCCAAAGGGAGGCTTTTGAAGCAGACAGTACCAAATTGAGGTCCCACAAAGGCACCAGGGATCTCTACGGTGGAGCAAGATGGCGAACTCCCTGCACAAAAGTGTGAACCAAGGACTTCGTCGCCAACAGCCTTTGGAAAAATATGGCCAAAGCGGAAATCTGACCATTGATGTTGCCCAGAGCCAAAAGTTGATCTACACCTAGCTGTAGAAACTCCAACGGGCGAGACACAGAAAAGGAAAGGTGACAAACCCCACGAGACTCACACCATGTACACCTTCCAAACTCGATGATAAATCTTCCTAGAAGTAGATTTCCTAGCTTTCAGTGTAGGAATCGCTGACTCCGTCAGCCCTCTGTCCTTCAGCACTTGTCTTTCAATAGCTAGGCCACTAAAGCCAGCGACTGTAAAGCAGGATAGAAAATTGGTCCCTGAGACCGAAGATCTTCCCTGAGAGGAAGTTTCCAAGGAACGTCGGCTACCAGTCTTGCCAGGCATGCGTAACAAGACTGGCGAGTCCATTCTGCCACCAGAATGACTGGAATCGCAATTATCTCGATTTTTCATAGCAGTCTCGACAGAAGCTGTATTGGAGGAAAATCGCGTATCAGATGATACTGACTCCAGGGGGCCACCAGGGCATCTGCGGTGTCAGCCAGAGGACCTGAGACCTTGACACGCAACTCTGCACCTTCCAGTTGAGACGGGAGGCAAACAGGTAAACATCAGGAGTCCCCCACCGGAGACACAGTTGATAAAACCCCTCCGGATGGAGAGACCATTCTCCCTGATCCAACGTCTGCTGACTGAGATAGTCCGCTTGCCAATTCTCTACCCCCTAAATGTGCACAGCAGAGAGCGCCAGAACATATCGTTCTGCCCACCATAGGATGCCAGCAACTTCCCAGGCCACCAGGGCACTTCTTGTGCCCCCTTGATGATTGACAAACGCCACAGCACTGTCCGATTGTATCCTCACCGGGCATCCTGCAGGCGATCAGTCCACTGGGGCAGACAAAGAATGATCGCCCGAATTTCCAGGATGTTGATCGGTAGCCTGGACTCCTCGAGTCCAAACACCTTGGGTCGAGTACACTCCCAAGACACCTCCCCATCCAGACAGACTGGCATCTGTGGTGATCACAGTCCAATACAAAATTTTCCCAGAGGAAGGGCTGGGGAGCAAAGCCATCAAAGCAGAGACTCTCTCAAACCCCCGACTTAACGGGATCAAATTGTCCAAAGACAGCGGAACTATGTTTAATTTGGTCAGAATCTCCCTTTGCATATGTCTGGTATGGAACTGCGCAAACTGAACCCCCTTGAAGGTGGAAACCCATAGACCCAGCACTTACATGCAAGTCCTGAGTGACGACCAATGGTTGGACAACAGGAGCCGAACCAGATCCTGTAGCTTCAGAAGTTTCTCCTGAGGAAGAAACACCCGGGCTGACGCTGAATCCAGCGTCAAACTCAAGTAGTCCAGCTTAGTGGACGGAATGAGTGACGATTTCTGAATATTTAGTGTCCATCCGAACTCCTGTAGAGTTTGCACAGTAATGTCCAAGTTGATTTCTAGAGCAGAGGAAGACTATGCATGCAGAAGCAGATCATCCAGGTAACCCAGTACCGCAATCCCCTTCTGTCGTAGCAAGGCCAAAACCTTTGTGAACACCTGAGGAGCTGAGGCAAGACCAAAAGGTAACACCACAAATTGATAGTGCTCCTCACCCACGGAAAAATAAAGAAAAACGCTGATGCCCGACATATTTGAAAATGAAGGTAAGCGCCCTTGAGATCAATAGAAGCCAAAAGATCCCCTTGATGAAGGAAAGCTACTACCTTGGGGATGGACTCCATCTGAAATTTTTGAACCTGCACAAAGTGGTTCAGAGCTTTGAGATTCAAGATCGGTCAAACCTTGCTTTCCTTTCTGGAAACTGTTAACAGATTTGAATAAAATCCTTGAAAACGTTCTGACTATGGAACTGGCACAATAACTCCTTGTGTTAACAGGTCCTGCACAGCCACGTAGAGGCCCTGTTGCCACTCGTAAGTTGGAAGGAAAGAACCTTGCCCGAGGGAAGGACCGAAAGTCGATCTTGTAACCGAACTTCAAACTCGTGGACTCATCTGTCCTGAATGAGCAAGGACCACGGATCCATAAAAAAGCAAAGACGTCCCCCCACCCCAGACACCTTGTGGCTGGTGAAGGCTTGTCTACGGAACCGAAGTGCCCACTTTGGACTTACTATTCCAGGGTCTCTTAGAGCCTCCCACAAACTTACGGGTGGATCGCAAACCCTTTTCCTGTTATACAGATGGATGAAAGGACCGCTTGTGACCAGAGAAGAAAGGACCACGTTTACGACGAGGTTCCTTGCCCCTAGCAACCTGCGGAAGTAATGTACTCTTATGTCCCCCTACAGGGTTCATACACATTTTTACCAAGAAAATTCCATGACTTTTCCATGACTTCACGTAAATATTCATGACCAAAAGTTTCATGAAATGTCTATGTATACATGTTAAATAAGAAGAAAATCCATGTCACACCCAGCATATTTTCACTAAAATAAATGACAATCTTTGTAGTGTACAGTACCTCTGCAGTTAGGGTTTCCTTTCTGGATACAGCGCGACTCAAAATGGTCCCTTGTTTTACAGTGGATGAGATGGAAGCACCACTGCCACAGCTGGGAGCGGGTGTCACTTCAGGCGCACGGGTGAAAAAGCTGAGAACTCTGATGTAGGGGGGACTCTGGTGACCAGAGACCACTTTCCACAGAGAGAATGCACTAAGGAAGGGAGGGGGGGTCCTGATATAAGGAGGAACCTTTATAACAGTGCCCCCTTACATCAGTGACCCCCCCTCAGACTGGCCGGGCAGCACTGTCACTGACCTCCTCTTAGGTGCACCATGCTCTGGTTTTATCCTGTAGTTTCCTCTCCCCAGTCCACACATGTCTGACTTCTCCTGTGATCCCCATCCCGACAGCACTCCCACTTTTGACTCCTCTCCAGACATGATAAAAGACAAGAGATGGTCAGAGATTACGGACATGATAGAAGAGATGGTTAGAGGCTGTGGACATGGTACAGGAGGTGGTCAGAGGCTTTGGACATGGTACAGGAGATTTTCAAAGGCTGTGGACATGTTACAGGAGGTGGTTAGAGGCTGCGGACATGGTACAGGAGATTTTCAAAGGCTGTGGACATGGTACAGGAGGTGGTTAGAGGCTGCGGACATGGTACAGGAGATTTTCAAAGGCTGTGGACATGGTACAGGAGGTGGTTAGAGGCTGCGGACATGATACAGGAGGTGGTCAAAGGCTGCGGACATGATACAGGAGGTGGTCAAAGGCTGCGGACATGATACAGGAGGTGGTCAAAGGCTGTGGACATGATACAGGAGGTGGTCAAAGGCTGTGGACATGATACAGGAGGTGGTCAAAGGCTGTGGACATGATACAGGAGGTGGTCAAAGGCTGTGGACATGATACAGGAGGTGGTCAAAGGCTGTAGACATGGTACAGGAGGTGGTCAAAGGCTGTGGACATGGTACAGGAGGTAGTCAAAGGCTGTGGACATGGTAAAGGAGATTTTCAAAGGCTGCGGACATGGTACAGGAGATTTTCACAGGCTGCAGACATGGTAGAAGAGATGGTCAGAGACTGCGGACATGGTAGAAGAGATGGTCAGCGACTGCGGACATGGTAGAATAGATGGTCAGAGACTGCGGACATGGTAGAAGAGATGGTCAGACTGCGGACATGATACAGGAGATGGTCAGAGACTGTGGACATGATACAAGAGATAGTCAGGGACTGTGAACATGATAGAAGAGAAGGTCAGAGACTGCGGACATGATAGAAGATAGAAGAGCTCTAGGGGGGGCTGGAGAGCACAGGGGAAGCAGAGAGCACTGGAGGAGCTGAAGGGCATGGGGGGGGATAGAGAGAATTAAGGGGGGGTTTGGAAAGCATTGCAGGGGGGTTGGAAGGCACAGGGGAGTGGAGAGCACTGTCTGGGGGGGGACAGGAAATCTCTGAGGGGGGAGCCAGGGAGCACAGGGGGGTGGAGAGCACTGGGGGAGCCAGAATAAGAGCACGGAGGGGGCTAAGAGCAGGGAGGGCTAAAAGAGCACTGGGGGGGCTAAAAGAGCACCAAAACAGAAAATGACTTTCCCCCCCCCCCCCCATTTCCACAGCACATTCCACAGCACATTCCACAACACGGGCAGTCGGTTTCTACATTCCACAGCACATTCCACAACACATTCCACAACACATTCCACAACACATTCCACAGTACAGGCAGTCGCATTCCATATCACATACCACAGTACGGGCAGTCGCATTCCATATCACATACCACAGTACGGGCAGTCGCATTCCATATCACATACCACAGTACGGGCAGTCAGCTTTTACATTCCATATCACATACCACAGTACAGGAGAGAAGCAGTCGGCCTGACACCCCCCAGCGCACGCCCACGTACGTCCCTGAGAGCGGGAAAGTGAATGCATGATTTCTCAGTTTCAGGTTTCCGCGAATCAATCCACTGCAGGGTTCCCAGCCTGTCACGGTCTATTCATATTGGAGACCAGTGATCAGGCTTCAGCGCTGTGGCTGATTAATCCGCCTAAACCCGAAACAGAGAAAATAGTCCACTTACTGTCCCCCGCTCCCACAGAATACAGGGGGACCCGAGACAAAAATAAATAGTTGCACAACACTTTTCCATGACTTTTCCAAAACTTAGCAAGTTTAGTCATTTTCCAGGACTTTTCAAGGCCTGGAAAGTGTCATGTCAAAATCCCATGACTTTTCCAGGATTTTCATGACCGTACAAACCCTGCCCCTAAGACCCTTAAAATGATCTCTTCCATAGAGGTCCCGAACGGTCACCTACAACCCTATTATGCGGCAAAGAATCACCGCTGTCACAGATACCCTGCCGGCCAAGGGGGATGCATCGCAAATGTATTGTAACCCGTGGATCAACTGATCCACCAGCTCAGGAGGGTGTGGACTCCCTTCCAGATCCTGGCGTAAAATCTTTGCCCATTCCATTAAGGTCTAAGAAACCAAGGTGATAGCAAAAACCGGTCTCAAAATTGAACCAGCCACGGTGAAAAGGTACTGGACCAGAGTCTCAGCTCTCGTCCACAGGATCCTTAAAAAGGAGAATCCTCCACCGGCAAAAGCGTGGCCTTATTTAGCCTGGAAACCTGAGTCTCCACTGATGGTGGAACCATCAATTTCTTCAGAAGGTATTCCAACCATGCATTTCGGGGAACCCCACTGACTAGTGACAATTTCGTCAAAATAGGAAAGGGCAACACCTTAGTCACCTTGGAAGATTTGCGGGTGCCAAGCTGCACCGGCGTCGTCGACTCAGTGTCCAACAAGTCTTCCCACTTTAAAGTTTCCCGCATTGACACAATTAGGGCCTCCAACAGCGTTTTATTCAAGCGCAGCTGCGGAGGATGACGAATCATCTTTACTATTAGAGCACTCAGCATGCGTAGACTCACACCCAGTGGGCTGACTCATCAGCAGTGGCAAAATTCCCCTTAGACTGTGAGGTGGCAGAGGATACAGGTGAAAGCAGGGGGGCGTTTCTTGCTAGGCCTCCTTTGCAGGGCCATATCTACTTTGGATACAAGTAACTGCAGGGCTGCCGTCATGGCCGCCAGGGCAGACTGAGACCCAGAGGTTCCTGCAGCTTCCAGGAGTGGGTCAGGTGGTGATACACGCTCCATTGCCAACAAGGGGTTAAGGAGACCAAAGTAAACGAGAAAAAAAAATATTTTTTTTTTTTTCAAAAAAACGGCAGACCCCCCTCCCCGCGCATCGCCGGAGCACCACAAGAATCAGCGCACTCACGGCACTGTATATAGCAGAGGAAGGATCTTATACCCCCAGAGACCCACCACCCCAGAGCTGGAGAGTGTCAAACAGCCTGCCACATTGCGATGAAAGAGGAAGGGGAAGAGCCGACACTGACACTAGAGCCCCCGAAGCACATCACCCCACTCAGACTACAAGAAAATGGCCACCGCTACTCTCTATGGAGGGGGAGGGGACCCCCCCCCCCGCAGCACCCAGGTACTTGCACCCCAAAAAGGGGGGCCGACAGCGGCAACCACCCACCACTCTCCGGCCCAACACCAGACAAGCCCCCCTACCAAAATGCACCCGTACCACCCCCAACCCAACTTCTGTTTAAATACTGTCAGATTTTCGGTGTTCGATCAGAGTTGCGGGCTACAGACTGCAGCGATGATCTGTGTATTCTGCAATAATAATAATAGCAGGAAAAGGACTGGAGCTGCTTTGCCAAATGAGGTGCAAAATCCTTTCCATAACAGGTTATAACCAAGTCTGTCAGGGACATTTCCATTTATGAGGGCTATCCAACCCCCATAACTGACACACTTTATGTCAGTTAGAACCAGAAGCTTTCTACCTATATGGTCAACTAGACTGAAAGCTGCATTGGCTCTTGAAGCCTTCAATTGCAGTTCACAATGCTAAGAAATCAATTCTGCATATCACTGTTTCTACAAAAAGGTGTTTATTTTCCTCAAAAAGCACATTACAGTACCAGTAAGCACATTACAGTACCAGTAAAACTTACACAATGCATTAAACTAGGATTTCTTTACTCACCATAATGTTCTTTAAATTGAGCCCATTTAAGGGACTTGAGGGATACACAAGTATTTAGCCTATAGGTTATAACAGGGCCGGACTGGCCATAGGGCAGACCGGGCATATGCCCGGTGGGCCGACCTCCGGGCGCATTGTCATTTTGTGTGCCAGTCCCAGACAGTGTCCCTCCCTCTGAGTCCCGTCCCAAGCTGGCCTCTCCGCGGCCGGCCGGCCGCATATTCTTCTGGCTGGCCGGCCGCCGGCTGGGTATGTCACTGCACTCACTGTGTAGTGTTCCCCTAGTCCTAGGCATAGTGGCAGGCTGGCAGCTGCCGGGCTGCGCTCACTGCGGCCGGCTCCGCAGGCTCAGCCATCGCCATACTGGAGGCCGGAGGGGGAGGACTGGCTGTGAAGGAGGAGGAGCTAGACGGGACTCCTTCCTGCTTGATCCGGGCCTGGCGCGAAGAAGACACCGGCACCCAAGGCCTGCTGCAACTCTGCAAGGTAAGGAAGAAAGGGCACAATACAAACACTCTACTCTTCACAAGACACTCTGCTGTGCCTCATCTCATCCATTCCACCTCAGTGCCTCATCTCATACATCCCACCGCTGTGCCTCATCTCATCCATCCCACCTCAGTGCCTCATCTCATCCATCCCACCTCTGTGCCTCATCTCATCCATCCCACCTCTGTGCCTCATCTCATCCATCCCACCTCTGTGCCTCATCTCATCCATCCCACCTCTGTGCCTCATCTCATCCATCCCACCTCTGTGCCTCATCTCATCCATCCCACCTCTGTGCCTCATCTCATCCATCCCACCTCCATCCCACCTCTGTGCCTCATCCCATCCATCCCACCTCTGTGCCTCATCTCATCTATCCCACCGCTGTGCCTCATCTCATCCATCCCACCGCTGTGCCTCATCTCATCCATCCCACCGCTGTGCCTCATCTCATCCATCCCACCTCTGTGCCTCATCCCATCCATCCCACCTCTGTGCCTCATCCCATCCATCCCACCTCTGTGCCTCATCTCATCCATCCCACCTCTGTGCCTCATCTCATCCATCCCACCTCTGTGCCTCATCTCATCCATCCCACCTCCATCCCACCTCAGTGCCTCATCTCATCCATCCCACCTCCATCCCACCTCAGTGCCTCATCTCATCCATCCCACCTCCATCCCACCTCAGTGCCTCATCTTATCCACCCCACCTCCATCCCACCTCTGTGCCTCATCTCATCCATCCCACCGCTGTGCCTCATCTCATCCATCCCACCTCAGTGCCTCATCCCATCCATCCCACCTCCGTGCCTCATCCCATCCATCCCACCTCCGTGCCTCATCCCATCCATCCCACCTCCGTGCCTCATCCCATCCATCCTACCTCCATCCCACATCTGTGCCTCATCTCATCCATCCCACCTCCGTGCCTCATCCCATCCATCCCACCTCTGTGCCTCATCTCATCCATCCTACCTCCATCCCACCTCTGTGCCTCATGTCATCCATCCCACCTCAGTGCCTCATCCCATCCATCCCACCTCTGTGCCTCATCTCATCCATCCTACCTCCATCCCACCTCTGTGCCTCATCTCATCCATCCCACCTCTGTGCCTCATCTCATCCATCCCACCTCTGTGCCTCATCTCATCCATCCCACCTCTGAGCCTCATCTCATCCATCCCACCTCTGTGCCTCATCTCATCCATCCCACCTCCATCCCACTGTTGTGCCTCATCTCATCCATCCCACCTGCATCCCACCTATGTGCCTCATCTTATCCACGCCACCTCTGTGCCTCATCTCATCCATCCCACCTCTGTGCCTCATCTCATCCATCCCACCTCTGTGCCTCATCTCATCCATCCCACCTCTGTGCCTCATCTCATCCATCCCACCTCTGTGCCTCATCTCATCCATCCCACCTCCATCCCACCTCTGTGCCTCATCTCATCCATCCCACCGCTGTGCCTCATCTCATCCATCCCACCGCTGTGCCCCATCTCATCCATCCCACCTCCATCCCACCTCTGTGCCTCATCTCATCCATCCCACCTCCATCCCACCTATGTGCCTCATCTTATCCATCCCACCTCTGTGCCTCATCTCATCCATCCCACCTCCATCCCACCTCTGTGCCTCATCTCATCCATCCCACCTCTGTGCCTCATCTCATCAATCCCACCTCCATCCCACCTCTGTGCCTCATCTCATCCGTCCCACCTCCATCCCTCTGCTGTCCAACATGAAGAAAGTCCACAAATTAAAAAAAAAAAAAAAAAGTAAAAAAAGCATGGTTCCAACAGCCAAAAGATCAAAGATGGATGTTGTCTCTCTTTCCCTTCACCGAAGAGCCTATTAACCAACACCCTAATAAGATGTCCTCTTACCAGAGTTCGTGGACCCACTATGTGCAAGGGGGTCTAACGGCCTTTGCGCCCCCTAGCAGTGCTTAAACTAGACAGCACAATCTCAGGGATGGTATCTTAGGGTGTAAATCCAGGAAGGTACCTACAATTCCCCATTCATTGTACATACAAATAAAGAACACTAAATAGTGTAAAACCTTTAAAACAAACGTATTTAAAGGGATTGTAAGGTCTGGAAGTCTTTCATCTTATTACATTCTATGCATTAGGGTGAAAAACATTCTTTGTTGCAGTGCCCCCTTAGACCCCTCCTTTTTCTTACCTGAGCCTCTTTGTACCAGCACGGCGCTGGTACAAATAGACTCAGGGAAGAAAAAGGAAGGGTCTGGGGGGGCATTGCAACAAAGTTTTTCAGCCTAATGTAAAGAATGTAATAAGATGAAAGACCTTGAGACCTTACAATCCTTTTAAATAAAAGATGCACAAGCCTCTCATTGGACAGATTGATTGATAGCAGTGGGAGCAATTGGCTACTGCTGCTGTCAATGAAATCCAGTGACATGGGAGTGGGGGGGTGGGGGCGGGCTGAGTCCTGCTGTCTGTATCAATAGACGCAGCAGCAGGACTCAGGAATGCACCCGCACAGGTGCCCCCATGGAAATCAGCTTTCTGTGGGGGGGCGCCAGATAAAGAGGAAGAGCCAGAAGCACCATCGTGGCACCCCAGTAGAAGAGGATCGGGGCTGCTCTGTGCAAATTCCTTGCACAGGGCAGGTAAGTATAACAGGTGTTATTTTTATTTATTTATTAAATAAATTATTTTATAAAATTAAAAAAAAAAAAAAAAAAAAGAACCTTTACAACTGTTTTAAAAGCGAGTGCTACTCGCATAAGTATAAAAACTAGAGATCGACTGTTTATCGGCAACACCGATATATCGGGGGCCGATATGCACTTTCCCCGATATATCGGAATCGGCCTGTTGATTTGCGGATATTTTCGTGACGTCATCGCATATGTTGCCCCACGCGCCTCCGCGCACTGCACAGCTCTTAGGCCACCTCCCTCTGCCTCCTTACAGTGTCATTTACCTGCCGCTGCCACACAGGAGTCTGCATGCGGCAAAGGCGGGTGGTCAGGAGAGTCGGACAGAGTTCTTCTACATCTAGTGAGTGCAGTGACCAACAGTCTGAAACACGTTCGGTGATAATTGATAACAGTAACCAACAAAAAACACTCTCTCTGACACACGTTCTGTATCTGTTCTGTAACGCGGCCACCCATCCACCACTCACAGCTGCCAGTGCCAGCCAGCAACCAAGTCCCACACAGTCCACAGTGTAGTATACCAGCCAGCCACAGGGCCTGAGTCCTCCTCCTGACTGTACTAGCTCTCCAGCCACAGGCCTGTACATGCCAGGCCAGCCACCACACAGGGTGCCAGCAAACCAGCCACCACACAGGGTGCCAGCCAGCCACAAAGGGGGGCAGGCCAGCCACCAAAGCTTGATGAGAGCCAACCAGCCACCCACCCGGTGCCAGCCAGCCACCCACCCACCACAGGGTGCCAGCCAGCCACCCACCCACCACAGGGTGCAAGCCAGCCACCCACCCACCACACAGGGTGCAAGCCAGCCACCCACCCACCACACAGGGTGCCAGACAGCCACCCACCACAGGGTGCAAGCCAGACAGCCAGCCACCCACCACAGGGTGAAAGTCAGCCACCCACCAACACGGTGCCTGCCAGCCATCCACAACAGGGTGCCAGCCACCACAGTGTGCCAGCCAGCCAGCCACCCACCACACGGTGCCTGCCAGCCAGCCACCCACAACTGGGTGCAGGCCAGCCATTTTGTGTAAGCCTAAATTAGTGTCTGACTCTTTGTTTCAATGGAGATGGTTGGAGATAGAAAAATTAAAAGTGTGGCTTGGGAGTATTTCTCTTCTCCATTGCCAGGAAAATCAGTAGCACTGTGCAACACATGCAAAAACAATGTGAGCATGGGATCAATAACTGCATAAACCAAAAATACGTCTAATCTTTGGGCCCATCTAAGAGTTCATCATCTTGAATTGTATAATGCAGCACAGAAAAAACAAAATGAATCACAAGGTGAATCATCCCTATCCCAGGCAACAATAACCGATATGTTTCAGAAAAAAAACAGGTGGCAAAAATCAGATGGAAGATCCCAACTGCTGGAGATGATGGTCACTGATAACCAGCCATTTACAATAGTGTCTGACTCTGAAATTAAAGTGGAGTTCCACCCTTAAAAGGCACTTTGCCCCATCTGCTTGCTCTGTGTCACCTGAAAAATAAATGGATAATCACTATTTTTTTTTTCTTTACTTACCTTGTTTTAGAAGAAAATATACTCACCTTACTTCCTCTCTCTTCGGCCGTGGCCCGCGCCGTCACTTCCGGCTTGCATTGATTCCTGGGAGCGGAGCGTCATCGCTCCCAGGAATCAATGCACCTGCACCGGCCCCGCTCGTCATGTCCAGTGCAGGCGCATAATTCCCTGCTAAACAGCTTCTGGGCATGCCCAGAAGCTGTGCAGGAATGACGTGCCTGCACCGGACATGATGAGCGGGGCCGATGCAGGGCATTCTGGGACGAAGAGGACACAGAAGAGGATGCCGAAGAGGACGCACTGGCTTCAGCTGCCCACACCTGAGATGGCAGCGCTGGACAAGACATTTTCAAGTTAAGTATTTCTTCTAAAAAGGTAAGTGCGACCTGGGACAGTTCAGAGGATATCCATTGTGGAATGCACTAGCCCTGTCCCGGGGGTATTTTTAGCGAAAAAAAACTTTCCGAGGGTGGATCTCCGCTTTAAGTGGTTGATGTTCATAGTTGAGCCAAGGTACACACTGAAGAGTGACAAGTTTTAACGAACTGAAATGCTGCAAAAGATTCACCAAAAGGTCTTTGACAAAGTTAAGACTATGCTGCAACCAGAGAAGGCTGGAAACTCACTCTCATTCACGACGGACTGCTGGTCAGGACAAACAGAATCACTAATGAGTCTTACATACCACTACATTGACAGCGGATGGACAAGAAGGCATTTGGTGTTGAATACAAAAGTGATCAAGGATCCCACACTGGGGAATACATTAAAGAAAAGTTTCTAGGCATGCTAGAAGAATGGGGAATCAGCAAAGATCGAGTGATGCTTGTGCTGCGAGACAGTGGAGCGAACATGGTTAAAGGTATGAGACTTGCTGAAGTGTCAGACCTCAGTTGCATGGCACACACCTTCCAACTGGTGGTAAATGATGGTCTGTCACCAGGGCCACTGATAAGCCAGTACAGCCAGCCCTCCTGTACCGGGCCCGAGCTCTGTCACTTCAGAAGAGGGGCCCGGGCACCTGCAGGAGAGGAGAGTCAGCTGTACTGCCTTGTGACTTCTGTGGATCTACTTGCAACACTGCCAGCTTTCTTCCTCCAGCAGCCCAACAGGGGGATCGGTTCTACATACTGACAGTGTCCAGATCTGAAGTAGGAGACCGCTGCAGAGTCTCTGTCTGTGTCTCTGCCGGATCCTGAAACTCCCCTCCGTCTCCCCCTGCACAGCAATCGGCAGGGTTATCTCCTGTCAGTGAGATGAATGAGCAGGAAGCTTGCTCCACCTCCCTCCAGATCGTGCACTCACTGCTCTGTTTCACTGTGACCTCCAAGGTTTGGATGCATCAATGCTTCTGCTGGAGGGGGTGAGTGTGGGGTGTTGGGGGGTTCCTGCTGGAGTGAAGGGACAAACTTCAGTATTTTTGAGAGGGGTGAATATGGACCCAGCCTAGAACTGCAGGCAGCTGCTACTGTGGTGCTGGAGCTGGGAGCCAATGTACACATCTCTCTGTCCATCTGGCATCTCTGCCCAACCTTTTCTATATACCACTCCTAAGGCCCACTTTATACTTCACATAGCAGGAACACACGTTCCTGCTTGCGTTTTTCTCTTTTTTTTTTTTCTTGCTTTTAGTACATAGGTAGCCTATTCACTTGAATGGGCTGTCATTTGTGTGACAAACATCACAGAAGCTCTAGAACCTATTAGGACATGCAGCTT
Organism: Pelophylax lessonae; assembly: GCF_965119305.1. Taxonomy (NCBI): domain Eukaryota; kingdom Metazoa; phylum Chordata; class Amphibia; order Anura; family Ranidae; genus Pelophylax; species Pelophylax lessonae. The sequence continues at coordinate 629,884,093 of NC_138768.1, read as the reverse complement.
TGCCACATGACAAAACACTGGTCTGCGAATTGCATTTGGGGTGACATTAACAATTAATGACACCTCAAGTGCTTTGCGCATTTGCAGTGCATTTCCAAAATGCACTGCAAAACGCCCGTTACCCATGCACTTTTTCACACATTCAGCAATCGCCACACAAGTGGGAATGCGGCCTAATGCCTAGTATATACTGCTAGTTTTTCTTATCGTTCAACCCTGCCGGCTAAACAAAAAAAACCTTACCCCTCAGGTCAGAGCCGCTGTACTAACAACCCAATGCCAGTACAGCAATCTCCCCTGCTGTTCAATTGTGTTGTGACAAGGGGACCACCCGCCCACCAGAAAACTAGTCAGCACTCTTGGGCCATTGGCTGAGAGGGCTGATCGGGAGATGGTCGGCAGACCTTTTTTGCTCATGCCCCTTCGACAGAAGCCAGCTATCCTATAGTCAGACAGGACTGTAGACATGCCATGGCTGCAATGCTTTACTTCATAGCTGTGGCATTTTTAACACAGGCTACAGAGTTTGACAGGCAGTACCAATCCCCATTATATACGCACTGCACCTTGAAGTAAAATAATTGGCTCACAGTGGCAATGCGGTCTTGCAATGTAAAATTGCCATTCAGCAAGTAAAAACAATAAAAAAACAAAACAGGTGTCAGTAGCGAGGCTCTAATTTCTGCCATGGCTACAAAGCATACCATTGCGACCATGGCATTTTAGCCAATTGATATTTCCGGGGGGGCCTGTCAGGTAGGTTGTAGGGGGCCCTGTGATTTCTATCAGCGGCCCTGTCTGTCACACCAGAAAGCTTTGCTGGACATTATTACCACGCTGAAGTGTACAGGCCATTTCCACCATTCTGTTCTTGCCAAGTAGCGACTGAGGTGCATTCAGGGAAGACCTTGGCCTATCCAAAAACAACCTGATACAGGCTGTTGCAACACAATGGAACTCAACGCTACACGTTACAGAGGATGCTGGAGTAGAAGCGAGCTCTCACTATATATGCTGGTGAATATGGACTTGGAGGACATTCTTGCCCTAATGCAGATCAGTGGGACATAGTAGGCAACATTATAGAGACGCTCGTACCCATGGAGGAAGTGAAACTGGAGGCGAGTCATTACGACTCATCTGTTTCCTCTGTGATCCCATGTGTGAGAGTCCTGAAGATGCTTCTTCAACAGAATGAAGGACCCAACACACATGGCATCAAAGCATGTAGGCAGGGACAGCCTCGCCAAAAAGTGAGAAGCATGAGAATAAAACTGTTGTGCTTGCATGTCTTTTGGATCCTTGATACAAGAACCATCCTTTCTCTCCAAGGCAAAGCAATGGCTGACAGAAGATATTCAACAGCAGGTGCAGGAGGTTCCTCCTGATGAAAAGAAAAGTCGAGGACAAGAAGAGAAGGTTTCTGATGTGGAAGAGCAGGATGCAGGAGAAAAATGTCCCAAAAGAATACGGACAGAAGAGAAAATTAATCGTGGTCAAATAGATGCCATGTTCTGCGTTTTATTGGGGCCGCATGCAGAGGATTATCAGAATTGGCAATAATGAGCCTGGATGATGAACCTGATCTCTATTTGAAGGAACCAGTAGTTGACAGAAGAAGTGATCCTCTTCAGTGGTGAAAAGAAAATGAGGCACGCTACAAAAGACTTGCTTCTCATGCTAGAAGATACCTTTCTGCTCCTCCTTCCTCAGTACCAAGTGAGCGTGTTTTTAGTGAAGTGGCACCATTTTTTGAAAAGAAGCCGTTTAACTGGTGAACATGCTGAAATGTTATGCTTTCTGCACTATAATATTGTTCTACTTAACTGGGAGTATTGATTTGAAAGTGTAGCTAGTCTATAGTAGTGTCTGTCCACCAGTCCACTGAGTCTGTCCAATCCACTGTCTAGCTTGTGTCTATCCATTTTTTTCTAACAGTTTTGCACCGACTTGCAAAAGTGATAGAAAAAAATATTAGAAATAGACAGTGGATTGGAGTCAGTGCCAGTGGACTACTGCTGCAGTAGAACGCCACTCACTGCTGCAATAATTTTAAATCACTACTGCAGTAGTGATTTAAAATTATTCCAGTGAGTGCCCTACTGCAGCGGTAGTACACAGTCCAATCCACTGTGTAGCTGTTGCCTTGCCTTTCTTCTAGCAGTATTGCATCCCGATTTTAGGTTATCACTGCTATGGCTACAAATAATAATTCCATTTAAACTTTGCAGTACATGAACTTTCACTGCATGTGAACTGTTAAATGAGTTTGCATTAGTTTCAGCATGTGCAACCTGCTCCATGCATGCTGAAACCAATAGAAATGCATTTAACAGTTCACATGCAGTGAAAGTTCATGTACTGCAAACTGCTACAAGCTTTAACCACTTCTGGACCGGAATATTTTCCCCCTTAATGACCAGGCCACTTTTTCGAATTCAGGACTGTGTTACTTTAACCACTTAAGCCCCGGAAGATTTTACCCCCATTCCGACCAGGGGGTATTTTGCGATTCGGCACTGCGAGACTTTAACGGACAATTGCGCGGTCGTGCGACGCTGTACCTAAACGAATTTGACGTCCTTTTTTTCCCACAAACAGAGCTTTCTTTTGGTGGTATTTGATCACCTGTGCGATTTTTTGATCACGCGCTATAAACAAAAAAGGAGCGTCAATTTTGCAAAAATAGCAATATTTTTCCCTTTTTTTTATATGAAATTCCCCCCAAAAAAAAATGTAAAAATCAAAATTTTTAAAAATTTTCTGCCAATTTGTTTTATGCTACCTATTTTTGGTAAAAAAAAAAAAAAAAAAAAAAAAAAAAAAAAAAAATCGCAAAAAGCGTATTTTGATTGGTTTGCGCAAAAGTTATCGTGTTTACTAACAAAGGGAAAGATTTTTGTCATTTTTGTTGTTTTTTTTAACGCGTAATGGCGGCGATCTGCAATTTTTTTTGCGGTACTGCGACATTGCGGCGGACAGATCGGACCCTTGACTGACATTTTTGACACTTTTGGGGTTACCAGTGACATTTCTACAGTAATCAGTGCTATACATATGCACTGTTACTGTAAAAATACACTGGTAGTGAAGGGGTTAACTTTATTTGGGAGGGAGGGGCTATGTGTGTCCCTAGGGGCGTGGTTTCTACTGTGATTGGCTGTGGCTCTAGCTGTAAGGACACTGATCAACGGATCTACATACTAGATCCGAGTGATCAGTGTCTTTGCAGCGAGTAGAACGCCACTCACTGCTGCAATAATTTTAAATCACTACTGCAGTAGTGATTTAAAATTATTCCAGTGAGTGCCCTACTGCAGCGGTAGTACACAGTCCAATCCACTGTGTAGCTGTTGCCTTGCCTTTCTTCTAGCAGTATTGCACTGACTGCAGTAGTTGCAGTGAGTGCCATACTGTAGCGAGTCCTTAACTGACTCCAGTCCAATCCACTGTGACATGTGTAGCTGTTGCCTACTTGCCTTGCTTTTCTTCTAGCAGTATTGCACTGACTGCACTGCAGGAGTTGCAGTGAGTGCCATACAGCACACAGAGGAAGTCATCCAAAGACTCAGAGTCCAGTCCAGTCCAATCAACTGTGACATGTAGCTGTTGCCTTGCTCTTTTTATAGCAGTTGTGCAGTGTGTATGTGTATTTTATTGTGTAGCTGTTGTTGCCTAGTATTTTTTCCTAGCAGCTTTGCGCTTACTGCACTGCAGTAGTGAATTAAATTTTTATATTGCAGTGAGAGTCCACTACTGCAGCACTTTAGAATACATTATTCACAATCAGATGATGTGAAATGATAATGTCCAACTTCTTGCAATTTAAGTTTTCCTATCAGTTTTTATGCAGTTAAGGTGTGACGAACGAGCACTTCATGTTAAAAATGTTAATATATAAAGATTAACATGTTTGTTAAGAGATTTGTGTCAAAATTTGTGTTTTTTTGGGAAAATTTTACATGTGTGAAAATATGTCGATCACCAATAAAAACATGCGCACCTCTCTCCTATCAGGGCGAGACCTTCCTGATGATTATTTTACACCAGCACACAGCATTGTCCAACTGAATCCAATTCCAGTGACCCTCCAGGAAAATGATTTGCCCCTACAGAGACAGCCACTTCATCCAAATCTCCAGGATGTTGATCAGGAGACAAGACTGCTCAGATGACCAGGTCTCCTATATCAACAGGGAGCCCAGAACACCTCCCTAGTTGGACAGGATGGCATCCACCTTGAGGATCCTCCAAAAGACTGTAAGGAAGGGCTCTCCTGACTCTAGAGCCTGATTAATATGCCCCCAAGCCAGGGGGAACCTGGTTCTTGGAAAGAAACAGTCTATCAAAACACAAGATTGACCTGTCCTAAACTGACAGAATGTTGCTTTGCAGAGGTCTGAGTGAAACTTGGCAAATGGGACTGCCTCCAAAGAGGCTACCATCAGACTCCTAGACAGAAGATTTAAAATCTTAGACAAAGTTTGCAGTTGGTCTAACCTGTAAAAATCCTTTTTTTGTGAGAAAATTACAGAACACAGAATAAAGTATTATGGAACCAATTGGATATGTGGTTATCCTCAGAAGACTGGACACTGGCAAATGAATCGGTCTTCTAAATATTAGAAAAAGCAATACTAAAATCCTATTTTTTTTTTTTATCGTACACAAAACAGTATTCTGAAACCAATAGGATGTCCAAAAGCAGTCCAACTGAGGGGTGGGCAACAGACCAACAAAAGGCTAATCCAACCCAAGCCCAAAAGAAAACCAAACAGGTTACAAAAGGTGGCTGAACAGCAGAACTCACAGAACTACCTGAAGTGCCTTATGACTGAAGCCAGAAATTACTGGGATCTGAATGTCCACCCACTACTGTATTTTGGCCTAGGCCGACAAGGCCTAGGCCTAGGGCGGCACTTTGCGGGGGGCGGCAAAAAAGCCGACCCCCGCATGAAAAAAAAAAACCTGATCCGTTCTGTGAGTCCCGTCTGCTTGTCTGCTCCTGCCGCCTCTTTTACACACACAGTCTCCGGCTTTCGGCAGTGAAGGGGCGTACGAACTTGCTAGGGAGGGAGGCGTACAAACTTGCTAGGGAGGGAGGCGTACGAACTTGCTAGGGAGGGAGGCGTACGAACTTGCTAGGGAGGGAGGCGTACGAACTTGCTAGGGAGGGAGGCGTACGAACATGCTAGGGAGGGAGGCGTACGAACTTGCTAGGGAGGGAGGGACTGGCACCCCCATAGAGCGGCCAGTGACTGGCCAGATCGGCTGCACTTAATTCAGTGGGGCAGGTCTATGTAGGAGGAGAGAGAGGAGGACAAGGGAACCCCCAGGACATCCGACAGCAGCTAGGTAGGAATCCCGATTTTAGGTTATCACTGCTATGGCTACAAATAATAATTCCATTTAAACTTTGCAGTACATGAACTTTCACTGCATGTGAACTGTTAAATGAGTTTGCATTAGTTTCAGCATGTGCAACCTGCTCCATGCATGCTGAAACCAATAGAAATGCATTTAACAGTTCACATGCAGTGAAAGTTCATGTACTGCAAACTGCTACAAGCTTTAACCACTTCTGGACCGGAATATTTTCCCCCTTAATGACCAGGCCACTTTTTCGAATTCAGGACTGTGTTACTTTAACCACTTAAGCCCCGGAAGATTTTACCCCCATTCCGACCAGGGGGTATTTTGCGATTCGGCACTGCGAGACTTTAACGGACAATTGCGCGGTCGTGCGACGCTGTACCTAAACGAATTTGACGTCCTTTTTTTCCCACAAACAGAGCTTTCTTTTGGTGGTATTTGATCACCTGTGCGATTTTTTGATCACGCGCTATAAACAAAAAAGGAGCGTCAATTTTGCAAAAATAGCAATATTTTTCCCTTTTTTTTATATGAAATTCCCCCCAAAAAAAAATGTAAAAATCAAAATTTTTAAAAATTTTCTGCCAATTTGTTTTATGCTACCTATTTTTGGTAAAAAAAAAAAAAAAAAAAAAAAAAAAAAAAAAAATCGCAAAAAGCGTATTTTGATTGGTTTGCGCAAAAGTTATCGTGTTTACTAACAAAGGGAAAGATTTTTGTCATTTTTGTTGTTTTTTTTAACGCGTAATGGCGGCGATCTGCAATTTTTTTTGCGGTACTGCGACATTGCGGCGGACAGATCGGACCCTTGACTGACATTTTTGACACTTTTGGGGTTACCAGTGACATTTCTACAGTAATCAGTGCTATACATATGCACTGTTACTGTAAAAATACACTGGTAGTGAAGGGGTTAACTTTATTTGGGAGGGAGGGGCTATGTGTGTCCCTAGGGGCGTGGTTTCTACTGTGATTGGCTGTGGCTCTAGCTGTAAGGACACTGATCAACGGATCTACATACTAGATCCGAGTGATCAGTGTCTTTGCAGCGAGGAGAATGACAGGCAGTTTGTTTACACAAGCTGCCTGACATTCTCCCTCTCCCCCGCCGATCGCGGAGTGGCCGGCGGACATCGGGTCCGCTGGTCACACGCGCGGGGGGGGGGGTCCGTGACCACGCGGGAGCGCGCCTCCGGGGGCGCGCGCTCGCTCCCTAGACCCTCACAAGCAAGCAACGTAGCCCTACGTTAGTTTGCCTGTGAGGGGCTGACCGCCGACGTAGATAGTCGTGCGGCGGTCGGCAAGTGGTTAACTGACATTTGTTCGGTTGTTCGAGTCTTCCCACAAAAAGCTTTCTTTTGGCGGTATTTGATCACCTGTGTGATTTATATTTATTACGCTATAAACAAAAAAAGAGCAACAAATTTTTTTCGCATTCTGCTATATCACATTCCCCCCAAGAAAAAATTAAAAATCAAAATGTCATCCTTTTAGGCCAATTTGTATTCTGCTACATATTTTTGGTAAAAAAAATCCCAATAAGCGTATTAGTATTGGTTTTGCACAAAACTTATCGTGTCTACAAACTAGGAGAAAGATTTATGTCATTTTTATTTATTTCATTTTTTTTACTAGTAATGGCGGCGATCAGCGATATTTAGCGGGACTGCGACATTGCGGCGGACAGATCGGAGCCCTAACTGACATTTTTGACACTTTTAGGGGGACCAGAGACATTACTACAGTAATCAGTGCTATAAATATGCACTGCTACTGTAATATTGACACTGGCAGGGAAGGGGTCAATACTGTGGGTGATCAAAGGGTTAAGTGTGAGCCTAGGGGGTGTTTTCTAACTGTATGGGGATGGGACCTGTGATCCTAAGTAGGTGGATCACAGGGGCTCTATGATCATTCCAGAGAGAAGAAAGGTCAGCTGTGTTTACAACAGCTGACCATCGTTCTCTCTCAACGGGAAGCAATCGCGGGTGCCCAGCGACAACTGCGACCGCTGGCCCTGTGGAGTGGCATCCCCGCTGCCTAGTGAGGGCAGGAACGCGCGCTTACCCCCAACAGCGCTCCTATGAACCAATGTACCCATACGTTGGTTCGCGCAGCCGAGCCAGCCTTCCGCAGTAATTCTGCGGAAGGCAGTCAGCAAGTGGTTGACCACTTGCCGACCGCCCGCTGCAGTTTTACTGCGGCATGTTGGCTCGGCTGCGCGAAACAGGAAGGGGTGTGGCATACATGAAGGGGTGGGTCGTAGTTAAATTAGGGGGTGCATGAATTTAGTCCGGCCTAGGGCAGCACAAAAACGAAATACACCACTGTGTCCACCTAGTAAAACTTAAACAGAAAGACCATGTGGCAGTATTGCAAATCTAACAAACAAATGCCTTCAAACAGCTTATACCATATCCAGGGCAAGAAAGGCACTGAAAAGACCTGGGAAGGAGGAGCTCCCTAACACCAAGGAAGGCATGTGCCAAAAAGGGCTGCATAACCCCAAGGAAGGTCTGTGCTAAAAGAGCACGAGGACGATCATGTGGGGATGGATTGAGAACTTGAACAATTGTAGTTGTTAATTTGTTCCTGGTAGGCTGATGCTTTATACATACATGGAATGTAATGGTACGGTTACTGAAGTGTTACTTTCCTGTTTACATTTTGTGGATATGTATCTGTTGATTGTTAGCACACGTTTTGCAAGCTGTAGCTTTTGTGAAACTTAACAAAAAAAAAAAATAGGAGTTTGTACTTACAGTAAAATCCATTTCTCTGAGTTCATGGACAGACACAGAGCTCCAAATTCAGAATCATAGGGTTATATCGCCCCCTAGAGTAGTAGGATACTAGGTAGAAAAAAAGACTTAGCTACGCTATGGGCAGTCCTAGCTGGTATACATCCCCCTCTCTGCTGTAGGCCTTCAGTTTAGTAACAGGTAGTGTCAGAAGTATCAAAAATCCATAGAGGGGTGGGTGCTGTGTCTGTCAAGGAACTCTGAAATGGATTTTACGGTAAATACAAAAATCCTAATTTTCCCTTTCGTTCATTGACAGACAGCGCTCCATGTTCAGAACCATGGGGACATTTCCCAAGCAGTGGCAAAAATGAGGGGTGGGACAGCAAAAAATCCAAAGGCTAAACACAAGAAGACAACTAGGTAGCAGGAGCTCAACAAAAAACTGGAGCCCAACCTGAACAAATTACACCCCCCAAGAGGAACAGACCCTCTAAACGTCAGCCTGCAAAACCTTGCGGTCAAAGGAAGTATCCACGATGCCAAAACCTCCATTTCGTAGAAATTTGTGAACGTGTACACCAACGACCAAGTGGATCCCCCTGCAAACCTGTGCCACTGACACCTGATGACAAAAGGCCAGTCTGACTGATCCATCTCAGAATCAGCAGACCACCCTTTTCTTGGCCCGTCCATGATCACAAACCGTGAGTCTGACCTCCGAAAGGACTCCATGGCTGCCAGATACACCCGAATCGCCCGAACCACATCCAAGGCATGCAACGCAAATTCCCTGGGATCAGTGGGCCTGGGACACAAGGAAAGCAACACAATGTCTTTATTTAAATAGAAGGCAGAGACCACCTTAGGTAGGAATGACATGAGTGGAGGAAGAGCCACCTTATCTTAATGGACCATCAGATGGGGGTATGACAAGAAAACGCCACCAGTTCACACACCCTGTGAGCTGAGGTGATAACCACCAAAAAAGCTACCTTCTGAGAAATCCTAAGCAGGGGAATCTCATGAATATTTTCAAAAGGGAGGCTTCTGGAGAACAGAGCACCAAGTTCAAATCTTACGGCGGTAGAGTCTGGTGTCAAACCCAGTGAATAAAAGTACACACCAATGAATTTGCGGCGAGGGGTCGCTGAAAGAACACCCCCAAGGCAGACACCTGGCTCTTAATGGTACTCAAGGCCAACTTCTGCTTAACACCACATTAAAGAAAGGTCAAGATCCGAACCACCAAAAAATAACGAGGGTGAACACCAATCGACTCACACCATGAATTGCATGCTTTTCACGTATGATGGTAATTGCTTCTAAGGGTAGACTTCCTAGTCTTCAGCAGTGCTGGGATCACTGACCGAGGCAAACCTCTATCCTTCAGCCCCTGCCTTTTAACAGCCAGGACATCAAAGCCAGCGACTAAAGAAGGATGTAAGATCAGCCCTTGGGATTGCAGGTTCTCCCTGAGAGGCAATCTCCCAAGGACGTCGGTGACCAATCGCACCAGGCCGCTGTACCAAGACCGGCGAGGCCAGTCTGGAACCCCAGAATGACTGGAATCTCTTCTACCTCGATCCTGCGAAGAAACCGCAGAAACTTGAGAGGAGGGAAGGCATAAATCAGAGGATACTGGCCTCATGGGGCCACCAGAGCGTCTGTAGTGTCCGCCAAAGGATCCCAAAACCTTGCCCTAAATCTCGGGACCATTTTGTGGAGCTGAGGCATCAACAGATCCACAGATGAAAACACATCTGAATGAGGGGACCACTCCGCTTGGTCCAACTCCGGCCGACTGAGATTGTCCGCCTGCCAGTTTTCCACCCCTGGAATGTGTACGGAGGAGAGGGCCGAAACGAAGTGGTCTGTCCACCAGAGAATGCTGACTACTTCCAGAGCCACTAACACACCTTTTGTTCTGCCCTGATGATTGACATAAGCCACCGCCATGGCATTGTCCGAATGGATCAATCCTGGGAGCCCCCGGAACCGATTCATCCAGTGATCCAGGCACAGATAAATCGCCTGAAGTTCAGAGAAATTGATCAGCAGTCTGGATTCCTCCAGCGTCCAACAACCCTGGATGGATCTCAGTCCCAGGACACCTACACACCCGGACAGACTGACATCCATGGTGACCAAAGTCCATTTCAAGGGGAAAAAAGATTTGCCCTGCCGAAGAGCCGGAGAGCAAAGCCACCAAACCAGGGATTTCCTGGTTTCTCAACTCGTTTACCATGATCTCCCTTTGGAGGGACCTCAAATGAAAATGTGAAAAACAGAACAGCCTCGAAGGTAGACACCATCAGGGCCAGCACCCACATGCAAGTCGGCTGGGAAGACAACCTGCTGGACAGCAATAGATGAATTGTGGCATGCAACTTCTTGAGTTTGTCCAGAGGAAGAAACTCCGGCTAGAGCTGAACCCAGAGTCAGGCCCAGATAATCCAATATCCTGGATAAAATCAGAGCAGACTTCTGGTAGTTTAGAAGCCAGCCAAACTCCCATCAGGATCTTTATAGTGATCTCCACGTCGTCCATCAGGGCAGAAAAGGACTCCACTCGCAAGAGGAGGTCGTCCAGGTAGCCCAGTACCATAATCCCCCGCTGACGTGGCAACGCCAGAACTGGGGCCAACACTTTTGCGAAGACCCGAGCAGTTGAGGCGAGAACAAAAAGAGTAACGCCACAAACTGATAGTGTTCCTCTCCCACAGCAAAGCAGAGAAAACGCTGGTGTCGGGCACATATTGGAATGTGCAGGTAGGCATCCTTGTTGTCGATAGAGGCTAGAAAATCCCAGTGATGTAGGGATGCCACAACCGGGCAAATGGACTTCATTCCAAATTATTGTACCCGGACAAGGCAGTTCAGGGTCTTGAAGTCCAGAATCAGAAGGACCGTCCCCTCCTTTTTTGGGACCATAAACCAGTTTGGATAAAAACCTTGAAACCACACTAAGACCGGAACCATCACTCTCTGAAGCAACAGGTCCTGCACTGCCCCGATGTGAACTTGCAAACGGCCCGGGGACAGACGTTCATTGGTAGGAAAGAACTTTTCCTGAGGGCAAGGAGGAAACTATCTTGTACTTGGACAGAATCACTCTGTGAACCCATTTGTCGTATACAAAGGAAGTCCACGATCCCAGAATGCAACAATGATAAACCCCCCCCCCATGCATGGGTGAGGGCGCACCTTCATGCTTAAGTTTTTTTGCGCACTACCTAGCAAAATGAATGGAACCATCCCAATGAAAGAGAGAGGTTACAGTTTTTAAAAGACTGTCAGTGTTCACAGAATCTCAGAATTTAGCCTACTATCACATGCAAGGAGGTCAAGAAGCAGCCATCTAGAGGTATAGAAGACTGGAGCTATAGTGTTCATATATGCTGTATGACCCTGCAGGGTCTGGAGGTGAGAGCATATGTATGCCGTGGTGATGGGATCATAGAAGCACTTTGATCATCACATTGCATGGACTACTAGCACCCTGATTGCACTCTGGGGAATCCTCCTTTTACCGGACCTTAAACCAGTATTGAGAGAAGTCTGCTCTGTCAATTGGTTTTGTGGACTAATATATATTAGATTTTTACTTCACTTGGCATGCTTGGCTTAATGATCAATTCACATTGATTGAGGTGTTATCCTATGTATTCATTCCTATTGACTTATATCGTCTTATACCCATTATTCCAGGATTTGTGTGGAAATTGTTCTATTATGATTGCGCTGCACTTGTTAAAGAAAGCCTTGTCCATGGGCCTAGAGAATTCCGATCACGGCTCACCAAACCAGGGCTGCTTGGACCATCCAGAGGAGAGCTTGAAAGATTTTGAACCCTTGTCAGTGGACCCTGAGGGACGAAAAAACTGTGTGCGCCGAGGATTAAGGGCCAAGTCTGCGACAAGGCTCTTTCCCCTTTCCAGACTGTGGAAGAAAGGTGCTCCCCCCCCCCCCCCCCCCGAGACTTACAGTGCCCTGTGAAAGTATTCATCCCCCATGAACTTTGCGACCTTTGGCCACATTTCAGGCTTCAAATATAAAGATATAAAACTGTTATTTTTTGTGAAGAATCAACAAGTGGGACACAATCATGAAGTGGAACGAAATTTATTGGATATATCAAACTTTGTTAACAAATAAACTGAAAAATTGGGCGTGCAAAATTATTCAGCCCCCTTAAGTTAATACTTTGTAGAGCCACCTTTTGCTACGATTAAAGCGGTAAGTAGCTTGGGGTATGTCTCTATCAGTTTTGCACATCGAGAGACTGAAATTTTTGCCCATTCCTCCTTGCAAAACAGCTCGAGCTCAGTGAGGTTGGATGGAGAGCATTTGTGAACAGCAGTTTTCAGTTCTTTCCACAGATTCTCGATTGGATTCAGGTCTGGACTTTGACTTGGCCATTCTAACACCTGGATATGTTTATTTGTGAACCATTCCATTGTAGATTTTGCTTTATGTTTTGGATCATTGTCTTGTTGGAAGACAAATCTCCGTCCCAGTCTCAGGTCTTTTGCAGACTCCATCAGGTTTTCTTCCAGAATGGTCCTGTATTTGGCTCCATCCATCTTCCCATCAATTTTAACCATCTTCCCTGTCCCTGCTGAAGAAAATCAGGCCCAAACCATGATGCTGCCACCACCATGTTTGACGGTGGGGATTGGTGTGTTGTTCAGGGTGATGAGCTGTGTTGCTTTTACGCCAAACATAACGTTTTGCATTGTTGCCAAAAAGTTCGATTTTGGTTTCATCTGACCAGAGCACCTTCTTCCACATGTTTCGTGTGTCTCCCAGGTGGCTTGTGGCAAACTTTAAACGACACTTTTTATGGATATCTTTAAGAAATGGCTTTCTTCTTGCCACTCTTCCATAAAGCTTCAAACAAAAGGAATGACCGCACTTCCGATAACTTCAAAGAAAAGGAGTGTCTTTATTCCACATCAATCGAGTTGGCAAATACAAATACACACTGTGAGTGCAGGACAATCGGTGGACGCGTTTCACGACTGGATATGTCGCTTATTCATCACATATCCAGTCGTGAAACGCGTCCACCGATTGTCCTGCACTCACAGTGTGTATTTGTATTTGCCAACTCGATTGATGTGGAATAAAGACACTCCTTTTCTTTGAAGTTATCGGAAGTGCGGTCATTCCTTTTGTTTGAAGCTACCTTGGATTGCGGATCCGACCAGCACCTGATCCTAGCCTCACCTAGAGCGGTCTCCCCTGTTTGGATTCTACTCTTCCATAAAGGCCAGATTTGTGCAGTAAACGACTGATTTTTGTCCTATGGACAGAGTCTCCCACCTCAGCTGTAGATCTCTGCAGTTCATCCAGAGTGATCATGGGCCTCTTGGCTGCATCTCTGATCAGTCTTCTCCTTGTATGAGCTGAAAGTTTAGAGGGACGGCCAGGTCTTCATAGATTTGCAGTGGTCTGATACTCTTCCATTTCAATAGTAATCGCTTGCACAGTGCTCCTTGGGATGTTTAAAGCTTGGGAAATCTTTTTGTATCCAAATCTGGCTTTAAACTTCTCCACAACAGTATCTCGGACCTGCCTGGTGTGTTCCTTGTTCTTCATGATGCTCTCTGCACTTTAAAACTGACCTCTGAGACTATAACAGTGCAGGTGCATTTATACGGAGACTTAATTACACACAGGTGGATTCTATTTATCAGCATTAGTCATTTAGGTCAACATTGGATCATTCAGAGATCCTCACTGAACTTCTGGAGAGAATTTGCTGCACTGAAAGTAAAGGCTGAATAATTTTGCACGCCCAATTTTTCAGTTTTTTATATTTGTTAAAGTTTGAAATATCCAATAAATTTCGTTCCACTTCAGGATTGTGTCCCACTTGTTGATTCTTCACAAAAAAAATACAGTTTTATATCTTTATGTTTGAAGCCTGAAATGTGGGCAAAAGGTCGCAAAGTTCAAAGGGGCCAAATACTTTCGCAAGGCACTGTACAATGATGTCATACAGGGTAGCCCCAAATAGGCTTTCACCTTGAAAGAGTAAATCAGAGCTTTTTAGAGGTGTCCGCAGACCAACACTTAACCCACAAGACACACCTAAGCACCACTGCTGAAACAGATAGCTTAGAAATCAAGGGAGTCACGTCTAGAAAAGGCATTGCAAACAAATTGCACCCCTTGGACAAATTGGTCTGCCAACTCACCAACGGCAGGGGCAATCTGACCCCCCCCCCCCCCCCCCAATCAGATCACGGCGCTAAAGTTTTGCCCACTAAGTTTCCAGGACCGGACTCAGCGTTGAACCAACAATAGTGAACATATGCGGGCCAAGGACTCCACCTGTCAGCCAGGTCCTTATATGCCGGAGATTCCTCTATCGAAATCATGGTTTCCTTGTTCAACCTGGAGACAAGAGGGACAAGTCCACTTCTTCAGGAGTGACTCCTCAAAGGGGTACCTAAGTGCAAAGCGTTTAGCAACCACAAAGGGATGTTTTGGACGCTCCCAATCTTTTTAGACAAACTTGTCAAAAATAGGAGGGATAAGGAAACAACAGGAGTGGAGAAATCATCCTATCTAATCAATCAGGGAGCTTGGCTAGCAACCCAGCAGGGTGGGCCACGTCTGCGGCAGCACAGCAAAATTCAGGATCTGATGAGACAGGGGAGGGCGAGGGGTGCTTTTTGCTAGCCCGCCACCCAAAGGCCACCTCCACCTGGGAAAAAAAGGACTCTAGGACTGCCGTCAGTGCAACAATGGAGGGCTGGGACCCCAAGGGGTCAGGTGGGGAAATATGCTCCTGAGATTTCCTAAAAGGTGAAGAGGGAACCTACTAGCAAAAAAAGGTTTAACACCGCTAGGGGACTCACCCACCGAGGGTACTGCACCTGTAACACCACAAGGGCACCCGAAAGCAGAGCACCCTACAACCTGCAGCAGAGAGAGGGAGGGACGCCACTAGAACTTACCACCCCACCAGAGTAGCACCGTTCCGGACCAGAGATAGCCAGTATTCATGTGAAACCCAAGTGTCAACACCAGGGGAAAAGGAGGAGCCCCACAGCCATATTTGTCACCATAAGGTCCACTGTCATAGCCCCTGCTCATAATGCACACCGGACCAAAAATGGCCGCCGGACCAACTAAAAATGGCCGCCATCATAAAGAATCATACAGGCCCTAACACAATGGCTTTGACCACGGCCAAATGCCTGCCACATGCAGCAACCACAAGGCTCCAAGGGACCCTGGAGGGACCCCCTGGAGCCCAGGCATTTCCGAAATGGAGGGGGAAAATACGGGCAAGGGACTGCAGCAACAGCCAGTGCCCACCCCAGCCAGGAGGACTGCTTCACCAGCGGCATGCCAATCTGCCCCACTGGTACATTGCAGCAAGTCCGACCGTCCAAGGAGAGTGCCCACGTCCACCCCAAACCACATGGTTCTTGGTATAGCGAGTACAAGTGGGCGACCACTCCAGACAGAACCTCCTCACCATCGAAATGGGGGGCTGTCGGTCAGGAGGAATGTGCGACTCAGGCCATAACCCAGTCGTATGCGACCTTGCGAGGAGTTGGACTCGCAGGCCAACCCCCGTCCAGGGGGGCTATGTCGTGGCCGACCTAGCGCAGAGGTCTCGGCTTTGTGCACTCGCTCGCTAGCCAGACTGGTGGGAGCACTGGATTTCTGCCTAGTGTCCTACCCCCTGTAGGGGGCAATATAACTATGGTTCTGAATATGGAGCGCTGTGTCCGTCCGTGAGCGAAAGAGAAAAAAGCCTTCTCTACTGCCACTGTCATATCTTCTGCACTGATTCCTTGCAAATATACTGCCCAGTTTATTCCCCTACCTCTCTCCTGTGCACTGCCTTTATACCCTTCTTTTGCATTTACTGTCCCCCGCTGTCATATTCTACACATACTGCCCAATGTTCTCCGCCTCACAAATACTGTGTACTGTCATACACCACCCCCACCCTAATGCCATCATACTCTCTCATACTCCTCTGCATCAGACATTGCTTACTGAGACACTTTCTTAGCATTGTTTGTTACATCGCCAATATTGCCTGTTCTAGCACGTTCACACTTTTGCTAATTTACGTCCAAGCTCAAGGACTATTTTCCTCCGAGTACATTTACAATAAAATGGACCAGCAGAGCTATTTTAAGCTATACAAAATGTCAACTACAAAAGCAAAATTACACATCAACTTACCCACAATAATGCTGTAAATGTACACTGGTTGTATAAAAATGCTCAACAGTGCTCCTTGAACTCCGAGGACTTCCCATTTCGTAAGCTTATCAGTAGCAGATATACTGCTTATGTGATTAGTAACGTCTTGTGGATGATAATCAACTGGGTAGATTTTGCCTTCCACTGTAATATGAAGACTCAGCTGGTCATTTACGTCATGTGCAGAAAGAGAATGAGGGCTAAGCTGTCTAGAAAAGAAGATGAAAATATTTAACTTCAATCGTTCCAATTATAAATTCAGGTAATCATTTTATTTTCAATTTTTTATTTTAGTCTGTCTTTATATTAGGATCTTGAAGTTCAATGTACAGCATTATGTAGACTGAAAAAAAGCTTATTAAGCTCCATTGCACAGTACACAAGCAGTTGGCTGATAGACGCAGAAAACACCGGGCTGATCTGAACAAAGCTGCTACTCATTTGCTCTTTTTTTTTTTTTTTTTTATGTATGCAACAAAATACAATATCATGACATGACATCATGTCCATTGTCAATTACATCAACAGGCACTGTGTATACAAACTCAGAACGACAGGGTAAAACTTGGTATCCAAAAGCTCCACATTATCCATATACAGCAACTTAAGCACTTAAGCCTAAGAGGCTAAATACTGATGATTAAATAATTTGTGATTCAACTGATGAGGAGACCACGAGTATCATGCACATACCAAAAAGTTTAATCAAACTACAGGGAAATAACCACAGGATGATGGCTTGTCACATTAAGATACAAATACCACAACTAGTATCAGCTCCAGCTGGTAGGTCGTATATTGCCTTGGGTATTTGGACCTTGATGTAACAAGCACTGATTCTATGCGAGTAGATCTTCCACTTTATTTTATTTTTTTAAATCATACAGTATTTTACTATTGGAGACTATTGGAGAATTTTTCCTATGATCTATCGGATTAAATGCTGAAGAGGAAGTACTTGGTGCAGTCCCCCACTTGCTTGCTGTGCATCTCTATTGTGAATGAAAACCGTGCTACAAGTTTCAGACACCCCTGAAGTGTTCATAAGACCACCTATTATTTGGGGACCTGACTGCTAAGAGGCTATGTTGAAAGAGGTGGAGGGGATCACTGGTGCATACTGGCTAACTATTATGGATGGATTTTACTGACTCACTTGTAAAGCTGAAAACCCGGACAAACCTCTTTTCTTTGTGCTGAAGCGAGGATGGATGATCATGGATAGAATTCACTGATTAACTTTAGGAGTGGAATATATGATTGTGAAATTTTCAAATGCAACATTGTTTCATTGTTATTGGTTTGGTATAACACTTCAATGCATGTATCTTTTTTACCTATGTTTAGATTTGGGAAAACACGTATAGTTTATACACAGTGCAGCAGATAGATTAACTGATCACAATAAGGAATAACCTCATATTAGAAATAGGATAAATACTCATCCGAAAAATGAAACGTATCCCAATAAAGCCTGAGTATTATGTTCCTCTGTTTTGTCCCTAAGGGCAGCATTCAGGTGTGCCATATGTTGAATATCTTTCACCTTGGCAAACCATTGAGACACAGAGGGCTGGGATTGATGTTATCTGGACGCCGGCCCTTACAACAGTCAATAAATGATTTAGTAGAGGCTTGCTGCATATTTTGCTGGACACAGGGGTCAGGTTAAGAAGTACCAAAGTTTGATTGTAAAAAAAGGTTGAAATCTGTAGGTTTGTGTATAATCTGCAGAGTTTTGGAAAATCCCAGCATAAAGTAGCGTGCCTACCTGGGTACCACACCTCCAGCATAGAGGGCTATGTCCCGGGAACAGCAATCCTAACAGTGACAAGTCTGGTACCACTGCGTCAATTTTGTAGGAAGTTTCCTGGTACTTGCTAAAAAGTGAGGAATTGTGAGCAAAGAATATGGTTCTTTTGGATTTTCTTGTTTTTTCGGGTATCTTTCCCACTTAAGCAAATATGGAGGGTCTTGCCGAGAATCAGCTGTAAGCAGAATACCATAAGAGGAAGAAAGACTTTATGGGCTTTTCTCCTAAACAGAAGTCTTCAACCGGGATAAGTGGTCTATAAAAGTATGGGTGGCTAAGGAAAAAAAAGTAGACTCCTGCTCCAAGGAGACCCAGAGCTTATAAGGAGAAGGTCTGCACCAGACAATCTGATCACATGTATCGCCGTGCAGCATAAGGCTGAATCGGGGAGACTGACCCCCAACTCTAAGCTAAGGCCACTGCAGAAGGGGTTTTTGGAGGCAGGATGATTTGCCTTGCCAGACGTATTTGATGAAAGCTGCCCTAATTGTTCAGAAAAACACTTGTGGTATCCTATTGAGCAAACCTTGTAGGAGATACAGGAGACGTGGCATGATCATCTTGTGGATGTTATATCTACCAAACCAGGAGATAGGTAAGTATTTCCATTTCTCCAAATCAGGTATAACTGGTGCAGAGGGGCGGGTCCTTGCCCACTTCAGGGATAACAGAAATGCTTGTGCGGAAGAGATCAGAAGGCACAGTGCAGCCGTCCAGGATAGTGTTGAAAGCATTTGTGAAATGGGATGCTAGTAGATAGTGCCAGGCTTTATAATAATAGTAGACTGTAAAGCCATAGAGAACAGGAGTTTTGCCTGACCGAGAGCCTGCTTACGTGTCTGTAAATTCTTCAGGGTAGATGGGTTGGGAAGAAAAGAAGTGTAAGTTATTTAGAGATGCATAAAACACAAGGCAGGCCTTGGCCATCTCTGAGGAAGAATGGATCTTAGCATTCAAGGGGGTGGAAAAAGCTGGCATATATGACAGGTTTTGTTTGGCGCGTAGAGCTTTTGCCAGCAACCTACTACACTTGTCAACAAATCCATAAAAGGATCAACGAGCTTTCATGAGCTTGTTTTAAGCTTGGAATAGCTAATGTTTTCTGATCGGTTCTCGTATACGAGTAAGCTCAGCTTGCAACAGACAGACAATCAGGTCGAGTTTTATGGTGTTTGTCGAGGTTGTGTAATTTAGACAATGAACATGTCAGTGTCATAACTCTCTCTTGCTTAATGCTGTGGTCATGATTGATAAGGACTCCTCCAATGTAGCACTTGAGGTAAAGAGGGTTAGTTACTAAATTGTGTTGTGAAAAAAGGACAGACTATACCGCGCACTGGAAATTGTGTAGGCGTGTTAAAGATATACAGTAGAGATGTGATTACCAGTGTGAAAAAATGGAGTATGCTGCCACCTCTGTATTTCCAAATGGAAATCTTGTATGGATAAAGAAAGGGGGTATGAGGTAAGCGCTTCTCTTCTCATATAATTCTGACGAAACGTACATAGGGCAGGATCTTTCACATAGTTGCGTCACTTCTGCTAGAGGGTGTTGAGGGCCGTGGAACGCACGGACCCAGAAGCCTGCTGTATACCGCATCTTTACTGCTTAACTGCGTATTGCTATATTTTCTCCATATGTGAGCGATGGCACCATAGGAAGCCGGCAGGAGAGCGCGGAAGTCCAGGTACACATCTTTACTGCAACTAAGGCTACAAACCCCTGTAGGGGTAAAGATCTGTGGTGAGTACATAACCATAAGGGGATTAGCACCTGCATGAGCCTAGATGCACTAAGGAAGAAGGAAGCACCGTCAACTTAAGTTCGGATATGCTCACAGCACAGGATCACAGGAAGGCTCCCCATTGGATTCAAACACGCATATAAAGATAAAAGAAGCACAGGCACTTTCCAGCTATTTGTAATAGCTGCAATCCACACAGAATTATTATTGTATTTATGGACTGCGGACTGTTAAAGCACTATCACGAACCAGCACAATTTGATTACTGTCACTTTAAGTGTTCTCTATATATATTTTTTTCATCTATATATAATTTTTCAACATAAAGCACTTTATATTATATCCGTGGAATAATTGGACATAGAGGATTTTCATGTATTTGCACATCGGCACCTTAACAAGATCACCCATTAATTTATCACTTAATTTGTATCTTGCATATTTATTTGTGCACGCCACTCCCTCTAGTGGCTAGGGAAGGGCATCACAATTCACTTATCATTGTATGAGTATTTATTTGGTAGCATTTATTGTTTATTGCATCGCAATTCAATTTGGTTTAGCATTAGATTGAACACACACCAGAGAAGCGCCTACCTCATACCCCCTTTCTTTATCCAACTAAATCTTTGTTGGTTTAAAAAAACTGAATTTTTGTAAAATCTTACCGTAAAATTCCTTTCTCTGAGTCCTCCGACAGTCGCCGCCCACTCATTCAGTCTTCACCAATGGGTATTGACTTCTTATCCATAGGAGCAAGCTAGGCAAAAGACTTGTTAAAAACAAAGTAATCTACATAGACAAACCTATGGGGCTGTCCCACTGGTCCAATACCCCCTGCTATCAGTATTCCCAACTCAGTTTGGTAGCAAGCATTTAAGTCCACAAGAACCCACCCCAAAAGAAAGGCGGGGGTCGGCGACTGTCGGAGGACTCAGAGAAAGGAATTTTACGGTAAGATTTTACAAAAATTCAGTTTTCTCTTACGTCCTCCGACAGTCGCCGCCCACTCATTCAGTCTTCACCAATGGGATGTCCCAAAGCAGAGTAGACATGAGGGGTGGGAAAATGTGACCGTCCAAGTCAACGCAGTACCCACTTCAAAAGAAAGGAACCTTACCTTACGTGAACAGAAAAGTAATCCTCTGGGTAACAAAAAGGCTCAACTGGAGCAACAACCCAGGAAGCAAATAACCGAAGGGGAAAAAAACAACCCCAACCGACCGGGATAGGCAAAGGCCTGACCCCATCGAGGCACTGCCGCAAACAGAACTTTGCGGCCAAAGGAGGCATCTGCTGATGCCAAAACATCAAGTTTGTAGAACTTTGAGAAGGTGTGCACGGACGACCAAGTTGCAGCTTTGCACACCTGGGCCACTCAGGCCTGATGCCGGAAAGCCTAGGACGCACTCACCGCCCTGGTAGAGTGCGCCCTGACCGGGAACGGCGGCACCCGTTTCTTAATGGAATAGGCCTGTACAATCGTCTGTCTAATCAATTTAGAAATGGTTGCCGCAGACGCAGCCATACCTTTCCGAGGTCCCTCGGGAAGGAAGAAAAGAGAATCCGACTTCCTGAAGCATTCAGAAGACGATAGGTACACCCTAATCGCCCGTACCACATCCAGGGATTGCAGAGCAAACTCCTTAAGAGGCTTAGGATTCGCACAGCGAAGGCAAAACAATATCTTCATTAAGGTGGAAATCCGAAACCACCTTGGGAAAAAAGGATTGGTTAGGTCGCAAGACCACCTTATCCCTGTGAACCACAAGGTAGGGAGAGCGGCAGCACAGGCAAAGGAATCTCCCTGATGTTTTCAAAGGGAGGACGTTGCAAAACGGACAGGACCAAATTCAGGTCCCAAGGAGGTAGAGGCTCCCTCCGAGGAGGGGCCAAGTGACGCACACCTTGAAGAAAGGTGCGAATCAAGGAGTTAGACGCCAAGGGACGCTGAAAAAGGGCGGCCAGAGCAGACAGCTGGCCCTTGATCGTGGTCAACACCAGGCGCTGATCCACCCCAGTTTGTAGGAAGGCCAACACCCTCACCACCGAATAGGAACGAGGAGGGAAACCTCTGGATTCACACCAGGCAAAATAAGCCTTCCAAGTGCGGTAATAAATCTTACCGGACGAGGCTTTCCTAGCCTTGAGCAAAGTAGGAATGTCCTCAGACGAGAGACCTCTGTCTCTCAGGATCTAACTTTCAACAGCCACGCCGTTAAAGCCAGCGACTGTAAAGCAGGATGACGATAGGCCCCTGCGACAGCAAAACGTCTCGTAACGGTAGCCGCCATGGAGGCTCGACGGCCATTTGAATGATGTCTGCGTACCATGACCGGCGTGGCCAGTCCGGGGCCACCAGAATCACCAACTTCGGTTCCGAGACTAACCTGCGCAGGAACCCGGACAACTGAATAGAGGCATCTGCCAGTGGATCGCGCGCCCTTGCCACGAACCTTCCCACCTTGTTGTTTAGCCGGGACGCGAAAAGATCCACATCCGGGGATCCCCATTTCGCTCACAGCATCTGAAACACCTCCGGGTGTAGGGACCACTCCCCCTGGTCCAGGGTATGGCGGCTCAGATAATCGGCCTGACAGTTCTCCACACCCGGAATGTGAACTGCCGAGATCACCGGTACGCGAGTCTCTGCCCAAGACAGAATACTGGTCACCTCCTGGGCCGCCCGGCACTCCTGGTGCCCCCTTGGTGATTGATGTAAGCCACCACAGTGGCATTGTCCGTCTGCACGCGTACAGGGCGGCCCCGAAGACGATCTGACCAATGGAGCAGGCACAGCCTGATCGCTCGCAATTCCAAAATCGCACGAAGCGGTTCAGAGCTTTCAAGTCCAGAATTGGACGCACCTTGCCCTCCTTTCTGGGCACAGTAAACAGATTTGAGTAAAACCCCCGAAATCTGTCCCGATGCGGCACCGGGACTATCACCCCCTGGGCGAGAAGATCCTGAACCGCCCGATGAAGATCTTGCAAACGATCTGGGGTCAAATGAAGATTTGAGGGAAAGATCCTGTCCGCTGGCTGCGAAAGGAATTCGATCTTGTAACCTGATCGAATGATTTCCTGAACCCACCCGTCCGGAATCCAGAGCAGCCAAGGTTTGAGAAAACCGTGCAGACGTCCCCCCCAACCCTGGAATGGGCGACGGCGTCCCTTCGGGTTGAGGCGGACTGGGCCCGCTGCTCCAGCCTGGGCGGCTTTTGACTTACCCGCCCAAGGCTTCCTCTGGCCACCATGGCCTTTAAAGGGTTTCCCCTTGTCCTGTGCTTTGAAGGCACGAAAAGGACCCCTGGTTCGGTTTAAAGGAAGGGCCCCGCTTACCGCGGAAAAACTTACCCTTAGGATTCTGGGGCAGCAGAGTGCTCTTGCCCCCAGTGACTCCTTTAACCAATTCGTCCAGGGATTCCCCAAAAAGACGAATCCCCGCACAAGGGATGTCAGACACCGTCTTCCTGGAAGTCTGGTCAGACGACCAGCTCTTCAGCCAAATCAAGCGACGGTTAAGCACCGCAACACCAGACAGGCGCGCGGCTAAAGGGGCCTCATCTAAGGTACATAACCGCCTGACTAATCTGGTCCACCATCTCCAAAGTAGTGGGGGGGCAGAGTCAGCCACGAGGGTGCGTCTGAGCACCTTGGTCCAATCTGCCACAGCCTGAGACACCATGACTGAGGCGAAAATAGGTTTCAGCATGGAACCCGCCACCATATAGGCGTGGCGGGCAAGGGATTCCAACCGCCTATCCGTAGGGTCCCTGAACACCGGAGAATCCTCGGTGGGTACCAGAGTGGCCCTGTTCAATCTGGACACCGTGTGGTCCACCTTAGGGGCCACAAACCAGCGCGAATCCGTAGGAGACGCAAAGGGGTAACGGAGTTGAAACCGTTAAGGCACCACAAAATTGCGCTACAAATTGCGCCATTGTTCGTTCACAGTCTCGTGAAACTCAGCGGGGCAAGGAAACACCTGCGCCGCTTTTTGGGATCTGTGGGTCCCAAAGGAAGACCGCTTACCCAGAGGATTGGGCTCATCCTCTAAATTTAGTGCATCTTTAACAGCAGTAATCAGCGCAGCCATAGCAGTGCGTTCTCTGGCCGTCCCGGGGGGGAATCATCCCCCTCCTCGTCCTCCGCCTCCCCTCCAGACTGGGAGGAATGAGACCCCTCAAGGGGCACCCTATCTACGGCAACCATGTCAGACTCAGAATCAAAAGAGTGAGAAAACCTAGGCCTTTTCCTAGAATCCCGTTCAGCCATCAAAAGATCCACCTTGGACGCTAAAGTCGCAAGTGCAGCAGTAAGTGTAGATGATTCAGAGGAGCCTGAATCCTCCACCAAAGCTGGGGGAAATTTGCTGTCCTGGGACTCCATAAAATAAAATTTTGTGGCGCTGGCCCTTTAAATCGCACGGCGATCCCACCGCAATACACCGCTATTAAGGACTACACTGATAGACCTCACAGGCAGGAATAAAGCCGATAGCCAGAGATATTCCCCACAAAACAGCAAGAACAGACCCCCACAAATACCACCACGCTGGCTGACGATCTCCTCTGTATGAGAAAGGAAGTGATGTCACACCGCATGAGGCTGAACAGGACTCAGGCTAAGGGAAAATAGTTGCCCATAGAAAGCAATGGGAGGCTCCGGGAAAATGGCCGCCGACATGTGCACAGTAGAAAACACAATGCCACATGCAAGATGGTGCCCGAAGGCGCCAAAAAACACTACATAGAGAGCTGCAGAAAGTGCCCATAGTAAAGCTAAGCAGCTGCCCACACCTAAAATGGCGGACCCGCGGTTTTTTACTCCGTAGTGGGGCACCCATGCATGCATGTCTGCACCAAAACACACCACAACAGTGTCACCCAGGGTAGGGACCCCCACGACCCCCCACATATCGTCCTAGACGCGGTAGAGCCCCCGCAGGGATCGGGAGGAAGGCGAGCCCCAGACACACAGACATGAGGGGATACCACAGACCTAGCAGACTGCCAGCCCCAGACAGAGGCCCCACACAGAATGTACTTACCGTACCAGATGGCGTGGGCGCCTCTCATCGACGGGAAGCCTCCGACTCCCAGCTCGGCAAACGCCGTAGTCCTCCGAAGATCCGACTAACTAAGCGCAGGAACAAATAAAAAGCTAGTAGTGCAAGAAAAAAACACTTAGCATGAAATAAAAGTAATAAAATAGAAGAAGGCTGAGACTGTAGCCCCAGCACAGGGAGAGCCTATCTTACTCCTAACTAGGCAGAAGACAAACTGAGATGGGAATGCTGATAGCAGGGGGGTATTGGACCAATGGGACAGCCCCCATAGGTGTTTCTATGTAGATTACTTTGTTTTTAAAAAGTCTTATGCCTAGCTTGCTCCTATGGATTAAAGGTCAATACCCATTGGTGAAGACTGAATGAGTGGGTGGCGACTGTCAGAGGACATAATCGTAATCGGCAGATTCGGCTCTTCCATCGTCCAGGTACCCTGAGCACAGAGCTTCCCCAGCACCCAGCCCCAGGCCGAAAGGCTGGCTTTCGTGGTCACCATTGTCCAAAACAACGCGAGGAAGGATTTGCCTGGCATAGTGCTGGAGACTGAATTCACCACAACAGAGCAGACTTTGTGTTGTAGCTTAACCGAATCAAAGAGTCCAAGGACCTTGGAACCTTGTTCAGTTTGAGAAGAATCTCCCTTTCTTGTATGGAACTGTGCAATCGGAACCGCCTCAAAAGGTTGATAACATCAGACCCAAGGCCCACATGCAAATGTGGCAGCTTTGTGGCTAGGCCTAGGTCGGGACTATAACCTGCTCACACTCGTAGGTCAGGCTGGGGGGACCATAAGAATCTAGATTATCCAGTGCGAAGCCCCAGCCGGCATCGTTGCTTGTAGATCACCAGGAAAATTCTTCCCTGAACACTAGCTAGCGAGTAAAGAGAAAAGAAAATAGACTGAAAAGAATAAAAAAAAACTAAGACCGGAGTCCAAGCAGGAAACCTAGGTCCTACTCCTTCCTTCTCTAGGCAGAAACAAACTGATGTACTGTGATGTGTCTGTTATGTCTGGAGGGACAGCCCGTGGGCGTGTATATGCGAAAAGTTTGTACTAACGTACTGCCTAGATTACTCCTGCAGGTGGCAGCATAACCCACTCAGCTCATGAAGATGAGGCTGTGTCTGTCAATGGACAATAGAGGGAAAAAAACTATTCAGGTAAGTATTCCTAACTTAAAATTACTACATTTTATTGCTCTCAGCCTCCTCAAAATCACAAATTCCTTTATTTTTGCAGCTGTGATCCAACCTACTGTTGGAAGGTGGCTATGTTCGTTCTCCAAGGTCCCACTGTTGATAGACTTACTCTTACTCCCGACATGGACTAGGGTCTATGAACTAGGGATAGGTCGATAGATGGAGGGCCGATATGCACTTTCCCGGATATATCGGTATTGGCCCCGGAACTGGCCGATATTTTTGTGACATCATTCTGCCTTCTTAGGCTGCCTCCCTCGCCTTGGACAGCCTCGTCTGGAGTCAGGACTAGTCTCGCGGGAGTGTATCAATCACACCCAACCACAGCAACCCGGTGCCAGCCAGCCACCCACATCCACAGGCCCTGTACCAGCCAGCCAGCCACAGGCCCTGTACCAGCCAGCCAGCAACCCACAGGCCCTGTACCAGCCACCCACAGGCCCTGTACCAACCAGCCACAGGCAATGTACCAGCAAGCAACCCACAATCCCTGTGCCAGCTACCCACCCACCACAGGTTGCAAGCCAGCCAGCCACCCACCAAAGGGTGCCAGGCAGCCAGCCACCCACAGGCCCTGTACCAGCCAGCCGCCCACAGGCCCTGTACCAGTCAGTCGCCCACCACCGGGTGCCAGCCAGCAAGCCACCCACCCACCACAGGGTGCCAGACAGCCAGCCATTAAGCATTAAACAAAAATGAACATTTTCAGTACCAGATTTGTGTAAAAAATTGTCTTTATTTTTCAAAACATTAAATGTTCAAAATATCGGTCCATATTGGCCGATACCGATACGTTGTGACCAAAATATCAGTATTGGCCCTGAAAAGACCATATCGGTCTATTCCTACATAGTTTTGTACTGTTTAAAGAGTAGCACACATGAACTCAACTAATGTGCACAGCTTGTTCCAAACAAATGGAAGTGAGGGGATTCAGGAGCTCAAAGGGAACATTTACACAGATTTCATAAAATATATATAACAGAACCATTAAGAAGTGGGTATATATGGATTACTTTAGGAGAATAAGGATATTGTTAATTGCACTTTAAGATGTGAAGGAAGCAAGCTTTCAGGACTCCTTGGATCAGTTTAGGCCTTATGCAAAGCATGAAGAAGGGGTTCCAAAACTTTGCATTTTTAACAACTTAAAGTGATATTAACCCCAAAAAAAAAAAAAATGAAATATATTGCAGCTTACCGATCCTTAAATGTTGCATTTTTTCTGCCTTTCTGCTTTTATTTTGACATAGAGATCCTTCCAGTAAGTCTGTTGTTTTTCAACTTCCTTTCAAATGGAGCTAAACTCTGCGATACTTGCCTCATTCCAACATCCTTTGTCTGTGCCACTGCCTTGTACCTGGCTTGTTCCTGGTGCCGGGCGGCAGCCGTTTTCATTGTCATAGGCAGGATGACATCACCCAGGAGTGCAGTCATTCCAGTACACAGATGCTGTGCCTGAACATGGATTGAGCTGTGCTTGAGCAGCTCAGTGTACGTTTTCACAGAAGACAGTGTTACAGGGAGGTAGGTTTCCTTTATTTCAGAAGAGACACCACATGTCTCTTCTGCAATAGAGAGTTTATCTGCTTGAAGTGTTCAAAAGTTCTGCTTTAATAGACTAAGCTGTCCAACAAAAGCGGAAGTTAGAGTGTTGAGACAAACTATTTACCACTGACTATGTACAACGCTCAGCTTTTCATTTATATAAAACATTTATCAAACGAAAGGGCAAAAAGGTTGCTTTAACTGCTTAACCTCCTCCCACATGCATATATACGGCCTCTCATGGGTGGGCTTTAATGCTGAGTGGCCGCATATATGCGCCTATATGTAAACAAATATACTGTTACGGAAAGCAATGCATTGAGAGCTTTCAATGCTGTGACAGACAGACAATCACAACAGTCACGTGATCGGAATGCCCACCTCCCTGCATGTTGATCCACTTAAAAGGTCGGGAGGCGGCGGCAGGAACGGATTAAAATGTGTTAGCTGAATTTCAGATTTAATTTCTTGCTCAAGTCCATCTAAATAATTCTATCGCATCACCTCAGATTGACAATGCAGCTAACCAAATGGCGTCACAGTTGCTCCTCCATCCAAAGTGGAGACAAAAGACAACAAGTGTGTGATTGGATCACCAAAATAAAGGGAGGGAAAAAAAAGCTTAAAGAGAAAAACGAATGCAGCCACCACATTTACAGACTGGTAAAAAGCAATATACAGTATTACATTTTTTTTTTTTTGTTTAATACTGCTTAAAGTCAAACAAGGGCATCACCTAAATTCTCTGCATTAATTGATGGCTAACACAGTCCAAGTCTCTACTATTACTACTGTTAATCAGAAAATATATTTTTCGCAAACCGATAATACTTACAGCTTGGGGATCGTTTGTGCAGCTCCTTTTGGAAGCTGATTCATATACAGGTAGAGGTTTAAATTTTGTTTAAGTGAAAGAAGATCAGTTTCCGGTTGTCTGCTGAAGATGGATTTATTCATCATAACAGTATTTCCACTATAAAAAAGTAGCAGCTGTCTATAGAAATACCTAAAAGGCAGAACAAGAATATGAGAAAAAGGGTGCTCTAACCACGAAAAAAGATAGAGGCAGCACTAGAAATAATAAATGAATGAATAAAAAAGCTCCAGTCCCAGCTGACGCCTTGTGAGGGGAAACGCATCAGGGGGGAGCAAGCCGCGCCGTCACACATCACGGTCTGTTCTGCAGGCGGCCGCGATCTTCTACGAGAGGAACTGTCTGACGTGTGTGATCAAGATTTCTTACTCTAAGTGTCTGTCTTTTACAATAAAGTAAGTTTTAAGGATAATACACTATCAGCGCTTTATCTTTTCATTTGGGGGAGCCATCTGATGGTAATTTTGCCATCGACCCAAGTGTGATCCACACCTTTATGAAGCGGATAGGTTTGGGAGATCCATATATATTGGAAGTCCAGCCTATTTATCCTCTGCCACTGTGTATCCGTTCATCAGTTTAAAGCTCAACCTCCCTATGATTTGGTAAGAAGCAATCGCTACTTTTGGGTGTAACTGGCCAAGTCAGACTGTTTCTGAGTGAGAAATATATTTGTCGCTTGATTTCAAAGCCTATTTTTGTATGGGGCCACAATATGCACAGGAATGTCACAGTGTGCACAACTATTTTGAATCTTTGAAGATATCATCACATAATTACGGGGTTTATTATATCACCCCAGGATCTGAAGGAGTCGCTTTATTTGAGAGTAATTTATCACTTTGGTGGTTTGTGCATTATCACATGTCATTATCAGGTGTACCTTGTTTACATATGTGTATGTAGGTTTAGTTTTATTTTATGCATATTTATGCAATTTTTTAGAAGTGCACTACTTTTTTTATTCAGAACATGAATATTACCATTGTTAAACTAGTGAAAAAGTTTTCAGCTTTGTGTCAAAAGGTAAAAAAGTAACCTGAATCCTGCCAGCAACTGTATCATACTTTAACTGTGTTGTATTGGTTCCTCAAGCCAAGAGAAATGGGATTGTGTAGGCAAAAGCGTGGCTTAAAAAAGATTATATTTATTTTACAAATTAACATACAAAAGGTGAAAACAGTAAAGACAACAATGGCGGTAGATACCGCTAATTTTTCTTATACCTTGGTCTATTGGGTGATTCTGTTTATACTGTGGAGACATCCGGAGTGGATGTGAGTCAAACGGGCGGTTTACTGACGCATTTCGGCTGTAGAAATATAGCAAGAAGTATAAATTATAGTTATATGGGTTGGATCCCAATGAGGATCAGTGGAGGTATATTTAGCAAATATAGAGGTGACCTACTGTTCTTTTATGCATGGTCGGGATCCTCTAGATTACCCAAACAAAGACCTTATGTATGTATTGGGTGCTGGAACAAGCTCTGTGTATAATTTCAGGGTTCCTAGTGGCAAAGCAGCAAGAAAAATAGTCATTTTGGTTAGGTTATATTGAAATTATTGTGTGGTAGAATAAAAATTAATTCCACTTGTTTTTCTATATATTGTTTTCAATGTATATTTCTATATCACTAATGCTATACCGTCTGTTTGACTCCCATCCACTTCGGATGTCTCCAATGTTTAAACAACGGAATCACGCAATAGACTAAAGTATAAGAAAAATTAGCGGTATCTACCGCCATTGTTGTCTTTACTGTTTTCACCTTTTGTATGTTAATTTGTAAAATAAATATAATCTTTTTAAGCCACGCTTTTGCCTACACAATCCCATTTCTCTTGGCTTGAGGAACCAATACAACACAGTTCTATCATCTAGGGATGACGGCAACCACCTATACCTTTAGTGTTTCCATAGATACCCTAAAAGACTATCATACTTTAGCAAGCTTATTACAAGGGTGCAGTCACATATTTGCATTCAGGTGTGGTAACCACCTCCTCACCACCTGCCTGCTCCATCTTGCAACCTACCTTTCACATGAATATAATACATATAAAACAAACAGCACTACACTTGGCACACAGATATATGAATGTAGCCAAAGCCATATATTTAATTTAACCATAGCATACCTAGTAAACGGACTCTTAAAACAGTCAGTAATATTTTTTGTGGATTACCAGATTGTAACAACTATTCCACCTCCATAAGAACCAGGAAAGCTAAAATATCATGTTCCAGCTGTTTTCATCTCTCAAAAGAGATTGAAAAAAAAAAAAGAGAAAGTCAGTTTTTAACATTTCTGCTTAAAAGTTAATGTGTTATGAGACAAGTTCCGCTTCAAAAAGTGTAAGTCAAGCCTAAGTTCTGGATAGAAGAGGGAAAAATGAGAACTCCTGTTTTGTTTCAAATAGCAACCGTGGCATCTTTATTGAGATTTCCCCTGGTTTCACCAGACAAATGAGAATCTTCAACAGGGACTAAGTCAGAAAACCAGAATACTAGATTATTATAGTAGTATACTGGAAGGCTAGAACCCCTCATAAAAATTTTATTTCTGTCTGTATCTGTCAGATTATCCCACACTTCCTGTCTGGGGAAACCGTTCACTGTGATAGAGAAGCTGAAATCTCACTAAATGAGCATTAAATAAAAGTTCCTGATTGTATAAAAAAAAAAAAAAAAAAATCAATTTAAACCCCCAGACATGAAATGTTTCTTTTTTAGCAAAGACCCTAGAGAATAAAATGGTGGTCTTTGAAATATTTTAGGTCACACTGTATTTGCACAGCGGTGTTTCAAACTGAATTTTTTTGGAAAAACTTGAATTTTTGTAAGAACTTAACGTAAAATTATTTTCTCTGAGTCCTCTGACAGACGCAGCCACTTCATAGTTTCCTTACAAATGGGTAATGCGCCATCTACAGGCTAGGCAGTGAAACTCATAGAAAACCTTTTCACTAGACACACCCTTAGGGGCTGTCCCTTCAGACATTACCCCAGACACACCGTGCTTACTAATCAGTTTCGTAGCAAGCAGTAGAGGAAAAAGACAACTAACCCCAAAAAATAGAGGGGCGGGGCTGCGTCTGACAGAGGACACCGAAAAAATAATTTTACGGTATGTTCTTACAAAAATTCTATTTTTTCTTACGTCCTCTGACAGACACAGCCACTTCATAGTTTCGAAGGACAGACAAAACTAGATTGAGATCCCACGGAGGAGCAAGATGACGCACTCCCTGAATAAAAGTGTGAATCAGGATTAGTAGCCAACGGACGTTGCATATAAATAGCCAAGGCTGACACTTGGCCCTTGATAGTGCCCAAAGCCAACCGCTGCTTAACCCCTTTCTGTAAAAAGGCCAAAACCCTACCTATAGAAAATGTACGATTTCCATTCAAGATGATATATCTTCCAAGAAGTTGCATTTCTAGCCTTCAACAGCGTAGGAATCACAGTCAGAAAGACCTCTCTCAACACCTGGTTTTCAACAGCCAGGCCGTTAAATCCACCGTCCGTAAAGCAGGATGAAAGATAGGTCCCTGAGACTGTAGATCTTGCCGCAGAGGAAATCGCCACGGAGGATCTATGACCATTTTTACCAGGTCTGCGTACCAAGACCATCGAGGCCACTCTGGCACAACCAGAACGACCGGAATACCTTCTACAGCCACCCGGTGACGAAACCTTGGCAAGAGTATGAGTGGAGGAAAGGCATAAATCATCCGATGCTGGCTCCAAGGAGCCAACAGAGCATCTGTGGTGTCGGCCAAAATATCTCGAGACCTGGTCACAAACCGCTGGACTTTTCTGTTGAGGTGAGACGCAAACAGATCCACCTCCGGAGTCCCCACCGGACACACAAGATGAAAAACCTCAGGATGAAGGGACCATTCTCCTTAAGCACTTGCCAATTCTCCACACCCGGAATGTGGACAGCGGAAAGAGCCAGAACATTGTCTTTCGCCCATACCAGAATCTCGGCCATCTCCTTGGCACCCAGGACACTTCTGGTGCCCCCTTGATGATTTATGTAGGCCACAGCGGTGGCATTGTCCGATTGAATCCGAACCGGGGACCCACGTAGCCGACTCTTCCAGTGGAACAGGCAAAGCTTGATCGTTCTGAGCTCCACAATATTGATCGGCAAGAAAGACTCTTCTGTCGACGAAATCCCATGAGTGCAGAGCTTCTCCAGCACTCTACCCCAGCCTGACAGGCTGGCGTCTGTGTGACCACCGTCCAGAACAGCGGCAGGAAGGGCTTGGCCTGACATAAGGCAGGTGACTGGAGCCACCAGGATAGAGCCGACTTTGTGAGATCGCTCAAAATAATCTTCTGGTCCAATGACCGGGCGTCCCTGTTCCATTTCACCAAATTCTTTCTCCAAAGGCCTCGAGTGAGACTAAGAAAACAGGACTGTCTTGAGGGTCGATACCATCAGGCCTAGGGCCCTCATGCAAGCCCACAAGGAAGACTGATCGGTTTCCATCAGCAACCTGATCGCACTTTGAAACCCCTGAATCCAGTTCAAGGGGAGAAAGACCCTCACCAGGGCATAGTCGAGAGTCAGCCCCAGATATGTGACCCATACAGATGGCGTCAGAGCAGATATTCTGAAATTGATCATCTACCCAAATTCCTGAAGGGTCTGAACCATGATTGAGATGTTGCCCAACAGATCCAAATGAGAGTCTGCTCACAACAGGAGATCGTCCAGATATCCCAAAATTGAAATTCCTCTCTGACGTAACAAGGCCAGCACCGGGGCCAGGACCTTTGTAAAAACTCTGGGAGCCGAGGCGAGACAAAAGGGTAAAGCCACAAATTGAAAATGCTCCTCTTCCACCGCAAAGCGGAGGAACCGCTGACATCCCTCGAATATGAGAACGTGCAGATACACATCTTTGACACATCTTTGATATTGATGGAAGCCAGAAAATCCAGATTCAAAGATGCCACCACCAACCGAATGGACTCCAATCGAAACTTCTGAACCGCTTTGTTCGGGTGCAGAGACTTGAGATCCAGGAAAAGACGCACCTGCCCTCCTCTCTGGGCACAGTGAACAGGTTTGAATAGAAACCTTGAGAGCATTCCTATGGAGGAACCGGCACAATCACTCCTTGAGCCAGGAGATCTCGCACAGCCTCCCGGAGAAGATTTGACTAAAAAAAACCTGTCCGCCGGCCAGGACCATAATTCGATCTTGTACCCGGAACAAATCAGTTCACGATAGGGCTGAACGATAGTTGATAGGATATCGACTATCGTTCTGCGTGCGGGGGCGATATTCATATTGCCGAAGACACAATATTTAGCATTAGGCAGGGAGAAGTCGGGACTCGGGGGGAAGAGGAGGACTCACAGTGATTGCACATACGTCCCACACGTTCAACGGTGAGCAGCGCACCGTGGGCAGCTGCACAGCTAACCAATCACGCGCGCCTGCACACCTGATTGGTTCCCTCTGCCGCGCTCACCGCTCGGTCAAGAGAACTAGCTGCAGGGCGGCAGACTAAACGTATGGGACGGATGTCATGTCGGGCTGTGTTCTTCTACCTCCTACCACCACTGTGAGTCCCGACTGTGCCTCACACTGTCAGTGTCTTCTGCATTCCACCCAGTTAAATATCGCGATATACATCGTTGAAAAACGAATATCGCCATGTACTGTTTTTCCCAAAATCATACAGCCCTAGTTCACAAAACCTCTTTGTCATGAATGAAGGACATCCAGGGTTCCCAAATGAATCGTAAAAGTCCCCCACCCCAAAAGCTGGAAAAGGTGCCCCTCCATGCAGAAGAGGACTTGTCCGCAGAACTGGGCTGACTGGCCTTGGGCTTACCCCAGTGCTTCTTAGTCCCTCCAGAAGCACAGAACGGCTTACTTTTCTCATGCGCCCCAGAGGCACGAAAAAAATGCCTATGAGCGGTAAAGGAAGGCCCCCGCTTAGTACACTTTGGTTTATCTTTGGAGGATTGAGGAAGAAGAGTACTCTTCCCACCAGTCAGACCTTTGATCAACTCATCCAGTGAGTCAACAAACGCTCTCCCAGAAAAGGAAGATCTGTCAGGGCTTTCTTGGATACCTGGTCAGCCGACCAGCGTTTCAGCCAAACCATACGCCAAAGGGCAATCCCCACGGCTGAAACCCTGGCCACCAAGGGAGCCGCATCCAGGGATGCATCACACAGGAACACCAGGGCCTGAGCCATCTGGTCCATAAGTTCCATCAGCTCCGGGGAGACAATGTCAGGGTCCAAAGTCCCTTAACCTTAATCCATTCAGTTACAGTCTGCGATACTAAAAAAAAACACACAAAAAAAATGGCTTTAGAATAGAACCCGCCAACACGTGAAGATGGCGGGAAAGATATTCCACCCGCCTGTCCACTGGATCCATAAAAACCGGGGTATCTTCCACAGGCACTATAGCAGATTTGTTCAACCCGGAAACAGGGAAGTCCACCTTAGGCGGCACTGTCCAACGGTTGGAGACCGTCTCAGCAAAGGGATAACAATGTTGAAAGTGCCTAGGCACTACTAGCACGTGATTGATGCGCCATTGGCCATTCACAATATCATGAAAAGTCTCAGGACAAGGGAAAACCTTGCCCGATTTTTGGGTCTTACGGGAGAAAAAAGCCACCCGTGTCCCCATTACCAATTTTAAAGTTTACCTAACTGAAAAAAATCAGGCCTTCCACCAAAACGGGTTCCCGTGCTGCAGCTGAAGACAAGTCCTCTTCACCATCCGATTGCGAGGACCGCGACCCATCAGGTACAGGGGCGTCCGTGGCGACCACATAAGCCTCTGAATCAGAGGACCCCACCAATGATGGAGAAGGCAGCAGCCGTTTTTCGGCTAGTAACCTTTTGCATAACAAAATCAACATTTGTTGCCAGGCTTTCCAGAGCTGCTGAAATCGCGGTCAGCGACTGCAATCGAGACTGTCTGGGCGTTGCACTGAACGGGTCTTAGGGTGAATTTACAGCCTGGGACTCCATATTCAATGTAACAGAAAAAAACTGAATTTTTGTAAAATCTTACCGTAAAATTCCTTTCTCTGAGTCCTCTGACAGTCGACGCCCACTCAAACAGTCTTCACCAATGGGTATTGACCTCTTATCCACAGGAGCAAGCTAGGCATAAGACTTGTTAAAAACAAAACAATTTACATAGACACACCTGTAGGGGGCAGTCCCTCTGGTCCAATACCTCCCTGCTATCAGCATTTCCTACTCAGTTTGGTAGCAAGCAGTTAAAGTCCAAAAACCCCAAAAGAGGGGCGGGGGCGGCGACTGTCAGAGGACTCAGAGAAAGGAATTTTACGGTAAGATTTTACAAAAATTCAGTTTTCTCTTACGTCCGCGGACAGTCGCCGCCCACTCATACAGTCTCCACCAATGGGAAGTCCCAAAGCAGTGTAGACATGAGGGGTGGGAAGCGCAACCGTCACAAAGGCAACGCAGCACCCAGGTCAGAGAAAGGAACCTTATCTGAACAGAAAAGATAAAACCTCTGGGTAACAGAAAAGCTCAACTGGTGCAAACAACCCAGGAAAGCAAATAAACGAAGGGGAAACAACCCCAACAGTCGGGGACCGGCAAACGCCAGGGCCCCTTCAAGGCACTGCCGCACACAGAACTTTGCGGCCAAAGGAGGCATCTGCTGATGCCAAAACATCCAGTTTGTAAAATTTGGAAAAAGTGTGCACGGACGACCAAGTCGCTGCCTTGAACACCTGGGACACCGAAGCCTGATGTCGGAAAGCCCATGACGCACTCACCGCTCTGGTAGAGTGCGCCTTGACAGGGAAGGGTGGTACCCGTTCCTTAATCGAATAGGCCTGTACAATCGTCTGTCTGATTCGTTTTGAAATGGTTGCCGCAGACGCAGCCATATACTCTTCCGAGGTCCTTCGGGAAGGACAAAAACTGAATTTTTGTAAAATCTTACCTGTAAAATTCCTTTCTCTGAGTCCTCCGACAGTCGCCGCCTCTTCATATTCGTCACATATGGGGTATTAGACTTTGCTCCGAAGGAGTAGCTAGGCAACAGAATATGTTAACAATAAAGCTTTAACATATCCCACCCTCAAGGGGTGGTCCCCTCAGTCAATACCCTCCTACTTCCTGCAACCATATCTCAGTTTTAGTGGAATAGCAGTAGAGTACACATTCAAACCCCAAAAGAGGGGCGGGGGCGGCGACTGTCGGAGGACTCAGAGAAAGGAATTTTACAGGTAAGATTTTACAAAAATTCCGTTTTCTCTTACGTCCTCCGACAGTCGCCGCCTCTTCATATTCGTCACATATGGGGACGTCCCAAAGCAGTGCAAACATGAGGGGTGGGAAACGCATCCGCGCCGAAAGGCAACGCAGTCTCCACATCAAAGAAAGGAACCTTACCAAAGGAAGGAAACCAGCTGGGCAACAGCAAAAACAAGTGCTCAACAGGAGCAACAACCCAGGAAAAGACAAAAAAACCAGGGGATACAAAAAACTATCCCAACAGCCAGGAGTCCCCAACAAGGGACCCTATGGAACAGCCGCACTAAGAACCTTGCGGCCAAAGGAAGCATCCGCCGATGCCTGAACATCTACTTTGTAGAATTTCGTGAAAGTGTGCACGGTCGACCAAGTCGCCGCCTTACACACCTGGGCTACAGAAGCCCCATGACGGCAGGCCCAAGACGTACTCAGAGATCTAGTAGAGTGCGCCTTCACAGGCACAGGGGGAACCTTCCCCTGCAAGGCATAGGCCTGTTCAATTGTCTGCCTGATCCATTTGGCGATGGTAGAGGCCGAAGCCGCCATGCCCTTCCGAGGACCCTCTGGAAGAACAAACAAGGAGTCCGTCTTACGAAAAGACTCAGTCGATTTAAGGTAAACCCTTATCGCTCGAACAACATCCAGAGAGTGCAATCTCACCTCCTTTGGATGTTTAGGCTTCGTGCACAACGAAGGCAAAACAATATCCTCGTTAAGATGGAATTCCGAAACTCGTTTCGGCAGAAAAGAAGGATTAGGTCGCAAGACCACCTTATCCAAATGAACAACCAGGTACGGAGACTTGCAGGACAAAGCCGCCAGTTCCGACACTCTGCGAGCCGAAGTGATCGCCACCAAAAAGGCGACCTTTTTGGACAACATAGACAACGAGATCTCCCTGATCTGTTCAAAAGGAGCACGTTGTAACACAGATAGAACGAGATTCAAGTCCCAAGGGGGCAAAGGATCCCTCCTAGGAGGAACCAGATGCCGCACACCCTGAATAAAAGTGCCAACCAAGGAGTTGGAAGCCACGGGACGTTGAAACAGAACGGCCAGCGCAGACACCTGACCCTTTATCGTAGCCAGCGCCAAACGCTGATCGACACCCGTCTGAAGGAAAGACAGCACACGGGAAACCGAGTACGTGCGGGGTGAAAACCCCCTGGACTCACACCAGGCAAAATAGGCCTTCCAAGTACGGTAATAAACCTTCCCCGAGGAAGACTTCCTCGCGTTGATCAAAGTATGAACGACCTCTGGAGAGAGACCCTTCTCCTTCAGGACCTCGGTCTCAACAGCCAGGCCGTCAAAGCCAGCGACTGTAAAGCAGGATGGTAAATCGGTCCTTGAGACAGTAGATCGTCTCGAAGAGGCAGACGCCAAGGGGCGTCGACCGCCAGATTCACGAGGTCTGCGTACCAGGACCGGCGAGGCCAGTCCGGTGCCACAAGAATCACCGTGCTGCGTTCCGAGTGTAACCTGCGAAGGAACCTGGACAGCAACTGAATTGGTGGAAACGCGTACATCAGCCTGTACTGATGCCACGGGGCCACTAACGCGTCCGACGCGTCTCCCCGAGGGTCGCGCGTCCTTGCCACGAACCTCTTCACCTTGTAGTTGAGGCGAGACGCGAACAGGTCCACATCTGGAAGACCCCACTTCGCGCACAACATCTGGAAGACAGCCGGGTGGAGAGACCATTCCCCCTGATCCAGGGTCTGGCGACTCAGATAGTCCACCTGCCAGTTCTCCACTCCCGGAATGTGAACCGCCGTTATCGCCGGGACATGAGTCTCGGCCCAAGACAGAATGTCGGCCACTTCTCGAGCCGCTCGGACACTCCTGGTGCCCCCTTGGTGGTTGATGTAGGCCACCGCCGTGGCATTGTCCGTCTGCACCCGAACCGGGCAGCCCTGCAGCCGGTCCGTCCAGCGATGAAGACAGAGCCTTATCGCACGCAATTCCAGAATGTTGATCGGGAGGGAAGACTCCCCCTCCGACCAGGTCCCCTGGGCGGACAGAACGCCCAGAACACCACCCCAGCCCGACAGGCTGGCATCTGTGGTGATTACCGTCCATGAGATTGGACGAAACGACTTGCCCCCGGACACCAACGGGGACTGGAGCCACCACAGAAGGTTTTCCCTGGTGCGATGACTCAACGAGATCTGAAGATCCAGAGATTGAGGTCGCCCGTCCCACCTGGACAGGATCTCCGCTTGGAGACCCCGCGTGTGAAACTGCGCGAAAGGAATCGCCTCGAAGGCCGAGACCATCAATCCCAGACATCTCATACACGTCCGCAGAGACGAGTGTGGAACGTCCCTGAGGGACCCGACTTCCTCCTGAAGAGTCCTGAGTTTGTCTTCCGGCAGGAAGACCTTCGCCTGCACCGAGTCCAGTATCATGCCCAGATAGGGGAGACGAACCGACGGACTCAGTGTCGACTTTGGAACATTTATCGTCCAACCAAACTCCTGCAGAGTTTGCATTGTGACAGACAGGTCCTCCTCCAGACCCTGTCTGGTCGCAGACCGAACCAGAATGTCGTCCAGATACCCCAGGACAGAAATGCCCTGGGCCCTCAATAATGCCAGAACCGGTGCAAGCACCTTGGTGAAGACCCGCGGAGCCGAGGCGAGACCAAAGGGCAACGCCACGAACTGGTAGTGATCCTCCGCAATGGCAAATCGAAGGTATCTCTGATGACCCTCGAATATGGGGATGTGAAGGTACGCATCCTTCAAATCGATGGAGGCCATGAATTCCCCCGGAACCAGGGCAGCCACCACCGAGCGCAGGGATTCCATGCGGAACTTGCGAACCCGCACAGAGCGGTTCAGAGCCTTCAAGTCCAGAATCGGACGAACCTTGCCCTCCTTCCTGGGCACGGTGAACAGATTGGAATAAAACCCCCGAAATCTGTCCCGATGAGGCACCGGAACCACCACTCCCTGAGCCCTCAGGTCCCGCACCGCCAGGTGCAGATCCCGCAGGCGCTCTGGAGACAGTTGAAGATTTGAGGGAAAAAATCTGCTCTCCGGCCGAGAGAGAAACTCGATCTTGCAACCAGATCGAACGATTTCCAGAACCCATCTGTCCCGCACACGGGCCAACCAGGGCTGAAGAAAACCGAGCAAGCGTCCCCCCACCCCAAAACTGGGTGAGGGCGCCCCTTCAGGCCGAACTGTTATGGGCAGCAGGTCCGGATTGGCCGGACTTCTGTTTCCCAGACCAGGGCTTCTTCTGAGAGCCTTGGCCTTTGAACGGTTTGCCCTTGTAGTGCGGCCGAAAGGCACGAAAGGACCCCTGAGGGGGCCGAAAATTAGCATGCTTCTTCCCAGAAGCCCCCTTAGCCTTGGGGAAATGGGGCAAGAGAGTGCTCTTACCCCCGGTGATCCCCTTAATCAACACATCCAGGGACTCCCCAAAAAGGCGAGACCCATCATAAGGTAGATTGGCTAAGGTCTTACGTGAAGATTGATCCACCGACCAACATTTCAACCAAACCAGGCGGCGAGACAACACCGCCACGCTGTGCACACGTGCAGCCAACGGAATCAGGTCCAGGTCCGCATCACACAGATACATGACACCCTGGTGGATCTGATCCACCATATCCAGGGTCGCCGCCGAGGCCGAATCGGCCACTAGGACGCGCCTAAGCATCTGCGTCCAACTTGCGATCGCCTGGGCCGCCATGAGAGAAGCAAACAGAGCCTTAAGCATAGAGCCCGTAACAGAATAAGTATGACGGGCAAGAGACTCCAGTCTCCTATCCGTGGCATCACGGAAAACAGGGGAACCCTCTGCAGGAATCGCAGTGGCTTTGTTCAAAACCGCAATTGCATGATCCACTGGCGGAGGCACACACCACCGTTCATCAGTGGCAGACGAGAAAGGATAACGCAGCTTGAATTTACTTGGTACCGCAAAAGGCTTGCGCAGATCGCGCCATTGATCCTTAACAGCGCGCTGAAAATCAGCATTGCAGGGAAAAACCTGCGGCGTCCTGCGTTTTCTCTGTGTCCCATAAGCCGCCAAAGCAGCGGGGGGACACACTTCGTCCTGCAAACGTAGCGTCTGCTTAATGGAAGCAATCAACTCATCCATGATTGCAAGCTCTTCAGGCGAGCCAGGGGGAGAATTATCAACCCCCTCAACTTCAGCCTCTACCTCAGACCCCACTAGATCAAGAGAGAAGCGGGACCCCGATAGGGGGGTCCCTGCCAGAACAGCCCCATCACCTTCACCCTCAGAATCAGAGGACAGAGCTACTCTGGGCCGTTTAGTAGATTGAGCAGCCACCAGCATTTGCACCTGGGCAGCAAGGCCAGCCACAATAGTGGCTAAATCCCCCCCTGGGGGGGAAACAGCGGTCCCCTGGCTTTCCACCAATACTGTGGGAAACTTGCCCTCCTGAGAATCCATTGCCCCTGTAATGCCAGACAACCAAGGGTTAACTGCACCCTTTCAGCAAGCGCGGCAAGCGCAGCCCACCGCACCACACTCAGGCACAATGAGACCCCCACAGGGAATATACAGACTGAATACAGGCAATGGATAGCAAGAAAAAGAAGGATAAAACCTGAGGAGACCCCGCTGCTGCTGCTGCCTCGATCGGTGTTCCAGGAAAGAGGAAGTGATGCTGCCAGGGCGCTCTATGCAAGCCTATGGAGGCTACAAGAAAATGGCCGCCGTGCATGTAAACCATGCGGCCGGAGCGGGCGCCGGTAAAATGGCGTCGTTTGGCGCCGAAAACGCCGCTCCACAGTGCATAAAAACACACACATTTACATCCCAATATATGGATACATGTTAGATCGCCGCAGCGATCGCTGTATATGCCCAAACATGCCATTAAAAAACATGCCCCACAGCACACAGCTTCCCACACTGCCCAGCCTGACACACACAGTGTCATACAGCTCCCCCCCCCCCCCTTGCAGCCCACAGCATGCAGCCGAGAGATAGGGAGACAAGCAGTGTGATTAAAGGCAGGTTACACAGTCCCAGACTGAGACCCCCCCAGACAGACAGGTCCCCACATAAATGCACTTACCTCACATGGCGTGGGGAACCCGCACAGGCGAACAAGCCGCTGCACATGAGGCAGGGAGAGTCGCAATTCAAGACGCACACAATGGCGGTTAAGAAACCGCACAGCGTCCGGTGAGGTAGCCACCTCACCAATCATCCCTGCACCGAACAGGGATGGGTCGTTCACTGTGCCAGGAGCGTTACCTGGCTGAACGCTCGATGGCAGACTGGGAAGCCACTGACCCACGACCTGCGATCAGGGGGATCAGCCCGCATGATCCTCTTCGTCCGAAGAACTAACTAACGCTGACAAAAACAACAGCTAAGTAAAGGTAGAGAGAAAACTCAAACAAAATATTAAAAAGAAGAAAGAGTCTGGGACAAAAAGTCCCAGCACAGAGAGAGCCAGCCACTCCTGACAAGCTAGACATTAAAACTGAGATATGGTTGCAGGAAGTAGGAGGGTATTGACTGAGGGGACCACCCCTTGAGGGTGGGATATGTTAAAGCTTTATTGTTAACATATTCTGTTGCCTAGCTACTCCTTCGGAGCAAAGTCTAATACCCCATATGTGACGAATATGAAGAGGCGGCGACTGTCGGAGGACGTAAGAGAAAAGAGAATACGACTTTCTGAAGGATTCAGTAGACGACAGGTAAACCCTGATCGCAAGGACTACATCCAAGGAATGCAAGGCAAACTCCTTAGGATGCTTAGGATTCGCACACAGTGAAGGTAAGACAATATCCTCGTTAAGGTGAAAATCAGAAACTACCTTAGGAAGGAAAGATTGGTCGCAACACCACTTTATCTCTATAAACGACCAGGTAAGGAGAGCGGCAAGACAAGGCCGCCAATTCCGACACTCACCTTCCATGGCAGCAGAGGCAGAGAAATCTCCCTGATATTTTCAAAGGGAGGACGTTGCAAAACGGACAGAACTAAATTCAAGTCCCAAGGAGGTAAAGGCGCTCTCCGAGGAGGAGCCAAATGACGCACTCCTTGAATAAAAGGTGCGTATCAAGGAATTTGACGCCAATGGGGCATTGAAACAGGATGGCCAGTGCAGACAACTGACCCTTAAT
Source organism: Pelophylax lessonae (assembly GCF_965119305.1). Taxonomy (NCBI): domain Eukaryota; kingdom Metazoa; phylum Chordata; class Amphibia; order Anura; family Ranidae; genus Pelophylax; species Pelophylax lessonae. The sequence continues at coordinate 629,841,070 of NC_138768.1, read as the reverse complement.
CGTGTTCAGCGCAAAACACTGGTCCACACCAGATTGTAGGAAGGCCAACACCCTCGCCACCGTAAAAAAGCGAGGATATATGCCCCTAGATTCACACCAGGCAAAATATGCCTTCCAGGTACGGTAATAAATCTTACCGGACGAGTCCTTCCTAGCCTTGAGCAGGGTAGGAATGACCGCCGAAGAGAGACCACGATCTCTCAAGACCTGGCTTTCAACAGCCACGCCGTTAAAGCCAGCGACTGTAAAGCAGGATGGAAGATCGGCCCCTGAGACAGTAGATCGTCCCGTAATGGGAGCCATGGAGGCTCGACGACCAGTTGCATGATGTCTGCGTACCAAGACTGGCCCGGGCAGTCTGGTGCAACCAGAATCACCAACTTCGGTTCCGAGACCAACCTGCGAAGGAACCTGGACAACAACTGAATTGGGGGGAAGGCATAAAGCAGGCGATACTGATGCCAGGGCACCCCTAGCGCATTTGAGGCATCTGCCAGAGGATCGCGCGTTCTTGCCACAAACCTTCCCACCTTGTTGTTTAGCGGAGATGAGAACAGATCCACATCCGGGGTTCCCCATCTCGCACACAGCATCTGAAACACCTCTGGGTGCAGGGACCATTCCCCCTGGTCCAGGGTCTGGCGACTCAGATAGTCAGCCTGCCAGTTCTCCACACCTGGAATGTGGACTGCCAAAATCGCGGGACGTGCGTCTCGGCCCAAGACAGAATTTTGGTCACTTCCTGAGCCGCCGGGGACTCCTGGTGCCCCCTTAGTGATTGATGTAAGCCGACGCAGTGGCGTTGTCCGTCTGCACCCGCACAGGGCGGCCCCCGAAGATGATCCAACCAACGGAGCAAGCACAGTCTGATCGCTCGCAATTCCAATCTGTTTATCGGCAGGGAGGATTCCTCCTCCGACCAAGTGCCCTGGGTAGACCGAATGCCCAGAACGCCACCCCAGCCCGACAGGCTGGCATCCGTGGTGATTACTGTCCACATCAACGGGCGGAAGGATTTCCCCTCCGTCAGAGCAGGAGACTGGAGCCACCAGAGAAGATCCTCTCTGATGTGGCGACTCAGAGATAACCTCCTTTCCAAGGATTGAGGATGCCTGTCCCATCTGGCCAAGATCTCCGCTTTAAGAGATCGCGTGTGGAACTGTGCAAACGGGATAGCCTCGAAGGCCGACACCATCAACCCCAGGAGCCGCATGCAGGCCCTGAGTGACGAGGAAACCTCGTCCCGGAGGGACCTGATCTCGTCCTGCAGAGTCCGGAGCTTGTCCTCCGGCAGAAAGACTTTTGCCTGGGCAGAGTCCAGGACCATTCCCAGGTAAGGGAGACTAACAGAAGGGGACAAAGTCGACTTCTGAACGTTGATGGTCCACCCGAATTCCTGGAGCGTCTGAACGGTAGTCGACAGATCGCGAAATGGACTCGAGCTGGCACTCGATCTTAACAGGAGATCGTCCAGATAACTTAAGACCGCAATTCCCGGCCGCCAAGGCAGACTGAGACACAGCGGGTCCCGCAGCTTACAGGAGTGGGTCAGGTGGTGACACACGTTCCAGAGGCTGCATTGCCAACAAAGGGTTAAGCGGAGCCATGCACAAACGAGAACGAACGTTTGTGTTTTTTTTTTTAATTGGCTGAAATAAATGGACTAATGTCTTTTTTTCAACCTGACAAACTACGCAACTTTACAGAAATTGCAAGGGATTCTCTGAGTGGCACCCAAGCGGTGTGGCAGACCTCCTGTGTTCAGAATGCAGCAGGGCAGTCACTGAGTCGCGGGACTTAAAAGCATGCAGGGATAGCTGGAGTACTTCATTGATTTCCAGCTTCCAGGGGCATAGGTATGGTATATGCATAGCTATATTGGTCCAAGCTGAACCAATACATCTAAGTATAAATCACCCATGTCTTGTTTTTCTGACTGTGAAGCTTATTTTTTTTCTTAGTACAAATTTTGATTTATAAAATATTACAGGAAGATTAAAAAGTCAGCTTTAGAAAGAACTTACACATCATAAAAGATTAAATGGACAAACACAAATGACCACAGCTTCACTTTACCTAAGTAGTGAACGCCTGGCAGAGACAATAGCATGCGAGTCATGAAGAAATCTTCCATCATTCAGTGTGCTTTGACTGTAGTTTAAGTCTCCTGTTCCGATTGCAACTACTTCCCATTCCTGGCCATCTAAAAATAAAGGCAAAACATACCTGACAAATTAGACAACCTATTGCGATGCATGCCTTCAAATTGTAAAGGAAAGGGAATCTGCACACATAGTAGCAAGAGAAAATATAGGAACCACTTAGAATTAACAGGCTTTCTGCAGAAATTTGCCATAAAATGTGATTTAATGCTCATCGAAGTCACAATAGACAACAATGTGCTTAGGCTGATAACACACAAACAATTCTAATGTCTCGAGTCTTTATAGAACATACCTATTAACCACTTGCCTACTGTGCACTTAAACCCCCTTCCTGCCCAGATCAATTTTTAGCTTTCAGTGCTCTCACATTTTGAATGACAATTGCTTGGTCATGCAACACTGAACCCATATCAATTTTTCGTCCTTTTTTTCATAGAAATAGAGCTTTCTTTTGATGGTATTTAATCACCACTGGGCTTTTTATTTTGTGCGCTATAAATGAAAAAAGACCAAAAATTAAAAATAAAACTTTTTTTTTAGTTTCTGTTATAAAATTTTGCAAATTAGTAATTTTTCTTCATAAATTTTGGCCAAAATTTATACTTCTACATATCTTTGGTAAAAATAACCCAAATAAGTGTATATTATTTGGTCTGCGTGAAAGTTAGAGAGTCTACAAGCTATTATGCTAATCATTGAAAATTGATCACACCTAATGTACTAACAGCCTATCTCAATTCTTGAGACCCTAACAAACCAGGAAAATACAAATGACCCCCAAATGACCCCTTTTTGGAAAGTAGACATTCAAAGGTATTTAATAAGAGGCATGGTGAGTTTTTTGAAGTTGTAATTTTTTCCTACATTTCGTTGCAAAATTCATTTTTTTTTTTTTTTTTTTACAAAATTGTCATTTTCAACAGGTTATTTCTCTCACATGGCATATGCATACTTACAACTACACACCAAAACACATTCTGCTACTCCTCCTGAGTATGGCGATATCACATGTGTGAGACTTTTTTACAGTCTACTCATATAGAGAGGCCCAACATGCAAGGAGCACCATCAGGCATTCTAGGAGCATAAACTACACATCTTACTTGTTGACCACCTGTTACAATTTTGAAGGCCCTGGAGCACCAACACAATGGAAAAGCCCACTAAATGACCCCATTTTGGAAAGCAAACACCCCAACGTATAATCTATGAGGCATAATGAGTTTTTTGAAAATGTCATTTTTTTCCAGAAGTTTTTGGAAAATGTGGAAAAAAAAATGAAAACTCATTTTATTTTTACACAAAGTTGTCCATTTATAAGATATTTCCAACACATAGCATGTACATAGCAAAAATGACACCCCAAAATACATTCTGCTACTCCTCCTGAGTATGGCGATACCACACGTGTGGGACTTTTACGCAGTCAGGTCACATACAGAGGCCCAACATGTAAAGAACCCCATCAGGTGTTCTAGGGACACATAGCATGCACATACCATGAATTACACCCCAAAATACATTCTGCTGAGCAAAGGCTAAACAAAAGCTTACCTGTAGTTTTAGAAGCGCAGTTGTCCACAGGAGTTGAGTCCAGGCAGCAGGCAGGGACTTGGTCAGCAACAGTGCATGCAATTGTCCAGGCAAGGATACCAGTCCAGTGTCATTGCAGGCCGAGATATTGTGAGCAGTGCTGGTGTGGTCAGTTCATGCGGCAGGCAGAGGCATGATGGTAGTAAGTCCTGCAGGCAGAAGTAGGGCCTCTGTCGGGATAGAATGGGGACAGGGGTAGAGGCTTCTCCCACCCAAATTGTTTTGAAGCCGCCGGGATCCAGACCCTAATCGGAGAAGAAGAAAAACAAAAAAATGTGTTTTCTTCATCCAGAAAAACAATTCTGGTCCCCTCACATATGCGAGACCCCTGTGGTATAAATCCCACTACTCCAAGAGGCAGGCAAAAATCATGGTCAAACAGTCCAGGGTCAGTTCCAGAGCAGGCAGAGGTATGTACAAAATCAGCAGGCAAAGGCGTGGTCAAATAACAGTCCAGGGTCAGTTCCAGATCAGGCAGAGGCATGAACAGAATCAGCAGGCAGAAGCATGGTCAAAAAACAGGCCAGGGTCAGTTCAGGAGCAGGCAGACATATGTACAAAATCAGCAGGCAAAGGCGTCGTTGAATAACAGGCCAGGATCATTTCAGGAGCATACAGTGGCATAAGGGGTGAAGGTAAATGTTAGGAATTGAGGACTATGTTTACCATACTTCACTAATAATTTAGACAAGTATGGTAACGGCAGAAACAGTCTTCTATACAGAGGCCTGGTTTGGAAAGACACTGGGGACAATAATAACGGGGTGTCTTTTCCAACTCCTGCTTTGGTACACACCCTACATTTTTTCTGCCGTCTTTTGTCTGTTTGTGTGGGAGGGATTTTACTGGGAAAATGGCATTCAGAAAGTCTACTTATTACGTCAGATCGAATGTTTTCTGGTGGGCCGTTTGGAAATAAGGGCAGTGAAGATTTCCTCCAGGTAATAAAGGAAGGGTTGGAGGCTTTCGGTGGACTTGCGGTAAATTATGTACGAATTGTATGTGGCCAAATGAAAAAGATAAATTGAGACTTTTTTGTACCAATGATATGTTCGTCTTGTGTGTAGATAGGGTTCCATCATTTGGCCGCTGAAGTCCACTCCCCCCATGAACAAGTTGTACTCATGAACACACGTTGGCTTTCGGATTGGGCCATTCCTTCTTCGGGCTTCCACGTAGTTGTCATTGTGGATTGAAGACAGCATGTACACGTCTCTTCTGTCCCTCCACTTCCCAGCCAGAACTTCCTCATTTCGCAGACTAGCCGTCTCCCCTCTTCTCAGCTTGGTGTTTATGAGCTTTTGAGGAAAGCCTTTCCTGTTTTTTCTGACCCTGCCACATGCAGGAGTCTTCTTCCTGTGAAGGTTGCGGAACAGGGGCAAACTTGTGTAGAAGTTATCTACGTAAAGGTGGTAGCCATTTTCTAGGAGAGGGTAAATGAGGTCCCAAACAACTTTCCCGCTTGATCCCAAGTAGTCTGGACATTCAGGGGGATGCAGCTGGGTGTCCTTCCCTTCGTACACCTTGAAGGCATATGTGTACCCTGTGCCTCGGTCACATAATTTATACACCTTCACCCCATAGCGGGCCCATTTGCTGGGAATAAATTGTTTGATGCCCAGCCTGCCGGTAAATTTAACAAGGGACTCATCCACACATACATGTTGGTCTGGGGTAAATAATTGAGGGAATATTTCCGAAAAATAATTTAGAAGTGGCCGAATTTTATAAAGCTTGTCAAATGTTGGGGAATTTCGGGGAGGGCACTGGTATTGTCATTATAATGGAGGAACCTCATTATCATCAAATATTTGGCCCTGGGCATTACTACAGAGTAGATTGGCATATGATAGATAGGTTTGGTTGACCAATATGCACGCAATTAATTTTTTTTATTGAGTCCCAAATTGAAGGTGAGGCCTAAAAAGATCTTGAACTCCTCCACCGTTAGGTCTCTCCACTCAAAGGGACGGGAATAAAATGACGTGGGGTTACTCTGAATAAATTGTTGTGCATACAGGTTGCACTGTGCCACAATTGACGTCAGCAGGTCCTCCGTAAAAATTAAACTGAAGAAATCTATGGGGGCAACGTTCTCAGTGTTAACCTGAACTCCTGGCTGGGCAGTGAAAGGGGGGATGATGGCTTCTCCTGAGTCAGGAGGAAGCCACAAGGGGTTCTGAAGGGCATAGGGAAGGCTGGCGTTGGTCCTAACCCTTTGGGGGCGAGGTGACACCCCACTTGAACTTGGCCTTTCTTGCCAAGGCCCTGTGGTGCTGGTGGATGGCACGGTGGTGCTGGTGGATGGCACTGCCTCCTCCTCACCAGAACGCCTTTGTTTGGTAGGCATGCAATATTCTTCCTCGTCTGAGTCTGTGTCTTACTGCTTATAAACCGGCTCGTAATTTACTTCGGAGTCAGACTCTGAATTCAAAGAAGATTCCGAAGCAGAGAGCTCCCTGTTGATCTCGTCGTCCAGACTCAGGATATTGAAGGCCTCCTCGGCTGAAAAAAATTTCTTTGCCATTGTTGGTGATCCTACACACTGGCACAGTGACACTAATGGCAGGCACTGTAGGCACTTTTGACACGGTGAGACGTGACACTGGTGGCACTGATGGTGCACTGTGGCACTGATGGTGCACTGTGACACTGATGGGCACACTGATGGGCACACTTATTTGAACTCAGATCGCACACTGTGTTGTCTAAAAACTCACAGATCTCTCCTCTTCCTCACACTGCAGTCTGTGTGTGAGGAAGGAGAGCTGGCAATGAGAGATGATCTCACATGTTTACATTTGAGATCATCTCTCATTGGATGCTTCGATCGAGTGACGAATGGCCACTGTGATTGTCCATTCGCCACGATGTGATTGGCTGTGTCCAAGGGACACGGCCAACACAGATTTTCCCCGATGCACGCGCGCGGGGAGCCTGTTACTTGGAGGCCGTTTAAAGACGGCCTCCCGGAAATTTGAGTCCGCGCTGTAGCCGTCTTTCGGCTATAGCGCGGATCGAAAGCAGTTAAACATTCACAGTGCTGGAGGAAAAAAAACATAATTTTTGTAAAATCTTACCTGTAAAATTCCTTTCTCCGAGTCCTCCGACTGTCGCCGCCCCCTCTAAGTCATCACTGTTGGTTATTGTCATCTGCTCTGCAGGAGTAGCTAGGCATATAGACTTAGTTAAAAACAAAAGGCATTTGCATGTATACACCCCTGGGGGCTGTCCCATCTGGTCAATACCCCCCTGCAGTGTCCACTCCCAACTTAGTTTGGTAGCATAGCAGTAAGTAACAAGAACCCCAATAGAGGGGCGGGGACGGCGACTGTCGGAGGACTCAGAGAAAGGAATTTTACAGGTAAGATTTTACAAAAATTCAGTTTTCTCTTACGTCCTCCAACAGTCGCCGCCCCCTCTAAGTCATCACTGTTGGGATGTCCCAAAGCAGTATAGACATGAGGGGTGGGAGACGCAACCGTAGAAAAGGCAATGCAGTACCCACATCAGAGAAAGGAACCTTACATGCACTGTAAGGAGAATCCACTGGGCAACAGAAAAAAACAATGCTCAACAGGAGCAACCGCCCAGGAAAGCAAATACCAACAGCCAGAGACCCATAAAAAAACAAGGGTCCTTCATGGCACTGCCATACTGAGAACTTTGTGGCCAAAGGAAGCATCAGCCGATGCCAGAACATCTACCATGTAGAATTTTGAGAAAGTGTGCACCGACGACCAAGTCGCAGCCTTGCACACCTGGGCCACCGAGGCCCTATGCCAACAAGCCCAGGATGTACTCACAGATCTGGTCGAGTGCGCCTTAACAGGGAAGGGTGGAACCCGTTCCTTCAGAGCATAAGCCTGCTCAATGGTCTGTCTGATCAATTTGGCAATAGGTGCTGCGGACGCAGCCATGCCCTTCCGAGATTCCTCAGGAAGAACAAACAGGGAATCCGTTTTACGAAAAGATTCTGTAGATGACAGGTAAACAATGATCGCCCGGACAACATCCAAAGAATGCAAAGCAATATGTGCTTAGGCTTCGTGCAAAGCGAAGGCAGAACAATTTCCTCATTAAGGTGAAATTCAGTGACCACCTTGGGAAGAAAGGACGGAAGTGTTCTCAACACCACCTTATCCTTATGGATTACCAAGTAAGGGGAGCGGCAAGACGCCGCCAGCTCCGACACTCTGCGAGCCGAAGTGCTCGCCACCAAAAAAGCGACCTTCTTCGACAACAGAGGCAAAGAGATCTCCCTGATATTTTCAAAGGGAGCACGCTGCAACACGGACAGAACCAAGTTCAAGTCCCATGGAGGTAAAGGCTCCGTTCTGGGAGGAGCCCAGTGTCGCACACCTTGAATGAAGGTGCGGACCAAGGAATTAGACGCCACAGGGCGTTGGAAAAGGATAGCCAGGGCAGACACCTGACTCTTTATCGTGGCCGGCACCAAACGCTGATCAACGCCAGACTGGAGGAAAGCCAACACTTTTGACACCGAGTACGAGCGAGGGGAAAACCCCCTGGACTCACACCAGGCGAAATAAGCTTTCCAGGTACGGTAATAGATTTTACCAGAAGAGGATTTCCTAGCCTTGATCAGCGTAGAGATAACCTCAGGGGAGAGACCCTTGTCCCTCAGGACCCAGGTCTCAGCAGCCAGGCCGTTAAAGCCAGCGACTGAAAAGCAGGATGGGAGATCGGTCCTTGAGACAGAAGATCTTCCCGCATGGGCAGTCGCCACGGAGGCGCCACTGCCAGGTGAACAACGTCTGCGTACCAGGACCGGTGAGGCCAGTCCGGCGCTACCAGAATCACCAGGTGCGGCTCCGAGGCTAGCCTGCGGAGGAACCTGGACAGCAACTGAATTGGAGGAAAGGCATACATTAGACGATACTGATGCCAAGGGGCCACCAACGCATCCGATGCGTCCGCCAACGGATCGCGCGTTCTTGCCACGAACCTTCCCACCTTTCGATTTAGCCGAGATGCGAACAGATCCACGTCCGGGGATCCCCACTTCGCACACAGCATCTGGAAGACCTCCGGGTGTAAGGACCATTCCCCCTGGTCCAGGGTCTGGCGACTCAGATAGTCTGCTTGCCAATTCTCTACACCTGGAATGTGAACCGCTGAGATTGCCGGGACATGAAGCTCGGCCCAAGACAGAATATCCGTCACCTCCAGGGCCGCCCGAGCACTCCTGGTGCCCCCTTGGTGGTTGATGTAAGCCACCGCGGTAGCATTGTCCATCTGTACCCGGACAGGACGGCCCTGTAGACCAGGGGTCCTCAAACTTTTTAAACAGGGGGCCAGTTCACTGTCCCACGGACACTGTTGGGGACCGGACTATAGTTTGAAAAAATATGAATGAATTCCTATGCCCATATTTTATTTGTAGTGCACAAAAAACAGGAAAAACGATACAATATTTAAAACCATGACCTCAGGAACTAAAGTTCAAGCAATGCCTGTATGAACCCCTCAGAGCTATAAATCTGACCCCCCCCAACTAGTGAATCCTGGGGTTGATGACCACTTCAAGCTGCAGCCCCCTCCCTTGGCAGGCTGGCACTCCCTGCCTTCAGTTCGAAGACTCCCAATCCAAAGTAAGCCGCTTTCACTCTTTCTAAAAACTTCAGACTGCACTGTTGCAGCCATCCAGTGCCCAGCCTGAGTGGGTCATGTGATGTGCATAACCTGTTCCCTGATGCGCCGTGCGCACCGCCTCTGCCCGCCTTCAAAGTCTCCGGGAGTTGTAGTTTCCTGCTACGCATCCCTGTTCAGTTCTCCCCACCCACCACCACAAGGAACTGGAGTGCGGCCAGGACTACAACTCCCAGAATGCAGCGCGGCAGTAACACAGCCAATTGGCGGCCGCCACAGCCTATTTCCTGCACACGCAAAAAAAATAAAATAAATGTCAGCAGACAGCGGCCGTTTTGATTATAGGTTAGGCCAGGGGTTGACAAATTTCCTTTGAATCTAGGAGCCAGCTAAAAAAAGTTAGGAGCCAGTTTTTCAAATTGGCTGCCCAGTACCCAGAAAAAAAAAGAAAGCAAGAAAGAAATAAAAGGGAAAGCAATGGAAAGAAGGAGGGAAAAAAAGAAAGAGGAAAAAAAGAGGAGAGGGAGGTAGAGAAGGGGAGATGGGGGGAGTGAAAGTCTCAGGCAGATGTGTATATATATGTGCAGTGAGGTCCCCTCAGCTCTATGGTGTGTACAGAGGAATCCTCCAGAAGTGTGGAGCTGTCCCACCTCCACCTTCCTCACATGCACCCAGAAAATGGTCTGCTCTGTTCTCCCACACACGTGTCTTTGAGGGGGGCTCCCACACCTAGCCAAATAAATGTAAACTGTGCCCCCCAACTAATTGTAGGTGGTGCCCTTCCCTCAGCCACGGCAGGATGGGCTCAGTCTGCACTCCCATCTCCCCCAGGGGCTGAGAAAACAGTGACACACAGGCAGGCTGGAGCAGTGGGATGGGGCTGACACATGAAATCCAGTGCAGAGCCCGGCGCACCATTCCCCAGCCTCACACCGCTCAGCCGCGGACCTGGCACTCTTACCTGATGTCAGATGGATGTGTGCCGAGTGACCGAAACGAGGAGGTTGATAGTGGCAGAAGCCGAGCAGTGCGTCCTATGGATGTGCTGAGTGGAGAAGAGGCAGCCGGTTCTGATTGGTCAGCGCCGTCCATGTGACGGTGCTGACCAATTAAAATGCCTCTTGTCAGTACACAGAGAAGTGTTGGATAGGAGCAACGGGGATTTCAAATCTCTGCATCAGCAAAGCAGCGTCCCGATGCCTGACAATTTAGGCGGGCAGGCGGGTCGGGCTAAGGACCCAGGCGGGCCGGATGCGGCCCGCGTGCCGTAGTTTGAGGACCCCTGCTGTAGACGGTCCGACCACTGGAGGAGGCAGAGCCTGATCGCTCGCAATTCCAAGACGTTGATCGGAAGGGAGGACTCCTCCTCCGACCAAGTGCCCTGGGCAGACAGGTTGCCCAGAACCCCACCCCAGCCTAACAGGCTGGCATCCGTGGTGATCACCGTCCAAACCAACGGACGGAAAGACTTGCCCTCCGTCACCGACGGAGACTGGAGCCACCACAGGAGAGCCAATCTTGTCTGACGACTCAAGGAGATATGCAGATCCAGGGACTGAGCCAGCCCATCCCATTTTGCCAGGATCTCCGCTTGAAGTGTGGAACTGAGCAAAAGGTATAGCCTCGAAGGTCGACACCATTAACCCCAGGACCCACATACAGGTCCTGAGTGACGATGCTGGCACATCCCTGAGGGACCCGATCTCGTCCCGCAATGTTCTGAGCTTGTCCTCCAGCAGGAACACCTTCGCCTGAGCAGAGTCCAGAATCATCCCCAGGTAGGGAAGACGAACCGAAGGGGACAACGATGATTTCTGAATGTTGATGGTCCATCCGAAATCCTGAAGCGTTCGGACCGTGATGGACAGATCGCGCACTAGGTCCTGACTGACACTTGATCTAATGAGGAGATCGTCTAGATACCCCAAGACCGCAATGCCCTGAGCCCTCAGTAGGCCCAGAACCGGCGCCAGTACCTTGGTAAAGACCGTGGGAGCCGAAGCGAGACCAAAAGGTAACGCCACAAACTGGTAATGGTCTTCCGCGACAGCAAACCGAAGGTACCGCGATGACCCTCGAAGATGGGGACATGCAGGTACGCATCCTTGAGGTCTATCGAAGCCAGGAACTCTCCTGGGCTCAGAGAAGCCACCACAGATCGGAGAGATTCCATACGGAATTTTCGGGCTCGCACAAAGCGGTTCAGAGCTTTCAGGTCCAGGATAGGACGCACTTTGCCCTCCTTTCTGGGCACAGTGAACAGATTGGAATAAAAGCCCCGAAACCGGTCCTGGTGAGGCACCGGGACGACCATTCCCTGAGCAAGGAGGTCCTGAACCGCAAGGTGCAAGTCCTGCAGACGCCCCGGAGGTAAATGAAGATTCGAGGGGAAGAATCTGTCCGCTGGCCGGGAAAGAAACTCGATCTTGTATCCCGACCGATTTCCTGAACCCACCTGTCCGAAATCTGGAGCAGCCAAGGTTGGAGGAAACCGCGCAAACGTCCCCCCACCCCAGAAACGGGTGAGGGCGTGCCTTCAGGCAGAAGTGGACTGGCCCGTCGAAGCGGTATTGCCTGACTTCTGCTTACCTGCCCAGGGCTTCTTCTGTCTGCCCTGGGACTTGAAGGGCTTACCCTTGGATTGGTTCTGAAAGGCACGAAAGGAACCCTGACTGGATCTAGGCGCAGAACTCCGCTTGCCTCAAAAGGACTTGTGCCTCGGGTTCTGGGGCAGCATAGTGCTCTTGCCCCCCGTGACGCCTTTTACCAGGGTATCCAACGCCTCGCCAAAAAGGCGAGAGCAAGCATAGGGAAAATCAGCAACCGTTTTCCGCGAGGACTGGTCGGCCGACCAGCTCTTCAGCCATATCAGGCGTCGGTTAAGCACTGCGACACTGGAGAGGCGAGCCACCAAGGGGGCCTCATTCAAGGCCGCATCACACAGATACATAACTCCTTGGTGGATTTGATCCACCATTTCCAGCCGGGCCAGCGGAACATCATCAGACACGAGGTTGCTCTTAAGCACCTTAGTCCAATCAGCAACCGCCTGCGCCACTAACACGGATGCGAAAATGGGTTTGCGCAGAGAGCCCGCCACCGTATAGGAATGGCGGGCCAAAGACTCCAAATGCCGGTCCGTTGGATCCCGGAAAACGGGGGAATCCTCCGTAGGAACCAGGGTAGCCTTCTTCAACACTGCAACCGTGTGATCCACCAGTGGAGGCACACACCAGCGCGATTCCGTAGCCGGCGTAAAGGGATAAAGCAATTTGAACCGACTAGGCACCACGAACGGACGTTTTAACGTGCGCCACACTTCATTAACAGTGTAATGAAACTCAGCGGGACAGAGAAAAACCTGCGCCGACTTGCGGGTCCTGTGCGTCCCAAAGGAGGACGCAACTCCCGGAGGACTGGGCTCATCCTCCAAATGCAAAGTTTCCTTCACAGAAATAATTAATTCGTCCATGGTCGCCCGTTCTTCGGGCGACCCCGGAGAGGAGGTATCAACCCCCTCCACCTCTGCTTCCCCCTCAGACCCCTGCAGGTCCAAGGATGAGCGGGACCCTGAAAAGGGCACGCTCGCAGTAGCAGCCATATCACCATCTGAATCAGAGGAGAGGGACAATCTGGGCCTCTTACGAGCAGCACGTTCAGCCATCAGCATTTCCATATTAGACACCAAAGTCGCCACTACAGCGGCCAAATCAGGTCTCAGAGGGGCCACAGGAGAACTGGGGGCCCCCACCAAGGCTGGTGGAAATTTGCTATCCTGAGAATCCATGCTCAAGTGAGAAAAAAAAAGGACAGTGTAAAAATTAGGTGCTGTCCCTTTAAAAGCGCTGCGAGTGCGCAGCCCACCGCTCCAGCTATAAAGATAAAAAAAGACCCCCAAACAGGAAGGAGACAAAACTGAGCCAGAAGCGACAGTACAGAGAAATATTGAGAGCAATAACCTGCAGAACCACCGCAGTGTTGCCACCGCTGTCCTGCTTCAGAGGAAAGAGGAAGTGCTGTAAAAGTAGGCTGATCCATCTGCTGCAAGACCCAGGGAAAATGGCTGCCCCATAGGAACGTATGGGAGACTCCACCAAAATGGCCATCGACATGTGGCCGAACCGAGCGATCGGTCACCTCAAAAATGGCGGCGATTGGCGCCAATTCAGCATGTATTTATGCCCATAGAGAAGCTCACATGCTAGCTCAGTGTATAAAACAATGTTTCTCAACTTCGGTCCTCAGGGCACACTAACAGGCCAGATTTTAAGTATTACCTTGGGGAGATGCAGACTAGAATACTGCAATCACTGAGAAGCAAATTATATCACCTGTGATGTATTTCAGTTTTCTTGCAAACCTGGCCTGTTGGTGTGCCCAGAGGACCGGAGTTGAGAAACACTGGTATAAAAAAATGGCGGACCGCGCGGTGACACCCCGCCGCAATCCATACACAGTCTGCACCCCCAAACACACACAGCGCCGCAGCGCCAGCACAAGCGATCCCCGCAGGGAACGCAGCAGGGAGTCACACAAGGCACAGACATGGGGAACACACAGCAACCAGGACTGCCACCCCACACAGAGGCCCCACACAGAAGTACTTACCTGTACCCGATGGCGTGGGGAGCCTCACAGAACGGAAAGCCGCTGTCCTCATCTGACAGGGAATGCTGTTTGCCAGGGACATTGCACTGCTGAGTCGCAGATGCACCCAGTGAGGTAGCCACCTCACAGCTGCATCCCTGCTGCGAACAGGGATGGGTCGTTCATAATGCCAGGGCGAACCATAGCTGAACGCTCGATGGCGGGCTGGGGGTCCATCTGACCCTCTGTGCCCTGGGGAACCAGGGCGGCCAGTCCGAATCCCAGCACCACAAGTCCATCTTCGTCCGAAGAGTCGACTAAAAACTAAAGCTGACAAAAATAAACAGCTAGTAAATAAAGAAAAACGGACATTTTTCAAGAAAATCAAATAAAAAAGAAGATAGGCTGAGACCGAAGCCCCAGCACAGGGAAAGCCTAACTACTCCTGATGCTAGGCAAATTAAAACTGAGTTGGGACTGGACACTGCAGGGGGGTATTGACCAGATGGGACAGCCCCCAGGGGTGTATACATGAAAATGCCTTTTGTTTTTAACTAAGTCTATATGCCTAGCTACTCCTGCGGAGCAGATGACAATACCCAACAGTGATGACTTAGAGGGGGCGGCGACTGTCGGAGGACGTAAGAGAAAAGTAAGTGAACTCAGATGAATTACTTGAACGAAAGTAAATTGAAGTCAGAAGTTTACACATCTGGAGTCCAGGTAATGCAGTGAGTTTGAAGGTGTGGTTTAGAACTACTTTGATTGATGACACATTTTAAGATTGCTGTTCATAAGAAGTATCAACTGATGTGAACAATGCTTCACAAAAAGTAGCTCTCTGAGGACATACTATCAAGAGTAGTTGATCTACATAAGGCTGGAACGGGACACAAAGGAATCCCAGAAGTGTTTACACATCCATCAGTCTACAGGAAAAAATAATGCCTATGAATGGAGTTTAGTACTGGAAATACTCTTCCTAGAAGCGGTTGCCCTGTAAAGACTCCAAAGACGTTACAACGCACTAGGGCTGCAACTAATGCTTATTTTCATAAATCGATTGGTTGGCCGATTTTGATGAATCGACTAATCGGATAAAAAAAAAAAAAAAATAAATAAATAAAAAAAAAAAAAAAGAGTATGGTGTATAATTTTGGTAATATTCTTGAAAATCAATATGCATTGGTAAATCTATATTATCCAGCTATATAGTTGGATTTTGAATCCACTCTGAGACAGATATATGTACTAGAGGTTTAAATGTGGTACATATCAGACTTTGAGATCAAAATTTAAAAAATTTCAAAAGACCTAAAAACACTGTTTTGCAAATTTTCAGACCGGATTGTTCTAGAATATTCTTGACAGACCGCTTGATACATGCTCCCTGCACCTGTCACTTATGCTGGCCATACACAAGCTAATTTTTTTTAGAAAATTTTTAAGAACATTAAAACTTACCGTTAGTTCGCCAGTAACGGTCTTTTCTTCCGAGCTTTCCAGGACGGCCCAAAAGTGTGAGATGAGAGGCTCCTCCCTACCGGAAACACAATCAATTAAGATTAGTGAAAAGGCCCCACCTTTCCCTCTAGCCCTCAGTTGTAATAGAGTATTTTCCACAACCAATTTCGAGGGAAGTGTTGTAATAATTTTTATAGGTATCACCTACATTTATCCATATTATCATTCACCCTTTTAACAAGGGCGGGTAGGCAGGCGTCCTGGAAGGCTCGGAAGAAAAGACCGTTACCGGTGAACTAACGGTAAGTTTTCTCTCCTCACCTTCCAGGACGGCCAAACAGTGAGAGGATAATAGAGATCCTTTTTGCCTACCTTGGGGTGGGACCACTGCCTGCAAGACTTTTCAGCCAAAGGCTAGGTTTTGTTGAGACAGTATTTCAATACGGTATTGCTTCAGGAAGGTGTCATGACTAGACCAGGTGGCTGCCGTGCGGATTTATTCCCATGAAGCTCCGGCCTTCTCAGCCCAGGATGTGGCAATGGCTCTTGTTGAGTGCGCTTTTACCTTGTCCTAATGTCTCATAAGAGGTGGTAATTGCTTGTCTAATCCACCTAGCCAATGAAGGCTTAGAAGCCTGCGATCCCTTCCTAGGCGCAGAATGAAGGACTATAGGAGGTGGTTTGATCTCCTGAAGGTTTTTTGATCTCTCTAAATAAGCGAGAAGAGCTCTTCTCACACCAATACAGTGGAATTCCAATTCTTTCTTATTTTTTGGTTTGTCACAAAAAGAAGGTAGATTTATCTCCTGAGTTCTATGGAACGAGGATGCTACATTGGGTAAATACAGAGGGTCTGGCTTTAGAACAATCCTATCTGGGAAGACCACCATAAAGGGTTTTTTAATAGAAAGACCCTGTAGATCACCGAATATTCTTGCTGTAGTGATGGCCAACAGGAAAGCTACTTTTGAAGACAGAAATTTAAATGAGATTTCCTTTATAGGTTTAAAGGGGTCCTTAGATAACGCCTCTAAGACCCTGTTTAGGTCCAAGGAGGGAACCTGTCTTTAGTAATAGGGGTAATCCTATTCCTAGCCAACAAAAATCTTTTAACTAACGGCTCTTTTGCCAGACTGGTGTCCAGAAATACAGAAAGAGACGCTATCTGTACCCTAAGGGTGTTAACTGCCACACCCTTATCTAGTCCATCTTGTAAAAATTCCAGAATAGTGGGAGTAGAGTTAGAAGCAAAACCCTTTTGCCTCTGCCAGGCACAGAATTTTTTCCATATTTTTAAATTTTTTAGTGACTGGTTTTCTACTCAGTAAGAGGGTATCTACCACTCTATCTGGGCATCCCTTTGCTTTAAGAAATTGGCGTTCAGTAACCAGGCTGTCAATTGGAAGAAGCCTGGATACAGACACTGTACTGGTCCCTGAGACAGAAGGTCTGGTGAAACTGGGAGATGCCAAGGACAAGCCACAGACATGGCTTTTAGGAATGGGAACCATGGTCTTTTGGGCCACCATGGAGCAATCAGGATTAGTTTTAGACCCTGAGACCTGCTCAACTTCTGGAGGACTCTGGGAATCGGCATCAGAGGGGGAAAGGCATAGGCCAGATTGAACTGCCATTGCTGGGCTAGATCATCCAGTCCAACCATTTCTTGTGCCCTGGTTATGGAGAAGAAGTTCTTCACCTTTTTGTTCTGGGCTGAGGCAAATAGGTCTATCTCTAGTTGCCCAAACCTCTCTACTACAGATTGGAAGACCTTGGGATTCAGTTCCCACTCCCCCTCTTTTATGCAGTGGCGGCTGAGGAAATCTGCCTGCAGGTTGTCCTTCCCCTTGATGTGGACCGCTACTAGGGAAATTACCCTTCCTTCGGTCCACCCCAAGATGTCTAAGGAGTGATCTTGATCTGGTTCCTCCTTGTCGATTCAAGTAGGCCACAGTCGTGGTGTTGTCTGATAATATCAAAACTTCTCTGTTCCATATGAATTTCCCAAATGCTTTTAAGGCTTTCCCGACCGCCTTCAGTTCTCTGAAGTTGGACGAGGCCTGAGCTGTTTTGTTGCTCCAAATCCCCTGGGCCTGCGCCCCTTCTAGGTGGGCTTCCCAGCCTCTGGTACTGGCATCTGTGGTAACCCTTACTGGGTCCCATTGACCCCAAGGTCTCCCCTCCGCTAGGTTGTCCTGATTGGTCCACCACCCTAGAGAGTTCTGGACCTGTGGAGTGAGGGTGACCAAAAATTTAGTCTAGTGATTCTATTCTTTTGTCCCAGGAGGACATATGGAAGAACAATAGTTCTTTTGCGTGGAGCTGAGCCCACACAATGGCTGGGATGCTGGCTGACATGAGGCCTAAGACCTTTAGAACTTTCCTCCTGGTACAGGATTGAGCATTTTTTAGGTCTAAGACTGTCAAAACTATTTGTTCCCTCTTGTCTTTGGGAAGAAAAAGCTTCTGACACAGAGTCCACTTGAAATCCTAGGAAGGTTTTCACTTGAGTCGGCACCAGGGAGGCTTTTTCCCAATTTATAAGCCAACCTAGCTTCTGTAGGTAGGTTACTACTTGCTGGGTGTCTATTTTTATTTGCGCCTCTGATCTTGCAAAGATCAGCAAGTCGTCCAGGTAAGGGATTAGGGCTATCCCCTGGTTGTTCAAATGAGCAACCGGCTCCACTAGGATCTTGGTAACGATTCTTGGACTGGATGATAGGCCAAAAGGTAGTGCTCTGAATTGCCAATGAGAAGTTCCTTCCTTTGTCACTATTGCAAACCTCAGAAATGGCTGATGGTCCTGGTGAATAGGAACATGCAGGTATGCATCCTTGAGGTCCAAAGTGGTCATGAACACATCTTTCAGTAAATTTTTTCTTGCTGAGAAGATGGTTTCCATAGTGAATTTTTTGTAGAGAAGGAACTTGTTGAGATTCCTCAGGTTTATTATCAGACAATGTTTCCCTGATTACTTGTTGTTCTGCCAGTTCCCGAATCCCTAATAGGGTTTGTCCTTTTGCAGTTCCCTCTGGGACATGTGTAAGGATCATTGTTGGAGGGGGTATTGATACAAATTCTAGTCGGTAGCCTTCCTTCAAGGTACTGAGGATGTATGGAGAGACTGATTTCTTCCCAACTAGGAAGAAATTGACTTAGTCTGCCCCCTACTTTGAATTTTGAGTCATTTTTTATTCCTTGCGGTTGAGGTGGAAGGAAATGAGGTATTGTTCCTTGATCTTCCCTTCCTAAAGTTCCAGTTTTTTGTGGGTCCCTTTTTCTTCTTTGCTGCTTATTATCCCGGGGGCCACGAAAAAATTTCCAACTAGCCTCTTTAGGCTTTGTGGGAAATGTATTTCCTTTTTCTGAAGATCTGGAAAGAACTTCGTCTAGCCCTGAACCAAACAGGAGGGTCCCCTCAAATGGAAGACCACAAAGCTTGGTTTTATAAGTGAGGTCTCCTTCCCACTCCTTAAGCCAAATGGCTCTTCTGGCTGTGTTTTAGGAGAGGCTTCTACCGACTCTAGTGCAGCATCCACAAGATATGCCACTGCCTTGGTTATCACCAATCGGGAATCTTGGATATCCTGGGTTTTTGTCTGCAAAAGGTTTTTATTCAGTTTATCCAGGAAAAGGCATTTCTTGCCACACAAGAGGCAGTTAGGCCTGAGGCCATAGCAACTGCATTGGCATCCCAGGATTTCCCCAGTAATGTCTCAGCTTTTCGGTTAATGACATCCTTGATGCTACCTGCATCCAAAAAGGAGAGATCTGACTTTTTAGAGACCTGTGCGAGGGGGGCATCTAGTTTTGGCCTTCTCAGGAATTTTCCTGAATCCTCTTCCTTAAAGGGGAATCTCCTCTTCCAAGAATTCCCTCTATTTAACCTGTTTTTGGGTAATTGCCACTGTTGAAGAATCAAGGACTTCAGTGAATGGTGAATATGAAAAACTCTAGAAGGGCTTTTCCCTATCCCTTTCAAGAGTTTATCTTGTGCCGTGGTTTCTTTAGGCAAATCAGGTATCTCTTCTGAGGCATAGATGGCCTGAAGAAGAGCCTGCATATTTTCTAACCCAAAAAGGTTTTTGGCTGACTCTACCTCTCCTGAGGAATCAGAGTCCCTATCCCCCTCAGCTTCTGAACCAGATGGGGAATCTGAGCGGTTATCTTCTAGAGATAATCTTATTTTCTTCTGTGACCTGGATTGGTGGAAGACTTTGTGTAGCTGTTGCTGAAGGTTCTGCTCTAGACAGAGAGCTTTCTTGGGATGAGGTCCCCTCCATTGAAGAAAGGCCTATAGGTTCCCCTCTACCAGGTATTCCAAGGGTAGACCGAACTGTCATCATAGTAGACCGCATTTCATCTTGCATGGTTTTAAAAAAGTCTTTCATCATTCCTGAAGTTTCCTTCCCTGACAATTTATAAATGCATTTTTAACAAAAGGGCTTGGTGTGGGAACTGGAAAACTTATCTGAACAATTACCACCCTTCTTATAGACAACTGGCCCTTGTAATGCCGGGATAGATGTAGCTTCGTGTAAACCGCTCAGGGACTCTGGAAGACAGGATACAGGATAGTATAAGTATCACTCTTCCTTAAATAACATACAACATGGAGACCATAGAAGAACATAGCAAGTTCGACTAAGGTCATGGAAATGGGACAACTTCCAGGTACATTTAATGTCGGTAACCAGCTGAATTTAGGATGCATAGACTCAATAAAGGATACATGTTCAGCACTAACCTGTTCCGACCTGGGTTTGGCTGCCGACACCTGGACCTGTCTCTCCTCCTCCTTCGCCGGCGGATGAGTCGTGGAGGACTTAATTTCCCCAGCAGGTATCCGAGCTCCGATAGACTTGGATTCTGCTTTACCACGAGCCAGCGGTTCCGGCGGCTCCTCCATGTTGTTCTTCCTCTTCATGTCACGCACGTCTGACGTTGCGCCAGAAGTTCCGGTTTGAAGATGAGGCTTGGAACGCCCGCCCGGCGGGAAATTCAAAATCCTGTGGAGGAGAGCTGCTGGCGCTGGAGAGAAGACCTGGAAACACAATCACAGGTGACCGAGGGCTTGTGCATCAATGGGCAACCTGTGAGTTCCCGGAGGGGATGGCAGGTAAAGCTCCGCTCGTAAGGTCCCCCAAAGGGAACCCGTGGCCTTCTGCTGAACCTGGCTCACAGGGAACCTTTCGACTCTAGGAGTCTGCAGGTGAGTAACACGTAACCGTTTCTTGTAGGAAGAAACACAATCTAAACTGAGGGCTAGAGGGAAAGGTGGGGCCTTTTAACTAATCTTAATTGATTGTGTTTACGGTAGGGAGGAGCCTCTCATCTCTCACTGTTGGGCCGCCCTGGAAGGTGAGGAGAGAAATTGGATTTTCTAACCATTAGTGGGGTCCATTCGGGGTTTGTTGTCAACCACAGTGACATGAAAATTCTAAAGAGCAGACCAGAAACCTTGATCAAACGAATCTTCAAATAGTGGATGTGGTTTTTCCTCAGAAGTTTTATTTATTTTAAAATTGAATGTTAAAAGCAAGTGGAATTTTCCAACAACACTCCATTCAACTAATATACAAATAATTTTTGTACAAATATTCCTGTCCAAAAATCAATAGATGCATAAGAAATTTACAGTGCCTTACAAAAGAATTCACCCCTCGACCCCGGCACTTTTCGAGTTTTGTTGCCTCACAACCTGGAATTAGCATGGATTGTTTGATGATTTGCATCATTTAATTTACAGAACATGCCCACAACTTTGAAAACGTTTTTTTTTTTTTTTTTTTGCAATTGTAAAGCAAACAACAAATAGGACAAAATAACAGAAAAAGTCAATATGCATAACCATTCATCCCCCGAAAGGCAATACTTTGTAGAGCCACCTTTTGTGGCAATCACAGCTCCAAGTCGCTTTGGATAAGTCTCTATGAGCTTGCCACATCTTACCACTGGGATTTTTGCCCATTCCTCCTTGCAAAACTGCTCTAGCTCCTTCAAGTTAGATGGTCTGCAACAGGCAGGCGATGTGGTGGCAGGCGGGCAGGCGCAGCCTGTGTTGGCAGGCCCTGTGGTGGCAGGCGCTGTGGTGGCAGGCGGGCAGGCGCTGTGGTAGCAGGCGCTGTGGTGGCAGGCGCTGTGGTGGCAGGCCGCAGGCAGGGCCTGCCACCACAGCGCCTGCCCACCTGCCACCACAAGGCCTGCCCGCCTGCCAACACAGGCTGCGCCGCCTGTGTTGGCAGGCGGCCAGGCGCTGTGGTGGCAGGCGCTGTAGTGGCAGGCCCTGTGGTGGCAGGCGGGCAGGTCCTGTGGTGGCAGGCGAGCAGGCGCTGTAGTGGCAGGCAGGCAGGTGCTGTGGTGGCAGGCAGGTGCTGTGGTGGCAGGCAGGCAGGTGCTGTGGTGGCAGGCAGGCAGGTGCTGTGGTGGCAGGCAGGCAGGTGCTGTGGTGGCAGGCAGGCAGGTCCTGTGGCGGCAGGCGCTGTGGTGGCAGGCGGGCAGGTCCTGTGGTGGCAGGTGAGCAGGCGCTGTAGTGGCAGGCGCTGTGGTGACAGGCAGGTGCTGTAGTAGCAGGCGCTGTGGTGGCAGGCGGGCAGGCGCAGTGGTGGCAGGCGGGCAGGCGCAGTGGTGGCAGGCCTGCCTGCCACCACAGCACCTGCCACCACAGCGCCTGCCGACCTGCCACCACAAGGCCTCCCGCCTGCCACCACAGCGCCTGTCAGCACAGCGCCTACCCGCCTGCCACCACAGCGCCCGCTACCATTTTAAAGGGGAGGAGTTAGTAAGATAACCACGCCCACATGGGGGTGCCAAAAATATATCTGCACCCAGGCGCCTGTGACCCCAGGATCGGCCCTGCAAAGCAGTGCAGGTATGAGGGATGGGAAAAAAAATGCAACCAACTCAGAAGGGAACGTAAACAGACGTGCCAGTAACAACCTGAGCGCACAGAAAAAAAACTGGAACAAATCCAGAAACAACAAAAAAACACCCCAAGAAGAAGGGACAGAAAAAAAAAATTGTCCCCTCCAAACAACTGCAACACTCAAAACTTTGCGGCCAAGAAAAGCACCCGAAGATGCCAAAAATATCAAGTTCGTAGAACTTTGTGAAAAGTGTGCCTGGACGACCAAGTAGCCGTCTTGCCCACCTGAGCCACAAAAGCCCGATGGCGAAAAAACCCAAGAGGCGCTGACGGCTCGAATAAAATGGGCCTTTACTGGAAAAGGAGGAATCCGACCCTAAATAGAATAGGCCTTAACAAATCGCCTGTCTGATTTCCTCAGACTGCCGAACAGCCTCCGTGGCGGACAGGGAACCTTGACCGTCCGGACCACATCCAGGGGATGCAAGACAAGTTCCGTGGGATGCTTAAGCCGCGCACACAGCGAAGGCAACACGATATCTTCATTGAAGGTGGAATGAAGAAAACCACTCGTGGAAGAAAAGACTGATTGGATCGCAGAACCACCTTATCTCCATGACGTAACAGATAAGGAGAACAGCGAAATAAGGCCGCCAACTCAGACACTCTGCGAGCCGACGTGATGGCCATCAGAAAGGAAACTTTACTGGGGCAACACCGAGAGTAATCTCTCTGATGTTCTCGAAGGAAGGTTGTTGTAACACAGACAAAACCAAATTCAGATCCCAGGGAGGTAAGGGAGCTCTCCTCGGGGGATCCAAATGCCGTACCCCTTGAATGAAGGTGTGGACCAAGGAATACGACGCCAAGGAAAAAAATAAGGCCAAAATCGACAACGGACCCTTGACCGTAGTCCACGCCTTCTGCAGGAAGGCCAAGACCTTCGCCACCGAGAAGAAATGAGGATGAGAACCACGTGCTTCGCACCAGGCGATATACGCTTTCCAGGTGTGGTGATAAAATCATCCTAGAGGTAGCTGTACGAGCCTTTAACAAGGTAATAATGATCGCCTGTGGAAGACCTCTATCCCTCAAGACATGGCTTTCAACAGCCATGCCGTAAAAGCCAGAGACTGGAAAGCAGGAAGGAAGATCGGTCATAGAGACAGAAGATCCGTCTCGCAGCGGAAGCCGCCAGGGAGGTTCGACGACCATCTGAACGATGTCCGCGTACCAGGACTGTCGAGGCCAGTCCGGGACTACCAGAATGGCTGACATCCGTTCCGACGCCAACCCGCGGAGGAACCTGGACAACAGTTGACTCGGAGGAAAGGCATACATTAGGTTCCTTTCCACCTTTTTGTTGAGACAGGACGTGACAGATTCACGTCCACAGTCCCACACCAGACGCACAGGAGGTGAAGCACCTCCGGATGCAGGGACCATCCCCCCTGGTCCCAAGGCTGGCTACACAGATAGTCCGCCTGACAGTTTTCCACACCCGGAATGTGAACAGTTGAAATCGCTAGTACAAGCGAAATGGCCGTAGACAGGATCTCGGCCACTGCCTTGGCCGTCCAGGCACCCCTGGTGCCCCCTTGGTTATTGATACAAGCCACATCCGTGGCATAGTCCATCCGTACCCGGAACGGACACCCCTGAAGCAGAGACAAACAACTGAACAGACAAAACTCAATCGCTTGAAGCTCCAAGACGTTCATCGGCAATTAAGTCTCCACCGCCGACCACGTCGCCTGGGCCCAACGCGTGCCCAGAACTGCTCCCCAGCCCAACAGGCTGGCATCAGTGGCGAGAATCGTCCACAACAGAGGCCGGAAGGTCAGGCCCTGCGACAAGGCCGGTGACCGTAGCCACCACAAAAGATCCGGCCGAAAAAGATGACTCAGAGAAATCTTCCTGACCAAGGACGGAGACGTCCTGTCCCACCTGTCCAGGATCTCCGCTTGCAGAGTCCTGCTGTAAAATTGAGCAAACGGAACTGCTTCGAAAGCCGAAACCATCAGGCACAGAGCCCGCATGCAGGTCCGCAAGTAGGAGAGATCGTTGTCCCTGAGGGAC
The DNA here is from genome assembly GCF_965119305.1 of Pelophylax lessonae. Lineage (NCBI taxonomy): Eukaryota > Metazoa > Chordata > Amphibia > Anura > Ranidae > Pelophylax > Pelophylax lessonae. The sequence goes on along the minus strand of NC_138768.1, from coordinate 629,816,704 downwards.
CTGACCTCATCCCGCAGAGACCCGAGTTCTCCTCCAAAAGAAAAAAACTCGAGCCTGAGTAGTCCAGGACCATCCCCAGGTACTTTAGACAATTTGAAGGAGGCAGTGCAGACTCCTGAAGATTGATGGTCAACCCGAACTCCTGGAGTGTCTGAACCGTCACGGCCAGATCGCTCGCTAAAGTCTCACATGAGCTTGACCTGAATAAAAAGGTCTTCCAGATAACCGAGTACCGCAATGCCCCGTAAAAGCAGCAAAGCTAGAACCGGAGCCAACACCTTGGTGAGAACCCTGGGAGCCGAAGAAAGACTGAAAGGTAACGCAACGAACTGATAGAGCTCCCCAGTCACCGTGAAGTGGACATATCTCTGAGGACCCTCGAAATTAGGGATGCGCAGATACGCATCCTTCAAGTCGATGGAGGCCAGGAAGTCCCCGGACCTCAACGATGCCACCACCGACTGGAGGGACTCCGTCCTGAACTTCTACACCCGCACAAAGCGGTTCCGAGACCTCAAATCCAGAATCGGACGCACCTTGCCACCCTTTCTTGGCACCGTGAACAGGTTGAAGTAAAACCCTCAAAACCTTTCCCGTGAAGAAACGGTGCAATGACTGGACAAGCAGATCATGCACTGCCCCCATGAGATCTCTGAGACGATCGGGGGACAGCTGGAGATTGGACGGGAAAAACCTGTCTGCGGGGCGAGATCGAACCTCTATCTGGTACCCTGAATGAATCAGCTCGTGAACCCACTTGTCCTGAATGCCGGACAACCAGGGTTCCTTAAAACAACGCAGACGACCCCCACCCCGACAAAGGGCGAGGACGTCCCTTCAGGAAGAGGTGGACTGGTGCGCCGAGCCAGACTGACCAGCTTTTGGCTTACCCGTCCGCGGTTTCTTGTGGCCACCGGAAGGGTCTACCCTTCTCCTGCGTCCCTAAGTACTCTTACCTCCAGTGAGCCCCTTACACAACTCATCCAGAGTATCCCCAAAAAGACGACCCCCCCACATAGGGGACCTCAGATACCGTCTTTTTGGACGCGTGGTCAGCCGACCAGCTCTTCAACCAGGTAATACGGTGGATCGCGACCCCTACCGCGGACAACCGGGCGACCAACGGAGCCTCGTCCAAGGCTGCGTCGCACAAGAACATCCCAGTCTGGGTGATCCAATCCACCATGGCAAGGGCAGGCAGAGAGGTCGACTCCGCCACCAGAGTGCATCTTGGATCATGCCGGGAGAACCTGAGAGGCCATCACCGAGGCAACACACAGGGTTTAACAGGGAAACCGCCACCATGATAAATGTTGCGGGCGAGTGCTTCCACACCCCTAACTGCCGGATCCCTGAATACTGGGGAATCCTCTACTGGCACCGAAGTGGACTTATACAGCCTAGACACAGTGTGATCCATTTCTTTGGGGGACACCGTTAAACATTTGTCCCTCGCCTCCAAAATCAGATATCGGAGTGAAAAACTGCTTAGGCACCACCAACATGTGCTTAATGCACCAGCACTGGGAATTCACACTCCCGTGAAATTCCTCAGGGCAGGGAAAAGCTTGACCTGACTTCTGGGAACTTTGTAACCCAAAAGCTTACCGCTTACTTGACGGAGATGGCTCATCGTCAAGATAGGTTTCTTTTAACGTCGCTAAGGGGAGTATCCATCGTAGCGCGTGTACCCGCGCTACCGAGGAGGAAGCCTCCTCCTCCTCAGAAGCGGAGGACGGGGACCCCTCAGGGTAACCATTGTCTGTGGCAACCAATTCGGGCTCAGAGTCAGAGGACTGGGAGGGCACAGGCGGTTTTTTGGAGAAGTGTTCCAACTAGAGCAGATCCACCTGGGACGCCAAAGTCGCAAGAGCAGCAGATATGGAGGTCATGGCAGAGGTTTCAGGGTGGACCCGAAACCCCCACCAGGCCTGCAGTGGATTGGTTGTCCTGGGAGTCCATTTTTGCCATAAAAAATTAAAGGGACGCTGGCCCTTTAAATCGGCGGTTCCTGCGCCCCCCCGCAATCTGCACTTACTGAAAGTGCCCCCCCAGAAAACACGCCAGCCACAATTAAAAGTAGTTTTGGTGGAAAAATAGCAGAATGATTTTCAAAACTCCTCAGTACATTTTAACACAGGAGATGTGTGAAGGAGGAAATGACCTCACGCCGCTAGAGGCCCAGCCCTCGAGCCCAGACAAAAAGGTGCCTACGCAAACTATGTAAAAAGGCACAGGGAAAAATGGCCGCTTGCCCTTAATAGGCATGTGCCCACATCCAAGATGGCGCCTGATCGGGAGCCTTGTGTAGAATCCTAAAATGGCTGCTGCCCACAGAGTCCAGGATCTGCCCACAACAAACATGGCGGCCGCTCCTAACGGCGCCAAAAAAGTACACACACATGTTCTGGCTACCACAGGGGACCCCAGGGTGACCCTCAGAGCTATGGAGCACAACCCCCCCAAGTACCCCATACAGCGCCCTCAGCTGGAACAGGGAGGGAGGGAGAAAACCCAAAGCCGGCCAGAAGGGGGATCCCACAGAGACCACCAGCCCTGCTATCCCCTAAGAGTGGGCCCACAACCCCCCAAGTCCCAAGGAATAAGGGGGTATCAGTAATCACCAGTCCAGGAAGCGGGCACCGCTCTGATACCGGAGACCTCCCACCCTATGTGGGGGTGCCGTCAGCCAAGGAGGGCTGGCAACACGTGGGCGATCCGGGTTTAGACATCCTCAGTGAAGACGCAGCTCCGCTGGCTTATACCCATTCGGAGGGGCACAGTCGTTGCGAGGCCTGGGCGTACCAGTAACCTGCAATGCTCGTTAGCAGGCTGGGACTCCATAAGGATCAATATTACCCAGTCAGAGGCCCAGCTCTGCAGTCACTTGTAGTCCTCCAGGAAAGGAATCCCTGACTAAACTAGTGATAGTGAGAGAAATAAAAATCTTTTGTGCAAAGAAAAAACACATGATTTCAGAAAAAAAAAAAAAAAAAACCGAGACACAAGGTCCCGGCCAGAAAGACCTAACCAGCTCCTAAGCTAGGCAGCATAAAACAGAGGTTATCAGATTGGTTTCAGGATAATGGCTGAGGGATGGCCCCCTAGTGGCGTGCCGAGGTATAAATGGATTTTTGTAAGATCTTACCGTAAAATCCTTTTCTCTTAAGCTCATTGACAGACGTAGTCCTCGTTGATTCAACACACTCGGGTTATGCTGCCCTCTACAGGAGTAGGACTAGACAGGAAAGAAAACACTCTGGCCACACCTTAGGGGCAGTCCCAGAGGGTATATCCTCTCTCTCTCTCTCTGCTACAGCAAATCAGTTATGTCACAAAGCAGTGTTTAGAGAATTTAACCCTACCCAACTCAAAAACAGAGGGGCGGGTACTACGTCTGTCAATGAGCTTAAGAGAAAAGGATTTTACGGTAAGATCTTCCAAAAATCCATTTTTCTCTGTCGCTCATTGACAGACGTAGTCCTCGTTGATTCAACACACTCGGGACGTCCCAAAGCAGTACCACAAATGAGGGGTGGGAAAATGGAAATTAAATCCAATCTAGAAGGCCCAACCGGTGCCAACTAGAAGTCTTCAATGCTCATCAAAGATGAGACTCAACAGAAAATTCCAACAGAAAAAAACCCTCGAGGTAGACCACCGGTCTCCTCAAATTGCGGCCTGCAAAACCTTGCGTCCAAATGAGGCATCCACCGATGCCATCACATCAATCTTATAAAATTTTGTAAAGGTATGTACCGATGACCAGGTTGCCGCCTTACATACCTGGACCACTGACGCCTGATGGCGGAAGGCCCAGGAAGTACTGAGCGCTCGAGTGGAGTGCGCCCTAACAGGGAACGGAGGACTCCGACCCTTAATAGAATAAGCCTGTACCACCGTCTGTCTAATCCATTTGGAGATAGTCGCGGCAGATGCAGGCAACCCCTTTCTGGGGCCAATCCGTGATCACAAAAAGTGAATCCGTCTTACGGAACGATTCCGTAGCTTTCAGGTATACCCTGATTGCCCGAACCACATCAAAGGAATGCAACGCATGTTCCCGATGATGATGATTGGGCTGAGGACACAAAGAAGATAGTACAATATCTTCATTCAGATGAAAGTCTGAAACCACCTTTGGAAGAAAGGATGGCTTAGGATGAAGAACTACCTTATCCCTATGAATCACTAAGTATGGGGACTGGCATGACAATGCAGCCAGTTCTGACATCCTGCATGCAGAAGTGATAGCCACTAAGAAGGCTACCTTTTGGGATAAAGTCAGCAAGGGAATCTCCCTGATGTTTTCAAAGGGAGGTTTCTGCAGAACCGATAAAACCAAATTAAGATCCCAAGGCGGAAAGGGCGCGCGGACTGGTGGAGCCAGGTGCCGCACCCCCTGGATGAAATTCCGCACCAAGGATTTTGTAGCCAAAGGCTTCTGAAAGAGGATTGCTAATGCTGAAACCTGACCCTTGATGGTGCTCAAGGCTAGTTTCTGCTCAACCCCCTTTTGCAGAAAGGCCAATATTGGTCTGTCTGTTCAACCGGATCCGATTCTTGTGGGGAACTGAGGCTAATCTTTGGAAAAGGTAAAGAAAAGGATCTGTTCAGGGAACGGTAACTACCGCTCCCTGTAGTACTTAAATGTTGGAAGGGAAGAATCGCACCGGTAGCAGTGGTCGATGCTCGATCTAATGCTCTGAATACCGGTGAAGACGTCTCCCCACCCTCAAGCCGGGTGGGGGCGCACCTTCAGGCTGTGTAATCCTTTGCTTCAGGTTTGGCTGAGTCGGTCTTTTGTCTGTCCGACCAGCCCTTCTTGAACCCTCCTGGAGGAGTCTTGCCCTTCCCGCTTGCTCCAGCTGAGTGAACGAACCCTTTGTGGGCGGTAAAGAAAGGTCCCCGCTTGTTACGAGGTCCTTTAGCTTTAGCAGCCTGTGGCAAAAAAGTGCTTTTGCCCCCAGTGGCATCCTTAATGATCTCATCTAGGGTGGCCCCAAATAGGCGATTCCCCTGAAAGGGGAGATTCGTCAAGGTCTTCTTGGAACCTAGGTCTGCTGACCAGCATTTTAACCACAGCACACGTCTGAGGATTACCGCTAACATAGATGCATGCCCTAATAGTGGGGTAGCATCCCAGGCTGCGTCACAGATAAACTGTAGTCCTTGTATAATCTGTTCCATCAAATCAGATGTTGCCTGGGGGATATCTTTCCCCTTCAGGTCCTGGCGCACCAATCTCGCCCATTCCGTTAATGTCTGAGACACTAAACCAATGACAATTACTGGTCTAAAGGCTGACCCCATCAGGGAAAAGATAGTGCGGGACTCCGCTTCTACTTTCCGATCCACCGGATCCTTAAAGGAAGAAGCGTCCTCCACCGGAATAACCGTGGCTTTATTCAGTCTGGAAATAGGTGGATCCACCACTGGTGGTACCGTCCATTTCTTAATGAGGGATTCCTCAAACGGATAGCGTCTAGCAATGCGCTTGGAAATGGTAAAGGTACGCTTAGAATGCTCCCATTCTTCTTTAATTTTATTACCAAAACACTTGGGTACAGGAAAAACCTTCAGCGTTTTGGGTGGGTTTGTTAGTACCAAAGGGAATCTCTATTTCAGTTGCCTCTGCCGGTAAAACCTCAAGTCTTAAGGTTTCCCGAACCGCCACAACTAGTGCGTCCACCAATGCTTCTTCCTGAATTATGGCGGAAGCATGAACGTTCTCCTCACTGTCTGAGGGAACTTTACCTGAGACAACAGCCCCTGCAGAGGGACCTGCAGCTGCAATGACCATCTCAGAATCTGAATCTGAAGTATCAGATGATATAGGGGTAGGCGGGCGTCGCTTTCTTGACCCCCGTTCCTGACAGGCCGTCTCCACCCGAGCCACCAAAACTGCTGTAAATGCATCCATACTCTGTGCACCGGCGGGTCCCGTGGCCCCCTCGAGGGAAACAGGTGGGGGTACTTGTGTGGCAGGGTCCATGATAATTCCAGATGCTACCCGTAAAAAATCAATTTGCCAAAAAAAAAAATAAAACTGCTTTTTTTTTTTTTTTTTCTCAGACTCCCAGCGCCACAAAGCCCCTCAGTGTACCTGCTTAGGGACCCCTATAGAGCGAGAGAGAGAGAGAGAGAGAGAGAGAGAGAGAGAGAGAGAGAGAGAGAGAGAGACCCCAGGGCTCACCACTTGATGCTCAGAGTTTCAACTGCAACTTGTCTCAGCACTGTCTAGAGCAGACAGGAAGTCTCTTGGCTGGCTTCCCGGGAAGAAAGGAGGCGGCTCCGCCCCTCTGCACGCCTTCCGGCGCCTCCCCTAGCTCCACGAGGTGTTTGAGTCACCTCAAACATGGCCGCCCCCATGCTGGAGACACGAGGCTACGCCAAAATGGCGGCCTCGTGCGATCTACCAGACAATAAAGGTGTAGCGCTAATCAAATATATGGGTAACAGATGTAAAAGTCCATATGATAGGGAAAATCCACAATAAATAAGTGTCCACTCCAAACAAGGTGTAAAGAACCGCAAGCCTGAAGAACCGCCACCAAGCCCAGAAATCACACTGCCTCTTACCAGATGGTCGGGACCCTCATAACAAAGGTCATAAACAGAAATCAGACCAGTAGTAATAAACTCCTCCAATCTTATAAGATGGCAGATATATTCCTCTCCATCTTTCTGGTGGGGAAACTTACGGATGCGGACCATAGGCGGAGGAACCACTCAATGCTGACCTGACTCCAAGATAATGTAAGCCTTATGACTTTGTGTGCAATAAAACCGTTGAAACCTATTACACTATGAGGAGTTCCTTGTTTTTTTTATCTCTATCTGAGCCATCCACTTCTGGAGAGGAATATATCTGCCATTTTATAAGATTGGAGGAGTTTATTACTACCGGTCTGATTGCATGATCACAGACCATTACAGAAAATCTTCAATTTCAAAGGAAAGTCTGTTACCACCCTTATCAGGCCTGCATACCAAGACCAGCGAGGCCAGTCTGGCGCCACCAGCATGACTGGAATTCCTTCCACCTCAATTCTGCGTAGCAGTCTCGACAAAAGTTGTATTGGGGAAAAGGGTAAATCTGACGATAAAGAACCAGGGGGCCAACAGGGTGGCTGCGGTGTCAGCCAGAGGAGCCGATGAACTTAACACGAACCTCTGCATCTTCCTGTTGAGACGGGAGCCCAACAGGTCCACATCGGGAGTCCCCCACCGGAGACACAGTTGATGAAAAACCTCCGGCTGGAGAGACCATTCTCACTGATCCAACGTCTGCCGACTGAGATAGTCCGCTTGTCAATTCTCTACCCTCGGAAAGTGTACAGCAGAGAGGGCCGAAACACATGGTTCTGCCCACCTTAGGATGCCAGCTACTCCCCCCCCCCCCCAGCCACCGGGGGAACTTCTGGTGCCACCCTGATTGACATATGCCACAGCCGTAGCATTGTCTGATTGTATCCTCATAGGGCATCCCTGCAGACAATCCGTCCACTGGGACAGACAAAGCCTGATCGCCCGAATCTCCAGGATGTTGATCGGCAGACTGGCATTGGTGGAATTCACTGTCCAATACAGGGGAAGAAAGTACTTCCCCAAAGTACCGGAGAGCGGAGCAACCATATAAGAGACCCTTTCGCATTACGGCTCAACAGGATCAGATTGTCTAGAGCCTGCGGATCCTTGTTCCGTTTGCCAAAAATCTCTCTTTGCAGAGGTCAGGAATGGAACTGAGCAAACAAACGCCTCGAAGGTGGAGACCATCAGACCCAGCACTTGCATGCAAGTCCTGAGCTACGACTGAGGGTTCGACAACAGGAGTCGAATTGCATCCTGCAACTTCAGTGGTTTCGCCTGTGGAAGAAACACCAGGGCCGAGGCTGAGTCCAACGTCAGAACCAAGTAGTCCAGTTTGGTGGATGGAGTCAGAGGCGATTTGTGAAAATTCAGTGTCCATCCAAACTCTTGTAGAGTTTGCACATTAATGTTCAAATCGACTTCTAGAGACTCTGCACGCAGAAGCAGATCGTCTAGGTGGACTAGTACCGCGATCCCCTTCTGCCAGAGCAAGGCCAACACCGGGGCCAACACCAGGGCTGTGTCGAGTCGAGGAGTCGGAGGAAATTTTGGGTACCTGGAGTCGGAGTCTGAGTCGGCCAACAATGCACCGACTCCTAAATTTAGATTGGAATTTATAAAATAAATTGGATTTTTGTAAGAACTTACCGTAAAATCCTTTTCTCTTAAGCTCATTGACAGACGCAGTCCTCTTGATTAATATCAATTGGGTTATACTGCCCTCTACAGGAGTAGGACACTAGGCAGAAAAAAACGTTCTGGCCACACCCTGGGGGCGGTCCCAGGGGGTACATACTCTCTCTCACTGCTACAGGATGTTAGTTATGTCACAAAGCAGTGTCAGAATTTAACCCAACTCAAAATAGAGGGGCGGGTACTACGTCTGTCACTGAGCTTAAGAGAAAAGGATTTTACGGTAAGTTCTTACAAAAATCCAATTTTCTCTGTCGCTCATTGACAGACGCAGTCCTCTTGATTAATATCAATTGGGACGTCCCAAAGCAGTGCTACAAATGAGGGGTGGAATAACGGAAATCAAAATCCAATCTAGAAGGCCCAACCGGTGCCAACCAGAAGTTTTAAAGGCTCATCAGACAAAAGCATGAGACTCAACTGAAAACCCAACAGAAAAAAACCCTCGAGGTAGACCACCGGTCTTTCTCAAACAGCGGCCTGCAGAACCTTGCGGCCAAAAGAGGCATCCGCCGATGCCATCACATCAACTTTATAGAATTTTGCAAAGGTATGTACCAACGACAATGTAGCCGCCTTGCAAACCTGAAGCACTGACGCCTGATGGCGAAAGGCCCAGGAAGCACTAAGCGCCCGAGTGGAGTGCGCCTTAACAGGGAACGGAGGCTCCCGACCCTTAATAGAATAAGCCTGTACCACCGTCTGTCTGATCCATCTGGAGATGGTCGCGGCAGATGCAGGCAACCCCTTTTTAGGGCCATCCGTGATCACAAAAAGTGAATCCGTCTCACGAAACAAGTCCGTAGTATTCAAGTATACCCTGATCGCCCGAACCACATCCAAGGAATGCAACGCGAATTCCCGAGAAAGAGTGGGCTTAGGACACAGGGAAGGCAATACAATGTCCTCATTCAAATGAAACTCTGAAACCACCTTAGGAAGGATGGATTCGGACGAAGAACCACCTTATCCCTATGAACCACCAGATATGGGGAACGACAGGATAATGCGGCCAGTTCTGACACCCTGCGTGCAGAAGTGATAGCCACCAAGAAGGCCACCTTCTGGGATAAAGTAAGCAAGGGAATCTCCCTGATATTTTCAAAGGGAGGTTTCTGAAGAACCGACAGCACCAAATTAAGATCCCAGGGCGGCAAGGGTTCGCGCACCGGCGGAGCCAGGTTCCGCACCCCCGCCGCACCAAGGAATGAGTAGCCAGAGGCCTCTGAAAGAGGATTGCTAACGCTGAAACCTGACCCTTGATGGTGCTCAAGGACAGTTTCTGCTCAACCCCCTTTTGCAGAAAAGCCAATATTCGGGCCACCGAGTAAGAACGTATAGGGAACCCAAGGGATTCACACCACGTGATATAAGACTTCCATGTGCGATTATAGACTTTTCTGGAAGTCGTTTTCCTTGCTTTAATTAGAGTAGGAATAACAGAAGCTGACAACCCTTTGTCCTTCAGCACCGAGGTCTCAATAGCCAGGCCGTTAAAGCCAGCGATCGTAAAGCAGGATGGAAGATCGGTCCCTGAGACAGCAGATCCTCCCTGAGAGGAAGTCGCCAAGGAACGTCTGCGACCAGCCTGACCAGGTCGGCGTAACAGGCCCGACGAGGCCAGTCCGGAGCTACCAGGATAACTGGAATTCCCTCCACCTTTATCCTGCGAAGAAGTTTCAACAGCGACTTGAGAGGAGGGAAGGCATACAGTAGCTAATACTGCCCACACGGGGCGACCAGCGCGTCTGCGGCGTCTGCTAGAGGATCGCGGGAGCGAGCTACAAACTTCCGCACCTTCCTGTTGAGCCGAGATGCCAACAGATCAACATCCGGGGTGCCCCAATGAAGGCACAGTTGGTGGAATACCTCTGGATGAAGAGACCATTCCCCTTGATCCAGAATCTGACGGCTGAGATAATCTGCCTGCCAATTCTCGACCCCCCAGAATTTATACCGCGGAGAGAGCTGGAACAAATCGTTCCGCCCAACGAAGAATGCTGGCCACTTCTATGGCCGCCAGAACACTCTTGGTGCCCCCTTGGTGGTTGACGTAAGCCACGGCCGTGGCATTGTCTGACTGGATGTGAACCAGGCTGCCCTGGAGCTGCTCGGTCCAATGAATCAGACAAAGTCTGATCGCTCTCAGTTCCAATACATTTATCGGTAACCTGGATTCTTCCAGGGACCAAAGCCCCTGAGCAGATAATCTGCCGAGAATTCCTCCCCATCCGGATAGACTGGCATCGGTGGTGACAATCGTCCAGTATATCGGAAGAAATGACTTCCCCCTGGCTGAGCATCGGAGACAGAAGCCACCAGACCAGAGACTCCCTGGTCCGCTAGCTCAGTCGGATCCGATTGTCCAGGGAATCGGGATTCCGGTTCCATTTGAGAAGAATCTCCTTTTGAAGGATTCGGGTATGGGACTGGGAAATGGTACTGCCTGGAATGAAGCCACCATCAGACCCAGGACCCTCATGCAAGTACCACCTGATGCACAGAAGTTCCTACCGGACTACTCTCAGCGCTGTCTTTACAGGACAGGAAGTCTTGTGGATTGATCTACCCAGGTAAAGGAAGCGGCCCCGCCCCTTCCGGCACTCCCACCGCTGCTCCACGAGGCTGGGTGTATCCAAGATGGCCACCGCCATAGAGGGGACATCTAGGCTACGCCAAAATGGCGGCCCTGCGTGGCCCACAAAAAAAAGGGGGGTTCCGCGTGTTTGCAGCCTCTGCCGGTGTCAGTGCGATGCCGCGGCCCCATACCTGACCGCTTCCATGCTACAGCTGACCGATCGACTCAAAAGGATGGTGTTCCGGGCTGCAACCGACCGATCAACGGTAGGTGTCTGACAATGTTCTTAGTGGGAATGCCTGCGCCGCCATCTCCATCCCTGACAACCCTAGTTTATGGCTTTGAAAGGATGGTGTTCCGTGCGCTGCAACCGACCGATCACACGGTAGGTGTCCGACAATCTGCCTGATTGTTTTACTGGCCATCCTCCATCCCTGACCAACCTTAACTTTAAGCGGTAAGTGTTTGACAATCTGAATGACCGTTCACTAGTAATGCCCGCGGCATCATACTCCATCCTTTACCCCTTAGTCATGGATTGGGATAGTAAGTCTCTAACCAAGCCTGGAGCTCAGTGACCAATTGTATATCTTTACAGGACAAGCCTTACTTGCCAACCCCTAATAGGTGGGGAAGATAGGAGGAGTATGTTACAGGATAGAGGGGAACCCGGGATTATGAGGGTCCGATTATCCCACGGAGGGGGCCCGCGTCAAAGAGGGGGGGGGGCCTTCTACTCACCATACCGGAACAGGCGGGCACCAACTCCTGACAGAACCCCTCTCCCCCGCAGTGGGGGGCTGTCGGCCAACCCGGACGCCACTACTCCAATTTTCAGATTGGTCGTAGGCGACCTGACGAGACGTTTAACTCGCTGGGCCAGTCCCTGTCCAGTGGGACTATGTCGCGGCCGACCCAGCGCGGAGCTAGGGTCTGCACGCGTTCGCAAGCCGGCTGGGGTGATCACTGGATCTCAGCATCCCGCTCGCCCAGCTCCAGCATAATTGCTTGAATGTGTCGCGGCCGACCCAGCGCGGAGCTGGAGCCTGCACGCGCTTGTAGGCGGGCTGGGGTGATCACTGGACCTCACATCCAGCCCATCGCCCAGCTCCAGCATAATTGCTTGAATGTCGCGGCTGACCCAGCGCGGAGCTAGAGCCTGCACGCGCTTGTAGGCCGGCTGGGGTGACCACTAGACCTCAACATCCAGCCAGTCGCCCAGATCCGGCATAATTGCTTGAAGATCTCACAGGAACAACTGGAAAAAAAGCTAACTAAAAAAAGATTTATCTAAAAAAAATCTTGCCAGGACCAAAGATCCCAGCAAGGAACTTGGGTCCTTACTCCTGACTAGACAGAAAAAAACTAACATCCTATAGCAGGGAGAGAGAGGATGTACCCCCTGGGACTGCCCCCAGGGTGTGGCCAGAACGTTTTTTTCTGCCTAGTGTCCTACTTCTGTAGAGGGCAGTATAACCCAATTGATATTAATCAAGAGGACTGCGTCTGTCAATGAGCAACAGAGAAAGCAAGTTTTAATGTCCCAATTCACAAAAAGTTATAATTAATGACGTAGAAGGAAACTTATAATTGAGAAGGACAAATGTAAAAAGGAAGAACTACAGAAAGTTCTGAAAGGACATTCTGTCTTCCTTAAAAATGGATGCATGCACACGTCACAGAGTCAATTATTTTGCTATTAATGTTAGATTTGTGGATGAAAATAACAAAACAATAACACGGACCCACGGATTAAAGGACACTCGGGCACATCACACCAGTTGATTATCTTCAGAAGTTAGTGGAGGGTGTTATAGAAGATTTTGAAATTACAAAAGTAACAGATTTTATGTGTTGTGACTGATAACGCTTCTAACATGTTGAGCACAATTGAGAAGATGAACGCAGATGAAGAAGGTAAACAGATAGAGTTAAGCCCCGTGTGTCGTCGGCCGAACGATCGGCCATCTTTTGTCCAGGGCTGTCATGTCTGTTGAAAACTGCAAAAGACTGCACACGAATTTTGTCGGCCAACAACAGCCGACTGCAGAAGTGATGTCATGTGATGGTTAACTTTCCTTGTCTTATCTTTTCTGAGCATGCCCAGTCTTGCTAATCTGCTGTCTGTCGGCTGAAATCTGTACTGACTGGCAAACAATCGGCCGTTCTGGTGTTGGCCAACAAAAATTTTAATGCCTGCACGACAGATTCTGTTCGGCCGAAAATGCGCTGTTGGCATCATACTAACAAACCTACAATCGGCCGATCGGTCGGCGGCAGACAATCGGTACGTGTGTACAGGGCTTTAGAGGAAGTTTTTAACAACCCCCTATTTCCCCCTGGACTAAATATCAAAGCCTTCCATTGGTGGCTTAACAAGGGCCTATTTCGCATTGGACACTTCTTTAACTCCATGAGGCCCTTTTCTTTCCCATACTGTGTCAATTTCCTCAAAATGCCCCTCACAGAGATATCGCCACTCCCAGATATCACATTTCCTCCACTCAATATGGGACGATAAACCTGACCCTCCACAAAACACTCTTTATGAACGCTGGTGCTCAGTAGCCAGGGACCCAAGGGGAGGGATTTCCCTCATCTATTCAATACTATCCAACAGCGATGTCAAACCTGTATATGCACTAGCCTGGGAGAGGGACCTGGAAATGGAGTAGGACCTGGACGACTGGGGTTTTCGCCGTCAACGCTCCTTTACAGGTATACTGAATGTTTCTTTCATCGAAGCTAATGTTAAATTGCTCACCAGATGGTACCTGGTCCCTACCCGCATTGCGGCCATGTTTCCAAACGCCTCTCCACAGTGCTTTAGGGGCTGCAGTTCATCTGCTGACCACTTGCACACTTGGTGGGCCTGCCCCAAGATTAGGCTATTCTGGAATAAATTATTCCAGATCATTCGTAAAGTACTTGATCACCTCATCACTCAGTCCCCACAAATTGCACTTCTCAAGGTCAAGGTCCCTAAACTCTCTAAACCTGCTCAGAAACTCCTCCATTTTATGCTCCTGGGAGCCAAACTCACCATAGCCAGAGTATGGAAAACACCCAGGGTGTCCATCAGGGAAACCCAACTTAAGATCTCCTGAATCATGTCAAAGGAAAAAATCTCTGGTATTATCAATAATAATGTGGTTAAATTTGAGACCATCTGGAAACCCTGGGCTAAATATGTACAGGATTCCATTTGATCTGGCCGCCAGACCCTCTTTGTTTTTCCTCTTTTCTCTCCTTATTTCAGCTAACCTCTTGAGCCTCCTATGCTCTTATTCCCTTCTACCCCCTTGCAGTCTATCCTACCTTACTCCCCCCCCCCCCCCACCCTTCTTTGCCGCCCTACCACTCTTGGGGGCTTTCTTTGGAAAGGGAATGTGCTGGACCCATATGTCTCGCCACCCATTGGGGGCATAGTGTCCCCTCATACTTCCCCTCCTGGAGATACCCTCCGCCTTACCTCGTTGTATATTGCCTGTGGTTTATTCTTGGGCTTTGCATCCCTCTATATGGGGACTCGACCCTCTGCATCCTGTTTCAGCTCCCATAGCATGTTGGGGGTGGATCTTTGGACTACCCTCTTTGACCTCGGTTAATGGATATGCCCCCCCTCGAATGTTAGTACTCCTCAATTTTATAGGTATGGTATTCAGGACCATGTCTAGCCTGTTCGTTTTACCATGTTTGTTGTATTTTGTACTGGACTTTTTCTCAATAAAAATCAATTAAAGAAAAGAGTTAGAGGAAGACAGCTCTGCAAGTATTGGAGAACGTTTAGAAACTGAAGAAAATGCTGACTTTTTTTAGACCACTTTTTTGAAGCATTGAAGCTTGCTACTATTCATCATATGTGATGGGCTGTTCATACACTGCAACTTGCCATAAGAGATGGATTAAAAGATCGCCATGCAGCTACACTAATTGGCAAATTACGGCAAGTAACTGTTGCAGCCAGGGCCCCGAAAACAGATGCAATTTTGAAAAGATGTGCAGGAAAAGGAGTAATTTTGGATCAAACAACTCGCTGGGGAAGCACTTATTTAATGGTGAAGCGTTTGCTTGAACTTATACTTCATAGAAGAAATGGACAATGAAAATCTTGCATTAACTGAAAGCCAGTGGACACAAACAAAAACTGGAGAACCTTCTTTCTCACCCCTTCACTGTCACCAAGAGGTTGCAATGTGATTATCTAACCCTGGGTAAATTACTCTTGGAATGGAAGAGCCTGTTCTATCGCCTGAACAAAAATGGAGGGTTAATAGCTGAGGGCATTGCATCTTCAATGATGAAAAGAGAGAGTCTTTTGCTGGAAAATTAAATCTTGTTAGTTGAAGAAGCCATCCTTGTTTATCCAGAGATCGTTCGTGATGTGGCCAGAATAGTTACTGCAATGCCCCCCACCCAAGTCAGTGTCGAAAGATTAATACAAATTAATACAGAGGAGTCTGAGTCGGGAGTACAAAAAACTGAGGAGTCGGAAAAATGTATCTACCGACTCCACAGCCCTGGCCAACACTTTTGTGAACACCCGAGGAGCTGAAGCGAGGTCAAAGGGTAATGCCACAAATAGATAGTGCTCCTCAACCACGGTAAAGTTAAGAAAAGGATGGTGCCCAACATATTGGAATATGAAGGAAAGCGTCCTTGATTTCGATATAGGCCAAAATATCCCCATGATGAAGGAATGCCGCTATCATGCAAATAGACTCCATCTGAAATTTCGGAACCCGCACGAAGTGGTTCACAGAGCCTTGAGGTCCAAGATCAGGCAGGCCTTGCCTTCCTTCCTGGGAACGGTAAACCGATTTGAATAAAAAACGTTGAAAATGTTCCGTCTATGGAACCGGCACAATTAATCTTTGTGCAAACACGTCCTGCACTATCCCGTAGAGACCCTGCAGCCAATCATGAGAAAGGCGTAAGTTGGAAGGAAAGAACTTGCTTGAGGCAAGGACCGAAACTCGATCTTGTAACCAAAGCAAATCAACTTGTGGACTCATTCGTCCTCAATGAGTAGGGTCCATGGGGGTCCGGAAAAAAGCAAAGACGTTCCCCCACCCAGATACGGATGAGGGCGCCCCTTCAGACTGAGGAAGGCTTGTCTGCGAAACCAACAGAGCACACTTTTGACTTTACCAGTCCAGGGTCTCTTGAAGCCGCCCACAAAGGTAAGGGTGAATCTTGAACCTGTCAGGACTATTGGGGGCTAAAAAGGAGTCATATAAAGCCCATACATATTATACTGGGCAGCCCAGCAGCCATTTTTTTCGTCATGAGGTGAATGAAAGTTCATTTTTCTTTAAGTAAGATTTCTTTACAGACAAGTTTAAAGTCCAGCAAAGACTTTTCTTTTTTTCTTTAAGCCATAAAAAAAGGCCCTTTTGACATCTCACCAAGAAAAGAGTCCAGCCATGCTGGCACCAGATGCTAATGAGGGTGATGTGATGTCAATCTTGTCTGAGTTTCACAATGAACAATACATCAGTATATTTTTTTTTAGGGCTCATTTAAAATATGCTTGAGGAAACATTATTATTATGTGTAAAAAATATATTAGCAACAATTTCTTTATATCATTGATATAGTAGGTGTGAACTTTAAATGTATGAATATATATACATTATATATAGTTGGGTAGATATGTATACCATTTTTTTCTTATGTGTAAAGAACTAAATTGTATCTTGAACCAAATTACTAACTTTTAAGGTATTTGAAGTAGGGTACTAAGACGCTATATAGTCGTAAACTTTATCCAAGCAAACATATCTTTAAGCGTGACACTTTTCTTGACAGAATGGTGGCATGAAGATATCCCACATAAGATTTAAGTTTCTTTTCTAGACTTCGGTCAAAAGGTTATCTTTGAGAAAATAATGAAATTAAATTCAATATCCCACATTTGTATGTAATCCAACAGTGCTCCCTGGTGATCTTCCAAGTTATATAAGAGTTATAGAAATGTAGCTAATAGGCCCTTTTTGAGGTATTTTTTTTCATATGGAAAACCAGTTCCCCGTCTACTTATCCATGGGATAAAAGATTCATGTCCGTTAGAGACGAGGAGAGAGAAGGAGAATTGAACAGACCAAGAAGGGATTAAGATGCCTTGAAGGAGATTCTGGGACACTGATTGGCGATATTTGAAGCGGAGGCTACACAGCGTGACATCCCAGGCAACAGAAATAGAAGTTTCTTTGCTAAAGTATATATTTATTTTCCTACAGGTAATGAATTTGCCTTATACACCTGACTAAACCATTCTTAAACTTGTAGCATCAAGATTTGAATATAGACCATTCTAACTCAAGTATGATTGGTTTAATATTTCTTATCTTGTCATTTTAGGCTAATTTTGGCCATAGTAAATGGGTCAGTTATGATGTATTCTTAATAATAGATTAACTTAATAGAAGTTTATTTTACCAAAAACTATCTGGACTTTTAACAAGTCCGTGCATGATGTAACACGTTTTGTCCATGCATTTCTTTTAAACATTGTGTTGTGAACATCTGTTGGCTGAGAGAAGTCATGTGTCAAGTCTGTTAGATGTTTTGCCATCTTTTGCATACTTTTGGTAGGCTATTAATCATATTCTAGAAGTCATTGGTTTTGGTTACCTTGATATTCTGTAATAATATTCTTTGATTACATTTCTCACATTACCTGTGTGATACATTTTATTGAATTTTGTTCCTGATTTTGTGTGGATACCAATTATATTTTTGACATTTATTCTGCAATGAAGTATTTAATAAATATATATATATATATATATATTTTTGCACAAAATTGTATTCTTATCTTCAGGTTAGCGCCACTTAAAACAATCTCATATTTTAGTTGATTTATAGAAATACAGTGCATTGCGAAAGTATTTGGCCCCCTTGAACTTTTCGACCTTTTGCCACATTTCAGACTTCAAAGATATAAAACTATTTTTTTTTGGAAGAATCAACAAGTGGGACACAATCATGAAGTGGAACGAAATTTATTGGATATTTCAAACTAACAAATAAAAAACTGAAAAAATGGGCGTGCAAAATTATTCAGCACCCTTAAATTAATACTTTGTAGCACCACCTTTTGCTGCGATTACAGCTGCAAGTCGCTTGGGGTATGTCTCTATCAGTTTTGCACATCGAGAGACTGAAATTTTTGCCCATTCCTCCTTGCAAAACAGCTCGAGCTCAGTGAGGTTGGATGGAGAGCGTTTGTGAACAGCAGTTTTCAGTTCTTTCCACAGATTCTCGATTGGATTCAGGTCTGGACTTTGACTTGGCCATTCTAAAACCTGGATATGTTTCTTTGTGAACCATTCCATTGTAGATTTTGCTTTATGTTTAGGATCATTGTCTTGTTGGAAAACAAATCTCCGTCCCAGTCTCAGGTCTTTTGCAGACTCCATCAGGTTTTCTTCCAGAATGGTCCTGTATTTGGCTCCATCCATCTTCCCATCAATTTTAACCATCTTCCCTGTCCCTGCTGAAGAAAAGCAGGCCCAATCCATAATGCTGCCACCACCATGTTTGACAGTGGGGATGGTGTGTTCAGGGTGATGAGCTGTGTTGCTTTTACGCCAAACATAACGTTTTGCATTGTTGCCAAACAGTTCGATTTTGGTTTCATCTGACCAGAGCACCTACTTCCACATGTTTGGTGTGTCTCCCAGGTGGCCTGTGGCAAACTTTAACGACACTTTTTATGGATATCTTTAAGAAATGGCTTTCTTCTTGCCACTCTTCCATAAAGGCCAGATTTGTGCAGTATACAACTGATTGTTGTCCAATCGTGAGTCTCCCACCTCAGCTGTAGATCTCTGCAGTTCATCCAGAGTGATCATGGGCCTCTTGGCTGCATCTCTGATCAGTCTTCTCCTTGTATGAGCTTAAAGTTTAGAGGGACGGCCAGGTCTTCGTAGATTTGCAGTGGTCTGATACTCCTTCCATTTCAATAGTATCGCTTGCACAGTGCTCCTTGGGATGTTTAAAGCTTGGGAAATCCTTTTGTATCCAAATACGGCTTTAAACTTCTCCACAACAGTATCTCGGACCTGCCTGGTATGTTCCTTGTTCTTCATGATGCTCTCTGCGCTTTAAACAGACCTCTGAGACAATCACAGTGCAGGTGCATTTATATGGAGACTTGATTACACACAGGTGGATTCTATTTATCATCATTAGTCATTTAGGACAACATTGGATCATTCAGAGATCCTCACTGAACTTCTGGAGAGAGTTTGCTGCACTGAAAGTAAAGGGGCTGAATAATTTTGCACGCACAATTTTTCAGTTTTTTTATTTGTTAACAAAGTTTGAAATATCCAATAAATGTTGTTCCACTTCATAATTGTGTCCCACTAGTTGATTCTTCAAAAAAAATTACAGTTTTATAGCTTTATGTTTTTAGCCTGAAATGTGGCAAAAGGTTGAAAAGTTCAAGGGGGCCGAATACTTTCGCAATGCACTGTAAGTTAAGAATCTCCTTCATTAAAGATTTTTTGCATAAATAGACACTGTTTATCAGAGTAGTATAAACATTCTGACAAACCCTTGTCTTGTGATCCAGTTGGACGAAAGGGCCGTTTGTGAGCCGAGAGAAAAGGACCACATTTACAACTTTCCTTGCCCTTATTAACCTGCGGAAGCAAAGTGCTCTTACCTCTTGTAAGACCTTTAATGATCTCCTCCACAGAGGCACCAAACTCTCCTACAAAAGGGAGATCAGTCAATACCTTTTTAGAAATCTGGTCGGCTGACCAGCACTTCAACCATATCATGCGGAGAAGGATCACCACCGTCACAGATGCTCTGCCAGCCAAAGGATACAAGGATGCGTCACAGATGTACTGTAGCTCCTGAATCAACTGATCTGCCAGCTCAGGAGGATGCTTATCCCCTTCTAGATCCTAGCGTAAAATTTTTGCACATTCCGTTAAGGTCTGGGATACCAAGGTGATAGTAAACACTGGCCTCAAAATTCAACCCATCACTGTGAAAAGGTATCGGACCAGAGCCTAAGCTCTCTTGTCCACAGGGCCAGACCGGGAAGACAGTAAGGATCTAGGATATCCAGTGCATTGCAAAGTCCGGCTGTTTGTAGTTCACACAGGAACAGAAAATAACAAAAAGAAGAAAATTCCATATAAAAAAGGAAAAAATGCTAGGAATGCAGATCCCAGCAGGGATCCAGGTCCTTACTCCTGACTAGGAAGAAAAACTGAAGTTCTATAGTAGGAAAAGAAGGTATACCCCCTGAGACTGCCTCAGGGGGTAGCCAATTTGTTTCCGCCTAGTCCTACTCCTGAGGAGAGAGCAGTATAAGAAGATATGGAGCGGTGTCCGTCAGTGAACAAAAAAGAAAAATCCCCCCCTTTCTAAATTTTCGGTTTTTCTTAGTTTATATGTAAAAAAATAAATAAATAAAAGGTCGTGATCAAAAAGCAAAGAAAGCTCCATTTGTGTGGAAAAAATTTCTTGTACTTCTTTTGGGCGACAGGTGTCCTACGATTCAGTTTCACGATTTTACCATTATTTGCCGGGCGACAATTGCAATTCGAACTGCGAGCAGAATGGCGGCAATTCTACCCCCGAACCGGGGGGGCCTAGATGTGAATGGAGCCTGAGGGAAATCAAAAACTGGATTTTTGACTTACCGTAAAATCCTTTTCTCTTAAGCTCATTGACAGACGCAGAATCCATATCTTGATATCCATAGGGTTATACTGCCCCCTACAGGAGTAGGACCCTAGGCAGGAAAAAAGTTCTGGCCACACCTATGGGCAGTCCCAGGGGGTATATTCTCTCTCTCCCTGCTATAGGATGTCAGTTATGCTACATAGCAGTGTCAGAGACTCATACCAACCCAACTCAAAATAGAGGGGCGGGTACTGCATCTGTCAATGAGCTTAAGAGAAAAGGATTTTACGGTAAGTCAAAAATCCAGTTTTCTCTGTCGATCATTGACAGACGCAGAATCCATATCTTGATATCCATAGGGACATCCCAAAGCAGTGCCATAAATGAGGGGTGGGATAACAGAAATAAAATCCAATCCAGAAGGCCAAAACAGAGCCGACCAGAAGAACAGAGGACTCATCGAAACAAGAAGATGAGACCCACCTGAAAAAAAAACATGGATTTTTGTAAAATCTTACCGTAAAATCCTTTTCTCTTAAGCTCATTGACAGACGTAGTCCTCCTTGATTAATATCAATTCGGGTTATACTGCCCTCTACAGGAGTAGGACTAGACAGGAAAGAAAACGTTCTGGCCACACCCTAGGGGCAGTCCCAGAGGGTATATCCTCTCACTTCCTGCTACAGCAAATCAGTTATGTCACAAAGCAGTGTTTAGAGAATTTAACCCAACCCAACTCAAAAACAGAGGGGCGGGTACTACGTCTGTCAATGAGCTTAAGAGAAAAGGATTTTACGGTAAGATTTTACAAAAATCCATTTTTCTCTGTCGCTCATTGACAGACGTAGTCCTCCTTGATTAATATCAACTCGGGAAGTCCCAAAGCAGTGCCACAAATGAGGGGTGGGAAAATGGAAATCAAAATCCAATCTAGAAGGCCCAACCGGTGCCAACTAGAAGTTTAAAAGGCTCATCAATCAAAAGATGAGACTCAACAGAAATTCCAACGGAAAAAAACCCTCGAGGTAGACCACCGGTCTCCTCAAATTGCGGTCTGCAAAACCTTGCGGCCAAATGAGGCATCCGCCGATGCCATCACATCAACTTTATAAAATTTTATAAAGGTATGCACCGACTACTAGGTAGCCGCCTTGCACACCTGGACCACTGACGCCTGATGGCGGTAGGCCCAGGAAGTACTGAGCGCTCGAGTGGAGTGCGCATTAACAGGGAACGGAGGATTCCGACCCTTAATAGAATAAGCCTGTACCACCGTCTGTCTAATCCATCTGGAGATAGTCGAGGCAGATGCAGGCAACCCCTTTCTGGGGCCATCGGTGATCACAAAAAGTGAATCCGTCTTACGGAATGATTCCGTAGTCTTCAGGTATACCCTGATTGCCCGAACCACATCCAAGGAATGCAACGCACATTCCCGAGGATGACTGGGCTTAGGACACAAGGAAGGTAGCACAATATCTTCATTCAGATGAAAGTCTGAAAACCACCTTAGGAAAAAAAGATGACTTCGGATGAAGAACTACCTTATCCCTATGAATCCCCAGATATGGGGAATGACACAATAATGCAGCCAGTTCTGACACCCTGCGTGCAGAAGTGATAGCCACCAAGAAGGCCACCTTCTGGGATAATGTAAGCAAGGGAATCTCCCTGATATTTTCAAAGGGAGGTTTCTGAAGAACCGACAACACCAAATTAAGATCCCAGGGTGGTAAGGGCGCGCGCACTGGCGAAGCCAAGTGCTGCACCTCCTGGATGAAATTCCGCACCAAGGAATGAGTAGCCAGAGGCTTCTGGAAGAAGATTGCCAACGCTGAAACCTGACCCTTGATAGTGCTCAAGGATAGTTTCTGCTCAACCCCCTTTTGCAGAAAAAACCAAGATTCGGGTCACCGAATAGGTACGTGGGGGAAAACTCCTACGATTCACACCACGCAATATAAGCCTTCCATGTGCGATAATAGACTTTGCTGGAAGTCGCTTTTCTTGCTTTAATTCGAGTAGGAATAACTGAAGCTAACAATTCCTTGTCCTTCAGTACCTGGGTCTCAATGGCCAGGCCGTTAAAGCCAGCGACTGTAAAGCACGATGGAAGATCGGTCCTTGAGACCGCAGATCCTCCCTGAGAAGAAGTCTCCAAGGAGCGTCCGTGACTAGTCTTGCCCAAGTCGGCGTACCCGGCTTGACGAGGCTAGCCCGGAATACCGGGATAACTGGAGTTCCCTCCACCTCCATCCTGCGGAGAAATCTCAGCAGTAACTTGAGAAGGGGGAAGACATACAGTAGCTGATACTTCCCCTACGGGGCGCTCAGCGCGTCTGCTGCGTCCGCTAGAGGATCGCGGGCGCGAGCCCTGTTGAGCCAACCTGCCAACAGATCCATATCCGGGGTGCCCCAATGAAGGGACAGCTGGTGAAATACCTCTGGATGAAGAGACTATTCCTCTTGATCCAGAATCTGACGGCTGAAATAATCTGCCTGTCCACCCCTGTGATAAATATCGCGGAGAGAACTGGAACAACTGTTCCCCCAATAGGAATGTTGGCCACTTCTATGGCCTCCAGGGCACTCTTGGTGCCCCTTGGTGATCGACATAAGTCATGACCGAGGCATAGTCTGATTGGATCCGAACCGGGCTGCCCTGGAGCTGCTCGGTCCAGTAAATCAGACAAAGTCTGATCGCTCTCAGTTCCAACACATTTATCGGTAACCTGGAATTTATCAGAAGAAATGACTTCCCCTGGCTGAGCATCGGAGACCGAAGCCACCAGACCAGAGCCTCCCTGGTCCGCTCGCTCAATCGGATCCGATTGTCCAGGGAATCGGGATTCCGATTCCATATGAGAAGAATCTCCTCCTGACCTCACACATCGCCAATTTAAACTTTTCCTGTATGTCACCACAGCTGCCAAACAGACCATAGCGAAGGCCAGGAAAACTTCCTCCCTTTGTTTCCTGACCATGAAAAATAGAGTCACTCAAGCTATGATCCATGCTAAAACTGAAGCTATCCTGCTGGATAAACGTATACCTTACGAAAGGCTCTGGAAACCATGGATTGACAACTGTCTTCCGATAGGCTTTGATGAATCTCTTGTACTAGCTTGACCTGTGGTTACCGACTCCCTGATGGCTTTGTCGATCTGAACCACATCAGTGGCCCGGGACTCCCTCCGGGCACCCTTCCTCTCCCGTATAACCCCCCCCACTGTTTTGCCCTTCCTCTCCCCCCCGTCCTTCTTGCCCCCCTTACTCCCTTCTTTTTCTCCCCCCCCCCTTGTTGCCTCGAGTTGGCCGCTACCTAATTTGTTTCCCTATTGTGGCTGGACCACAAACTTTTGCTGCACTACGGCCTCCCTTTTTGCCCTACCCCCAGCCGCCCCTGCGCACTGTGTTTATCCCTTGTACCTGTATTCCGGGCGCCCAGCTTGCCCCTTTCCTATTCCTTAACCTGATTGTTATGCTACTACTTGCTGTTCATGATGTCATTTTGACGTGTATTGATCTGTTATGCACCACTGTTACCTATTGGTATTGTTTTGTACTACATTCCTTCTGCCTTAATAAAAACCGTTTGAACAGGAGAAGAATCTCCTCTTTGGAGAATTCGGGTATGAGACTGGGCAAACGGTACTGCCTCTAAAGAGGCGACCATCAATCCCAGCCAGTTGACGGACAGCAACATCCGAATCATTGACTGAATCTTCTGGAGTTTCTCCGCATGGAGAAACACTCTTGCCAAGGATGTATCCAAAATTAGGCACAGATAGTTCAGTCTCCTGGTGGGAACCAGGGATGATCTTTGGGAAAAGCAACAAAAACGCTGATGTCCTGCGAAGATGGGGATATGAAGATAGGCATCCTAAATGTCTATGGACGCCAGGAAATCTCCCTGATGCAGGGAGGCCACCACTGTATGGATGGACTCCATCTCTTCCAAGACCAGAATTGGACGCACCTAGCCCTTTTTCCTGGGCATTGTGAACAGGTTCGACTAGAACTCCTCCAAGGAATGGGAACTACCACTGCTTGTTGCATCAAGCTGTCCCCCGCCAAGCTTTTTAAGCGACCCGGGGATGTCGAATATTGGAAGGGAAGAATCGCACCGGTGGAAGTGATCGAAACTCGATCTTGTATCCCGACCATATGACCTTGCGAACCCCTTTATCCGGGATTCTGGAAAGCCCTGGATCCGGAAACCGGTGAAGACGTCCCCTCACCCTAGAGATGGGTGGGGCCCATTCTGTCAATCCAACGGGATAACAGTGGCTTTATTTAGTCTGGAAATCGGTGAGTCCACTATTGGTGGTACCGTCCATCTTTGTAATGAGGGATTCCTCTAAATGATAGCGCCTAGCAATGAGTTTGGAAATAGCAGGGGCTCGTTTACGGACGACCCCATTTGAGCAAGGGAAACCCTTCATCATTTTGGTAGGCTTGCTAGTACCAAAAAAAAAAAAAAGGAATACGAGTCTCTCCTACCTCTGCCAGTGTAACCTCAAGATTTAAGGTTTCCCGGACAGACACAACTAGTGTGGTGTCGCGGGAGTTGCGGGCGATGTGCGCACCGCCGCCGGGGCGGGAGGCCGTGGGCGCGGGGTCGGGACCCCCTCGGGCGACCTTCCACCAACGCTTCTTGTGCTATGGCGGAGGCAGAAGCGTCCTCCTCACTGTCTGAGGAGACCGTACCTGAGACAACAACCCCAGAAAAGGGGCTGCAATGACCAGCTCAGAATCCGTATCTGAAGTATCAGATGACATAGGGGTAGGCGGGGGTCGTTCTTCTTGACCCCCATCCCTGACAGGCTACCTCCACCCGGGATACCAAAGACTCCAAAACTGCTGATAATGCATCATCACAAATGGAGTACTGGAGGGTCCTGCGGCCACCCCGAGGGGATCAGGTGGGGATACATGTGTGGCAGGGTTCATGTAACAAGACACTGGCCAGCAAAAACAAAAAAATTAATTGCAAGAAACAAAAAAACATTTTTCTTTTTTTTTAACTTAGTCCCCCAGCGCAATAGCGCCCCTCAGTCTACCTGCTTGGACCCCTCAGAAAGAGAGAGAGAGACCCCAAGGCTCACCTGATGCACAGAAGTTTCTTATCAACTTGCTTCCAGCACTGTCTGTTACAGACAGGAAGTCTTTGGCTTGCTTTCCCTGGGCCAAGGAGGCGGCTCCGCCCCTTTACACGCCTTCCAGCGCCTCCCAATTACTCCACGAGGTGTTTGGTCACCTCAAACATGGCCGCCCCCATGCTGGAGACACGAGGCTACGCAAATATGGCGGCGATGTGCGATCTGCAAGAAAAAATGGCGGCGGTCTGTATAGGATAACGGCGGCTAGCAGCGGCCTGCGGGAGGTGTGCATTCGGCCTGTGCGGCCTACGGGAATGCCTCGGCCTGCGGGAGGTGTCCTCGGCCTGCGGGAGGCTGTGCGGCCTGTGGAAGTGACCGGCTTTCTGGAGGGATAGCGATCTGTGGCTGCAGTACTCAGGCATAGGCATCGGCCTGTGTACACACTAAGGATACCTCTATCTTCATGGTAATGCCTTTTAGTAGTCTGCCACTGACTTCAGTCACCCTTACAGTCATATAGTGACTTTAGATCGTCAGCTCCCAAACAAAGCCTCCTGGTTTCTATTCACAAAATCACACTCAAAATTGGGGGATCTGTGACCTGTTAGTTTCTGGGTCTCCCCTCTATACTATGAGTGTCCGACCATCCCAGAGAGGGGCCCGCGTCCACCAACAAACCCGACAGGGGGAGAGGGGGAACATTCTACTCACCATACCGGAACCAGGCGGGCGCCAACTCCTGAAAGAACCCCTCTGCACCGGGGTGGGGGGGCTGTCGACCAATACGGACGCCGTGACTCTGCTGGTCATTGGCGTCCAGGCGAGACGTTTAACTCGCAGGGTCAGTCCCCGTCCAGTGGGACTATGTCGCGGCCGACCCAGCGCGGAGCTATGGCCTGCACGCGCTCGTAGGCTGAACTGGGGTGACCACTGGATCTCAACATCCAGCCCGTCGCCCAGTTTCAGCGTACTTGCTTGAAGATCTCACAGGAACACTGGAGAAAAAAACGGTCTAAAAAAAGTATTTCTAAAAAAAATCCTGCCAGGACCGAAGATCCTAGCAAGGAATCTAGGTCCTTACTCCTAACTAGACAGAAAAAAACTGATTTGCTGTAGCAGGGAGTGAGAGGATATACCCTCTGGGACTGCCCCTAGGGTGTGGCCAGAACGTTTTCTTTCCTGTCTAGTCCTACTCCTGTAGAGGGCAGTATAACCCGAGTTGCCAGCACATCAACCTTATAACATTTTCGAAAGGTATGAACAGAGGACCAGGTAGCCACCTTGCAAACCTGAAGCACCGACGCCTGATGGCGGAAGGCCCAGGAAGCACTGAGAGCCCGAGTAGAGTGCGCCTTAACAGGGAACGGAGAAACCTGACCCTTAATAGAATAAGCCTGCACCACCGTCTGTCTGATCCATCTGGAGATAGTCGCGGCAGACGCAGGCTACCCCTTTCTAGGGCCATCCGTGATCACAAAAAGTGAATCAGCCTTACGAAAAGAGTCAGTAGTAGCAGAGTACACCCTGATCGCCCGAACCACATCCAAGGAGTGTAACGCAAACTCCCGAGGATGACTGGGCTTAGGACACAGGGAAGGTAACACAATATCCTCATTCAAGTGAAAGTCGGAAACCACCTTAGGAAGGAAGGATGGATTGGGACGAAGAACCACCTTATCCTTATGAACCACCAGATATGGGGAACGACAGGACAACGCAACCAGTTCCGACACCCTGCGTGCAGAAGTGATAGCCACCAAAAAGGCCACCTTCTGGGATAAGGTAAGCAAGGGAATCTCCCTAATATTTTCAAAGGGAGGTTTCTGGAGAACCGACAACACCAAATTAAGATCCCAGGGTGGCAAGGGCACGCGCACAGGAGGAACCAGGTGCCGCACCCCCTGGATGAAATTCCGCACCAAAGAATGAGTAGCCAGTGGCCTCTGGAAGAAGATCGCCAATGCTGAAACCTGACCCTTGATAGTGCTCAAGGCCAGCTTCTGCTCAACCCCCGTTGCAAGAAGGCCAAATCCGAGCCACCGAGTAAGAACGTGGAGGAACCCCCGAGGGACTCACACCATGCGATATAAGACTTCCATGTGCGATGATAGATCTTTTTGGAAGTCGCTTTCCTCGCTTTAATCAGAGTAGGAATAACTGAAGCAGACAAACCCCTATCCTTCACCACCTGGCTCTCAACAGCCAAGCCGTCAAAGCCAGCGATCGTAAAACAGGATGGAAGATCGGACCGAGACAGCAGATCCCCCCTGGGAGGAAGTCGCCAAGGAGAGTCCAAGACCAGCCTGACCAAGTCGGCGTACCAGGCCCGATGAGGCCAGTCCTGAGCCAAAAGGATGTTTGGAATTCCCTCCGCCTCTATCCTGCGAAGAAGTTCGGGCAGCAACTTGAGAGGAGGAAAGGCATACAGCAGCTGATACTTTTCCCACGGAGCAACCAGTGCGTCTGCGGCGTCCACCAGAGGATCGCGGGAGCGGGCTACAAACCTCTGCACCTTTCTGTTGAGCCGAGATGCCAACAGATCCACGTCCGGGGTGCCCCAACGAAGGCACAACTGGTGAAACACCTCTGGATGAAGAGACCATTCCCCTTGATCCAAGGACTGACGGCTGAGAAAGTCTGCCTGCCAATTTTCCACGCACGGAATGTGAACTGCGGAAAGAGTCGGAACAAACCGTTCCGACCAACGAAGAATGCCAGCCACGGCCACCAGAACACTTGGTGCCCCTTGGGGATTCATTTGCCACGGCCGTAGCATTGCCCGACTGAATCCGAACCGGGCAGCCCCGAAGATGCTCGGTCCAGTGAACCAGGCAAAACCTGATCGCTCTCAGTTCCAACACATTTATCAGCAACCTGGATTCTTCCAGGGACCAGAGCCCCTGAGCAGACAGCCTGCCGAGAACCCCTCCCCACCCGGATAGACTGGCATCCGTGGTGAGAATCGTCCAATAGATCGGAGGAAAGGACTTCCCCTGACTGAGCATCGAAGACCGAAGCCCTCAAAACCAGAGACTCCCTGGTCCGCTCACTCAGCCGGATCCGATTGTCCAGGGAATCGGGATTCCTGTTCCATTCGAGAAGAATCTCCTTTTGGAGAGTCCGCGTATAAAACTGAGCCTGCGGAGACTCCGCACGGAGGAGGAGGTCGTCCAGGTAGCCCAGAACCGATATGCCCCGCTGCCGCAACAGCGCCAGAACTGGGGCCAAAACCTTTGTGAAAACCCGGGGAGCAGAGTCGAGACCAAAGGGTAACGCCACAAACTGATAATGGTCCTCTCCCACAGCAAAACGCAGAAACCGCTGGTGTCCTGCGTAAATGGGAACGTGAAGATAGGCATCCTTGATGTCTATGGACGCCAGAAAATCCCCCTGATGCAGGGAGGCCACCACTGTGCGAATGGACTCCACTCCTTGTTGCCTCAAGTCCTGCACTGCCCCCAACAGAGCCTTTTGGCAATCCCGGGACAGTCGCATATTGGAAGGGAAGAACCGCACCGGTGGAAGCGATCGAAACACGATCTTGTATCCCGTCCGTATGACCTCGTGAACCCATTTGTCTTGAATCCTGGAGAGCCACGAGTCCAGGAACTGACGAAGACGCCCCCCACCCCTGATATGGGTGGGGGCGCACCTTCAGGCTGAAGCGGTCTTATCCTCAGGTCTGGAAGGACCGTATTTTTGCTTACCAGACCAGGGTCTCTTGAAACCCCGGGGTGGGGGGGGCTTTGGAGGGCTTCGCCTTGTCGCCCGCTCCGGAAGAGCGAAAAAACTTCTTGTGAGCTGAAAAGGAAAGGTCCCTGTCTGCGACGAGGTTCCTTACCCTTATTAGCCTGTGGTAGAAAGGTGCTCTTGCCCCCAGTGAGATCCTTGATAATCTCATCCAAGGTAGCACCAAACAGGCAATCCCCCTAAAAAGGGAGATCAGTCAAGGCTTTTTTGGAAGCCTGATCCGCCGACCAGCACTTCAACCATAGCATGCGCCGGAGGACCACCGCCGAGATCGACACACGCCCCAGCAATGGAGCAGCGTCCAGCGCGGCGTCACAAACAAACTGTAGCCCCTGCACCATTTGCCACGGCAGGGGGGAGACTTCTCCCCTCCAGGTCATGGCGTAACAGCTTGGCCCATTCCGTCAACGTCTGCGAAACCAGAGCAATGGTAAACACTGGCCTCAAGGCCGACCCTGCCAGGGAGAATATGGAACGGGACACAGATTCCGCCCTGCGATCAACCGGATCCCGAAAGGACAGGGAATCCTCCAACGGGATAACTGTAGCCTTATTTAGTCTGCAAACCGGCGGATCCACGGAAGGTGGCACCGTCCATTTCTTAAGGAGGGACTCTTCAAACTGGTAGCGCCTAGCATTCCGTTTGGGCATCCCAGGGGGTCGTTTTGGATGGACCCACTCCTTTTTGATAATATAGTCAAAGCATTTGGGAAAGGGAAACACCTTTGCCACCCTGGAGGGCTTGTGAGTGCCAAAGGCAACTTCCGTATGAGCTGCATCCACAGGTGCAACCTCCAGTTTTAGGGTCTCCCGGACAGACACAATCAGTGTGTCCACCAGTGCCTTGTCTTGCGCTATGGCGGAGGCAGAAAGGTAATCCTCACTATCAGAGGAGACGGGGCGCGAGACAGCAGCCCCAGAGGAGGAACCCGCAGCAGCAGCGACTGGCTTAGAATCTGAGGCATCAGACAAGACCGGGGTAGGCGGGGGTCGCTTTTTAACCCCCTGTCCCTGACAGGCCACCTCCATCCGGGACACAAATGACTCCAGGACTGCCGAAAACGCATCAATGGTGAGCGGACAATCGGAGGGCCCCGCGGCCACCTCAAAGGGATCAGGTGGGGACACGTGCAAAAAAAATTTTTTTTTTTTTTTTTTGAAAAATGTCACCCAGCGCCCCTCAATGGTCAGACAGCGTGCCTCGAGACCCCCGCAGAGAGAGAGAGACCCCCAAAGGCTCACCACACGATGCTTCAGAGTTCAAAAGGACTGCTCTCAGCGCTGTCTACATGACAAGGAAGTTCTGTGAAGCGATCTTCCTGGGTCTAGGGAGGGGCTCCACGCCCTCAGTAACTCCCAGTTGCCCAGCTTTGCAAACAAAACAAGCTGGGTGTACCAAGATGGCCACGCCATGAGCCACACGAGGGACTACAAGAAAATGGCGGCAAGGGGGGTCCCCACATCAATTACAGATGATCGATCGGCAGGTAGGCCCTGGGAAGCCAAGGAGGGAGCTCCCCGCCCAACAGCACCGCCGGGACCCCCACCCCCTTAGTGGCCTGAACGAACAGCTAGCCACCCCACATACCCACAAACAGCCCCCCCCCCCTTAGGGGGGGATGGAGGGGGGAGAGGGACATCACAGGCGGGGGGTGCACAGGGGAACCCAGATTAGTGGGGGTCCGACCATCCCAGGGAGGGGCCCGGGTCCACCCCAGAGTCAGCCATGAGGAGAAAGGGGGGGGAGGCATTTACTCACCATACCGGAACAGAGTGGGCGCCACTCCAGACAAAACCCCTCGCCACCCAGTGGGGGGGTGTCGGCCAAAGGAGACGTTGCGACTCGGCCGTCGACCGGTCGTATGCGACTCGGCGGGACGTTTAACCCGCGGGCCAGTCCCCGTCCAGCAGGACTATGTCGCGGCCGACCCAGCGCGGAGCTGAGCCTGCACGCGCTCGTAGGCCGGCTGGGGTGACCACTGGATCTCAGCATCCAGCCCGTCGGCCAGATCCGGCATAATTGCTTGAAGATCTCACAGGAACTGGAGAAAAAAAGCTGACTAAAAAAAGATTTATCTAAAAAAAAAACTTGCCAGGACCAGAGATCCCAGCAAGGAACTTAGGTCCTTGCTCCTGACTAGGCAGAAAAAAAACTGACATCCTATAGCAGGGATAGAGAGGATATACCCCCTGGGACTGCCCATAGGTGTGGCCAGAACTTTTTTCCTGCCTAGTGTCCTACTCCTGTAGGGGGCAGTATAACCCTATGGATATCAAGATATGGATTCTGCGTCTGTCAATGAGCGACAGAGAAATATAAATGGTATTTACGAATTTGTATAGGCATTTGTAAACAGTACTTACCCTTTTCCATTACAAAAGCAGCTAAAGAGCTACCACAGCTCTTAAACTGAGGATACTTTGTCAACAGATCCAAAAACTTTTCCTTGATTACAGAAGATATCCTATCATGAACAAAAGGCCTCTTATCTGCAAAACAATATACAACTGTGTAAAATTATTTTTTCATCAAATAGTTTTTAAAGTTTTGCAGGGTTAAAAAATAAAAAAATAAAAACTTACATACATAAAACCAAACACAAAATCAAAACGTATAAAAAAATAAAATAAAAAAAATAAAAAGGTCCCAAACCTACAAAATTTTTGGTGGAAATCGCATTCTTCCTGCTAAACTATGGCTACGGTTTTTCTCTAACAGCAGACATTAAAAGCAACTGGTAACAATTACTATTCTCCTAGTAAAACTATATCTATGTTCACCCAAGCCGACAATGCAAACATATGGAGCCCCCTTTGACAATAAATGAAGCTTGAGGGCAGAAACTATATTCTCTTTTCAGGCTTCGTAAAAAGACAGACAAGCTCATATTTGCATTACGAATACTAGACAGAAAGACAGTTGCATATCAGAATACCCCTTCAACAATTTGGACCATAGAAAATGCTCCCAGTTCCAATAAACTTTAAAGCGGAGTTCCGGCCACAAAATCGACAGTCGATTTTGGGCCATCCACTTGCTCTAGCTCACCTGAAAAAGAAATGGGTAGTAAGTATTTTTTTTTACTTACCTTGTAATTGCAGGAAGAACATACTCGCCTCTCTTCCTCTTCCTCCCTCGGCCGCAAGGCCCGCGCCGTCACTTCCGCTTTACAATGATTCCTGGGAGCTGAACGTCATCGCTCCCAGGAATCAACGCGCCTGCACCGGCCTCGACGTCAGTTCCGGTGAAGGCGCGTCATACCTTGCTAAATAGCTTCTGGGCATGCCCAGAAGCTGTGCAGGGATGACGCTGCAGACCCGGAAGTCAAGGCGGGGCCGGCGCAGTGCATCGTGGGACTGAAGAGGACAGAAGGGGACGCAGAAGAGGATCGCGCTGGCTTCAAGCTGCCCACACCTGAGATGGCAGCGCTGGAGAAGAAATTTTAAAAGTATTTCTTCTAAAAAGGTAAGTGCGAACCGGGACAGATCAGAGGCTAGCCATTGTGGAATGCACTAGCCCTGACTGTCCCGGGGGTATGTTCATTGAAATTTTTTTTTTGTGTTGCCGGAACTCCGCTTTAAGCCTCCACTCACACTATGTAGCGTTGCATGCTTTGCACACAGGACAACCCATTTACTTTCATTTTTTGTGCACAAACCTGCATATCTTGCTAGCTTTGTTTGGCGTGCCATCACTATTAATGGCATCGCTAGCATGACACGTCCCTTTTGTGCACATGTGCAGATTTACACAATTTTGAATGCTACACAAGTGTGAATAAAGACTAAAAACAGCCAAAATGTTAATTTGGGAACATTTGTAAGGGCTGTTTTGGAGTTGTCTCAACTCTACAACATATGGTGCACAGGAGAATGTGTAATCAAAATTGTCAAGCACATTCAAACATAACATACTGTAAGAATTTGAGATTCTGTTCACACCTGCATAAAATATTTTTCTTTGAATCTAGTGGCAGAAATGCATATTTCACTTGTTTGATAACTGCATTGAGAAGTAAATTGTTACTTGAATTGTATTCCAAGATTTGCATGTCTTAAGCTGAGTGAACTTCCAATAATTTAGGACTTTACAAAAAGACTCAAAATTCTTTCATTAAAGTTATTGTAAAATCTTGTTTTAAAGAATAAACCAAAAAAAAAAAAAAAAAAACAACAAACCTGTTATTATACTTACCTGTTCTGTGCAGTTGGCTTTGCACAGGGCAGCCTGGATCCTCCTCTTCTCGGTCCCCATAGCAGAGGGAAAGGTGCAGCGTCTGGCAATGGAATCAAGAGAAAAGGATTTTACGGCAAGTTCTTACAAAAATCCAGTTTTCTCTATCGTCCATTGAAAGACGCAGCTCTCATACTTCTTAGCCATTGGGACGTCCCAAAGTAGTGTAGGCATGAGGGGTGGGGAGAACGCACAATCAGATAGTAAACGCATACTCCAAAGGCTAAACTTAGCCAACTAGGTAAAAAGGAGCTCAACCAGGAACAACAGGAGCTCACCCATGAAAGAAATAACGCCTAAAGAGAAAAAAAAGATTCTCTTATTAAACAGCAGCCTGCAAAACCTTGCGGCCAAAGGAAGCATCCGAAGACGCCAACAAATCTTCCTTGTAGAATTTTGTAAAAGTGTGCACTGACGACCAAGTCGCTGATTTACAAACTTGCACTGCTGAGACCTAAAGACGAAAAGCCCAAGGGGCACTCACCACTCTAGTAGAATGTGCCTTCAAAAGGGAAAGGAGGAACCTGACCCTTCAGTGAATAAGCCTTCTGCCTAATCCATCTGGATATGGTCGCTGCAGATGCAGCCAAACCTTTTTGAAGTCCATCAGTAAGAACAAAGAGTCAGATTTTCTAAAAAAAAGACTGTTAGCGTCAGATAAACCCTTATTGCCCTAAACACATCCAGAGAGTGCAAGGCAATTTCCTTGGGATGCTTAGGACATAGGGAAGGCAACACAATGTTTTCATTAAGATGAAAATACGACACCACCTTAGGAAGAAAAGACGGATTAGGTCAAAGAACCAATTTATTTCTGTGAATCACCAAAAAAGGCGGACAGGACAAAGCCACCAACTCAGACACTCTGCGGGCAGAAGTAATTGCCACTAGTAAGGCAACCTTCTTGAATAAAGCAAGCAGAGAAATCTCCCTAATGTTCTCAAAAGGAGCCTTTTAAAGAACAGACAGAACCAGATTGAGATCCCACGGAGGCAATGGGGATCTCCACTGGGGAGCCAGATGGTGCACCCCTTGAATAAAAGTGTGAATGAGGGCATGAGTAGCCAATGGCATAAGTAGCCGACTACTGGCCCTTGATAGTGCCCAAAGCCAACTGCTGCTCAACCCCTTTTTGAAAAAAATCTAAAAACCCCAGCTATAGAGAACAAGCGAGGGTGCAGCTGCAGTGATTCACACCATGAAATGTACGATTTCCACGTACGATGATAGATCTTCCTAGACGTCGGTTTCCTGGCCTTCAAAAGTGTAGAAATCACCGAGTTAGAAAGACCTCTATCCCTCAACAAATTGCTTGCAACAGCCATGCCGTTAAAGCCAGCAACCGTAAAGCAGGATGGAAGATCGGTCCCAGGGACAGCAGATCCTCCCGCAGAGGAAATCTCCACGGAGGATCAACGACCATTTTTACGAGGTCTGCGTACCAAGACCGACAAGGCCAGTCTGGGGCCACCAGAACGACCGGAATTCCTTCCACCGCCACCCTGCGAAGAAACCTCGGTAGGAGAACGAGCAGAGGGAAGGCATAAATCAGCCGATACCGTCTTCAAGGAGCCACTAAAGCGCCTGTGGCATCGGCTAGAGGATTCCGAGACCTGGCCACAAACCTCTGGACTTTTCTGTAGAGGCAAAATGCAAACATCCACCTCCGGAGTCCCCCAGCGGGCACATAGGAGACGAAACCCCTCCAGATGAAGGGACCATTCCCCTTGATCCAGCACCTGACCACTCAGGTAATCTGCTTGCCAATTCTCCACACCCCGAATATGGAAAGAGCCGGAGCATTGTCTTCCGCCCATACCAGAATCTTTGCCACCTCTTTGGCCGACATGACACTCTTGGTGCCCCCTTGATTGATACAAGTCACAGACGTGGCTCTGTCCGATTGTATCCGAACCGGAGAACCGTGTAGCCGACTCCTCCAGTGGAACAGGCAAAGTTTGATCGCTCTGAGCTCCAGAATATTGATCGACAGGGACGACTTCTCTATCGAACAAGTCCCCTGGGCACAGAGCTTCCCCAGTTTCCGTCCAAAACAGCGTCAGGAAGGACTTGCCCTGACACAAAGCTGGTGACTGGATCCACCAGGATAGAGCCGATCTCGTGAGATGGCTCAAACGTATCTTCTGGTCCAAATACCGCGGAGCCCTGTTCCATTTTGCCAGAATCGCTTTTTGCAGAGGCCTCAAGTGAGACTGAGCAAACGGGACCGCCTCAAAAGGTCGATACCATCAGACCCAGGGCTCTCATGCAAGTCCGTAGGGAGGACAGATTGGTTTCCCACAGAAATCTGAAGTTTTTCCAATGGAAGAAAGACCTTCGCCAAGGCGGCGGAGTATAGAGTCAGCCCCAGCCAAGTCACCCGTACGGAAGGAGTCAGAGCAGATTTTTTTAAATTGATCATCCATCTGAATTCCTGAAGGGTCTGAACCTTAATTGAGAGGTCGCCCAATGGATCCGAGTGAGAATCAGTTCGTAACAAGAGATCATCCAGATATCCCAAGATCGCAATCCCTCTCTGATGCAACAAGGCCAACACCGGGACCCAGTACTTTCATAAAAACTCGGAAGCGGAGGAGAGACCACAGGGTAGCGGAGGAGAGACCATAGGGTAACGTCACAAACTGAAAATGCTCCTCTGCCACCGCAAGCGGAGGAAATCACTGGTGTCCCTCAAAGATGGGGACATGCAAATACGCATCGTTGAGGTCGATGGAGGCCAGAAAATCCCTGATTCAAAGATGCCACCACCGACTAAATGGACTCCATTCAAAACTTCTGCACCCGCACAAAGCAGATCAGAGCCTTGAGATCCAGGATTTGACGCACATTGCCCTCCTTTCTGGGCACCGTTAATAGGTTTAAATAGAAACCTTGAAAGCGTTACTGCGTAGGAAGCCGCAAAATCACTCCTTGTGCAAGGAGATCATGCGCAGCCTCACGGAGATCCTTCAAACGATCCGGAGACAGGCAAAGATTTGAAGGAAAAAACCTATTCTATGGCTGGGACTGAAATTCAATCTTGTACCCGGAACAAATCAGTTTGTGAACCCACTTGTCATGAATGAAGGAAATCCAGGGTTCATGAAAAAAGTGCAGACGTTCCCCCACCCCAGAAACAAGTGAGGGTGCCCCTTCCTACTGAAGAGGACTTGTCCGCAGAACCAGAATGACTGGTCTTGGGCTTGCCCCAGGGCTTCTTAGTCCCTCCAGAAGCTCTGAACGGCTTACCTTTTTCTTGCACCACGGAGGTACGAAAAAAACTGTCTATGAGCGGTGAAAGAAAGTCCCCGCTTATTACGGTGTGCTTTACCTTTGGGGGATTGAGGAAGAAGAGTACTCTTCCCACCAGTCAGACCCTTGATCAACTCATCCAGCGAGTCGCCAAAAAATCGCTCTGCCAGAAACAGAAGATCTGTTAAGGCTTTCTTGGAAGCCTAGTCAGCCAACCAGCTTTTCAGCCACACCATGCGTCTCAAGGCAATCCCCACAACCGACACTCTAGCCACCGGGGAGCCATCTCCAAGGAAGCATTACACAGGAACCCCAGGGCCTGGGCCACCTTATCCATAAGTTCCATCAGCTCCGGAGGAACAATGTCAGGATCCAAGTTCCCTTTTAGAACCTTCACCCATTCTGTAACCGTCTAGACACCAAAAACAGACACAAGAACCGGTTTTAGGATAGAACCCACCAACACATGAATAGGGCAGGAAAGTGATTCCACCTGCCTGTCCACCGGATAGGGAAAAAAAAAGGAGAACCTTCCACAGGCACTACAGCAGATTTACTGAAAATTAATCCTATGTTCTAGGAGCTCTAGGTACTGCCACAATATAAAATAAGAACAAACAACTGCGCTAATCCACCAAAAATATGTGAGCTGCGACTTCAAGTGTGACTAACATCCCAAAAGCAAATAATATTAAAAAAGTCGCGCTATATATTGCGCAATATATTAAGGGTTAGCACATCCTTCTTTATCACATTAACTATAGTAGATTTGTTCAACCTAAAAACAGGATGATCCACCTTAGGCGGTACCGTCCAACGTTTGGAAAACGTCTCAGCAAAGGGATAACAGCATTTAAAGCGCTTAGACTCTACTAGCACGTGCTTGATGCGCCACCATTGGTCATTAATGTCAAGAAAATTCTAGGGACAAGGCAAAACCTTGCTCGATTTTTGGGTCTTGCGAGAGCCAAAGACACCCATGTCCCTGCCAGCGTAAGCTCATCTGCCAGTTTTAAAGTTTCCCTTACTGAAACAATCAGGGCTTCAACCAAGGCACATCCCCCCCCTGCAGCTGAAGAGGACAAGTCCTTTTCACCATCCGATTGTGAGGACAGCGACCCCTCAGGCGACCATATCAATCTCTTAATCAGAGGACCCCACCAATAAAGGTGAAGGCAGTGGTCGTTTGCAGCTAGTAACCTTTTTCATTACAAAATCCACCTTGGTTACCAGGCTTTCCAGTGCTGCTGAAATTGCAGCCAGCGACTGCGATCCAGAAGGTCCGGTAGTCGCATTAAGGGGGTCGGAGGGTGAAATTACCACCTTGGACTCCATAGTAATGCATAGGAAAAAAGTTCTGTCACTTTAAGATCGCCGATCACGGTCCCCACTGCCGATCACGGTCCCCACTGACTATCACCGCGGCCTGCGGAGTCCCCCTTAAATATATACAGAAAGAGTGAGCAGGGCTATGCCCAGAAAGAACCCAGTAATGTACCACCTTCAGCGAAAACCTCCTGAAAATCGATCAGCAGCAGGAAAGTAGGAGTCACAGGAAAATTCATCAGCCTGGTATGTGAAAGGTCACGCTGCCTCTGTAGCTCCATAGGACTACACAAAAATGGCTGCCAATGCAAGTCTATGGGAAACACAGGGAAAATGGCTGCCCCATACAAGTCAATGGTAAAAACAGGGCTGTTGCACCACATTAAAGACGGCGGTGCCAACGGTGTGCCATCTGGTCAGGGACCCCGAAGATGAAGGCCACAAGGGATCTACAACCAGACCCAGCAGCAAAAACCTACCGTTAGTTTCCAGGTAAGGTAATTAATAATAGTTAAAAGGCCCCACCTTTCCCTCTGGCCCCAGTTGTAATACAGTAAACTTCCACAACCAAATTTATGAGGGAAATGTTCTAACAATAGTATAGGTACTTATCACCTACATTCATGCATAACATCATACACCCTTTTAACTAGGGTGGGTAGGCGGGCCGTCCTGGAAGGCTGGGAAGAAAAGACCGTTACCGGTAAACTAACGGTAGGTTTTCTCTCCTCCCCTTCCAGGACGGCCCAACAGTGAGAGGATAATAGAAATCCCTTGCCTACCTTAGGGTGGGACCACTGCCTGCAAGACTTTTCGGCCAAAGGCTAGGTCTTGTTGAGACAGTACTTCGATGCGGTAATGCTTCAGGAAGGTGTCATGACTAGACCAGCTGGCTGCAGTGCAGATTTGTTCCCATGAAGCTCCTGCCTTCTCAGCCCAGGATGTGGCGATGGCTCTTGTTGAGTGCGCTTTTACCTTGGTTGGAGCAGGAAGACCTGATAATTCATAAGAAGTGGTAATTGGTTGCCTAATCCACCTGGCTAGTGAAGGCTTAGAAGCCTGCAATCCCTTCCTAGGCCCAGAATGGAGTACTAGGAGGTGGTTTGACCTTCTGAAGGTTTTAGTTCTTTCTAAATAAGTGAGAAGAGCTCTTCTCACATCAATACAATGGAATTCCCTTTCCTTGTTGTTTTTTGGTCTGTCACAAAAGGAAGGTAGATTTATCTCCTGAGTTCTATGAAAAGAGGATACTACCTTGGGTAGATATAAAGGGTCTGGTTTTAGGACTATCCTATCTGGGAAGACCAACATAAAAGGTTCTTTAATAGACAGAGCGTGTAAATCACCTATTCTCCTGGCTGTGGTGATAGCTAACAAAAAGGCTATTTTTAAGGATAGAAATTTTAAAGAAATGTCCTTTATAGGTTCAAAGGGTTCTTTAGATAACGCCTCTAAGACCTTATTCGGGTCCCAAGGAGGGAACCTGTTTTTTGTAATAGGAGTAGCCCTACTCCTAGCTAAGAAAAAATCTCTTAACCAATGGCTCCTTTGCCAAACTGATGTCTAGAAAAACTGAAAGAGCTGCAATCTGTACCCTGAGGGTGTTAACTGCCACACCCTTATCTACTCCATCTTGTAAAAATTCCAAAATAATTGGAGTAGAGGTAGTAGCAAAATTATTTTGCTTCTGCCAGGTACATAATCTTTTCCATATTTTTACGTAAATCTTTCTAGTGACTGGTTTTCTACTCAGTAAGAGTGTATCTACCACTCTATCTGAGCACTCTTGCTTTTAGCAATTGGCGTTCAGTAACCAGGCAGTCAATTGGAAGAATCCTGGATTCTGAAATTTTACTAGTCCCTGAGACAGAAGGTCTGAGGGGACTGGGCGATACCACCTGCGAGCCGTGGACATAGTTTTTAAGGATATGAACCGTGATCCTATGGGGAATAGGGGAGCGGACAGGATTATTTTCCGTCCCTGACGCCTGCCAAGTTTCTGGTAGACTCTGGGAATTGGCGTCAGGGGAGGAAGAGCATTGGCTGGTTTGTATAGCGACTGCTGGTTTTGAACTCTCAGCCCCACCAATTTGCTTTTTGGATTGCTTTGGTTGGGCCACCACTTCAGAGAGTTCTGGTCCTGTGAAAAGAGGGTGCGTATCCTGCCCAAGGAATTTATTCATTTTACCCAAAAGTTTATCTGGGAGAATCGTAGATTTTTTGCAAAGGGTTGAGCCCATGAAGTGACTGGAATGCTTCCTGGATTCCTTTGGATCATGATCCGATAATATTTTCCTGAGGGTCTTGTTACCACTAAGAAATGGGAACAAGACCCCTGGAAACACCGGCTTTTTGGTACTGGAACAATTACATGTAATTTTCCAAGTTCTTGAATCCCTGGAAGCATTATGAGCTGTCCCTTTGCAACTCTATTGGGGGGGGGGGGGTGGGTAAGGGTTACTTTCTGAAGGGATATAAGTGCAGTTTGTGGTCTGTAGCCTATTTTTAGGATGCTGAGGGTATAGGGAAAGACTCTCATTTCTTCCTTTGGAAAAAAGAGTTCCAGTCTGTCCCCTACTTTGATGTTGGAGTCATTTTTTGTCCCTCCCAGCTGGGCCGGAGGAAGAAGAATTGTTTTTTGACTTTTCCCTCCTGAAACTCCAATTCTTTGTAGGTTCTCTTCTCCTACTTCGCTGCTTATTATCCAGAGGGCCACAATAAAAACGTTTTATTGGTTTCTTTTGGTTTTGTGGGAAATTTAATTCCTTTTTCTGAGGATCTGGAAAGGAATTCATCAAGCCCTGAACCAAGAGTGACCCTTCAAATGGAAGGCCACAGAGCTTGGTCTTGGACGTGATGTCTCCTTCCCATTCCTTAAGCCAAATGGCTCTTCTAGCTGAGTTCAAAAGTGCCCCTGTTTTAATAGTGGCTTCCACTGATTCTAGTGCAGCGTCTGCCAGATAGGCTACTGCCTTAGTTCTAACCGACAGGGAATCTTGTATATCCTGGGTTTTTATCTGTAAAAAAAAACGGAATTTTTGTAAAATCTTACCTGTAAAATTCCTTTCTCTGAGTCCTCCGACAGTCGCCGCCCCTTCATATTCATCACCAATGGGTTATGTCCTCTCATCCGTAGGAGTAGCTAGGCAATAGAATATGTTAGTACAAAGACTTTTAACATATCCCACCCCCAGGGGGTGGTCCCCTCAGTACATAACCCTCCACTTCCTGTATCCAACTCAGTTTCAGTGGAATAGCAGTAGAGAGTATATCAAAACCCCAAAAGAGGGGCGGGGGCGGCGACTGTCGGAGGACTCAGAGAAAGGAATTTTACAGGTAAGATTTTACAAAAATTCCGTTTTCTCTTACGTCCTCCGACAGTCGCCGCCCCTTCATATTCATCACCAATGGGATGTCCCAAAGCAGTGTAAACATGAGGGGTGGGAAGAACGCAGCCGCGCCCAAGGCAACGCCGTCTCCCCATCAGAGAAAGGAACCTTACCAAAGGAAGGAAACCAGTTGGGCATAAGAACAAAACACTCGCTCAACAGGAGCAAGAAAACCCAGGGAAAAACAAAAGTCCCAAACAGTCAAAGAACCCGTAACAAGGGTTCTAGGGAACTGCCGCACTAAGAACCTTGCGGCCAAAGGAAGCATCAGCCGATGCCTGAACATCTACTCTGTAGAATTTAGTGAAAGTGTGTACGGTCGACCAAGTCGCCGCCTTACACACCTGGGCCACAGAGGCCCCATGACGACAGGCCCAAGACGTACTCAGAGATCTGGTAGAGTGCGCCTTCACAGGTACAGGGGGAACTTTCCCCTTCAAAGCATAGGCCTGTTCAATGGTCTGTCTGATCCATTTGGCGATGGTAGAAGCCGACGCCGCCATGCCCTTCCGAGGACCTTCCGGAAGAACAAACAAGGCATCCGACTTGCGAAAAGACTCAGTCGAGTTTAAGTAGACTCTAATCGCCCGGACAACATCCAAGGAGTGAAGCAGCACCTCCGTCGGATGCTTAGGCTTCGCGCAGAGCGAAGGTAGGACAATGTCCTCATTGAGATGAAAGTCCGAAACCCTTTTTGGAAGAAAAGAAGGGTTAGGTCGCAGGACCACCTTGTCCAAATGCACAACCAGATACGGAGATTTGCAGGACAAGGCTGCCAGCTCCGAAACTCGACGAGCCGAGGTGATAGCCACCAAAAAGGCGACCTTCTTGGATAACAAAGACAGCGAGATCTCCCTGATCCTTTCAAAAGGAGCACGCTGCAATACAGACAGGACTAGATTCAAGTCCCAAGGGGGAAGAGGGTCCCTCCTAGGAGGGATCAGATGACGTACCCCCTGCACAAAAGTGCTAACCAAAGCGTTAGATGCCACAGGACGTTGAAACAGAACGGCCAAAGCGGACACCTGACCCTTGATCGTAGCCAGCGCCAAACGCTGTTCAACACCCGTCTGAAGGAAGGACAACACCCTAGACACTGAATAAGTGGTAGGAGAGAAACCCCTGGATTCGCACCAGGCAAAATACGCCTTCCAAGTACGGTAGTAAACCTTCCCCGAGGAAGACTTCCTCGCATTGATCAAGGTGTGAATGACCTCAGGGGAAAGACCCCTGTTCTTCAGGACCTCGGTTTCAACAGCCAGGCCGTCAAAGCCAGCGACTGTAAAGCAGGATGGAAGATCGGTCCTTGCGACAGAAGATCTTCTCGAAGAGGCAGACGCCACGGGACGTCGATTGTCAGATTTACGAGGTCTGCGTACCAGGACCGGCGAGGCCAGTCCGGTGCCACAAGAATCACCGCAGTTGGTTCCGAGTGCAACCTGCGAAGGAACCTGGACAGCAATTGAATCGGTGGAAACGCATACATCAGTCGGTACTGATGCCACGGGGCAACCAACGCGTCCGACGCGTCTGCCCGAGGATCGCGCGTCCTTGCCACGAACCGTGGAACCTTGTTGTTCAGACGAGACGCGAACAGGTCTACCTCCGGGAGGCCCCACTTCGCGCACAACATCTGGAAGACATCCGGGTGAAGGGACCATTCCCCCTGGTCCAGGGTCTGGCGGCTCAGATAATCCGCCTGCCAATTCTCCACCCCCGGAATGTGAACTGCTGATATCGCCGGGACATGCGTCTCGGCCCAAGACAGAATCGCGGCCACTTCTCGAGCCGCCTGGGCACTCCTGGTGCCCCCTTGGTGATTGATGTAAGCCACCGCCGTGGCATTGTCCGTCTGCACCCTGACCGGACAGCCGTGAAGACTGTCCGTCCAACGGCGAAGACAGAGGAGTATCGCTCGCAGTTCCAGAATGTTGATCGGAAGGG
Source organism: Pelophylax lessonae (assembly GCF_965119305.1). Classification (NCBI taxonomy): domain Eukaryota; kingdom Metazoa; phylum Chordata; class Amphibia; order Anura; family Ranidae; genus Pelophylax; species Pelophylax lessonae. The sequence continues at coordinate 629,773,189 of NC_138768.1, read as the reverse complement.
AAGACTCCTCCGTCGACCAAACACCCTGGGCGGACAGAACGCCCAGAACACCACCCCAGCCCGACAGGCTGGCGTCCGTGGTGATCACCGTCCATGAAAAGGGACGAAAAGACTTGCCCCCCGACACTGAGGGGGACAGAAGCCACCACAGAAGATTCCTTCTGGTCTGAGAACTCAAGGATACCTGAAGATCCAGAGAGTGCGGTCGCCCGTCCCACTTGGACAATATCTCCGCTTGGAGACCCCGAGTGTGAAACTGGGCGAAGGGAATCGCCTCGAAAGCCGAGACCATCAATCCCAGACACCGCATGCACGTCCGAATGGACGAGAACTGATAGTCCCTGAGGGACCTGACTCCCTCCTGAAGAGTCCTGAGTTTGTCGTCCGGTAGGAAGACCTTCGCCTGGACAGAGTCCAGAATCATTCCCAGGTATGGGAGGCGGACCGACGGGCACAATGTTGATTTTGGGAAATTGATCGTCCAACCAAACTCTTGCAGAGTCTGCAACGTGACGGACAGATCCTTCACCAGACCTTGGTTGGTCGCAGACCGAACCAGAATATCGTCCAGATATCCCAGGACCGATATGCCCTGGGCTCTCAACAAGGCCAGAACCGGTGCCAGCACTTTGGTGAACACCCTCGGAGCCGAGGCGAGACCGAAAGGCAAAGCTACAAATTGGTAATGATCCTCCGCTATGGCGAATCGAAGGTACCTCTGGTGACCCTCGAAGATGGGGATGTGAAGATACGCATCCTTCAAGTCGATGGAAGCCATGAATTCCCCCGGAACCAGGGTAGCCACCACCGACCGCAGGGATTCCATGCGGAACTTGCGCACCCGCACAAAGCGGTTCAGCGCCTTCAAGTCCAGAATCGGACGTACCTTGCCCTCTTTCCTGGGCACGGTGAACAGATTGGAATAGAACCCCCGAAATCTGTCCCGATGAGGCACCGGGACCACCACACCCTGAGCCTTCAGGTCCTGCACCGCTAGGCGCAGGTCCCGCAAACGCTCCGGGGATAACAGAAGATTTGAGGGAAAGAATCTGCTCTTCGGCCGAGAGAGAAACTCGATCTTGTAGCCAGATCGAACGATTTCCTGAACCCACCTGTCCCGAACCCGGGACAGCCATGGCCGAGAGAAACCGAGCAAGCGTCCCCCCACCCCAGACTCGGGTGAGGGCGCCCCTTCAGGCCGCACTGTTGTGGGCCGCAGAACCGGATTGGCCGGACTTTTGCTTACCTGCCCACGGCTTCTTGTGGGAGCCTTGACCCTTTGACGGCTTGCCCTTATAGTGTGACCGAAAGGCACGAAAGGACCCCTGATGGGGTCGAAAGGAAGCATGCTTCTTACCGGGAGCTGCCTTGGGCTTGTGGGATTGAGGCAAGAGCGTGCTCTTACCACCCGTGACTCCCTTAATCAGTGCATCTAAGGATTCGCCAAAAAGGCGAGAACCATCATAAGGCAGATTGGCCAAAGTCTTACGGGAAGATTGATCCACAGACCAACACTTCAACCAAACCAGGCGGCGATTTAACACCGCCACACTGTGTACACGTGCAGCCAATGGAACCATATCCAGGTCCGCATCACACAAGTACATGACACCCTGGTGGATTTGATCCACCATATCCAAAGTCGCCTGGGGGGCAGAATCAGCCACCAGGGCCCGCCTAAGCACCTGCGTCCAGCTCGCGACCGCCTGGGCCGCCATAAGAGAAGCAAATAAGGCTTTTAACATAGAACCCATAATAGAATAGGTGTGACGGGCAAGAGATTCCAGTCTCTTGTCCGTGGCATCCCGGAACACCGGGGTGTCTTCAGCCGGAATCGCAGTGGATTTGTTCAAAACCGCTATTGCATGATCCACCGGCGGTGGAATACACCAGCGCTCATCAGTAGCAGGCGTAAAGGGATAGCGTAGCTTAAACCTACTAGGTACAGCAAATGGTTTGCGTATATTACGCCACTGTTCTTTCACAGCATTTTGGAAATCATCAGTGCAGGGGTACACCTGCGACGCTTTGCGCCTTTTCTGCGTTCCATAAGCCGCTAAGGCAGCTGGAGGACATGATTCCTCCTCTAACCGCAGTGTTTGCTTGATAGAAGCAACCAATTCATCCATGAGTGCAAGCTCTTCAGACGAGCCAGGGGGAGAATTATCAACCCCCTCCACCTCAGCCTCCAGTTCTGACCCGATAAGGTCCAGGGAGGAACGGGACCCCGATAAGGAGACCCCAGCCACAGCAGCCCCAGCACCATCACCCTCTGAATCAGAGGAAACTGACACCCTGGGCCTTTTTGAGGATTGAGCAGCCACCAGCATTTGCACCTGAGTCGCAAGGCTAGCCACAATCGCAGCCAAATCCCCCCCGGGGGGGGAGAGTGCAGACCCCTGGCTTCCCACTAAGGCTGTAGGAAATTTGTTTTCCTGAGAATCCATGCCCCTGTAGCAGAAAAATAAATGGGTGACCGCCCCTTTAAGAGAGCGCTGCGATCGTAGCCCACTTCACACAAAACACCCCACACAAGGGACCCCCACAGGGACAATGAACCAAGGCAGGATACAGGGAATAGAGGGAAATGAACCTGGAGATCGCTGCTGCTGCTGCTGCCTGCGGTGCTTCTGAAGGAAAGGAAGTGCTGGTGTACAGGGCGCTCTATTAAAGCCTATGGAGGCTACAAGAAAATGGCCGCCATGCATGTAAAACATGCGGCCGGAGCGATCGCAGCCAAAATGGCGCCGTTTGGCGCCGAAACCGCCGCTCCCACACCCCATGAGGGTGAAGTAGAAAAACGTACCAATTGCCCAGCAAAAGGAAAAAAACATGTTAAACCGCCGCAGCGGCGCTGTAATGTGCCCCAAGCATGAGAAACTCAAGCCCCACAGCACACAGCCGTTCACATGCAAACTGACACAGAGTGCAGCACAACCCCCCCTCCTGCAGCCCACAGCATGCAATACGAGGGATAGGGAGACAGTAACATTTGTGAACACAGGGTAAGGTAACACAGTCCCAGACTGACACCCCCCAGACAGACAGGTCCCCACATACATACACTTACCTCTTACATGGCGTGGGGAACCCGCACAGGCGAACAAACCGCTGAACATGAGGCAGGGAGAGTCGCATCTAGGACGCATCAGAAGGTGGGTTGAGAAACCGCACAGCGTCCGGTGAGGTAGTCACCTCACCTGGCATCCCTGCACGGAACAGGGATGGGTCGTTCAGATAACTCAGGAGCGATACCTGACTGAACGCTCGATGGCGGGCTAAGAAACCACTGACCCACAACCTGCGACCAGGGGGGTCAGCCCGAGACGCAGCCCGCACGATCCTCTTCTTCCGAAGAACTAACTAACGCTGATAAAATAACAGCTAACAAGAAAGAGAGAGAAAAAAACTCAAATAAAATCCAAAGAAAGGAAAGAGAGCTGAGACAAGGTGTCCCAGCACAGAAACATCCAGCCACTCCTGACAGCTAGACAAATGAAACTGAGTTGGATACAGGAAGTGGAGGGTTATGTACTGAGGGGACCACCCCCTGGGGGTGGGATATGTTAAAAGTCTTTGTACTAACATATTCTATTGCCTAGCTACTCCTACGGATGAGAGGACATAACCCATTGGTGATGAATATGAAGGGGCGGCGACTGTCGGAGGACGTAAGAGAAATTCTATTTCGTTTTTCAACCCAGGAAAAGGCATTTCTTGCAAAAACAAGAAGCAGTTAGAGCTGAACCCATTGCTTTTGCATTGGAATCCCAAGCTTTTCCCAGGAATGTCTCTGCTTTCTGATTCATAGTATCCTTGATACTACCAGTATCTAAAAAGGAGAGATCTGTTTTTCTGGAGACTTGCGCTAGGGGAGCATCTATTTTTGGTCTTTTAAGGAATTTGTTTGCATCCTCATCCTTAAAGGGAAATCTTTTCCAAGAATTCCCTTTGCTTAACCTGTTTTCAGGCAATTGCCATTGTTGAAGGATCAGATTCTTCAAGGAATGGTGAATATGAAAAACTCTAGAAAGGCTTCTTCCTATCCCTTTATAGAGTTTGTCCTGTGCCGTGACTTCTTTAGGCAGATCAGGAATCTCTTCTGAAGCATATATGGCTTGAAGCAGACCCTGCATATTATCCAATCCAAACAGGTTTTTTTGCTGATTCTACCTCCTCAGAGCTATCCGAGTCCCTATTTCCCTCAGCTTCTGAACAAGATGGGGAAATTGAGTGGTCATCTTCTGGAAATATTCCATCTTCTTCTGTGACCTGTGCTGATGGAAGACTTTTGAGTAGCTGGTGTGGTGGCTGAGGGCCCTGCTATACTTAAAGGGGTTTCTTGACACGAAGTCCCTGCCATTGTGGAAGGGTCTACCTGTTCCTCTCTATAAGCTACACCTAGATTAGACCGTACTGCCATCATAGTAGAAAGCATTTCGTCTTGCATATTTTCAAAGAAATCTTTCATAAAGTCCGAGGTTTCCCTTCCTGACAATTTATGAATAGATCTATAGCAAAACGGTCTAGTGTGGGTACTGGGCAACTTTTCTGAACAATAACCACATTTCTTATGGACAGCAGGCCCTTGTAATGCAGATGTAGCTTCTTGTGAACCGCTCTGGGACTCTGGAAGACTGGATACAGAAATAACATAAGTATAGCCCTTCCAGCAAAAGACATCAAACATAGGTACCATAGAAAGAAGGTAGTATCATCTACTAGGGTCAGGGAAATGATAAGTTCCAGGCACATGTTATGTCGGTAAGCTAGCAGGCTTCAGCATAAGTCAGTAAGGATTATCACTTACCTTGCCCGACCTGGTTTTTTGCTGCCGACACCTAGGACTGTCTCTCCTTCTCCTTCCCCGGGGGATGAGTCGTGGAGGACTTCATTTCCGAAGCAGGAGCCCGAGCTGTACTAGCTTTGGACTCTGCTTTCCCGCTAACGAGCGGCTCCGGCGTCTCCTCCATGCTTCTCTTCCTTCCCATGTCGCGTGCATCTGACGTCTGCGCCGGAAGTTCCGGTTTCAAAGCGAGGTTTGGAAAGCCCGTCCTCTCAATTTCTTCGGCGGGAAATTCAAAATCTTCAAAACGGAGGAGAGCTGCTAGCGCCGGAAAAGAAGACCTGGAAACACTAGGAAGTGACCGAGGGCTTGCCTGTGGGCGACCTGTGAGTTCCCTTGGATGGGAGTGCAGGGACTGCTCCTCTCGTAAGGTCCCCCCCCCCCCACTCCAGAGAGTTCTGCAAGGGGAACCCGTGGCTTTCTGCTGAACCTGGCTCACAGGGTACCTTTCAACTCTAGGAGTCTGCAGGTGAGATCTTAATCGTAATTTTTTCGTAGGAAGAAACACAATCTAAACTGGGGCCAGAGGGAAAGGTGAAGCCTTTTAACTATTCTTAATTGATTGTGTTTCCGGTAGGGAGGAGCCTATCATCTCTCACTGTTGGGCCGTCCTGGAAGGGGAGGAGAGAAAATACCATTTAAACCCCCGGGAGCCAGGCGCCGCAACAATAGCAGCCCCCCGGGGGCGGGAGAAGGGGGCAGGGCCGGATAGCCTGACAGGCCAGGTGGATCTTTAAGGAAGTCCAGGTCCCATTATCCCTAGGAGAGGGCCCACATCATCGTAGTCCCCCCCCCCCCCCCCAAGACCACCGGGGGGACTGCATTTGCTCACCATACCATGGACCAGGTGGGCTCCGCCCAGACCAACCACCTCCCACACGGAGTGGGGGTGCTGCCAGCCGAGGGGTATGCTGCGACACATGGCGTTCCAGGTCGTCGAGTCCCAGCGAGACATCCAATCGCAGGCTCGTCCCCATCCAAAAAGGGGCTCCGTCGTGGCGAGGCCTAGTGCGGGGACTATAACCTGCCCACGCTCGTAGGCCAGACTGAGAGACCTTAAGGATCTAGATTATCCAGTGAAAAACCTCAGCCAACATTGCTTGTAGATCACCAGGAGGATCCCCCTGAACCTGAACACTAGCTAGCAACTGAGTAAAGATTAATAAAACAAAATATTCTGAAAAGAATATTTATTTATTTTACTCTGAAAACTGATTTGCTGGAGTAGGGTGTGTGGGGTTATGCCTATATGGACAGCCTTGTGGGCGTGGTGAATTGCTTTTTTTTACTGACTAGTACTACTCCTGCAGGGGGCAACATAACCCAATGGCTAAGTATGAGAGCTGCGTCTGTCAATGGACAATACAGAAACACTACTTTCACCAAACTTTAAAAGTAGCCTTCTCCCCACTGCTCATCAGTAGTAGTAGTAGTAGTAGTAGTAGTAGTAGTAGTAGTAGAGTTCCTCTGGCCCATGCTAGAACACAATCACAATATGGTTAATAACAGCAAAACACAGAAATGGAGGGTTGCTGCTGTCCTGAAAGACTCCTGGAAAACAAGTTATCGGTAAGTCTACCTTGAATTTTCCCTTAACGTCTTTCAGGAATGCACTTTGAGAGGATAAACAAGACTTTTTCTGCTCACGTAGTGGCAAGAGCTCTAGTAGAGTGTGCTCAAATGCCCAGCGGGGGAGATAATTCCATCTGGGAGTAAGCCTCCAAAATAGTTGACTTAAGCCACCTAGCAAATGAACAAAAGAGTCCAAAGACCTAAAGCTTCTTGTTACCTCAAGGTAATGTATAAGGATTCTTCTCACATCTAGATTGTGAAAAAGTCTTTCCTTAGCCCCTGATGGGTTAGGACAATATCCTGAGACCGGATTTGAATGCCACCTTTGGCAAGGACAATACCGAGACCGAGACTTTGGCAAAAATCCCAATCCGTTTTAGTATAATTCTATCAGGGTAGATGGACAAGAAAGGCTCATTAACTGATAGTGTGCGCAGTTCACTTAATCTTGCGACTAGAAATACCACCTTGAGGGAAAGATTCCTCAAAAAAAAGATTCTAAAGGTTGAAAAGGCTCCTTTGTGAAGGCCTGCAGAACCACTAACAAATCCCACTTCGGAAAAATGTTTGCAGGTGCTGGTCTGGAACAAGTGCTTTAAAAATCTTGCGACCAAGGTTTCTGAAGAAATTGGTCTCTCCAGGAATACTCCTAAGGCGTCAACCAGCACCTTAAGAGTACTAAGTGCCAGACCTTTGTCTGCACCATTCCGCAGGAATTCAAACACTGACACAATATCTTCCAAGGTTTGATTTGTTGAATGACACCAAGCATAGTAGACTTTCCAAACATAAGTGTAAATAGCCCTAGTTACTTTCTTCCTACTAGAAAACAAAGTGGTCACTAGGAGGTTCTGAGAATCCCTTATTTCTCAAAAGCTGCTCCTCAGATACCAGGCAGTGAGGTTAAGCCTGGCTACATCCGGGTGACATACTGTGCCTTGAAGAAGCAAATCCTATTGGAGAGGAAGCTGCCAAAATGGTTTAACTGCCATCTGTAGAATGGTGGAGAACCAAGCTCTCTTTGGCCATAATGGGGTAATCAGAATCTTTCTGTATTTTCCTTAACACCAGCTGAAAAGGGGAAAGGCGTAACCCAGGAGAAAGTTCCAAGGACGCGCTAAGACATCTATGCCCAGGGAACCGTCATCTCGGTGGAGCACAAAGAATTGAGGGAGCTGTGCGTTTTCTTGATGCAAACAAGTCCACATGTGGACGCCCCCAAGTCCTGGTGATTAATGCAAAGATTTCTGGATTCAGGCCCCAATCTGCTTTCTGCATCTTCCGTCTGCTCAAAAAATTTGCAAAACCTCGTTTAACGTGCCTTTGAGATGGACTGCTGATAAGGTAAGCAAGTGAATTTCTGCCCACTCTGGGATTTTGGTTGACAGCAACTGAAGGGTCCTGCTTCTCGTGCCTCCGTTTAAGTAAGCCACAGCAGTGGCGTTGTCCAATAAAATCTGCACATGGGACCCCTGGAGGGTTGGAGAGAAGACAGCCAAAGCTAAAAAGACTGCCTTTAACTCTTCTCCAGTTTGAGGACTTTATTGCCTCGGCTTGGGACCAAACTACTCGTGCCAGATTATGATCCCAGTGGGCCCCCCATCTCCATATGCTGGCATCTTTGTCACTCTTCTTTGGATCAGAAAGGTCCATAGTAAGCCCACTGACAAAGATGATTGATTTCTCCACCACCAAAGGGTCCTTTTGACCCTGATGGAGATCTATACCTTTGCTTCTAGGGTTTTTGGACTGTGATCCCAAACCTTCAGCAGCAAACTTTGGAGTGGCCTAAAATGGAGCCTTGCCCATTGAATGGCTGGCATAGTTTAGGTTTGGGTTACTAGGGCTGACATAACCCTTCTGACCGAAATCTAATGATTTGTCTGTAGCATAGCTACTACATTCAGGATTTTGAACAATGAAGAGGAGAAGGCAAGTATACCTTATCCCACAGACAAAGCGCTTGCTATACATTTAATTGAATATGTGCAATAATAAGTGCCAAACCTATTATCGTTAACTAAATACCCTTTAAATAATCATGGATGTGTGAAAAGCGGAGGGGGTTGTTGGGTTAATAAATAAAATAAATATAAATTGATAAATAACTTGGGGATAGACCAATGTTTTTTCAGGGCTGATACCGATATTTTGGTCACAACGTATCGGTATCGGCCAATATTTTGTACATTTAAACTTTTGAAAAATAAAGACATTTTGACAAATCTGGTACTGAACATGCTAATTTTGGTTTAAGGTTTAATGGCTGGCTTGCTGGCACCCTGTAGTGGCTGGCTGGCACCCTGTAGTGGCTGGCTGGCAACCTGCGGCTGGCTGGACGGCACAGGGCTTGCGGCTGGCCGGCACAGGGCCTTCGGCTGGACGGCACAGGGCCTTCGGCTGGACGGCACAGGGCCTGCGGCTGGACGGCAGGCACAGGGCCTGCGGCGGCTGGCAGGCACAGGGCATGCGGCGGCTGGCAGGCACAGGGCCTGCGGCGGCTGGCAGGCACAGGGCCTGCGGCTGCTGTGGCAGGCACAGGGCTGCTGTGGCAGGCACAGGGCTGCTGTGGCAGGCACAGGGCTGCTGTGGCAGGCACAGGGCTGCTGTGGCAGGCACAGGGCTGCTGTGGCTGGCACAGGGCTGCTGTGGCTGGCACAGGGCTGCTGTGGCTGGCACAGGGCTGCTGTGGCTGGCACAGGGCTGCTGTGGCTGGCACAGGGCTGCTGTGGCTGGCACAGGGCTGCTGTGGCTGGCACAGGGCTGCTGTGGCTGGCTGGCTGGCACAGGGCTGCTGTGGCTGGCTGGCACAGGGCTGCTGTGGCTGGCTGGCACAGGGCTGCTGTGGCTGGCTGGCTGGCTGGCTGGCACAGGGCTGCTGTGGCTGGCTGGCTGGCACAGGGCTGCTGTGGCTGGCTGGCTGGCACAGGGCTGCTGTGGCTGGCTGGCTGGCACAGGGCTGCTGTGGCTGGCTGGCTGGCACAGGGCTGCTGTGGCTGGCTGGCTGGCACAGGGCTGCTGTGGCTGGCTGGCTGGCACAGGGCTGCTGTGGCTGGCTGGCACAGGGCTGCTGTGGGTGGGTGTACGGCTGTGATACACTCCCGCGAGACTAGTCCCGACTCCAATTGAGGCTGTCAAAGGCGAGGGAGGCAGCCTAAAAAGGCAGAATGACGACACTAAAATATCGGTAATATCGGCCAGTTCCAGGGCCGATACCAATATATCGGGAAAAGTTAAGATCGACCCTCCGATAATCGGTCAGTCCCTAAAATAAATGCAATGATGTATACACCTACGGAAGGGGGCCAACAGGACCAATAAAGTGCAAATGTGCAATAGCAAAACAATTCAAAACGAGTTAGTAATAGAAAAATACATGTAACACCTATATGAAATACCACCAAACAAAAATAAAGTGCAATAGGTGAAGGAAATGGAAAAATGGTTCCAGCAAAACTGATTTATGACAAAAAATCCAATGTCTTAATATAGTCCCACTGGGTTGATATATAAAAGAAATGGGAGGTGGAGTAGTGTTAATCCTGAAGGAGATTTAAAGCATTAATTCATGCAGGGAGTGAAGACCAGGATCACCACGTGTGCACGGGAGCTGTGGATCAAACTCACCAGATGAAATGGATCCTCTTGCCTTACGGCAGGGGGATCATTCAGGCTTAGGTGGTCTCCGTGACCTGTAAATCTGTGGCATCTGGATTCGACCTCCCTCTCCCGTTTCCTCTAGTGGCCCAGGTGGCTCGTTGTATAAATATAAAGGAATGGAACCTCAGTGATTTCCGTAAAAAACATTTTATTTTAAAACTTAGACAATTAAAAAGGTTAATAAAAAGAGCTTCCAAACAGAGTGGACAGCAGCCTCCGTTGAAAAAGGTAAATAGTGTCCCAAGGGTCTAGATAGAGGGGATGCCGCACAAGCTACCAGCGTGTGTTCCACCTACCACTTCCACCCTGAAATCACGTGGACAAGGTGTGCTCCAAGTTGACACGTTTCATCAAAGGGTGTGAAGTCTTCCGAAATGGAATGCACGTACTCGATACTCACTTCCTTATATGTGAACTCAAGCACTCGTATTGGCCACATTTTCATTAACAAAGGGGAGGGAGTTGGACTTCACATAACTGCATTATACACAACAATACAGGAAGAATGTATGATAAGAAATAAGCACATCATTTAGACATTAGTTAAAACAAAAATTAGGAATATATAAGAATTAAAACCTAGCAAAAAAAAATAAAAAAGCCCCTTATCGACAGTAAGTAGTAAGTATGCCAATGGGACATTATTAGGATACATGCCCTACCTCATAATAATGTGAAGTGCCTAAAAAGGCTTTAAACCAATACAGTGTGTGCCCTACCTTGCAAATAGGACTGACCTATAAATAAACATGTGTAAAAAAAAAAAAAAAAAAATGTTGAAATTTAAAAATTATATATTTATAATGTGAATTTTGTAATTTTAACCACTTAAGCCCCGGAAGATTTTACCCCTTTCCTGACCAGACCCCTTTTTTCAACTTGGCACTTCGTGACTTTAACTGACATTTGCGCGGTCATGCAATGCAGTACCCAAACAAAATTTATGTCCTTTTTTCCCCACAAACGGAGCTTTCTTTTGGTGGTATTTGATCACCTCTGCGCTTTTAATTTCTTGCGATATTAATAAAAAAAGAGCGAAAATTTTGAGAAAAAATTACATTTTCAAATTTGTCTTTTAAAAAATATCCAATATGCTCAATTTATGTCACTTTTTTGACCAAAATATATTTCTCTGAGACCTCCGACAGTCGCCGCCCCTCATCACTGTTGGGTATTGACTTCCGCTCCGCAGGAGTAGATAGGCATATAGACTTAGTCAAAAGACAAAAGGCATTAGCATATACACACCCATGGGGGCTGTCCCATCTGGTCAATACCCCCCTGCATAACCACTCCCAACTCAGTTTGGTAGCATAGCAGTAGGTAATAAGAACCCCAAAGAGGGGCGGGGGCGGCGACTGTCGGAGGACTCAGAGAAAGGAATTTTACAGGTAAGATTTTACAAAAATTCCGTTTTTTCTTGCGTCCTCCGACAGTCGCCGCCCCTCTAAGTCATCACTGTTGGGATGTCCCAAGGCAGTATAGACATGAGGGGTGGGAGACGCAACCGTAGAAAAGGCAACGCAGTACCCACATCAGAGAAAGGAATCTTACATGCACCGTAAGAGAACCAACTGGGCAACAGAAAAACAATGCTCAACAGGAGCAACAGCCAAGAAAAGCAAATGCCAACAGCCAGGGACCCAGAAAAAAAACACAAGGGACTCGCACCAGGCGAAGTAAGCCTTCCAGGTACGGTAATAAATCTTTCCAGAGGAGGTCTTCCTAGCCTTGACAAGAGTAGGGATGACCTCCAGAGGAGAGACCCTTGTCCCTCAGGATCTGGGTCTCAACACCCAGGCCATTAAAGCCAGCGACTGTAAAGCAGGATGGAAGATCGGACCCTGAGACAGGAGATCTTCCCGCATGGGCAGCCGCCACGGAGGCGCCACTGCCAGATGAACAATGTCGGCGTACCAGGACCGGCGTGGCCAGTCCGGAGCCACCAGAATCACCAGGTGCGGTTCCGAGGCTAGCCTGCGGAGGAACCTGGACAGCAACTGAATCGGAGGAAAGGCATACATCAGACGATACTGATGCCAAGGGGCCACCAACGCATCCGAGGCGACTGCCAGCGGATCGCGCGTTCTTGCCACGAACCTTTCCACCTTTAGGTGGAGTCGAGATGCGAACCGATCCACGTCCGGGGATCACCACCTCGCACACAGCATTTGGAATACCTCCGGGTGCAGGGACCATTCCCCCTGGTCCAGGGTCTGGCGGCTCAGATAGTCGGCCTGCCAAATCTCCACATCCGGAATGTGAACTGCTGAGATCGCTGGGACACGAGTCTCGGCCCACGGTAGAATGTCGGACACCTCCCGGGCCGCACGAGCACTCCTGGTGCCCCCTTGGTGGTTGATGTAAGCCACCGCGGTAGCATTGTCCATCTGTACTTGGACAGGAAGGCCCTGAAGATGGTCCGACCACTGGAAGAGAGAGTTTTATCGCTCGCAATTCCAGCACATTTATCGGGAGGGAGGACTCCTCCTCCGACCAAGTGCCCTGGGCAGACAGGTTGCCCAGGACTCCACCCCAGCCCGACAGGCTGGCATCCGTGTTAATCGCTGTCCACACCAACGGACGGAAGGACTTGCCTTCCGCCACCGACGGGGACTGGAGCCACCACAGAAGAGCCAATCTGGTCTGACGACTCAAGGAGACACTCAGATCCAGGGACTGAGGGGCAGTCTTTCCCACCTGGCCAGGATCTCTGTCTGGAGAGCCCGCGTCTGAAACTGAGCAAAGGGTATCGCCTCGAAGGCTGACACCATCAACCCCAGAGACCTCATAAAGGTCCTGAGTGACGAGGACGGGTTGTCCCTGATCTCGTCCTGCAAGGTCCGGAGCTTAACCTCCGGCAAGAACACCTTTGTCTGAGCAGAATCCAGAATCATTCCCAGATAGGGAAGACGAACCGATGGAGACAACGCCGATTTTTGAACATTGATGGTCCATCCGAACTCCTGGAGCGTCTGTACCGTGGTGGAGAGATCGCGCACTAGGTCCTGGCTGGCCCGTGCCCTCAGAAGGAGATCGTCCAGATAGCCCAAGACCGCAATGCCCTGTGCCCTCAGTAGGCCCAGAACCGGCGCCAGCACTTTGGTAAAAACCCTGGGTACCGAAGCGAGACCGAAAGGTAACGCCACAAACTGGTAATGGTCCTCTGCGATAGCAAACCGAAGGTACCGCTGATGACCTTCGATAATGGGGATGTGCAGATACGCATCCTTCAGAACTATCGAAGCCAGGAATTCCCCTGGGCTCAGAAAGGCCACCACCGAACGGAGAGACTCCATACGAAACTTCCGAACACGCACAAAGCGGTTCAGCGATTTTAGGTCCAGAATAGGATGCACTTTGCCCTCCTTTCTGGGCACAGTGAACAGATTTGAACAAAACCCCCGAAACCTGTCCCGGTGAGGAACCGGGACAATCACCCCCTGAGCAAGAAGGTCCTGTACCGCCTGGTGCAGGTCCTGCAGACGCCCCCCAGAGGCAAGTGAAGATTTGAGGGAAAAAATCTGCCTGGAAAGGAATTCGATCTTGTACCCCGATCGAATGATTTCCTGAACCCACCTGTCCGATATCCGGAGCAGCCAAGGTTGGATGAAACCGCGCAAACGTCCCCCCACCCCTGAAATGGGTGAGGGCGCCCCTTCAGGCAGAGGCGGACTGACCCGCCGAGCCGGTATTACCCGACTTCTGCTTACCCGCCCAGCGCTTCTTCTGGTTTCCCTGGGCCTTGAAGGGCTTGCCCTTGGATTGGTTACGAAGGCACGAAAGGACCCCTGAGTGGATCTAGGCGCAGAACCCCACTTGCCTCGAAAAGACTTGTTCTTCGGGTTCTGGGGCAACATAGTGCTCTTGCCCCCCGTGACGCCTTTCACCAGAGTATCCAACGCCTCGCCAAAAAGGTGAGAGCCAGCATAGGGAAAATAAGCAACTGTTTTCCGTGAGGACTGGTCGGCCGACCAGCTCTTCAGCCATATCAGTCGCCGGTTAAGCACCGCGACACTAGAGAGGCGAGCCACTAAGGGGGCCTCATTCAAGGCCGCATCACACAAATACATGACTCCTTGGTGGATCTGATGCACCATTTCCAGCCGGGCAGGCGGAACACCATCAGACACGAGATTGCTCCTAAGCATCTTAGTCCAATCAGCCACCGCCTGAGCCACCAAAACGGACGCGAAAACGGGTTTGAGCAATGAACCCGCCACCGTGTTGGAATGGCGGGCTAGAAACTCCAACCGCCGGTCTGTGGGATCCCGGAAAACCGGGGTATCCTCAGTAGGAACCAAGGTAGCCTTAACACGGCCACAGTGTGATCCACCTGCTGAGGCACACACCATCGTGATTTCGTAGCCGGCGCAAAAGGATAAAGCAATTTGAACCGACTAGGTACCAGGAATGGACGTTTCAACGTGCTCCACATTTCATTAAAAGTGTAATGAAATTCAGCTGGGCAAGGAAAAACCTGCGCCGACTTGCGGGTCCTGTGTGTCCCAAATGAGGACACAACGCTGGAGGACAGGGCTCATCCTCCAAATGTAAGGTTTCCTGAACAGAAACAATTAACTCGTCCATGGTCGCCTGTTCTTCAGGTGACCCTGGGGAGGAGGTATCAACCCCCTCCAACTCAGCCTTCCCCTCAGACCCCGGGGGGTCCAAGGATGAGCGGGACCCTGAAAAGGGCACGCTCGCCGCAGCAGCCATATCCCCATCTGAATCAGAGGAGAGAGACAATCTGGGCCTTTTTTTTGCAGCATGTTCAGACATCAGCATTTCCATATCAGACACCAAAGTCACCACCACAGCAGCCAAATCGGGTCGCAGCAGGGCCACAGGAGAACTGGGGACCCCCACCACAGCTGTGGGGAAATTTGCTACCCTGAGAATCCATTGCTCAGGGTTACAGAAACAAACCGTGCAATAAAATGTGAACTGCTCCTTTAAAAATCGCTGCAGAATGCGCAGCCCACCGCTACAGCTACAGTGACAAAGACCCCAAAAGGAGAAGAGAAAACTGAGCCAGAAGCGATAATATAGAGGAAAATTGAGAGCGATAACCTGCAGAGCCCGCAGAGTGTTGCTACCGATGTCCTGCTGCAGATGGAAAGGAAGTGCTGCTGAAGTAGGCTGAACTATAGACTGCCAAACTTAGGGAAAATGGCTGCCCCATAGGGATGCATTGGAGGCAACGCCAAAATGGCTGCCGAACATGCGGTCGGACCGATCGTCCACCTCCCACAAAATGGCGGCGGATGGCGCCAAAATAGCATGCAGTATCGCCCCCAGGGAAGCCACACATGCCTGCCCAAAGCCAAGATGGCGGACCGCGCGAACATACACCGCTGCGGTCGCCACACAAAAAAACGTCTGCACCCCCAACAATGCACCGAAGTGACACAGGGAAGGGGACCCCCAGAAAACACAGTATGCACAAGCGATCCCCACAGGGACCGCATAGGGAGCCACACAGGTACAGACATGGGGAACACACAGCAACACAGACTGCAACCCCAGACAGAGGCCCCACACAGAAGTACTTACCTGTACCTGATGGCGTGGGATGCCTCTATGAACGGAAAACCGCTGTCCTCATCTGACGGAGTGCCGTGAGCCAGGGACATGACACTGCAGCATCGAAGATGTGTCCTGTGAGGTAGCCACCTCACGGCTGCATCCCTGCAGCGAGCAGGGATGGGTCGTTCGTAAAGCCAGGGCGAACCATAGCTGAACGCTCGATGGCGGGCTGGGGGTCCATCTGACCCTTCTGCCCTGGAGAACCAGGGCGGTCAGTCCGGATCCCAGCACCGCATGATCCATCTTCATCAGAAGAAACGACTAAAACTAGAAGCTGACAAAATAAACAGCTAGTAAAGTAAGAAAAAAACTGACATTTTCAAAGAAAATCAAATAAAAGATTAGGAAGGCTGAGACTGAAGCCCCAGCACAGGGAAGCGTGACTACTGCTGACGCTAGGCAGATTAAAACTGAGTTGGGAGTGGTTATGCAGGGGGGTATTGACCAGATGGGACAGCCCCCATGGGTGTGTATATGCTAATGCCTTTTGTCTTTTGACTAAGTCTATATGCCTAGCTACTCCTGCGGAGGGGAAGTCAATACCCAACAGTGATGACTTAGAGGGGCGGCGACTGTCGGAGGACGTAAGAGAAACTGAAATTTATGCAGCTTTAATCTCTGACTGCCTATCTCATTTCATAAAGTGCTAAAATGGCAGGGCAGTACAAACATATACAAATATATGCTGCTG
This sequence comes from Pelophylax lessonae, assembly GCF_965119305.1. NCBI lineage: Eukaryota > Metazoa > Chordata > Amphibia > Anura > Ranidae > Pelophylax > Pelophylax lessonae. The sequence goes on along the minus strand of NC_138768.1, from coordinate 629,756,831 downwards.
CTTCTCCCAAGTACAGGGATACCACATATGTGAGACTTTTTGGGAGCCTAGCAGTGTACGAGAGCCCGAAAACAAATCACCACCATAAGAATTTCAAAGGGCGTACATTTTTCATTGCATTTTCTCACTACCTATAACGGTTTAGGAGGCCCTGAAATGTCAAGATACCACAAAACCCCCCCAAATGACCCCTGGAAAGTAGACACCCCAAGCTGTTTGCTGAGAGGCATTGTGAGTCCATGGAATATTTTATATTTTGCCACAAGTTTTTGGAAAATTACAATTTTTTTTTTTACACAACGTTGTCACTAAAAGATACATTTCTCACACATGACATGGGTATATGTGGAATGACACCCCAAAATACATTCTGCCGCTTCTCCTGAGTATGGGGATGCCCCATGTGTGAGACTTTTTGGGAGCCTAGCTGTGTACAGGACCGCGAAAACCAATCAACACTCTCAGGTAGGGATGCACCGAAATGAAAATTTTGGGCCGAAACCGAAAATGCAGGATGCCATTGGCCGAAAACCAAAAAAGACTTTTTCCCCCCAAATAATTTTAAAATAGATAGAACAGGGGCATATGCCAAAAAACAGGCAGCGACGTACACCTGTCGCTGCCACCCTGTCACAGTATATGTACTGTGACGGGTTGGCAATAGGTTTAATTACCAATGGTATTTGTATTATGCAGCATGAGGGGGTTAATGTATTGTTACTGCTGCATTAGTGACCGACCAGTGGCAATTAACCCCTTTGTGCTGCATTAGTGCAACCAGTATCAGTGTTAATTAACACTGGTTGCACTGATACTGGTTGCACTAATGCAGCACAAAGGGGTTAATTAACTGCCACTGGAAGGTCACTAATGCAGCAGTGACAATACATTAACCCCCTCATGCTGCATAATTAATACAAATACCAATGGTAAGCTGCCTCAGCTATCACCCCCCCCCACATCAGCCTCAGCGTCCCTCTCCTACTCACTCAGCTCCTCCGGTCACGGTGTCCATTATTCAAAAGTCCCGCCTCTGGCCGGCCGCCCGCCTCCGGTGATGTCACTACTACTACCATCTGTCCATGAATGAACTGACACACCGGGCGGGCGAGCGGCCGCTAATATCTGTCACTATGTGAGCCCTTCAATTCCCTAACAGACCGGGCGGGAGGGCGGGGTGAGCGGCCGCTAAAAGATAGAACTATGTGATCCTTCCTGTTAGCTCAGCGGGACTGTGTGTGAATGAGATCTGATCTGACCTGACACCGGGCAGGGGGAGCAGCCGCTAATAACTATAACTATGTGAGAGCTTCACTTCCTTGTCAGGCATGTATCTCCGCTGACAAGGAAGTGAAGCTCTCACATAGTTATAGTTATTAGCGGCCGCTCCCCCCACCCGGCGTCAGGTCAGATCAGATCTCATTCACACACAGTCACAGTCCCGCTGAGCTGACAGGAAGGATCACATAGTTCTATCTATTAGCGGCCGCTCGCCCCGCCCTCCCGCCTGATATGTCCCTTCATTAATGCAGAAATCATAGTAGTAGGGACGTCATTGAGAGGCGGGCGGCCGGCCAGAGGCGAGACTTTTAAAACCTGCCCTGCGCCCTCCTTATTCCTCACGGCGGCCATATTAATTTCGGCACTGTTAACCCATTATCGGCCGAAATGAGATAGGCTCATTTTCGGCCGGCCGATAATTTCGGTGGCCGAAATTTCGGTGCATCCCTACTCCCAGGTTTTCTAATGGTGTAAATTGTGCATGTCACCTCTGCACTACCTGTCACAGTTTCGGAGGCCCTAAAATTCCAAGATAGCACAAAACCCCCCCAAAATGACCCCATTTTGGAAAGTAGACACCCCAAGCTATTTGCTGAGAGGCATGGCGAGTCCATGGAATATTTTATATTTTGCCACAAGTTCCGGAATATATATTATATATATATATATATATATATATATATATACACACACACACACATACATACATTATTCATTTATTTATTTTTACACAGAGTTGTCAGTAAATGATATATTGCTCACACATGCCATGGGTATATGTGAAATGACACCCCAAAATACATTCTGCTGCTTCTCCTGAGTACAGGAATATTCCATATGTGAAACTTTTTTACTTTTTTGCAGTCTAGACGAGTACAGGACCCCGAAAACCAATCCCCACTTTCAGGCTTTCCAAGGGCGTAAATTGTTGATTTCACTCCTGACTACCTAACACAGTTTCGGAGGCCATGAAATGCCAAGACAGCACAACCCCCAAATGACCCCTTTTCAGAAAGTAGACACCCTAAGCTATTTGCAGAGAGGCATGTGTTTTGCAGATCTCACATTTTGTCACAAAGTTTTGGAAATTGAAAAAAGGAGGGAAAAAAATGCATTTTCCTGTTTTTTCTTCATTTTCCAAAAAAAATGAGAGCTGCAAAATACTCACCATGCCTCTCAGCAAATAGATTGGAGTGTCTACTTTGCAAAATGGGGTCATTTGGGGGGGTTTTGTGCCATCTTGGCATTTCATGGAATTCAAAAGTGTGATAGGTAGTAAGGAGTGAGATCAACAATTTACGCCCTTAGAAAGCCAGAAGGTGCGGATTTTCCAGAAACTTGTGGCAAAAAATGGATTTTTGTAAAATCTTACCGTAAAATCCTTTTCTCTTAGCTCATTGACAGACGTAGCCCTCGGTGATACAGCACCTTCGGGTTATGTTGCCTCCACAGGAGCAGGACTAGGCAGGAAATAAAAATGCTCTGGCCACACCCCAGGGGCAGTCCCCGAGGGTATATCCTCTCTCTCTCCGCCACAGCAAATCAGTTATGTCACAAAAGCAGTGCTTAGAGAATTTAACCCAACCCAACTCAAAAACAGAGGGGCGGGGACTACGTCTGTCAATGAGCTAAGAGAAAAGGATTTTACGGTAAGATTTTACAAAAATCCATTTTTCTCTATCGCTCATTGACAGACGTAGTCCTCGGTGATACAGCACCTTCGGGACGTCCCAGAGCAGTATCACAAATGAGGGGTGGGAAAATGGAAATCAAATCCCAATCTAGAAGGCCCAACCCGGCTAGAGGCTTCTTGGTCTGTCTGGTCAACCAGATCCGATTCCTGTGGGGAATAGAGACTAATCTTAGGAAAAGGTAAAGGAAAAGATCTATTCAGGGAACGGTGACTAACGCTCCCTGTAGTACTTAAATGTTGGAAGGGAAGAATCGCACCGGTAGTAGTAGTCGATGCTCGATCTAATGTCCTGAATACCGGTGAAAACGTCCCCCCACCCTCAACCCGGGTGGGGGCGCACCTTCAGGCTGTGTAATCCTTTGCTTCGGGTTTGGCTGAGTCGGTCCTCTGTTTGTCCGACCAGCCTTTCTTGAACCCTCCTGGAGGAGTCTTGCCTTTCCCGCTTGTTCCAGCCGGGCGTACGAACCCTTTATGGGCGGTAAAGAAAGGTCCTCGCTTGTTGCGAGGTCCCTTAGCTTTAGCAGCCTGTGGCAAGAAAGTGCTCTTGCCCCCAGTGGCATCCTTAATAATTTCATCTAGGGTGGCCCCAAATAGACGATTCCCCTGAAAGGGGAGATTCGTCAAGGTCTTTTTGGAACCTAGGTCAGCTGACCAGCATTTTAACCATAGCACACGTCTGAGGATTACCGCTGACATAGATGCATGCCCTAATAGGGGAGTAGTGTCCAAGGCTGCGTCACAGATAAACTGTAGCCCTTGTATAATCTGTTCCATCAAATCAGATGTTTCCTGGGGAATATCTTTTCCCCTAAGGTCTTGGCGTACCAATCTCGCCCATTCCGTAAGTGTCTGGGAAACTAGACCAATAACAATTACTGGTCTAAATGCTGACCCTATCAGAGAGAAGATAGTGCGGGACTCTGCTTCCATCTTCCGATCCACCGGATCCTTAAAGGATGAAGTGTCCTCCACTGGGATAACCGTGGCTTTATTCAGCCTGGAAATAGGTGGATCCACCACTGGTGGTACCGTCCATTTCTTAATGAAGGATTCCTCAAATGGATAGCGTCTAGCAATACGCTTGGAAATCGTAAAGGTACGCTTAGAATGCTCCCATTCTCCTTTAATTTTATTACCAAAACACTTGGGTACAGGAAAAACCTTCACCGTTTTGATGGGCTTGTTAGTACCAAAGGGAATCTCTGTTTCAGTTGCCTCTGCCGGTAAAACCTCAAGTCTTAAGGTTTCCCGCACTGCCACAACTAGTGCGTCCACCAATGCTTCTTCCTGAATTATAGCGGGAGAAGGAACGTCCTCCTCACTGTCTGAGGGAGCTTTACCTGAGGTAACAGCCCTTGCAGAGGGACCTGCAGCTGCAGTGACCATCTCTGAATCTGAGTCAGAGGTGTCAGATAATATAGGGGTAGGCGGGGGTCGCTTCCTTGACCCCCGTCCCTGACAGGCTGCCTCCACCCGAGCCACCAAAGACTCCAAAACTGCTGTAAATGCATCCATACTCTGTGCACCGGCGGGTCCCGTGGCCCCCTCGAGGGAAACAGGTGGGGGAATTTGTGTGGCAGGGTCCATGATTATTCCAGTAACTTCTCGGATAATACAATTCAATTAAATAAAAAAAAATTTTTTTTTTTTTTCAGACCCCCAGCGCCACAAAAGCCCCTTAGTGTTACCTGCTAGGGATCCCTATCGATCGAGAGAGAGAGATAGACCCCCAGGCTCACCACTTGATGCTCAGAGTTTAACTGCAACAGGTTACAGCGCTGTCTTCACAAACAGGAAGTCTTTTGGCTGGCTGCCCAGGAAGAAAGGAGGCGGCTCCGCCCCTCTGCACGCCTTCCGGCGCCTCCCCTAGCTCCACGAGGTGTTGGATCACCTCAAACATGGCCGCCCCCATGCTGGAGACACGAGGCTACGCCAAAATGGCGGCTCGTGCGATCCAGCAAAAAAAATGGCGGCGGCCTGTACCGAATAGCGGTGTGCTGCAGGGCACACAACACCTTCTCTCTGCATGGGGATTTGGCGTGGTTGGAGGTACCGGCCCTGGCGGACCGCATGGCCGTTCGGAAGGCCTGCTATAGCTGGAGATTTGACTAGGAAGGCAGTCTACATGTCCGTGGCTTCTGACTGGTAGGTACCTTATTATTATCACAGTAAGATTCCCAGACTGCCACTGATTACAATCTTTTTAACATGTATACAATTAGATTGTTAGCTCCCAAACCAAGCCTCCTGGCTTTTTGCACATAAAATCACACTCAAAGTAGGGGGATCTGTGCCATGTTATAGGATAGAGAGGGACTCTATCTTACCATACAGAGAGGGGCCCGCGTTCACCACAAGACCCGTCAGGGGAAAAGGGGGAACATACTACTCACCATACCGGAACCAGGCGGGCACCAACTCCTGACAATACCCCTCTCCACCGGGGCGGGAGGGCTGTCGACCAATACGGACGCCGTGACTCATGGTCCTTGGCGTTTCAGCGAGACGTTTAACTCGCGGGGTCAGTCCCCCAGTGGGACTATGTCGCGGCCGACCCAGCGCGGAGCTATGGCCTGCACGCGCTCGTAGGCTGAACTGGGGTGACCACCGGATCTCAACATCCAGCCCGTCGCCCAGTTCAGCTTTCTTGCTTGAAGATCTCACAGGAACACTGGAGGAAAAAAGCTGTCTAAAAAATCTTAAGAAAAAAATCTTGCCAGGACCGAAGATCCCAGCAAGGTATCTAGGTCCTTACTCCTGACTAGACAGAAAAAAAATGATTTGCTGTGGCGGAGAGAGAGAGGATATACCCTCGGGGACTGCCCCTGGGGTGTGGCCAGAGCATTTTTATTTCCTGTCTAGTCCTGCTCCTGCGGAGGCAACATAACCCGAAGGTGCTGTATCACCGAGGACTACGTCTGTCAATGAGCGATAGAGAAATATAAACTATTCCATGGACTCACCATGCTTCTCAGCCAATAGCTTGGAGTGTTTACTTTGCAAAATTGAGTCATTTGGGGGGGGGGGGGGGGGGGGGTTTGTGCCATCTTGAAATTTCAGGGCCTCTGAAACTGACAGGTAGTGCAGTGTAAAATCAGCAATTTACGCCATTAGAAAACCTGAAGATAGGGGATTGGTTTTCGGGGTCGCGTACACAGCTAGGGTCCCAAAAAGTCTCATACACGTGGTATCCCTGTACTTAGGAGAAGCAACAGAATGTATTTTGGGGTGTCATTTCTCATATCCCCATGGCATGCGTGAGCAATATATCATTTAGTGACAACATTCTGTAAAAAAACAACAAAAAAAATAAATAATAATTTTCCCGACACTTGTGGCAAAATATAAAATATTCCATGGACTCACCATGCCTCTCAGCAAATAGCTTTGGTGTCTACTTTTAAAAAAGGGGTAATTTGGGGGGTGTTTTGACTGTCCCGGCATTTTATGCTCAATCTTATCCACACAAATTCAGTTTTCTCTTACATCCTCTGACAGTCGCGCCCCTCAAAAGTCATCACTATTGGGATGTCCCAAAGCAGTGTAGACATGAGGGGTGGGAGACGCAACCGTAGAAAAGGCAACGCAGTACCCACATCAGAGAAAGGAACCTTACACGCACAGTAAGAGAACCTTCTGGGCAACAGAAAAAGGCTCAACAGGAGCAACAACCCAGGAAAACAAATTACCCAGGGGATAAACACCCCAACAGCCAGGGACCCACAAAAAAACAAGGGACCCCTATAGCACTGCCGCACTGAGAACTTTGCAGCCAAAGGAGGCATCAGCTGATGCCAGAACATCAACCTTATAGAATTTGGAAAAGGTGTACACCGACGACCAAGTCGCAGATTTGCACACCTGGGTCACCGAGGCCCGATGCCGGTAGGCCCAAGACGTACTCAAGGGTCTGGTAGAGTGCGCCCTAACAGGGAAAGGAGGAACCTGTTCCTGTAAAACATAAGCCTGGACAAACGTCTGTCTGATCCATTTGGCAATGGTCGCCGCAGACGCAGCCATGCCCTTCCGAGGTCCCTCAGGAAGGACAAAGAGGGAATCCGATTTCCGAAAGGATTCAGTGGACGACAGGTAAACCCTGATCGCCCTGACAAAATCCAAGGAATGCAATGAAACCTCCTTGGGATGTTTGGGCTTCACACAGAGCGAAGGCAACACAATGTCCTCATTTAGGTGAAAATCAGACATCACTTTAGGAAGAAAGGAAGAGTTAGGTCGCAAGACCACCTTATCCTTATGAACCACCAAGTAAGGAGAGCGTCAAGACAACGCCGCCAACTACGACACCCTGCGAGCCGAAGTGATCGCCACTAAAAAAGCAACCTTCTTAGACAGCAGAGGAAACGATATCTCCCGGATGTTTTCAAAGGGAGAACTCTGTAACCCGGACAGAACCAAGTTCAAGTCCCATGGAGGTAAAAGGCTCCCAAGTGTCGCACACCTTGAATGAAGGTGCGAATTAAGGAATGAGACGCCACAGGGAGTTGGAAAACAGCCAGTGCAGATACCTGGCCCTTTATCGTGGCCAACGCCAGGCGCTGGTCCACACCAGTCTGGAGGAAAGCCAACACTCTCGACACCGAGTATGAGCGAGGAGAAAACCCCCTGGACTCACACCAGGCAAAATAAGCTTTCCAGGTACCAGACGAGGCTTTTCTAGCCTTGATTAAGGTAGGAATGACCTCTGGGGAGAGACCCCTGTCTCTCAGGACCTGGCTTTCAACAGCCATGCCGTTAAAGCCAGCGACTGTAAAGCAGGATGGAAGATCTGTCCCTGAGACAGCAGATCTTCTCGCAATGGCAGCCGCCAAGGAGGTGCGACTGCTAGGTGAACGATGTCCGCGTACCAGGACCGGCGTGGCCAGTCCGGTGCCACCAGAATCACCAAGTTCCGTTCCAAGGACAACCTACGAAGGAACCTGGATAACAACTGAATCGGAGGAAAGGCATACATCAGACGATACTGATGTCAAAGGGGCCACCAGCGCATCCGAGGCGTCCGCCAGAGGATCGCGCGTTCTTGCCACGAACCTTTCCACCTTGTGGTTTAGCCGAGACGCAAACAGATCCATGTCCGGGGATCCCCACTTCGCACACAGCATTTGGAAGACCTCCGGGTGTAGGGACCATTCCCCCTGATCCAGGGTCTGGCGGCTCAGATAATCTGCCTGCCAAGTCTCCACACCCGGAATGTGAACTGCCGAAATTGCCGGGACATGAGCCTCGGCCCAGACAATGTAGGTCACCTCCCGGGCACTCCTGGTGCCCCCTTGGTGGTGTATGTAAGCCACCGCGGTAGCATTGTCCGTCTGTACCCGTACAGGACAGCCCCGAAGTCGATCCGACCACTGGAAGGGACACAGTTTGATCGCTCTCAATTCCAAGATGTTGATTGGAAGGGAGGATTCCTCCTCCGACCAAGTGCCCTGGGCAGACCGATTGCCCAGGACTCCACCCCAGCCTGACAGGCTGGCATCCATGGTAATCACCATCCACAGCAACGGACAGAAAGATTTCCCTTCCGACACAGCCGGGGACTGAAGCCACCACAGAAGATCTATTCTAGTCCGGCGACTCAACGAGACACTCAGATCCAAGGACTGAGGTAGCCTGTCCCACCTAGCCAGGATCTCCGCTTGGAGAGACTGTGTGTGAAACTGAGCAAACGGTATCGCCTCGAATGCTGACACCATCAATCCCAGGCACCGCATTAAGGTCCTGAGCGACAAAGATTTGTTGTACCTGAGAGACCGGATCTCGTTTTGAAAGGTCCGGAGCTTGTCCTCCGGCAGAAACACCCTTGCCTGAGCAGAGTCCAGAACCATCCCCAAATAGGGAAGACGAAGCGAAGGAGACAATATCGACTTCTGAACGTTGATGGTCCAACCAAACTCCTGGAGCGTCTGTACCGTAGTCGACAGATCGCGCAACAGGCTCTGGCTGACACTCGAACAGGAGATCGTCCAGATATCGCAAGACCGCAATGCCCTGTGCCCTCAACAGGCCAAGAACAGGCGCCAGCACTTTGGTAAAGACCCTTGGAGCCGAAGCGAGACCGAAAGGTAACGCTACGAACTGATAGTGGTCCTCCGCTATGGCAAACCGGAGGTACCGCTAATGACCCTCGAAAATGGGGATGTGCAAGTACACATCCTTTAGGTCGATAGAAGCCAGGAATTCCCCTGGACTCAGGGAGGCCACCACCGAGCGGAGAGATTCCATACGGAACTTCCGAACGCGCACGAATCGGTTCAAAGCTTTCAAGTCCAGGATCAGACGCCCCTTGCCCTCCTTCCTGGGCACAGTAAACAGATTTGAGTAAAAACCCTGAAACCTGTCCCGATGAGGCACCGGGACAATCACCCCCTGGGCAAGGAGGTCCTGCAGGTCCTGTAGGCGCCCTGGGGTCAAATGAAGATTTGAGGGAAAGAATCTGTCCGCCGGCCGTGAAAGGAATTCGATCTTGTAACCCGATCGAATGATTTCCTGAACCCACCTGTCCGGAATCCGGAGCAGCCAAGGTTGGAGGAAACCGCGCAAACGTCCCCCCACCACTGCAACGGGTGAGGGCGCCACTTCAGGCAGAGGCGGATTGACCGGCCGCAAAGGCATGGCCGGACTTTTGCTTGCCCGCCCAAGGCTTTTTCTGGCCACCTTGGCCCTTGAAAGGTTTGCCCTTGTTTTGTGGCTTGAAGGCATGAAAAGACCCCTGATTGGGTCTAAAGGCGGGACCCCGCTTGCCGCGAAAAGGCTTGTTCTTCGGATAATTGGGCAGCAGAGTGCTTTTGCCCCCAGTGACTCCTTACACCAAAAGTATCTAAAGACTCGCCAAAAAGGCGAGACCCTGCATAGGGAAAATCAGCCACCGTTTTCCACGACATCTGGTCAGCCGATCAGCTCTTCAGCCAGATCAGTCGACGGTTAAGTACTGCGATACTAGACAGGCGTGCAGCCAAAGGGGCCTCATTCAGGGCCGAATCGCACAAATAAATGACCCCTTGATGAATTTGGTCCACCATGTCCAGCATAGCAGGTGGAGCAGAATCAGACGCGAGAGTGCGCCTAAGCACTTTAGTCCAATCTGCCACCGCCTGAGCCACCATGACAAAAGCGAAAATAGGTTTGAGCATGGAACCCGCCACCATGTAGGCATGGCGGGCAAGAGACTCCAACCTCCTGTCCGTAGGATCCCGGAAAACCGGGGTATCCTCAGTGGGAACCAAAGTAGCCTTGTTCCACACGGCCACCGCGTGATCCACCTGGGGGGCCACACAACAGAGCAAATCCGTAGAAGGCACAAAGGGGTAGAGCAGTTGAAACCATTTAGGAACCGTGAAAGGGCATTTCAAACTGCACCATTGTTCATTTACTGTGTGATGAAACTCAGCGGGGCAAGGAAAAACCTGCGCCGACTTGCGGGTCCTATGTGTACCAAAGGAGGACACAATGCCCGGAGGATTGGGCTCATCCTCCAAAGGTAGTGTTTCTTTTACAGAAGAAACCAACGTATCCATAGCTGCGTGTTCTTCAGGCGACCCCCGGGGGAGAATCATCTACCCCCTCCGCATCCGCCTCCCCCTCAGACCCCAGCGGGTCCAGGGACGAGCGAGACCCTGAAAAGGGCACGCCAGCCACAGCAGCAACATCACCATCTGAATCAGAGGAGAAAGATAATCTAGGCAGCTCGTTCAGCCATCAGCACCTCCATTTTGGACACTAAAGTCGCCACCACAGCGGCCAGATTAGGTATAACGGGGGGGTTCAGCAGAACTGGGGTCCCCCACCAAGGCTGGGGGGAATTTGCTGTCCTGAGAATCCATTGCAGAAAAACACTATGAAAAGTACTGGCCCTTTAAGAGCGCTGCGGACCGCGCAGCAAACCGCTATATATACTGTGTACACAGACCCCCCTCCCCCCCCCCCCCCCCCCAAAAAGGGACAAAACTAAGCCAGAAGGGATATACAGAGAAATATGGAAGAGACAGTCTGCAGAGCCTCACAGAGTGTTACCACACCGATCGCTGCTACAGAGGAAAAGGAAGTGAGGTCACCAGAGGCTGAACTATATGCTGCAAGGCTAAGGGAAAATGGCTGTCCATAGAAAGTAATGGGAGGCTTAGGGCAAGATGGCCGCCGACATGTCCTCGGAACGATCGTTCTGCCACACACAAGATGGCGCCAAAACACTACACAGCAACTGTCAGCAAAGCCCATAGTGAAGCCAGACATGCTGCCCACATCCAAAATAGTGGACCGCGCGGTTTTTAGCCGCAGCGACCGCCGCACACACAGTCTGCACCTCCCAAACACTGAAGTGACACAGGACCCCAAAACCACACAGCGCCAGCGGCTTATATACAAAAAAGACCCCCGCAGGGATCGCATCAGGGAGCCCCACAAAAGCACAGACATGAGGGGACAAACAGCAACACAGGACTGGCACCCCAGACAGAGGCCCCACACAGAAAAGTACTTACCTGTACCAGATGGCGTGGGGTGCCTCCATGAAACGGAAAGCCTCTGTCCTCAGATGACAGGGAATACTGTCAGCCAAAAATGCAGGACACTGCAGCACTGAACTGCAGATGTGTCCAGTGAGGTAGCCACCTCACAGGCTGCATCCCTGCTGCGAACAGGGATGGGTCGTTCATAGTGCCAGGGCGAACCATAGCCGAACGTTCGATGGCAGGATGGGGATCCCTCTGACCCTTTGCCCTGGAGAGCCAGGGCGGCCAGTCCGATTCCCAGCTCCGCAAAATCCATCTTCATCCGAAGATCCGACTAAAAACTAAAGCTGACAAAATAAACAGCTAGTAAAGCAAAGAAAAAAAAAACTGACATTCTTGCAAATAAAAATCATAACAAAAGATTAGAAGGCTGAGCCTGTAGCCCCAGCACAGGGAAGCCTATCTACTCCCAACGACGCTAGGCAGAGACAAACTAAATTGGAATGGCTTACTGCAGGGGGGTATTGACCAGTGGGACAGCCCCCATGGGTGTGTCTATGTTAAATGCTTTTGGTTTTTAACTAAGTCTTATGCCTAGTAGGGATGCACCGAAATGAAATTCTTGGCCGAAGCCGAATAATAATGAAATGTTTGGCCGAAGGCCGAATACCGAACGCGGTGTTTCGCATTTTTTCCATTTATTTTGCCAATTTTTTGTCCTCTCTCTTGTCTCTCTCTCTCTTGTCCTCTCACTCTCTCTCTCTTGTCCTCTCATGTCTCTCTCTCTATCTCTCTTGTCCTCTCATGTCTCTCTCCCTAAATGTTACTGTAGGGAATGGGATTCAGTGCACACTGCAGCCTTGTACCATAGGGTTAATGTTAGTGACACTGTAGGGATTGGGAAGGATGCTGGGAATGGAAATCAGGAAGCATGCAGGCAGCCTTGTAAATTTTAATTGCAGATACAGGGCACTGGGCAGGTCAGGGTTAATGTGGTAACATCAATTACTCAGTGACAGTCAGTCAGTGTCAGTGTGGACTCGATCAGATTATACAGTGACAGGCATTCTTTCATAGTGGTAGTAGTAGGAGGCTGGAGGTGGACTAGTAGGAGCCTGGAAAGGAGCACAGCCGCATACATACATTACTCACTCGTGCACTGCAGCCCGCCCCACACATTCAGTGAGTCTTACTCTCCTCCCTAGTTTTTTCAATGGCACATTCAGGAAGCCAATCACGCCGTGAGTAGCGGCACAGCGGAACCAATCAGGTGTGCAGGCACGCGTGATTGGTTCGCTGTGCAGCTAATCACGGCGTGATTGGCTTCCTGAATGTGCCATTGAAAAAACTAGGGAGGAGAGTAAGACTCACTGAATGTGTGGGGCGGGCTGCAGTGCACGAGTGAGTAATGTATGTATGCTCACCGCTGAAGTGTCCCGGCTTCCCCTGCCTAACACGGAAGTCTGTGAGTCCTCCTGTCCTCCTCCGAGTCCCTTCCCCCTGTAAATATCGTGACCTCGGCGATATGAATATCTCCTACGGCCACAGAACGATAGTCGATATCATATCGACTATCGTTCAGCCCTATTGTTCGGCACAAAATTATTCAGCCTTTTGACTTATTCGGCCGAACACAGAAAGTGCTATTTTTTCTATTTTCGGCCGAATAATGTTCGGCCGCCGAATATTCGGTGCATCCCTAATGCCTAGCTACTCCTGCGGAGCAGAAGTCAATACCCATTAGTGATGACTATATGAGGGGCGGCGACTGTCGGAAGACGCAAGAGAAAAAGGTGTCGCGTGTCATGCAGACTGCTGGATGCTCTAGAAATCTTAAGTGCACTAATGTCAGTCTGGTTAACAAGGGCTTAAAAGAGAAGTGTGGGGTTTCAAAACAACATACCTACCTATTGTACTCAACTAGGTAAATGCAGTATCGATCTGATGCTGCCTTTTTTCCCTCACCTCAAAGCCTGAGAACAGAGTGATCAAAGACCAATAATTGCTCAGTTTTCCCTCTTCAGTGAACAGAGGTGGGCCAGTGACTACCAGTGATTATCAGTCACTGGCTTTCTCCTCTTCCCCTCCAGAGCTCACTGAAGCGCTGGATGGTAGAGGGGGCTGGAGTGGCTGGCTCAGGCTCTTAGTGGTAAGCTTAGGGAAGTCAGCGGACTTTAGCCCGCTGTAAGGTGAATGCAGGAGAATGAGGGCCAAGAGAGCTTGGGGCTGAGCAGTTGTGATTCTGATGACTGAGCCTGCCCTCCATCAATCTGTGAATGGGAGAGAGAATTCTGTGAGTTATCAGACTTTCCTTATTTACAAATTGTGCTACAGCTAGTAAAAGCAATGAAAGAACTTCTCTCTATGCATGAGAAGAGAGGAGTTTGGGGTCCTCGTCTGGAACTTTTTCATAACTCCTCAGTCTGGAGCTCAAAGCTACTAAGTCCCTGCATATCGAACGTTCAGAGCCAGAAAGAGGACCTGTAGTAAAGATTTCTACAGAATCCCGCTGCCTGCATGACATCCTCCATTTTAGGTAAGTGAAGGGACTAAAGCTGTTGGGCTACAAATATTTTTAGCTAAATTTCAGCTTTAAAAGTTTACACAGGCAGTGTTATTGTTCAAAATTTGTTATAACCACATATGTGGGCTTTATTAAACATGGTTAGCACATCATGAAACATCCAATTTTGAGCACAGTCCAATCCTATTCCATTATTTGCATGTGCAGTACTAATAAAAGTAGTAACTTTATTGTTCACTTAAGCCATACAACATGATGTAAGTATATGCTGGGAACTGTAAGCACACATAGTACGTCAAGCACGTGTTTCTGTTGCTGTTGTTCTTGTAAGGTTGAATGGAAATACAATCTATGGAGAGGAGTGTTTCATAACATAAGAAAGGAAAAGGCCATGATCAACTTACCAACACGAGGTCTTGGAGAATGTAAAACTTCAGCTGGGATATTTGATTCCACGGGTAATAATGGCGGTCCAGCTACATAAGTGACATCTGTGTTTTCCACAAGATGAGCTGTAAGTTTTTTTTTTTTTTTTTTTTAAATAAGAGGCATAAAAATATTAATTTCAGACAATGGTCAAAAATGATTGCACATACTGTAAAATCTTTCTCTGTGTTTACTGGAAAACATGGCATTTTTCATACGCAATCCATTGGTTACAGTGCCATCTAAGGGAGGATTGAACACTAGGCACACTAACAAAAAACAGGATACCAGCCCCCAGGGACCATAACCTTAATACCTACAATGGCCATAGCTACTACAAGAGGGGAGAAAGATTTATGTTTAAAAGAACTCACAGAAAAGGATTAGGGGATTAGGATTTTTTTGGTTATCTCTCAAATTATTTTCTTGAATACCTCACAAGACACTTAAAGCGTTTTTTACCAAAAAAAAAAAAAAATGATCCTGTTCTCTTAAAGCATGTTATACAGCACAGTGTTTGTGCTGTGTAATTTGGCCTATTCTATCACCTAAAAAATCTGGCTGATGCAGCCAGTTTCTGCCCTCCCCTCTGTACACTGACCACGGTATATCACGGCTGCTGAGCCCTGACACAGTGGTCAGCTTACGTACCACCATCATTCGCAGCTCTGCTCTCTGTTCTCCTGTGTTCCCTCTCCCTGCATGTTAGCTCCATGTCAGGGCCCCCCCCCCCCTTCTGCTCGAACAGAATTATATAAACACATTAACAGTTGTTTGTCTCCCAAGCCTGTGCATCTGTGTTTTATAAAAAAAAAAAAAAAAAAAATGCTGTGAATACCTGATTTCAGTGTGCTGCTCAGAAATCACATAACTGGACATCTCTCTCCCCTCTCTTTTGAATGATGTTAGCAGGGGAATCTCGGCCCCGCCCCCACCAGTTGTCAAACGGGGGGAGGAGAGAGCCAGCCAGTCACGTGATCGCTGAGCAGCACACTGAAATCAGTTATATACAAAAGTTTTTTTAAAACACAAAGACAGAGAGGATTATACAAAGTCCTGAAACTGGCTTAACAACCACTTTAATATTCATAGTTGGGTTACTCTGCCACTTACAAGTAAAAGGGCAATAGCCACAAACAAAACAAAAAAAAAACAATGCCCAGGTTGAGCTAGGAGGGGTTATGCCTGGGTATCCATTACCCAGGCATAACCCCTCCTAGCTCAACTAAGCCTCAGCTATGTAACAAGCATTGAAGAACTTTAAAGAGGGGAGGGATCCCTGTGTCCTGTAATGTACACAGAGAAATAGGCTGTGACGGTATCAGATTTTCATGCTGCGATTAATTGATTAAGGTTTTGCCACGGTATACGGTATTCAATTATTAAATTTAAATGATTAAATTTCTACCTCACTTGAATTTCATTGCTGAATTTAGGGACTTTGGTTCACTTATGCACATTATTATATAGTCAGTCAGTACAGACTCTGTGAACCAGGCCTAAAATAAGCCATCAAGCAGTGTCTGGCCTACCTGGTGATGACTGGTCCTGGCGCTCGGCTCCGATCCGATGGACTGGTCATTAAGGGGAAAAATTGTTGTGGTCAAGAAGTGGTTAAACCTGAAGGAGGACCGGTGTTATTTATAAATTACGTTACTATTGCTTTGGGCCTGGTTCACATGTATACGGGTTGGCAGTTCACATGCATGCGGGTTGGTGGCCCACATTTGCAAAGGCATAGCAGTCCATTGATTTGAACGGGCTGCTATGCCCTCATTTTCCGCAGAAAAAAGGTGCATGCAGCATTTTTCTAAAATTCAGTGGCCTTGAAATCCATCCTGTTTTTGCACCATGCGACTAACCTGCAGTTCCTGCTCTGGCAAACTTTCTGCGTTTTTTATATATGTGGGCCCAGCATTTAAAAATTATGTTTTGATTTATTTTTTTGTGTTATATTTTTCCATAGTCCCATTGACAGCAATTATTTAGGATTTCAGTTTTTAATTTTGAAAGACTGTTTTTATACCTTTTCAATTATTGTTCAGCGCCGCCTGGTGTTTCGGCTCATTTAATCCAACCCGCCCTATTGTTTATTATTGCTAGTATAGTGTCTGTATGGATCAGTATCCTGGTCATAATCCGAACTATACTCATGTCCACAAAAATGTGTTTAGCCCCCACCCTTCAAACAAGTGTAGTGTCCATATAATTTTTAGGATCATTGCCACCTCTGACACACTGTCTGAAAAACTGCAGTGTTAGCAAGTTCAGGCCTGATCTCTGCTAGCACTAGCAGTTAATTTTAATGTTATTTCTAATGCACAAGCAGTATCTGATTGGTAGCCATGAGCTCTTTTTCCCAGTTGCCACTAGGGTAAAGTTAGTGCCCAAAAAAAAAGGGTAAAATCAGGCTTACCTGAATGCATAAAAGTGTTAGAAACATAATTATGGTCAGATGCAGCAGGGAACAAGTACTAGCGCTGCACAATTTTTTTAGCAATCTGGCGAGCCCCAGCAGCGTAGTACATTCTGGCCTTTAAGACACCAGCATTGCAGTATTTTATAGTGTAGCAGCAAGCGCCAGCAGCGCAGTACAAGCTGATGAGGTGGTTAGCACTAGTATTGTAATGCAAACACAGCCATCAAGAATTTGAACAAAGGCCCATAGAGCCCATAGTAGCCTTACAGAGGTGCTTGCCAACCCTAATTGGCTGCCACCAGATTCAGCAGCACCCGGTATCCCCCCCCCCCCATTTACAGGGTTAAAGGGGAAATGGCCAACTTAACAACGCCCCTTGACTTTTTTTCAGCCATTTTTTTTTTTTTTTTTTACCAAAGACCACCATATTTTACAGGTGAACTAAAGTAATCATTCTGCACAACAGTATATTGCCCTCAACCGAAATGTATACCTTGCCAGGCCATTCAAGAAATCTATCAGCTTCTGAATTGTAAACTTTTTTTGGGGTCTAGCCCTTAACATAGGCATTATTTAAAAAAAAAATAAAAAAAAATAATGAATTGCGGTCAAATTGGTCCACAGATCCAATGCATCATATGCTCGTGTTATCTGCTGCACTGGCCAGGAAGATAGGAAATAAAAATGCATTTTACAGTAAGAAAAAATGCATTTATGTTTAATGACATTAACCACTGTTGTCTACGCGTTGACCCTGATAATGATGGCCTCCACAAAATTTAGCCCATACCTGTCCCAGAAATTTACAGACGGCTATACGCACCAACAAAATCTGGATTTTTTCTTAAGAACTTACCATAAAATCAGTTTCTCTGAAGTCCATTGACAGACGCAGCCTTTTGCTTCTTGTCCATTGGGTTATGCTGCCGCCTGCAGGACTAATTCTAGGCAGGAAAAAAATTCTCCACGCCCACGGGACTGTCCCCACATCCTCTGCTCCAGCAAACCAGTTTTGTTGTAAGCAGTGAAGAAGATACAAAAAAAAACATCCTCATATTAGAGAGGCGGGTGCTGTGTCTGTCAATGGACTTCAGAGAAAAGGATTTTACGGTAAGTAAAAAAACTGTTTTCTCTATCGACCATTGACAGACGCAGCCTTCTTACTTCTTATCCATTGGGACGTCCCAAAGCAGTGTAGGCATGAGGGGTGGGAAGAGCGCAACCAGACAGTAACGTAACACCAAAGGCTAAACCTAGTCAACTGGGAACATGAAACTCAACAGGAGCTCACCAAGGTGAAAAAAACCCTAAAGAGAAAAACAATTCTCTTATGAAACAGCAGACTGCAAAACCTTGCGGCTAAAGGAAGCATCCGAAAATGCCAAAAATCAACCTTGTAGAATTTTGTAAAGGTGTGCACGGACGACCAAGTCGCCGCTTTACAAACTTGCACTTCTGAGGCCTGATGGCGAAAAGCCCAAGAGGCACTCAGTGCTCTAGTAAAATTAGCCTTTACAGGAAAAGTAGGAACCCGACCCTTGAGCGAATAAGCCTGAACAACCGTCTGCCTGATTCATCTGGATATGGTCGCAGCAGACGCAGCCAAACCTCTCTTGAGATCCTTCGGTAAGAACAACGAGTCCTATTGTCTAAAAGACTCAGTTACTGTCAGATAAACCCTTATCGCCCGAACCACATCCAGAGAGTGCAAGGCAATTACCTTGGGATGCTTGAAGGGCTTAGGACATAAGGAAGGCATCACAATGTCTTCATTGAGATGAAAATCCGACACCACCTTAGGGAGGAAAGATGGATTAGGTCGAAGTACCACTTTATCTTTGTGGACCGCCAAAAAAGGCGAACGACAGGACAGCGCCACCAACTCAGACACACTGCGAGCAGAAGTAATAGCCACCAGGAAGGCAACCTTCTGCAACAAAGAAAGCAGAGAAATCTCCCTAATAATCTAAAAAGGAGGGTTTTGAAGAACAGAGAAAACCAGACTGAGATCCCACGGAGGCAACGGGAATCTCCTCGGAGGAGCCAGATGACGCACCCCCTAAAAAAAAGTGCGAATCAAGACATTAGTGGCCAACGGACGTTGGAAGTAAATAGCCAAGGCCGACACTTGGCCATTGATAGTGCCCAAAGCCAACCGCTGCTCAACCCCTCTTTATAAAAAGGCAAAACCCTAGCTACAGAAAGCAAGCGAGGGTGCCGCTGCTGTGATTCACACCATGAAATATACAATTTCCACGTACTATGATAGAGCGATGATAGATCTTCCTGGATGTCGATTTCCTGGCCTTCAAAAGTGTAGGAATTACCAAGTCAGAAAGGCCTTTATCCCTCAAAAACTTGCTTTCAACAGCCAAGCCGTTAAAGCCAGTGACCGTAAAGCAGGATGGAAGATCAGTCCCTGAGACAGCAGATGTTCCCACAGAGGGAGCTGCCATGGAGGATCTACGACCATTATTACCATGTCTGCGTACCAAGACCGCCAAGGCCAGTGTGGTTCCACCAAAACGACCGGAATGCCTTCCACCGCCACCCGACAAAGAAACCTCGGCAGGAGTACGAGCGGAGGGAAGGCATAAAACAGCCGATAATGACTCCAAGGAGCCCTCAAGGCGTCTGTGGCGTCAACCAGAGGATCCCTTGACCTGGCCACAAACTCCTGAACCTTTCTGTAGAGGCGAGACGCAAAACAGATCCACCTCCAGAGTCCCCCACCGGACACACAAGAGGTAAAACACCTCTGGATGAAGGGACCATTCCCCTTGATCCAGCACCTGACGACTCAGGTAATCCGCTTGCCAATTCTCCACACCTGGAATGTGGACTGCGTTAAGGGCCAAAACATTGTCTTCTGCCCATACCAGAAGCTCGGCCAACTCCCTGGCTGCCAGAACACTCTTGGTGCCCCCTTGATGATTGATGTAAGCCATGGCCGTGGCATTGTCCGATTGTATCCGAACCAGAGACCAGCGTAGCCAACTTGTCTAGTGGAACAGGAAAAGCGTGATGGCTCTGAGCTCCAGAATATTGATCGGCAAGAAGACTCTTCTGTTAACCAAGTCCCCTGGGCACAGAGCTTTCCCAGCACTCCACCCCAGCGTGACAGGCTGGTGCCCGTGGTGACCACCATCCAGAACAGCGGCAAGAAGGACTTGCCATGTCAAAAATCTGGAGAATGGATACACCAGGATAGAGCCAACTTCCTGAGACGGCTCAAACAAAATCTTCTGGTCCAATGGCCGAGGGTCCCTATTCCATTTAGCAAGAATCTTTTTTGCAGGGGCCTCAAGTGAGACGGAGCAAACGGGACCGCCTCAAAGGCCGATACCATCAAACCCAGGGCCTTCATGCAAGTCCGCAAGTAAGACCGATCGGTTCAAATCAGCAACCTTATCGCCCTTTGCAACTTCAGAAGCTTTTCAAGGGGAAAAAGACCTTTGCCAGAGCAGAGTCAAGAGTCAGCCCCGGATACGTGACCCGTATTGGATGTTGTCAGAGCAGATTTTTTAAAATTGATCGTCAGCCCGAATTTCTGAAGGGTTTGAACTGTAATTGAGATGTTGCCCAACCGATCTGAATGAGAGTTTGCTCGCAACAGGAGATCGTCCAGATATCCCAAAATCGTAATTCCTCTCTGACGCAACAAGGCCAGCACTGGGGCCAGGACCTTGGAAAAAAAACCTGTGGGAGCAGAGGCGAGAACAAAGGGTAACGCCACAAATTAGAAGTGCTCCTCTGCCACCGCAAAGCGGAGGAATTGCTGATGTCCCACAAAGATGGGGGATGTACAAATACGCGTCTGATATTGACGGAGGCCAGAAAATCCCCATGATTTAAGGATGCCACCACTGATCGAATGGACTCCATTCGAAACTTCTGCACTCGCACAAAAGCGGTACAGAGCCTTGAGATCCAGAATTTGACGAAACTTGCCCTCCTTTCTGGGCACCATAAATAGATTGGAATGGAAGCCGTGAAAGAGTTTATGCTGGGGAAACGGCACAATCACTCCTTGAGGCAGGAGATCATGCACAATCTCCTGGAGAGCTTTCAAACGATCCAGACTGAAACAACCCATCAGCTGGGGCCGAAATTCGATCTTGTACCCGGAACGAATCAGTTTGTGAACCCATTTGTGTTGAATGAAAGTCGTCCAGGGTTCCTGAAAGAAGCGCAGACATCCCCCCACCCCAAAAGCGGGTGAGGGCACCCCTTTGTGCTGAAGAGGACTTGTCTGCTGAACTGGGCTGTCTTGGGCTTGCCCCAGTGTTTCTTAGTCCCTCCAGAAGCTCTTAACGGCTTACCTTTTTCTTGCGCCCCAGAGGCACGAAAAAACCACCTATGAGTGGTAAAGGAAGGCCCCTGCTTAGTACGGGTTGTTTTACCCTTGGAGGATTCCCACCAGTCAGACCCTTGACCAACTCATCTAGTGAGTCCCCAAACAATCGCTCTCCCAAAAACCGGAAGATCTGTCAGGGCTTTTTTGGAGCCTGGACAGCCGACCAGCTTTTCAGCCAAACCATACGTCTTAGGGCAATCCCCCACAGCCGAAACTGTGGCAACCAGGAGATCCGCATCCAAGGACACATCACACAGGAACACAAGAGCCCGAGCCATCTGGTCCATAAGTTCTATCAGCTCCGGGGCAACTATGTCAGGATCCAAGTTCCCCTCCAGAACTTTATTCCATTCCGTAACTGTCTGTGATACTAAAACAGGCACAAAAACCGGTTTTAGGATAGAACATGAAGATGGCGTTAAAGGAATTCCACCTGCCTGTCCACCGGATCCATAAAAACCGGGGAATCTTCCACAAGCACTATAGTAGATTTGTTCAACCTGGAAACAGGATGATTCGCCTTAGGCGGTACCGTCCAACGGTTTGAGACTGTCTCAGCAAAGGGATAATGGTGTTTAATGTGCTTAGGCACTACTAGCACATACTTGATGCACCGCCATTGGTCATTAACAATATCATGAAAAGTCTTGAGACAAGGAGAAACCTTTCCTGATTTGTGGGTTTGCGGGAGCAAAAAGACACCCGCGTCCCTGCCGACGTGGGCTCATCTGCCAGTTTTAAAGTTCTCCTTACTGAAACAATCAGGGCTTCCACCAAAGCGTGTTCCCACGCTGCAACTGAAGACGACAGGTCTTCTTCACCATCCGATTGCGAGGATAGCGACACCTCAGGTAGGAGGGTGTCCCATGGCGACCATATGAGCCTCTGAATCAGAGGACCCCACCAATGACGGAGAAGGCAGCGGCCGTTTGGGGCTAGTGACCCTTTTCATTACAAAATCTACCTTGGTCCTCAGGCTTTCCAGAGCTGCTTAAATTGCGGCCAGCGACCGCGATCCGGACAGTCCAGGCATCGCACTAAATGGGTCTGAGGGTGAATTTACTGCCTGGGACTCCATATTCAATGCAACAGAAAAAAGGGTACTGTCACTTTTAAAAAGCTGACTGCGGTTCCCACCCCTGATCGCCGCGGTATGTTGAGTCCCCCTTAAATATATACCGACAGCAGAGTATGCAGAGATATGCCCCCAAAAAGACCCCAATACTTTACTACCTCCAGAGGAAACCTCCTGTGTGCAGCAGGAAGAGGGAGTCACAGGATGTGACATTAACCTGGTATGTGAAAGGTCACGCTGCCTGTGTAGCTCCACAGGGCTACACAAAAATAGCTGCCAATGCAATTCAACAGGAAGCACAGGTAAAATGGCTGCCCCATACAAGTCAGTCAATGGAAAAAAAAAAAAAACACAAACAATTACATTGCCTACACCTAAGATGGAAACCCCAACATGAAGGCCTTAAAAATCTACAACCAGACCCAGCAGGGAAAACTGAATGTTTGTAAAATCTCAAAGTATAAGTCCTCTGACAGTCGCCACCAATGGGTATTGACCTCTTATCCATAGGAGAAAGCTAGGCATAAGACTTGTTAGAAACAAAGCAATTTACATACACACCTATAGGGGCTGTCCCACTGGTCCGATACCCTTCCACCCTCCCACCCCCCCCCATCAGCATTCCCAACTCAGTTTGGTAGCAAGCAGTAGATAGTCCAAAAGAACCCCATTAGAGGGGCGGGGCGGTGACTGTCAGAGGACTCAAAGAAAGGAATTTTACGGTAAGATTTTACAAAAATTCAGTTTTCTCTTACGTCCTCTGACAGTCGCCGCCCAATCATTCAGTCTTCACCAATGGGACGTCCCAAAGCAGTGTAGACATGAGGGGTGGGAAGCGCAACCGTCACAAAGGCAACACAGCACCCAGGTCAGAGAAAGGAACCTTATCTGAACAGAAAAGGTAAAAACTCTGGGTAACAGAAAAGCTCAAGTGGAGCAAAGAACCCAGGAAACAAATAACCAAAGGGGAAAAACAACCCCAACAGACAGGGACAGGCAACGTCCTTGTCCCCATCAAGGTACTGCCGCACACAGAACTTTGCAGCCAAAGGAGGCATCTGCTGATGCCAAAACATCAAGTTTGTAGAATTTGGAAAAGGTGTGTACGGACGACCAAGTCGCCGCCTTGCACACCTGGGCCACCGAAGCCTGATGTCGGAAGGCCCGGGACGCACTTACCGCCCTGGAAGAGTGAGCCTTAACAGGAAAGGGCGGAACCCGTTCCCTAATTGAATGGCCTGCACAATAGTCTGTCTCATTCATTTCAAAATAGTTGCTGAAGACGCAGCCATACCCTTCCGAGGGCCCTTGGGAAGGACGAAGAGAGAATCAGACTTCCTGAAGGATTCAGTAGACGACAGGTGCACCCTGATCGCCCGGACTACATCCAAGGAATGCAAAGCAAACTCCTTTGGATGCTTAGGATTCGTACACAGCGAAGGCAAAACAATATCCTCGTTAAGGTGAAAATCCGAAACCACCTTAGGAAGGAAAGATTGGTTAGGTCGCAAGACCACCTTATCCCTATGAACCACCAGGTAGGGGGAGCGGCAGGACAGAGCCACCAACTCAGACACTCTGCGGGCAGATGTGATCGCCACCAGAAAAGCAACTTTTCGTGACAGCACAGGCAGAGGAATCTCAAAGGGAGGACTTTGCAAAACAGGACTAAATTCAGGTCCCAAGGAGGTAAAGGCGCTCAACTAGGACGAGCCAAATGACGCACCACCTAAATAAAGGTGCGTATCCAAGAGTTTGACACCAAGGGGCGCTGAAAAAGGATGGCCAGTGCCGACAACTGACCCTTAATCGTGGCCAGCGCAAGACGCTGGCCCACACCAGTTTGCAGGAAGGCCAGCACCCTCGCCACCGAAAAGGAGCGAGGATGGATGCCCCTGGACTCACACCAGGAAAAATAAGCCTTCCAGGTACGGTTAATCTTACCGGACGAAGCCTTCCTAGCCTTAAGCAGGGTAGGAATGACTGCCGAAGAGACCTCGATCTCTCAGGACCTGGCTTTCAACAGCCACGCCGTTAAAGCCAGCTACTGTAAAGCAGGATGGAAGATCGGCCCCTGAGACAGCGGATCGTCTAATAACAGGAGCCGCCAGGGAGGCTCGACGACCAGTTGCATGATGTCCGCCCACCAAGACCGGCGTGGCCAGTCCGGGGCCAGCATAAAAGTAATAAAAAAAACAGAAGAAAGGCTGAGACCGTAGCCCCAGCACAGGGATAGCCCATCTTACTCCTAACTAGGCAGAAGGCATTGGACCAGTGGGACAGCCCCTATAGGGCTGTCTATGTAAATTGCTTTGTTTCTAACAAGTCTTATGCCTAGCTTGCTCCTATGGATGAGGTCAATACCCATTGGTGAAGACTGAATGAGTGGGCGGCGACTGTCAGAGGACGTAAGAGAAAAAGTTATTATTAACCCCCACCCTAAACACCACCACCACGCCAGGCGTCCCAGTTATAGCGGGGGAGGGGGACAGGGCACAGGGCCAGGTAACTGACAGGCCAGAGGGATCTTTTCGGAAGTCCAGGTCCTATTATCCTCACATCCCCCCAAAACCACAGGAGGGCAAAGGGGGCTACATTTACTCACCATACCATGGACTGGGTGGGCTTTGCTCCGGGCAGAACCACCTCCCACCCGGAGTAGGGGTGCTGCCAGCAGAGGGGTACTCTGCAATTTAGGGCATTCCAGGTTGTCACGTCCCAGTGAGACATCAACTCACAGGCTTATCCCAATCCGGAAAAGGGGCACCGTCGTGGCGAGGCCTAGTGCGGGACTATAACCTGCTCATGCTCGTAGACCAGGCTGGGGAGACCTGAAGGATCATGATTATCCACTGCGAAACCCCAGCCGACATTGCTTGAAGATTACTAGGAGGATCTCCCTGAACATTAGCTAGCAAAGTGAGTAAAGAGAAATAAACACAAAAATATTCTGAAAAGAAAAAACTGAGACCGAAGTCCCAGCAGGAAAAGTCCTACTCCTTCGCTAGGCAGAAACAAACTGGTTTGCTGGAGCAGAGAGTGTGTGGGTTATGCCTGTGGGGACAGCCCCGTGGGCATGGAGATTTAAATTTTTCCTACCTAGAACTACTCCTGCAGGGGGCAGCATAACCCAATGGTTAATGAAGATGGAGGCTGCGTTTGTCAATGGACCACGTTTATGATGAGGTTTCTTACCCCTAGCAAAGGACCATGTTGACGACAAGGTTCCTTACCCCTAGCAACCTGCAGAAGTAATATACTCTTACCTCCCACAAGGCCTTTAATGATCTCTTCCATAGAGGCACCAAACTGTCAACTACAAAAGGTAGATCAGTCGGCACCTTTTTAGAAGCCTGGTCGGCTGACCAGTACTTGAACCAAATCATGCGGAGGAGAATAACGGCCGTTACTGCTGGCCAAGGGGGGACGCATTCCAGATCCTGCCGTAAAATTTTTTCCATTCAGTAAAAGTCTGGGATACCAAGGTGATAGCAAACACTGGCCTCAACACTGAACCTGCCACAGTGAAAAAAAGGTACCGGACCAGAGCTTCAGCTTTCTTGTCCACAGGATCCAAAGGATGGAGAATCCTCCATGGGCAAAAAATGTGGCCTTTTTTAACCTGGAAACCCGAGAGTCCACCGGTGGTGGAACCGTACGTTTCTTCAGGAGAGATTCCTCAAAGAGACATCCCTTAGCAAAATACTTCGGTAGTCCAAACATGCGTTTAAGGGAACCCCACTAACTAGTAACAATCTCGTCAAAAAAGGCAGGAAAGGGGAACACCTTTGTCACCTTGGAAGATTTGAGGGTACCAAACTGCAATGGCATCGCCGACTCAGCGGTAGCCGAGTCCTCCAACTTTAAGGTTTTCCCGCACTGACACAATTAAGGCTTCGACCAAAACCTTTTCATACGCGGCAGCGGAGGATTCGTCCTCACCGTCAGAGCACGCAACGTGCGTGGACACAGACCGACTGGACACCCTCCCATCCGCGACTACCAAATCCACCTCAGACTCTGAGGCGGAAGAGTATACAGGTGAAGGCGGGGGGGGGGGGGGGGGGGATTCTTGCTAGGTCTTCATTACAGTGACTGAAAGACTGCCGTCATGGCCACCAGGGCAACCTGAGACCCAGAGGATCCCGCAGTTACAAGGAGTGGGTCAGGTGGTGATACATGCTACAGAGTCTCCATGGTTAATCGGAGCCGTGTTGTGCACAAAAAACGTTTTTTAAAAACAAAAACCCCTGCAGCACCACAAGAATCAGCGCACCCATGGCGCTGTATAGAAGAGGAAGGAACATATACCCACAGGGTCTCATCACCCCAGAGCTGGAGAGCGTCAAACAGCCTCCCAATCTGCGATGAAAGAGGAAGGGAAAGCGCTGACACTGACACTAGAAACCCCCGCAGCACATCACGGCACTCGGACTACAAGAAAATGGCCGCCACTATTTGCAATCGGAAACCAAAAACATGGCCCTGGAATACACAAACATGGCCCCCAAAGCCGGCAAAAAGGATCCACGGCAAAATGGCGGCGTCACGCCAGACCCCAGGGAAGAAAGCATCCGCCAGGAGGAACCCTGCTCTCGCAGTACCAAGGTACAGGCACAACAAAAACAGAGGCCAACAGTAACACCCACCCAATGCTCTCTGGCCCAACACCAGTAAAGCCCCCTACCCATAAATACCCATCGGTAACAGGGGAGAAACAGGGGGCCGGTGAGGGCGACTGGCGCAGGGGAACCCCGTTAAGGAGTGGGGGGGGGGGACATGAGCGAAGGGAGGACACAGAAGGGGACCTACCATCCCCAGGGAGGGCCCGCGACCAACCCAAGAGAAAGGAGGGGGGGCACTATTCACCACACCATGGAATCAGGCTACTCCCAGCAGGCAACCGCACCATCCTGGAATGGGGGTGCTGCGGCCTGAGGTACGCTGCGACTCTGATCGTGACTGCTGTCGTGACCAGGGCTATGCGGCCTTGAGAGGTGTTTCACTCGCCGGACAGCCCCCGTACAGTGGGGCCAACCTAGTGCGGAGCTAATAGTTGGATCGTGTTCGCAAGCCAGGCTGGGAAAACCATAAGGATCTAAAATATCCAGTGTGTCACGCAGTCCAGCTGTTGATTGTAGTTCACACAGGAACAAAAATAACAAAGTAAAAAAAAAAAAAAAAATTGATTTTTGACATCCCGTAAAATCCTTTCCTCTGAAGTTCATTGACAGATGCAGCTCCGTATCTTCTTGACCATTGGGTTATGCTGCCCCCTACAGGAGTAGGACATTAGGCAGGAAAAATCTTTACCAAGCCTATGGGGTAGTCTCTGCAGGCATATACTCACACGCTCTTGCTATATATAACCCTCAGTTTTGTTGCAAGCAGTGTTCAGAAGAAAAAAAAAAAAAAACATCCCACTCATAATTAGAGGGGCTGGTGTGGAGTCTGTCAATGAACTTCAGAGAAAAGGATTTTACGGTAAATCAAAAATCCAGTTTTCTCCATCGTTCATTCACAGACACAGCTCCATATCATCTTGACCATTTGGACGTCCCAAAGCAGTATTTGGATGAGGTGTGGAAAAAACAACGCAAAGAAAGAATGTAACTCCCCAAAGGCTAAATTTAGCCAACCAGGTTAACATGAAGCTCAACCCGGAACAACCGGAGCTCACCTAAACACAACAAACACCCTCAAAGAGAATAGTTTCTCTATTAAACAGCAGCCTGCAAATCCTTGCGGCCAAAAGAGGCATTCGAGGATACCAACACATCTACCTTGTTGAATTTTGGTGTGCACCGATGACCAGGTTGCCGCCTTGCAAACTTGCATCACGGACGCCTGATGGCGAAAGGCCTAAGAAGCAATCAGCGCCCTAGTAGAATGCGCCTTCATGGGGAAAGGAGGAACCTGACCCACCCTTCAGTGAATAAGCCAGAATCATAGTCTGCTGGATCAACCTAGATATGGTCGCAGCAGACGCAGCCAATGCCTTTCGAGGTCCTTCGGCGAGGACAAAGTCTGATTTCCTGAAAGATTTAGTAGCCGCCAGGTCAATGCTAATCTCCCGAATCACATTCAAAGAATGCAAAGCAATTTCTTTGGGATGCTTGGGCTTAGGACAGAGTCAAGGCAGCACAACGTCTTCATTCAGATGAAAATCAGAAACAACCTTAGGAAGGAACAACTGATGAGGTTGACGTACAACTTTATCTCTGAGGACCACCAGATAAGGTAAGCGGCAGGACACCGCCGCCAATTCAGATACTCTGCGGGCAGAAGTAATAGCCACCAAAAAGGAAACCTGTGACGAGGAATCTCCCTAATGTTCTCTAAAGAAAGGTTTTTGAAGAACAGACAATACCAAATTAAGATCCCAAGGAGGTAGCGGGGATAGCCTTGGAGGAGCCATATGGCGAACCCCTTGTATAAAAAGGTGCAAACCATGGCATGCGTAGCTAAAGGGTGTTGGGAAAATACAGCCAAAGCTGACACTTGGACTTTGATAGTGCCCAAGGAAAACCGCTGTTTAACCCCTTTTTGAAGAAAGGTCAAAATCCTAGGCACCGAAAACCAGAGGGGATGCACCTTCAGTTAAAGCCAGCGACTGTAAAGCAGGACGGGAGATCGGTCCTCAAGACAGATCTTCCCTGAGAGGAAGTCTCCAAGGAGCATCGCCGACCAACCTTACCAGATCTGCGTACCAAGACAGGCGAGGATAGTCTGGGACCACCAGAATGACCGCAATCCCTTCCACCTCCATTCTGCGCAGCAGCCTCGGCAGGAGCTAAAGCAGCGGGAACGCATAGATCAGCCGACACTGACCCCAAGGAGCAACCAGTGCGTCGGTGGAA
Source organism: Pelophylax lessonae (assembly GCF_965119305.1). Classification (NCBI taxonomy): domain Eukaryota; kingdom Metazoa; phylum Chordata; class Amphibia; order Anura; family Ranidae; genus Pelophylax; species Pelophylax lessonae. The sequence continues at coordinate 629,727,731 of NC_138768.1, read as the reverse complement.
AAAAATTATCCCTTGACCTGGCTACAAACCTTGGAACCATCTTGTTGAGTCTAGAAGCAAACAGGTCGACATCGTGTGTCCCCCCACTGGACACATAGAAGATGAGACACCTCTGGGTGAAGGGACCACTCCCCCTGATCCAACAACTGACTCAGGAAATCCGCCTGCCAGTTTTTCACATCTAGCACGTACACTGCAGAAAGGGCTGGAACACATTTTTCCGCCCATTTTAGGATCTCAGCCACCTCCCGGGCCGCCAAGACACTCTTAGTTCCCCCTCGATGATTAATGTAAGCCGCGGCCGTGGCATTGTTTGATTAAATACGGACAGGGCTACTCTGTAAACGAGTTGTCCAGTGACTCAAGCAAAGCTTTATCGCTCTGAGTTACAGAATATTGATCGGGAGTCTGGACTCTTCCACTGTCCAGGACCCCTGGATGCAGAGCTTCCCCAGCTGGACAGGCTGGCGTCTGTGGTTAACGCAGTCCAACACGGTAGAAGGAAGGACTTGCCCAGGCATAGTGCTAACAAGTGAAGCCACCATAATAGGACTGTCCTTGTGTTGTGACTCAACCGAATCATAGTGTCCAAGGACTTTGGATCTTTGTTCCATTTGACAAGAATCTCCCTTTGACCCAAGACCAGCAAGCAAGTCTGCAGAGAGGACAGATTGTTGGCTAACAGCAAACAAATCGCCCCCTGCAACCTTTGCAGCTTGTCCGGGGGGAGAAAAACAGTCAAAGCGAGGTCCAGTCAGGCCCAGATAATCCAGTCTAAAGGCCCGTACACGTAGCGATTGTCGGCCGTAAATATTCGGCCAACTTTCGATCGGCCGATTGTCGGCTTGTTAGTATGATGCTTCCGACAACCGACTGCGACTTTTCGGCCTAACAGAATCTGGTGTGCAGGCTTTAAAATTTTTGTAGGCCAACACCACAACGGCCGATTGTTCACCAGTCAGTACAGAATTCGGCCGACAAACAGCAGATGAGCAAGACTAGGCATGCTCAGAGAAGAAAAAACACACGGAAAGTTAATCACATGACATCACTTCTGCAGTCGGCTGTTGTTGACAGGACAGCACCGGACAAAAGACGGCCGATCGTTCGGCCGACAATCGCTACGTGTGTACGGGGCTTTAGGGATGGAATCAGGGCAGATTTTTTTTTTTTAATTCATGTTCCAACCACACTCTTGTAGAGTCCGTACAGTAATTGTCAAGTCGCCCAAAAGAGCTGAATGTGAGTCTGCTCTTAATAGATCGTCCAGGTACCTCAGTACCGTAATCCCCCATTGTCGCAGCAATGCCAACACCAGAGCGAACACTTTGGTGAAGACCCTGGGGGCGGAAGCGAGACCAAAGGGTAACGTCATAAATGCATAATGCTCTTCTACAGCAAAGCGAAGAAAACGCTGGTGTCCAGCATAAATAGGGATGTGAAGATATGCGTCCTTGATATCTATGGAGGCTAAAAAGTCTCCTTGGTGTAGAGACGTCACTACCATGCGGATGGACTCCATTCAAAACTTCTGTCCCCGTAAACAGGTTTGAATGAAACCCCTGAAAACGTTCCAGAGAAGGAACTGGCACAATCACCCCTTGCAACTGCAGATCTTCTACCGTCTTGTTCAGGTCCCTTAAACGGTCTGGAGATAAGCGCAGATTGGACGGGAAGAACCTGTCTGATGGTTGAGACCAGAATTCGATCTTGTAACCCGATCGGATCAGTTCGTGGACCCATTTGTCCTGAATCAAGGAAGTCCATGGTTCCAGAAAGAAGCGAAGATGTCCCCCCCACCCCAGAAACGGGTAAGGGCGTCCCTTCATGCAGACGAGAATTTATCCGCAGAACCAGTTTGGCCTGTTCTCGGCTTACCATACCATGTCTTCTTGGGACCCCCAGAAGACTTGAATGGCTTAGCTCCTTTCTCGTACGAAGGGGACACCTACGAGCAGTAAATAAAGGCCCCCCGTCTATTACGTGTTGCCTTGCCCTTGGTGGATTAGGGTAGAAAAAGTACTCTTCCCACCCATAAGGCCTTAGATTAACTAATCTAGGGAGAATCCAAACAACTTGTCCCCCGTAAAGAGAAGGTCAAAAAGGGAGTCTTTGGAAGCCTGGTCTGCAGACCAGCTTTTCAGCCACACCATGCATCTAATATAAATCCCCACCGCAAACACTCTTGCTACCGGTGGAGCTGCATCCAGCGACGCATCACATATATATATACAAAAGGGCTTGAATCATTTGGTCCGTTAGCTCTATAAGGCCCGGTGAGAGCCGCTCTGTTTCCAAGTCACCTTTTAGCAACTTTGCCCATTGTGTTTTGCTCTGTGACACTAGAGTGATCACAAAGACCGGTTTTGGTATTGAGCCCGCTAAAACATGTAAATGGCGGGACAGAGACTCAATCCGTCTATCCACGGGTTCTGGAAATACCGGGGACTCTTCCACCGGGACCACAGTAGACTTGATTAGTCTGGAAACCGGATGATCCAGCTTAGGTGGCACGGTGCACCTAATGGAAACTGCATCTGCGAAGGGCGTATCGCCTTTTAAAGCATTTACGCACCACTAACATTTGTTTGATGCGCCCCCACTGTTCATTGACAATGTTGTCAAAAACCTTGTCCGATGTCGGGATGCCAAAAGACATCTGCAAACCTGACGCTGTAGAATCATCCGCCATTTTTAAGGTTTCCCGCACTGATACTATATGTCCCTCAACCAGCGTGCTTCCCCGCGCGGCAGCGGACGTGAAAATGTCCTCCTCGCCGTCAGAATGCGAAGACATAGATCCACCAGGATAGGAGTCTGTGGCGGCCACATCTAACTCAGAATCTGAGGATACTATAGAGCAGTGTTTCTCAACTCCGGTCCTCAGGGCACACTAACAGGCCAGGTTTGCAAGAAAACTGAAATACATCATAAGGTGATATCATTTGCTTCTCAGTGAAAGGCAGTATTCTAGTCTGAATCTCCTCAAGGTAATACTTAAAATCTGGCCTGTTAGTGTGCCCCGAGGACCGGAGTTGAGAAACACTGCTATAGAGGCAGGTGAAGGCATAGGGCACTTTTGGCTAGTGGCATTTTTTAAAACTAAATCCACTTTTGAAAATAGGCTTTCCAAAACTGCTGTAAAAGCAGGCAGGGGCTGCGGCCCGGAGGGTCCCACAACCGAACTGAGGGGGTCTGTAGGTGAGATTTGGTCCTGGGACTCCATTAGCTCCGAGTTTAAAAAAAAAAAAGAAGCAGTGTCACTAAGAAAAGTCGCAAAAAACACCATCCGCACTGCTGCACCAGCGGTACCACAAGTCCCAGCCCTAACACAGCCTGCAGCAGGGTGAGTGAGGAAAACCTACAGGGACCTAGGAACATACCACCAAAATGGTCTGGAGGCTTCAGGAATGTTCTGTGCAGAGAAGAGAAACGATCTGACACAGGAAACAGAAAAAAAACCTGGGTCTTGCCTAGAGCCCCTAGCTTCTCCCTTGCTGTCCAGCAATCGTGAAGTTCAAGAAAATGGCCGTCCCATGCATTCCTATGGGGAACTACCAAACATGGCCTCCCATGCATTTCAATGAGAGGGGGGGGGGCGCTACGTCCACTCAGAGACCGTCAGAGAATAGGGGGGGACCTTACTCACCATACCACGGCATCAGCTGAGCACAACGCCGAACAGACTACCTCTCCACCTGGGGTACGCTGCGACTCAGGGCATCCCAGGTCATGTGCGTCCCTGCAAGATGTTGCACTCGCGGGCCCGCCCCTGTCTATCGGGGCTCTGTCGTGGCAAGGCCTAGTGCTGGACTATAACCTGCTCACACACGATGGTCAGGCTGGGAGACCTTAAGGATCTAGAATATATAGTCCGAAAACCCAGCCGGCTGTTGCCTGTACTTCTCTCAGGAACACTAACTAAAAAAAAAAAAAAGTCTTTAAAAAAGGTTCCCCAAAAAAAAAAAAAAAAAAACAGCTAAGACGGAAGTCCCAGCTGGGAACTAGGTCCTACTCTTAAACTAAGCAGAAACAAACTAAGGGCTATAGCTGAGTGTGTGGCTGTATGCCTGCAGGTACTGCCCCATAGGCGTGGTAACGTTTTTTCCTGCCTAGTGTCCTACTCCTGTAGGGGGCAGCATAACCCAATGGTCAAGATATGGAGCTGCGTCTGTCAATGAACGATAGAGAAAATACGATTTTTGTAAGATCTTACCATAAAATCTTTTTCTCTGATGTCCGTCGACAGACACAGCCTCATCTCCATGAGCGGAGTGGGTTATGCTCCTCCCATCAGGAGTAGTCTAGGCAGGAAAATTTGAATGTACACGCCCTAGGGGCTGTCCCTCAAGGCATAACACCCACTGCTACAGCCCAGCACATCTGTTCAGTTTTAAAGCAGTGAAGACAAAAGAACCAACCCCAAACAGAGGGGTGGGTGCTGCATCTGTCGATTGACAGCAGAGAAAAAGATTTTACGGTAAGATCTATAAAAAAAATCGTATTTTCGCAATCGTCCATCGACAGACACAGCCTCATCTCCATGAGCTGAGTGGGAAGTCCCAAAGCAGTATAGGCATGAGGGGGTAGAAAAACCGCAGACAGTAACGTCAACACCAAGAGAATAAACCTAGCCAACTGGGCAACAGAGCTCAACCAAACAACAGGAGCTCACCCAGGTAAAAGAATAACAAAAAACATTCTCTTATGAAACAGCAGCATGCAAAACCTTGCGGCCTAAAGAGGCATCCGAAGATGCCAACAAATCAACCTTGTAACATTTTATAAAGGTGTGCACAGACGACCAAGTCGCTGCCAAGCTTATAGAACAGAGGCCAGATGGCAAAAAGCCCAAGAGGGTCTCAGCGCTCCAGTAGAATGCGCCTTCACAAGGAAAGGAGGAACCTGACCCTTTATTGAAGCCTGAACAACCGTCTGCCTGATCATCTCCAAATGGTCGCAGCGGACAAAGCCAAAGCTTTACGAGGACCATCCCGAAGGACAAAGGACAAAGAGCCCGCCTTTCCTAAAGGACTCCGTAACCGTCAGATACACCCTTTTTTCTCCAACCACATCCAGAGAGTGCAAGGCAATTAAGGATACAAGGAAGGCAACACAATGTCTTCATTAAGATGAAAATCTACCACCTTAGGGAGAAAAGATGAATTAGGTCGGAGGACCACTTTATCCCTATGGACCACCAAATAAGGCGGACAGGACAGCGCCGCCAACTAAGACTCTATGGGCAGAAGTGATAGCCTTTAGAAAGGTAGCCTTCTGCAACAAAGAGCAGAGAAATCTCCCTAATATTCTATATAAAGGAGGATTTTGAAGAACAGATAAAACCAGATTGAGATCGCACGGCGGTAACTGGGATCTACTCAGAGTAGACAGATGACACACCCCCTGAATGAAGGTGTGAATAAAACTATAAGTAACCAACGGACGTTGAAGGTGAAGGTAAATAGCCTAGGCCGAAACCTGGCCCTTGATGGTACCCAACGCCAAGCGCTGCTCAACCCCTGTAAAAAGGCCAAAACCTAGCTATCGAAAAAGAGCGAGGGTGATGCAGCGATTCGCACTATGAAATGTACGATTTCCACGTACGATGATAGATCTTCCTAGAGGTCGATTTCCTGGCCTTCAAAAGTGTAGGAATCACTGAATCAGAGACCTCGATCCCTCAGCACCTTGCTTTCAAACAGCCAAGCCGTTAAAGCCAGCGACCGTAAAGCAGGATGAAAGATAGGTCCTTGAGATAGAAGATCTTCCTGCAGAGGAAGACTCCAGGGAGGATCCATGATCATTTATATGAGCTCTGCGTACCAAGAGGCCAGTCGGCTGCCACCAGAACGACCGGAATGTCTTTCTTCGCCACCCTGCGAAGAAACCTCAGCAGAACTAGCGAAGGGAAGGCATATATCAAGCTATATTGACTCCAAGGAGCCACCAGAGCGTCTGTGGCGTCGGCCAGAGGATTCCAACACCTGACCACAAACCTCTGGACTTTCCTGTTGAGGCAAGAAGCAAACAGATCTACCTCCTGAGTCCCCCACCGGGCACATAGGAGATGAAACACCTCTGGATGCAGGGACCACTCCCCCTGATCCAACACCTGACGACTCCGGTAATAGCCTGCCAATTCTACACACCCGGTATGTGGACTGCAGAGAGAGCCAAACATTGTGTTCCACCCACACCAGAATCTCTGCCACCTCTTTGGCCGTCAGGGCACTTGTGATGCCCCCTTGATAACGGATGTAAGCCCCAGCCGTGGCATTGTCCGACTAGACATGAACCAGAGAACCACGTAACCGACTCGTCCAATGAAGCAGGCAGAGCTTGATCGCTCTCAGCTCCAGAATACAGATATCGACAAGGAAGACTCTTCCGTCGCTCAAGTCCCCTGGGCACATAACTTCCCCAGCACTCCACCCCAGCCTGAAGTCCATGGTGACCACTGTCCAGAACGACTTACCCTGGCACAGGAAAGGTGACTGGAGCCACCAAGAGAGCGCCGACTTCGTGAGATGGCTCAACCGAATCTTCTGGTCCAATGACCAAGGATCTCTGTTCCATTTTGACAAAATCTATTTCTGTAACTGTTTCGTATAAGCCTGAGCAAACTGGACCGCTTCGCAGGTTGAGACAATCAGACCCAGGGCCCTCATGCAAGCCCGCAAGGAGAACTGATCAACCTCCATCAGCAACCAAGGGAAGAAAGGCCCTCACCAGAGGAGAGTCGAGGATCAGCCCTAGATAAGTGACCTGCACGAACAATGTCAGGGCAGATTTGGTGACACTGATCGTCCACCCGAATACTTAAAAGGTCTGAATGGGGATAGAAATGTTGTCCAGCAGATCCGAGTGGGAGACTGCACGCAACAAGAGATCGTCCAGATATCCCACAATGGAAATACCTCGCCAACATAAGGCTAGCACAAGGGCCACCACCTAAGTAAAAAACTCTGGAAGCCGAGGCGAGACCAAAGGGTAATGCCACAATTTGAAAGTGCTCCTCCGCCACAGCAAAACTGAGAAATCAATGTCCATCGAATATGGGGACTGCTGAGATTGCGGCCAGCCACTGCGATCGGGACTGTCCGGGAGTCGCACAGAGTGGGCCTGAAGGTGGTTGCAGTTTTAGACTCCATATTGCAATTTTAAAAAAACGATGTACTGTCGCTTTAAGATCGCCGATCGCGGTATCCATCACCGATTGCCGCTGTCTGCAGGGAACCCCTTTAAACCAAACTGACAAAGTGCAAGGATATGCCCGCAGGGACCCCAAGATCTGTACCACCTCAGACAAACCGTCCTCCTGATTCTTCCAGCAGCATGGAAAGAAAGACTTTGGCTCAGCAGCAGGAAATGACTGCACAGGAAGTGATGTCACCAGAATAAGGTTACACTGCTGATTATAGCACCAGGGGTACACAAAGATACAAAACAATTGGAGCCTACAGGGAAAATGGCTCCCCTATACAAGTCTATGGGGAAAAAAAAACCCATTGAACACACTTAAGATGGCGGCGCCTACGAAGAACCATGAGGCTTGGGACGGACATATGAAGGCCTCAGGAACCGCAACAGGTACCATTTCACACCCCCACCCCCCAGACACACAACCACCGCAGGGAAGGACACACAGAAAGGGAAGGCCAGGGGGATCTTTTTGGAGGCACAAATCCCATTATCCCCAGGAGAGGGCCCACATCCCCTAAAGGCCAGCAGGGGCACAGGGGGTACATTTACTCACCAAACCATGGACCGGGTGGGTTCCGATCCGGGCAGACTGCCTCCCACCCAAAGCGGGGGTGCTGCCAGCCGAGGGGTACGCTGCGACTCAGGGCGTTCCAGGTCGTCATGTCCTGGCAAAGTATCCGCTCGTAGGCTCGTCCCCCCTCTGGAAAAAGGTGATCGTCGTAGCTAGGCCTAGGTTGGAACTATAGCCTGCTCACGCTCGTAGGCCAGACTGTGGGGGAACATAAGGATCTAGATTATCAAGTTACTAGCAAGCGAGTAAAGAGAAATAAAAGTAAAATATTGTTGAAAGAAATAAAAATCTGAGACCGGAGCCCAGCAGGAAACCTAGGTTCTGGTCCTTCTCAAGGCAGAAACAAACTGATGTGCTGGGCTGTGGCAGTGGGGGGGTTCTGCCTAGAGGGACAGCCCCTAGGGCGTGTACATTCAACTTTTCCTACCTAGACTACTCCTGATGGGAGGAGCATAACCCACTCAGCTCAGTGTGATGAGGCTGTGTTTGTCGATGAACGATAAAGAAATGGTGTTTTCTGATGTGTGTATGTTTCAGGTCAATGAATTTGCATAAAAGCCAGGCAACTACCCTTTTTCAGTAATGCCATTCTCCAGATCGCTCCTTCATTGGGTTTTAAAGTTACTGCAACATATAAGGACAACCAGACCAACAAGGTAGGTCTTCACCCTAAACAGAAAAACAACCTGAGTATGCTTTTATAGTCTTACATTGGGGTAAGGAAAACACAGAAGTTGGTTTATAATAAATTTGGCTTAACAAAATTATCATCACTAGTAAACCTCTACAATACTTCTTTAATTCTTAGATTACCTTGTAGATCAGATTCCTCATATTGTAGTAGTTCATCCAATGCTAACCGAGAAGCGTTTGCTTTTGCTTCTTTTTTATTCTGCCCCATTCCGGTTTTGTATGGAATTCCATTAACAACTGCACAGAATGCAAAATAAGCACCAAAGACATTTCCTAGGAATAAACAGAGAGATAGGAAATTTAAAACATACACAAGGTGTAATTACAACTATTGCAAAGTTTGCAGTTGCAAAGATTTAGGTTTTTTTTCTATTCTTTAAACAGAAGATTCGGTTTTGATTTTTTTCTTCTGAAATTAAAAGAGAAAAAAAAAAACTGGATTTTTGACTTACCGTGAAATCCTTTTCTCTGAAGTTCATTGACAGATGCAGCTCCATATTCTTAACCATTGGGTTATGCTGCCCCCTACAGGAGTAGGACACTAGGCAGGAAAAACCAAAAAAAAAAAAAAAATAAAATTTACCAAGCCTATGGTGCAGCCCCTGCAGGCATACACCCACTCACTCTGCTATGGGATTCAGATTTGTTGCAAGCAGTGTCAGAATTAAAAGGAAAAAAAAAAAACCCAACCCACTCAGAGGGGCAGGTGCTGCGTCTGTCAATGAACTTCAGCGAAAAAGATTTTACGGTAAGTCAAAAAACGGAATTTTTGTAAAATCTTACCTGTAAAATTCCTTTCTCTGAGTCCTCCGACAGTCGCCGCCTCTTCATATTCGTCACATATGGGGTATTAGACTTTGCTCCGAAGGAGTAGCTAGGCAACAGAATATGTTAACATTAAAGCTTTTAACATATCCCACCCTCAAGGGGTGGTCCCCTCAGTCAATACCCTCCTACTTCCTGCAACCATATCTCAGTTTTAGTGGAATAGCAGTAGAGTATACAACCAAACCCCAAAAGAGGGGCGGCGACTGTCGGAGGACTCAGAGAAAGGAATTTTACAGGTAAGATTTTACAAAAATTCCGTTTTCTCTTACGTCCTCCGACAGTCGCCGCCTCTTCATATTCGTCACATATGGGGACGTCCCAAAGCAGTGCAAACATGAGGGGTGGGAAACGCATCCGCGCCGAAAGGCAACGCAGTCTCCACATCAAAGAAAGGAACCTTACCAAAGGAAGGAAACCAGCTGGGCAACAGCAAAAATAAGTGCTCAACAGGAGCAACAACCCAGGAAAAGACAAAAAAACCCAGGGGATACAAAAGATATCCCAACAGCCAGGAGTCCCCAACAAGGGACCCTAGGGAACAGCCGCACTAAGAACCTTGCGGCCAAAGGAAGCATCCGCCGATGCCTGAACATCTACTTTGTAGAATTTTGTGAAAGTGTGCACGGTCGACCAAGTCGCCGCCTTACACACCTGGGCTACAGAAGCCCCATGACGACAGGCCCAAGACGTACTCAGAGATCTAGTAGAGTGCGCCTTCACAGGTACAGGGGGAACCTTCCCCTGCAAAGCATAGGCCTGTTCAATGGTCTGCCTGATCCATTTGGCGATGGTAGAGGCCGACGCCGCCATGCCCTTCCGAGGACCCTCTGGAAGAACAAACAAGGAATCCGTCTTTCGAAAAGACTCAGTCGATTTAAGGTAAACCCTTATCGCCCGAACAACATCCAAAGAATGTAATCTCACCTCCTTTGGATGTTTAGGCTTCGCGCACAGCGAAGGCAAGACAATATCCTCATTAAGATGGAATTCCGAAACTCGTTTCGGAAGAAAAGAAGGATTAGGTCGCAAGACCACCTTATCCAAATGAACAAACAGATACGGAGACTTGCAGGACAAAGCTGCCAGCTCCGACACTCTGCGAGCCGAAGTGATCGCCACCAAAAAGGCGACCTTTTTGGACAACATAGACAACGAGATCTCCCTGATCTGTTCAAAAGGAGCACGTTGCAACACAGATAGAACGAGATTCAAGTCCCAAGGGGGCAGAGGATCCCTCCTAGGAGGAACCAGATGCCGCACACCCTGAACAAAAGTGCCAACCAAGGAGTTGGAAGCCACGGGACGTTGAAACAGAACGGCCAGCGCAGACACCTGACCCTTTATCGTAGCCAGCGCCAAACGCTGATCGACACCCGTTTGAAGGAAGGACAGCACTCGGGAAACCGAGTAAGTGCGGGGAGAAAATCCCCTGGACTCACACCAAGCAAAATAGGCCTTCCAAGTACGGTAATAAACCTTCCCCGAGGAAGACTTCCTCGCGTTGATCAAGGTATGAACGACCTCTGGAGAGAGACCCTTCTCCCTCAGGACCTCGGTCTCAACAGCCAGGCCGTCAAAGCCAGCGACTGTAAAGCAGGATGGTATATCGGTCCTTGAGACAGGAGATCGTCTCGAAGAGGCAGACGCCACGGGGCGTCGACCGCCAGATTCACGAGGTCTGCGTACCAGGACCGGCGAGGCCAGTCCGGTGCCACAAGAATCACCGTGCTGCGTTCCGAGTGTAACCTGCGAAGGAACCTAGACAGCAACTGAATCGGTGGAAACGCGTACATCAGCCTGTACTGATGCCACGGGGCCACTAACGCGTCCGACGCGCCTGCCCGAGGGTCGCGCGTCCTTGCCACGAACCTTCTCACCTTGTTGTTGAGACGAGACGCGAACAGGTCCACATCTGGAAGACCCCACTTCGCGCACAACATCTGGAAGACAGTCGGGTGGAGAGACCACTCCCCCTGATCCAGGGTCTGGCGACTCAGATAGTCCGCCTGCCAGTTCTCCACCCCCGGAATGTGAACCGCCGTTATCGCCGGGACATGAGTCTCGGCCCAAGTCAGAATGTCGGCCACTTCTCGAGCCGCTCGGGCACTCCTGGTGCCCCCTTGGTGGTTGATGTAGGCCACCGCCGTGGCATTGTCCGTCTGCACCCGAACCGGGCAGCCCTGCAGCCGGTCCGTCCAGCGATGAAGACAGAGATTTATCGCACGCAATTCCAGAATGTTGATCGGAAGGGAGGACTCCCCCTCCGACCAAGTCCCCTGGGCGGACAGAACGCCCAGAACACCAGCCCAGCCCGACAGGCTGGCATCCGTGGTGATTACCGTCCACGAGATAGGACGAAACGACTTGCCCCCGGACACCATCGGGGACTGGAGCCACCACAGAAGGTCTCTTCTGGTGCAATGACTCAACGAGATTGGAAGATCCAGAGACTGAGGTCGCCCGTCCCACATGGACAGGATCTCCGCTTGGAGACCCCGCGTGTGAAACTGGGCGAAGGGAATCGCCTCGAAAGCCGAGACCATCAATCCCAGACATCTCATGCACGTCCGCAGAGACGAGTGCGGAACGTCCCTGAGGGACCTGACTTCCTCCCGAAGAGTTCTGAGTTTGTCTTCCGGCAGGAAGACCTTCGCCTGTACCGAGTCCAGAATCATTCCCAGGTAGGGAAGACGAACCGACGGACTCAGCGTCGACTTTGGAAAATTTATCGTCCAACCAAACTCCTGCAGAGTTTGCATCGTGACAGACAGGTCCTCCTCCAGACCCTGGCTGGTCGCAGACCGAACCAGAATGTCGTCCAGATACCCCAGGACAGAAATGCCCTGGGCCCTCAACAATGCCAGAACCGGTGCAAGCACCTTGGTGAAGACCCGCGGAGCCGAGGCGAGACCAAAAGGCAACGCCACGAACTGGTAGTGATCCTCCGCAATGGCAAATCGAAGGTACCTCTGGTGACCCTCGAAAATGGGGATGTGAAGATACGCATCCTTCAAATCGATGGAGGCCATGAATTCCCCCAGAACCAGGGCAGCCACCACCAACCGCAGGGATTCCATGCGGAACTTGCAAACCCGCACAGAGCGGTTCAGAGCCTTCAAGTCCAGAATTGGACGAACCTTGCCCTCCTTTCTGGGCACGGTGAATAGATTGGAATAAAACCCCCGAAATCTGTCCCGATGAGGCACCGGAACCACCACTCCCTGAGCCCTCACCGCCAGGTGTAGGTCCCGCAAACGCTCTGGAGACAGTTGAAGATTTGAGGGAAAAAATCTGCTCTCCGGCCGAGAGAGAAACTCGATCTTTTAACCAGATCGAACGATCTCCTGAACCCATCTGTCCCGCACACGGGCCAACCAGGGCTGAAGAAAACCGAGCAAGCGTCCCCCCACCCCAAAACTGGGTGAGGGCGCCCCTTCAGGCCGCACTGTTATGGGCTGCGGATCCGGATTGACCGGACTTCTGTTTACCAGACCAGGGCTTCTTCTGAGAGCCTTGACCTTTGAACGGCTTGCCCTTGTAGTGCGGCCGAAAGGCACGAAAGGACCCCTGAGGGGGCCGAAAATTAGCATGCTTCTTCCCAGAAGCCCCCTTAGCCTTGGGGAAATGGGGCAAGAGAGTGCTCTTACCACCGGTGATCCCCTTAATCAACACATCCAAGGACTCCCCAAAAAGGCGAGACCCATCATAAGGCAGATTGGCTAAGGTCTTACGTGAAGACTGGTCCACCGACCAACATTTCAACCAAACCAGGTGGCGAGACAACACCGCCACGCTGTGCACACGTGCAGCCAACGGAACCAGGTCCAGGTCCGCATCACACAGATACATGACACCCTGGTGGATTTGATCCACCATATCCAGGGTCGCCGGTGAGGCCGAATCGACCACTAGGACGCGCCTAAGCATCTGCGTCCAACTTGCGATCGCCTGGGCCGCCATGAGAGAAGCAAACAGAGCCTTAAGCATAGAACCCGTAACAGAATAAGTATGACGGGCAAGAGACTCCAATCTCCTATCCGTGGCATCACGGAACACAGGGGAATCCTCTGCAGGAATCGCAGTGGATTTGTTTAAAACCGCAATTGCTTGATCCACTGGGGGAGGCACACACCACCTTTCATCAGTGGAAGGCGAGAAAGGATAACGCAGCTTGAACCTACTTGGTACAGCAAAAGGTTTGCGCACATTGCGCCATTGTTCCTTAACAGCGCGCTGAAAATCATCATTGCAGGGAAAAACCTGCGGCGTCCTGCATTTTCTCAGCGTCCCATAAGCCGCCAAGGCAGCGGGGGGACACACTTCATCCTGCAAACGCAGCGTTTGCTTTATGGAAGCAATCAATTCATCCATGATTGCAAGCTCTTCAGGCGAGCCAGGGGGAGAATTATCAACCCCTTCAACTTCAGCCTCCACCTCGGACCCCACTAGATCCAGGGAGGAGCGGGACCCAGATAAGGAGGCCCCCGCCATACCAGCCCCATCACCTTCACCCTCAGAATCAGAGGAAAGAGAAACTCTGGGTCTTTTAGTAGATTGAGCAGCCACCAGCATCTGCACCTGAGCAGCAAGGCCAGCCACAATAGTGGCTAAATCCCCCCCTGGGGGGGAAACAGCGGTCCCCTGGCTTTCCACCAAGTCGGTAGGAAATTTGCCCTCCTGAGAATCCATTGCCCCTATAACAAATGCCGGATAATAAAGGGTTAACTGCCCCTTTAATCAAGCGCGGCGAGCTCAGCCCACCGCACCACACACAAGCACAATGAGACCCCCACAGGGAATATTAAACTTAACACAGGCAATGGATAGCAAGAACAGAAGGATAAAACCTGAGGAGACCCTCGCCGCTGCTGCTGCCTCGATCGGTGTTCCTGGAGAAGAGGAAGTGATGCTGCCAGGGCGCTCTATGAAAGCCTATGGGAGGCTACAAGAAAATGTCCGCCATGCATGTAGAACATGCGGCCGGAGCGAGTGTAGGCAAAATGGCGCCGTTTGGCGCCGAAACCGCCGCTCCACAGTACAGTAATGCACACATGTCATCCATGTATAAAAACATGTCAGATCGCCGCAGCGATCGCTGTATAATGCCCAAACATGCCACAAAACATGCCCCACAGCACACAGCTTCTCACACTGAGAAGGCTGACACACACAGTGTCACACAGCTCCCCCCCCCCCCTTGCAGCCCACAGCATGCAGCCGAGAGATAGGGAGACAAACAGTGTGAATAGAGGCAGGTTACACAGTCCCAGACTGATACCCCCCCAGACAGACAGGTCCCCACATAAATACACTTACCTCACATGGCGTGGGGGACCCGCACAGGCGAACAAGCCGCTGCACATGAGGCAGGGAGAGTCGCATACAAGACGCACAGAATGGGGGTTAAGAAACCGCACAGCGTCCAGTGAGGTAGCCACCTCACCAATCATCCCTGCACCGAACAGGGATGGGTCGTTCACTGTGCCAGGAGCGTTACCTGGCTGAACGCTCGATGGCAGGCTGGAAAGCCACTGACCCACGACCTGCGACCAGGGGGATCAGCCCGAGACCCAGCCCGCATGATCCTCTTCATCCGAAGAACTAACTAACACTGACAAAAAGAACAGCTAAGTAAAGGTAGAGAGAAAACTCAAACAAAAATTCAAAAAAGAAGAAAGAGTCTGGGGCAGAAAGCCCCAGCACAGAGAGAGCCAGCCACTCCTGACAAGCTAGACATTAAAACTTAGATATGGTTGCAGGAAGTAGGAGGGTATTGACTGAGGGGACCACCCCTTGAGGGTGGGATATGTTAAAAGCTTTAATGT
The DNA here is from genome assembly GCF_965119305.1 of Pelophylax lessonae. Lineage (NCBI taxonomy): Eukaryota > Metazoa > Chordata > Amphibia > Anura > Ranidae > Pelophylax > Pelophylax lessonae. The sequence goes on along the minus strand of NC_138768.1, from coordinate 629,712,608 downwards.
TAACATATTCTGTTGCCTAGCTACTCCTTCGGAGCAAAGTCTAATACCCCATATGTGACGAATATGAAGAGGCGGCGACTGTCGGAGGACGTAAGAGAAATATAGTTTACTCTATAAATCATTGACAATCGCAGCTCCATATTATTAAACCATTGGGATGTCCCAAAGCAGTATTGGCATGAGGGGTGGAAAAACAATGCAGAGAAAGAACGTAATACCCCAAAGGCTAAACTTAGCCAACCAGATAACATGGAGCTCAACCAGGAATAACTGGAGCTTACCTAGAAACAACATACACCCTCAAAGAGAAAAAAGTGCAATTTTAAACATCAGCCTGCAAAACCTTACGGCCAAAAGCATCATCCAAGTATGCCAACACATCTACTTTGTAGAATTTAGTGAACGTGTGCACAGACATCTTGGTTGCCGCCTTGCAAACTTGCACTGACGCCTAATGTCAAAAGGCACTCCGCGCCCTAGCAGAATGCGCCTTCACGGGGAAAGGTGTAACCTGACCCTTTAGTGAATACGCCTGTACCACCGTCTGCCTGATCCATCTGGGTAAGTTCGCAGCAGACGTAGCCAATCCCTTCCGAGGTCCTTCTGTAAGGACAAAAGGAGAGTCTGATTTGCTGAAAGAATCAGTAACCGCCAAGCAAACCACAATTGCTTGAACCACAGCCAAATAATGCAAGGCAAGGCATTTTCCTTGGGATGCTTGGGCTTAGGACAGAGTGAAGGCAGCACAATGTCTTCATTCAATATAAATCAGAAACCACCTTAGGTAGAAAACGCCTGATTAGGTCGAACTACCAGAACCGCAGGACAGCCCCGCCAAATTCAGACACTCTGCGGGCAGAGGTAATAGCCACCGAAAAGGATACCTTCTGTGACAGTGTAAGCAGAGGAAGCTCCCTAAGTTTTCAAAGGGAGATTTTTTAAGAACAGACAGTTCCTAGTTAAGATCCCACAGAGGTAACGGGGACCATATCGGAGGAGCCACATGACGAACTCCCTGGATAAAAGTGTGAATCAAAGAATGCGTAGCTAAAGGGCATTGAAAAAACCGCCAAAGCCGTCACCTGGCACAAGGGTAGATTTGTTTAATCTTGAGACAGGATGGTCCACTTTAGGTGGCACGGTCCAACGGTTGGAAACATTTGCCGGCGTTTAAAGCATTTGGGCACCACTAACACATGCTTAACGCGCCGTCATTGGTCATTCACAATATTGTGAAAGGTGTCAGGACAAGGGAAAAAATGGATTTTTGTAAAATCTTACCGTAAAATCCTTTTCTCTTAAGCTCATTGACAGACGTAGTCCTCCTTGATTAATATCAACTCGGGTTATACTGCCCTCTACAGGAGTAGGACTAGACAGGAAAGAAAACGTTCTGGCCACCCCCTAGGGGCAGTCCCAGAGGGTATATCCTCTCACTTCCTGCTACAGCAAATCAGTTATGTCACAAAGCAGTGTTTAGAGAATTTAACACAACCCAACTCAAAAACAGAGGGGCGGGTACTACGTCTGTCAATGAGCTTAAGAGAAAAGGATTTTACGGTAAGATTTTACAAAAATCCATTTTTCTCTGTCGCTCATTGACAGACGTAGTCCTCCTTGATTAATATCAACTCGGGACGTCCCAAAGCAGTACCACAAATGAGGGGTGGGATAACAGAAATCAAAATCCAGAAGGCCCAACCGGAGCCAACCAGAAGCATCAAGGACTCATCGAGCAAAAAGATGAGACCTAAGTGAAAAAACCCAACAAACCCTCGAGGTAGACCAACAGTCTCCTCAAATTGCGGCCTGCAAAACCTTGCGGCCAAATGAGGCATCCGACGATGCCATCACATCAACTTTATAAAATTTTGTAAAGGTATGAACCGACGATCAAGTAATCGCCTTGAAAACCTGGACCCCTGACGCCTGATGGTGGAAGGCCCAGGAAACACTAAGCGCCCGAATAGAGTGTGCCTTAACAGGGAACGGAGGATTCCGACCCTTAAATAGAATAAGCCTGTACCACCGTCTGTCTAATCCATTTGGAGATGGCCGCGGCAGATGCAGGCAACCCCTTTCTAGGGCCATCCGTGATCACAAGAAGTGAATCCGTTTTACGGAACGATTCCGTAGTCTTCAGGTATACCCCGATTGCCCGAACTACATCCAAGGAATGCAACGCACATTTCCGAGGATGATTGGGCTTAGGACCCAAGGAAGGTAGCACAATATCTTCATTCAGATGAAAATCTGAAACCACCTTAGGAAGAAAGGATGGCTTCGGATGAAGAACTACCTTATCCCTATGAACCACTAGATATGGGGAATGGCATGATAATGCAGCCAGTTCTGACAACCTGCGTGCAGAAGTGATAGCCACCAAGAAGGCCACCTTCTGGGATAATGTAAGCAAGGGAATCTCCCTGATATTTTCTAAGGGAGGTTTCGGCAGAACCGACAAAACCAAATTAAGATCCCAGGGCGGTATGGGCGCGCGCACTGGCGGAGCCAAGTGCCGCACCCCCTGGATGAAATTCCGCACCAAGGAATGAGTAGCCAGCGGCTTCTGAAAGAAGATTGCTAACGCTGAAACCTGACCCTTGATAGTGCTCAAGGATAGTTTCTGCTCAACCCCCTTTTGCAGAAAAAAACAAGATTCGGGTCACCAAATAGGTACGTGGGGGAAATCCCAACGGTTCACACCACGCAATACAAGTCTTCCATGTGCGATAATAGACTTTGCTAGAAGTCGCTTTCCTTGCTTTAATTAGAGTAGGAATAACTGAAGCTGACAATCCCCTGTCCTTCAGTACCTGGGTCTCAATGGCCAGGCCATTAAAACCAGCGACTGTAAAGCACGATGGAAAATCGGTCCTTGAGACCGCAGATACTCCCTGAGAAGAAGTCTCCAAGGAGCGTCTGCGACTAGCCTGCCCAAGTCGGCGTACCCAGATTGACGAGGCCAGCCCGGAATTACCAGGATAACTGGAGTTACCTCCACCTCTATCCTGCGGAGAAATCTCAGCAGTAACTTGAGAGGGGGGGGAAGACATACAGTAGCTGATACTTCCCCTACGGGGCGCTCAGCGCGTCTGCTGCGTCCGCTAGAGGATCGCGGGCGCGAGCCCTGTTGAGCCAACCTGCCAACAGATCCATATCCAGGGTGCCCCAATGAAGGGACAGCTGGTGAAATACCTCTGGATGAAGAGACCATTCCCCTTGATCCAGAATCTGACGGCTGAAATAATCTGCCTGTCCACCCCCGTGATAAATATCGCAGAGAGAACTGGAACAACTGTTCCCCCAATAAGAATGTTGGCCACTTCCATGGCCGCCAGAGCACTCTTGGTGCCCCTTGGTGATCGACATAAGTCATGACCGTGGCATAGTCCGATTGGATCCGAACCAGACTGCCCTGGAGCTGCTCGGTCCAGTAAATCAGACAAAGTCTTATCGCTCTCAGTTCCAACACATTTATCGGTAACCTGGAATTTATCAGAAGAAATGACTTCCCCTGGCTGAGCATCGGAGACCGAAGCCACCAGACCAGAGCCTCCCTGGTCCGCTCGCTCAATCGGATCCGATTGTCCAGGGAATCAGGATTCCGATTCCATATGAGAAGAATCTCCTCTTTGGAGAATTCGGGTATGAGACTGGGGAAACGGTACTGCCTCTAAGGAGGCGACCATCAATCCCAGCCAGTTGACGGACAGCAACATCCGAATCATTGACTGAATCTTCTGGAGTTTCTCCGCATGGAGAAACACTCTTGCCAAGGATGTATCCAAATTTAGGCCCAGATAGTTCAGTCTCCTGGTGGGAACCAGGGATGATCTTTGGGAAAAGCAAAGAAAACGCTATTGTCCTGCGAAGATGGGGATATGAAGAAAGGCATCCTAAATGTCTATGGACGCCAGGAGATCCCCCTGATGCAGGGAGGCCACCACTGTATGGATGGACTCCATCTCTTCCAAGACCAGAAATGGACGCACCTAGCCCTTTTTCCTGGGCATTGTGAACAGGTTCGACTAGAACTCCTCCAAGGAATAGGAACTACCACTGCTTGTTGCATCAAGCTGTCCCCCGCAAAGCTTTTTAAGCGACCCAGGGATGTCGAATATTGGAAGGGAAGAATCGCACCGGTGGAAGTGATCGAACTCGATCTTGTATCCCGACCATATGACCTTGCGAACCCCTTTATCCGGGATTCTGGAAAGCCCTGGATACGGAAACCGGTGAAGACGTCCCCTCACCCTAGAGATGGGTGGGGCCCATTCTGTCAATCCAGCGAGATAACAGTGGCTTTATTTAGTCTGGAAATCGGTGAGTCCACTATTGGTGATACCGTCCATCTTTGTAATGAGGGATTCCTCAAAATGATAGCGCCTAGCAATGCGTTTGGAAATAGCAGGGGCTCTTTTACGGACGACCCCATTTGGGCAAGGGAAACCCTTCACCATTTTGGTAGGCTTGCTAGTACCAAAAAAGGAATATGAGTCTCAGCTACCTCTGCCGGTGTAACCTCAAGATTTAAGGTTTCCCGGACAGACACAACTAGTGCTTCCACCAACGCTTCTTGTGCTATGGCGGAGGCAGAAGCGTCCTCCTTACTGTCTGAGGAGACCGTACCTGAGACAACAACCCCAGAAAAGGGACTGCAATGACCAGCTCAGAATCCGTATCTGAAGTATCAGATGACATAGGGGTAGGCGGGGGTCGCTCTTCTTGACCCCCGTCCCTGACAGGCTACCTCCACCCGGGATACCAAAGACTCCAAAACTGCTGATAATGCATCATCACAAGTGGGGTACTGGAGGGTCCTGCGGCCACACCGAGGGGATCAGGTGGGGATACATGAGTGGCAGGGTTCATGTAACAAGACACTTGCCAGCAAACACAAAAAAATTAATTGCAAGAAAAAAACTTTTTTTATTTTTTTTTTTTTTTTTTTTTACTTAGACCCCTCAGACGCCCCTCAGTCTACCTGCTTGGACCCCTCAGAAAGAGAGAGAGAGACCCCAAGGCTCACCTGATGCACAGAAGTTTCTTATCAACCTGCTTCCAGCACTGTCTGTTACAGACAGGAAGTCTTTGGCTTGCTTTCCCGGGCCAAGGAGGCGGCTCCGCCCCTTTACACGCCTTCCGGCGCCTCCCAATTACTCCACGAGGTGTTTGGTCACCTCAAACATGGCCGCCCCCATGCTGGAGACACGAGGCTACGCCAATATGGCGGCCTCATGCGATCTGCAGGAAAATGGCGGCGGCCTGCGTAGGAGAGCGGCGGCTAGCAGCGGCCTGCGGGAGGTGCGCATTCGGCCTGTGCGGCCTGCGGGAGGCTGTGCGGCCTGTGGAAGTGACCAGCTTTCTGGAGGGATTGCGAACTGTGGCTGCAGTAATTCAGGCATAGGCATCGGCCTGTGTACACACTGACAGGTAGGATACCTCTATACCTCAATAGTAATGCCTTTTAGTAGTCTGCCACTGACTTCAGTCACCCTTACAGTCATATAGTGACTTTAGATAGTCAGCTCCTAAACCAAGCCTCCTGGTTTCTATTCACAAAATCACACTCAAATTGGGGGGTCTGTGACCTGTTATAGATAGAGGGGAGACCCAGGTGTCCGACCATCCCAGAGAGGGGCCCGCGTCCCCAACAAACCCGACAGGGGGAGAGGGGGGAACATTCTACTCACCATACCGGAACCAGACGGGCGCCAACTCCTGACAGAACCCCTCTCCACCGGAGTGGGGGGGGCTGTCGACCAATGTGGATGCCGTGACTCTGCTGGTCATTGGCGTCCAGGCGAGACGTTTAACTCGCAGGGTCAGTCCCCATCCAGTGGGACTATGTCGCGGCCGACCCAGCGCGGAGCTATGGCCTGCACGCGCTCGTAGGCTGAACTGGGGTGACCACTGGATCTCAACATCCAGCCCGTCGCCCAGTTTCAGCGTGCTTGCTTGAAGATCTCACAGGAACACTGGAGAAAAAAAGCTGTTTAAAAAAGTATTTCTAAAAAAAAATCCTGCCAGGACCGAAGATCCTAGCAAGGAATCTAGGTCCTTACTCCTAACTAGACCGAAAAAAACTGATTTGCTGTAGCAGGAAGTGAGAGGATATACCCTCTGGGACTGCCCCTAGGGTGTGGCCAGAACTTTTTTTTTCCCGTCTAGTCCTACTCCTGTAGAGGGCAGTATAACCCGAGTTGATATTAATCAAGGAGGACTACGTCTGTCAATGAGCGACAGAGAAACCCTGTCGCCTTTTGGAGACTTCTGAGAACCAAAAGCAACCCGCATCCCTTTCAGCGCGCAGGCTCATCAGCCAATTTTAAAGAATCCCGTACTGAAATAATAGGGGCTTCCACTAAAGCAGGTTCCCGCTCTGCAGCGGAAGAGGACAGGTCCTCATCACCGTCTGACTGCGAGGACAGCGATCCCTCAGGCAGGGTGCCGTCCGTGTGACCACATCAGCCTCTGAATCAGAGGACACCTCCATGGCTATCAACCAGTGCTAAATAAACTTTCGTCGCCTGGCTTTCAAGGGCTGCTAAAATCACAGCAAGCGACTGCGATCCGGACTGTCCGGAAGTCGCACAGAGTGGGTATGAGGGTGATTTCCTAATTTGGCACTCGATAATGTGAATTGCAAAAAACTGAATTTTTGTAAAATCTTACCGTAAAATTCCTTTCTCTGAGTCGTCCTCTGACAGTCGCCGCCCCTCATATAGTCTTCACCAATGGGTATTGACCTTTTACCCACAGGAGCAAGCTATGCATAAGACTTGTTAAAAACACTAACAATTTGCATAGACACACCTGTACGGTGCTGTCCCACTTGTCCAATACCCCCCTGCTATCAGCATTCCCAACTCAGTTTGGTAGCAAGCAGTAGATAGTCCAAAAAAAAACCCCAAAAGAGGGGCGGGGGCGGCGACGGTCAGAGGACTCAGAGAAAGGAATTTTACAGTAAGATTTTACAAAAATTCCGTTTTCTCTTACGTCCTCCGACAGTCGCCGCCCCTCATATAGTCTTCACCAATGGGATGTCCCAAAGCAGTGTAGACATTAGGGGTGGGAAACGCAACAGTCACAAAAGCAACGCAGCACCCAGGTCAGAGAAAGGAACCTTATCTGAACCAGAAAGGTAAACTCTGGGTAACAAGAAAGCTCAACAGGAGCAACAAACCCAGGAAAGCAAATCAACAAAGGGGAAAACAACCCCAACAGACAGGGACAGGTAAACGCCATGTCCCCCTCAAGGCACGGCCGCGCACAGGACTTTGCGGCCAAAAGGAGGCATCTGCCAATGCCAAAACCTCAAGTTTGTAAAATTTGGAAAAAGGTGTGCATGGACGACCGAGTCGCCGCCTTGCACACCTGGGCTACCGAAGCTTGATGCCGGAAGGCCCAGGATGCACTCACCGCTCTGGTAGAGTGCGCCTTGACCGGGAAGGGCGGGACCCGTTCCCTATTTGAGTAGGCCTGTACAATCGTCTGTCTAATCCATCTTGAAATGGTTGCCGCAGACGCAGCCATACCCTTCCGAGGGCCCTCGGGAAGGACAAAAAGAGAATCCGACTTGCGGAAGGATTCAGTAGACGACAGGTACACCCTGATCGCCCCCGTACCACATCCAAAGAATGCAGTGCAAACTCCTTAGGATGTTTAGGATTCGCACATAGCGAAGGCAAGACAATATCCTCGTTAAGATGAAAATCGGATACCACCTTAGGAAGAAAAGATTGGTGAGGTCGCAAGACCACCATATCCCTATGAACAACCAGGTAAGGAGAGCGGCAAGACAGGGCCGCCAACTCCGACACTCTGTGGGCAGATGTGATCGCCACCAGAAAGGCAACCTTCCGTGACAGCACAGGCAGAGGAATCACCCTGATGTTCTCAAAAGGAGGACGTTGCAAAACAGACAGGACCAAATTCAGGTCCCAAGGAGATAAAGGCACTCTCCTAGGAGGAGCCAAATGACGCACCCCTTGAATAAAAGGTGCTTATCAAAGGAAAAGGATTGCCAGCGCAGACAACTGACCCTTAATAGTGGTCAGCGCAAGACGCTGGTCCACATCAGATTGCAGGAAAGTCAACACCCTCGCCACCGAAAAGGAGCGAGGATGGAAGCCCCTTGATTCACACCAGGCGAAATAAGCATCCCAGGTACGGTAAAAGATCTTTCTGGACGAGGCCTTCCTAGCTTTGAGCAGGGTAGGAATGACCGCCGACGAGAGACCCCGATCTCTCAAGACCTGGCTTTCAACAGCCACGCCGTTAAAGCCAGCAACTGTAAAGCAGGATGGAAGATCAGCCCCTGAGACAGCAGATCGTCTCGTAATGGGAGCCGCCAGGGAGGCTCGACGACCAGTTGTATGAAGTCCGCGTAAAAAAGACCGGCGCGGCCAGTCCGGCGCCACCAGAATCACCAACTTCGGTTCCGAGACCAACCTGCGAAGGAACCTGTACAACAACTGAATCAGGGGGAAGGCATAAAATCAGTCGATAACGATTCCAAGGCACCACCAGCGCATCCGCGCGTCTGCCAGAGGATCGCGCGTTCTTGCCACGAACCTTCCCACCTTGTTGTTCAGCCGAGATGCGAACAGATCCACATCCGGGGATCCCCAACGCGCACACAGCATCTGAAACACCTCTGGGTGTAAGGAGCATTCCCCCTGGTCCAGGGTCTGGCGGCTCAGATAATCGGCCTGCCAATTCTCCACACCTGGAATGTGAACTGCCGAAATCGCCGGGACCTGCGTCTCGGCCCAAGACAAAATCTTGGTTACTTCCTGGGCCGCCCTGGCACTCCTGGAGCCCCCTTGGTGATTTATGTAAGCCACCGCAGTTGCATTGTCCGTCTGCACCCGCACAGGGCAGCCCCGAAGACGATCCGACCAATGGAGCAAAAAGAGCCTGATTGCCCGCAGTTCCAAGACATTTATCGGCAGTGAAGATTCCCCCTCCGACCAAGTCCCCTGGGCAGACAACTTTCCCAGAACTCCACCCCAGCCCGTCAGGCTGGCGTCCGTGGTGACCACAGTCCATAGCAACGGACGAAAGGACTTGCCTTCCGTCAGTGCCGGAGACTGGAGCCACCACAGAACCGATCTGACTTGGGGCTCAAGAAAATCCTCCATACCAAAGATTGAGGATGTCTGTCCCACCGGACCAGAATCTCCGCTTGAAGAGATCTCGTGTGAAACTGTGCAAATGGGATCGTCTCGAAAGCAGACACCATCAATCCCAGGGACCGCATGCAGGTCTGAAGCAAGGAAAACTTCTTGTCCCTGAGGGACCTGACCTCGTCCTCCCGAAAAGAAAAACCTTCGCCTGGGCGGAGTCTAGAATCATCCCCAGGTAAGGGAGGAGAACAGAAGGGGACAAAGTCGACTTCTGAAAATTGATGTTCCACCCGAATTCCTGGAGCGTTTGAACCGTGATCGGCAGATCGCGCAACAGTGGCACTGGAGCTCGACCTTAACAGGAAATTGTCCAGGTAACCGAGGATGGCAATCCCCCGTACCAAGGTCAGAACAGGAGCCAACACTTAAAAACACTGGTAAAAACACTGGTAAAAACCCTTGGAGCCAAAGCGAGGCCGAACGGCAACGCCACAAACTGATAGTGCTCCTCCGCTATTGCGAATCGGAGGTACCGCTAATGACCCTCGTAAATAGGGATGTGTAGATACGCATCCTTGAGGTCGATGGACGCCAGGAAATTCCCTGGACTCAGGGATGCCACCACAGACGGGAGGGACTCCATTGGGAACTTCTGAAACCGCACAAAGCGGTTTAGAAACTTTAAGTCCAGAATCAGATGCACCTTGCCCTCCTTTCTGGGCACTGAACAGATTCCAGTAAAAACCCCGAAACCTGTCCCGCTGTGGAACCGGGACAACCACCCTTTGGGGCGAGGAGATCCTGAAATGCCCGATGGAGATCTCGAAAACGATCGGGGGTTAAATGAAGATTTGAGGGAAAGAATCTGTCTGCGGGGCGAGATCGAAAGTCGATCTTGTACCCTGAACGAATGTGTTCTTGAACCCACCTGTCATGAATCTTGGCCAGCCAAGGCTCGGGAAAACAGCCAGACGTCCCCCCACCCCTGAAACGGGTGAGAGCGCCCCTTCAGGCCGAGGCAGACTGAGCCGTTGTGCCAGTGTGGGCGGCTTTTGACTTGCCCGACCAAGGCTTCTTCTGGCCACTAGAGGCCTTGAAAGACTTACCTTTGTCTTGCACCTTGAAGGCACGAAAGGACCCCTGGTTAGGTTTAAAGGAAGGACCCCGCTTGCCGCGGAAAGATTTTCCCTTGGACACCTGGGGCAACAGAGTTCTCTTGCCCCCAGTGATCCCCTTGACCAGTTCATCCAGAGATCCCCTTTACCAGTTCATCCAGAGAGTCCCCAAAAAGATGACTCCCCGCATAAGTGATGTCAGATACTGTCTTCTTGGAAGACTGGTCGGCCGACCAGCTTTTTAACCAAACGATGCGACGAATCGCAACTGCGACTGCTGAAAGTCGTGTGACAAAAGGGGCCTCTACACAGGTATAAAACCGCCTGGTCCATTTGATCTACCACCTCCAGAGCAGCAGGAGAGGCTGAGTCAGCAATTAGAGTGCTCTGAAGTGCCTTGGCCCACTCCACAACAGCCTGAGAGACCATTACCGAAGCGAACACAGGTTTTTTAGCAAGGAACCCACTACCAGATAGATGTGGCGGGAAAGTGTTTCCACCCGCCTATCCGCCGGGTCTTTAAACACCGGAGAATCCTCCGCGGGCATTAAAGTGGCCTTATTTAACCTGGACACAGTGTGGTCCACCTTAGGAGCAGCAGTCCAGCGAGAATCCACCAGATCCGCAAAGGGATAATGGTACTGAAATCTCTTTGGCACCACAAAAACTGAATTTTTGTAAAATCTTACCTGTATAATTCCTTACTCCGAGTCCTCCGACAGTCGCCGCCTCCTCTAAGTCATCACTGTTGGATATTGTCTTCCCATCCGCAGGAATAGCTAGGCATATAGACTTAGTCCAAAGACAAAAGGCATTAGCATATATACACCCATGGGGGCTGTCCCATCTGGTCAATACCCCCCCCCCCCCCCCCTGCATCACCACTCCCAACTCAGTTTGGTAGCATAGCAGTAGGTAATAAGAACCCCAAAGATGGGCGAGGGCGGCGACTGTCTGAGGACTCAGAGAAAGGAATTTTACAGGTAAGATTTTACAAAAATTCCGTTTTCTCTTATGTCCTCCGATAGTCGCCGCCTCCTCTAAGTCATCACTGTTGGGATGTCCAAGAGCAGTATAGACATGAGGGGTGGGAGAACGGACGCGAAAACGTGTATGAGCAACGAACCCGCCACCGTATAGGAATGGAGAGCAAGAGACTCAAACCGCCGGTCCGTGGGATCCCGGAAAACCGGGGTATCCTCAGTAGGAACCAAGGTAGCCTTGTTCAACACGGCCACAGTGTGATCTACCTGTGGAGGCACACACCATCGTGATTCCGTAGCCGGCGCAAAGGGATAAAGCAATTTGAACCAACTAGGTACCAGGAATGGACGTTTCAACGTGCGCCACATTTCATTAACAGTGTAATGGAATTCCGCTGGGCAGGGGAAAACCTGCGCAGACTTGCGGGTCCTGTGCGTCCCAAATGAGGACACAATGCCCGGAGGACAGGGCTCATCCTCTAAATGCTAGGTCTCTTTAACAGAAACAATTAACTCATCCATGGTCGCCCGTTCTTCAGGTGACCCTGGGGAGGATGTATCAACACCCTCCATTTCAGCCTTCCCCTCAGACCCCGGGGGGTCCAAGGATGAGCGGGACCCTGAAAAGGGCACGCTCGCAGCAGCAGCAGCCATATCCCCATCTGAATCAGAAGAGAGAGACAACCTGGGCCTCTTTCTCGCAGCCCGTTCAGACATCAGCATTTCCATATTTGCCACCAAAGTCGCTACCACAGCAGCCAGATCGGGTCGCAGCGGAGCCACAGGAGAACTGGGGCCCCCCCACTAAAGCTGGAGGAAACTTGCTTTCCTGAGAATCCATAGCTCAAGTTATCAGAACAAATTACAGTGCAAAAACGGTGTACTGTCCCCTTTTAGAACGCTGCGGTGTGCGCAGCCCACCGCTACTGCTACAGTGATAAAAGACCCCCAAAAGGAGAAAAGAAACTGAGCCAGAAGCGATAGCACAGAGGGAAATCAATACAAGCCTATGGGAAAAGCTGTGGGAAAATGGCCGCTGTCCACACAAGGACACTTGCCCACACTAAAGATGGCCCCAGATCGGCGCCAAAAGTACAGTAGAAAATGGCTGCTGCCCTCACTATGAGGCCAAACAGCCTGCCCACACCTAAAATGGCGGCCGCGCGGTTTTGCGCCAAAAGCTGCCCCCACACACCATGTACTGTTCCCCAAAAAGTTGCACAAGCACCTCAAGGACGTAGGAGACCCCCGCAACCCCCCATACAGCGGTGGAAACGCCACAGCGCCTCCGCAGGGACCGGGAAGGGACACACAGGGACCGCGCCTACAGACATGAGGGGGACATCACAGAACCCATACCGAACTGCAATCCCCATAAAACAGAGGGCCCACATACACACCCAGACAGACACGGTCAGAGACAGAGGGGTATCATGGTACTCACCGGTCCAGCGAAAACATGGGTACCGCTCTGCGACAGGAAGCCTCCCACCCTAAGTGGGGGTGCTGTCAGCCGAAGGGGACACTAGCAACACACGGGCGTACCACAGTTGAGACATCCCGGCGAAGATAGCAACTTCGCAGGCTCGACCCTGAGGACAGGGACATAGTCGTTGGCGAGGCCTGGGTGTATCAATAACCTGCTAACGCTCGATGGCAGGCTGGGATTCCATAAGGCTCTAGAATAACCAGTGCGATTCCCAGCTCCGCAAACGCTGTAGTCTAAGTCCGACTAACTAAGCGCAGGAACAAATAAAAAGCTATCTTTTAAAAGAAAAAATACTTTTCTAGAGATAAAACATAAAAAGAAGAAAAAAGCTGAGACCACAGCCCAAGCCAGGGAAAAGCCAGCCTACTCCTAAGCTAGGCAGCAGCAAACTGAATTGGGAATGAAGCTAGCTGGGGGTATTGACCAGATGGAAAGCCCCCTGTAGGTGTGTCTAAACAAAGTTTTTGTGAATATTCTAACAAAATCTTCTGCCTAGCTTACTCCTGTGGAGAAGGCCAATACTCAGACGTGCAGATTGTATGAGTGGGCGGCGACTGTCAGAGGACGTAAAAGAAAAAACAAAATATTCTGAAAAGAATAAAAAAAACTGAGACCGGAGTCCCAGCAGGAAACCTAGGTCTACTCCTCTAGACAGAAAACAAAAAACAAACTGATGTGCTGGGCTCTGGCAGTGGGGGTTATGCCTGAAGGGACAGGCCCGTGGGCGTGTGCATGAGGATTTTTTTTTTTTCCTGCTTAGCACAGGCAGGGCACTGGAAAAGTCACCAGGTGCAATCCTGTGCTGAAATGGCATGATACAGTATGATCCATCAGGATCACAGCTTTGTATCATGTCATTTAGTGTATTTATACTTTTGAATTTGGCGCCGGTTCCACCCCCTGCGTCACAACGCTCACAGGGAAGGGAACCGGAAGACAGGTGCCGGCATAGGCCGAGCACAAAGCGGGAGGACAACGGGGGAATCACAGGAGAAGGTGAGTTTTAAAAATGTAAAACAGATTACTATGCAAAACAATGTACCGCTTTTAGCACAGAAATCTGGACATAATCAGACCGCCAGGGAGGTTAAAAAAAAAAAAAAAAAAAAAAAAAAAAAACACACTTCTACATAAATTTAGGCCAATGTGTATTCGTGCATTCTGCTGCATATTTTTGGTGAAAAAAAAAAATCCTAATAAGTTTTCACTGATTTGTGTAAAGTTTATAGCGTCTACAAGCGGTTTATTTTTTCTACTAGTAAAGAAGGTGATCAGCGACTTCAAGCAGGGACTGCCATATTGCAGCGGATAAATCTGACACTAACACTTTTTGGGAACCAGGGACACTAATACAGTGAGAAAAAATATGCACTGTCACTGTACTAATGACACTGGCTGGGAGGGGGTTAACATCAGGGGCGATCAAAGGGTTAACGGTGTGCCCAGCTAACGTTTTTTTTACTGTGGGGGGGGGGGGGGGGGGGGGGGAGTGCTTGTACTAGGGCAAAGCATAGATCCATGTCCCTGCTTTGCAGGAACACAGGATCCATGCCTTCAGTATTGACAGAGTGGCGATCTGCCCTGTTTACATAGGCAGACCGCTGTTTTCCCTCTGTACCAAAGGATCGGTAGGTGCCGGCGGACATTTAATTCCGCGGTGCATACTGATCAGCTCCCACTGTGTATAATCCCAGGGGGAGAGGGCCACTGGTGGTGCGCACACGTGCCCCAGACCCAGAAGTGCCAGAGCAGCCGTGCCCCTTTGCTGCCGTATATCCAAGTTAAATGGTCAGCAAGTGGTTAAAGGCAGTGTCAAGCTTTCCACCTCTGTAGCTTCTACTCAGCTGTTGAAGATTTAAATAAAAGTGTAGCAAATATTTTCTCCACTGATTATGAACTGCAGTCAAATTGAGAATAAAATAAAACATTTTCTGCAGTGAATCTAATTTATCTCATAACTGTATTAATAAATATTTTTTCACCTACCTGTAGTTACTGTCTCTTTCAGCACAAGTTCCATTCTCTGCATTTGTACAAACTGGTGTAGAGCAGAAACTGAATTGATTTCTCCTCGTCTATATTTAACAATGAATTCTCTAGGGATCGTTTTAGGAGTCAAAGAGGTGGTGGTGGGTGGAGGCAGAACTTTGGATAAAAAAGGTTCAGGAAAGTTGCCTAGGAAAGCAAACAGAATTAGTAATCAAGTCAGAACTGAAATAACTCAAAACAATCTCAAATATAAGTAATAGAAAAATCCACTAAAAAGCAATACTGCAACTTTTGGTTTAAGGAGCCATTTATGACAGAGATGGAGGCGCCACTTCTGGATGCTACTTCTCATTTCACAAATGCTAGCTTCCTTCTTGCTTCAATGTTTTTTGTTCCCCGACTGAAAAAAACATGCACATAAAGATGTCAGGCACTGTTTTGATTTTACAAATATGAATATGTGTTTCAGGTCAGACTGAAACCTTACTATAGCCAGTGGATCATGACTAGAAGTCACCATGTGTCCCTAAGGAAAGGTTTGTAACTCTATGCCCTCTTCAGCAATAATGCTGGCAGAAGAAATCTTGATTTGCATTGACCCCCCCCCCCCAATGCAGGGTTAACCAGATGTGGCCCATAAATCACACATGCTCAGGCAAGGATGCAGTCTCTATTACCAACATGCAGCAGTCTTCTATTACATATAGATCTAGATGCACTACAGTAGGTCAAGTCGGTCTTTGTTGGAACTTTTAGTTCTCCCCTGGAATTATGCTATCAAAACACTACTTGTCTTAGTGGTCAGGAGATTAATGAATTTTAGAGTTCATATCCATGGCCCAGTCCAAATTATGAGTTTTCAAACCAGGTAGTCTGAGGCAAGGTCATGCAGTTAGATGACAGGGTCAATGATCTTTTTCATCAGTGTCTCACCTTGAAGGCCATAGGAGGAATGGTTACTCAAGAGACGAAGCAAAAGGTTGGTTTGCATGCAGTAAGCTACACCTACACTTCCTCCTCCCCTTTTCCCTGCCTTATTCCTCCCCATTCTATCACCTTCTCTTGACTCTATCGCTTCTTCCTGTGTCTTCTTTATTTTTTTATCCTTTCTATGCCCCTCAGCTTCTTTAGTACCTTACTTCATGCGAAAGGGGGAGAATATACTCCCTTAGCTTACCCTCCTCTTACTATTGCTATTTCTGTCGATAGGTTTTAGGTTATTTCAGACACTGCTAACCTAGACATTAGGAACTCATGGTTTTGACTTTGTGGGTCCTCCTGCAATGACATCACATTCCCTTCACCATAAGAACAATCATAGCGGCTGAACAGCCACTTGATCATTCTTACAGGCGGTGGTAGGGGGAAACCCCCCCCCCCCCTACGGGCTCGCCTGTGCGATCGACACGCCCGGCCTGGCAGTTTCAATACTGCACTGATCTCGGCATTCAGCTGAGATCATTTGGTTTATTTTGTTTTTGTTTTTTTAATTTCAATCTTTCCAGGCTGTAGGAGAGATCTGAGGTCTTATTGACCTCAGATCTCCCTATAAAAAGAGGACCTGTTACAAGGGATGTTTACATTCCTTGCAATAGGAATAAGTGATCAAAAAAATAAATAAATAAATTAAAGAGAGTGTAAAATTAAAAAATAAAAATAAAATTAAAGAGAGTGTAAAAATAAAAAAATAAAAATAAAATAAAAACGATAAAAAAAATATAAAAAAATGTTTAAAGTGCCCTGTCCCTGCACGCAGAAGCGAACGCATGCGTACTTCGCGGCCACATATGTAAAACAACGTTCAATCCATACATGTGAGGTATCTCTGCAAACGTTAGAGCAAGAACAAAATTCTAGCCGAAGACCTCTACTGTAACTCTAAACTGGTAAGACCACCAAGGGACAAGGGGGGATCACATTTACTCACCATACCATGCTCCGGGCAGACCGCCTCTCACCCGAAGTGGGGGTGCGCTGCAACTCATGGCGTTCAAGGTCGTCGCGTCCAAGGGAGACATCCACTCGCAGGCTCTCCCCCATCCAGAAAGGGGCACCGTTGTGGTGAGGCCTAGTGCGGGACTATAACCTGCTCACGCTTGTAGGCCATGCTGGGGAGACCTTAAGGATCTAGATTATCTAGTGTGAAACCACAGCCGGCATTGCTTGCAGATCACCAGGAGGATCTCCCTGAACACTAGCTAGCAAAGTGAGTAAAGAGAAATAAAAACAAAATATTCTAAAAAGAAGTATGAGACCGAAGTCACAGCAGGAAACCTAGGTCCTACTCCTTCTCTAGGCAGAAACAAACTGGTTTGCTGGAGCAGAGGGTGTGTGGGTTATGCCTGTGGGGAAAGCCCCATGGGCGAGGAGATTTAAATTTTTCCTGCCTAGAAGTACTCCTGCAGGGGGCAGCATAACGCAATGGTTAATGAAGATGGAGACTGCGCCTGTCAATGGATGATAGAGAAATTGGATTTTTGACTTATCGTAAAATCCTTTTCTGTGAAGCTCATTAACAGACACAGCTCCATATCTTCTTGACCGTTGGGTTATGCTGCCCCCTACAGGAGGAGGACACTAGGCAGGAAAAATTGTTCAAATGGAAGAGCACAAAAAGCCGCACAACCGGTTGAAGATGCAAAAAGTTAAAATCCAAATTTATTTTGCAGGCAAAAAGATAAAATCATCCAAGATGAAACCAAAACAGTCGGAGACATGGGGGGAAAAGGGGAGCACGGCGGTTGATGCGTTTCACGGAGTCTTCCGCTTAGTCGTAACCATGCTATACAATACAAGACACTGCTATATATAGAGGAAAAGGCATTTCAAATAACATGTACCTCCCAGAATGTGCTTGATTGAGCCCACACAGCTGCAGATACTAAATCCCAATTAAGAGCACACAAACAGCCCAGCAGGAATTGTATGTTTGTTTTTGCTTCACCTTTTGTCCAAAAACGCATAGCAAAAAAGTTCTATAAATGCATATGCGAAAAAGCTTTCAATAAAAATAAGGAAAAAACAGTAGTGATAATATAAAAAGACAGCTGGTAGAAGCCAAAAAACGAACAAAAACAAAGTAAAAGAAAAAAGAAAAAACGAAGGGAAAAAAAACAAAGGGAAAAAAAAAAAAAAAAAGGCGGAAAAAAGAAAAAAAACAAGAAAAAGAAAAAAGAAAGACAAAGAAAAAGAAAACAGTAAAACGGAAGCATATAGATGTGTTCATACCCAGATGGAACTATGGTATAAAAAGAAATGGTGTATAATATAGTCATGAAGAGCATATATGTGTAAATATATAAGTGGTACACATAAAAAAAAATATATAATAAATGTGTAACCACAAACACATACATCACGTCCATATAGCATATGAAACAAATAGATAAATGGGGGGGGGGGGGGGGGAATTGTACACATATGTAATAGGTATGAGCACAACCCCCAAAAACGTATAACCCCATCCATTGAGTGGTATATCTGCAACTGTGTTCACATACATAGGGCAATCCACCCAATCGAAAGAATATAAAAATAACCAATGAGATATGTAAGAACACTAAACATTACCATAAAAATAATAATAAATACATAAATGCATAAACATAGAAGTCCTGTGTGTCTTTATCAGCATAATGGTATTATTATCCCCTATAAAGATATAAAAATAGGGACATTTAAATGGATATATACCCAAGACATTGGTAACGTCTCAGGCATATCCCACATCGATCTAACACAAAAAAAAAAATAAAAAAAAAATATATTATATATATATATATATACACACACATACACTTACGTGTACATGTCGACTTAGATCATACTGAACACAGAGTATAGCATGCACATGTGTGAACCACCGTGCATATAGCACAATCAATATCCATAAAGGAATCAGCCACACATTGCATAAAATATATAGCCATGGAGGCAAGCCGAACAGAACAACATGCATATATATCGAAGAACACATGCATTCCAAAAAAAAAGAAGATGCAGAGACCGAAATGGGACAAAAGGGAAGGAGAAATGAGAAAAAAAAAAAAAAAAAAAAGAGAAGAAGAAGCAAAGAAACACTAAGACATAGAATGGTCAATCAAAGAAACATGTACCATGTATGCGTATGGGATACAGGTAGCCCTCTCTGTATGTATAGTTAAATGTATGTACCCACGAATAGATACATGAATCATTACTGGGAATAAAAGTGAGTAACATCCCATTCAAAGTTTAAACCGCCAGGTAAGCGGGTCTGGAGTTAATGAATCCAGAAAACCTCCCGCTTACACAGAAGGCGGAACACATCGCCCCCTCTTACAGGAGCAACCACACGTTCGATCACTTGGACCGATATCAAAGACAGATCACCGTCATGTTCTGAATTAAAATGTCGGGCCACATTCGTGGATTTCCTCAATCTGACATCACTAAGGTGTTCCCTAAATCTGTCTTTAAGTTTTCGTGTGGTGCGACCCACATATTGTACAAAACATTCTCTGCAAGTAATGAGATAAATAAGGTATGTAGTGTTGCAATTAAAAAACCTGTTGATTTTGTATGTTTTGTTCTCAATAGAGGATTGAAAGTTAACACCCCCTAGTATATGGGGACATGTAATGCAGTCCTTAGCCCCACATCGGAAATTACCTTTCAGATGCAACCATGTTTCTGATGTATTTTTAATTGTAGTGCTAAACAGACATGGGGATAACTGGTTTCCCAGTGTTTTGGCCCTCTTGGCGACAATATTCACTCATCCCTCTAAGATCCTGGCACAGTCCTTATCACCATACTTATCACCTCGAAAATGGGGATGTGAAGATACGCATCCTTCAAATCGATGGAGGCCATGAATTCCCCCGGAACCAGGGCAGCCACCACCGACCGCAGGGATTCCATGCGGAACTTGCGAACCCGCACAGAGCGGTTCAGAGCCTTCAAGTCCAGAATTGGACGAACCTTGCCCTCCTTTCTGGGCACGGTGAACAGATTGGAATAAAACCCCCGAAATCTGTCCCGATGAGGCACCGGAACCACCACTCCCTGAGCCCTCAGGTCCCGCACCGCCAGGTGCAGGTCCCGTAAACGCTCTGGAGACAGTTGAAGATTTGAGGGAAAAAATCTGCTCTCCGGCCGAGAGAGAAACTCGATCTTGTAACCAGATCGAACAATCTCCTGAACCCATCTGTCCCGCACACGGGCCAACCAGGGCTGAAGAAAACTGAGCAAGCGTCCCCCCACCCCAAAACTGGGTGAGGGCGCCCCTTCAGGCCGCACTGTTATGGGCTGCGGATCCGGATTGACCGGACTTCTGTTTTCCAGACCAGGGCTTCTTCTGAGAGCCTTGACCTTTAACGGTTTGCCCTTGTAGTGCGACCGAAAGGCACGAAAGGACCCCTGAGGGGGCCGAAAATTAGCATGCTTCTTCCCAGAAGCCCCCCTTAGCCTTGGGGAAATGGGGCCAGAGAGTGCTCTTACCTCCGGTGATCCCCTTAATCAACATATCCAAGGACTCCCCAAAAAGGCGAGACCCATCATAAGGCAGATTGGCTAAGGTCTTACGTGAAGATTGGTCCACCGACCAACATTTCAACCAAACCAGGCGGCGAGACAACACCGCCACGCTGTGCACACGTGCAGCCAACGGGACTAGGTCCAAGTCCGCATCACACAGATACATGACACCCTGGTGGATTTGATCCACCATATCCAGGGTCGCCAGCGAGGCCGAATCGGCCACCAAGACGCGCCTAAGCATCTGCGTCCAACTTGCGACCGCCTGGGCCGCCATGAGAGGCAAACAGAGCCTTAAGCATAGAACCCGTAACAGAATAAGTATGAAGGGCAAGAGACTCCAATCTCCTATCCGTGGCATCACGGAACACAGGGGAATCCTCTGCAGGAATCGCAGTGGATTTGTTTAAAACCGCAATTGCGTGATCCACTGGGGATCAAAGGATAACGCAGCTTGAACCTACTTGGTACAGCAAAAGGTTTGCGTAGATTGCGCCATTGTTCCTTAACAGCGCGCTGAAAATCATCATTGCAGGGAAAAACCTGCGGCGTCCTGCGTTTCCTCTGCGTCCCATAAGCCGCCAAGGCAGCGGGGGGACACACTTCATCCTGCAAACGCAGCGTTTGTTTTATGGAAGCAATCAATTCATCCATGATTGCAAGCTCTTCAGGCGAGCCAGGGGGAGAATTATCAACCCCTTCAACTTCAGCCTCCACCTCGGACCCCACTAGATCCAGGGAGGAGCGGGACCCCGATAAGGAGGCCCCCGCCATAACAGCCCCATCACCTTCACCCTCAGAATCAGAGGAAAGAGAAACTCTGGGTCTTTTAGCAGATTGAGCAGCCACCAGCATCTGCACCTGAGCAGCAAGGCCAGCCACAATAGTGGCTAAATCCCCCCCTGGGGGGGAAACAGCGGTCCCCTGGCTTTCCACCAAGGCGGTAGGAAATTTGCCCTCCTGAGAATCCATTGCCCCTATTACAAATGCCGGATAATAAAGGGTTAACTGCCCCTTTAACAAGCGCGGCGAGCGCAGCCCACCGCACCACACACAAGCACAATGAGACCCCCACAGGGACAATAAAACTGACACAGGCAATGGATAAGAAGGATATAACCTGAGGAGACCCTCGCCGCTGCTGCTGCCTCGATCGGTGTTCCTGGAGAAGAGGAAGTGATGCGGCCAGGGCGCTCTATGAAAGCCTATGGGAGGCTACAAGAAAATGGCCGCCATGCATGTAGAACATGCGGCCGGAGCGAGTGTAGGCAAAATGGCGCCGTTTGGCGCCGAAACCGCCGCTCCACAGCACAGTAATGCATACATGTCATCCATGTATAAAAAAACATGTTAGATCGCCGCAGCGATCGCTGTATAGTGCCCAAACATGCCACAAAACATGCCCCACAGCACACAGCTTCTCACACTGACAAGGCTGACACACACAGTGTCACACAGCTCCCCCCCCCCTTGCAGCCCACAGCATGCAGCCGAGTGATAGGGAGACAAACAGTGTGAACAGAGGCAGGTTACACAGTCCCAGACTGACACCCCCCCAGACAGACAGGTCCCCACATAGATACACTTACCTCACAATGGCGTGGGGGACCCGCACAGGCGAACAAGCCGCTGCACATGAGGCAGGGAGAGTCGCATACAAGACGCACAGAATGGGGGTTAAGAAACCGCACAGCGTCCAGTGAGGTAGCCACCTCACCAATCATCCCTGCACCGAACAGGGATGGGTCGTTCACTGTGCCAGGAGCGTTACCTGGCTGAACGCTCGATGGCAGGCTGGGAAGCCACTGACCCACGACCTGCGACCAGGGGGATCAGCCCGAGACCCAGCCCGCATGATCCTCTTAATCCGAAGAACTAACTAATGCTGACAAAAAGAACAGCCAAGTAAAAGGTAGAGAGAAAACTCAAACAAAAAATCAAAAAAGAAGAAAGAGTCTGGGGCACAAAGCCCCAGCACAGAGAGAGCCAGCCACTCCTGACAAGCTAGACATTGAAACTGAGATATGGTTGCAGGAAGTAGGAGGGTATTGACTGAGGGGACCACCCCTTGAGGGTGGGATATGTTAAAAGCTTTAATGTTAACATATTCTGTTGCCTAGCTACTCCTTCGGAGCAAAGTCTAATACCCCATATGTGACGAATATGAAGAGGCGGCGACTGTCGGAGGACGTAAGAGGAAATAGATTTTACGGTAAAGTCAAAAATCCCATTTTCTTTCGTTCATTGACAGACACGGCTCTTCAGGATTCTGAACCATTGAGACGTCTCCAAAGCAGAGCCAAACATGAGTGGTGTGACAACAAAAAATCCCAAAGTGGCCGTCTTGCAAACCTGCGCAATGGACGCCTAAGAAGCACTAAGCGACAAGCCGTCAAAGCCAACGACTGTAAAGCAGGATGGAAGATTGGCCCCTGGGACAAGAGATCCTCCCTGAGAGGCAGTCTAAAAAGGGACATCGGCAACCAGCCGCATCAGGTCAGCGTACCAAGACTGGCGAGGCCAGTCTGGGGCCACTAGATAGACTGTAAACCCTTCTGTCTTGATTCTGCCCAAGAGCATCTGTAGAAGCTTGAAAAGAGGGAAATCGTAGATCAGACAATACTGGCCCCACCAGAGTGGCTGTGGCGTCCGCCAGAGGATCCTGTGACCATGCCACAAGCCTAAGAACCTTTCTGTTGAGCCGGGACGCCAAAAAGTCCACTGGAGACATATCTGATGAAACATGTCCGGTTGAAGGGACCACTCCCCTTGGGCCAATGCCTGTTGACTGAGATAGTCCGCCTGCCAGTTTTACACTCCTGGAATGTGTACAGCGGAGAGGGCCAGAATGAAGTGTTCTCCCCACCGGAGGATGCCGGCTACTTCCAGAGCTGCCAACACACTTTTTGTTCTGCCCTGGGGATTGACATAAGGCACCGCCGTGGCACTGTCCAACTGAATTCATGCTGGAAGCCCCCAGTCGATCGCCCGGAGCTCCAAGACATTGAACGGTTGTCTGGCCTCTTCTGGTGTCCAAACACCCTGAGCAGAGCTTCGATCAAGGACACCCCCCCACCCGGACAGACTGGCATTTGTAATAAAAATCAAATTTATGCAGCGCTAGCATCAGTGTTAATATTCAAGTGAAAATAAATAATGGTAAATAATCAATTCATCACACACAAATTATATGAATAAACTCTAAAGGTGATCAAAGTAAAGTGCTCCAGTGCTGTGGATTATCGTATAAGTCCATATAAACAATTACTGCCACATGAATATAAAAAAAGTCCTTAATCGTGATCCAAAATAAGGTGCTGAAGTGCCAAAATATATAGGGTGCTTCAAAGTGATAGGTGCCCCTCTCGGTTCCCCACTCACCAAATTGCCAATAAATAGAAGCCTTAAATAGTATTGCACAGTAGCCCTTGTTGCCAGGATCTTTTAAAGGAAATTTCTCCATATATCCTTCGATAAATAAATGGGTCCGCTTCCACCATTCGATAAAAGAAAGGCCGTACATGGTGAAGTATGAACTATTTTTATTTCAACCATATAGCCAAATGGATACTTACAAACAAAAAGAACGTTATGGCATGTACAGAAAAGAACTCGTGTTCGCAGCCCTCGGCGTGCGTTCCACGAGCAGGAAGGTCCTGACCGGGAGTGACCAATGTAGCAGCTGCATACACCTTTATATATTTTACATATATATTTTTCTATATATTATTTAGTCACATATTTATCTTGTAGCGCGGGTTTAAATTTGTTTCTTCACAGACTGGCATTTGTGGTGACCACTGTCCAATACAAGGGGAGAAAGAATTTGCCCTGTCAAAGAGCCAAGGAGCGAAGCCACAAGACCAGAGACCCTTTGGTTTCCAGCTCAGCCGGATCAGATTGTCCAGAGACTTCGGACACTTGTCCCACTTGACCAAGATCTGCCTTTGCAGTGACCTTGTATACAACTGCAAACGGAATCACCTTGAAGACAGATACCATCAGGCCCAGCAGGCCAGCACACTCATGCAAGTCTGGAGGGATGGCCATCTGCTGGACAGCAGGAGATGAATCGCAACATGCAACTTCTGGAGTTTATCCAGAGCAAGGAACACACTGGCTAAAGTGGAGTCCAGAGTCAGACCCAGATAATCCAAATTTTCTGGATGGAATCAAAGCAGACTTCTGATAATTCAGAAGACCCAATCAGGGTCTGTATAGTGAGTCCACCAGAGCAGCGGAGGATCCGAGGGGGGGATGCAAGACCAAAGGGTAACGCTACAAACTGATAATGCGCCTCTCCTGAAGCAAAATGGAAAAAGCGCTGGTGCCGGGCACATATTGGAATATATAAGTAAGTAAATGTCGATAGAGACAAGAAAATCTCCCTGATGTAGGGATGCCATTCCATTCTGAACCCGCACAAAACCATTCAGGGCTTTGAGGTCAAGAATTGGGACACACCTTGCCCTCTTTCTTTGGGACCATAAACCGGTTTGAATAAAAACCCTGAAACCGGTGCAAGGCGGGAACCATCATATCCCATTGCAGTAGGTCTTGTAACGCCCAAAAGAGACCTTGCAAGCGGTCCGGGGACATACTGTAGTGGAAATTTTATTAGGACTAGTGTAAACATTTTTCCTGATGTGTTTTAGATTGTCGTTATGATTCCGGTTGTCGGTTTGCTTGCAACACGCTCATTAGGAGCGTGTACGGGCGAACCGGCATTGAGGAAAGACCACTGGCAGTGAAAACCTTCCCTTAGATGTGTAGACACGTTCGCTCTACATAGAGCTCTCCACCGGCGAACACTCCAGGCGCAGGTCTGTTTACCAGTAAAGATCTATGTATATTGCAGTGCAGAGTCAATATCGTTTTGAGATCTGCCTCTATGAAGGGACACATGCTCATGTCTTTCTACTATGCCTGATCACCATAGTGGAAACAGCATAGCTCTTTCCCTGCAGATAGCCTCAATTCTATGGGAACATTAGCATAATCCTATTAGGTATTGTCCTCTGAGCTTTGCTGAATAGGATTCACGCTAGCAGTAGTAGCGGGAATACATACACGAGTTTGATCAGAGCAGCATTCACGGTTCTACACATTGGTTTCATTGTGTAGTGTTAGGCAGGATGCCGTGCACACCACTCTGCTCATTCACGATCGTGTACTCCTTTTCTATGGTGTATTAAATGTATATAAGTGTGTCATTGGCTAATTCTAAGCGAGTAGCTTGTGTCATGTGTATAAAATTAAATAAGTGCACAGGATCAGTAATGTGAATAGCTGCAACCTTCGAACCAAATGGTGATAAAATTGTGTAGAAAAGAAATCAGGTGCGCTGAAATTCACTGGTGTCACAAATCAGGAAAAGGTGTGACACTATAATGAGTGTCCCCCATATACCTGTGATGTGTTTCCAAAATTGATGTGCACTTGAACGGGTGTACAGTAAATACTATGCACCCTGGTGCATATACTTGGGTGTGTTATGGTGAATAGGTGATGATAAATGGATAATGTGATACCAACATAAACCAACAAAGTGCACAAGTAATTCAAAGAAAAAGTGTCCAATATTTCAATGGTTGCCACCTCAGTGTATAGTCCATATACATATAAAAGTGCATAAAGTCCCAATCGTCCCCTCACAGGCTAAAGTAGAATCCACTCTGTGGGTTCCTCTAGATCCGTGGGGTGCAGATGGGTTCCACCACCTTTGTAGGGATTAGCCCCTTACCACAGAGGAGCGCCGCATCGTCATTGCAAGTTGCCGAGGACCGCACTGCAGGCGGCCACGGCCTCTCCAATATCGGTATCGGTTTCCTGTGTCCATTAGTTAACATCTAACTGTAAGTGCACTGGATACTTTTGTTTTAATAAATTGTCAAAGGTACTGCGCTATGGTCTGATTCTGTTTCTGTGAGATACACGTGGAAGCCCTCACCTGTGCGGAGAGTAACACCCAGAACAAGAGTGGACCGGGATTGGGTTGAGACACCGAAAGATCAGTGAGACAGTCGCCTTTTGGTTTGAGCGATCCGGTAAGAGGCCACACTTACTATCTGATTATTTCACGGTGACCTCCCTGAATTCCCAAGACACTACTGGGCTGATTATCCGTCCTTAACCTCTTTTATCTATGGTAAGGGGCTAATCCCTACAAAGGTGGTGGAACCCATCTGCACCCCACGGATCTAGAGGAACCCACAGAGTGGATTCTACTTTAGCCTGTGAGGGGACTACACTGAGGTGGCAACCATTGAAATATTGGACACTTTTTCTTTGAATTACTTGTGCACTTTGTTGGTTTATGTTGGTATCACATTATCCATTTATCATCACCTATTCACCATAACACACCCAAGTATATGCACCAGGGTGCATAGTATTTACTGTACACCCGTTCAAGTGCACATCAATTTTGGAAACACATCACAGGTATATGGGGGACACTCATTATAGTGTCACACCTTTTCCTGATTTGTGACACCAGTGAATTTCAGCGCACCTGATTTCTTTTCTACACAGCTTGTGTCATGTGACTGTACATTTGGAATTGATTGGCTGATGTTGTATAGCTCACACATGACATGGGTATATGTGGAATGACACCCCAAAATACATTCTGCTGCTTATCCTGAGTACAGGGATACCACATGCTATTTGCTGAGAGGCATGTTGAGCCCATGGAATATTTTATATTTTGCCACAAGTTTTGGGAAAATTTTATTTTATTTATTTTTTAACACAAAGTTGTCACTAAATGATATTTTTCTCACACATGCTATGGGTATATGTGAAATGACACCCCAAAACACATTCTGCTGTTTTTCCTGAGTATGGAGATACCCCATCTGTGATACTTTTTGGCAGTCTAGCCGCGTACAGGACCCCAAAAACCAATCACCGCCTTCAAGCTTTCCAAGGGCATAAATTGTTGATTTCACTCCTCACAAGCTGCAATAAGAAGAAATCCTCACGCTTAGGAGTATCTGAATATGTTAATGAATGAAATAAGCAGATGCTGCTGACAATTAAGGTGAAGCGCTGAGTGTGAATGTCGGCGCTGCTGCGTGTATTTATAAATAAATAAAAAATACTTCAAACAATCATCGAATATCATATGTGATACAAAAGTGCTCAGTGCAAACTGTGCAATATATTGATAAATAGTGCAAATGATTTCAGTGTTCTTTATCAGTTAATAATTGTCGTTCAAATGTCAAATCCAATATATGTAATTCTTAGATGCCACAGTTGATGATAAAGTGCTCCACTTCAAATCAATGTGCTCGTGCTCCCCTATTGGATGCCTACTCACCAGAACACTAAATGTGGATAGCGTGTGTGTGTGTGTGTGTGTGTGTGTGTGTGTGTGTGTGTGTGTGTGTGTGTGTGTGTGTGTGTGTGTGTGTGTGTGTGTGTGAGATGCCGTGTCGTCTCCCAAACAGGTTCGCATCCAAATGCTGTGTCCTCAAACTTAGTTGGAATCGGTATAAACTGCCATAGATCGTAAATGGGCTGGCCAGAATCCTCCTCAGTGATATACAAGAAAAGGGTCCTCCATAGTGTAGTACTTTAAACAACTTTATTAAGGTATAAAATATCCACTTACATAGAAGTAGAAATAGAAGTCAGCTAGCTGTGGCGCGGTGGTTCCTGCAGCGTGCGTTAGACTGGCTGGTTGTGACGCCAGACGCTCTGCCTGTGGCTAGATGCGTTTCGCCCTTGTTAGCCTGTGGAAGAAAGGCACTCTTCCCCCCGTGAGACCTTTATATGATGTCATCCAGGGCAGCACCAAACAGGCGATCCCCTGAAAAGGGAGATCCATTAAGGCCTTTTTAAAAGTTTTATCCGCAGACCAACACTTCAGTAAGTATACCCCGAATAACCACCGCCGAAAACCGACAGAGGAGCCGTGTCTAGTTCGGCATCGCAAACAAATTGCAGCCCCTGCGCCAGCTGGTCCAACAGTTCCCCCAGGGTAGGTGGGACTTGCTCCTCACCAAGTCAGTGTTGGAACTCCATCCATCAGGCAGAGTCTGCGTGGCAAGGGCAATCAAACACTGTTCGCAGTGCAGACCCCGCCAGGGAGTACAGATCGCTAGCCACAGCCCGCGCCATCCTATCCCCCAGGTCCTTAAAGGACAGGGATTCCTCCACTGGAACAATGGTAGTCCTATGCAGTCTAGAGACCTGTAGGTCCACATTAGGCGGTACAGTCCACAATAACAGAGACTCCTCAAAAGGGCAACATCTAGCAGCCGCTTAGACACCCCAGGGGAACATTGCAGTTGGTCCCATCCATGAGCATGCTACCAATTTAAGCTGCTCCAGATGGCATGTGAGTGCCAGATGCAACCTGCGTCCCAGGCGCAGCCACCGCTGCGCCCTTAAATTGCAGGGTGTCACGCACCGAAACAACCAGTGCATCCACCAGCTCCTGTATCATGCGCGGCAGGGGAGGTAGAAATGTCATCCTCATTATTTGAGGAGACAGAGCACGAGGTAACAGACACGGCAGGGAGGCCCACGTCTGCGGCGGCTGAGTCAGACTCAGAATCCGAGACATCAGATGAGGCAGGGGTAGGTGGAGAAACGTTTCAGCGCACCTCGTTCTCTCAAGGCCACCTCCACTTGGGACCCAAAGAGATAGATAGATAGAGAGAGAGAGAGAGAGAGATTAGAGAGAGAGAGAGAGAGAGAGAGAGAGAGAGAGAGAGAGAGAGAGAGAGAGAGAGAGATTTGAGAGAGAGAGAGATAGAGAGATACCACAGAACCCACTGTCCCAATAGGCATTCCCAGGGCTGCATGTGTAACAAGCAGACTCTCATAAGGGAGTGAGCAAAGGAAACTGCCGTGGGTGAAGGGAGGGGCTCCACCCCTGGTAAAAGCCTCGTGGCATTCCCACCTAGCTTACCAGCAGAGAATCCAGCGAAAAATGGCCGAAAACGGTTGTACCAAGATGGCCGTCGTCATAATAGCAGACAAGGCTACAAGAAAATGGCGGCAAACGCTGCAACAAGGCCCACAGGGAGAACCCCCCCCGCCAGCCCTCCTACACCATCCTGCAGCAGGAGGACCTGGAGGAACTGACCAAGGCCCCCCCACCCCCAATCGACCTCGCGCCACGAGGTCTCAGCCCCGGGGTATGCCCAAACAGTCCCCCACAAGGGAAGGGAAGGGGGGGTTGCACAAAAGGATAGAGGGAAATCCAGGAGTGTGAGGGTCTGACCAACCCAGGGGCCCTCGTCCACCCCAAAATTCGACAGGGAAGGGGGGGTGGATGTTTACTCACCGTAACGGGAACACAGGCGGGCGCCATCTACTGATAAGACCCCTCTCTGCCGAAGTGGGGGGCTGTCGGCCAAATAGGAACACTGCAACATAGGCCTAGACCGTCGTGTGCGACCTTGCGAGATGTTTAACTCGCGGGGCCA
Organism: Pelophylax lessonae; assembly: GCF_965119305.1. Taxonomy (NCBI): domain Eukaryota; kingdom Metazoa; phylum Chordata; class Amphibia; order Anura; family Ranidae; genus Pelophylax; species Pelophylax lessonae. The sequence continues at coordinate 629,682,935 of NC_138768.1, read as the reverse complement.
GTGGGACTATGTCACGGCCGACCCAGCGCGGAGCTAAGGTCTGGACGCGGAGCTAAGGTCTGGAAGCGCTCGCTGGCCAGCTGGGGGTGACCACTGGATCTAGATTATCCAGCCCGTCGCCTGGATCCGGCATTGTTGCTTGAAGATGTCACAGGAAAAAAATTTGTAGAAAAAGCTAGCTAATAAAAAAAAAAAACATCAAAATAAAAAAAAAATACTTTTTATGCCAGGACCAAAGATCCCAGCAAGGAACTAGGTCCTTACTCCTGACTAGGCAGATTAAAACGGACATCCTATGCTTGAAGAGAGGGGCTGTACCCTTCGGGACTGCCCATAGGCATAGCCAGAACATTTTTTCTGCCTAGTGTCCTACTTCTGTAGGGGGCAGTATAACCCTACTGATATGGATCAGAGGACTGCGTCCGTCAATGAATGATAGCGAAATAAAAAAAAACAGTCTTTATGTACAATTTAATACTTATAACTGTACCGGTGACTTGAGAAATTTTGGCTATTCCATCCTGTGTTTCACTGTGTAATGAAGCTGTAGAAGCTTTTGTTTGGGTGTCAGCAGGTGGTGACTCTTGGGGAGGTAAATTTTTCTTCAGTATCTGAGCAAAGCTGGGAACCTTAGAGGTCTGACCCCAACCACCAACACTTGTCATCTTTTTTATTTCTGGAGAAAGAGAAGAAAAAAAGAAAAAAGAAAAAAATATATTAGTAGATGCATAATTTACAACACTGGAGTTCATTTAAAAAGAAAAAAAGAGAAGCGTTCCCTATACGTTTCTGAAGTAGCGTTACTATTGTGTAAATTTTACCATTTTACTAAAATTGTAAAACTGTGAATTTGAAAGAGGGATTGCAAATCTAACACCCATGTAAATATTAGCATTAAGCACTAAAACTGCTACTTGCCCTCCCCTCTCATTGGTAATTAAGCCCTTCGGTTTACAAACCAATAGGGACGTACAGATTTTCCTCATACAAGTCGGTATTTGTGTATCAGAGCTCACTATGTTTAAGAATCAGTGTTCGAGAAGGCATTACAAAGTATGTAGTCTGTGCAGCAAGGGTTGCCCAAATTCCTTTTTTCAGTTGTCTCGAGCTAACCCCTTTTGCCATCTCCAATTTTAACCTCAAATGATTGAACCAAATGTTCCCCAAATTTTTGCAGAACTTGCAGAAATTTGTGAAGAATTATTGCTCTCGCTCTAACGTTTGTGGCGATATCTCACATGTATGGATTGAACTCCGTTTACATATGTAGTCTAACGTACGCATGCATTCACTTCTGCATGCAAGCACGAGGGGACGGGGGCACTTGAATTTTTATTTATTTTTTATTATTGTTATTTTTACGCTTTCCCTTTAATTTTTTTTGATCCCTTGTAATGGGAATAGTGAATGACAGGTCCTCCTTTGGAGAGATCTGGGGTCAATAAGACCTCAGATCTCTTCTCTAGGCTCATAACATCGTGCCTGGGCTTCGAGAGTCAGAGACTGCCAGGGACCATCTGGTCCTCGGGAGTCTCAATGGTGTACTTCCGCCACCAGCGGAATCCTTCTCAGGCTCGCAGATCGCACAGGCAAGCCTGTAGAAGCACCAGAGGGTGGCGGGAGGGGTGTGTCCCCTCCCGCGGCCTAAAAGAACGATCAAGCGCCTGAACAGCCGCTATGATTGTTCTTACGGTTCAGGAAATCACCAGCTAAAAAAAAAAAAAGAAAATAGATATCTGAATAATGCCTGCAGCTGCAGGCATCATTCAGATATCCCCACTTAAAGCCCAGGGCGTTATATGATGTCCAGCGGTAAGGACGTGGTTAAAAGGCCTGCATACAGTGCAGATCTTTCATCAATTGAAAATGTTTGGCAAATTGTGAACCAAAAATATGGCAAAGAAGACCGACGACAGTTGAGCAGTTTGAATCCTATATCAGGAATGTATGGGGCAACACTCAGATATAGAGTGTTAAAGAAGAGAAAATGCTACATCTTGGTAAACCTGGCCCTGTCCTAACATTTTTGAGACATGCTGCTGCCATCAATTTAACCACCTCCAGACTGTGCGCCGCAGTTTTACGTCATTATTTTGATGTTAAATACCAGGGTTATGACAGCAGATAGCTGCCTAACCCTGTGCATTTTTTTACAGGGTGGGCGGTCCTCTTCACATCAACATGGTCCCAGTGGCAGTTTCATAGCGGGATCCATTTATAGGCGGCGGGAGAGGGTCTCGCTCCCCCCTGGTTTTGTTTTATACTGTAGATGTGAGATCTAAGGTCCTTTTGAACACAGATCTAACATTAAAAAGAGGACCTGTCCTGCTCATTTCTATTACAAGGGATGTTTACATTAGGAATACAAAAGGGATGATCAAAAGAAAAAAAAGAAAAAGGGCAGTGTGAAAATAAAGGTAAAATAAAGAAGAAAACAAGTGCCCTGTCTCTCCGAGCTTGTGCGCATTAGCCAACACATACGCAAGCCGTGCCCACATATGTAAATGGTGTTCAAACCACACGCGAGATATTGCCGCGATCATTAGGCTCTAAACCGGTAACCTGTAGAAATCTTTAAAAGCGTCGCCTATGGAGATTTTTAAGTACCATTGTTTGTCGCCATTCCACTAGCGTGCGCAATTTTGAAGCATGAGAAGTTGGGTATCTATTTACTCGGCGTAACATTAGCTTTCACATTACAGAAAAAAAATTGGACTAACTTTACGTTTTTTTTTTTTTTTTTTTTTAATTCAAAAAAGTGTTTATTGTTGCGCACATACGGTGTGGCAAAGTATTGCATCAATCATCTTATTCTCTAGGGATCGACTGATTATTGGCAAAGTCGATATATCGAGGGCCTATATAGACTTTCCCTGATATATCGGAATCGGCTTTTGATTTACCAATATTGCCGATATTTTCGTGACGCCATTCCGTATGTTGCGCGCACACGTTCTGCCTTCTAACACCGCCTCCCACGTCTGCGCGGCCCGTACGTGACACCATTTCACCGCTTAAAACTGCCTCCCACAGCCTCGTGTTCCAGTCAGCTGCAGTCCAGTCCGGTCACGCTGCCAGCCATCCATCCACCCACAGGCCCTGGCCTCAGTCGCGCACCACAACAGGGTGCCAGCCCAGCGAGCAAGCAACCAGCTACCCAGATGACACCAAGCCAGCCACCCACCACCGTGACCAGTGTTCCAGCAAGCCATCAGCTACCTGCTACACAGGCCTGGGTGAGAGGCCTGGGTGAGTGAGTGACACCAAGCCAGCCATCCACACAACAGGGTGACCCCAAGCCACCCCCCACCACAGTGTTCCAGCAAGCCAGCCACCACAATGTTCCTGCAAGCCAGCCACCCATAAGAGGGTGACACCAATCCAGCCACCCACCACAGTGTTCCTGCAAGCCAGCCAGCCACCCACCAGTGTTCCTGCTAGCCAGCCACCCATAAGAAGGTGACACCAAGCCAGCCACCCACCACACAGTATTCCTGCAAGCCAGCCAGCCATAAGAGGGTGACACCAATCCAGCCACCCACCACAGTGTTCCTGCAAGCCAGTCACCCATAAGAGGGTGACACCAATGCAGCCAGCCACCACAGTGTTCCTGCAAGCCAGTCACCCATAACAGGGTGACACCAAGCCATTCAACCAGCCACCACAGACTGTTCCTAAAAGCCAGCCAACAATAACAAGGTGACACCAGTTACCAAGCCAGCCAGCCACCCATCCATCACAGGGCGACACCACCAAGCCAGTCAACCAGCCACCACACCACAGACTGTTCCTGAAAGCCGGCCACCAATAAGGTGACACCAGTCACCAAGCCAGCCACCCATAACAGGGTGACACCAAGCCAGCCACCACAGTGTTCCTGCAAGCCAGTCACCCATAACAGGGTGACACCAAGCAAGCCAACCAGGCACCACAGACTGTTCCTGAAAGCCAGCCACCCATAAAAGGGTGACACCAAGCCAGTCAATCACTCACTCACCACAGTGTTCCTGCAAGCCAGCCACCCAGAAAAGGGTGACACCAAGCCAGCCACACTGCCAGCCGCCAGCCACCACCAACCCACAACAGGGTGCCAGTATCAGCAGCAACTTCAGCAAGCCATTTCTTTAAGCCATTTTGTGCCTTTCAAGTCTAAATGGAGATGGATGAGGAGAGAAAGAGTAAAATTGTGGCCTGGGACTATTTCTCGTCTCAACATCTCCAGGAAAAGCAGCAGTGTGCAACACATGTACAAGCAACATAAGCATGGGATCAGTAACTGCAAAAAAACAAAAATACCTCAAATCTTTGGGCCCATCTAAGAGTTCATCATACTGAATTGTATCATGCAGCACAGAAAAAACAAAATGAATATCAATGTGATTTTGAAATACATCCTCCACTATCCCAGGCAACAATAACAGATATGTTTGTGAAAAAAACAGATGTCACTGTCTAGATTCAGATGGAAGATCCCAACTGCTGGACAGAGTAATCACAGAGATGATGGTCACTGATAACCAGCCATTTACAATGGTGTCTTACTCAGGATTTCACCGGTTGATGTCCATGCTTTAGCCAAGCTACACACTGAAGAGAAGTATTATCGAACCAAAATGCTGGCAAAGCTACACCAAAAGGGTAGTTGACAAAGTAAAGGCTATACTGCAACCAGAGAATGCTGGCAACTCGCTCTTATTCACGACGGACTGCTGGTCACAAAAAGAGTCAGAGTCACTACTCATTCTTACATGCCACTTCATTGACAATGGACAAAAAGGCAATTGGTGTTGAATACAAAAGTGATGCAAGGATCCCACACAGCTGAGTAAAGTAAAGAAATGTTTCTAGGCATGCTTGAAGAATGGGAATTAGCAAAAGAGAGTGATGCTTACGCAACTTAGAGACAGTGGAGCAAACATGCCTAAAGGAGTGAGGCTTGCTGATACGTCAGACCTCTGTGTCATCAAGGCACACAACAGCCTCCAACTTCAAAATGACGGTCTGTCAAGCAAAAGAGCTTTGCTTGATATATGTTTTGAGAAGCATGAAGAGATTAAACATGTGCTTGCAAGTCTTTTGAATCCGATACAAGAACCATGCTCTCTCTTCTGATGATGTATTGGCTAAGGTGAAACAATGGCTGACAGAAGATATGGAGGTGCAGGAGGTTCCTGCCCAAAAGAAAAGTCCAGAACACTACTTTTATGAAGAGCAGCATGCTGAAAAAAACAGACAAATGTCCAAAAATACATCAACGAACAGAAGAGAATCTGCTTCATCGTTGTCGAATTGATCAGGACATTTTCTGTGTTTTATTGGGGCCTCATGCGGAGGATTCAATTTCTTCTGAATCTGCAACGATGAGCCTGGATGAGGAACTTCATCTCTATTTGTAAGAAGCCGTAATTAACAGAAGAAGTCATCCTCTTCAGTGGTGGAGAGAAAATGAGGCACGCTACAAAGGATTTGCATCCCTTGCTAGAAGATGCCTCTCTCTCTCTCTGCTCCTCTGTCCTCCGCTCCTGAGCAAGTTTAGGAAGTTGCAGCATTGTTTGAAGAAAACAGAAGACCTTTAACAGGTGACCGTGGATATGCTGAAATCTTCCGCTTTCTGCATAATATTGTTTTTAAACTGGGAGTATTGAAAAGAGTAGTGTCCAGTCCACTCCACTCCAATCCAATCCACTGTCTAGATGGTGCCTACCTTTTTTTTCTAGCAGTTTTGCACTTACTGCTGTAGTTGCAGTGAGTGCCCTACTGCTAAGAGTCCAAACCAATGTCTAGATGTTGCCTAGCTTTTTTCTAGCAGTTTTGCACTAACTGCTGTAGTTGCAGTGAGTGAGCTTCTGCAGAGGTAGTCCACTGACTCCAATCCAATGTCTAGCTGTTGCCTAGCTTTTCTCTAGCAGTTTTGCACTGACTGCACTGCAATAGTTCCAGTCAGTGCCCTACTGCAGAGGGTAGTCCACTTACTCCAGTCCATGCCAATCCACTGTGACATTGTGTAGCTGTTGCCTTGCTCTTTTTCTAGCAGTCTTGCACTGACTGCACTGCGTTAGTTGCAGTCAGTGTCTTACTGCAGAGGGTAGTCCTCCACTGACTCCAGTCCAATCCACTGTGACATTGTGCCTTACTGCAGAGGGTAGTCCTCCACTGACTACAGTCCAGTCCAATCCATAGTGACATTGTGTAGCTGTTGCCTTGCTCTTTTTCTAGCAGTTTTGCACTGACTGCACTGCATTAGTTGCAGTCAGTGCCTTATTGCAGAGGTAGTCCTCTTCCACAGACTCCAATCCATCAAATCCACTGTGCATGTGTATTTTGTGTACCTGTTGCCTAGCTATTTTTCTAGCTGTTTCACTGACTGCACTGCAGTAACATATTGCAGTGTGTGAGTCCACTACTGCAGCACTTTCATCATAAAAGTGCTGCAGTAGTGGACTCACACACTGCAATACGTTACTGCAGTGCTGTCAGTTTTATGCATTAATGCACAATCAGGATGTGAAATTCAAAGCAAATGTCCCTGGAATTGAAGTTTTCATATCAGTTTTTATGCAGTTAAGGTGTGAAGAACAAGCACTTGTTAAAAATGTTAATAATGATTAACATGTTTATTAAGAGATTTCTGTCGATTTGTGTGTTTTTTTGGGTAATTTTTATATGTGAAAAATAGCGGTCGCTCACTAATTATATATATATATATATATATATATATATATATACATACATACACACACACAATATACACACACACATACACACATATATATACATATATACACACATACACACACACCTTGAGTGCCTTGAGAAAGTATTCGGCCCCCACATTTCAGGATTCAAAACATAAGGATATAAAACTGTAATTTTTTGTGAAGAATCAACAAGTGAGACACAGTCATGAAGTGGAACGAAAATTTATTGGATATTTCTAATAAAAAACTGAAAAATTGAGCGTGCAGAATTATTCAGCCCCCTTAAGTTAATACTTTGTAGCGCCACCTTTTGCTTCGATTACAGCTGTAAGTCGCTTGGGGTATGTCTATCAGTTTTGCACATCGAGAGACTGAAATTTTTGCCCATTCCTCCTTGCAAAACAGCTCGAGCTCAATGAGGTTGGATGGAGAGCGTTTGTGAACAGTAGTTTTCAGTTCTTTCCACAGATTCTCGATTGGATTCAGGTCTGGACTTTGACTTGGCCATTCTAACACCTGGATATGTTTATTTGTGAACCATTTCATTGTAGATTTTGCTTTATGTTTTGCATCATTGTCTTGTTGGAAGACAAATCTCCGTCCCAGTCTCAGGTCTTTTGCAGACTCCATCAGGTTTTCTTCCAGAATGGTCCTGTATTTGGCTCCATCCATCTTCCCATCAATTTTAACCATCTTCCCTGTCCCTGCTGAAGAAAATCAGGCCCAAACCATGATGCTGCCCCCACCATGTTTGACAGTGGGGATGGTGTGTTCAGGGTGATGAGCTGTGTTGCTTTTACGCCAAACATAACGTTTTGCATTATTGCCAAAAAGTTCGATTTTGGTTTCATCTGACCAGAGCACCTTCTTCCACATGTTTGGTGTGTCTCCCAGGTGGCTTGTGGCAAACTTTAAACAACACTTTATGGATATCTTTAACAAATGGCTTTCTTCTTGCCACTCTTCCATAAAGGCCAGATTTACGACTGATTGTTGTCCTATGGACAGAGTCTCCCACCTCAGCTGTAGATCTCTGCAGTTCATCCAGAGTGATCATGGGCCTCTTGGCTGCATCTCTGATCAGTCTTCTCCTTGCTCCTTGGGATGTTTAAAGCTTGGGGAATCTTTTTGTATTCAAATCCAGCTTTAAACTTCTCCACAACAGTATCTCGGACCTGCCTGGTGTGTTCCTTGTTCTTCATGATGCTCTCTGCGCTTTAAACGGACCTCTGAGACTATCACAGTGCAGGTGCATTTATACAGAGACTTGATTACACACAGGTGGATTCTATTTATCATCAGTCATTTAGGTCAACATTGGATCATTCAGAGATCCTCACTGAACTTCTGGAGAGAGTTTGCTGCACTGAAAGTAAAGGGGCTGAATAATTTTGCACGCCCAATTTTTCAGTTTTTTTATTTGTTAGAGTTTGAAATATCCAATAAATTTCATTCCACTTCATGATTGTGTCCCACTTGTTGATTCTTCACAAAAAAGGAATTTTTGTAAAATCCCTTTCTCTGAGTCCTCCGACAGTCGCCGCCCATTCACACAGTCTTCACTAATGGGGTATTGCTTCCTCAACGCAGGAGTTTATAGGCATAAGACTTTTAAAAGAACAATTCCTCTACATAGTCACACCCATGGGGGCTGTCCTAGTCCAATACCCCCCTGCAATAGCAATCCCAACTCAGTTTGGTCGCAAGCAGTAATAGTGTAGAAGAAAACCCAAAAGAGGGGCGGGGGCGGCGACTGTCGGAGGACTCCGAGAAAGGAATTTTACAAAAATTCACTTTTCTCTTACGTCCTCCGACAGTCGCCGCCCATTCACACAGTCTTCACTAATGGGGATGTCCCAAAGCAGTGTAGACATGAGGGGTGGGCAATGCAACCGTCAGAAAAGCAACGCAGTACCCACATCAGAGAAAGGAACCTTACATGAACAGAAAGGTAACCTTCTGGGTAACGAAAAAGGGCTCAACAGGAGCAACAACCCAGGAAAACAAATAACCAAGGGGAAAAAAACCCCAACACCTAGGGACCCCTCCAAAACCAGGGTTCCCTATGGCACTGCCGCCCAGAGAACTTTACGGCCAAAGGAGGCATCAGCTGATGCCAGAACATCAATTTTGTAGAATCTTGAAAAGGTGTGCACCGACGACCAAGTCGCAGCCTTTCACACCTGGGCCACCGAAGCCTGATGCCGGAAGGCCCAGGACGCACTCCCCGACCTGGTAGAATGCGCCTAGACAGGGAAGGGAAGAACCCGATCCCGCAAGGAATAGGCATGTACAATGGTCTGTCTGATCCATTTTGAGGAAGAACAAAGAGAATTTGATTTCCGAAAGGATTCAGTCAACGACAGGTAAACCCTGATCGCCCTGACAACATCCGAAGAATGCAAGGCAACCTCTTTTGGATGCTTAGGGTTCGCACAAAGTGAAGGTAAAACAATGTCCTCATTCAGGTGAAAATCCGAAACCACCTTTGGCAGAAAGGAAGGATTAGGTCGCAAGACCACCTTATCCCTATGAACCACCAGGTAAGGGGAGCGGCAAGACACCACCGCCAACTCCGACACTCTGCGGGCAGAAGTGATCGCTACCAGGAATGCAACCTTTTTAGATAGCATAGGTAACGAAATTTCCCTGATGTTTTCAAACGGGGAACGCTGCAACATGGACAGAACCAAGTTCAAGTCCCATGGAGGTAAGGGCTCCCTTCTAGGAGGGGCTAAGTGACGCACACCTTGAATAAAGGTGCAAATCAAGGAACTAGACGCCACAGGGCGCTGGAAATACCTGGGATACCTGGCCCCTAATCGTGGCCAACGCAAGGCGCTGGTCCACACCAGAATGGAGGAAAGCCAACACCCTGCCACCAAGTAGGAACGAGGAGAGAAACCACTGGACTCACACCAGGTAAAATAAGCTTTCCATGTACGGTAATAAATCTTACCAGACGAGGCTTTTCTAGTCTTGATCAAAGTAGGAATGACCTCTGAGGAGAGACCCCTGTCTCTCAGGACCTGGCTTTCAACAGCCAGGCCGTTGAAGCCAGCGACTGTAAAGCAGGATGGAAGATCGGTCCCTGAGACAGTAGATCTTCTCGTATGGGCAGCCGCAACGGAGGCTCTACGGCCAGGTGAACGATGTCCGTGTACCAGGACCGGCGAGGCTAGTCCGGCGCTACCAGAATCACCAGTGATTGTTCCAAAGCCAACCTGCGAAGGAACCTGGACAACAACTGAATCGGAGGAAAGGCATATATAATCAGCAGATACTGATGCCAAGGCACCACCAGCTCGTCCAAGGCATCTGCCAGAGGATCGCACGTTCTTGCCACGAACCTTTCCACCTTGTGGTTTAGCCGAGACGCAAACAGATCCACATCCGGGGATCCCCACTTCGCACACAGCATTTTAAACACCTCCGGGTGTAGGAACCACTCCCCCTGGTCCAGGGTCTGGCGGCTCCACACCCGGAATGTGAACTGCCGATATCGGCGGGACATGAGTCTCGGCCCAAGATAGAATACCAGTCACCTCCTGGGCCACCCTGCCACTCCTGGTGCCCCCTTGGTGGTTGATGTAAGCCATCGCAGTGGCATTGTCCGTCTGCACCCGTAAAGGACGGCCCTGAAGACAATCCGACCAATGGAGCAGGCACAGCCTGATCGCTCTCAATTCCAAAATGTTTATCGGAAGGGAGGATTCCTCCACCGACCAAGTGCCCTGGGCAGACAGATTGCCCAGAACGCCACCCCCAGCCCGACAGGCTGGAATCCGTGGTTCTCACCGTCCACAGAATTGGCCGGAAGGATTTCCCGTCCGACACAGCCGGGGACTGAAGCCACCCCAATAGATCCATTCTGGTCTGGCGACTCAGAGACACCCTCAGATCCAAGGACTGAGGCAGTCTGTCCCACCTGGCGAGGATCTCCGCTTGGAGAGCTCGCGTGTGAAACTGCAAATGGTATCGACTCGAAGGCCAACACCATCAATCCCAGGGACCGCATACAGGTCCGGAGTGACGAGAATTCGTTGTCCCTGAGGGACATGACCTCGTCCTGTAGGGTCCGGAGCTTGTCCTCCGGCAAGAACACCTTTTCTTGAGCCCAGAACCATTTTCAGATATGGGAGACGAACCGAAGGCAACAAGGTTGACTTCTGAATGTTGATCGTCCAACCGAACTCCTGGAGTGTCTGGACCGTAGTGGACAGATCGCACAACAGGCTCTGACTGGCACTCGATCTTAACAGGAGATTGTCCAGATAACCCAAGACCACAATGCCCTGTACCCGCAACCGGCCCAGAACAGGCACCAACACTTTGGTAAAGACCCTTGGAGCCGAAGCGAGACCGAAAGGTAATGCCACAAACTGGTAATGATCCTCCGCGATAGCGAATTTTGAGGTACCTCTGATGACCCTCAAAAATGGGGATGTGCAGATACGCATCCTTCAGGTCTATAGAGGCCAGTAACTCCCCAGGAATCAGGGAGGCCACCACCGAGCGCAGTGATACCATGCGGAACTTGCGAACGCGCACAAAGCGGTTCAGAGCTTTCAAGTCCAGAATCGGACGCACTTTGACCTCCTTTCTGGGCACAGTGAACAGATTCAAATAAAACCCCCGAAACCTGTCCGATGAGGGTAGAGGAGTTGAAACTTCTTAGGCACCACAAAAGGTGTGTTTCAAATTATGCCATAGCTCATTCACCTTATGGCGAAACTCTGCGGGGCAAGGAAAAACCTCCGCCGTCTTGCGGGTCCTGTGTGTACCAAAAGAGGACACAACGCCCGGAGGAGTGGGCTCATCCTCCAAATGTAGTGTTTCCTTTACGGCAAGAATCAGCGCATCCATAGCTGCGCGTTCCTCGGCATCCCAGGTGGGGGGGGGGGGGGGATCATCCACCCCTGCAACCTCCGCCTCCCCCTCGGACTCTTGCAGGTCCTGAAAGAGCGAGACCCAAAAAGGGGCACGCTACCTACAGCAACCATGTCACATTCAGAAGAAAATGAAATCCTAGGCCTTTTCTAGCAGCACGTTCAGTCATAAGCACATCCATTTTTGACACCAAAGTTGCCACAACAGCAGTCAAATTAGTCAGGGTATAGGATTCAGGGAATTTGCTGTCCTGGGATTCCATAGCAGAAAAAGATTTTTTCTTCTTCTTCTTCTTTTTTTTTTTTTTAGTACTGGCCCTTTAACAGCGCCGCGGACCCCCGCAGCACACCGCTATAAGGACTGTGAAACACAGACCCCCCGCAGGGACAAAACTGGCCAGGAAGATTGCACAAAGCAGGAAAGGAAAGGAACAGCAGGACAGAACCCCACACGTGTGTTACCAGCTTCTTCGGTCGGTCTGAGAGAAAGAAGGAAGTGATATCATCGCCGGAGGCTGAACTGAGGCTGCAGACCAAGGGAAAATGGATGCCTATTGAAACTAATGGGAGGCTTCGGCAAGATGGCCGCCGACATGTGCTCGGAACGATCGCTTGCCAAACACAAGATGGCGCCGCAAGGCGCCAAAATACACTACATAGCATGCTGTATAAGCACCCATAGTGAAGCCAGACTTGCTGCCCACACCTAAAATGGCGGACCGGCGTTTTTTAACCCCGCAGCGGTCACCACATGTGTCTGTACCTCCAAGCACCCTAAAGTGACATTAGGAGAGGGACCCCCAAAAACCCCACACAGCGCTGCTGTGAGAGAATAAAACCCCCGCAGGGACCAGGGCCAGGGAGCCCAAAACACAGACATAGGGGATACCACAGACACACAGGACTGCAGACCCCAGACAGAGGCCCCACACAGAGTGTACTTACCTGTACCCGATGGCGTGGGATGCCTCATATCAGATGGAAAACCGCCCACCCTCAGATGGCAGGGGAGTGGCGTCAGCCAAAAAACGCACGATACTAGAAGTGCACGGACGAACCTATGCTGTGTCCAGTGAGGTAGCCACCTCACAGGCTGCATCCCTGAGGACAGGGATGGGTCGTTTGCGAGGCCAGGGCAAACACATAGCCTGCGAAACGATCAATGGCAGGCTGGGATTCCATCTGACCCTCTGTCCTGGAGAACCAGGACGGTCAGTCCAATTCCCAGCTCCGCAAACGCCGCCTTCATCCGAAGATCCAACTTACTAGTGCTGACAAAATAAACAGCTAGTAATGTAAAGAAAAAACAATTTTTGTAAAATCTTACCTGTAAAATTCCTTTCTCTGAGTCCTCCGACAGTCGCCGCCACCTCTAAGTCATCACTGTTGGGTATTGACTTCCGCTCCGCAGGAGTAGCTAGGCATAAAGACTTAGTCAAAAGAACAAAGGCATTTGCATATACACACCAATGGGGGATGTCCCATCTGGTCAATACCCCCCTGCAGTGACCACTCCCAACTCAGTTTGGTAGCATAGCAGTAGGTAATGTAAGAACCCCAAAAGAGGGGCGGGGGCGGCGACTTGACGGAGGACTCAGAGAAAGGAATTTTACAGGTAAGATTTTACAAAAATTCAGTTTTCTCTTAAGTCCTCCAACAGTCGCCGCCACCTCTAAGTCATCACTGTTGGGATGTCCCAAAGCAGTATAGACATGAGGAGTGGGAGAAGCAACCGTAGAAAAGGCAACACAGTACCCACATCAGAGAAAGGAACCTTACATGCACAGTAAGAGAACCTCTGGGAAACAGAAAAAACAATGCTCAACAGGAGCAACAGCCCAGGAAAGCAAATACCAACAGCCAGGGACCCAGAAAACAAGGGTCCTTCATGGCACTGCCGCACTAAGAACCTTGCGGCCAAAAGGAGGCATCAGCTGATGCCAGAACATCTACCTTGTAGAATTTGGAAAAGGTGTGCACCGACGACCAAGTCGCAGCCTTGCACACCTGGGCCACCGAGGCCCGATGCCAAAAGGCCCAGGACGCACTCACAGATCTGGTAGAGTGCGCCTTAGAAGGGAAGGGTGGAACCCGTTCCTTCAAAGCATAAGCCTGTTCAATGGTCTGTCTGATCCATTTGGCAATAGTCGCTGCGGATGCAGCCATGCCCTTCCGAGGTCCCTCAGGAAGGACAAAGAGGGAATCCGTCTTCCGAAAAGATTCCGTAGACGACAGGTAAACCCTGATCGCCCTAACAACATCCAAGGAGTGCAGAGCAACCTCCTTAGGATGCTTAGGCTTCGTACAAAGCGAAGGTAGGACAATGTCCTCATTAATGTGGAACTCAGAGAACACCTTAGGGAGAAAGGAGGGATGCGGACGCAAAACCACCTTATCCCGGTGAATCACAAAGTACGGAGAATGGCAAGATAACGCTGCCAGTTCTGACACCCTGCGAGCCAAAGGGATTGCCACCAAAAAGGCAACCTTCTTAGACAGCAGAGACAACGATATTTCCCGAATGTTTTCAAAGGGAGCACGCTGTAACACGGATAGAACCAAGTTCAAGTCCCATGGAGGTAAGGGCTCCTTCCTGGGAGGAGCCAAATGTCGCACACCTTGAATGAAGGTGCGAACCAGGGAATGAGACGCCACAGGGCATTGGAAAAGAATAGTCAGTGGGGACACCTGGCCCTTGATCGTGGCCAGCGCCAGGCGCTGGTCCACCCCAGACTGGAGGAAGGCCAACACTCTCGACATCGAGTACGAGCGAGGGGAGAACCCCCTGGACTCACACTAGGCGAAATAAGCCTTCCAGGTATAGTAATAGATTTTACCAGAGGAGGTCTTTCTAGCCTTGACAAAAGGTAGGGATGACCCCAGAGGAGAGACCCATGTCCTTTAGGACCTGGGTCTCAACAGCCAGGCCGTTAAAGCCAGTGACTGTAAAGCAGGATGGAAGACCGGACCCGGAGACAAGAGATCTTCCCACAGAGGCAGACGCCACGGAGGCGCCACTGCCAGGTGAACAACGTCGGCGTACCAGGACCGGCGAGGCCAGTCCGGAGCCACCAGAATCACCAGGTGCGGTTCCGAGACTAACCTGCGGAGGAACCTGGATAGCAACTGAATCGGGGGAAAGGCATACAGACGATACTGATGTCAAGGGGCTACCAATGCATCTGAGGCGTCCGCCAGCGGATCGCGCGTTCTTGCCACGAACCTTTCCACCTTTCGATTTAGCCGGGATGCGAACAGATCCACATCCAGTGATCCCCACCTCGCACACAGCATTTGGAAGACCTCCGGGTGTAGGGACCATTCCCCCTGGTCTAGGGTCTGGCGGCTCAGATAGTCGGCCTGCCAATTTTCCACACCCGGAATGTGAACTGCCGAGATCGCCGGGACAGGAGTCTCGGCCCAAGACAGAATGTCGGTCACCTCCCGGGCCGCCCGAGCACTCCTGGTGCCTCCTTGGTGGTTGATGTAAGCCACCGTGGTAGCATTGTCCGTCTGTACCCGAACAGGACGGCCCCGAAGTCGGTCCGACCACTGGAAGAGAGAGTTTTATCGCTCGCAATTGCAGCACATTTATCGGGAGGGTGGACTCCACCTCCGACCAAGTGCCCTGGGCAGACAGGTTGCCCAGGACTCCACCCCAGCCCGACAGGCTGGCATCCGTGGTAATCACCGTTCACACCAACGGACGGAAGAATTTGCCATCCGCCACCGACGGGGACTGGAGCCACAACAGAAGAGCCAATCTGGTCTGACGACTCAAGGAGAGACACAGATCCAGGGACTGAGGCAGTCTGTCCCACCTGTCCAGGATCTCCGCATGGAGAGCCTGCGTGTGAAACTGAGCAAAGGGTATCGCCTCGAAGGCCGAAACCATCAACCCCAGACCCCGCATACAGGCCCTGAATGACGAGGATGGGCTGTCCCTGAGGGACCTGATCTCGTCCTGCAAAGTCCGGAGCTTGTTCTCCGGCAAGAACACCTTTGCCTGAGCAGAGTCCAGAATCATTCCTAGATAGGGAAGACGAACCGATGGAGACAACGTCGATTTCTGAACGTTGATGGTCCATCCGAACTCATGCAGCGTCTGCACCGTGGTGGACAGATCGCGCACTAGGTCCTGGCTGGCACGCGATCTCAGAAGTAGATCGTCCAGGTAACCCAAGACTGCAATGCCCTGAGCCCTCAGCAGGCCCAGAACCGGCGCCAACACTTTGGTAAAAACCCTTGGTCCCCGAAGCGAGACCGAAAGGTAACGCCACAAACTGGTAGTGGTCCTCTGCGATAGCAAAATGAAGGTACCGCTGATGACCCTCGAAAATGGGGATGTGCAGGTACGCATCTTTCAGATCTATCAAGGCCAGGAATTTTCCTGGACTCAAGGAGACCACCACCGAGCGGAGAGACTCCATACGTAACTTGAACACGCACAAAAGCGGTTCAGCGCTTTCAGGTCCAGAATAGGACGCACTTTGCCCTCCTTTCTGGGCACAGAGAACAGATTTGAATAAAACCCCCGAAACCTGTCCCGATGAGGCACCAGGACAATCACCCCCTGAGCAAGAAGGTCCTGCACCGCTTGATGCAGGTCCTGCAGACGCCCCGGAGGCAACTGAAGATTTGAGGGAAAGAATCTGTCCGCCGGCCGGGAAAGGAATTCGATCTTGTATCCCGATCGAACGATTTCCAGAACCCACCTGTCTGATATCCGGAGCAGCCAAGGTTGGAGGAAACCGCGCAAACGTCCCCCCACCCCTGAAATGGGTGAGGGCGCCCCTTCAGGCAGAGGCGGACTGACCCGCCGAGCCAGCATTGACTTCTGTTTGCCCGCCCAGGGCTTCTTCTGACTGCCCTGGGCCTTGAAGGGCTTGCCCTTTGATTGGTTCCGAGAGGCACGAAAGGACCCCTGAGTGGATCTAGGCGCAGAACCCCGCTTGCCTCGAAAAGACTTGTTCTTCGGGTTCTGGGGCAGCATGGTGCTCTTGCCCCCCGTGACGCCTTTCACCAGGGTATCCAACGGCTCGCCAAAAAGGCGAGAGCCAGCATAGGCAAAATCAGCAACTGTTTTTCACGAGGACTGGTCAGCCGACCAGCTTTTCAGCCATATCAGTCGCCGGTTAAGTACCGAGAAACTAGAAAGGCAAGCTACTAAAGGGGCCTCATTCAAGGCCACATCACACAGATACACGATTCCCTGGTGAATTTGATCCACCATTTCCAGCCGGGCAGGCGGATCATCATCAGACACGAGGTTGCTCCTAAGCACCTTAGTCCAATCAGCCACCGCCTGAGCCACCAAAACGGATGCGAAAACGGCTCTGAGTAACGAGCCCGCCACCGTATAGGAATGGCGGGCTAGAGACTCCAACCGTCGATACGTGGGATCCCGGAAAACCGGGGTATCCTCAGAAGGAACCAAGGTAGCCTTGTTTAACACGGCCACAGTGTGATCTACCTGTGGAGGCACACACCATCGTGATTCCGTAGCCGGTGCAAAAGGATAAAGCAATTTGAACCGACTAGGCAGCAGGAATGGATGTTTTAACGTGCGCCACATTTCATTAACAGTGTAATGAAACTCAGCTGGACAGGGAAAAACCTGCGCCGACTTGCGGGTCCTGTGCGCCCCAAATGAGGACACAACGCCCGGAGGACAGGGTTCATCCTCCAAATGTAGTGTTTCCTTAACAGAAACAATTCATCCATGGTCGCCCGCTCTTCAGGCGACCCCAGGGAAGAGGTATCAACCCCCTCCACCTCTGCCTCCCCCTCAGACCCCAGCAGGTCCAAGGATGAGTGAGACCCTGAAAAGGGCACGCTCGCAGCAGCCATATCACCATCTGAATCAGAGGAGAGGGACAATCTGGGCCTCTTTTTAGCAGCACGTTCAGCCATCAGCATTTCCATGTTTGACACCAAGGTCGCCACTACAGCGGCCAAATCAGGTCTCAGAGGGGCCACAGGAGAACTGGGGACCCCCACCAGAGCTGGGGGGAATTTGCTGTCCTGAGAATCCCTTGCTCAAGGTGATAAAAAAAACAGTGCAATAAAGTTAGTACTGTCCCTTTAAGAGCGCCGCGGAGTGCGCAGCCCACCACTTTAGCTACAGTGACAAAGACCCCCAAACAGGAGAGAAAAAACTGAGCCAGAAATGACAATACAGAAAGATATTGAGAGCAATAACCTGCAGAGCCCCGCAGAGTGTGCCGTGTGTCCTGCTTCAGAGGAAAAGGAAGTGCTGCTAGAGTAGCCTGAACTTATAGGCTGCATGACCCAGGGAAAATGGCTGCCCCATAGGATTGTATGGTTGGCTACCGAAAAATGGCGACAAATGGCGCCAAAAACAGCATGTAGATTGCCCATAGAGAAGCCAAACATGCCTGCCCATACCTAAAATGGCGGACTGCACAGATTTACCCCGCTGCGGCCGCCACACACACAGTCTGCACCCCCAACAAGCACCGAAGTGACACAGGGAAGGGGACCCCCAACAACATACAGCACCGCAGCGTATGCACAAGCGATCCCCGCAGGGACCGCATCGGGGAGTCACACAGGTACAGACATGGGGGACACACAGCAACACAGGACTGCCACCCCAGACAGAGGCCCCACACAGAAGTACTTACCTGTACCAGATGGCGTGGGGTGCCTCTATGAATGGAAAGCTGCTGTCCTCATGACAGGGAGTGCCGTTTGCCAGGGACATGACACTGCAGCATCGCAGATGTGTCCTGTGAGGTAGCCACCTCACGGCTGCATCCCTGCTGCGAACAGGGATGGGTCATTCATAGTACCAGGGCGAACCATAGCCGAACGCTCGATGGCGGGCTGGGGGTCCATCTGACCCTCTGCCCTGGAGAGCCAGGGCGGTCAGTCCGAATCCCAGCACAGCATGATCCATCTTAATCCGAAGAGTTGACTAAAACTAAAGCTGACAAAATAAACAGCAAGTAAGAGAAAACTGACATTTTCAAAAGAAAATCAAAAAAAAAAAAAAAATAAAAATTAGATAGGCTGAGACTGTAGCCCTAGCACAGGGAAGCCAAACTACTCCTGACGCTAGGGAGATAAAAACTGAGTTGGGAGTGGTCACTGCAGGGGGGTATTGACCAGATGGGACAGCCCCCATGGGTGTGTATATGCAAATGCCTTTGTTCTTTTGACTAAGTCTTTATGCCTAGCTACTCCTGCGGAGCGGAAGTCAATACCCAACAGTGATGACTTAGAGGTGGCGGCGACTTAGAGGTGGCGGCCGAATACTTTTGCAAGGCACTATATAAGGGATGCCACGACGCGTCGACTACAAAAATTCGTCGACGTGCGTGAAAGGCGTCGACGCGTCAACACGTGACGTGACGTCACACGCATCTCGCTCGAGTTGCTTGTAAATAGAGGAACATAGCAGCGGTAATGGCGACTTCTGATCCTGGGGGAGAAAAATCCAGCAGCAGTTCCAGCAGCACAGTTCCAGTACCACAAAAGGCTTCCAGCAGCAGTTCCAGCAGCACAGTTCCAGTACCACAAAAGGCAGCGAGAGCACGATCACGGTCGTCAAGGGTATGGGAATACTTTCAGCAAAGGCAAAATAAAATGGTCCTTTGTTCCCTTTGCAAAAGTGAAATGGCATACCACGGCAGCACAACTGCTATGCACGAGTACCTCAGAAGAAAGCATCCTGGCGCACTGACGACAAAGGACGAGCCATCTTTGTAAGTACTAGTACTACTAATTTCAACAATATAATTAATGCTAGCTGATGATTGCTCAGGCCGGGCCAGCTCACTTTTCTTAAATGGACTACAAGGTAATTTGCATTTGCAGCCCTCAGTGTCTGTCTTGCTGATCTGTGGATCCCTCAAGTCATGATTGACAAGTGCAATGATCTGACCATTACCACCAGCACACCTGAGAGCAACAACATATTTGACTGTCACTGCAGCATTATTAATTACAACATTGGCCATGGATATCTCAAACTTCTACTAGAAAAAATACAATTAATATTGTTAGCGTTGAGGCTGAGCATTCATAGATGTGTAAATTGGTAATGTTATTAATTATTATTGTTTTTCTCAGGAAGAGGCAAAGCTGTGTACAAGATTTTTGCTTTCATAAAAAGGATGTCACTGCTTGCACACCCCAAGTGGCCATTACACTTACCAATAGCATACTCAACATGATTGTAAAAGATATAAGACCTCTTTCCATTGTAGACGGTCAAGGATTTCGTGAGATGATCAGCACATTTTACCCAGGATACACACTTTCCTCCAGGTCCCATTTCACTAAGCTGATGGAGAGGAAATATCAGGAGAATTTTGAAAGATTGAAAGCGTCAATCAAAGATGTCAAATCCAAAATAGGTCTCACCACAGACGCATGGACCAGTATTGCCACAGAGGCATACTTGGGTGTCACATGCCACTTCATTAATGAAGACTGGAAGCTTACATCCTACAATCTGACCACTATGCTACTTGAAGATCTCCACACAGCTAAAAACATTGCTAACTGGGTGGAAAAAGCAGCTGAGACGTTTGAGATATCCATGGCCAATGCAATTGCAGTTGTTCATGATAATGCTGCAAATGTTGTCGCTGCTCTGCGTATTTTGGAAGAAAAGCATCCTGGCATCTCTTCTCTCAGGTGTGCTGGTCATACATTGCAGTTAGTTGTCAACCATGCCCTGAGGGATCCCCAGATCAGCAAGACACTGAGGGCTGCGAAGTGCCTTGTGGAACATTTTAAAAAAAGTGAGCTGGCCACTACAAAGCTTAAAGCAAAGCAACAACAAATGGGTACCCCTGATCATGCACTAATAAATGATGTATCCGTAAGATGGAACAGTACTTTACACATGATCAGTCGCCTGGCTTGAACAGAGGTGGCCTGTGACTGCAACACTTGCCGATTCTGATGTCACACCACGAGGGAAGCGCTTCCTGGATTTAAAGCGGAGTTCCGGGCACAGAAATGATTTTTTGCTGAACATACCCCCGGGACAGTCAGGGCTAGCACATTCCACAATGGCTAGCCTCTGATCTGTCCCGGTTCGCACTTACCTTTTAGAAGAAATACTGTTATACCTGAAGGGTTTCACATGTACTGTCACTTTAAGGCTGGCTCCACCCAGGAGTGATGACAAGGGTCAAGGGGCAGAGTGGCCATCTTTAGACACATGTAGAGATGTATTGATATGCAGAGCTGTCCTGTAATGCTGTACAGAGAGTCCTGAATAAACAACCGTTGTTCCAGACCAGAGTCCTGTGTCTCTCACAACACGGAGAATATA
Source organism: Pelophylax lessonae (assembly GCF_965119305.1). NCBI lineage: Eukaryota > Metazoa > Chordata > Amphibia > Anura > Ranidae > Pelophylax > Pelophylax lessonae. Next base: position 629,662,035 of record NC_138768.1, on the reverse strand, counting down.
ACAAATACTTACTTAGAAAATTTCTTCCACAGCGTTTCCATCTCTGTTGTGGGCAGCTGAAGCCGGCGCGGTCCTCTTCTCTGTCTTCTTCCGCGTCTTCGTGTCCCAGAATGCACTGCACCGAAGCTGTTTAGCAGAGGAATGCGGCGTCGCCCGGAAATGACGAGCGGGGCCGGTGCCGTCGCATTGATTCCTGGGAGCTATGACGTTTAGCTCCCAGGAATCATCGCGAGGCAGGAAGCGACGGGGTGAGCCGCGGCTCCGAGGGAGGAAGCAGTCAGAGGTGAGTATTTACGATCTTCAATAAAAAGGTGAGTAAACAAAAAAAATAAAACTATCCAATTCCTTTTCAGGTGAGCTCTACCTAGCGGAGGGGCACAAAAAAAAAAAATTGTTTTTGTGCCCGGAACTCCGCTTTAAAACATGATCAGTGGAGCTTACTTGAGGAAGTGGAACAAGTCTTGAAGCCTTTTGAGTGTGCTACTGTTTTCTTGAGTGGAGAGTCCTATGTGACTGGTTCCGCTCTACCTCCTTTGGTAAAAGGCCTCCAGAAATCCATACAGAGCACAATTTGCGAGACAGCGGCAGTCAAAGTTTCCGAAATGTTGCCGTACAGGAGATGACCACAAGATGGGAGCAGGAAACTAAATTCAGAGATGACGGTGGAGAAAATATATGTCTTATTGCAGCAGCCCTGGACCCCAGATTCCGCAAGCTAAAATTCCTGGCAGCAGAGGATAGTTTAAAAGTTCACCTCAAGGTCCAAGCTCTTGCTCTTGAAGAGAAAAGAAGATATGAGGAAGAGCAAACACATCAACGTCAATGTGAGGAACAGGTTCAGTCAGCCAGTGCAATGAGTCCAGACATGAAACTTTCAGAAAAGAGGCAAGTTTTCAGATTCAGATGTAAACAGCACAGTAATGGTGAGGATGACACTGGTCACATCCAAGATCCAGAAATTCACAGTGAAGTTGTGAGGAATGGGATACACATGTACTTTAGTGAGCAGGCCATTCCAAAGGAAGAAAATCCACTGAAATGGTGGAAGGAAAATGAAGGGAGGTTTCTAGGGCTGCAACTAACGATTATTTTCATAATCGATTAGTTGGCCGATTATTGTTTCGATTAATCGACTAATCGGATAAAAACCTCAACAAAAAAAGGTTGTGGTATAATTTAGTTAATATTCTTGAATATCTATATGCAGAGGTAAATATAAACATCCAGCTATATAGTTGGAGATTTAATCCACTCTGAGACAGATATATGTATTATTAGAGGTATAAATGTGGTACACATCAGACTCCGAGACCAACATTTTTAAAATTTGAAAAGACCTAAACACTTTTTTGCAAATTTTCAGACCGGATTGGTATATAATATTCATGACACACTCCCTTATTAATAGGCAGGTAGTTTGATACAAACTCCCTGGACCTGCTGTCACCTATGCTGGCCATACACAAACTAATTTTTTTTTAGAAAATTTTTAAAGACATTCATCCGATTTTTCTAACCATTAGTGGGGTCTATTCGGTGTTCGTTGTCAACCACAGTGACAGGAACATTCGAAGGAGCAGAATAGAAAACTTCTCGATCAAACGAATCTTCAAATGGTGTATGTGGTTTTTGCTCAGAAGTTATATTCATTTTGAAATTAAATGTTAAAAGCAAATGGAATTTTGAAACAACACTCGTCCATTCAACGAATATACAAATAATTTTTGTATAAATATACTGTAGATGAAAATACTTTTGTCCAAAAATCCAAAACGTGTATGGGCAACATAAGACCTTTAGTAGCAGCAGCAGCATGCTTTTTTTATCACCTGTCATGATGGGGTTAAAAAAAAAAAAAAAAAAAGCCCTTTATAGTAAAAAAAAACAAAAAAAAAAAACAAAAGCAGATAATCGCTACTGTAATATAATTATAATTTCTACTGTGAAACAGTGAAAGTGTTTATATCTTGTATCATGTGTATGTATATAAAAAAAATATGCCCAGAAGTCGGATATGCAGGATATTTTAACAGGGAGTCAGACATGAAGCCTTTATGATGAGTGGAGGGGGGGGGGGGGGGGGAACCTCTGCCTTTAGAATCACTTGGTTCCTTCTCTTGCCCAGGACTAAATTTCCCATGAGACATTGCTCCTCACACATTCTCTGCCATCTACTGACATGTATGGACGTTGTACTGAGCTGTATGTGCGTTGCACTGTATTTTCTGATATGTAAACAAATAATCCATTCTGCATGCAGGACAACTAATCGGCTAACCGATTAATCGATTACAAAAATAGTTGACAACTATTTTCATAATCGATTAGTTGGCGATTAATCGATTAGTTGTTTCAGCCCTAGAGGTTTCCCATCTTGGCCATGCTGGCAAAGAGTTACTTGTCTGTGCCTGCAACATCAACCCCATCTGAAAGGCTTTTCTCAGTTGCTGGCAACATTGTGACTAAAAAAAGAGCAAGCCTAACTGCAGAGCATGTCGATATGCTAACCTTCCTCCATTGCAATGCTATATTATAGATACAGGCCCCCAACCTGTACCTGTTGCACTCTTGAGTTGTATTGTTGGGACTTCTTTAAACTACAAGATGACTGTTGGCTGCCTTCAGGTAATCATTCCTCAGTATTGGCCATTATAATTTGCACAGTGTTGAGCGGTGCTTGCTTTTTGTTGGACTTGGCTCCTTTAAAACTATGTTAGTTTTTAGGTATGTTTTACATTTACAAGTAACACACTAAAAAAAATACTGGTCAACAATAACACTGTATATGGAAAACATACCTAAAAAGTAACCAAGTTTTAAAGGAGCCAACTAGTCCAACAAAAGCACTGCTCAATACTGTGCAAAAGTAATGGCCAAAAATAATGGCCAATACAGCAAAAGATTACCTGAAGGCAGAGAGCTGACTTGTAGTTTAAAGAAGTTAAAGTGTTAGGCAGATATGGCATTTTTCATGCCTGATGCCCTAAAGCAGGCATGTCCAACCTGCGGCCCGGAACCGCAGGCAATGTGGCCCACTGCCCCCTGACAATTTTTTATTTTTATTTTTGCTGGGGAGGAAGTTGAGTTGGGGGCACAGCCACAACAGCTTCCAACTAACTGTAGGCAGAGGCTGCCTTGAAGGGGAGGGGAGGAGGGGGGGCGAGCGTGGCCAGATTACAAACAGAGCGGGGATCTCCTGCTTACCCGGCGGCTGCTGTCATATGAAGCCCTGCCTCCTGGACCAGCTCCTATTATAGACAGCACATTGGTGATGTCTATCATAGGAGCTGGTCCAGGAGGCAGGACTTTGTATGTCAGCAGTAACCGGGTAAGCGGGAGTTTCCCGCTCTGTATAATTCTGCGGCTCTCCTCTCTCTTCATTGCAGACTGCATTGGATGGGCACGCACTGATGAGGCTGCATTGGATGGGTTTGCACTGATGAGGCTGCATTGGATGGGCACTGATCAGGCTGCATTGGATGGGCAGGCACTGGTGAAGCTGCATTGGATGGGCACTGTTTAGTCTGCATTGGATGGGCACGCACTAGGCTGCAAGTGCCGTGCAATCTCCCGGCTGCTGCGGGAGACTTAGGATGTCTGCAGTCAGTGACAGAGCCGCTGCTGATATGAAAGGCACTCCGCCTGTGACAGGAGCCATACATGAAGCAGCGGCTCTGCTCTATACTGCAGTCGCTGCTTCCGCCAGCAGTACCCGCCAGCAGTCTGCAAAATAAGTAGAAAAGGTATGTGCATTAGCGTGTCTAAATGGTTGCAATATGTTTTTAATAACTAGTTGTGTTTTGTTATATTATGTCATGTCCTTGTTCATACATGTATGAATAAGGACATGACATTTTCTGGCTGCCTATGTCACATGTGCTAGGGGTGCAACTAGCACCCAGCACATAACTGTAAATATCCCAGCATGTGCAGTGTTTCTGACTTCTAGCACCATAACCACTTCAAATCACTGAAGTGGTCATGATGGTTAGAGTGTTCCTTTAATATCTCTCAGAAGAAGTAAACCTCTGTATACTGATTCCATTTCATTATCCTCTAGTTGTGTTAAATTAGTGCTGGGGGACGGGGCGTGGCGGCACGGGAAGGGCATGGCAGCGTTTTATTACTTATACCTCAACTATAGTATATATTTTACATGCGGCCTGAGAAAATTTCTCTAAACTCAATGTGGCCCAGAGAACCCAAAAGGTTGGACACCCATGCCCTAAAGTGTTTGGCACTTTATGTGTCTCTTGTATTTTTGCACGGTTGCACACACAGTGTTGTTGAGCACTGCAGTGCTTTATAATTTATATGGCATTTTGAATGCTTTTGGTTTTGAATTAATGGCATTATTCCTGCCTGATGTTAAAGTGCTGTTTACATTTTATTTTTGCCACTTAAACTTCAACCACATTGAAGTATTTTTTGGAAAACCTTTAATAAAAGTTGAAATATTATATTAGAAGTTGTACGTATAATTTTTTGTAAAGTTATTCAAAGGATTATTTAACTAGGGCTGCAACTAACGATTATTTTCATAATCGATTAGTTGCCGATTATTTTTTCGATTAATCAATTAATCGGATAAAATCATAAAAAACCTCAATATGCCTTTTTCGTTCATTTATTGCCCCCCGACAACACCAGTGATGGGGCATCATGTTGCAGCCATGACAGAAATCATACCCTTGCTAACTCTAATTCCTGGCACTTGGATTTTGTTATACTTTTTTAAAATTGCTGAATGGTAATTTTACATTGCGAGACCACGCTGCAAATAAGTCAGGTGTTTGGCTTACAGTTGCAGATCAGCCCCCTTTTAACTGAAAAGGGGGCGGGGGGGTTAAGGCTGGGTTCACACTGATGCGAATTGGACGTGGGTTTTTTCTGCATCCAATTCGTATGTCAGGAGAGTGTGACTGGCTCTTAATGGAGCCAGTTCACAAAGCTCTGGGGCGGCTGCAGAGCAGTTTGCAGGAAAGTCCTGTGCGTTTTCTGGTCTGTTTCAGGTCTGAATTGAGCCAAGAATTTGGGCCTGATTCATTCCAGAAATGAAGAACAGGGACGCACTAGATCCCCTGTTGTGAGCCGCTCCACACAACCCAGTGTGATAGGTGGTGCTACATGTCCAACTCTGCAGCATGCGTTAAAAATGCTGCAGCTGTGTAGTAAAACATTTCAGCCACAGCATGTGTACAGCCCTATCTGACTGCATTTTTAGGATTCTGATGCACAGCCAGGGGTGGAAGTAAATCCATGGCTCAGCCACCCATGTAAGAGAGTCCTTAGGCTGCATTAACACTTTGCATTTCCTGAACATGTGACAAAGTGCATGGGAAATGCATGTTTTCTCACGCATTTTAAAAATGTACTGCAAAATCGCATAGTGATTGTGGTGCCATTCATTTTCAATGGCACTCTAAAAAAAGTTAGCAGACCCACGTTTTGTCATGTGGCAAACTTGCAAAGCCGCATACCTGAAAATGTTCTAGACCTTCTATGGTGCGTTTCTCAAAAGGTAGGGCAGCCCATTCAAGTGAATGGGCAGTTTGCAGTACTCACAAACTGGGATTGCTTTCCTGAAACTGGACCCCTCTCAACTCCGCTGGTCCTCTGCACCAGATCCTCTCTGCAGCTCAGCTGAGCCTTCTGCCCCTCTCACTATTCAAGCTGCCTGGGACACCCGATTCCTCTGACAGGAGAGACAGCCACACCCTCCCTCCTGGGACTCTGCTTCCCGCCAAAGACCCTGCGTCATGTGCTCTCCTCAAACTTATACCCAATCCCAGAATGCTGTGCGGCAGAATCTCCCTTTCTGGGGTAGATACAGGCCTGAGTGCGCCATTGGCTGGGTTTCCTCTACTGCCTAATGAGAACCCTCTCAAGGAGCACAGTGGGGAGACTCCACAATCTCAACAGCCACACCTGGGAGACATGACAGCACAGCTGAAAAGCATGGCCCTGCTGATGAGAGAGACAGAGACAGAGAGACCGAGAGAGAGAGAACCTGGACAGTAAAGGCTAAACAGCCTGATATTTATAGTGGTAATTTCCCCATTAGTAAGATGGGGGTCCACCATCCTTGGGAGGATTCCTGGTGTTGTGGAAATTGTATTAATATTTTTGTGGACATTTTCAGGATGTGTTTTTAGTTAAATTGCCATTATGTCTCCCAGTGTCAGTGTACCAGTAATCACTATGCACAGCAAATATGGCTTTAACTGACATTATTGAGGAAAGACCTGTAATTGTGGAAACCTTCCATTAAAAACGGAGACTGCACGCTACTTGTAGCCTGATCATCACCATCGGTGGTGCCGGTCCACATTCATGGCAGCGCAAGGCAAACTCCACCGCACAAATGTATATCAGCCAGCCGGGGCCCTGGTATTCACTGACGGCGATATGTTTGTGAAGAGGAATTCTTATCGTTTGGACAATATTTGCCCTTTTGCCAGGATTAATGGCTGGGAGCTTTTGGTTATGCTTGATCCACATGATTGAAGTACTGCGGATATTGTCCTTTGCAGACAAAGTCTCATTCACTGGAACAGTAGCATGATCACTATCGAATATGTTTTTTTATGAACTATACAGGTCCCTCTCAAAAAAATTAGCATATTTCATCCGACCAATACTACAAAAAAAGTCAACCTTCAAAAAATGATATTCAGTTATGCACTCAATACTTGGTCGGGAATCCTTTTTGCAGAAATGACTGCTTCAATGCGGCGTGGCATGGAGGCAATCAGCCCGTGGCACTGCTGAGGTGTTATGGAGGCCCAGGATGCTTCGATAGCGGCCTTGAGCTCATCCAGAGTGTTGGGTCTTGCGTGTCTCAACTTTCTCTTCACAACATCCCACAGATTCTCTATGGGGTTCAGGTCAGGAGAGTTGGCAGGCCAATTGAGCACAGTAATACCATGGTCAGTAAACCATTTACCAGTGGTTTTGGCACTGTGAGCAGGTGCCAGGTCGTGCTGAAAAATTAAATCTTCATCTCCACAAAGCTTTTCAGCAGATGGAAGCATGAAGTGCTCCAAAATCTCCTGATAGCTAGCTGCATTGACCCTGCCCTTGATAAAACACAGTGGACCAACACCAGCAGCTGACATGGCACCCCAGACCATCACTGACTGTGGGTACTTGACACTGGACTTATGGCATTTTGGCATTTCCCTCTCCCCAGTCTTCCTCAGGGTCTGGTCACCTCTTCTCGTTGTGCAGCGTTTTCTTCCACACTTTTTCCTTCCCACAGACTTCCCACTGAGGTGCCTTGATACAGCACTCTGGGAACAGCCTATTCGTTCAGAAATTTCTGTGTCTTACCCTCTTGCTTGAGGGTGTCAATGATGGCCTTCTGGATAGCAGTCAGGTCGGCAGTCTTACCCATGATTGCGGTTTTGAGTAATGAACCAGGCTGGGAGTTTTTAAAAGCCTCAGGAATCTTTTGCAGGTGTTTAGAGTTAATTAGTTGATTCAGATGATCAGGTTAATAGCTCGTTTAGAGAACCTTTTCATGATATGCTAATTTTTTTAGATAGGAATTTTGGGTTTTCATGAGCTGTATGCTAAAATCATCAATATTAAAACAATAAAAGGCTTGCACTACTTCAGTTGTGTGTAATAAATCTAAAATATATGAAAGTCTAATGTTTATCAGTACATTACAGAAAATAATGAACTTTATCACAATATGCTAATTTTTTGAGAGGGACCTGTATTATATAGGATTTACTCTAACAGGTTATGATGGGAGTGCATGCTTGTGAATTAGCATGACTGAGTCTATAAGAATCTACGATAGTGTTTGGCAGTTTGGCTTTCACTTCACAGTTGGAGTCTCTCCATGAACATACACTCCCCTTTCCTATTGTACTTTTAAAACGTATACATGTCTGATTGGTTGTGTTGACTCCACCACCCCTGTAAATCCCTTTTGTTCCTGGACTATAAAATAAACAGGAGTGCTGCCTTAAGCAGGACTGCTACTATGGACATTGACCGTGAAACAGCGTGTGTCTGTCTCTGTTGTTGCCGAGCACTTGGATAAACTTTATACAAAAAGAGCTGTACATTGTACTTTTCAGTAAAATGGATTACTGGCGCTTGGCACGTATTAATATCCACAAGTGCGCTTTTCAGCGCAGTGAAGTTTTCAGCCCACCGATCAAATTTCTATGCTCCAAACTCCATTCATTTTCATAACACCGGAAAGGGAGTTATTAAGCAATAAATCACATGACTTTCCCAAGTCATCCTCTAGGATGGTCGTGAGACCCTAACAATGCATCCCTAGGGTGGGACTGCCGCTTGCAGGACTTTACAACCAAAAGTCAGATCTTGGGCGGAGACCAGATCAATCCTGTAAATGTTTCATGAAAGTGGAGTCACTGGACCAGGTGGCTGCTCGGCAAATTTTCTTGATGGATGCCTCAGCCTTTTCTGCCCAGGAAAAAGCTACAGAGCGAGTGGAGTGAGCCTTCACATCTGGAGGACTTGTCTGGATTTGGCTCGATTAGGCTGTATAGCCATCTTGATCAGTTTGGTTAAAGAACTTTTAGATGACGATTTTCCTTTGCGAGTGCCTACGAACAATATGAAGAAGAGGTTGGATGACTTCCTGAAGGGTTTAGTGACCTCCAAATAACATAGGGCGTACCTCCTGACATCCAGTATAGCAATAACTTCTCAATGGTAAAAAGGACTCTGGCATAAAAATGGTTATACCACTTCTTGTGATTGATGAAATGCAGTTGCAACTTTAGGGAGGGAGTACCAGCTTATCTGGAAAGATCGTACTTTTATGGACAGGGCTTGTAGCTCACTTACACGCCTGGCTGATGTGATTGCAGCCAGTAATGCTACCTTAAGGGTGAGGTGTTTAAGGGATTCTTCCGTGAGAGGTTCGAAAGGGTCTCTACTGAGGGCCTTGAACACCAATGAGAGGTCCCAGGAGGCTTCCCTCAGGCACTTGCTATAACATGTTCTCTTGATGGATTTGAAAAGTCTTTTGACTCAGGGATTGTTTATCAGCATGTCAAGAAATACTGATAGGGCTGCCGACTGGACCTTGAGGGTACTCTCTGGTAGCCCAGCTTCTGCACCCTCCAGGATGAAGTCTAGAATGATACTAATGCTCTGCAGACTTCTATTTTTGGACCACATTTTTTGATGTATACATCTTCCACGCTTTGCCGCAAATCTTCCTGGTTACTGGCTTCCTACTTTGTAGTAGGATATCTACCACTTTGGTTGAGAGTCATTTGTCTAGAAGCGTGCACTGTTCAGGATCCTGACAGTTTCAAGGTTTGGATTTGTGGGTGATAAGCTCCCGATTGTGATATAGATCGCTCTAGCTCTGTAGGATCCAAGGGTCTTCTTACGCCATCTTTTTCAGAGGCGTGAACCGTGCTCTTTTTTGGCCAGAAAGGCGCTAGAAGAATCACTCATTCCCTCTAGCCGAATCTTCCTGATTGTCCTTGGAATGAGCTGGATTGGGAGGGGAGTCTATCCCTAAAAAATCCTTCTCTCTTTTCAAGGAGAAATAATTCGCTACTTTGTTGTTCACTGTGGCGAACAGGTCCACTTCTGGGGAATTCCATCTTAGGGTGAGTGCTGAGAAGATTTGGTGGTTTAGCTCCCATTCTGTTGGATCCAGCAGTCTGCGACTTAGAAGATCGACCAGAACGTTGACCGTCCCTTTTATGTGGACAGCTGAAAGGGAGAGCAGATGAGTTTATGCCCAAGATAGTAGGTCGTGAGACACCCTAATGAGAGATTTTGAATGCATGCCCCCTTGGTGGTTGATGTACGCCACCGTCGTGACATTGTCAAACAGCACCAGGATGTGTCCGCCCGTCATTTCTTTCTGAAAAGCGAGCAGGGATTTCTGTACTGCCGCAAGCTCCCTTAAGTTGGAGGAAACTTCTGGCCCCGTACAGTTCCAGACTCCCTGTCTTAACTGGTGGCTTATGTGGCCTCCCCAACGAGGACGCTTGCGTCCATGGTGACTGACCTAGATAGGCGGAAGTTAGAGCCTTTCCCTTTGTCAGGGAGTCCTTTTTTAGCCACCAAGCTAAGGACTTTCTGATAAGATGGATAGAGATCTCCTCCTCCAGCGAGGTTGTCTGGCCATCCCAATGGCTTAAAGAGAAAGTAAACTCTTCCTCCCCCCCCCCCCGCAAAGTAAAAGCATAATGTGCTAGTATGCATCGCATACTAGCACACTATGTGACACTTACCTGCAACAAAGCCTGCGTTGTCATCGCTGCCGGCCGCATCCATCTTCACCCCTCTTCCTTTCCGGGTCTGCGGACTTCAGCTATATTACTGGTCGGAGCCGCAACTTCACTCCCGCACATGCGCGCAGGACCTACCAGTCACGGCACAGGGCTCTGAAGAAACGGGTGGCTGTTTCTTCACACCACATGCGCCAATGACATCATCTGCTGCATGCAATGTAAATATCTCCTAAACGGTGCAAGTTTTGTAGATATTTACAGCATCTATAGGGTAAGCCTTATTAAAGGCTTACCTATAGGTAAAAGTCATAATAAATGGATTTTTGTAAGAACCCACAGTAAAATCCTTTTCTCTGAAGTTCGACAGAAGCAGCTTCTTATCTTCATGACTCATAGGGTTATGCTCCTCCTATCAGGAATGGGCACTAGGCAGAAAAAAATCTTCAACACACCTATGGGGGCTGTGCCTGCAGGCATAACCCCTCAGATACTGCCAAGCAGTTTATTTGCAAGCAGTATTTAGAAGACAAAAAAATCAATACCTCAGAAGTAGAGGGGCAGGTGCAGAGTGTGTCAAACTTCACAGAAATGGATTTTACGGTAATGGAAGAATTGGGGAGGCAAGGACTTTAATGGCACGGAATTGTTAAAAAGTAAATTTTTATTGATAAATTCTTATAAAAGCAAAAAGGGGTTTCTTTGTACAATAAAATATAAACTTTGGCATTGAATAAGGCACACACTGGTTTGCTATAACAGTGAAGTTGATAGATGTTTGATACAGAATATCCAACTATATGCGAACAAAAACTCTTAATAATAAAGTACAAGTAAATACATCACATCAAGGGGATCTAATGAAGGGTGACAGAAGATGAGACTGCCGTCCAACAAGATCAGTTGATGCTGTATTCAATTTTTCATATTGTTAGTATTCACATTCCTCGACATGTTTTGCTACAATTTGCTTCGTCTGGAGATGGGGATGGGATGGGGATGGGGATGGGAAACAGCCACCATGACTGGGGAGGCGGTTCCCGGGGAGGGTGCTCATTTGTCCACACAGGAGTGTATACATGATGTCAGCTAAGTATCCACTAACCCTTGGATGCTATTTCCTATGCGGCTAAGATCTCATTCTACTATATGTTCCACCTACTCCTGTTCTGATCTACGACACCCTCCTCGTTAGTTACATTTGGCGCTATTGCGTTATTTTCTTCCACAGCACTATACAGAATACCTTATTATAACGCTCCAGATGAAGCTAATTGTAGCGAAACATGTCGAGCAATGTGAATACTAACAATATGAAAAATTGAATACAGCATCAACTGATCTTGTTGGACGGCAGTCTCATCTTCTGTCACCCTTCATTAGATCCCCTTGATGTGAAGTATTTACTTGTACTTTATTATTAAGAGTTTTTGTTCGCATATAGTTGGATATTCTGTATCAAACATCTATCAACTTCACTGTTATAGCAAACCAGTGTGCGCCTTATTCCAGACCAAAGTGTATATTTTATTGTACAAAGAAACCCATTTTGCTTTTATAAGAATTTATCAATAAAAATTTACTTTTTAACAATTCCGTGCCATTAAAGTCCTTGCCTCCCAAATCCTTCCATATTCTATTTAAAAAGGGATGTGGCACTATTTATTGTTTTTCCTATATGCTCAGATTGCTGCCGTCTGATTGCATAATTCCCTTGTTTTCTGGATTTTACGGTAAGTTCTTACAAAAATCCAGATCCATCGTTCGACAGATGTGGCTTCTTATCTTCATGACTCATAGGGAGGTCCCAATGCAGTATATTCATGAGGGGTGGGAAACAACGCAGAAACAAAACGCAAGTCCCCAATGCCTAGACTTAGCCAACCAGGTAAGATAGAGCTCAATCCGCAACAACTGGAGGGAGCTCACCCGGAAAAAATTGAACCCTCAAAGAGAAACTAAAGAGTTCTCTTTTAACCACCTCCCACCCAGCCACTGTACATATACGGCCAGGTGGGAGCTTCCTTCTGAGTGGACGTTCCCGAACGTCCTTCAGAAGGAGGGTGATCGCGCCACTGCATACACGCCCAGCGGCGCAATCCCGATGTGTCTGTGTCCCTAGGACACAGAGCATCTCCGCTCGGCAGGAGGGCTCTCCGATTGGCCCTCCTGATCACATGACGGCTGTGTCCAATCACAGCTGTCATGTGATGTCAACAAAGCCGTTCTAACGGTGATCGGCTTTGCTTCTCCTCTGACAGAGGCTGTCAGTGAGGAGAAGGAGAGCAGATCTCAGCTGCCAGCCAGGGATCAGTGAGCATACAGCATTTTTACTGCTTTTTACTCACTTATCTGGGTAACCAGTGAGTAAAAAAAAAACAAAAAAAACAGAAAAAGTGCTGTATACAAACTGATCCCTGGCTGCCAGCTAAGATCTGCTCTCCTCCTCACTGACAGCCTCTGTCAGAGGAGAAGTGGATCGGATTGCTGTCCCCAGTGTCCTGAGTAAAAACACCTGTACCACACATGCCCCAATAAAATATTCTATCCCTGTAAACATCCTCCACATCTGTCTGATCAACTGGTGCACACCTGGCGCACATCTGCCACATCTCTCTGCGATCATATGGTGCACATCTGGAACATTTGTCCGTGATCTGGTGCACATCTGCCACATCTGGCGCACATCTGCCACTTCTGTCCGTAATCATCCAGCGCACATCAACCACATCTTTCATCCCAGTGATCAACATCTGGCATATCTGTCCATGATCATCTGACACATTTTTCAGTGATCATTTGTCACACATCTGCCACATCTGGCCCACAACTGTCTAATCTGGTGCACATCTGTCATCCCAGTGATCAACATCTGTCACACATCTGTCCCAGGAATCATTTGCACACATCTGTCTACATGGCTAAAAAATGATCCAGGGCCTTCAAAAATGTGATAGGTACTCAGGAAATGAAATGTGTAATTTATGCCTTTAGAACACCTGACAGTGCTCCCTGCATTTTGGGCCTCTGTATGTGGCCAGGCTGTGGAAAAGTCCCACACATGTGGTATCACCATACTCAGGAGAAGTAGCAGAATATATTTTGGGGTGTAATTGTTGGGGTGTAATTGTTTAATCAAAAAAAAAAAAAAAAAAAAAAAAAAAAAGTTAATCTATGCTATTTGAAAGAAAGAACTTGTTAATATGACAATTTTGTAGGAAAAAATGTTTTCATTACCCAAATGGCTAAAAAAAAAAATTGCAACTTCAAAAAACTCACTATGCCTCTTACTAAATACCTTGGACTGTCATCTTTACAAAAAAGGGGTCATTTGGGGGGTATTTGTACTGTCCTGACATTTTAGGGCCTCAAGAAATGAGATAGGTAGTTAGTACATCAGGATTGATCAATTTTCAATGATACATAGCCTAGCTTGTAGGCTCTATACCTTTCACACAAACCTATTATCATACACTTATTGGGATTTTTTTTTTTACCAAAGACATGTAGCAGAATACATTCTGGCCTAATTTTATGACAAAATTTGATTTTATTGGATTTCTTTTATAACAAAGTAGAAAATATTGTTTTTTTTTCAAAATGTTTGTTATTTTTTGCTTATATCGCAAAAAATAAAAAACCCAGCGGTGAATAAATACCACTAAAAGAAAGCTCTATTTGTGCAAACAAAATGATAAAAATTTAATTTGGGTACAGTGTAGCATGACTGAGTAATTGTCATTCAAAGTGCGAGAGTACCGAAAGCTGAAAATTGGTCTGGGAAGGAAGGGGGTGAAAGTGCCCAGTATTGAGGTGGTTAAACTGCAGCCTGCAAAACCTGGCAGCCAAAAGAAGCATCCACGGATGCCAACACATCTACCTTTTGTGAACGTATGCACAGACGACCAAGTTGCCAACTTGCAAACTTGTAACACCGACACCTGATGGCGAAAAGCCCAGGAGGCACTCAACGCTCTCGTAGAATGAGCCTCCACTGGGAAAGGAGGAACCTGACCCCTCGGTGAATAGGCCTGTACCATCGTCTGCCTTATCAATCTGGAAATGGTCGCAGCCATCCCTTACGAGGTCCATCAGTATGGACAAAAAGTGTCTGATTTTCTAAAGGACTCAGTGGTGTCTAAATAAACCCTGATCACCCGAACCACATTCAAAGAATGCAAGGCATACTCCTTAGGATACTGAGGTTTAGGGCAAAGTGAAGGCAACCCAATGTGTAGATTCAGATGAAAATCAGAAACCACCTTAGGAAGGAACGACTGATTAGGTCGAAGTACCACCTTATCCCTGTGTACCACCAGATAAGGTGAGCGGCAAGACAACGGCAAGACAACGCCACCAATACAGATACTCTGCGGGCAGAAGTGTTCGCCACAAAGAAGGCAGCCTTCTGAGACAAAGAAAGCAGCACAATCTCCCAAATTTTTTCAAAAGGAGGCTTTTGAAGAACAGATAACACCAGATTTAGATCCCACGGAGGTAACGGGGATCGCCTCGGAGGAGCCATATTTCGCACTCCCTGCATAAAAGTCCAGATTAGGACATGCGTGGCTAACAGGCATTGAAAATATATTGCCAAAGCCGAAACTTGGCCTTTGATAGTACCCAAAGCCAACCACTGTTCCCCCCTTTCTGAAAAAAGGCCAAAATCCTAGCGATTGAAAAACAAGCGAGGGTGCACATTCAGCGATTCACACCATAAAATGTACAGTTTCCAGGTGCAAAGGTAGATCTTCCTAGAAACTGACTTCCTAGCCTTCAAGAGTGTAGGAATCACAGAGTCAAAAAGACCCCTATCTCTCAACACCTGACTTTCAACAGCCACACCGTTAAAGCCGGCGACTGTAAAGCAGGATGGAAGATCGGACCTTGAGACAGCAGATCTTCCCTGAGAAGAAGTCTCCAAGGGGTATCGGCGACCAGCCTTATCAGGTCTGCATACCAAGACCGGCGAGGCCAGTCTGGAGGCACCAGAATGACCGGAATGTTTTCCACCTCTATCCTGCGCAGAAGCCTCGGCAAGAGTTTCAATGGAGGAAATGCATAAATCAGCCGATACCGACCCCAAGGAGCCACCAGTGCGTCTGTAGCGTTAGCCAGAGGATCTCGAGACCTGGCTACGAATCTCTGCACCTTCTTATTGAGGCGAGAGACAAACAGATCGACCTTGGGAGTCCCTCACCGAACACACAGGATTGTAGGGACCATTCCCTTGATCCAACACCTGAGGACTCAGGTAATCCGCCCAGGGCAGAATCTCAACCACCTCCTCGACCGCCAAGACACTCTTGGTGCCCCCCTGGTGATTGATGTAAGCCACAGCCGTGGCGTTGTCTGATTGAATCCGAACTGGACAACCTCGCAGACGAGTCGTTTAATGACTCAGACAAAGCTTTAATCGCTCTGAGCTCAAAAACATTTATCGGAAGTTTTGACTATTGTAGGAGGTACCCTGGGCACAGAGCTTCCCCAGAACCCCGCCTCAGCCCGACAGGCTGGGGTCTGTGGTTACCACCGTCCAAAACAACGGAAGAAAGGACTTGCCCTGGCACAGTGCTGGAGACTGAATCTATCACAACAGAGCAGATTTAGTGTTGTGGCTCAACGGAATCAAAGAATGCAAGGACTTTGGATCCTTGTTCCATTTTACAAGAATCTCCATTTGCAAAGCCCTTGTATGGAAGTGAGCAAATGGAACCGCCTCGAAGGTCGATAGCATCAGACCCAAGGCTCGCATGCAAACTCAGAAAGGACAGATCGTTGTCCAACAACTACTGAATTGCCCCCTGAATCTTTTGCAGCTTGTCCAGGGGAAGAAAAACCCTAGCCAAGGCTGAATCCAAGTCAAGCCCAAATAATCCAGTCTCAGAACTAGAGTCAGCGCGGATTTCTTGAAATTGATGTTCCAACCGAACTCCTGCAGAGTTCTGACCATGATCGTCTGATCCCCCAGCAAAGCAGAATCAGAGTCCACTCTCAACAGGAGATCATCCAGGTACCCCAGTACCGCAATCCCCCTGCCGGCGCAGCAGTGCTAATACCGTTGCTAGTACCTTGGTAAACACTCTGGGAGCGGAGGGGAGACCAAAGGGCAACGCCACAAATTGATAATGCTCCTCTGCTACCGCAAGGCGAAGAAGCCGCTTGTGTCCAGTGTAGATATGGATGTGTAGATATGCGTCCTTGATATCTATGGAGGCTAAGAAATATCCCTGATGCAGAGACACTACTACTGTGCGGGTGGACTCCATCCGAAACCTCTGTACCCGCACAAAGTGGTTCAGGGCCTTGAGATCCAGGATGGGACGCACCTTGCCTTCTTTTACTGGGCACGGTGAATAGGTTTGAATGAAACCCCCTGAAAACGTTCCTGAGCAGATGCCGAAACAATCACTCCTTGCGACAAAGTCATGTACCGCCCCTCTCAAGTCTCTTAACCGGACTGGGGATAATTAAAGATTGAGCCAGAAGAACCTGTCCGACGGACAAGACCAGAATTCAAACTTGCATCCAAGTCGGATAAGTTGTTAACCCATTTGTCCTGAATCAAGGAGGTCCTGGGATCCGGAAGGAATCAAAGACGTTCCCCCCCACCCCAGACTTGGGTGAGGGCACCCCTTCATGCAGCCGAGGACTTGTCTGCAGGTCCAGATTGGCCAGACTTGGATTTACCCCAACCACGGCTTCTTGGAACCCCCAGAAGACCTAAACGGCTTACCTTTTTCTTGCAATCCGGAGGCCCAAAAAAGACATTTGTGAGCAGTAAAGGAAGTCCCCCGTCTAGTATGCGGCACCTTGCCCTTCGAGGATTGGAGCAGATTAGTGCTCTTAGCCCCCGTGATACGTTTGATCAACTCGTCCAGGGAGGATCCAAACAGCCTGCTTAGAAGCCTGTTCAGCCGACCATCATTTTAGCCATACCATGCGCCTAATAGCAATCCCCACTGCTGACGTCCTGGCCACCAACAAAGCTGAGTCCAAGGACGTACCACACATGAACACTAGTGCTTGGGTCAACTGGTCTATTAGTTCCAGTACCGCAGGGGGAAGCTGTGCAATTTCCAAGTTACTTTTTAGTAACTTCACCCATTCAGTTGCAGTCTGCGCTACTAAAACAGTCACAAAAGGTAACCTTTAACCACTTCCCCCTGGGTGGACGTCAAACTTTGCGGGGGTATACCGGGATGATGCCTCTAGCTAGAGGCATCATCCCGGTACCGTTGTTTGAAGCCGACGGTCGGCTTTCCGTCGGTACCGATCGATGCGGCTCGGGAGCCGCTCGATCGTTACCCGGGGGGGCGGGAGGGGGACGTCCCCCCCCTCCCACGGCTTTTACTGGGGCTCCCGTCCCACCGGGAGCCCCGACCTCCCAGCCGGCGCGTCCGCCGGCTGGATGGAGTCCCAATGAATGCCGGAAGCGGCATCGACCGGGTCTCCGATGACGTAACCCGGAGGCGGCGTCCATGACGTCACTTCCGGGTTAGTGTGCTGCAAAACTGCGGCAAATTTGAAAAACGGCTGTATGCAAAAGCGCCGTTTTCCGCGTTTTGCATACAGGGAAGTGTAGTGGAGGGGTCTAGGGTCTTTTAGACCCTCGATCCCTCCATAAAGTGTACCTGTCACTGCATATTGCTGTCACAAGGGATGTTTACATTGCTTGTGACAGCAATAAAAGTGATCAGATTTTTTTTTTTTTTTTTTTTAAAAACTAATAAAAGTTAAAAAAAATAAAATAAATGGAGAAAAAAAAAAAAAATTTAGCCGCCCCGATCACCGTTCGCTCGCGCACAAAAAAAACTTATACGGAAGTTGAGCCGCGAATGAAAATCGCTGTTCAAACCACACGTGAGGTATCGCCGCGATCACCAGAGCGTGAGCAATAATTAAAAAAAAAGAGCTACACTAACTCTAAACTGGTAACCGTTAAATAAATTTAAAGTGTCGCCTATTGAGATCTCTATTGACCGTAGTTTGTCGCCATCCCACGGGGGGGGGGGCACAATTTTAAACCGAAACATGTTCTGTATCTATTTACTCTGCGTGACAT
The DNA here is from genome assembly GCF_965119305.1 of Pelophylax lessonae. NCBI lineage: Eukaryota > Metazoa > Chordata > Amphibia > Anura > Ranidae > Pelophylax > Pelophylax lessonae. The sequence goes on along the minus strand of NC_138768.1, from coordinate 629,643,726 downwards.
CATCTTTCACAATATACAAAAAAAATGGGCTAACTTTACTGTTTAGTATTTTTTAAATGCAGTGAAATTTAATTTTTCCCAAAAAAATGGCGTTTTAAAGACCGCTGCGCAAATACCGCGTGACAAAAAATATTGCAATGACCGCCATTTTATTCTCCAGAGTCTTTGCTAAAAAAATATATATGTTTGGGGGTTCTAAGTAGTTTTCTTGGAAAAAATACTGGTTTTAACTTGTAAACAAAAAGTGTCCGAAATAGGCCTGGTGGGGAAGTGGTTAACATGTGACCTGCTACCACATGTAAATGGCGGGACAAGGATTCCACCCAACTATCCATGGGATCCGGAAAGGTTGGACTCTTCCACCAGTACCAGAGTCGCTTTATTTACTTGGCCCCCGGAGAATCCACTTTCGGTGGTACAGTCCCACCTATTGGACACCGCCTCCGCAAAAGGGTAACAGCGTGCAAAAAGCTGCGGCACCACCAACATGTGCTTAATGCGTCTCCATTGTTCATCCACAAAATAGTATGAAACAATTCTGGACAAGGGAATACATTGCCCGATTTACGGGCGCCAAAAGACACCTGCGTATCTGATGCTGTAGGTTCATCAGCCAATTTCAGGGATTCCAGCAAAGAAACGATCAGGGCTTCCACCAATACGCGTTCCCGCGCACCGGCTAAGGACAGTTCCTTTTCACTGTCAGCATGTGAAGACACCGACCCCTCAATGAGGTCTGCGTCCGCAGCAACCATAACTGTCTCAGAATCCGAAGACCCTGCCGATGGAGGTGAGGGCGGAGTGCGTTTGCGGCTGGCAGCCCCAGAAATTACAAAATCAACTTTTGACATCAGGCTTTGCAGAAAAACTGCAATTTCTGGCTGCGACTGAACCATAGGGTCCCGCAGTCGCTTCCAAGGGATCTGCAGGTGAATTTTTATCCTGTGACTCCATTGTTAAAAATAAATAATAAAAATAAAATTGTGTAATGTCCCTTTAAGACCGCAGAAAACTCGGTGCCACCGCTTTTACTGCAGATTCACAATCCCCGATTATGTAATAATAGAGCAGAAGAGGAAAAAAAAAAACCCAGGGAAACCCAGGTAAGTTACCAGACCGCAGAAAAGCATCCAGCCTGATCAGTGTAAAAACAAAAACTAACACTGTCTGCAAAGGAAGAGGAAGAAGCTCTGCCTCTACGATTATAAGTCATGCCATATGCCCACCCCCCTCATAGAAGCGCATTATTACTAGGGGTAGGGGGAAAGCCAAAGGGTACACCAGATTAGTCCTCCGGGGTGCCAGGGAGCTCCTAAGGTTTGACCATTCCAGGAAGGGGCCCACGCCTGCCCCGCGACCACCAAGGGTGTTTGGGGGGACAGTTTTACCCACCATACCATGGTACCAGGTGGGCACCACTCAAAAAAAAAAAAATAGCTTCCCACCAGGGATGGGAGTGTTATTAGCCAATGGGAAGCTGAGACTCAGTGCTTTCCAGGTAGATGCATCCCAGCGAGACTGTCCACTGGCAGGCTCGTCCCCATGCATCGGGCCACTGTCGTGGCGAGGCCTAGTTCTAGACTATAACCTGCTCATGCTCGATGGCCAGGCTGGGAGACCTGGGATCTAGATTATCTAGTGCGAAACCGCACCTGGCTGTTGCTTGTAGTTCCTCTGGATCTTGGTCCTCAGGAACTAACTAGTTACAAAAAAAAAATAAATGAATAAAAAAAAAAAACTTTCCCTATTACAGGTAAGACCAAAGTCCCAGAAGGGAGCTAGGTCCTATTCCTGACAATAAGCAGAACAAACTGATGATGGCAGAGACTGAGGGGTTATGCCTGCAAGGAACGCCCCATAGGTGTGGTTAAGCTTTTTTTCCTGCCTAGTGCCTATTCCTGATAGGAGGATAACCCTATGAGTCATGAAGATAAGAAGCTGCGTTTATCGAACGATAGAGAAAGTGGGTTTGTAACCACTTTAAGAGATGGCACTGTAGTGCTCTCATGTGAAGTTGGCCCCATTAAACTGCTGGAACGGAAGCCGACATGAGTCCTAGGAGGACCATTATTAATCCTTCTTGTCGCCCTGGTTGCGGTGATCCGCTGTTTTGACGCGCTGGTCAGTTTTATTATTTGGTCTTCTGGAAAGAAGATCCTTTGGGCCACTGAATCGATAGTGTAACCCAGAAAATACCCCACCCTCTGGGATTGGATTTGGTTTAATTTTCCAGCCTAACGAGGGTAAGGAAAATTTTGGTCGTTTGAAGGTTTGCCAACACTTCTAGATTAGAAAGTCATCCAGATATGGTACTATATGGACACCTTTCAATCTGGGCTCCTGCATGACTTCTGCCACGATTTTTGTGAATATGCGAGGAGCGGACAAGATTCCAAAAGGGGGAGCCTGGTACTGGAAGAGACTGATTTGCTTTTTCGCTCGGATAGCAAACCTCAAAAATCTCTGGTGGCTGGGATTCGTCTGAACATGGAGGCAAGCGTCCTTCAGGTCGAGGGTTACTAGAAAGGCCACCTCTGGAAGTAAGGATCTCACTGAGAAGATGGTTCGCATATTGAACTTCCTTTATTGGGTCAGTTGAGGCCCTTCAGGTTTAGGATTAGGCAATGTTTGTCTGAGGAAAACTTGGGAGTAGAAACCCGACACTTGCTGAGAAGGATGAAGTTCAATGATCACTCTCTTAGTAGCTCTGTGACCGCTACCACCATGGTTTTCCTTAGGTGTATTGAATCTGGGAGAGACGCGACACAGAGGCTGGTTGGTGGCTTTGTTATGAATTTGATCCTGTATCCCTCTTTGATTATCTGCAGGATGAAAGGGTTTGCACAGAAACTTTGCCATTGAGGCAAAAAAATGCCGTAGTCTTCCTCCCACCGGTAGGCTAGCGCCATTGGGGATTATTACTGTAGAGCCTGGAGATGGGGAAGAGGTCGTTCGGCTTCCCCTTGTTTTTGTTAAAGGCCCATCTTCGTTGGGGATTTGTCTTTTCACCTTTTGATTGAGCTTCTTCTCTAGGACAATGAAAAAAAAAAAAAAAAAACATTTGGCTTCTCTTTTCTCTTGGACAGGAATCCTTTGGAATTGTCGGCTGTCCCTGCCAACACTTTTGTCGAGCCTTATGACCGAACAGTAAGCTATTGTCAAAGAGAATGTTACATAACTTATTCTTTGACACGTAGTCCCCATCCCATCCCAGAGCTCTTCTGGCCACGTTAATTAGGCCTGTGGTGCGAGCAGAAACCCAAACAGCTTCCGCAGAGGCGTCAGCCATATACGCCACTCCCTTTTCTATCAAGAGTAGGGAATCCAGCGCTTCCTCCGTGCCAGGGACTTTTTCCAGATGACAACGAAGTTGTTTAAATCTAGAATGCCACATTCCTGGCTACATAGGTATTGGGCAAGTTAGGCTGAAATCCTGCCGCCCCTCCCTCGTAAGCCCTCCTATATAACCGGTCAGGAACGGAATTGGTGGCCTGACCTTTCTGTATATCCTCTGTTACGTAGATAGCTTTTAGGGGTTTCTTCTGCTGGGAACAGGTGTTTAGGTATCTTTTGGGGCGCTGCCCGGTCTGGTTCGCCATCGTAATCAGAGCAATCTTAAAAGAAGAGCTCCCCTTCAGATTCAGAGTCAGAGGAGGTCAATTGTGGGTGAGGGACGGCCACAAATTGATAGTGCTCCTCGCCTATGGCAAATCGAAGACAACACTCAAGCACGATGTAGATAGGATATGGAGGTAAGCATCCTTGATGTCGATGGAGGCTAGAAAGTCCCCTTGATGAAGAGACACTACAACTGTGTAAATGGATTCCATTCTGAACCCGCACAAAGTGGTTCAGGGCCTTGAGATCCAGGATTGGACAAACCTTCCCTCCTTCCTGGGTACTATAAAGAGATTTGAATAAAACACCTAAAAAACGTTCTGACTCTGGAACTGGGACTATTATCCTTACCCTTTGTGACAACCAATCCTGTCCTGCTCCTAGGAGGTCTTGAAGCCAATCGGCAGACAGACACAAACTGGAAGGGAATAACCTTGCCAGGGGCAAAGATCGAAATTCGATCTTGTAACCAGACCGAATTAACTCGAATGCCCATTTTTCCTGGATCAGCGAGGTCCATGAATCCGGAAACAAACAAAGACATCCCCCAACCCCTATAACGGGTGAGAGTGTCCCTTCAGGCGGAGGAGGGCTTGTCCACGAGGCTGGAAGAGCCCGCATTGGACTTACCACCCCAGGGTTTTTTTTAACCCCCCCTGTAAAGGGGCAAGAGGATTTAGACACCTTATCCTGTGATCCCGTGGGACGAAAGGGCCGCTTTGGAGCCGAAAAAAAAACAGGACATTTGCGGCAAGGCTCTCCGTTCTTAGAAACCTGCGGCGGCAAAGTGCTCTTGCCTCCCGTGAGACCCTTCATGATCTCTTCCATGGAGGCTCTGAACAGACGGTCCCCGAGGGGGGAAGATCCGTCAGAATCTTTTTGGAGGCTTGGTCCGCAGACCAACATTTCAAACAGATCATGCGGCGTAAAATCCTTGCTGTCACCGATGCCCTGCAGGCTAACGGGATTGAATCCAAGGAGGCATCACAAATGTATTGCAACCCCTGTATCAACTGGTCCGCCAGTTCCGTCATTTCATGAGGGTGCTGACCCGCTTTTCAAATCTTGGTGTAAACGTTTCGCCCACTCTGTCAAGGACTGAGAAACAAGTTTATGGCAAACACTGGTCTTAAGATTGAACCCGACGCAGTGAAAAGATACCGGACCAAGGACTTAGCCTATCTGCAGGGTCCTTAAAGGACGGAGCATCCTCCACTTGTAGTATTGTGACTTTATTTAATCTAGAAACCCGAGAGTCCACCACCGGTGGTGCTGTCAGTCTCTTCAGAAGAAAATCTTCAAAAGGATCTCTCTCCTAGCGAAACGCTTAGGTATCCCAGCCACGCATTTCAGAGACCCCCACTGACTAGTAAAAATCTTGTCAAAATGGACAGGGAAGGGAAACACTTTAGCTGCTCTGGATGGCCTGCGGGTGCCAAATTGCTCCGGAGCAGTAGACGTAGCATCCGAGTCCTCCATTTCAAATTTTTTACGCACTGACACAATCAGTGCCTCTACAAGCACTTTTTCTTGCGCGGTGGTGGAAGAGGACTCATCCTCGCTATCAGAGCACTTGAAGTGCGTGGACGCGGACCCAATAGGGTGACTTGCGTCCACAGCGGCCAAATCAGCCTCAGAATCTGAGGAGACAGAGGAACCAGGTGAAGGCAGAGGGCGCTTTTTGACAGGCCTTTTCTGCAACACCATTTCCACTTTAGACACTAAAGATTGCAGGACCCCCCATAGCCGAATGGGACCCAGGAGGCAGGGGTCACTCCGAACAGGTCACCCTTCACCATAAGGATCTAGGATATCCAGTGAGTCACTCAGTCCGGCAGTTGAATGTAGTTTTCATAGGAACAGCTTGATTGTAGAAAACCAAAAGTTTAAAAAAAGAAAAAAATGCTAGGAAGAGAGATCCCAGCAAGGAGCTAGGTCCTTACTCCTGACTAGGCAGAAAACAAACAGATCCTAGAGCAGGAAGTGGAAGTATACCACCTGGGACTGCCCCATGAGCAATCCAATTAAGCTTTGTTAACTTTTGTTAACCCTTTCCCACCTCGTGTCCTACTCCTAGAAAGAGCAGAATAACCTATCTGTCAAAATGCAGATTTGAAGCGGTGTCCGTCAATGAACAAAAGCGAAAAAAATTGGTCGATTTGTCATACCATAACATTTTTTTCTGATATTCGACAAAACTTCATATCTTCATTTACCGTTGGGTTATGCTGCCCCCTACAGGAGTAAAAAAAAAAAAAAAAAAAAAAAAAAAAAAAATGGACTACACCTCTGAGGCATTCCTTTGGGGGTATACTCCCACTTCCTGCTATAGGATCTCAGTTTGTAACAAGCAGTGCGAGAAGAATACATAACCCAAATCCACAGAGGGGTGGGTGCTGTGTCTATCAATGAACATCAGAGAAAAGGATTTTACAGTAAGATAATCCAGTTCTCTTTTGTTCTTGTGATGGACACAGCTTCATATCTTCATTGACCGTTGGGACATCCTAAAGCAGTGTCATCATGAGTGGTGGGAAAACACAGCATTCCCAAAAGGGCTAAACATAGCCAACCAGGTAACCAAAGAGCTAAACCATGAACTGGAGCTCACCTATCAAAAAAAAAAAAAAAACACACCGTCAAGAGGTTGTAGCCTCTGCAACAGCGGCCTGCAAAAGCAGCATCTGCAGATGCCAGGGCATCCATCTTGTAAAACTTTGTGAATGCGTGCACTGACGCAAAAAGGGGAGATCTGTTAAGGCATTCTTAGAAGCCTGGTCAGCCGACTAGCTCTTCAGCCACATCATGCGGCATATGGCAATCCCTACCGCTGACACTCTGGCAACCAGAGGCGCTGCGTCCAGGGCCGCATCACACAGGAACCCCAGGGCCTGGGCCACCTGGTCCGTGAGCTCAAAGGCGTGGAAACTCTCTCAGTGGTCAAGTTACCCCTAAGCACTTTAACCTATTCCGTTACCGTCTGAGAAACCAGAACGGACGCAAAGATAGGTTTTAGTATTGAGCTCACCAAAAGATGCAGGTGGCGCAAAAGGGATTCCACCCGTCTATTCACCGGGTCCGTAAACGCCGGGGAGTCTTCCACATGCACCACAATAGATCTCGTTTAACCTGGAAACAGGGTGATCCACCCTAGGTCGCACGATCCAGCGGTTCGAGGCCGAGTCGGCAAAGGGATAAACGGCATTTAAAGTGGCTTGAGCACCACTAGCACGTGCTTAATGCGCAGCCATTGCTCATTCACAACATCGTAAAAGTCCTTACGACAGGGAAACACCTTACCCGATTTCTGGGTTGTGCGGGAGCCAAAAACTACCAGCTTACCTGACTGTGTGGGCTCATCATCCAATTTAAATTTTTCCCTTACTGAATGAATCACTGCTTCTACCATAGCATATTCCTACGCCGCAGCCGAGGAGGACATCTCCTCCTCACTGTCCCAACTGCGAGGACAGGGATCCCTCAGGGAGGGGGCTGTCCGAGGCAACTATATCAGGCTCTGAATTAGAGGACAGAGAAGGCAGTGGCCGTTTTTGGCTAGTGACACGTTTCATTACAAAATCCACCTGTGACGCCACATTTTCCAATGCTGCAGAAAGAAATGAGAGACTGTGATCCGGATGCACCGGCAGTCACACTGAGGGGGTCTGGAGGGGAAATAAACTGCTTGGGACTCCATTTTCCAAGTTGTATAAAAAAGGTGCATCAGCCCTTTAAATCGCAATCACGGTCCGCACCGCTATATCGTGCTGTAACCAGAGTCCCCCTAAAAATAGTTGCAGGAGCAGTGTGCCCGAGGAATGCCCAAAAGACGACCCCTATACTGTACCACCTCACAGCGTAATCAGCAACTCTGCAGAATGGAGATTCAGCTTGAAATGTCTCACAAGAAGTGACAGAATCACAAGAGACCGAAGACTGCCTATGTAGCTCCAGGCTACAACAAAATGGTGCCAATGCAAAAGTATAGGAAGCTCAGGGAAAATGACCGCTGTACCTTACACAGAGAACTGATGCCCACACTTAAGATGGCGGCTGAAAAGGCTGCTATGCTTTCAGGACCTAGACATGAGGCCACCACCGGGATCTACTTAAAAAGCCCCCACAGGACAAGGTAACAGTGTACATCCCCCCACCCCCGAACGCCAGGCGCCGAATATAGCTCCCCCCATGCGGGAGCAGGGAGGGTAGGGCCTGGTCCTGATAGGCCCGGGGTATCCTTCAGGAAAAAACAGAGTCCTGTTATCCCCAGGAGCCAGCCCACATCACCCTCCCAAAAGCCGCTAGGGACATGAGGGGTTTAGTATTACTCACCATACTATGGATTGGGTGGGCTCCGCTCCGGGCAGACCGCCTCCCACCCTGAGCGGGGGGTGCTGCCAGCAAAGGGGCACACTGTGACTCAGGGCATTTCAGGTCGATCGGTCCCGGCAAGACATACGCTCACAGGCTTGTCCCGATCCACAGGGGCTCCGTCGTGGCGAGGCCTAGTCCTGCTCACGCTCGTTGGCCGGGCTGGGAGAATAAGGATCTAGATTATCCAGTGTGAAACCGCAGCCGGCTGTCACTTGTAGTTCACCAGGAGCATTCCCCTGAGACTAGCTAGCGATAGATTGTTTTAGTAAAGATAAAAAAAAAAAAAAAAAACAAACATTCTTAAAAGAATAAAAAACTAAGACCAAACTCCCAGCAGGAACCTAGGTCCTACTCTTTCACTAGGCAGAAACTGATTTGAGAGCACAGGTATGTGTGGGGGGGGGGGGGTTATGCCGAGAAGGACAGCCCCAATAGGGGCGTTAGTGATTTTTTTTTTCACTGCCTAGTCTACTCCTGTAGATGGTGCATAACCCAACGGTAAAATAGCATTGCTGCTGCGTCTGTCAATGGACGATAGAGAGAACTGAACTTCTGACTTACCGTAAAATCCTTTTCTCTTAAGTTGACGGACGCAGTTCCTGATGCATATCAGTAGGGGATGCACAGCCCCCTACAGGAGTAGGACACTAGGCAGAAAAAAAGTTCTGGCTACGCCTATGAGCAGTCTCAGAGGGTACACCCTCTCTCTTCCTGCATAGGATGTCAGTTTTGTATCAAAGCAGTGTCAGAGAAGTAACATCAACCCAACTCAAAATAGAGGGGCAGGTACTGCGTCCGTCAAAGAACTTAAAGTTGAGTTCTGGCCTATTTTGCAACTTTAGTGATTCCTGGAGTGCTCGCTATGCTGTTCAACAATTGGGCATTTTCAATTTTTTTCAGGGGTCCCCAATCTTATTTTCAGGGCATTTTTGATTGTACTTCCTCCTTCTCCCCTCTCTGTGGCCACGGCCACCGACATCACTTCCACCTTTGCATTGCATCCTGGGAGCTGTTTGTCATCACTCCCAGGAGGCCGGAATCAGGAAGAACTCCCAGAACACTTCCTGGAATCAGGAAGAAGGACACAGCAGATTACACTGTGGCTTCAGATGCCCACGTCAAAGATGGCCGCGCCCAGACAGGGTTTTTAAAAGTAAGATTTTGACTAAAATCCAATACTGTACACCTTGTAAGTATGAGAATAGAGGTTCTGTAAAGGGCGATGGATTAGTATTATAGGGGTATTTTTTTTTTTTTTTTACTAAAAAGGTATTTGAGGCCGGAACTCCGCTTTAAGAGAAAAGGATTTTACGGTAAGTCAAAAATCCAGTTCTCTCTATCATTAGCACATCCACCGGATAAAATGTGGTAAAGGTGTGAACGGACGACCAGGTAGCCACCTTGTAACATGAAGACCAGATGCCTGTATGGTGAAAAAGCCCAGGAAGCACTAAGCGCCCGAGTAGAATGCGCCGAAACAGGGAAAGGTAGAACCTGACCCATAATTGAATAAGCCTGCACCACTGTCTGTCTGATCCATCTGGAAAAAGTCGCAGCAGACACAGGCAGCCCTTTTCTTGGGCCATCCATGAGTACAGAGAGCGAATCTGACTTACAAAAAGACTCCGTAGTCGCCAAGTACACCTTGATTGCCCGAACTATATCCAAAGTATGCAGTGCACATTCCTTCGGATGTTTGGGCTTAGGACACAAAGATGGTAATACAATCTCCTTGTTCAAGTGAACACTAGAAACCACCTTCGGAAGGAAGGACGGATCTGGACGAAGTACCACTTATTTCCATGAACCAAAATATAGGGAGAACGACAGGACACTGTCGCCAGTGCCGACACTGCGCGCAGAAGTGATAGCCACCAAGAAGGCCATCTTCTGTGATAAGGTAGACAGGGGGAAGGTAGGCAGGGTAAACCCCCAAATACTTTAAAAAGGAGGTTCTTGAGGAACCGACTGCACCAAATCAAGGTCCCCAGTTGGTGACGGAGTGTCACACCCCCAGAAGAAATTACGCATCAGGGATCGGGCGGCCAACGGCCTTTTGGAAGAAAATTGCCAAAGCCAAACCTGACCCTTGATAGCATTCAGGACCAACTTTTGATCAACTCCACGTTGAAGGAAAGCCAAGATTCGGGCCACCGAGTAAGAGAGAGGGGGAGCCAAAAGAGACTCGCACAACGCAACATACGACCTTCTCGTACTATAATAAATCATCCAAGAAGTCTCTTTCCCCGCTTTAACCAGAGTGGGAATCACTAAAGCAGACAATCCATTGTCCTGGTTTTCAACAGTCAAGCCAACAAAGCCAGCGACCATAAAGCAGGATGGAAGATTGGCCCTGGAGACAATAGATCCTCCCTGAGAGGAAGTCTCCAGGAGCGTCTGCGACAAGCCTGACCAGGTCGGCGTACCAAGCTCGGCGAGGCCTGTCCGGAGCCACAAGAATGACCAGAAACTCTTCCGCCTTGATCCTGCAAAGACGTCTTGGCAGCAACTTGAGAGGAGAAAAGTTAGACAGCAGCTGATACTGACCCCATGGTGCCACCAGTGCATCTGACAGAGGGTCCCGGGAGCGGGCCATAGACCTCTGCACTATCCTGGTGATGCAACGTCAACAGATCCACATCTGGAGTGCCCCAACGAATGCACAACTGCTGGAACATCTCCGGATGAAGGGACCATTCCCCTGCATTCAAGGCATGTCTACTGAGATAATCTGTCTGCCAATTTTCTACACCTGGAATGTGAACAGTGGAAAGAGCTGGAACAAGGCGCTTTGCCCAACGAAGAATGCCTGTCACTTCCAAGGCCGCAAGGAAACCCTTGGGGAATGACATAATCCAGTCATGGCATAGTCCAACTGAATGCGTACTGGATAGCTGCAGGTACCCGTTTCAGTCAACTAGCCAAAGCCAGATTGCTCTCAGCTCCAAGATATTGTTTGGTAGCCTGGACTCCTCCAGGGACCATACTCCCTAAGCAGAGAACCTGCCGAGGACTCCTCCCCCACCCGGACAGGTTTGCATCCATGGTGACAATTGTCAAGTATAAGGGGAGGAAGGATTTCCTGCTTGGGCATCGAGGACCGAAGCCCCCAGATCAGGGACTCCCTGCTTACCTGGCTCCACTAGATCCGAATGTCCAGAGAGTTTGGATTCTAGTTCCATTTGAGAAGGATTGCCTTCTGCAGAATCCTCGTAAGGGATGGAGTGAAAGGGACCGCCTCGAAAGAGGACACTATCAGTCCCAGAATTTGCATGCAGGTTCGAAGGGATGACCATGTGCTGGACAGCAACAGCTGAACCGCAGTCTGAAGTTTCAAGAATTTTTCCAGAGGGAGAAACATTCTGGCTGAGGACAAGTTCAAAGTCAGGCCCAGATAGTCCAGTCTCATGGAAGAGACCAGGGACGACTTCTGAAGGTTCAGAACCCACCCAAACTCCACTTCCAAATTTGTCGTCAGCACCGTAGGGGACTCCGCACGGAGAAGCAGATCGGCCAGGAATCCAGGACCGATATACCCCGCTGTTACAACAGTGCCAGGACCGGAGCCAACACCTTGTGAAGACCCGAGGAACAGAGGCGAGACCAAAGGGTAAAACCACAAACCGATAGTAATCTCCCACTAAAAAAAAAAAAACAGAGAACCCGTTGGTGTCCTGCACATAATGGGATGTGAAGGTAGGCATCTTTGATGTCTATGGAGGCCAGGAATCCCCCTGATGTAGGGAAGCCACCATCGTGCAAACCAATACCATCTTGAATTTTTGATTCGCACGAAACCATCCAGGGCCATTAGGTTAGTGATCGACCGATATCGGTTTTTTGTTGCTGATACCAATCTTGACATACAGATATGGGCCGATATTGTACATTAAAAAAAATATATATTTTTTTTATTTTATTTCTTTAGACAGGTACTTTTGTGGAGGGATCTGGGGGTCTAAAAACCCCAAACCCATCCTCTGCACTTAAAAGCATTCAAAACGCCAAGTTTGGCTGTTTTGAATGCTGTCATTTTTTTAAATCTGGTGCCAGACAGTACCCGGACGTGATGTCACTCATGCCATCACTTCTGGGTTTTTTCATGGAGCCCCAATCACAGCTGAATGCGGCTTTGATTGGGTCTTCGGCGGGCATGCAGACTGGTTGCCCGGGTCTCCCGGTGGGATGGGAGACTCGGGCGAGCCACAGAAGGGGATGTCACCTCCCGCTCCTTGTAATGACAGCTGAGCGGCCCCTCAGCCACATCAGTTGTCATTACAAGACAGCCGACTGTTGGCTATGGAGGCTTGTACCGGGGTAATGCCTCTAGCTGCAGGTTATCACTCCGGTACAAGCACTTTCCCAAAATATCGGCAATATCGGTAACCTCCGGGGCCGATTCCGATATATATCGGGGAAAAAGGGCATATCGGCCCTCGATATATCGGCTTTGCCAATAATCGGTCGATCCCTACATTAGGTCCAGCCTTGTTGAACCAGATCCTGTACTGCCCCATAGAGTGCCAGCAAGCGATCCGGGGACAGCCGTACATTGGCAGGGAAAACCTTACTTACTCGATCTTGCAACTGGACCGCATGACCTCCTGAACCCAGCTGGCTGGGATCTGGGCCAGCCGCAGGTCCGAGAACCGGCAAAGACTCCCCCCCCCCCCCACTCCATATGTGGGTGAGGACACACCTTCAGGCCTAGTAGGCCTTGTCTGCAGGTCTGAAAAAAACTATCTTTTGTTTGCCAGACCAGAGTCACTTGGAGCCACCCTAGAGTCTCGAATGACTTCACCTCGTCGACTGTCCCCGAGGGATGAAGAATTTGTTTGTGAGCCAAAAAGGAGGGACCCCGTCTGCAACGAGGGGCCTTACCCTTGTTAGCCTGTGGAAGACAAGTACTCTTCCCCCTCGTGAGACCTTTATATGATGTCATCTAGGGCAGTGCCAAACAGGAGATCCCCCTGAAAAGGGAGATCGTTAAGGCCCTCTTAGAAGTATGATCCGCAGACAAAAACTTCAGCCAAGTATACGCTGGACAGTAAGGATGCTGGGGGCTCCAGTGGCTGGCTGTGGGGGGTGGACGTTCAGGGCTGCAGGTCCTGGCTGGCTGCGGTGGGATGCTTGGAGCTCCAAGTCCTGGTCGGCTGGCTGCTGCAGGGATGCTTGGGGCTCCAGGTCCAGGCTGGCTGCAAGATGGCAGAGACACTCAGGGCAGGCAGCGACGCTGATATACACACGCGGCTGGGGATAACGTCACCGCTGCTCCTCGGGTCAAAGAGACGAAGGGGGCGGAGGTTTTTTATTTAGCTCCCACGCCAATCCACCACCACTATGCTTTTCTCCCAAGAGAGGGAGGGGGAAGGGGGGTCCACATCGATGCAGAATCGTGAACAGTCGCATCACGATGCATTGATTTGCCGATTAAATTCAGCAGCCCTACACCAGAGCGTCTGTGGCATTCGCCAGAGGATTCAGCTACTGACACAAACCTCAGTACTAGATATAGAACGATTATCGGCGAGGGCCGATATGCATTCTCCCTGATATATCAATATCGGCCCCGGAACTGGCCTATATAGCCAATATTTTTGTGATGTCATTCTGCCTTCTTAGGCCGTCTCCCTCGCCTTGGACAGCCTCGTCTGGAGTCAGGACTAGCCTCACAGGAGTGTATCACAGCCAGCCACCCACCAACCACCACAAGGTGCCAGCCAGTCAGCCATTAAACAATTAACATGTTCAGTACCAGATCAGATTTGTGTCAAAAATTCTTTATTTTTCAAAACTTTAAAAGTAGAAAATATTGGCCGATACGTTGTGACCAAAATATCGGTATCGGCCCTGAAAAAAAACATATCGGTCTATCCCTACAGGTCCACCTTGGGAGTGCCCCACCATAGACATATCACATGAAACACTTTCGGATGAAGGGACCACTCCCCTTGGTCCAACGCCTGCTGACTCAGATAGGAGAGGGCGGAAAGGGTCAGAACGAAGTGTTCTGCCCACCGGAGAATGCCGGATACCTCCAGAGCCATCAACACACTTTTTGTTCCGCCCTGGTGATTGACAAATGCTAGACCCCCCCCCCCTCCCGGAACCGATCCGTCCAGTGATTGCACAAAGTTCCAAGACATTGATCGATAGTCTGGTTCCTTCCAGCGTCCAAAAACCCTGAGTGGAGCTCAGCCCCAGGACACCTCCCCACCCTGACAGACTGACAGGGAACTCCTGGTTTCCCAGCTGAGCTGAATGCGATTGTCCAGGGACATCAGACACTTGTCCCATTTCACCAGGATTTCCCTTTGAAGGGAACTGTGCAAACAGAACTGCCTCAAGGTAGATATAATCAGGCCTAGCACCCGCATGCAAGTCCGGAGGGAGGACCACCTGCCGGAAAGCAGTAGATGAATCGCAGCGTGCAACTTCTGGAGTTTGTCCAGAGGAAGGAACACTCTGGCCAGAGCTGAATCCAGAGTCCGAACCAGGTAATCCAACTTCCTGGACAGAATCAGGGCAGACTTCTGGTAGTTCAGAAGCCAACCAAACTCCTTCAAGGTCTGAATAGTGATATCAATGTCATCCACCAATAACAAGGGCTCAGCTATGTGTCCAGCATTATCTTGCCTGAGCCGTTACCACTATACCACCCTGTCCTGGACGATTTGAGACTCAACACAGTGTGCTTCAGCTTGATCTTAATAAGGATCTCAAGGCATTCATGATCACTGTGAGAGCAGTGATCATTACGATCTGGTAAGAGGCCATTCGTTTTGTTTGGTGAAGGTGCATGCTGTCCCAATCCTATCCACTATCGTTTTTCATCTTCACACATCAAGGCGTTTTGTGACACTGGATTCATCACATATTGCCTATTTGTGAACTCATCATACGTTGTGGACTTTATTAGCGCTGCATTTTAGTTATTCTATGCAAAAAAAGGTATCAATCAAGGATCTGTGAATCTATCACAAAGACATAAACCATAATTCATTAAATAATAATAAAAGATATTCTAATATATTATAGATACAAAGGACACAAACCGCTACAACAACACACATGTCCCCAAACGTATGCGAGGTGGCAAGATGGCTGCTTAGAACAAAATGGCTGTGAAGAATTAATCTCTTGTTTTCTATCTCTTTATGTTTATGCAACCTTGCAAAAGCAATAAATAAATCTGATGACTACTGCGACAAATAAATCTGATGACTACTGGAATATTTTGATTGGCCAAATAATATCTTGATAAAACCTATTTCTTTATATGTCATATTGCATATTTAATCTCAAACGCGGAATAATAAAATTCAGATCACTTTGATTCAAACTACTGATTCTTGTTGATCTCTATGTAGCTACACATCTGATTTGGTATCACTGACTAATAGGTGTCAGGTATCTGTACCTGAGAGGAAAATGTTCCACAACATACGCCATTTAATTATGGTTTGGTTTATGTCTTCGTGATCGTCGATTCACAAATACTTCATTACCTTTTTTAATGATTTATGGTTTTGCTCATCACTGACTCACACATGCACATTGCACACACAGTCACTTTATTGTTTAGGTCGATTATAATTTGCACATAAATTAACCACTTGCCTACTGTGCACTTAAACACCCTTCCCATCCAGGCCAATTTTCAGCTTTCAGCGCTGTCACACTTTGACTGACAATTGCGCGGTCATGCTACACTGTACCCATATGAAATTTTTATCATTTTTTCCACACAAATAGAGCTTTCTTTTGGTGGTATTTAATCATCTCTGGGTTTTTTTATTTTTTACAAAAAAAAGAAAAGAATAAAGACAGAAAATTTTGAAAAAAAAAAAAAAGTTTATTTTCTGCGAGTAAATTTTAAAAATTAATTTTTCTCCTTCACTGATGTGCGCTGATGAGGCGGCACTGATAGGCTGCACTGATAGGCGGCACTTATGGGCACTGATAGGCGGCACTTATGGGCACTGATGGAGGTACTAATATGCCGCACTGATGAGCACTGATAGGCGGCACTGATAGGCACTGACGGGTGGCATTGATGAGCGGCACCATCAGTGCCCACACTCAGTGCCCATAGTGCTGCCAGTCAGTGCTCATCAGTGCCTAGATGAGCAGGCACTGATGAGCACTGACTGGCAGCACTATGGGCACTGATTGTGGGCATTGATAGGGGACACTGATGGCGGGCAATGTGGGCACTGTTGGGGGCAATTTGTATGTTTTTTTACCTTTTAGTAATCAGGGCACTGGTGATCAGTAATGTGAAGGGGGGAAGGGGCAGGGAATGCCGCTCAGGTGTGCGTCCAATCTGGTGCTGGCTAGATCCGCCGTCCGGAAAGATGCATGTGAAAATGTGGAGCCGCACACAGATAGATGAAATCAAAAAGGGTGTCTTTACTCTTCAAAATCATCCAGGACAAACAGACAGTGTGAGGAACAGAATATGTCCAAGGTAGACGCGTTTCACGGCACGAACGGCCGCTTACTCATTACCACGGTGTGGGATAGCGGAAATCGGTCAATATTTAAGGATAATGAACCAGGAAATTGATTGTTGCGACTCCTCGCAACTGTGTGTCATTAAGTAATCAACCACATGGAACATCCGATTTCTCCGCGATCCAACACCTGGACATGTCAAAGCACACATGAAACAACTAGACAAAATGTGTGAAAACAATGGTTAAAAGCGATACATTCAAATAAGTATACACATGAATGTAATTTGTAAAAACAACAAAGTTAGCGCAAAAGGGTTGAATACACACATGCAGATTCAAAGTGAGAAACCATATACACAATCTGAATACAAATAGAGCCACATAGAATCACAGATATTCATGTATCCTTCATTGGTGTATGGTCTCTCAATGGTACAATATGTGGACTGAGGGAAATAAAATGTAAAGAAAACTTTTTGTTATATATATGTGCACATATATATGTAATATAATATTATCTTTATGTATATGTGCCATGTAAGTGTCCTGAATGGATAAGAGTGAAAAAATAATAAATGAAAAGTGAGAATGTGAAATGTAAAGATATAAATAGAAATATGTATATAAATATGCAATATAAGAATAAAATATTGACGTGATTTTCTGAGAAAATGTGTGTTTAAATGGGTGTGTGAAATAATGATGATGTGACGGTGAAAATGTGTTGTAAAAATATGATGAATAATAAATGTGTATGTGATCAGTGTAAGTGAAAGAAATCAAAAAGTGATGAACAAAAATGTGAATACAAATATGTATATATAAAATGTATATAAAACATATACACATATGTAAATACATGGAAAATATGTGAAAATATCCGTGAGAGTGAAAATGTATACGTTAAAATATATGTGAATAAATTGAAAGTGTGTGTGAAAAAGTTTATTTATGAATGGCCACACTTTCTTTAAAGACATCGCATAAATATGACCATATCAGGATCTGAATGTCTGTAAACATGATCATAAACTTAGTAAACAAAATGTAACAATATACAGACATCAAGTTCAAAAACACTGTTGAAACATATTGAAACATATATCGGCATGTGTATACTCTAAATGCGCGATGTGTGCATAGTCGTTAGGATGGGGTCCCAAAAGAACGATAAAAAACCCCCAATGTTGACCAGGAATATTGCTAGGCATTTAATCGATACTTACTTATTTCGCCCATGAAATGATCATTAATGTGAAGACCAGAAAAAGAAAAGAAGGCTATATATGTATAATAATGATGTTGATAAAACACTGGTCTATGAGCGGAAAAAAGGGGGGGGGGGAGGGAGGGAAGAAAAAGGGTGGGGGAAAGGGGGAAGGGAGAAGGGGAAGGGAGGGGAGGGAGGGAAGAAGGGAAAGGGGGGAGGGGAGGAAAGAAGGGAAAGGAATGAAAAAGTAGAGGAGGGGGGCATATATGTATATATAAAGTCAATATTGCAAGCAAATGCCGGGCATATTCCAAGTATATTTTAGATAATACTATAAATAATCTATGTACATAGATTATTTATAGTATTATCTAAAATATACTTGGAATATGCCCGGCATTTGCTTGCAATATTGACTTTATATATACATATTATATGCCCCCCTCCTCTACTTTTTCATTCCTTTCCCTTGTCGCTATCCCACACCGTGGTAATGAGAAGCGGCCATTCGTGCCGTGAAACGCGTCTACCTTGGACATATTCTGTTCCTCACACTGTCTGTTTGTCCTGGATGATTTTGAAGAATAAAGACACCCTTTTTGATTTCATCTATCTGTGTGCGGCTCCACATTTTCACATGCACTGGTGATCAGTGCCCTGATTACATTGCTGTGAGTCCCCGGCGGCTGACGGCTCCCCCTCCTTCCTCACACTGCAGGCTCCGTGTGAGGAAGGAGCGCCGGCGATGAGAGTTGATCTCATATGTTTACATATGAGATCATCTCTCATTGGATGGTCCGATCACGTGGTGAATGGCCGCTGTGATTGGCCATTCACCACGATCTGTGAACGGCTGTGTCCAAGGGACACGGCCGACACAGATTCTCCCCGATGCGCGCTCGCGGGAGCGCGCGGGGAGCCTGCTTCTGGGAGGCCGTTTAAAAACAGCCTCCCAAAAATTCGAGTCCGCGCTGCAGCCGTATATAGGCTGTAGCGCGGATGCGAGGAAGTTAACTGATGCAGAAGATACTGTCAGTGTGCCTGTGTTTACACAAATGAGTACTACTGTGCAATTGTGCAAATTGTCCCTTAACATCCGAGCAAAGTGAGCAATACAAGAGTCTGCTTCTCGAACATCTTCATTATTCCCTCTGGCAGTGTCATATGTTCAACAACATTTGTAATAGTATTTGAAGACTTATGCCTTTGAAGACTTATGCCTCGTACACACGCAACAATTATCGGCCGACCGATCGTCCGACTTTTGTCCAGAGTGGTGTTTTGTTGGTTGGAATGTGCCTAGACTGCACACGAATTTTCTCGGCCAACAAAAATCTACTTCAGAAGTGATGTCATGTGCTGGTTTACTTTCCGTGTGTTTTTTCTTCTCTGAGCATGCCCAGTCTTGCTCATCAGATTTTTGTCTGCTGAAATTTGTACTGACTGACGGAAAATCGGCCGTTGTGTTGACGGCCAACAAAAATTTTATAGCCTGCACACCAGATTTTTTTCTGCCGAAAAGTCGGCGTTGGTTGTCGGAAGCATCATACTAACAAGCCGAAAATCGGCCGATCGGACGTTGGCCGAAACTTCACCGCCAATTATCGACGCGTGTGTACGGAGCTTTAGACTAGTACCTGATCAGTGATGATGACAGATTGCAGACACCTAAGCCAATGAGGACTGGGAGTTGGGGTCTAGGACGCTCACTCGGGGGTCTCCCTCTGCCCACAGAGGCCTGTGGGAGGAGGACGGAGGACAGTGTGCACTGGACACTCGCTGGAGTATGGAGGACACTCAGGACGACCCATGTGGGAGCCGGGAATGTTCGCTCCGACACTCAGGTCTACCGCAGCAGACTGCCCGAGAGTAGAGAGGACAGTCCTCACGTGCCTGATCCCGCCAGGAAGCTGACACTGTACTCCAGTAATCACAGGCAGTGAGACATTTCCCGATCTGTGCAGCTGCTGATCGGGAAGTGTCTCACTGCCTGTGATTAGGGGAGTGCAGTGTCGGCTTACTGGCGGGATCGGGCACGTGGAAACTCGAACACACCAGAGCTCATCTCTATCCAAGAGTCAGGGACGCTCGCTCCTCGTGTCTCCTCCTGCAGCGATGCCAAGCAGCTGGGGATGACGTCAGCGGGAGGCAGGAAAACAGACGAATTTCAAAGAGCCATCACTGTGCGGAGAGGAAGGGGCGGCGCTACATGACACCATTAGCACATTGATTAAGCCGGTCGCAGCATCGATGCAGAATTGCGGGTTGCTGAATCGTGATGCTATGATTAAATTCAACACCCCTATAGGTAATCCCCCCACTGAGCAAGCAGAATCCGTAAGACAGAGGCGCCCGTGTGAAAGGGGTCAAATCTATAAAAGACTGTGTAAAGGTTGCTTAATTAAACCATGTGTACTGTTGCGTTTGGTCACAGCTATCACATGGCCACTGTGATTGGCCCTTTTACCATGTGATCCCTGTGACTAATCACAAAGCTCACACAGTAGTAAACAATGGCATCATTGTTTACCATTGTTCATGTGCGATTGGTCAAAGTAATCACATTGCATCAGGAGCGCTCACAGCAGCCTGGTCACAATAATTGGTGATCGGCTGTGTCCAGTGGACACAGCAGGTTACAAATCCCGCTGCTGTGTGCTCTAGCCAATTCCTGATCGCAATACGTATATATACGTATACTCATGAGCCACTGGAACACCTTTAGAAGCAACTTCCCCTCCCACCACTCGCCAGTGTCTCTCAGGCTTACCGTTTCCGCCGGCTGGCAACACAGGTGATCAATGAGTAGATCCGCTTTGATCACCTCTATGGCCTTGGAGTCATGATGTCACTTCCGGTCTAGGGTGGAAGCTATTTTTTTTTTTTTGGATGTAAACCTCATTAATGAAATTTTACCTGGGCACATCTGTAGTTTACTTATCTCTCTTCAAAGCTCTAAGTCCCATGGCTTTTTCCTGCTTCATTATAAGCATAACTTCTAACAAGTTCTCCATCAACGGAGATAAAACCAGGCTGAATTTTGTGTCGGGAGGGTGCATAGAAATAGATTAGCAGACAACTGGTCTATTCACAGCACAGCTCTTCATGTTTTTGCCTTTGTGGAGAGGGGTTTTGTGCCTTTCCTCCAATCAGTTGTCTAACAGTCTATGGCAAGAATACACACCCACAGATGAATCAGGAAAAGAAAATTCTAACAGGAAGTGCACTTTCTAAACAGTATAGAAAGCTGAAGACAGCACATATACAAGTAAAACTTTGTTTTATCTCTGTGTATCATCTGAGGCTCTTTATTTCACTGGGTATATGTGAAAGTTTACATCCACTTTAAGCAAAAGGTAAAATAAAAAAAAAATAAAAAAGACCCATCATTTCTTTAACATTCCTTGTAATAGAAATAAAAGTGATATACAGTGGGTACGGAAAGTATTCATAACTCATTAAATTTTTCACTCTTTGTTATATTGCAGCCATTTGCTAAAATCATTTAGGTGCATTCTTCTTCCTCATGAATGTACACATAGCACCCCATACTGACAGAAAAGCACCCCATACTGACAGAAAAACACAGAATTGTTGACATTGTTGCAGATTTAGTAAAAAAAAAAAAAAAAAAAACGGAATTTTTGTAAAATCGTACCTGTAAAATTCCTTTCTCTGAGTCCTCCGACAGTCGCCGCCTCTTCATATTCGTCACATATGGGGTATTAGACTTTGCTCCGAAGGAGTAGCTAGGCAACAGAATATGTTAACATTAAAGCTTTTAACATATCCCACCCTCAAGGGGTGGTCCCCTCAGTCAATACACTCCAACTTCCTGCAACCATATCTCAGTTTCAGTGGAATAGCAGTAGAGTATACAACCAAACCCTTAAAGAGGGGCGGGGGCGGCGACTGTCGGAGGACTCAGAGAAAGGAATTTTACAGGTAAGATTTTACAAAAATTCCGTTTTCTCTTACGTCCTCCGACAGTCGCCGCCTCTTCATATTCGTCACATATGGGGACGTCCCAAAGCAGTGCAAACATGAGGGGTGGGAAACGCATCCGCGCCGAAAGGCAACGCAGTCTCCGCATCAAAGAAAGGAACCTTACCAAAGGAAGGAACCCAGCTGGACTACAGGAAAAAATAATTGCTCAACAGGAGCAACAACCCAGGAAAAGACAAAGAACCAGGGGATAAAAAAACTTATCCCAACAGCCAGAGGTCCCCAACAAGGGACCCTAGGGAACAGCCGCACTAAGAACCTTGCGGCCAAAGGAAGCATCCGCCGATGCCTGAACATCTACTTTGTAGAATTTTGTGAAAGTGTGCACGGTCGACCAGGTCGCCGCCTTACACACCTGGGCTACAGAAGCCCCATGACGACAGGCCCAAGACGTACTCAGAGATCTAGTAGAGTGCGCCTTCACAGGCACAGGGGGAACCTTCCCCTGCAAAGCATAGGCCTGTTCAATGGTCTGCCTGATCCATTTGGCGATGGTAGAGGCCGACGCCGCCATGCCCTTCCGAGGACCCTCTGGAAGAACAAACAAGGAATCCGTCTTTCGAAAAGACTCAGTCGATTTAAGGTAAACCCTTATCGCCCGAACAACATCCAAAGAATGTAGTCTCACCTCTTTCGGATGTTTAGGCTTCGCGCACAGCGAAGGCAAGACAATATCCTCATTAAGATGGAATTCCGAAACTCGCTTCGGAAGAAAAGAAGGATTAGGTCGCAAGACCACCTTATCCAAATGAACAACCAGATACGGAGACTTGCAGGACAAAGCCGCCAGCTCCGACACTCTGCGAGCCGAAGTGATCGCAACCAAAAAGGCGACCTTTTTGGACAACATAGACAACGAGATCTCCCTGATCTGTTCAAAAGGAGCACGTTGTAACACAGATAAAACGAGATTCAAGTCCCAAGGGGGCAAAGGATCCCTCCTAGGAGGAACCAGATGCCGCACTCCCTGAACAAAAAGTGCCAACCAAGGAGTTGGAAGCCACGGGACGTTGAAACAGAACGGCCAGCGCAGACACCTGACCCTTTATCGTAGCCAGCGCCAAACGCTGATCGACACCCGTTTGAAGGAAGGACAGCACTCGGGAAACCGAGTACGTGCGGGGTGAAAACCCCCTGGACTCACACCAGGCAAAATAGGCCTTCCAAGTACGGTAGTAAACCTTCCCCGAGGAAGACTTCCTCGCGTTGATCAAGGTATGAACGACCTCCGGAGAGAGACCCTTCTCCTTCAGGACCTCGGTCTCAACAGCCAGGCCGTCAAAGCCAGCGACTGTAAAGCAGGATGGTATATCGGCCCTTGAGACAGGAGATCGTCTCGAAGAGGTAGACGCCACAAGAATCACCGTGCTGCGTTCCGATTGTAACCTGCGAAGGAACCTGGACAGCACCTGAACGGGTGGAAACGCGTACATCAGCTTGTACTGATGCCACGGGGCCACTAACGCGTCCGACGTGTCTGCCCGAGGGTCGCGCGTCCTAGCCACGAACCTCCTCACCTTGTTGTTGAGACGAGACGCGAACAGGTCCACATCTGGAAGACCCCACTTCGCGCACAACATCTGGAAGACAGCCGGGTGGAGAGACCATTCCCCCTGATCCAGGGTCTGGCGACTCAGATAGTCCGCCTGCCAGTTCTCCACCCCCGGAATGTGCCCCGCCGTTATCGCCGGGACATGAGTCTCGGCCCAAGTCAGAATGTCGGCCACTTCTCGAGCCGCTCGGGCACTCCTGGTGCCCCCTTGGTGGTTGATGTAGGCCACCGCCGTGGCATTGTCCGTCTGCACCCGAACCGGGCAGCCCTGCAGCCGGTCCGTCCAGCGATGAAGACAGAGATTTATCGCACGCAATTCCAGAATGTTGATCGGAAGGGAGGACTCCCCCTCCGACCAAGTTCCCTGGGCGGACAGAACGCCCAGAACACCACCCCAGCCCGACAGGCTGGCATCCGTGGTGATCACCGTCCACGAGATAGGATGAAACGACTTGCCCCCGGACACCATCGGGGACTGGAGCCACCACAGAAGGTCTCTTCTGGTGCGATGACTCAACGAGATTTGAAGATCCAGAGATTGAGGTCGCCCGTCCCACACGGACAGGATCTCCGCTTGGAGACCCCGCGTGTGAAACTGGGCGAAGGGAATCGCCTCGAAGGCCGAGACCATCAATCCCAGACATCTCATGCACGTCCGCAGAGACGAGAGCGGAACGTCCCGGAGGGACCTGACTTCCTCCTGGAGAGTTCTGAGTTTGTCTTCCGGCAGGAAGACCTTCGCCTGCACCGAGTCCAGGATCATTCCCAGGTAGGGAAGACGAACCGACGGACTCAGTGTCGACTTTGGAAAATTTATCGTCCAACCAAACTCCTGTCGAGTTTGCATCGTGACAGACAGGTCCTCCTCCAGACCCTGGCTGGTCGCAGACCAAACCAGAATGTCGTCCAGATACCCCAGGACAGAAATGCCCTGGGCTCTCAATAACGCCAGAACCGGTGCAAGCACCTTGGTGAAAACCCGTGGAGCCGAGGCGAGACCAAAAGGCAACGCCACAAACTGGTAGTGATCCTCCGCAATGGCGAATCGAAGGTACCGCTGGTGACCCTCGAAAATGGGATGTGAAGATACGCATCCTTCAAATCGATGAAGGCCATGAATTCCCCCGGAACCAGGGCAGCCACCATCGACCGCAGGGATTCCATGCGCAACTTGCGAACCCGCACAGAGCGGTTCAGAGCCTTCAAGTCCAGAATTGGACGAACCTTGCCCTCCTTCCTGGGCACGGTGAACAGATTGGAATAAAACCCCCGAAATCTGTCCCGATGAGGCACCGGAACCACCACTCCCTGAGCCCTCAGGTCCCGCACCGCCAGGTGCAGGTCCCGTAAACGCTCCGGAGACAGCTGAAGATTTGAGGGAAAAAAATCTGCTCTCCGGCCGAGAGAGAAACCCGATCTTGTATCCAGATCGAACGATCTCCTGAACCCATCTGTCCCGCACGCGGGCCAACCAGGGTTGAAGAAAACCGAGCAAGCGTCCCCCCACCCCAATACCGGGTGAGGGCGCCCCTTCAGGCCGCACTGTTATGGGCTGCAGATCCGGACTGACCGGACTTCTGTTTCCCAGACCAGGGCTTCTTTTGAGAGCCTTGACCTTAGAACGGCTTGCCCTTGTAGTGCGACCGAAAGGTCTTACGTGAAGATTGGTCCACCGACCAACATTTCAACCAAACCAGGCGGCGAGACAACACCGCCACGCTGTGCACACGTGCAGCCAACGGGACTAAGTCCAAGTCCGCATCACACAGATACATGACACCCTGGTGGATTTGATCCACCATATCCAGGGTCGCCGGCGAGGCCGAATCGGCCACTAGGACGCGCCTAAGCATCTGCGTCCAACTTGCGACAGCCTGGGCCGCCATGAGAGAGGCAAACAGAGCCTTAAGCATAGAACCCGTAATAGAGTAAGTATGACGGGCAAGAGACTCCAATCTCCTATCCGTGGCATCACGGAACACCGGGGAATCCTCTGCAGGAATCGCAGTAGATTTGTTTAAAACCGCAATTGCGTGATCCACCGGGGGTGGCACACACCACCGTTCATCAGTGGAAGGTGAGAAAGGATAACGCAGCTTGAACCTACTTGGCACAGCAAAAGGTTTGCGCAGATTGCGCCATTGTTCCTTAACAGCGCGCTGAAAATCATCATTGCAGGGAAAAACCTGCGGCGTCCTGCGTTTTCTCTGCGTCCCATAAGCCGCCAAGGCAGCGGGGGGACACACTTCATCCTGCAAACGCAGCGTTTGCTTTATGGAAGCAATCAATTCATCCATGATTGCAAGCTCTTCAGGCGAGCCAGGGGGAGAATTATCCACCCGTTCAACTTCAGCCTCCACCTCGGACCCCACTAGATCCAGGGAGGAGCGGGACCCCGATAAGGAGACCCCCGCCATAACAGCCCATTCACCCTCACCCTCAGACTCAGAGGAAAGAGAAACTCTGGGTCTCTTGGTAGATTGAGCAGCCACCAGCATCTGCACCTGTGCAGCAAGGCCAGCCAGAATAGTGGCCAAATCCCCCCCTGGGGGGGAAACAGCGGTCCCCTGGCTATCCACCAAGGCGGTAGGAAATTTGCCCTCCTGAGAATCCATTGCCCCAATATCAAAATGCCGGATAATAAAGGGTTAACTGCCCCTTTAACAAGCGCGGCGAGCGCAGCCCACCGCACCACACACAAGCACAATGAGACCCCCACAGGGACAATAAAACTGACACAGGCAATGGATAAGAAGGATATAACCTGAGGAGACCCTCGCCGCTGCTGCTGCCTCGATCGGTGTACCCAGGAGAAGAGGAAGTGATGGGACCAGGGCGCTCTATTAAAGCCTATGGGAGGCTACAAGAAAATGGCCGCCATGCATGTAGAACATGCGGCCGGAGCGAGTGTAGGCAAAATGGCGCCGTTTGGCGCCGAAACCGCCGCTCCACAGTACAGTAATGCACACATATAGCCATATATCAAAAAAACATGGCAGATCGCCGCAGCGATCGCTGTATAGTGCCCAAACATGCCACAAAACATGCCCCACAGCACACAGCTTCTCACACTGACAAAGCTGACACACAGTGTCACACAGCTCCCCCCCCCCCTTGCAGCCCACAGCATGCAGCTGAGAGACAGGGAGACAAACAGTGAGAACAGAGGCAGGTTACACAGTCCCAGACTGACACCCCCCCAGACAGACAGGTCCCCACATAGATACACTTACCTCACAATGGTGTGGGGGACCCGCACAGGCGAACAAGCCGCTGCACATGAGGCAGGGAGAGTCGCATACAAGATGCACAAAATGGGGGTTAAGAAACCGCACAGCGTCCAGTGAGGTAGCCACCTCACCAATCATCCCTGCACCGAACAGGGATGGGTCGTTCACTGTGCCAGGAGCGTTACCTGGCTGAACGCTCGATGGCAGGCTGGGAAGCCACTGACCCACGACCTGCGACCAGGGGGATCAGCCCGAGACCCAGCCCGCATGATCCTCTTCATCAGAAGAACTAACTAATGCTGACAAAAAGAACAGCTAAGTAAAGGTAGAGAGAAAACTCAAACAAAAAATCAAAAAAGAAGAAAGAGTCTGGGGCACAAAGCCCCAGCACAGAGAGAGCCAGCCACTCCTGACAAGCTAGACATTGAAACTGAGATATGGTTGCAGGAAGTAGGAGGGTATTGACTGAGGGGACCACCCCTTGAGGGTGGGATATGTTAAAAGCTTTAATGTTAACATATTCTGTTGCCTAGCTACTCCTTCGGAGCAAAGTCTAATACCCCATATGTGACGAATATGAAGAGGCGGCGACTGTCGGAGGACGTAAGAGAAACTGAAATATCACATGGTCCTAAGTATTCAGACCCTTTGCTGTAACACTCATATTTAACTCAGGCGCTTTCCATTTCTTCTGATCATCCTTGAGATGGTTCTACACCTTCATTTGAGTCCAGCTGTGTTTGATTATACTGATTGGACTTGATTAGGAAAGCCACACACCTGTCTATACAAGACCTTCCAGATCACAATGCATGTCAGAGCAAATGAGAATCATGAGGTCAAAAGGAACTGCCTGAAGAGCTCAAGAGAGAGAATTGTGGCAAGGCACAGATCTGGCCAAGGTTACAAAAAGATTTCTGCTGCACTTAAGGTTCCTAAGAGCACAATGGCCTCCATAATCCTCAAATGGAAGACGTTTGGGACGACCAGAACCCTTCCTAGAGCTGGCCGTCCGGCCAAACAGCTATCGGGGGAGAAGAGCCTTGGTGAGAGAGGTAAAGAAGAACCCAAAGATCACTGTGGCTGAGCTCCAGAGATGCAGTCAGGAGATGGGAGAAAGTTGTAGAAAGTCAACCATCACTGCAGCCCTCCACCAGTTGGGGCTTTATGGCAGAGTGGCCCGACGGAAGCCTCTCCTCAGTGTAAGACACATGAAAGCCCGCATGGAGTTTGCTAAAAAACACCTGAAGGACTCCAAGATGGTGAGAAATATGATTCTCTGGTCTGATGAGACCAAAATAGAACTTTTTGGCCTTAATTCTAAGCGGTATGTGTGGAGAAAACCAGGCACTGCTCATCACCTGTCCAATACAGTCCCAACAGTGAAGCATGGTGGTGGCAGCATCATGCTGTGGGGGTGTTTTTCAGCTGCAGGGACAGGACGACTGGTTGCAATCGAGGGAAAGATGAATGCGGCCAAGTACAGGGATATCCTGGACAAAAACCTTCTCCAGAGTGCTCTGGACCTCAGACTGGGCCGAAGGTTTACCTTCCAACAAGACAATGACCTTAAGCACACAGCTAAAATAATGAAGGCGTGGCTTCACAACAACTCCGTGACTGTTCTTGAATGGCCCAGCCAGAGCCCTGACTTAAACCCAATTGAGCATCTCTGGAGAGACCTAAAAATGGCTGTCCACCAACGTTTACCATCCAACCTGACAGAACTGGAGAGGATCTGCAAGGAGGAATGGCAGAGGATCCCCAAATCCAGGTGTGAAAGACTTGTTGCATCTTTCCCAAAAAGACTCCTGGCTGTATTAGATCAAAAGGGGGCTTCTACTAAATACTGAGCAAAGGGTCTGAATACTTAGGACCATGTGATATTTCAGTTTTTCTTTTTTAATAAATCTGCAACAATGTCAACAATTCTGTGTTTTTCTGTCAGTATGGGGTGCTATGTGTACATTCACGAGGAAGAAGAATGAACTTAAATGATTTTAGCAAATGGCTGCAATATAACAAAGAGTGAAAAATTTAAGGGGGTCTGAATACTTTCCGTACCCACAAAAAAAAAAAAAGGGGGACAATGTAAAAACAAAAAAGTAAAGTGCCTCCATCTCTTCATGCTTGCGCACAGAAGCGAAGGTATATGCAAGACTGGACCCAACCAATCTGAACAACATACGCCCTATTTCCTTGCTCCCCTTTTCATCCAAACTTTTCGAACGTCTAGTCTACAACCGACTGTGCGACCACCTTGCCGAGAATAGCCTCCTTGATCCCCTTCAGTCTTGATTTCGGCCTCAACACTCCACTGAAACTGCTCTCCTAAAACTAACAAACGATCTACTAACGGCCAAAACCAATGGACACTAGAGCTGCACGATTCTGGCGAAAATGAGAATCACGATTTTTTTGCTTAGGATAAAGATCACGATTCTCTCACGATTCTCGGCTCAACATCATCTTTTACATTATATAAAAAAACAATTGGGCTAACTTGTATTTTTTCCCCAAAAAACTGCGTTTGAAAGACTTCTGCACAAATACCGTGTGACATAAAAGATTGCAATGATCGCCATTTTATTCTCTAGAGTCTCTGCTAAAATAAATATATATATATATATATATATATATATATATATATATATATATATATATATATATATATATATATATATATATAATGTTTGGGGGTTCTAAGTAATTTTCTAGCAAAAAATACTTTAAGAGGTTAAACTGCTCTCCCTTACAGCTGTGAGTGAGCAGAAAACGGCTCAGTAAGCCCCCGTTCACATGCAAGTGACGCTACTTCGCACCGCGACCTCCGAGCGGCCGCCACGGACTTGAAGTCTATGGCGGTCGCCTCCTGGTCACCCCAAAGAAGCTCCGGACCCTTTTTCTAAGATGGAGCGACTTGTGTCGCTCCTATTAGAACGGGTCCGCAGCTTCCCTATGGGAGGCGACCTGTGAGGCGACCAGGTCACCTCACAGGTCGCCTTAGTGTGAACAGGGGGCTTAGAATTAAAGACATGCAGTTTAAGATCGTCAGGGGGGTGAATCGAGATTTTTTAACGATTAATTGTGCAGCTCTAATGGACACTATTCTGTACTCTTCTGGACATTTCTGCTGCCTTTGATACGGTTGACCATCCCCCCCCCCCTCCTCAAAAAACTCTATGCCTTTGGTCTCCACGACTGTACTCTTCACTGGTTATCTTCCTACTTATCCAACCGCACCTTTAGCGTTATGTACAATTCTATTTCCTCCTCTCCTCTTTTGGGGTCCCCCAAGGCTCTGTTATTGGACCCCTTCTATTTTCAGGACCTGGGTCAGCCTCCCACGGCTTCCTATACCATCTCTACGCTGACGATACCGAAATCTATCTATCCACCCCTCAGCTCTCTCCCTCAGTCTCCTCACGTATCACTAATTTACTATCATATATATCTGTCTGGATGTCTCACCACTTCCTCAAACTCAATCCATCCAAAACCGAACTTATAGTTTTTCCTCCACCACGTGCCCCTCCCCCTGATTTCTCTCTCAATATCGATGGCATTACTATCAGCCCATCCCCGCATGCCAAGGTCTTAGGTGTTGTCCTGGACTCCGAACTCTCCTTCAAACCCCACATCCAATCGCTTTCCAAATCTTGCCGCATATCCCCCCTTCAATCCATCATGAATGCTGCCGCCAGACTCATCCACCTTACCAATCGCTCAGTGTCCGCTGCTCCTCTCGGTCAAGCCCTCCACTGGCTTCCACTCACCCAACAAATTAAATTCCAAATACTTACAACATCTTACAAAGCAATCCACAGCTTAGCCCCTAGCTACATCACTTGCTTAGTCTCAAAATACCAACCTAATCGCTCTCTTCGTTCCTCTCAAAACCTCCTGCTCTCTAGCTCCGTCGTCACCTCCTCCCATGCTCGCCTCCAAGACTTTTCCAGAGCCTCTCCAATCCTATGGAACTCCTTACCCTTATCTCCCCGATTATCTCCTACTCTATTAGCTTTTAGGCAATCTCTGAAAACCCTCCTTTTCAGAGAAGCCTATCCTACCCACACTTAACTATACTTCCATTTTCTCCATCAGCTCATCCCCCACGGTTATTGCCTTTTGTTTCACTTGACCCTCCCTTCTAGATTGTAAGCTCTAACAAGCAGGGCCCTCTAGTTCCTCCTCTTTTGAATTGTATTGTAACTGTATTGTCTTCCCTCACATTGTAAAGCACTGTGCAAACTGTTGGCGCTATATAAATCGTGTATAATAATAATGTTCAATTTTCTTGTACAATTTTCTGATAGATTTACCACAAACCACATGATATGAGGTCAAAGCTAATCAACACATTCACTTGTATACAATTAGGTAGGCCTTTGTACTACATAGTTCAAGGTAAATTTCAAGAAAATTGTACAGAAAATTGTAAGAAAATTGTATAATGTATGGCTAGCCTAAATGGTATTCACACCACAGGTGAGCTATTGCTGCGAACATTAGAGCGAAAGTAATAATTTTAGCACTAGACCTCCTCTAACTATAAACAGGTAACCTGTAAAGGTGTTTAACTACCTCCCACCCGGGCCATAGTACATATACGGCCGGGTGGGAGTCTCGTCCTTCTGAATGGACGTTCCCGGAACGTCCTTCAGAAGGAGAGAGATCGCGCCGCCGCGGGCACGCGCAGCGGCGCGATCTCGATGTGCCTGTGTCCCTCGGACACACGGCAACAACATTCGGCAGGAGGGCCCTGTGATTGGCCCTCCTGATCACATGACGGCTGTGTCCAATCACAGCCGTCATGTAATGTAAATAGAGCCGTTGTAACAGCTTCGATCTCTTCTCCTCCTGACAGATCCTGTCAGTGAGGAGAAGATCAGAGGATCGGTGCTGCTGCGGGGGTGATCAGTGAGTATTTCTAATTACTCACTGATCACAGGGGGGGTCTGTGCTGGTAATCAGAACATTGATTACCAGTGCAGCCCTGGGGGGGGAGGGGTGCCACTAAGCCACCAGGGATGCCCACCCATGACCACCAGGGATGCCCACTATGGCCA
This sequence comes from Pelophylax lessonae, assembly GCF_965119305.1. Classification (NCBI taxonomy): domain Eukaryota; kingdom Metazoa; phylum Chordata; class Amphibia; order Anura; family Ranidae; genus Pelophylax; species Pelophylax lessonae. The sequence continues at coordinate 629,612,209 of NC_138768.1, read as the reverse complement.
CCAGGGATGGCAAGCAGGGCTCAGAGAGCCCCCCAGTGCCCTCCCTATCAGTGTTGCCCTTTAATGGCATCTATCAGTGCTGCCCACCAGTGCCATTATTGCCACCTATCAGTGCCGCCCACCAGTGCCCATTATTGCCCACCAGTGCTGCCTATCAGTGCCCATCAGTGCCCCCCATCAGTGCCGATCAGTGCCACCCATCAGTGACGATCAGTGCCGATCATTACCGCCCAACAGTGCCACTATCAGTGCCCACCAGTGCCCATCAGTGCTGCCAATCAGTGCCCATCAGTGCTGCCTATCAGTGCCCATCAGTGCTGCCTATCAGTGCCCATCAGTGCTGCCTATCAGTGCCCATCAGCGCTGCCTATCAGTGCCCACCAACGCTGCATATCAGTGCTATCAGTGCCACATATCAGTGCCCATCAGTGCTGCATATCAGTGCTACCTATCAGTGCCCATCAGTGCTGCATATCAGTGCCACCCCATCAGTGCCACCCCATCAGTGCCACCCCATCAGTGCCACCCCATCAGTGCCACCCCATCAGTGCCACCCCATCAGTGCCACCCCATCAGTGCCACCCCATCAGTGCCACCCCATCAGTGCCACCCCATCAGTGCCACCCCATCAGTGCCACCCCATCAGTGCCACCCCATCAGTGTCTCCTCATCAGTGTCTCCTCATCAGTGCCTGTCAGTGCGGCATCATCAGTGCTCATCAGTGCAGGAAAAAACATATCTATTTACAAAATTTTATAACCTAAACAAGAAACTTTTTTTTTTTTTTTCAAATTTTTCAGTGTTTTTTAATTTGTGCACCAAAAAAGAAAAAAACTGACGGTGATCAAATACCACCAAAAGAAAGCTCTATTTGTGGGGAAAAAATGACACAAATTTGGTTTAGGTACAGTGTTGCATGACCGCGCAATTGTCATTCAAATTGCAACAGCGCTAAAAGCTGAAAATTGGTCTGGGAAGGAAGGGGGTTTAAGTGCCCTGTATTGAGGTGGTTAAAACATCGCCTATGGAGATTAAGTAGCGTAGTTCGTCGCCACTCCATGAGTGCGCAATTTTAAAAGCATGACATGTTAGGTATCCATTTACTCAGCGTAACATCTTTCATTTTATACAAAAATATTGGGGTATATATTGCTTTTTGGCTTTTTTTTTTTTATATTCATTAAAGGAGTTGTAAAGTCAGGAGGTTTATCTTAAGATGCATTCTATGCATTAAGACAGGGTTCGACAATCCCCGGGCGCCAGGTCGCATTTGCGACTAGAATTAGCAACCTGGCGCCTGGGGTGCACTGCAGGAGATGTCCTGCCGCTTTGCCCCCCCCCCCCCCCCCCGAGCGCTCGAATTGCCGTATCATCCGAAAATTTAGTCCCCGGCTTTTGGGCCTTCTTCATGGAGATGCTTCCAATGGGGAATTGGCAGCCTCTAGTGGTGGCCGGGAGTATTACAACAAGCGGTAACTAACCGTGCTGCAAGGAATTTCCACTGCTTGTTCTCAATGCCCGCCTTTCTCCTTCCCTAGAGGTGGAGAGACAGAAGTTTTTGCAGTCTTCATTTGGCGCCCTTTGATTAAAGGTAAGTGTGCAGGGGAGTGTGGTTATTTTATTTTATTTTTAAATCCCATTTTACACTGTTCTCTCCTGGAAGTTCAAGGATAATGTGTTTTACATATTTATGCACTTCTGCAAAAGTGTTAGTTCTTTCACACGGGCGTTCAGATCAGATCCGCCTGTCAGTTTTTTAGACGGATCTGATCGGATGCCCCATTCAGCCCTATGGAGCAGCGGATGTCAGCGGTGACATGTCCGCTGACACCCGCATCCAATCCTGTCCGTGAAATCCCTATTTTCTATCGGCCCTGGGGATCGGATGAGAGCGGACAGGCGGTCCACTCTCATCCGATTCCCCATAAAGAGCTGCGGGGCTCTGACACCTCCCAGTGCGGAGACGGAGCTGTCATCCGCCGGCTCAGCGGATCGATCCCCACTGAGCAGAGCACGGTCCGCAATGGAATGCGGACCGTGTGAAAAGGGGCCTTACTTTAAAAATTGCATTTTGTAATCTCCTTGCAATGTGTTGATCTTTTGTTTTGCATTATAATCCCTTATTCACAATAAGAATCTTTTATGGAAAAAAAAATATATATTATTTTTCATCATCTCCCTGCCCTGCCATGCCACACAGCCGATGGCCCCTTTCACACTGGCTTTCTGATCAGGTCCGCCTGTCAGTTTTTCCAGGCGGACCTGATCGGACCCTTCAGTCTCTATGGAGTGGCAAGCTGCTGCCATCCGATCCTGTCCGCCAAAAACAGACGGATAGTGGTTCTATTTACCATCCGTCCAGCGAATTGGATTGGATGGCATCGGATGGGAACAGACGGTCCGTTTCCATCTGATTGCCCCATAGAGGAGAATGGGCTGTGTCTGCATAGCAGAGCGGACAGGACCTGTCATCTGCCTGCTCAGCGGGGATCAGCAGAGAGATCCCCACTGAGCATGCGGATTCTGCTTAGCGTAGGCGCCCGTGTGAAAGGGGCCTAAGGTGGCATATGTTACTCTTGGACACTGGATCTCCTATCGCCCCAACCTTTCTGCACCGTTTTTCCCTAGTGAGCCCCTGCACATCACACCATCAAGCCCCGTACACATGGGCCAAATGCCGGGCAACATCGTCCAGCTCAATAAAAACTGGCTGCCATTTCGACCCGTGTGTATGGCATCTGGGTTGGCTTCTGTCAGATGAGTATGCTATAAAATCAGCACTCTCAGCCAATGGCTGTCCCCCCTGTCACAACACAATAGCTCAGCAGGGAAGATAGCTGTACTAACATCAGATTGTTAGTACAGTGGCTCAGACCTGCGCTGTTAGTTTTTTTCCTTAAACCTGTTGGGATGAACGAAAAAAAAAAAAAATGATAGTGTGTACAAGGCTTTACATGGCCTAGTGATGGACAGGCTGTGATGCTGCGTTTCTGCCTTGGGCCTCTGACCTACTGGGGATGGTCCACATGCCTTCTGCTGTGTTTGGTTTGTGGCTGGGGGCTAGAAGTGCTGTGGCTGCCATTCCTTTCACAGGGTTGTGCAAACTATATCACCCAATGCCCAGTACATTCAGTTCTGGGCACCAGCCATGTGTTTTTTACATTTAGCCCTGCTGTGGGCAAGCAGCGATCTGACACTTCCAGCTCCAGCACATGCCAATCAGGGGGCCTGGCCAATGATTCATCACTGCGGCCTGTCAATTGGTGGAGCGGATGACAGGAGAGAGACCTGTGTTAGTAAATTAATAGCGGGGATGTGCTGGTTTTGTGTCCTGCAAAGCAGGAAATAAAAACAGTCACATTCCTTAGTTCAGGGCTTGACAAATTTTCCTGAAATCTAGGAGCCAGCTAAAAAAGTTAGGAGCCAGTTTTTTTTTTTTTAAACTAACAACCAAGCTTTATTTAATAAAAACGGATACTAAATTTACACATAAATACGACTAGAACCCCACTCTCCTCTATAGCACAATTGGATGTATAGCACAATGTCTGTCTCTTTCCATCCGATGCCATCTGATCCGATCCACGGGATGGATAGAAAATAGAACCACCATCCGTCTGCTTTTGGTGGACAGGATCAGATGGCGGCAGATTACTGCTCCATAGAGGAGAATCAAGGGTCCGCTCAGGTCTGCCTGAAAAACTGACAGGCGGACCTGATCAGACAGCCCGTGTGAAAGGGGCCTTCGGCTGTGGCATGGCGATGAGGAAAAAAAAAAAAAAAAAGGATATAGATATATTTTTTTTTTAATAATTGGAAAAAAAAGAATTTTTTATTTTTTTACATTTAAAAAATAAATTAAATAATAATAACCACACTCCCTGTCAAAGGTAACTAACTGGACAGGGAGATGGTAATGAATTGAGAACAAAAAGGCAGTGGAAACAGTCATTACAACAGTCATTACTCCCGGCCTCCACAAGAGGGCGCCAGTTCCCCATTGGAAGCATGTCATCTCAAGTAGGCCGAAAAGCCGGGGCCTCAATTTTCGGACGGCCCGGAAGTCCGTGCACTCCGTGCGTGGAAGTCCGGGCAAAAATGACAGGACACCTTCTGCAGGGCACCCCCAGGCGCCAGGTCGCTAATTCTAGTCGCAAATGCGACCTGGCGCCCGGGGATTGTCGAGCCCTGCCTTAGTTAAAGCACCACATAGTAAACACTTAGGGCTCTTTCACACGGTCCGCCTCCGTAGGCGGATCCGTGCTGCTTAGCAGGGATCGATCCGCTGATCCCCGCTGAGCCGGCGGATGACAGCTCCGTCTCTGCTTGCAGTGCGGAGAGGGAGGTGTCACAGCTCCCGCTGCCCTCTATGGGGGATCGGATGAGAGCGGACCGCCTGTCCGCTCTCATCCGATCCGATAACTGGACGGATGGAAAAATAGGGTTTCCATCCGTCCGGATTTCACGGACAGGATCGGATACGGATGGCAGCGGAGGTGTCTCTGCTGACATCCGCTGCCCCATAGAGCTGCATGGAGGATCCGATCAGATCTGCCTAAAAAACTGACAGGCGGATCTGATCGGATCGCCCGTGTGAAAGAGCCCTTACACGCAACTAGGGACATAGTTAACCCTTTGATTGCCCCTAGTGTTAACCCCTTCCTACCCAGTGTCATTAGTACAGTGTATATTATCACTGGTCACTGTATTAGTGTCACTTTAGATGTCAGTGGCAGTTAGTTCCCTCCCAGTGTCATTGTCAGATTGTATGCTGCACTATTGTAGTCCCGCTCTAAGTTGCTGATCTCCGCCATTACTAGTATAAAAAAAAAAAAAAAAAAAAAAAGCAAATAACTCCAGTATATATACACACCATAATTTGTAGACTATTTTACTTATTGGGATTTCAACAAAAACATCTTTGTTTGTGAATTCAGAAGAAATGAAATGTGCTGCAAAAGGCGTGACGTCAGAAGATAAGATACCAAGCAACTGCGAATGACAAATTTCTTTGCGAAGACTTCTTGTTCAGAAAGTGCAGTGCAAAATGTTATTGCAGAATCAAACTGCACAAGAGAAGAACAACCAGCAGAGGAGTCCCCTTCAACAAGTCGCCCTCAAAATGATGGCAGAAGGAAGTTTAAGTAAGATTGGTGCAAAGAACTCACATGGCTTAAATATGACTATAACACAGTTATAGTCATATGTGAGTGTTGTGCCTCCTTCCCTGGCATTGCTGACCACACATCCAAGATTGCGAAAGGGTTTTCAGGACCATTTAAACTGGAGACCTTCAAGAAACATGGAAAGTCACTGCAGCATGAAAAATGTATGAAGGCCAATCATGCCCTGTTGGCTCCAGAAGCTACACCATTGGCTGTATGCATTCACAAAATGGACCAAGGGATGTTCAACCACATGAAAGTTCTATTTAAAAAAACAACAAGCCATATACAGACTTTAAAGGTTTGTTAGAGCCAACAGGGAAACTAGGGGTTGATGTGAGAGAGGAGTATGCAAATGACAAGAGATGCAAGGAATTCATCTCACATATTGCAACTGTAATCCGGAAATAACTCATCTGCGAGCTAAAGGAGGCGAAATATGTTAGCTTGATGCTAGATGGATCAACTGACAAAGGAGGAGTAGAAGAATTAATATTATATGTCAGATACATCAAGAACAATAGGATCAAAGAAGTATTTCTATCAATCCTACCTCTTGAAATGGCAACTGCAGATGGGTACTTAGAAACCATCACTAAAGAGCTGAAGACACATGGTCTTTTAGACTGGCTTTTTTCAAACCAGCTGATTGGAATTGGTACAGATGGTGCTGCAAGCATGATTGGAGCTGAAAATGGACTGGTACAGAAAGTACGTCAAAATCTCAGTCATGTCATTGGCATTCACTGTGTTGCACACAGATTAAATTTAAGTGTATTAAGCTCTGTGAAAGAGGGAAAATGCATTGATGAAATTGACTCCGTTTTAAAGAAGCTGTACCAATTTTACCAGCATTCACCCAAGAGAATGCGACAGCTAAAGCAGGTAGCTGAAAGTTTTCATGAAAAAAGATCCAGAAATGTCAGTACTTGCATAACATAAGATGGGTGTCAAGCAAAGTTAGTGCTCTCTCTGCACTTGTCAAAGATTGGAAATGTGTGACAGTCCACCTGGAAAGTGTTGCTGCAGAAAAATACACCGCTTCTGCAGTTGCACATGGTTTGTTGAAAAAACTAACTGATTTTAAAATTGTTCACATGCTCCATTTTCTGCTTGACTACCTAGAAATTATTAAGAACCTCTCCCTTTTATTTCAAAGGGAAGAGCTTTTCTTAAGCACAATTGAGTTGCATGTGAAAAACACTATTTCTTCTTTAAAATCTCTCAAAGATGTGCCACAACAGTATGAGGAGAGATTTCTAACTGGAACATCACAAGGACAGTATCAAGATGTACAGTTGCATGGACTCAGTAATACTGCAACTTCTTTGACCCAGCATGAAAAGGACAAATTGATTCAGTATGGTGTAAAATATCTAGAAGAGCGATTTCTCATTCAAAGGAATATTGAACGTTCCACTGCAGTGTTTGATACCTTTGCCTGGCCATCGGGAAAAGCACTACAAGACTATGGTGTTGATGACATTACAACATTGGCTCAGCATTTCCAGAAACAACTCTCACTGCCTGAAATGCATGATAAATGCATGCATGCAATCCACAATGAGTGGTATGAATTTAAAGTCCTTGGAAAAGGAAAGAAACTGAGTGAACTTCTGGATTTGGCACTCTCCAACACAGGCAGATTTCCAGTTTTGGGAAACTTGTTGTCTATAGTGTCTGTGTTGCCTGTCTCAACCGCATGTTGTGAGAGAGGATTCAGCTTAATGAACTTTGTAAAAAATAAGTTCAGATCTTTAATGCAGCAAGAAAGTTTAGGCGATTTGTTGATGACCAACATGAATGGACCATCAGTGAAGGATTTTGATCCTGCAAAGGCCGTTGACCATTGGTACTTTAATTGCAAAAGTACAAGGCATATTCATGGCCACAAAAAGCCAAGTGAAAAAAAATGACATTGCATTAAACAGCTGGTGTGTCACATCAGAATATATTCATTATCTACACAAGTTAAATGCGATGTTTGGTTCTAGTCATCTTTATGTTTAAATTTAAGATCGGTTATTTTCGTCATTAAAAATAAAGCTTTGTTGTTAAAAAAAAAAAAAAAAAAAAAAAAAGAAAAACTGGCTCCTAACTTTTTTAGCTGGCTCCTAGATTCCAAACAAATTTGTCAAGCCCTGCATTAAGATAAACAGCCTTCTGTGTGTAGCAGCACCCCCAATAATTACCTGTGCCCCCTCTCTGTCCACGAGTTCCTTGGCAGTCCTAGGACTCTCCCACCTGATTGGCTGAGATACACGCGCAATTGGCTCCCATGGTTGTCAAAGTCAGTGAGCCAATCAAGAGAGAGGGGAGGGGCCAAACGGCAGCTCCCTGTCTGAATGGACACACGGAGCTGCATCTAGGCTCAGGTTTCCCCATGGCAAGCTGTTTGCTCTGGGGGCACTTAAAGGAGGGAGTGGCGAGGAGCAGGAACGAGGGACCTGAGAAGAGCAGGATCTGGGCCACTCTGCAAAACCAACTGCACAGAGGAGGTAAGTATAACAGGTTTGTTATTTAATAAAAAAAAAAAAAAAAAAAAAAAAAAACACGAGACTTTACAATCACTTTAAATTTATAAAAAAAAAAAATGGGTGTTAAAAAAACCACTGCACTAACAATGTGTGACATAAAAAAAGTAGAATGCTAAAAAATATAATGTTAGGGGGTTACAAGTTATTTTCTAGAAAAAAATACTAGCAGCTAAAAGGGTCTGGTGACTGATAAAAGGTTGAGAAACATTGGCTTAATAAATACGCTTTTCGTCACAGCCACACAGATGTAGGGACCTCTGCACTTCCTAGAATTTATGTCAGGTCTTCATGACAGGACTTCAACTCATAGTACAGAATACTGGCTCCCTGAATTTCTGTTACACTATGTGAAAACTGTCAGTGACTGACTCTGCAAGCAGGCAGACCGGGATAGACAGAAAAAAAAAAGCTAAAGAGGCTAAAATGAAGGTTTGTTCACAGTATGCCCCTGACGTTTTATTACTGTGGCCACAGAACCAACCTTGGACAGCAGCATTGTCAGTGGAGAGGGTAGTTTTAATTGTAAAAAGTCGATTTAGATGGCCTTTACGTAACGTACCCACTCCTGAGCCAATCAGCGGTTCCGGCCGACTCCATGTCCGCCGTGCCTCACTGTTTAGGATTGTTCAGAAAACAAGCAGGATGGCGGTCTCCCTATGTAAACAAGGTAGACTACTGTTCTGTCAGTAGAGAAGGCAGTGAAACTTTATCTCCGCCTTCCCATAGTAGAAGCACCTCCCCCACGGTAACTAAGCACATTTTTAGGCACACATTTAACCCTTTGATCTCCCCTATGTTAACCCCTTCCCAGCCAGTGTCGTCAGTACAGTTACAGTGCATATTTTGTAGCACTGATCACTGTATTGGTAACAAAGAAAAAGAACAAGGGCGCCAAGTCATAAAAGGTAGATGAACAGCTATATAATTTAATGTAGTAACTTACATGTTAAAAACAGGTATTCCAATAAGACAGCATGCATGGTGCAAAAGGACAGTCCCCACAGTGAATCCGATGGAAGATGCAAGATGAAGGATAATCGCATCTGGGTCCTGTATAATGGTGAAGGCAGTCCTGGATACCGGCAATACCGGGTGATGCCGCAAATGGCGTGGGCTCCCTGGCTGGGCAGCCTCACCGCAATCCGCCGTGCAGCAGGGAGGTAATGACCCGGAAACCGGAAGTAGAAAGGACAAGTCTGTCGGTTCCTCCACGGAAGCCGACAGGAACGAACACTGAACCAAGAGCGGAGGGCGGGCTGCAACGTCGTTTCGGAGGACCTCCTCTTTCATCTGTGGCACCACTGGTCATGTGGTCCCCTCCAGAGTGGTCCAGTGAGCGCTGATTCACTGACTTAGGTCAGTGTGTGTCTTTTGATCACTGTATTGGTGTCACTGGTTTCCAAAAAAGTGTCACTTAAGCCCCGTACACACGTACCGATCGTCGGCCGACCGATCGGCCCGTCTTTTGTCCCCGGGCTGTCGTGTCCGCTGAAAAGTGCAAAAGACTGCACACGAATCACTGCAGAAGTGATGTCATGTGATGGTTAACTTTCCCTGTGTTTTTTCTTTTCCGAGCATGCCCAGTCTTGCAAATCTGCTGTCTGTCGGCCAAATTCTGTACTGACTGGCGAACAATCGGCCGTTCTGGTGTCGGCATACAAAAATTTTAATGCTTGCACGACAGATTCTGTTGGGCCGAAAGTGCGCTGTCGGAAGCATCATACTAACAAGCTGAAAATCAGGCGATCGGTCGTCGGCCGAATCTTTTCGGCCGACAATCTGCACGTGTGTACGGGCCTTTAGTGTTCAATTTGTCCGCAGCAATATCTTAGGCCCGCTATAAGTCGCAGATCACCATTACTAGTTTAAAAAAAACCTCCATAAAAATATCCCATAGTTTGTAGACACCATAACTTCTGTGCAAACCAATCAAAATATCAACATTTGGGGGGGGGGGGGGGGCATTTTATTTGGGTACAGTGTCGCATGACCGCACAACTGTCAGTTGTAGATTAGGTGTATGCGTTAATACAGGGAACGCACCAAAAACACATGCATGGCATTTTTCATGAGATTCCATTAAAGTCTAGTGAGCCAAAAATGAACCATGTGCTGTAAAAAAGTTCCTGCACTTGTCAAAATAATGCACTGATGAAAACCACAGATGTGAGCGTTACCAAAAAAAAAATTGTTACTCGGAATGTAGTGCATTTTTTAAAAAAAAACACATAGGTGTGAACCTAGCCTTAATAAATGCTGATCATTGTAAGCATCCCATCAACTAGCTTGCATCAACCCTCTAACTGCCCCTGTTTGAAATTTTTGTCTACTAAAAGAAGTAGAAAACAGACTTACTAGGCAAATCAACGGGTAATAAACTTTGGTATGGAGGGACTTAAAAAACAAAGACTGCTGTGTTAATTCTACCGGAAGACCGTATCATATGTACAGTAATCCCCTGCTCCATCGCAGTTCAGTTTTTGCGGTCCCGGTAATTCGCGGTTTTTTTTGGAATGTTATTTTACTATATAAATCATTAAAAATGAAATATTTGTGTGTTTTCCATAGCTCTTGCTATGTCTCTTAGTATCTTTTATGTGTTTAAATGAGTTTCTATTGTTTTAAAAGTGTGTTTAAAGACCTTAAAATGCTTTTACACGTACAGTGACAGTAAAAAAAACATGCCTACAATGCATTTTAATAGGGTTTTTCTATTTCGCGGATTTTCACTTTTTCGCGGCTGGGTCCAGAACGTAACCCCCGCAATGGAGGGGGGTTTACTGTAATTGTAATGCTTCCTGAATCACAAAGGCGGTCAACAATTCTAACTATGTTTTTTCCATGTTAAAATAGACCTATAGGCTCAGAGGAAAAATTCCTACACAGCATCAGGCATATATACCAATCACAAAAACTTCAGACAAGAAAATCAAAAGGGAGTTGTCCAATGCAATAAAACATGAATCACACTCTCCCCCCCCCCCCCCCCCCAGCTCTGTAGTGAATCACACTCCCCCCCCCCCCCCAGCTCTGTAGTGAATCACACTGCCCCCCCCCCCCCAAACCTGTACCCCAAAATGGCTGCTGTCCACACACTAAAAAAGCTGTGATTTAGTGCGGACTAGGGTGAACGGGCCCTAAAGTGGAACTACACTTTAGGTCCTTACGTTCCTCCCTCTTTATAAACCACCATTTTTTTTGTAATTCTCAGCCCCACCAGGTGAGAAAGACATGTCCATTCTCCCCTAACCCCTTAGGAGATCCCGATCACGAATCCCAGGTGCCTGCACATACAGTGATCCTGGGTGGAGCTGGGCCAGTAACCTGAACCCGGAAAAGGCAATGGACTTATTGAGAAGGCCAAAGATGGCAGCATGAGACCTGGGCTTTAACACCTTTGACAGGGGAGGGTAGAAGGACAATGCTGGATCTGCTGAGCAGGTATGTGAAATACATAGCAAAGCCCCCCTTACCTACCTAAGACATTGGATAAGAGGGATTAAAAAGAAACATGGAGGGAATGAAATTCCTCATTACAAGGCCTTGAAGCCAAAGACAGCCAAGCTACTGACAGGTGACTAATTAACAAAAGCAACCGACACAAGGTGTTCCAAGCCTTCTAGGCTCATGCCGAAGGAGCTGCACAAGACTAACGCTGCTGAAAAAAAAAAAAAAAGACTGCAACAGAAACCCCTAGAACTCCCTAAACCCAACATGTGAGCCCTCACCAGTTCATACATTTCCCCCTCACCCCACAAACAACAACATGCATTACCTCCACTCTCTTCTATCTCCGCACCTACGTGAGAAACCGCTCCTCACTACTCACCGCGACGCCAAGCCTCGCAACAATCAGCCAATCACAGCAGGGCAACACTGATCACATGCCGACTTCAACCTATCGGCGTTCCGTGCGCATACATTCTGCAGCGTTCAGAGAAAATAGTGCGGAAAGCAGTCTCCGCCCATCGCGTGTGGTACATCATGGCTGCTGATAGGTGGTGTTGTATGAAGTAGGTGCTAAGAAGAACACTTTTCCCGAATCTGACATTGAATAGAAACGATTAGTTGCTATGGTTGTAAAATAATGCAACATTATGCCAGAGGGTTATTATAAAACCAGAACAGGTGGCTGAGCCTGTGGGGTGCATACATTCCATGGGGATACTAATAACTGGGGGGGGTGGGGCATTAAATGTCCCCGCCTATCACATATGGGACAAATGAATAACTATAATAAAGGCCCACGGCCTATTGAATCCACAAAAGGAACATTTTGAAGTTCAGTGTTTTAATTAAGGGTGTTTTCACACTTGGTGCGATTGCCTGGTCCGAACCCGAGTTCGATTGCTCCCCCGATGGACTGTGTTCACATTTTATTTTTGTATCCGAACCGCGGTACACTTGTGTCAAGCTGCAGCCGGCGTGTACTCATGTTGCTTGGCAACCGCTGTAAACGAGAAGGTGCCAAAATGGATAGAATTGCTCGCTTTGCAGATATGTATAGTAACTAAGTAGAACTACTTCACTACTGTACTTAACCGCTTGCCGACTGCACACAGTATATTTACTGCGGCAGTCAGCCCCGGCCAGGCAGAGTGACGTAGATCTACGTCGCTAGCCTGTCACTGGGTTCTGAGCCAATAGCGGGCGAGCACGCGTTCGGCTCGTTCACAGAGGAGTCCGGGCGTGTGACCGGCGGACCCGATGTCCGCCGGTCACACTACGATCGTCGGTACAGCGAGAGAAAGGCGGGCAGCTTATGTAAACAAGCCGCCTGTCATTCTCCCCTGTGTAAAAATGGAGATCAGATGGTTCTACTATGTAGAACCGTTGATCTCTGTTTTTACAATAGGAGACATGTCCCATCACAGTTAGAAACACACCCCTAGGACACACTTAACCCCTCCCTCTCCAATACAGTTAACCCCTTCCCTGCCAGTGTCATTTTTTACAGTAACAGTGCATATGTATAGCACTGATTACTGCAGTAATGTCACTGGTACCCCCAAAAGTGTCAAAAATGTCAGTCAAGGGTCCGATCTGTCCGCCGCAATTTCGCAGTACCGCAAAAAAAATTGCAGATCGACGCCATTACTCGTTAAAAAAAAAACACCAAAAATGACAAAAATCTTTCCCTTTGTTAGTAAACGCGATAACTTTTGCGCAAACCAATCAAAATACGCTTTTTGCGATTTTTTTTACCAAACATATGTAGCATAAAACAAATTGGCCGAAAATGTTAAAAAAATTTGATTTTTACATTTTTTGGGGGGGGGAATTTCGTATAAAAAAAAGTGAAAAATATTGTTATTTTTGCAAAATTTACGCTCTTTTTTTGTTTATAGCGCATGATCAAAAAGTGGCACAGGTGATCAAATACCACCAAAAGAAAGCTCTGTTTGTGGGAAAAAAAGGACGTGAAATTCGTTTAGGTACAGTGTCACACGACCGCGCAATTGTCTGTTAAAGTCACGCAGTAAAAAATCGCAAAAAAACCCTGGTCAGGAAGGGGGTAAAATCTTCCGGGGCTTAAGTGGTTAAGTACCGAAAGGCGGTATCTGTACTTTCCTAGAGTAGAATTTTTTTCTCCTACTTCCACTTTTACTTCACTACATTTTTTCAATGATTTCAATACTTCTACTCCGATTTTTTTGTTTTTGTGCTGCATAGTTACTCATTACAATTATAAAAATTACCACTGCCAGAACAGTAGATGGCAGGTTTCATGAAGCTCAAAACATGTGTATTATCAGCGCATACAAAAATAAAAGCTACTGTATGTATAAATAAAAGCTGCATTTGAAATAATAAAAAACAATATGATGTTCAAACTTTTGACTTCTTTCTTTAATAACTACATAGCACAGTACTTGTACTTTTACTTTCAGTACTTGAGTAGCAATTTTTTTTTTCAAAACTACTGGTAATTTTACTTTCAGTACTTGAGTAGCAAATTTTTTTTAAAAAACTACTTGCAATACTTAAGTACAAAAAATGTTGAATACTTTAGTACTTCTACTCAAGTCACTTTTTGATCGAGCACTTCCACTTCTACTGAAGTCACTTTTTGATCGAGCACTTGTACTTATACTCAAGTATGGGTTTTTAGTACTTTATACAACTCAGTCACTTTGGTATGATTGCGTTCTCATCAGCAGCGAACCGTACTGGAGTTCACATGAACCGTACCCCAGACCAACCTTTTTAACCACATAAGCCCCCCGGAAGATTTTACCCCCTTCCTGACCAGGAGGTATTTTGGGATTCGGCACTGCTTGACTTTAACGGACAATTGCGCGGCCGTGCGACGCTGTACCTAAACAACCTTTTTTTTCCCTCAAACAGAGCTTTCTTTTGGTGGTATTTGATCACCTGTGCGATTTTTTGATCATGCGCTATAAACAAAAAAAGAGCATCAATTTTGCAAAAATAACAATATTTTTCAAATTTTTTTATATGAAATTCCTCCAAAAAAATGTAAAAATCTAATTTTTTTAACATTTTAGGCCAATTTGTTTTATGCTACATATTTTTGGTAAAAAAAATTGCAAAAAGTGTATTTTGATTGGTTTGCGCAAAAGTTATTGCTTTTACTAACTAAGGGAAAGATTTTTGTCATTTTTGTTGTTTTTTTTAACACGTAATGGCGGCGATCTGCGATTTTTTGCGGGACTGCGACATTGCGGCGGACAGATCGGACCCTGGACTGACATTTTTGACACTTTTGGGGTTACCAGTGACATTACTACAGTAATCAGTGCTATACATATGCACTGTTACTGTAAAATTACACTGGCAGTGAAGAGGTTAACTTTATTTGAGAGGGAGGGGTTGTGTGTGTCCCTAGGGACGTGATTCTAACTGTGATTGGCTGTGGCTTCAGGGGTAGGAACAGTGATCAACGGTCCTACATAGTAGAACCGTATGATCACTGTTCTTACACAGGGAAGAATGACAGACGGCTTGTTTACATCAGCCGCCTGCCTTTCTCCCGCTCTAACGGACGATCGCGAGTGCCCGGCGGACATCGGGTCCGCCGGGCACACGCGCAGGGGGGTCCGTGACCGAGCGGGAGCGCGCCTCCGGCGGCGCGCGCTCGCTCCCCAGAGCCTCACAGGCTAGTGACATACCCATACGTCACTTTGCCTGTGAGGGGCTGACCGCCGCAGTATATGTACTTGCGGCGGTCAGCAAGTGGTTAAGTGGACATGGGTATGGTTCACGGGTGCGCACCCGAGTTCAAAGACAGTGCGCACATCATCAAAAAGAACCAAATTCTGGCGTCAATCGAACCCGGGTGCGCACCAAAAGTGTTAGTGTGAAAACGCCCTAAGGTGAATATATGTTCTGACTACTGTCCCATAGAAGGTTCCCACTTCAGTGCTTTTCATTGTAAGTTTCAGCATGGCCAGTCCAAGGGCTTGTGTTAATGACATCTGTAGCACCCTTTTTAGGTAGGTGCTAGGCAAATTATAATATTATTATATTATATTGTTCAGCTAGGCTGTCATGTGTTCCAGGTGTGTGTTGAGCTTAAGGAGTCTCCCCACTGTGTCCAATGAGGGCTCTTATTGGACAGTGGAGGAAACCTGGCCAATAGCACACCAGGGCTTGTATCTATCCCAGCGGGCAGAATCTGCCGCAGTGAATCCTGGGAGGGGGTATAAGCCTGAGGGGAGCCTGTGACAGGGGTCTTTGTCGGGAAGCAGAGTCCCAGGAGGAGGGTGACGGCTGTTTCTCCTCCTGTCAGCGCTAGAGAAGGTGTCCTTGGCGGTCGGCCTGAAGGACGGAAGGTTGAACTGAGCTGCAGAAAGGGATCCAGTGTGCTGTGGAGCTGCTGGGAAGGAGTTTTCGGGAAAGCAGTATCGTGAGTACTGGAAACTACCCAGGGGTCTGCATAGAATAGGGGACCACTCCAGGAGGTCTGAGGGATCCAGAGCCAGCTAACCAGTAGAGAAGGGGGTGCCGGTGCGGGCCCTGAAGTGTTACAGCAGTGCAGCAGATCAACAAGTAGCTACCTCACCCAGGAGGGCTAAAGGGAGCAGTACAGAGGACTTTGTGCCACAAAGGAGTGTCAGAAGTCAGCTCAGAGTTAACCGACAGCAAGTCAGCGTTAACCGGCATCCAGCCAGCGTCATGTCAGCGTCAACAGGCATTTTTCAGTTGTCCCATTCAAATTTTGCATAGTTGAGCCAGAGAAGTATCCCACTCATCCCTTCTCCCATCCAAGTTCTTAATAAACCTAAAAACCCAAAGATACTGGACTGTTTCATGTCTCAATACTCACACTTGGTGAAACGTGCGCAGGTCACACCCGGTGATCCGTATCCAGCAAAACGGCTAGGAATCCTGCTACACATCAGTTTGAGATGCTTCTGAGGTCATTTTAAAACCACTGCTTGGTGCATTTGAACTGCAGTTGACCTCTTTCCAATCTGCTTTGAAGTAGAATTCCAAGATAACCTCAAAGTGGTGGTAAACTCTCTCTGGTTATTTTTTTTACCTGCAGATAAGCTTTATTATAAATAAATATTTCCTAAAGTCAGGCCCGGTGCGCTGCATGTCCTGTAAAACTGTGGCGTCATTCCCTTCTCTAAGGCTCCATGTACACGGGACGTTGTAAATGGCCGTTTAGGAGCAGTTGGGCTTTTTTTTCAGAAGCCCCTGAACCCATCTACATTTTATCTTATCTGTCCATGTACACAGGGTCGTTTACAGTCATTTGCAGGCAGTTGAGTTCAGGGACGTTTTTTGGAACGCAATTATTTGCGTTCGAACGTGTGTTTCCCGGCGTTTCAAACGCAGAAACGCGGCCGAACGTGACCAAACGTGACCGAACGTGATGAACCTACGTTCAGCCACGTTATAAGTTTTTTTTCTTCCATTCAAGAGCGGACAGCAAAGGAGCAGAAGACCAGGAGAGGGAGAAGACCAGAGCAGAGTAGAACAGATGAAGATTTTTAATAAACTTTCCAAAACGTCTCCTGTCGTTATTTACATACACTGCCTTTTATGGGCTAAATGGGTAGGGGTACAGTGTACCACATACCTATTCACATAGGGAGGGGGTCCGGGATCTTTGGGGCCCCCTTGTTAAAGGGGGCTTCTAGATTCTGCTGAGCCCCCTGCCCGCAGACCCCCACAACCACCGGCCAGGGTTGTGGGGATCAGGCCCTTGTCCTCATCAACATGGGGGCAAGGTGCTTTGGGGTGGGGGGTGCAGAGCTCCCCCTGCCCCAAAGCACCAACACCTCCCCATGTTGAGGGCATGTGGCCTGGTATGGTCCGGGGGGTGGGGCCGCTCACTCGTCCCCTCCCCCTTCCTGCCCTACCGGGCTGCATGTTCAGATAAGGGTCTGGTATGGATTTTGGGGGGACCCCACGCCGTTTTTTTGGCGTGGGGCTACCCTCAAATTCCATACCAGACCCGAAGGGCCTGGTTTGGAACCTGGGGGGACCCCCACGCAGTTTTTTTCCCATTCTTGGCGTGGAGTTCCCCCTCAAGATTCTCGCGCCGCAAGTCGGATCATCCTGATCCGACTTGCGGTACGACTTCCATTCAAATCAATAGGCTCCCATAGGGAACCATTGATTTTGAATGGAGGCAGAAAAAACGCTGCTAAAAGCAACGTGGCCAAACGTGCAATAACGCAAATGGAAACAGCTACTGAAAGCACGTTTAACAGCTGCTTTTTCCCGGCGTCAGAACTAGCTTTGCAGCACGTTTTTTCTAACGTCCCATGTACATGGAGCCTAAGCGTCTTCCGACTCCAGGGGGGCGGGGGCCTGCCAAGTGAGCCCCAATCAGCGCTGGCCACAGTTGCTTGGTGAGAGCTGCAAGGCCTGCCCCCAGGCACACTGACCATTCAGGCACCTGGGCCGGGACCCACAAGAGACTCCTGGGTGGACGGGACAGGATGGATTCAGCTGCTCCGGGTCCAGTCCTGAGAGGAGAGCGATGGAGCCAGAGAGCCCGGGGAGGAGTAGGACACTTCCTGGACTGGTAAGAATTACTGTCTGTAACGGAGGGGGAAGGGAGAGGGACCAGAGACAGCTGAGAACCAAAGTGTGACAGCCTGCCATCTACACGGACTGGGGAAAGATCACACTTAGAGGAGACGTGTGGGGGTAGGGGATAAACTGTTCTTTATATAATGGTGAGACAGGCCATAATTGTGAATAGCAGACATACCACCACCACTCACTCCCCTTCTCTCTCACCACTCACTGCCTCTCTCCCCTCCTGTTTTCCTTTCTCTCTCTCCTCTCTCTCTCAAAAAAGTTGTTGGGGGTTGGCAACGCTGTCAGGAAGGAGTTGGAGCCAAACGCCCACACAAGGCAATACCTTAATCATTGGGCATCTACCGTACTATGTAACCAGCAGGCTTTACCTACAGCCCCCAAAAACCACGCCCAATATTTGCCATAGCGCGCTTCTTTCTCTAGTTTTAGAGCCCAACTTATGATTTTGCACACAAACCCACTGCTTTCATAAATCTCCCTTGGTTGCTTCATAAAGATGGCTGCATCTCTAAAGGAGAAGGTCAGCCTAACACTAAAATCGCTACATCTATAGGCATCCACAATCTAAGACTAACCTATCTAACCCTGTAAAGAAGAAATCAGCATACATACCTTTTTTGAAGCCACTCCGGTCCAGTCTCCAGCAGTGGAAGCTCTGCAGAGGACACTGCCAACAAAGGCTGTGAAATGAATGGGAAGTGACGTCACCCATTGAGTTACTATGGGGCTTCTGTTGTCCGCTACCTCCTCTTCACCCGCCTCCACAGCGAAGCCGCCGCTGACAGCTCGGCGTGGGTCGGATCAGCTTCAGTATGTATACTGATTTCTTCTTTACAGGGTTATATAGGTTAGTGTTAGATGTGGATGTCTATAGATGTAGCGATTTTAGTGTTAGGCTGAACTTCTACTTTAAATCTGAAAGCAGCTATTATGGAAGGAAGCTGGTAACTTCCAGCAGACTATGTTGCAGTTGATTTTTAAATGCCCCCTCTATGCTGCTTAGCTGCAATATGTAGGTGGGGCTTTGTGTGGGTGTGGATTGAGTGTGGGCGGGGACACAGGGGGGCCCGTGATCTCCTATTGCCCAAGGCTCCCATAAGTTGTCAATCCGCCCCTGATATGGGCTGCTCAGTTTAAAATGCCTGTGCCTTTTTTATGTCCCAGTCCAGGCCTGCCTAAAACGCACCATTTAGGAGATATTCCAGCGAGCAGCAGCCTGTGATATCACAGGCACATGCGCTCTGAAGGAACGGCACTGCTTTCAAAGCTCCGTCCCGTGCCCGGGGCTCCTGCGCAGGAGTGACGTAATTGTGGCTCAGCCAATCAGATGGCCTGAGCCCATGAACCTGGAAGAAGACCGGGTGAAGATGGGACAGGGCGCCACTGGAGGAATCCGATCTAAAGGTAAGTCCCACATAATGTGATAATATGCAGTGCATACTGGCACATTATGGCTTAATCCTGCAGGGGGGGGCTTTTTATTTTTTTTTCTTCTTTACTACCAGCGCTTTAACTGATGTAGCACTGCCCCCTAGAGAGCTGCTGAAATTGAATTCCCCTGGGTTATCCGAAGCAACAGTCTATAGAAACGTATCATTTTAACACTTGGCTCAGACAATGAACAGTCCAGGGGATTTGGTTTTTGTGTTTTATTTGGAACTTGGATGGGAGAAGGGATGAGTGGGATACTCCAACTTGAACTATGCACAATTCCTGAGGACAACTTACTGTAGAATGCGGCAAGGCAGCTGCTTCACCTTGCCACTGAAGTGAAGAATAAAGAATATGTACTCTCGCTTAGATTACTCTTCAGGATCTAACTTGGCATCCCCTTTCTCACTGACCGCATGCACTGACCTTCTGACCGCTGACACCCCACTGGAGTGGTCCCCTTCCTGGGCAGACCCCCGGCAAGCTTTCCGGTACTCACGGACACTGTTTTTCCCTGGGTCGCTCTGCCTTCTTCTCCTTGGTCAGCATCCACTGGACCAACTGGCTCAGCACCACACTTCTGGTCCACAAGGCCTGTGACCACCTTCCTCACCAGCAGGAGGAGAGACAGCAGTCACCCTCCTCCTAAGACCTGGCTTCCCGCCCAAAGACACCCTGTCACATGTGCCCCTGGCTTTTATCACATATCCCAGGATGCACCACTATTGTGCCTACCCACTGGGATAGTCATAAAAGCCTGTGTGTCACTGGCTGGGTTTCCTCCACTGTTCAACAAGCTCCCCTATTGGATACAATGGGGACACTCCCTCAGACCAGATTAATAACACATGGACACATGCAACAGGCAAAACTAACAATCAGGCTCCCTATGATAAGCAGATGGAGCTGCTAAGCTTTTATCCACCTAGCACCTACATAGGAGGGTGCTACACTGATCTTAAAAAGTATCCATCCTCTCTCCTGACACCTCTACTGACTAACCTGTGTAAAAAAGATGTGTATACTTACCTAATTTTATGCCACTCAGGTCTAGTCATGTGATCCAGCTCCCATGTGTCAGCAAGTGCTGGTTCACAGTAGAAGCGCTAACAACAGATGAACCATAGTAAGCTGATAGCTGAGGTCACCTCTCGGGCATTATCAGCCATTGATGAACGCTCTCTCTCCACAGTCCGCACAACTCTTAATTCCTAAGCATATAATGTCAGTCCTGCCTACTAAATTTCTGATGGATTACAAAGAACATAGGGTGCTGCTTGGCTCCAGTGCTGAATGGCTGCCTGATCTACTGATTCCTGCTCAGAATGCCTCGGCCACATGCTCCTGTTCCCTATGGGACAGGGACACACAGTTAAGCTGAAATATCCCGGAGATCTTCCGCTCTCAACAGCAGGACTCACAGGCTCCCTCACAAGCCTCTTCTCGCTCAACACAGTCTCTCAGCTGCAGTCCGACCCATGACAGGCACACTCACTCTGTCTCCTCCACTGCTTCCTCCTCTCAGCCTGGGAGATATGCAAGCCATTGCATCTGACATTAAGAATACATTATCAGCTGCCATCGCTGATCTTCGCTTTGATATACAGCCTGTGGCTACCAGATTAGAGAAAGTGGAAGCTACCACCGGACACCATGAGACTGCCATCAATCAATTACAGCAAGTGGCTAATACCCACTCTCTCCAGCTATGTGAGATCTACAGATGTACAGGACGCCAAGGTTGGGACCTGGATGGGTGCTATATAGCACCAATATTTAGGTTATGGTCCCTTTAAGGGAAGTGTGGCAGTACTCAGGGGGTCACCCAGGACGGGTGAGGAAATCCCGGGAATAGCCTGAATCAGGAGAGGACTGACTCGCAGTTCTCTCTGTGTTTAATAGAGAGATATTTGGGACACAGGATTTCGGAGACCCTGAAGTGATATTCGGACTACTAGGATTCCAGCACACACAGGGTTAAGAACTTCCAGGAAAAGACAGAAAGTAGTGATAGGTGTGGTGGTGAGAAGGAGTTGGTGAATACACCTGTCTTGGAGAGCTGTGAGTCTGCTGGAGGCTGCAAAAGTAGGATTTAACAAGGACTGTTAAACCTTATGCCCTGTACACACTATCAGATTATCTGAAGACTTTTGTCTGCAGACTTACCAAAAACATATAATATGAGGTCAAACCTAAACACTTTCAATTTGTATGCAATCCGGCAGGCCCTTGCACTACATAGAAAAGGTAAATCTGAAGACAAAAGTCTTCAGATAATCTGATAGTGTGTACAGGGCATTAGGGGTGAAGATCCACCTACAAACTGTATTTGTTTTTGCTTTTACTTTGTGCTGAAGACAAGCAGACTTTAATTTGTATTCTTGTGCTTGTGTGCTGCTGGAAGCCTTATTTTGTTTTTCCTGCTGAATAAAAGCCTTTTTTTGTTTAAACGTTAACGGTTTTGCACTCGGTCCTGTGGAGCCACAATCCCCCAAATATTACAACAGGTGGTTTGGTTGTGGGCAGAGTGCACTTGCAGCCGCAAAAGCCGTTTAAAACTAAAAAACTGACATTAAAAGAGACAGTGTACCTATGGCATGTCTTGAGTGAAATCAGCTCAGACACTGCAATAGAGATGTCGCGAACATAACATTTTCCGTTCGCGAACGGCGAACGCGAATTTCCGCAAATGTTCGCGAACAGGCGAACCACCATATACTTCAATAGGCAGGCAAATTTTTAAACCCACAGGGTCTCTTTCTGGCCACAATAGTGATGGAAAAGTTGTTTCAAGGGGACTAACACCTGGACTGTGGCATGCCGGAGGGGGATCCATGGCAAAACTCCCATGGAAAATTACGTAGTTGACGCAGAGTCGGGTTTTATTCCATAAAGGGCATAAATCACCTAACATTCCTAAACTGTTTGGAATAACGTGCTTTAACCTCCCTGGCCGTATGATTGTTTCAGATTTTAGGTGCTGAAAGCGGTACCATTATTTTGCTAGAAATTCTTAAGGACGAGCAGCCCAAACCAACTATTTACATATGATTTTTTTTTTTTACTGTGCGTACTTCTTTATAACATCTCGGGTATGATAAAGTTTGAAACACAAAATCATAAATTATAATATAATAAATAACTATAAATAAGTTAAAGTATATATATATATATATATATATATATACATGTGTTTTTATATATATATATATATATATATATATATATATATAAATATATATAAATATATACACGTACACATATATTATATATATATATATGTGTGTGTGTGTATACATATATATATATATATATATATATATATATATATATATATATATATAGATGGATAGTGTAATGTTCTGGTACCTCTGGTACCCTTGTCTCCATATTTCTCCTCTGCTAATTGCGTCCCATCTTGTATAACAAGAGACGCATATACCTTTAAGACCGGATGACATCATTGCCGAGCGCCGCTATGAGCGGCTATTTCAATCGCCGGTTTGCTTCCACTCATCGCTCGTTCAAACCACATGCTTCACTCTTCCTGTGAAGTCGGAGCTGCTGACATTCTCCCTCGCTGAACCTGAAGCCGGAAACCTCGCTGGTGATCCGTATCTCGCTACGGGATCACCCTTCTCCAATGGACACTGTTACTACTAAATCTTTCTAAGTGATAAGTACCCCGCAGGGGATTCTTACTAACCAATCTCCTACTGTCATCTACTGCAATTACCAAGACTATCTGTATCTATCTATTCACTATCATCTGCATAGACTGTTAGCTCTTGGGACTACCTTCAACTATCCTTGCACTAGGTTACTCTGTCTAAGTATACTCCATCTGTGTCCTCTTACCATCTGCACTATACTTGACATCAGAACCTATCTGCTTCACCATCACCTACAACTCTCCTATTACTACTTCTAGTGCTCACCATATAATAGCCTGTCTCTCATCTATATATCCTCATATATTCTATCCCTCCACTAAACATCTATTAATATATATGGTATATAACAGGCTGTACACGGTGATGAAGTCCTGAGAGTTGGATATGTTTGTTCAACAGATTCTCTACAAGGCTACTGAGTGTAATAATTCTGCAGCTGTAAATCCATCCACTAACAAAAACGCATGAACGTTACAGATTGAACGAGCCTTTAAAAAAAATATGGATTCAGCAGAATTATCCACTCATGTACTACAATTAAAACAGCAAGTAGATGCATTGATCCTTGCGCTTACAGAGGTACAAAATGAAAATCAGACCTTGAGACAGCAGCTTGGCCGTCTCACACAGCCTCCTGTTGCTCAGCCCCGTGAGCCTAAGATAAACCCTCCTATAGTGTTTTCTGGTGATCGGAGCAAATTCCGTGAATTTAAAAACGCATGTCGATTGTTTTTTTTGTTAAAACCTCTAACCTACACCACTGACCAAATTAAGGTTTGTACCATCATCTCCTATTTAACGGGTGAACCCCGGGCCTGGGCAGATGCTCTCTTTGAAAAGGATGATCCACTCCTTAATTCTTATCCCTTATTTCTAGCACAACTTGCTAGTTTATATGAAGACCCCAACAAGCAGAGTACCGCTGATACCCAATTACGGGCCTTAAAACAAGGAAGAAGACCTGTTGAAGATTTTGTGGCGAATTTTAAAAGATGGTCCCCTGATTCAGGGTGGAACGACACATCTTTGCGAACGCAGTTTAGACTCGGCTTATCTGAGGCCGTCAAAGACGAGCTCGCCCGAGCAGATTTACCTGGCACTCTAGAGGGACTGATACAGACCAGTATCAATATTGAAAGACGACTACGAGAAAGAAAGGCTGAGAAGATGGGCTCACCATTTTCCAGTCCTTCTCGGATGTTGCCTGCTGACCCTACTCCTATGGACAGGGCCGTTTGAAGGAATTTGGGGGCCCCAAGCAAAATGGACATGGAGGCCCCCCCGCACACACGCAAAGCCTCCAGCTTTATTTTTCACAGAGGAGAGAAAGAAACATGTGTTCCTTCTTCTTCTTTGTGCAATGCCAACCCAACCTGTTGGAATGGGAGAGCCCAGGAAAACAGGTGCAAGTGGCGGCTGAACACAACCATGGGGATCATTTTTGCTACACAAAAAGCATCATGGCCACATCATATAGTATCCATCCTCTGCTGTTTTGCAGTATAAGGGTAAATGTTTGGGGATGGTAAAAAAAAAAAAAAAAAAAATTTTCTACACCCTAAACACAAGTGTAAGGGGCTCATTCACATGAAGAAAGTGTAGGTTGTGTCTCCTGTTCAGAGCTGTATTTTACCAGCATGGGGATGCACAAAGTATTGTGAGCGTCCACGTGCCAGCTTCCCATTCATTTCTATTTGGACCTGCACCCACACCTACCTGCATTTTAGAATAGGACCCAGTGGTTGTACCCATGCAACTGCGTTTCCCAGTAGAAATGAATAGGACACTGGCAGGCGAGGCGGATGCGCACACAACACTTTGTGCATCCCATGCTGGTAAAAGATGGCCCTGCACAGGAGACATATATCTGCAGCGCCAAGTGTCCGGTGTCCCTAAAAGGGCCCTAAATGAGGCCTAAGAATGCTTTTCACTGTCCGTCCTGTGATCATCATCATTATCATCATTATAATAATCACACAATACAGATGCTGTGGTTCAATGCAACTGCACTGTGTGATTAACATGATGATAATGATCACATTTAGCTGCTGTATCAATCATGTGCAACAGAGGCATGGCATAGGTGAAGAAAGAAGCTGTTTTTTTTAGTGACAATGACAATCCCTTATTTAAGCAACATTCACTGCAGACTTGCTGGTCCCCACTTTCCTCATACTGTCTATCCCTCTGTGCTTTGGTGGCTTTTGGCTGCTGCTGATTTCCCCTGAGCCTTCCCTCTCCTCAGCTCAGCACTTACTTGCTGAAGGAGACACGAGACAGTCAGTGAAGAAGCTGCTGTTTGCTGACAGCCTCTGCTCCCTGTGACACAGCATATCACTCCACCAGGACTGGAACTTGGGGCCCAGGATATATGGTCATTGGTCACTCAGACCACATGGGAGCAGCAGGGAACTCGGCAAACAGGCAGAACTTCAGAAGCAAAAAAAAAAAATGTGCCTGTGTCGTAAAATTTTGTCGGATGCTCTGTGAAACACAGCTGCCGGCCGGGCCCCCTACAGGAGGTAATGGGAACTGCATTCTTGCAATGGAAAGAGTTCAGGAACCGACGTCATCGTTCCTCTGCGTTCCCCTGCGTTCCCGCAGCTGGACTCGAGCCCTGGATGATAATGTCAGTCTGTGTCGGGTCTTGGGGCCCCAGGCCAGCTCGGGGCCCCAAGCAATTGCTTGGTTTGCCTGCCTTGACGCGACGGCCCTGCCTATGGAAGTAGGAATGATACGCCCACCTCTGACCCTTTCTGAACGTGCCAGGAGGAAAACCGAACATCTTTGCATGTACTGCGCATCCCCAAATCATTTGGTAAACGACTCTCCTCTTGTCCGCAGGAAAGAGGGTGAGTGTTCAAATGTCTTGTTAGGGGGACTCACAACTTCCTTTTCTAATCCTTATCTTTTTGTTCAATTAACATTGCAGTGGGACCAAATTAGGATCACCACCAAGGCTATGATTGCCACCGGATCTTGTGGAAACTACATTGACATTTGTTTTGTATCCCTTAATAAAATACCTATTGTTTCAAAACCCAAACCTGTCTCCGTTAGTTTAACGGTACCCCTTTATCCTCTGGTCCTATCACCAGTCAGACACAGGCACTCCTTGTAACTGCTGACGAGTCTCATGTGGAGACCACCACCTTTGATGTATTAACTTCACCACATTTTCCAATCATTTTGGGACTTCCCTGGTTACACATACATCAACCAATCATCGATTGGAAAACAAGAACGTTAGCTTTCTCTTCTCACTATTGTGAGACGACGTGTAACCTCCCCACACATGATAGGATCCTGTCTGTACTGCCGGATGACATGATTCCCAAGTGTTATCAGGATTTATCGGAGGTTTTCCTTGAGAAAAACGCCCAAATGCTACCTCCCCATAGGGACTATGATTGTTGTATCGATCTACTCCCTAATAGCAAGTTGCCTTTCGGACATGTTTATCCTCTCTCACAGGATGAGCTCTCTCATCTTAAGGAGTATCTGGATGAGAACTTGGCAAAAGGATTCATCCGACCTTCTACTTCCTCCACTGCTGCTGGGCTCTTCTTCGTCCGCAATAAGGACTCTAGCCTTAGGCCTATTATTGATTTCAGACAATTAAATGCCATCACAATAAAGGATCGTTATCCTTTACCCCTTATTCCTGAACTTATCGAACAGGTGCGTGGGGCTTCTTTCTTTTCAAAATTGGACCTAAAAGGGGCATACAATTTAATTCGAATCCGTAAAGGGGATGAATGGAAGACGGCATTCAGAACCAGATACGGACTGTTTGAGTACCTTGTAATGCCATTTGGGCTATGTAATGCTCCCGCAGCCTTCCAACGGTTTATAAATGAGATATTCCGAGACTTGCTTGATGTTTGTGTGGTAGTATATTTGGACGATATACTTATCTATTCTCATTCTTTACCTGAGCACATAAAACATGTGAGACTTGTGTTGTCAAGACTACTTGCACATAACTTATATGTTAAATCAAAGAAATGTTTGTTTCATAAAGAGGAAGTACTATTCCTAGGATATATTATATCTAAAAGTGGAATCAAAATGGACATGAGCAAAATATCCTGCATTCTGGATTGGCCTGTGCCAACCACTCGCAAAGCATTACAAAGGTTCCTAGGATTCTCTAATTACTATAGGAAATTCATTAAAAATTCTCTGCGATTGTGAAACCTCTCACACAACTTACAAGCACGAAGAAACCATTTATTTGGACAAAAGAAGCAAGTGGAGCATTCTCTCTGCTGAAATCAAGATTTACTACTGCCCCCATACTATGCCATCCAGACCCATCCCTTCAATACATCTTGGAGGTAGATGCGTCTAATATGGCAGTAGGAGCAGTTCTCTCACAACGACCAACAAACACCTCACCTCTTCACCCAGTTGCTTTCTTCTCAAAGTCCTTAAGTAGCCCCGAGGTGAACTACCCAGTAGGTGAGAAGGAGTTATTAGCCATAAAATTGGCGTTAGAGAATTGGCGACATCTACTAGAGGGCACTCAATTTTCAATTCTGATATATACTGATCACAAAAACCTCCAATACCTTCAAACTAATAGAACTCTTTCCCACCGGCAGGTACGGTGGTCGTTATTCTTTCTGAGATTTAATTTTTTAGTGACTTACACGCCCGCAGACAAAAATAAAAAAGCGGATGCACTCTCACGACTAGCCGAGAAAGATTGTACTGAGGTTCCCTCAGTTCCTATAATACCACTTGAACGTATTATCGGAGTCATTCGCTCCCTGAAGGAGGAGATTTTGCACAGCATAGGATTGGACTCACCTCCACCACAACTAACTGCTGACGCAGAAGGCTTCCTCTACTACAACGATAAATTATACATACCCCCTACTATGAGAACCAAGATCTTAGAATTGTCGCATGATGTACCTATGGCAGGACATATGGGTATGACTAAAACTCTTAATCTACTCACTAGGCAATTTTGGTGGCCAGACATGAAGACAACCGTAAAAAAGTTTGTTTCATCTTGTGATATCTGTGCAAGGTCTAAAATTGACAACACGAAACCATCGGGGTTACTTTGTAGTTTACCGATACCCCAGGTTCCGTGGGAAGTAGTATCCTTAGACTTCATAGTGGAACTACCACCTTCCAAAGGATTCAACACCATCTTGGTGTCAGTGGACCATCTGACCAAGATGGCACATTTCACTCCTATTCGAAAACTACCATCATCCAAACAAACAGCAGAATTACTTGTAAAACATGTCTTTAAGTTACATGGTATTGCAAAAACACTGCTGTCTGACCGTGGTTCACAATTAATCTCAACGTTTTGGCTAGCTCTATGTCAGATACTGCGAATAGAGCGTAACCTTACTTCTCCCTACCACCCTCAGACCAACGGACAGACAGAGAGAGTTAACAAGTGCATTGAACAGTACCTGCGTTGCTATACTTCGTATCTACAAGACGATTGGGCAGATCTCCTCCCGCTGGCGGAATTCGCCTATAACAACGCTACTCATAGCACTACTAAGCAAAGTCCGTTTTACCTGAATTATGGGTTTCATCCCACACTCCTACCTCCACGTATCTTGCCATCAAGTAATCCAGTAGCATCTGATTATCTTGCCCAGATAAAGGATTCTCTGGGATTACTCAACAATACCATATCCCATGCTCATAGCCAACAAAAAAAGTACTACGACCTCCGTAGGAAACCCTCTCCCCAATATGCCATTGGGGATCTTGTTTGTCTTTCTACAAAAAATCTGAGACTAAAAATTCCTAGTAAAAAACTTGGACCTCTATTTCTGGGACCTTTTCCAATAGAGAAGCTTATTGGAAAAGCTGCAGTACAACTCACACTGCCAGTAGATCTCAAGATACATCCTGTCTTCCATGTGTCTCTACTGAAGCCCCATGTTCCTAACCAAGGAATAAGGCCTACTATCTCACCTCCACCTCCTGTACAAGTGGAAGGTGGAGAAGAATTTGAGATAAAAGAAATTTTGGATTCCCGTTTTCATAGAAGAAGACTCCAGTATCTTGTACGATGGAAGAACTATGGGCCCCAAGATGACACCTGGCTGGATACCTCCGATATACATGCCCCTAGACTGATTCGCAATTTCCACTCGAAATATCCGGAAAAAACAGTTCTAGAGGCCTTCCGGAGCCGGCCTTAAGGGGGGGGGGGGGTACTGTAATGTTCTGGTACCTCCGGTACCCTTGTCTCCATATTTCTCCTCTGCTAATTGCGTCCCATCTTGTATAACAAGAGACGCATATACCTTTAAGACCGGATGACATCATTGCCGAGCGCCGCTATGAGCAGCTATTTCAATCGCCGGTTTGCTTCCACTCATCGCTCGTTCAAACCACATGCTCACCGCACCTCTTCCTGTGAAGTCGGAGCTGCTGACATTCTCCCTCGCTGAACCTGAAGCCGGAAACCTCGCTGGTGATCCGTATCTCGCTACGGGATCACCCTTCTCCAATGGACACTGTTACTACTAAACCTTTCTAAGTGATAAGTACCCCGCAGGGGATTCTTACTAACCAATCTCCTACTGTCATCTACTGCAATTACCAAGACTATCTGTATCTATCTATTCACTATCATCTGCATAGACTGTTAGCTCTTGGGACTACCTTCAACTATCCTTGCACTAGGTTACTCTGTCTAAGTATACTCCATCTGTGTCCTCTTACCATCTGCACTATACTTGACATCAGAACCTATCTGCTTCACCATCACCTACAACTCTCCTATTACTACTTCTAGTGCTCACCATATAATAGCCTATCTCTCATCTATATATCCTCATATATTCTATCCCTCCACTAAACATCTATTAATATATATGGTATATAACAGGCTGTACATGGTGATGAAGTCCTGAGAGTTGGATATGTTTGTTCAACAGATTCTCTACAAGGCTACTGAGTGTAATAATTCTGCAGCTGTAAATCCATCCACTAACAAAAATGCATGAACGTTACAGATAGATAAACGTGTATATCTATATATATATATATATTCAGTTGTGTTCAAAATTATTCAACCCCCACTGAAATTGATTGTTTTAGCCAGTTTGACATTGATTTTGATCATTCAGTCATCCTGCTTACAATTAAATCAAAGAGGCATGTGTAGGTCAGACAAATATAACATAACATTTATAATGAAATAACCACAAATGTCTTTTCTGTGCTCACATCATTATCAGTTTTATTCAACCCCCAAGTGACATTCAATCTTAGTACTTAGTACAACATCCTTTTACAGTTATAACAGCTTTTAAACGTGAAGCATAGCTTGACACAAGTGTCTTGCAGCGATCTACGGGTATCTTCGCCCATTCGTTATGGGCAAAAGCCTCCAGTTCAGTCACATTCTTAGGCTTGTGCACTGCAACTGCTTTCTTTAAGTCCCACCAGAGGTTCTCAATCAGATTTAAGTCTGGTGACTGTGATGGCCACTCCAAAATGTTCCAGCCTTTAACCTGAACCATGCTCTAGTGGACTTGGAGGTATGCTTGGGATCATTGTCCTGTTGAAAGGTCCAACGTGTAACGTTCATGCGTTTTTGTTAGTGGATGGATTTACAGCTGCAGAATTATTACACTCAGTAGCCTTGTAGAGATACTGTTGAACAAACATATCCAACTCTCAGGACTTCATCACAGTGCACAGCCTGTTATATACTATATATATATATACCTTAATTAGATGTTTAATGGAGGGATAGAATATATGAGGATGTATAGATGAGAGACAGGCTATTGTATGGTGAGCACTAGAAGTAGTATTAGGAGAGTTGCAGGTGATGGTAAAGCAGATAGGTTCTGATGTCAAGTATAGTGCAGACGGTAAGAGGACACAGATGGAGTATACTTAGACAGAGTAACCTAGTGCAAGGATAGTTGAAGGTAGTCCCAAGAGCTAACAGTCTATGCAGATGATAGTGAATAGATAGATACAGATAGTCTTGGTAATTGCAGTAGATGACAGTAGGAGATTGGTTAGTAAGGAATCCCCTGTGGGGTACTTATCACTTAGATAGGTTAGTAGTAACAGTGTCCATTAGAGAGAGGTGATCCCGTAGCGAGATACGGATCACCAGCGAGGTTCCGGCTTCAGTTCAGCAAAGGGAAAATGTCAGCAGCTCCGACTTCACAGGAGAAGGTGCGGTGAACATGTGGTTTGAACGAGCGGTGAGTGAGAGAAAGCCGGCGATTGAAATAGCCGCTCATAGCGGCGCTCGGCAATGATGTCATCCGGTCTTAAAGGTATATGCGTCTCTTTGTTACACAAGATGGGACGCAATTAGCAAAGGAGAAATATGGAACAAGGGTACCAGAGGTACCAGAACATTACAGTACCCCCCCCCCCTTAAGGCCGGCTCCGGAAGGCCTCTAGAACTGTTTTTTCTGGATATTTTGAGTGGAAATTGCGAATCAGTCTAGGGGCATGTATATCGGAGGTATCCAGCCAGGTGTCATCTTGGGGCCCATAGTTCTTCCATCGTACAAGATACTGGAGTCTTCTTCTATTGAAACGGGAATCCAAAATGTCTTTTATCTCAAATTCTTCTCCACCTTCCATTTGTACAGGAGGTGGAGGTGAGATAGTAGGCCTTATTCCTTGGTTAGGAACATGGGGCTTCAGTAGAGACACATGGAAGACAGGATGTATCTTGAGGTCTGCTGGTAATGTGAGTTGTACTGCAGCTTTTCCAATAAGCTTCTCTATTGGGAAAGGTCCCAGAAATAGAGGTCCAAGTTTTTTACTAGGGATTTTTAGTCTCAGATTTTTTGTGGAAAGCCAAACAAGATCCCCAATGGCATATTGGGGAGAGGGTTTCCTACGGAGGTCGTAGTACTTCTTTTGTTGGCTATGAGCATGGGATATGGTATTGTTGAGTAATCCCAGAGAATCCTTTATCTGGGCAAGATAATCAGATGCCACTGGATTACTTGATGGCAAGATACGTGGAGGAAGGAGTGTGGGATTAAACCCATAATTTAGGTAAAACGGACTTTGTTTAGTAGTGCTATGAGTCGCGTTGTTATAGGCGAATTCCGCCAGTGGGAGGAGATCTGCCCAATCGTCCTGTAGATACGAAGTATAGCAACGCAGATACTGTTCAATGCACTGGTTTACTCTCTCTGTCTGTCCGTTGGTCTGAGGGTGGTAGGGAGAAGTAAGGTTACGCTCTATTCGCAGTATCTGACATTGAGCTAGCCAAAACTTTGAGATGAATTGTGAACCACGGTCAGACAGCAGTGTCTTTGGAATACCATGTAACTTAAAGACATGTTTCACAAGTAATTCCGCTGTTTGTTTGGATGAAGGTAGTTTTCGGATAGGAGTGAAATGTGCCATCTTGGTCAGATGGTCCACTGACACCAAGATGGTGTTGAATCCTTTGGAAGGTGGTAGTTCCACTATGAAGTCTAAGGATACCACTTCCCACGGAACCTGGGGTATCGGTAAACTACAAAGTAACCCCGATGGTTTCGTGTTGTCAATATTAGACCTTGCACAGATATCACAAGATGAAACAAACTTTTTTACGGTTGTCTTCATGTCTGGCCACCAGAATTGCCTAGTAAGTAGATTGAAAGTTTTAGTCATACCCATATGTCCTGCCATAGGTACATCATGCGACAATTCTAAGATCTTGGTTCGCATAGTAGGGGGTATGTATAATTTATCGTTGTAGTAGAGGAAGCCTTCTGCGTCAGTAGTTAGTTGTGGTGGAGGTGAGTCCAATCCTATGCTGTGCAAAATCTCTTCCTTCAGGGAGCGAACGACACCGATAATACGTTCAAATGGTATTATAGGAACTGAGGGAATCTCAGTACAATCTTTCTCGGCTAGTCGTGAGAGTGCATCCGCTTTTTTATTTTTGTCTGCGGGCGTGTAAGTCACTAAAAAATTAAATCTCAGAAAGAATAACGACCACCGTACCTGCCGGTGGGAAAGAGTTCTATTAGTTTGAAGGTATTGAAGGTTTTTGTGGTCAGTATATATCAGAATTGGCAATTGAGTGCCCTCAAGTAGATGTCGCCAATTCTCGAACGCCAGTTTTATGGCTAATAACTCCTTCTCACCTACTGGGTAGTTCACCTCGGGGCTGCTTAATGACTTTGAGAAGAAAGCAACTGGGTGAAGAGGTGAGGTGTTTGTTGGTCGTTGTGAGAGAACTGCTCCTACTGCCATATTTGACGCATCTACCTCCAAGATGTATTGAAGGGATGGGTCTGGATGGCATAGTATGGGGGCAGTAGTAAAGCTTGATTTCAGCAGACAGAATGCTCCATTTGCTTCTTTTGACCAATTAAATGGTTTCTTCGTGCTTGTAAGTTGTGTGAGAGGTTTCACAATCGCAGAGAAGTTCTTAATGAATTTCCTATAGTAGTTAGAGAATCCTAGGAACCTTTGTAATGCTTTGCGAGTGGTTGGCACAGGCCAATCCAGAATGCAGGATATTTTGCTCATGTCCATTTTGATTCCATTTTTAGATATAATATATCCTAGGAATAGTACTTCCTCTTTATGAAACAAACATTTTTTTTAATTTAACATATAAGTCATGTGCAAGTAGTCTTGACAACACAAGTCTCACATGTTTTATATGCTCAGGTAAGGAATGAGAATAGATAAGTATATCGTCCAAATATACTACAACACAAACATCAAGCAAGTCTCTGAATATCTCATTTATAAACCGTTGGAAGGCTGCGGGAGCATTACATAGCCCAAATGGCATTACAAGGTACTCAAACAGTCCGTATCTGGTTCTGAATGCCGTCTTCCATTCATCCCCTTTACGGATTCGAATTAAATTGTATGCCCCTTTTAGGTCCAATTTTGAAAAGAAAGAAGCCCCACGCACCTGTTCGATAAGTTCAGGAATAAGAGGTAAAGGATAACGATCCTTTATTGTAATGGCATTTAATTGTCTGAAATCAATGATAGGCCTAAGGCTAGAATCCTTATTGCGGACAAAGAAGAGTCCAGCAGCAGTGGAGGAAGTAGAAGGTCGGATGAATCCTTTTGCCAAGTTCTCATCCAGATACTCCTTAAGATGAGAAAGTTCATCCTGTGAGAGAGGATAAATATGTCCGAAAGGCAACTTGCTGTTAGGGAGTAGATCGATACAACAATCATAGTCCCTATGGGGAGGTAGCATTTGAGCGTTTTTCTCAAGGAAAACCTCCGATAAATCCTGATAACACTTGGGAATAATGTCATCCGACACTACAGACAGGATCCTATCATATGTGGGGAGATTACACGTCGTTTCACAATAGTGAGAAGAGAAGGCTAGCGTTCTTGTTTTCCAATCGATGATTGGTTGATGTATGTGTAACCAGGAAAGTCCCAAAATGATTGGAAAATGTGGTGAAGTTAATACATCAAAGGTGGTGGTCTCCACATGAGACTCGTCAGCAGTTACAAGGAGTGCTTGTGTCTGACTGGTGATAGGACCAGAGGATAGAGGGGTACCGTTAATAAAACTAACGGATACAGGTTTGGGTTTTGAAACAATAGGTATTTTATTAAGGGAGACAAAACAAATGTCAATGTAGTTTCCACAAGATCCTGTGTCGATCATAGCCTTGGTGGTGATCCTAGTTTGGTCCCACTGCAATGTTAAATGAACAAAAAGATAAGGATTAGAAAAGGAAGTTGTGAGTCCTCCTAGCAAGACATTTGAACACTCACCCTCTTTTCTGCGGACAAGGGGACAGCCGTTTATCAAATGATTCGGGGATGCGCAGTACATGCAAAGATGTTCGGTTTTCCTCCTGGCACGTTCAGAAAGGGTCAGAGGTGGGCGTATCATTCCTACTTCCATAGGAGTAGGGTCAGCAGGCAACATCCGAGAAGGACTGGAAAATGGTGAGCCCATCTTCTCAGCCTTTCTTTCTCGTAGTCGTCTGTCAATATTGATACTGGTCTGTATCAGTCCCTCTAGAGTGCCAGGTAAATCCGCTCGGGCGAGCTCGTCTTTAACGGCCTCAGATAGGCCGAGTCTAAACTGCGTTCGCAAAGATGTGTCGTTCCACCCTGAATCAGGGGACCATCTTTTAAAATTCGCCACGAAATCTTCAACAGGTCTCCTTCCTTGTTTTAAGGCCCGTAATTGGGTATCAGCGGTACTCTGCTTGTTGGGGTCTTCATATAAACTAGCGAGTTGTGCTAGGAATAAGGGATAAGAATTAAGGAGTGGATCATCCTTTTCAAAGAGAGCGTCTGCCCAGGCCCAGGGTTCACCCGTTAAATAGGAGATGACGGTACAAACCTTAATTTGGTCAGTGGTGTAGGTTAGAGGTTTTAACAAAAAAATTTGCTCCGATCACCAGAAAACACTAGAGGAGGGTTTTTTTTAGGCTCACGGGGCTGAGCAGCAGAAAGCTGTGGGAGACGGCCAAGCTGCTGTCTCAAGGTCTGATTTTCATTTTGTACCTCTGTAAGCGCAAGGATCAATGCATCTACTTGCTGTTTTAATTGTAGTACAGTAAAACCTTGGTTTGAGAGTAACTTGGTTTAAGAGCGCTTTGCAAGACAAGCAAAATTTTCAAATAAATTTTGACTTGGTTTACAAGCGATGTCTTGATATACAAGTAGCTTCAAGTCACAGCTGAGTATAAAAGAGAAGAGAGGCGCCTCTAAGTGTAGCAATATGGTTACATTTAATGAAGGTACAACATTTAGCAACTCACATGGTTGATGATTGGAACAGGCACATC
Source organism: Pelophylax lessonae (assembly GCF_965119305.1). Taxonomy (NCBI): domain Eukaryota; kingdom Metazoa; phylum Chordata; class Amphibia; order Anura; family Ranidae; genus Pelophylax; species Pelophylax lessonae. The sequence goes on along the minus strand of NC_138768.1, from coordinate 629,576,609 downwards.
TAAGTATGCAGGCATCCAGGCTAAAGCTGTCCACATAGACCATCCTCTGCACCGCCATCTACGTCATCCCTTCCATGCTGCCCCTCGCTTTTAGATCCCTTTACTGCAGGGTGGTCTTCCCGGTCAGGATTACAGACTAGCAGCCGGCGGTGCAGAAGATAGTCCATGTGGACAGCTTTACCCCGGATGCCTGCATACTTAGATGTGCCTGTTTTATTCATCAACCATGTGAGTTGCTAAATGTTGTACCTTCATTAAATGGAACCATATTGCTACACTTAGAGGCGCCTTTCTTCTCTTTGATACTCTGTAGCTCCTACTGGATTTTGCTTCTAATCCCCTTGTGGAAGTGGCTATTTGTGGATGGACATTTTATGGTTATATAACCTATCGCAATGCTATAATCTTTTTATATGGACTATAAACTGAAGGACTTATGAATAAATGGTTGTGGAACGAATCATCTGAGTTTCCATTATTTCTTATGGGGAAATTTGCTTTGATATAAGAGTGCTTTGGATTACAAGCATGCTTCCGGAACGAATTATGCTCGCAATCCAAGGTTTTACTGTACATGAGTGGATAATTCTGCTGAATCCATATTTTTTTTTAAAGGCTAGTTCAATCTGTAACGTTCATGCGTTTTTGTTAGTGGATGGATTTACAGCTGCAGAATTATTACACTCAGTAGCCTTGTAGAGATACTGTTGAACAAACATATCCAACTCTCAGGACTTCATCACAGTGCACAGCCTGTTATATACTATATATATATACCTTAATTAGATGTTTAATGGAGGGATAGAATATATGAGGATGTATAGATGAGAGACAGGCTATTGTATGGTGAGCACTAGAAGTAGTATTAGGAGAGTTGCAGGTGATGGTAAAGCAGATAGGTTCTGATGTCAAGTATAGTGCAGATGGTAAGAGGACACAGATGGAGTATACTTAGACAGAGTAACCTAGTGCAAGGATAGTTGAAGGTAGTCCCAAGAGCTAAAAGTCTATGCAGATGATAGTGAATAGATAGATACAGATAGTCTTGGTAATTGCAGTAGATGACAGTAGGAGATTGGTTAGTAAGGAATCCCCTGTGGGGTACTTATCACTTAGATAGGTTAGTAGTAACAGTGTCTATTAGAGAGAGGTGATCCCGTAGCGAGATACGGATCACCAGCGAGGTTCCGGCTTCAGTTCAGCAAAGGGAAAATGTCAGCAGCTCCGACTTCACAGGAGTAGGTGCGGTGAACATGTGGTTTGAACGAGCGGTGAGTGAGAGAAAGCCGGCGATTGAAATAGCCGCTCATAGCGGCGCTCGGCAATGATGTCATCCGGTCTTAAAGGTATATGCGTCTCTTTGTTACACAAGATGGGACGCAATTAGCAAAGGAGAAATATGGAACAAGGGTACCAGAGGTACCAGAACATTACACAACGTCTCCCAAGCCTCAGGTTTGTGACGGACTGCATCACATTGTCATCCAATATCTCCTGGTACTGAAGAGAATTCATGGTACCTTGCACACTCTGAAGCTTCCCTGTACCTGCAAAAGCAAAACAGCCCCAAAGCATGATTGACTCCACGCCATGCTTCACAGTAGGCAAAGTGTTCTTTTCTTCATAGGCCTTGTTCTTCCTCCTCCAAACATAGCGTTGATCCATGGGCCCAAACAGTTCTAATTTTGTTTCATCAGTCCACAGAACACTATCCCAAAACTTCTGTGGTTTGTCCACATGACTTTTGGCATACTGCAGTCGACTCTTCTTATTCTTTGGAGACAGCAAGGGGGTTGCGCCTGGGAGTTTCTCCACTCTACGCTTCAGGTAGCGCACAGCAGTCGAAGTCAGCATCTTCTTTCTGCCACGACCAGGTAGCGTTTCAATAGTGCCCTTTGCCTTGAATTTGCGAATGATGCTTCCTATGGTGTCTCTTGGTATGTTTAACATATTTGCAATCTTCTTATAGCCATTGCCCTTCCTGTGAAGAGTATTCACCTCTTCTCTGGTCTTCCTGGACCATTCTCTTGACTTCACCATGTCTGTAACCGCACCAGTAAATGTCTAGAAGGAGCTGAGTATCAAAGTCATTTTATAGCTGCCTAATTGGTGCTTATTAGGCTTTATTGCTGCTCCCTGACATCCACAGGTGTTTTCAATACCTGATTGAAAACACTTCAATGAACGTCTGTTCTTCAGAGTGGTAGTCTTTAAGGGGTTGAATAATTTTGTCAATGAAGAATTCACAAAAGAAACATTTACTACTGTATTACAAAACCAATTGATGTAATTTTAGTTGCATATGGTTCTTTAAGAAGTCCTTGTAGGATTTCATTCTGAATACAATTACAAATGTACACTAAATTCCCTAAAACCCTTTACAGCATTGGGGGTTGAATAATTTTGAACACAACTGTATATATTTATTACAGTAAAACTGCAGGAAAGGGCACTGGGGGGCAAACTAATGTCAATGTATTTTATTTTGTAATGTAATCCAATAGGATTACAATATATCAGTGTGTTTTGTGTGTTTTACTTTTCAAATTTGCCGCCGGTTCCACCCCCCTGCGAGTGTCACGTCGCAGGAGATGGAAGCCGGGGCTCACAAGCATCGGGCAGAAGATCAGGTCGCCATATGCTGCAGGGACACATCGTGGGATCCCGGGGGAAAAGGTAAGTAACCTCTACCAGGATCAAGCGATGCTCCCTGGCGGTACCCCGAGTGTGGCTCGGGGTTACCGCTAATGGCACTGAAATTCCACCCCGAGCCACACTCGGGAATACCGCCAGGGAGGTTAAAACATCCAGTGTGTGTATACGATCAGGTATGATGTTGTATCAATCAGGTAGTGTAAGGGTTATGCCCGCTTCACAGTGACAGACCAGACTCTGACAGACCAAACTCCCCGTTTAACGCACCGCAAACAACCGCAAACAGTCCATTTGCACAACCGCAAACTCCCCATTTGCACCAGGTTGGATACCAAGCTAGCCATGTCCCGTTCCTTGTCCTCACTGATGTCATTGAAGGTCTCTTCCTCCACCCAGCCACGCACAACACCAAGGGTCCCTGAAAGGTGACAACAAGCCCCCTGGGATGCCTGCTGTGGTTGGTCTTCCAACTCTTCAAAGCCACCTTCCTCCTTTGACTCCTCTTCTTCAGACTCCTCTCTCTGCGTTGCCGCAGGTCCAGCAATTGATGACGGCAAGGCTGCTTCTGGTGGTGATGGTGACCACAACTCTTCCTCTTCATGCTCATCTACGGCCTGAACCAGCACTCTTCGCAGGGCACGCTCCAGAAAAAACGCATATAGGATGAGGTCGATGATGTTGCCTTGGGTTTGACTGACCAGGTTTGTCACCTCTGCAAAAGGACGCATGAGCCTACAGCCATTGTGCATGAGCGTTCAGTAACACGGCCAAAAAATACCCAGCTATGCAGAGGCTGTCTTCTTTTTTTTAAATTAAAAAAATCTGTTCTTACCAGTTTAATCTCTGTTTTGTCCCCTATCAGGAGCCGGTGTATGGATTCGATTTTAGGAACGGGAGATGGAAAAAGATGGTTGGTCGGTCCTCTTACTTCCAATTTGGGGCACTGCGCATGCGCCGTGCAATGTACCATGCCACCCTATACGAGTGGTGTGTTAAGTATTACTATTCTTATCAGTTTAATCCCTGTTACGTCCTCTATCAGGGGCCGGTGTATGGAATAGATTTTAGGAACCGGGAGATGCAAAAAGATGGTTGGTCGGTCCTCTTACTTCCAATTTGGGGCACTGCGCGTGCGCCGTGCAATGTACTGTGCCACCCTATATGAGTGGTGTGCTCACAGTACAGTCTGTGGGCCTGTGGCCTCTCACACACGGGCAGGCAACTGCAATATATATATATATATATATATATATATATATATATATATAAAAGCAGATGAGTCTTTGAGGACTGGAGTGGACACAGAACACTGGCCTAGCTATTAATTCATTAATTGAGCAGCAGCAGCACTCTCCCTGCTCTAACTAACACTGCAGCTTCAGAATATTAGTGATACTATGCGTGCAAGGTACTGTGCCACCCTATATGAGTGGTGTGCACACAGTACAGTCTGTGGGCCTGTGGCCTCTCACACATGGGCAGGCAACTGCAATGTATATATATATATATATATATATATATATATATATATATATATGTAAATGGATAGAGCTTCGCCAGCTTGGAGGATAGGGAAGACTTGCTGTCCCCTTTACTCCATTTGTCCGTAATGACGTCCTTGGTGTGATGGATTCTGGAATTCCCCTCATTTTAAGATAGTTCTGGCGGGAACGGTCCTCCAGACCTGCAACTTTATCTTTTAGCCATTGTATGTCCTCAGAATGGGTATCATGGGCATCCACCATAGCATTGAAGGAGTGGGCACACTCAGAGAGTTGTTCCTCTCTAAAGACTCTGGAATCAAGGATACGTACTTCTCATCTGCACTGATTAATTCCTTGCAGCAGGTCGGTTTGAAGGGAGGCTCTCAAGGATAGGAGCATGTCTTTGAGGGTAATGTCAGATATGGGCTGTCCAGTAGTAGGGAAGGCAGCTATGGGGTCCGCGACTCCGGTGTCCATCCCCTGTGAATTATCTGTGGCCTCAGCAGCTGCCCATGACAGATGTGACGCATCAACCCCCAAGTCTTTTCTGGGTTTAGATTTGGCTGAGCTACCCAGGGGGGCTGAGACTGATTCCAGGACCGGGGGGGTTCCATCATATAGGGGGACAGCATCTGGGTGTAGGTTTTGAGCTCCCAGGTTCAGGGATGGCTTGTGGAGCGCTAGTAGCAGGGGGGATTAATTGCCACGAGAGCAAGAAGGGAAGAAAAGCTGCAGTTTTTGGGGCTGGATGAGTTCTCTGCGGCGGCGAGGCATGATCGAACGGGTGGGGAGGGGGGATAATGCAGTGGGTGCAGGAACGTATAGCCTTGGGGAGGTCGCCTTAACAAGAAATGCCCTGGTCTCAGTGAATGGAGGACTTACATAGGTCCGGATGCGGTGCCGGAGGCTTGATGGGCGGCGGGTACTTGAGCCGCGGTGCGCCAAAGGAGTCTGTCTTGCGGTTAGGCCGCAATTTCGGAGATGCTTGTTCCCAGGTTGATAGAACCGATTTAAGCAGAGTGAATGTGATGGGGCGATAGGTAGGTTGTTGTGGAGCAGGGATGGATGGTAGGGTGAGCTGAGAGTCACCAGAGGAGCTGGGGGTGCTGTGGCAGAGTGTGCGGCCTAGGCCAAGATGGCGGCCGGCCGCGGTAGGCCCAAGATTATAAAGTTCCGTTAGGGCTTTAAAATTGCGGATGTGGCGAGGCCAGGTGTTGCAGGGGTCTCAGGGAGCCAATAGGCACTTTCGTGGGGGTGGATGGCTTACCCTGTGCCCGATGCTGGTCTCCGTGGTCCCGTGGAGAAGATGACGGTTCGGAGGTAGGCCGCGGGTGCCGAAGTACAGCAATCCAGCTCCCAGGGCAGGCAATGGTGGTCTCCACAAGGGAAGGTGACCTCAGACGCCACAAGATGGGTCAATAATATAATTCACTATGCAAGGACTACAAACACACCCACGTTACTCCTTGCCCTGGAGGCGGAAAAAGCATTTGACCGCATCAATTGGACCTATCTCAGCGAGGTTTTACTAAAGTTTGGTTTCACGGGGCATATATTCTCGGCCACTATGGGGCTGTATATGTTCCCGTCAGCTCAAGTATTTACGTCCGGAATGCTTTCCCAACAATTCCTGATTTCGAATGGGACTAGACAAGGGAGCCCCCTATCCCCGTTAATTTTCAATCTTCCTATGGAGCCATTGGCAGCTTATATTCGATCATCACCTCATATTTCTGGTTTCCGAGTCCTTCTCTGCACTTTGCACTGAATATCACCTGCCGAAATCAGAATAACTTATCTACATGCAAATAACATCCCTCCTTCGTAAAAATCCTGAACGATTTGATGAAATCCTGAAGGGTATTTATGATTACTTGCTTCAATCTAAAACGTCCAAGGGGGGTATTTCTCGTATATATGGGATACTAAACGATAAGAACAATTTTACTAAAAGTGACTCAATCCTGGCCTGGGAAAGGGACCTAGAACAGGAATTCAGTATTTATCAATGAGAACAAGCCTTTGCCTTTCTGTATAAAGCTACTAGAAGTACTAACCTCTGGGAGCTTATGCATATGATTACCTTGCGATGGTATTTGACACCTTATATATTGTCTAAATTTCAACCTCAATCCTCTAATCTATGCTGGAGCGACTGTGGTCAAGTGGAAATACTGTACCACACTCTTTGGACATGCAAAAAATTAGCGAACTTCTGGCCTCCCATATTTAGCATAGCATTGGATATAACTACCTTTCCGGTCCTGATATCCCCCGGCCTAGCACTACTAAATATAGGAATAGATGCATTCCCCTGTAACCTTAAAATAGTGCAAACTAATCTCTTTCTAGCTGCAAGATTAGTACTGATGAGGCACTGGAAATCACAGAAGTATTCTCCTGTGACTGAAGTGATTGCAGTGATGCATTCCCATTTTACCTACGAAACCATGTTTGCACTCTCAAACGGAACCCATAATAAAATAAGAGACGCCTGGCAGAACTGGGCATAGTGGTTTGGCCTAAAGGAATATTACTAGTACTACATGCTATGACGAGGGTTAATCTTTTTGGAATTACTCACATTCTCGTTATTCTTATGAGTTTTTGATGACATTAGCGATGAAAAATATTGCCTTGCTGTTCACTTAGGTGACCAATGTTTTTCTTCAATGTTTTCTATCCTTCATGTGCTGTTATTGCATAGACCCATTCTCTACATTCACAACATACCATGTTTCCCCATCAGCAGTTGGGATGTCATATGTAATACCTGTATACATGTGCACATTTATGTTATTTTTTTTTTCTGCTCTTGTAAATGCAATAAAAACTATTTTAAATAAAGATAGTATTGAGATGAAACCTCACGCCTTACAGGATGTCCAATTTTTCGAAAACGAACTCCCCCTTGTGCTAGAGGGGGTGCAGAGACACTGGTAATATCGTTCACATGTTCTGGGCATGCAAACATCTAGCCAGCTTTTGGAATAGTGTGTTCCGCTTTGTCACCGGCATCACAGGTATGCTCACCTCACCTAATCCTGCAATGGCAGTTCTAAACTTGGGTATTGAGGGTTTCCCTCCTTTGCACCGAACTGTAGTCTCTCACATATTTTTGGCAGCCAGACTCCTCATTACAAGGAGATGGAAATCTAATAAGGTCCCGAACCTTTTGTAAATATTTGAGATCATACGCTTACATCATTCGTATGAACTCATGTTAGCTACTAAACATGGCTACAGGAGAGGCGCATGTGCGTGGCTGAGGATGGCGGCTGTGTGATCTCTCAGCTCCGCTCCCAGCCAGCCTGTTAGTGCCTGCCCGTGCTTCTGCAGATCCCGCCCGCATCTCCGGAGCACCACGCCAGCCTGCTGCCACCCCCGGGAGCCGAACTAGACCGCTGAGTAAGCCGGGGCAACCCCTGGAAAACTTATGGGAGACATTTAAAAGCCGCGGATTGCATGGCCAAGGTGGCGGCAGCGGCCCCGATCTACGCACAGAAGCTGCAGCAGGGCTCCATATCAGCTCTCCCTGCACAGATTCAACAGGGACCATCAGCGGAGGCTGATAGAGGGGGCTCACAGGCCTCTTCACAGTCTGACTTGGACAGAGCCCTGTGTGATATAGCACTGAGCCAGGGGAGTTTGGGTGAAAGCTTTACCCCACTGTCTGGCGCACAGGTTGCAGCCCCTCATCCACAGCCGGAATATTCTGGTGACCCTGTCTTATTGGCAAAATTTTCTACTTTACTGGAACAGGGCCTTGAAAAAGCTAGCCAGCGCATTACATCTGATTTAAAGCAGGAATTCCAGGCTCTGGGCTCCCACATGGGTTCTATTGAATCTACTTTGGAAGATACAGTGGCGAGAACAAACCAGAACACGGTCTGTATTGAGACTTTGCAGAATAGGCTTGAGGAAGCATTGACTAAAATTGATGATCTGGAAAACCACTCTCGTCGGTATAATTTTAGGGTGCGGGGTATACCTGAGTCGTTTACTCATGCTGAAGCTATCACTAAGGAACTTATAGTGCACCTGATACCGGACATTAACCCCTAAAAGTTGGAATTAGACAGGGCGCACAGGGCGCTGAGGGACGACGGTCTCCCACGTGACATAATTGTGAAGCCTCACTACTACAAGGTTAAGGAGCAAATTATGTCTAGAGCCAAGGACATCGCTGATTTACAGCTTCGTGACCATAAAATCCAGATATTTGCTGACATATCAAACAGCAAAAAGTGTAGCGCTAATCATAAATATAGGGCAACATAAGTGAATATAAAAACCACAAATAAAAATAAAATTCACATGGCATAAAACACGTGCAAATAATAGATATTTGGTGAAAACCACAAAAAGTCCCAATAAGTGATGACAAGGGTTCAGAACCATAAGGAAAAATGGTGAATAGTCCAAATAATTTCTTCAAATCCAACACCACCAGGGAAGTGTAAGTAGAAGGACACCATACAGTGCAGCAGATGGAGGGCAGCTTACCAGAACACTGTGGTCATTCAAATTAATGAAATGACCTCGCCAAGCCAATATGAAACAGCAAAACACTTTTTGCTGTTTCAAATTTTTGGATCTTTGTTTGTGGGTCTTGTGTATGCAGCTTTTCTTTTTTATTTTAGTTTAGCGCAGAAATTTTTCTATTTCTTCTATTTGCTGACATATCACCTACTACAATCCATAAACGCAGAAATCTAAAACCATTGCTACAACCCCTCATAGCTAAAAACATCAAGTATTATTGGGCGTTTCCTTTTAGACTGAACTTTATGTATCATAATAAGAAGCACTCCTTTGCCAAGTTTCCCCGAGGGGGAGGCCCTCTTGCGGCGCCTGGGTCTGATCTCCACGGATCCGGATGGACCCCCTTCTACTCAGTCTTCTGCAGCCAGGTCCACGCAGAGTCCGTTGCCTCAGGTGTGGTGGTCTACCAGGAGCCAAGCCAAGATGAAAAGCAAGCCCCCCTGATGGACTGATGGAGACTCCAGGTCCTAGGTGACCTTGTGCTAACTCACTTTTCTTCTTCCACCTTCAGGCGCAGTGTTTTTTGACACGACTCTCTTTTTTGGACGCTTTTTAGTGCTTCCTTTTGATTTTTGAATTTTTCACTTTTGATCCTTGGGCGGGATCTTACATGGGATTTCCCGGCTGGGAAACCCTGATATACTGTTGCTAGCTGTGGGGGTCCTGGGACTGGAGACTGTCTGGCCTCGGAGTGTTCTGTGTTCCTCCGGGCCGGGATTACTGGGTCTCTGGGTCGTCGACCCCCACAGATATTATTATTTTTATATTGTTGACTGTTGTATCTTTTTTGGGCTGGTGAGGGCCAGTGGTGGTGGTCATGCACCCTGTTTGACTTTGTTTCCCACCCTTCGTGGGTGAGACGAGGCCAAACCAACTCTTGGGCTTGCCCAGTGTCACATTTGTGGTTTGCCGGGGTACTTCCTCGGTGGTTTACAGATTTTTCTGTTGCTGTTTGATTTGACTAATTCATATTTCTTTTATATTTAGGTCAATAGTGCCTTTGGGGACTCTCCGGTCCTCAATGTTCTCTTCTTCTCTTCTGTGTCTCTCCTTTCTCTTTCTCTCTTTTCCTCGTTTTGTTTGTCTTTTTTGTCCTCCCGACGACGGACTCCCGGTTGCTGCATTGGGGTCACGAATTGAGCTCTCTCCCCGAGTGGTCTTGTGGTCTGGTGGGTAAATTGGTATCACTCCCTGTGCACTATGGCAAACGCTACAGTTAGGCTCCCGGTGAAATTTGTCACACATAATGTGAGGGGTCTGAATTCTCCGGTTAAGAGGCGGCAGGCCTTTCAACAATACAAATCCCTACAAGTGGATGTGCTTCTCCTACAGGAGACGCATTTCCCGCCAAACTATAATCCAACGTTTTTACACCACCATTACCCCACTTTTTACTTAGCTAATGGTCCGGGCAAGACGGGGGGGGGGTGGTGATTAGCTTTTCTAGGCGGGTGTCCTTCACTTTGGAGCGGCAGGTTAGTGACCCTGAGGGCTGATTCCTACTGGTGGTGAGGTGTTTGGAGGGTTCCCCGGTCTCTATTATCTCTTATTATGCCCCCAATGCTGGTCAATTGCCCTTCTTCCATTCTCTGTTGCATGCACTTACTCCCCAGTTGGAGGGCCTGGTACTCTATGGGGGGGACTCTAATGTTACCTTCGACTCAGTGTTCGATAAGACGGCGAAACCGACATCCTCCTCTAGACATTATCCTAAAATAGGTTCTAAATTGGCTAAAATGCTGCATTATCATAATTTGATTCATCTTTGGCGCGAGCTAAATCCCTCGGCGAAAGATTATACTTTTTTTTTTCGCATGCCCACCAGATCTACTCCAGGATTGATCATCTGCTTACCTCTTTCAGCGTAGTAAGATAATGGATGTCGCTTGGTCGGACCACTCCCTGGTATGGACCTCCTGTGACGACTTGGTTGTCCGGAGGCGACCAGCTCCCTGGCGGTTGAATGAATCGCTTTTGAGCAATCCTACAGTATGCTTTGAGCTTGAACAAAACATTAAAGATTATTTTGCCTCCAGTGACCCGGCGTATACTTCTCCGGTCATTAATTGGGCCGCTCATAAAGCCACTATCAGGGGGAAATTACTACAGATTGCATTGCGTATGAAAAAGAACTTGCAAGCTCTTATCAAGGAAAAGGAGGGGGAGTTGTCTGAACTACTGCGCACCCACAAACAACATCCACACTTGGACCTTAGAGACAAGATTGATGTGGTACGGTTAGAATTTAATTTTTGTTTGACCACCCGGGCGGAAAAACATTTGCGGTGGACGTAAGCCACCTTCTATACTTTTAAAAGGATAAACCGGGGACGATGCTGGCTCGTAAGCTGACTCCCCGATTGCATCGGGTGGCGCCCCCCAAGCTGCGGAGGGCGAACAGTACGCTCACCCAAAATCCTCAGACGATCATGTCTATATTCCACAAGTACGATTCCTCTTTGTATAGTGCTCAGGGAACTGTGGCAGTGGAAGTGGTGGATGACTTCCTGCGGGATGTCCGCCTTCCCTCCCTCTCGGATTCCCACAGGGAGTTCCTGGAGGGGGACGTTACGTTGGCGGAGGTCTTGCAGGTGATCAAGCAGGCGAAGCCCTCTAAGACCCTGGGCCCGTGCGGCTTTTCGGCCGCTTATTATAAAAAAATTGCAGCCCACTTGGCCCCGCACTTACTTATCTTTTTCCAAGCATTGCGGGAGGGAACGCTGCTCGACGTGGATGGCAACAGAGCAAACCTCTGTCTCATACCTAAACCGGGCAAGGATCATACCGACGCAACTAATTATAGGCCCATCTCCCTGACCAATACTGATCTTAAGTTTATAACGAAAATTTATGCTAACAGGTTCAATACTTTTTTGGCACAATATACAGTATTCATATTGATCAGGTGGGTTTTGTGCCCGGGAGGCAGGCGGCGGACCAGATTAGACGGGCGGTGGATTTGATCACGGTGTTGCGATCAAATTGGGATGGGGGCTCCCCCCGCAAGGGCATGCTATTGTCATTGGACCTTCATAAGGCCTTTGACTCTTTATCCTGGACATTTCTTTTTCGGGTCCTTTCACGGTGGAATTGTGGCCCGTCTTTCCTCAATGTTTTGGAGGCGTTGTATTCTAGTCCGTCGGCTAATATAGTTGGGCATGGTGGTGTCTCTGGTCCTTTGAGGATAGCGAGGGGAACTAGGCAAGGCTGCCCTCTATCGCCTCTTCTCTTTGTTGTTGCTATTGAGACATTGGCGATAGCTATCAGATCTGATCCTAATATACATGGGGTGGAGAGCTCTGGTCGGCATCATAAGTGTGGATTGTTTGCCGATGATTTATTGCTGTTTGTCACGGATCCCATCACCACCTTGCCCAACCTGTTTGCACTCTTATCGCGATTTGATGGGGTGTCTGGCCTCAGGGTTAATCAACTTAAGTCGGAGGCATTAAATATTAACCTGGAGGTCGCGACTGTGGAGGCTCTGCGGGTTTCCTTCCCCTTTCAGTGGTGTTCACGGGCGCTTCCCTATTTAGGGGTTCGGCTGACTCCCGACGTTACCTCGTTGTTCAGGGTGAGTTATACGCCTCTTTTTGACGCTATGTCCCAAGGTCTGAAACATTGGCAGGCACATGATCTCTCCTGGATGGGCAGGATAGCGGCCGTTAAGATGACGGTCCTTCCAAGGGTCCTTTATTTTTTTAGGACTCTCCCGATCCCATTGCCGATGTCATTCTTGCGGCAGCTTCAGGCCCTTATTTATAAATATATTTGGCATAGGGGGGGAGCGGCTGGCCCGCTCCACTATGTACAGATCTAAGTGGAAGGGGGGGGGGCTGGGAGTCCCCCACTTCCTGCGTTACTACAGGGCGGCCTAGCTGGCACAATTATATCAGGTTTTTGTCACCGTCAATAGGCCGTATTGGGTGGATTTGGAGGCGCAGGCCTATCTGCCCGTGCCTATGGATCTTCTGTTGTGGCTGCCTGCCAGGGAAAGGAGGGCAGTGTTGTGCCCTGCTCTGTCCCATTCATTGAGGCTTTGGGACGTGGCATGTAAGCTATACCCTCTTCGGTCCCCTCACACGCCGGCGGCTCCCCTCTTTAATAACCCTCACATTCCCGGGGCTTCAGGCTTCTCAATTTCAGTGGTGGATTGACAAGGGACTTTATCGAATAGGTCATTTCATAGATCACAAGGGGGTTCGGCCTCCTACCTATTTCAGAGAGACACTAAAGATGCCCCCTGGGGAGTCCTATCGCCTCCGCCAAATTATCCACTTTCTTCGGACCCTTAACCACTTTACCGCTGAGTACTGGAATAGTACTGCGGCAAAGTGGCACGATCCCGTCTGACGACGTAGACCTACGTCGCCAGACTCCTCCCCTGTTGGCGGCGCTCGCGCGCCGCCGAAGGCGCGCTCCCGCTGTTTTCATTCACAGCGGGAGTCGGGCCAGGGGAGGAGCAGCGGCGATCGCCGCTGCTCTGCCCCGATCGTCGGGGATCTAGTGTGGAGATCCGCCCGCCTGTGTAAAAACAAGCGGGAGGATCTCCTCAGTGACAGGGAGTGACAGATCGGAGAGTTCAGCATAGCTGGACATCCGATCTGTCCCTGTCTCACACAGTCACCTCCCCCCCCACACGTCAGTAAGCACCAGCCATACATTAACCCCTCCCTCTCCAATAAAATTAACCCCTTCCCTGCCAGTGTCATTTTTACAGTAACAGTGCATATTTATAGCACTGATTATTGCAGTAATGTCACTGGTACCCCCAAAAGTGTCAAAAATGTCAGTCAAGGGTCCGATCTGTCCGCCGCAATGTTGCAGTCCCGCAAAAAAAAAAATCGCAGATCGCTGCCATTACTCGTTAAAAAAAAAAACACCAAAAATGACATAAATCTTTCCCTTTGTTAATAAACGCAATAACTTTTGCGCAAACCAATTAAAATACGCTTATTGCGATTTTTTTTACCAAACATGGGTAGCAGAAAACAAATTGGCCAAAAATTTAAAAAAAAATTGTTTTTTACATCTTTTTTGGGGGGAATTTCATATAAAAAAATGTTAAAAACATTGTTATTTTTTCAAAATAAACGCTCTTTTTTTGTTTATAGCGCAAAAAGTAAAAATCGCACAGGTGATCAAATACCACCAAAAGAAAGCTCTGTTTGTTGGAAAAAAAGGACGTCAATTTTGTTTAGGTACGGCTTTGCACGACCGCGCAATTGTCAGTTAAAGTCACACAGCGCCGAATGGCAAAAAGTGGCCCAGACGTAAGACAGCAAAATGCTCTAGTGGTAAAGTGGTTAAGGACAACCATACCGACATCACGACTAGAACTCTGTACGAGAATAGGTGCATGGGGAGGCCTGAGACGATGGGGGGAATCACGGAACTGTACAGGCTATTTGCCGACACGACTGCTAAGCCTTCCTATCAGCTGGCATGGGAGACTGACTTGGGGAAACTATTGACGAGGAGGACTGGGACTGATGGTCGACCATGGTGTACAGGGGTATACTCAACACCACTTTAGTGGAAGCAAACGATAAGGTGCTATCTCGGTGGTACTTGGTGCCAACGAGACTAGCCAAATTGTTTCCGGGCACCTCCCCCCTGTGTTTCCGACAATGTGGGCAGCACGGGGATATGTACCATGTGTGGTGGAGTTGTCCGAAGGTTCGGCGATATTGGATTCCGGTAATTAATCTGATACACTCAGTGACGGGCCAGAGGATTGATAGAGACGCCAAGACGGTGCTGTTCTCGGACTTGCCAGTTGAGATTCCCAAGAATATATGTTCCCTTATATTTTTTATTCTCCTGGCTGCAAAAATTACTATAGCGCGTGCTTGGAAAACGCCTGGACTCAATATATTACAGGTGAAAAATAAAATGTCGTGGATTATGCTTAATGAGAAGTTGGCTAGTATTCGTTTGGATAGGCAACATAGATTTGACTGCGTGTGGGGCCCCTGGATAGAGTATTTGCAGGCTCCGTAGTTGCGGCCGGGTGGCTTGGGGTCCGGCGCAGGAGGACGTGATTACTTTACATTGCTTTCGTCCTGACCTCTTTTTTATTTATTACTCTTTTCTTTTTCTTCTGTTCCTCCCTTTTATTTTCTTGTTCTCTTTCTCTGCCCATAGTGGTGTGGGCTATTCTCCTTTTTCTTTTCTCTGGTCTTTTTTCTCTTTGTTTGTTTGCTCCCTTGGGGGTCTAGCTGCAGGAGAGACGCTGTTAGCTCTGATTTCGGAGCTCTGGTTTGGGTTCCCAAATATGGGTCTGGGTTGCTATATATTTTTTGGCCATTGAAGGGAGCCCATTGGTTTCTTCTTCTGGGGGAGGAGGGTTGGGGGAGGCTGCGCCCTTTCGTGGACACAGTTTGTGCCCATTCGGGGTGTCTGGGGTGGGGTGGGGCCTCTGCTTGCCGGTCTGTTATTGGGCTTGGTGGGTCCTTTGGACTCTAGCTGTACCTCCTTTTGAGGAACCTCAGTTTTGGGACTTGATGTCAAACTTTTTACTATTGCCTTCTCTGTTGCCAATAATGTTATGATTCATGTACTGACAAGCACTGTTGTGGTGCGTGGTACTTTTCTGTATGCTACCCCCTTTTCTATGTTTTACTATTTTACGGTTTTGTTTAAACTCAATAAAAAACTATTGAATACTAAACATGGCTATAGGGCCAAAACTGCTACACAATGGAAAATTTGGACAGACTAGATGGGCAATAGATCTCCTACCAAAACTCTCTAGGATAACATTCACTCGCTAACTCTTTTTCTCCTTCATTCCATTATGTGGTCAGGCAATGCCCCTTTTCCCCCCTCCCCCTACATTTTATTTGCATTATGTTTGTATTTTCATTTTGTTTCCATTTATGTCTTATATCTGTTCTCTTCCCTACTTCAGGGTATGTATCACTACCCCATAATTACATATGTTATTTTACCACCCGCAATCAGCTGTATGACACAACCTCTGTAGAAGGTTATTTTTGGCACCCACAAACATGGGCGATGTTCAAAATATGAACAAATACTTATCACTGTTATCTGTGATAAATGTAACTTGTGAATATGGTTTGATATCTGCTTTCTCAGCTGAGAACCTATGTTGTATGTTGTATCCTGTTGTGTGTTCTGTTACTTGAAAATGTTTTAATAAAAAACTATTGAAAAAAAAAAAAAGAAATACACTGTGTTGTTTAGAATACACTTTTTTTTTTTACTTTTTATGATAATTTCGAGTTTATCCTGTGAAACGCATTGAAGCACATCACAAGTGTATGGGGACACCCTATATATGTTATGCAAAACTATAGTGGATGTGATGTGAGCAATTTGTAGTGGGGTCCAAAACAATTAAGAGGGTTTTGCAACACAATTCAACCTCACCATTATTTTATATGTGTTTTTAACCACTTAAGCCCCGGAGGATTTTCCTGCTCAAAGACCAGGGCCTATTTTGCGATTCGGCACTGCGTGAATTTAACAGACAATTGCGCGGTCGCGCGGCGCTGTACCCAAATTAAATTGATGTCCTTTTTTTACCACAAACAGAGCTTTCTTTTGGTGGTATTTGATCAACTGTGCGATTTTTACTTTTTGCGCTATAAACAAAAAAAGAGCGACAATTTTGAAAAAATAACAATATTTTTCACATTTTTTTATATGAAATTCCCCCCCAAAAATTGTAAAAATCAAAATTTAACATTTTAGGCCAATTTGTTTTCTGCTACATATGTTTGGTAAAAAAAATCGCAATAAGCGTATTTTGATTGGTTTGCGCAAAAGTTATTGCGTTTACTAAGGGAAAGATTTATGTCATTTTTATTGTTTTTTTTTTAAACTAGTAATGGTGGCGATCTGCAATTTTTTTTGCGGGACTGCGACATTGTGGCGGACAGATCGGACCCCTGACTAACATTTTTGACACTTTTGGGGGTACCAGTGACATTACTAGAGGCACGTAGGCGAACGACGTAGCCCTACGTCGTTTTGCCTGTACGGGGCTGATTGCCGCAGTAAATAGTCGTGCGGCGGTCGGCAAGCAGTTAATTGATGTGAAATAAAGTTTGTATTTATATGATTTATTTTTTTAGCCTGTTCGTCCTTCAGCATCCTCAAAGTCCACAGTGTTACTCTTTAGTGTACATATTTGGGATGTGATGCTTGATAGGCTGACCCCTCTATATACTTTAAACTCTGGAAGCTGTAAAAGAAAAGGAAAAAATGCAAAAATGGTATGGCCACCTGAGTTTAAAAGTGGAGCACAGGCGGCTCTCGGAGCCACAGGTTGCGGACCTAGAGGCCCCACTCACGATTGATGAGGTTGTGGACGCTATAGCACAGTTTCCACGGTCCAAGGCTCCAGGCCTTGATGGCCTTCCTGTGCAGTTTTGTTCCCGCTACTCTGACCTCCTCACGCCCAAACTGTTATCACTCTACAATGCAATCTTCGAGAGCTCCACTCTGCCTCCTTCCCTGCGGGAGGTGCTTATAGTGCTGATCCCCAAGCCCTGGAAAGACTTGGGACTCCCCGCATGCTAGCGTCCTATTTCACGGTTACAGGTCGATGTAAAAATTTTAGCCAAACTATTGTTCACCAGACTCAACAAGGTACTTTTTTTCCCTGATTGACACTGACCAAGAAGGCTTCATGCCTGGTAGAAATACCTCCTTCAACCTGCGTAGACTCTACATGAACCTACAAGCCAGTCATGACAACTCGGGTACACGGGTGGTTGTTGCCTTGGATCCCGCCAAGGCGTTTGATTCAGTTGAGTGGGGATACGGGTTTGGCCCTACCTTTATTAACCACTTAAGCCCCGGAAGATTTCTTCGGTGGTATGGTTTTGGTGGTATTTGATCACCTGTGCGATTTTTTGATCATGCGCTATACAGTAAACAAAAAAAGAGCGTCAATAACAATATTTTTCAAATTTTTTTAGATGAAATTCCCCCCCAAAAAATGTAAAAATCTAAATTTTTTAACATTTTAGGCCAATTTGTTTTATGCTACGTATGTTTGGTAAAAAAAAATTGCAAAAAGCGTATTTTGATTGGTTTGCGCAAAGTTATTGCGTTTACTAACTAAGGGAAAGATTTTTTTTTTTTTTTTTAACGAGTAATGGCGGCGATCTGCGATTTTTTTTTTGCGGGACTGCGACATTGCGGCGGACAGATCAGACCCTTGACTGACATTTTTGACACTTTTGGGGTTACCAGTGACATTACTATAGTAATCAGTGCTATACATATGCATTGTTATTGTAAAAATGACACTGGCAGTGAAGGGGTTAACTTTTTTTGAGAGGGAGGGGTTAAGTGTGTCCCTAGGGGCATGCTTCTAACTGTGATTGGATGTGGCTTGACGTGTAAGAACAGAGATCAACGGTCCTACATAGCAGAACCGTATGATCTCAATTCTTACACAGGGGAGAATGACAGACGGCTTTGTTTACATTGGCCGCCTGCCTTTCTCCCGCTGTAACGGACAATCGCGAGTGCCCGGCAGACATTGGGTCCGCCAGGCACACGTGCAGGGGTCCGTGAGCGAGCAGGAGCGCGCCTCCGGCGGTGTATGCTTGCTCCCTAGAGCCTCACAGGCGAGCGACGTAGTACTACGTCGCTTTGCCTGTGAGGGGCTGACCGCCGGAGTAAATAGTCGTGCGGCGGTCGGCAAGTGGTTAAATAGGTCTGTCTGCTGTACCAGGCTCCTTCCACCAGGGTGTTGGCGAATGGCTGGGTTTCTGATCCTTGTATATGTATAGGTGATACCTGCGCTGTTAGAGGTGATGGATCCCTTTCTGAATGCTGCGCCACTAAACTGGTACCAGACACCAGTCAGTAAAATATTATATATAGGGGTGTGTGGCGCGCTTTTAGAAGTGGAGATGGTGATTAAAATAAATGTGCTTAGGATAAATAAATAAATAAATAATATGTTCTGTGGTGAGGTAGGTGTGTTGGTTAGTTCTACAATGCCTATTAAAACATTCAACTCAATTAAGAACTTTCCAAAATTAAAATAATTTTCCACAATAGTGCCAAGTGTTATCAATTGTAAAGTGCTGAGTGCTTATAATCTTCAATCACTGAATAACTTAATCAATTATTGTGTGTAAAACTTCAATCAATGAGTGAATTCCAATACATAAATCAATAAATAAATACCATCAGTGCATAAAAAATTATTTTCAAACTTCAGTATATATCCATATGTAAAATGAATAAATTAAATCTTAAATTAATAAAGTGCAGTCTTCAGTGAATGTCCATATATACTTTTCACCGCAAAAAAATGTGTGCTAGACAGGACATCCGGCCAGAAAGTACCCAACCGAGGGCTAATATATATTCAGGCGATTGTTTCAAGCTATTGAGGTGAGAAGTTAGGACACCCATAGATGACACCTGGTGGAGGAACGAGTCACTGCACCCTGATTATTTGCATGGATGCACCCTTGTTTTTATAAGGAAATTGCACAGCTGAATATACTAGCACACATTTTTTTGCGTTGAACGCTTTGCTCGGTGGTCTGCTGGGGGTGGGGACGCCTGGCGAGCGGCGCTCTATGTTTCACCATTGCTGGAGGGTCTGGGAGGTGGTCTCTACCCGGCTGGATCTCCCTAGACATCACGGGTTTACTCCCCTGTGGCATAACCCCTCCTTACCTGAGTTTATGTCTATCCCTTATTTGCATGTCTGGAGCTCACGGGGGGTTATCTGCTCAACCATATCTTAGTGAATACTTCTCTTAACCACTTGCCGACAGTGCACTGTACATTTACGTCGGCAAAGTGGCTCTCCCAGGCAGAATCACGAATCACAATTAATAAACGTCATCTGCCTGGGAGGAGTTAGGGGGCGAGCACGCGCCAGTGCGGGTGTCAGGCAGCCCCGATTGCCGCCCGACACCGGTCGATCTCCCCCTGCTGACAGAAAAGGACGGACGGCTGATGTAAACACAGCCGTCCGTCCTTCTCCCTCAGATGATCACAGAGGCTATGTGATCCTTCTATATAGAATCACATGTCTCTGTGTTTATCTCACAAGCCCAACCCCCCCACAGTTAGAATCACTCCCCTAGGCTTACATTTAACCCCTTGATCACCTATACTGTTAACCCCTTCCCTGCCAGTGTCATTATTACAGTAACAGTGCATATTTTTAGCACTGATTACTGTATGTCACTGCCCCTCCAAAAGTGTCAAAAATGTCAGTTAGGGGTCCCATCTGTCCGCCGCAATGTCGTAGTCTCGCAAAAAATCGCAGATCGCCGACATTACTAGTAAAAAAAAACAATAAATTACATAAATCTTTCCCGTAGTTAGTAGTATGATAATATCATTCCCGTATTGGATGCTCTATCATCTTTTCACCCCTATTCACAAACTTTCTGCACAATGCATTTTATTTTTATGTGCACTTTTTTCTGAGTCTTATACGTTCCTCTCAGTGTTCACATTTGCTGGGACCCTATTTTTGTCTTTCTTTCACTCTCACATACCTGATACTTTTGGTATATTGGCACCATTTATGACACTCCATAATTTTTAATGAAGTGTCTCTTCTCTAGATTCCATGATATATTCTCATCGCTACCTTGGGTTGGTTCTTGATATATTTTTTGTTTCGTTCCACCCCCCCCCCCCCCAACACTTTCCCCCTCTCCATTTTTCCTCTCGTCTTTTCTTCAACGTTTATGCTCAAAATGTAGTTTGCTAATTCTACTCATATATACTTTCTTAAAGGGACCTCCCTGATTGATATATATACAGTTCCATATTTTCCACAAAGACATATCCCGTTCTTCTAAGTATAATTGAAATACCCTGATCAGGAACCATATACAGACCACAGGTACAAGTTTATGCACTCACTTTGGAACCTTTTTCTGGCTGACATAATTTACATGCCAGATTATTTTAATTTACATGGAAAACATTCTCCACCTTCTCTTTCTTAGATATCTATGCTGAGCCACTTGGGATCCTTGTGGGAAAAATCGTGAGGAGTCAGTGACCGATGGTTTTTTGTTTTTTTATTTCTTACTCTCAGACAACATATACTGCTGCAACTATATGACCACACTTTGTTGGCCTTACGATTTTTTTCCTTTCCCCTGCCCTAAGCGCTATTTTTCTTTTATTGCTGCATGTTCTCCAACTGCAGCATAGTTTTATATGCGGCAAAATACATCTGGAATGATTGGAGCGGTGCGTATTATCTACTATGTTTACATATATCTCACATAATATGCTATTTTTTGATTGTACAGTAGATGCAATGTATGTTGTTATACCTTGTAATATACTATATACTATGTGATGATGTATTGATATATACGATACAGTCATTATTTACAGACTATGTCTTTTTACCTACATTCAGAGATGAATCCCAATTGACCTTTGAGAAAGGCCACGTCCGAAACGCGTCAGTTCTCCATTTGGGTATTTCCACGCTCTTTCTCCTTAATTCTTGGATGTACCCCTGCCGCTTGTATTTCCACTTTTTTTTTTTTTTCATGCGTTTAAATAAACTTTTGTATACTTTTACTCTTGTGTACATTGTTGATGGGTAATTGCCGATAAAGTTCCGCCCCTAGGGGAACCCCTTTTGCTCTTTGATATACATCAATAAGGGTTGCCTTACGAAATTTAACAAAATATGGGATAGATGGCAACAGGAGCCCTCTGTGAGGTCGTAGCTTGTAATGGTATTGCTGAGGCCTCCCTGTTTGGCTTACTCGCCACTTTTGTGCCCGTTCCCCTTGGCCCTCCCAATTGACAGGGTGTGTGTGCCCATCTCCCCACGTCTGTTCCCCCCTCTTGTGGATATTTTTAGATGCCTTTGTTGTGCCTTCTATGATGACCTCACCTCCTTTCTTTACATGTATGCTTGTTTTTTTATTACCACTGTGTGTACTTTTGCTGTATGTTGCAATCTTTTTTTTATTCTTCAATAAAGTTGCTCTTTGCAATTAAAAAAAAGTGGAGCACAGGGCCTGCCAATGAGAGGGTTAAAACAAGCTTCTACCCACTTCTTGTGCTGCTTGTAATGTGAAATTGTTATTTCTCAACACCGACAACAAAGACTCTCAATTCCGGTTGGTTTCAAACAGCTCAGAAACACATGTTGTGTGTTTACATTAGAAGGCATTAGAGTCAGATGTTTTTTTTTTTCTTTTTTTTTATAGAAAAGTGCTAAGATTTTTCTACCTCTATCCTGTATTTTGAAAATGAATTACTCTACAATGCCTATAATAACGTAAGTGACACAATGATTACCGCTAAAGCCGTCGGCAAAAATCACATGCCAAAAATCTGCTTCATTACTACCAGCCTGCCCTTAGATGGATCAAATCTTGGACATTTGCTGTTGAACCGGCCAAAATTTGATCCATCTATGGCTGGCTGGATCATTTTTAACTGTACCAATTTATAATTTGTACTACAGAGCTTTTCTCTTTATATGTCCTTTTTTAATAAAATTAGAGATGGAAATATATAAAAAGTACAGTTAACATCCAAACAATCTCTGCAGATAACTACTAGTAGATTGTATGAAATAATTTCATACAAATAAACAAGCCACATAAACAAAAAGAACATTAACCATTTTCACATTTTCAACAATTTATTATTATGGCCAATGGGGGAAAAAAAAAATCAAGAAAATTCACAGTTAACATTCTGCAGTTATTACAGAAAATAATATTGCACTTAAAAGTAATGACACATACCCCATCCATTTACAGTGTTAAACCCCTTTTTTCAGTCCAAAATATACAGACGCATGCAGTGCATACTCCTATGCAAAATGGCAGCATGCACCACAGTAAACAATTACATTCACAACGGAATTTTATAACCCCTCTCATCCCTGAGTCTTATTTGTATTGAGATGAACATAGTGCCGGAGGAGAACTACATTAATGGGTCTGCTTCAGGCTCAAATGATGTCTTGTGGAAAACAGATTAATGCACAGAAATGCAAATATTGCAGTGGCATGTCATATCACAGCAAAAGGCCATGGGAGTGATCACAGGAAGAAATGTAGCTAAAATTGCTCCCAGGGATGAGAGTTAAAATCAGTGAAATAATAAAAAAAAAAAGTTTGTCACATCCAAATGCATCTGTTCAAAATATCCTTCTGTACAGTATAAAAAGGTGTAACTTATTTTGATCTCTGACAATTTGTTCGCATTTCTCTGCATGTTCAGTGCTCCTCCTTCTCTTTTCCTTTCTTTTCCTTTTCATCTTGTAAAGCTGACCCCAGTTTTTTAATCAAGACCGAAAGAACCTTGTCCAGTGGATCCATGACTCCACGCTGAAGCCATTTTGGAATTGTAGTTCTGGCGTGGTGAAAACCTAATTTCTGAAGTATGTAATCCACTCCAACAGGGTCAATTTTCCTTCCTGTCCAAGATATTAGCCTAAGGAGAAAAGGGGAACGAAAAAGCACGTTACTACATGTCTGGAAATATGCAAAAAAAAAAAAAAATACCTGACAGTAACCCCCAAGCCTCTTCCTTTTCTAAGTACTAGTGATCTGTGTCAGGCTTCTCAGCTCTGCTACTCTCACCACCCCCAGTATTCACAAATGTACCGGAAAGTTTCAGAACACTGAAATTTCTTTACCTTTTCATGCATTGAAATGAGACATATTTCTAGGGTTCCTATGAGTGAAGGCAACAGTAAAATGTAAAGTTATTATAACAGCAGAAACATAATGGACAGTAGCTAAGAATTGAAGATGTTCAACTTTCTTATATAACATTGGGTTAAAGTGCACTTATGGGATTTTTATCATGGTAATCTGGGTGCATTATTAAAAAACCAACACTTCTCAAAGCCTGCACACACTGCTATTTCTAGTGCATCCAGTTATAACAAAAACCAGAGTGCTGTATTACAGAAACAACAACAATGTTCCTTCCTGCTCTCTCTGTCTCCCTCCTGCTCATAAAGTAAGATTGGAAGACTTACCAGCCAACAGGTTAAAAAGCAAAGTGGAAGGGGGCAGCCCCAGCACAGTCACAAGAGTCATGTTTTTGCACAAATAAAACCCCAGGTTTTCAAGGTAACTGAATTGTATAAAAAATAAAAGTGCATGCAAGTACCAGGAGCACAGGAACTCCACTGTCAGATTTGTAAAAATACAAACACAGCTACCAACTATCTCAAAATGTTTTTAAAAAAAATAATGCCTCTGAATCCTCTACTTCTAAAAAATCACATAATTACGAAAGATTAACAGAAATGAAATATATGTTCGAAACATGCGTCAGCAATCATTATCATCAAAAAAAAATATTGCTTTAGTATTGGGTTATTAGGAAAGAATGTAACTTTCTGTTTTCGCTGGAGGATTTTGCTCCCATGTGAACCTGCATGTTGTTTCATGTGAACCCGTGTGCTTAACAAATATTGGGGCCTGCATCTCAGAGATTAGCCCTAACCAGCTACTTACATCACATGTGAGTTTCAACCCTTTATTTGTAGCATTCAGAGAAACTGAAAATGCTAGAGGATTCTTTGGCTAAGAGTGAATGTGTCAACAAATCGCATGTACCACATTTGGGATCTAGCCCCTTTGGAGTTTTGCACTGTAACTCTAATAGGTCCTCAGTAAAAACATTATTCATTCATAATTGTCTACATCCACAGCAGTAACATTATTTTCTCTGACCCCCCACCCCCTTTCCTGACCTCACATTCAGATCCTGGTCTGCCTCTTGTAAGCCCGTTCCACAATCAGCTCCAGCTCTGTCCCCCATTAAGTCACAATCATCAGCCCACTAACTCTCAGCCAAAATTACCCCTGCCTCATTCCTCTTCCCCCTTTAGTTCATGATCAGATGCTGCTTAGCATCTCAGTGGCACACAATCTTGTTCCACTCCCCTCTCAGCGACAATCAACTCCCACTCTGCCTCGTTTCTGCCCTGTTCATGACCACCTCTTGCTCTGCCATTCTTTCCCCATGGCAAAAATCATTACACCAACTCCACTTATTCCATTCATGGTCCAGGATTAGCTCCCACCTAGCGTATTGCATGCCTTGTCCACAATCAGCCACAACTCTGCCAACCCAATGGCCTACAATTCGTTCAAATTTGCCTCTTTTTTTTTTCCAGTAATGCATGATCAGCTGCCTCAGCCTGGGCCTAGGATCCAAGGAGGCTCCACAGAGAGTGAGTTTGAATCTAACACAGGTACTAGCAGGTACAATTAAACAATTTAGTGTTTTAAAAATCTGGTTTCTGTGTATAGCTTATAAACCCATACAGTGATGTTAAGATTTAGGATTTGTGGTTTACCTGTTTTTGAAGAATACATCACAGGACAAAAGTTCATAGCTGCCACCTCCAGGTGACTGAACACTGGTTAGGCATAAAGATAAAGAATTGCAGCGCCTCTATAAACTAACAGGAAAATGTTCTTCTATAAATATTGATAATCATACAATGCAATCCTTTATCTTTATGACTCTATTGAAGGTTGTGTGTTTTATCCTTTGATTACGAGCATCTTCACTTATACCTGCGCTGGTCTGTTCACATATTTATTAGTGGCTAGGCATAACCCTCCCAGCTCAGCTGAGCCACATTTTTGCAGCAAGCAATGCGGAACAGGCAAAAAGGCATAAACATCCAACCGGTAACACTTAGTAAACATGTGAACAGAAGACCCGGTAGCAGCCTTACAAACTTGAACAGAAGCCTAATTGCAAAGGAAGCAGTGACATTCCTGGTGAAATTACAAATCTTCCCCTTGATAACATAGGCCTGAGAGATTAGCTAACAAATCCATCTAGAAATAGTGGATTGAGAAGCAGCCTGACCCTTGTGGGGACCTGCAGTCAGAACAAATAGAGATTCACTGTTAAAACAAAGCTGTACCTTCAGATAAATGCAAACAGCTTGAACAACAACCAAAGAACAAAGCAACTTCTCCTTAGGATGCTTAGGATTATGTGAAAATGAGAGCAAAACAATGTTCCTATTTTGGTGGAACGTAGAAGCCTCCCGAGGTAGGAAATGGGACCAAGTTCAACACCCTGCACAAAAACTTTAATCAAAGAAGGAAACATACTAGGTCTCTGAAAAAAGCACAGCCAAAGCTGACATCCCTCTTGGTGAAACTCAAAGCCAGAGACATCTCCACACTAGATTGGAGAAAAGCCAAAATATACCCCGCAACATACTGTCAGGATAAAACGTATGAGCTTCACACCAGTTGAAATGAGTCTTCCGTGTATGATGGTACACTTTCCTGAAGGTCGACTTTTTAGACTTCAAACTTCGAAGGATAGGAATTACAGAAATCAGAAACGCCCCTTTACCTCTTGACTTGGGCTTTAACAGAAATGTTGTGAAAACCAGTGACCTTATAGCAGGATGGAAGATCGCACCCTGTGATAGCAAATATGGTTAACCTGGAATAGCCTACAGCTTGTCTGCCAAGAGATTGATAATACTGGCATACCACATTTTCCTTGGTAAAGCCAGTGCAATCAGAATCACCACAATGCCCTCCACCTTTATCCTGCGCAACAGACATGGAAGAAGTTGAAAAGAAGAGGAGGCATAGATCAAGAAAAATTTATCCCAAGGAGTCTACAGGCCATCTACCACAAACGCCAGCTGCTGACGATTAGGAAAGTCTTCTGCCCATTTTTCGATGATGGGAATATGCACAGCAGAGAGGGAAGGCAACTTTCATGTCCATGTTCCCTGAACTGAGAGGTTCTCCAGAATATCTCCCCCAGCTTGAGAGCCTGACATCCATCGTCAAGATCTTCCAATTCATTGGAAGGCAGGATTCCCTTGTACCTAGGATCTTTGTCGATATCTACCATATTTCAGAGTTACCTACTCCTGGGAGTGATTAGCATTTTCAGATCCAAGGACACCTGGCTTTTGTCCCTTACTGTAAGGTTATTGAGCTGCACAGCCTTGGAATAAAGTGTGGCATGGAGGACCAAGTTGAGGGAGGCCAACCTCTTCCCCAGAAATGCTCAAAAAGAGACGTTCCATTGGCCTCAGGCACTTCACTTGGGCTTGAAGAAATAGGCATTTCTCTTGTGGGAGCAGTACATTTACCTGAGCTGTATCAGGGACTAAGCCTTAGTACTCCAGTTGTTGAGTCAGAACCAGGGTCGACAACTAAAGTTGCCAAACCTTTCTAGGACTTGTACCATTAGACATCAGTTTCAGAGCCAAGTGTTTCCTTAGAAGCAGGTTGTCCAGGTATGCCCACAAGTGGGGATACCCCGGGTCTTCAACAACACCAGAACTGGAGCCAACACCTTGGTGAACACTCTGGGGGCTATGGAAAAGGCAAAAGGCAGAGCTACAAAGTAAAAGAGGTGATCTTTCTCTGCGAATCACAGAAATGGTGGCAAGGCCAGAAAATTGGAATGTGAAGGGTAGGCATCCTTGATTTTCATTGATGATAGAAAATCTCCCTGATGAAGTGAAGCAATCAGCGACTGAGTGGACTTAACCCTGAATTTTTGTACTGTCAGGAACGTAAGACCGTGGAGGTCAACAATAGGCCAGACTTCTCAATTTGGCTTAGACCGGAGACCAAGGTCGGAATAGAAGCCATGAGACCTCTCTCCTGCTGGCACAGGTACAATGACCCCTTAAGACAGCACTTGGGGCCACAAAGAAAACCATTCTCTTTTGTGGATCCGAGGATACCCTTGAGCGCATAAAGCATGGATGGGGAAAGCAGTGAAACTTCAGCTTGTAACCTCTGGATACTATGCTGCAGACCTAGTAATCTTAGATTTCCTGAGTTTAGGCAGCTGCAGAAGCCAATAGATGTCCCCTCACCCCCACTCGCCTACTTTTGGGTGCCCATTTACTGTGAGAGAAACTTGCCTCCAGAGCCGGAAGACTGGATTTGCTTGCACCCCGAGGCTGATTGCTTGAGAAAGACACTCCTCTTAAAAAGGTTTCACTACTTTCTAAATTGCCACCTCAAGTGCACACTGCTTTTTGCAGAGAAGTTCTGACAACCAACACCTGAGCCATGGAATCTTTCTCATGTGGACAGACACAGTGCCCACCCATAAAAGCGGTTTAGTGGAGTCTTCCGCTTGGGTTTCTCCACCGAGAAACCAAGGGCTCTTGGAAAGTCTTCTAGGAGCTGTCAAATAGCTGGATCCTCTAAATCTGTTTCTCAGGAACAAAGCATGAGCTTTAAGGGCTTGGCAAACTCCCACCACTGCACTGCTTCCACTAGAGTGAGGGATGCCTCAAAGACAGGTTCTGACCTCTTTCTGTGGGTTCTTTAAAGACCAGGGCCTTATCCATTGGGACTGTCACAGTCTTTTTTTTTTTTTTAGTAGGTAATAGTCAAGTGAACCACTAGTGAACCCAATT
Source organism: Pelophylax lessonae (assembly GCF_965119305.1). NCBI lineage: Eukaryota > Metazoa > Chordata > Amphibia > Anura > Ranidae > Pelophylax > Pelophylax lessonae. The sequence goes on along the minus strand of NC_138768.1, from coordinate 629,548,517 downwards.
TCTATTAGAATTCCTCCTCCATGGGGTACTGGTGAGCAAAATGCTTCTGTGGTGAAAACCCCTTCTCCACGTGAGCCCGATGGCATACATCACCACTTGTAATAAATAGAAAGTGCACTGGAAAAGACTTGGGATTTTTTGGTAGTTTCAATAATCCAGAACCAGCATTAGGTGATACATAGGGGTTAAACAAATCCTCCTGCATAAGTTGTAGATGTGTATCTGGAGTAATCTCTTCTTTAGATCGTTCTAAAAACACAAAGAGGAAAGGATTGTTTTTTTATCTAGGAGCAGAGGGCGGGAATCTGAAGTCTTCACAGAACCAACAGCTCTGTACCCTGATTGGAGGGAAGGGACACACCCCTTTCACACAGTATGGAAAACAAGCACAGCTGTGAAAATGAGTCACTGGCTAAGTGCTGCAGCTCCCTCCCCATCGCCTTTCTACCTTTTGTCGTGAAAAGCTGCCAAAAGTGACTCAAGGTGATAACAGAACAACAAGGCAGCAGAGAAGACCAATACTCAGAGTTTTAGAGAGTGACAAGTACACAGTATAGAAGGATGTGCTTTTTCATATTTCATGACTGAGGTTTACAGCTAAGATTAGCGTGTCCCATCTCCTCCAGGAAGCCCACATTAGTCGCCTGTGTCTGAAACAGTCCTGGAACCTGAGATTTGTGCTGGGAGGAATCTTCCATAAAAGATTCCTGATTCTCATTAGCTTCCACCTCTACTTCAACTCATGCTTAAGAATTTCCAGACACCTCATCTTCCCTCAAAAGGGGACAAAAGGAAGGAATTTGGTACTTCTGAATCCCAGGCATTCCAAGCCTCTGAGGAATGTACCCCTGAAACAGCAGAAATACCAGTCAGGAAAAGGGATTGAGCCTCGGTTCACATTTATGCGATGCGGGAAGGCTGCAAATCCGCAGCCTGTTCCCGCATCGCACACGCACCCCTGGCAGTTCACACTGCCATATGCGATACGCTGGGGGTGTCAATGTAATCTTAACGACACCCCCAGTTTGATCGCATATCGCAGTGCGATCGTGCAGTTCGCACAGGATCGGATCGCACAAGTGTGAACCGCTGTGCGATCCGATCCTGATGCGGCTAGAAAAAAGGGTCCCTGTGCGTGTTTGGTGCGGCTGCGGTGCGAATTTAGCCATACAAACTGTATGGCTAAACTCGCACCGCACAGCCGATCGCATGTAATGTCGGAGCAGTGCGCTCCGACATTACATGCGAACCCCGCACACGCACAAGTGTGAACCGGGGCTCAGGGCTAATCTGACCTTTTGGGGAGTCATTACAGAGCAAATTCTGTTTGGGTCCTTCCTACCAGGGCCCACCCCACAGTCCTCCCCAAACATCTGTCTGCATGAGACCGAGGCTTGCAAGGAGTTACAAAAGGCCTATAAATTCAAGGGGGAAGCAGCCACCCAGCTGAGAGCACTGTCAGCCCAAACTGGAGCACCTGTATGGCAGTCACAATTTAGTAGACACAGTTCTAGTACTTTCTGTGCCTGGGTATAGAAGCCAGCGAAGATTATTGTGCGGATCTTGTAGGCAGAATGGCGCAAAACAAACTAAAGCCCTTTGGTGTAGCGTAACAGGATCCCCATGCTAACAAGGCTCAGGGTGCAGCGATGCACATATACTGTGCCACGGTTTCAGCTAAAAATATCACCTGAGCAACAGTAGACTTAAAAAAAAAAATTATATTTATTTTTGTACATCATGGGACACAGAGCCATAAATCATAACATATGGGTTATATAGCCACCTACAGGTGAAGGACACTGACAACCAATCAGAAAGGATGTTCCCCTATATAACCCCTCCCACACAGGAAGTACCTCAGTTTTGTAGCAAGCAATAAAGACCCCATAGAAGAGGGGAGGGAATTCAGCAATTAAAGGGTAATTTTCTTTACGTATATACCAATGCCTACCTACAATCTTTAATATACTGGGTGAGAATGGGTGGAATTGTGACACAAAAGGGATCCTCCTATCAACGTTTTTTTTTGGGGGGGGGGTACCAGTGACATTACTACAGTAATCAGTGCTATACATGTGCACTGTTACTGTAAAAATGACACTGGCAGGGAAGGGGTTAACTTTATTGGAGAAGGAGGGGTTAAGTGTGTCCCAAGTGTGCAGCAAACTTGCTCCCAAGCCCAGCTCCTGGGTCCATTAAACCAGTCCCCCGTCCTCCGTTCCCTCATCATTAGCTTTGATTGACAGCACTGAGAGCTAATGACTCCTAGTGAGCCAGCAAAGCCAGTGAGACAAGGAACTGAAGGGAGAGAAGAGCTGCAGACATGCACAGTGCTAGATCGAATGAGGGCTCAGGTAAGTATAAGGGAGGCTAAGGGGCCAAATTTAATGCCTAAACATTTTTTACCTTTATGGAATGAAAGGAATGCATTGAGGTAAAAAAAAAAATGTTCAGGCTTTTGAACCACTTTAAACTCTTCTCTAGCTGCAAATAACACTAGCTAAAGTGGTCTTAGCATTTATTATGCTGGGATACATAAAAATACAAGATATATAATAAATGTAACATACATCAAATATATTAATACATGCTATTTATCGTAAAAAATCCTTACATGTTTGTAATGTTGGCCGAAAATGTTAAAAAATTTTGATTTTTACATTTTTTTGGGGGGGAATTTCATATAAAAAAAAGTGAAAAATATTGTTATTTTTGCAAAAATTACACTCTTTTTTTGTTTATAGCGCGTGATCAAAAAATCGCACAGGTGATCAAATACCACCAAAAGAAAGCTCTGTTTGTGGGAAAAAAAGGACGTGAAATTTGTTTAGGTACAGCGTTGCACGACCGCGCAATTGTCCGTTAAAGTCACGCAGTAAAAAATCGCAAAAAACCCCCTGGTCTTTTAGCAGGAAAATCCTTCGGTGGTAAAGTGGTTAAAAAATAAATGTAATATTCCCTGATATACTGATGACCATTAGAGTAAGTAAAAAAATCTATCTATATATATATATATATATATATATATATATATATATATATATATAAAAAGGGGGAGGATTACATTAAAAAAGTTGCTATCAGTTAACTGAGACAGCAATTCAAATGGATTTTGGAAATAGTGGCAATGTCTGTGCGTGAAAGAGAACTATACAGTGTAGCGCAACCTCTAATAAATCTGTAAATCAAACTTTACACTATAGTGAACATAAACAATGTGTTAATAAATAAGTATGCATCAATCTCCATATAATAAAATAATATATTATTTTAAAATTAAAAATAATATAATTGTGTTGTGACAATAAAAATAAAATAAATTAATAATAGTCTGCTTATAATAGATTATAGACCACCAAGTGACAGTTCTTGCAATATCAAGTGTCAGCCACCACTCGTGCTCCACTAGCTGCTCACCTCAGTGTTTTGACCCTTGCATTACCAGTCAGATCAGAACAAGCAGTGGTTCTCAATTATAGGAATATAGCTAACTTGGTGTAAGCATCTAAGTAAGCCCATGTACATATAGAGATGGGAATAAAATACAGACCCTCACTAATGAAGGCCACACCTCTTGGACGTAGCACATTTAGGGGGCAGAGTCATCTTCTGGCCATCTCTATCCGTGATTATTGTTTGACACATGTGAGAAATAGCTAGCACGGCTTAAAGTAGAACTATAGGCAAAACTTTTTTTTTTTCCATTTTAGATGCAGCAAGGGAGGATTATAAATTCTGCCAATTTTTTTCACCACCTGTGTCCCATAGCAGAGATTTCCCTTTACTTCCTGTCCCACAGTCAAACAGGAAGTGAGAAGAAATCCCTGCAAATTAAGGCAATTCTTTGGGGACCCCCAGGTTACCAGAACGAGTGCCCTCATTGGATGATTTCCCCTCTATTACTTTTCTGGGGACAACTCAAAATTTGGGATTTTCTTTTACTTTTGCTTTCAATGATAATGGTAAACAGGACAAATAGAGAGGGTGAACAAGGGCCCAGACAGCAATAAAAACTGACAAGCATTATAATCCCTCCCCACACTATCTGAAACTAAAAAAAAAGTTTTGCCTTTAGTTATACTTTAAGTGCTTTTTACTGTGAGTGAGAGCACTAGATGGGTATTTTATTCCCATCTTTATATGTACATCAGCTTACTAGGATGCTGACACTGAGCTAGAGAAGATTTGGAGGATTGAAGACGTTCTATTCCCATCATTTTTTTTCCCTAAAAGGGAACCACTGCTTGTTGTGACCTGGCTGGTGATGCAAGGGGTCATAACACTGAGGTGAGCAGCTAGTGGAGCGCAAGTGGTGGTGGACACTGAATATTGCAAGAACTGTCACCTGGTGTCACACCACAATTTATTTTATTATATGGAGATTGATACATACTTATTTAATAGCACATTGTTTATGTTCATAGTGTAAGGTTTAATTTACAGATTTATTAGAGGTTACGCTACACTATATAGTTTTCTTTATCTTACCTTTTAGTGTGATGAAATCTCACTTTATTGTGGCAGCAGCAATCTCGAGACATAGAGGGGGATTGCGCTGATTGGTTTTGCTTTATTGTTTAATGTTAGTGTGTTGCCTGTGTTTAATTCACACTATGTATTTCCCAGTCCTGTAGATTCCTCTACCTACTACAAACGGTGGCTCTATAAAAAATGTATGAGAATTTAGATACCCAGTAGAGGAAACCACAAAAAAATGACTAAATGTAACAATACATTCACCTCAACCAAAATAGATATGGTTTTTAGTATGGTTCACACAAATCCCATAGAATCTCATAGATTGTGTCTGTATATTACAGTTTATTACATACAAACAAAGCTAAATTAACCTCTTAGCCCCTGCCGCACGCAAATATGCGGCCTCTAGGAGGTTGAGCCTTGGCGCTCAGCTGCCACATATTTGCCTGCATTAGTGCAAATACAGCTGTGCCGAGAGCACGTTCCTGGCACAGTTACCAACGGTCACATGATCCCTAAATCCCGTCCCACCTCCCAGAATCCTAAACCGGAAGGGCCGGGAGGCGCTAGCTCTAAGGAGTTAAGAACAATATAGTAAATATTTGGAAAGAAAAGTAACCTTAGTGTGGGCTCCAGATGCCAAGTATTGCACATGAATTCTCTCCAGTCCACATAAGTGTAATTAGTGTTTTCTTCTTTTTCTTTCTCAGAAGAAGCATCATCAATCTGGATCACAGGACTCTTCTGGCCTGGGCGAGTTGTGAAAACTCGTGGTGGAAAAATAACTGCGGGTAAAAGGCATACAATTACATACAGTTATGTAGGTTAGATATAACAGATTAATAATAATAATAATATCCTAATCCACAGTAAAAACATGAAATGGGATTCACTAAACCCCGATTGATGTCGAATAGTAAGATAAGACAAGGTAAAACTTGATAACTTTGCATTTAAAAGCAAAGTAAAGCCTTTTCAATTATTATACAAACCCAATTCCAAAAAAGTTGGGATGCTGTGTAAAATCTACATAAAAAAAAAAACACGCAATGATATGCAAATCTCATAAACCCATAGTTCCTTTACAATAGAAAACAGAAAACATATCAATCAAATGTTTAAACTAAGAAAATTTACCATTTAAGAAAACAAAAACAAAACTGAGCAACAAAAAGCTGTCAATGTACAACCCCAATGCAAGAAAAGTTGGGGGACAGGGTCATGTTTACCATGGCGTAGGATCCCCTTCTTTTGTAACAACACTCTGTAAACATCTGGGAACGGTGGACACCAGTTGCTGGAGTTTTGGAAGAAGAATTTTGTCCCGTTCTTACCTGAGAATATGCTGCTCTAAAACCTATCATATAGGTTATGGATATATCTTTTAGCATTGATGGTGCCTTTCCAGATATGCAAGCTGCCCATTCAATAAGCCCTTAGAAAGAAGGTCCCTCTCCTCTTTGGTCCAGAAGACACGGTGCCCATGGTTGCCAAAAAGAATGTAAAATTCTAATTTTGATTTGTCTGACCGCAGAACAGTTTCCCACTTTGCAACAGACCATTTTAAATGAGCTTTGGCCCACTGAAGACAGCAGAGCTTCTGGATCATGTTCAAATATGACTTCTTATTTGCATGATAGAGCTTTAACTTGTATTTTTGGATCACAGGGCAAGCCGTGTTCACTGACAGAGATTTTTTGAAGTGTTCCTGAGCCCATGCAGTCATGTCCATCAAAGAATCATGATTGTTTTCAATGCAGAGCCATCTGAGGGCCTGAAGATCACGGGCATCCAATAATGAGTTTTGACCTTTCCCCTTGTGCACAGAGTTTCCTCCATATTATTGAAATCTTTTGATATTATGTAATGTAAATGATGATATTTTTAAAGTTCCTCTACTTTTACACTGAACATTATTCTAAAATTGTGAATTTTTTTGGCGTAGTTTTTCACAGATTAAACCTCTGCCCATCTTCACTCCTGAGACACTGACTCTTTAGGATGCTCTGTTTATACCCAATCATGTTACTTACCTGTTGCCAATAAACCTAATTAGTTGCAAAACATTCTTCCAGCTTTTGCTTGTTAGTACCACATATTTTGCCAGCTTTTTGTTGCCCTTTCTCAACTTTTTGGACATGTTGCAGCCTTCAATTTCAAAGTTACCCTTTTTTTTTTTTCAAATAATTAAAAAGGTACATTTTCTCAGTTTAAACATTTAAAATGTTTTCTACTTTCTATTGTGAATAAAATATGGGTGTAGGAGATTTGCAATTCATGTTTTATGTAGATTTTACACAGGGTTCCAACTTTTCTGGAATTTGGGATGTAGATACAGTGCATTCAGAAAGTATTCATAGCACTTTATTTTTTTCACATTTTGGTATGTTACAGCCTTATTCCAAAATTGATTAAATTCATTATTTTCCTCAAAATTCTACAAACCATACCCCATATTGACAATGTGAAAAAAGTTTGTTTGAAATCTTTGCAAATTTATTACAAATAAAAAAATGATAAAAATCCTATTTACTTTATAAGTGTTCACAGCCTTTGCTCAATACTTTGTTGAAGCACCTTTGGCACCAATTACAGCCTAAAGCATTTTTAAGTATAATGCTACAATCTTGGCAAACCTATTTTTGGGCAGTTTCTCCCATTCTTCTTTGCAAGACCTCTCAAGTTCCATCAAGTTGGATGGGGAGTGAGGGTGCACAGCCAATTTCAGATCTCTCCATAGGTGTTCAATCAGGTTCACGTCTGGGCTCTAGCTGGGCCACTTAAGGACATTTAGAGTTGTCCCATTGCCACTCTATTGTTATCTTGCTGTGTGCTTAGGGTCCTTGTCCTGTTGGAAGATGAACCTTTGGCCCAGTCGGAGGTCCAGAGCGCTCTGGAGCAGGTTTTCATCAAGGATGTCTCTGTTTATTGCTGCATTCATCTTTCCCTCTATCCTGACTAGTCTCCCAGTTCCTGCTGCTGAAAAACATATTGGCCAGGTGATGAGCATTGCCTGGTTTCCTCCAGACATAACGCTTGCCATTCAGACCAAAGAGCTCAATCTTTGTTTAATCAGACGAGAGAATTTCATTTCTCATGGTCTGAGAGCCCTTCAGGTGCCTTTTGGCAAACTCCAGGCAGGCTGTCATGTGCCTTTTACTGTAGAATGGCTCATGTCTGGCCACTCTACCATACAGGCCTGATTGGTGGAGTGCTGCAGAGATGATTGTTCTTTTGGAAGGTTCTCCTCTCTCCACAGAGAAATTCTGAAGCTCTATCAGAGGGACCATCGGGTTCTTGGTCACCTCCCTGACTAAGGCTCTCTGGCATACAAGATCAAGGAGATAGATGAGCTTGGATTTGCTTCTTGAAGCCGGGTGACCACCTGTTTTCAGAGGAGAACTCATATACAAACATATGATCTCTTGGTGGGATCATACCATTTGGTAAGGGACCAACCACACCTATACATTACAGTGATGTTACACCTTCAATGTGGAATCATCTTATTTGCACTAAAAGTATTTCCTTGGAATTGCATGTGGGAAGTTGGAATAACTTTTATTTTCTGCCAACATACTAACTGTGGTGCACCGCTTTATTTTTTATTTACATTTTTACTAAACTTTCTTGTACATTTTGTTTTATTACCTGCAAGTCTTTCAGCGGGTTCTTTCCAAAAAGCACTAAATAATAAAAGAACACGAAGCCCTCTGCCCATTCAAAACCCTTATTGATAAGGGGAATGGTGGTACTAATATAGCATTTTACCGCTTTGTCCGGTTGGACCAGGTACCTCCACAACTAAGGTCAAGGTGGAAAACATTAAAAAAATACAGTCCGTGAGGTCCCCCTGTGGGGGGGGGGGGGGGGGGTACTCAGGAGGAATAGTTGTAACAGAGAACCATCAATGGTGTAAAATGCAACAATTTTTTTAAGATAATAGCAAAAGGTATGATTTACAATAATATAGGTAAAAATACCACCCAGACATCCAGTGGAACACACACAGACAACGTTGTCTTGATAAGCACATAAAACGGGCCCCAATTCACTCTCTCATGTACTCCACTAATGCACCTTTCATGAAGAAGGTAAATAGTTAATTGAAGAAGTTTTCGATCTATTTCAGTTCAAGGGTAACCCCCTCTTTTCAAGAAAAACTCCCCTTAGTGAAAATCACAAACTGAAACCAAGTGCAGTGTGGTGGCAACATGATGACTAAATCTGATAGCTTGGACACAATCAAATTAGTGTCAATACTGTTACTGTCCTAGGAAACTAAATTCCACCGGTTGAATGTAGCCAAGGTAAAAAACGTAAATTAACCAGTCAATGGATTGTCAGAGTCTGATCAGCCATTAGCCACATAACTCCCTGGCTTAAAAACAGGGAGCAAAAACTCCTTGAGTGGTAAGTATAATAGTCCCGATGGCCAAATAGTGATGCCGGGCAGATAAACAATTTAATAACTCGCCACAGTAGGATATCAATGGGTAAATGTACAGGCAGCTCAAGGCTTCAGAGTATTTGGTCTAGGGTATCTTGGGATATCTTACCCATCTTCCGCACTAGACCATTCTCCTACCTCTGCCGGGAGGTCCCAGTCCTGGTCTCACTCCGGTCCCATTTTCCTCATATCATACACTCGTGTAAGAGTACCATTAGTGGCGTGGCAGAGTGATGTTGTTCCGTATCTCACACACCTAGGTTCCTAAGCGAGATCATGGTTAGCCGACTAGCATCCGAGTGTCAAACAGAACCAGAAGTCCACAGGCTAGCAGAGGTGGAACCCTTTGCGCTGCTTATGTCAACACGTTTCGCATACATCACGTACGCCTCGTCAGGACGTCTTTCCAATAAGCACACATAAGTTAAAGGAGTTGTAAAGTCAGAAGGTTTTTTATCTTAATGCATTCTATGCATTAAAATAAAAAGCCTTCTGTGTGTAGCAGCTGCTCTAGCACCCCCTAATACTTACCTGAGCCCCATCTGTATCCAGCGATGTCCACAAGTCCCTTGGCCATTCCAGGACTCTCTCTCCAGATTGGTTGAGACACAGCCCGGCACCATTGGCCCCCGCAGTTATCAAAGTCAATTAGCCAATCAGGAGAGAGAGGGGGGGTGGCCGAACTGCAGCTCCATGTATGAATTAACAGAGTGAGCTGCAGCTCAACTCAGGTGCCCTCATAGCAAGCTGCTTGCTGTCACTCGACAGGAGGAAGGGGCTAGGAGCATCAAAGAGGGACCGAGAAGAGGAGGAACCTGGGCTGCTATGTGCAAAACCAACTGCACAGAGCAGGTATGTATAACATGTTTGTTATTTATTTTGTTAAACAAGACTTTACAATCACTTTAGGTATTTGTGTTCAGGGTTTAATTCATTGTTTCAGTTATTTGGAGAAGCACATTTTACTATTTTGTATAAATTTGTTATATACTTGAAAATATTGCCGTTTTGAGTTTGGGATAGTCAACAACAGCGCATCTTATCCTTACTCACTATTCAAGGATTTTTTGATTGCAGAAGTTTTTGACTTAGAATGTTTTGAGGCTAAGTGCACCGTTTGTTATATTATTTTAGTTGATCCACCTTCTCGCCTGATCGCTTAGTTTGGCCGGGTGGCCTGCTCTAGTAATAGTCCTGGTGGTTCCAAACGTCTTCTTCCATTTACAGATGATGGAGGCCACTGTGCTCTTTGGACCTTTAATTCTGCAGAAGATCTGTGCCTCGATACAATCCTGTCTCGTAGGTCTACAGACAATTCCTTGGACTTCATGGCTTGGTTTGTGCTCTGACATGCACTGTTAACTGTGGGACCTTATATAGACAGGTGCGTGCCTTTCCAAATAATGTCCAGTCAGCTGAATTTACCACAGGTGGACTCCAATCAAGTTGTAGAAACATCTCAGGGATGATCAGTGGAAACAGAAAGCATAACAATGTGGCAAGTGGTGGTGGTGCTGCTGCGCCTTTTAAAGGTGATACATCACTGTTAAATTTTGTGAAGAATAGAAAAGGTGTTGGTGCTTCACCATGTGTACTCATAAATGGACATATCAAGTTATTAAGGGGCCATCTGAGACTGCATGACCCATGACCCATAAAAAAAGTAATATAAAATTGATGCAAAGGTAATAATCAACAAATTGATAACAAACAATGAATAAATTAGGGATTGACCGATTATCGGCAACACCGATATATCGGGGGCCGATATGCACTTTCCCCAATATATCGGAATTGGCCTTTGGATTTACCGATATTGCCAATATTTAGGTAAAGTGCTTGTACCGGGGTGATGCCTGCAGCTAGAGGCATCACCCCGGTACCGGTGTCCATAGCCGACGGTTGGCTGACTTGTAATGACAACTGATGCGGCTGAGATGTTCCCCCTCCCGCTGCCTTCCGTGGCTCGCCCGGGTGTCCCATGCCACTGGGAGTCCCGGGCATCCTACCTCCACTGCCGCCGCTGCCGAAGAGAAGACCCGGTGTACTGCGTCTCCATGTAAAAAAACCATACTCGGCACAGAATTAAAAAAAACTGACAGCATTCAAAACAGCCAAACTTGGTGTTTTGAATGCTTTTCAGGACAGAGGAGGGGTTTGGGGTCTTTTAGATCCCTCCACAAAAGTACCTTTAGAAAAAAAAAATGTCTTTACACGTCCGAAAATATTGGCAGATATCGGCCGATACCGATATCCGATGACCGAAGTATCGGTATTGGCATTAAAAAAACGATATTGGTCAATCACTAGAATAAATCCAGCGTGACTGCGTGCAACACCAATAACAAAGTGCTTCTAGATGTGTAGGTCTTCTAATTGCTTCACCACGGGTTCTAAGGAGATAGATGGTAACTCACCAGAGATGTTTGACTCCTTTTTACAGAAGGTCAAAATGTGCTATTTTAGGAAACCAGATTGGTTTCTAAGCTGGCACCATTCCACTCCAAAAATCCCTAGGGTTGTAGCTTAAAAGGTAGGAAATATACTCCACCAGGGACACAGAGAGGGACTTTTGTAGTGTAGTAAGTTTATTGATGTTTAAATGGCATACAAAATATATATATTGCACTCACATATAACAGTGCCTACGCCTGGCACTGGGGATCTACAGCATGTGTGGATGTGGTCTGTCAGTTTGAGCGCCTTGTTCTTAGCTCAGGGCCTTGGTATATTGTGACATGGGAAGCCGGAAGTGATGAATTCCCGCTCTGATGTATGTTTCACTGTACTTGGTGTCTTCAGGAAGTCAGGAAACAGGATGCACCTGAGCTCTATTTTGAGTGTCATTGCAAAGGCTATAAATATTTATGTACGTGTGATTTATTTATTTTTTTAAGTGCCGGTTCACATTCTTGCGGCTGCGGCGATCGCATGTAATGTCGGAGCGCACTGCTCCTTCATTACATGCGATCGGCTGTGCGGTGCGAGTTCAGCCATACACTTTGTATGGCTAAATTCGCACTGCACCCGCACCAAAGTCGCACAGGACCCTTTTTTTCAGCCGCATCAGGATCGGATAGCACAGTGGTTCACACTTGTGCGATCCGATCCTGTGCGAACTGGGGGTGTCGTTAACATTTCATTGACACCCCCAGCGTATCTCATATGGCAGTGTGAACTGCCAGGGCTGCGTTTGCGAGGTGAGAACAGGCTGCGAATTTGCAGCCTTCCTGCATCGCATAAGTGTGACCCAGCACTAAATAAATTTGCAAAGATTTTAAACAAACTTCTTGTCATTCTTGTAGAATTTTGAGGAAAATAATGAATTTAATTCATTTTGGAATAAGGCTGTAACATAACAAAATGTGGAAAAAGTGAAGCGCTGTGAATTCTCTCTGAACACACTGTACATATGTAAAAGATCAGATGAATGTAAATAATGTTATCAATGTTTTTACATTAGTGGCTCTTGTACAAATCTCTATTTCAACTCAGTTACAAAAATTTTGTGATAAAGGCATACAAAACATGAAAGTCACAATAAAAAAAAAAAATATTAAAAATATTTTATACTTTCCATTTAAAAAGGAATTGAACTCTGGAAGCTTGGCCCAAAAAAGGCAGCAGAGGGTCAAGGCCTAGTCAATAGTATTGCCTGGTGTCTCCCTGCAGTTGATCTACCATTACTGATGGTGGCCATCTTGGTAGAGGTAGAGTTTTGCTCCCTCATATCAGAGCCACCAGGAAGAACAGTAAGCAGCACAATAAGGATATCACAAGACCTCACTCCACATTTCCTAAGACTGGCAGTCAGAGGCCACAGTGACCTAACTCTTACACTTCAAGATATACAACTATGAAGCTATAGGCACAAGAGGGCCTTCACACATTTGCAAACCAGGAAATGCTTTTTTCTAATTAGGACAAGAAGTAAGTCTTTCATGGCATTGCTTAAACACAATCAACACTTCTAAGTTGTTCCCTATTACAAAGCAAATCTTCCCTTTTTGAATTCAGTTCCATTTTAACCATTTAGGATGTCATTATCTATACACACTACAATACTCAGCTACAGGAAACCGGTTACTAGGCAAACAGTGAGGTTTCATGCACACAGGCCACCTGCATTAAGAATAAAATGATCCAGGTGGTAAAACAAACTTTATATTTCCCAGAATCACTTCCCCTGAGTCTATATGTAATTGCTTAGATGTATTTCGACCCATTTAGCTGCAGAAGACCAGGCTGAACAGTCCGGAAATGCAGAAACTTATTTTTTGTATAAATGCAGCTAGACATTGCTGAACATGTTGGTGTGAATTTATAGTAGATATAGAATCCTATGCACTAACACTTATAAGAAATAGGAAGGAGCTGCTCACAACTTAACAGTCTAACTGCTTAAGATTAGAGGAGGCTTAGGCCTTCTGCATTTTACAAAATATTACTATGCTGCCCAACTAGCCCAGCTGCCAAAGTACCATTCCACCACCTAAATACCCCTCTGGGTAGCTTTGAAAATGGTCAAAATGTGACCTCCTCTGGCTCCATCCCTCTGATCGCCGTATGATGCATAGCCCAATAACACGCCACTCACTCTCTCTTTGGGACCGCCTTAAACACAAGCACTCACTCCAATCTCATCATAATTTCATGTTCTCCTTCCTACGTAACCCTTCCTTTTACCCTGCCTGGACCTCACCATTCTCTTTTCAAAAATGGTCCTCCACTAATCTCATCAGAGCTTACAAATTCATAACCCCCAATGGTATAAAACCCTTCCCAACCCTCAGGGAATCTAATGATATTCCAACTTCTGAAATCTTCTGATACCATCAGAGCAAACACTTCTTTACACCCCTAATCCCTAAAGACTCACCTACTCCCTCTCCTGTCCTTCTTTGAACAAGCCTGTAAAAACGACCCGCATAGGAGAGTCCTAATCTCAACTCTCTACACTCATCTACTTAACATGGCATCCTCTGCCATCCCCTCCTACACATCCAGATGGGAAAGAGACCTAGAAATCACATTAGAAGGTGCAGATTGGAATCACATTTGGATGGACACAAAATCCTCTTCCCAAAACATTGTGGCACATGAAACTAATTACCAAGTCCTAACTCATTGGTACTTGGTTCCTGCCAGGATCGCCAGATATGTTCTTCAATACCCCTCCACTTGCTTTAGAGGCTGCCCTGCACAAGGGAATTTTCACCACATCTGGTGGTCATGCCCAATTGTGAAAACCTTTTGGTCCAAACTGTTCAACATGCTCTCCTACCTCTTCGATACAGCTCTATCACCCGACCCATTAATAGCACTTTTAAATCTCAAGCCACCAAACTTATCCAAGCGTCAGTTCAAACTTCTCCTGCAGGTCACAGCGGTGGCCAAACAAATCATCACTAAATCATGGAAGACTCCTAGTCTCTGTGTCCTTGCGGTCAAAAACAAGGTCACACAAGCGATGATCCATGCAAAGATCAAGGCTGTCATTTCAGATAGAGTTCCCGAATAAGAAGCCCTAAAAATTAGGTATTGGTACTTTTGGCAGTGTGGGCAGGTGCAAAGTACTGCTGGAAAACAAAATCAGCCTCCCTATAAAGCTGGTCAGCAGAGGGAAGCATGAAGTGCTTTAGAATTTCCTAGTAGAGGGCTATTCTGACTTTGGGCTTGTTAAAACACAGTGGACCAACACCAGCAGATGACATGGCTCTCCAAATCATTACAGACAGTGGGAACTTCACACTGGACCACCAGGAAAATCTAGAGCACTTCATGCTTCCCTCTGCTTACCAGCTTTATGGAGATGTTTTCTTCATTTTTCAGCAGGACTTGGCACCTGCCCACACTGCCAAAAGTACCAATATCTGGTCACATGATCATGGTATCACTGTGCTTCATTGGCCAGCGAACTCATCTGACCTAAACCCCATAGAGAATCTGTGGGCTTTTGTCAAGAGGAAGATGAGAGACACCAGACCCAACAGAGGAGCTAAAGGCTGCTATCAAAGCAACCTGGGCTTCCCTAACACCTCAGCAGTGCCCCAGACTGATCGCCTCCATGCCACGCTGCATTGATGCAGTAATTCAGGCAAAAAGAGCTCTGACCAAGTATTGTGCATACTATACTGTGCATGGACAAACTTTTTAGCATGCCAACATTCCTGTATTTTTTCCCTTTTTTATTTGGCCTTATGTTGTATTCTAATTTTCGGACATACTGGATTTTGGGTTTTTACTAGATGTAAGCCATAATCATCAAAAAAAAAAAAAAGTGCTTAAAATATCACTCTATGTGTAACACATCTATATAAAATATATGAGTTTCACTTTTTGAATTGAATTACTGAAATAAATGACCTTTTTGATGATATTCTAATTTGTTTTAGATGCACCTGTATGTATATACACACACACAAGTTGTTCCTGAAGTTGATTTGTTGAAAGCAGAAAAAATTGGATTTTTGACTTACCGTAAAATCCATTTCTCTTATGTTCATTGACAGATACAGCTCCTGATCGTCTTGACTACTGGGTTATACTGCCCCCTACAGGAGTCGCACAGTGGGCAGAAAAAGAACTTGACTACACCTATGGGCAGTCCTAGGAGGTATACTCCCCCTCTCTGGTATAGGAACTCAAATTTTTCATAAGCAGTATTACAACTCCATAGAGGGCTGGGTGCTGTGTCCATCAATGAACATCAGAGAAATGGATTTTACGTTAAGTCAAAAATACAATTTTTCTCTTTTGTTCATTGATGGACACAGCTCCTGATCTTCTTGACCACTGGGATGTCCCAAAGCAGTGTCAAACATGAGGGGTGGGAATAGCAAGAAAAAATACCCAAGACTAAACCGTAGCCAACCAGGTAACAGGAGCTCAACCAAAAAAAAAAAAAAAAAAAAAAACAACTGGAGCCCACCTAAAAACATTACACCCCCCAAAGAGGGAACAGGTCCTCTAAACAGCAGCCTGCAAATCCTTGCGGCCAAATGAAGCATCTGCAGATGCCAACACATCCACCATATAAAATTTTGTTAAGGTGTGCACCGAGGACCAGGTGGCTGCCTTGCAATCCTGTCTCACTGACACCTGATGATGGAAGGCTTAGGAAAGCACTGTAATTGGGGCTGTGAAGGAAATGTGGTGCTTGTTAATATTGATTTGTTGTAGAAACGTTTGTAAAGTTAGTTCAGATCCCTCCCATATCAAGGATATGTCATCAATATATCTCCTATATAACCTTAATTCAGGAATGGATTTTGCAAATATGTCCTCCGATTCCAATTTACATTAAAAATGTTGGCCACCGTGTGGGCATACTTTGCTCCCATGGCCACTCCCTTAATTGTTTTGTAAAAGGTTTTTTCATGCCAAAAATAATTCCCTCCCATAGCTAATTTCAAAATATCTAACATGAATTAAATTTGTGTATTTTTCAGATTAGTTTCTTGTATTAAAGCCCATTCTATGGCTTTAAGTGCATCTTTTTGTTTAATCTTAGTGTACATTGAATTAACATCTATACTTGCAAATATAGAATTTTCTTTAATGTGAATATTTCTAAAAAGATTAATAGGATATCTACCATCTTTAAAATAGGATAAGTAGTTGACACACGCAGGCGGTGACGTCAGTACACACGTGGTAAACATCTAGTTTGGAGGAGTAGGAGTTCCAGGGGTGTAGTTAGGAGGGCTTAAGTACATAACAGGGCAATGATCATGAGAGTCCCCAGCTTCTGAAGCGCCTGATAGGAGGGGCAAAATGCGTCAAGCAGGGACAGCACTGTGACGTATTTCCAGTGTTTGGAATGCATGCTGAGCGGCGAACCTCACCAGCTCTTACAGTGGGGATCAAAAGTTTGGGCACCCCAGGTAAAAATTTGTATTAATGTGCATAAAGAAGCCAAGGAAAGATGGAAAAATCCACAAAAGGCATCAAATTACAGATTAGACATTCTTATAATATGTCAACAAAAGTTAGATTTTATTTCCATCCATTTACACTTTCAAAATAACAGAAAACAAAAAAATGGCGTCTGCAAAAGTTTGGGCACCCTGCAGAGTTAATATCTTGTACTGCCCCCTTTGGCAAGTATCACAGCTTGTAAACGCTTTTTGTAGCCAGCCAAGAGTCTTTTCAATTGAGGTATCTTTGCCCATTCTTCCTTACAAAAGTCTTCCAGTTCTTTGAGATTTCTGGGCTGTCTGTCACGCACTGCTCTTTTAAGGTCTATCCATAGATTTTCAATTATGTTGAGGTCAGGAGATTGTGAAGGCCATGGCAAAACCTTCAGTTTACACCTCTTGATGTAATCCCCCGTGGATTTCGAGGTGTGTTTAGGATCATTATCCATTTGTAGAAGCCATCCTCTCTTTAACTTCAGCTTTTTCACAGATGGCATCAAGTTACCATCCAAAATTTGCTAAAATTTTATTGAATTCATTTTTCCTTCTACTACAGAGGTTCTTTTCATTAAATTCTGTGTCCCTTCTTCTCCAAACGTACCTTTGCTCATTCCGGCCAAAAAGTTAAATTTTAACCTCATTGGTCCACAGAACTTGTTTTCAAAATGCATCAGGCTTGTCTATATGTTAATTTGCAAAGTTCAAACGCTGATTTTTGTGGTGAGGACGTAGAAGAGGTTTTCTTCTGATGACTCTTCCATGAAGACCATATTTGTACAAGTATCTCTTTATAGTGGAATAGTGTACCACAACTCCAGTGTCTGCCAGATCTTTCTGGAGGGATCGTGCAGTCAAACATGGGTTTTGAATTGTTTTTCTCACAATCCTGCGAGCTGTTCTGTCTGATATTTTTATTGGTCTTTCAGATCTTGCTTTAACTTCCACTGTTTCTGATGACTGCCATTTCTTAATTACATTTCGAACAGAGGATATTGACATCTGAAAACGCTTTGCTATCTTCTTATAGCCTTCTCCAGCTTTGTGAGTGTCAACTATTTTCAGTTTCAGTTTTCTAAACAACTGCTTAGAAGATCCCATGGTGCCGACAGTTGGGGCAAGGTCAGATGAGTCTGGGCATTTAAAAGCTTTGAGATTGACATCACCTGGTCTTCCCAGACGATGATTGAGAACAATCAATGACACTGGCAGGTCTCAGCCTTGCAAAGGGGGCAGTGCATGCTATAAATTCTGCAGAGTGCCCAAACTTTTGCAGACGCCATTTTTTTTGTTTTCTGTAATTTTGAAAGTGTCAACGATGGAATTAAAATCTAACTTTTGTTGACATATTATAAGAATGTCTAATCTGCAATTTGATGCCTTTTGGAGATTTTTCCATCTTTCCTTGGCGTTATGCACAATAATACACATTTTTACCTGGGGTGCCCAAACTTTCGATCCCCACTGTATGCTTGTATTTATGCATGAATTGTAAGTGCATTTGGTTTTAATTTTGAATAAATCCAAAATGGTTTTATACTATGGGTACCTTTCTCTCATTTTACAATAACCTGATGAGTGCCTTGTGATTGGAGGAATTAAATAGGAATACCCATGATCCAGGAAGTACCACTATTCTAACCCTTTGTGTTTGGAGAAGAAGGAGAGGAACCATAGCTGCATACATCTTGTGCCTGGAAGGACTATATGCCTACTTGATTCCTATTTCTGGTGAGTGGGGATTACAGGAGGGGAGCACGAAGAAGCACTGTGGCAGCACCAGAAGAAAACAAGCACAGACACTTTATATTGTGCTGCATTATATTGCACTAATGGACTTTATTTACTTTTGCACTAGCACTTTTATGTAATATTGTTTACTCTATTTTCGTACCTGCACTTTTATATACTATTGATTATATTGCATATTGCATTGTCATTTTGAAGCAGTGCTTAAATTGTATTTCATATGTTTTATTATAGCAGCAGCTTCTTAAATTAGTTTGCACGTATATTTTAAACACTTTATCCATTACCATAAACACAGTTTTTTTTTTTACAATACTATTGACAATTTGATGTGTACTACCTTCCCCCCACCTAAATTTTGCTGCTGACCAAGTACACCCCTTCATGGAAACGGCATTCCCTGAAGCAGTGGCCTCTCTCAGCAGGATATTGCGCCCAATATCACATTACAAAATTGGTTTAAGATTGGTTTGAGGAACACAACGAGTTTGAGGTTTTGTCTTGGCCTCTAAATTCTCCAGATCTCAATCCAATCGAGCATATATGGGATGTTAAAATAGTGTAAAGAGTAATGGGCGCCTCCCTTGTAATAGAAACACTTCCTGATGACGCTTGTGTAGCGAAATGCATTGAGGTCCAGCACGCCCGAAGTCACATCCGGTTTGCGGTAATTACAGTGTGGAACGCGGAAGAAAGGAGTGGCTTCCTAGCGATCAGCCTAGCGGCTTCCCTGTCATTTTTATACTGCCTATGTGGCACCAGAAAACATGAGTTGTTTTCTTCTGCTTACTTTTATTTAATAAATACATATTGCACCATGAGGTCTTCTCCCTGTTATTTTCCTGAGACACTTGGAATTTGAGCCACTAAGCCCCGGTTCACACTACTGCGTGTGCGGGGTTCGCATGTCATGTCGGAGCGCACTGCTCCGACATGACATGCGATCAGCTGTGCGGTGCGAGTTTAGCCATACAGTTTGTATGGCTAAATTCGCATCGCACCCGCAGCAAAGACGCACAGGAGGCATTTTTGCTGCCGCATCAGGATCGGATCGCACAGCGGTTCACACTTGTGCGATCCGATCCTGTGCGAACTGCACGATCGCACTGCGATATGCGATCAAACTGGGGGTGTCGTTAAGATTACATTGACACCCCCAGCGGATCGCATATGGCAGTGTGAACTGCCGGGGGTGCGTGTGCGATGCGGGAACAGGATGCGAATTCGCAGCCTTCCCGCATCGCATCAGTGTGAACCGAGCCTTAAACAAGAGTTTTGAGCAATCCATTCTGAAGAACAATTACCCCTGAATCCCCACCTAGGAGGAGGGTGTGGCTGAAAGATCTCTTAAAAAGTTCTACCTGCACCATAGGTCCTTTGAGGCCTGGGTGCATCTGGTAAGTGACCCCGGCTCACTGGGTGAAGGATCAGACACCCATTGCGTCACTTTGTCACCCCACTAATAGAAAGAAGGATGTTAAGGAAAAACAAAGCACC
This sequence comes from Pelophylax lessonae, assembly GCF_965119305.1. Classification (NCBI taxonomy): domain Eukaryota; kingdom Metazoa; phylum Chordata; class Amphibia; order Anura; family Ranidae; genus Pelophylax; species Pelophylax lessonae. Next base: position 629,528,423 of record NC_138768.1, on the reverse strand, counting down.
ACGCATTTTTGGAAATTATATTTTTTGTGGACTTTTTTGCCAATTGCATTACTGTGTAATCATCATATGGTGTGTGATTGTTTGGTGTTTTATTTATATATTGCATGAAGCATAATATTTATTTATTCATTGTAGCACACATATTCACAACACGTGAACCATGTAGGATTGAGCACCAGCACTTTATTTATTATATGTTTAAATTTTGCTTATATTTGCACCATCACCTATTTTTATAGGTAATCAATTTGTGCACAGTCACTAAGCACTTTCATTGGTGATATTTCTCCCCATTTTATTTTCACATTTATCAACTGAGGTGTGTTTTAGATATATTGTATATTAGGTGTTAGTGCCTCATGTCTCCCTTCATATATGGGATGTGCTGGAAAAACAAGTCTGATCCATGGAGACCCCATCTCACAACTTTGAAGACTTAAAGGAACTGCTACTGACGGGCTTGGTGCCAGCCTTCAGAGCCCTAGTGGCATCCATGCCACTACAGAGAAAGGTTGTTTTAGCAGCAAAAGGAGAATCTTCTCAATATTAAGTGAGTGGCCATTAAGTTAACCACTTTACCACCGGAGGATTTTGCTGTCTTACGTCCAGGCCACTTTTTGCGATTCGGCGCTGTGCGAATTTAACTGACAATTGCGCGGTCGTGCGACGCCGTACCCAAACGAAATTTACGTCCTTTTTTTCCTGCAAACAGAGCTTTCTTTTGGTGGTATTTGATCACCTGTGCGATTTTTAATTTTTGCGCTATAAACAAAAAAAGAGCATTTATTTTGAAAAAAAATGGATTTTTGTAAAATCTTACCGTAAAATCCTTTTCTCTTAGCTCATTGACAGACGTAGTCCTCGGTGATACACCACCTTCGGGTTATGTTGCCTCCACAGGAGCAGGACTAGACAGGAAATTAAAAAGCTCTGGCCACACCCTAGGGGCAGTCCCAGAGGGTATATCCTCTCTCTCTCTGCCTCAGCAAATCAGTTATGTGAAAAAGCAGTCTTTAGAGATTTTAACCCAACCCAACTCAAAAACAGAGGGGCGGGGACTACGTCTGTCAATGAGCTAAGAGAAAAGGATTTTACGGTAAGATTTTACAAAAATCCATTTTTCTCTAGCGCTCATTGACAGACGTAGTCCTCGGTGATACACCACCTTCTGGACGTCCCAGAGCAGTATCACAAATGAGGGGTGGGAAAAATGGAAATCAAATCCCAATCTAGAAGGCCCAACCGGTGCCAACTAGAAGTTTACAATGCTCATCCTTAATGATGAGACTCAACAAAAAAGAGAAAAATTTTTTTTTTTTTTTTTTCAAACAGAAAAAAACCCTCGAGGTAGACCACCGGTCTCCTCAAATTGCGGCCTGCAAAACCTTGCGGCCAAATGAGGCATCCGCCGATGCCGTCACATCAATTTTATAGAATTTTGTAAAGGTATGTACCGACGACCAGGTGGCCGCCTTACATACCTGGACCACTGACGCCTGATGGCGAAAGGCCCAGGAAGTACTGAGCGCTCGAGTGGAGTGCGCCCTAACAGGGAACGGAGGACTCTGACCCTTAATAGAATAAGCCTGTACCACCGTTTGTCTAATCCATTTGGCAATGGTCGCGGCAGATGCAGGCAAACCCTTTCTGGGGCCATCCGTGATCACAAAAAGTGAATCCGTCTTACGGAATGATTCCGTAGCTTTCAGGTATACCCTGATTGCCCGAACCACATCTAAGGAATGCAACGCATGTTCCCGATGATGCTTGGGCTGAGGACACAAGGAAGGTAGTACAATATCTTCATTCAGATGAAAATCTGAAACCACCTTAGGAAGAAAAGATGGCTTAGGATGAAGTACTACCTTATCCCTATGAATCACTAGGTATGGGGACTGGCATGATAATGCAGCCAGTTCTGACACCCTGCGAGCAGAAGTAATAGCCACCAAGAAGGCCACCTTCTGGGATAAAGTAAGCAAGGGAATCTCCCTGATGTTTTCAAAGGGAGGTTTCTGTAGAACCGACAAAACCAAATTAAGATCCCAGGGCGGTAAGGGCGCGCGGACTGGAGGAGCCAGGTGCCGCACCCCCTGGATGAAATTCCGCACCAAGGACTTGGTAGCTAAAGGTTTCTGAAAGAAGATTGCTAATGCTGAAACTTGACCCTTGATGGTGCTCAAGGCTAGCTTCTGCTCAACCCCTTGTTGCAAAAAGGCCAATATTCGAGTCACCGAATAGGTACGTGGAGGAAATCCTAAAGATTCGCACCACGCAATATAAGTCTTCCATGTGTGATAATAGACCTTGCTGGAAGTCGCTTTCCTTGCTTTAATAAGGGTAGGAATGACTGAAGTAGACAAACCTCTGTCCTTCAGTACTTGGGTCTCAATGGCCAGGCCATTAAACCCAGCGACTGTAAAGCATGATGGTAAATTGGTCCTTGAGACCACAGACACTCCCTGAGACGAAGTTCCCACGGAACGTCTGCGACTAGCATGTCCAAGTCGGCCAGGCTGGCTTGAGGAGGCCAGCCTAGAATTTCTAGGACCACTGGCGCTGATAGAATCTGAACCAGGCGTCCCTAGAGGTATCTGGCCCCGACCATCCGAGAAAGTCTGGTCGTTTTCTGTTCCCACACATTTATCAGATACCTGATTGTTATCAGGAAGGGTGATCTTTTCTGGTTGAACCTCAGGGACCGAAGTCACCCGACTAGAGGCTACTTGGCCTATCTGGTCAACCAGATCCGATTCCTGTGAGGTATAGGGACTAATCTTAGGAAAAGGTAAAGGAAAAGATCTATTCAGGGAACGGTAACTACCGCTTCCTGTAGTACTTAAATGTTGGAAGGGAAGAATCGCACCGGTAGTAGTGGTTGAAGCTCGATCTAATGTCCTGAATACCGGTGAAAACGTCCCCCCACCCTGAAACCGGGTGGGGGCGCACCTTCAGGCTGTGTACTCCTTTGCTTCGGGTTTGGCTGGGTTGGTCCTCTGCTTGTCCGACCAGCCCTTCTTGAACCCTCCTGGAGGAGTCTTGCCTTTCCCGCTAGTACCAGCCGGGCGCCCTTTATGGGCGGTAAAGAAAGGTCCTCGCTTGTTGCGAGGTCCCTTAGCTTTAGCAGCCTGTGGCAAAAAAGTGCTCTTGCCCCCAGTGGCATCCTTGATGATTTCATCTAGGTTGGCCCCAAATAGACGATTCCCCTGAAAAGGGAGATTTGTCAAGGTCTTTTTGGAACCTAGGTCAGCTGACCAGCATTTTAACCACAGCACACGTCTGAGGATCACCGCTGACATAGATGCATGCCCTAATAAGGGAGTAGTGTCCAAGGCTGCGTCACAGATAAACTGTAGCCCTTGTATAATCTGTTCCATCAAATCAGATGTCTCCTGGGGAATATCTTTTCCCCTAAGGTCTTGGCGTACCATTTTCGCCCATTCCGTAAGTGTCTGGGAAACTAGACCAATAACAATTACTGGTCTAAATGCTGACCCTATCAGAGAGAAGATGGTGCGGGACTCTGCTTCCATCTTTCGATCCACCGGATCCTTAAAGGACGAAGTGTCCTCCACTGGGATAACCGTGGCTTTATTCAGCCTGGAAATAGGTGGATCCTCCACTGGTGGTACCGTCCATTTCTTAATGATGGATTCCTCAAACGGATAGCGTCTAGCAATACGCTTGGAAATAGTAAAGGTACGTTTAGAATGCTCCCATTCTCCTTTAATCTGATTACCGAAACATTTGGGTACAGGAAAAACCTTCACCGTTTTGATGGGCTTATTAGTACCAAAAGGAATCTCTGTTTCAGTTGCCTCTGCCGGTAAAGCCTCAAGTTTTAAGGTTTCCTGCACTGCCACAACTAGTGCGTCCACCAATGCTTCTTCCTGAATTATAGCAGGAGAAGAAGCGTCCTCCTCACTGTCTGAGGGGGCTTTACCTGGGATAACAGCCTTTGCAGAGGAACCTGCAACTGCAGTGACCATCTCTGAATCAGAGTCAGAGGTGTCAGATAGTATAGGGGTAGGCGGGGGTCGCTTCCTTGACCCCCGTCCCTGACAGGCCGCCTCCACCCGATCCACCATAGACTCCAAAATTGCTGTAAATGACTCTACACTCTGTGCACCGGCGGGTCCCGTGGCCCCCTTGAGGGAAACAGGTGGGGGAATATGTGTGGCAGGGTCCATGATAATTCCAGTCACTTCCTGGATAATATATTTCAAAAATAAAAAACTTTTTTTTTTTTTTTCTTTTTTTTTTTTTTTCAGACCCCCAGCGCCACAAAAAGCCCCTTAGTGTTACCTGCTAGGGATCCCTATCGATCGAGAGAGAGAGATAGACCCCCAGGCTCACCCCTTGATGCTCAGAGTTTAACTGCAACAGGTTACAGCGCTGTCTTGACAAACAGGAAGTCTTTTGGCTGGCTGCCCAGGAAGAAAGGAGGCGGCTCCGCCCCTCTGCACGCCTTCCGGCGCCTCCCCTAGCTCCACGAGGTGTTTGGATCACCTCAAACATGGCCGCCCCCATGCTGGAGACACGAGGCTACGCCAAAATGGCGGCTCGTGCGATCCAGCAAAAAAAAAATGGCGGCGGCCTGTACTGAATAGCGGTGTGCTGCAGGGCACACAACACTCTCTCTGCATGGGGATTTGGCGTGGTTGGCGGTACCGGCCCTGGCGGACCGCATGGCCATTCGGGAGGCCTGCTAATAGCTGGAGATCTGATTAGGAAGGCAGTCTACATGTCCGTGGCTTCTGACTGGTAGGTAGCTTATTCTTATCACCGTAAGATTCCCAGAATGCCACAGATTATAATCTTTTTAACATGTATACAATTAGATTGTTAGCTCCCAAACCAAGCCTCCTGGCTTTTTGCACATAAAATCACACTCAAAGTAGGAGGATCTGTGTCATTTATAGGATAGAGAGGGACTCTATCTTACCATACAGAGAGGGGCCCGCGTTCACCACAAGACCCGTCAGGGGAAAAGGGGGAACATACTACTCACCATACCGGAACCAGGCGGGCACCAACTCCTGACAGTACCCCTCTCCACCGGGGCGGGAGGGCTGTCGACCGATATGGACGCCGTGACTCATGGTCTTTGGCGTTTCAGCGAGACGTTTAACTCGCGGGGTCAGTCCTTTAATGGGACTTTGTCGCGGCCGACCCAGCGCGGAGCTATGGCCTGCACGCGCTCGTAGGCTGAACTGGGGTGACCACCGGATCTCAACATCCAGCCCGTCGCCCAGTTCAGCTTTCTTGCTTGAAGATCTCACAGGAACACTGGAGAAAAAAAGCTGTCTAAAAAATCCTTTAAGAAAAAAATCTTGCCAGGACCTAAGATCCCAGCAAGGTATCTAGGTCCTTACTCCTAACTAGACAGAAAATAACTGATTTGCTGAGGCAGAGAGAGAGAGGATATACCCTCTGGGACTGCCCCTAGGGTGTGGCCAGAGCTTTTTAATTTCCTGTCTAGTCCTGCTCCTGTGGAGGCAACATAACCCGAAGGTGGTGTATCACCGAGGACTACGTCTGTCAATGAGCGCTAGAGAAATAATATTTTTAACATTTTTTATATGAAATTCCTCCCAAAAAATATGTAAAAAGCAAATTTTTTTTAAATTTTTGGCCAATTTGTTTTCTGCTACCTAGGTTTGGTAAAAAAAAAAATCACAATAAGCGTATTTTGATTGGTTTGCGCAAAAGTTATTGCGTTTACTAACTAAGGGAAAGATTTCTGTCATTTTTGGTGTTTTTTTTTTTTTTTAACGAGTAATGATGGCGATCTGCAATTTTTTTTGCGGGACTGCGACATTGCGGCGGACAGATCGGACCCTTGACTGACATTTTTGACACTTTTGGGGGTACCAGTGACATTACTGCAGTAATCAGTGCTATATATATGCACTGTTACTGTACAAATGACACTGGCAGGGAAGGGGTTAATTTTATTGGAGAGGGAGGGGTTAACGTATGCCTGGTGCTTACTAACGTGTGTGGGGGGAGGTGACTGAGTGAGTCAGGGACAGATCGGATGTACAGCTATGCTGAACACTCCGATCTGTCACTCCCTGTCACTTAGGAGATCCGCTCTGTTTACACAGGCGGGCGGGATCTCCAAACTAGATTCCCCCGACGATCGGGGAAGAGCAGCGGCGATCGCCGCCGCTCCTCCCCTGGTCCGACTCCCGCTGTGAATGAAAACAGCGGGAGCGCCGCCTACAGGGGGAGGAGTCCAGCGATGTAGGTCTACGTCGCTGGACGATAACGAGCCACTGTGCCGCAGTAGAGGCACAGTGAGCGGGGGGTAAAGTGGTTAAAGGAGTTCTAAAGGCAGAAGGTTTTTTTTTTTTTATCTTAATTCATTAAGATAAAAAGCCTTCTGTGTGTAGCAGCCGCCCAGCATCCCCTAATACTCACCTGAGTCCCATCTCCATCCAGAGATGTCCATGAGTCCCTCGGCTGTCTAGGACTCTCCTTCCTGATTGGCTGAGACACTTCCGCTTTGGTCAATCAAAGTCAGTTAACCAATTAGGAGAAAGAGGGGGTGGGGCTGAACGGCAGCTCCGTGTCTGAATGGACAAGATGCTTGCTGTGGTGGCACTCGACAGGAGGGAAGAGCCAGGAGCAGCAAAGCGGGACCCGAGAAGAGGAGGATATGGGCTGTCCTGTCCAAAACCACTACACAAAGGAGGTAAGTATGACGATTGTTTTTAAAAAAAAACCAAAAAAAAAAACCAAAAAAAAAACCACTAGACTTCACAATCACTTTAACCACTTAAGCCCCGGAAGATTTTACCCCCATTCCGACCAGGGGGTATTTTGCGATTCGGCACTGCGTGACTTTAACGGACAATTGCGCGGTCGTGCGACGCTGTACCTAAACAAATTTGGCGTCCTTTTTTTCCCACAAACAGAGCTTTCTTTTGGTGGTATTTGATCACCTGTGCAATTTTTTGATCACGCGCTATAAACAAAAAAAGAGCGTCAATTTTGCAAAAATAGCAATATTTTTCACATTTTTTTATATGAAATTTCCCCCCCAAAAAATGTAAAAATCAAAATTTTTTAACATTTTCGGCCAATTTGTTTTATGCTACATATGTTTGGTAAAAAAAATCGCAAAAAGCGTATTTTGATTGGTTTGCGCAAAAGTTATCGCGTTTACTAACAAAGGGAAAGATTTTTGTAATTTTTGTTGTTTTTTTTTTTAACGCGTAATGGCGGCGATCTGCGATTTTTTTTGCGGTACTGCGACATTGGGGCGGACAGATCGGACCCTTGACTGACATTTGTGACACTTTTGGGGTTACCAGTGACATTTCTACAGTAATCAGTGCTATATATATATGCACTGTTACTGTAAAAATACACTGGTAGTGAAGGGGTTAACTTTATTTGGGAGGGAGGGGCTGTGTGTATCCCTAGGGGCGTGATTTCTACTGTGATTGGCTGTGGCTTGAGCTGTAAGGACACTGATCAACGGATCTACATACTAGATCCGTGTGATCAGTGTCTTTACAGTGAGGAGAATGACAGGTGGCTTGTTTACACAAGCTGCCTGACATTCTCCCTCTCCCCCGCCGATCGCCGAGTGACCGGCGGACATCGGGTCCGCTGGTCACACGCGCGGGGGGGTCCGTGACCACGCGGGAGCGCGCCTCCGGCAGCGCGCGCTCGCTCCCTAGACCCTCACAAGCTAGTGACGTAGCCCTACCTCACTTTACCTGTGAGGGGCTGACTGCCGACGTAGATCGGCGTTAGGCAGTCGGCAAGTGGTTAAGGCTGATCGATGTATACAGTATGTGCAAGTTTATAATTTTTCTTACAATGATTAAAATAACAATTATTAGTGGCTTATTGACATTACACAAAATAATCCATACCTTTTTCTTTCTCTTTCAAATAGGCAGACACCAAATCATGCAAAAATATAATCAATTCAGCATCCATTGTGACACATATATGATCTGTAAACTCTGTAACAACGCTGCACTCCACCTTTGGCTTGCTGTCAACATCTGTAAAGAACAAAATAACAGGTGTACATAGGTAAAAATGAAATTTCCTATGATCAACATAGTCATGCTCCTGCTAAACTAAAATATAACGATTTAATTTATGAAGCTGAACCCTATTACAATGCAGACACTTTTCCTGCTTGTGGGTAGGCACACTGCTTAATCATATGTCCCAGGTTTTCTCTTTTCTCCTGAGAGTTTTGGGCAGCCACAAATATCATTAGGGTTGAAAACAGTGGGAGAGCAGTGCAGTGAACCTCTGTTAGGTAACCTCTGTAGTGAATTATGAATCCAGAAGCTTAATTTTTTACTTCGCTGATATGCCGATGATATGCTTCTGTAATTGGAGGACTACAGCCCATAATATCAGCTGCTTTACACACCACTGAGTGGTTTGGGGAGAATTCCGGCCTGAGGATGAATTGGGACAAGTCTCAGATTCTTCCCCTAGCTCACTTTCCTTCCTCTCCTGCACTGGCCACCCTTCCTCTCACTAGGGTAGCTTTGATACAGTATTTGGAGGTATGTGTTTTCTACTCTTCCATCAATTATGTGTTTGTTAATGTAAAACCCCTATTAACCCTAATTAAAGCTAAAATTCAGACATGGGCCAAGCTCTTTCTGGGGGCCATGGGTAGAATAAACCTAACTAAAATTGTACTGCTGCCAAAAATCCTATACATCCTTTGGCATTCTCTGATGCATTGAACAATTTCAAAAACATTGATTCTATATTAAAACACCTTTGTGTGGGGCAGCAGCAGATGCAAACTACCCTGGCAGACCTTAAATAGCCTAGTGACCCTGGGGGAAGCAGCCTTGCCGGACTTCAATAGTTACTACCTAGCAGCTTAGCTCTCCAAATTTTACCACTTAAATAGAATATGGTACGATACCAAACCCTAGTCTACAAGCTGACTGCCCACCCTCCTTTCACGCCTTTGAAGATCATTTTAAGGCTCAGCTGCATGTCATGACCGTACAATTTCTCACCATCAACGTACCTGAGAACTGACTGTGAGCAAACTTAGTGCGCCTAGATTTCACTCCCATATGCCTCTATGGTTTAATATTCACTTACCAAAACTGCTCTCTCTACCTGCTGCATATACTATGGAAGTATAAATTGCTCACTAGCTTTTGGAAAGAAATTTTCAAATTGATAGCCTCAGTCACTGGTTGCATTATACAACCATCTGCAGCCCTGGCACTTTTAGGTCTTACGATCTCAGAGGTCCCCAAACAATTTAGGATATTAATACTTCATATTTTATTTGCAGCACATCTAGCAATATTGAACAATTAGAAATCATTGGTTGTTCCTTCAGTATCAGAGGTTATATCTAGAGTCCAGATACAATGCTCGTTTAAACACTCATATGCCTCCATACATGACAAGAGAATGTGGTTCCTACAGCAATGGGAAGAGTGGATTGCAAAATTCAAATTGCCCAATTTATCTTAAGTTAGTGGATTGTGCTACCACTGATCTTATGAGGATGGATTATAATGTTAGGTCTGGTTATATGTAGATGTAGGAAGGATGGTTAGTCCTTCAATGTTTATTACCTATGCTATACTTTTACGTATGGAATTGGCATTGACTTTGATATATTTGAAATAATATTAATGAAAAGTGACTGAACTAGCATTTCCAGATGTTGTACCGTTTCATATGTTGATTATACTATTTGTATGCGCACAATTTCAATAAAAATGTAAAATTAAAAAAAAAAAAAAAAAAGAGATAACCTTTAAAAAAACATTGGGACTAATGTACACAATGACATGTGTGCTACAATAAACATATCTTCTTGCCCACACAATGAGTTTCCGACTGTAATCTCTACATTCCAAGTTTGAAAACGAAACAAAGATTATTTTACTGTTTTCTATGGCTTACTTTTCTTTTAGCGTGAATACAAGCATTAGCCCCTATGACCTCTGCTTAACAAATACCTTGCAGTGTTGGTTCTTGTGGCTCTTGCACATGTATAGATTTAAAATCCAATTGCATTCTGGGCAAAGCAAAGATTGTTTCTGTTTCATGGTTATAACTAGATGCTCCCCGAAATCCACTCAACACACTGGCATTTTTTACTGCTGTGCTGCTCTCTGCATTATTTGCATCAACATTTCGAAGCAAGTTCAGTTCTACAGGGAAATAAAACTTACTTTAGTTTGCAATTGCTTCTTTATCACAAAACAAAAAAAAAACATTAGTTTGCAATCACTTCTCTTTTACAATTCACTTACAGTTTTGCTTTTTAAAGCTCAAATGAAGTTTTGTAACAAACTTTTTGGGCATTTGTTTTTCAATGTTGTACCCATCATATTCAGTGTGATTGACCATGTGACTGACTGACAGTGTGAATACCTCAGGATATAGCCGATGCCCCACCACTAGGCTGTAAAAAATAATCTTACTGTAAAAGCGTTCCAGTCCTAATCTCACTGCAGCAGTTCAGCACACCCCCCGCTGAATCAGGGTAAAGCTAAGGCTCACTGCTGATTGCCAAGCTCATGGTCTGACTGGGGACGTGTTGGAATCCTGCCGCAAGATTAGGTAAGGAACTCTTAACATTTTGGAGCAAGGAGTCTGATTTACTAAATTAACTGAGAATGTTCACCTAAAAAGAATGAAAAATTCACTTAAATTATCCAAACAATGGTGATTTATTTAATCTGCATGTGATTGGATAATTGTAGTAAACCTTCACTCTTTTTGTGTGAATATTATAAACTTGGTTAGTAATTCAGCTTTGATGCCTGAAAACTGGAGTAAGCCCAAAAATCTAGGACAGTCTGAAAGTCTTTTTCCACATCTTAAGTCCTTGCAACTAACAGGAGTTGATAATTAGCAAACATATTTTGACTTTTGTTGGCCGGCCAAGGACGGTGCAATATTCTTTCCTGCAACCGGGTTTGCACGGTTCCCCCATCAACACAGACAGTGCTGACAGGAAAATCCCTCCTGCGGACAAGTTGTCTACTCCAGGCGGGCTTTATTGCTAGCGGCTATATCAGTCGCTAGAGATAATCATACCTGAATCCAGCAGGCTGGTTGTACCCAAGTTGATTGATCGACATTCAACCAGCCCACACGGTTTGAATCTCGGCTGGTTCCTGCAGAACAGGCCAAGTTTTAAACTGGCCTTAAAGTCATCCAAATCAACGTGAATGCTTGGCAATTGCATAGAAAGCGTGAAATGGAATGTTTATATATACAGTATCTCACAAAAGTGAGTACACCCTTTACATTTTTGTAAATATTTTATTATATCTTTTTGTGTGACAACACTGAAGAAATGACACTTTGCTACAATGTAAAGTAGTGAGTGTACAGCTTGTATAACAGTGTAAATTTACTGTCCCCTCAAAATAACTCAACACAGCCATTAATGTCTAAACCGCTGGCAACAAAAGTGAGCACATGGCTAAGTCAAAATGTCCAAATTGGGCCCAAAGTGTCATTATTTTGTGTGGCTACTATTATTTTCCAGCACTGCCTTAACCCTCTTGGGCATGGAGTTCACCAGAGCCTCACAGGTTGCCACTGGAGTCCTCTTCCACTCCTCCATGATGACAGGACGGAGCTGGTGGATGTTAGAAAGTTTGTGCTCCTCCACCTTCCTCTTAAAGATGTCCCACAGATGCTCAACAGGGTTTAGGTCTGGAGAAATGCTTGGCCAGTCGAAATCCGAAATGCCTATATGTGAATGGAGCCTTAGACATTAATGGCTGTGTGCTGAGTTATTTTGAAAGACAGCAAATTTACACTGTTAAACAAGCTGTACACTCACTACTTTACATTGTAGCAAAGTGTAATTTCTTCAGTGTTGTCACATAAAAAGCTATAATAAAATATTTACAAAAATGTGAGGGGTGTACTCACTTTTGTGAAATATTATATGCTTGTCTCTTAGTTGTCCTACATGCAGCCCTCACTAACAAAGCACCAATATTTTGCTGATTGTATTGACAATCTTTTTTTCAGAATTGAATTCCCATCTGCTGCACTGCATTAATGTGCATGTGTTTATTGTTATAGGGAGATACTCTTTTTACTGGTCACTAAAACTGCAATCACATTGTACTTCTGGCAAACTGTAGATAGCTGTACAAGACTGACCTTCATTTCTCATAGCAGTGACATAATTAAACCATTCTTTTACACTGGCAACTCCATGTGGTGGATTTTCATGCCTTCTCCGTGTTATTTTAGTGATTGTTGCCATAGGACTCTCCAGTGCTCCACAAGGTTTGGTAACCATAGTGTTATGACCAAGGTGAAAATCCAGAGTTTGCACAATATAGGTAGAGTGTTCAATCGAACCTAATTAAATATAAACATTTTGTTAAAAAACAAATATGTCCTGCATCCACATTAGCTAATACTGATATTAAAGCACCACCAAGAATGTAAACATAGAGGTCTCTATACGATTCACTCCATCAGCTTCTTCAAACATACTCCCAAAATGCAAACTTGACAAAAATGGATTTTTGTAAAATCTTACCGTAAAATCCTTTTCTCTTAGCTCATTGACAGACGTAGTCCTCGGTGATACACCACCTTCGGGTTATGTTGCCTCCACAGGAGAAGGACTAGACAGGAAATTAAAAGCTCTGGCCACACCCTAGGGGCAGTCCCAGAGGGTATATCCTCTCTCTCTCTGCCTCAGCAAATCAGTTATGTGAAAAAGCAGTCTTTAGAGATTTTAACCCAACTCAAAAAACAGAGGGGCGGGGACTACGTCTGTCAATGAGCTAAGAGAAAAGGATTTTACGGTAAGATTTTACAAAAATCCATTTTTCTCTAGCGCTCATTGACAGACGTAGTCCTCGGTGATACACCACCTTCGGGACGTCCCAGAGCAGTATCACAACTGAGGGGTGGGAAAATGAAATCAAATCCCAATCTAGAAGGCCCAACCGGTGCCAACTAGAAGTTTACAATGCTCATCCTTAATGATGAGACTCAACAAAAAAGAGAAAAAATTTTTTTTTTTTTTTTCAAACAGAAAAAAACCCTCGAGGTAGACCACCGGTCTCCTCAAATTGCGGCCTGCAAAACCTTGCGGCCAAATGAGGCATCCGCCGATGCCGTCACATCAATTTTATAGAATTTTGTAAAGGTATGTACCGACGACCAAGTGGCCGCCTTACATACCTGGACCACTGACGCCTGATGGCGAAAGGCCCAGGAAGTACTGAGCGCTCGAGTGGAGTGCGCCCTAACAGGGAACGGAGGACTCTGACCCTTAATAGAATAAGCCTGTACCACCGTTTGTCTAATCCATTTGGCAATGGTCGCGGTAGATGCAGGCAAACCCTTTCTGGGGCCATCCGTGATCACAAAAAGTGAATCCGTCTTACGGAAAGATTCCGTAGCTTTCAGGTATACCCTGATTGCCCGAACCACATCTAAGGAATGCAACGCATGTTCCCGATGATGCTTGGGCTGAGGACACAAGGAAGGTAGTACAATATCTTCATTCAGATGAAAATCTGAAACCACCTTAGGAAGAAAGGATGGCTTAGGATGAAGTACTACCTTATCCCTATGAATCACTAGGTATGGGGACTGGCATGATAATGCAGCCAGTTCTGACACCCTGCGAGCAGAAGTAATAGCCACCAAGAAGGCCACCTTCTGGGATAAAGTAAGCAAGGGAATCTCCCTGATGTTTTCAAAGGGAGGTTTCTGTAGAACCGACAAAACCAAATTAAGATCCCAGGGCGGTAAGGGCGCGCGGACTGGAGGAGCCAGGTGCCGCACCCCCTGGATGAAATTCCGCACCAAGGATTTGGTAGCTAAAGGCTTCTGAAAGAAGATTGCTAATGCTGAAACTTGACCCTTGATGGTGCTCAAGGCTAGCTTCTGCTCAACCCCTTGTTGCAAAAAGGCCAATATTCGAGACACCGAATAGGTACGTGGAGGAAATCCTAAAGATTCGCACCACGCAATATAAGTCTTCCATGTGTGATAATAGACTTTGCTGGAAGTCGCTTTCCTTGCTTTAATAAGGGTAGGAATGACTGAAGTAGACAAACCTCTGTCCTTCAGTACTTGGGTCTCAATGGCCAGGCCATTAAACCCAGCGACTGTAAAGCACGATGGTAAATTGGTCCTTGAGACCACAGACACTCCCTGAGACGAAGTTCCCACGGAACGTCTGCGACTAACATGTCCAAGTCGGCCAGGCCGGCTTGAGGAGGCCAGCCTAGAATTTCTAGGACCACTGGCGCTGATTGGATCTGAACCAGGCGTCCCTAGAGCTATCTGGCCCCGACCATCCGAGAAAGTCTGGTCGTTTTCTGTTCCCACACATTTATCAGATACCTGATAGTTATCAGGAAAGGTGATCTTTTCTGGTTGAACCTCAGGGACCGAAGTCACCCGACTAGAAGCTACTTGGCCTATCTGGTCAACCAGATCCGATTCCTGTGAGGTATCGGGACTAATCTTAGGAAAGGGTAAAGGAAAAGATCTATTCAGGGAACGGTAACTACCGCTTCCTGTAGTACTTAAATGTTGGAAGGGAAGAATCGCACCGGTAGTAGTGGTTGATGCTCGATCTAATGTCCTGAATACCGGTGAAAACGTCCCCCCACCCTGAAACCGGGTGGGGGCGCACCTTCAGGCTGTGTACTCCTTTGCTTCGGGTTTGGCTGGGTTGGTCCTTTGCTTGTCCGACCAGCCCTTCTTGAACCCTCCTGGAGGAGTCTTGCCTTTCCCGCTAGTACCAGCCGGGCGCCCTTTATGGGCGGTAAAGAAAGGTCCTCGCTTGTTGCGAGGTCCCTTAGCTTTAGCAGCCTGTGGCAAAAAAGTGCTCTTGCCCCCAGTGGCATCCTTAATGATTTCATCTAGGTTGGCCCCAAATAGACGATTCCCCTGAAAAGGGAGATTGGTCAAGGTCTTTTTGGAACCTAGGTCAGCTGACCAGCATTTTAACCACAGCACACGTCTGAGGATCACCGCTAACTTAGATGCATGCCCTAATAAGGGAGTAGTGTCCAAGGCTGCGTCACAGATAAACTGTAGCCCTTGTATAATCTGTTCCATCAAATCAGATGTCTCCTGGGGAATATCTTTTCCCCTAAGATCTTGGCGTACCATTTTCGCCCATTCCGTAAGTGTCTGGGAAACTAGACCAATAACAATTACTGGTCTAAATGCTGACCCTATCAGAGAGAAGATGGTGCGGGACTCTGCTTCTATCTTTCGATCCACCGGATCCTTAAAGGACGAAGTGTCCTCCACTGGAATAACCGTGGCTTTATTCAGCCTGGAAATAGGCGGATCCACGACTGGTGGTACCGTCCATTTCTTAATGATGGATTCCTCAAACGGATAGCGTCTAGCAATACGCTTGGAAATAGTAAAGGTACGTTTAGAATGCTCCCATTCTCCTTTAATCTGATTACCAAAACATTTAGGTACAGGAAAAGCCTTCGCCGTCTTGATGGGCTTATTAGTACCAAAAGGCATCTCTGTTTCAGTTGCCTCTGCCGGTAAAGCCTCAAGTTTTAAGGTTTCCTGCACTGCCACAACTAGTGCGTCCACCAATGCTTCTTCCTGAATTATAGCAGGAGAAGAAGCGTCCTCCTCACTGTCTGAGGGGGCTTTACCTGGGATAACAGCCCTTGCAGAGGAACCTGCAACTGCCGTGACCATCTCTGAATCTGAGTCAGAGGTGTCAGATGGTATAGGGGTAGGCGGGGGTCGCTTCCTTGACCCCCGTCCCTGACAGGCCGCCTCCACCCGAGCCACCATAGACTCCAAAATTGCTGTAAATGACTCTATACTCTGTGCACCGGCGGGTCCCGTGGCCCCCTCGAGGGAAACAGGTGGGGGAATATGTGTGGCAGGGTCCATGATAATTCCAGTCACTTCCTGGATAATATAATTCAAAAGTAAAAAAAAAAACTTTTTTTTTTTTTTTTCTGACCCCCAGCGCCACAAAAAGCCCCTTAGTGTTACCTGCTAGGGATCCCTATCGATCGAGAGAGAGAGAGATAGACCCCCAGGCTCACCACTTGATGCTCAGAGTTTAACTGCAACAGGTTACAGCGCTGTCTTGACAAACAGGAAGTCTTTTGGCTGGCTGCCCAGGAAGAAAGGAGGCGGCTCCGCCCCTCTGCACGCCTTCCGGCGCCTCCCCCAAGCTCCACGAGGTGTTTGGATCACCTCAAACATGGCCGCCCCCATGCTGGAGACACGAGGCTATGCCAAAATGGCGGCTCATGCGATCCAGCAAAAAAAATGGTGGCGGCCTGTACTGAATAGCGGTGTGCTGCAGGGCACACAACACTCTCTCTGCATGGGGATATGGCGTGGTTGGCGGTACCGGCCCTGGCGGACCGCATGGCCGTTCGGGAGGCCTGCTAATAGCTGGAGATCTGATTTGGAAGGCAGTCTACATGTCCGTGGCTTCTGACTGGTAGGTAGCTTATACTTAACCCATAAGATTCCCAGAATGCCACAGATTACATCTTTTAAACATGTATACAATTCGATTGTTAGCTGCCAAACCAAGCCTCCTGGCTTTTTGCACACATAAAATCACACTCAAAGTAGGAGGATCTGTGTCATGTTATAGGATAGAAAGGGACTCTTTCTTACCATACAGAGAGGGGCCCGCGTTCACCACAAAACCCGTCAGGGAAAAAGGGGGAACATGCTACTCACCATACCGGAACCAGGCGGGCACCAACTCCTGACAGTACCCCTCTCCACCGGGGCGGGAGGGCTGTCGACCGATACAGACGCCGTGACTCATGGTCTTTGGCGTTTCAGCGAGACGTTTAACTCGCGGGTTCAGTCCTTTAATGGGACTTTGTCGCGGCCGACCCAGCGCGGAGCTATGGCCTGCACGCGCTCGTAGGCTGAACTGGGGTGACCACCGGATCTCAACATCCAGCCCGTCGCCCAGTTCAGCTTTCTTGCTTGAAGATCTCACAGGAACACTGGAGAAAAAAAGCTGTCTAAAAAATCCTTTAAGAAAAAAATTCTTGCCAGGACCTAAGATCCCAGCAAGGTATCTAGGTCCTTACTCCTAACTAGACAGAAAATAACTGATTTGCTGAGGCAGAGAGAGAGAGGATATACCCTCTGGGACTGCCCCTAGGGTGTGGCCAGAGCTTTTAATTTCCTGTCTAGTCCTGCTCCTGTGGAGGCAACATAACCCGAAGGTGGTGTATCACCGAGGACTACGTCTGTCAATGAGCGCTAGAGAAAAGAGTTTTAGTCAAAAGTTGGCAACAAAACTCTGATCTCACTACATCACTAACCACTCCTGCTACCAACATGCAAAAAGCACTGACACAAGACAAAAACATGAAGGGCAGAGGTGTTTGACACCACCTTCTTTAGTGAAAATGGTAGCACGTACTGGGGGAATAACTGGCTTTCTTAGGACAGAACTCAAGAAAAAGTTTTCTTTCCTGGCTTGTTCATATTTTGTAGCAATTTATGTGAACATTGAACAAGGAAGATTTATGAATGTCCATTTTCCTGTTTAATTAAAAACAAATAAATCTGGAAAGGAAATCAGACCACGTGGAAGTGTCCAACTGCTTATAACTTCACTTGGATTCCCAATATGATGCTTTACACTATGGTTTTTATTTAATAAAGTTAGAGAATATTTACCATCTTCCCAAATTTTTTGTGCTTCAGTCCAAAATGCAATATTTGGCTCCTCCAGGTGAAACAATGCCCAAGATTTAGAACGGAAATTGGGTCCATGAAAACACGCTAAGGTCATGTGGTTGCCGTGTAGGCTCATTGAGCCCCCTAACTGAACAGTGTCTTCTGGCAAGGGAATCTGAAACAAGGATATGTGGCAGCCAGAGATCACCTTCAGAACTCCAGGCCAGTGACGGTGGTGAGCTGCATCCAGCACTAAAAATTCACACAATAGAAAATAAATGTCAAACCAAAAATGATCATGTGTGGCACCATTGATTTGTTCAGTATTATACAATATATATATATATATTTTACTTTTAATTCATAATACTGTCTCTAATCAATTACAGCTGAAATTGGTTTTTGTATTTTGCTGCTTAGAAGCATATGCGGTTGTTTATTTTGTGTCTTCCTAAAGAAAAAAGTGCCCTTTAGTTGTCATACTTTACTGTTATGATTCTCTTTATATATGGTTGAACCAAGCCAAGCAGCTTGCAAGTCTAAAAACGTCATTACTATAGTTCAGAAAGTCACTCAAGACAACAGCTGCTAACAGTACATCCAGGTAAGAGAAGAGGAAGGAGGCAAGCCGGTAACAATATTTACTAGGCAAACGGCAAGAATTCCACTACTGTATAAAACATGTACAACCTTTGCATCGCTTTACTTGTACTTGCTCCTTGCTTGACCCTACAAAGATTATAGCTGCAGACTACTGATAAAAGTCATGATGACAGTTCAGATACAGTTTTTTGAACGTGATTTTCAGTTCCTAAAATTACTCACGTTATCTAGGGTCCATGCACACTGGCTTAAAGTGGTAGAAAAACCCTTACATATGCCCAGAGAAGTGACTGGCCCCAGGTGATACACAGAGATTAAACAAATCCTCCTGCGTAAATTGTACCTCTTTATCTGTGGTCTTCTCTTCTCTACATCCGTTCAAAGTACTGAATTTATAAAGCTTGTCTGAGAGTTCAGAAAAAAGGGGGAAGAGAGTTAAAATGACACTCTGCAGAGCTCAATGATTAGATCTCTGAAAGCTGATTGGAGGGAAGAGACACACCCCCTCCACACAGCACACAGGAACAGTGCTGAGGCTGTCATTCAGCTAAAGGTCCCTCCCCTGTCACCATTTTTTCCTGGTGTCAGGAAAACTTGTCCGTAGTGAATTATGCTAATAGCAGAGGAACAAAGCAGCAGACAGAAATTACACTTAGTGTAACACTTAGTGGACTGAAACATACACATTATAGAGGGATATGCTTTGTTTAGATTTCATTTCTGAGGTTTAACCACTTGCCGACCGGTCACGTTGACCGTACTGCGGAAAAGTGGCTTGATATCGTCCAGCGTCGTAGACCTACGTCACTGGACTCCTCCCCTTGTGGGCGGCGATCGCGCGCTACCAGAGGCTCGCTCCTGCTGTTTTTAGTCACAGCGGGAGTCGGGCCAGGGGAGGAGAGGCGGTGATCACAGCCGCTCTTCCCCGTACGTCGGGGATCGAGTGTGGAGATCTGCCCGCTTGTGTAAACAAAGCGGGCGGATCTCCTAAGTGACAGGCAGGGTCAGATTGCAGGATTCAGCATAGCTGAACATGCGATCTGTGCCTGTGTCACTTAGTCCCCTCCCCCCACACACGTTAGTAAGCACCAGGCATACATTAACCCCTTGATCACCAATAAAAGTTAACCCCTTCCCTGCCAGTGTCATTTGTACAGTAACAGTGCACATTTATAGCACTGATTAACTGTAGTAATGTCACTGGTACCCCCAAAAGTGTCAAAAATGTCAGTCAAAGGTCCGATCTGTCCGCCGCAATGTCGCAGTCCCGCAAAAAAAAAATCGCAGACTACCGCCATTACTAGTTAAAAAAAAAAACAACAATAAAAATAACATACATTTCCCGTAGTTGGTAGCTGCGATAACTTTTGCGCAAACCAATCAAAATACGCTTATTGCAATTTTTTTTACCAAACATATGTAGCAGAAAACAAATTGGCCTAAAATGTTAAAAAATTTTGATTTTTTAATTTTTTCTGGGGGGAATTTCATATAAAAAATTAGGTGATCAAATACAGTAATCCCCCGCTCCATCGCGGTTCAGTTTTTGCGGTCCCGGTAATTCGCGTTTTTTTTTGTAATGTTATTTTACTATATAAATCATTAAAAATTAAATATTTTTGTGTTTTCCATAGCTCTTGCTATGTCTCTTAGTATCTTTTATGTGTTTAAATTAGTTTCTATTGTTTTAAAAGTGTGTTTAAAGACCTTAAAATGCTTTTACATGTACAGTGACAGTAAAAAAAACATGCCTACAATGCATTATAATAGGGTTTTTCTATTTCGCGGAATTTCACTTTTCGCGGCTGGGTCCGGAACGTAACCCCCACAATGGAGGGGGGTTTACTGTACCACTAAAAGAAAGCTCTATTTGTGGAGGACATAAATTTAATTTGGGTACAGCATCGCACGACCGTGCAATTGTCCGTTAAAGTAAAGTGATTAGAGGCATATTTTAAGCTCAGTGTTTAGAGGCAGGAAAAAAAAAAAACCTGGTTTGCGTTTTTGATTGTAGTTTTGTGGCAGAAAAAACGGAATTTTTGTAAAATCTTACCTGTAAAATTCCTTTCTCTGAGTCCTCCGACAGTCGCCGCCTCTTCATATTCGTCACATATGGGGTATTAGACTTTGCTCCGAAGGAGTAGCTAGGCAACAGAATATGTTAACATTAAAGCTTTTAACATATCCCACCCTCAAGGGGTGGTCCCCTCAGTCAATTCCCTCCTACTTCCTGCAACCATATCTCAGTTTTAGTGGAATAGCAGTAGAGTATACAACCAAACCCCAAAAGAGGGGCGGGGGCGGCGACTGTCGGAGGACTCAGAGAAAGGAATTTTACAGGTAAGATTTTAGAAAAATTCAGTTTTCTCTTACGTCCTCCGACAGTCGCCGCCTCTTCATATTCGTCACATATGGGGACGTCCCAAAGCAGTGTAAACATGAGGGGTGGGAAACGCATCCGCGCCAAAAGGCAACGCAGTCTCCGCATCAAAGAAAGGAACCTTACCAAAGGAAGGAACCCAGCTGGGCAACAGGAAAAAACAGGTGCTCAACAGGAGCAACAACCCAGGAACAGACAAATAACCAGGGGATAAAAAACTTATCCCAACAGCCAGTGGTCCCCACAAGGGACCCTAGGGAACCGCCGCACCAAAGGAAGCATCCGCCGATGCCTGAACATCTACTTTGTATAATTTTGTGAAAGTGTGCACGGTCGACCAAGTCGCCGCCTTACACACCTGGGCTACAGAAGCCCCATGACGACAGGCCCAAGACGTACTCAGAGATCCAGTAGAATGCGCCTTCACAGGCACAGGGGGAACCTTCCCCTGCAAAGCATAGGCCTGTTCAATGGTCTGACTGATCCATTTGGCGATGGTAGAGGCCGACGCCGCCATGCCCTTCCGAGGACCCTCTGGAAGAACAAGGAGTCCGTCTTTCGAAAAGACTCAGTCGATTTAAGGTAAACCCTTATCGCCCGAACAACATCCAAAGAATGCAATCGCACCGAGATCTCCCTGATCTGTTCAAAAGGAGCACGTTGTAACACAGATAGAACGAGATTCAAGTCCCAAGGGGGCAGAGGATCCCTCCTAGGAGGAACCAGATGCCGCACTCCCTGAACAAAAGTGCCAACCAAGGAGTTGGAAGCCACGGGACGTTGAAACAGAACGGCCAGCGCAGACACCTGACCCTTTATCGTAGCCAGCGCCAAACGCTGATCGACAACCGTTTGAAGGAAGGACAGCACTCGGGAAACCGAGTACGTGCGGGGTGAAAACCCCCTGGACTCACACCAGGCAAAATAGGCCTTCCAAGTACGGTAATAAACCTTCCCCGAGGAAGACTTCCTCGCGTTGATCAAGGTATGAACGACCTCTGGGGAGAGACCCTTCTCCTTCAGGACCTCGGTCTCAACAGCCAGGCCGTCAAAGCCAGCGACTGTAAAGCAGGATGGAATATCGGTCCTTGAGACAGGAGATCGTCTCGAAGAGGCAGACGCCACGGGGCGTCGACCGCCAGATTCATGAGGTCTGCGTACCAGGACCGGCGAGGCCAGTCCGGTGCCACAAGAATCACCGTGCTGCGTTCCGAGTGTAACCTGCGAAGGAACCTGGACAGCAACTGAATCGGTGGAAACGCGTACATCAGCCTGTACTGATGCCACGGGGCCACTAACGCGTCCGACGCGTCTGCCCGAGGGTCGCGCGTCCTTGCCACGAACCTTCTCACCTTGTTGTTGAGACGAGACGCGAACAGGTCCACATCTGGAAGACCCCACTTCGCGCACAACGTCTGGAAGACAGCCGGGTGGAGAGACCATTCCCCCTGATCCAGGGTCTGGCGACTCAGATAGTCCGCCTGCCAGTTCTCCACCCCCGGAATGTGAACCGCCGTTATCGCCGGGACATGAGTCTCGGCCCAAGACAGAATGTCGGCCACTTCTCGAGCCGCTCGGGCACTCCTGGTGCCCCCTTGGTGGTTGATGTAGGCCACCGCCGTGGCATTGTCCGTCTGCACCCGAACCGGGCAGCCCTGCAGCCGGTCCGTCCAGCGATGAAGACAGAGATTTATCGCACGCAATTCCAGAATGTTGATCGGAAGGGAGGACTCCCCCTCGGACCAAGTCCCCTGGGCGGACAGAACGCCCAGAACACCACCCCAGCCCGACAGGCTGGCATCCGTGGTGATTACCGTCCACGAGATAGGACGAAACGACTTGCCCCCGACACCATCGGGGACTGGAGCCACCACAGAATGACTCAACGAGATTTGAAGATCCAGAGATTGAGGTCGCCCGTCCCACATGGACAGGATCTCCGCTTGGAGACCCCGCGTGTGAAACTGGGCGAAGGGAATCGCCTCGAAGGCCGAGACCATCAATCCCAGACATCTCATGCACGTCCGCAGAGACGAGTGCGGAACGTCCCTGAGGGACCTGACTTCCTCCTGAAGAGTTCTGAGTTCGTTTTCCGGCAGGAAGACCTTCGCCTGCACCGAGTCCAGAATCATTCCCAGGTAGGGAAGAGGAACCGATGGACTCAGCGTCGACTTTGGAAAATTTATCGTCCAACCAAACTCCTGCAGAGTTTGCATCGTGACAGACAGGTCCTTCTCCAGACCCTGGCTGGTCGCAGACCGAACCAGAATGTCGTCCAGATACCCCAGGACAGAAATGCCCTGGGCCCTCAACAATGCCAGAACCGGTGCAAGCACCTTGGTGAAGACCCGCGGAGCCGAGGCGAGACCAAAAGGCAACGCCACGAACTGGTAGTGATCCTCCGCAATGGCAAATCGAAGGTACCTCTGGTGACCCTCGAAAATGGGGATGTGAAGATATGCATCCTTCAAATCGATGGAGGCCATGAATTCCCCCGGAACCAAGGCAGCCACCACCGACCGCAGGGATTCCATGCGGAACTTGCGAACCCGCACAGAGCGGTTCAGAGCCTTCAAGTCCAGAATTGGACGAACCTTGCCCTCCTTTCTGGGCACGGTGAACAGATTGGAATAAAACCCCCGAAATCTGTCCCGATGAGGCACCGGAACTACCACTCCCTGAGCCCTCAGGTCCCGCACCGCCAGGTGTAGGTCCCGTAAACGCTCTGGAGACAGTTGAAGATTTGAGGGAAAAAATCTGCTCTCCGGCCAAGAGAGAAACTCGATCTTGTAACCAGATCGAACGATCTCCTGAACCCATCTGTCCCGCACGCGGGTCAGCCAGGGCTGAAGAAAACCGAGCAAGCGTCCCCCCACCCCAAAACTGGGTGAGGGCGCCCCTTCAGGCCGCACGGTTATGGGCTGCGGATCCGGATTGACCGGACTTCTGTTTACCAGACCAGGGCTTCTTCTGAGAGCCTTGACCTTTGAACGGTTTGCCCTTGTAGTGCGACCGAAAGGCACGAAAGGACCCCTGAGGGGGCCGAAAATTAGCATGCTTCTTCCCAGAAGCCCCCTTAGCCTTGGGGAAATGGGGCAAGAGAGTGCTCTTACCTCCGGTGATCTCCTTAATCAACACATCCAAGGACTCCCCAAAAAGGCGAGACCCATCATAAGGCAGATTGGCTAAGGTCTTACGTGAAGATTGGTCCACCGACCAACATTTCAACCAAACCAGGCGGCGAGACAACACCGCCACGCTGTGCACACGTGCAGCCAACGGAACTAGGTCCAAGTCCGCATCACACAGATACATGACACCCTGGTGGATTTGATCCACCATGTCCAGGGTCGCCGGCGAGGCCGAATCGGCCACTAGGACGCGCCTAAGCATCTGCGTCCAACTTGTGATCGCCTGGGCCGCCATGAGAGAAGCAAACAGAGCCTTAAGCATAGAACCCGTAACAGAATAAGTATGACGGGCAAGAGACTCCAATCTCCTATCCGTGGCATCACGGAACACAGGGGAATCCTCTGCAGGAATCGCAGTGGATTTGTTTAAAACCGCAATTGCGTGATCCACTGGGGGAGGCACACACCACCTTTCATCAGTGGAAGGCGAGAAAGGATAACGCAGCTTGAACCTACTAGGTACAGCAAAAGGTTTGCGCAGATTGCGCCATTGTTCCTTAACAGCGCGCTGAAAATCATCATTGCAGGGAAAAACCTGCGGCGTCCCGCGTTTTCTCTGCGTCCCATAAGCCGCCAAGGCAGCGGGGGGACACACTTCATCCTGCAAACGCAGCGTTTGCTTTATGGAAGCAATCAATTCATCCATGATTGCAAGCTCTTCAGGCGAGCCAGGGGGAGAATTATCAACCCCTTCAACTTCAGCCTCCACCTCAGACCCCACTAGATCCAGGGAGGAGCGGGACCCCGATAAGGAGGCCCCCGCCATAACAGCCCCATCACCTTCACCCTCAGAATCAGAGGAAAGAGCAACTCTGGGTCTTTTAGTAGATTGAGCAGCCACCAGCATCTGCACCTGAGCAGCAAGGCCAGCCACAATAGAGGCTAAATCCCCCCCTGGGGGGGAAACAGCGGTCCCCTGGCTTTCCACCAAGGCGGTAGGAAATTTGCCCTCCTGAGAATCCATTGCCCCTATAACAAATGCCGGATAATAAAGGGTTAACTGCCCCTTTATCAAAGCGCGGCGAGCGCAGCCCACCGCACCACACACAAGCACAATGAGACCCCCACAGGGACAATAAAACTGACACAGGCAATGGATAGGAAGGATATAACCTGAGGAGATCCTCGCCGCTGCTGCTGCCTCGATCGGTGTTCCTGGAGAAGAGGAAGTGATGCTGCCAGGGCGCTCTATGAAAGCCTATGGGAGGCTACAAGAAAATGGCCGCCATGCATGTAGAACATGCGGCCGGAGCGAGTGTAGGCAAAATGGCGCCGTTTGGCGCCGAAACCGCCGCTCCACAGTACAGTAAAAACACACGTCATGCATGTATAAAAACAACATGTGAGATCGCCGCAGCGATCGCTGTATAGTGCCCAAACATGCCACAAAACATGCCTCACAGCACACAGCTGCACACACTGACAAGGCTGACACACACAGTGTCACACAGCTCCCCCCCCCCCCCTTGCAGCCCACAGCATGCAGCCGAGAGATAGGGAGACAAACAGTGTGAATAGAGGCAGGTTACACAGTCCCAGACTGACACCCCCCCAGACAGACGGGTCCCCACATAGATACACTTACCTCACAATGGCGTAGGGGACCCGCACAGGCGAACAAGCCGCTGCACATGAGGCAGGGAGAGTCGCATACAAGACGCACAGAATGGGGGTTAAGAAACCGCACAGCGTCCAGTGAGGTAGCCACCTCACCAATCATCCCTGCACCGAACAGGGATGGGTCGTTCACTGTACCAGGAGCGTTACCTGGCTGAACGCTCGATGGCAGGCTGGGAAGCCACTGACCCACGACCTGCGACCAGGGGGATCAGCCCGAGACCCAGCCCGCATGATCCTCTTCATCCGAAGAACTAACGCTGACAAAAAGAACAGCTATGTAAAGGTAGAGAGAAAACTCAAACAAAAAATCAAAAAAGAAGAAAGAGTCTGGGGCACAAAGCCCCAGCACAGAGAGAGCCAGCCACTCCTGACAAGCTAGACATTAAAACTGAGATATGGTTGCAGGAAGTAGGAGGGTATTGACTGAGGGGACCACCCCTTGAGGGTGGGATATGTTAAAAGCTTTAATGTTAACATATTCTGTTGCCTAGCTACTCCTTCGGAGCAAAGTCTAATACCCCATATGTGACGAATATGAAGAGGCGGCGAATGTCGGAGGACGTAAGAGAAAAAATGTTAAACACTTTTTCAGGTGTACAAAAAGGCTGTATATGTGTTTGTTTCTGCCAAGGGAACTGGCAGGTTTTTTTTAAGCCTAGTGTACATGGAGCCTAAAAGCCTGTGTACAGGGCTTTTTGTTCACTACAGAACTTCTTTTCTACCCTATATAAACCAAAGGGAATGCAAAAAACAGCTTGATGCTTCCTAGAAGGTCAAATACATTCCACAATGATGAGGAGGCCACTCAGATTATATTCAGGAACATCTCAAACTGATATCAAATGCAAGCTAAATGCACCTGAATGCAAACTGTATTTACCCATCCACACAAGCCCTAATATCATTTTGATGAAATAAAGGTTTAAATATACTTTCTTGGTGTGGATGGAAAAATCTATTCCTTACTGAATGGAAAAAAAAGCCTCTTTTCTTTAGTATTCTAACCTGTGTTTTGACAGTGACTCCTCCCAACCTAAATTTTGCCAGTGATTCCCTTTGCGTAGATTTTGAATGACTGTGTTGCTGTCCCATCTCCTTTGCAGCTGTATTTCTAGCTGGCCAGTGACGTTACAAGCAGTAGTGGTAACCAGGTTTTCATTTCACTCTCTCATTAAGCTAGACTCTTCTAAACCCATTTAACACTTCTATTAGACAGTGGTCTGACCTAAAGAAGCAGTATCTCCTGCATGTTTAGGAACTATGTATTTCACTCCAGCAGTTATGTTCAGCTTTTGCCTAGCAGCACTAGAGTCATCAGTTTGAATCCCAAACACGGCACTACCTGCCTGGAGTTTGCAAGTTCTCCCTGTGCTGTGTGGGTTTCTGGTTACCTCACACACTCCAAAGACATGCTGGTAGATTAATTGGCTTCTGTCTAAATTGGCCAAATTATGTGTATGTATGTAAGCGAGTTAGGAACCTTGGAATGTAGGCTCTTTGAGGGCAGGGACTGATGTGAATGTAAAACATGTATATGTAAAGCACTGTATAAATTGACATTGCTATTTAAGTACTTGTAATAATTAGAAGAGGTTTCTAATAGTTCATCCTCAGTCTGAGGTAGCTGTGAGACACCAATGGCATGCTTTTCCCTCCTTGCACCCTCTCACTAGATCTTAACATTTGGATAGCACTTACAGATTACACCAGGAAAGGAATGTTCTTCCATATCTTATTTCCTGTTACCTTTTAAAACCTAAAATCTCTTCAGTATTTAACTATAAAAATTAGCATCATTTGGGGCTTTAAAGGTTTAAAAAATTCATACATTGCTCACGTGAATTCTTTTCAACATTGGTGACCACAGCTTTTGGTGGAACGTAAGATACTGGACCCCATGTAGATAAAGCTCGCTTGCTTGTATCAAACTGCTGAGTGAAAAATTCTTGCAGCTTCATTCCGATCTTGATGAGGTCTGGAGTAGTAGATCGGGAGATCATTACCTGAAAAATATCCCACTGCAGATCTCCATGGATAAATATGACACTAGGATAAAGATATTATATATTATTATTATATACAGTTTACTTGGGACATTGGTAAGTAAAATAATAAATTCCAAAAAGAGAGTTTTTCAGTCTAAAAAATAAGCACTAGAGCTGCATGTTAAAAAATCACGATCTCAATTCACCCCCCCCCCCCCCCCCCTCACGATCCTAAAACGGCATGTCCTCGATTCTTACAGAGCTGTTCTCTGCTCACTCACAACTGTCAAAAACAAAACAAAACCCAAAAAAGAGCCTCAGAGTCGGTTCACACTGGGGTGACACGACTCTGTACTACTTCGGGGGCGACTTGTGCATTACCATGCACCACGACTTCGGAGCGACTTGCAGGGACTTCACATTATGGAAGTCTATGCAATTCGCTCCAAGGTCGCCCCGAAGTAGTACAGGACCCTTTTTCTAAGTTGGAGCGACTTGTGTCGCTCCTATTAGAACGGGTCCTGTAGCGGTCAATGGACCGCGAGGGAGCGCGACTTGTCAGGCTGACAAGTCGCCTGACAAATCGCGCTAGTGTGAGCCGAATCTTAGGCAAATGTTTATCAACATTGTTAAGGCTGCTAGATAAATATAAACACATTTTACAATGTATCATTTTGTTCTTTTAGATCAAAGGAATTACCTTCCATCTGTAAGTGAGGGCAGTTTAACCTCTTAAAGACTAAGCCTTTTTCTGACATGTGTTGCTTACAAGTTAAAATCAGTATTTTTCTTACGTCCTCTGACAGACGCAGACACTTCATAGTTTCCTCACAAACAGGAGTAAGACTAGGCAGTGAAACCCATAGAAAAACTTTTCAATAGACACACCCTTAGGGGCTGTCCCTTTAGACATTACGCCAGACAGATTGTGCTTACTAATCAGTTTCTTGCTGCCTAGTGTTAGGAGTAGGACCTAGGTTTCCCTGCTGGTACTCCGGTCTCTGTTTTTTATTTTCTTTGAGAAATATTTATGTTTATTTTTCTTTACTCACTATCGCTAGCTAGTATCAGAGGGATCCTCCTGGTCAACTACAAGCGACAGCCGGGCTGGGGTATCGCACTTGATAATCTAGATCCTTATGGTCTCCCAGCCTGGCCAACGAGCGTGAGCAGGTTGTGGTCCGCCCAGGCCTCGCCACGACGGTGCACCGGCGGATGGGAACGAGCCTGCAAACAGAGGTTTTCGCTGGGACGCATCACCCTGGAACGCCCGGAGTGCAGCGTACCCTTCTTGGCTGGCAGCACCCCCACACAGGGTGGGAGGCAAGGTGCCTCGGAGCGGAGCCTGCGGTCCATGGTATGGTTAGTGATACAACCCGTGTCCCTGGGACAGTCACCTGTGGGGGAGATCTGGGCCCACCCCTGGGGATGGCAGAGCTGCGGTCTCTGTAAGATCCCCCTGGTCCTGCCCTCTCTGCTCCCGATGGGGACGCTATAGCAGCATCTAACGCCTGGGGGGGGGGGTATATAGCAACTACCTTGTCCTAGGGGGTTCCCTGTGGTGGATTCCCACGGTGGCCTTGTTCCCTGGGCTCCTGATCCCTGGCACCGTTTTCAGCTGCCATTTTGGGTGTGGGCAGCAAGGCTGCATCATTGTAAGGGCAGCAGCCATTTTCCGTCTTGCTGTGTGTTGGCGCCGTTTTCGGGCGCCATCTTGGCTGTGGGTAGGCCGCACTGTATGAGCAGCAGCCATTTTCCCTGTGCCTTTCCAATTCCACTATGTTATTGTGGCTCAGGGGGGTTCGGCCTCAAGTGATTTTGGTCACTTCCTCCCAGCAATTTTCACTTGCTGCAGACAGCGTGGAGAGCAGTAGCTGATTTGTTTCTCTTGCACAGTAAGGGGGTCTTTGGTTCTTTTTGGGCATTCTTCAGATACATTTGGCTTCTATCAGTGTACCTGCTAGCTAAAGGGGGACTCCAGCGGTAGCGCAATATAGTGGTGCGGACCGCACTCGTGGATTTAGAGGGCTAGTGTACCTTTTTTTGTAAAATTGCCTATATGGAGTCCCAGAATAAAAATTCCCCTACTGATCTTGTTTGTACATCCGGGAGGTCCAGATCGCCTTTCCTAGCCTCTCTGTCTGCAGCCATAGATACTTTGGCGTCCAAAGTAGATCTTGTCATGTCGCAAGATGCTTTTCAAAAAAGGCCGATGCCCTCTCAGTCTTCTGATTCAGAGCCTGATATGGTTGCCACGGACACTGCCCTCCCTGAGGGGTCCCTGTCCTCACACTCAGATGGCAAGGATGATGAGTAATCCTCAGCTGCAGCACGGGAAAGCACTCTGGTAGATGCACTGGTTCGCTCAGTCAGGGAGACTTTGCAACTTGATGATGAGCCCACACAGTCAGGAAAGCGGGTTGTCTTTGGCTCCTGCAAAGCCCAGAAGTCTGGTCCGGTTTTCCCTTGTCCCGAGGAGTTTCACGATATTGTGAATGAGCAATGGCGGAACATTAAGCACATGCTCGTGGTGCCCAAGCGCTTTCAGCGCCGTTACCCCTTCGCAGACTGTTTCCAATCGGTGGACAGTGTCCCCTAAGGTGGACCACACTGTTTCCCAGTTGAATAAGTACACGGTGGTGCCCGCAGAAAACTCCCCGGTGTTTAAGGACCCGGTGGACAGGCGCATGGAATCGCTTTCCCGCCACCTACACTTGCCTGTTTTCGCCTCCGTACTGGTTTATCAGACGGTTGCGGAATGGATTAAGGTGCTTAAAAGCAACTTGCTGGCTGAGTCGGTTCCTCCAACACTCATTGAGCTCATGGACCAGATGGCTCAGGCCATGGTCTATCTGTGTAATGCGGCCCTGGACGAGGCTCCCCTGGTCGCTAGAGTGTCTGTGGTGGTGATTGCCTTTCGCCGCATGGTGTGGCTGAAGAGCTGGTCGGCAATCAGGCTTTTAAGAAGGCCGTGTCTGATCTTCGCTTTTTGGGGGAACGCTTTTTTGGTGACTCCTTGGATGAGTTAATCAAGGGTCTAACTGGGGGTAAGAGTACTCTTCTCCCCCAAATAAAATACCAAAAAACTATCAGCGCAAACCTAATATATGTGATAAAATAAACTCAGCACCAATTCACTGTGCATAAATCAAGTGCATATGAGTGAAGCATAAATGTTAATAATAATAGTGTCCGGCAGCATGCACCAATCGTGTTTACAAATCACAATAAGCTCTAAATCATACCAAAATGTGATGCGCCAAAAATACACAAATCATAAAGTGATGACTAATAATAATACAATAAAATCACATCCAGTTCATAAGGCACACAGCAATGTATGTGCTTCCAATAAAGTGATGTTCAAAATGTCCCCGTGTTCAATTGAAGAAAATTATCCGGTGATGAAAACAATATGTGAACACCAGTGTAGTGAATCCCTCCACCAGGTGGATTAGCCTCTCACCTTCCTATAGGACCCAAGCGGGCCAGCAATCACATGTAACATGGATCAGACTTCCAGGAAAGAGCCTCACTGTATTGCACCTCAAGAGATTCCGGGACATATAGGAAAAAGATAGAAAAATCTAGTGCTCTCCGCTTATTGATAAGGGTATGCTTTATTAAAGAAAGACAGATCCACTCACATTTGTAGGGCACTCAGCGGAGAGCACTAGATTTTTCCATCTTTTTCCTATATGTCCCGGAATCTCTTGAGGTGCAATACAGTGAGGCTCTTTCCTGGAAGTCTGATCCATGTTACATGTGATTGCTGGCCCGCTTGGGTCCTATAGGAAGGTGAGAGGCTAATCCACCTGGTGGAGGGATTCACTACACTGGTGTTCACATATTGTTTTCATCACCGGATAATTTTCTTCAATTGAACACGGGAACATTTTGAACATCACTTTATTGGAAGCACATACATTGCTGTGTGCCTTATGAACAGGATGTGATTTTATTGTATTATTATTAGTCATCACTTTATGATTTGTGTATTTTTGGCGCATCACTCTTCTCCCCCAGTCTGCGAACGCTAAGGCACCCCGAGGTAAGCAGGGTCCTTCCTTTAAGGCTCACTGGGGACTTTTTCGTGCCTCAGGGTCGCAGGAAAAAGGAAGACCGTTCAGAGCCTCGAGAGGACAAGGCTTAGTCGGATGAGCCCGGGACTAGCCAGTCTGGTTCGGCGGATGATTCCTCCTCTGCCTGAAGGGTCACCCTCACCCGTTTCGGGGGTGGGGGGGGGGAGACGTCTGCGTTGCCTTCTGGAAACCTAGGCGTCTCTGGTTCAGGACTCATGGGTTCACAAACTAATTTGTTCAGGGTTCCATAGCGTATTTCGGTCTCGCCCGGCAGACTTGTTCTTTCCGCCATGTCTCTGTTTATCCCTGGATCATTTGTGGGATCCCAGGGAGGCGGTGCGGGCTCCACTTGCACAGGGAGTGTTGTTGCTGGTTCCTCGGTAGGAAAGGTTTTGGGTTTTTTTTTTTTTTCACCCGACCCTGTTGGGCGTTCCATCGATCACTCCCTTACCGCTCCAGGTCCTGGAGCTCAGGGCGTTCCAGCTCTGCCTGCTCCATTGGACGCCTCGGCTGCACGATCTCCTGTTTCGGGTGCAGTCCGACGCTGCCACGGCTGTGGCTTTCATCAGTCGTCAAGGGGGCACCAGGATTGCCCGGGTGGCGACGGAGGTGGCCAAGGTTCTGTATTGGGCCAAGGCACACATTCTGGCTCTCTCCACGGTTCATGTTCCAGGAGTGATGAATAGGGATGATCGAACGGTTCGGGTCGACCATCGGTTCGACCTGAACATTGACTGTTCGAAATTCGTCCAAATTCCGAACTTTGTGCGGTAAAAGTTTGGAATTCGGCACCAGAACCGCCCAAAATGCAATGGGACAGGAACTGGGCTTTAAAATCCCGTGATTGGACCAGAAACGTGAGTAAAAGCCAATTGAGGGGGCAGGAGGATGCTAGGAATGTGATTGGAGTGACTAGGGGGTCCAGAGGCCAATCAGTAGTGAATACGCCCCCCAGTATATAACATAGCCCGCCAAATCTCTAGCACTGTAAGACAAGGGCTGTGGAAGAGAGTGGAAGCAGTTCTGTTACTCCTGCTGCAAAAGTGTCATTTAGCAGGGATATCTAGTGTAGTTAGGGTACTATATACCACTATAGTTAGATTCAATAATCTAGTTTCTGTAGGGAAAGTGTTAAGTGTCAGGGTGACCGTAATGTAGTTTAGGGTGAACTGAATCTGACTGCTATGCCAGGGTGACTGAACTCATCCATGTCAGGGTGACCGCCAGAGAAAAAGATAATTTTTCTTATCAATTTTAGTAGAGCAGGGATGTGGCTCCGCTCCTTTCACACCTGGGCGTTTTCGTTTCATGCGTTTAATGGGCTTTTTTTGGACGTCTTTGGAGGCAGGCATGACATCTGAACTTCTGTATAGGGGTATATACACACACACACACACACACATATATGTATATATACACATACACACATATAGGTGTGAAAGGAGCGGAACCCCATCCATGCGCTAATTAAATTATTTGCAGGGATGGGGTTCCGCTCCTTTCACACCTATATGTGTGTATGTGTATATATATATATATATATATATATATATATATATATATATATATATATATATGTGTATGTGCATATATACCCCTATACAGAAATTCAGATGTCATGCCTGCCTCCAAAGACGCCCAAAAAATGCCAAATACACGCCTGAAAAAACACACCTGGGTGTTTTTTTGCAGGTGTTTATTGGGCATTTTTTGGGCGTCTTTGGAGGCAGGCATGACATCTGAACTTCTGTATAGGGGTATATATACACACACACACATATATGTATATATACTCATACACACATATAGGTGTGAAAGGAGCGGAACTCCATCCATGTGCTAATGAAATTATTTGCAGGAATGGGGTTCCGCTCCTTTCACACCTATATGTGTATATATATATATATATATATATATATATATGTGTGTGTGCATATATACCCCTATACAGAAGTTCAGATGTCATGCCTGCCTCCAAAGACGCCCAAAAAATGCCCAATTAAAGCCTGAAAAAACACCTGGGCGTTTTTTGGGCGTCTTTGGAGACAGGCATGACATCTGAACTTCTGTATAGGGGTATATACACACACACACACATATATATATATATATATATATATATATATATATATATATATACACACATATAGGTGTGAAAGGAGCGGAACCCCATCCCTGCAAATAATTTCATTAGCGCATGGATGGGGTCCCGCTCCTTTCACACCTATATGTGTGTATGTGTATATATACATATATGTGTGTGTGTATATATACCCCTATACAGAAGTTCAGATGTCATGCCTGCCTCCAAAGACACCCAAAAAATGCCCAATAAACACCTGCAACAAAAACGCCCAGGTGTGTTTTTTCAGGAGTTTATTGGGCATTTTTTGGGCGTCTTTGGAGGCAGGCATGACATCTGAACTTCTGTATAGGGGTATATATACACACACACACACACACACACATATATGTATATATACACATACACACATATAGGTGTGAAAGGAGCGGAGCCACATCCCTGCGCTAATAAAAATTATACGAAAAAGTATCTTTTTTTTCTGGTTCTGGACATGCTACAGAGCTTAAACTTCACAGGTACACTTTTTAGACCCCCCAGACACTAAATCCAAAGAAATCTCTTGTTTCTTTTTTCAATAATTGGTTCTCTATCAAAAACGACAATTTTTGAGAACTTTTTTTGTGTGTGATTGCGGATCTGGTTTAGGGGGAATGGTCCCCGCTTACGGCTGTTTTTGGCCTCTTATGTGCCTGATGGTAAACTCCGGAGGTGAATCTGTTTGTGTCTTGTCTGAACAGCAGGGTAGACAGGTTTGTGGCCAGGGCTCGAGATCCTCTGGCCGTTGCCTCAGATGCACTGGTAGTGCTTTGATGCATTCTTGCTCCTTTCGGTGGCGAGGGGTTTAGCTTTCTGCAGAAAGGAGTGGAGCAACATTTGGCTTTTGGCTCTGTAAAAGGTCAGGTGTCGGCCTTAGCCTTTTACTTTCAAATGGCCCTTGGCGACTAACTCCTTAATTTGCACCTTTTTTCGAGGGGTGCATCATCTGGCTCGGCCGAGGGGATTCCCTTTACCTCTGTGGGATCTGACTTTGGTTTTGTCTGTTCTGTTACAACTTCCCTTTGAATAGGTCAGAGATAGCTCTCTGCCTTTGCTGTCCCAAAAGGTTGCCTTTCTGATGGCTATCACCTCTGCTCGCAGGGTGTCTGAGTTGGCGGCTCTGTCTTGCCGTTTGCCTTCTCTGGCCATTCATAGGGATTGGGTTGTTCTGTGGCCCAACCAATCTTTCCCCCCTAAGGTGCTGTCTGCCTTCCACCTCATTGAAGGTGTTGTTTCGCCTTCGCTTTGTGCGAAGCCAAAGTATTCCTGGGAATTTGCTTTGCATTCGCTGGATGTGGTTCGGGCGATCAGGGTTTACCTGTCGGCCACTGAATCTTTTTGGACACCCGATTCCCTGTTTGTCCTTCCTGAGGGACCTCGTAAGGGTTCGGCTGTGTCCGCTGCAACCATTTCCAAATGGATCAGGCAGACTATTGTTCAGGCCTATTCACTGCAGGGTCAGGTACCTCCTTTTCCGGTGAGGGCACATTTTACTAGAGCTATGAGTGCCTCTTGGGCTTTTTGCCATCAGGCTTCTGTGGCTCAGGTGTGTGAGGTGGCGACCTGGTCGTCTGTGCACACTTTTACAAAGTTCTACAAGATTGATTTGATGGCATCCTCGAATGCTTCCCTTGGCCGCCAAGTCTTGCAGGCTGCTGTTTGCTGAAGAGATGTGGTTTTCTCTTCGCTGGGGTGAATTTTTTGTTTTGGGGTTAGCTCCTGTTGGTTGAGCTTCTGTTGCCCCGTTGGCTACGGTTTTTTCTGGCCTTGATGGATTGTTGGTTGTGTTTCTTCCCACCCCTCATGCCTACACTGCTTTGGGACATCCCATTTGTGAGGAAACTATGAAGTGGCTGCGTCTGTCAGAGGATGTAAGAGAAAATAGAATTTTTGTAAGAACTTAACCGTAAACATTATTTTCTCTGAGTCATCTAACAGACGCAGCCCCCGCCCCTCTATTTTGGGGTTGGTTGTCTTTTCCTTCACTGCTTGCTACGAAACTGATTCGTTTCACTGCCTAGTCTTACTCCTGTAGAGGGCGCATTACCCATTTATGAGGAAACTATGAAGTGGCTGCGTCTGTCAGAGGACTCAGAGAAAATAATTTTACGGTAAGTTTTTACAAAAATTCTATTTTTTGCTAGAAAATTACTTAGAACCCCCAAACATTATCTATATTTTTTTAGCAGAGACCCTAGAGGATAAAATGGCGATTGTTGCAATCTTTAATATCACATTGTATTTGCGCAGAAGTTTTTCAAACACAGTTTTTTGGGAAAAAATACACTTTAATGAATGTAAAAAAAAAAACTAAACAGTAAAGTTAGCCCAATTTTTTTGTATAATGTAAAAGATGATGTTACGCCGAGAATCTAGATCTTTATTCTAAGCAAAAAAACTCTCATTTATCCAGAATCGCGCAGCTCTAATAAGCACCTTATGATAGTACATATAAATCGGTGACATGTTTGATAAATACACTATGCATGTAGTGTTGTATATTAAAGAATACCTTTTGTCAGAGATGCTGGTGTCCATGGGGGTGTACAGGTTGACATTCCACTCATCTTGTAGCTTAAGGTCTGCATTGCTGAAGATCCCCATAAGGATGCTGGATCCCATGTAGTCAACACGAGCCTCAGTGGAGCCCATTGTGATTTGAATCTTGTGGCTGGGCTGCTGGTTAGGGTGTTCTGAAATGTGAGCTAAAGTGAAACACAAACATTTTAGTTGTAAACAGCAATTTGATTAAATTCTATTCTATCATAATTTAGACAGAGAAGGCACACAGTGAAAACCCAATACAAGGATTGGTTTTGCCTTACTTTTAAGCATCCCCAAAATAGTACACACCCATTACTTATGCTTTCCATCCTGTTATGTGCCAAAAAATTTTCTTTTTACCCCTACTAGCTTAACCACTTAAGCCCCGGAGGATTTGGCTGCTCAAAGACCAGGCCCTATTTTGCGATTCGGCACTGCGTGAATGTAACGGACAATTGCACGGTCGTGCAATGCTGTACCGAAATAAAATTGAGGTCCTTTTTTTCCCACAAACGGAGCTTTCTTTTAGTGGTATTTGATCACCTGTGCGATTTTTACTTTTTGCGCTATAAACAAAAAAAGAGCGACAATTTTGAAAAAATAACAATATTTTTCACATTTTTTTATATGACATTCCCCCAAAAAATGTAAAAATCAAAACTTTTTAACATTTTAGGCCAATTTGTTTTCTGCTACATATTTGTGGTAAAAAAAATCCCAATAAGCGTATTTTGATTGGTTTGCGCAAAAGTTATCGCTGCTACCAACTACGGGAAATCTATGTCATTTTTATTGTTTTTTTTTTTAAACTAGTAATGGCGGCGATCTGCGATTTTTTTTTTTCGGGACTGCGACATTGCGGCGGACAGATCGGACCCTTGACTGAAATTTTTTACACTTTTGGGGGTACCAGTGACATTACTACAGTTATCAGTGCTGTATCTAAAGACACCTCTAGCACATGTCCACGCACTTAATAAGAGATCAGCCCATCACAGATTCAATCTTTTCAAACAATCTTTATTTAAAAAGTCATCAACAGAACATAAACAAAGTTAATTTTTGCTGAACTTAAAATCATTATTTATTGATTTCATTGATTATTCAATGTATCTGGCTTCTGAAAAACATAACTATTTCATAATTAAACTATAATAAATTATTGTTATATTGAATGATTTTATTATTACTTATTTGGCTATCCTAAGCTTTCAATGATGAATAAAATCTAGGGAGGGTCTTAATGTCAAATGTGGCAGGTATTGTGAGGTCTTGCAAAAAATGTGTGCTAAGTACAAAAAACAAAACTATCTGAAACAAAACAGCATGAATACAAAAAAAGATAAAAAAGATAATTTACATGCGGAAAATCTGTTTGGCACACTGTACCATTAATATTATATGAATACTTACCAACCATTTCCAGGGTGTTTACATCTATAGTTCCACCTACAACTCCACCTCTGGAATCGAGTTGAGACCTCCCCAGCCCAACAGACATGCTGATTTCCCGATCCCTGTTACTTCCAACAGACAAGCGACCTTGGCTTTTTAGTCCACTTGTAGTCCACCTAAACACAGACAAATAGATACCACTCACTATGCTGGTCATTATTTCACTTAAATTAAACTGTATATAAAATCAGTTGGCTAATTCGAGTAAAGGGACGTTGGGTTGTGATTCTTTGTATAAAGAAAGGAGTCTGTTATTCCCTTTGGAAATTACCCTTGGTTTAGCAGACATGTCTCCTCACTTGTCAGAGATAAGTGATAAACTCGATATACTCAAATTGTAACAAAGGACTATGTTAACAGGTTTACTTCAAAGGACAAGAAAAAACAAAGAAAAAGGAGTGAAATATTATCCTAGATGCAACTAATCTTAAAGCTGGCCATAGACGGTTCAAATCTCAAGATTTAAACCATATATGGGTAGGCTCAATGTACCAAAGTTGATCGATCAACCTGGGTACAGTCTGTCGGATTTTACATGTGATAATTACTTATAGCTGCTAGCAATGATCACTGTATTCTCCAGGTGGGGACAGCTTCCTCCGGGAGAACACAACGGCTCTGCGGGAGGGATTCCCCCATCAACACTGACTGTGTTGTTGGGGTTATCGAGCCAATCCATGGTTGTAGGAAAGAAAATTGTTAAGTCTATAGCCAGCCTTAGCTTTCCTTCATTGTTCGCTAAACACACTAAGTAGTCTTTCCTGAACAAAGAAAGAGAGTAGAATTCAGATTGGCCGATCTCTTCCTATAGCAGAAATGACAAAACCAAGTATTTAGACCCTTAAAAGCATGATCTGCATAGAACTGGATTCCCATATACATCAAAAATGCCCCCCCCCCCCCAGCTCACCACCTATACCTGGCTCGATAGAGCCCTCTCCACTCAGTCTATGCTTCCGCCCTCAGGTAGCCTGGGATCCCCAAGGTGACCGATGGAAGCAGTTGAGGAGCGCTTGCCTCCTTGGAGGACAATAGGAGCTGGGACGGACAGGGCACCAGTCGAGCTGTGCAGGGAGGCTTGGGCTGTGGTGAGGCCGGGACGTGGAGGTAACCAGGATGACCGAGGGAGTCCAGGCCGAGCCAGGCGGCAGCCACTGCTGCTCCGGGGTGTGTGAGAAAACCCAGGACTGAGCAAAGAAACGGCAGCAAAACAGGATGAGTGGCTAAAGGACTGGTGACGGGGGAAAGGAAAACTGTGCCTGACCCCCCCACAGATATTACAACCGCAAATGTGAAGGAAATTAAAGGTGGGAAAACGGAATATCTACATGGACTCAAGTGATTCCCTCCATGGAAACTGATCCCTCATATACAGGTTGGCTATACCCTATAGACCCCTTCAACAGACCGGTGAGTTTTTGACTCTTTCACATCTCTTCTTTTACAGGGCGACAGACTTTGTACACTACCGCATAGAATTAATAGACAAGCAGGCCCCGGATAAACAACAGAGCACCCGTGGTAAACAGACAGAAGGGAAAAAAAAAGTGGACAAAGGAGATCATCAACGGCATAAATATTCCTGGACAATTGCCAGAAGGACAAGGGACTTAGAGAGAGACTCTGAGATGGCCTACTTGACAGAACAAAACATGAAAACTCATTTGCCTTCAAAAGCAGAAATGGCGGCCATGTTTACAGCCTTAGAAAAGTCCTTAAAAGCAAAAATGACAACAATACATAATGACCTGGGCCATTTACTGACACGGATTGAAGAAAAAGAAAAGAAACAAGAAGAGTACACACAGACAATAAACAAGTTGGGAGGAAAGATGAAAGAGTTAAAGATGCAACAAAGGAACCTGGCATACAAATAGGAAGACCACAAAAATAGAAACAGAAGGAAGAATGCAGGGCTTACCAGAACCCACAAATGTAGAAGATCTAATGGAGAAAATGAGGAAAATCTTTAACCCACTATTGGATAGAGGAGACGATGAACATATAAAGATTAAGAGAGTACATTGGATCAGAAGATCAATGGGAACACCTGTGGAGGGCCCGAATGACATAATTGTAAGGTTCCAGAACTACAGCAAGATAGCCTGAATTTGGGAAAGCCTGAAAAGGAAAGCACCGCTAAAATTTGAAAAGGCTAATCTACAGATCTTTACAGACCTGGCCAAGGAAACATTAAGCAGAAGGAGATGGCTAAAACCACTTCTGGAGTCATTGCAAGTTAATGGTGCAAGGTACAACTGGGGGTTCCCAGTATGTCTGGAGGGCCAGAGGGAAGGTTGTGTGGCAAGACTGAGATTCCCTGAAGAAATGCAGGACTTCTGAAAAAAACTGGAAATCCCCATACTAAATATCCCAGGATGGCCCGAAGACGGGTCCAAAGAAAAAGCTCAATAAAAAGAACACTGGCAATTGGCCTCTAAGAAAAAGAACTGATCTGTAAAGAGGAAAAGTAACTAGAGTAAACAAATATTGAGAGGAAATTTCGCAGGAGGGGGTGGGGGGGGGGGGGGGCAGAGGGGAGGAAAGGGAAGGAATTAGGAAACGAAGGATGGCAAACTGAGCCAACTAGCAAGCCCCATGTCTCATTACCCCAAGAAGGCAGAAGGGAACTAACAAGTATATTGGACAGAGTTCCACTCAAGGATGACAAGAGAAGAGGGGCGAGGCGCGCCCAAGTAAAGCACTGTAACCTACTCAGGGAACTGGAATTGTTTAAATCTACAACATGGCAGGATCAGCTGGAGGAATGGGGGTGGGAGGGAGGAGGAAGGGAAAGGGAGGAATGGGAAGGGGGGTTGGGGATTGGGTGGGAGAGGGAGAGAAGGGGGAGGGGGGAGGGAAGGGGCAAGAATCAAGAAGAAGGAAATGTCTTGAATTGCTAAAGTTACTTATTTATGTTGTTTCCCCTTTTGCTCTCTGGGTAAGACTCCCTAGAAGGACTCTTCAAAAATGTCCTTATACTGGCATTCAGTTCAGACTGATAGCAGGGAGGAGATGAAGGAAAATACAGGAGGTGAGAGGAGAAGTAGAAGCGATGAAAACCTTACATTTTCTGACATATAATGTAAGAGGTCTAAATACGCCATCTAAAAGATATAAGGTACTAGAAGAACTTAGACGATACTCTGCTAGCTTAATATTTTTACAGGAGACGCATATTGCACAAGATTCAAACGTGAAATCATATTATAAAAATGACCCGGTCTGGTATTATGGAGATTCACTGACCAGGAAAGCCAAGGGGTAGCGATTGGCATAGAAAATGATGTTAGACCCATAAGGTCGACATATCTTCCTGAATGGCCAACCACAGGGTATGAACTGCACAGTGGCAAATATATACTGCCCAAATAAAAATTCGAAAGGATATTTGCTCAAAATATTAGAGAAGGTGACGCAGTTTAAAAGGAGCAAATTAATTCTGGCAGGAGACTCTAATTTCTGTATGGATCCAATCCTGGATTTTACATCACATGCTCAGGCGACAGGAAGTCGCCTGCTCAGGAGGGTAAGGAAAAAGTTACACCACTGTCAGCTGATAGATGCATAGAGAATCCAACACCCGAGGGAGAGGGACTACTCCTTCCACTCCCCTGTGCACAGGATGTACTCAAGACTGGACTACATCATAAAAGAACATAGACTGATAGAAGCGATGGTTAAAACATCAATAGGAATAATGACACTATCAGATCATGCCCCAGTAATGATGAAAATACAACTCCCAGGATATCAGAGGTTTATGAATATTTGGAGGATCAATGAAGAACTGATTGAGGATGTAGAAGTCAGGAAAAAGATGGGGAAAGAATTGGAACAATATTTTTTGAGTAATGAGACCCCAAATATATCTAAAGCTACAATATGGGAGGCCCAGAAGGCATACATTAGAGAAGTAATGATTTTGATAGGCTCAAAAAAAAAAAAAAGGAAAGATTTATCAACATAAATAGACTAATAAGAGAAATATACGAGTAAGAAAAAAAACATAAAAAGACTAGAGAGAGGACGAGATACAACAATCCCTTGTATTAAAAAGAGATAAATTAAAATAATTAATGGAAGATGCAACAAGAAGGGCCTTCAATAGGGCAACGAGATAAAAAAATAAATTGGGAAACAAACTAGGGAAAAAGTTAGCAAGAATGCTGAAGAATACAAAATTGATCAATTACATAGATAAAATAAAAAAACAGAGGTGTAATGGTACATTCAACAACAGAAATAGCCAAGGCATTTCAAAGCTCTACAGTGCTCTATACACAGTGAGACAAAAAGGGACAGAAGAAGTAGAACAAAAAAGAATACAAGAGATACAAAAATATATAAGGGAAGCAAAACTATCTAAGATACAAACAGATAGAATGCAAGCTCTCGAGGCTCCAATTTCAGGAGAAGGAGATAATGGTGGCATTACAAAATTCAGCGACAGGAAAAAGTCCAGAAAGTTTAAAGAAATATTAGTACCAAAACTTTGTACATACATGAATGGAAAAGGTGAGGGAAAGGAGATGAGAGCAGAATCACTAAATGCATATAAAGTGCCTTGCGAAAGTATTCGGCCCCCGTGAACTTTGCGACCTTTTGCCCCATTTCAGGCTTCAAACAAAGATATAAAACTGTAATTTTTTGTGAAGAATCAACAAGTGGGACACAATCATGAAGTGGAACGAAATTTATTGGATATTTCAAACTTTTTTAACAAATAAAAAACTGAAAAATTGGGCGTGCAAAATTATTCAGCCCCCTTAAGTTAATACTTTGTAGCGCCACCTTTTGCTGCGATTACAGCTGTAAGTCGCTTAGGGTATGTCTCTATCAGTTTTGCACATCGAAAGACTGAAATTTTTGCCCATTCCTCCTTGCAAAACAGCTCGAGCTCCGTGAGGTTGGATGGAGAGTGTTTGTGAACAGCAGTTTTCAGTTCTTTCCACAAATTCTTGATTGGATTCAGGTCTGGACTTTGACTTGGCCATTCTAACACCTGGATATGTTTATTTGTGAACCATTCAATTGTAGATTTTGCTTTATGTTTTGGATCATTGTCTTGTTGGAAGACAAATCTCTGTCCCAGTCTCAGGTCTTTTGCAGACTCCATCAGGTTTTCTTCCAGAATGGTCCTGTATTTGGCTCCATCCATCTTCCCATCAATTTTAACCATGTTCCCTGTCCCTGCTGAAGAAAAGCAGGCCCAAACCGTGGTGCTGCCACCACCACGTTTGACAGTGGGGATGGTGTGTTCAGGGTGATGAGCTGTGTTGCTTTTACGCCAAACATAACGTTTTGCATTGTTGCCAAAAAGTTTGATTTTGGTTTCATCTGACCACAGCACCTTCTTCCACATGTTTGGTGTGTCTCCCAGGTGGCTTGTGGCAAACTTTAAACGACACATTTTATGGATATCTTTAAGAAATGGCTTTCTTCTGGTCACTCTTCCATAAAGGCCAGATTTGTGCAGTATACGACTGATTGTTGTCGTATGGACAGAGTCTCCCACCTCAGCTGTAGATCCCTGCAGTTCATCCAGAGTGATCATGGGCCTCTTGGCTGCATCTCTGATCAGTCTTCTCCGGTCAGTCTTCTCCGGTCAGTCTTCTCCGGTCAGTCTTCTCCGGTCAGTCTTCTCCGGTCAGTCTTCTCCTT
Source organism: Pelophylax lessonae (assembly GCF_965119305.1). Classification (NCBI taxonomy): domain Eukaryota; kingdom Metazoa; phylum Chordata; class Amphibia; order Anura; family Ranidae; genus Pelophylax; species Pelophylax lessonae. The sequence goes on along the minus strand of NC_138768.1, from coordinate 629,485,092 downwards.
GTATGAGCTGAAAGTTTAGAGGGATGGTCAGGTCTTCGTAGATTTGCAGTGGTCTGATACTCCTTCCATTTCAATATTATCGCTTGCACAGTGCTCCTTGGGATGTTTAAAGCTTAGGAAATCTTTTTGTATCCAAATCCGGCTTTAAACTTCTCCACAACAGTATCTCAGACCTGCCTGGTGTGTTCCTTGTTCTTCATGATGCGCTCTGCGCTTTAAACGGACCTCTGAGACTATCACAGTGCAGGTGCATTTATACGGAGACTTGATTACACACAGGTGGATTCTATTTATCATCATTAGTCATTTAGGTCAACATTGCATCATTCAGAGATCCTCACTGAACTTCTGGAGAGAGTGTGCTGCACTGAAAGTAAAGGGGCTGAATAATTTTGCACGCCCAATTTTTCGTTTTTTTATTTGTTAACAAAGTTTGAAATATCCAATAAATTTCGTTCCACTTCATGATTTTGTTAACTAAGTTTGAAATATCCAATAAATTTCGTTCCACTTCATGATTGTGTCCCACTTGTTGTTGATTCTTCACAAAAAATTACAGTTTTATATCTTTATGTTTGAAGCCTGAAATGTGGCAAAAGGTCGCAAAGTTCAAGGGGGCCGAATACTTTCGCAAGGCACTGCATAACGGTAATACCTAAAGAAGGGAAAGACGCAAATTTGTGCTCTAGTTTCAGGCCAATAGCAATATTAAACACGGATATAAAATTGTATGCAAAAGTCCTGGCAGCTAGATGAAAAGATTTAATGCCGGATTGTATTGATGCAGACCAGACTGCATTCATCCCTGGTAGGGAGGGAAAAGATAATGGGATAAGAAAATTACTCCTATTACATAAATCCAGGGGTTTTAAAGCCCACGACATTCTACTGTCAATAGACGCTGAGAAAGCACTTGACAGAGTAGACTGAGACTTCATGCTAGAAACTCTAGAACAGTGGTCCTCAACTCCGGTCCTCAGGGCCCACTAACAGGCCAGGTTGTAAGTATTACCTTGAGGAGATGCAGACAAGAGTACTGCAATCACTGAGCAGCAAATTATATCACCTAGGATGTATTTCAGTTATCTTGCAAACTTGGTCTGTTAGTGGGCCCTGAGGACCAGGGTTGAGGACCACTGCTCTAGAAGATCTGGGTATAGGCCCTAGAATGAACCAATGGATAAGAGCACTGTGTAGGAATCCATCTGCTTTGGTAAAGGTTAATGAAGATCCCTCGCCCCTGTTCAGTTTGAATAAGGGGACAAGACAGGGATGTCTGATGTCGCCCCTGTTGTTTGTCCTGTCACTAGAACCACTTTTAGCCACTATATACGGAATAATGTAGACATTGGAGGAGTGAAAGTAGGACATCAAAAGCATAAAGTAGCAGCATATGCTGATGGCATTTTGTCCTTCATTACTAACCCTAGGATAACTGTTCCAAATGTTATCAAAGGACTAAAAAAACATAGGGAATTATCAAACATCAAGATTAACCCAATAATGTCCGAAATTTTGAATATTGGGCTAAGCAGAAAAGAGGAGATAGCATTACAGAGGAAATTGCCATTTATCTGGACAAATTCCGAATTAAAGTACCTAGGGATAAATGTAATCTCATCTTTGAAAGACCTCTACCATGTTAATTACATACCCATGCTAAATGAGATAAAAGCAGACATCAAAAAAATATCAAGGCGCCCACTTGCTTTGTTGGGCTGAATAAATATAGCCAAAATGGTAATACTACCCAAAATCCTTTACATATTGCAAATGCTACCAAGAGCTATTCCATGTACATATTTTAAAACAATAAAAACAATGCTTTTTAAAGTTCATCTGATAGGGAAAGAAGCCAAGAATCCAAAATATGGTACTCATAAAGATAAATCACAGGGGGGATTAGCCGCACCAGATATAAAAAGATACTACAAAGCAGTTATAATTTCACAAATGATTGAATGGACAAAAGTAAATTCAGATATAAGATGGGTTAAGCTTGAAACCACATTAAGCAGAACGCAGTTAAAGCGGAGTTTCGGGCACAAAAACATTTTTTCAATGAACATACCCCCGGGACAGTCAGGGCTAGTACATTCCACAATGGCTAGCCTCTGATCTGTCCCGGTTCGCACTTACCTGCAAGAAGAAATACTCACTTATAAAATTTCTTCTACAGCGTTGCCATCTCTGTTGTGGGCACCTGAAGCCAGCACGATCCTCTTCTGCGTCCTCTTCCGTGTCTTCTTCTCCCAGAATGCACCTGCACCGGCCCCTCTCGTCACTTCCGGTGCGGCGCCGCATTCCTACACAGCTTCTGGGCATGCCCAGAAGCTGTTTAGCAGGGAATGTGGAGTCGCACCGGAAGTGACGAGCGGGGCCGGTGCCGTCGCATTGATTCCTGGGAGCGATGACGTTCAGCTCCCAGGAATCATTGCAAACCGGAAGTGACGGCGTGGGCCGCGGCCACAGAGGGAGGAAGTGGAGAATAGGTGAGTATTTCTTTCTACAAATACAAGGTGAGTAAAAAAAAAAAATAACCCTAACTATCCAATTCCTTTTCAGGTGAATTCCTTCAGGTCGATTTTGTGCCCGGAACTCCGCTTTAAGTAAAAATATTTGGATACCTCCTAAATATAGGAAATTACCTGTGGATACACCTGAAATGACGAACGTTGTATATAAGATATGGGACACGATACATAGACAAGCTAAATGGAAATATAATTCACCATTATCACTAGAAGGCACAAAATATTTTGCAACCGGAAATGAGACACAATTTGGTAACTGGATCAAAAACACGCAGCTAAATATATCACACAAGGTGGAAAGATAATGCAATATCACAAACTTAAAATTAAGGGGGAAAATATGTTGTTGAACGAATGGAGATATTTTCAGTTAAAACACTTTGTTGGATTCCTGCCACAACTTATCAGATCTGAGAAGGAATTGAACCCTGTGGAAAAATGTTGTAATCCACAAATAAACGTAAAACATGGTATTTCCCAGATTTATAAAATAGTTACTGGGATGGCAGGACTGAAAAACTGGATTTTTGACTTACTGTAAAATCCTTTTCTCTGAAGTTTTTTTTGACAGACGCAGCTCCATATTCTTCTTCCCTACTGGGACGTCCCAAAGGGGTGGGAAAACAACGCAGAAAAGAACGCAATTCCCCAAAAGGCTAAACTTAGCCAACCAGTGAACATGGAGCTCAACCAGGAACAACTGGAGCTCACCTAGAAAAAACATACACCCTCAAAGAGAACATTTTCTCTGTACACAGCAGTCTGCAAAAACTTGTGGCCAAAAGAAGCATACAAAGATGCAAACACATCTACTTTGCAGAATTTTGTGAACGTATGCACAGACGACCAAGTTGCAGCCTTGCAAACTTGCATTATTGACGCCTGATGGCGAAAAGCTCAAGAGGTAGAATGCGCCTTCACAGGGAAATGTGGAACCCGACCCTTCAGTGAATAAGCCTGTACCATTGTTTGCCTGATCCATCTGGATATGGTCGCAGCAGTCCCAGCCAATCCCTTTCGAGGTCGTTCCGTAAGGACAAAGAGAGAGTCTGATTTGCTGAAAGATTTAGTACCTGCAAGGTAAACCCTAATTGCCTGAACCACATCCAAAGAATGCAAGGCATTTTCCTTGGGATGTTTGGGCCTAGGACAGAGTGAAGGCAGCACAATGTCTTCATTCAAATGGAAATAAGAAACCACCTTAGGGAGAAAAGACTTATTAGGTCGAAGTACCACTTTATCTCTGTGGACCACCAGATAAGGTGAACGGCAGGATAGCGCCGCCAATTCAGAAACTCTGCGGGCAGAAGTAATAGCCACCAAAAAGGCAAACTTCTGTGACAGTGTAAGCAGAGGAATCTCCCTAATGTTCTCAAAAGGAGGTTTTTGAAGAACAGACAATACCAAGTTAAGATCTCACAGAGGTAGCGGGGATCGCCTCAGAGGAGCCATATGGCAAACCCCTTGTATAAAAGTGAGAATCAAGGCATGTGTAGCTAAAGGACGTTGGAAAAACACAGCCAAACCTGACACATGGCCTTTGATAGTGCCCAAGGCCAACCGCTGTTCAACCCCTTTTTAAAGAAAGGTCAAAATCCTAGCCACTGAAAAAAAAGCGAGGATGCACTTTCAGCGATTCACACCATGAGATGTACGATTTCCACGTACAATGATAATCTTCCTGGAAGTAGAATTTATGGCCTTCAACAGTGTAGGAATTAAGGAGTCAGAAAGACCCCAGTCCTTCAATACCTGGCTTTCAACAGCCACGCCGTTAAAGCCAGCGACTGTAAAGCAGGATGGAAGATCGGCCCTTGAGACAGCAGATCTTCCCTGAGAGGAAGTCTCCAAGGAGTATCGGCGACAAACTTTACCAGATCTACGTACCAAGACTGACGAGGCCAGTCTGAGGCCATCAGAATGAATGGAATCCCTTCCACCTCTATTCTGCTCAGAAGCCTCGGCAGGAGTTTCAGAGGAGGGAATGCATAGATCAGCTGATATATTGACCCCCAAGGAGCTACCAGTGCGTCTGTGGTGTCGGCCAGAGGATCCTGCGATCTGGCTACAAACCTCTGAACCTTCTTGTTAAATCGAGAAGCTGACAGGTCAACATTGGGCATCCCCCATCGGACACACAGGAGGTGAAACACCTCTGGGTGTAGAGACCATTCTCCCCTTGATCCAACATTTGATGACTCAGGTAATCTGCCTGGCAGTTTTCCACACCTGGGATGTGCACTGCGGAAAGGGATGGAACAAAACTTTCTGTCCATTTCAGGATCTCGGCCACCTCCCGGGCCGCCAAGACACTCTTGGTGCCGCCTTGATGATTGATGTAAGCCATGGCCGTGGCATTGTCCGATTGAATTTGGACTGGACAACCCTGTAAATGAGTTGTCCAGTGACTCAGGCAACGCTTTATCACTCTGAGTTTCAGAATATTGATCAGAAGTCTGGACTCTTCTACCGTCCAGGACTCCTCCCCAGCCGGACAAGGTGGCGTGCGTGGTTACCACAGTCCAATACAATGCGAGAAAGGACTTGCCCTGCCATAGTGCTAACGAGCGAAGCCACCATAGAGGAGCAGTCTTTGTGTTGTGACTCAATCGAATCATAGTAGCCAAGGACTTTAGATCTTTGTTCCATTTGACAAGAATTTCCCTTTGTAAGGGTCTAGTGTGGAACTGAGCAAACAGAACCGCCTTGAAGGTCGACATTATCGGACCTAAGGCTCACATGAAAGTCCACAGAGAGGACAGATTGCTGGATAACAGCAAATTAATCACCCCCTGCAATTTTTGCAGCATGTCCGGGGGAAGAAAAACCCTCGCTGAAGCGGAGTCCAGAGTCAGGCCGAGATAATCCAGTTTTGAGGATGGTACCAGAGCAGATTTTTAAAAATTGATGTTCCAGCCAAACACTTGCAGAGTCCGTACAGTGATTGTACAGTGATAAATGTGAATCTGCTCTTAAGAGGAGATTGTCCAGGTACCCCAGTACCGCAATCCCCATGCCAATACTGGAGCCAACACTTTGATGAAAACCCCGGGGGCGGAGGGAAGACCAAAGGGTAACGCCACAAAATGATAATGCTCCTCTCCTACCGCGAAGCGAAGAAAATGTTGGTGTCCAGCGTAAACAGGGATTTGTAGATGTGCGTCCTTGATATCGATGGAGGCAAAAAAGTCTCCTTGGTGTAGGGACGCCACTACCCTGCTAATGAACTCCATTCGAAATTTCTGTACCTGCACAAAGCGGATTGGACACACTTTGCCTTCTTTTCTGGGCACAGTGAACAGGTTTTCCTTGTCTATTTTATACATTGCTTTTCTCTCAGCAGCATTCATTATGGAGATATTCCAATACTTAGAGCAGAGGGAGTTCAAATTGGATGAGGTATTTTCGCATAATTCCAATAGCCAACACCTCTGATGATCTATCTGTCTTTTTAAAGAAATGAGGACATCTGTTTGATAAGAAAATTAAAATGTGGTGGGCCTTTTTCGAAAGGTATATTTCCTCTAATTTGATCCCGAGAAGTCTAAGGTGGGATATCCCGCCTAACGACGGTCTGTTGGGTGTAGAGTCTATGCAAGAGTGGAGTAGTTTCTTTAATCAGAAGGGATTTGAATTACTTGCTTTTCTGCTTAAAAGGAAGCAAAGAAAAATGAGGCTATTGGAGGCCCAGATTCAAGAGATTCAGACTAAGATAGAGCCTTTTAAGAAAAAGGCTGATTTTCTTAGACTGTCGGGTGATCTTAAAACCAAAATGGTCAAATGGGACAAGGAGGCCTCAGCTAAGAAAAGGGAAAAGGTTATCGGGGGCACGTCCACAAAGGAATTTTGTACCCCACTTTTCACCCAATAGGGACCCCGTTGAGTATACTACGCCTCCTCGTTATGTAGGTGGGAATGATTACCCTCAGATGAGGGACTCTATTCCCTTGAATAATAGGTTTCAACCCTTAGCGGATAGAATGGAGGTGGAAGATCACCATTTTTTTAGGGACTCCAGGCCCAAAGGGGGGGTGATCCAATATACTCTCAGGGGGAAAAGAAGAGAACGAGAGGGAGGAGATCTGGAAGACATATTTAAAAGAAAAAACTTCCGGCAGGAGCTGGAATCTTCAACATTAGCGGTACTAACTTAACTAATGATGAAATGAAGGTGTTGAATAGAGGTCTCAAATTTGCTCCAATAAAAAATTTGAATACATTTCATACATATATCAATGTTCAAAAATATGTGAGGGGTTTGAATAATAAAAAATACTTCTTGTCTAAACCAGGAGAAAGGGAGTCTTTACCCCTAGCAGGGACACATTCTAACTTAGCTAATAGGTCCGTGTTCAACCATCTCAATAAGGACAATAAGCACTTAGAAGTGTTCAAGAATATGGTAACTAAGGAGAGGTAGAAGAACTGCAAATTAAAAAAATACAAGACCCCATGTATATCAAACAAGGTACTTTGTCCATAGAAAAAAAGCATGATTTGGTTATATGTCCGGTAGATAAAAGGGGGGTGTCGGGGGGCGTGGTCTGGACATGGCTGGCTGAAGTCGTGTCTTTGCAGAGCTCCGTGCCGTATCTCACCCAGCCTGATTTCACGATTTTCTGACGGCGAGTTTTAAGGTCGGTCAGAAGGAGGAAGACACGGGGAACGTCCGGAGGTTCAGGCACTCCCAGCAGACCGCATCCTTCGGGGGAAATTCAGCGTTTTTCCCGGCCTCGCAGACCTCCTCACCTGCGGGCAATATGGCGGCCGTGATGGACCCGGGGCCTTCTGGCGGGAATGCGCAAGCGGGGATGGATGACGAACTCCGGAGCATTCTGCGCTCCCCACCCTGCACCAGAGACATTGAAACCATCGTGGGCCGCCTGGAGGCCGCGCACCGTCGGGAGGTACAGCAGGTGCGGGGGGAAGTGCAGCAAGTGGCGGACAGAGTGACTTCGGGGGAGGCAACCTTGGCTGCAATGGACCTCCGTGTAGTAGTCCTGGATAAGGAGCAGAAGGCACACAGGGAGGCTGCTATTGCTATGCAACTCCATATGGAGGATATAGAGGAACGCAGCAGGAGGAACAATGTCTGCTTTAAGGGACTGCCGGAAGCTACAGGCCAAGAAGACCTAGCGGCCTCAGTGACTGCTATCCTGGCACAACCTGCTTGGGGACTCCTTTCCAACTAATTTGGAGTTCGACCGGATCCACAGGGCCCTTGGCCTCCGCTCCCCTGACCATCCACGGGATGTCGTCTGCCTCTTTCACCGTTACACCCATCGGGAGCTGGTGATCCGCAAGGCGTGGGAGGCCAATACAGTGGACTTTGAGGGGATTCAGGTGCGGATTCTGCCGGATCTTTCCAGAGCCACACTGTACCGCCGTGCGCTTCTTCAGCCTGTCTTGGACCTGGTGCGCAGGGACGGAGCCACTTACCGCTGGGGATACCCACTGGCGCTTACGGTCCGGAAGGCCAACTCCTCCTTCACCCAGAGATCTCCTTCAGAACTACCGGCCCTCTTTGCGTACCTGGGCGTTCAACCTGTGCAGATCCTGGACTGGCTGCTGCTTCTCCCTCGGCCTGCGGATTACCGGAACAGAAATCTCCACAGCAGCGACGCACCACTTCCTCCTAGACCGCAATTCACGCACATACGGCTCCGTTCTGGGGTGTCGGAGGCCCAGAGAGAGGACTGAGATGTAGGACCTGTGGTACTGTGAGTATTGGGGCGCTCCGCCCTCCACCCCACGGGTTCTTTTCTATTGCCCCACTGGCTGTGACTCCCTGCTGTGTGCTTGGGGCGGCGGCCGTATCCCTGCCCTGCTGCCCCTCCAGGTGGGAATGTCCTCTTGAGCCATTCCCCTCCCCTTGAGCCATCATTCCCTCCTGCCGGCTGAGCCCCTGCTGAATACTGCCCAGCCTGTGGAGCGATTGTGCCCAGTGACCTATGTGGTCCGCTACCCTTGTCTACGGCTCTTACCCCCCGTTCCCCAGGTGGATGGCGACGGTGTCTGCATTGCAGCCTGGCCCTGACCCTCCCTGACCGCCACACTTCCTGGGAGTTTCGGGGGGTCCCTGGACTTGCCCACGCCCGGTCCTTTACTCCATGATGCCTGAGGGGGGGGGGGGCCCATGGGGTGGGTGGCTTACGGGAGGGTCGCCCTGGTCATTGCTGGAGGACCCGCTGGAGATTGCCACCTGGGGGTATGCTGCCATACAGGGCGTGCTGACCTCCCGGACATATGGGGCTTGTATAATGCCCCGGGCTGGCCCGCAGCCTGATTTCCCCGACATTGAGGACTCCTCTGTGTTTCAGGGGCTGCTGTTCGGGGTCTCCCGAGCGGACTTCCTTCAATATCCTTCACCTATCGGTGCCTTTTTTGTTGGGGGAGCCCTTCGGGTCCTCCTCTGGGGGGAACTGAAGGGTCCGGAGAATAGGGGACTTACGTAGCCTACTGGCGGATCGACCTATACACTCAGTGGATATGGGGGCCATGTGTTTCCAGGACTACCATCTCCACTTTGCTACACTGGTTAAATGGGGCCTGGGCACCTATGTTCTTATTGCTGGGACTATTGTGGACTCGCGCTGGTTGGGGGTGGCTCAGGAGTGTGGGGGGGAGGGATTGTTTAGATGTTTTGCCTGTGGGGGGGTGCTCCTATATGAAGGGAGGTTTGACGGTTATATGGGTTCTCATGGGGGACTATGCATTATTATTTGTGGAGGGGGATCGGAGTGGCCGGTTGACGGGAGTTATTGTGGGATGGGGGAGGGGAAGGGGAACCGGGCTCTCCCCGATGGTAACATCCCCTTTGCGGAGGCTTTGGGACGGACTGCCTGTTTGTTTGGGGTTGGCGGCTACTTAGATCCCTCCTCCATGGGGGGGGGGGGGGTTACTGGTTTGGGATGTTGTTGTTAAGTTGTCTACTGTATGCCCTCTGATGGCTAGCCTTGTGGGTTGCTTTGCGTGGCCCTCTCTCCCTGATTTACCATCCCTGGTCTGACCTTTCCTCTTCTGCACTCTTCCTGTGACCGTTGGGGGCCTGTCCCCGTGACATTCATCCCCTAGTCTATACACTCAATTGCCAGAAACTTACCTACCTTTGTCTCCTCATCATTATGACACGCATTTACTGTTGGGCTGGGTGGTGGGCCGGAGCCTGTGGTTTGGGCTGTGCCTGCTCTACCCACATCCCCAATTAGGCCTGTGCTTGAGTGACCTTAGGGGACCTTGGGTGCCTGGCAGCTGAGCTGCCCTTTAGTTGGTGAGGGGTGGTAGTTGCCCCCACGCTTTCTCTCCTCCTTTTCCATTTCCTCCTTGTTTTTCTTGTCTCCTTGTCTTCTACTTTTCTCTCTTCTCTGCCTTTCGGTAACCCTCCCTCCCTCTCTTTTCCCACCCCCCTTTTTCCCCTCCATCATCCTCGCTCTACCCTTCCTCCCTCTCCCCCCTCCTCCCCCCCTTGCTCAAATAGATAGCAGACGCATTTCAGAGCTTTTATGAATCACTGTAAAAGCTACCGGACCCGGGGGTGACACAGTCCTCCATAGATGACTATCTTGCCTCGGTAGATCTCCCGTCATTGGCGGCGGATGCCCGGGAGGAGCTGGAAGCCCCCATCACGTTGATGGAACTTAAAATGGTGGTGAGTGCGTTTCAGGCAGGGAAGGCCCCTGGACCGGACGGCCTTACTATGCCATACTATCCCACCTACCTAGAGGTGCTTGGCCCGCACTTGCTGTCGTGGCTTAACATGCTGGGTAGGGGGGAGTCGTCCTTCCCACCGGATACGCTCTGGGCCCACATCTTAGTTCTTCCCAAGGATGGCAAAGATCCTTCTCACTGCGGTAGCTATAGGCCTATATCTTTGTTGAAAATGGATCTAAAAATTCTTACGAAGATATCAGCCAACTGCTTGGGCCAGTATATGCCTTCGTTGGTCTACTTGGACCAAGTGGGGTTCATTCCTTCCAGAGAGGCGAGGGACAATACCTCTAAGGTCCTGAACCCCATTTATGTGGCTCAGACGTCCCGAACGCCGTGTGTCCTACTTAATACAGACGCGCAAAAGGCGTTTGATCGCGTCAACTGGCGTTTCATGCTGTCAACGCTCCGTGTGAAGGGCTTCGGTGAAAATCTGCTGTCCTGGATAGGCCACATTTATTCTCACCCTTCAGCACAGGTGAAGTGTAATGGGGTGTTTTCCGACACCTTTCATATATCTATCGGCACCCGCCAGGGGTGCCCGCTCTCGCCTTTGCTCTTTCCATGGAACCATTTCTAGGCAGGGTGCGGTCCAATCCCGATATCACGGGTGTTTGGGTAGGGGAGATGGAATGCAAGGTCTCAGCGTACGCTGACGATATGCTGTTCTCCCTTACTAACCCAGTGATCTTGGCACCCAATCTGATGAAGGAAATAGAACAATACGGTCGCTGTTCCAACCTTAATATTAATTTTCAAAAATCGGAGGCCCTAGGGGTGGGTATCCCGATTCCGCTCTTAGATCACCTATCCTCGACGCTACCTTTTAAATGGACCCAGACGGCCCTGACCTACTTAGGTACCCAGATACCGTCTGATCTGTCTCGGCTCTACGAGCTGAACTTCCCTCCCCTCTTGACCCACGTTCGTCAACTATTGACGTCCTGGAATACGGGTTTGCACTCCTGGTTCGGGAGGTGTAACTTACTTAAGATGACGATTCTCCCTAAGATCCAACATCTTTTACAGGCCCTCCCGTGAAGATCCCGTCTTCCCATTTCCCGTTTTTTGCCCAAATCCATAGTATTTTCATGAAGTTTATCTGGGCAAATGGGAGGTCTCGGCTCTCTCGTTCTCACCTGACGTTACCGAAGCAATTTGGGGGTCTGGCCCTTCCAGATGTGGTGAGGTACCACCAAGCTGTTCACCTTGGCCGACTAATAGACTGGTGGCGGCATGGTGCTGGTAAACTATGGGTGCAGCTCGAAAGGGGACAGACTACCGTCTCTCTGGGGGGTCTGCCGTGGGTTATGGGGGAACTCCCCCATCATATCCGTCTTCACTCCACAAGTGGGGTGACGAGTGCGGCTGTCCGTCGTCTTTTGTCCCACCCCTCCATCTCCACATGGACGTCTCCATTATAGCCTATTTTGGGAAACCTGGAGTTTGCTCCTGGCAAACTCCAGGTTTGAGGAAGAAGAGTTTGAGGAAGAAGAGTACTTTTTCCCGCCTGTGAGTCCTTTGATTAATTCATCCAATGAGGATCCAAACAAACGGTCTCCTGTAAAGGGGAGATCTGATAGAGCCTTTTTTGAAGCCTGATCCGCAGACCAGCTTTTTAGCCACACCATGTGTCTAATAGCTACCCCCACTGCAGACACTCTGGCTACAAGGGGGGCCGCATCTAGCGATGCATCACATATAAATAATACGGCTTGGACCATTTGGTCCGTTAGCTCTGGCAGACCCGGAGAGAGCTGTTCTGTTTTTATGCCACTTTTTAGTAACTTTACCCATTCAGTTATGGTCTGGGACACCAGAGTGCTCATGAATATCGGTTTAAGCATTGAGCCCGCTATCACATGTAAGTGGCGGGACAGAGACTCAATCCATCTATCCATGGGGTCTGTAAAAACTGGGGACTCCTCTACCGGAACCACAGTAGATTTGTTCAGTCTGGAAACCGGATGGTCCACCTTCGGAGGTACGGTTCATCGGGTACCGCGATGGGATACCGCGTCCGGGAATTGGTAGTGCCTTTTAAAATGCGTCGGCACCACTAACATCTGTTTGATGCGCCCACACTGTTCATTGACAATTTTGTCAAAAAGCTCCGGACAAAGGAAAGCCTTGCCCAACTTCTGGGATTTGCGAGTGCCAAAAGACACCTGTGTCCCTGATGCTGCAGAATCATCCGCGATTTTTAGAGTTTCCCGCATTGACACTATAAGTGCCTCCAGCAGCACGCTTTCTCGTGCAGCTGCAGACGAGGATATATCGTCCTCGCCATCCGAGTGCGATGACGCAGATCCCTCAGGGTGGCATGTGTCCGTGACGGCCATATCTACCTCAGAATCTGAGGATACAGGAGAGGCAGGGGAGGGCATAGGGCGCTTTTTACTAGTGGCATTTTTAAAACCAAATCCACCTTTGACACCAGGTTTTCCAAAACTGCCATTAAGGCAGACAGGGGTTGCAAACTGGAGGTCCCCGCAACCGCAAGGAGGGGATCTGTAGGTGAAATTTGTCCCCGGGACTCTATAAGAACCCTGGAATAATGCAGTGTCCCTTTAAGAAAACTGCCAAAAAAAAAAACGGACCACAAAGCTGCACCAGCAGTACTACAAGTTCCTGCCACTAGCACTGCCGATAGCAGGGTGAGTGAGGAAGACCTCCAAGGAACCCAACAGACATACCACAGATCGATATGTAGGAGAAAAGGATCGGTCTGCTGTGTAGAAAAACGATCTTCACAGGAAAAGGAAGTACCTGGGTCATTCACTAGAGTAAAGGCCTAGCTGCTCCCTGCTATTCAGAGATCGCGGACTCCAAGAAAATGGCCGCCCAATGCATTTTTATGGGGAAACAACAAAAACATGGCCGCCCATGCATTTCAATAGAAAATTCTGCAAAATGAGGCTGAACGATTGTACAGCAAAATGGCGGCCCCCACGGCGCGCTGTGCGGTCTCCAGGACACCCTAAGGGGTCCAAACGATTAGTGGCATCGGGGGGGCCCCCGGACTCCCACCAGGATTAACCCCCCCCACAGCGGACCTGCTATAGCGGCCTCGGCGCGTCCACCCCCCCGTGGACCCCCATCGCTGGCTAAGGTAGGGACCTCCATGATGGTGGGGAGGGAGGGCTAGGGGGAGTATAGTACATACCGAGAGGCCAGGGGGAATGAGGGGTACCCGAGGGTCCGACCTTCCCCGGGAGGGGCTGCCCCGAGACTGCCAGAGCTATGGGGGGACACTACTCACCATACCAACGACATTGGGTGGGCACCACTCCGAACAGACTACCTCTCCACTCGGGGGTGCTGACAGCCAAGGGGTATGCTGCGACTCAGGCCGAACCAGGTCATGTGCGTCCCGGCGAGGTGTTTCACTTGCAGGCCAGCCCCCGTCCATTGGGGCTCTGTAGTGGCGAGGCCTAGCCCTGGGCTATAACCTGCATAGGCTTGCTGGCCGGGCTAGGAGACCTTAAGGATCTAGGATATCCAGTCCAAAACCCAATCCGGTTGTTGATTGCAGTTCTCTCAGGGACATAACTAGCTAAAAAATTAAATTTTAACAAAGGTTCCCTTTTAAATAAAAAAGACAAGCGAAGACCGAAGTCCCAGCCAGGAACTAGGTCCTACTCCAAAACTAGGCAAGAGCAGGAATGAACTGAATACTATAGCAGAGTGTGTGGGTGTATGCCTGCAGGGACTGCACCATAGGCATGGTAAAGATTTTTCCTGCCTAGTGTCCTACTCCTGTAGGGGACAGCATAACCCAGCGGTCAAGAAGAATATGGAGCTGCGTCTGTTAATGAACGATAGAGAAACCCACCATTCACAGAAACATGGGAAAAAGACATAGGAACGTGGTTAAAAGAACACAAAATAAATATAATACTGAGAGCGGTATACAATTCTGCTGTTGATGTAAACACCACTAAGATGAACTTTAAATGCTTATTGCGATGGTATATGACGCCGGTAAAAGTACAAAAATGCCAACCAGAAAATTCTTTGCTATGCTAGAGGGGCTGTGGTAGGTTGAGTACAATGTTCCACATCTGGTGGGACTGCCTAAATATCTGTATATACTGGCAGGGGGTTCAACAGTGTATCCGGGAAATTATAGGAGAGGATATTGTTGATGACCCCTGGGTTTGTTTATTCCATAAAACTGACAAATCAAATATATACCATAAAAGCAGCAAAAGGGGCAATCCCGAAAAGATGGTTGGACTCAGAAAGCCCCACACTTAAGAGACTGTCTCAAAAGAATTGAATATATATACAATATGGAGTACTTGGGTAGCAGAGAAGAAGATCAGGCAGAAAGTTTCTTAAATAAATGGGTTGAGTTAAGACAAGCAGATATTAAGAAGTCTGGGTGAAATAGGGAAGGATGAGGGAAAGTAGGTAAACAAAGGAGAAGGGGAGCAACCAAAAATAGTGGAACAGATGAGTAACAGTGTGTGTGTGTGTGTGGTGTGTGTGTGTGTGTGTGTGTGTGTGTGTGTGTGTGTGTGTGTGTGTGTGTGTGTGTGTGTGTGTGTGTGTGTGTGTGTGTGTGTGTGTGTGTGTGTGTGTGTGTGTGTGTGTGTGTGTGTGTGTGTGTGTGTGTGTGTTGGGGGGGGGGGGGGTGGTGGAATGAGGGAAAGCAGGGGATGGGAATAAACATCACTGTATTTTTATAATCTGCTATTTTTTTAAATGTATTTTGTATGTGAATATCACATTAAAAACGTATACAATTTAACCACTTGCCTACAGTGCACTTTCACCCCCTTCCTGCCCAGACCGATTTTCAGCTTTCAGCGCTCTCACACTTTGACTGAGAATTACTCAGTCATGCAACACTGTACCCATACAAAAATGGTGTCCTTTTTTTCACACAAATAGAGCTTTCTTTTGATGGTATTTGATCAATACTGGGTTTTTTATTTTTTGCGCTATAAATAAAAAAAGACTGAAAATATCGTGAAAAAACGAATTTTTCTTTGTTTCTGTCATAAAATTTTGCAAATTAGTCATTTTTCTTCACAAATTTTGGCCAAAATTTATACTGCTACTTATCTTTGGTAAAAATAACCCAAGTAAGTGTACATTATTTGGTCTTTGTGAAAGTTATAGAGTCCACAAGCTATGGTGCGAATCATTGAAAATTGATCACACTTGCTCACACCTGATGTACTGAAGGCCTATCTCATTTCTTGAGACACTAAAAAGTCAGGAAAGTACAAATACCCCCCAAATGACCCCTTTTTGGAAAGTAGACATTCCAAGGTATTTAATAAGGGGCATGGAGAGTTTTTTGAAGTTGTCATTTTTTCCCACAACTCTTTGCAAAATGAAGATTTTTTTTTTTTTTTTTTTTTTTTTTTTACAAATTGCCATATTAACAGGTTATTTCTCTCACACAGCACATGTATACTTGCAACTACACCCCAAAACACATTCTACTCCTCCTCCTGAGTATGGCGATACCACATGTGTGAGACTTTTTCACAGCCTGGCCACATACAGAGGCCTAACATTCAAGTAGCCCCGTCCGGCATTCTAGGAGCACAAATTACACATATAATTTCCTGACAACCTATCGCACTTTTGAAGGCCCTGGAGCACCAGGACAATGGAAACCCCCATAAAATGACCCCATTTTGGAAAGCAAACAGCCCAACGTATAATTTTTGAGGCATAATGAGTCTTTTGAATATGTCATTTTTTCCACAAGTTTTTGGAAAATGTGGAAAGAAAATGAAAACACATTTTTTTTTACACAAAGCTGTCCATTTATGCAATATTTCTAACACATAGCATGTACATAGCAAAAATTGCACAGCAAAATACATTCTGCTATTCCTCCTGAGTATGGCGATACCACATGTGTAACACTTTTTCACAGCCTGGCCACATACATAGGCCTAACATCCAAGTAGCGCTTTACACAAAGTTGTCCATTTATCCACTTTAAGACTGGGCCTATTTTTGACACTTGGTGTTTACAAGCTAAAATCATTTTTTTTGCTAGAAAACTACTTGGAACCCCCAAACATTATATATTTTTTTTTAGCAGAGACCCTAGAGAATAAAATGGAGATCGTTGCAATATTTTTTATCACACCATATTTGCGCAGCAGTCTTCCAGATGCGATTTTTTTGAAAAAAATTCACTTTTTTGAACTAAAAAATAAGAAAACAGTAAATTTAGCACAATTTTTTTCCATAATGTGAAAGATAATATTACGCCGAGTAATTAGATACCCAACATGTCATGCTTCAAAATTGCGCATGCTCACAGAATGGCGCCAAACATTGGTACTTAAAAATCCCCATAGGCAACATTTTAAAAATTTCTGCAGGTTACTAGCTTAGAGATACAGAGGAGGTCTAGGGCTCAAATTATTGCTCTCGCTCTAACGATCGCGGCGATACCTCACATGTATGGTTTGAACATCGTTTACATATGTGGGCGGGAATTGCGTATGCGTTTGCTTCTGCGCGCGAGCTAACGGGGACAGGGCGCTTTAATTTTTTTTTTTTTTTTTTTTCCTATTTATTTTATTTATTATTTTTTTATTTTTACACAGTTTAAAAAAAAAAAAATGTTTTGATCATTTTTATTCCTATTACAAGGAATGTAAACATCCCTTGTAATAGAAATAGGCATGACAGGTCCTCTTTATTGTGAGATCTGGGGTCAAAAAGACCTCACACCTCACAACTACACTAAAAAAGAAAAGAAAAAAAAAAAATTGTTGAAAGAGGAAAAAAAAAAAAAAGAAAAAAAAAAAGCGGCCCTTTAAACCGGTTGCTAGGCAACGTCTTTTGACGTAGCTCCGGTCCTCCAAGACCATAGAGTTGAGTGAGGGCCATCTTGCCCTCACTCGACTTCCTGTCTCTGAGGATCCGGGACCGGATAGTTTTCCCCGCTGCCGGCTGGTCCGGTAAGCTGGGAAAACGTCTGGGACGCGGCAGGAGGGGGGGGGCACCTCTTCCCCTGCACCGTAAGGGTAATTCCGCGGCGAATCCGCCACTGGGACCACCCTTATCTGAAAGCCGACCGCCCGCCGTTTCAAAAAATACCGGGGTTATGGGGGCTATCTGCTGCCATAACCCCAGTATTTAGCTTTTAATGGCCGACGCATATAGTCGTTAGGCGGTCAGTAAGTGATTGCATGCATATGGCAAACAGGTGACGATGACTGATGGGGTGACAGGTGACGATGACTGATGGGGTGACAGGTGACAATGACTGATGGGGTGACAGGTGACAATGACTGATGGGGTGACAGGTGACGATGACTGATGGGGTGACAGGTGACGATGACTGATGAGGTGACAGGTGACGATGATTGATGAGGTGACAAGTGACGATGATTGATGGGGTGACAGATGACAATCACTGACGGGGTGACATGTGACGATGATTGATGGGGTGACAAGTGAGGATCACTGATGGGGTGACAAGTGACGATGATTGATAGGGTGACAGATGACGGTGACTGATGGGGTGACAGGTGACGGTGATTGATGGGGTGACAGGTGACGGTGATTGATGGGGTGACAGGTGACGGGCGATGGTCACTGATAGGTGACAGGTGACGGGCGATGGTGCACGGCGGTACTGATGGCAGTCTCTGGTGACCGGTGAATTTTAGGCTACATTCACATGTGAACGTAGCGATCACGGGCAGAATCACTGCGATTCTGCCCGCAATCCAGAAATCATTGCAAATTGCGGGACGCCTGTGCGTTGCCCGTGATTTGCAATAGCACCCCAAACGCTGTGCGATGTTGCTGCGATTTCCGCCTGCCGAATTGAGGTAACATCACGCAAACAACGCATGACGCCCCAAAGAAGCTCTTGTACCTTTTTTGGGCGTCATGCGTTGTTTGCGCGATGTTACCGCGATTCGGCAGGCGGAAATGGTGGCAACATCGCACAGCGTTTGGTGTGCTATTGCAAAAAACGGGCAACGCACAGGCGTCCCGCAATTTGCAATGATTTCCGGATCGCTGGCAGAATCGCGGTGATTCTGCCTGCGATCGCTGCGCTCACATGTGAATGTTATGGGTGTCAATTTCTGGGCACTGATGAGGTGACTGTTGGGTGACAGGTGACATTGGGGGGGGCTGAGGACTGTGTGGGGGGACCTTTATTAGTGTGATTTTACTTTTACAGGTACACAGAGCAGTAACTCACTATTTCTAGCTCTTCTCCCCTCACACTGGAAACTGTATGAGGAGAGAAGAGCTAGTAACACTGAGTTACTGCTCTTTGTTTACATTTTCTGATCGGCTGTGAATGGATTCACAGCCGATCACATAGTAAACAGTCACTATCAGTGACTGTTTACTACTGCCGGTGACAGCTGTGTTCCTACGGAACACAGTGCCACCGACATGACCGCGCTGCGCGCTCCCGATCGCGCATGCGCGGTCATCTCCCGGCCGCCTCCATTGTGATCGGCTGTGTCATTGGAACACAGCCGATCACGTGGGAAACAGCCACGCCCAGTGGCTGTTTCCCCCCTGCCGGTGACGGGGGGTGTCCCGGGGACACCCCGACACCGGCAGTGCACGGCGGCGCGCCCGCGATCGCGCGCCTGCCGTGCATTTCCTGGGTCACGTCATATGACGTCCGCCCAGGATAATAGCCGCACCGTCCCGCCGTCATATGACGGCGGGCGGGCGGTAAGTGGTTAAGAAAAAAACAAAACAAAAAAACTCTTAACTGATGACCTGTAAAAAGCTTTTAAAGCGTCACCTGAGAAGAATTTTGGCAGCCATAGTGTTTTTTTTTTGCTATTCCCCAGGCATGCACAATTTTACAATTTATTTTTTGGTATCTATTTTTTCAACGCAACCCCATCTTTTACTAAAAAATGGGTATAATATTATGTTTGTTTTCACTCAAATTTATTTTAGTTTATTCTTCCTTGAAAATATGTGTTTGATAAATAACTGAGCAAAAATCATGTGACATGAACATTTTACACTACCACCATTTTATTCACCAGGGTCTGGTGAATAACATAGAAGTTATTTGTATAGATAATGATGAATAATATAGATTCTATTTGTATCCAAATATAAGATCTCCTTCTGTTCTTAAACTCTTACCAAGGCTCTGCGCTTACTTCTTACCTGACCTACATTACTGCCCGTGTCCCATTTGGAGTGGTTTCCCTTTTCACTTCTAGCTATTACTATTATACCACAATTCCTGTTTAGACTGAGACCTTTATAAAAGAAAGGAAGGAAAAAAAATCTCATACTGAGACACACACAGCAAGAACAAATTGACAATAGATCTAACCTTTCCCTTGGCTCTAGTTTTTCGCTACGTGTCAATTGAAAATGGGCTGCAAGTCTAGTGTTGCACATTTGGAACCCAATATTGTGTTATGAAGAAGCTTATGAACTCACGTTGTATTTCCCATTACATTGCTCATGTTCATTTGAACATTCAGCTGCTTTAGATTAATTGCAAACACAACCAGAGTTTCCCATGGTGACCCCTGCTGGCTGGATGGTTTACTAGCTTTACTGAAAGATGGTGTTGAAGTCTTGGTGACAGAATCTGAAGGAGAAGAGAAAAATATGTTTAGAGACCAACTAAATAAGACATTCCTTTATTCTGTTGGCTACATAGAAGTAAATTTGTACCATAAGTCACGTGCACATTACGATACACTATATAGATGTAAAGCACTGTTCAACATTAAAAAAGTAAAATATAAGCTTCGGCATCATGGTTTATTTTACATCAGAACTGGAAAAGAGCTAGTGTTATACAAAGGCCACATACAAGAAATCAATAAGGGAAACAAATAATAAGGGAAATCTGAATGTATCCTATACACCTTTATAAGCATCTATGTACACTATGGTACAATCCAATGAGTCTCAATCTATTTTCTATCTCTGATGCACAAGCTAATGGGGGAATGCCTTTCCCGGCCAGCAGAACCCAATAATTACTGCTAGTGGCTATAGCCACCAGTATTTGCATGTAAAAAATCCAAAAGGCTGGTTGTACCCAAGTCGACAAAGGGATCGGCTTGGGTACAACCAGCCTGCCCATAGTTAATTTGAATCTCAACCGGTCCCTACTTTAGTGGCCAAGATTCCATCTATCGATGGCAGGCTTAAGGCAGTGGAAATAGCTATGGAAATGTACTAAGTAACTAGCCTGCAGCAACAGATCAACAATGATCAACAAAGTAAGAGAATTGTCTACTACAGCTATTACCAGTCTTGTTTAAAAGTACCTCTGCGCGGCACGGAGGAATCTGAAACACTTCTCGATCTGGTTACAGCAGGTGATTTCAAGGAGTGTGATGTTATTCCAGGAGACATACTGTTGCTTGCACTGTGATCACTGAAAACATTGGGTGACTGTGCCATGTGAGTGAATGAGGCCGACTGACTGGGCTGCTCCCAAGTCCTGCAATACGCTTTGCGAGAAGATTCAGGGGAGAGATGCTGGTTGACTCCTTCAACTGAATCAGGAGTCCCAGGTCCAGAGGCTAATAAAAGCGGAATTAAATAGAATCCAGTTATTAGCTAGCATTAAAAGGTTTTAGAAAAATGGCACAGAGGTGAGTGACTTCATATTATACATGTTAACATTTGGCTAACTGTCTGACACGTTATTTCCCTACTATAGTGTGCAGAGGGCTCATTTACCGAGGCTTTAACACAAGGATAAGTATCTTTATTTTAGCCATATGTCTAATTATTATCAATATGTTTTATATTGAGGTTTTGAGCCTAGTGTGAGCCGTTTCTCCAACATCCATTTCCCTATTAGCTTAGTAATATATAGTGATGAAAGCTCTTATCAAAGAATATGTAGTCTACACCATTATTTCCCATCACCTCATAAGCTTTATTTTACACAGCAAGCAAAGAATCTTACCGGGCACATTTATAGTCTGATCACCAAGAAAGAGGCGTCTAGCGATACTTCTTCTATACCATGCCCTCGGAAATGCTAAAATTTCACTAAGTCGACGCATGTCATACTTGAAAGAGGCTGAACCAATATCACAGACAGCTAAATGAACGAGAAACATATGTTAGCCTAATCGCATAGCTTCACTGCATTTAGCCATATGGCATAGAATGTTTTACCTGAGATGTTTATTAAGGTAGTATCCATCTTGCTAGCAGCTTTGTTAGCAGACAAACCTTCAAAGAAAGAAGTTCCACCAGAACGTCTCATTCTGGACAAACTGACTTTGACAAATTCCAGGTTAATACTCAGAGAATCTTTCCGGCCGGTCACTGAAGTGAGCTCCTCATCCACATGACCTTCAAGTAAATAATATGTCAAAATTCACACCTTTATACCAATGATATAAACTGTGCCAATGGACAAATATTTCAACTAATCTGAAAAAGGTTATATGTATTATTGTAATTGTTGCATGTGCAGTTTAATAAATATACAGTATCTCACAAAAGCGAGCACACCCCTCACATATTTGTAAATATTTTATTATATCTTTTCATGTGACAACACTGAAGAAATTACACTTTGCTACAATGAAAAGTAGTGAGTGTATAGCTTGTATAACAATGTAAATTTGCTGTCCCCTCAAAATAATTCAACGCACAGCCATTTATGTCTAAACCGCTGGCAACAAAAGTTAATACACCCCTAAGTGAAAATGTCCAAATTGGGCTCAATTTGCTATTTTCCTTCCCCAGTGTCAAGTGACTCCTTAGTGTTACAAGGTCTCAGGTGTGAATGGGGAGCAGGTGTGTTAAATTTGGTGTTATCACTCTCTCTTCTACTGGTCACTGAAAGTTCAACATGGCACCTCATGGCAAAGAACTCTCTGAGGATCTGAAAAAAAGAAATACTGCTCTACATAAAGATGGCCTGGGCTATAAGAAGATTTAAAAGACCCTGAAACTGAGCTGCAGCACAGTGGCCAAGACCATACAGCAGTTTAACAGGACAGGTTCCACTCAGAACAAGCCTCACCATGGTTGACAAAAAGAGGTTGAGTGCATGTACCCAGCGTCATATCCAGAGGTTTTCTTTGGGAAACAGACCTATGAGTGCTGCTGGCATTGCTGCAGAGGTTGAAGGGGTGGGGGGGTCAGCCTGTCAGTGCTCGACCATACGCTGAAAACTGCATCAAATGCTCTGCATGACTGTTGTCCCAGAAGGAAGTCTCTTCTTAAGATGATGCACAAGAAAGCACTCAGTCTGCTGAAGACTAGCAGACTAGGGACATGAATTACTGGAACCATGACCTGTGGTCTGACGAGACCAAGATAAACTTATTTGGTTCAGATGGTGTCAAGCGTGTGGCGGTAACCAGGTGAAGAATAAAAAAAAGACAAGTGTGTCTTGCCTGCAGTCAAGCATGGTGGTGGGAGTGTAATGGTCTGGGGCTGCATGAGTACTGCCAGCACTGGGTAGCTACAGTTCATTGAGGGAACCATGAATGCCAACATGCACTGTGACATAATGAAGCAGAGCATTGCTAAAGAAGCTTAGGGTAAAGGTGATGGGACTGGCCAAGCATGTCTCTAGACCTAAACCCTATTGAGCATCTGTAGGGCATCCTCAAACAGAAGGTGGAGGAGCACAAGGTCTCTAACATCCACCAGTTCCGTGATGTCGTCATGGAGGAGTGGAAAAGGACTCCAGTGGCAACCTGTGAAGCTCTGAAGAACTTCATGCCCAAGATGGTTAAGGCAGCGCTGGAAAATAATGGTGGCCACACAAAATATTGACACTTTGGGCCCAATTTGGACATTTTCACTTAGGGGTGTACTCACTTTTGTTACCAGCGGTTTAGACATTAATGGCTGTGTGTTGAATTATTTTGAGGGGATAGCAAATGTACACTGTTATACAAGCTGTACACTCACTACTTTACATTGTAGCAAAGTGTCATTTCTTTAGTGTTGTCAAATGCAAAGAGATAATAAAAATATTTAAAAAATGTGAGGGGTGTACTCACTTTTGTGAAATACTGTATCTAAGCTTATAAACATGAGAAATGCCGGTAGAAAGGAAAGCACAACATTGCTGCATATGGTAAAGTTGGGTGAGAGGTCTTATGATATCTGATGAAAAACATTTATAAAGTTTGTATTTAAATTTGATGAACATACTATAGAATTTCATCTTATCATACCTAAGCCACTGGAACCTGGAGTAAGACCAGAGACTCCAGATTTCTGTTTGCCAGCTCCATAGGGGTGAAAAACATACAGAGAGAAATCAGACATGCAAGCTGTGAAACTCAGTCCTGATGAGTTGCTACTCGAGTTGGTCAGATCTGATTGGCTGCTGCTGTGTCGAGTCCTTCCAAGAGGGCTGCCTAGCCCTGGAGATGGCCCTGCAAGAAAGAAAAATAATCTTATTAAATGAATGCCCTGAAAAACTACAGTTCTGGGTAAAGTTCTTAACTGTGTTGAAGCAAAGTAATGAGAGCAAGGATGAAAATATAGCCAAAGGCAGTGTTCAAGCGGTAAAGACTGCTACCGTGATTCCTTTGTTTACTTGTAAACAGCAGCTCTATAACAATGGACCAGCTGATCTTAAAAATGTTTTTTTAGTTTATGCCATAATATGAACAAGAACAACCAGACAAAGAAGAAAATGTTCTTCAAATAAGTTATGAAAACTTGTACACTTCAGGGGTCAGCCAAGCCCCACCTGTAGCTGCATTGAGCATAATCTAAATAAAACTTGAAACACCTCCTTGAAATGCATTTAAAGTTCATGCATTTAAAGTTCAAAGAATCCTACAAGCAATAGGTCTATGATATGCACCTACAATTAGCTGACTGCAAAGCATCAAAATAGGATATGCTCAGCAAAACATCCAACTGCTGCTCATAGGGTTCAAAACTCGATGGAGGGAAGGGTGATCCAGGTCCCATTTTGGGCTACATGGAGCACATATGATACAGGATGAGTTCAGAAGGCCCTGGACTGCCAACATATACCTGCACTAAAAGGTTACTGGCTGCCTGTAAAAGTATAATGTAAAGTCTATAGTAAGTATAGTAAACGTAATCTAATTTATTATCAAAGTATGAACTATATGGAAGTTTTAGTATATGCCATGGCTTCATAAATTATTACAAGATAAAAGCCTGCCCATTACTATGAAACCTTATACACCAGGAGTAGGGAGTGTCTTCTGCCCTCTTCACATCAACCCCCACTATAGTGTCCTCTGCCCCCAAAGCAGTGTTCTCTGCCCCCCTTAACATCACCCCCCCACTGTAGTATCCTGTTACCCCCTAAAACAGGGTCCTCTGCCCCGCTTAACATCACCCCCCCTCCACTGTACTGTTCTCTGACCCCTGAAAACAGTGTACTTTGCCACCCCATCCCCCAAAGCAGTATCCTCTGCACCCCCCTCAAACAGTGTGTCCTCCCCCCACATACACACAGGTTGTGTAGGTAGCACTTCCTATCTGCCAGTGTGTGTACAGCAGAGCGGAGAACAGGAGATGGCCTAGTGCTGGGTAGAAGGCGGGAAGCTGCTGGAGTTAACATTCCATAAGATGGTGATCGATTGCTGCCTCCCGCTCTGCAGTCAACAAAAGCGACAAAGGCTGGGGGAGGCAGGGCCATGGTCACAATCCACCTGTCGGCTCCCCACAATCAACCGGATGATCAACGGCTTGCCGACCCTCATTATAGAATTTCTCAAAAGTACTGCAGACCCAACTTAAAAACAAGCCAATGTCATAAAACCCGGCTCTATTGGACAGACAGATTTTCGTAATGACCCACTTGGTTATGTTTCTGGTATTTTTTTTTTTTTAGTCCCCACTCTCTCTCTTCTATTTCCACTCAATTTATCTTCCTCTCTTCGCCACCTGACTTTTTTCTCTCTCAGAGTTCTCTTTTATGGAGAATACGTGCCCATGTATGTCAGTTTGGCTGCTCAGCCTATATGCTGAAGTTTATCTGGCATTCTTTTTGTTTCGAGTTTAGTGTTAGCTAATACTGGCATTCTGAGTTGGATGGCAGGTTTCAAGTTCCAATAATGGGGCGTTTTTCATATACTACCTCAATGTCTGAGAGGATGTTTATTTGTGTTCCCGATCTGTTCAGCTGTTTCCTTGCCTACAGTCATACAGATGAGAGATTGATGTAATGTCTCTAGCTTCATGCACACAGCCTTACTGTATTTTTGCTCTACTTTTATTCATACATGTAGTTCTATGAATATGCACATCCTCCTGAGCAGATAGTTTTTCGAGTGCTATACATCTCTCTGGATTGCTTTGAATTAATAAGGTGTATAACGATCTGTAATTTCTCTTTGCAAAATTAAAACAAAGAATTTATAAAGAAAACAAGACAACAAATGATTTACCTGTCATCCCAGATTTGTTCAGGTTTGCTTTTGATCCACTTGGCATAGATAGATTCCCAATACTAGCATCAGAAGGATGGGCTGAACCCAGTGTCTCAAGGTCACTTCGGTTTGAGGAGAACACTAGGTCTAATGAGGGCAGCTTCAACATGCATTCAACACGTGAAACTGGTAGGCAGCTAAACTTGATCTGGGAAGGCTAGAAAGAGAATGGGAATAAGGATAAAACTCTGGAAATATAAAGAGCTATTTAGAAAACAAGCAGATCATTAAGAATATAAAAAGTTTTATAAATCAGGCTTACCTGCACTCTTACATACACAACCACATCTACTGGGAAGGAAGAATAGGCAGAGGTTGAAGAGGACACTAATGAGGTAGTTGACTCTTCCAATGGATCCTGCAGATCAAACTGTCCAATATCCTCATCCTGAGCACTCACTGCTGTAACAAAGCAAAAACACACACAGTAACATGCTTGCCCAAAGCATACCAATAAAGACACATTTCTAATGAAGAGAACATAATGTTTACATGATTTACTAAGAAGCAATTCTGACACATTTCCAAACTTGCATACATTTATATAAATCATATAGCATATTATATTATATATATAGTTGTAATGTTTCATTACATGCTATGTCCAGTATGACAAGATAATGGTAGAGGTACTAAAATGAAAGATACTGTGTGAAACGTAGGACATATTTACCATTTCAATTAAATGTCAAAGTACATTCAGGAAAGGTGAGTTAGAACCAAAGATTCTAGTGATGGATGCTTTATGGATATATTTAAAAAATAAAGCAAGTCATACATTGTTTAATTTCATTTCCTTCAACCACGGTTTAGTTTTGCTTTAAGCCAGACTGAGCAAAAATATCACAGCTATCTTATTTTTTGGGTGCCATTTTCCCTTTTTACTTTATACATTTTATTAGTTACAATAACTCAACAACTTGTATTACCTGTATTCAGCTCATAACTATATTCTGCAATGACTCCAGTAAAATAAATACCATGTCCTCATTTAAATAAGATAAATTAGAACTGCTCACAGACACAAATTCAGTAAACCAATTTATTTTTAGGTATCTTATGATGCCTTTAGCACCAGTGCAAAGCCCTTCCAGTAAAAAATAAATAAATAAAAATGACAAGCTGTAAGTATGAGAAAAATCCTGACTGTATATGAAATGTGTAAGAATTAAATGAAATTTTCCATCAAGTGTGAAAATTCACTACACTGTAGTAATTTGATCCTTGTGTTACCACCACCACCAAGAAATACATCTAACAGAAAACAAAGGTGGCATTAATAACCAACCTAATGCTGCATATACCAGTAAGGCTTTTCATCTGTTGGAATAGCATAGATATATTACTGAAATGCAATATTTACCAGTGTAATTTCGGTCTATTGGTGTTATGGGTATGGTCTCCAAGGCTTTCTCCAGAAAGTCAAGCAGGTTTGGACTGATGACCATTTCTTCAGGCAAAGACTGCAGTGCTACCCAAGCATACAGTTTTGCGGTTTTCACTCCACCACTTCCCTTTCCTTTGGCTGTAAAATTAAAAGTATTTACTTTATACAGAAAATTATTGAGAGGTATAATTTAAAAACATTCCATTGAATTTTTGCACCTTTTGATTTACCACTCAGTCTGAGCCTCAACAGTTCTGGTGCTCATCTTGGGGCCCTTTAGTCCTGGTTATGGTAGCATCAATCAGTAGTGTTTGCATTGCCTAGGTGATTTTGCATTGCCTAGGTGATTACTCAGAACAGTAAAAGGAACTGGTTTCTACTAGCTAAATAATTAGCTTTTTTTCTTTCACACTTTCTTACTTTTTCTATGCTGTAATTTCTTTTACCTTCTAACCTTTTGTAAGTTGCTGACAGCAAACCTGTCCCAATGTAGACATGATGTTAAAACACTATTATTTGAGGAACATCAACACCTGCTCCACATATTTAGAGCTAAACACTACTCTCAGGGAAACAAGGCAGGCAGACTTTTGGCGAACTACATACGTAAAAAACATCGGACCAAACTGCCCTCTATAATTTATCCTAAACTAAATACAGTAGTACACCATCCCTCAGCCATAGCCAATGCATTTTCTAACTAATACGGCGACTTATACAATCTGCACTCGGACAGCAGGACACCGCAACCGTCTGACGAGACCATTACAGCGTTCTTAGCATTGGTAGACCTCCCCACAGTAGATGCTGACATGCTACAGACTCCAAATTCTGCTATCACAGAAAAAAAAATTTCCCTAGCGATTCATTTGCTTCCCTCAAATAAATCGCCAGGGGCGGATGGATTCTCCGCTGAATAGTTTAGGGCATTTGAGCCCACTCTAGTTCCCTACCTCTGTAAATTGTTCAGCCAAGCAATTATCTCCACCTCGTTCCCAGCTGAAATGCTTCAAGCAGTCATAGTGGCCCTACCTAAACCAGGGAAAAAAACCTGACGCCCCACAAAATTTTCGCTTCATATGCCTTTTGAATACTGACCTGAAACCATATGCGAAAGTACTTGCTCACAGATTTGTGGACGTCACTCCCCACTTAGTGACAGCAGACCAAGTAGGTTTTGTCAAGGGTAGACAGGCACCGGACGACACATGTAGGCTATTCAATCTTGTCAAAATAGCCGAATCTCGAAAGGTCCCCACGGTGTTCCCTTACGCTAGACGCTGAGAAAGCATTCAATCAGGTTCACTGGGGGTACCCGAGAGCATTGCTTGCTAAATTTGGGTTAACGGACTTCATTTATTCCGCAATTTCGGCTTTATACACTGTGCCGTCTGCTTATGTCTATACATCAAACGCTATGTCTGATAAATTTCCCATCACCAATGGTGCCCATTATGGCCTTTGATCTTTTCTTTAATGATGGAACCCCTGGCGGAGGCCATTAGAGGGGACAAACTAATCCGCAGTATACGAATAGCAGATAAAGATCATAAAATTGGGTTATAACACTACGTGATACTCATGTTAACATCTCCACTTGTCTCCCTGCAGAGACTCCAACAGGTACTCAAGACTTTTAGTAAAGCCTCGTATTACAAACTAAATGCCACTAAGTCATTGATTCTACCTCTATTCTTACCTTTAGCCACTTTGACAAAACTGGAAGAGCAATACCCTTTCCAATGGACGAAATCCCTTCCATACCCGGGGATCAATCTGGCTGTCCCCTCCACGGCCACATATGATGTTAACTATTCTCTTTTACTGACAACTGTCAAAACGGATTTTACTCATTTAGCTTCCTTTGAACTGTCCTGGTTAGGTAAAATTGCAGCTTTAAAAATGACAGTGCTACCCAAAATACTGCCTGATGCCTTCTTCTGCACTATTGATAAACTGTTTAGGCAGTATCTGTGGAATGGAAAAATGGCGAAATTATCTTACTCAACTTTGCTCAAACCCAAGATCTTAGGAGGAGCACGACACCCAAATGTAAAACATTATTATCAGGGGGCCATTCTGTATCAGATGAAAGATTAGTTCAACGCAAATTCTGATAAGCTTTGGTACAATTGGAAAAAGGCTCTGGTGGCCAATAGGGATCTACCCTCACTGTTCCTAGGGGCATTGACTAAGAGAAAGCTACATTACCCTGATCTTCCTTCCATAGATGCCACCCTTGCAGCCTGGGGTGCGCTTCCGCAATAACAGACAACACTTCTTACCTCTAGAGAACTTACTCTCGGCTCGTATGAATTTCTAACTCCCTCATTAAAGATACCAAAAGGCCTATACCCCTATGACTCCACATATAAACAAATGGTCTCTCAAACTCACATCCCCATGTCTTTCATGCATATTCAGCTACACCACTACCATTTTAAATACCCAAATATGAAATATGTATTGCAAACGAATATATGGGAGTATTTACTTAAACATTACCAAAAACCCAAGGGTCTTTTGTGGTTCTACCATGAATTGCAAAGCACTCTGCGCCCACTAAACTGTCAACTATGATTAACTGGGAAAATTATCTTAAATCTACATACCCCTTGGGGGACTGGCACAGAGCTATACACTCCCACCATAAATATACACATTCTAGAAACCACTGAGACTTTAAGCTGCTTCATAGAAGTTACTTAACTCCTACTAAATTGACGAGGTTCTTCAAGGACACTTCTGATTTATGTTGGAGGAATTGTGGCCCACGGGGCACATTGCTCCATTTAAAATGGGAAAAAAAATGTTTGAGATGTTTCTGGAGAGCACTGTTTAGGTTGATGGAAAATCGGTCACAGGGCTAATACTCTCTCCTAGTTCTGAATTGGCACTTCTCTTAATTTAGGCATAGATAAAATTCCCCCGCAATTCCGCTGTGTAGTCACTCACATACTTACAGCGGCTCGTCTTGCTATCACTGTGGCCTGGAGAACCACTAAAGCGCCCAGTGTGACAGATGTCATCAATAGGGTAAAGGACCAATACTTATATGAATGGTTTTTTTCCTACTCTCAAAAAGCTGATTCCCAGTTTAAAAATAATTGGGTGATGTGGTATAACCTTTTTCCGGAAAAATATCCTTGAGTTCTGTAAATCTAGACAGCTATATGTTTGATGATGACTATGACTTTGGAGGTTCAGTTATGACTATCCCCTTGATAGTCCTTTTCTTATTCTATTTATGTTTATTTTCTTCTCTCTCTCTTCCTTTTCGTCTTAGTAAGTTGCTGATAGCAATATCAAATGTGGCACCAGTAGTTTTTTTTAAGGGCGCTGTAGTAAACTTGTCTCTGACAGCCTCCTGCTCAATAGAAGCTGAACATTTTTTATTCTATCAGTACGTACAGCCAATAGGCTGCAGCACAGATCAGTGTATTCCGACAGTGGAGTCGTCCCGCTATCAGCATACAATAGCACAGCAAGGAGGATTCCTCCTCCCATATCCCTTGTGTGGATGGGGCAATCTATTCATTTTTTGATTGAAACAAACAAAAAAAAAAAAGATACACGTATGGCCAGCAAATCTCCTGTAGCATGCCCATAGTTTCTGACCATCCACAATGCAGTATGATCAGTCTCTGGAAATTTTCTGCATTACATACACTGAACATTGTAATTGTATGCTTTACAGGATTTCAGGGGAGATATCTGGTAGGTGATTGGGACTTCTGCCAAATTTCCCCTATCTTATATTTCACCTCTGATTCATTGCACTTGGCCTCTGACTCTCACTGCGTTTTCTGATGGACGCCCTCAATGAGCTATTGTTAAAATTTTGGCAAAGCAGGATCTGATTATTGATATATAATGTTGTGCTTCTGCATTTAGCCGTAAAATAAACATGTCACAAACCTGGTAAATTCAGTCTGGGCATCTAGCACAAAATACACAAGCAGTTTGAAAACAATCAGTAGATATAAAGATATAATAATCTGTATATGTAAATCACAACTTTTATTGTAAAGGTAAAATGTGGTTCTGCCCTTTGGCCCACCACAATTTTACCTCTTGCAGGGCCTGGATATTCTTCCTGCTGTCTACACTGTAGAACCTTATAGACTGCTACCTGACCATATTACTAGTGTCTTGTGTCTCAGCAGAAAGTCTGTGGATTTCTTCTGTGCACATGCAGACAGTGGGAAAAAAATTAGAGCTGTCAGAAAGTAAGCATTGTGGCTGCATACAGAACTGTGCAAAAGTTAAAGCCAGATGTGAAGTGCTGTAAAGTAAGAATGCTTTCAAAAATATATATTTTATTTGTTTATTCTTAAAAATTCACAAAATGAAAAGTCAGCGAACAGAAGAAAAACCTAAATCAAATCAGTATTTGGGACTACCCTTTGGCTTCAAACCAGCATTGATTCTTACACTTGCACACTTTATACACTTGCACAAAGTCAGGGATTTTGTAGGATTAAAGTCAGGTATATGGTTAGCCAAATATACCAATATGGGGCTTATGATTATCAATTTCATATGTAGGTTGAAACAGTTGTTAACTGAAACTGATAACAGGCCATATACAATGGCAAGACTGAGTACAGCAACAAGATACAAGGTAGTTATACTGCAACAGTAAGGTCCCTCCCAGACAAAGATCTCAAATCAGACTGGGCTTTCAAGATGTGCTGTTCAAGCTCTTTTGAAGAAGCACAAAGAAACAGACTATGTTAAGGACCAAAGACACAGTGGTCAGCCAAAAAAACTTATTGCAGCAGATGAAAGACACATCAAGTTATCCAGCAGTGCCATCAGCACAAAAGTGGCGGAAACCAGTGGGACTCCGGTACACCCATCTACCGTCCGGAGAAGTCTGGACAAAAGTGGTCTTCATGGAAGAATTGCGGCCAAAAAGCCAAATTTCTTGTGGAAATTAGACTAAGTGACTCAACTATGCATGAAACATAGAAACTGGAGTGCAGAAAAATGGCAGCAGGTGTGTTGGGCTGATGAGTCAAAATTTGAAATATTTGGCAGCAGCAGGACGTAGTTTGTTCGCCAAAGGGCTGGTACAATAATTAGTGTCTCCAGGCAACAGTGAAGCATGGTGGAGGTCCCTTGCAAGTTTTGGGCTGCATTTCTGCAAATGGAGTTGAATATATGGTCAGGATCAATGGTGTTCTAAATGCTGAGAAATACAGGCAGATACTTATCCATCATGCCATACCATCAGGGAGGCTTGTAATGGGCTCAAATTTTATTCTGTGCCAGGACAATGACCCCCAAACATGCAACCAATCTCATTAAGAACTATCTTCAGGTGGGGGGGCGTGGCGTCTGAGCTCTGTGATGGCTGCTTAGGAGAGGAGCTCCGCCAGACCGCCGGGACAATACACATTTAACAGTGCCTACGACCATCCACCCAGCGCCATCCGGAGCAGAGAAGCCATGCCGCAGAAGAAGCCAGAGCCGCCGTTTTGGCCTCGCAAGCTGACCGGGTTCTTCTCCTCCATGCCACGGTGAACGCTCGAAGATGGCGGCGGCCCAGGATTCCCGGAGAAGGCCGCGGCCTACAACAATCTGACCCCATCCGAGGCTCCCCTGCCAGCCAGAGACCCCCACACAGCAGATCGTCCTTAGGAGCCTCTACCCCTTCCACCAGGAGCCCTGCTAAGTCTCGCTCGTGAACGGGCTCACAGGAGGCAGATGCTTGGCTGCCTACTATGGAGGTGACTGAGGCTTCCCTATCTCCCACTATTGCCAGGAGTGCCAATGACCCCCATTCCTGGATTCCCTACCACCGGGCAACCCATCTCGGACATAGTGCTGAAGGACATGCTCATGCCTACACCCGGACCTTGTGGCCTCTGTATCCCAGTGCCGCAGAGAAGTACATGAAGTGGGTGGCAGAGTAGATCAGGTGGAGCAGGCCTTAGGGGAATACTCTAGGTCCTACAATACTTTGGTTGATGCACACAGTGCCCATAATGAAGACATAATGTGGATAAAAAATAAGTTGGCAGATCTGGAGGACCGCTCACCTAGAAACAACTTAAAGTTAAGGGGTGTCCCTGAATCTGTTGCACCATCTCAGCTTCCACAGTTCGCTAAAGACTTATTCCTCACCATACTGCCTAATTCCTCAGATCTAGAACTTACTGTGGACAGGATACACAGGATCCCCAAGCCATCATTTCTAGCGGACGAGGTCCCCAGAGATGTCTTACTGAGGGTACACTACTTCAGAACCAAAGAAGCACTGCTAGAGCAATTCCGCAAACAAGATTAGCGCCCCCCGGCTTATGCATCCACACAGATCCTACCTGACCTATCCCGCCACACCCTCCAAAGCAGGTGGAACCTGGCCACCATCACTAAGGCCCTACGGAATCACCAAATACCACATAAGTGGAAATATCTGGCAACGCTCACGGTCACCCACAACGGCACCACTGCATTCATCTCTTCCCTGGATGAGGGCATCTCACTTTTACGCCAATGGGGAATCCTCCCAGATCAGACCATGGATCCATCCAGTGCCCACCACCACTTCCCAGCTGCGATCCAAAATGACTGGAAGGTCGTGACCCGCAAACACTCCTCACACTCCAAGAGAAATAAGCATGGTGCTCAAGGCACTACTCAACTACCCATGTAGTCCCGGGGGGTCTTTAGTGGATACCCCACCGTACCCTGGGCTCATAAGAGCATACTACATGTTCCCAGTATCGCTTGCAGTTCCCTTTTTTATCTTTCCCTTATCCTTTCTTGGTTCCACCATCATCTCTAACACACTCTTTCACATTGGTAACCTGCCACAGAGTCGACTGAATAAGGCTCCACAATGGTCACGTAAGCCCATGCGTTTCCCTGCAAGCAACATCCACTTACCACACCAATGACTATTACCTGTCTATCGCTAAACGCCAAAAGGTTAAACCACCCGGCCAAACGGCGATCGCTATGGCGGGAAGCTATTGCCCGTAACGTGGATATTCTCTGTGTTCAGGAGACACATTTTGCGAGTTATAAGACTCCAGCATGCTACCACCCTCACTTTCCCCACACTTTTTTATCCAGCTCAGACAAAAAAGCCAAAGGAGTGCTTATAGCGGTGAGAGATACAGTTAATTTCAATCTCAAACAATCCATTCTAGATAGCTCCGGTCGCTATGTTATCTTAACGTGTGATGTCAATTCTAAACCCTTCACAATAGTTTCCCTGTATGCCCCCAATGTTCGCTAAGCCCGCTTTTTGAGGAAAGTACTTAAAAAACGAAACCAAGTCAGACATGGACAGGTCCTTATATGTGGTGACTTCAATGC
The DNA here is from genome assembly GCF_965119305.1 of Pelophylax lessonae. Taxonomy (NCBI): domain Eukaryota; kingdom Metazoa; phylum Chordata; class Amphibia; order Anura; family Ranidae; genus Pelophylax; species Pelophylax lessonae. The sequence continues at coordinate 629,450,719 of NC_138768.1, read as the reverse complement.
TGTACCAGACCCAGCCCTGGACTCCACCAAAGGTAAATCTAGGGGCGGACCTTGCCTACACAATCTATTCCGCAGTGAGGACCTCTATGATGTGTGAAGGTGCCAGCACTCCAAGCATGATTATACCTACTACTCACCCAGGCACAGATTATATTCGCGCATTGACTTTTTTCTCCCAGACAAAAGTCTCCTACAATGTATATCCCACTCGGATATTTTTGACATCACGTGGTTAGACCACACGCCAATATCGATTGTTATAGAGGAAGGTGCTGCCTCCGCCAGGAATCCTGTGTGGAGATGCAATACCCGCTTATTACAGGATCCAGACCGCACAAAAATTATTACTGACGACCTCATGGAATTCTTCGCCCATAATATTCCTTCCACTCCCAATGCATTTCTATTGTGGACTACGCACAGAGCATTTATAAGGGGGATTCTGTTGCAGCAGAGTGCCCGATTGAAGAGACGCTATAACTCTCGCTTGGACTCTCTCCTCAGAGATATTCACTCCTTGGAACGTCAAAATAAAAAAACAGAGAGAGAAGAGAGAGAGAGAAGAGCTTAGGCTCCTGCTGCTGCAGAAGTACGCTATGCACCTCAGACGGTTAAAACTTCAAACGTATAACAACACCAATAGAGCAGGGAAATATTTAGCCAACAGGATAAAGGCTGCAAGGACTAAAGCAAAAATAGGATACCTCGTACACCCTATATCTAAGCATAAGTTTATCAACCCCCAAGCCATTGCAGACCAATTCGCTGATTATTACAGCGATCTTTATAATTTGAAGAATGATCCCAATATGCCCCAACCTACTGAAGACCTGATCCTCACATTTCTCAACAAGATCAATCTTACAATGCTTTCCAAAGGCCAAATTAACTCTCTCAGCGCCCCAATAACGGAACTAGAGGTGAGCATAATTATAGCGTCTCTTTTCCGAATGGCAAATCTCCAGGCCCCGATGGCCTGCCTAATGAGAACTAAAAAACCATGCTGAAACCCTTGATGCCTTCTTTATCCCTCGTGTTCGACCGAGCGGCTGCCACCTCCTTGTTTTTAAAAGAAATGCTACAAGCATATGTGGTTACGATTCCTAAACCAGGTAAAGACCCTACCACCCAGTCCAACTTCAGGCCCATTTCCCTCCTTAACACTGATGTAAAAATATACGCAAAAATTCTTGCAACCAGATTGGCCACTGTCATCCCAACTCTTATTAAAAATGACCACCTGGGTTTTGTGAAGGGGAGGCAGCCATCGGATGCAACACGTCAGATTCTGGATCTAATGCACCTTGCTGAGACTATTCGGACACCTTCTCTGCTATTGTCTATTGACGCAGAGAAGGTGTTCGATAGAGTGGAATGGCGATACATGTCTGAAGTACTGACCAAATTCGGGTTTCGAGGGAACATCAAATCAGCCATCATGGCTTTGTATTCGTGCCCCCTCTGCTCAGGTGTACACATCGGGACTCCAGTCCAAACCCTTCCAAATCTCAAATGGCACCCGCCAAGGGTGCCCGCTCTCGCCCACCATTTTCAATCTGATGATTGAACCGCTCGCAGAGACAGTGCGCCAACATCCTCTAGTCACTCGGTTCCAGGTGGGAAATGAGAACCATGTCATCAATCATTTTGCTGATGACGTGATTATCTTCCTAACGGAACCTAAAAGCTTGCTTCCTCAAGCCCTGCATATCCTACAATCCTTTAGCTCTGTATCCTTTTATAAGGTGAACTTCTCTAAGTCCCTGATCCTGAATCTGGGGGTCGACCACAACACCAAAGCCCTCCTCCAGACTACCCTACCCTTTACCTGGGCGCAGGATGGCAAACCCTATCTTGGCATAACCCTAGCCCCAAATGCTCGTTGTTTTGCACAAGCGAACTACGAACCCCTGATCCGCAATGTCCAAATTCAACTGAACGACTGGTCCGTGAAAAATCTATCGTTAGTGGGCAGACTGGTAGCATACAAAATGTCAATTTTACCGCAAATCCTATACCACTTTTTGGTTCTCCCTCTGCCTATTCCCCACCAATATGTAGCATCTCTCACGCAGTCCTTGACCAAATTTTTCTGGCTCCACAAGAAGCCGAGATGCGCACGTAAATATCTAGTTGCCCACAAATCAGTGGGTGGGATGGAGCCCCCCGACCTTAAATGATTACAGGCTAGTGGCGATCCTCGATCAACTGCACCACTGGTTTTGCACACCTGACCGGCCACGATGGGTAGACCTAGAAATGGTCCTCTCCTATTCCTAGACTCATTAAAACCTTGGGACCTCCTACCCCTTCCCCCGACTGTGAGAGCCTCCGTACTAGCATGGCGCCATCTCCTCTCCAATCCATTCGATACACCCCCTATCACCACCCCTCTTATCCCTGTACAGGCACTAGCCTCCAGGATACCTTTCCTATACACCAAGCCCCTGACAGCACATGGCATTGTTCATATACAAGACTTCCTGTCAGAGTGTAGGCCTCTCACATGGACTGAGATGAAACAGAAATTTTAATTACCCCCAGCAATGTACTTCTCCTGCTACCGCATATCACAATTTCTCAGCAAATACCTATTACCCCCTTTACACATTCCACCTTCGGTATGGCAGTTCCTTACCAAATATACTCTGATTAAAGGGGGCATATTCCTCTTCTATGACACGTTGCAATCCAAATCCAAACCCCAAAAATCACTACCCATGCAAAAGTGGGAGGGGGACCTTGGGAGGAAGTACACTTGGGCAGAGTGGCAACTGGCCATTCATCTACATATACATTTTCCAAATGTACCAATTATTGGGAAATGATGCTCAAACTAAATGGCATTATACACCGTATAAAACTCTCAAAATTCTCTCCCCATTACTCTGCTTTCTGCTGGCGATCATGTGGACAGGTTGGCACACTCCCCCACATAATGTGGGAGTGTCCCAGTCTGACGAGTTACTGGAACACGGTCTTCCAAATGATCTCATCCATCACGGCTTCCTTGACACAGCCCGACCAAGGTCTGGCGATGCTCAATCTGGGTATCGCCCAATTTCCACCACAAGCGAGACAGGTGATATGCCACATACTGCTCGCGGCTCGCAATAACATACTCCAAAACTAGGGCTCTCAAAACTCTCCTAATTTATCGCACGTTAAAACCTTGGTGAATCGCAACTATACTTTTGAACGTTTGTTAGCTATCAACTGCGGAACTTGCAAATCCTTCGATAACCGCTGGCTTTTGTGGCGTAATGCCAACCTACCTAGCATGCATTTGTGAATGATCTATTGCTACCCTTTTGTATCCCATACATCCTTATTCCTTATCATGAGTGGGTATGGACCTGTGCTCTCCCTTCCCGCACAGTTTGCGCCCAGATGAAGTGCGGGGGGGGGGGTCGACGCAGCTCCGGCCGGCTCCTCAATACCCACTATCGCATCTAAGATGTAAGCTCACATACTGCTGAACCTGTTTGCATGCATGTTATAATATCTGCTATTTTGTACCTGTGAAAAGTTTTGAACCATTGTACGTTACACTGGTGTTTGTTGTTTGTTCCTTGCTATTCTTGAAAATCAATAAAAATTTATTGAACACAAAAAGAACTATCTTCAGCATAAAGAAGAAGAGTCTTGGAAGTGATAGTTTGGTCTCCACAGAGCCCTGATCTCAACATCGTGGAGTCTGTCTGGGATTACTTGGAGACAAAAGAATTTGAGGCAGCCTACATCCGCAAATGGTCTGTGGTTAGTTAGCCAAAATGTTTGGAACAACCTGCCTGCCGAGTTCCATCAAAAACTGTATGCAAATGTACCTAGAAACATTATTGCTATTTTGAAGGCAAAGGGTGGTCACACCAAATATTGATTTTATTTGGATTTCTATTCTGTTCATATACTTTCTATTATGTTAATTGATAAAAAAATAAACGATTAACACGTCTTTTTCTGAAAGCATTCTTAATTGACAGCATTTTTTTACACCTGTCTTAAACTTTTGCATGATAGTGCATATTAGAAGTTCATGAGGTGGGTTAATTAAGGCTGATGATAGAGGGTGGCAGAAAGGATAAGTAGGAAAAGTATACAGTGACTTGCAAAAGTATTCAGCCCCCTTGAACTTTTCGATCTTTTGCCACATTTCAGGCCTCAAACAAGATATAAAACTGTAATTTTTTGTGAAGAATCAACAACAAGTGGGACACAATCATGAAGTGGAACAAAATTTATTGGATATTTCAAACTTTGTTAACAAATAAAAAACTGAAAAATTGGGCGTGCAAAATTATTCAGCCCCTTTACTTTCAGTGCAGCAAACTCTCTCCAGAAGTTCAGTGAGGATCTCTGAATGATCCAATATTGACCTAAATGACTAATGATGATAAATAGAATCCATCTGTGTGTAATCAAGTCTCTGTATAAATGCACCTGCACTGTGATAGGCTCATAGGTCCGTTTAAAGCGCAGAGAGCATCGTGAACAACAAGGAACACACCAGGCAGGTACGAGATACTGTTGTGGAGAAGTTTAAAGCCGGATTTGGATACAAAAAGATTTCCCAAGCTTTAAACATCCCAAGGAGCACTGTGCAAGCGATAATATTGAAATGGAAGGAGTATCAGACCACTGCAAATCTATGAAGACATGGCCGTCCCTCTAAACTTTCAGCTCATACAAGGAGAAGACTGATCAGAGATGCAGCCAAGAGGCCCATGATCACTCTGGATGAACTGCAGAGATCTACAGCTGAGGTGGGAGACTCTGTCCATAGGACAACAATCAGTCGTATACTGCAAAAATCTGGCCTTTATGGAGGAGTGGCAAGAAGAAAGCCATTTCTTAAAGATATCCATAAAAAGTGTAGTTTAAAGTTTGCCACAAGCCACCTGGGAGACACACCAAACATGTGGAAGAAGGTGCCAAAACCGAACTTTTTGGCAACAATGCAAAACGTTATGTTTGGAGTAAAAGCAACACAGCTCATCACCCTGAACACACCATCCCCACTGTCAAACATGGTGGTGGCAGCATCATGGTTTGGGCCTGCTTTTCTTCAGCAGGGACAGGGAAGATGGTTAAAATTGATGGGAAGATGGATGGAGCCAAATACAGGACCATTCTGGAAGAAAACCTGATGGAGTCTGCAAAAGACCTGAGACTGGGACGGAGATTTGTCTTCCAACAAGACAATGATCCAAAACATAAAGCAAAATCTACAATTGAATGGTTCACAAATAAACATATCTAGGTGTTAGAATGGCCAAATCAAAGTCCAGACCTGAATCCAATCGAGAATCTGTGGAAAGAACTGAAAACTGCTGTTCACAAATGTTCTCCATCCAACCTCACTGAGCTTGAGCTGTTTTGCAAGGAGGAATGGGCAAAAATTTCAGTCTCTCGATGTGCAAAACTGATAGAGACATACCCCAAGCGACTTATAGCTGTAATCGCAGCAAAAGGTGGCGCTACAAAGTATTAACTTAAGGGGGCTAAATAATTTTGCACACCCAATTTTTCAGTTTTTTATTTGTTAAAAAAGTTTGAAATATCCAATAAATTTCGTTCCACTTCATGATTATGTCCCACTTGTTATTGATTCTTCACAAAAAATTACAGTTTTATATTTTTATGTTTGAAGCCTGAAATGTGGCAAAAGGTCAAAAAGTTCAAGGGGGCCGAATACTTTCGCAAGGCACTGTACATACCTTAAAATGTATTGGGTGGGAGGTTGGAGCCACATTTTTTTTTTTTACAGGAAATTTGCATATAACTTTGGCAACCTATACATCTGAATATGATGGTGGATTTGACAAGTTCATTCCTGTATGACCTGTGTTCCTGCATTTTTGATCATGAGCCTAAGGTTTACTTTAACCATTTGTAAGTGGCATAAGCTGTAGCCTCACACTGACCACTCAGTTATTGAATAAGTGTACAGGTAGCAAGATTCCAATGTTGCTATACACTTTCCTGTTTGCACTGGTTACAAAAATATGACTAAAATATTGAAAAATTGTCTTACCGTAAAATCCTTTTCTCTGAAGTTCATTGACAGACGCAGTCTCTGTTCTTCATAACAGTAGAGTTATATTGCCCCCTAAAGGAGTAGGACACTAGGCAGAAAAAAGGTTCTGGCTACGCATATGGGCAGGGGGTATACCCTCTCTCTCTGCTATAGGATGTCAGTTTGTATCAAACCAGTGTCAGAGAAAACAATACCAACCCAACTCAAAATAGAGGCGCAGGTACTGCGCCTGTCAATGAACTTAAGAGAAAAGGATTTTATGGTAAGACAAAAATCCAATTTTCTCTATCATTCATTGACGGACGCAGTCTCTGTTCTTCATAACAGTAGGGACGTCCCAAAGCAGTGCCTTAAAGATGAGGGGTGGGAACAGCAGAAAATAATTCCCCAAAGCTGAACCACGGCCAACCAGGCAAGATAGGACTCATAAGAACAAGATGAGACCCACCTGAAAAAACCTTAAACACCCTCAAGGGAGGCAGCCTGCTAAACTTTGTGGACAAAAGAGGCATCAGCAGATGCCAGCACATCCACCTTATACATTTTTTGTGAAGGTATGAACAGACGACCAGGTAGCCGCCTTGCAAACCTGAACCACAGATGCCTGATGGCGAAAAGCCCAGGAAGCACTAAGCGCCCGAGTAGAGTACACCTTAACAGGGAAAGGAGAAACCTGAACCTTAATTGAATAAGCCTGCACAACCGTCTGTCTGATCCATCTGGAAATAGTCGCAGCAGACGCAGGCAGCCCTCTCTTTGGTCTATCCGTGAGAACAAAGAACTAATCAGTCTTTCGAAAAGACTCAGTAGTCGCCAAGCACACACTGATTGCCCGAACCACATCCAAAGTATGCAGCGCGAATTCCTTAGGATGTTTAGGCTTAGGACACAAGGAAGGCAAAACAATGTCCTAATTTAAGTGGAAACTGGAATCCAGGGAATGGGTGGTTAATAGCCTCTGGAAGAAAATTGCCAAGGCCGAAATCTGACCCTTGATAGTACTCAAGGCCAATTTTTGATCAACTCCCCATTGAAGGAAGGCCAAGATCCAAACCACAAAGTAAGAGCGAGGAGGAAATCCCAACAGCCTCACACCACGCAATATACAACTTCCACGTACGATGATAGATCCGCCTATAAGTCACTTTTCTCGCTTTAGGCAGAGTGGGAATCACTAAAGCAGACAATCCCCTGTCCTTCAGCACCTGGCTTTCAACAGAGAAGCTGTCAAAGCCAGCGACTGTAAAGCAAAATGGAAGATCAGCCCTAGAGACAGTAGATCCTCCCTGAGAGGAAGTCTACAAGAAACATCAGCGACTAGCCTGACCAGGTCGGCGTACCAAGCTTGGCGAGGCCAGTCCGGAGCCACAAGGATGACCGGAATCCCTTCGGCCTCGATCCTGCAAAGAAGTTTTGGCAGCAACCTGAGAGGGGGAAAGGCATACATCAGCTGATAGTAACCCCACGGAGCCACCAGCGCATCTGTGGCATCTTCCAGAGGGTCCCAAGAGCGGGCCACAAACCTCTGCACTTTCCTGTTGATCTGAGATGCCAACAGATCTACGTCTGGAGTGCCCCAATGAAGGCTCAGCTGCTGGAACAAATCCGGATGGAGAGACCATTCCCCTGGAGCCAAGGCCTGCCGACTGAGGTAATCCGCCAGCCAATTTTCCACTCCTGGAATGTAAATGGCGGAAAGAGCTGGAACAAAATGTTCCGCCCAACAAAGGATGCTTGCCACCTCTAAGGCCGCCAGGACACTCCTGGTGCCCCCTTGGTGATTGACATAAGCCACAGCCGTGGCATTGTCTGATTGAATGCACACTGGACAGCCCAGAAGGTACTCCGTCTAGTGAACTAGGCAAAGCCTGATCGCTCTCAGCAACAGAAAATTGATCGTAAACCAGGATTCCTCCAGCGACCAGACCCCTTGAGCAGAAAGCTTGCCTAGAACACCTTCCCACCTGGACAGACTGGCATCCGTGGTGATCACTGATCAATATATGGGGAGGAAGTATTTTCCTTGTTTGAGCATCGGGGACCAAAGCCACCATATCAGGGACCCCCTGGTCACCTGGCTCAGCTGGATCTGATTTTCCAGGGAAGTTGGATCTTGGTTCCATTTGAGAAGGATTTCCTTTTGGAGTATTCTCGTGTGGAATTGAGCGAAAGGCATGGCCTCGAAGGATGACACCCTCAGTCACTCTCATACAAGTCTGAAGGGACGACCATTTGCTGGACAGCAATAGCTATATCTGGAGCTTTTGACGTTTTTTCGGAGGAAGAAACACCCTGGCTGAGGACGAATGGAAAGTCAGGCCCAGATAGTCCAGTCTCATTGAAGAAACCAGGGATGACTTCTGGAGGTTCACAATTTACCCGAACTCCTCCAGAGTTCTCATGGTGATCTCCAAGTTTGTCACCAGCGCCGTGGAGAATCCGCACGGAGAAGCAGATCGTCCAGGTAACCCAAGATCGATATCCCTCGCTGGCGTAACAATGCCAAGGCCCGGAGCCAACACCTTTGTGAAGACCCGGGGAAAAGAGGTGAGACCAATGGGTAACGCCACAAACTGATAGTGATCCTCTCTCCCGGCAAAAAGGAGAAACCGTTGATGTCCTGCACATATTGGGATGTGAAGGTAGGCATCTTTGATGTCTATGGAGGCCAGAAAATCCCCCTGATGTAGGGAAGCCACCACCGTGCGAACGGATACCATCTTGAATTTTTGAACTCACACAAAGCAATTCAGCGCTTTTAGGTTCAGAATTGGACCCACCCTGCCCTCCTTTCTGGGGACCGTAAACAGGTTTGAGTAAAAGCTCTGAAAATGTTCAGAATTCAGAACCAGAACTATTACACCTTGTTGTAATCCGATCCGGGGACAGCCGCACATTGGAAGGGAAAAACCTTCCCGGAGGGACAGATCCAAACTCGTTCTTGTAGCCGGACCGTGTGACCTCGTGGACCCACGTCTTGTAGCCGGGATAGCCGCAGGTCCGGAAACCAGCAAAGACATCCCCCCACCCTAGATACAGGTGAGGGCGCAATTTTGGGCTGAAGGGGCCTTATCTGCAGGTCTGGAGAAACCCAACTTCTGTTTTCCAGAGCAGGGTCACTTGGAGCCACCCGGGGAGGCCTTGAAGGACTTTGATCCTTTATCACTAGCACCTGAGGGACAAAAAAACTGCTTGTGTGCTGAAAAGGAGGGGACCCCGTCTAGGACAAAGGTCCTTACCCTTGTTAGCCTGTGGGAGAAAAGTACTCTTACCCCCTGTAAGACCTTTGATAATGTCATCAAGGTTAGCCCCAAACAGGCGATCACCCTGAAAAGGTAGATCAGTCAAAGCCTTCTTAGAAGTCTGATCCGCTGATTAGCATTTAAGCCAAAGTATAGGCCGTAGGACCACTGCCGAAACCAACAGTCGGGCCAATAGTGGAGTCACATCCAGCGAGGCATCGCAAATAAAGGGCAGCACCTGAATCAACTGGTCAGTCAGCTCCGCAAAGGCAGAGGGAAGTTTTACCCCCTCCAGGTCACTGTGTAGTAACTTAGCCCATTCAGTCAAAGTTTGCGACACAAGGGCGATAGTAAACACCGGTCTGAGCGCAGACCTCGCCAGGGAGTACATATTGCGGGCCACAGACCCTGCCTTTCTATCTGCTGGATCCTTAAAGGCGGGGAATCCTCCACTGGGATCATGGTAGCTTTATTCAGTCTGGAGAACGAAGGGTCCACCGTAGGTGGTACAGTCCACTTTTTAATAAGGGCTCCTCAAAGGGGTAGCGCCTAGCGATCCGCTTAAGCACCCCAGGGGGACGCTTCAGGCGGTCCCACTCTTTTTTGACCATGTTGTCAAAATATGCGGGAACGGGGAAAACCTTAGTCGCTCTGGATGGCTTGTGAGTGCCAAACGCAACCTGCGCCTCAGTCGCAGCTGCGTCCTCCATGTTTCGGGTCTCACGCACAGATGCAACCAGTGCGTCCACCAGCACCTTTTCTTGCACGGTGGCAGACGAAGAGGTGTCATACTCACTATCAGAGGAGACAGGGCTCAAGGAGGTAGACCCGGCAGGGAGACCCATGTCTGCGGTGGCTGAATTCGATTCAGAATCTGACACATCAGATGAGGCAGGGGTAAGTGGGGGGGGGGGGGGGGTGTTTTTTACAGGCTACCTCCACCTGGGACACAAAGGATTCCAAGACAGCCGACAGTGCATCTATAGATAGCTGGGATCCGGAGGTCCCTGCGGCCTTCTTGAGGGGGTCAGATGGGGAAGAATGTTCCGCAGGGTCCATGCTGCACCAGGGGAACACCGCAACAAAAAGTAAAAAAAAAACGTTTTTTTTTTTAAATGGCCCACAGCGTTATAGCGCCCACAAGAGGTCAGGCAGAACGCACAGGGACCCCCAGCAGAGAGAGAGAGACCCCCCGGACTCACCACCCGCATCAAAGATGAACCAGGAAGGCCCAGAATGTCTGCACAGCGCGTGTCTGCAGCGATCCCGATTAGCAGAGTGTCAGCACTAGGGTATAGGGAGGGGCTCCACCACCACAAAAAAACGCCTCTAGGGACTCCAAGAACATGGCCGCCATTGAAATTCAATGGGAACCCACCGCAAAATGGCTGCTCGGGTGTACCAAGATGGCCGCCGATCTCCCTGAGCCTCCTGGATGGGATCAAAAGGAAAAGGTGCCCTGGAGTGACAGGTAAACCCCCCCCCCGCACAATCGATCGTCCGGTCGCCGGCAGAGGACCCACCCCAAATGTCGGCCTGCGCCCGGTCCCAGCCCACAAGTAGCTTCAATCGCCTCATTGCTCTAGTAGAGAGTGGGGGGGGGGAAGGGGGGACAGGTAAGGGGGAAGACTGGGAAGGTAAGGGGGGGGAGAGGGGGGACAGGTAAGGGAGGAGGGGCGTGACAGGACAGAGGGGAACCCGGGAGAGTGAGGGTCCGACCGTCCCAAGGAGGGGAATGCGTCCACCCCAAATCCCACCAGGGGGAGAGGGGGGAACAGTTTACTTACCATACCTGGAACAGGCGGGCGCTATCTCCTAACAGAACCCCTCTCCGCTGAAGTGGGGGGCCTGTCGGCCAATAGGAATGTTGCGACTCGGGCCTAGACCTGGTCGTATGAGACCTGGCGAGCCGTTTAACTAGTAGGGTCAGTCCCCGTCCGATGGGACTGTGTCATGGCCGACCTTGCACGGAGCTGGGGTCTGTGCGTGGGGTGATCACTGGATCTATATATTCAGCCCGTCGCCCAAAACTGGCATAGTTGCATGTAGATCTCACAGAAAAAAAATCTGGTGAAAAACTAGCTAGAATAAAACTAGCTAGAAAAAAAACTTTTGCCAGGACCAGAGATCCCAGCAAGGAACTAGGTCCTCAGTCCTGACTAGGCAGATTAAAACTGAAATCCTATAGCAGGGTGAGAGGGTATACACTCTGGGACAGCCCATAGGCGTAGCCAGAACCTTTTTTTCTGCCTAGTGTCCTACTCCTGTAGGGGGCAGTATAACCCTACTGTTATGAAGAACAGAGACTGCGTCCATCAATGAACAAAAATAGTGTTGCAACGTGGTTTTCTAGACATTACATTGTTACAGGCAGGTAATAAAAATGGTTATTAGGTATAGATTAGTTAGAGGAAAAGTACCTGAGGGGATTGGTGGGGGTGGGGGTGGTAACAATGTGTTAGTCTTGCTGTGGACAGTACTAGGTAAAGGAGATGGTAGAGTATCTTTCATACCATACAACTTTGATTCTTTTGAAAGAGTTCTTGGCAAAGATGATCCCCTTGAGGCATTTGGCGATTCAGTTTTCAGTGTTTTTGAGTTGTAATGCAACTAAAAGAAAAAGCATATAAACAGTGAGTTAGAGATCTAAAATCTAAGCATAGATCTAGGGCTGGTTTAAATACTGAACATTTGTAAAATTCCTAACTTTTTGGATTAAAGTGTTTGTAAACCTCAGATATGAAATATAAACAAAGCATATCCCTCTATAGTGTGTACTTGTCTCAAACACACATTTGACCAGAAAATTGTAATACGCTACCAAGGACAATCTCTCCTAAACTGCTGTGAAGGAAACACCAAAGAAAATCTGGCCTACATACTAAAAAAAGAACTTGAAGATCTTAGACCAGGGACCACTAGGTTATACTGCCACCTGTAGGAGTAGGACACCAGGTTCAAAGCAAAGAAAAAAAAAACTTACCTAGCTATGAAGGCACTGCTCAAGGCCCGGAGCTCCATTGTACCAGCAGGCACTGTGGTCAATACTCAGTGGTCACCCCATACACCACTTTGGTTTAACTCAGGTCTCCCAGAATTTCAGTCTATCCCGGATCCAATAATTTGAACATCCAAGGGCTTTAAGACACTTACACATATTTGCACAGAAGGAGATCTGACCACATTTGACAATCTAAAATACCTCTTCGGTCTATCTAACTCCTATTTTTTGAGATACTTACAGGTCCGCAATGCCTACCATTCTCAATTAGGAGCAACTGCATTTGCGGTGGAGACCCCAAACGTTAAATGTATACTTAGAGAAGATACCTTATCAAAGCCATTGACTATCTTGTACAGGGCTCTCCAGCCTCCTCTACATGTTGGCATGGAACGTCTCCGCTTTTCTAATATCCTGGTGTTCACCTATTGTATGTAAAAGAGGTGACTCAAGGTTCCCTTGGACCTTTACGCTGTCAGGCTTGAAATTAACTTTTTCCATTTTGCAGCAAGCTGCTTTTGAAAACATTGGGTGAATTCTCATCTTAGCAATTACTCAAAAGGTGGCCTTTTTGACCCACAGGGTTTATGAACTGGCATGTCTATTTCTTTGGTCTTGCATAGTAATAAGGCTGTGCTCCGTTCCAAGTCTTCTTTCCTTCCCAATGTAGTTTCAGTCTTTCATCTGAATGAGAATAGTGTTCTTCATTCTCTCTGTCCAAAACCAGTTAATCGCAAGAAGAGCCCTACATTATTTGGATGATTGTTTGGGTACTTTGGCCTAACTTTAGGTCTTGATTAGGTCTCCACTAGAGCGGTGAGTGCTTTCTGGACCTTCTGTCATCAGGTTTCAGTTTCTTACAGTTGTGTTCAAAATTATTCAACCCCCAATGCTGTAAAGGGTTTTAGGGAATTTAGTGTACATTTGTAATTGTACTCAGAATGAAATCCTACAAGGACTTCTTAAAGAACCATATGCAACTAAAATGACATCAATTGGTTTTGTAATACAGTAGTAAATGTTTTTTTTGTGAATTCTTCATTGACACAATTATTCAACCCCTTAAAGACTACCACTCTGAAGAACAGAGGTTCATTGAAGTGTTTTCAATCAGGTATTGAAAACACCTGTGGATGTCAGGGAGCAGCAATAAAGCCTAATAAGCACCAATTAGGCAGCTTTAAAATGACTGTGATACTCAAGCTCCTTCTAGACATTTACTGGTGTGGTTACAAACATTGTGAAGTCAAGAGAATGGTCCAGGAAGACCAGAGAAGAGGTGAATACTCTTCACAGGAAGGGCAATGGCTATAAGAAGATTGCAAAGATGTTAAACATACCAAGAGACACCATAGGAAGCATCATTCGCAAATTCAAGGCAAAGGGCACTGTTGAAACGCTACCTGGTCGTGGCAGAAAGAAGATGCTGACTTTGACTGCTGTGCGCTACCTGAAGTGTAGAGTGGAGAAAAGTCCCCGTGTGACTGCTGAGGAACTGAGAAAAGATTTGTCAGATGTGGGTACTGAAGTTCCTGCTCAGACAATATGGCGCACACTGCGTAATGAAGGCCTCCATGCCAGAACTCCCAAGTGCACCCCCTTGCTGTCTCCAAAGAATAAGAAGAGTCGACTGCAGTATGCCAAAAGTCATGTGGACAAGCCACAGAAGTTTTGGGATAGTGTTCTGTGGACTGATGAAACAAAATTAGAACTGTTTGGGCCCATGGATCAACGCTATGTTTGGAGGAGGCCTATGAAGAAAAGAACACCTTGCCTACTGTGAAGCATGGCGGGGGGTCAATCATGCTTTGGGGCTGTTTTGCTTCTGCAGGTACAGGGAAGCTTCAGCGTGTGCAAGGTACCATGAATTCTCTTCAGTACCAGGAGATATTGGATGACAATGTGATGCAGTACGTCACAAACCTGAGGCTTGGGAGACGTTGGACCTTTCAACAGGACAATGATCCCAAGCATACCTCCAAGTCCACTAGAGCATGGTTGCAGATTAAAGGCTGGAACATTTTGGAGTGGCCATCACAGTCACCAGACTTAAATCGATTGAGAACCTCTGGTGGGACTTAAAGAAAGCAGTTGCAGTGCACAAGCCTAAGAATGTGACTGAACTGGAGGCTTTTGCCCATGACGAGTGGGCGAAGATACCCGTAGATCGCTGCAAGACACTTGTGTCAAGCTATGCTTCACGTTTAAAAGCTGTTATAACTGTAAAAGGATGTTGTACTAAGTACTAAGATTGAATGTCACTGGGGTTGAATAAAACTGATAATGATGTGAGCACAGAAAAGACATTTGTGGTTATTTCAATATAAATGTTATGTTATATTTGTCTGACCTACACGTGCCTCTTTGATTTAATTGTAAGCAGGATGAGTGAATGATCAAAATCAATGTCAAACTGGCCAAAACAATCAATTTCAGTGGGGGTTGAATAATTTTGAACACAACTGTAGATTTGTAAACTGGCCACTTCGTCTTCTGTTCAAACTTTTACCAAATTAATTTTTTGTGTTTAAATTTAATTAGTATTTTTCCTTTTGCTGCTGTACCCCCCCAATGTACCCTGTACACATTGCTTTGGGACGGTATGTCCCAGTCGCAGTATAACCCAGTGGCACCAGATCGAAGAACTTTGCTGTTGTGTCTTCAGAGAACACAGAGAAAAGGGTTTTATGAAGATCCTTATGTCTGTATTTGCGCACCATAGTCAAGTAATATACCTCACTCTGGTCTTACCTTCACATCAACTCCAGGAATATAAAAAACTGTAGTTTCAGAGTCACTAGACTTAGTCTGGAGAGATGATGGCACCTTCTTTCCAGCCAGTAGATGAGTGGTAGATGCATAGTTGTTCTGTAATTTTTTCTTCTTAGATGGAGAATCTTGGTCAAGACTACGTGAGCTTCTGTCATAACTCCTAAGCAGAGAGTTTTTCAATTTGTAAATATTCAAAGAAAAAGATGAAAATACAACCGACTAAAATCATTATACAGTACTTTCTCTTAAAAAAAAAAAAATATATATATAATCACACATTCATTTTAGTCAGCTGGTATACTTTAAGAAGTCTGGCGAGAGAAACTGCAGTATTTGTATCCCATCAAAAGTGATTAAGGACCGGGCCTATTTTTGACACATGTTGTTTAAAAGTTAAAAACAGTATTTTTTGCTAGAAAACTACTTAGAACCCCCAAACAATATATACAACTATATATATATATTATATATATATATATATATATATATATATATATATATATATATATATATATATATAGTTTTTGTTTTTTTTAGCAAAGACTCTGGAGAATAAAATGGCGGTCATTGCAATATTTTTTGTCACGTGGTATTTGCACAGCGGTCTTTCAAAAGCCATTTTTTTGGAAAAATTACACTTCGCTAAATGTAAAAAAAAACAAACAGTAAAGTTAGCCCAATAAAAATCTCCATAGATAAATAAAATAAAAAGCCCAATAAAAATCTCCATTGGCGACCTTTAAAAATTTTTAATGGTTACCAATTTAGAGTTAGAGTGTAGCTCTTTTTTTAAAATTATTGCCTTCGCTCATGTGTGGTTTAAACAGCGATTTAATTTGCGGCGCGACTTCTGTATACATTTTCTATTGTGCACGAGCTCACGGCGACAGGGGCGGCTACATTTTTTTTTTCCTATTTATTTTATTTAATTTTAACACAGGTTTTTTTAAAAAAAAAAATCTGATCACTTTTATTGCGGTCACAAGCAATGTATACATTCCTTGTGACAGCAATAGGCAGTGACAGGTACTCTTTATGGTGGGATCGAGGGTCTAAAAGACCCTAGACCCCCCTCCACTACACTTCCATGTATTCAAAACGCCGAAAACTGCATTTTTGAATACACTCACTGTTTAAATCCGGCGCCTTCAGCAGCCGTGTAAACCGTATGTGACGTCATGGAGGATGCCTCCGGGTTACGTCATCGGATACCCGATCGAGCAGCATCCAGCTTTTTAATTGTGACTCCAGCTAGCCTGCGGACACGCCGGCTGGTTGCTCGGGTCTCCCGGTGGGACGGGAGGCCCGGGCAGAGCCACGGAAGGCGGCGGGAGGTCCCATCCAGCTCGCTGGGGTAACGGCCGAGCAGCTCCCGAAAAGTCGACCTCTGGCTCTAAAAAACGGTACCGGGATGATGCCTCTAGCTTCTAGGTCTATGTCAGCTTGAGTTAAGTGATTAATCCTTAAAAAGTATCTAACAAAAAATGTTTTTTTTTTTTTTTTTTTTGCGTAGGACACCAAAAACTTGACTTGTGCAGAGTTCTTCACCCAGGCAGGAAATTACATTTTTGGGGGCATTCTGTACACTGTTGGTGTACAGAACGGTTCCAGGTTGCTATAATACACTGCAAATTACAGCTCTGCAGTTTCAGTTTTAACCACTTAAGCCCCGGAGAATTTGGCTGCTCAAAGACCAGGGCCTATTTTGCGATTCGGCACTGCGTGACTTTAACGGACAATTGCGCGGTCATGCAATGCTGTCCCCAAATGAAATTGATGCCCTTTTTTTCCCCACAAACAGAGCTTTCTTTTGGTGGCATTTGATCACCTGTGCGATTTTTACTTTTTGCGTTATAAACAAAAAAAGAGCGACAATTTTGAAAAAATAACAATATCTTTCAAATTTTTTTATATAAAATTCCCCCCCCCCCCAAAAAAAATGTAAAAATCTAAATTTTTTAACATTTTACGCCAATTTGTTTTCCGCTACATATTTTTGGTGAAAAAAAATCGCAATAAGCATATTTTGATTGGTTTGCGCAAAAGTTATTGCGTTTACTAACTACGGGAAAGATTTATGTAATTTTTATTGTTTTTTTTTTTTTTAACTAGTAATGGTGGCGATCTGCATATTTTTTTTGTGGGACTGCGACTTTGGGGCGGACAGATCGGACCCTTGACTGACATTTTTGACACTTTTGGGGGTACCAGTGACATTACTACAGTAATCAGTGCTATACATATGCACTGTTACTGTAAAAATGACACTGGCAGGGAAGGGTTTAACTTTATTAGAGAGCAAGGGGTTAAGTGTGTCCCTAGGGGTGTGCTTCTAACTGTAAAGGGGCGTGGCTTTTGATGTAACCACAGAGACATACAATCCTACATAGCAGGATCGTATGATCTCTGCTGTTACATCAGGGAGAATGACAGGTGGCTTTGTTTACATCAGCCGCCTGCATTTCTCCCTCTTCAGCAGGAGATCGCGAGTGACTGGCGGACATCAGAACCGCCGGTCACTCGTGTGGGGATGCCCGTGAACGAGCAGGAGCGGGAGCACGCTCGCCCCCTATTGGCTAGCAGGCGAGTGATGTACCCATACGTCACTTTGCCTGCACGGGGCTGACCGCCGCAGTATATGTACTTGCGGTCGGCAAGTTGTTAAAGGTAATTTTAAATAACATTAAATTACAATACAGCCTATTTAGAAATTGTATATGCTATCATTGTTTTTATTTGCTGTATTTTTCTTCAACGAAAGTTAAGTTAACTTCTACATGCCAAATCTACTTTGTTTGCTTTATGTGTTATATTGTTTTCTTTTTAAAGTGTAACTCTACTTTTGTTGAGAAAAAACATTCCCCTCTGGGTGATCTATGTACATTTCAAGGATTATAACAAACTTTGTTGCAGATTCCTACCTTTTTTTTTATTCTGAAAAAAATCGTTGTTTGTTCCTCTGTGCTGAGTGGGTCTAATGGTAGTGGTTTCATAGTTATCTATCTGCTGTGCAGCTGCAGGGCTCTAATGAGGGAATCTGCTGGGTCTGCATCCCTTTAGACCTGTTCCTATTGGGAGTATCTTGCCAAAAATGACATTTTTTTTGCAGGAGATGCCTGAAATCGGACTTGTATCTTAGGCAGACTTCTGGGAAAATCAGGGAGCCAATCACATTATTTGGAAATTATGTTGTGTACAGAGCACCTCCAGGTAGCCATATTGCATTGCATTTTCTGAAATTTACAGCAG
Organism: Pelophylax lessonae; assembly: GCF_965119305.1. Lineage (NCBI taxonomy): Eukaryota > Metazoa > Chordata > Amphibia > Anura > Ranidae > Pelophylax > Pelophylax lessonae. The sequence continues at coordinate 629,432,418 of NC_138768.1, read as the reverse complement.
CTGCAGACTGAAAAAGGAAAACTGGATTTTTGACTTACCGTAAAATCTTTTTCTCTGATCTTCTTGACGATTGGGTTATGCTGCCCCCTACAGGAGTAGGACACTAGGCAGGAAAAGCTTTACCACGCCTATGGGGCAGTCCCTACAGGCATAACCCCACACACTCTGCTACAGCCCTCAGTTTTGTTGCAAGCAATGTTTAGAAGACAACTACCCCATTCCACTCATAAGTAGAGGGGCGGGTGCTTCGTCTGTCAAAGAACTTAAGCGAAAAGGATTTTACGGTAAGTCAAAAATCAAGTTCTCTATCGTTCGTTGACAGATGAAGCTTCACATCTTCTTTTTTTTTTTTGAAAATATTTTTTATTAAGGAATTAAACATAGAAATAAAGACACATGGCTTTTCAATGTAACAAGTACATGGCAGTACAACAAGTACATGACAAACATCAGAGTCAATTATACATAACAAGAATGGTTAAACTTCAATCTTTGGACCAAAAGTCCCAGTACTTAGTGAATTTTTGTAGCTGCGAATCATTAATGGCTAGAGATTTTTCAAACTGATAGTTAGTACGTAACAGTGAAATCACTTCAGATATGTTGGGCACCTCTGTAGATTTCCACCTCCTCAGAATTAGTGTTCTCATGGCCAACAGGACATGTGAGGTCCATGGTCTGTATGTGTGAGGGAGGGTATCAATACCCAGGTGCAGGATGGCTAAAGCTGGGTTGGGTGTGATTATACATCCCGTGTATTTTGCTATGTAACTGAACACTCGGTTCCACAGGCTGGTGAGAGACGGGCAGGACCACATCACATGAAATATTGTACCCACACAGGAGCATTCTCTCCAACAGAGTTGAGAGTATTTGTTGGAAAATCCTGCTAACCGATATGGTGTGTAGTACCATCTACGGGTGATTTTAAGAGTCATCTCCCAATGATTGGCACAGTGAGTGTATCTATTTGCTTCTGACATTGCTCGTTTCCATTGTGACACCGAGAAGCTCTCCCTTAGATCCCTGTCCCATTTGAACATGGTCATTGTTTTAAAGAAATTGTCAGTATCTAGAATGGCATGGTAAAAGTTAGATAGTTTTGGTTTAGTCGTGGGGGCCGCCGTAAGCAGCTCCCATACTTTACCCTCCACTTTAATATGTTGTACAGGATATTGTCACATGAAATGGTGTATGCTGTAAATTTGGAAGAACTTGGAGTGTGGTATTTGGTATAGGGTCTGAATCTGGTCAGGGGACATGAGGGAGGATTGTCTGTATAGGTGCTGTAAAGTAGCAATATTCCCCTGGGTAGTGACACTTACAGGGAGGTCAGGTAGGTATACGTGGAGAGGTGAAGCTGTAATATTTTCAGCAGGGAGAAGGGCACGGTCCTTATCAGGCCCGATGACCTTGCGCCAGGCCTTTATAGAGGCCAGCATGGTGGGGGAGAAAGAGGAGAGGCTCCACGGGAGCCACGCATCTCCCAGAAGTAGATCCCTAAGGGTCTCGTGGGGGCTAAGTTTGTTTCCAAGTCTACCCAAAGGGGGGCTTCTGCTGTGTGGAACCAGTTTCGGGTTTGAGCTAACACAGTGGCCCAATAGTATCCCGGAATGTCAGGAACTGCAGCTCCTCCATAACATCGTTTGGTAGTTAGGGTGGAAGAAGAACAACGAGCCCTTTTCCCCTCCCATATATACTTTTTCATATGAGATGTGAATTTAGCTAAGCATGTTGCCGGGTAATGTATAGGGAGGGCCCTAAACAGGTACAAAATTTGGGGGAGCAAAAACATCTTGTAAGCGGTCACTCTTCCATGCCATGATAAATACAAAGGTTGCATACGTGTGGTTTCTGTGTCCAGTTTGTGGAGAAGTCTAGTGACATTAACTGTCAAGAGTTTTTTAGGGTCGGCTGGGAGATCAATACCCAAGTAGTGGATTTTGTCCGTCGACCAGGGGATGGGGACCAGGGATTCGAGCTTTGTTTGTGCCTGACGCGCAACTCCTAGGTTTAGAACTGTGGACTTGGACGCGTTGAGCTTGTAATAGGATATATACGGTGAAATTGTTGTAAAATTGTGTATGCAGCAGGGAGAGATGTAGACGGTTATGTCAGCATGAGGATAATACCGTCCGCGAATAATGTAATTTTGTGGTGGTATGTGGGATAGGGAAAGCCTACGATTTGGGGATGTGAGCGGATAGTTTCGGCGAGGGGTTCTATGAGTAAGTTAAAAATCGTGGGAGAGAGGGGACACCCTTGCCTCGTACCATTAGTGATGGAGAAGCTTCTGGATACTATCCCAGATGTGTACACTTGGGCAGAGGGAGAGGAGTACAGGGCCATTATGGCTGAAAGGATAGGGCCGGAAAAACCAAATTTTTGTAACGCGTGGCGCATGTAACCCCAGTGCACCCTATCAAATGCCTTTTCGGCGTCTAACGTTAGGAGGACAGCAGGTATCTTACGTCGGTGTGCTAGGTGAAGAATATTCACCATTTGCCTCGTGGCATTTAGATGTCTGACGACCAGGTGTAAAGCCCATTTGGTCCTTGGCTATCAATGTAGGGAGAAACTGTTGGATACGTTTGGATATGATTCTCGCGTAAATTTTAGCGTCCGAATTTAGTAAAGAAATGGGGCGAAAATTTGCTGGGGTAGTTGGGTCCTTGCCGGGCTTCGGGAGGGTGACTACATGTGCACTCAAAATGTCAGGGGGGAGATTAGCATTAGTCATAGCTTTGTTAAAGACCTCTGTCAGTGTGGGACCTATATGAGGAAGGAATAGCTGATAATATTCATTGGGGAGACCGTCAGGCCCTGGTGACTTGCCTTTCGGTAGGGTTTTAATGCTAGATTGGACCTCCTCAAGCTTAATAGGCGCATTGAGCGTGGCCAGTTGGGAATGCGGAAAGTGTCGGTAAATTAATGGCGCTTAAAAATTTCTCTATAGCTGTCACTGAGGGTTGAAGTTCTAATGGGTCATCTTAAGTTATTCAGGGAACCGTAGAAGGATGCAAAGGCATCTGCAATAGCCTGCGGGTGTGTAATTTTGGCCTTAGTGATGGGGTCTATCAAAAACGGGATTCTAGACTTGGCCTGTTTTTGTTTCACTCTATTCGCCAGAAATTTACCAGCCTTGTTTGCCTGAGAGTAAGATTTTTGCTTTAGGTAATTGAGGTGTTTGTCCGAGGCCTCCAGAAGGAGAATTCGGAGTTCCAGCCTAAGTTGAGTTAGGCGGTCTGACATAACGACTGTGGGGCCCTTTTTATTACTTTCCTCCAACCTATGAATCTCATTCAATAAGGAAGACATTTTCTGGTTCCGCAGTCTCTTCTTCCTGGACTGCTGCTGAATGCACACCCCTCTCACGAAGGCCTTGTGTGCACCCCAAAGCACCCAGGGGTCCGAGACCGACGGTTTGTTAAGCAGGAAGAACTCCTTTAAGCTGCCCGAGACCCGAGCAGAGCAACCCGAGTCCTGCAGCATTCCAGTGTCGCATCTCCAAATACGAGATGTTGCTACCCGAGCGTTCTTCTCGACGATCAGTTCAACCGCTGCATGATCTGACCAAGTGATGTCCTGGATCGTTGAGGAGGACACTTTTGACAGGAAATCTCCATCAACCACAAATAAGTCTATTCGAGAGTAAGACCTGTGTCTAGATGAGAAGTAGGAGTAATCCCTCTCGGCGGCATGTTGGCACCGCCATACATCATACAGTTTTTCTGAATGTAACAGCCCCCCCATCGATTGTTGCCGGCCCCGGGGGGACGAAGAAGTGTCCAGCCCGGGGTCTGCAACAACGTTGAAGTCGCCACACATAAGCAAGCGACCCTGTTTAACTTTATGTACCTGCTTGAGTAGACGTCTCAAAAATCGCAACTGATGAGAGTTTGGGGCGTACAGGTTAACTATGGTGAACGTAGAGCCGTTCAGTTCACATACCACTATTATAAATCGTCCTTGTGGGTCCTGGACAGAATGATGAATCTTGACCGATAGCGACGATCGGAAGGCCAGAAGAACTCCTCTCTTTTTTTCATCTGCGGAGGCCAGAAGGATCTGGGAGTAGTCCTTGTGGGCACAAGACGGGTGAACCCCTTTTTTGAAGTGGGTCTCCTGGACCGCTAAAACGTCCACACCATGCTCCAAGGCCTCCTTCCATAATGTGCGCCTCTTAGCGGGATGGTTTAAGCCATTGGCGTTGATTGATAAAAGTTTAATGGTCATGGGGCGTCCGGATGATCTAGTGAGGTTGAGCACCGGTTGTTACTGTAGAGGTGAAGAAAGTCTTGGTTCCTAACGTGTCCATAAGCATGTATCCCAATGGTGTGGGACTGTCGTAGGATGTCACTATACTCAGTGATGATGCCATGTAGAACAGAAGTAAACTGATGAAAAACAAAAGAACAAAAAACAAACAGGGTAAAAGGGTAAGAAAAGGACCGTCTCAGCAGTTCGTGATCGGACATACCGATACAAAGTGAGAGGGCCAAGGGCTCGCGCTCCTATGGCCTGGGACATTCGTCGGAGTTAGGTAGATGACATAGTAGAGCTCGTAAAGATGTCGTCTTGGTTGGGGGGTCTCTTACGGGAGACCAGTTGCCAGTCCGCTTCCAGCGACCTGAGGGGAGGCGATGCAGGGGGATTAAAGGGTTGCTGTGGCAAAATGTTCCATCTCCGCAGTGCCTGAATCCCTTCGTCCAGAGTTTTTATCAGGACAGTGGATCCGCCATGAGTGACAGATAGAGTTGCTGGGTACTTCCACTTGTGTGGCACATTGTGGTTGCGTAAAGCTTTAGTTATGGTGGCCAGATTACGCCTGGCTTGCAGAGTATGCCTGGAGAGGTCTGGTAGTAGTTGTAAGTTTGCGTATCCCTCCGGAAGTGGCATGTTTTGCCTCGTCGCCATCATAATTTGCTCTTTCACATGGTAAAAGTGAACCCTGAGGAGCACATCCCTTGGTACATCTCCTGACAGGAATGATGGTTTTGGCAGTCTGTGTATCCTGTCTATAATGAGGTCAGATGTGGATGCGTTAGGGAGCAGTGCTTGGAAGAGTGCAGTGACATGCGGAAGGAGCTGGTTAGGCAGGATTGTCTCAGGTATTCCCCTAATTTTTATATTGTTCCGCCGGGAGCGGTCTTCCAAATCTGCCACTTTACTTTTGAGCCAGTGGATTTCATCCGTTTGGGTGTTAAGAGTTGTGATGACAGAATTCAGAGTAGAGGCATGTGTGTCAGCCGTGCGTTCTAGGGAGTCAACCCGAGTGCCCAAAGAGCCCATGTCAGTCCTGAGTTGTTGTATGCATGACCGCATGTCAGCTTGCATAGTATTGCGCAGGGCATACATCATGTCTCTCATAGTGCCTTCCGAAATAGGGTTGCTGCCAGTGGGGAAGGAGGCAAAGGGGTCAGGGCCATGAGAGGGAGAAGCAAGTGCATGCTGTCCAGGGAGGCTGGTGTCCATACCTGAGAATCTGGCTGATCTCTGCGGTGAGTCCCTCCTCTGCCTGTTCTTAGCTGGACTCCTGGACGAGGGAGAAGGAGGAGAGGACGACCCAGATGACTGGCCACTGTCCGGGTTGGCTATCTGCCTGTGGAGGGATGGGTGAGCGGAGAGCGGCTGCAGTTTGTGGAGAGCAGCGGCTCCCTGTCCTCCTCGTGGTCCCGGGGCGCCGCCATTTTGGTGTAGCCCGGAGCTCTGTGATACGAGGAAACCGGACAGTTTGTTCGACTGTTCCGGTCCCTTCTTTCTGCGGGCCATGTCGGCGGGCGCTTGCGGAGGTTACCGGTGTAACGGGCGGGTGTCTGCGGGGTCTGAGCTCTGTGTTGCTGCGTATGTCCCGGACGGCTCGGCGGAGCAGGATTAGCAAGCAGCCATCTTCCGCACCGCGGCCACGCCCCTAGCTTCACATCTTCTTGACCATTGGGACGTCCCAAAGCAGTATTTGCATGAGGGGTGGGAAAAACAACGCAAAGAAGAATGTAATTCCCCAAAGGCAAAACGTAGCCAACCAGGTAACAAGGAGCTCAACCAGGAACAACCTGAGCTCACCTAGAAAAAACATACATCCCTCAAAGACAAAAAAAAGTTCTCTTTTAGACAGAAGCCTGCAAAACCTTGCCGCCAATAGAGGCATCCAAAGGTGCCAACACATCTACCTTGTAGAATTTTGTGAACGTGTGCACTGATGAGCAAGTTGCCGCCTTGCAAACTTGCATCACTGGTGCCTGATGGCGAAAAGCCCAAGAGGCAATTAGCGCTCTAGAAGAATGCGCCTTCACAGGGAAAGGAGGAACCTGATCCTTGATGGAATAGGCCTGAATCACTGTCTGTCTGATCCATCTGGAGATGGATGCAGAGGAAGCAGACAACCCTTTACGAGGTCCAAACACGAAGAGTGTGACTTCCTGAAGGACTAAGTAGCTGCCAGGTACACCCTAACTGCCCGGACCCCATCCAAAGCATGCAAGGCAATTTCCTTTGGATGTTTAGTCTTGGGACAAAGGGAAGACAACACAATGTCTTCATCCAAATGGAAATCAGAGACAACCTTTGGAAGGAACAATGGACAGGGGCGAAGAACCACCTTATCTCAGTGAATCACCAGGTAAGGTGAATGACAGCATAATGCCGCCAGTTCCGACACCCTGCACGCAGAGGTGATAGCCACCAAAAAGGCCACCTTCTGGGACAGCATAAGCAAGGGAATCTCCAAAAGATTCTCAAAGGGAGGCTTCTGGAGGACCGAAAGCACCAAATTGAGGTCCCAAGGCGGCAACGGAGCCTGCACTGGAGGAACCAAATGTCTACACCCTGGAGAAAGGTACGCACCAGGGAGTGAGGGGCCAAAGATCCTTGGAAAAAGACAGCTAAAGCCGACACCTGGACCTTGATGGTACTCAAGACCAATTTCTGTTCAGCCACCCGTAGAAGGAAGGTCAAGATCCGAGCCACCGAGGAGCGAGGATGAATCCCAAGAGACTCACACCACGCAATGTACTTCTTCCACGTACAATGGTAGGTCCTCCTAGAAGTAGATTTCCTAGCTTTTAATCACCGACTCAGATACCAAGCCCGGCGAGGCCAGTCCGGAGCCACTAAGATGACTGGAATCCCTTCTGTCTTGATCATGCATAGAAGAAGTCTTGGCAGAAGCTTGAGAGGAGAGAAAGCGTAAATCAGATGATACTCACCCCACGGGGCCACCAGCACGTCTGTGGCATCTGCCAGAGAATCCCTTGACGAGCCACATATGTCTGCTTCTTTCTGTTGACCCAAGACGCCAACAGATCCACCTCAGGGGTGCCCCACCTGAGACACAGCCGATGAAACACCTCTGGATGAAGGGACCACTCCCCTTGGTCCAGAGTCAGGCCCAGATAGTCCAGCTTTCTGGACGGAACCAGGGCAGACTTCTGAAAAGTGAGAATCCAGTTGAACTGCTGCACAGGTCGTATTGTGATCACCAGGTTTTCCACCAGAGCAGAGGGAGACTCCACTCACAGAAGGAGATAGTCCAAGTTGTCCAGTACTGTAATCCCCGTTGGCATAGCAAAGCTAGCACAGGGGATAACACTTTTGTGAAGACCCGAGGAGCAGAGGCGAGACCAAAGGGTAACGCCACAAACTGATAATGCTGCTCACCCACAGAAAAGCGGAGGTAGCGCTGGTGACTGGCACATATTGGAATGTGAAGGTAAGCATCCTTGATTTCGATAGAGGCGAGGAAATCCCCCGACACCACCACCGTGTAAATGCACTCTATTCTGAACTTCTTCTCCCGCACAAAGCAGCTCAGCGCCTTGAGGTCCAGAATTGGGAGCAGTTTGCCTTCCTTCCTGGGAACTGTAAACAGGTTTAAAAACACTGAAAACGTTCCGAAGTCAGAACCGGGACAATCACCCCTTGATGTAACAGGTCTTGTACCGCCCCAAACAGACCCTGTAAGCAGTTCGGAGACAGGCGCAAGTTGGAAGGAAAGAACCTTGCCGGGGGGCAAGAGAGAAACTCGATCTTGTAGCCGGACTGAATCACTTTGTGGATCGTGCACCAGGTAAGTCCACGGGTCTGGAAACCAGCAAAGACGCCCCCCACCCCTGATACGGGTGAGGGCACCCCTTCATGCAGAGGAAGTCTTGTCCGCAGGTCTGGCAGAACCTGCTCGTGGTTTGCCCGAACAAGACCTCTTAGAACATCCAGCGGAGGCCCAGAAGGGCTTAGATCCCTTGTCTTGAGACCCTGAGCGACAAACAGGCCACTTGTTAGCTGAAAAGAAAGGCCCCGCTCTCAGGTTGCCAGACCAGGTTTGTTTGGATCCTCCAGAGGAGACCTTGAAAGGCTTTGAGCCCTTATCAGTTGACCATGAGGGACGAAAAAACTTCTTATGAGCCGAAAAAGAAAGCCCACATCTACGACAAGGTTCCTTGCCTTTAGTACCCTTGCGGAAGAAAGGTACTCTTCCCCCCCTGTGAGACCTTTTATGATGTCATCCAGGGTAGCTCCAAACCGGCCATCTCCTTGAAAGGGAAGATCATTCAAGGCTCTTTTAGAAGTCTGGTCCGCAGACCAGCATTTGATCCAAAAGACACGCCGTAGGACCACTGCCAAAAAAGAGAGCCAAGCTACTTGGGGAGCTCCATCCAAAAAGGCATCACATATAAACTGCAGCCCCTGGACCAGCTGGTTCGCCAGCCCAGCAAAAGCAGGGGGGGAAGTGTTCCCCCTCCAGGTCATGGCATAAAAACGTAGCCCACTTGGTCAGATTTTGCGACACCAGGGCAATGGTGAATACCGGCCTCAGTCCTGAACCAGGCCACAGCCTCTGCCTTCCTGTCAGCTGGATCCTTAAAGGCCGGGAACTCTTCAACCGGGATCATGGTTGCCTTGTTCAATCAGGAAACCGGAGGGTCCACCAACGGTCCACTTCTTAAGAAGGGACTCCTCATAGGGGTAACACCTAGTAAAGCGCTTAGAAACCCCACGGGGAAGCTTTGGTCCTCCCCACTCTTTAGTGACAATTCTGTCAAAATAGGCGGGGAAAGGAAACACCTTTGCCACTCTGGATGGCTTGTGAGTGCCAAAGGGAACCTGTGCCTCCGTCCTCAAGGTCTCACGCAGAGATCCAATCAGTGCTTCCACCAGCGCTTTTTCGTACGCGGTTGCAGACATGGAGAAATCATCCTCACTATCAGAAGATTCCTGGCGCATGGTTGCAGACCCAGCAGGGTGACCCATGTCAGCGACGGCCAAATCAGATTCAGTATTAGATGAGGCAGGGGAAGGCGGGAGGCGCTTTTTGCTAGCCTGTCGCCCGAAGACCACCTCCACCTGGGACACAAAGGACTCCAGGATCGTTGTCAGTGCATCGTTGGATGGTTGGGACCCAGAGGGCCCCCAACCTTATAGAAGCGATCAGGTGGAGAGACGTGCTCCAAAGACTCCATTAAATACCAGGGGGACACCACAAAAAGTGTAAAAAACTGCAAGGGACAACCCCCACCACGCTGGCAGCACCACCCGGTTGCCAGGCACAAGCACCTAGTTGGACATTATGGCAACAGCCCACCCATCATGATGTGGACTGCAATTCTGCTTCAGCTTTTGGCACCAATCAGATTCAGTCTTTAACAAATATCTGACACTAGCTCATGGTTGAGAAGTAACCCTAGATTTTTGTATAAAAATATACAAAAATACATTTGGCTCTTTGCAACATTACCTTTTGGTTGCACTACAGCTACATGTAAAGTAGGCTTTGCAAAGATTACCTTCTCAAACTGATTTCATCATGGTCCTGTTGCAGAGTTGTGGGATGCAGAACACATTTACCGCAGTCAATTTCCACCCTTATATCTAGTTCAAAGTCTATGTTTCTCTCAGTGGTAGTGCTGGATACATTGCGATTGGATGGTGTGCTAGGCCAACGCTCTGTGAACAGTTGATGGACTGCAGCAAATCCAGAGGATTTCTTGCGGTTGGTTTGCCTATAAAGATAATAAACAGGGGGATTACATTTTTAGCATGATTTTCACTTGCATTTACACATTTAGGGTTAGTGGTAACAGTGACGTCTTATCGTCTGTAAGGACGCCAGACGCTGTGTGTAACTGATTTGCCTATATTATCCTTCTTTCGTGTAAGTACATATCTATACCAATAAATAGTTTTTTATGGATGTCTACGCAATGAGTTGTTTCCTCCTTTTTCATGTGTGATACAACAAGCTGGAGTATGGATTACTAGCACAGCATGAGGTTAATGAGATGTGGTTTATCCATCCATACTGAGAGCCTGGATTTGCTAAGAAAGTGTCACCCCATAGATGAGGGGCTCTTTGCTTACATTGAAAAAGCTGCAAAAAGGCTGTGTTAGACCTGCAAAGGTCAATCCATCTGGTAAGAGGCAAATCCTCTTTTACATGCAGTGGAGCACGGTGTATTTAAATAGGTTCACAATATTATACAGGAAGAATCACCTGTTGCCAGGAATCTACACCTGATCACACTATCTTGTGCATTAGACATTTTTTTAATCTATTTACCAAGGACTCGCTTTTGATTTCATTATTTCACATTGTTTGTGAAACAACACCCTTTTTTATTTGATGCCATTAGTGATTTTTTTTAGCACTGTTGTTTTGGATAAGTGCATTTATTTTCTAAACTTTATTTTCTATTGTTGTGCAATACATTTAAGTGCTGCTATTCTCCTATTTTTTTAAAATCACATATATGTACATTTGTTTTGATGATTGACACCTTGTATTTCACATATTTTTTAAATACTAGTGCATAAAAATAGAATTTTTGTAAGAACTTACCATAAAATTATTTTCTCTGAGTTCTCTGACAGTCGCCGCCCGTTCAGTTAGCTCTCAAGAGTGGGTAATGGTGCCCTCTGCAGAAGCAGGCTAGGCAGTAAAAAGGTTAACAAAAGTCAGGGGGCATGGTAATCGCGCTGCAAGATGGATGCTTGCAAGTGCAGCTCTGCTCAGCGAGAATCGACTTTCACACCTGCTGTAGCCCGCTCTACACTGTCTCTTCACGATTGACCGCCTCCTGAACACCCGAGGCACCCGCCCGTTATGCAGAGGAACCACTCAACCCCATTACCGGCAAGAAAAATGCAGGAATACTTCCCAATCCTCCCGCTCGGGCTTCACCAAAATGGCGGCGGGAGACACACTGACACGCCGCACCTACCACCTCCAGCGGAAGGCGGAGCTTCAGCGGACACAGCAAGGATGGTGGAGCAGAAACAGAACGCTGCTGCCTCCAGACCTACATCCTCTGAATCTGATGCCAGCACACCCTCCACTAGGAGCCTATTAAAATAAAGGCCCCACAGAGAACAGGGAGACATGCCAGAGTCCAAGGAGCAATCCGCTATAGGAGGTATGCAATCTCACAGTGGCATGCTGCTTTACACACGGACCCTATTGCCCACTTTCCCACCACCGGCCAGCCCATTTCACATGTCACCTTAAAAGAAATGCTAATGTCACTGAGGGCCTCTCTCCTAGCAGACATGCTGGCATCCATACAGCAATGCAAGGTGGAAGTCCATGACCTGGGCCAGAGGGTGCCCCATAATGAAAATAAACTTAATGAAGTGGCGATTTCTTTCAATGCACTTGTAGACTCCCACAACTCACCCTGATCAAGGCCAAACTAGTGGATCTTGAAGACCGCTTATGCAGGAATAATTTAAAGATTAAAGATAATTTAAAGATAAGAGGGATTCCTGAAACTGTCTCTGCTCAACAATTATCGCATTATGTCCACTCCCTATTTAAGGATTTGTTGCCGACTTTGTCATCCGCCGATCTGACGATCGACAGAGTCCACAGTTTCCCTAAACCCTCGTTCTTACCAACTGAAGTCCCTAGAGACGTAATACTACAGATCCACTTCTTTCAAGCAAAGGAACGCATCCTTGAAACATTTAGAAAAGGTGAGCACATTCTGCCACATGCAGCTAACCTCCAACTCCTTCCAGACTACTCAAAATTTACCCTCCAGCAAAGGAGAGACCTCTCAACCATTACAAAAGCTCTCCGCAATCACAAGATTGAATACAAGTGGAAATACCCGGCCAAACTTAACGTCACCCACAATGGCTCCTCCCACTTTATCACGTCCATTGAAGCTGGTATTTGACTCCTACGGGAATGGGGAATCATACCCCCGCATCTCCACGACAATCCGGACCAAAGTCCGCCTGCTACCCCAGAAGGGGTCTGCCACCTCACTTCTGAGTGGCAAGTTGTCCGCCACCGCAAAAACCACCAGAAAAGATGAAAGTGAACTTTACTCACCTACTTTTTTGTTTGGCTCCGAACCTGCGTCTTTCTAGCCTCCCTGAGTGCACTTGAGGGTACCTGCCACCGTGCCCTTATCCCTCACTTTTGTAAGCAGCATGCGCTACACGGATCCCATTGGACCCACCTTTTTTCATCTTTCTTGTTTTTTTGTTATGTTTTTACATTGAATTGCAACACCCTCACAATCTCCAGAACCTATGCGTCTACATGCACTTAAAATTCACCTGTTTTCAAGATTCTTTGTGTTAAGACATCCATGACACAACTCTTCTCAATCCTTGTTCGATCGACCCTCCATGATGCAGCTCGTTCTAGACTCCGCAATCATCTTGACTGGCCCACTCCTGGAACTGTACTTCGTACGGCAACCAACAGTTCCTCGTCTGACTGGGCACTCCTCCGGACCTGACAAAACATACCCGACACACATGCACAGCTTCATTGCCCACGTCTCAGAGTTACACGAGATGGACTTCTATCCCTTGATATCCATAACTGATCCCCTGACCAATTCATTCAAATATGCCGTTAAACTTTCTCTCGATTAATGCCCAGGGTTTAAACCACCCCGCAAAGAGAAGATCACTTTGGGATGAAGCACAGAAGCACTCTTCAGACGTGGTGGCAGTGCAAGAAACTTATTTCCACAAAGACTACACACCACGCTGCTCCCACAAGGACTTTCCTCACCAATTTCTAGCTTCCACGACAGCCAAGAAAAGGGGAGTACTTCTGGCATTCAGTCATACAGTCAAATTTGAACTTCTCAGCTCACATCTTGACCCTGAAGGGAGGTACATCATTTTCTTGTGCAAACTGAATACTGTCTTATACACCATAGCTGCAATCTATGTTCCCAACTCGCACCAACAGAGATATGTGAAAAAAATGCTTAAAAAAATCTCTAAAATGCGACAGGGGAATAAAGTCATATGCGGAGACTTTAACATGGCTCCAGACCCAAGCCTCGATACAACTTCTAGTACTCTACAGAGGGCCCCTTCCTCAAAGGGCCTCCTGCAGACTGAAGACTTGATCAACGCCTGGTGATGCCAACATGCCGAAGAGCGTGCATATACCTACTACTCTCCTAGACACAATTCATACTCCAGGATAGATTACTTCCTAATGGATAAATTGTTATTACAACGGATCTCGGTTTCGTCCATTCACGACATTTCTTAGTCAGACCACGCCGCTATTACTATTCATGTTTCCGACCACAGTGCCCCCTTTCAAACACGTGTATGGAGATGCAATAACACCATACTCCACAACCCAGATTACCAAACTGCAATCTCACAGCACCTTAACCAATTTTTCACAGACAATGACCCGGCTGCGACAAGTGTATTCAATAACTGGAATGCCCACAAAACATTCATTCGGGGTATTCTGATACAACTTAGGGCTCGGGATAAAAGACAGAGGTCCGCCCACTTAAATGCCATTCTATCTGAATTAAAGACCCTTGACCAGGCCAATCAAACTTGCCCTTCCCCAAAACTTGCTTCTCAAATCTCTGCCACACGTCATAAACTCAGGGAACATCTCTGTACCGAGCACGACCTCTACTTACGTCGCCTCCAGCTTCACTTCTATGCCAACCACAAGGCAGGCAGGCAAATTCCTCACCTAGAGGGTGAAAGTCCAAAAAAACAAGACTACTATCCCTCATCTACTCCACCACACCACTAACGCCAAAGTCCTGAACCCCTAGAAAATTTCTTATACGTTTGCCGAATATTATGGTTCACTATATAATTTCAAAGCTGAGTCTGAAACACCAAAACCATCACCAGAAGCTATTAATGACTTTTTATACTCAATCAACCAACCCAAATTGACAGAGGCCCAATTGTCTGCCTTAAATGCTGACTTATCCATCCCTGAACTCCAACAGGTTATCATTAATCTGCCCCTTGACAAGTCTCCGGGCCCGGATGGCCTCACCAACGAATATTATCGACTCTTCCAACCAATCCTGCTGCCCCACCTACACACACTGTTCACATCAATGACCACGGAAGGTGCACTCCCACCTGACATGTTGACTGTCAATATAGTAACCCTTCCTAAACCTTGCAAACCCCCCACTGCACCGCCCAACTTCCGACCCATTTCACTTTTGAATTCTGATATTAAAATCTACGGAAAACTTCGAACAAAACGCTTATTTGCAGTGATCCCGAGTCTGGCCAAACGGACCAACTCGGCTTCACTAAAGGCCGAAAAGCCCCTGATGCGACTAGGCGTATCATAGAGGTCATCCCCCAAGTTAATTTCCAAAAATAGAACACCTTGTTTCTTTCAATTGACGCTGAAAAAGCGTTCAATAGAATTCACTGGGGATATATGCAGGTAAGGCTTCGCAAATTTGGCGTTAAGGTAAAAATTTTATCCGCAATATCGGTGCTTTATTCGACTCCCTCAGTTACAGTGTTCACGTCTGGTTTCCTATCCAAACCCTTCCAAATATTTAATGGCACGCGACAGGGCTGCCCCCTGTTGCCTGCCATCTTTAACTTGATGATGGAACCCCTGGCGGAATCGATTCGGACACACCCTCACATTAAAGGTCTCACCCCGACCGCTACACTCACGTCATCAACCGCTTAACGGACGATGTTGTTCTGGTAATATCCAACCCTCTAGTGTCCTTAACGTGCGTACATGAGCTACTCACCTGTTTCAGTTCCCTCTCGTATTAAAAGGTAAATTTTCATAAATCCTTGATACTTGACCTAGGAGTCAACCCCCACACCAAACGTCACATACAGCAACATTTCCCTTACTCGTGGACAGATGACACCTTACCATATCTGGGAGTTCGCCTGTCTGCAGACATTTCCAAAATTGTGGATGTCAATTTTAAACCCCTCATCACTGAGATTTGCCAAAACTTAATGCGCATGGAAAAATTAGAATTATCCTGGACTCGCTACCTTTAAAATGATGGAACTACCTAAAATCTTATACTTATTTCGCACTTTACCATTTCCCATCCTGCCCAAATACTTCACAGAATTAAATAGGTTAATCAAACAATTTGTTTGGCTGGGGAAGAGACCTAGATGTTCTGTGCACCACCTTACTAGACATATAAAATTAGGAGGCACTAACTGGCCCATAATGGAAGATTAGTATCTGGCGTCACTTCTGGACCAAACAAAATACTGGTTTCTCAACTCAATTGACACCAAATCACTCCACCTACTACTTTTAGCGGACACTTGGAAATCACTGTCGACGCACAACCTTCCCCCCATGACAATCGCAACTATGCTGGCCTGGAGAAAGCTCCTCACCTACTCTACTACGTCCCCACATACCTCCACCCTTCGCATACCCCTATCCACGTTGGAGGTCCTCATACCCTACCTTAGTGTCCAAAAGTGGAAGGATCACGGAGTATCCTGGCTGGACAAAATCACGGCTTGCTACCGCTACATGTCCTCAAGCAAACATATAACCTCCCACCCTCCGTAGCATACTCCTATGCGCAGATCAAGACCTTCCTACATAAATAACCGATACCCACTATTCAAATTCCCACTATGGCGAAAGATTTCTACCAAAATTCAGGTGAAGGGAAAAAAGGTATATCAATCTTTTACAATATTCTGGGAAACAAAGAGATATTCGTACAAAGGGTAGGTACCTCAGGCCAAGGGGTAAGGGGGACTTTGTGGGCAATGTGATAGGAAGTAAATCGAAATGCAGACAATAATAAAAAATAATAATAATAATCGTGTTTGTTTACTGTATAGAAAGCATTATATATACAGTACAGAACAATACGGGTGAGGGGTTGTAGACCCCTAAGTGAAGAAGGTGATAAAAGTAATGAAGAAGTGACAAGTTGTGAAAGTAGTGACTTAATAAATGGGAAGCTTCTCTCTATGGTTAGAGAGTTTTCCTATGTTCGCGTCCCAACGCGTTTCGGCTCGCTCCTGGAGCCTTTTTCAAGGGTACACACTTGTATCTGTACAAGTCACACTTGTATCTGTAATAATCATATGAATGGTCATGGTTATAAATAAATGAATACCATTGATTGGTAAATCCAACAGTGGTATTTTCAAAAAAATTGATACATACATTCATGTTTTGCCATAAGCGGTGATGCCGACCCTCAGAACAGCGAGAGCGCGAGCCTTGTAACCTGCAAGGTATTGATTGAGTTCGGGTGAAACGTGTTAGTCTTTTAAGGGGTGCTATGTGTATTGAATGGATTTAGACTTACTGACTGTGTCACAGGTTTCTTAGAGCCCCTATTGGTCGGATAGAACGTCAGGTAGTCCCATCCGAATGGTGCTCTGGTGTCTGCTATATCCCACTCCGGATTGGAATTGTGTGTCCAGCCTGGAGGTGTCTGTGTACAAATTTTTTGATGCTGAGTATTTGAAATTTTCGAGTAGTTGGGGGGTATACATATAGTACAACAATTGTATCTGAGCCCTTTCTTGGTGTGTACCTTGTAGGGTTCTCTATGGCATAAAGGTCGAGCATATGTTCCAATGCGTACTTGACCCTCCGAGTTGTGTGCCCCAGTTGGTTGCTGGCTGTAAAGATACATATACATAACAACAATTTAGTCCGTGTGTACGGCTGTCTCTTATGTGTGGCCATAAGTCGCCGTATATATGGCTGAGTAGGAAGTACTCTTGGGTTTATATACCTTCTAGTGGGTGATTTCGGTGCGTCCTTCTTAGGGTTAAACCCTCGATCGGGCGACTTGGGTCATTCCGATTGTTGGAAAAAAGCTGGTGACCAAAGAGTATATATGGATTGTATCAGGGGTCTGGGGTGTCCCAGTTACCTAAATGGTTGCTAAAACTTAGTTATATGAGAAAAACCATAAACATATACACAGGATAAGGGGGTGTAGGACGATGCAGAGTAGTGGGTATATGGTCATATTCCGTTGCCTGCTAGTTATGTGCACAACTTATAATGTAGCTTGTTAGACCTAATTGTTTAGTACTGTGAACAAAAATATTGGCAGGAGAATCGGGGGTTAAATGCCCGAATTCCGTCCTGGCTTGTATGTTATATCAAATGCTAGCCATTTGGCCCCCAGAGAAGCCTCGGGGGCACATAAGGATGGCAAGGTGAGTAAAGTGTTAACAATGCTTTGATTGGAGATATATGTATCACAGAATCGTTGTAGGGCATCTTCCAACACTTTATAAATGAAATGCTGGCAAAAGCAGGGCTGGGACTTACGTTTAGTGGTATTGCACTGGCTCATATACTTGCTTGTATTGCAGGTTGGTACTGGCTCTCACGGGACCTCTCTCCTCTCTGGGTAGATGAGAGTGAGAGGACCCGTGGCTCCCCGGCCTATTTAAGAGGGACGCGCATGCGCAGACCGCGCCGCACGTCCCTCTAGCTGATTCCCTTTAGCTGACGCTGATGTGTAGGGCGCGTGCGCGGATTGCGCGCGCACCCTCACATACGTCATCCGGGACATCCGCTTGCGGCCGCCGACACGGAAGAGCGTGCGTGCTCCCATAGTTATGGGAGGGGGCGTGATGTCAGAAGCCTCTTCGCATCTGTGTGCCCCTGCCGGCCCGATCGGCAACAGCAGGGGCTTTCCGTGCCGGGTGTTCTGGGGGATGAAATGCACTTGCGCTCATGGGTACAGGACATATAAGTAAAGGATGTATTTGAGCAACGAATATACATATAAGGATAATCAAAACTGCAATAAGCATGTAGTCCATGTGAGTGATATAGTATTAACAGCAGTACATAATTCAAACGTGGGTATGTATGGAGTGACAATTCAAGGGAGAGGGATTTGGCCAGGGATGTTGACCTGGATTCTAAACGGATTGGACCCCGGGATTGCCTATTTCCTGGCTCCATTTGACCTCTCAGGGGGGGGGGGGGGGGGGCAGTCTTACAGATTGTTGATCATCTGAAATCAGATGACAAGATCGTAATGATGAAGATAGGGGCGTGGGTGATGAGTATCGGGCCATATGCCGGTTGCAAATTTTATGCCTGGTGGAAGATTGCTTGAGGATTTGATGTCATCAGGGAATGGGAGACGACATCAAATCAGCTGAACCAGGGGATAAATCCAGAATAAGTCAAAAAACGTCAAGAACAGAACGGGTAAGTATGGGGAGTCTATGACCCACTTTTCTCAGTCCGTCTTCCCTGAGGAGAAGCCTTCTAGGAATGGTCTGTAACTCTCTGATTCGTTCAGTCCTGGGGGTGTAGTGGCCTTGAGGCGATGGATCCACCTCATTTCCAATTGCAGTAGGGTCTTGTTCCAGTCACCCCCCCTGTTGGGGATGTGTACCCTCTCTAGTGCCATAAAGGATACATTTGGCATTCTATAGGCATGTTTGTATGCCACGTGACACCCAAGGGGCAGATAAAAGTTACAAAGTTCCATGCTATTCATGTGTTGGTTAACTCTTTTCCCAAACTCCTGCTTAGTTTTGCCTATGTAAAGGGAAGACGGACTGAGAAAAGTGGGTCATAGACTCCCCATACCTACCCGTTCTGTTCTTGACGTTTTTTGACTTATTCTGGATTTATCCCCTGGTTCAGCTGATTTGATGTCGTCTCCCATTCCCTGATGACATCAAATCCTCAAGCAATCTTCCACCAGGCATAAAATTTGCAACCGGCATATGGCCCGTTACTCATCACCCACGCCCCTATCTTCATCATTACGATCAATCGTCATCTGATTTCAGATGATCAACAATCTGTAAGACTGCCCCCCCCCCCCCCTGAGAGGTCAAATGGAGCCAGGAAATAGGCAATGCCGGGGTCCAATCCGTTTAGAATCCAGGTCAACATCCCTGGCCAAATCCCTCTCCCTTGAATTGTCACTCCATACATACCCACGTTTGAATTATGTACTGCTGTTAATACTATATCACTCACATGGACTACATGCTTATTGCAGTTTTGATTATCCTTATATGTATAATTGTTGCTCAAATACATCCTTTACTTATATGTCCTGTACCCATGAGCGCAAGTGCATTTCATCCCCCAGAACACCCGGCGCGGAAAGCCCCTGCTGTTGCCGATCGGGCCGGCAGGGGCACACAGATGCGAAGAGGCTTCTGACATCACGCCCCCTCCCGTAACTATGGGAGCACGCACGCTCTTCCGTGTCGGCGGCCGCAAGCGGATGTCCCGGATGACGTATGTGAGGGTGCTCGTGCAGTCCGCGCACGCGCCCTACACATCAGCGTCAGCTGAAGGGAATCAGCTGGAGGGACGTGCGGCGCGGTCTGCGCATGCGCGTCCCTCTTAAATAGGCCGGGGAGCCACGGGTCCTCTCACTCTCATCTACCCAGAGAGGAGAGAGGTCCCGTGAGAGCCAGTACCAACCTGCAATACAAGCAAGTATATGAGCCAGTGCAATACCACTAAACGTAAGTCCCAGCCCTGCTTTTGCCAGCATTTCATTTATAAAGTGTTGGAAGATGCCCTACAACGATTCTGTGATACATATATCTCCAATCAAAGCATTGTTAACACTTTACTCACCTTGCCATCCTTATGTGCCCCCGAGGCTTCTCTGCGGGCTAAATGGCTAGCATTTGATATAACATACAAGCCAGGACGGAATTCGGGCATTTAACCCCCGATTCTCCTGCCAATATTTTTGTTCACGGTACTAAACAATTAGGTCTAACAAGCTACATTATAAGTTGTGCACATAACTAGCAGGCAACGGAATATGACCATATACCCACTACTCTGCATCGTCCTACACCCCCTTATCCTGTGTATATGTTTATGGTTTTTCTCATATAACTAAGTTTTAGCAACCATTTAGGTAACTGGGACACCCCAGACCCCTGATACAATCCATATATACTCTTTGGTCACCAGCTTTTTTCCAACAATCGGAATGACCCAAGTCGCCCGATCGAGGGTTTAACCCTAAGAAGGACGCACCGAAATCACCCACTAGAAGGTATATAAACCCAAGAGTACTTCCTACTCAGCCATATATACGGCGACTTATGGCCACACATAAGAGACAGCCGTACACACGGACTAAATTGTTGTTATGTATATGTATCTTTACAGCCAGCAACCAACTGGGGCACACAACTCGGAGGGTCAAGTACGCATTGGAACATATGCTCGACCTTTATGCCATAGAGAACCCTACAAGGTACACACCAAGAAAGGGCTCAGATACAATTGTTGTACTATATGTATACCCCCCAACTACTCAAAAATTTCAAATACTCAGCATCAAAAAATTTGTACACAGACACCTCCAGGCTGGACACACAATTCCAATCCGGAGTGGGATATAGCAGACACCAGAGCACCATTCGGATGGGACTACCTGACGTTCTATCCGACCAATAGGGGCTCTAAGAAACCTGTGACACAGTCAGTAAGTCTAAATCCATTCAATACACATAGCACCCCTTAAAAGACTAACACGTTTCACCCGAACTCAATACCTTGCAGGTTACAAGGCTCGCGCTCTCGCTGTTCTGAGGGACGGCATCACCGCTTATGGCAAAACATGAATGTATGTATAAATTTTTTTGAAAATACCACTGTTGGATTTACCAATCAATGGTATTCATTTATTTATAACCATGACCATTCATATGATTATTACAGATACAAGTGTGACTTATACGCTTGAAAAAGGCTCCAGGAGCGAGCCGAAACGCGTTGGGACGCGAACATAGGAAAACTCTCTAACCATAGAGAGAAGCTTCCCATTTATTAAGTCACTACTTTCACAACTTGTCACTTCTTCATTACTTTTATCACCTTCTTCACTTAGGGGTCTACAACCCCTCACCCATATTGTTCTGTACTGTATATATAATGCTTTCTATACAGTAAACAAACACGATTATTATTATTATTTTTTATTATTGTCTGCATTTCGCTTTACTTCCTATCACATTGCCCACAAAGTCCCCCTTACCCCTAGGCCTGAGGTACCTACCCTTTGTACGATTACGTTAGGGACGGTGGCAAACCCCATACTATCCAACAGGTAGATAACGATCAACCAACCCCCAGAACAAAGTGATATTTGAAAAGACTCCGCCAATGATGAAATGGGAATCGGATCTAGGTAAACAGTTCTGCTCTGAACAATGGTCACAGTCCTTCACATCAATGCTCAAAGCATCCCACTATTAACCACTGGGATCTCTCCCAAAAGGTAATAGCCAGATGGTATAAGACTCCTACTCAATTGGCAAAATACATCCCCTTATACTCCCCACTCTGTTGGAGGCAATGCGGTCAACCGGTTAACCTCCACCATGTCCTCTGTTCCTGTGTTTGCCTAACAAGCTACTGGAATAAAATATTTCAAATTGTAGCCGACATCAAAGGCTTTCTAAACCCCCCCGACCCTGCGCTGGCCATTCTTCACATAAACACCCGGACTCCTCCGTCAACTTCGCAGAGTTCTTTAAGAAGTGCTCCGAGAGGTGGAAGACCATGTCTGCCAAGGAGAAATCCAAGTTTGAAGATTTGGCCAAAGGTGACAAGGTTCGCTATGAAAGGGAAATGAAGACCTATATCACACCCAAGGGGGAGAAGAAGGGAAAGAAAAAGAAGGACCCAAATGTC
Source organism: Pelophylax lessonae (assembly GCF_965119305.1). Classification (NCBI taxonomy): domain Eukaryota; kingdom Metazoa; phylum Chordata; class Amphibia; order Anura; family Ranidae; genus Pelophylax; species Pelophylax lessonae. Next base: position 629,410,478 of record NC_138768.1, on the reverse strand, counting down.
CCAAAACTACCACCATCTGCCTTCTTCCTGTTCTGTTCTGAACATCGGCCCCAGATAAAGAGCAAAATTCACGGTCTGTCGATTGGCGATACTGCTAAGAAACTAGGAGAGCTGTGGGCTGAACAGACGCCCAAAGACAAGCAGCCATTTGAACAGAAAGCAGCAAAACTCAAGGAGAAATATGAGAAGGATGTTGCTGCATATCGAGCAAACGGCAACAGTGATGCTGGTAAGAAGGTTCCTGGCAGGCCAGCAGGCTCAAAGAAGAAGGTTGAACCAGAAGATGATGAAGATGATGAGGAAGAAGAGGATGAGGAAGATGATGAGGATGATGAGTGAATGCTTTGTCCGCTGTATAAATTGTGTTGAAGCCCATTGTTTATTTGCTAAGAATGTGAACTCAAGTGCAGCTCATTTTGTTAGCTTGGTTATAAAAACTGTAGAGAATTGTGTATAGGTAATGTGATTCTTTAGGGAGAACCTCTATTTTAATATAAGGAGTAGTTGGAGGGCTGTTAGAGTTAAAGCTTTTGATGTGGGATGATTCTGTATATTTATTGGTTTCTAAGGGTAGCCCAATGTTGGGAATAAAAACCCAGCATACTTTAGAGTCCTGTAGACCTGGTGCTTTATACTTTTTTAAAACTTTTTTAGCAACTTAAAAATATATATAAACATCCTAAAAAAAAAAAAAAAAAAGGCCATCAACCCCAAAAAGAAGAGGGGTGGGCGGCGACTGTCAGAGGACTCAGAGAAAATAATTTTACGGTAAGTTCTTACAAAAATTCTATTTTCTCTTACGTCCTCTGACAGTCTCAAAGCAGTGCAGGTGTGAGGAGTGGGAAGAGGCAACCAAAGAAAAGGCAACGTGCAACCAGGCCAGAGTTGAAAAAACTATGCCAACAGGGCAACAAAAGCTCAACAGGAGCCAACCCTGGACAAATACAGAAACAGAAACACACGTCTCTGCAGAACAACCGCCGCGCACAAAACTTCACGGCCAAAGAAAGCATCCGAGGATGCCATCATATCAAGTTTGTAAAATCTTGTGAAAGTGTGCACAGAGGACCAAGTCGCCGCTTTGCACACCTGAGCCACAGAAGCCTAATGGAGAAAACGCCCAAGAGGCACTGACAGCTCTAGTAGAATGAGCCCTGACAGGGAAAGGAGGCACCTGACTCTTGATTGAATAGGCCTGAACAATCGTCTGTCTGATACATTTAGAAATGGTTGCCGCGGACGCGGCCGAACCCTTCCGAGGTCCCTCAGAAAGGACAAACAGGGAGTCAGACTTCCGAAAAGAGTCAGTAGCGGACAGGTAAACCCTGACCGCCCTAATCACATCCAAGGAATGTAAGGCAAGTTCCTTTGGATGCTTGGAAATCGCACAAAGGGAATGCAAGACAACATCTTCGTAAAGGTGGAAAGCAGATACCACCTTGGGAAGAAAAGCGGGATTGGGTCTCAAGACCACGTTGTCCCTATGAACAACCAGATAAGGGGAGCGGCAAGACAGAGCCCCCAATTCAGACACTCTGCGAGCAGAGGTGACAGCCACCAGGAAAGCAACTTTCTGGGACAACACAGGCAGAGGTATGTCTCTGATGCTTGCAAAGGGAGGCCATTGCAAAAAAGGACAAAACCAAGTTCAGGTCCCATGGCGTAAAAAAGGAGCTTTCCTCGGGGGAGCCAGATGTCGTACCGCCTGAATAAAGGTCTGAAAAAAGGAATTAGTCGCCAAGAGACGCTGGAAAAGAATGGTCAAGACCGACAACTGACCTTTAATCGTGGCCAGCGCCAAACGCGGATCCAAACCTTCCTGTAGGCTAAAACCCCTCGCCACCGAAAAGGAGCGGGGATGGAACCCCTGCGACTCACACCAGGCAATATACGGCTTCCAGGTGCGATGGTAAATTTTTCTAGAGGTAGCTTTCCGAGCCTTCAATAAGGTAGGAATGACAGCACTCGAGAGACCCTTGTCTCTCAAGACTTGGCTTTCAATAGATACCCCGTCAAAGCCAAAGACTGTAAAGCAGGATGGAAGATCGGCCCTTGAGGCAGTAGATCGTCTTACAGCGGAAGCCGCCAGGGAGGCTCGACGACCATCTACACGATGTCTGCGTACCAAGACCGACGCGGCCAGTCTGGGGCCACCAGAACGACCCGCACCAGTTCCGACGCCAACCTGTGGAGGAACCTGCATAACAGTTGAATTGGAGAAAAGGCATAAATCAGCCGATACCGGTGCCAGGGCACCACCAACGCGTCCGTGGTGTCCGCCAGAGCATGGGGGGTATTGGCCACGAACCTTCCCACCTTTATGTTGAGACGGGACGTGAACAGATCCACGTCCGGAGTCCCCTACCGGGCACACAGGAGGTAAACACCACCGGATGCAGGGACGATTCTCCCTGGTCCAGGGTCTAGCGACTCATATAGTCCGCCTGCCAGTTCTCCACACCCGGAATGTGAATGGCCGAAAGTGCGTCTTGGCCCAAGAGAGGATCTCGGCCACTTCCTTGGCCGCCCGGGCACTCTTGGTGCCCCCTTGGTGAGTGAAGTAAGCCACTGCCTTGGCGCTGTCCGTCTGCACCCGAACTGGGCAACCTTGAAGCCGAGTTGACCAACGGAACAAGCAGAGCTTGATTGCTCGGAGCTCCAAGACGTTTATCGGTAAGAAGGCCTCGTCCACCGACCACGTTCCCTGGGCACAAAGCATGCCCAGAACTCCACCCCAGCCTGACAGGCTGGCATCCGTGGTGATCACCGTCCACAGCAGATGCTGGAAGGACTTGCCTTGTGGCAGAGTCGGTGACAGGAGCCACCACAAAAGATCCGATATTGTGAGGTGGCTCAGAGAAATCCTTCTGTCCAACAACTGAGGTGTTCTGTCCCACCTGGCAAGAATCTCTGCTTGCAGAGTTCTTGTGTGAAATTGAGCAAATGGGATCGCTTCGAAAGCCGAAACCATCAAGGCCCAGGAACCGCATGCAGGCCTGTAGAGAGGAGAGATCGTTGTCCTTGAGGGCCCTGATCTCGCCCTGCAGGGTCCGGAGTTTGTCCTCCGGGAGAAAGAACTTTGCCTGAGCGGAGTCCAGGACCATCCCCAGGTACGGGATGTAAACCGAAGGAGTCAGAGCCGACTTCTGGAAGGTGACAGTCCACCCAAACTCCTTGAGCGTCTAAACCGTGATCGACAAATCGCTCATCAAGGTGGCACACGATCTCGACCTTAACAGGCGGTCGTCCAGATAACCGAGGGCCGCAATCCTCTTTAAACGCAGTTAAGCCAGCACTGGAGCCAAAAACATTGGTGAAAACCCTGGGAGCCGAAGCAAGGCCGAAGGGCAACGCCACAAACCGATAATGCTCCTCTGCCACCGCAAAGCGGAGATACCGCTGATGACCCTCGGAGACAGGGATGTGCAGGTACGCATCCTTCAAGTCGATGGAGGCCAGTAAGTCCCCTGGACTCAACGATGCCACCACCGACCGGATGGATTCCATCTGGAACTTCTGAAACCTCACAAAACGGTTCAGAGACTTCAGGCCCAGTTTGGATGAACAATGCCCTGCTTTCTGGGCACCATGATCAGATTGAAGTAGAAACCGCAAAACCTGTCCCATGAAGGGACTGCACAATGATTCCTTGGGCAAGAAGATCTTGAACCGCCCCATTGAGATCTCCGAAACGATCGGGAGTCAGATGGAGATTTGATGGAAAGAACCTGTCTGCGGGACAACATCGAAACTCGATCTTGTACCCTGAACGAATCAGTCCGTGAACCCACCTGTCCTGATTTCGGGACAACCAGGGTTCCCGGAAACAACGCAGACTCCCCTTACCCCTAAAATAGGTGAGGGCGTCCGTTCAGGAAGAGGCGGACTGGGCCGCCGAACCGGTCTGACCGGCCTTGGGCTTACCTGACCATGGCTGCTTGTGAACACCTGAGGTCTTGAAGGATTTCCCGTCATCCTGTGCCCCAAAGGCACGCAAGGACCCACAATGAGCCTTAAAAGAAGGGCCCCGCCTAGCGTGGGGTGATTTTCCCTTAAAGGCTTGGGGCAAAAGAGTGCTCTTGCCCCCTGTAAGCACCTTGATCAACACATCCAGAGTGTCCCCAAAATAGCCAAATAATGCGGCGGATCGCAACCCCGACCGCAGACAGCCGTGCAACCCAGGGAGCCTCGTCCAAGGACGTGTCACACAGGTACATAACGGCCTGAGTCACTTGATCCACCTTGTCCAGGGCAGCCGGAGATACCGACTCTGCCACCAACGTGTGCCTAAGCCCCCCGGACAATTTCGTGACAGATTGAGAAACCATCACAGAAGCGAACACAGGCTTGAGCAGGGAGCCCGCCACCAAATATATGTGGCGGGAAAGTGTCCCCACACGCCTATCCGCCGGATCCTTAAACACCGGGGAGTCCTCCACGGGCATCAAGGTAGATTCATTTAGTCTAGAAACAGTGTGGTCCACCATAGGTGACACCGTCTAACGATTATCAACAGAATCTGTAAAGGGATAACGGCATGTAAACTGCTTGGGCACCGCCAGCATATGCATGATGCACCGCCATTGGTCGTTCACGGTTGCGTGAAACACCTCGGGGCAGGGTAAAACCTGACTTGACTATGGGACCCAAAGGAAACCCGCTTACCTGACAGGGAGGGCTCAGCATTAAGATTTAAAGTCTCCTTAATGAAGCTAATAAGTGCATCCACCACAGCGCGGTCCCGCGCCTCCGTAGAGGAAGACTCTTCTTTCCCCCCACCTGAATGTGAGGACTGGGACCCCTCAGGGGGGACGTTGTCCGTGGCAACCAAATCAGGCTCGTAGTCAAAAGACTGAGAGGGCATAGGCCGTGTTTTAGAAGAGCGTTCAGACATCAGCAGATCCACTTAGGACGCCAAAGTCGCAAGAGCAGCAGATAATGAGGCCATGGAAGAGGATTCAGAAGTTCCTGAAGCACCAACCAGGTCTGTGGGAAATTTGCCATCCTGATACTCCATTTTAGTAATAAAAAATTGTAAGGACGCTGGCCCTTCAAAACGGAAACTGCACCACCTGTGGAGACCCTTCAGAAACAGCAATAGCCACAAAAAGATACAGTTTTTACAGGAAAATGCCCGAGAAAACAGTTAAAATCACCCACAGTGTCTGTACTTGCTGCTGCAGTGAAAATGAGAGAGGCCTATGCCCGCCCTGAGCCATAAACAAATGGTGCCTGATAAAAGTATATGGGAGGAAGCACAGGCAAAATGGCTGCCACCCTTACTAGGTGGTTGCCCATACCAAAGATGGCACCCGATCGGTGCCAAAACGATGAGCTAAAATGGCTGCTGCCCAAACAGTGAGTCCCAAAAAGCCATTTGGAAAAAAAAAAAAAAAAAGCCTGCCCTCACCCAAAATAGTGGCCGCGTGAACGGCGCCAAATGGAGCAAAAAAAAAAAAAAAAAAAAAATGCACTGGCCCCCCACAGGGAACCCCAGAGAGCACCCTGGGATGTATGAAGCCCCCACACCCCCCAGTCATGGCAGTATGCACCGCAGAGCACCCCCCACAGGGGCACGGAGGAAGGGGACCATGCCATACGGCCAGGAGGGGGATACCAGAGAAGCCACCATGTACTGCCATCCCCTAAGAGTGGGCCCACAGAACACCCCCATAGATAATAGTCCCCTTTCAGGGACCCAGGGGTAATAACACTCACCAGTCCAGCGAAAGTGGGCACCACTCTGATAAGGAACACCTCCCGGCGAAGAAGGGACTCCGCAGGCTCGTCCCCATCCCAAGTGGCACTGTGGTTGCGAGGCCAGGGAGCACCAATGACCTGCAACGCTCGGTGGCAGGCTAGAACTCCAAAAGGATCTATATTATCCAGTGCGAGGCTCAGCTCTGCTGTCGCTTGTAGTCCTCCAGGAATTCCCTGACTAACTAGCGATAGTGAGTGAAATAAAAAAGCTATTTTCAAAGAAAAAAATCACTTTTCAAGAAAAAATATAAAGAAACTGAGACACTAGGTCCCAGCAGGGAAGACCTAGCCTACTCCTAATGCTAGGCAGCATAAAACTGAAGAGCAGCTCTTAGTGGCTGATGGGTAATAGCTGAGGAACAGCCCCCTAGAGGTGTGTTATGTGTAAAGGCTTTTGTTTGTTAACCTTTTCACTGCCTAGCCTGCTCCTGCAGAGGGCGCCATTATCCACTTGTGAGGGGTAACTGAACGGGCGGCGACTGTCAGAGGACGTAAGAGAAATAGGATTTTTGACTTACTGTAAAATCCATTTCTCTGATGTTCATTGACGGACACAGGTCCTGATTCTTCCTAACCATTGGGTTATACTGCTCCCCTACAGGAGTAGGACACTAGGCAGGAAAAAGCTTGACTATGCCCATGGGCAGTCCCAGGGGGTATTTACCCAGTCTCAGCTATAGGCATTCAGTTTTGTTACAAGCAGTGTCAGAAGACAGCCAAATCCACAGAGGGGTGGGTACTGTGTCAGTGAATGAACACCAGAGAAATTGATTTTTACGGCAAGTCAAAAAACTAGATTTTTGTCTTACTGTAAAATCATTTTCTCTGAAGTTTATTGACAGACGCAGCTCCATATAATTCTTCACCATTGTGTTATGTCGTCTCCTACAGGAGTAGAACACTAGGCAGAGACAGGAAAAAGCTTTACCAAGCCTATGGGGACGTCCCTGCAGGCATACACCCACACACTCTGCTATAGGCTTCAGTTTAGTTGCAAGCAGTGTTTAGAGGAAAAACCCCACCCACTCAAGATTGAGGGGCGGGTGCTGTGTTTGTCAAAGAACAAATTTACGGTAAGACAAAAATCCAGTTTTCTCTATCGTTCATTGACAGATGCAGCTCCATATAAATCTTGACCATTGAGACGTCCCAAAGCAGTATTTGCATGAGGGGTGGGAAAACAATGCAGAAAAAGAACATAATTCCCAACAAGGCTAAAACTTTTAGCGAACCAAAAAATATAGAGCTTAACCAGGAACAGGAGCTCACCTCGACAAACACCCTCAAAGTGACTAAGTCTCTTTCAAACAGCAGCCTGCCAAACCTTGCGGCCAAAAGAAGCATCCGAGGATGCAACACATCTACTTTATAACATTTTGAGAAAGTGTGCACAGACGACCAAGTTCCCGCTTTGCAAACTTGTATTACTGACGCCTGATGGCGAAAAGCCCAAGAAGCATCAGCGCCCTAGTAGAATGTGCCTTCTCAGGGAAAGGTGGAGCCTGACCCTTCAGTGAAAAAGCCTGAACCACTGGCTGCCGGATCCACCTAGAAATGGTGGCGCAGACGTAGCCAATGCCTTTCTAGGTCCTTCCGTAAGGACAAGAAGAGAATCTGATTTCCTGAAAGATTCTTTAGCCGCCAGGTAAACCCTAATCGCCCGAACCACATCCAAACAATGCAAAGCAATTTCCTTAGGATGCTTGGGCTTAGGACATAAAGAAGGCAGCACAATGTCTTCATTTAGATGGAAATCAGAAACCACCTTAGGAAGAAACGACTGACTATGTCGAAATACCACTTTATCCCTGTGGACCAACAAATAAGGCGAACGGCAGGAAAGCGCCGCCAATTCTGATACTCTGCAAGCAGAAGTAATAGCCACCAAAAAGGCAACCTTATGAGACTGTGTAAGCAGAGGAATCTCCCTAATGTTCTCAAAAAGGAGGTTTTTGAAGAACAGACAATACCAAATTCAGATCCTACGGAGCTAACAAAGATCGCCTCAGGGGGGCCACATGACGAACCCCTTGGATAAAAGTGTGAATCAACGCATGCAAGGCTAAAGGACGTTGGAAAAACACAGCCAAGGCCGACACTTGATAGTAGCCAAGGCCAACTTCTGTTCGACACCTCTTTGTCACTGAATCAGAAAAACCCCTATCGTTCAACACCTGGCTTTCAACAGCCACGCCATTAAAGCCAGTGACTGTAAAGCAGGATGGAAGATCGGCCCTTGAGACAGCAGATCTTCCCTGAGGTTCCCTGAGGAAGTCTCCAAGGAGCATCGGCGACCAATCTTACCAGATCTGCGTACTAAGACCGGCGAGGCCAGTCTGGAGCCACCAGAATGACTGGAATCCCCTCCGTCTCTATTCTGCGCAGAAGTCTTGGCAGGATTTTCAGCGGTGGAAACGAATAGATCAGCCGATAATGACCCCAAAAAGCCACCAGTGCATCTACGGCGTCAACTAGGGGATCTTGTGACCTGGCTACAAGCCTTTGAACCTTCTTGTTGAGCCGAGAGGCCAACAGGTGGACATCGGGCACACAGGAGATGAAACACCTCCGGGTGTAGAGATCATTCCCCCTGATCCAACACCTGACGGCTCAGGTAGTCCGCCTGCCAGTTTTCCACAACTGGGATGTGTACCGTGGAGAGAGCCGGAACAAAATTCTCTACCCATTTCAAGATCTCGGCCACCTCCCGGGCAGCTAGGACACTCTTGGTGCCCCCTTGATGATTGATGCAAGCCATGGCCGTGGCATTGTCCAACTGAATGCTGACTGGACAAGCTTGTAGACGATTTGTCCAGTGACAACAGCAAAGCTTTATTGCCCTGAGTTCCAGAACATTGATCAGTAGTCTGGACTCTTCCACTGTCCAAGACCCCTGGGCACACAGCTTCCCCAGCACTCCCCCCCAGCCGGACAGGCTGGCGTCCGTGGTGACCACGGTTCAATACAATGGAAGGAAAGACTTGCCCTGGCGCAATGCCAATGAGCTAAGTCACCATAGAAGGGCAGTCTTTGTGTTGGGACACAACCAAATCATAGAATCGAAGACTTTGGATCTTTGTTCCATTTGACCAGAATTTCCCTCTGTAATGACCTGGTGTGGAACTGAGCAAATGGAACCGCCTCAAAGGTCGACACCATCAGGCCTAGGCCTCTCATGCAAGTCCACAGACAACAACAAACAAATCGCCCCCTGCAAGTTCTGCAGCTTGTCCAGGGAAGAAATACCTTTGCCGAAGTGGAATCCTGAGTCAGGCCCAGGTAGACCAGTCTTGAGGATGGTACCAGGGCTGATTTTGCGAAATTGTTGGTCCAGCCAAACTCTTGCAGAGACCTTACAGTGATTGCCAAATCCCCAACAGAGCTGAATGAGAATCTTCTCTAACAGGAGATCGTCCAGGTACCCCAGGACCGCAATCCCCCTCTGACGTACATGTGCCAATATCAGAGCCGACAGTTTTGTGAAGACCCTTGGAGCAGAGGTGAGACCAAAGGGTAATGCCACAAGTTGAAAGTACTCCTCTCCCACAGTGAAACGAAGAAAAAGCTGGTGTCCAGCGTAGATAGTGATGTGTAGATATGCGTCCTTGATATTGATAGAGGCCAAGAGGTCTCCCTGATGTAGAAATGCCACCACCGTGCGAATAGACTCCATTCGAAACTTCAGTACCCGCACAAAGCAGTTCAGAGCTTTGAGATCCAGGATTGGACACATTTTGCCACCCTTCCTGGGCACAGTGAACAGGTCTGAATAAAACCCCTGAAAACGTTCCTGAGAGGGAAATGGCACAATCACTCCCTGTGACAGCAGATCTTGCACCGCCTCTCCTAGGTCCGTTAACCGATCTGGAGATAGGTGGATGTTGGATGGAAATAACCTATCCGACAATCTGGACCTGAATTTGATTTTGTAACCCGATCAGATGAGTTTGTGAACACATTTGTCCTAAATCAAGGAAGTCCATGGTTCCGGAAAGAAGCAAAGACCACCCCAGAAACAGGTGAGGGCATCCATTCAGACGAGGATTTGTTCGCAGTTCCGGATTGCCTGTTCATGGCTTACCCGACCATGTCTTCTTGGAACCCTCAGAAAACCTGAATGGCTTAGCTCCTTTCTCCTGTGACCCGGAGGTACGAAAGGGCCGCCTATGAGCAGTAAATGAAGGCCCCCGTCTATTACACGGTGCCTTGCCCTTGGTGGATTGGGGAAGAAGAGTACTCTTCCCACCCGTAAGGCCTTTGATCAACTCATCCAGGGAGGATCCAAACAACCTGTCCCCCATAAGTTCAGAAAGAGCCTTTTTGGAAGCCTGGCCTGCAGACCAGCTTTTTAGCCACACCATGTGTCTAATAGCTACCCCCACCCCAGACACTCTGACTACCAGTGGAGCCGCATCCAGTGACGTATCACATATATACAGAAGGGTTAGGACCATTTGCCCTGTTAGCTCTATCAGGCCCGACAAGAGCTGCTCCCTTTCCAAGTCACCTTTCAGCAACTTCGCCCATCCTGTTATGGTCTGTGACACCGGTTTTAGTATTGAGCCTGCTATCACATGCAAATGGTGGGACAGAGACTCAATCCGTGTATCCACTGGGTCTGTAAATACCGGGGACTCCTCCACCGGAACCACAGTAGACTTGTTTAGTCTGGAAACTGGATGATCCACCTTTGGTGGTACGGTCCATCTAGCAGATACCACGTCCGTGAAAGGGTTGCGCATTTTAAAGCGCTTAGGGACGGGACCACTAACATTTGTTTGATGTGCCCCCACTGTTCACTGACAATGTTGTCAAAAAGTTTCGGACAGGTAAAAACCTTGCCTGACTTCTGGGATTTGCAGGTGCCAAAAGACACCTGCGTCCCTGATGCTGTAGAATCATCCACCATTTTTAAGGTTTCCCGCACTGACACTATAAGTGCCTCCACCAGCGCATATTCCCGCGCGGCTGCCGACGAGGATACATTATCCTCGCCATCAGATCCACCAGAATGGCAGGCGTCTGCGGCGGCCATATCTACCTCGGAATCAGAGGATACTAGAGAAGCAGGGGGAAGACATAGGGCGCTTTCTTCTAGTGGCATTTTTTAAAACGAAATCCACTTTTTGACACCAGGTTTTCCAAAACTGCTGTAAATGTAGACAGGGGCTGTGACCCGGAGGGTCCCGCAACCGCACTGTGGGTGAGATTTTGTCCAGGGACTACACATCTACTTAATACAAAAAAAACAGTGTCACTTTAAGAAAAAACTGCAAAAAATGCGATCTGCACCGCTGCACCACAAATCCCAGTCCTAGCACAGCCTGCAGCAGGGTGAATGAAAAATACCTACAGGACCACAGTAACATAGCACCAAAACGATATGGAGGGATATAGAAATGTTTTGTGCATAGAAAAAAATAATCTGAGACAGGATCAGGAAATACCTGGGTCATGTCTAGTGTCACCCTAGCTTCTTCCTACTGTCCAGCGATTGTGGACTCCAAGAAAATGGCCGCCCCATGAATTCCTATGGAGGAACTACCAAAACATAGCCGCCCATGCATTTCAATGGGAACATTTTTACATTGATGCACAGAGAAACTACAGCAAAATGACAGCCCCCACGGCGCGCCATGCGGTCTCCAGTATCCCCCAGGGGGGTCAGACAGTGGCATTGGGGGTCCCCAGGAGGGGCCCCACCAGGATAGCCCCCACCCAGAAGAGCCGCAGCGGCCACAATACATCCGTCCCCGAGGTAGGAACCTGCTTGTGAGGGAGAAAAGCCTAAGGGGGGGTCTGGTATCACCGAGAGGCCAGAGGAACCGAGGGATACCCGAGGGTCTAACTTTCCCAGGAAGGGGCCCACGTCCACCCCGAGACCGCCAGAGAAATGGGAGGGGACACTTACCATACCAACAGCATAAGGTGGGCCACTCCAAACAGACTACCTCTCCACCCGGGGTGGGGGTGCTGACGGCCAGAGGGTACGCTGCGACTGAGGGCAACCCAAGTCATATGTGTCCCAGCGAGGGGGCCACTATAACCTGCGCACGCTCGCTGGCCGGGCTGGGAGACCTTAAGGATCTAGCAAATCCAGTCCAAAACCCAGCTTGTAGTTCTCTCAGGAACAAAACGAACTAAAAAATAAAGTCTTACAAAAAGGTTGCAAAAAAAAAAACAGCTAACATCGAAGACCTAGCAGGGAAACTAGGTCCTACTCGTAAACTAGGCAGAAACAAACTGAAGGCTATAGCAGAGGGTGTGGGTGTATGCCTGCAGGGACGGCCCCATAGGCGTGGTAAAGCTTTTTCCTGCCTAGAGTTCTACTCCTGTAGGGGGCAGCATACACCCAATGGTCAAGAATTATATGGAGCTGCGTCTGTCAATGACCAATAGAGAAATCCCATTTTTTCTTTTGTTCATTGATGGACACAGCTCCTGATTCTTCTTAAACATTGAGATGTCCCAAAGCATTGTTAAACATAAGGGGTGGGAAAAAAGCAGAACAAAATTTCCAAGGCTAACTATAGCCAACCAGGTTACATGAAGCTCAACCATAAACAACTGGAGCTCCCCTGAATAACCAATTCACCCTCAAAGAGAACCAGGTCCTCTAAACAGCAGCCAGCAAAACTTTGCAGCCAAAAGAAGCATCCGCAGATGCCAACACATCCACTTTATAAAAATTTTGTAAAAGTGTGCACCGACAACCAGGTGGGCGCCATGCAAACCTGCGTCACTGACGCTTGATGAGGGAAGCCCAGGAGACACTAGGCTCCCTAGTAGAGTGCTCCTTGACAGGGAAAGGAGGAACCTGACCTCTGATGCAAAAAGCCTGAACCACCGTCTGTCTGATCCATGTAGGAATGGTCGCAGAAGAAGCGGACAACCCTTTGCGAGATCCGTCTGTGAGCACAAATAGAGTCTGACTTGCAAAAAGACTTGTAGCTGCCAGGTACACCCTAATTGCCTGGACCAAATCCAAAACAAGCAAGGTAATTTCCTTAGCCTGGGACACAGGGAAGGCAACACAATGTCTTCATTCAAATGACAGTCAGAGACCACCTTAGGAGGGAATGGCGCACAGGGGCGAAGCACTACCTTAAACCTGTGAATCACCTGTGAATAAGGTGAACAGGATAATGCCTCCTACTAGTAGGGAGCTAAGCCGTGGCCTAAACTTTCGGCCAGATCCGGCTGCGTGAGGCGCGTACCCACGGGTCAAAAGACCCACAGTGACAACCAAAGTTTTAGCGGGGCTGGGGGGAAGGAGGGGGACAAGTGCCAGGGAGGGGTCCACGTCCACCCCAAAACCCTCCAGGAGTAGAGGGGGGGGGCAGCTACTTACCATACAAAGAACAGGGTGGGCACCGCTCCAGACAGACCATCGCTCTATAGTAATGTGGGTGCTGTCGGCCAGGAGAAACGCTGCGACTCAGGCTGAGGCCAGGTCTTATGCGTCCTCGCAAGACATTTAACTTGCGGGCAAGCCCCTGTTTAGTGGGGCTATGTTGAAACCGACCTAGCATGGAGCTGTGGTCTGCATGGGCTCGCTGGCCAGACTGGGGGGACCCTCTAAATATAGATTATCCAGTCCGTCGCCCAGTCCAGCAATTGATTGTAGATTCTCACAAGAACAAAATAAGAAAGATAGGAAAAAATTCCATTTAAAAATAAAAAATTGCCAGAACCAGAGATCCCAGCAAGGAACTAGGCCCTTACTTCTGACTAGGCAGAAAAAAAAAAACTGGGTGCCTATAGCTGAGAGTGGGTGTATACCCCCTGGGACTGCCCATAGGCTTAGTCAAGCTTTTTCCTGCCTAGTGTTCTACTCCTGTAGGGGGCAGTATAACCCAATGGTTAGAAAGAATCAGGAGCTGTGTCCGTCAATGAACGAAAGAAAAATTACACTTTGTTCTAAGTTATTTTCTATGCCTGACATTTTCTGACTCTGATCCTGTAGTAACATCATGAGTCAACCAAGAGTTTCGAACACTAGGCTGCTTACCAGGAAAAGGACAGGTTGATAGCTGCTTTTTAGTAAAGGAGAAAGTTGTTATGGGTGCTTTTCAGACCCAAGCAGGGAGAAGAATGTGGGACCCGAGTGGTTATATTTGCAGGAGATTGCATACCACATTCTCAGTTTGGGCTGTGAGGATGGATTCATAGCTTTTCTTGCAAATAGTATAAAACAATGACTAACCTATGGACATGTATTGACAGGATTTAAAATGAATAGGCGTGAATGGGCTCCTAAAGGCTTCTGTTTTACAAAGTTACCCAACCACTAGTTTTCTTATGGGTTTTATACATAAATCTGTAATATTCTTTGGCGCCAAACACTTGATCGGCAACAACAGTTTAGGTGATGATGCACCTCCTCGTTAAGAACATCCGCATGACGCTGGGAGCTGCCCGGAATTACATTTTAAAGGCGGTATATTTATACCTCCTCTTTGGGACTGCATCGTCACTTGCACTTTTTTTGGGCATATCTGGCACTGTACCTTTTATCATGGACATAACAGACAACATAAACTAAACCAGTTGGTGGTCAATTGACTCAATGTTTTTCACACACACCAGGACTGATCTTTATAAGATCCCTGTGGGGTTTTTGGGTTTCACATTCTGACACTATTTCAATTTTTATTTCTGTTCTTTTCTCCTCACATACTCTGCACATATAACTAGTGTTCACTGTTTAGGCTATGGTGGATTCTCTATCCTATCACACATTTATTTAATATTTTAGCACACGACCACACTCACTCCATTGGTTCTTTCCTTTCCTTTATTTGGGCTCCAACCATCAGCCACACTATATATGTCACCCAAATAATTAACATATTTGCATTACAACTATGTACATCATATACATTCCCCCCATGGAGATTTGCACTCTCCCTGCAGTCCTCGCATCGCTATCAAACGTGCATGGGTATCACTCCCACAGTTCCTGGTACAGACCCTCCTAGATGGCCCTTGGTCCTATACACCATATGTCAGCAGTTAAGAGCTGATTTGTAAGTAATAACTTGTGAAGGGCATCGGTCTAATTTGGTTTCTTCAATACATTGTTTGCAAATCATTCAGATACACTGTTGTTGATATATATACGTTTTTTGTAGACACATTAATTGCGCCTGCTCCTGAGGAAGTGAAGTGAATTCCAAGAAATGCATAGAGAAATACAGAGTCTAATCTTTCTGTTTTAATCATGTATTTCGATGTTTGTCTTTATACTTATTTTTGTTTATCACAGACCAACATTGTAACTTGATTATGATTTTCCACAAATCGGCTCTCAATCTCACATATCCCCATTAGTGGGTTATGGCTCACCTGTATCATGGATGTATATAATTTATTTTATGAAGTGGAGCAATTATTATTTTTTATTATTTTTTTTTAATTTGCTGATGAGACTACCCATCAAAATAATTGTTCGTAACAATATTAATTTGTGTACTCTAATGTATGCCATGTCTACATGCAATATACCAAGTGTTGGTTACACGCCTCATTTAAAGTCCCAAACCTTTTTCCTTCTTACACAATTTGTATGTACCTCATTCAAAGTCCCAAACCTCTTATGTTCTCGCAAATATATCTGTACATGTATAAAATTAAAAATATAATTTACAGCTTCTCTGCCTATCTGCAAAATGCTTGCTTCCTATTCACTTTTTGCTTGTACATACATAATTTGATAAGAGATTCATTTTAATTTTGATGTCTGCAGCTGACAAAGATATTCATCCTTTCCGTTTAGTAATTTGCTGCTTCAAGGGAAAGGTATTATGTCAAACACAGGAAAAAATATGATTGTCACAAAAAAAAAATGACAACAAGCATGAGAAACCTGTAGCTAAATAGGGAAATATAAAAAATAACTCCTATTAAATGGGATTACAAATTAGTCTTACAACTGCTCATTTAGACCACTAAATATTAAATTAAAATAGAATACTCACTGAGGTTTCCTGTAAATATACATCTTCTCCCTTTCATGGTCTTCTTCTTTTTCAGACTCCTCAGAGGATGAGGAAGAAGTGTCTTCTCTCTTTTCTTCAGTCTGGAAAGGAATGCCTGGTGAAAACACTAGTGGGGTGTTTGGGGAACTGAACACGGGATGTGCACCATCACTAATGGATGAGTAATGAGATGGACCATCAATGGTAACTGACAACAGATCACCATCTACCTCCTCTGGAAACTGTTTAAGGGGGAAAAGAAAAACAACAACAAAAAAAAACAGTTATATGGCAGTGTTTAGCTCTCATTACCAGGAATAAAATTGTCAGGTAATTCAAAAACACCGCCAGACTGATAGGTAAAACAGTTGGAAAATCCCAAGAATTTCCGTAATGAAAGACAAAAATGAGCTGGTGAGCAATGGAAGAGATGGGATGGGTTAATGTTGTGATCAATAAAAGCACACAGTTATGGAGGACACCCAGCCACCGAGAGTAAATAAAAATGAAAGCGCTGCAGTAGTAAAAATTGTAGTTTGAATCACCAAGATGTCCTGAAAATCAAAGGTCTATTAGTAAAAGAAACTGTTCATGCAAATATATGTAGCAAATTGTACAGCAACATATTTTTACTGCCGGCAATGAGATGCATTTGTTGTTTCATCAATGGACAAAATTCAGTGCCCTTGTATAATTAACCTTATCTGGTTAGGCTCTCTAAAAACCTATGTTATATTTGAGTTATTTGAGTGAGATGGGAGAAGCCTACCCCTACCGGAGTAGGCTTCTCCCATCTCACTGGCTTCTCCCATTACAAATAAAAAATAAAAATGAATAAATATTAAAAACCTCAATGTAAAGAACCTTATACCCACAGTTGATCCAGAGAAAGGCAAAAAAACATTAAAGCATGGTTTAATTTGTTCCACCAAGGGAAAAAAATAATTCCTGATATGCTAAAGCAATTGAATATTTACTGGATCAGCAATCTCTGGTGTTATTACTTGAAAATGATAATATCCAGCTATATTTTGTGCATTTAGGAATGCATCCAGCATGTTTTGAAACAATCAACTGAGCTGGCTTGAACTAGGGAGACTATTCAGCATTTTCAAAGCTCTTACTGTAGAAAAACCTTTCTGTATGCTGAGGTTAAACCTCTTTTTTTTCAGTCGCAAAGAGGACCCTCTTATTGTTTGTAATGACCTTAAAGTAAATAACTTTAAAACCAAGCTTATTATTTGGACAAGTTTTGATATGGAGATTATATCACCATGTAGAATGCCGCTTCTCAAGGGAGAATAAATTGAGTTCAACTAATATTCCCTCATAGCTGAGGTCCTACATGCCTCTTATCAATTTGAATGCCCTTCTCTGCACTCCCACCAGTTCCCCAATAAGCTTTCTGTGAACTGTTGCCTAAAACTAAACTGCATATTTGTTCTGCCTTGAGTTCCACCTTGAAAATAGCAGCACATTTTCTGTGAAGGAAAGGGTTGTGTAATCGAAGTCACTGCTGCCACTGACTGCTCATGAGATGCGGCAATTTCCCTACTTGCTGTTGAACTGTTCTCCTTGCAAGAGAGGAAGTTGAACTTGAGAACTTGTGGTGCAACAATCTTCTTGAATTTCCCCCCCATCAGTCATCAAATTGTCATCTGTGGGAAGCTCTGATGTGAGGAAGCAAAGCCCTTCTTTTTCCAAGATGGCTTTCTCCACACAAAGACACAGTGTAAAATGAGAAATAGAAGTCAGTAATGGGGAAATGATCAGCTGCAGGATGCCTTCAGAATGGTATTTACTATATTGCCCCCTGATTTTTACCATTTAGTCAGCTACAACAGTTCAGGTTATTTTTAACTTTAATCTGTAAACCCTTGTACCTTACACATTGCCTTGTTTACCACATTTATATGTAGTGTATTTGTTGTTTGGACCAACTGGGAGCAGGTCTATAAAGTAACTTCAAATGATTGTAAAGGCGGAAGAAGTTTGTCACCTTCATGCATTCAATGCATGAAGGTAAAAAACCTTCTATGTGCTGCTCCCCCCTCTGACCCCCAACCCCCCCGGTACTCACATAAGTCCCCTCTCAATCTAGCAATGAGCACGGGAGCCTTGATTGTCCTAGGTTTCTCTCTCCTCATTGAGAGAGCTGGGAGCCATGGCTCTGTTTGTCTTATGGACACATAGAGCGGGGCTTGGGAGCTAGCACCAGTGCCCCCATAGCAAGCAGCTTGCTACTGGGGGCACTGGTCAAGGGTGAGGACCCAAGGAGCACCTGCGGGGGACCCGAGAAGAGGAGGATTGGGGCTGCTCCATGCAAAACCACTGCATAGGGCAGGTAAGTATGACATGTTTATCATTAAAAAAAACAAAACAAAAAAAAACTAAACTTTACTAAAACTTTTATTTATAATCTATATGCCCATGGGGATTTTAGAGGTTCTTACAGACAGATGCATTTGCCCACTGATATTAAACAAATACATAAAACTGAGCTACTGAGCGTTTGTGTTAGCACCGGCATTGAATAAAACGAATTGATGCACATTCTGCTTACATTTCAGGTGGTAAAGATTAAAAGTAATTAACATTTGCATGAAGTTAGTGTGAAATTTACAAATACCTTGAAATACCCTTCCTCCAAAGAACTGCGAGATTGACGATTTATCCCTAAAACTGTTTTATTTAACTTCATTTATTGAAAAAGAAAAAAAAAAATTAAAAACACTTGATTTTAGATAACACTCATAAACCAACAGATGTAATACAAAGATAAAACTTACATTAGGGGATGAAATCATAAATGTATCTAAGATGCCACCCTATAAAATCAACTTTGTAAATAAAAATAAACTGAAATTAAAAAACTTGGTTTCTTTGCGTACATCACCGGACACAGAGCCATAAATTATAACATATGGGTTATATAGCTACCTACAGGTGAAGGACACTGGCAACCAATAAGAAAGGGTGACCCCCTATATAACCCCTCCCACACTGGTCGTGACGGGTGAAGATTGGATTCCGGTTCATACAGAATCTTGCGGCAGGCTGATGAGTCCAATTTAAAATATTTACCTATTCAGCAAACCTTGAAGGTAAAAATTGCTGGCATAATTGCAAATTGTAAATATTTTATGCATTGTTCCCTTTAAAAAGATAACAGAGACCGAGTGCCATGTGAGTCTCTGAATGAGACTAAGGATGTTAAGCCTAGGCAAAATACATCCTGTTAAGCATTATTTCTGTGCTTCTTTTTCACCCTGTGCGGATCAACTGATAGGTATCAGCTGTGACAAACCAATGTGTGCATGAGACTATGGATGTTAAGCTATGAAAAAATACATCTTTTTAAGCATTATTTCTGTGCTCGTTTTTTCTGACACACTGTGTTCACCCTGTGCTGATAACCTGATAGGTATCAGCTGTGACAAACCAATGTGTGCA
This sequence comes from Pelophylax lessonae, assembly GCF_965119305.1. NCBI lineage: Eukaryota > Metazoa > Chordata > Amphibia > Anura > Ranidae > Pelophylax > Pelophylax lessonae. The sequence goes on along the minus strand of NC_138768.1, from coordinate 629,391,285 downwards.
TGACTGTGGATGTTAAGCTGTGCAAAATACATCTTGTTGACAGCTCTGGCTTTTCCTCTGGGATTAAATGTGCCATTTATAGCAATTGTGATTATATGAGCTTGTGCAGATGTGGAAATGATGAAAAGTTTGTTTAAAACGTTATTTCTTTGCTTATTGTTATCACACTGTTTTCTTGCCCTGGGCTGATCACCTGAAGGGTATCAGCTGTGACAAACAAAATTCAGCCTAAGCTGCTCTCAACCCCATGTGGTTGCTGTTTTCGCCTTGGTGCATAAGCGCCCGCATGTATGTCTCCTCCCTTGATAGCGTGTTTGTGGCGAAGGCCATTCACGCGCAAGAGAGAATCTTTGCCTTTAAATACAGGCGTACGCCGCATGGAGGAAAAAGTTTACTAAGAAATGGATGCTGCCATTTCTTCGGTTAACGAGAGTTTAACCTGCTCTATGGATAATGCCCAGGTTTTTAAAGATCCAGCAGATAAGAAGTTGGAATCTTTATTGAAAGCCTCCTTTGCGGTTGCAGGACCTGCGATACAACCAGCAGTAGCGGTCATAGGAGTTTGTCAGTCTTTAAAAGACAGTATGAAGCAAGTGTCCAAGACAGTTCCTTCTCAAGGAGAGTCTGTGAAAGATCGGTCAGCTCTACCTCGCACTTTATGTTTCGCAGTGGATACGCTTAAGGACTCCATAAGGCAAATGTCACGAGTTGCTCTGATGACAGTGCATATGTGCAGAATCCTTTGGTTAAAGCGGAGTTCCGGCCAAAAAATCGACATAGTTGATTTTGGGCCATCCGCTTGCTTCTAGGTCACCTGAAACAGAAATGGATAATTAAGATTTTTTTTTTTTACTTACCTTGTAATTGCAGAAAAATATACTCACCTTTCTTCCACTTCCTCCCTCGGCGGCCGCGGCCCGCGCCGTCACTTCCGCTTTGCAATGATTCCTGGGAGCTGAACGTCATCGCTCCCAGGAATCAATGCGCCTGCACCGGCCCTGACGTCAGTTCCGGTGCAGGCGCGTCATACCTTGCTAAACAGCTTCTGGGCATGCCCAGTAGCTGTGCAGGGATGACGCTGCAGCCCCGGAAGTGACGGCGGGGCCGGCGCAGTGCATCGTTGGAGAAGAAATTTTCAAAGAAAGTATTTCTTCTAAAAGGTAAGTGCGAACCGGGACAGATCCGGCTGGCTTCCCTTTTCAGGGAGAAAGTATTTTTGGTGACGATTTGGATACATTTATCCAAAAGATCTCGGGGGGTGGAGTACATTGCTACCTGTGAAAAGGAAGAGCAAGTGTCCTTTTAAGATCCACAGACCTAATTCCAGGACCTGAACCAAGCCTTCAGGGCAGGGTCAGAAAAAGCCCTGGGCCCAGAGATCAGCCAAGTCTTCCTCTAAGCCTACTCTGTGAAGGGGCGCCCCCACTCACTTGGGTGGGGGGAAGGCTGCAGCAGTTCTCAAAGGTTTGGGTTAAAACGATCCAAGACAACTGGGTTATTTCCACCATTTCACAGGGGTACAAACTGGAATTTTGGGTGTTCCCAGATCTTCGGTTTATAAGGTCAAGTATACTGACAGATCCCCTAAAAAGAAGGTCTCTCCTTCTGGCGTTAGACCAACTGAGGGCTCAAAGAGCGATAATGAATGTTCCGCCAGAGAACGAAAGATTCAGGGATTTTTACTCAAACCTGTTCATAATCTCCAAACCAAGCGGAGATGTGAGACCTATTCTGGATCTCAAAGCTCTAAACCAGTTTCTGAACGTTTGTACTTTCTGTATGGAGTCAATTCATTCAGTCATAGCATCCCTGCAGGGAGAGGAATTTCTAGCATCCATAGGCATCAAATATGCATATCTTCACGTGCCTCTATCCCAGGCTCATCATGTGCAAAATAAGCCAAGTTATAATGTGCATGCAGTATATTAAAGTGCTAAAATTTGCAATATACTCACATAATTGTGCAAAAGAAATGTAAACAAATCACTCATAAGGTGCACTAATAAATAAATGTCCATGTAAAGTGCATCAATAGTTCATAATAATTTCTTCACGTCCCAAAAGGTGCAAAACTTGGCAAATAAGGTGCTTAAAAGTGCTCGTTCTTCCTCCACCACATAAAGATGGCCCTCTCACCTCAAGGTTAGACCTGTGTTTCACCACAAGGTCTAATCAGCTGTTCCCATGAGGTAATAAAATAAGCCGCACCACCGTATCTAAAATCGTTCCTTTAACCACTTAGTATGCTTGGCTAATCTCCACTTATATGGCTACTACCACATTCATATATGCTGCATATGAAAAAAGCTATTCCCAGATTTGATGTCAGAAAAAGGCGTATGGCGGGGGAATGTGGCGTGTCTTCCTGTTCTAACAACGTAGATTTGGGGTTATCAGGTACAGATAAATCTGCACCTGGTAACCCCAAATCGACGTTGTTAGAACAGGAAGACTAGCTGTTTTCATGTGCAGCATTTATGAATGTGGTGGTAGCCATATAAGTGGAGATTAGCCCGGCATATTAAGTACTAAGTGGTACCTTGAGGTGAAAGGCCATCGTTATGTGGTGGAGGAAGCACAAGCACTTTTAAGCACCTTATTTGCCAAGTTTTGCACCTTTTGGGATGTGAAGAAATTAGTATGAACTGTTAATGCACTTTACATGGACATTTATTTATTAGTGCACCTTATGAGTGATTTGTTTGCATCTTTTTTGCACAATTATATGAGTATATTGCACATTTTAGCACTTTAATATACTGCATGCACCTTATAACTTGGCTTATTTTGCACATGTGTACTATTTATTATGCATAAGTAGTGCTGTATCATTTGATTACTAATAGATCGATTGGCTTCAGCTCTAAGCCGAAATGTCCTCCAGACAGTACAGTTCCTAGAACGTCTGGGTTGGATACTGAACTTGGCAAAGTCAGCATTACAGCAGGTTCAGCGTCTGGAATATCTGGGTCTTCTTGTGGACACGGTACAGGCAAAGATATTCTTGCCAACAAGAAAGGTCACAGACCTGAAGGATCTGGTTCGGTCCATAGTAAGGCTGAGATATCCTTCTATACATCTTTGCATGATGTTACTAGGGAAGATGGTGTCCGCATTTGAGGCAATTCCCTATGCTCAATTCCATGCCAGACCCTTACAGAACAACATTCTGTCTACATGGACCGGAAGGGTTCAGTCTCTGGACTGTCTCATGTCTCTGGTACCAAGAGTATGTCAGGGTCTGAATTGTGGGTTGTTGACCAGAAATCTTCAGAAGGTGAAATCCTTTCTTCCAGTGACCTGGAAAGTGGTGACTAGAGGTGCCAGTCTCTCCGGCTGGGGAGCGGTTCTGGAGAAAGCCAATGTCCAGGGGAAATGGTCTTGGGTAGAGAGACGCTTCCCCATCAACATTCTGGAAATCCGAGCAGCCAGTAAGGCTTTGAAATTCTGGACGCCCAGACTTCGGGGTCACCCTATCAGGGTGCAATCCAACAATGCCACAGCCATGGCTTATATCAACCATCAAGGAGGCACAAAGAGTCAGTCAGCTAAGAAAGAGGTGGATATCATCCTATCCTGGGCAGAGAAGTTTGTGCCATGCCTGACAGAAGTTGTTATTCCAGGAATAGAGAACTGGTAGTCAGATTTTTTGAGCTGTCGACAGATGTTTCCGGGGGAAGGGTCCTTATATCCTGAGATTTTTCAATCAATCTGCCTACGCTGGGGGGTCCCAGACGTAGTTCTGTTGGCATCCAGGTTCAACAAGTTGAATAGATTTGTGTCCAGGACCAGGGATCCACTCGCAGTCGGAGTGGATGCTTTGGTGACTCCTTGGAAGGAGTATTCCCTGATTTATGCCTTTCCTCTGGTGCAGCTGATACAGCGTCTGTTGCGCAGGATCCAGCTAGAGGGAAAACCAGTAATTCTGGTAGCTCCGGCATGGCCGAAGAGGGTTTGGTATGCACAAATCCAAGGGTTGACAGTGACGAGGCCTTGGGCTCTTCCAATGCGTTCGGACCTACACTCTCAAGATCTTATATTACACCCTGCTGTACAGTCTCTAAATTTGACGGATTGGCCATTGAAGCCTTAATCTCGAAGGAGCGGAGTGTATCTGGTCATGCAGTTCATACGCTGAAAAACGCTAGGAAACCAGTCTCTAGAAACATTTATTACAGGGTCTGGAAATCCTACATTGCCTGGTGTGAAGCCAGGAAATGGCATCCCCGCAAATATATCATTGGGAAAATTCTAGCTTTCCTTCAAGCAGGGATAGATATGAAATGAGCCTTGAGCACTATTAAAGAGCAAATTTCAGCCTTATCGGTTTTCTTCCAAGAAACGATCACTTCCCATTCGTTTGGTTCAGACCTTCATCTGGGGAATGTTACGTTTGCTTCCGCCTGTGAAGCCACCATTGTGTCCTTTGGACTTAAATTTGGTGCTGACAGTTTTACAAAAACAGCCTTCTGAGCCTCTGGGGCAGGCTCCCCTGGTTCTTTTAACCAGAAAACTGGTCTTTTGATTGCAAAAACTTTAGCTAGAAGGGTATCTGAACTAGCAGCTCTTTCTTGTAAAGAGCCATTCTTGATTTTTCATCAAAATAGGTGATTCTATGTCCACACCCAGGTTTTTTGCCCAAGGTGTGTCCGCTTTTTATTTGAATCAGAACATTATACTGCCTTCCTTTTTTCCAGATCCTCAATCAGAGGAGGAAAAGTTACTGCATTCTCTTGATGTAATGCGTGCACGCAAGTTTTACTTAGAGAAATCAGCTCGGATTCGTAAGGAAGGGGTTGGCAGCATCTAAGTCTACGATTTCTCATTGGAGTCGCCAGGGTATTACCCAGGCATATGGTTTAGAAGGGAAGGTTCCACCTTTTCCTGTAAAGGCATATTCGACCAGAGGAGTAGGTTCCTCTTGGGCATCAAGCCTCTATGGCTCAGATTTGCAAGGCCACAACCTGGTCGCCTGTGCATGCGTTCACTCATTTCTATCAAGTGGATGTTGGGACCCAGGAGGAATCTGCATTTGGCTGCAGTGTTCTGCAGGCAGTGGTGTAATCCTTTTTGTAGTCGGATGGTGGTATGTTTTGGTGTCCCCCTCCCCTCAGATGCATTGCTTTGGGACATTCCATATGTTCTGATTTATGGCTCTGTGTCCCGTGATGTACAAAAAGAAAAATTGATTTTTTAATACAGACTTACCTGTAAAATCCATTTCTTGAAATAATTCACGGGACACAGAGGTCCCTCCCCTCTACTATGAAGCCTTTATTGCTTGCTACAAAACTGAAGTGCTTCCCGTGTGGGAGGGTTAATATAGGGGAGCATCCTTTCTGATTGGTTGCCAGTGTCCTTCACCTGTAGGTGGCTATATAACCCATATGTTATGATTTATGGCTCAGTGTCCCATGATGTACTTCAAGAAATGGATTTTACAGGTAAGTCTGTAATAAAGAATCCATTTTTTGAAATGAGCACGCTTTTTAATCATTTTACGGGGATTCTGAATCTTCCATGTACTAACACAGAGTGGACCCCACCTCCTGCAATTACCTGGTTTTTCACAAGCAAGTGATCTTATCTCCTGCAGCCCAACTTAAGACTGTGCCCTACCCATTTGTTTACAATAGCACACTATAACCTCTACAGTAATATGTAAATTATAGGCAAATACTTAATAACTTTGTAACCAACCAATAGGAGCACAAGCTCAGATTCTGGTGAGATGGGCCATTTAAGTTTGAGCATTATACTTACACTATCCTGAATGTTGAATGTTACTCTTGGACCTGCAGGAGAAGCAGCTTCAATACGAATTTCTGGAAGCTCTTCACCATCTACTCTAGAACTAAACAGGAAAGCAAATATATATGATTTCTTTCTCCAGGTATAATGACAGTTAAAAATACTTCAGGGTAAAGAAAGTAACAAGCTTGACAAAAATCACCAGAAGGGATACACATCAATTTAGAAGATTAGTTTAGAAGCAAAAGGTTATCAGCATTAACAATATACTTGCAAAGAACTATATATTGTCTATTACAAGTTGATATCTACGTGTTAGTTGGGCAAAAGCTTCATTGTGCATATTACTGTTTGTGCTTAAAAAATCATGCTACACCACTGCATAAAAACTACCAAGAACACAGAAAACTGCTGATGCCCCTATTTAGCATGCTCTAATCCCACACGGGCAAGTAGAACAAGTTGTTGCACTAGCATGTGCACATTCAATAATGTCAGCAAGATGATAAACTGCTGTGAATAAAGGCATGCATGGTATAAGAAAAGCACCATGGTACTTAAATATAATCCCTATGGTTTGTAGAAGAAAAATGTATCTCAAAATAGATAATTTGGTCTTTTTTTTTTTTTTTAAACTTGAGCATACAAAAGACTCACTTTTTCATTTGAAGCATATAAAAAAAAAAAAGAAAAAATGGCAACCAAGTGAGTTGTTGGGCCCACGACTGTATACACTCCTATTTCTTCTGCTACTGTGCACATAATTCTTAACACAGTTAAAGTAATTGTAAAGTCTCGTTTTAAAAAAAAAAAATAACAAACATGTTATACTTACCTCATATGCGCAGTTGGTTTTGCACAGAGCACCTGGGGGCACCGGAGCAGAGATTCAGACAGGGAGCTGCCATTCAGCCCCGCCCCCTATCTCTCCTGATTGGCTAACTGACTTTAATTGACAGCTGCAGGAGCCAATAGCGCCGCAGCTGTGTCCAATCAGGAGGGAGAGTTTTGGAGGGGTGAGACACTCGTGGACATCGCTGGATAGAGAGGGGGCTAAGGTAAGTATAAGGAGGTGCTGGGGAGGCTACTACACACAGAAGGCTTTTTATCTTAATGTATAGGAATGCATTAAGATAAAAAAAAACCTTCTGACTTTACAACTCCTTTAAAGAAACTGAATTAATATGTTAAACCCTTGAGAGTATAAAGCATCATGTACCTGGCTCTTTCTGTTCGTTTCAGAGGTGGTCTTCCGGAAGCAGTGATACTCTTGGAACGATTGTAGCTTGGTTTATATCCAAGACCCCATTTATCTTTCAAGGAGGCTGCCTAGTGGAGAGAGAATTTAAACAAGTAAAAATCTTCTTAACAACTTAACAATATTGTATTATATACATTTAAATGCTCTCCAGCAACCTACCCTCATGCTAGATCTGCGCAGCTTCTTTCGAACATCTCTACGGATGTCATTTACTGCCACTGACTCCAAGTGTTGATAGCGCTGAATTTCCTGGTTTATGGTTCCTTCACTTGCCCCAAGTTTTCTTACAAAAAACAGCATGCCTAATTAGTTTCAATGTCAACATTTAATACATTATTTTCAGTATGATATTGAGCCATTATGTCTAAAATGCTCTTTCATATCTGTACACACACTGCCATGCATATTTGACAGAAAACCTAAAATCACTTCTAAATATGAAAATAATATGAAAATTATTGAAAAGTGCTAATATCTTCTGAGTAGGGTTGGACGGCAGATATTAAAAAAGAATAAGGATCACAGGGTATATGCAGGTGAGCATTGCTTTTCATCTACCAATACCAAATGAAGTGCAAATATTTGCCATTATCGTATAGTACTGACATACTAGTTTACACTTTCACTATCGGATCAGTGTTTTCCCCTGTGGAGCTTATGATCTGATGTTTCTTCAGCAGCTCCATAATACAAGAAAGAACACTTCACAACCGGGGGCCAAATTACATAATTAATCTGCTTGAGGAAAGACCATCCAGTCTAACCAACAAAGAAAAAAAAATGACACAAAAGACCGTTCATTTGCTGCTAAATTTTTGGATTGTGGGAACAAACTAGAGCAGCCACAAGAGTCCCATGTAAATATGAGAAAATACATACAACAGCATACAGCTAGGGGATTTAACATGCTTTGATTACATGTTCTCCAAGCTGTTACCTTTGATTTATTGTGTTTACTACCCAGTTCTTGTGCATATCATAGGATATAATACACATGTGCAACAGTCACAGCAATAGCTAGGGAATATGTTTTTGCATGAATTATATATTTTCCAGATATACTAAACTATATTCCTGTAAAAGCTGCTTACTTCAGATCATCAATAACTTTGGCTTGTTCATTGAGTTCTCGTATATCAACCAAGCGTTTCACAAATTTCCTTCCTCTTGGATCAGCACTCTGGCTTCCAAGCTGCCCAGGTCGTCTATGATCAACAGTCTCCTAGGAAAATATAATTTGTTACATACTAATTTTTCAAAACACAAGGATATATTAACTTGATCAAATGAAACCAATCTCCCTGTGAGTTAGGCATGCAATAATCATAGATTTAGTACAGATTTCATTCCTTATACAATTCACCCAATTAAATGATGTGGGTTGATTTGAAGACCATCTTTATTTTACTTTATTTATTTTTCTTTTTTTTTTTTTTTACATACATTTGCCCATGAGCGAGACCTGCTTGCGCTTGTGTGTTTACTGACAGGACCGGAGTCAGATATTTTTGAACCAGAGAGATAATCTGCAGGGACTGAGTAACGTTGACGTTTGTGGTTCAGGCCAAGTAGGTGATTTACAAGTCGCTGGCCAAGGGTAGGCTTGTGGCTTTCTCCATTTATAAAAACTGCTTCTGAATTCTGGACAGTAAACATTATGGTTAGTTCTCCGACAATCCAGTAATATACTAAATTGATGAAGCAACTACCTTGCAAAGTTTAGAAGAAAGTAATGGAGGAAAATTAGCAAAGATAAAAATTATGAAAGGAGAGCATAGAGGGAGTATTTTAAACCAAAGTCTTTAGTGGCTCTATTGAGGGGCTATATTTCTGTCATACAACAGTATGCACACCTCCAGACTTACGCACACAAAACCCTCTAGTTAATAATGAGCACCTGACAGTGAGTGACAACAATAAGGGGTGTATTAAAAAAAAAAATAAAATTATATATATATATATATATATATATATATATATATATATATATATATATATATATAGTACTTTGCTTAGTGAAAGTGAATCTACATTAATTCTGTGCCAATAGGGCAAAAAACAAATGTTATGAGGCTAGTTCATGTGGTGTTAAAATGGAAAACATTTAATTTGGCCACTAGTTGGCATCACATATCATTGGAAATTCCTATAATACTTAGCACCATTTAATGGCCAAATAACTGGATCTTTGTCTTACCGTAAAATCCTTTTCTCTGTTGTTCATTGTCAGACTCAGCTCCATATCTTCTTGACCAATGGGTTTATGCTGCTCTCGATGGGAGTAGTGGGCAGTCTCAGGGGGTATACTCCCACTTCCTGCTTTAGGACTTCAGTTTTGTAACAAGCAGTGTCAGAAGAACAAAAAACCCAACTCAATAGAAGGGCAGGTGCTGTGTCAGTCAATGAACATCAGAGAAAAGGATTTTACGGCAAGACAAAAATCCAGTTTTCTTTTTCATTCATTGGCAGACACAGCTCCATATCTTCTTGACCGATGGGACGTCCCAAAGCAGTGTCAATATGAGGGGTGGGAATAACACAGCAAGGAAAAGCACACTTCCCAAAGGCTAAACATAGCCAACCAGGCAAAACAAGAGATCAACCAATAACAAGTGGAGCTCACCTGACAAAAATAACCAATAACACCCTCAAAGAGGACATAACCTCTCCATCAGTGGCCTGCAAAACCTTGCGGCCAATAGAAGCATCTGCAGATGCCAACACATCCAACTTATAACATTCTGTGAAACTGTGCACAGACGACCATATGGCTGCCTTGCATACCTGCATCACTGACGCCTGAGGACGGAAGGCCCAAGAGGCACTAAGCGCCCTCGTAGAACGCGCCAAACTAGGGAACGGAGGATCCTGACCCTAAAAGGAATAGGCCTGCACCACGGTCTGTATGATCCATCTGGAAATGGTTGCAGCAGACGCGGCCATCACCTTACGGGGTCCACCCATAAGGACAGAGAATCCAATTTCCCGAACGACTCAGTCACTGCCAGGTACACCCTGATTGCCCTAACCACATCTAAAGAATGTAAGGCAATCTCTTTAGGATGCTAAGGCTTAGGACACAGAGAAGGCAACACAATGTCTTCATATAAATGGAAACTAGAGACGACTTTAGGAAGAAACACCTGACAGGTAAGAAGCACCACCTTGTCTCTGTGAACCACCAGGTAAGGTGAACGACAGGACAATGCAGCCATCTCAGACACCCTGAGTGCAGAAGTAATAGCCAACAAGAGAGCTACCTTCTGTGTCAAAGTGTGCAGAGGGATCTCGCAAATATTTTCAAATGGCGGTTTCTGAAGAATTGACATCACCAAATTGAGGTCCCAAGGAGGCAACAGAGACCTCACAGGGGGAGCCAGGTGGTGGACCCCCTGAACAAAAATTTAAACCAAGGAATTTGTGGCCAACGGGCATTGAAAGAAAATTGCCAGGGCCGATATCTGGCCTTTGATGGTACCCAAGGCCAAACGCTGAGCTACACCTCGTTGGAGAAACTCCAAGACACGAGACCTAGAGAAAAAAACAGGGGGAAACCCCCCCAGAGACTCACAGCAAGTAATGTACGCCTTCCAGACTCAATGATAAATCTTCCTAGAAGATTTTCTATCTTTTAACAACCTAGGAATCAACGATTTAGACACCCCTCAATCTTTCAATAGCCAGGCTGTAAAAGCCAACAACTATAAAGCAGGATGGAAGATCGGTACTTGAGCTAACAGATCTTCTCTGAGAGAGAGTCTCCAAGGGACATCGGTGACCAGCCATACTAGGTCTGTGTACCAAGACCTGCAAGGCGGTCCAGTACCACTAGGATGACCGGAATCCCTTCTGCTTCGATCCTACACAGAAGTGTTGGCAGAAGAGTCAGCAGAGGAAATGCGTACATTAGCAGTGGCGGCTGGTGCTCAAAATTTTTTTGGGGGGGGGGCGCAAAAAGAAAAATGTAATAGGTATTGCTTCGCGCCAAAAAACGCAGTAAAAAATTGCGTGACTTTGAAGTCATGGTACAGGCATGGCACAGGTGATGGTATAGGCATGGCATAGGTGATGGTACAGGCATGGCACAGGTGATGGTACAGGAGATGGTATAGGCATGGCACAGATATGGTATCGGCATGGCACAAATATGGTATAGGCATGGCACAGATATGGTATAGGCATGGCACAGGTCATGGTACAGGAGATGGTATATCCCCCCTTTCAATGCAGAGACCAGCGTACATGCCCCCTTTCAATGCAGTGACCAGCGTACATGCCCCCTTTCAATGCAGAGACCAGCGTACATGCCCCCTTTCAATGCAATGAACACTGTGCTGTGCCCCCTTCAATGCAATGAACACGGTGCTATGCCCCCTTCAATGCAATAAACACTGTGCTGTGCCCCCTTCAATGCAATAAACACTGTGCTGTGCCCCCTTCAATGCAATGAACACTGTGCTGTGCCCCCACAATGCAGAGTTCAGCGTGCATGCCCCCTTCAATGCAACTGTGCTGTGCCCCCTTCAATGCAATGAACAATGTGCTGTGAGCCCCTTCAATGCAATGAACAATGTGCTGTGAGCCCCTTCAATGCAATAAACACTGTGCTGTGACCCCTTCAATGCAATAAACACTGTGCTGTGCCCCCACAATGCAGAGTTCAGCGTGCATGCCCCCTTCAATGCAACTGTGCTGTGCCCCCTTCAATGCAATGAACACTGTGCTGTGACCCCTTCAATGCAATAAACACTGTGCTGTGCCCCCACAATGCAGAGTTCAGCGTGCATGCCCCCTTCAATGCAACTGTGCTGTGCCCCCTTCAATGCAATGAACAATGTGCTGTGAGCCCCTTCAATGCAATAAACACTGTGCTGTGACCCCTTCAATGCAATGAACACTGTGCTGTGCCCCCACAATGCAGAGTTCAGCGTGCATGCCCCCTTCAATGCAACTGTGCTGTGCCCCCTTCAATGCAATGAACAATGTGCTGTGCCCCCTTCAATGCAAAAAACACTGTGCTGTGACCCCTTCAATGCAATAAACACTGTGCTGTGACCCCTTCAATGCAATAAACACTGTGCTGTGCCCCCACAATGCAGAGTTCATCATGCGTGCCCCCTTCAATGCAACTGTGTTGTGCCCCCTTCAATGCAATGAACACTGTTCCGTGCCCCCATCAATGCAGAGTTCAGCGTGCGAGCCCTTTTCAATGCAGAGCGCCACAGCATTGTCCCCAATCACTGCAGAGCGCCACAGCATTGTCCCCAATCACTGCAGAGCGCCACAGCATTGTCCCCAATCACTGCAGAGCGCCACAGCATTGTCCCCAATGATTGCAGAGGGCCACAGCATTGTCCCCAATGATTGCAGAGTACCCACAGCATTGTACTTCAATGATTGCAAAGTGCCACAGCATTGTCCCCCAATGGTTGCAGAGTGCCACAGCATTGTCCCCCAATGATTGCAGAGTGCCACAGCATTGTACCCCAATGATTGCAGAGTGCCACAGAATTGTACCCCAATGATTGCAGAGTGCCCACAGCATTGTACCCCAATGATTGCAGAGTGCCCACAGCATTGTACCCCAATGATTGCAGAGTGCCCACAGCACTGTACCCCAACGATTGCAGAGTGCCCACAGCATTGTACCCCAATGATTGCAGAGTGACCACAGCATTGTCCCCCAATGATTGCAGAGTGCCACAGCATTGTCCCCCAATGATTGCAGAGTGCCCACAGCATTGTCCCCCAATCAATGCAGAGACCAGCGTGCGTGCTCCCTTCAATTTAATGCACTTACCTGGCGGCGGCTCGGCTCCCGGCGGCGGCTTCTCCCCTCCTCGATATTTCGTCCTCTTCTGCGGCGACGGGAAGGTGAGCGGCTTCTCCCTCATCTCGGCCTCTCTTCTTCTCTGCGGCGGGAACCGGCGGGAAGGTGAGCGGCGGTGACGGTGAGTGACTGAGGCACGCACCGGCACCGCCCCCATTGCGACGTCAGCGGGATGTCCTGGATGATGATTGGTCCAGGCTGGAGACTGGACCAATCACAGCAAGGATATCACGAAAGTGGGGGTGTCCTAGCGCAGTGCCCTGCGCCCAGGTTACGCCCCCAGAAGGCAGCCAATCGGCGCCTTTCTGGGTCGTAAACCCCCCCCCCCCCCCCCCCACAGCCTCCACATAGGCCAGCGAACGCAATTTTTTTTAAAAACTTTATTGCTCTTTTTGTAAATTTTTTTTTTCTTTTTTTAGGGCCCTGGCGCCCCCTATGCACAGGCCGCCACTGTACATTAGACAATATTGGCTCCAAGGAGCTACAAGAGCATCTGTGGCGTCGGCCAGAGGATCCCCCAGACCTTGCTACGAACCTCTGCACCTTCCCGTTGAGACGAGAGGCCAACATGTCCACATCATGAGTCCCCCACCTGAGGCAGTTGATGAAACACCTCCTGGTGGAGAGACTATTCTCCCTGATCTAACTTCTGCTGACTGAGGTAATCTGCCTGCCAATTTTCCACCCCTGTAATATGTACGGCAGAGATGGCTGGAACAAAGCGCTCTGCCCATCTTAGAATGCCGGCTACTTCCCAGGCCGCTAAGGCACTTTTGGTACCTCCTTGATGACTGACATATGCCGCGGCCATGGCATTGTCCAATTGAATCCTCATCGGGTGCCCCTGCAGACGATCCATCCAATGAATCAGGCAAAGCCTGATCGCCGGAATTTCCAGGATATCGATCGGCAGACTGGACTCCTCCCGAGTCCAAACCCCCTGAGCAGGATCCGTACCCAAAAAACCTTCCCATCTGGAGAGGCTGGCATCCGTTGTGACCACCGTCCAGTACAGGGGGAGAAGCACCGGAGAGCAGAGCCAATAGATCAGGGATCCCCTCGTACTCCGGATCAACAGGATGAGATTGTCTAGAGCCTGTGGATTCGTGTTCCATTTGACAAGAGCCTCCTTCTATAGAGACTTGGTATGGAACTGAGCAAATGGAACCGCCTCGAAGGTGGAGACCATCAGGCCCAGCACTTGCATGCAAGACCTGAGGGATGATCCCGGTTGGAAAACAGGAGCCGTGTCGCATTCTGCAACTTCTTTAGTTTCACCTCTGGAAGAAACACCCGGGCTAAGGTCATGTCCAGGGTCAGGCCCAGATAGTCAAGTTTTGTGGATGAAAACAGAACAGATTTTCGGAAATTCAGTTTCCATTTAAACTCAAAGTTTGCACCAAAATGTCTACATTCCAGGTACCCCAGCAATCCCCTTCTGCCTCAGTAAAGCCAACACTGGGGCCAAAACTTTTGTTAACACCCGAGGAGCCGAGGCAAAAGACCAAAGGGTAATGCCACAAATTGATAAAGCTCCTCTCCCACGGGAAAGCGAAGGAAACGCTGATGCCCGACATATATTGGGATATAAAGGTAAGCATCCTTGATATTGATAGAGGCCAGGAAATCCCCTTGATGAAGGGATGCCACCACCATGCAAATGGATTCCATTTGAAATGCCTTCCTTCCTGGGAACCCCTGAAAGCATTCCGTTTCCAGAACTGGTACAATGAGCCCCTGTGAGAGCAGATCCTATACCGCCTCAAGAATACCTTGTAAACGATCTGCGGACAAACGCTGATTGGAAGGAAAGAACCTTGCCGGAGGCAAGGACCGAAACTCGATCTTGTACCCAGACCGAATCAACTCATGGACCCACTTGTCTTGAATCCAGAAGGTCCACGGATCCATAAAAAAAGCGAAGACGTCCCCCCCCACCTCAAATACCGTCGAGAGCGTCCCTTCAGGCAGAAGTGAGCTTGTCTGCGGTCCCGGAGGGGCCGGCTCTTGAATCCACAACAAGATGGCGGCTGCACCCCTTGCTACGCGGCTCCTGGGACCCTCCAAGGACCACCAGATACAGTTGGACAGCAAGGGGGGCCCCCCGCTAGGGACCCCCACCAGGAACACCCCCCCAAAAAAAACGTGTTTGTGGCGTGGACGGATACCTTCTAGCAAAGCATGTGTTTGGTGAAACCCCACTTACTTGCGACAATGTTGTCGAAACAGGCGGGAAAGGTGAATACCTTTGCCGCCTTGGAGGTTCTGTGGGTACCAAACTGCAGCCGACGCAGTAGTATCTGTATCCTCTCATTTTAAAGTTTCCCGCTCTGATACAATCAATGCATCCACCAGCGCCTTTTCATGCGTGACTGTAGTGGAAGAGGAATCATCCTCACTATCAGAAAACACAGGGTGCATGGACGCAGACCCAGTAGGGTGGGGAGTTAGGTATGGGGGGTGGTCCGCAGAGGGTCCCTGATATTAAGGGGAAGCGTAAAGTGTGAAGGAAGGGCACTCAGGGGTCTGACCAACCCAGGGGGTGGTCCACGTCCACCCCGAGGGACCACCAAAGGGGCAGGAGGGGGGCACTACTTACTGCACTCCAGACAGACCACCCACCATCTTGGCATGGGGGTGCTGCGGGCTAGAGGTACGCTGTGATTTAGATCATGACTAGGATCCTGACCAGGACTATGTGTTCTTGCGGGACCTTTAACTCGCCGGCCAGCCCCGATCCAGTGGGGCTATATCACGGCCAACCCAGCGTGGAGCTAAGGTCGGGTCTCGCTCACTGGCCAGACTGGGAAGACCATAAGGATCTAGGATATCCAGTCCGTCGCCCAGTCCGACAGTTGATTGTAGTTCTCACAAGAACAGAATTGATTGTAGTTCTCGTAGGAACAGAATTGATTGTAGTTCAGAAACAGAAAATAAAATAAAAAAATAAAAATTTAATCCCAAGCAACTAGGTCCTTACTCCTGACTAGGTAGAAAAAAAAAACTGAAATCCTATAGCAGGAAGTGGGAGTATACCCCCTGGGATTGCCCTATAGGAGTGGTCAAATTTCTTTCCGCCTAGTGTCCTACTCCTATGGAGAGCAGCATAAACCCATCGATCAAGAAGATATGGAGCTGTGTCCTTCAATGAATGAAAGAGAAATGGTATCGGTTTTAAATCAGTGAAAAATGTTTGCCCCAAAAATAAAATAGCCTAATAGCATTTGATTTTTACCTCATACTCACAGAACAAATGTGCATGCACTTTCACCAGGCAAACTGCTATACGCCTTTTTTTTATATAAATACTTCCCTAAAAGTAAATAAAAATATATATATAGAAAAAATTTACCCTAAGATTGTAAAATGTCAGTAACTTAGTAAATAAGTGTCAAACTAATTTAGGAGCCAGTCTGTTCAATATAAGTGTCAGTAAGCTTTATTAAGAAGTCAGAGAACATATGCTTCTAAATAGCACAACAGAAAAGGCTAATGTATCTGTTTAGCCATGACCAACTGGTTTCTGAGATTTCTCACTCAGCTTTCAGAGATTCACAAATTGAATCTATCCTTAAAAGCTATAGTATCCTGCTTGTGTATAAATTAAACAAGTGCATGCCTATATAATGCCTACAATATTGAAGACAAAAAAGCATTTTCATCGAAATTGTACACAATTCTAGTAGGCACCAAAGCTGTATGACAAAATCCTCTTTGCTTTGGATTTTTTTCTGTAAGCCTTAGTGCAAATTTAATTCCAGCGTTCCAAACCTATTATCAATACATAGCAAGATGTGAGAACTACCATGAACAGTGTGTAAGATTTTTACATTGGCAGGTTTAGAATGTTTTAGCATCCATAACATTGCCTAAAGACTGAAAAATATATTTCTCCCAATTGGTTCACAGAATCTAGTTTTAAATAATAAGTAGGCCATGCATCTAAAAGATTAGGTATCGTATTAGAACAGACAGAAAGCAAAGAGTACACAAATATTTCTGGAGGCATTACTGGTTTAACATGAGCTAGATTTCCTAAGTAACCGCCATACAGCTTGAGGTAGAAATGTCAAAGAGGAAGAAAAATTGTATCTAGCCACCAGCATTTCATATCCACTTGCATATCATGGTTAACCCTTCCTCCCTATTGACTAGACAATCAAATGCATACTGTGTGTGCTAGCCTGAAGTGAAAGAAAAAAATCAGGACAAATATAAATAATGGTCGTATGGGAACATACTGAATGGACTGTAGGAGACATGCTGTCAACTTCATCTTCATCTGAGAGATCAGCCATGATTACAGAGTTCAGATCTGCAATATCGTCAATGTCCTCTTCTCCAGTCAATGTGGTCAGAGTGTTGCCAAGGGCATTGAGCCTTTTTCCGATATTTGGATCCATATGCACATCAATACCACACATCTTCCACAATACATTGAGGGTCCATGTGCCAGCACTATTGCTTTCTAGTGTTGAATAAAGAAATAGATATGAATGCCTGCTCTTTTAGAAACTCAGCACAAGAATGTACAAACCAAACTGTATTTTCATAAATCCTTAAGGTTATAATAGGAAATGCTAATTTAATCGTACCTGCCGAAGCTTGCCCTGTTGTCCGAGAACACACTTCATATGTTCCATCTGGCACAACACCTATGAAAGCAAGAGTATTTACTAATAAGTTAAAAGGATAAAAGTCATAAACTCTAAAGCTAGCACCTCATTCTCCCTTTAAGTTATTGATCGCGGGTGACTTTAACAATATCCTAGATTACACCCTTGATACCTCTAATCCACAACGAACACCTAAACACGATTTATCTCAGTGGGCTGAGGCTGCTGGATTCACTGAATTATGGAGGTGGAAACATCCCATGGACAGGTGTTATTTGCATTTGTCTGCAGTGTTTACCTCCTCATCCAGAATGGATATGGCGTTTGCCAATGAGACTCTCCTATCTATGGTGTCTGATGCTACATATCTTCCTGGGAGTGTATCTGATCATACCCCTATGCAAATTATCCTACAAATTGGAGACTGTGGGTCTAAGAGGTCCTGGCGATTGTCACCTGGCTTGGTGGGAGAGTCTGTGGTAGAGGAGATCTTTAAACCACACTTAAAATCGTTCTGCCAAACTAATGAAGGGTCACTTACCTGCCAAATTTAATAGCATGCATTTAAAGATACTTCTAGGGGATATACATATCAGCTATTAAAGCAGTGAGGACAGAACAAAACTACATGTTGGCCAGCCTGCATGACAAAGATCGAGAATGCGTAAATGAGCATGCTGTTACTCCTTCCCCAGATACTAAGGTAAATTTACAATGTGTTCGGAGAGATCTGCACCTCCATTATCAAGACATTGCACACTGCTCCTTGCGTCAGAGTGCGGAAGGATTTTTGAACAAGGGGAAAAAAATGGGAAGATGTAAGCATTATTGACGGCTAAAGATACATCTCAGACAGTGATCCCTTACCTTTCCTCCCAATTAGGAGTGTTGCTTATTAACAGGGAAGATGTGTTACAAACATTTGTTTTCTTTAATACAGACCTCTACTCGCATATACCCCCTTATGATGCAACAGATCTATTGGCAATTTTAGACCCCCTGAACTTGCTTACTGTGCCTGAAGAGGCTAGGGAGACTTTAAATGCTTCCTTTAGGGAGGTGGTGGTGAACACCTAGTGGAAAAGCACCAGGTCCGGATGGACTTCCGATTGAGTGGTAATAACACTATGCTGAGGTTCTTTTACCAAGATTACTTAAGTTGTACACTGAGTGTTTTGAGCCGGGCTCCCTTCCCCCCATTTTCTATGAGGCACATATAGTGCTGCTAGCCAAGTTTGACAAGGATTCCATTCAAAGTTCCTCTTATAGACCTATCTCTCTACCTAATTTGGATATCAAAATACTCACCAAATTGTTAACGAATAGACTCATGCCCGTCTTGGAGCACTTAATTTTTCCTGACCAAAAAAAGCCACTGACATCAACCTGCATAGGATTTTTTACCAATACGCAATTAGGACCGGATATATCCAGCGGAGGTGTTCTTGTTTTTCTAGATCTGGAAAATGCCTTTGATTCGGTGAACTGGCAGTGTATGGCATTAGTGTTAGAGGCATATGGGTTTGGCTCTAGGTTCAGGCAGTGGATAAATATTTTATACCATAGCCCTATTGCAGCCATTAAACTTAATGGCCTGATCTCTTGATCTCTCTGATCCTTTTTTCCAGTAAGACGGGCACCCGGCAAGGTTATCCCATGTCCCCCGGGCTCGTTGCCCTGTTAATTGAACCTCTGGCAGTGGCTCTGAGAGCCTCGTCAGGGGTGCGCGGTATTCAGGTCAGAAGTCTGACAGAAAAGATGGCACTGTATGCTGATGACACAAGTATTAATTCTGCGTGACCCTGATGCGTCCCTGGTAGCCACTTTGTGCATTTTGACCTCCTTTGCTGGTTTCTCTGGCCTGAAGGCAAATTGGAGCAAATCCCAAATTCTCCCACTAAAAATCCACTCTCTGTCTTGCAGGGTTGCAGTTAATTGCCCATTACAAGTAAATAAAGTCAAATACTTAAGCATCCATATTTCTAGTTCAGTTTCAGACTTCATTACCTTAAATGTTACCCCTCTGCTACAAACATTGAAAGGTAGACTGCAGGCTTGGCAGAATCTACCCCTAACACCTATTGGGAAAGTAAACCTACTAAAGATGAAATGTCTACCCCCTATTCCTGTATATATTTAGCAATTCACCCATGTGGATTCCAAAATATATACAGTGCCTTGCAAAAGTATTCACCCCCCCCCTGAACTTTGCGACCTTTTGCCACATTTCAGACTTCAAACATAAAGATATAAAACTGTAATTTTTTGTGAAGAATCAACAACAAGTGGGACACAATCATGAAGTGGAACTAAATTTATTGGATATTTCAAACTTTAACGAATAAAAAACTGAAAATTGGGCGTGCAAAATTATTCAGCCCCTTTACTTTCAGTGCAGCGAACTCTCTCCAGAAGTTCAGTGAGGATCTCTGAATAAACCAATGTTGACCTAAATGACTAATGATGATAAATAGAATCCACCTGTGTGTAATCAAGTCTCCGTATAAATGCACCTGCACTGTGATAGTCTCAGAGGTCCGTTTAAAGCACAGAGAGCATCATGAAGAACAAGGAACACACCAGGCAGGTCTGAGATACTGTTGTGGAGAAGTTTAAAGCCGGATTTGGATACAAAAAGATTTCCCAAGCTTTAAACATCCCAAGGAGCACTGTGCAAGCGATAATATTGAAATGGAAGGAGTATCAGACCACTGCAAATCTATGAAGACCTGGCCATCCCTCTAAACTTTCAGCTCATACAAGGAGAAGACTGATCAGAGATGCAGCCAAGAGGCCCATGATCACTCTGGATGAACTGCAGAGATCTACAGCTGAGGTGGGAGACTCTGTCCATAGGACAACAATCAGTCGTATACTGCACAAATCTGGCCTTTATGGAAGAGTGGCAAAAAGAAGAAAGCAATTTCTTAAAGATATCCATAAAAAGTGTAGTTTAAAGTTTGCCACAAGCCACCTGGGAGACACACCAAACATGTGGAAGAAGGTGCTCTAGTCAGATGAAACCAAAATCGAACTTTTTGGCAACAATGCAAAAAAGCAACACAGCTCATCAACCTGAACACACCATCCCCACTGTCAAACATGGTGGTTGCAGCATCATGGTTTGGGCCTGCTTTTCTTCAGAAGGGACAGGAAAGATGGTTAAAATTGATGGGAAGATGGATGGAGCCAAATACAGGACCATTCTGGAAGAAAACCTGATGGAGTATGCAAAAGACCTGAGACTGGGACGGAGATTTTTCTTCCAACAAGACAATGATCCAAAACATAAAGCAAAATCTATAATGGAATGGTTCACAAATAAACATATCCAGGTGTTAGAATGGCCAAGTCAAAGTCCAGACCTGAATCCAATCGAGAATCTATGGAAAGAACTGAAAACTGCTGTTCACAAATGCTCTCCATCCAACCTCACTGAGCTTGAGCTGTTTTGCAAGGAGGAATGGGCAAAAATTTCAGTCTCTCGATGTGCAAAACTGATAGAGAAATACCCCAAGCGACTTACAGCTGTAATCGAAGCAAAAGGTGGCGCTACAAAGTATTAACTTAAGGGGGCTGAATAATTTTGCACGCTCAATTTTTTCGTTTTTTATTTGTTAAAATAGCTTGAAATATCCAATAAATTTCGTTCCACTTCATGATTGTGTCCCACTTGTTGATTCTTCACAAAAAATTACAGTTTTATATCTTTATGTTTGAAGCCTGAAATGTGGCAAAAGGTCGCAAAGTTCAAGGGGGCCGAATACTTTCGCAAGGCACTGTGTATGTATGTATGTATATATATATATATATATATATATATATATATGTGAATTGTACTCACAAGCTAATTCTCATAAATTAGCTATGCTGGTGGAATCCTAGGTTTCACTGATTCCCATCAAGCAGGTAAGTGTGTGACTAATGAAAAAAGGAAAAAGATAAACATTTCATAGATTTATGGTGAGTAGTTTTATTGTGAGGAGTCAAAAGGGTGCCGGTGAGGAAACAAACTCCAGTAGTGATTATAGGAGTTTTAAAGTAGTTTCCACTGTTACACTCACTTTTTGTAGTCTTGCAGCAAGGTGAAGGTCCGGTTTGGCAGTGCTTCTCAGGATGTTCCTCTGGCCCTCTCGCAGAGGGAAGTGAGCAGTTCCCCGGCCTTATATAGTGGTTCGGGCATGCGCAGTGCTGCGCGATACCACATGTCACTGCCGTGACGCGGCAGCTTCCCAGTGCGCTTGCGTCGGGAGAGGCTTGGTGCGCTTCTGGGATGCCGTGTAGCCGTGACAGGCTATACTGGCCGCCGGCACGTACAGTGGAGCTGAAACCCCGGGGAGGGGAATCAGAGGGGGGTAATCAGTACCATCCTTTTGCTCCTTTAGCCCCGGTCTTGGGGTACCGGGGATTTCCGTGCCGGGTGCGATTTAAAAAGGATCAGAGGGGCAGTCATTTCATGGTATCGAGTTAACATAAAAATACAGCATAATAAATATTTATGGAAATCATTAGTATTGGGTCATATAAATTTATAATAATTGTGGAATACAGGAGACATATTTCTAGTTATACATTTCTAGTATTAACAGCAACAGCAGTTGAATACAAAGGTGGGAAGTGACACAAAATGTGTCTGGGTCGGCTTGCTGGTAGGGGGAGAGAGGATGGCCCGAGTTGGACATCCCATGAAACTGGGTGTATCTCATATTGGTTGTTTTAATGAGGATTAGAGGATTTTCTGTCATGGGTAGGGCCCATATAGGGTCTCTGGGAGGTGTCTAACTGTATTATTAGACATTCGTTTTTTGAAAGGGAGGAGTTCAAGATTATGGGTGTTTGTTTTCCATTGGTTTAATCGTAAGACTTCTTGGTTTGATAAGGATAGATTGTGAGACTAATTAGGGGTCACAAAAGAGCTAGATCAAGGGTTTGGGTGAGTGGATCACTAGGGTTTGGGTGAATGGATCATGTTTTGTTTCTAATGAAATTAATCAGTTTTTCCTGAGGCAAAGCCTTCAAGGAATGGGAGGAAACTTTCCGCTTCATTTAGGCCAGGTGGTAGTGTTGCTTTTAACAGTCTGATCCAGCACATTTCAATTTGTGATAGTGTCTTATTTCCAATCCCCTCCTCTTGTTGGGATATGAATTTGGTCGAGGGCCATGAATGTAATTTTAGCCATTTTATAATTGTGGTCATATGCGACATGTCTTCCAAGAGGGACATAATAGTTGCCAATCCGCATGCTCTGTAGGTTTTTATTACCCTTTTTCCGAATTCCTGTCGGGTTTTGCCTACATAAAAAGAGCCACATTCAAAAAGAACTAAAAGATAATGAAGAAATCACCATTAAAGCCTTGGATAAAAGGAGGGAATGTCTTCATAATGGAGAAATATAGATCCATGTGTATGAGTGTATTAGAAAACAAGAAATGCTACAAAAAAATATCACCCGTGATGATACAAACCTACAATGAGGAATTCTACAGAAAAACTGACAGAGCATTCAACAATGGAACCATATCCCAAACTTTGTGGGAATACATACGAACCACACACCCAAGAGTACCCACATTTTACTCTTTACCTAAGGTACACAAAGACCAAAAAAACCCACCAGGTAGACAAATAATTTCGGGAAATGGCAACATCACGGAATCAACAAGCAAAGTTATTGATATGTGGAAAAATTTGGTGTTAATAACCAAAACAACCTGCGCTAAAGGATAATAAAAATAAATATAATGATGATTGATATTAAATTATTGGTGCATGTGAACAATAATATATGTGTGGAAAAAAAGGGGGTTTCAACAGTGACGTGGGGTCTAAGATACATATCAATAACTTTATGAGGGGGGTACGGCGCTCAACCAAATCACATAAAAACATACATTAAATAAATATATACAGTATAAGTGCTAATTTTAATTAAATTTCAATTGTGATTTATAAACCATACAAAGTGAAAATCCATGCAAAAGGTGAAATAGTGCATATAAGTTAAACTATTAAAGTCTCTAGTGCAAAAGGGCCAGCAAGAGATATCTCAATCTCAAGGCAGCTGGTGAGTATCCTGAAGCTTGATAGTAGAGATACACTTCACCTTCACCTTCACCCAGTGAGTGCATAAATGACTGCTTACCATATATATCGGACCCCTTGATTATAGGGGGTCACATAAGTGGTGATATCTCTCCACTGATCAAAATGGGACAATAATCCATAAATATCCTTCCGTACTAGGTATACACAGTGGAATTTTTAAATGGGTCACTCTCCCTTTAAATATGAGGTATTATTCACGGTTTTTAATACATTGGGACATGACCCCTGATGACGTTGGCGCCGTGCTGACGAAACACGTCGGAACGTGAGATCGTAACAGCGGAAGTTCCGGTTTGAGGTGGAACGCGGAAGCGGTGTCTCCATCGCCTGAAAACCGCGATCTCCTTGATAATGGCTTATTGAAACATGACTGTAGTAAGTGCAAATTTAATTCAATAAATTGTCCACTGTTTGATACTACGCCATGAGAGCCCCTCTTTCTTTTCTCTACATATCTTCGGTCCCAATGAATTAAAAAACGGGAATAATACCTCATATCTAAAGGGAGAGTGACCCATTTAAAAATTCCACTGTGTATACCCAATACAGAAGGATATTTATGGATTATAGTCCCATTTTGATCAGTGGAGAGAGATCACCGCTTATGTGACCCCCTATAATCAAGGGGTCCGATATATCTGGTAAGCAGTCATTTTTGCACTCACTGGGTGAAGGAGTGAAGATGAAGGTGAAGTGCATCTCTACTATCAAGCTTCAGGATACTCACCAGCTGCCTTGAGAATGAGAAAGAGAAATCTCTTGCTGGCCCTTTTGCAATAGAGACTTTTTTTTTTCCCCTTATTTTAACCACTTGCCGACCGCCGCACGACTATCTACGTCGGCGGTCAGCCCCTCACAGGCAAAGTGACGTAGGGCTACGTCACTAGCTTGTGAGGGTCTAGGGAGCGAGCGAGCGCCCCCAGAGGCGCGCTCCCGCTCCCGAGTGGTCACGGACCCCCCCGCGCGTGTGACCGGCGGACCCGATGTCCGCCGGCCACTCTGCGATCGGCGGGGGAGAGGGAGAAAGTCAGGCAGCTTGTGTAAACAAGCTGCCTGTCATTCTCCTCGCTGTATGAGAGCTGATCATCTGGATCTACTATGTAGATCCGTTGATCACTCTGCATACAGCTGAAGCCCCAGCCAATCACAGTTAGAATCACGCCCCTAGGGACACACACAGCCCCTCCCTCTCAAATAAAGTTAACCCCTTCACTACCAGTGTATTTTTACAGTAACAGTGCATATGTATAGCACTGATTACTGTAGAAATGTCACTGGTAACCCCAAAAGTGTCAAAAATGTCAGTCAAGGGTCCGATCTGTTCGCCGCAATGTCGCAGTACCGCAAAAAAAATCGCAGATCGCCGCCATTACGCGTTAAAAAAAAAAACAACAAAAATGACAAAAATCTTTCCCTTAGTTAGGAAACGCAATAACTTTTGCGCAAACCAATCAAAATACGCTTTTTGCGATTTTTTTTACCAAACATAGGTAGCATAAAACAAATTGGCCGAAAATTTAAAAAAATTTTGATTTTTACATTTTTTTTGGGGGGAATTTCATATAAAAAAAAGGGAAAAATATTGCTATTTTTGTAAAATGGACGCTCTTTTTTTGTTTATAGCGCGTGATCAAAAAATCGCACAGGTGATCAAATACCGCCAAAAGAAAGCTCTGTTTGTGGGGAAAAAAAGGACGCCAAATTTGTTTAGGTACAGCGTTGCACGACCGCGCAATTCTCCGTTAAAGTCACGCAGTGCCGAATCGCAAAATACCCCCTGGTCGGAATGGGGGTAAAATCTTCCGGGGCTTAAGTGGTTAAAAAGTCTATCTTAATATCTATCTGAAACATTTTTTTTTGTATTTTATGCTATTAAATCATGTATTATACATTCATACAATCTAAATGAATTGCTTTATTTCTGTTCAGGAGAATGTTTTGTCACAGGATAGGGTCACTTCAAAAGTTTAGACAACAAATATTTTACTTTCAGCGGGATCTGTCATAACCTACCTACTTTCCAAAGACAACACCGACAACACGTTTTCTGTTGCTATAGAGACTGTGCAGGTAAGACAGTTTACTACTTGTAAAAAGAGCGCAGCCAACCAAGCCCAAGCTCCAAAAATGCCTAATGGAACTGAACCTATTCTGTTCCTAAAGAGGGCTACAAAGGACATTAAAATGGTCATAGCAGGGCAGAAGGTCAGGACATTGCGGTTATAAGAAATTAGTGGTACCCATTCACATTCAATGTGCAGCTGCCAGCCCTTCATCCTCTCAGTTAGTAATCCTGCTGGACTGAAGTTCTTCCACCTCTGTTGCCATTCATGCCCACTTTGACTGCGCCATGTACCGGTCAAAACAAGGTACTGCAGTGCACATATGCGTTAATATTCCTGTGCTTCCTTGGCAGCAGATACAAATCATATTAAGTGACCCTGAGCCAAAGGTTCCTACAGGTCCCTGCGTGCCTAGGTATCCAGTCTGCATCTTCAGCTTTCACATTGTCCTTGTGGTTTTGAAGCAGTTCTTCTTGGTCTCTCTCAAACAGCTACAGATTAATTTAAACTGAAATTAATAGAATAATAAAACTCATAGGTATCTGAGAATTGGAACCACCAATACATGTTTTATTCCCTCTAGCAAATTGCCTTCCGTGTTTCAGAAGAGCCAATATTTACTCCAGTCTTGGAGAAATCATCAAATTTTTCAGATGTGTTTCCCTATGCATTTGCATATGTCTCTTTATCTTTTTGACAAATCCTTAGTTTTTTTTTTTTTTTTTTTTTACAAAAACAGGGTTTCTTCCTTTGGTTGGGGAGTGTCCCCAGGAATTGGGGACATTTGATCACCCTACTCTAAAGTATTGAAGAGCATAACTATGTCAAAAAGTGGGATTTTTGAGGCACAACAATGACCGGCATCATGTTTCAATAAGCCATTATCAAGGAGATTGCGGTTTTCAGGCGATGGACACACCACTTCTGCGTTCCATCTGTGTTCCACCTCAAACCGGAACTTCCGCTGTTAGGATCTCACGTCCAGACGCGCTTCGTCAGCACGTCGCCAACGTCATCAGGGGTCATGTCCCAATGAATTGGAAAACAGGAATAATACCTCATATTTAAAGGGAGAGTGACCCATTAAAAATTCCACTGTGTATACCTAGTACGGAAGGATATTTATGGATTATTGTCCCATTTTGATCAGTGGAGAGATATCACTGCTTATGTGACCCCCTATAATCAAGGGGTCCGATTAATCTGGTAAGCAGTCATTTTTGCACTCACTGGGTGAAGGAGTGAAGGTGAAGTGTATCTCTACTATCAAGCTTCAGGATACTCACCAGCTGCCTTGTGATTGAGATATCTCTTGCTGGCCCTTTTGCACTAGAGACTTTAATAGTTTAACTTATATGTACTATTTCACCTTTTGCACAGATTTTCACTTTGTATGGTTTATAAATCACAATTTTAATTGAAATTTAAGTTTAATTGAAATTTAATTAAAATTAGCACTTATACTGTATATATTTATTTAATGTATGTATGTATGTATGTATGTGATTTGGTTGAGCGTCGTACCCCCCCTCAAAGTTATTGATGTGTATCTTAGACCCCACGTCACTAAACTACCCTCATACACCAAAGACACCGTCCACCTCCTAAAAATCCTTGATACCAGCTGTATCGTTATACAATAATATTCCACACAATAAAGGACTCTAAGCAGTCCAAAAAACACTGGGCCAACAAAGCCAACACAATAAAAAATGTAACGATTTAATCGTAGACATGCTGGACTTTATCCTCAATCACATAGTTTTTTCATTCTGAGGCACATACCATCTCCAAACGTGTGGAGTCGCCATGGGCACTAGTTGTGCCCCTTTCTATGCAAACGTTTACTTAGGGATGTGGGAAAAAGAGTTTCTGGCCAAAGACGAGAATAATGGATATGTCAACAACATCATGATCTGGCAAAGATACATAGACGACATTCTGATTATGTGGAATGGACTGGAGAATATGATTGTCTTAAAGAGATGAACAAAAATGAGTACAACATGTATTTCACCATGAGCTTCAGTAAAACGTGAGTTTCCTTCCTAGACACCAGGATCTACAAAAATGAGACCGGAAAAGTTATGACAACCCTCTATAGAAAGGAAACCGCAGGCAACACAATACTGCACGCCTCCAGCTTCCATCCTACATCCCTTTAAAAAATCCATTCCATACAGCCAATTCTTGAGATTAAAAAGGAACTGCACCAACGCAGAGGATTTCCAGATTGAAGCGGACGCCCTTACTGAGCGCCTCATACAAAGGGGCTACACAAAAACATCACCAAGGAAAGCCTTCAATAGGGTGAAAAAAAAGAGACAGAGAGCAAATCCTATTTAAAGGGAACAAAAACCCAGAACACAGCAAAGAGGAACAAACCACGAGAATAATCATGAGGTACACTAACGAGCATAAAAAAATAAGGAACATACTAAAAAAACACTGGCCAATACTCAAGGAAGACCCAAACATCAGGGAATTGGTACCAGATAATCCCGTGATCACTTTCAGGAAAGCTGGATCACTTAAACAAACTTTGGTACACAGCGAACACAAAGAAGGATCAAGAAAGGATCCATGTAAGACGAAGGGCACCTTCCCGTGTGGAAGTTGTGCTCAATGCTCAGTCATCTGCAAATCCACAACCACGATACTACCAAACGGAGATACCTTCAGACCCAAACATTTCACTAATTACAAGACCTAAGGAATATTCTACCTTGTATCATGTGAATGTGGCTCTTTTTATGTAGGTAAAACCCGACAGGAATTCGGAAAAAGGGTTAATAAACACCTACAGAGCATGCGGATTGGCAACTATTATGTCCCTCTTGGAAGACATGTCGCATATGACCAAAATTATAAAATGCCTAAAATGATATTCATGGCCCTTGACCGAATTCGTATCCCAACAAGAGGAGGGGATTGGAATAAGACACTATTACAAATTGAAATGCTGTAATGTTCTGGTACCTTTGGTACCCTAATTCCACTTTTCCTAAGTGTATGCGCCCCACCATTCTCTTTTGGTAAGGTGCGCATACACCTTTAAGACCGATGCTGTCATCACTGAGCGCCGCTGGAGCGGCTATTTCAACCTCCGGCGGTCTCACTCACATGTTCGTTCAACGCCGCATAATCTGCCTTGAAGCTCTCATGCTTGCAAGCATACCTCGCTATCGGAACCACGCTGCTGATCCCTGTATCCCGTTACCGGATCATCCGCTCTTGCCGAACCTCTCCTCTACTACATTGCTACTAGTGATAAGTACCCCACAGGGGAAACCTCTATAACCTTCATACTAAAGCTTACACTATCTAGCTCTGCATACTAAGGACTATTACTACATCTGCACTAACTAAGATTGCTAGCTCTTGAGCCTAATACATCTGCTCTTGCACTGGGTTGGTCTATCCTGTATGTTCACCTGCTACTCTATCATCTGCTACCATACATGATTGCTAAACCTATCTGCATCCCATCTGCTACTATCTTACTTTCAAGAACATTCCTTTCAAGTGTCTGTCATCTACCATCTATACCCAACCTGTCTCTTCAGCCTATCATCACTATATTACTATACATATAAGTCACTCTAGGAACATCTTATTGAGTGTGTGTATTTATTGCTGAATTGAGACTATCCATACATGAGGAGTCTTGGGAGTTGGGATTGGTGTCTCAGCGTTTCTGTACATGACTACTGAAGTGGAATATTTCTGCAGCTGTAAATCCACATTATACATAAAACGCAGGAGCGTTACAGATTGAACGAACCTCAAATGGATTCAGCAGAAATAACCACTCAGGTGACACAATTAAAACAGCAAGTAACTGCGTTAATACACGCACTTGCTGAATTAAGAGAAGAAAATCAGGCTCTGACGCAGCAGGTAACCAGACTGACACAACTTACCACTGCTCAGTCCCCTGAACCCAAAATAAATCCTCCTTTGGTATTTACAGGCGATCGCAAAAAATTTCGCGAATTTAAAAACGCATGTGAGTTACTTTTCTTGCTAAAACCCCGTACCTACCTTACTGATCACATTAAGGTTTGTACTATTATTTCTTACCTAACAGGCGATCCTCGGGCCTGGGCAGACTCTCTTTTTGAGAAAAACGATCAGCTTCTCAAATCCTATGCCTTATTTCTAGCAGAACTTACTAGCCTATATGATGATCCCAATAGGCAGAGTACTGCCGATCTTCAATTAAGGTCCTTGAAACAAGGTAGGAGACCTGTGGAAGCCTTTGAATTCAAGAGATGGACCCTTGATTCAGAATGGAATGATGCATCTCTGAAAACTCAATTTAGGCTTGGCCTATCAGAGGCCGTTAAAGACGAGCTCGCCCGAGCGGATCTGCCAAAAACCCTGGATGCATTGATACGAATCAGTATCACCATAGATAGAAGACTACGAGAAAGAAAGGCTGAAAAAATGGGAATGCCATTATCCAGTTCTTCTCGGATTTCGGCCGATGACCCCACTCCTATGGAGGTAGGAACCATACGCCCACCTCTATCAACTGTGGAAAGAGCCAGAAGACGATCTGGTAATCTCTGCTTGTACTGTGCATCCCCGGATCACAAGATAAACGTCTGTCCCCTAGTCTTCACATGTCCTTCTACAAAAAGAGGGGTGAGTCTTCACATGTCCTCCTAGGGGGATTGACAACTTCAATTATTAACCCTTACATTTTTGTTTGCTTAACATTACAGTGGGACCAGAACAGGATTACTACTAAGGCCATGATTGACACAGGATCTTGTGGAAATTATATTGACATACGTTTTGCTACTTTAAATAAAGTCCCTATTATTTCTAAACCTAAACCTGTCTCAGTGAGTCTAATTAACGGTGTTCCTTTATCCTCTGGTCCGATCACTGATCAGACACAGGCACTCCTAGTCACTACTAACGGGTCTCATATGGAGACCACTACCTTCGATCTAATACCTTCACCCCACTTTCCCATTGTTTTGGGACTTCCCTGGTTACACACACATCAACCAACCATAGATTGGAAGGAACGGACCCTGGCCTTCCTCTCTTGCTATTGCGAGGGTACGTGTAACCTCCCGTCTTCCGGGAAGATCCTGTCTGTGGTGACAGATGAGATTGCACCACTATGTTATCAGGATCTCTCTGAGGTTTTTCTTGAGAAAAATGCTCAAGCACTACCTCCCCATCGAGACTATGATTGTAGTATTGATCTACTCCCAAATAGCAAATTGCCGTTCGGTCATGTTTATCCTCTTTCACAGGATGAACTTTCCCATCTCAAAGAATATTTGGATGAGAATTTGAAAAAAGGTTTTATTAGACCTTCCACTTCTTCCACAGCAGCAGGACTCTTTTTTGTCCGCAATAAGGACTCAAGTCTCAGGCCTATCATCGACTATAGGCAATTGAATGCTATTACAATAAAAGATCGCTATCCTCTACCGCTTATCCCTGAGCTCATTGAGCAGGTGCGTGGAGCTACCTATTTTTCAAAATTGGACCTGAAAGGGGCATACAATCTCATTTGAATCCGTGATGGACACGAGTGGAAGACTACATTCAGAACCAGATACGGATTGTTCGAATATCTTGTAATGCCATTCAGGCTATGCAACGCCCCTGCAGCCTTTCAACGATTTATAAACGATATTTTCAGAGACTTACTAGATGTCTGTGTTGTGGTATATCTGGACGATATACTTATATATTCACGATCCTTGTCTGAACACATAAGACATGTAAGACTAGTATTATCGAGATTGCTTGCACACAACCTATACGTGAAACTGAAAAAATGCTTGTTTCATAAAGAAGAGGTACTGTTTCTAGGCTACATCATATCCAAAACAGGAATCAAGATGGACATGAGTAAGATATCCTGCATTCAGGATTGGCCTACACCAACCACCCGCAAGGCGCTACAGCGATTCCTTGGATTTTCTAATTTCTACAGGAAATTCATCAGGAACTTCTCTGCTATTGTGAGACCCCTCACACAGCTCACTAGCATTAAGAGATTATTCAAATGGTCAGATGAAGCAAATAAAGCTTTTCACCTGTTAAAGACAAGGTTTACTTCTGCTCCCATACTACGCCATCCAGACCCATCCCTCCAATACATTCTGGAAGTAGATGCGTCAAACATGGCAGTAGGAGCAATACTCTCCCAACGACCAACTAACACTTCACCACTCCAGCCAGTCGCCTTCTTTTCTAAATCCTTAAGCAGTCCAGAGGTAAATTACCCCGTGGGTGAAAAGGAACTGCTTGCTATAAAATTGGCTCTGGAGAATTGGCGACATCTACTCGAAGGCACCCGATTACCAATACTTATATACACGGACCATAAAAATCTTCAATATCTTCAGACTAACAAAACTCTCTCTCACCGACAGGTACGATGGTCACTATTCTTTCTAAGGTTTAACTTCCTAGTGACCTACACACCTGCAGATAAGAACAAAAAGGCGGATGCACTATCACAACTAACTGAAGAAAACTACTTTGAAATCCCTTCCGTTCCTATAATACCTCACAAGCGTATTATTGGAGTTGTCCGTTCTTTGAAGGAAGAGGTTTTGCATGGTATAAGTTTGGATTCACCCCCACCACAACTAAATACCGATGCAGAAGGCTTCCTCTACTACAACGACAAACTTTACATACCACCTACCATGCGCACCAAGATTTTGGAATTATCGCATGATGTGCCTATGGCAGGACATATGGGTATGACAAAGACTCTTAATCTGATTACCAGACAATTCTGGTGGCCTGACATGAAAACATCTATACAAAAATTCGTCTCTTCATGCAATGTCTGTGCCAGGTCCAAAATTGACACTACGAGACCATCCGGTCTACTATGCAGTCTACCAATACCCCAAACTCCATGGGAAGTTGTGTCCTTGGACTTTATAGAAGAACTACCTCCTTCCAAAGGATTTAATACCATCTTGGTGTCAGTGGACCATCTGACAAAGATGGCACATTTCATTGCTATTCGCAGACTACCTTCGTCCAAACAAACGGCAGAACTCCTGATGAAACATGTCTTTAAGTTACATGGTATCCCAAAAACTCTTCTGTCTGACCGTGGATCACAATTTATTTCCAAGTTCTGGCAAGAACTATGTCACATACTACGAATTGAGCGGAAGCTCACTTCTCCTTACCATCCACAGACCAACGGACAGACTGAAAGAGTCAACCAATGCATCGAGCAATATTTACGTTGTTACACTTCTTACCAACAGGATGATTGGGTGGATCTTTTCCCTCTGGCAGAATTTGCCTACAACAACGCAACCCACAGTACAACCAAGCAGAGTCCGTTCTACTTGAACTATGGGTTTCATCCCTCTATTCTTCCACCACGCATCCTTCCTTCAAATAACCCAGTAGCCTCAGACTATCTTACCCAAATAAAGGACTCTCTGGGTTTGCTTAATACTACCATTGCACGCGCTCACAGTCAACAAAAGAAGTACTATGATCTTCGCAGAAGACCTTCTCCTCAGTATGCTATTGGGGACCTCGTTTGGCTCTCAACAAAAAAATTTAAGACTGAAAATCCCTAGCAAAAAGCTTGGACCTCTCTTCTTGGGACCTTTCCCAATCAAGAAACTTATTGGAAAAGCTGCAGTACAGCTTACATTGCCAATAGACCTCAAAATACATCCCATTTCCCATGTGTCGCTACTGAAGCCCCATGTTCCTGACCAAGGAATAAGGCCTACTATCCCACTTCCTCCTCCTGTACAAGTTGAAGGTGGAGAAGAATATGAGATAAAAGAGATTCTGGATTCTCGTATCCACAGAAGAAAACTTCAATACTTAGTTCGATGGAAGAACTATGGGCCCCAAGACGACACCTGGCTAAACACCTCTGACATACATGCCCCTAGATTAATCCGCAACTTTCATGTGAAGTACCCAGACAAACCAGCTCCAGAGGCCTTCAGGAGCCGGCCTTAAGGGGGGGGGGGTACTGTAATGTTCTGGTACCTTTGGTACCCTAATTCCACTTTTCCTAAGTGTATGCGCCCCACCATTCTCTTTTGGTAAGGTGCGCATACACCTTTAAGACCGATGCTGTCATCACTGAGCGCCGCTGGAGCGGCTATTTCAACCTCCGGCGGTCTCACTCACATGTTCGTTCAACGCTGCATAATCTGCCTTGAAGCTCTCATGCTTGCAAGCATACCTCGCTATCGGAACCACGCTGCTGATCCCTGTATCCCGTTACCGGATCATCCGCTCTTGCCGAACCTCTCCTCTACTACATTGCTACTAGTGATAAGTACCCCACAGGGGAAACCTCTATAACCTTTATACTAAAGCTTACACTATCTAGCTCTGCATACTAAGGACTATTACTACATCTGCACTAACTAAGATTGCTAGCTCTTGAGCCTAATACCATCTGCTCTTGCACTGGGTTGGTCTATCCTGTATGCTCACCTGCTACTCTATCATCTGCTACCATACATGATTGCTAAACCTATCTGCATCCCATCTGCTACTATCTTACTTTCAAGAACATTCCTTTCAAGTGTCTGTCATCTACCATCTATACCCAACCTGTCTCTTCAGCCTATCATCACTATATTACTATACATATAAGTCACTCTAGGAACATCTTATTGAGTGTGTGTATTTACTTGCTGAATTGAGACTATCCATACATGATGAGTCTTGGGAGTTGGGATTGGTGTCTCAGCGTTTCTCTACATGACTACTGAAGTGGAATATTTCTGCAGCTGTAAATCCACATTATACATAAAACGCAGAAGCGTTACAAATGCACTGGATTAGACTGTTAAAAGCAACACTACCACCTGGCCTTAAAGTGTCCGCCCATTCCTTGAAGGCTTTGCCTCAGGAAAAACGGATTAATTTCATTAGAAACAAAACATGATCCATTCACCCAAACCCTTGATCTAGCTCTTTTGTGACCCCCAATTAGTCTCACAATCTATCCTTATCAAACCAAGAATTCTTGCACAATTCTGTAACACATTCCTTAATTTAATCCAGTAAAAAAATTGACCGGTAGGGTACCCCCATAAAAGGGACACCTACATCATATCTATACCTCAAATATACCTCCTACTTAAGTCTTAGGATTAAACCAATGGAAAACAAACACCCATAATCCTGAACTTCTCCCTTTCAAAAAAACAAATGTCTAATAATACAGTTAGACACCCCTCCAGAGACCCTTTATGGGCCGTACCTATGACAGAAAATCCTCTAATCCTTGTTAAAACAACCAATATGAGATACACCCAGTTCCATGGGATGCACCTCCTATGTCCAACCCGGGCCATCCTCTCTCCCCCTACCAGCAAGCCGACCCAGACACATTTTGTGTCACTTCCCACCTTTGTATTTAACTGCTGTTAATACTAGAAATGTATAACTAGAAATAGGTCTCCTATATTCCACAATTATTATAAATTTATATGACCCAATACTAATGATTTCCATAAATATTTATTATGCTGTATTCTTATGTTAAGTCGATACCATGAAATGACCGCCCCTCTGATCCTTTTTAAATCGCATCCGGCACGGAAAGCCCCGGTACCCCAAGACCGGGGCTAAAGGAGAAAAAGGATGGTACTTATTACCCCCCTCTGATTCCCCTCCCCGGGGTTTCAGCTCTACTGTACGTGCCGGCGGCCAGCATAGCCTGTCACGGCTACACGGCATCCCAGGTGCGCACCAAGCCTCTCCCAGCGCAAGCGCACTGGGAAGCTGCCACGTCACAGCCGTGACATGTGGTATCGCGCAGCGCAGCACTGCGCATGAGCGAATCACTATATAAGGCCGGGGAACTGCTCAGGATATCACTTCCCTCTGTGAGAGTGACAGAGGCACATCCTGAGAAGCGCTGCCAAACCGGACCTTCACCTTGCTTGCAAGACTACAAAAAGTGAGTGGAACAGTGGAAACTACTTTGAAACTCCTATAATAACAACAGGAGTTTGTTTCCTCACCGGTACCCTTTTGACTCCTCACAATAAAACTAATCACCATAAATCTATGAAATGTTTATCGTTTTTCCTTTTTTCATTAGTCACACACTTACCTGCTTGATGGGAATCAGGGAGACCTAGGATTCCACCAGCATAGCTAATTTATGAGAATTAGCTTGTGAGTACAATATGAATTCACATACATATATATATATATACTTTTAAAGGACCCTATAAACATTTTTCAACTTACCCCATATATATACTATCTGCAGAAGCAGCATAAAGTTCTTTATGCGATTCAGGGACCAGAGGGAACCAGCCTACATACATGGATCAGACGAAAAAGCAATATGTATGTACCAAGTCACGTTGCACCAATTCCGTTTTGGTCTGCATATGTGTATTTAAAACAAAAATTATTGTATTTTCAGACATGGCGACCAATCCTTGATAAAAGGCACTTATACTGTTACCCAGCCAAAAAGCGTAGGATGTTTTCGGATATTATCTCTGACACATTCCAAGCCTGAACAATGAAGCATGGAACAACAGAGATAAATGTTCCAAAAATCACCATTCTCACCTTGTTACTTGATCCTTCATCAACTCCTCACCTCTTCACTGATGGGCCTTTAACCCATCCACTACAAACCTGTCTATTACCTTGTAAAGCTTTTTTAATAAATTGTTGGAATTTTACCGCTACTGAACACTTCTTTTCATTACTTGCCCTTAAAGTCCCACTATCTTTGGTTTGAGGCACCAAAACCCCAAAAAACCATACCAGAAGCGGACCACAGAAGCGCCAACTTTTTTATTGAGATTGTTAAAAGTCGGGGACTCTTCCACCGGAAACATGGTTGCCATGTTTAATCTGGAAACCTGAGGGTCCACCACCGCTGGCACAGTCCGCTTCTTAAGAAGGGACTCCTCAAAGGGGTAACACCTAGTAAAGCACTTAGGAACCCCACTGAGACACTTTGGACATCCCCACTCTTTAGCGAAAAATTCTGTCAAAATAGGGAGGGAAAGGATACCTGCTCCTCCGTCGGAGCTTCAGCCGCGTCCTCCATCTTCAGGGTCTCACGCACAGATACACCAGCGCCTTTTTCGTGTGCATTGGCAGATGTGGAGGAATCATCCTCACTATCAGAGGATTCCAGGCGTGTGGTCGCAGACAGAGCTTTTTTTTAGCCCATCGCCCACAAGCCGCCTCCACCCGGGACACAAGGGACTCCAGAATCAATGTCCGTGCATGGATGGATGGGTGGGACCGGGAGGGGTTTAGGTGGGAAAACATGCTGTAAGGACTCCATGAGTCACCAGGGTGACCCCACAAAAGTGTAACACACTGCTAAGGGACAACCCCCACCACGTCGGCAGCACCACCCGGTCACAAAACACAAGGTACAGAGCAATCCTTAGCAGAGAGGGAGAGGACCCCACCAGACTCACCACCCGCCGACACAGGCACCTGCAAGCACCAGAAAATTCTGCACTACACGTGCGGCGATCAGGAAGCTAAGTGATCCAGAAGTCAGCACCAGGGGATAAGGAGGGGCTCCCACCGGGCTTCACTGTCATGGCTGCTGCTATTTGCAATGGTAAACCACAAAAAAAAGGCCACCAGACTACACAAACATGTCCGCTGTGTATAGAAACACACAGGCAACAAAAAAAAATGGCAGCAACGTGAGGCATACAGGGAGCCTCAGGACAGAACCAGGCAGGATGGGGGGCCCTGGCAGGAGCCCCCACCAGGTACAACCCCCCCCCCCGCACAATTGATCATCTGGCCACTGGCGGCGCACCCCCCCAACCCCCATC
Organism: Pelophylax lessonae; assembly: GCF_965119305.1. NCBI lineage: Eukaryota > Metazoa > Chordata > Amphibia > Anura > Ranidae > Pelophylax > Pelophylax lessonae. The sequence goes on along the minus strand of NC_138768.1, from coordinate 629,353,830 downwards.
ATCATTAGCGCTCTGACCCCACCCTTGGAAGGTGGCCAGATCACCCAAAAAAAAAAATACATCCCTAGCGTATGTGGAGGGTGGGGGACTTGACAAGGGGGGGTGCCTGTGGAAAGGAGGGGAACCTGGGGGTCCGACCGTCCCAAGAAGGGGCCCACGTGCCCCCCAAAACCCTCCAGGGGTAGAGGGGGGACAGCTACTCACCATACCAGGAACCAGGTAGGCACCGCTCCAGAGTCCTCCTCTCCACTGAAATGGGGGGGGGGGGCTATCTGCCAGGAGGAACGCTGTGACTCAAGCCGGGGCCAGGTCGTATGCGACCTCACGAGGCGTTTAACTCGCAGGTCCAGCCCTCGTGCAGTGGGGCTATGTCACGGATGACCTAGCGTAGTGCTGATGCCTGCGCGCTGGAATGACTGGAGTGACCACTGGATCTAGATTATCCAGCCTGTCGCTCAGTCTGCCAGTTGATAGTAGATCTCACAGGAAAAATCCACGAGGAAAACATTTTCTATCTAAAAAATTTTGCCAGGACCAAAGATCCCAGCAAGGAACTAGGACCGTACTCCTGACTAGGCCAAAAAAACTGAGTGACTATAGCAGGGAGAGGGAGTATACCCCCTGGGACTGCCCATAAGTGTAGCCAGGTTTTTTTCTGTCTAGTGTCCTACTCCTGTAGGGGGCAGCATAACTCGATGGTCAAGAATGACAGGAGCTGTGTCTGTCAATCAACAAAAGAGAAATAATGATTTTCTCTACATAAGCGACATCGGTCATTGGGTCCATCCAATTTTGATACTGGCCACATGAACAGCCACAAGTTTGAACTTATTTAACTTATCATTGTGCATCTGGAAGCAGCCCGATACCGTTGGGGCAGCTCTGAATGATTACTGCCCTGAATTGGCATTTTCCATCATTTGCTTTCTAGTGGAGATTGCCTAGTCTGTTGTCTAGTCTGTTAGTTGGTGTTATTAGTGCGTGCATGGGGCCCATGAGGACTATGTGTAGTGTGACAATGTTGTCTGCTTGCTTTTATTGAGGTCATTGGGGGTTTTATATTTCCATTTTTGTCTCTGACTGATAGGAATTTTTCAAAAAGAGATTTGAATTAGATACCGTGGTTGGTCCTCTGTTTACAACTACTTTTTCAGGGTGACTCGGTCCCCCTGAGTTTCCCTTTTAGACTGCTCAGGTGTTCACCAGTTGTGGAGGTACCCGTCCATTTTGGACGAATCGGTGCTGTTACTTTTCTCACTACCTTTCCCACAGTCCAACGTGGGTTTAGGCCGCAGTGGTTTTATTTATTCATGGTATATATGAAATTTAGGGCACCCTGAAAATATCACAAGTTTTATCTACTCCGTCCCTTCCTATCTTATATAATAATAAAGCAAAGTGCCACTTTCACAAGGAGAATTTTGTTTCCAGTCCACTGAGATCCCACCCCAGAATACCCAGAGGTCTTTCATGTACATCCCGATCCCAACACACATAAACCTCCTTTCCCAGTTTCAAGGGCAGCATAGCCCCTCTAGTACAGACCTGTGCCTTCAACTTCACCGATATATATAATATAAAAGGAAAAGAGCACTGGGGGCTTTTTGGTACCCATTCACCTTTACACTCTAAGTGACTTTCCAAAATATATAAACAATTCAAAATGTCCAAGAGCTGATTTTGTAAACATATAAAACAATTTAATTAACACCTATATAGTTTCTGTTAAATGGCATAATTCCCTATACATAAATGCTTGTGTAACTTTAGCCACTATAGATATAATTTTCAAATTTGCATAAAAAATACAACCAGTCAAAATATGGTTCATCAGCTATGTAAACATGTAAAAGACCTGACATTAAATATTTTTAAGTAAATTCTACAATCATACTTTAATGAGTGTATCTTCTGAAAAAACACCAACGTTTCCAATGAAGTGCTAGGCTTCAAAGGGAAAAAAAAACAGGGGTAATTTGGGTTTAAATCAGTAGTGATGTTTGTAAAAAAATAAAATTCACCCTGCAAGGCAATGTCATATTGTGCTAGTATGCATACTAACACATTATGAGAGACTTACCTTAAAATGAAGCCCTCAAGCAGTGCCCTGTCTTCCCTCAGTCTTCCTTCCAGGTTCGCGGGCTGCGGCCATCTGACTGGCCGAGCCACAATGACATTGCTCCTGTGCAGTCACTGTTTACAGCACAGACAGTATACCGTTCCTTCAGAGCGCATGTGCCAGTAACGTCACCGGCGGCTTCTGCGTGGAATATCTCCTAAACGGTGCGCGTTTAGGAGATATTAATTTTACCAACAAGTAAGCTTTAATATACGCTTACCTGTAGATAAAAATTTCACACACAACTTTACCACCACTTTAACAGTCCAGGCTGAATAGTTTGTACAAAAAAGGTGTACACATCCAGGTAGAATGCCTACTTATTACTTGTCATTTTGTGTCTATGTTAACAAATAAACAGAGAAACATGCTTACATGCATTCATCACTAGATCTGTTCTGACTTCTGGTTTCCAGTCATCCCAAGAGGTCTCAAATCCATCAGCAAAACGAATGCAGAAGTTTTTAAAGTGCCCTTTGCTCACCAGAGACTCTGATGAGCATGCTGTTATCAAAGTACTTTCAATGGTCAGTACCAAAGCAGAGCCTGTATCAAAGTCACCAGTGTGATTTGCCTGGTAGAAACAAAACAGAACTTGATTGTAAAACGAATGAGGTAATGAAAAGGCTAAGCATAACAAATCACTTATTGTATGTTTATCCCGCATATGATTATATAAACTATTACACATTCGTTTATAATAAAGGTTAAAACATTGAAGGATGGTGCTGAGCTCAATACCTGTGGTGCATTGGTGATGGGTAAACATATCCCCAAATCATTGACTGTGAGTTGGAGAAAAAGAGTTCCAAGTGCTTGGGCAGATGTCTGTTGAATTCCTGGCAGCATGTCTACTACTTCCTTTGTTGCCATGTGAATATCCTTGTTTAGTGCCATTCGCTGCTCATTCCAGTTATCATATGCTGCCTTGTAATTCAGCCAGAATAGCACAGCTTTCAACAGAGATACAAATTAATAGTCACTTTATATGTCATTATGAAAAATAAATGATAAAACTTAGTCATACTTATCCAGTTCATTAACTGGGAAATTTCTTCAGGATGTAGATATGGGAAACATAGTCAGGGTAAAAAAAAGAAGCAAAAAGTCTTTGTTTTTAAGAGACTACAAAAAGTATTATTGAAAAAAAAATAATTTAAAAATGTAAACTGTAGCAATTTAAGGAAAGGAACCATCAATTGGGAAAAATAAAAACACATTTTGTAAAATGCAGAATATAAAAATAACTGCAAGTAACCAGCAGGGCTGCAAGAATTTAAATGTTTTAAAAGGATTATAGAAAAAAAATAAAATAAACATTAGCAGGCTTTATAAAGTGTGAGTGTCAGCAAGAGAACTGTACAGAATAAAAAGGTTGCCATGTGTTTAGGAACAAATTATGAACAAACACCTGGGTATGACTGAAATAAGCTAAGAAAATCAGCCTCTTGTTTTCAAACATGTTTTTATACACCTGAGGTAAGTAAAGTATTGTTTAGGGTACTCTACACTTATTGTGAAAGGTAGACAGAAATAGAAAGGCAGCTGCTAGTACCTCTGTCAAAGGCTACAGGCTGTGCATAGACAATGGGTCTACTCAAGGTAATAAGCACTGCTTCTCTGCCTGTAGAGCCGCTGATCTCCTCCTGCAGTGCATTACGCAAGCCTATGCGGGTTTTAAAATAGGCAACTTGATGAAAATCTGATCCAGCCTCTTCATAAACCTGCATGGGTCACAATATTAACATTTAGGAAAAGGCATGTAAGGATGACTGCAACAAAATAAAAGTCTAGACAAGTTATGGTAGGGTAAATAGGAAATTCACCATGTACTTAAAAAAACAAACGAAAACTATTACATTAACTAAATCTAAAGTTGCTTACTTGATGTTTCACAATTTGTCCAAGAGCCAAGTTCAAATCAACTTGACATTTGCCAAAAAGCTTTAGATAGCTACTGCTTCCAGGTAAGGCTTTTGTCTGAATTCGATTCGACAACTCCAGTTCTATCAGACCGGTCTCAAATCTGACTGCCCTCATGGAGGGAGTTGTAGCTGTCACTTGGATGCCCTATAGAATAAACAACCATAAATCCAATATTTAATTATCAGTGTTATCTGTCAGGATGCAGTCAATCTTGTAAATAAGAACAACGGGAATGCACGGTTATATTCTAGGAAAAAACATCAAACAAAAAAACATGCTTAAAAACTGAGCACATTTGTTTTTAAAATCTATCACAAAAGGATAGTCCTGTTATGTGGGATGCTTAGGCTCAATGATCCACTGGTTTCTCCCAAACATAAGTTGAAAGTAGAAAAAAAATGCTGTTTAAATGGAGCTCCAAATGTTGTTTTCAATATCTTTAAAAGTGCAGCTTTCAGTAAAATGATAACCGGTGAAGAAGTATGTGTTATTAAAAAAAAAAAAAAAACCTTTGTATTCACCTAGCTGGGTGCAGCATTGATCCGATGCTGCATCTGTTCCCCGCCACCTCTGCACTGAGAACGGAGTGATCAACCACCACTGAATGCTCAGTTCTGCCCTCCATTTCGAGCAGAGAGCTGTACCTGTCAAGTCATCGGCTCTCTCCTCTACCCCTCCAGTACTCACTGGAGCACTTGGATAGGGAGGGGAGGGAGTAGCTGGCTCGGCCTACCAGAGGCGCAGCTAAGAGGCTGAGCCAGCTGCCAGTCCAGGCATCTGGGTAGATCAAAACTATAAAGTCAGGATCTTTCCCCAGCCTGAACCAGCTGAGTAACAATTGCTAACAGTGGACTTTAGCCCGCTACAGGCTGAAAATGGGTCAAAGCAGTGCAAAACAAACTGCACTCCTGTGATCCATAGGAGAAGTATAGTCAAAAAAGCAGTGGCCATACTTCTTCTTTAAGGGTCCTGTTCAGGCTATATATTGTTGTGGTCCCCCAGCTGTGCTCCTGTGGTGTCACACTTTCAAAAGCTCCCCCAACGGAGACTACAAGAGGCTGTCCCAACACACACCGGGTAGGAAAGGTACATAACAATAATGTGTGGCTGACATTGAAGCAAGAGTATGTGGACTGTAAGTGACTGAAAGAAACAAGAAGAGATTAGCAGCACTGAGTTGCCAAATTGGATAAAAAATTTTTGAAAAAATAACAGTGCTAAAGTATAAATAAAGGCAACACTTATTTCGATTTAGAGTGGTGAGGGATTAGAACGACTGGCAGGTATTTATTGCTGTGCATCCGTTTGGGAGTCTAACGAAAATAGATACAGTGACTTCCCTATGCTTTCCAACACAAGAAAAAAAAACGTTTTGGCCTTATTTATACTTTAAGCAAATTAAATGTAGCTCTGGTTAAGATTATTTACAGTGGGGAAAAATTGGATTTTTGTCTTACCGAAAAATCATTTTCTCTGATGTCCATTGACGAACACAGCTCCAGAATCTTCTTGACCACTGGGTTATGCTGCCCCCTACAAAAGTAGGACACTAGGCAGGAAAAAGCTTTAGAACGCCTCCCAGGGGGTATACTCCCACTTCCTGCTATAGGCATTCAGTTTTGTTGCAAGCAGCTTCAGAAGAAAAATAACCCAACTCAATAGAGGGGTGGGTGCTGTGTGCGTCAATGAACATCAGAGAAAAGGATTTTACGGTAAGACAAAAATCCAATTTTCTCTTTCGTTCACTGATGGACACAGCTCCAGAATCTTCTTGACCATCGGGACGCCCCAAAGCAGTGTCAAAATGAGGGGTGGGAAAAAACATAGGAGAAAAAATTCCCAAAGACTAAATCTAGCCAACCAGGTAATATGGAGCTCAACCAGGAACAACTGGAGCTCACCTGAAAAAAACCCAACACACCCTCAAAGAGGACAAAGTCCTCACAAACAGCGGCCTGCAAAACCTTGAAGCCAAAAGCAGCATCCGCAGATGCCAACACATTTACTTGTATCATTTTGGGAAAGTGTGCACAGACGACCAGGTGGCCGCCTTGCAACCTGCATCACTGACGCCTGATGGTGAAAAGCGCAGGGAGCACTAAGCGGCCAACCCTTTGCGAGGTCCATCCGTAAGGACAAAAAGTGAGTCTGATTTCCTAATGACTCAGTTGCCGCCAGGTATACCCTGATCTCCGGAACCACATCCAGAGAATGCAAGGCAAGCGCCTTAGGATGCTTTGGTTCAGGACACAGGGAAGGAAACACAATGTCTTCATTCAGATGGAAAGCAGAGACAACCTTAGGAAGGAACAACTGACAAGGGCGAAGCACCACTTTATCTTTGTGAACCACCAGATAAGGTGAACAACAAGAAAAGGCTGATAGCTCGGACAGCCTGCGTGCGGAAGTAATTGCCACCAAGAAGGCTGCCTTCTGGGACAATGTGAGCAGAGGAATCTCACAAATATTTTCAAATGGCGGTTTCTGAAGAACCAACATCACCAAAAGACCGGCGGTCTCAGTCTGGGGCCACAAGGATGACCGGAATTCCTCCTGCCTCGAACTTCAGTAGAAGTCTCGGCAGAAGTTTGAGAGGGGGGAAAGTCGTATATCAGACAGTCCTGGCCCCAAGGAGCCACCAGTGCATCCGTGGCATTGGCTAGAGGATCTTGAGACCTTGCCACGAATCTCTGCACCTTCCTGTTGAAATGAGGGGCCAACAGGTCCAGCTCGGGAGTTCCTCACCAGAGGCACAGCTGGTGAAACACCTCCGCATGAAGAGACCACTCTCTGTGGTCCAAGGCCTGTTGACTGAGATAATCTGCCTGCCAATTTTCCACCCCCGGAATATGCACGGCAGAGAGAGCTGGAACTTAAATTTCCACCCACCTTAGAATGCTGGCTACTTTTCGAGCTGCAAGCACACTTTTTGTGCCCCCCTGGTGATTGACATATGTCATGGCCATGGCATTGTCCGATTGAATCCGTACCGGACACCCCTGAAAACAAACCATCCAATGGACCAGACAAAGTCTGATCGCCCGAAGTACCAGTACATTGACTGCTGAGCAAAATCCATGCCCAAAACACCTCCCCACCAGGAGAGGCTAGCATCCATGGTGACCACCGTCCAGTACAGGGGAAGCAAGGATTTTCCCCATCGAAGAGCCGGAGAGCGAAGCCACCAGATCAGGAACCCTCTCATACCCCGACTCAGCAGGATCAGATTGTCTAGAGCAGGGATCCTCAATCTACGGCCCTCCAGCTGTTGTGGAACTACACGTCCCATGAGGCATTGTAAAACTCTGACATTCACAGACATGACTAGGCATGATGGGAGTTGTAGTTCCTGAACAGCTGGAGGGCTGTAGTTTGAAGACCCCTGGTCTAGAGACTGTGGATTCTTGTCCCACTTGGCAAGAATTTCTCCCTCTGCAGAGGTCTGGTGTGGAACTTTGCAAATGGAACCGCCTCAAAAGGTAGACACCATCGCCGGGTTTGGAGGAAGAAAAATGCTATGACCCTAAGAAAACCATCCCTACAGTCAAGCATGGAAGTTGAAACATTATGCTTTGGGACTGTTTCTCTGCTAAAGGTACAGGCTGAATTTGCCTCATTGAGGGACCATGTATTGTCCCTTGGATGGTAAATCTTGGATGAGAACCTTCTTCCCTCAGCCAGAACACTGAAGATGGGTCATGGATGGGTCTTCCAGCATGACAACTGCCCAAAACATATTGCCAAGGCAACAAAGGAGTGGCTCAAGATGAAGCACATTAAGGTCATGGAGTGGCTTAGCCAGTCTCCAGACCTTAATCCTATAGAAAATCTATGGAGGGAGCTGAAACTTTGGGAAAGGTATCTCGGTCTTTTACAACTTACTGCAAATGAAAACAACCTTTGTGAAAACCCCACAAATGTTTAAATGGGAGAAGGACCCTAACTTAACGTTCACAACCGATCAGTGGATCAGGGCCATCCGTAATAATTTAAAATATACTAGGTGCACAAACTACTGGGAGTCAGCTCAAAAATTCCACCAGAGATGGTACCTTACGCCACATCTGATTGCCAAATTTTCTAAAAATAATTCCGCCCACTGTTGGAGATGTGGTGCCCAAGAGGGTACACTCCCCCACATGACATGGTCATGCCTACATGTAAGAGGTTTTTGGACAGCCGTTTTCCGATTGATCGCGAATGTCACCGGTAACCTACTCAAGAAAAACCCTGCTCTTGCTATATTGAGCATAGGAAGTGAATCGATTCACTGTTCCCTTAGACCTGTTACCATGCAGATTTTGTTTGCGGCCAGAGCTGTCCTGATGAGAAAATGGAAATCTGTTGAGGTCCCTGAAATTAATGAAGTTACTAGGTTACTTAGGGAAGTTTACATATTCAAACATATTATGGCCCCCAAGGAAGGTTCTGTACACAAGATGTGCCAATTTTGGAAACCCTGGCAGGAATACACACAGGACAAATGACAATTGTCTTCCCCGAATTGTCCACTAGAGTGCACTATTGCTTTAGTTCTATTGTCCTGAAATTCTTTTCTCTTATGTTTTGCGATTAATGTTTCTAAGATACGTTGTGAAATCTAATCAGTTTCATTCTTTAACCACATAAGCCCCGGAGGATTTGGCTGCTCAAAGACCAGTGCCTATTTTGCGATTCGGCACTGCGTGAATCTAATGGACAATTGCGTGGTCGTGCGACGCTGTACCCAAATTAAATTGACGTCCTTTTTTTCCCACAAACAGGGCTTTCTTTTGGTGGTATTTGATCACCTGTGTGATTTTTATTTTTTGCGCTATAAACAAAAAAAGAGCGTAAATTTTGAAAAAATAACAATATTTTTCAAATTTTTTATATGAAATTCCCCAAAAAAAAAAATGGGAAAGATTTATGTCATTTTTATTGTTTTATTTTTAACTGGTAATGATGGCGATCTGCGATTTTTTTTGCGGGACTGCGACATTGTGGCGGACAGATTGGACCCCTAACATTTTTTACACTTTTGGGGGTACCAGTGACATTACTACAGTAATCAGTGCTATACATATGCATTGTTACTGTAAAAATGACACTGGCAGGGAAGGGGTTAACTTTATTAGAGATCCAGGGGTTAAGTGTGTCCCTAGGGGCGTGCTTCTGTCAAGGGGCGTGGCTTTTGATGTAACCACAGAGACATACGATCCTACATAGCAGGATCGTATAGTCTCTGCTGTTACACCAGGGAAAATGACAGGCGGCTTTGTTTACATCAGCCACCTGCCTTTCTCCCTCTTCAGCGGGAGATCCCGAGTGGCCGGCTGACACCGGAGCTGCCGTGAACGAGCGCGGGGATGGCCGTGAACGAGCGGGGGCGCGCACCCCCTACAGGCTAGTAGTAGTAGTAGTACTACGTCGCTTTGCCCAGGAAGGCTGACTGCCGCAGTACATGTACTTGCAGCGGTCGGCAAGCGGTTAACCACAGAAAAACTGAATTTTTGTAAAATCTAACCGTAAAATTCCTTTCTCTGAGTCCTCCGACAGTCGCCGCCCACTCACAAGTCTTAACCTCCCTGGCGGTATGATTCTTTTGGATTTTAGGTGCTGAAAGCGGTACCATTATTTTAGGTGCTGAAAGCATGTAATTCTTGTGAATGAGCAGCCCAAACCAACTGTATACATTTATTATATATATATATATATATATATATATATATATATATGTATGTATACATATATTATATATATATTTATATATATATATATATATATATATATATATATATATATATATATATAATGTATACAGTTGGTTTGGGCTGCTCATTCACAAGAATTACGTGTATATCATATATATATATATATATATATATACATATATATATATATATATATATATATATATATGTGTGTGTATATATATATATATATATATATATATATATATGTATATGTGTATATATATACGTATATATATATATATATACTGTATAAATATGTATATATATATATACATACATATATTTACATAAAAAGTACAGTAAAACTGCAGGAAAGGGCACTGGGGGGTAATGTAATGTGATTTTATTTTATTTTGAACGGTATCAGTGTGTTTGGTGCATTTTACATTCGAATTTGCCGCCGGTTCCACCCCCCGGCGGACGTCACGTCGCCGGAGACGGAAGCCGGGGCTCGCAGACGATCGGGAGAGAGCTCCGCCGCCGCACACCGCTCGCAGTCTTCGCTGGATCCCGGAGAAAAGGTAAGTAAAACCTCCTCCAGCATCCAGCAATCTTCTTAGCGCTACCCCGAGTGTGACTCGGGGTTACCGCTTTTGGCACTAAAATCTTACCCCGAGTCACACTCGGAATACCGCTAGGAAGGTTAATCAATGGGTATTGACCTTTGCTCCGCAGGAGTAGCTAGGCACAAGATTTGTTAATAACAAAAGCTTTTAGCATAGACACACCCCTAGGGGCTGTCCCCTTAGTCAATACCTCCCTGCACCAGCATTCCCAACTCAGTTTGGTAGCATAGCAGTAAGAGTACACAAAAACCCCAAAAGAGGGGCGGGGGGCGGCGACTGTCGGAGGACTCAGAGAAAGGAATTTTACGGTAAGATTTTACAAAAATTCCGTTTTCTCTTACGTCCTCCGGCAGTCGCCGCCCACTCACAAGTCTTCACCAATGGGATGTCCCAAAGCAGTGTAGACCTGAGGGGTGGGAGACGCAGCCGCAAAAAAAACAACGCAGTACCCACATCAGAGAAAGGAACCTTACACACAGTAAGAGAACCAACTGGGCAACAGGAAAACGTGCTCAACAGGAGCAACAACCCAGGAAAAAACAAGTAACCCAGGGGTAAAACACCCCAACAGCCAAGGACCCAAAACAAGGGTCCCTAAGGCACTGCCGCACTGAGAACTTTACGGCCAAAGGAGGCATCGGCCGATGCCTGAACATCCACCTTATAAAACTTTGAGAAGGTGTGAAAGGACGACCAAGTCGCCGCCTTACACACCTGGGCCACAGAAGCCTGATGCCGGAAAGCCCAAGACGTACTCAACGACCTGGTAGAGTGCGCTTTTACAGGGAAGGGAGGAACCCTCTCCTTCAAGGCATAGGCCTGCACAATGGTTTGCCTAATCCATTCGGCGATAGTCGCAGCCGATGCCGCCATGCCCTTCCGAGGTCCCTCAGGAAGGACAAAGAGGGAATCCGACTTGCGAAAAGGCTTAGTGGACGACAGGTAAACCCTGATCGCCCGGACAACATCCAAGGAATGTAAGGCAACCTCCTTAGGATGATTCGGCTTCGCGCAGAGCGAAGGCAAGACAATTTCCTCATTAAGGTGAAAATCCGAGATCACTTTCGGCAGAAAGGACAGGTTAGGTCGCAAGACCACCTTATCTTTGTGAACCACCAAGTAGGGAGAGCTGCAGGACAAAGCCGCCAGCTCCGACACCCTGCGAGCCGAAGTGATCGCCACCAAAAAAGCCACCTTTTTGGACAACAGAGGCAACGAGATCTCCCAGATCTTTTCAAAGGGAGCATGTTGCAACACGGACAGAACTAGGTTCAAGTCCCATGGAGGCAAAGGCTCCCTCCTAGGAGGTGCCAAATGTCGCACCCCCTGAACAAAGGTGCGGACCAATGAATTTGATGCCACAGGGCGCTGAAAAAGAACGGCCAGCGCAGAAATCTGGCCCTTAATTGTGGCCAGCGCCAAATGCTGGTCCACTCCAGTTTGGAGGAAAGCCAACACTCTCGACACCGAGTACGAGCGAGGGGAATACCCCCTGGACTCACACCAGGCAAAGTATGCTTTCCAAGTACGGTAGTAAATCTTCCCCGAAGAGGCTTTTCTAGCCTTGATCAAAGTGGGAATGACCTCAGGGGAGAGACCCCTATCCTTCAGGACCTGGCCTTCAACAGCCAGGCCGTTAAAGCCAGCGACTGTAAAGCAGGATGGAATATCTTGAGACAGAAGGTCTTTCCAAAGCGGCAGGCGCCACGGAGCGTCGACTGCCAGATTGACGAGGTCTGCGTACCAAGACCAGCGAGGCCAGTCCGGTGCCACCAGAATCACTGCATGCGGTTCTGAGGCTAACCTGCGAAGGAGCCTGGACAGCAGCTGAATCGGTGGAAAGGCATACATCAGACGATACCGATGCCAGGGCGCCACTAACGCGTCCGAGGCGTCCGCCCGAGGATCGCGCGTCCTTGCCATGAACCTTTCCACCTTGTTGTTTAGACGAGACGCGAACAGGTCCACATCTAGGGAGCCCCTTTTCGCGCACAACATCTGGAAGACATCCGGATGAAGGGACCATTCCCCCTGGTCCAGGGTCTGGCGACTCAGATAATCCGCCTGCCAGTTCTCCACCCCCGGAATGTGAACTGCCGTTATCGCCGGGACGTGCGTCTCGGCCCAAGACAGAATGTCGGCCACTTCCCGAGCCGCTCGGGCACTCCTGGTGCCCCCTTGATGGTTGATGTAGGCCACCGCGGTGGCATTGTCCGTCTGAACCCGAACCGGACGGCCCTGAAGCCGTTCCGACTATTGCAGAAGGCAAAGCTTTATCGCTCGCAATTCCAGAATGTTGATCGGAAGGGAGGACTCCTCCTCCGACCAAGTTCCCTGGGCGGACAGAACGCCCAGAACACCACCCCAGCCCGACAGGCTGGCATCCGTGGTGATCACCGTCCACAACAATGGACGAAAAGATTTGCCCCCCGACACCGCCGGGGACTGGAGCCACCACAGAAGATCCCTTCTGGTGCGTTGGCTCAATGAGATCCGCAGATCCAGGGACTGCGGTCGCCCGTCCCACTCGGCAAGAATCTCCGCCTGGAGACCCTGCGTGTGAAACTGGGCAAAAGGGATCGTCTCGAAAGTCGAGACCATCAAACCCAGACATCTCATGCATGTCCGGAGAGATGAGTATTGGTTGGACCTGAGGGACCCGACCTCGTCCCGAAGTGTCCGGAGCTTGTCTGCCGGCAGGAAGACCCTCGCTTGAACAGAATCCAGAACCATCCCCAGATAGGGAAGCCGAACCGAAGGACACAGAGTCGACTTCGGAAAGTTTATGGTCCAACTGAACTCTTGCAGTGTCTGCACCGTGGTGGACAGGTCGGTCACCAGACTCTGGCTGGCATTTGACCTTATCAGGAGATCGTCCAGATACCCCAAGACAGCAATGCCCTGTGCTCGCAACAGGGCCAGAACCGGCGCCAGCACCTTGGTAAAAACCCGTGGAGCCGAAGCGAGACCGAAAGGTAACGCCACGAATTGGTAGTGATCCTCCGCAATGGCGAATCGAAGGTACCTTTGGTGACCCTCGAAAATGGGGATGTGTAGGTATGCATCCTTCAGATCGATGGAGGCCATGAATTCCCCCGGACTCAGGGCAGCCACCACTGAGCGCAGGGATTCCATGCGGAACTTGCGAACCCGCACAAAGCGGTTCAGAGCTTTCAAGTCCAGAATCGGACGCACCTTGCCCTCCTTTCTGGGCACAGTGAACATATTGGAGTAAAACCCCCGAAATCTGTCCCGATGAGGCACCGGAACCACCACTCCTTGGGCCCGCACCGCCAGGTGCAGATCCTGCAAGCGCTCTGGAGACAGCTGAAGATTTGAGGGAAAAAATCTGCCCGCCGGCCGAGAGAGAAATTTGATCTTGTAACCAGATCGAACGATTTCCTGAACCCATCTGTCCTGAATGCGGAACAGTCAAGGTTGGAGGAAACTGCGCATACGTCCCCCCACCCCAGAAACGGGTGAGGGCGCCCCTTCAGGCGGAATTGGCATGGGTTGACGAACCGGACTGGCCGGATTTTTGCTTACCCGCCCAGGGCTTCTTCTGGGAGCCTTGGCCTTTGAAGGGCTTTGCCCTTGGATTGCGACCGAAAGGCACGAAAGGACCCCTGAGAGGGCCTAAACGAGGAGTTCCGTTTGCCACGGAAAGATTTGTGCTTGGGATTCTGGGGTAAGAGAGTACTCTTGCCCCCCGTAACTCCTTTGATCAGAGTATCCAAAGCCTCGCCAAAAAGGCGAGATCCCACGTAGGGAAAGTCCGCCAACGTCTTGCGAGAAGATTGGTCGACCGACCAACTTTTCAGCCATATCAGACGACGGTTCAGCACCGCCACGCTGGACAGGCATGCAGCCAAAGGAGCTAAATTCAAGTCCGCATCACACAAGTACATGACTCCTTGATGAATTTGATCCACCATAGCCAACGTGGTAGGCGGAGCCGAATCAGCCACCAGGGTCTGAGCACCTTCGTCCAATCGGCAACCGCCTGGGCCGCCATAACCGAAGCAAAAATAGGTTTTAGCATAGAACCAGCAACCATATAGGCATGACGGGCAAGAGACTCCAACCTCCTGTCCGTAGGGTCCCGGAAAACCGGGGTATCCTCAGAAGGAACCGCAGTAGCTTTGTTTAAAACGGCTACCGCGTGATCCACCTGAGGCGCCACACACCAACGCTCGTCGGTGGAGGGCGCAAACGGATAAAGCAGTTTAAACTTATTCGGCACTGTAAAGGGCTTCTTTAAATTGCGCCACTGCTCATTAACAGTATGATGAAATTCTGCAGGGCATGGAAAAACCTGCGCTGATTTGCGGGTTCTTTGCGTCCCAAAGGAGGACACCCTAGCAGGAGGAGTGGGCTCCTCCTCCAGGTGCAACGTATCCTTAATGGAGGCAATCAGCTCATCCATGAGTGCAAGCTCTTCAGGCGAGCCAGGGGGAGAAACATCAACCCCTTCCACCTCCGCCTCCCCCTCAGACCCCATAAGGTCCAGAGATGAGCGAGACCCTGAGAAGGGCACGCCAGCCACAGCAGCCACATCGCCCTCTGAATCAGAGGAAATGGATAACCTGGCCCTTTTTGCGGATCGTTCAGCCATCAGCACATGCATCTGAGAAACTAAGGACGCCACTACCGTGGCCAGATCAGCCCCCTCGGGGGGAGCAGCAGCCCCCTGGTCCCCCACCAGGGCGGAGGGAAACTTGCTATCCTGAGAATCCATGCCCACAGCAATGAAAGGAAAAAAAGGTACTGGCCCTTTAACACCACGGCGAGCGCAGCCCACCGTACACTACTGTATGCACCGATCCCGCAGGGATAGAGAACACTGAGCAAGGAATGACAGGACAATGAAGGAAAAACCTGGAGAGAGCACAAACAGGCTGCTGCCACCGATCGCTGTTCCAGAGAGAGAGGAAATGATGCAATAACCGGCTGACTGATATAGCCTATGAAAGCTCCGCAAAAATGGCCGCTCGGCTGAGGGATAGAGGCTACAAGACAATGGCGCCGACATGTGCTCGAACGAGCGCGGCCCGCCAAAATGGCGGCGAGTGGCGCCAAAACACAGCGCTGTACAGAGACAGGGCCGTCCATAGCATTTCTGCAAAAAAATGGCAGGCCGCAACAGCGGCCGTCGCTCAAGCATGTCTGCACCCAATCTGCCCCAGACAGAACTCACAGCAGAGTGGGAGGGTCCCCCCCTCGCAGCCCACAAAGGCATGCTAACCCATACAGGGATCTGACAGGGAGCCCGCACTTCATACAGACATGGGGGTACACACAGCCACAGACTGACACCCACACAGATGGTCCCCACACAGAAGGTACTTACCGTACCGGATGGCGCGGGGAGCCGTCTCCAGCGACAAACCGCTATCAAGACGACAGGGAGTGCCGCAGCCAGGACGCTGTGGACTGCAGCACAAGACCGCAGAATGGCGTCCAGTGAGGTAGCCACCTCACAGGCAGCATCCCTGCAGCGAGCAGGGATGGGTCGTTCATGGCGCCAGGGCGAACCGTAGCTGAACGCTCAATGGCAGGCTGGGGATCCATCTGGCCCTCAGCCCTGGGATCCAGGGCGGCCAGTTCGAGACCCAGCTCCGCATGATCATCTTCATCCGAAGATCCCTAAACTAAAGCTGACAAAATAACAGCTAGTAAAGAAAAGAAAAATACTTGAAATAAAATAAAAAAAAGGGTAGAAGGCTGAGACTGAAGCCCCAGCACAGGAAAGCCTGCTACTCCTAAGCTAGGCAAGATCAAACTGAGTTGGGAATGCTGGTGCAGGGAGGTATTGACTAAGGGGACAGCCCCTAGGGGTGTGTCTATGCTAAAAGCTTTTGTTATTAACAAATCTTGTGCCTAGATACTCCTGCGGAGCAAAGGTCAATACCCATTGGTGAAGACTTGTGAGTGGGCGGCGACTGTCGGAGGACGTAAGAGAAACGTCCTTTAAGATGTACTCATAAAATTTGTTTGTTATTTACTGGATTGACCAATATTTTTTCTTGTATTATTGCTCAACTGTTTGTACACTCTGGCTTGTTCCTCTTATAAAACTCAAAATTATTTCTAAAAAAAAAAAGAAAAAAAAAAAAAGATTGAGCTCAGGTGCATCCTGTTTTCAGTGATCATCCTTGAGATGTTTCTACAACTTGATTGGAGTCCACTTGTGGTAAATTCAGCTGATTGGGCATTATTTGGAAAGGCACACACCTGTCTATATAAGGCCCCACAGTTAACAGTGCATGTCAGAACACAAACCAAGCCATGAAGTCCAAAGATTGTCTGTAGACCTCTGAGACACCTCCGAGAGCACAGAAAATTTTCTGCAACATTGAAGGTCCAAATGAGCACAATGGGCTCCATCATCCGTAAATGGAAGAAGTTTGGAACCACCATGACTCTGCCTAGAGCGGGAATTCCAGCCAAACTGAGCGATCGCTGGAGAAGGGCCTTAGTCAGGGAGGTGACCAAGAACCCGATAGTCACTCTGACAGAGCCCCAGCATTTCTCTGTGGAGAGAGGAGAACCTTCTTCCAGAAGAACAACCATCTCTGCAGCACTTCACCAATCAGACTTGTATGGTAGAGTGGCCAGACAGAAGCCACTCCTCAGTAAAAGGCACATGACAGCCCGCCTGGAGTTTGTAAAAAGGCACCTGAAGGACTCTCAGACCATGAGAAACAAAATTCTCTGGTCTGATTAAAGATTGAACACTTTGGCATGAATGGCAAGTGTCATGTCTGGAGGAAGCCAGGCACTGCTCATCACCTGGCCAATACTATCCCTACAGTGAAGCATGGTGGTGGCAGCATCATGCTGTGGGGAAGTTTTTCAGCGGCAGGAAGTGGGAGACTAGTCAGGATCGAGGGAAAGATGAATGAAGCGATGTATAGAGACATCCTTGATAAAAACCTGCTCAAGAGCACTCTGGACCTCAGACTGGGGCAAAGGTTCATCATCCAACATGACCCTAAGCACACAGACAAGATAAGAAAGGAGTGGCTATGGGACAGATCTGTGAAAGTCCTTAAGAGGCCCAGCCAGAGCCCAGACTTGAACTAAATTGAACATCTCTGGAGAGATCTGAAAATGGATGTGCATAGACACTCCCCATCCAACCTGATGGAGCTTGAGAAGTCCTGAAAAGAAGACTGGGAGAAACTGCCCAAAAATAGGTGTGCCAAGCTTGTAGCATCATACTCAGAAAGACTTGAGGCTGTAATTGGTGCCAAAGATGCTTTAACAAAGTATTGGGTAAAGGCTGTGAATACTTATGTACACTTTTTTTTTTTTTTTTATAATAAATTTAAAAATTGTAAACAAAAAAAAATTAAAAATTAAAAAAAAAACTTCTTTCACGTTGTCATTATGGGGTATTGTTTGTAGAATTTTGAGGAAAATATTGAATTTAATCAATATTGGAATAAGGCTGTAACATAACAAAATGTGGAAAAAGTGAAGCGATGTGAATACTTTCAGGATGCACTGCACAGCAAAAAATGAGATAAATTAAATTGTATTAAAGTCACACCTTGAATCGTAAATTTAAGGAATAAAGCAGGATTTTTGGCTTGTCTCCATCTGTTGTACCGTCATGCTCATTCCATAGTGGAATTGGCTGCTCGCCTCCTGTAGATACATAGACAACATTTCAAATGTAACTCAATAGGACATAAACATGCTGATATTTACAAACATGCATTGGAAAATCCAAAACTACAATGAGCTCCCCAAACACCAGAACAAAAGTGTACGTGTGCAAAGCTTTTAGGCCACGTTCACATTAGTGCAATTTTAGATGCAACTCAGAATCACAGGACTTAGGAAATCCCATTGTTTTCAATGGTGCTTGTTCATATCAATACAACACAACTGTGATGCGACTTTGGGGAAGGTGCTTGTGTTACTTACGTGTGCTGCAGTGCCCTATAGACTTCATGGAGTAGCACTAAAAATGCATGTACATGCCTTTTTGGTGCTGCCAACACCACCTGCTAGCTTCTTTACAACTAGTGACTCATATCTGCTGTCTGCAGAAGGGATGAGTCATTGGTTATTAAGGATCCGACACCAGCATGCGTCCTAACAACCATGAGTCATCCCTGCTGTCAGGGGAGGATTCCCCGCTGACAGCAGAATGTAAACAAAAAGCATTAAAAAAAAAAAAACAGCGTGGGGTTGTACCCCCCCCTCCAATCCATACCAGGCCCTTTGGATTCCGCAGCTGATATTTGTCTCAATATTATGCATTGAATCCATTGATAGCCTTCATGATATTGGCTGACATTGTCACTTCCATGTACAAACAATTGCTGGTGAGGCTGGCACTGACTCTTGCTGGCACAAACACTTTGCTGACACAAAAAGCTTTGCCACTGGCAATAATGTTCAATACTCCTGCCTGGCGCTGTCAGTATTGCTGGCTGCTGGCTGACTTGAAGCTTTTGCCTGCACACAGAAGCAAATGGTGTTATCACAAGGCTGCTTTGTAAAAACAGGAAGTGGCTGGAGGTGCTCTTTCCTAGCACTCCATCATTTTCCAGTGCATTCTGGGGTACAGGAACCTCCACTGTCTTTCCCTAACACTCAGCTAACACTTTATAAATGTTTCTCTAATGTGCTTTAAACTCTATTGTTGCAGTTAAGGTGCACTACTATTAAAATTAATGTTGGTAGCTGAAAGCAGCGATGCCTCCTGAAAGCAACATGCTGCTTAATTTTTAACAAAACAGAATGCCATCACTCTTTTGTTTACTGCACTGTGTGGTGCCCATTGTAGCATTCATGGCAGACATTGAAGGGAAGCTATGAGGCTTTATTAACACTGAATGCAGATTAACCACAGGGTATTGATGCACGTGTGAACAAACCCTTACATACATATAAGAAGATCACTGGTGTCATTGCTGCTGGCTCTGTCAAGTGGCACTGGACCTGGAACATAGCAATCACCATTAGGTGGATGGTTAATCAGCCACAGCTGAAACCCCTAGCATAAACAGGAGGAACCCTAGGGTTCCATGAACTCCTGGTTGAGAATGGCTGCTTTACTGTATAATTTGATTTAGACCTTTGCTTCCTCTGGGGAAACACTACAAAAAGTACATTTCTGCACTCAAACAAAAAACAAACAAAAACAAACAAACAGAAGACTAAGAGCCGGTTCACATTAGCGCGACTTGTCAGGCGACTTGGCAGACTGACAAGTCGCGCTCCCTCGCGGTCCATTGACCGATACAGGACCCGTTCTAATAGGAGCGACACAAGTCGCTCCGACTTAGAAAAAGGGTCCTGTACTATTTCGGGGTGACCTCGGAGCGACTTGCATAGACTTCCATTATGTTAAGTCCCTGCAAGTCGCTCCAAAGTCGTGGTGCAATGTAATGCACAAGTCGCCCCTGAAGTAGTAAGGAGTCGTGTCGCGCTAATGTAAACCGGCTCTTAAATGCAAGGGATGTTAGTAATAAATCTACAAACAAAGCTCATCTTCATGCTCTAGCCTCCAATCCAGTAATCTAGTTTTATTTGCAGGACGTTATGGCAAACCTTTATCTCAACCCTGCAGATGCATTCGATTTTAGAGACCTACACCTATCTAAAGGATGCAGCAGGCTGTAAGGCCCAAAAAAGTCACACATCTGACTAAGCTGGCAGTGCTGGTTAAAAAGGGAAGTATTATTTAAACACTGCATTACATTATGGATACCATTTAATATATAAAACATTTGTATAAAACCTGTGCAACAAGAAATATGTAGGTGGCCACTGTTAACCTTTTCGAAAACTAGCTGTCTGGCAATTGTACTTCTCTGAAGGCCTCAATACTTTCTGAGACACTGTCCCAGAAAAAGCATGCAATGAAGTAGCCATTTAAAGCAAAGTAACTAGCATTTTCTGAATAGTATGTTGACAGTGGCAGCCTACATATTACTTACAACAGGTTTTATTTAAAGTGATAATTTCTAATTTTAATCTAAAGTCATAAAAGTCTAAATGGTTCATTTGGATGAACAGTCAAAACTTAAGTATATAAAACCATACTGTTAATAGTATCAATGATGCTCAAAGCCAACAGTCAATAATATAATTGGTCTTCAATTTTCACCCAGGTATAATTCAGAACATTCATATACATACAGGACTGCCAGATCAGCTAAGATAAGTGTTTTTCTTATAGCCCTGCCAGTTGTTAAACAGAACTTAGTGCTCCAATAATCATATTTCATTCTTGAAATCAACTGCATGAAGATCATGCTAGAGAAATTATTTTTGCATTCAAATTATATTGAAACTGTGCTTAAAAACAAACTCAGGAATTAAAACAAAAGTCTAAAAGATTTGCCTTACTTTAGACAGGTGTACAATCTACTGTGCTCTTTCTAGAAAATTTAAAGGTATTAGAAAATACCATAGTGTTTGTAGTCATTTTAATTGTAGACATTAAAGTGACTGTAAATTCTCATTTAATAAAAAAATAACAAACGTTATACCTACCTGCTCTGTGCAGTTGGTTTTGCACAGAGTGGCCCAGGTCCACCTCTTCTCGGGTCCCTCTTCAGTGCTCCTGGCCCCTCCCTCCATTCAGACACGGCGCAGCGACCCAGCCCCGCCTCCTCTCTCTCCTAATTGGCTGACAGACTTTGAATGACAGCAGCAGGAGCCAATCCCGCCACGCTGTTGTCTCAACCAACCCAGGAGGGGAGTACAGGGCAGCTTAGACACTCCTGTAACATCGCTGGATAGAGACGGGCTCAGGTGAGTATTAGGGGGGCTGCTACACACAGAAGGTTTTTAGATTTTAATGCATAGAATGCATTGGTATAAAAAAAAAAACCTTCTGTCTTTACAATCCCTTTAAGTTTGATGATATCAGTAACTGAACATAATGGCAACTTTTACAATCTTTAAATTTATGAGATGAGGGTATAGTGTAATTATACACATATTAATACGTGTTGTTTTTTGAAATAATCCTTAGGGTTCTGTACATTTACTGTTATTTAACAAACGTCTCTAAATGTAGTTTTTTTGTAACTACACAACCAAGTTGAAATAAAAATAGTAATTCTAAACAAAATAAACACCACAAACCTGAGACTTTCTGTATTACTTCGTTGACCTCTTTCATGAAGACTTTCTGTACAAAAACTAGGTGGTTCAGTAGGTCAGTGGTTAGATTGTGCTCAAATGACCCAACCTGTAATTCAGATGGACAGTCTGTAAAGTTTCAAACTGACAACAAAAATAAACAGAAGAGCAGTACACTGTAAGGCTCCAATCACACCAATGCGTTTTTTTATGTTTTTTTCAGAATCGCAGGACATTATTTTAACATGGGTTCCTATGGAACACATTCACATCAATGCATTTTTGTGCCTCTGCATTTTTGGAAAGAGTCAGGGACTTTTTTAAATGAAAAACGGTGTTTTTTTTTTTTTTTTTTTTTTATTGCAATAGATTTTGACTGAGAAGCTGCAGAAAAACATGTAGTTTGTTTTTATTGCGGTTTTGCTGTGATTTAATCTGCCCAAAAAATCCCCCCCCCCCCCAAAAAAAGCATTAAATAAAACGCAAAACACAAATCACCACAAAATAGTGGTGAAAAAAAATGCAGAGAACTGCAGGCACTGCTCAAAAGCAAACTGCATAGGTGTGTATGAAGCCTAATAGTTTGAAACATAAAAGTAAGATATAACTTTGGCACTAGTCAGTGTTGTGCAGGCTGGCTTATGAAGGGTATGTTCCTTTCCACAGTTCAGGTTAAAATTGCATGTAGCCTAAAGCGAAGGCCTGTAATTTTATTTGCTAATTTATTGAAAAATGTTTACTGGATTTCTATTTTCAGCTGTATAACTTGAAAACAGCAGTGATGTAAAACAAAATATTAAAAATGACTAAATCGACAACTTCAAACAGGTGTGATGTTTTACTCCTTAGAACAGGGATGTGTATCCCGCAGACCCCATGTGGCCCAGGCAAATCTGGAGGGATGCCACGTTTGGCAAAGCAGCCACATCGGAGGTCAGCAAGGACAAGCCAGGCACAGGCACATCGGAAAGGATGTCGTGTTTGGCATAACACCAGCGGCAATGAATGCAGGGAATCCTGCTTGCGCAAGGCAAGTAAGTGCCACATGGCCAGACTTAAAGCGAATAAAATAGTGGTAGTTCCACTTTTTTTATCACATGATATTACCGCAAAGGTCTAGAAAACACAACAATTTTGTAAAAAACACATTAAAGTTAATTTTAGGGGGTACAAAAATGCAATAAATTACCCAATCCCTAATTGTTTTTGTAAAATAAAAAAGCTGAGGTTGCACTGAGTAAATAGATACCCAAAATGTAAAACCTTACATTTGCATGCGCCCATGAAATGGCTACAAACTTCAGCGCCCTGATGCTTTAAAAGCCCCCTATAGGTCATCAGTTAAGCTTTACAAAGCAGGTCTGGAGCTAGAACTATTGCTCTCATTCCGGCATGTTCGGCAATATGTAGCATAAGTATGGCAATCAACGTTTTCAGGCATAAGCACCCCAACCCGTGTGTTTATGTTTGTTCGTGCAAATATGTGGGGGTGGGAGGATTTTATGTGTTACGGAGTAACTTTAATTTTTTACTTAACTTTTATTTTCATCACATAGGGGACAGACTTTCTTTAAGACATCCAGGGTCTCCCCTGCGTTCAACTGAATGTAAAGCAATGCACATCGGACTGCAATACATTCTTTCATGGCCTTGATGGCTGGGGTAACTGAAACACATCACTTCCGGGTAAGCAACCAGAAGGGGAGGAGAGAGGATGTGTGTCTGCTCTCTTCCCTCCCCCCTACCGGCCTGCAGATGGGCAAGCCGAGCCTGGGATTTGTGGAAGCACTTCGGAGGAAGCGCAGCTGCCCGAATCCTTTTATCTGACAAGTAAACTGCCCAGCATCCGGGACATGTAGTTCAGGCGATATGAATTGTGCATCCTTGTAATGGCGATCTGACGTCTAGGATTTGTCGAGCCTTGCACTATATAATTCATTTTTAATATTCAACGCAAACTCAGCCATTCATCCATGTCTCCATGCTTTATTTTGCTGAGAAATCACTTTGAAAAACACTCCTCTAGCATTTCTAGCCATGGCCATCTTGAGCAATGGCAGATGATTCATGTGGACCATGGATGCTCAACCTGTGGCTCCCCAGCTGTTGCAGAACTACAAGTCCCATGAGGCTTTGCAAGGCTGAGAGTTCTAAGCATGATCCCAAAGGCAGAAGCATGATGGGACTTGTAGTTCCACAACAGCTGGAGGGCCACAGGTTGAGCATGCATGAATTGTAGCCTTTACTTCCTGAAATTCATCTGGCCTTTGCTCAGGCATGCAGGCAGTTGGGTGTGGTTTACTAAGAAAGCCCCCTCTTTAGATGAAAGAAAGAAAATGCCCAAGATGACTCATGGGATGTATAATATCATTTTGGTCTTGACCGGAAACCAACTGAAATGCAAAAAAAAAGAAATTATATCTATATATATTTAAATCATGTAAATATAATATACCTTCCTATCTATTTACTAATGCTAGCTGCATGATAATAATGAAAAATAGTTAATGTTGATTGAGGAAGCTTATTTCTGCTTTCAGCTCTGATGGGTGAAAGAGCCATGTAATCAATAAACTGAAAAAAAAAGAAGAGGATTTACAAAGACAGGAGCAGCTGTGCATGGCAGCCAATCAGTTTCTATCTTTAATTTTTTAAGTTTAACTGAACAAGATGACATTAGAAACTGACTGGCTGCTCCGGATTCTATCTGCTCCAGTTTTAGTAAAATTCCCCCAAAGCATTACATCATTCAATCGCTGATTTTTTTGAAGGGTTGTAGAAACCAGTGAGGTTTGCTCAAGCATTATACAACTGTAGAATAAAAAAGCAACATACACAAACCTTCCTGCACAATCTGTTTCACATCTACCAGACACCGAACCAGGGCATTTAACTAAGCAAATTTGCCTGGTACCATGTATAGGCTTGTGTGGTCAATAATCAGCCTCAAATGAAAGTCACAAGATGCTACGCAGTTTAACAGTCTTTTAAAAAATTCCTCACAGAGACATTGCTGTACTGAGATTATTTAGTGATGGGCTTTTTATCCTCCACGGGTACCTTAATTAACTAATACCAAAATGGTACATTACATGCTAGCTAGGTACCCAACACTTACTACCCCGCAGCAGGGGTAAATATGGTTTAAACTGTGAGTGTACTTTTTTTGAGGCTACTTACCTCAGCCATACAACGTAAATAGTTTCCCTGAAGGTAGTAACTGTGTTTAGCAGGAAGGTCTTCAATGCTCCAGGCTTGATCTGAGTAGTTGTCATGCTCTTCCATGATGTATTTACCATGCATGGTGACTGGAGGAAGGTTGAGACTGGCTGAGGGGGGAATAGTTGACATATCTGTAGAAGAGACCCTGGATGTGAAGCGCAGTCTGTGATTTGGGAGCTCAAATGTAAACCTGGTCTGTGCACCTGCAATAAAAAAGCATCCAACATTTAAAATACGAAAAACAAAGGAATGTTTATATTATTTTCTTTATAGCAGAGGATCAAGGCTATCTACAATTTGTCAAAGAAATCATCAAAACAAAGATCAACTAGAAATAAACTGACACGGGTCTTGACCCTTCCAAACTCTAACAAAACGAAAATTAAAAAAAGCACTTTAAGGCCTCATGCACACAAAACGTCAGTAGAAAGCTGTAGCTGTAGAAGTTTTTCAGCTTTTTTGCAGTAGAGTTTTTCAGCTGTAGCGTTTTTTTTATCTTTTTCTTAGAAAAACTATACCTCCACAAAAGCTCATGGCTCAAAAGTGTAGATAAATGCAGAATAGCCATGTTTTACAGCGTTTTTAAGCTTTTATCAGATATAGTGCGTTTTTACAGCTGAAAAATGACTCTTCCAGAGACCAGGTCCCCTGAAAACACATCTTTCCAAGCACTCCACCCCAAACGGACAGGCTGGCATCCGTGATTACCACGGTCCAATACAAGGGAAGGAAGAAAGACAGCCACCACAGTAGAGCACTTCTTGTGTTTTGACTCAGCCGAATCAGATTGTCCAAAGATTTTGGATCCTTGTTCAACTTGACAAGAATTTCTCTTTGCAGAGGTCTCATGTGGAACTGAACAAATGGAAGCGCCTCCAAGGTAGACACCATTAGGCCTATCGCTCGCATGCAAGTCTGCAGAGAGGACAGATTGCTGGATAACAGCAAGCGAATCACCCTCTGCAACTTTTGCAGCTTTTCCAGAGGGAGAAACACCCTCGCTGAGGCTGAGACCAGAGTCAGTCCCAGATAATCCAGTTTGGAAGATGGGGCCAGAGCAGATTTTTTGAAACGGATGTTCCAACCGAACTCTTTCAGGGTCCGTACAGTGACTGACAATTCAGAGTCCGTACAGTGACTGACAAGTCACCCAACAGGACTGAATGCTCTTAAGAGAAGATTGTCCAGATACCCCAGTTCTGCAATCCCCTGCTGTCGCAGTAATGCTAATCCTGGAGTTAACACATTGGTGAAGACTCTGGGAGCAGAGGAGAGACCAAAAGGTAATGCCACAAATTGATAATGCTCCTCTCCTACAGCGAAGCAAAGAAAACGCTGGTGTCCAGCATAAATAGGGATGTGTAGATATGCGTGCTTGATATCGATGGAGGCCAAAAAGTGTCATTGGTGTAGGGATGCCACTACCATGTAAATGGACTCCATTCGAAACTTCAGTAAATGCACAAAACAGTTTAGAGTCTTGAGGTCCAGTATAGGACGCACTTTGCCTTCTTTCCTGGGATCAGTGAATAGGTTTGAATAGAAATCCTGAAAGCGTTCCCGAGAGGGAACCGGCACAATCATTCCTTGTGACAGCAGATCTTGTACCGCCTCTCGTACATCCCTTAGCCGATCTGGAGATAGGCGTAGATTGGACGGAAAGAATCTGTCCCATGGTCAAGACGTGAAATCGATCTTGTAACTCGATCGGATTGGTTTGTGGACCCATTTGTCCTGAATCAAAGAGGTCCGGAAAGAAACAAAGACATCCCCCCACCCCAGTTACAGGTGAGGGCGCCCCCCTTCATGCAGAAGGGGAGTTGTCTTCAGATCTTGAAGGGCCTGCTCTCGGCTTACCTGACCACATCTTCTTGGAACCCCCAGATGATCTAAATGGCTTAGATCCTTTCTCCTTTGTGCCGGAGGGATGAAAGGGCTCCTGAACGAGGCAGAAAAAAAACAATGCCTATAGCAGAGTGAGTGGGTGTATACCCCCAGGGATTACTCCTGTAGGGTGCAGCATAACCCAATGGTTAAGAAGAATATGGAGCTGCGTCTGTCGTGAAGGATAGAGAAAGTATATTTTTTGATAAGCACTAAACGTGACATCGTTTTTTTTTTTTTACTGTAAAATCAACATTTATTATACAAGAATGAATGAGGCTCGGTTCACACATGTCCGGCCGCGGTTTAATTGCGATTTTTAAAAGGAATCCGGTGTAGTTTTTTCACTGGTTTAGGTATTCAGGTGAGATTTTTTAATTTAATTCACATCTTAATTGGACTGAAAAACACACAGGACTCTTTAAAAAAAAAAAAAACTGACTGCAGCCAGCCCAGACATATGTGAACCAGCTCATGTGATTTGGATGCGGTTCAAAACGCATGCAATTCGCATATATGTGAACTGAGCCTGTATGTGACTCAACTTAACATTAGGCATTATAGCTCTCTTTTACCTGTCATCCCATGGCTTCTCATTCTCCCCATTTTATACTCTGCTTTGAGGGACGGTAACAATGCAGCTCCAATAGCAATACCATCCAACATTGCACTGAACTTCAGCACTATAGGCTTTTTTTCAAGTCCTTCCGGGAGTTGAGGGAATACAATAGTTTCAATTGGAGTCTGGTTAACACTTGAGGGGGTTTTTTCAGATAGTAATGGAGTTGCTACATCTTCCTTGGGAGGGGGCACCCTGTAAAAGAAACATCAATCTATGTGTAACAGGCATTGGTCAAATGATCTGGTAGAAACATCTGGAAATATCTATAAAAATTGAAATGCTCCACCTTGGCCTCTACATGTAATTTATCACAATTGATGTAAATGTTTAATTATGCTGATAAATTAAAATAAAACTGGCCTAATATATAGCTATATATCTATATATATACTGTATATATATATATATATATATATATATATATATATATATATATATATATATCTATATATATTATATTATATATATTTTTTTAAATGTAGCTGTATATTTCTTGCTATCATAATTTACAACCAAAGAGCAAACCAAAATAAATTCTCCTGCTCCTGATGATTGCAGTGATACCACATATGTTTGTTGTTGTTTGTACCAGTAGTACAGTATAGAAACAATGATCCACATTTTTTTTTTTTTTTTTTAATCCTGCCTAAAACACAGTAACTAACACTAACTTTTTTTTTCTTCCTTTCCTAAAATATGCTGACTGTGACCTTTGACCCCGTCCCTAACACTAATTCTGATAACCATTAATCTTTCTATTATTTTCTTTATTTTTGTTTAATTTTTTTATTTCTTTTTTTACACACTTTGGCTTGTTTACATTTTCCTCTCTTGCAAGAAGAGGAAGATACAAGGTATTTTTCTCTACATTCAGAAAAGGAAGTATACACAGGGATAGGCTCACAGGGACTGATCACTGGCTATCACAGCGATCAGGTGAACTGGAATCAAAAGTCCCAGGTCCCGATCATTGGTCCCGATCTCTCGGTGAGAGCCAGGTCTTTGTGCTGGGAGCGTGCTGTGCAGGGGATACGCATATATGCAGCCTCACGGAAAAAAGACCACTTCCGTGAGGCCACATATAGGTGTACGGTCGGCGGGAAGGGGTTATTATCAAATTTGTAAGGTATTTAAAGTGAAAGGTTTTTTTTTTTTTTTTGGATACTATGCTATACTATATTACTATAGACAACACCTGGAATGGCAATAAACAAATTTCATTTTCTCTATTTGCTCTGGTGACCATTATAAAAAGGTAAACAAAAATGCTGTGAATATCTGATTTCAGGGTGCTGCTTGGCCAGCCGGCTCTCTCCTTTCCCAGCTGCAGGGAGCGGGGCGAAGATTCCCCTGCTGACATCACTTGGGAGGAGAGGAGGGGAGAGAGAGCCAGCTGGTCACGTGATCGCCGAGCAGCACACTAAAATCAGGTATTCACAGCATTTGGTTTATAAAACACATAGACAGAGGCACACAGGCTTAGGAAACAAAGAGGATTATATAACATAATAATAGTTATTTCAGCAGCAGGAGGGGTGGGTTGGCCATGACACGGAGCTGACAGGCAAAGAGGGGAGGGGAGGGGAGGGGGGGGGGGGAGGAGAGAGGATGACACAGGAGAGCAGAGAGCAGGCATGCATATGACAGAGGCACATACACTGACCACAATTTACCGTGGTCAGTTTACAGAGGGGAGTGTAGAAATTGGCAGGATCAGCCAGGTTTTTTAGATGTTACAAGTGGCCAAATTACACAGCACAAGCACTGCGCTGTATAACATGCTTTAAGGGAACAGGATCATTTTGTTTTTTTAGGGTAACAAACACTTTAGGTTGTTACCAGAACAGAAATAAAGGGAAAAGTGTCTGAGAGGAGATTTCCCTAACTTTGGGGAGGTTTTATCTCACTTCCTGTTGTGTGTGTGTACAGAACAGGAAATAAAGCAAAATTTACTTAACTGGAAACAGCAAAAAAAAAAACTGACAAGGTTACAAGTTTTGAACACTGTCCCAAAACTCGCTAAATTCTCAAAACAAAAAAAAAAAGTTTTTGCTTTACATACACTTGTCAAGTCTTCTGAAGGGATCATCTACTGTGAAATGATCTTGTTTTAGGCTATGTTCTCAGACACTTTTTTACTTGCAGCATATGTAAATGGAGGGCCAACTGAACTAATTTCTGATATGTACACCACAACTCACACTGTTGAAGGCTGCCTGATGAGGTCTGAGATCTGCTTTGAGAGCTGGTGAGAACTGCGCACCATCATGCTGTGCAATGTAGCTGGGTGCTGTGGAATGTTAATGCTGATTGCTCCGACTTTGAAGACAGCAGCATTGCTTGTTCGGAGGCCCCTCTGTGCACTATACAGTGCCTGGGACTTTGCAATACTGCATTTGACCACGGTCCTGTGTAAAAAAAAACAAAAAAAGGGATTAGTAAAAGAATATACTGAATGTCCCTCCGTCAAGCTGGTAGTACCAATCAATTTTCATGCAGTGACTGCACACATGCTCCTGTTTGTCCAGTCTCAGATAAAGTACATTGCAAAACACTTCACAACTAACTACCTGTATTGGTCAGTACAGAATTGCAGTGTAAAATTTCTGGTTTATAATTTGAGTTAGAAGACCAGACAATCCTGTACACAGCTCATTTGCATACAAGTGCAAATTCTAACTAGAAGTATCATACAAGTGGAACAACCACCAAATAAGGCATATCAATGGGATCAGGGATCTTTACTCTTCTATCTCATTCTTTGTGACATACCTTCCCTTTCCAAGCGTCTGAAGACTGCAAATATGTTGGATGAAATATCCCTTTCTATAAAAGGCATATACATAACAACCTACAAAGCTGACACAATCGAAGAGTAAAGATGGGAATCTGCGAGTAACCTGTTACTAAAAACAGCGCACCAGAATATACTTCCAAATTGCAACTGCAAGTATGGGTAAATTAGATAAGATCTTGCTGACTGGAATGCCAAGACAATGTGTGCATATTCTGTTTTCTTAAAGGAACATGAAAACATACAAAGATCAGAGCAAGATATCAGTCACTGATTTTACCAATAGGCATTGATTTTAATAAGGGCAATTATTTTATAATGTGCAGCAGGCATAAATAAAAATTTTGCAGATCATGATGTGCATCTAATTAGGTTAATGTTAGTGGTGTTCAAATTTAAATTAAAGTGGAACTCAAACCAACCTTTTTTGTTTTGCATAGCGGGGAAAGTACTACAGCAATTACTTGTACATCAAATAGAGACTTTTAATGTGTCACACCATTCACCACAGAAAATCTGAGTACTCTGAGAATGTCATATTTGACTAAACTGGTCAGGGCAGGGTCACACACATGATATCATCCCAATTTGGATGTGTCCTTTATGATGATGTTATTATACAGCGTTGCATCTGCCTTTCTTCTGTGTAAGTACAGTTTTTACTAAAATTGTGGTATCTAGTTCATGCTAAGTGGAGCACGGGTGTCCTTTTATGCATTTTTTTTAAAGTGGCAAGTGCAAGAGAGTTTGGCATCAGAGGAAACCCTGTCAACAGGCCCTGGGGTCCTCTCTACCCCTAATGTGAGAACAATCTGATATCTTTGAGTGTCTTTGGATTTTATCTACTATCAAGTTGTGTGTCCTACAGTGTGTAAGGGAGCTTCTACCCATGTGAGTTACCTTTTCTTTAAAATTAAGGAGGTCATGGAACTCTGGGAAGCCTCTACACATTTATTTTTGGTGACAGTTTATCACACTGGTGGAGGATGCACTAATTTATTTAATTTTTCAGTGAATAATGGGATCATGACATGGACTTTGAGTAACAAGTGTGCATTTTTTTCTCTTTTATCTGTTTTGTATTTTTTTTTTAAACGTTAAAGAGGTTGTAAACCTCCCCAAAATGTTTTAAAACAATAAAAACCTGAAAGACAAAGGCATAATGATCTAGTACACATCGCATACTAGCTCATTATGAAATACCTTAAAACGAAGCCCCCGCAGAACTGCCCGCTCACCACTCACACGGCGTCCATCTATACCCAGTCTTCCTTCCAGGTTTGTGTCTTTCGGCCATCTAATTGGCCGGAGCCGCGATGATGTCACTCCTGCGTGCATGTCGACGTTCACGGGATAGGGTTAATGTTTCTTCAGAGCACATGCACCAGTCATGTCACTGGCTGCATGCAAAGTAAATATCTCCTAAACTGTGCATGTTTAGGAGATATTTACAGTACCTATAGGTAAGCTTTATCATAGGCTTACCTATAGGTATAAGTTACAGAGGAAGCTTTACTTCCTCTTTAAATAGCTTTCTTTGGTATTTCACTAATCTTTGCACTATAATTACTTTGTTTAGCGCAACACAGTATTTTTAGTTAACCACAGAAAATGTGTCTGCTCAAAGAGTAACACAAAAAATTACACATATCCTCAAACCATATAGAAATACAAAATTTAGGTCATATTGTGTGCACGTGTGGTACCCTATGTGGATATCCCGAACCACCTGCAGAAGGCTGCAAGAGACATAAAAAGGCCAGGCAGACCATGCCCTTCTGACAAAAACTCCAAATATTCTAGATAGGCACTTAAACTTATCTTCAGAAAGAGTAAGGGGATGCTTTGAGATGATACTGTATGTTATAGCTGATCCCACTCTAAAGCCTCGTACACACGCGTCTAAATTTGGCCGGGAATTTTCGTCCGACAACCGATCTGCCGATTTTCGGCTTGTTAGTATGATGCTTCCGACAACCGACTCCGACTTTTCGGCCGAAAAAATCCTGGTGTGCAGGCTATAAAATTTTTGTCCACCGTCAAAACACGTCCGATTTTCGTGCAGTCAGTACAGATTTCGACAGGGAAAAATCTTATGGGCAAGACTGGGCATGCTCAGAGAAGAAAGAAGACAAAGAAAGCAAACCAACACATGACATTACTTCTGAAGTAGAATATTGTCGTGCGGGAAAATTCGTGTGCAGTCTAGGCATATTCCAACCAACAAAACACAACTCTGGACAAAAGACGGACGACCGGTCGGCGGAAATTCGTTGCGTGTGTACTAGG
Source organism: Pelophylax lessonae (assembly GCF_965119305.1). Taxonomy (NCBI): domain Eukaryota; kingdom Metazoa; phylum Chordata; class Amphibia; order Anura; family Ranidae; genus Pelophylax; species Pelophylax lessonae. The sequence continues at coordinate 629,321,561 of NC_138768.1, read as the reverse complement.
CTTTAAGGTCCTGCATATCATCCAACACTACTTTCCTTTGTGTGTCTCTAAGTCTCTGCCAGATGCATGGAGTAAAAGCAATCCACTCCCACAAGCCTTAGGGAACAGTTATAATGTATATTGTATCATCTCAAGGCATCTATAGATTCATTCTGATTTAACGATATATTGGCGGTTGGCACTAAAAGTACCTGTGGTTTGGAACGAATATACAGATGGCCTCCTGTGTGTTGCAGCTATTTACATGGTGTAACGAATATACGGATGGCCTCCTGTGTGTTGCAGCTATTTACACCATAAGTGGGTGATAGAAATGCAATACAGTCTGAGTTCCATCAGGCCAGTTGAAGTTATTGCCTGGAACATTTGGAGTTTTTGTCAAAAGGGCATGGTCTGCCTTGCTTTATGTCCCCTGCAGTCTTCTTCAAGTGGTTCACATGCTGCACATGCACACAGCATGATTAAAATTTTATATTTCCTGTGGTTTACAGCAGGGACTGAGTCTGAAGTCAGCTACATTTATTAAAACCTAATGGGATGAATATAATGGAATGCGGTTTTGTACAAACTCAATTCCAAAAAAGTTGTTATCCAGTAAAATCTACATACAAACAGTATGCAATGATTTGCAAATCTCATAAACCTATACTTTATTCACAATAGAAAATATGTTTAACTACTTGAGCTCCGGAAGGTTTTACCCCCTTAATGACCAGGCCATTTTTTGCGATGTGGCACTGCGTTACTTTAACGAAAAATTGCACGGTCGTACGAGGCTGTACCCAAATACAATTGATGTCCTTTTTTCCCCACAAATAGAGCTTTCTTTTGGTGGTATTTGATCACCTATGCAGTTTTTAAATTTTGAGCTATAAACAAAAAAAAAGAGCGACAATTTTGAAAAAAACACCATATTTTTTACTTTGTGCTATAAAACATTCCCAATAAAAAAATATAAAAATTAATTTTTTTTTATCAGTTTAGGCCAATTTGTATTCCGCTACATATTTCTGGTAAAGAAATCCCAAAAAAGGGTATTTTAAATGGTTTGCGCAGTTATAGCGTTTACAAACTACAGGTAGATTGTTGGACTTTTTATTTTCTTATTTATTTTTTTTTGTAATGGCGGCGATCAGCGATTTTTAGGGGGACTGCGACATTGCGGTGGACAGATGGGACCCCTGACATTTTTTACACTTTTTAGGGACCAGTGACACTAATACAGTAATCAGTGCTAAATAATATGCACTGTTACTGTATAAATGACACTGGCAGGGAAGGGGTTAACACCGGGGGTGATCAAAGGGGTTAATGTATGCTTAACTGTGCTTACCCCCTGTAAGGGGGGGGGGGGTTCTGTGACAGGCACAGAGAGATCGGGGTTTCAGCTGAAACTCCTGATCTCTCCCTGCCTGTGTGACAGAAGACTCGCCTGCTTTGTTTGCATAAGCAGGCGGGTCTTCTGTCAGTTTCTTTGACAATCGCGGGAGGCCGGCGGCAATCGCCGCTGCTTCTCCAGCGGCTGGCATCCTGCTGTGTCTAAACACAGATGGAAGGTGGCTCTGACGGCGCGTGCGCTGCCGGGACCGCGTGCACAAAAATCACGTAGATCTACGTGATTTTGCGCAGCTGAGCCGCCCTGCCGCAGTATATTTGCGTGGGGCGGTCAGCAATTGGTTAAACTGAGAAAAAGGACCATTTTAAGAAAGAAAAAATGATGGTTGTTTTGAAATTGATGGCAGCAACATGTCTCAAAAAAGTTGGGACAGGCCAAGCTTATCACAGTTTAGCATCACCTCAGTACACAGTAAATGTCGGGGAACTAAGACCAGTTGCTGGAGTTTCGGGAGAAGATTTTGTCCCATTCTTGCCTGATATAGAATTCTAACTGCTCATAGTCCTGGGTCTTCTTTATCGTATATTTTTTTATTGCAAGATGTGCCAAATAATTAAAATTTGTGAAAGGTCTGGGCTGCAGGCAGGCCAGTTAAGCAACCAGAATCTTCTATGCTGTTGTCATAGATGCATTATGTAGTTTAGCACTGTCCTGCTGAAATATGCAAGGCCTTCCCTGAGAAGGACATCATCTGGTTGGGAATATATGCTGCTCTAAAACCCTGAATAGGGATTGTACTTTATCCTTGCTACATTGATTAAGCTGGATGAGCTCTTCGTTAACCATCACCCATTGCAGTAGAGGACCCGAGAATCACGTTTAGGACATGATTGGTGCTATTTCTTTATGCTACTTATCTAGTTGTGGTACTAATATTAAATAATACCCCATTTTTTGTGTACTTTTGTATTAATTATGTGTGTATTTTTATGGAATTGTAAATAAAATGTAATATTTTTGTATTAGGGCTGGTTCACACCAGATGCAGCCCAGTACATTTTTATTCTGCATTAAGAAACGCATAGACCGTGTTTAACATGGATTCCAATTGCCCTATTTCACACCAGTGCAATGCATTCCAGTGCAGACAACAAAAGTAGAACATGCTACATTTTTTTCTGTATGGAACACGGCAAAATGCATGAAAAACGTACTGGAATGCATCAAAATTGCACTGGAATCCACATATCCTAAATTGAGATGAAGAAAAAAAGGAAGGGAAAAAACACAACCGAACACAGCAAAAATGCACCAGAAAACACGCAGGAAGAAATACATCCAGAACGAAGAAATTGTGGTGTGAACCAGCCCTTACTGTTTGGTCAAACACATTTTCTGTGTTGAATTGTGTGACACCATAAAGTGACTATAAAGGATCTTTTTTTTTTTTTTTTTTTTTATTAATTTTACCTAAATAACAAACATGTTATATTTACCTGCTCTGTGCAAAGGATTTTCACACAGCAACCCTGATCCATTTTTTCCAGGGTTACCTGCTGGCATTCCTTGCTCATCCTATCTTCCTAGTGCCCCCCTAAAAAGTCGCTTTACAACCACGTTGAAAGTACCTACTTGATTTCATTGTTATAGTAGTCTCTGTTACTGGGGTGTAGTGTCAAAACAAATAAATATTATATAATGGGACACATTCTATTATATAACATGGTAGGGAACTGTTTAATCCTCTGTGAAAGTCTTACTGTCTTCACTGGAGAAATCTCTAAACTCTTATCCTAGTAACTGCATATGAAATGAGAAAAACATCCCCAACAGAGACACAGACAGCCTGTCAGACATGTTAGCCTTTTCCCATTGTAGTAAAGTACTTTTAATGCTGTAAGTGTCCATCTTGAGGAGTCTACTTACTTCCTGTTCTAATACCCTGACAAATTATGGAAAATTGGCTATAGTTTTACTTTAAGATGCTTTCATACATGTATTTTTTTTTTTAGAATTCTTCTTCTTTCAAATCTGCACATAATAAATTAGCACAGAATTTTATACATAGCTACACTGATTTTAGCATATGATGCACTTCTACCCAATTACCAATTGTATTTTATGAGAGAATTTAAGGATCCTCACGCAAGCTATGAAGAGGTAAAGCAGCTAGTACTAATACACAGTGACAGACACAAAGGTTTGCTTCATTTAAATGCAAGTTTGCTCCTTTTGTCTGTATGCAGGCTGGATTTGCCCAAATTCAAATACTTACCATATTTCTTTTAAACAAAGAACATAATAATAATAATAAGGGATGCAAAAAAGATTAAATAAAACACTTCTAACAAACACATCACAATCACAACCACTATACAAGTAATGCTCAGGACATACAGAAACTCTTGTTTGGCTGTGCTTGTTGGAGATGTAGGGAAATCCTCCAGTCTAAAGATGAAGGTTCAAGAGAAAGCAAGAAGGAAACAAAAAAAAAAAACCAAAGAAAGGATAAAAATAAATGCAAATCTGTCAAGTTACATGTTGAAAAACCTAAGAAAGTGACTTTAGATAGCTTCTCTTATATGCACTCTAGGTAATTAAAGCCCAAAAGTTAAGTACAAACACTTAAAGTGTTACTAAAGCCACAACAGTAAAATCAATCTGTATATGCAATAAAGCATGGTTGTTTACTTACTGTGGAACCTAAGGGGTTAATCCTCTGCATTGTGTAAAAAGGCTGTTCGATCCTGTCTTCTCTGATCATACTCTTTTTTAACTGACTCCAAAACATGTCCGGATAAGGCAGAGCCTTTGGAGTATGCATGTGATCAGCACAGAGCCAATCAGCACTGTCTAGACAGAGGTTCAGGGGTCCTGGATCCTGATAGGACAGCTCAGTGCAGTATGACAACTCCTCCTACAATCTTTAGTCAGGAACTGATAGAAGTCAGAAGACTACTATATACTGCTGATGAGAAAAGGTATTTAGCAGTTTATATTTACTAAATCGATTGCATTTCCATGTTCTGTGTACTGTGGGAGAGCAGATATAGTGACTGCAGGCTCCTGGGTTTAGTAACACTTTAAAATAACTTAGCCTTTAGTTCCCACTTGCACCAGGCACGTTTACTAAGCGGAGGTTGGAGTCTGACCATTGTTCCTTTTGAGCCAGGCCCCTCTCTGCCCCATCTCTAATGTTGATCACATGTGCTTATCATAGTGGTAATGTTTAGTTTATTGCTACAGCAAGTGAGGCAACAGTCATTTGTTTAAATAAACATGTGCTCATCTTTTAATTGCTGTGACGTGAGGGTTACCTAAACACTGCTTTTTATTTTACAGGAGTGAAGTTCCCCAACCTCAATCAGAATCAAGACCTCTGATTACATACTAGTTATATACATTTGTATTGTTATAAAAGGGTGTTAAAGCCCTAGAACCCATATTTATACAAGGTAAAAACTAAAGACATACTGGGGGGGCGTGGCGACCGCCGAAGAATATGGCCGCTTAACTTGAGCGCTCCTGTGAGGTCCCGGCTTTAATCATATCTACCTCCCATCAGAGCGTCCTCCGCACCGCCAGCGATACCGGACCGGACACCGGAATACCCCGCCAACAACATGGCCCAACGGAGAAGAAGGAATGATGCAGCAGCTGTAAAGAAACCCTCTGACTTCTTTCCCGCGGTACCCGCCGGACTCCGCCAAAATGGCGGCGGAGACTTGGCTTGCGGCTGCGCGCACCACCCTCCTGCGGCCAGCGCACCGGAGCTCCAGGAGGAGGGACTTCATATACCCACGCTGCTGCACGCATCACCCGAGGCACAGAGGGACACTCCACGCAGCTGAGGGGGCTCCACACCACCTACCCCTTCATCTCAGAGCCCTGCCAAGTCCAAGCCTAGAATGAAACCCAGGCACCTTGCACAGCCTGCACTCTCCATGGAGGTTAGTTCTGATCAACACACTTCATCCTCCTTTGCTCCCACTCCAGACCTGTTCTCATCTTTTCAAACAACTGGACAACCAGTATCAGATACCACAATCAAAAATATGCTTACTATTTTACACACCTCCCTTCAAGCCAACATCATTGCCGCCATGACGCGATGCCAGGGAGGAATAGCAGACTTGGGGGAAAGGGTCCACACCGTGGAAAATAAGATGAGTGAATTTACTACCTCTTACAATGCAATGGTTGACTCACATGCATTATATCAGAAAGACATGCACCGTGTTCAGGCAAAATTGGCCGACTTGGAGGACTGGTCACGGCGCAACAACTTGAAAATCAGGGCGATCCCTGAATCCGTAACCCCGAATCAGCTGCCACATTTTGTCCGTGACTTGTTTAAGACAGCTGTTCCTGACCTCTCTCCGTCTGACCTCGCTATTGATAGGATCCACCACATCCCCAAGCCCTCCTTCCTCCCACAAGAAGTTCCGCGCGATGTTCTGATGCGCATACACTTCTTTCAGGCTAAGGAACCAATCTTGGAAGCATTCCGCCGCAAGGAACACCTTCCGGACCAAGCATCGACACTACAGGTCCTGCCCGACTATTCGCAACACACGCTTCAACTGCAGAGGAACTTGAACTCCATTACCAAGGCTTTGAGGAACAATCGTATTGTATACAAATGGAAATATCCTGCCAAGTTGTGTATCACACATCAAGGATCTACTTCCTATACCTCTACCCTGGATGAAGGCCTCAACCTCCTCCGACAATGGGGGATTGTACCGGACCCTCCGCCGAAACCTTCCAATCGCAGGAACTCTTCTCCTCAACATGTCCAACCAGATTGGCATGTCGTCGCTAGGAGGTCCAAACCATCTCATGCTCCGTCCTAGAGGACGCTCCCATTCACTTCAACGGGATCTCCGGGCCCCTCTCAGGTATCAGAGTACCATTCACCGTACTCTGTCCCCCACAGGCTTTGCAGCCTCAGTTGCTCTTTGGTCCCCTGGGACCCTTTTTATGTGCTTTGACTATTGTTTTATCGTACTGCTGGTTCTCTCTGTTTTTATTTCCCTAACACCCTTTTTGCAGTACTTCTCCTCATACTCCCAGGATATAGCACCAGCCTTGTGTATCCTCTACGAATCCTCCCTCCACCCTTTGACATTGGCTGGACCGTATCTCCGAAGGACTGCTCATCTTTCCCATTTCGTCAAAGTACTGTGTAAGTGATTCCTTTTCTGTCCAGTGATCTCCATAGAACTCATATTCTAGTCATCCCTCTCGCACTCCCAAGATACTCCATCCCGCCATACGGCAATCCGATAACCCACCTCTCCTGATCTGTACCCATTACTGTACTTAATGCCTTTACAGTGTTTATCCCTCAATGTTAAGGGGTTAAACCACCCTGCCAAATGGTTCTCTTTATGGTCTGAAGCTGTACGCTCCAAGGCAGATATAATTGCTGTTCAGGAAAGCACTTCCATAGTGGCAAGACTCCCGCCTGCCATCATGTGAAGTACCCACACGTTTTCTTGTCATCGATTTCTGCCAAGAAGCGAGGTGTCTTGCTTGCTATTGCTGATTCTGTCTCTTTCACGGCTTCTAAGGCGGTGACAGACACAGAAGGTAGATACATTATATTGGTTTGTCTTATCGATAACTGTCTCTACACTATTGTCAATGATTGTCAATGTTTATGCTCCTAACACACACCAATTGCGCTTTTTGAAGAAATTGTCGGTTCAAATCAACAAAATAAAACAGGGGATTGTGTGTGGAGACTTCAACCTGGTGGTGGACCATTCCTTGGACTCATCCTCTAAGTGACCATCTCACCTGCCTACTCTGGTATCTCTGATCAAGTCGGACGAGGTCCATGATGTGTGGCGCTACCACCATGTTGAAGAAAGAGACTATACTTACTTTTCCCCACGTCATGGTTCATATTCTAGGATAGACTTGTTTCTAGTGGATTTGCCGACCCTCCAAGTAGTTACTGACACGAAAATCTCCCCTATCACGTGGTCAGACCACGCAGCTATCCACCTGTCCATTGACAATGGCCCTAGTGCCCCAAGTACGTACCTCTGGCGATGTAACAACTTCCTCCTGACAGATCAGGAGTCTGCCTCCTCCATCAAAAAACACTTGCAGGAATTCTTTGAAATTAACAACACTCCAGAAATTTCCCCAACTACTTTTTGGCTGACTCACAAGGCGTATGTTAGCGGCCTTCTGATCCAGCTGGAGGCCAAAACTGAAGAAGAGGTTTACATCTCGGCTAACCGGGCTACTGGCAGACATACAACTCCTAGACAAGCAACACAAAATGTCACCCTCCCCTACCCTTTTATCTAAATTGACTTCTCTGAGACTAGACCTTCGTAGACTCCATGGGAAAAACACAATAAACTACTAGTAGGCCTCCGTCTTACCTATTATACATCGCACAATAAAGCGGGGAAATTTCTAGCCTCCAGATTGAAGGCTCGTAGGGTCAAGACCAAAATCAATTCCTTAACGCATCCACATACTGGTATATCTCTATGCCACCCGCAAGCCATCGCTGATGCCTTTGCTGATTATTATGGTTCATTATACAACTTTAAATCGGATACTTCTACACCACAACCCACTGAAACCGCCATACAAAATTTTCTAGATGGCGTCAAAGTCCCCGCACTTACCCCAACTGCGATAGAGTTCCTTAATGCCCCATTCTCTCAGCAAAAACGCTTGCGCATCATCAAATCGCTTCCAATGAACAAATCCCCTGGTCCGGATGGACTCACTAACGAATATTACCGATCCCTCCATGAACTATTATCACCCCACATCCTTACTTTGTTCTTGGACACCGTTGAATCCCAATCCTTCCCCTCAGAAATGCTACAGGCCCATATAGTAACCCTTCCCAAGCCGGGTAAATCTCCCACCACCCCCGCCAACTTCCGCCCCATTTCCTTGCTGAACACAGATGTTAAAATCTATGCCAAATTATTGGCGACCCGACTGGCCGCGATCCTACCCGATCTGATCGGTCCCAATCTGATCGGTCCCGATCAGATGGGGTTCGTTAGGGACAGGCAGGTCCCAGGCGCCACTAGAAGGGTGATAAACCTCATGCACCAGGCGGAGCATGCTCGAGTGCCTTCTCTGCTGCTCTCTATTGACGCAGAAAAGGCATTCGACCGCGTCCACTGGGGGTATATGAGAGCAGTGCTTACTAAGTTCGGCTTTGCAGGTCCCTTTGCCTCAGCGATCTTGGCTCTGTATTCCTCCCCATCTGCCAAGGTTCTTTCTTCTGGTCTACTCTCTAAAGTATTCTCGATTACGAATGGCACCCGCCAAGGCTGCCCTCTATCCCCCCTTATCTTCAATCTGATTATAGAACCCCTAGCCATCTCTATTCGAGAACACCCCATGATACAAGGCTTCAGATTCTCACATTCACACCACTCCATTACCTTATTTGCCGACGATGTGATCCTTAGTCTTACGCATCCCTTCACCTCCCTACCCGCGGCACACCACCTTCTCCAAGCATTTAGCAACATATCCTATTATAAGGTAAACTTTACCAAATCCCTTATACTGAACATGGGGGTTCACCCATCAACCGTCTCACACCTGCAATCTACTCTTCCCTACACTTGGACGTCCGAGAACGTCTCTTATTTGGGCCTGAAGCTCACTTATCCCTTGTCCAAATTGCTATCGTCCAACATGCAGCCTCTTATAGCGACCATCTCGACTGACACGCAATCCATAGCCTGCACGGAATTGTCATGGGCAGGTAGGATTGCAGCCTTTAAAATTATATGTTTACCTAAGATATTGTATGTCTTTCGCACCCTCCCGGTTCAAATCCCCACAACCTACATAAACACATTGACCAAACTGATGCGTACACTGGTGTGGCAAAAAAAAGAGCCAGATGCAACTACTCCCACATGGTCTGACATAAATCTGTAGGAGGCTTAGGTCTCCCAGACATACACTATTACTGCATAGCAGCTCAACTTGCGCCCATCAAGCAGTGGGTTCCTTACTCGCCCACACCACCCTGGGTGACCATAGAATCCTTCTTATCTAAATCCACTGATCTTCACCTCCTGCTCATAGCGGACCTTTGGAAACCCATACCCTTGGCTCAGCTCCCCATCACCACTCAAATGACGTTGAAAGCATGGAGGACTTTGCTGGCAAGTCCTGATTCAGATGCCCCAACCACTCCAAATTCATTTCCCTTATGTGCTCTCCAAATTCTTCTTCCCTTCACCTCCATCTCCAAATTTACTAAGGCTGGTATCCAAACTGTGTCCCAACTATATTCAAATGCTGTCCTGAAAAGCTTCATTCAGCTTCAGACCGAATTTGACCTACCTGAGTCTGCCAGATTTCCGTATAATTCAATAACAAGTTTTCTTTCGAAACATCCCCCCCCCCCCCAACCTGCCTTCCCTCTTCTAGATGGCTCATCCCCTATCACTAAGACTAAAGGCATCTCCCTGTTATACAACCATCTTCACAACAAATTGTCATTCTACAAAACCTCCCAAATGACCAAGTGGGAAGAGGATCTATGCACCTCCTTCTCCGCCGCCCAATGGCAAAATGCTATCCGCAGCACATACAGGGCCTCTAGGTGCGTGACGCACTTGGAACAATCCCAAAAAATCCTAACTAGATGGTACCTCACGCCATATCGCCTGTCCAAATTTTATAAACAAGCGGATTCTCTGTGCTGGCAGGGCTGCGGCCACGTTGGCACCATCTATCACATTTTCTGGTCCTGCAAAAGCCTCAGGGGCTTCTGGAGGAGGGTGTCCGAGATCCTATCTACGGTCACAGGTATTTTACGACCCATCAGTCCAGCCATGGCCCTCCTCTCTTTAGGTATAGATGACATCCCTTTGGACATGTGCATAGTGTATACTCATATACTGATTGCAGCCAGATCCACTATAGCGAGACATTGGAAGCAACCTGATCCCCCTTCCCATCTGGAAGTCATCTGCCTGGTTAACACTCAATTCTCTATGGAGAAAGCACATGCTTTGTCTATGGCCCAAGGGGCCAAGTTTATCCACCGTTGGTCCTCCTGGACGGGCAGTAAAAACTACACCTCAGTCCTTTGAAGACCATTATCGCTACCCCATTGACCCTCGGAAAGTTGTTTGTACCACCTTCATAAGTGCACTTATTTTGCCCCACAAAAGTTGTATAATGTTAATTTTCCTACTGAAGTTATAGTACTGTATGATCTTTCTGTAATGTTTTGTGAATTTTCTTCTGACATGAAACTGTAAACTGCTAAATGTTCCAGCTGTTCTGTATACTGACGTACTGAATGTTACATTTCTTGAAAAATCTCAATAAAAATTATTGAAAGGAAAACTAAAGACATACTGTAGGTGTGTACACAACGTTGACCCCCAGGATTTATACTACTGAGCTACAGATCAGTGTAGATTTTTTTACCCCTTTCAACAAATTGGTGTAAGGTTTTATTCTCACTTCCTTTGTTGTACTTTGTGATAGTTCAGTATTTAACTTAACCTATTTTTTTCCAGTTTATAAAAGTTCAGCGCAGAAAACTGTCATGTAAGAGGAAGTACACTCCCCTTGTTTATACCTATAGGTAAGCCTATAATAAGGCTTACCTATAGGTACTGTAAATATCTCCTAAACTTGCACCGTTTAGGAGATATATACTGTATACAGCGCTGATTACGTCATTGGTGCATGCGCTCTGAAGGAACAGCCATGTGCCGTGAATGGTGGCTCCCGTGCACATGCCCGGGAGTGACGTAATTGAGGCTCTGGCAAATCACCGAGCCTGAGCCTGCAAACCCTGTAGAAACATCAGGGAAGATGTCAGCCGTCTCAGTGGTGAGCGGACACAGCTCCTTATCTTCTTGATCATTGGAAGTCCCAAAGCAGTGTCAAACATGAGGGGTGGGAACAGCAAGAAAGAATTTCCAAGGCTAAACTGTAGCCAACCAGGTAACATGGAGCCCAACCATAAACAACTGGAGCTCACCTAAAAAAAACAATACACCCTCAAAGAGGACCAGGTCCTCTAAATAGCAGCCTGCAAAACCTTGTGGACAAAAGAAGCATCTGTAGATGCCAACACATCCACCTTATAAAACTTTGTGAAAGTGTGCACAGATGACCAGTTAGCCGCCTTGCAAACCGGCAGCACTGACAGCTGATGACGGCAGGCCCAGGGGCCTTAACAAGGAAAGGAGGAACCGGACCCTTAATTGAATAGGCCTGAATCACTGTCTGTCTGATATATCTGGAAATGGTCGCAGTAGAAATAGCCACCAAAAAGGCCACCATTTGGGACAATGTAAGCAGGGGCACCTCCCGGATATTTTTGAAGGATGGTTTCTTGAGAACTGAAAACCAAATTGAGGTTCCACGGTGGCAATGGAGACCGCACTGGAGGAGCCAAGTGTCCAATTCCCTGGATAAAGGTACCCACCCAGGATTGTGTGGCCAATGGACGTTGAAATAAAACCGACAAGGCCCGAATCCCGGCCCTTGATGGTGATCAAGGCCAGGCACTGCTCAACCCCCCCATTGGAGGAAAAAGGGAGAACCCCAAGAGACTCACACCACGCAATGTACCTCTTCCAAGTACAATGGTAGATCTTTCTAGAGGTAGATTTTCCAGCCTTTAACAGCGTAGGAATAACTGATTCAGACAAACCTCTATCCTTCAGCACCTGGCTTTCAACAGCCAAGCCGTCAAAGCCAGCAACTGTAAAGCAGGATGGAAGCATGGCCCTTGGGACAGCAGATCTTCCCTGAGAGGAAGTCTCCAAGGAGCATAGAGACCAGCAGTACCAGATCGGAGTACTAGAATGACTGAAATCCCTGCTACCTCGATCCTGCACAGGAGTCTTGGCAGAAGTTCAAGAGGGGGGAAGGCGTAAATCAGACAATACTGACTCCAAGGAGCCACTAATGTGTCTGTGGCGTCGGCCCGAGGATCCCGAGATCGTGCCACAAACCTCTGTACCTTCCTTGAATGGTCTGCACACCCTAGAATGGCGCTTACTTCCCGAGCTGCCAGGAAACTTCTCGTGCCCCCTTGGTGATTAACATGGACCACGGCCATGGTATTGTCCAATTGAATTTGTACCAGACACCCCTGAAGACGAACTGCCCAATGATCCAGACAAAGTCTGGAAGCTCGGAGTTCCAGTACATTAATCTTCCAGAGTCCAGACCCCCGGACTACAATCTGTGCAGAGGACGCCTCCCCACACGGACAAGCAGGCATCCGTGGTGACAACCGTCAAGTACAGGGGGAGAAAGGATTTTCCTTGTCGAAGTGCCGGAGAGTAAAGCCACATCTAGAGACCGTGGATTCTAGTCCCATTTCCCCAGAATCTCTTTTACAGAGATCTCGTGTGAAACTGTGAAAGCCGAACCATCTCGAAGGTAGACACCATTAGGCCCAGCAACCACATGCAAGCCTGGAGTGATGACCGTTCGCTGGACAACAGAAGCTGAATTGCCTCTTGCAATGTCTGGAGTTTTTCCAGAGGAACAAACACTCTGGCTGAGGCGGAGTTCAGAGTCAAACCCAGATAGTCCAGCTTTGTGGACGGAACCAGAGCAGACTTCTGAAGATTCAGGATCCAACCAAACTCCCTCAGAGTTCGCAGAGTAATCTCCAAGTGGTCCATCAGAGCAGTCCGAGACTCTGCTCACAGAAGAATATCGTCCAGGTACCCCCCACTGATGCAACAATGCTAGCATCGGGGCCAACACTTTTGTGAAGACCCGAGCAGCGCAGGCGAGACCAAAGGGTTATGCCACAAACTAATAATGCTCCTCGCCCACAGCAAAACGGCGGAAGCGCTGGTGACCATCACATATTGGAACGTGAAGGTAGGGAAGGTAGGCGTCTTTGATGTTGATAGAAGCAAGAAAATATCTCTGATGTAGGGATGCCACTACCATGCGAATAAACTCCAATCGGAAATTCTGTACCCACACAAAGCAGTTTAGCGCCTTGAGATCCAGAATTGGATGTACTTTGCCTTCTTTCCTGGAAAATGTAAACAGGTTTGAGTAAAACCCCAGAAAACATTCCGAAGTCGGAACCTGAACAATCGCCCCTGAAGTAACAAGTCTTGCACTGCCCCAAAGAGACCCCATAAGTGATCTGGGAACAAGTGCAGGTTGGAAGGGAAGAAGCTTTCCGGAGGAGAAGACCGAAACTCGATCTTGTAGCCGGACCGAATTACTTCCTGGACCCACTTGAACTGTACCAGGGAGGTCCACAGATCCGAAAACCAACGAAGACGTCCCCCCCACCCCAGATACGGGTGAAGGCGCCCCTTCATGCAGAATAAGCCTTGTCCGCAGGTCTGGAAGAGCCCGCTCATGGCTTGCCAGACCATGTCCTCTTGGAACCTCCGGTGGAGGCCCTGAGGGGGTTTCATCCCTTGCCTTGAGACCCTAAATTATGTCTTCAAAGGAAGCTCCAAACAGGCAGTCCTCTACAAGGGGGAGAATAGATAAGGCCTTCTTAGAAGTCTGGTCCCCAGACTGGCATTTCAGCCAGATAATACGCCGAAGGACCATTGCTGATACAGACAGCTTAGCAATCAAAGGAGCCGCATCCGAAGAGGCAACACAGATAAACTGTAGCCCCAGACCAAATTATCCGCCAGCTCCACAAGACAGGGGGAAGCAGTTTCCCCTCCAAGTCCTGGCATAAAAGTTTAGCCTAGTGTCCTACTCCTGTAGGGGGCAGTATAACCCAATGGTCAAGAAGATAATGAGCTGTGTCCATCAATGAAGGAAAGAGAAAACTGGATTTTTGTCTTACCGTAAAATCCTTTTCTCTGAGGTTCACTGACAGATACAGCTTCAAGTCTTCAGACCATTGGGCTTAAACTCTCGCTCTCTAGGAGTAGGACTAGGCGGAAACCTTTTTGGTTACTCCCCTGGGGCAATCCCAGAGGGTATACCATTGCTTCCTGCTGTAGGACTCCAGTTTGTAACAAGCAGTGTCAGAAGAACAAATAACTCAACCCCAACAGAGGGGCGGGTGCGGTGTCTATCAGTGAACCTCAGAGAACAGTAAGACAAAAATCCAGTTTTCTCTTTCGTTCACTGACAGACACAGCTTCAAGTCTTCAGACCATTGGGATGTCCCAAAGCAGTGTCAACAGGAGGGATGGTAAAAAACACAGCAAACGCAGAATTCCTGACAAAGCTAAACATAGCTAACCAGGTAACAACAGGAGCTCAACTAGGAACCACTGGAGCTCACCACCAGGAAAAATGTTCACCCCCAAAAAGCGGAGGCAAGAACCGAAACTCGATCTTGTAACCGCAGCCTGCAAAACTTTGTGAACACTTGAGGAGCTGATGCGAGACCAAAGGATAATGCCACGAATTGAAAGTACTCCTTGCCCACAGCAAAATGAAGAAAACGCTGATACCCGACATATATTGGAATATGAAGGTAAGTGTCCTTGAGATCGATAGAGGCCAGCAGATCTCCTTGATGCAGGAAAGCTACTACTGTGCGGATGGACTAAATCCGAAATTTCTGAACCCGCACAAAGTGGTTCAGAGCCTTGAGATTCAAGATCGGACGAACCTTGCCTTTCTTCCTGGGAACTGTAAACAGATTTACATAGTTACATAGTTAGTGAGGTTGAAAAAAGACAACAGTCCATCCAGTTCAACCTATGATGTGTGTGTGTGTGTTTGCTTTTAACCGTACATTGTATACCCCTGTATGTTGTGGTCTCTAAGGTGACCATCTAACAGTTTTTTGAAACTATCAATGCTCCCTGCTGATACGACTGCTTGTGGAAGAGAATTCCACATCCTTACCGCTCTTACAGTGAAGAACCCCTTACGCATTTTAAGGTTAAACCGCCTTTCCTCTAGTTTTAGTGAGTGGCCACGCGTCTTATTGTATTCCCTTACTCTGAATAGTTTGTTCCTTATGCCAGGGTCGCCAGTACAGTATTTGTACATTGATATCATATCCCCCCTCAATCTTCTCTTCTCCAGAGAGAATAGGTTCAGTGCTTGTAGCCTTTCCTCATAGCTGATGTCCTCCATTCCCCTAATTATTTTTGTTGCCCTTCTCTGGACTCTTTCCAATTCCAGCACATCCTTCCTGAGGACCGGTGCCCAGAACTGGACAGCATACTTCAGATGTGGCCGGACCAGAGTCTTGTAGAGAGGGAGAATAATCTCTTTATTTCTGGAGTGAATCCCCTTTTTTATACATCCCAGTATTCTGTTGGCTTTACTTGCAGCGGCTTGGCATTGCATGCCACTGCCAAGCCTGTTGTCTACCAGTACCCCCAGGTCCTTTTCCATCTTAGACTCACCCAGAGGTTCCCCCCCTAGTGAGTAGCTTGCTTTCTGGTTTTTGGCCCCTAAGTGCATTACTTTACATTTTTCAACATTAAACCTCATCTGCCATGTAGTTGCCCACCCCGTTAATTTGTTCAGGTCTGCTTGTAAGGTTTCCACATCCTGCATAGATTGAAGTAAAAACCTTGAAAATGTTCCGACTCTGGAACCGCCACAATAACTCTTTGTGGTAACAGGTCCTGCACTGCCCCGTAGAGGCCCTGTAGCCGCTCTGGAGACAGACGTAAGTTGGAAGGAGAGAACCTTGATGGAGGCAAGAACCGAAACTCGATCTTGTAACGCTACTAGCAACTGCAGGGCTGCTGTCATGGCCGCCAGGGCAGATTGAGACCCAGAGTGTCCCGCAGCTTCCAGGAGTGGATCGGCGGTGAAACGTGCTCCATAGGCTCCATGACCATAAAGGGTTAAAACGGAACTGCGCTGCTCAGCAAAGAAATGTATTATTTATTATTTTTTTAAACGGGAGGCCCCCCCCCAATGCACTGCTTGGGCACCACAAGAATCAGCGCACCCGTGGCGCTGTATACAGCAGAGGAAGGATATATACCCCCAGAGACTCCCGAGCTGGAGAGCGCCAAAATGGTCTGCCACACTGCAGGAAGAGGAAACACTGACCTGACACTAGAGGCCCCCACAGCCTCAGCACTGCATCAGACTACAGTAAAATGGCCACCATTGCAACTCTATAGGGAAACCAAAAACATGGCCCCTGGACTACACAAACATGGTCGCCAAAGCCGGGAATACCGAGACCACGGCAAAATGGCGGTACCACGCAGTGCTGAAAGGGACCATGGACCCAACTGGACCCCAGGGAAAAGTTCACAGACCCCAGGAGGGGACCCCCCCCATGGAACCCCCCCCTCCCCTGCAGCATGAGGATACTGCATTGCAAAGGTGCGTTTTGGGGACCCCCACTGTTTGGAGACAATATTGTCCAAACAAAAAAAGTCCTCCCTTGGCGGCCAAGATTCGAACCATCTATTGATTGATCGACTTGAGTATAACCAACATGTCGGATTTTTCAGCGGCAGCGCTAGCAATTATACCGGTGCTCTCCCAGTAGGGAAGGCCCCCCACCTTCCCACCCTCCCCCCCCTGCTGGGAGAACAGAATAGCTTTGTGAGAGGGGTTCCCCCATCAACACTGGCTGTGTTGATGGGGGAATGGAGTGATTTTCTTTCCTGGTTGCAGGAAAGAAAATCGTATCATCCTGCCTACGTAAAACTTTATTTTCATCTTGCAGATATTAAGATGAAATGAGTTGAATCAACCACAGTTCAATTTCAACAAAATTATGTGTCAAGCTGAATATTGATCTTTGCTCATTCCTGGTTGTCACAAATAAAGTTGTACAGCTCTAAGAACAAATTTGTTAACATAAACTACAATACACTGGATCCCACAAGATAATGCAGTGCTATATTAAATATTTTAGAAAAAGTGCACAGATAGTGATAGTGATAAAATAAATGTTCCAGAAAAACAGCTAAGAGCTGAAAGCAAAACACATGAACTCTTGACTAAGGTTAGTCTGCATCTTAAAATTATAAATGGAAAACTTTCCAAGGATTAGTGTAGTCTGAGCAGTTTCATCAGCTATTTAGCTATAAAAAAAAAAAAAAAGCATAAATTTCATTAAACAATTTCAGTCTATTTGCACTCATCACCTTAAACATGAGAGCCACAGGCCATCAAAAACAAGTTAATATAAGGAACAGATGACAATCCTAGATACAGGACTACTTCAACAACATATACTATATGGTTAATAATCAGACCGTTAAAAAAAAAAAAAAAAAGAGCAACTTACTGTATATTTGGTGTAATGCCCTCCAGAAGAACAATATTAACACCTCCTATATGAGCAGTGGCACATGTCTCGGTCATTTTCTGATGAAGCACATCTTAAAGAAGACAAAGTGCAAAAAATGTAAAAACAACCATTTCAAATCAACTGTTTGACAAAACAATGTGCATGCACCAGCTAAAACAGTAAAGTGTGTTTACGATTGCCACCGAAGATAAAAAATAGTGAAGGGGAATAACCTGTGATAGTTTATTGGTGGCATTGAGGTTCAAGAAGCTTACTTGCACGCTGCAGCTCATTTAACACACACAGTGGATGCTTGTTATTAAGGCTCATTCACATGGGTGGAGGGGGAGTAAAAGCAGGAGAAGGACCCGATCACCGCTATATCCACTGTGTGTGTCACTATTTGCAATGGACTACCTCTTAAAATTAGTGGTAAGTGCTCCTTCCACACCCCAAATGAACTGTGCGCTTACAAGAAAGATGTGGCTGACAAAGCAGCCTAAATGCTGTGTAACAGAAATCCTCTGTGTATATCCAATTTTTTTCACTATACTTCTCTGGTCTGCCCCACTGTGGATCTCATATGAAGTTATTCCTTCTGCACATATGTGGCTATACACAGAGGATTTCTGTTACACTTCGTTTATGCTAATTTGTCAGCCACATCTTTTTGGTAAGCGCACACTTCATTTGGGGTGTGGACAGACTTTCCACTGATTTTATGAGGTAGTCCACTGCACGTAGTCACACATAGTGGATATAGTGGTGACCAGGTCCTTTTACTAGCAACTTATCTTAATATTTATTTTATTGTATGGACTGTTTCTAGTTGGACTGTGTTGGTCAATGATATATGGGAGCATTGCTACGTCTATTACATACTATAACGTACATGGATAACCAATGAGTGACCTGTTGTTTTATTGCTGGAAACCCTAAATTAACTACTAATCTCCTCCTTTCTTGCTGTTATTGACAACAAAAATGAAATATAATGGAAATTGTCAGTCCTTGAATGTGGTCACTGCACTGGTTTTCCTTTTTTGGCTCCTTTAATTTCACCTGGTGATTCTGACAGTAAGGCTGGTCATAAAATTATAGTTTTCTTATGAAATTTTCCTTTAGGCTCGGTTCACACTTGTGCAATGCGGGAACGCTGCGAATATGCAGCATGTTACCGCATCGCATCCGCAAATCTGGCAGTTCACACTGCCATATGCGAAACGCAGGGGGTGTCAATTAAAAGTTAACGACACCCCCAGTTTGATTGCATATCGCAGTGCGATCTGCAAGTACGCACAGAATCGGATCTCACAAGTGTGAACCACTGTGCGATCTGATTTTGATGCGGCTCAAAAAATGCCTCCTGTGCGTCTTTGGTGCGGATGCAGTGCGAATTCAGCCATACAAAGTGTATGGCTGAAATTCGCACTGCACATGAGATCGCATGTAATGAAGGAGCAGTGCGCTCCGAATTACATGCGATCTCCGCAGCCGCACAAGTGTGAACCGGCACTTAGATTTACCAAAACCATATAATATGAGATCAAACCTAAACACATTGGAATTGTTTGCAATCAGGCAGGCCCTTGAACTACATAGATTAAGTTAATTCCAAAGAAAATTGAACAAGAAAATTGTACAATGTATGACCCGTTTAACACTTTCTGACCAAAAGTTATAATGCTCACTTACTATACTGTACCTATGGAGAAGCAGCATTGTCACTCGAAGACAGAAAATGTGTAAAGACTACAGCATACCCCCCCCCCCCCCCCCCCACCGTTTACATAACAAAAGGGGTTTGATAGTTAAAAAAAATGGATTTTTGTCTTACCGTAAAATCCTTTTCTCTGATGTTCATTGACGGACACAGCTCCAGATCTTCTTGACCCTTGGGTTTATGCTGCCCCCTACAGGAGTAGGACACTAGGCAGAAAAAAGTTTGACTATGCCTATAGGGCAGTCCCGGGGAGGTAAACTCCCACTTTCTGCTATGGGTCTTCAGTCTTGTAACAAGCAGTGTCAGAAGAACAGAAAACCCAACTCAATAGAGGGGCAGGTGCTGTGTCCTTCAGAGAAAAGTTTTTTCGGCAAGAAAAAAAACGGAATTTTTGTAAAATCTTACCTGTAAAATTCCTTTCTCTGAGTCCTCCGACAGTCGCCGCCATCTTCATATTCGTCACAATTAGTCCCTGCTTCGTAGGAGTAGCTAGGCAACAGAATATGTCAATATTAAAGGTTTTAACATATCCCACCCCCAGGGGGTGGTCCCCTCAGACAATACCCTCCCATTTCCTGTATCCATTCCTCAATTTCAGTGGAATAGCAGTAGAGAGTACATCAAACCCCAAAAGAGGGGCCGGGGCGGCGACTGTCGGAGGACTCAGAGAAAGGAATTTTACAGGTAAGATTTTACAAAAATTCCGTTTTCTCTTACGTCCTCCGACAGTCGTCGCCATCTTCATATTCGTCACAATGGGGACGTCCCAAAGCAGTGCAAACATGAGGGGTGGGAAACGCAGTCGCGCCTAAAGGCAACGCCGTCTCCTCATCAGAGAAAGGAACCTTACCAAAGGAAGGAACCCAGCTGGGTAACCTGAAAAACTTGCTCAACAGGAGCAACAACCCAGGAAAAACAAATAACCCAGGGATGAAAACAAATCCCGGACAAATAAAGGGTCCAAAAACAAGGGCCCTTACGGAACTGCCGCACTAAGAACCTTGCGGCCAAAGGAAGCATCTGCCGATGCCTGAACATCCATTCTGTAGAATTTTGTGAAAGTGTGTACAGTCGACCAAGTCGCCGCCCTACACACCTGGGCCACAGAAGCCCCATGACGACAGGCCCAAGACGCACTCAGCGATCAGGTAGAGTGCGCCTTCACAGGCACAGGGGGAACTTTCCCCTTCAAAGCATATGCCTGTCCAATGGTCCGTCTGATCCATTTGGCGATGGTGGAACCCGACGCCGCCATGCCCTTCCGAGGACCTTCCGGAAGTACAAACAAGGAATCCGTCTTGCGAAAAGACTCAGTCGACTTAGGTAAACCCTAATCGCCCGAACAACATCCAAGGATTGTAACTGTACCTCCTTCGGATGCTTAGACAATGCCCTCATGGGGATGAAAAAAACAGAAACGCACTTCGGAAGAAAAGAAGGGTTAGGTCGTAAGACCACCTTATCCAAGTGAACGACCAGGTACGGAGACTTGCAAGACAGAGCCGCCAGGTCCGACACTCTGCGAGCCGAAGTGATCGCCACCAAAAATGCGACCTCCTCGGACAGCATAGACAACGAGATCTCCCTGATCTGTTCAAAAGGAGCACGTTGTAACACGGACAGAACAAGGTTCAAGTCCCAAGGAGGTAAAGGATCCCTCCTCAGAGGGACCAGATGTCGCACCCCTTGGACAAAGATGCTAACCAAGGGGTTAGATGCCACAGGACGTTGAAAAAGAACAGCCAGCGCAGACACCTGACCCTTGATTGTAGCCAGCGCCAAAAGCTGGTCAACACCCATCTGAAGGAAGGACAACACTCTAGACACCGTGTAGGTGCGAGGTGAGACCCTCCTGGACTCACACCAGGCAAAATAAGCCTTCCAAGCACGGTAATAGACCTTCCCCGAGGAAGATTTTCTCGCGTTGATCAAAGTGTGAATGACCTCAGGAGAGAGACCTCTATCCTTCAGGATTTCCGTTTCAACAGCCAGGCCGTCAAAGCCAGCGACTGTAAAGCAGGATGGAAGATCGGTAGTTGAGACAGAAGATCTTCTCGAAGAGGCAGACGCCATGGAGCGTCGATCGCCAGATTTACGAGATCTGCGTACCAGGACCGGCGAGGCCAGTCCGGTGCCACCAGAATCACTGTGTTTCGTTCCGAGTGCAACCTGCGAAGGAACCTGGACAGCAATTAAAGCGGTGGAAACGCATACATCAGTCGATACTGATGCCACGGGACTACCAACGCGTCCGACGCGTCTGCCCGAGGATCGCGCGTCCTTGCCACGAATCTTCTCACCTAGTTGTTCAAACGAGACGCGAACAGGTCGACCTCCGGAAGACCCCACTTCTCGCACAACATCTGGAAGACATCCGGGTGGAGGGACCATTCCCCCTGGACCAGGGTCTGGCGGCTCAGACAATCCGCCTGCCAGTCCTCCACCCCCGGAATGTGAACCGCCGACATTGCCGGGACGTTTGTCTCGGCCCAAGACAGAATGTCGGTCACTTCCCGAACCGCTCGGGCACTCCTGGTGCCCCCTTGGAGATTGATGTAAGCCACCGCCGTGGCATTGTACGTCTGCACCCGAACCGGGTAGCCCTGCAGCCTGTCCTCCAACGACGGAGGCAGAGATTTATTGCTCGCAATTCCAGAATATCGATCAGAAGGGAGGATTCCTCCTCCGACCAAGTTCCCTGGGCGGACAGACCCTGGCTGGTCGCAGACCGAACTAGAATGTCGTCCAGATACCCCAGGACAGAGATGCCCTGGGCTCTCAACAAAGCCAGAACCGGTGCAAGCACCTTGGTGAACACCCGTGGGGCCGAAGCGAGACCAAAAGGTAACGCCACGAATTGGTAGTGATCCTCCGCAAAGGCGAATCGAAGGTACCTCTGGCGACCCTCGAAAATCGGGATGTGAAGGTACGCATCCTTCAAGTCGATGGAAGTCATGAACTCCCCTGGAACCAGGGCAGCCACCACCGACCGCAGTGATTCCATGCGGAACTTGCGAACCCGCACAAAGCGGGTCAGGGCCTACAAATCCAGGATCGGACGAACCTCGCCCTCCTTTCTGGGCACAGTGAACAGATTGAAATAGAACCCCCGAAATCTGTCCCGGTGAGGCACCGGGACCACCACTCCCTGAGCCCTCAGATCCCGCACCGCCAGGTGCAGATCCCGCAAACGCTCCGGAGACAGTTGAAGATTTGAGGGAAAAAATCTGCTCTCCGTAGAGAGAAAATTCGATCTTGTAGCCAGACCGAACGATTTCCTGAACCCACCTGTCCCGAACCCGGGCCAGCCAGGGTTGAAGAAAACCGAGCAAGCGTCCCCCCACCCCAGAACTGGGTGAGGGCGCCCCTTCAGGCCGCATTGTTATGGCAGTGGGTCCGGACTGGCCGGACTTCTGCTAACCTGACCACGGCTTCTTTTGGGAGCCTTGACCCTTGAAGGGCTTGCCCTTATAGTGCGACCGAAAGGCACGAAAGGACCCCTGAGAGTGCCGAAAAGAAGCATGCTTCTTACCCTGAGCAGCCTTAGCCTTGCGGGAGTGGGGCAGGAGCGTGCTCTTGCCACCCGTGACCCCCTTTATCAGCGTATCCAAAGAATCGCCAAAAAAGCGAGACCCATCATAAGGCAGATTGGCTAAGGTTCTCGCGCGAAGAGTGGTCCACAGACCAACACTTCAACCAAACCAAGCGGCGAGACAACACCGCCACACTGTGTACACGTGCAGCCAACGGTACCATATCCAAGTCCGCATCACACAGATACATGAAACCCTGATGGATTTGATCCACCATATCCAAAGTCGCCGGGGAGGCAGATTCAGCCACCAGGACGCGCCTAAGCACCTGCGTCCAATTCGCGACAGCCTGGGCTGTCATAAGTGAAGCAAATAAAGCTTTCAGCATAGACCCGGCAACAGAGTAAGTATGGCGGGCAAGAGACTCCAGTCTCCTGTCCGTGGCATCCCGGAACACCGGGGCATCCTCTGAGGGAACCGCAGCGGACTTATTCAAAACCGCCACCGCGTGATCCACCGGAGGTGGCACACACCAACGTTCATCAGTAGCGGGTGTGAAGGGATAACGCAGCCTGAACCTACTCGGTACAGCAAAAGGCTTGCGTATATAGCGCCATTGTTCCTTAACAGCGCGCTGTTCACCTTGTAAATGCAGCTCTTGCTTGATAGAAGCAATCAATTCATCCATGAGAGCAAGCTCTTCAGACGAGCCAGGGGGAGAATTATCCACCCCTTCTACCTCAGCCTCCACCTCGGACCCCACAAGATCCAGGGAGGAATGGGACCCCGATAAGGAGACCCCAGCCATAGCAGCCCTACCACCATCATCCTCTGATTCAGAGGAAATTAAAAGTCTGGGCCGTTTCGTGGATTGAGCAGCCACCAGCATTTGCACCTGAGCAGCAACATTAGCCACAACCGCAGCCAAATCCCCCCCGGGGGGGAGACAGCAGTCCCTTGTGAACCCGCCAAGTGGTAGGAAATTTGCTTTCCTGAGAATCCATTGCCCCCAGAACAGACCTGAAAATAAAGGGTTAACAGCCCCTACAACAAGCGCGGCGAGCGCTGCCCACCGCCACACACACTAGCACAATCGAGACCCCCACAGGGATAAAGGCTAAACTTAGGCAAGGACCCAGGGATAGATAGGATAAAACCTGCAAAGACCACTGCTGCTGCTCCGATCGGTGCGCCCAGGGAGAAGGATTAGATGTAATACAGGGCGCTTCTGTGCAAGCCTATGGAAGGCTACAAGAAAATGGCCGCCAGCAGTGTTACCATGAGGCCGGAGCGAGTGCTGTCAAAATGGCGTCGCCTGGCGCAGAAAACTCCGCTCCCTCACCTCAGTGAAATGCACAGTAAACATGGCGGACCGCCGCAGCGGTCTTAGTAAGGTGCCCCAACACGATTCATGCATGTTATACAGCACACAGTCTGACACACAGATCCAGTCTGACACAGAAGTGCAGCACAGCCCCCCTCCTTGCAGCCCACAGCATGCAGCCAGAGAGATAGGGAACATTTACAGTGTGACAGAGGCAGGGTAACACAGTCCCAGACTGACACCCCCCAGACAGACAGGTCCCCACATAGATTTACACTTACCTCATAGGTGGCGTGGGGAACCCGCACAGGCGAACAAGCCACTGTACATGAGACAGGGAGAGTCGCATCCAGGACGCAGCAAAGGTGGGTTAAGAAACCGCACAGCGTCCAGTGAGGTAGCCACCTCACCATAGCATCCCTGCACCGAACAGGGATGGGTCGTTCAGAACGTCAGGAGCAGTACCTGACTGAACGCTCGATGGCGGGCTGAGAAGCCACTGACCCACAACCTGCGAACAGGGGGGTCAGCCCGAGACGTAGCCCGCATGATCCTCTTCATCAGAAGAACTAAACTAATGCTGGTAAAAATAACAGCTAGGTAAAGAAAGAGAAAAAAACTCAAAATAAAATCAAAAAAGAAGAAAAAGGCTGAGACAAAAGCCCCAGCATAGAGACATGCAGCCACTCCTGACAAGCTAGACATTGAAACTGAGGAATGGATACAGGAAATGGGAGGGTATTGTCTGAGGGGACCACCCCCTGGGGGTGGGATATGTTAAAACCTTTAATATTGACATATTCTGTTGCCTAGCTACTCCTACGAAGCAGGGACTAATACCCCATTGTGACGAATATGAAGATGGCGGCGACTGTCGGAGGACGTAAGAGAAATCCAGTTTTCTTTTTTGTTCATTGACGTACAGCTCCAGATCTTCTTGACCCTTGGGACGTCCCAAAGCAGTGTCAACATGAGGCGTGGGAAGAACACAGCAAGAAAACACCCTTCCAAAGGCTAAACATAGCCAACCAGGTAAAACAGAAGCTCAACCAGGAACAACTGGAGCTCACCTGACAAAAGCAAAAAACACCCTCAAAGAGGACTAATCATCTCAAACAGCAGCCTGCAAAACCTTGCGGCCAAAAGAAGCATCCACAGATGCCAACGCATCCACCTTATAAAATTTTGTGAAAGTGTGCATGAACAACCAGGTGGCCGCCTTGCAAACCTGCACTACCGACGTCTGATGACGGAAGGCCCAAGAGGCACTAATGCGCCTTAACAGGGAAAGGAGGATCCTAACCCTTAATGGAATAGGCCTGCACCACCATCAGCCTGATCCATCTAGAAATTGTCGCAGCAGACATGGCCAGCCCCTTACTGGTTCCATGCGTAAGGACAAAAAGATCTAAATCCACAACCAAAGAATGTAAGGCAATCTCTTTAGGATGCTTAGGCCACAAGGAAGGCAACACAATGTCTTCATTCAAATGGAAACCAGAGAGGACTTTAAGAAGGAATGACTGGCACCCTGCGAGCAGACGTAATAGATACCAAGAAGGCTACCTTCTGTGACAGAGTAAGCAGAGAAACCTCACATATATTTTCAAAAGGTGGTTTCTGAAGAACGAACAACATCAAATTGAGGTCCCACGGAGGTAACGCAGATCTCACCATGGGAACCAGGTGGTGGACCCCTGAAAAAAGGTGTGAACAAAGAATTTGTGGCCTGCGGGCATTGAAAGAAAATCGCCGGGGCCGAAATCTGGCCTTTGATGGTACCCAAGGCCAAAAGCTGATCTATTACTCTTTGGAGAAATTCCAAAACACGAGACACCAAAAAGGAATGGGGGGAGACCCCCCAAGACTCTCACCAAACAATGTACGCCCTCCAGACTTGATGAAAATCTTCCTAGAATCAGACTTTCTAGCTTTTAACAGCGTAGGAATCACAGAATCAGACACCCTCTATCCTTCAGCACCTGGCTTTTAACAGACAGGCCGTTAAAGCCAGCGACTGTAAAGCAAAATGGAAGCTCTGTCCTTGAGCTAACAGATCTTCTCTGAGAGGGAGTCTCCCAAGAATATTGGGACCATCCGTACTAGGTCTGCATTCCAGGAACTGCAAGGCCAGTCCGGAGCCACTAGGATGACCGGAATCCCTTCTGCCTCGATTCTTCCCAGAAGACTTATCGGAGGAAATGCGTACATCAGACGATACTGGTCCCAAGGAGCCACCATAGTGTCTGTGGTGTCGGCCAGAGGATCCCGAAACCTTGCTATGAACCTCTGCACCTTCTTGCTGAGACAAGAGGCCAACAAGTCCACATTGGGAGAACCCCACCGTAGACACAGTCGATGAGACACCTCCTGGTGGAGAGACCATTCTCACTGCGCCAACGTCTGAGTGCTGACTGAGGTAGTCCACTGCCAATTTTCTACCCCTGGAATATGCACAGCAGAGATGGCTGGAATGAACCGTTCTGCCCACCTTAGCATGCTGGCTACTTCCCGGGCCGCTACGACACTTTTGGTGCCCCTTGATGATTGACATATGCCACCGCCATGGCATTGTCTGATTGAGTCCTTACCGGGCGCCCCTGCAGACGAACCGTCCATTGGGTCAGGCAAAGCATGATTGCTCAAATTTCCAGGAGCAGGTTGGACTCCTTCAGGGTCCAAACCCCCTGAGCACAATCCGTGCCCAAGACACCCCCCACCCCCACCCGGACAGGCTGGCATCCGTGGTGACCACTGTCCAAGTACAGGGGAAGAAAGGATTTTCCCTGTCGAAGCGCTGCAGAGCGGAGCCACCAGATCATGGATCCCCTCACACCCTGGCTCAAAAGGATCAGATTGTCTAGAAACTGTGGGTTCTTGTTCCTTTGGCAAGAATCTCCTTTTGAAGAGATCTAGTATGGAACTGAGCAAACTGAACCGCCACGAAGGTGGAGACCATCAAGCCCAGATTTTGCATACAAGACCTGAGAGATGACCGCTGGCTGGAAAACAGGAGCCATTGCGCATTTTGCAACTTCTGGAGTTTCAGCTCTAGAAGAAACACCAGGGCTGAGGCCGTGTTCAGGGTCAGGCCCAGATAGTCCGGCTTGGTGGATGGGACCAGAACAGATTTTTTGAAATTCAGTTTCCATCCGAACTCTTGCAGAGTTTGCACCAAAATGTCCAGACTGTCTTTTAAGGCATTCGGAGGCTCTGCTCGCAGAAGGAGATCGTCTAGGTACCCCAGTACTGCATTCCACTTCTGCTAACACAGGGGCCAAAACATTTGTGAACAACCGAGGAGCTGAGGCGAGACCAAAGGGTAACACCACAAATTGATAGTGCTCCTCACCCACAGCAAAGCGAAGGAAACTCTGATGCCCCACATATATTGGGATATGAAGGCAAGCGTCCTTGATATCGATAGAGCTCAGGAAATCCCGT
Organism: Pelophylax lessonae; assembly: GCF_965119305.1. Classification (NCBI taxonomy): domain Eukaryota; kingdom Metazoa; phylum Chordata; class Amphibia; order Anura; family Ranidae; genus Pelophylax; species Pelophylax lessonae. The sequence goes on along the minus strand of NC_138768.1, from coordinate 629,293,982 downwards.
AGATTAAGGGATGCCACTACCATGTGAATAGACTCAATTGGAAATTTCTGAACCCACAAAAAACGGTTCAAGGCCTTCAGGTCCAGAATTGGACAGACCTTGCCTTCCTTCCTGGGAACAGTAAATAGGTTTGAAATAAACAACTGAAATTGTTCAGATTCCAGAACCAGTACAATGACCCCCTGTGAAAGCAGATCCTGTACCGCTCAAGAAGACCCCGTAAGCGATCTGGGGCCAAACGCAGGTTGGAAGGGAAGAACCTTGCTGGAGGCAAGGACCGGAACCTCGATCTTGTAATTGGACCGAATCAACTCGTTCTCCCGGGTGAGGGCATCCCATCAGGCAGAACTGGGCTGGTCTGTGGTCCTGGAGGAACCAGCTTTCGACTTACCAGGCCAGGACCCTCATGGAACCCCCTGCAGGGTCACGGGTGGTCTTTGATCTCTGGCTCTTAGATCCCGAGGGACGAAAGGAACGCTTATGGACCGAGAAGAAAAGGCCACGTTTGCAACGAGACTCTTTGATCCTGGTAGTCTGTGGAAGCAGAGTACTCTTAACTCCAAGTAAAACCCTTAATGATCTCTTCCATGGAAGCTCCGAACAAGCGGTCTCCTACAAAAGGGAGATCAATCAATACTTTCTAGGAAGCCTGGTCTGCAAACCAGTATTTCAGCCATATCATGCAGCGAAGAGTCACCGCTGTCACGGACACCCTATATACTAAAGGGGCCGCATCCAGAGAGGCATCACAGATATACTGCAACCCCTGGACCAACTGGTCCGCCACACAAAAATTCAGTTTAAAAGGGAAAAAAATGCTAGGACCAGAGATCCAAGCAAGGAACTAGGTCCTTACTCCTGACTAGGCAGAAAAAAACTGAAGACCTATAGGCAGGAAGTGGGAGTATACCCCCTGGGACTGTTCTATAGGCGTAGTCAAACGTTTTTTTCGCCTAATGTCCTACTCTTGTAGGGGGCAGCATAAACCCAAGGGTCAAGAAGATCTGCAGCTGTGTCCGTCAATGAACAAAAGAGAAAAATACATTTCAAACTATTATTATCTGGTTTGCTGCAGCTAACGTGACTCCATATAGGAGCGTATACTAATGAAAATCTGTGGGTAGCTGAGCTAACCTCAAACTAAACAAGTAGCAATTATCCTTCACATTTGCTTCACCACTAGTGATGTGTAACCAATACCCAAAGAAAACTATACTGTAGACAATATAGCAAATATCAACGTAAAAACTATAATTTGAACTGTGTATTACAAAAACCAAACATTCAGGTATTATAACAAAGTGTCCATGGATTTGTTCTGTGCCAATAATTAATCTTGCTTATACAGTGCTTCTCTCAGCTTAAACGTGTCTAAATCCACCACCATCCAAAATGCACACTCACCAAAAGGTAGTGTAATATAGACTTGAACAGTAAATGCATCTGTTGGTTCCTTCTATTGGTCTTTCTTAAGATCCTGGAAACCGGTGACAATGCTCCACTGGTTCCCAGTATGTTCCACCTAGATTCTCTCTCATGTGTTCATAGAATTAAATAATAGCCATTATTGCGCAGCACTCATATAAAAACTGGATTTTTGACTTATCGTAAAATCCTTCTTTCTGAAATTCATTGACAGACGCAGCTCCATATTCTTCTTGACCATTGGGTTATGCTGCCCCCTACAGGTGTAAGACACTAGGCAATAAAAATCTTTACCACGCCTATGGGGCAGTCCCGGCAGGCATACACCCACACACTCTGCTATAGGCTTCAGGTTTTTTTGCAAGCAGTGTTTAGAAGAAAAAACCCCATCCCACTCATAATAAGAGGGGCGGGTGCTGCGTCTGTCCATCCTTGCAAACTTGGATTAATGACGCCTGATGGCAAAAAGCCCAAGAGGCACTCAAGCTCCTTAGTAAAATGCTCCTTCATAGGGAAAGGAGGAACCTGACCCTTTAGTGAATATGCCTGTACCACCGTCTGTTTGATCCATCTGGATGTGGTCACAGCAGATGCAGCCAATCCCTTTTGAGGTCCTTCGGTGAGGACAAAGAGAGAGTCTGATTTCCTGAAAGATTTAGTAGCCGCCAGGTAAACTCTAATTGCCTGAACCACATCCAAAGAATGCAAAGCAATTTCCTTGGGATGCTTGGGCTTAGGACAGAGTAAAGGCAAAACAATGTCTTCATTCAGATGGAAATCAGAAACCACCTTATGAAGAAACAACTGATTAGGTCGAAAGTACCCCTTTATCTCTGTGGACCACCAGATAAGGTGAACGGCAGGACATTGCCGCCAATTCAGATACTCTGTGGGCAGAAGTAATAGACACCAAAAAGGCAACCTTCTGAGACAGTGTAAGCAGATGAATCTCCCTAATGTTCTCAAAAGGAGGTTTCTGAAGAACAGACAATACCAAATTAAGATCCCATGGAGGTAGTGGGGATTGCCTCAGAGGAGCCACATGGCGAACCCCTTGTATAAAAGTGTGAATCATGGCATGGGTAGCAAAAGGACGTTGGAAAAACACAGCCACAGACACTTGGCCTTTGATAGTGCCCAAGGCCAACCGCTGTTCAACCCCTTTTTGAAGAAAGGTCAAAATCCTAGCCACCAATAAAAAGGCGAGGATGCACCTTCAGCGATTCACACCATGAGATGTACGATTTTCACGTATGATGATAGATCTTCCTAGAAGTAGACTTTCTGGCCTTCAACAGTGTAGGAATCACTGAATCAGAAAGACTTCTATCCTTCAATACCTGGCTTTCAACAGCCATGCCGTTAAAGCCAGCAACTGTAAAGCAAGATGAAAGATCGGCCCTTGAGAAAGCAGATCTTCCCTGAGAGGAAGTCTCCAGGGGGGATCGGCGACCAAGCTTAGCAGATCTGCATACCAAGACCGGCGAGGCCAGTCTGGGGCCACCAGAATCCCTTCCACCTCTATCCTGCGCAGAAGCCTCGGCAGGAGTTTTAGGGAAGGGAACACACAGATCAGCCGATAATAACCCCAAGGAGCCACCAGTGCATCTGTGGCATTGGCCAGAGGATCCTGAGACCTGGCTACAAAACTGTGAAGCTTCTTGTTGAGTCGAGAAGCTAACAGGTCGACGTCGGGTGTCCCCCACCGAACACAAAGGAGGTGAAACACCTCCGGGTGCAGAGACCCTTCCCCCTGATCCAACACCTGACTCAGGTAATCCGCCTGACATTTTTCTACACCTGGGATGTGCACTGCAGAAAGGGCTGGAACAAAATTTTCCGCCCATTTCAGGTTCTCGGCCACCTCCCGGGCCGCCAAAACACTCTTGGTGCTTGATGTAAGCCACAGCGGTGGCATTGTCTGATTGAATCTGGACTGGACAACTCTGTAAACGATTTGTCCAGTGACTCAGGCAAAGCTTTATTGCTCTGAGTTCCAGAATATTGATCGGAAGTCTGGACTTTCTACTGTCCATGACCCATGGACACACAGCGTCCCCAGCACTCCTCCCCAGCCAGACAGGGACCAGGGCAGATTTTTTTAAATTAATGTTCCAACCGTGATTGTCAAGTTGCCCAACAGGGCTGAATGTGAGTCTGCTCTTAAGAGGAGATCGTCCAGGTACCCCAGTGCCGCAATCCCCCGTTGTCGCAGTAATGCCAATACCTGAGTCAACACTTTGGTGAAGACCCTGGGGGCAAAGGCGAGACCAAAGGGTAACGCTACAAGCCGATAATGCTTCTCTCCCACAGCGAAGCAAAGAAAATGCTGAATACCAGTGTAAATAGGAATGTGTAGATATGTGTCCTTGATATCGATGGAGGCCAAAAAGTCTCGTTCGTGTAGAGACGCCACTACCACGTGAATGGACTCCATTCAAAACTTCTGTACACGCACAAAGCGGTTCAGAGCCTTGAGGTCCAGGATTGGACGTACTTTGCCTTCTTTCCTGGGCACAGTGAACAGGTTTGAATAGAACCCCTGAAAGCGTTCCCGAGAAGGAATCGGCACAATCACCCCTTGCGACAGCAGATCTTGTACCGCCTTTCGTAGATCCCTTAACCGGTCTGGAGATAGGCGTAGATTGGACGGGAAGAACTTGTCTGATGATCGATACCAGAATTAGATCTTGTAACCCGATCGGATCAGTTTGTGCACCAATTTGTCCTGAATCAAGGAAGTCCATGGTTCCAGAGAGAAGCAAAGACGTCCCCCCCACCCCAGATATGGGTGAGGGCGTCCCTTCATGCAGACGGGGTTTTGTCTGCAAGTTCGGCTTACCCGACCAAGTCTTCTTGGAACCCCCAGAAGACCTAAATGGCTTAGATCCTTTCTCTTGCATGCTGTGGACTGTGAAATAAGGCCCACGTCTATTCCTGATCTGCAGACTAGCTTTTTAGCCACACCATGTGTCTAATAGATACCCCCACTGCGGACACTCTGGCTACAAAGGGGGACCGCATCTAGCCACACATCACAGTAGGGCTTGGACCATTTGATCCGTTGGCTCTGTCAGGCCCAGAGAGAGCTGTTCCATTTCTAAGTCAGTTTTTAGTAACTTTGCCCATTCCGTTATGGTCTGGGACACCAGAGTGATCACAAAGATCGGTTTAAGTATTGAGCCCGCTATCACGTGTAAATGGAGGGACAGAGACTCAATAAGTCTATCCACAGGGTCTGTAAAAAGACTGGGGACTCCTCGACCGGGACCACAGTAGATTTGTTCAGTCTGGAAACCGGATGGTCCACCTTCAGTGGTACGGTCCATCTTGCGGACACTGCGTCCGCGAATGGGTAGTGCCTTTTAAAACGCTTTGGCACCACTAAAATCTGTTTGATGCGCCCCCACTGTTCAATGACAATTTTGTCAAAAAGTTCTGGACAAGGGAAAACCTTGCCCGACTTATGGGATTTGCAGGTGCCAAAAGATACCTGCGTCTCTGACGCTGCAGAATCATCCGCCATTTTTATAGTTTCCCACACTTACACTATAAGTGCCTCCACCAGCTTTCCCGCGTGGCTGCTCAACCTCACCATCCGAGTGCGATGACGCAGATCACTCAGGATGCCATACGTCCGCGGCGGCCGTATCTACCTCAGAATCTGAGAAGGCAGGAGAGGGCATAGGGCGCTTTTTACTAGTGCTATTTTTGATAATCACATCCACTTTTGACACCAGGTTTTCCAAGACTGCAGTTAAGGCAGATAGGGGTTGTGACTCGAAAGTCCCCGCAACCACAAGGAGGGGATCAGTAGGTGAAATTTGTTCCTGGGACTCCATTATGAACTCCGATATGGAGCAGAACAGGATCGTTCTGCTATGTAGAAAATCGATCTTCACAGGAAGAGGAAATACCTGGGTCATTTACTAGAGTAAAGGCCTAACTGCTCCCTGCTGTCCAGCAATCGCGGACTGCAAGAAAATTGCCGCCCAATGCATTCCTATGGGGGAACCAAAAAAACATGGCCGCCCATGCATTTCAATGAGGAAGTCTGCAAAATGAGGCTAACTGATTCTACAGCAAAATGACGGCCCCCACGGCACGCCATGCGTTCTCCAGGACCCCCTAAGGGGGTCCCGGCAGGTAATCCCACCAGGATTACCCCCCCCAGCGGATCCGCTATAGCGGCCTCGGCGCATCCATCCCCCGAGGACCCTCGTCGCTGACTGAGGTAGGGACCTCTATGACTGGTGGGGAGGAAGCGGGGGGGGGGGGGAAGCCTTGGTACCTACAGAGAAGGGTAGCCGAGGGTCTGACTATCCCAGGGAGGGGCCCACATCCACCCCGACACCGCCAGAGTTATGGGGGGGCGCTTACTCCCCATACCAACGATATCGGGTGGGCACCACTCCGGACAGACTGCTTCTCAACTCTGGGTGGGGTGCTGACGGCCGAGGGATACGCTGTGACTCAAGCCGAAAAAGGTTGTGTACGTCCTGGCGAGTTGTTTCACTCGCGGGCCAGTCCCCGTCCATTGGGGCTATGTCGTGGCAAGGCCTAGCGCTGGGCTATAAACTGCACACGGGACCTTAAGGTTCTTGAATATCCAGTCCGAAAACCCAGTCCGGCTGTTGATTGCAGTTCTCTCAGAAAAATAACTAGCTAAAAAAAATTGAATTTTTGACAAAGGTTCCCTTTAAAATAAAAAAGCAAGCTAAGACCGAAGTCCCAGCCGGGAACTAGGTCCTACTCCTAAACTAGGCAGAAACAAACTGAAGTCTATAGCAGAGTGTGTGGGTGTATGCCTGCAGGGACTGCCCCATAGGCGTGGTAAAGATTTTTCCTGCCTAGTGTCCTACTCCTGTAGGGGGCAGAATAACCCAATGGTCAAGAAGAATATGAAGCTGTGTCTGTCAATGAAGGATAGAGAAAGGTTTAAGTATTAAAAAAGATTACACTCACATTTGATGGTACCTTTAGACCGTCAATCCAGCAATCTATACGGCCGTGCGATTGCTGCTCCGTTCAATGGAGCCAGCGTGCGTTCCAAGCCTCAAATCCGTTAGTGGGCCGTTATGTCATCCACGCTCCACTAGCCTCAAACAAAGGCACGCAGGCTCCATTGAACAGAGCGGCGAACGCACGGCCTGAGAGATTGCTGGATAGACTTAGTGCCGGTCTAAAGATACCATCAAATGTAAGTGTAATCTTTTTTTTAATACCTAAATAAACCTTTTATATGAATGTTGCGCAATGATGACTATTATCAGAGGCGTAATTAGAACCTGCAGGGCCCCAGTGCAAGAACTCATAAAGGGCCCCCCGATCCCCAGCAGGGGCTCCCCCCACGGTGGTGAAACACCAGGGTCCAGTCGCAAGTGGAACTCTTGTAGTTCTGCCACTGGTGTCAGTATTTTTTTTTTTATTTATTATTTTTTATCATTTTATTTATTTTTTACAATTTTTAGGAGCCCTGTTGGTGAGATATCAGGGGTCTGCGACAGAGAAAGGAGATTGAGGACACAGCCCTCAGCCTCCAACTTTGCAACCCCAGCTGTACAGAATGAATGGACAGGAAGAGCTCTGTACAGAGCTTTCCGTTCTATCACAAACTGAAGCATAGTAAACACAGTTTACTATACCTCAGTTATGAATGGTACAGATCACTGACTATTTAATAAGACAAGGAAAAGTCTGGTCCCCACTCTCCATCCTGACAGATGATAAGCAACCAGAGGGAGAGGGGAGGGGGGAACCCGGTAGTGCTTCAGGGAATGAGGGGGGCTGGGGGAGTATTCAGCTGCCTGGGGCAGTAGGAGGTAGATAGAAAGGGCAACCCAGCCCCATGCACATCTGAATAGCCGAAAGGCTGCAGTAGGAAAATGGAGTGGATTGGTTCCTCCGTATGCTGCTCTTCCTATCCAGGTGTACAGGGGGCCACACGGGCCCCCTGGATCATGGGGCCGGTTTCAATTACGAACCCTGTCCTGTGACCCCTGGAAAATTAACCCCTGGATGAGTGACAGTGCTGGGGGGAATGGGATGAGTAGCAGTGCTGGGGGGTGTCAACCAGTGGCAATGCTGGGGGGTTGATGGGATCAGTGGAAAGGGTGGGGGGGGATAGGATGAGTGGCAATGCTGGGAGGGGGGGGGGTGAGTGACAGGTGCTGGGGTGTAATGGGATTGGTGGCAGTGATGGTGGGGGCATGGGATGAGTGACAGTGCTGGGGGGGGGGAATGGAATGAGTGGAAGTGCTGGTGGGGGCATGGGATGAGCAGCAGAGCTGGTGGGGGCATGGGATGAGCAGCAGAGCTGGTGGGGGATGAGATGAGCAGCAGTGCTGATTGGGGGGGGAGTGATCAGTGGCAGTGCTGGGAGGAAATGGGATCAGTGGTAGTGCTAGGCTGTGATCAGCGGAAGTGCTGTGGGGTGATCAGTGGCAGTGCTGTGGGGGTGTGATCAATGGCAATGTAGGGGGGGCTGTGATCAGTGGCAATGCTGGGAGGTGATCAGTGGCAGTGCTGGGGGGGGGAAATCAGTGACAATGCTGGGGGGCTATGATCAATGGCAGTGCTGGGGGGGTGATAAGGGGCAGTGCTGAGGGGGGGGGGGGTGATCAGCGACAATGCTGTGAGGGGCAGTGATCAGTGGCAGTGCTGAGGGGGGGGGGGTGTCATCAGTGGCAATGCTGAGGGGCGGGGCTGTGATCAGTGGCAGTGCCGGGGTGATCAATGACAATTCTGGGGGGCCTGTGATCTATGGCAGTGCTGGGGGGATGATCAGTGACAATGCTAGGGGGCGGGGGGGGGGCAGAGGAACATTGTTACCAGGAAAAAAGTGAAGGGAAATCCAAAATATCACAATTGCAGTTACCACCAAATATAGAGCAGGAAATCTTCCAGGGGGTAAGCTTGTTCATGTCACAGCAGAACTTCACCCGAGGTAAATTGTTAGCCCCCCCATTCCTCTTCAGCACTGGCATCTTTTATTATCTTGTGCACATAAAAATGTGTAGCAGGCCTCAGCCAGGTCTTTAGGACATGCACATCTGAATTGGGCATTTGAGCCCATACATGAACACTCTTTGGTAGAAAACATTGTGGGACGGGGGGCTGTGACCAGTTGCAATGCTAGGGGTGGTGTGATCAGTGGCAATGATCAGTGGCAGTGCTGGGTGGGGGCTGTGATCAATGGCGGTGCTGGGGGGGCTGTGATCAATGGCGGTGCAGGGGGGGGCTGTGATCAATGGCAGTGCTCGGGGGGCTGTGATCATTGGCAGTGCTGGGGGGGTGGTCAGTGAAAATGCTGGGTGCTGGGGAGGGGGGGCTGTGATCAGTTGCAGTGATGGTGGGTGTGATCAGTGACAATGCAGGGAGGGGGACTGTGATCAATGGGCAGTGCTGAGGAGGCTGTGATCAATGGCAGTGCTGGGGGGGGCTGTGAGCAGTGGCAATGCTCGGTGTGGTGTGATCAGTGGCAATGCTGGGTGTGGTGTGATCAGTGGCAATAATTAGTGGCAGTGCTGTGGGGAGTTGTGATCAACGGCAGTGTTGGGGGGGGGGGTGATCAATCGCAGTGCTGGGGAGGGCTGTGATCAGTGGCAATGCTGGGGGGAGGGGCTGTGATCAGTGGCAGTGCTCGGGGGGCTGTGTCAATGGCAGTGCTGGGGCGGTGATTAGTGACAATGCTGGGGGGGCTGTGATCAATGGCAGCTGTGGTGGTGGGGATTGGGTTCGATGGCAGTGCTGGGTGCCAGGATCAGTGACACTTACTTGTTGCTAGTGATCAGTTCCCCCTGCAATGCCCCTGGTCTCTCCCTCTCTCTGCTCCACGTGTCTCCACTGACACCTATTATGGGATGGGTCTCCTCACACAGTGGCTGCGATCTCCTCCAGCTCCTCCCCCTTTACTGTTCTGGGTCTCTACTCCTGATAACTGCCTGCAGCTGCAAATTGAATGGGTGGACCCAGAGGTGTGTGAGCGGTCCGCTGTGCTGTGTGAGCAGAGACTGACCCAACCCGAGCGTAACTAAAGGAGAAGTCAGTGGGTCCCCCCACAGTGGCGTAACACCAGGGCCTGGTCGCAAGTGCGACTCTTGCGACCCTGGTAGTTCTGCTACTGGCTATTATTTAATTCTATGAACGCTTGAATCTAGGGAATCTAGGTGGAACATATTGGGAACCAGTGGAGCATTGTCACCAGTTTCAGGGATCTTAAGAAAGGCCAATAGAGGGAACTAACAGATGCAATTACTGTTCAGGTCTATATTACACTACCTTTTGGGGAGTGTGCATTTTGGATCTTGGTGGATTTAGACACATTTAAGCTGAGTGAAGCACTGTATGAGCAAGATTCACTATTGAAATGGAAAAAATCCATGGACACTTTGTTATGATACCTGAATGTTTTGTTTTTTGTAATACACAGTTCACATTAATGTTTTTACTTTGATATTTGCTATATTGTTTACAGTATAGTTTTCTTTGGGTATTGGTTACGCATCACTAGTGGTGAAGCAACTGTGAAGGATAATTGATATATGTTTGGTTTGAGGTTAGCGGAGCTACCCACAGTGAATTCAGTTCACTGAATTTCTGTCAGGAATAACAGGTATTTTTTGCACCCTTTAAACAGAAATAACTAAACATTTTTATAGACATATTTAACAAACTAAAAGGTAGCAGATAAATTATTTTGTTAGGATTACATACACTTTAAAGTGTTACTAAACCCACAACAGTAAAATCAGTCTGTATATACAGTAAAGCATGATTGTTATACCCCACTGTGGAACCTAAGGGGGTAATTCTTTGCATTGTGTAAAAAGGCTGTTTGATCCTGTCTTCTCTGATTCTCCCCTTCTTCCACTGTCCCTTAACCATCTCCTGATAAGACAGAGCCTTTGGAGTCACTCTGCACATGCTCAGTTTGGTGTGTATTGCTAGGGTTTTTTTTCTCTTGGGAGAGTTCATGTGATTGGCACAGGACCAATCAGCACTGTCCAGACAGAGGGGCAGGGGTCCTGCAGCCTCATAGGACAGTCAGAGTAGAATGAGAACACTTTCTACAAGCTTTAACCAGACACTGCTAGAAGTCACAAGACTGCTATATACTGCTGATGAGAAAAGGTATTTATCAGTTTATATTTACTAAAATGATTGCATTTCCGTGATCTGTGTATGGTGGGAGACCAGATATAGTGAATGCAGGGTCCAGGGTTTAGTAACACTTTAACTTGATTTGGCCTTTAGAATATTATATGAAAGGGGACATGAAATAGCCAATCAGTCCTCAAACAGGGAGGGGGTTCCTAGGCCCCCATTCACACCAGTGCAAATTTTCATGCAATTTCACAGTTTCAAATCGCATGACAAGTCGCACCTCATTGCTGGAAATGGAACCGTTCATATCGCAGTGATTATGAATAAGGTTCCTGCACTACTTTTTACCCAATTTACTTGCATAAACTTCTGTTAAATGAAGTCACAAGCCGCAATGAAATGGAAAGTGCAAATCGGACTGATGTGCAGAATTTAAATCGTGCTGAAGTAGCAGGATTTTAAAGCCGCACCACTGTGATCCAGGGCTAAAACCTAGAAATAGTAAAGTAAATCAGAATTTAAGCTTTTTGCTGCAAGTGCTCTTTAAAAGAACAGCAGTTTTAAAAATATAAAATTAAACCAAACCGAGTTCTAGAAAAGCCCCAAAACTAAAATAATCTCCTCTAGCAAGAATATTTGGAATTTCAGAATGAAAGAATCAAGTTTTTTACTTTACTATTTCATCCTGCGAACATACATCTCAAACAGTTCATGTGATTAAGCAATCATGCCAAAATCAGATTCACAACAGTCAATAATGAATGGTTATAATATTGCTGTATGGAAAGTCACACTATAGTTTCTTACTTTCAAAAGTAGACTATGATGATTTTAATTACAAAGTGCACAATTCACAAAGATGAAGAAAATCCATGGTTTTCAATCTACTCCAATTCTGGTTCATTACCTTTCATTTTCTCCTTCAGGGTAAAGCTGCCATGAATCCTCTTGAGCTCAGATTCCATGGTCAGGCCTCCAATGTCAGCTTCTAGGTGAGTGCGATTCACCATGCCTATTCCAAACACGATCAGAGTGACATGCTGAGGCTCTGCTGTAACTAGACTGCGTTTTCTCTGACTCTTATTCAGGCTATTGCTGTCCTGTTCATTTTCAAACACCACCCTGCATGTTGGTTCCGATGGACTCCTTCCTAAAAATTTAAAAAACAACAGCTTAACCCTGAAGACTAAGTCCTATTCTGACACTTGTTGCTTACAAGGTAAAATCAGTATTTTTGCTAGAGAATTACTTAGAACCCCCAAACATTATATAATTATATATATATATATATATATATATATTTTTTTTTTTTTTAGCAGAGACCATAGAGAACAAAATAATTTATGTCACACTGTATTCACGCAGCAAACGCAATTTATTTGGAAAAATAGGGATTTTTGTGCTTACCGTAAAATCCATTTCTCGGAGTTCATCGACGGACACAGCGCTCCATAAATCATAGCTAGTGAGTTATATTGCCTCATCTAGCAGTAAGACTAGGCAGAACAAAAAAACACCTGGCTACGTCCATGGGCCGTCCTCAGCTGGTATATAACCCCACTCTCTGCTCTAGGTAATCAGTTTAGTAGCAAGCAGTATTAGAAGCATCAGAACTCCATAGAGGGGTGGGTGCTGTGTCCATCGAACTCAGATAAATGGATTTTACGGTAAGTACAAAAATCCCAATTTCTTTTTCCTTCATCGACGGACACAGTGCTCCATAAATCATAACTAGTAGGATGTCCAAAAGCAGTGCCAAAAGGAAAATGAGGGGTGGGGAAAAATAACCCAAGGCTAAACATAAGAGCCCTTAACCAGGACACAGGAGTCTTAAGAGCCGGTTCACATATATGCGATGACAGACTTCGCATTTGATTCGCAGCGCACTGCACTGCAAATGACATGCCATGTCTGTGTGATGCAAATTCAGCTGTACAGATTGCATGACTTCGCAACGGATTCGGAAGAAACACGCACAAGACCCTTTTTTGGGTCCGCACCAGAATCGGATCGCATGGGTGTTCACACCTATGTGATCCGATTCATGTCCGAACTGACAGTTTGCACTGTGATATGCAAACTGATCTGGGGTTGTCGTTAACTTTGTATTGACACCCCCAGCGATTCGCATATGGCAGTGTGAACCAGCTGCGAGTTGAATGCGATGTGGGAACCTGCAATGGATTTGCAGGGTTCCTGCATCACATATGTGTGAATCGAGACTTACCGGGACAAAGGAGCCTTAACTGGGTCACAAGAGCCCCGTCTGGAAAAAAAAAAAGGTTTAAAGAAAAAACACCCCTCAAGAGGGAACAGCCCCTCTTAAACAGCAGCCTGCAAAACTCTGCAGCCAAAAGAAGCTTCCGCAGATGCCAAAGTATCTACCTTATAGAATTTTGTAAAGGTATGCATGGATGACCAAGTGGCCGCCTTGCACACTCGCGATATTGAAGCCCGATGACGGAAGGCCCAAGAAGCACTCAGCACCCGAGTACAATGCGCCGTGACAGGTAAAAGTGGAACCTGACCTTTGATGGAATAGGCCTGAGTCACCGCCTGTCTGATCCATCTAGAGAAAGTAGCCAAAGAAGTGGCCAGCCCTTTTCGTGGTCCATCTGTAACCACAAAAAGCGAGTCTGACCTCCGAAAGGACTCAGTAGCTGCCAGATACACTTGAATTGCACCAATCACATCCAAGGTATGCACAGCAAATTCCTTGGGATGAGCTGACTTGGCACACAAGGAAGGAAACACAATGTCTTCATTCAAATGGAAGTCAGAGACAGCTTTGGGGAGGAATGATGGACAGGGACGAAGAACCACTTCATCCCTATGGACTACTAAATAGGGACTGCGACAGAATAATGCTGCCAATTCCGATATCCTGCGGGCTGAGTTAATAGCCACCAAGAATGCCACCTTCTAGGATAATGTAGGCAAGGGAATCTCCCAAACATTCTCAAATGGAGGTTTCTGGAGAACCGAAATCACTAAATTTAAATCCCATGGCGGCAAAAGAGACCGTACAGGTGGAGCCACACGTCAGATCCTTCTATAGAAAAGGATCGAGGATGAGCGACAATCAACTAATGCCAAATGTACGCTTTCCACGTATGAGGGTATATCTTGCTGGAAGACGACTTCCTCGCCTTCACCATAGTAGGGTTCACTGATCCAAACAAACCTCTATCCCTCAGTACCTGGCTTTCAATAGCTAAGCCATTAAAACCAGCGACTGTAAAGCAGAATAGTAGATAAGTCCTTGGGACTACTAGTCTTCTCTGAGAGGAAGCCCCCAAGGAACGTTTATTATTGGAAGATCCTCGCTCTTGATTCCTCGCAGGAACTGCGGAAGAAGTCTTAGCCAAGGTTGATACTGGCCTCACCGAGGACCCTGTGACCTCGTCACAAACTTCCGTAGCCTCCTGTGGAGCCAAACCTGCGGGAGCAGCATGTAAGACTGTGCAAACAGAACTGTCTTGAAGGTGGATACCACCAGACCCAGAAACTGTATGCAAAATGGGAAAGAGGACTATCTGTGTGACAGCAGCCGGTGAATCAAGGACTGTGGTCTCTGAAGTTTGTGCAGAGGAAGGACCACCCTGGTCAGAAATAGAATCAGATCTGGGTAAATCAATTCCCTCGACAGGGATAGGAGGGACCTTCGGTAGTTCAGACATCACCTGAACCTTTGCGGGAATTAAATCCACACAAGGAGACTCAGGACCTAAAAAAACCTGAAAAGGACAAGCTTTGTTCCCCTTTCTGGGTACCCCCAAAATAAACATTTTGCGGATCTCCTTGACGCTTACAAAAGTACACAGGGTCGGAAACCAGCAAAGATGTCCCCCCACCTCAATAATGGGTGAGGGCAGACCTTCATGCTGAAGGGGTCTTGTCTGCGGGTCTGGAGAAGCTAGCTCTAGGCTTACCAATCTAAGGTTGCTTGGAACCTCCCAGGGAAGATTTGAAAGATCTATTTCCCTTATTCTCAATCCCAGAATCACAAAAAATGTTTCTATGGGCTGAGAAGGAGGGCCCCCATCTGCAACGAGGCTCTTCCCCTTTCCTTGACCGTGGCAGGAAGGTACTCTCCCCCCCCCCCAGGATACCCTTAATGATGTCATCCAGTGTATCCCCAAATAGGCGATCGCCTTGAAAGGGCAGATCAATGAGAGCTTTCTTGGAGGCTTGGTCTGTGGACCAATTCTTAAGCCACAGCACGCGCCTAATCACCACCGCTGAAACAGAAAGTTTGGACAGCACAGGAGCTGTATCCAAAGCTGCATCACAAATAAACTGCAGCCCATGGACCAACCGTCCCGCTAAATCAACATAAGCAGCGGGGACCTGCTCACCCCTAGGCCCTGGCGCAATAGCTTGGCCCATTCAGTTAGGGTCTGGGACACCAGGGTTGAGGCAAAGACTGGCCGCAATGTCGAACTAGCCATAGTAAACTTGCTGCGTGCCACAGCCTCCCCTTTCTTGTCAGCCGGGTCCTTAAAGGATGGACATTCCTCTACTGGGATCATGGTTGCTTTATTCAACCTGGAAAGAGGAGGTGGACTAGTCCACTTCTTTAAAAGTGATTCCTCAAAAGGGTAACATACAGCAAAACATAACGGTAATTTTGGTTGTTCACATTCATTACAAAAAAAAACTGTCAAAATAAGGCACATAAGGAAACACCTTTGGAGTGCGAGGTGACTACCTGCATTTTTTCATTCGCTGCTGTGACCTAGGAGGAATCATCCTCACTATCAGATGGATCAGGGAGTGTAAAATTAAATCCCCCTGGACAGGCCGCGCCCACAGCGGCATTAGACTCCAAATAAGATGAAACAACCTGAGCAGGGGAAGGCGGGGGACGCTTCCACCCGGGACACTAAGGACTGCAGGACCGTCGTCAGTGCAATCATGGGAAGCTGGGGTTCCGAGGGACCTGCCACCTCTCCATGAAGGGGTCAGTGGGGGAAATGTAACCCTGAGGCTCCATAAGGAAGGAAGACCTTGCAGTACAAAAACAATCTTTTTGGCACCACTAAAGGATCCCCCCCCCAAGGCTCAGGGTACCTATCAGCAGAGAAAGAGATAACAGGGACCACAAAGACTCTCCCTACCGACCGGAGGAGCGCCGAAAATTCAAACCCAGCATCCTCATGGACGCTATCCTTGCTCATATGTCCCGGGTACAGGAAGAGGAAACTAAGGAGGAAGAGGAGGAGCTTCGGCATCTCCACGAGGCCTCAGTCTTCAAACATCCCCGTGACATCATCTGCTACAGAAACATGGCTACCAACCGGAGACCAGCTAGATTAAAGGAAAATGGCCCCCGTGATATCATTCGGCTACGCTACACAGACATGGCCGCCAACCGGAAACCAACTAGACTATGGGAAAATGTCCCCCATCAGCTACACTGAAGCATGCTGCCAGGATCTTTCCTGCACCCTCTGCAACACTGCACCCTCTGCAAGGGGAACACGCCCAAAGGTAGGACACGTGTTTTGGGGAGACTCTGCTATGCACTCTGCACTGGGACCCCCTGCACTATACACACACTAAAAACAGCAGGGCATGCACCTAGGGGTCTCCTACACTGGGACCCCTCTAGACTACCAGGGTGGGACATCACACTATCCCAGGACCCTTACGAAGTGGGGATACCGCGGGAGACCCTAGGGGTCTCTGCTGCATTCTCTGCCCTGGGACCCCACCAGACTCCAGGTCCAGACAGGGGGGAAAGGGAGTGGGGGAAGCCTAGCTCAATGAGGGATTTAGGGATGGGAGGAGGGAACCTGCAGGGGCAGGTCCAAACATCCCTTCAGGTTACCCAGGTCACCACCCCAAAAAAAAAAAAAGGGGAGAGGAGGGACTGTACTTACCCTTCCATTGTGCAGGTAAAGCTCCAGATAGAACTCCTCACCACCGAAGTAGGGGAGCTGTCGGCCAAGGGACTGCTGTGACTCAGACCCAAGGCTGGTCATACACAACCCTGCGAAAAGTTTAACTCGTGGGCTAGCCTCTGTCCGTTAGGCTATGTCACGGTCGGCCCAGCGCGTAGCTGTGGTCTGTACACGCTCGCTGGCTGGACTGAGGGAAGCACTGAATCTAGATTAACCAGCCCGTCGCCCAGCCTGGCAGTTGATTGTAGATCTCCCGAGAGAAAAAACAACAAAAGATGTAAGGAAGGAGAAAGTTGCTAGGACCAGAGATCCCAGCTAGGAGCCTAGGTCCTTACTCCTGACTAGACAGAATAAAACTGATTACCAAGAGCAGAGAGGGGGGTTATATAGCAGCTGAGGACGGGCCATGGGTGTAGCCAGGTGTTTTTTGTTCTACCTAGTCCTACTCTGCTGGAGGAGGCAATAAAACCCACTAGTTATGGTTTATGGAGCGCTGTGTCTGTTGATGAACGAAAGAGGAAATACACTTTCATGAATTTAAAAAAAAAAAAAAAAAGCTAGCCCATTTTTTATTGTGAAAGATGATGTTACGCCCACTAAATAGATATCTAACATGTCATGCTTTGTGCATACTTGTGGAATGGCGATAAACTACGGTACTTCAAAATCTCCATAGGTGATGCTTTAAAATGTTTTAACGGTTACTATTTAGAGTTACAAAGGAAGTCTAGTGCTATTAGTATTGCTATCGCTCTAACGATCGCGGCAGTACCTCACTTGTGTGGTTTAAACACTGTTTACATTTGCAGGCGTGTGAGGTCATGACTTCGCTTCTGGGTTACTAGATCCGAGACACGATTAAAGCCGATTCCGGCTTTGTTCGGGTCTCCAGTCAGCCGGCAGACATGCCAGCTGGTCACATAGGTCTCCCAGTGGGATGGGAGAGCCCAGGCAGAGTGGAAAGAGGCGGCGGGAGGGGCCTAATAATGCTGCTCCTAATAATAGCCGAGTGCCTGATTAGCCGCATCAGTTGTTATTACAAGAAAGCCGACCGTAGGCAGCTGCAGGCATTACCCTGGCACAACCCCTTGAAGCAAAAAGCCACATATTTGAGTTACACCGCGTGAAGGGGTTAAAGCAAGATCAATCAGATACTGCTAGGCTGATCCAGAAATTAGCTTTCATACATAGATGAACACAGAAAAGCTCTATTTTGAGTCCATTCAAGATTCTTACCTCAACTGACACCCTGATGAGGAGGGAGTGATTATCTGACCCTAGAAACAGGATGGTTGTTTTTTAGTATAAACCAATAAATTCATTTTTGAATCTTATCCTTTGGTTTGGTGCTCCTTCCATAAGTGCATGCTTTTTTGTGATATACATTTTAATGACTAAGTATCCAAGTTTACACATGTTCCTTATTGCAAGGCCAGACCTTTTTATTTTAAGGTTCTCATTTGGGGGGGGGGGGCTATTTCCACTGCAGGAACAAATCTCTAACAATGCCTCTAGGCTGCCTGCATGTCAGTGTGAACACAGAATAGATTGATTTCAGAAAAAGACAAAGTGGACCATCAGGTCTGCCCTTTTTTTTTATTATTTACCCCCTTTTTATTTCATCAGTATAAGATCTTTGTATGTCCCAAGCATGCTTAAATGTACTTATTGCTGATTAACGTACTACCTCTGCTGAAGTCAGTTCCAGTTTTCTAAGGTCCTTTTTGAACTTTTCTACTGACAGTTTAAAGGTCATGCCCCCATGTTTTTGACCAGAGCTTAATACTGAAAACACTGCTCACCTGAACCACACTGCTCACCTGAACCCTATTAACAACCTTAATATATTTAAAGGTTTCAAGCAAGCCCCCCCCCCCCCCTTCCGATTTTTACAAGACTGAACAGATTAGGTTCCTACAGTCTCCCCTGATATGGTTCATCCCTCAGACCTTTTGCCATTTTTGTTGTCTGTCCCTAAACGTATTCTATTTAATCAATATCTTTTTTTTTTTGGAAGTGAGGTCTTCAAAACTGTAAAAAATGCTAATTTTAATTGAATTAAATACTTCAATGTCCTACATATCTTATTGTGCCTGGCGTATTATTATAAGGCTTATTTTTGACATTTTGTCATGGTTACTTTCCCAGGCCTTTTTTTTATATTATTATATTCTGGTAAACCTGCCTCCTCTTGGCCCTTTGTTTGACATAAAAGCAATGCAGTCATTGATATCATTCACCTACTCTGAGCACATGAAAACTCAAACCAGCAAAGGCACTGGCTTTCATATCTTTTTTTTACAGGAACACAGGGTGATCGAGATATATTTTGATGCAATAACATTATTAAAACGATTACACAGAATATGGTCAAAAAAGAAAACGTATAGGCTTTGTGTTCATAAATACCTGCAGGACCAAGAGGTTCGGATGACTTTTCCAAAAACCCAGTAGGGTCAGAAATAAGAGAGTAGAAGTTGAGCAGTTTGTACATGTTCTGCCAGCACTCTGCAGAGGGCTCACTTTGTTCTGAAACAGTTATGGAATCTGAGTCATCCATTTGGATTGTCATGTGGTCTACCGCATCTTTAGAGCCCTTGCGAGAAACCTTGGATGTTCTCCGTTCTGACCTTCCCAATGAGTTCTTGTTTCGAGACTCTTTCTTGTTGTTATCAGTGCTGGCTCTTTTGTTCTTTAAATTATTCAATCTTATGCCTCCATTTAGACTGCCCCTAGAGCTGCGACTGAAATCAGAGGAACGAAAATCTCGATGTTTCCTTGTCTTGAAGGTAGGAGTGGGCGAAGCTGAGCCAGCTGTGTATCTACTGAGTTTGATATCTGTCTGTGTTGCCTTGATGTCATCAATCATTGTACTAAACTGATGTATAAGCCGTACCAAGGCCATATCTACATGCTGACTGATGGATTGGCAGGATATGGTGAAGTTACAGTGGAAGGTGTTATAGTATCTTTTGCTGAGGTCATGAAAAGAGAGTGCACTGGTGGGGTTCTGGGGAGTGGACATAGATTTTTCCATTACCACAGCATTTATACTGAAGGTTTCTAGCATTAGAGCTGGTTTGAATTCAAGTGGAGGAAGATTGATGGCTCCTTGTCTAAAGACACACATAAGAGACAATTATTTCAGCTTTTAATATAGAAATAAGATGATCGAAAAACAGTATATTAAATAAGAAACAAACCTTCTGGCTCGTTTACTCCTCCTTTCTTTTGAAGTATCAGAATCAACTATATCAGCTCTGAGACAGTCTAAAGTGCCAGAGAAGGACAGGTGTTCCCCAAAGTACATCCTATAGCTTAGTGGGACAACGTCTTGTGCCTGGATACCTGTATGACTCAGCAGAGGTTTAAACACCACCTAGAACAGAAAAGATATCACAGTAATTAAAATTGAAATATCAGGAAAAATAGAATTACTTAAAAAATGATTTAATGTATAATTTGATTTGATTCAGAGTTATCGTAATGCCCAGCCTTCAGCCTGCCTGTCTATCCTCAGCACTACAAGTCAGGTCTCACTTAATTGTATTGCAACTCCCAATTTTTTTTTGTTTTGCTCTGACCATCTGCAATGAGTTCACTGTCAGTCAAATTGACAAAACAAAAAGGGGAAGTCATGCCTAGAATGTGCACCATTTCCAACAAAGCGTAATATACTACTCAATAGTATTTTCTCTTCTTGATCTTTCAGCCTTGTCCGTCTGGCACAGAGAGCCCTGAAGTGGATGAAGTGGTAATTATCATCAAGCACAACTACAGCCAACAGTGGTATGTGCTCGGAGAGACGTGCAGTGTGTTACTGTTCCTGAATATGTCAGCTATCTTCTATGTTTAAAAAGAGTTTTATAATTGTGGCTATATAGACAACTGAGAGAGCATCTAGACTTAATATACAGATGATACAGGAGATGGTAAGAGACTGAGGACATGGCAAAAGGGAGGGTCAGAGACTGTAGACATGATACAAGAGATAGTCAGAGACTGCGGACAAGATACAAGAGATGGTCAGAGACTGCGGACAAAATACAAGAGATGGTCAGAGACTGCAGAGATGATACAAGAGATGGTCAGAGACTGCAGACATGATACAAGAGATGGTCAGAGACTGCAGACAAGATATAAGAGATGGTCAGAGACTGCAGACATGATACAGGAGATGGTAAGAGACTGAGGACATGATAAAAGAGAGGGTCAGAGACTGCGAACATGATACAAGAGATGGTCAGAGACTGAGGACATGATACAAGAGATGGTCAGAGACTGCGGACATGATACAAGAGATGGTCAGAGACTGCAGACATGATACAAGAGATGGTCAGAAACTGCAGACAAGATATAAGAGATGGTCAGAGACTGCAGACATGATACAGGAGAAGGTCAGAGACTGAGGACATGATACAAGAGATAATCAGAGACTGAGGACATGATACAAGAGATGGTCAGAGACTGAGGACATGATACAAGAGATGGTCAGAGACTGCGGACATGATACAGGAGATGGTCAGAGACTGCCGACATGATACAAGAGATGGTCAGAGACTAAAAACATGATACAAGAGATGGTCAGAGACTGCGGACATGATACAAGAGATGGTCAGAGACTGCAGAAATGATACAAGAGATGGTCAGAGACTGCAGACATGATACAAGAGATGGTGAGAGACTGCAGACATGATACAAGAGATGGTCAGAGACTGCAGGCATGATACAAGAGATGGTCAGAGACTGCAGACATGATACAAGAGATGGTCAGAGACTGCAGACATGATACAAGAGATGGTCAGTGGGTTTACTACCACTGATGCCAGGACAATTTCAACTCCGGCTGGCCACAGTCAGGCCCCCCTAAAGTCTGAAGGACAAAAAACTGGCCTTTCTTTAGAAAGTTTGTAGACCCCTGTTTTACACTGTTAAAGTACTTAGAGCAAAAATTTTATTAAAATAGACTTGTTATTTTATGCTGATCCAAGGAGAGTTCTCAATAAGTCATATAAGTGTTATTTTTTTTCAACCTGTGCATCTGCAAGCTGGACAGCAGGGAATCCTTGGTTGCTTTCTTCAATGCCAGCTATATCATCTTGGCTGCTGCTGTGCTGAGAGTGGGTTCCATCCATTGTGTTCTGATCACTTGATAATACAGTGTTGAAATCTGAAGCTGAAGGAATGGTTGGCAAGTTATGTGTTGTTGCTGGAAAAAAAAGAAACACTTTATAAAAAAAAAAAATAGGTGTAAACAAAATGAATTTGTCCACAGAACAGCTCTGTTGGCAAATGTTCTTGCATAATGACAACTGTTTTACCTGCCAAAAGATTTAGATTGATCTTTCAATGATCTTGTGATCTACATACTCCTGTTACACTGCACAGACAGGAAGTTCTTTTTACCACTTCAAATACAGCTTTACTACATTCTGATGCAGGTTCACTTGTTACAAGATCAAATCTCTGCTAAATTCTCAGGCGATACTGATGATTCATTGTGCAATGAGCAGACTGGAGATGGAAAGAAGACATATAACAAGTGTGACAATTGCCTGGCTCAGCAGTATGTAAATCACAAGAGTAGCTGTTCAAAATTACAAATTATTTTTGGGTAAAAAAGCAAACATAAAATATGCATGTAAAAAGTGTGCTTAAACGTTTGCCCAGAGTTACACTTTAAAAGCCGGCAGCCTAAGAAAGAATAAAATACTTGGTTTACCTCAAACAAGAAGTTTTTGATTTTGCATATCTAGTTGATAAGCGTACCATTTTTTTGTCTGTTCCATGATACCACAAGCATTTTATTTCACAATTTAGGCTATCCATTATAAAAACATTTAAAATAAGGGAGAGTGTGTCCAAGATGGCGGCCGAAGCAGAAGCATAGTAAGGGAGCTCCACTGCTTAGCCTGCCTTTTATCCTGTTACCCAGCAGATCATCATTCTCTACTACCCCCCTCAACACTTGCTGTTGCTTACCATGCCTAAGGGGAGGCAGTTCTCCGTACCCGAGAATGCAACATTGTTGGCTCTTTCATCCGACAGAGCAGAAGACTTTTCCTCCGCAGATTCCCATATGGTGACTTACACGGTGGACACAGAGTGCACGATCTTGGAGCAAGCCACCTTCATGGCCCTCATGCAAGCCATTTTCATCTGCCAAGCTACCCTAATGGGTAATATTGACTGGCTATAAACCGACATTGGCCTTATACGTAAGGACATATATAAGTTTTGCACCTGTCTGGCAGAGGCTGAGCAGCGCATAGGAGCACACCGCCTCCCTCCACACCCTGTGTACTAAGGTAAAGGCCCTGGAATTTTGCATGGAGAATGCAGAAAACCAAAGCCGCAACCGCAGAAATAATCTTTGTATCCTGGGCTTACCTGAGGGAGCCAAGGCCCAAGATCCAGTGGGCCTTTGCTCAACGTTTGCTACGCAATCTGTTTCCTCAGGCACCATTTTCGGCCTTCTTCGTGGTGGAATGCGCACACAGGATGCTGGCTACATGGGGGCCCCACCACATACATTTATACTGCGACTACTAAATTTTAGAGAACATGATCTCATTCTTTGTTCAAACTAGAAAGTTGAAGGCCCTGCACTTTGAGGAGGCGAAGCTCATGATTTTCGGGACTTCTCCATGGAGACACAAAAGCTTTTGTTTTTTTGTTGTTTTCTTTTTCTTAAGCACATGATTTCCTACTTATATGATATAATGAGGTGGGCTATTGCTCACTGCTTCCTTGATTATATTCTGCGGCACGTCTATTGTCTTGGGGGTTCCCCCAGATCTAGATGGAGATTTGGTGTTCCCAGAGCTACCTTATTCTTCTCTACAACCATCATGGCCCCCCTCACAGCTGGAATGTCCGGGGTCTGAATTCAAAATTTAAATGATCCCTTAAGTTTTCCTTCCTAAAAATATATCAAGACTGGAAGTTGATTGCTTTCTCTTAAAAGGCCACGGGTGGGCTCCTACTTCCATGCCCCCTCTTACTCTAGAAGAGGCCAGCATATTGGCCTAAAAGACCTAGTCTTTTACACTTCTTGACCTCCATCTGGATCCGGAAGGGAAAATGTAGTGCACTGTGTGATTGTCTTGAAATGATCATAGGCGGCATTTATATTCCTCCCCCTGCTACTATGGTGGTACTCCATAAACTGGCCCCTATTCTGGCCCTCTATCCTACTGAAATATTCTGTTGGTGGGACACTTTAATATGCCTCCTAATACAGCCCTCGATAAATTACACCCTGGTATGGCCACAGACTTGGTGCTCTCTCGTATGGATGGAGGTCTTTGGTGTGCATGATGCGTGAAGATGGAAACACCCTCGGGAGAAACAATATACGTGTTACTCAACCACATATGATACTTTATCTTGAATTAATCTAATCTATTTTAGCAATCCTTTGCTTGCCCAAATTCAATAAATATCAATTCTACCGCATGGCATATCAGATAATACCCCCCCCCCCCCCCCCCCTGCTATTGACATTGGTGACAGATTCTGACTCAGGGACTGCTTTATGGCGAATGTCCCGATATCGGATTACAGATGAGAGGGTTGAGCCACTGATGTCCTCAGATTTACGTACCTACTGGGAGCTTGACTATCTTAATCTGCAAGCCCAGATGTAGTCTGAGATACTTTTAAGGCGTATACCTGAGGTCAATTGCTAACATTCGTAAGGAGTCCTGACTTCAGTTGTCTAAGGCAGAAATATGGGTGCAGGCACTAGAATCTCAATACATCCCTACTAGAGATAATGGTATATACAGAGACATGCAGGTGGCCTATTGGAAGCTTGCGTTGCTATGAGCTGCTTCCTGCAGGAAACATCTCTTTCAAACAATGTATTTTTGAGCAAGGGGGGAAAGCTAGCAGACTGTTAGCCAGGTTGGCTAGAGAATGTACCTAAGTTGCTCATATTGCTCACAGGACTCGAGGATGGCACCCTCTTTTCCGATCCAGCTCACATCAACAAACGATTTGCAAAGTACTACGCTAGTCTTTATGCTTCTATGTCAGATTTCACCCCTGAGCTCCTAGACGCTTGTTTGAACATTGTTGGCTTCCCAGTACTGTGGACGGCTGCTAGAATGTGGCTGAAGGTTGTTATATCCTCTAAGGATGGTAAAACCCCAGGCCCTGACAGTCTGCCAGCCAAATTCAAGACTAATTTATATATTGTGGTCTCTTATTATTATTCTGTCAGTCAGACAACCCTGGACACTGGCTGTCTCCCATTCTCAATGTCAGCGGCCATTATTGTGGTGGTGCGCAAGCCTGGAAAGGACCTGGAGTTGTGTACCTCGTACCTATCTCACTCCTTAATGTGAATGCTGGCCAATCAACCGATCTCTGTTATTTTCCATGGTGACCAGTCCGGGTTCATGCCGGGTCAGGGCACTGACATTAATATACACCGTTTGCATACTAATATTGTTTATCTCCGAAGCCGGGCATTCCACTGGGGTGGTAGCCTTGATTGATGCGGGGAAAGCCTTTGATTCCGTGGAGTGAGAGCTTCTGTGGCAAGTGCTGCAGAGGTTAGGATTTGGCCCTCATTTTATCTCCTGGTTACAAATTATATATTTTTCTGGATTCAGAATTAACCGGGATAAGTGGGTGCCAATTTCATTGTCCCGGTCTGCTTCCCCTCCTTCCAACCCGACCTCCCTGAAATGGGTCTCTAAGTTTAGATATTTGGGAATATCCCTCTTGCTATCTAATGGATAGTCTTTATCCAGTCCTGCACCAATTGGTACACAAATGCTAGGTCTGGAAAATGTTACCTCTGACCCCTGTGAGTAGAATAAATCTACTTAAGATGACCTCCCTCCCTAAATTCCTCTATATTTTTAGTAATTCCCCAAATTCCCATTCCTGCTCCATTTTTTAATAAATTGGACAATGTTGCTACGTCTTTCTTTTGGATGGTGCTATTCCTTGTATAGCTGGAGCTACCTTGCAGTCTTGTCTGGAGGGTTAGCTCAACCATGCTTTAGGAAATATTACTGGGCAGCATTGCTAGTCACGGTACGCTGATGGTTTTCACAAACCAGAACTAATCTGACGGGTAACTTTGAGGCTGCCATATTGGGTACCTATTTAGCTCTGAGCAACTTGATACATTGTGGCCCAAGATCGTTGCCTCTTTTGACATCCCTGTTGCACACGTGTTGGACCAGGTGTTGTCAGCTATTGGGGCAATCCTAAGCTGCCACATCTACTCTCTATCACTAATTCTAGTGTTTACGCCAGATTTGACATTTAAACGCTGCAACATATTTATGTCTGCGAGGCCACTCCTTTCCTTTAGTAGTCTTCGGGAAGCATTTCACCTACCTTCTTCAATGTTTTTTAGATACTTGCAGCTCCCCCATGCAGTACACGTGCAATTTCCCTCTAGCCAAACACTTGCTCCTCAGAAATTGGAAAGGTTCCTTATCACCCCTAATGCGGATAGGATCCCCTCTTCGATTTACCTTAGGATTGCTAGTGGGGACACGAATAAGACGATCCAATTGTTTCATCACTGGCAGAGGGATATTCCCAACTTATCTGTTGATGATTGGGATGAAGGGATTCAAAACTATGTGCCCGGGGTTATTTTGGCGAGAGACAGATTTATGCAACTTAAATTTCTTCATAGGGCATATTACACTCCTCAACACCTCTCCCGAATCTACCCTGCAGGCTCTGCAAATTGTCCTAAATGGAGGTTGGTACATTTTACCATTTAGTATGGGAATGTCCCCTTATTCAGAATTTTTAATGGGAGGTAGTAGCGGATTTAAATAGGATAGGAGGTTTACATATGGCAGTGGATCCGCGGATTCTACTAGGGATCTGTGGTTCACTCTACTTACAGATGCCTTTTTGTGTTTTATGCTGCTTTCTACGCCAAAAAAGCTATACTTTTGAGGTGGAGGCAAACTGACCTCCCAAAACTCACTCAGTGGAGAGCTTTTATAGACTCTGTCCTGCCATTGTACAAACTCACATATATGGGCCCGTAAGTAAAAAATTCGGAAAAGTTTGGGCTGATTGGGTGGAGGTCAGAGCATTGATGCTTTGATGTCAGTTTTAGCTGCAGGCATCTGTGTTGCCATGTGAAGCTGTTGGGATGGAGGACAGATGGTTTTGGGAACTCTCCTCTTCCTACTATTGTAAAGGGTGATAGAGGACTATTTTCTCATCCCGGAGATGATTGCCTGGCCCTCCCCCCTTCCCCACAGTAAACTTAGCAGGTGGTACTGACTGAGCCTTAATATCTTACTGAGAAGGAGTTCATGGAATATGTTTTTTTTTTTTTTTAATACCTGTGCTTGTGGACCTATTCTTAGGTTTAGGGTCACATTTTTCACATATATGCAAACTGGATGTGTTTTGAACCGCATCCGATTGCGGGAGGAGGTCGTCCAGATAATCCAGTACTGCAATCACCCACTGACATAGCAAAGCCATTATCGGGCCAACACTTTTGTAAAGAACTGAGGAGTGGAGGCGAGACCAAAGGGCAACACCACAAACTGATAATGCTTCTCTCCGACAGCAAAACTGAAGAAGCTCTGGTGTCGGCCACATATTGGAATATGAAAGTAAGCATCCTTGATGTTGATAGAGGCAAGAAAATCCCCCTGATGTAGGGATGCCACCACGGTGCGAACGGACTCCATTCTGAACTTCTGTACCCACACAAAGCAGTTCAGGGCCTTGAGGTCCAGAATCAGACGAACCTTGCCCTCTTTCTTTGGGACCGTGAATAGGTTTTAATAAAAAGCACGAAACCATTCCGAGGCCGGAACTGGGACGATCACACCCTAAAGCAGCAGGTATTGTACCGCCCCAAGGAGAGCTTGCAATCAGTCCAGATGCACATTGGAAGGGAAGAACCTTTCTAGAGGGTAAGAACGAAACTGGATCTTGTAGCTGGACAGCATCAATTCGTGGACCCATTTGCCGTTTACCAAAGAGGCCACAGCCCAAAAACCAGCAAAGACATCCCCCCACCCCAGGCACAGGTGAAGGAGCCTTGTCCACGGGTCTAGAGAATCCTGTTCTTGGCTTGCCAGACCAGGGCCGCTTGGAACCTCCCGAGGAGAACTTGAAAAGTTTTGAACCCTTATCAGTGGACCCTGATGGACGAAAAAACTTCTTGTGAGCGGAAAAAAGACAGGCCATGTCTGCCACAAGGTTCCTTAGCCTTTCCAGCCTGTGGAAGAAAGGTACTCTTCCCCCCGGTGAGACTCCTAATGATGTCATCCAGGGTAGCCCCAAAACAGGTGATCTTCATAAGAAAGATACATCAGTCAGAGATTCTTTAGAGGTCTGGTCTGCAGACCAACACTTAAGCCACAATACACGCCTAAGTACCACTGCCGAAAAAGACAGCCTAGAGATCAGGGGAGCTGGATCCAAAGAGGCATCACAGATAAACTGCAGCCCCTTGACCAACTTGCCCGCCAGTTCAGCAAAGGCAGGGGGAACCTGCTTACCCTCTAGGTCATGGAGCAAAATTTTAGCCCACATGGTCAGAGTTTGCGACACCAAGGCGATGGTGAAGACCGGCCTAACCGCTGAACCAGCAACAGAGAACATATTACGGGCCACAGCCTCTGCTTTTATTTCAGCCGAATCTTTAAAGGCAGGCGATTCCTTAACCGGAATCATGGTTGCCTTATTAAACCTGGAAACCAGGGGGTCCGCCACCAGTGGAACAGTCCACTTTAAAAGGAGGGACTCCTCAAAAGGGGTACCACACCGCAAAGTGTTTAGGAACCACAAAGGGATGTTTTGGACGCTCCCACTCTTTTGGGACAAATCTGTCAAAATAGGAGAGATAAGGAAACACTTTTGCCACACAAGACGGCTTCTGAGTGCCAAAGGAGACTGGCACCTCCGCCGCAGCTTCAGCTACATTCTCCATTTTTTAAAGATTAATGCACAGATACAATCCACTAGCGCCTTTTCAAGTACAGCTACAGGTGTGAAGGAGTCATCCTCACTATCCGATAATTCGTGGAACGTGGCCGCAGACCCCGCAGGGTGGGCCCCATCCGCGACGGCCGAGTCAGATTCAGGATCTGATGAGACAGATGAGGCAGGGGAAGGCGGGGCGCCTCTTGTTAGCCCTCCCCCCAAAACCACCTCCACCTGGGACACAAAGGACTCCAGGACCGCCGTCAATGCATCAATGAATGGTTGGGACCCTAAGGGACCTGCAGCCTCTGAAAGGGGGTCAGGTGGAGAAACATGCTCCAGAGACTCCCTCATTAAAGAGGGGAACCCCACAAAAAGTGTCTAGCACTGCAAAAGGACACCCCCACCGCGCTGGTAGCACCACCAGGTCGCGAGAAAACAGAGCACCCAACAACCTGCAGCAGAGAGAGGGAGGGACCCCACCAGACTCACCCCCCCACCAGAGTAGCACTGATTGCACCAGGATGTAATTGCTCCACGTGCGGCGTCCAAGGGAAAGAAAAAAAACAGGAGTCAGCACCAGGAGAAAAGGAGGAGCTCCCACAGCCGAGATCGTCGCCCAGAGACTCCTCTGTAAAGACCGCCACTCTTCAGCATGCCGAACCGACGCAAAGTGGCCACCGGACTACACAAACATTGCCACTGGAAAACACCAGGCTACAAAAAAATGGCCACCATGTGTGGCTCCAAGAGGGATCCCTGGAGCCCAGGCTGCAAGCCCGAGGGAAGGGGGAACCCGAGCACAGGGCCCTTATAGCAGGGAGTGTCCCCCTCTCCCAGCCGATATTTGATAACGCCCATTAAGGCGGGAGAAACGCGTCAACGCACTTCCGAGCAGCGGAGCATCACAACGTCATTTCCTGTAACCACCGTGGAACGCACGTCGGCAGCGTACACGGAAGTGGAGTGACACGCAGTGTTTTGCTAAACCAATGCTGATTACTACGATATGTTTGTGAGTACCATTTTTTAGCTTGATTATAATAAATACCTACGGGCTTCACTATGTCTGGCTTCTTCCCTTTCTTTTGAAACACACTGTTGGGGAGAGAGAGGAGAGGAACCATTAACCACTTGCCGACTGCCTAACGCCGATCTACGTCGGCAGTCAGCCCCTCACAGGCAAATTGACGTAGGGCTACGTCACTAGCTTGTGAGGGTCTAGGGAGCGAGCGCGCGCCCCCGGAGGCGCGCTCCCGCGTGGTCACGGACCCCCCCGCGCGTGTGACCAGCGGACCCGATGTCCGTCGGCCACTCGGCGGGGGAGAGGGAGAATGTCAGGCAGCTTGTGTAAACAAGCCACCTGTCATTCTCCTCGCTGTAAAGACACTGATCAAACGGATCTAGTATGTAGATCCGTTGATCAGTGTCCTTACAGCTCAAGCCACAGCCAATCACAGTAGAAATATTGTTATTTTTGCAAAATTGACGCTCTTTTTTTGTTTATAGCGCGTGATCAAAAAAATCGCACAGGTGATCAAATACCACCAAAAGAAAGCTCTGTTTGTGGGAAAAAAAGGACGTCAAATTCGTTAAGGTACAGCATCGCACGACCGCGCAATTGTCCGTTAAAGTCACGCAGTGCCGAATCGCAAAATACCCCCTGGTCAGGAAGGGGGTAAAATCCTCCGGGGCTTAAGTGGTTAAGAGAGCCATTCTAAGAGGTTGCATTTAATCCATCCATCCGGCCAAGGGATATCATATCTGCTTAAGGCTCATTTATATCCTGAATTTGGTGAGTGCATCCCCATAGGGAGTTTTTTCCTGAAGAGCACCTGGGCACTTTATGGATTTGAGCACCTTTCCAGCCCCATAGTTTATTTGAAAGAAATCTTTTTGGACTGCACTTTATTATATATTTTGCACCTTGCATATGGTTGCACAATGGACACATGATGGAATATATTTTTGCACTTTAATATGTATTGATTTCTGGACTTGTTGATCACGAATGCACTTTATTTTATATGTATTCTAGTATTTTAATACTTTGATCGCAGTTACACGGATATATTTTTATACACCTTTAGCACTGTATACATAGTTTTTTGTCTTTTACCTGTTAGCGCTGCCTTATATTAATTTTTTATTTTTCTCCCAGCCGATAGCCAAGTCCCAACCTCCAGCCCAAGACACATCCCAAGCCACCACGCTACCCCAAATGGGAGGGAGGGGGCTAGATGACTCACAGGGACCCCCAATATTCAGGGGGTCCGATAAGGAGGGGAACCCACGTTCTGACTGTCCCAGGGTGAGGCCTGCATCCACCCCAAAACCCTGCAGGGAGAGAAGGGGGACAGATACTCACCACACCAGGAACCTCCAGACAGAACCTCCTCGCTATCGAAACGGGGGGCTGTCGGCCAGGAGGAACGCTGCAACTCAGGCTGAGACCTGGTCGTATGCTACCTTGCGAGGCATTTAACGCGTAGGCCAGCCCCTATCCAGTGGGGCTAAGTCACAGCCGATCTAGTACGGAGCTGTGGTCTGCACACGCTCACTGGCCAGACTGGGGCGACCACTGGATCTAGATTATCCAGCCCGTCGCCAAGTTCGGCAGTTGATTGCAGATCAAGCAGAAAATAAAACAGGAGAAAAAAAAAAAGCCATTTAAAAGGAAAAAAATGCCAGGACCAGAGATCCCGCTAGGGAACTAGGTCCTTATTCCAGACTAGGCAGAAAAAAACAAAACTGAAGACCTATAGCAGAGGGGGGGGGGGGGGGGGGGGCACAGCTGGAAAACCTCCTTCAATCAGTGGTTTGCAGCCAACCGATGCAGCACTCATCAGCAGGGCCGGGACAAGGGGTGGGCACTGTGGTATCATGTGAGGTGGGGAGGGGGGGCTCTACATGGAGATTGGGGGGGGATTTGTGGGGTGGCAGGGGATAAGTATTGTTCTAGGAGGGGAAATTTGGGGGGGGGGGGGGCGCGCATTAAGAGTGGTGAGTTATGGATTTGTGTTGGGAGGAGGAATAGGGGTATGAAGAAAGTTGGGGGCATACCACGCTGTATAGATGCCAAATCTTTATTCCATATAGTAATCGAGGACAGCATAGACAGAGTAATCAGACCTGTTAACACGTTTCACACATATGCTAGTGCTTATCCATAGCTTATTAATCCTCGTTATGAATAAGCACTAGCATATGAATGAAATGTGGTAACAGCTCCGATCACTCTGTCTCTGTGTGTGTCCTTGATTACTATATGGAATAAAGATTTGGAGTCTCTACAGTGTGGTGTGCCACCAACTTTCTTCATACTACTATACCGCAGTGGAGAGCACTCAACATGGGGATTGCATCATGTGAGTGACTTCTTCATCTAGAGGGGTACAACTTTCATGTTAGGAGGGATGGGGGAAGAAGATTTGTGCAAGGAGGGGGGATTTGGAAGGAATTTGTGCTGGGAGGCAGGAATTTGATGTGTGTGTGTGTGTGGGGGGTGTACTTGGAATGGTAATTTAAGGGGTATAGTATTTGTGCTAGGAAAGGTGAATTGTATTTTCTATTAATCGAGCTGAGATGAAGGATTTCAGCAGGGGGCAGATTTGTACTTGGAGGAAGGGGAAATTATGCTTAAGGGTAGGGCTGGGCGATATGGCTGAAAACTGTATCACGATATCAGTGTTTCATATCGGTCGATATCGATATATATTGATATTTTTTATTACCCATTTAAAATAAGGACCCTAGGGTGAGAATGCAGGGCGGCGGGCATGGTGCAGGAGAATGCAGGGTACTGGCATGGTGCAGGAGAATGCAGGGTGACTGGCATGGTGCAGGAGAATGCAGGGTGACTGGCATGGTGCAGGAGAATGCAGGGTGACTGGCATGGTGCAGGAGAATGCAGGGTGACTGGCATGGTGCAGGAGAATGCAGGGTGACTGGCATGGTGCAGGAGAATGCAGGGTGGCGGGCATGGTGCAGGAGAATGCAGGGTGACTGGCATGGTGCAGGAGAATGCAGGGTGACTGGCATGGTGCAGGAGAATGCAGGGTGACTGGCATGGTGCAGGAGAATGCAGGGTGACTGGCATGGTGCAGGAGAATGCAGGGTGACTGGCATGGTGCAGGAGAATGCAGGGTGACTGGCATGGTGCAGGAGAATGCAGGGTAACTGGCATGGTACAAGAGGATCCGGGGTTGTGGGCATACTACAGGAGATGCAGTGCTGTAGGCATGGTACAGGTAGACCATGCCCGCAGCACTGCATCCCTTGTAGTATGCCCGCAGCCCTGCATAACGGCAGGTAGTGAAGCTGTTTCACTTACCTGTTCCAGAGGCGCCTTCGTTTTAAAAATGGCGCTGCCCGGCGCCGATACGTCATCGCGCACGCGCCGTCACCGCTCGTGTAATTTCGGCTATTCCCGGCCTCTCCCGAGCGGCGGCGGCGCGTGCGCAATGACGTGTTGGCGCCGGGCGGCGCCATTTTTAAAAGTTTAAACCCGTCGGAGCGGACTTTGATTTATCGTGCAAGTTTCCTTATTGCTATCGAGGGCGGGACTATCGCGATACCTATCGGTATTGTTTTATCGCCCAGCCCTACTTAAGGGGTAATCATGCAGATTGGTGCTCAGTGTTTATGTGGGGGGATTTTTGCTGACACATAATGCTCATACATCTTGGGGGGGGGGGACACAGTTTGGCACATTTGCCATGGGCTCTAGATGACCTTGTCCCAGCACTGCTAATCAGTGCATTCTGACAGTGGAAAAGTGCAATCATTAAAAAAAAAAAAAAGAAAAAAGCACAGCGGGGAGGATCGCTGCATCCACCTCGCTTATGTGGATGCAGGAATCTGTTTTAACAATACTCTTGGTTGAATGAAAAAATCTAACAGTGTGTACCAAGCTTTAGTCCAGGCTGAAACAACTATTTTTTTGTTAAACAGAGTAATCGGATGATGACTCTCAGAAAAGTTTCAGCATACACAAAGGCCACAAAAGTTTTTTTTTTTTTTTTTTTGTGTAGGCTTCCATCTGAGGCAATTTGTAACACACAGGGGTTAGTTTACATAAACTGGTGCACACAGTATCTGGTGCAGCTCTGCATAGTAACCAGTCAGCTTCTAGGTTTTATTATCCAAGCTTAATTGAACAAGCTAGTTAGACTTGTTTGACCTCTTCATACAGTAATTTGCTTAGTGAAAGTGTATGTATATTTACTGCATGCTGATTTTAGGAAGAAAACACTACAATTGGTCATTAGATTGAGCTACGTATCGTAGAACTGTCATAAAATTCTTAGTTATATCATGTGGCATTTTCTGTTTAAATCTACTATTTACATTTGAACAGCACATGATATAGCCTATTTAGATTTGTTTTTATTTCAGTCTCACAGAACAAATGTAAATGCACTTTAAATGGTTGACTTGCTATGCAAACTCTTTATAAATTAACCCCATGTTGTCCTAGGATTACATTTGTGAAGACTGGAAGAAAGTATAGATTAGCTACATTTTGTAAGTTAACGGAGTTGTAAGGTCAGAAGGTTTTTTTATCTTAATGCATTCTTTGCATTAAGATAAAAAACCTCCTGTGTGCAGCAGCCTCCCCAGCACCCTCTTATACTTACCTGAGTTCCCTCTCTGTCCAACGATGTCCTCCCACCGTCTGGGGCTCTACCTCCTGATTGGCTGGGACAAAGCTGCGGCGCCATAAGTCAGTTAGCCAATTGGGAGAGAGAGGAGGTGGGGCAGGGCCAAACCGCAGCTCCGTGTTTGAATGGACACACAGAGCTGCAGTTCAGATTGGGTGCCCCCATAGCAAGCTGCTTTCTGTAGCGCCACTCAACAGAAGGGAGGGACCAGGAGCAGCAACAAAGGAACATGAGAAGAGGAGGATCTAGGCTGCTATGTGCAAAACCAACTGCACAGAGCAGGGTAAGTATAACATGTTATTTATTTATTTATTGTTTTTAAATTAGACTTTACAATAACTTTAACTCTGGCTGTCTAGGTGTAAAATGACAATGAGCACTTGTTGGTTGGTACCAAAAGCTCCTTTGCTTTTTATTTCTTTCAGGTTTTACATAAGTCCAATGTGAGAAGCTTAGTATTTAAAAAGTCACAAGTCCTCTTAAAACCCTTCCCAATGAACAACACAGAGGACAATATATATAAATGTTGATGTTATTGATGAATGAAAGCATGAATATATGTGACAATGATCACATAACACACAAAGACGCATGAGCCGGTATTCCTGGATAACTTATGGGAGTACAGCAACTAGCAGTGCGATTTTTGGCTCAAAGTGAAAAAATTTGATGACATTTACCTGGTATGATAGGAGTTTTACTGTAGAATGTGGTAGTATGCTTCTTTTTATATGTTTGTACTATAACAGCCTTAAAAATGGAAGAGACCCTCTCTGAATATTACTCAAACATATATGTGGTCTCTGTCCCTTCATGTACTTAAAAATGTCCAAATAAACCTAAGTGCCAATACCTGTGGGAAGGCTGTTGTGTCCAGACTTGATCATGGGTGATTCGTGTACCACACTGCCTCTATTACCCACTGCATTTGACATCCAGTTATAGAAGCTCACAGAGGATGGTTCAGACAATAAAGGGTGTTCTGATAAAATTTCTGTGCCCATAGGATTCCCTGTATCAATAAATTAGGAGACGATTCAGAGGACTTTAACAATATAAAAGGATATCCTTACCAAGTGTATAAATCTTATAAGTTAAAAGTTTTATCCAAGTTCTCACTTATTGTCAACTATACTGTGGTAAAAAAAAAAAATGTATTTATGTGCTTAATTTAGCTTGTAATATTCAGAACAAAACTTACTAAAGGAAAGGCAATACAGAACAATGTTTCTGATAAGAAGTATGTACTGTTCAATATTTTGGTAATACAATAATGACAGAAACCAGTACATTTCTCATGGCTGGGGTCTTAAACAAACTTTCCATTGTTTAAACAATGTAAGACGATGGTTTAATTTTTTTGTGCAAACTCTATTATCTGTTTGCTAGATGTGTTTTATACATCATAAAATATGAAACACAATATATTATATGCTAGAGAATGAAAATGACAGGCATAAGAGCTACATACTGGCACATGCACTGACACAACAAAGACAATGCTATGTACATATATGTTTAGATGAAACAGAAAAGACAGGTTTTATGAATTATTATGTAAACAAATAATTAGACAACGTAGTAATCAAGTTATATCAATGCACAGAAGATGCAACACACTTGGCATAAACTATGTACGCAAACATGCACATTTTAAATATTTCTAAACTTCCTTTAATGTTTAAGATATACCATGTAAGAAGGGAGGGTTATAAAAGGCATGCCACAAATGTGAACACAAAAGAACTGCAGTTTTCAAATGTGAATATTCTCACAATATTATACAGTTTTCAAAATGTTGGTCTTTGCCTTCTACATAATAAAGGAAAGTAAAATTGCAACCAAAATATGGCAAATTTTAGATGAATATATGAGGCTCCTAGAACTTTAAAATTTGATTAAAAAATGATTACTGAAGCAATTTCACAGAACTATGGGGCCAAAATAAATTTATGTTAAACCTGACAAGTATTTTGTACCTGTCCTGGTAAGTGAACTGCTTTTAACTGCAGCAGCACTTTTTTGTGGAGTCCCCTCCAGCAGATTGTGTAGGCTTGGAAAGCTCCCTGTCAGGTAACTCAAGAGACTCTCTTTCCGTGGACTTTCCTTAACAGGCAATCCAGACCTGCTGACATGTGCAGGAGAGTCATTTGCTGTGTCTCCACTGGTGTAACTCAGAGATTGATATGGATGGATTCCCTAAATAACAAAAGCAAGAAGAGCTTATTGCAGACAAAAGGTAAACAATCTCATGTTAAAAGACACTGCATTGAATGAAAAATGAATATATGCTTTTAAGTCCTGAATACCTTTGTAAGAAACTACAGCTGTTACACCTAATGGCTCCATGCACACTAGCGTTTTTTTTTTTTTTTTTTTTTTAAGCTCCTAAAAGCTATTAGCATTTTCTTTCTGCCCCTAGAAGCTAAAAAGTGTTATCCTATGTGTCCATGCACACTACTTTAGGCTATTAGTATTTTTTGAGCTTCAGCGTCTAGGAGCAGAAAAGAAAATTGTTTTTGTAGAGTTTCTTGCAGCGTTTTTCCAGCAGAAAAAAAAACGCTGAATGCTGCTAAATGCTCCTACTTTTTTCTTCATGTACTGTAAAAACGCTAATAACATGCTAATGCTCCTAAAAGCTACAAAAATGCTACTAGAAGCTGGCACAAAAATGCTATTATCAGCATTTTCCATCCAGCATTTTCTTCTAGCTTTTTTTGAGCTTATGAAAAACACTAGTGTGCATGGTGCCTAAAAAAATTGCAGGAAAAAGAAAAGACTCAGTGGTCCTCAGCAGCTGAACTAATAAACTGATTTTGGTAATTGTATAGTAGTGTTTAGCTTAATACTAAAATAAACATGAAGAAAAAAAAACACAGAATAATTTACCCTGTACAACTGTATTATGCACTAATTCTCAATTTGCATGGACAACCTATACATCTGATATTAAAAGTACACATACAGTGGGTATAGAAAACTATTTTTTTTCCGACATGTTGGTGTTATCTCTTTTACATGGATGCTATATACAATGGGGAAAATAATTACTTGATCCCCTGCAGATTTTGTAAGTTTGCCCACTTACAAAGAAATGAGGGGTCTATAATTATTTTCATACGTGTATTTTAAATGCTAGAGTAAATACAGCTGGATAAAACAAAAACTGTGTCTGTCTTCATTTCAGGCTGCAATGAAACAAAATATGATTATTTTAAAGGGGGGTATTTTTATATATATCCACTCTATGCAAGTAGAAAAATAAATAGAAAAAAAAAGTATTAAATGGTAATTTGTACCACCAGCTAGTCTCAGGAGCACCCTAGAAACTCTGAATCTAGTAAGCAAAAAACAAATATCTCACAGTTGCAGAAAGAATACTCCACTCCCTCTCCCATGTCGCCACATGACACATCACTGGCCTCTGGATAGTAGAAGCCCTGAAGTTGAGCCAAGTAATTTATTCAGAGGCTCAGCTCCTCCTCCAAATAGTGACTCAGCAGCCTTTTAATTTCTCATGTAAACAAAAGTTCTAAGTGAGGGAGAAGCAGGAGGAGCTGAGGTGCTGAACAACTGGCTCGAATGTCTTTAGTGGTTCTGCTGTGAAATATGAAGATGAACGGCTCCACAGTGCCTGCAGCTGCAGAGGTCATTGTGGGCTTGTTTCAAATTCCATTTAATTTACTTTTAAGAATATGTAAGTACTTGAATTATCAATAGCCTGCCTAAGGCTTCATGTACACTTGCAGCTCCTAAACGTGAGCTTAGGAGCTTCACATGTTTTTTTTTTTTGCCAAAGCTCCTAAAGTCAACTCCATAAAAGAGTATGTGTCTATGTACACATAGGCTTTTAGCAGAGTTTAGTAGCTGCCGCATTTAGGTGAGGTTAAACCTCCCTCTCCTGAACATGGAAAAATCATGATAAAGGATAGGAAAGTTTTGACCACCACCATGGGAAAACGCAAATCTCAGCAAATTTTTGCCCTGCTTTGCGTTTTCCCACAGTAGCGGTCAGGGTAGGTTAGTGTACATGTAGCCTGAAGGTTTCACAAAAGAACAAAAGCCAGCCACTGTGGTCTCTCTCACTTCTCTTTTGCAAGGCTCATCCTATGATACTGACATGGGACATCAAAAGTCAGAAGCCCTGACCTATATACACTGCTCAAAAAAACTTAAGGGAACACTTTTTAATCAGAGTATAGCATCAAGTCAATTAACCAGTTGCCGATCACCCACCATAGTTTTACTGCGGCAAGCTGGCTCGGCTGCGTGAACTGACGTAACTGTACATCAGTCACGCTTGGGGGTAGGGGTGCACGCGCTGCCGTCTCTGCGATACGCCAATTCGGTTCAGAACCGATCAGTCATCAGGTCCAGGCCAATTATTTCTGGCCTGGACCTGATGATCGGTTCTGACCAATTGCAGAATGTCCTGTGCCTGTGGAATGTAAACACAGGCACAGGATATGATGTAATCCCCTCTCATGGAGCCCTTTTTCGGTTCCAGCGTGAGAGAAGAGGACATCAGACAGTGAGTGCACAAGCACTACACTGACACCAGTACACATAGGCACATTTGTCCCCCCCCGATCACCCCCCTGTTACCCTTTCACTCCCTGTTACAGTGTCACTATATACAGTATACAGATAGTTTACTGATCACTGCATTAGTGTCACTTTTGATGTAAGTTAGTTTGAGGGGCAGTCAGTGCTAGTTTAGCGGCAGCCCCAGATAGGTTTAGGGTACCTACCATATATCCCCTAATAAAGATTTAACCCCCTGATCAATCCCAGTTAACCCCTGTATTAGCGTCACTGGTGACATCAGTTAGTGTTAACGTTAGTTAGCGTCAATCCAGGACAGCGTCAGATTGCCCACCACATATTTAGTAATACATTTTACACACTAAAAACCTCCATTACTAGTATAGTGTCTGAACAGATCAATATCTTTGATCTGATCAGAACTATACTAGCATCCCCAATAGTTTAACCACTTAAGCCCCGGAAGATTTTACCCCCATTCCGACCAGGGTTTTTTTTTTGCGATTCGGCACTGCGTGACTTTAACGGACAATTGCGCGGTCGTGCGACGCTGTACCTAAACAAATTTGACGTCCTTTTTTTCCCACAAACAGAGCTTTCTTTTGGTGGTATTCGATCACCTGTGCTATTTTTACTTTTTGCGCTATAAACAAAAAAGAGCGTAAATTTTGCAAAAATAACAATATTTTTCAAATTTTTTTATATGAAATTCCCTCAAAAAAATGTAAAAATCAAAATTTTTTAACATTTTTGGCCAATTTGTTTTTTGCTACATATGTTTGGTAAAAAAAAAAAATCGCAAAAAAGGGTATTTTGATTGGTTTGCACAAATGTTATCGCGTTTACTAACAAAGGGAGAGATTTTTGTTATTTTTGTTGGGTTTTTTTAACGCGTAATGGCGGCGATCTGCGATTTTTTTTGCGGTACTGCGACATTGCGGCGGACAGATCGGACCCTTGACTGACATTTTTGACACTTTTGGGGTTACCAGTGACATTTCTACAGTAATCAGTGCTATATATATGCACTGTTACTGTAAAACTACACTGGCAGTGAAGGGGTTAACTTTTTTTGAGAGGGAGGGGCTATGTGTGTCCCTAGGGGCGTGATTCTAACTGTGATTGGCTGTGGCTTGAGGTGTAGGAACAGTGATCAACGCTCCTACATAGTAGAACCGTATGATCACTGTTTCTACACAGGGGAGAATGACAGGCGGCTTGTTTACATTAGCCGCCTGCCTTTCTCCCTCTGCACCGACGATCGCCGAGTGACCGGCGGACATCGGGTCCGCCGGTCACACGCACGGGGGGGGGTCCGTGATCGCGCGGGAGCGCGCCTCCGGGGGCACGTGGGAGCTCCCTAGACCCTCACAGGCTAGCGACGTAGCACTACCTCGCTCTGCCTGTGAATGGCTGACCGCCGCAGTAAATAGTCTCGCGGCGGTCCGCAAGCAGTTAAAATAGTGTTCCCAAAA
This sequence comes from Pelophylax lessonae, assembly GCF_965119305.1. Taxonomy (NCBI): domain Eukaryota; kingdom Metazoa; phylum Chordata; class Amphibia; order Anura; family Ranidae; genus Pelophylax; species Pelophylax lessonae. The sequence goes on along the minus strand of NC_138768.1, from coordinate 629,253,926 downwards.
TGCAGCGTTAGCAGGATCAGCCCCGACACCTGCCAGCATCTGCGTTTAGCCCCCTCCGCCCAGCCCCCAAGAAGTGCAGTATCAGCAGATTACTGTCACTTCCAATAAACAGCACACTAAACCTCAGCGTTAGCAGAGTCAGGCCTTATCTCTGCTAGCGCTAGCAGTTAACATTTTTGATAGAGGTTCAAACAGTCCTTGACAACCAGGTGCTTTTTTATCTGTGAGTCACACTAGGTACCTAAAAATTTCTTGGCCAAAATGTCCAAACAGGTACACTAGTGAACAGGCCTACATGATGCTAAGCATGACAGATGAGAGCGATGGGATAAGCCTCACTGTCAGAATTAGGCTCAGTATTCGAACCTGTAGAGAGCAGTGGCACCCTGACAGATAGCTCTGACGATGGTGTAGTGGTCCCTGCTAAGGTCAGACGTACCCGACCCCTTTCTTCTGTTGCTGAGATGCAACAACCGCATGGTTCTTGTATGCAGCAGAGTGTCGGTACCAGTGCCGCTCAACCTTCTGGTGAACTGGCAGGCACTAACGGCCTAGTACATCCTGGTCGTAGTCAAACCAACACTGCAGTAACACTTAATGACATGGCGAGTCCCATAAGTGCAGTTCAAGCTGGTGCGGTGGCCAGCACAAGTAGTGTCCCGCAGCCACGAAGAATTCGAAGACAGGCCCGTAGAGCACATAGTGTCCTTCCTGATGTGCTTGAAAATCCTGATTGGGAGTCCACCACTTCTGCAGCGCCCGTACTTCCCCCATTCACTGGCCAACCCAGAATTCAGGTGGAATCTATTGTGGACCATAGCAATTTATACGCCTATCAATTTATCACCGCAAATCCAAATTTGACCCTTACCAGAGAATTTGCATTGAAATGTATCACTGTTTCAGAATTTATAACCTTTCTGGGCCTATCCCTCATCATGGGCATTACTAAAAAGAGTGAGTTATGGTCATATTGATCCACTGACCAATTCATCATATGTCCATGTTCTCTGCTGCCATGGCCAGGACTAGATATGAGTAAATCTTGTGGTTCATGCATTTCAATGACAATGAACTCTGTCATCCTCGGGGTGACCCTGGATATGACCAGCTCCACAAAATTCGGCCCCTCGTAAATCACTTCAACCAAAAGTTTGCAGCCTTGTATACGGCCCAACAAGCTGTCTGCGTTGATGAGTCCCTGATTAAGCTTTCTGGCCGCCTTGTTTTCAAACAGTTTCTCCCTAGCAAGCGTGCCAGATAGGGTGAAGATGTAAAAGCTTTGTGACAGGGCAACAGGCTATACATGAAGTTTCTGGATTTACGAGGGAAAAGATAGCAATGTGGAGCCACCCCAACTGCCCAGACTACATAGGGAGAAGCAGCAAGATTGTTTGGGACTTGGTGTCACCCTTATTTGGAAAGGGGTACCATTTATATGTGGACATTTATTACACATGCGTGACACTTTTTACCTTTTTCAGTTTGGAATTGCCACATGTGGCACTGTGTTACCCAATCGCGGGGGCTTCCTCCAACAGCTTGTAGATTCCTGACTTAGACAGGGATGGGGGGGAGCCTGCTTGAAGTGTAAATAATTTCTTGCAGTGAAGTGGAGAGACACATGGAATGTTTTCGTTCTGTCCTCCATTCACGCAGATACGACAGTCCAAATTGCAACTGTGACTGATGTTATTGAGAAGCCCCTATGTGTCAACGAATACAACCCTAACATGGGTGGGGTGGACTTCAAAGAACAATTGCCCATAAGGCCAGAAGCTGGTACAAGAAAGTGTCTGTATACTTATTCCAGTGGGCTCTGCTAAACGCTTATGTGCTATACAAAGCGTCAGGATGAAGTGGATCCTTCCTAAAATGTCAGGAAGAGATCATCACAGCCTTTCTGTATCCAGAAGGTGCTGTGGCCCAAATTCACAATCCAGATGCAGTGAGCCGGCTGAATGAGAGGCATTTTCTGGATCTCCTCCCTGGCACCACTGCCCAAAGAGCACCCCGAAGATGTTGTGTCTGTAGAAAACGCAGATATAGGCGTGAAACCCGTTTTTTTGTCCATCCTGTCCTGGCCAACCTGGTCTCTGCATCAAGGACTGTTTCTATCACTACCACACACTAGTAGAGTATTAGTATAGGGTACAGCACGGCACAGTCTAGGGCACACTTTCACACAGGGTCTCGAAAGATGTTAGATGGCTATCGCATTTTGAGAGACCTCTCGCTTGGAACTTTTAAAGTTTTTTTACAGTTACAAAAAAAAAAGAAAATAATAAAAAATCAAAAAATAGTTGTCGTTTTGAGTTCATTTTCTGTTCTTACTGTTTTACTGAACTTTATAATATACTGCTATACTGTAATGTTTTATTGTTACTGTTTTTCATCATTAACCCTAATCGCAGATACCACCATTCTACTGTTTTACTGCACTGTATACTATTATATTGTAATGTTTTATTGCTATTGTGTTTTATTGTTACCCGTTGTTTGCTTTGCAGGTACACCCATCAGCTGCAGCACTGATTTGTTTATTCTGACAGCAACAGCATTTGCTCTCAACATATACGTAAATCAATGACTGCAGCGCTGTAGGAGGTGATTTCCCCACCGCAGTTAAAAAAAAGAGCATATATGGCGAAGCATAGGGGATCGGGTGGACACAGAGGGCGAATCTCCCCTTTACTTCGCCATATATTTTTTAGCACTTTTCTTGGCAGAGATTTTTTCATCCACATCGATCAATGTGAATGGAGGAATCTGTTATGTTCTTTTTTTTCGATCAGCCCATGTGCTGAACAAAAAAAAAAAGAACATTGCATGTATACCCATCATTTGAAGAGGGTGGATGCTGTGAGGTCTAATGGTGGGGCATACCACACACTTTCTGGCAGAGATTTCTTCATCCACCTTGATCAATGTGAATGGAGGAATCTGTTAGGTTCTCTTTTTTCGTTCAGTCCACAGGCTGCCTGAAAAAAAAAAAAAACCTTACAATATATGCCCAACAAGGACCAGTGACGTACTTTGAGTGGTCATATCAGGATTGATGCCTGCAGATTTAGGCATCATCTTGGTATAGTTTTTTACAGCCAGTGGTGGGCTTTTATGTAAAAGCAATCTCAGTGGCAAATTAGCGGCTAGACTGCTTTTACAAGCAGTGGGAGGGGCCCCCGAAAACCAATCACCACCTTCAGCCTTTCTAAGGGCGTAAATGGTTGGTTTTACTCCTCACTACCTATCTCGGTTTCAGAGGCCATGAAATGCTAAGATAGCACAAAACCCCCAAAATGACCCCTTTTTGGAAAGTAGACACCCCAAGGTATTTGCTAAGAGGCATGGTGAGTATTTTGCAGCTCTCATTTGTTTTGGAAAATTAAGAATGTTAAGAAAAATTAATTTTTTTTCTTTTTTTTAATTTTCAAAACTTTGTGAAAAAAGCGAGATCTGCAAAATACTCAACATGCCTCTCAGCAATTAGCTTAGGGGGTCTACGTTCTGAAAAGGAGTCAATTGGAGGGGTTTTGTGCTGTCTTGGCATTTCATGGCCTCTGAAACTGGTAGTGAGGAGTGAAACCAACAATTTGCGCCCTTAGAAAGCCTAAAGGCGGTGATTAGTTTTCGGGGTCCTGTATGCGGCTAGAATGCCAAAAAGTCTCACGCATGTAGTATCTCTGTACCCAGGAGAAGCAGCAGAAAGTATTTTGAGGTGTCATTTCACATATACCCATGACATGTTTGGGCAATATATAATTTAAAGTGGTTAAGCCATTATAGGTCTAGATCTGGGAGGAAATACCCCAGGACACCATCCGTCTTCTCAAAAGGTGCATGCCCGGACGTTGTCAGACATGTATACAAGCACATGGGGGGGCCATACAAAGTAACATTTTGAGTTGCTGCAATGAAATTTCAGTAAAATGGACTAGCCTTCTGCATAATTATTTCACTTTGATTTCCAGGGTGTCTTTGAATTCACCCTTCTATAGGTTAATCATTTTTATTTCCATTAAACGATGTGGCATCCTTTCATTCCTAACACATTACCCAGTCCATATCAGTAAAGATATCCAGCATGATATTTTTCACCATTGAGATCTGATGTGTTTTCAAAGTGTTCCTTTAATTCTTTTGAGCAGTGTATAATGTTTTAAGTCAGACAACCACTAAGTAGCAAAGCCAAAGGACCAACATGGTGGTTAGAAAATAACAGAAGGAAGCAAGGGTAACCTATGTCTTTTATTTTGATAGGTTGACTTTAGCACAGTTTTAAAATTAAACATCATTTTGGAGGCTGAGGATCCAAGCTATGAGTTGGACAGGGATGATTGAAGAGAAAGGGTCAATAGGAAGGGGAACAATAATTTAAGCATAAAACTCCATATTTAGAATAGGGGAAGATGCCTATTCATTGGTAAATGGAAACTGCATCCAATAAAGATCAATGTGTAAACATCAGAGTTTTACGGTATTTACAACCATTTACACCAGTGGTTCTCAACTCCAGTTCTCAGGACCCACTAACAGGCCAGATTTTAAGTATTCCCTTGGGGAGATGCAGACTTGAGTACTGCAATCTCTGAGCAGCAAATTATATCACCTGTGATGTATTTCGGTTATCTTGCAAACCTGGCCTGTTAGTGGGTCCTGAGGACCGGAGTTGAGAACCACTGATTTACACTTAATGTTTATAGGAGGTGGTGATAGGCTGTGAATTACTTTATTTTGAGTTACTGTATTTTGTTTTGCTTAGTTTTTTTTGTTTGTTTATTATACAGTTTGCAACATGAAGCTTATCTTGGCGATAGGTTTTATATTGCTAAATTGTTTTAGTACTGTTAAAATTGACAATAAAAACAACTTGAAAAAAAACAAAACATAATTTAGGAGACATGACAAACATCCCATGTGTACATTTATTGTAAATTCTGCTACAGTACTGCACATATACTGGACAGATCTGGACTACTGTTTTTTGCCATTCCTAGGGCTCATAAGGCTAAACAAAAGTAAAATCTGTGTATGGCTTAAGACAGACATGCAAGAATTTCAAATCCATACCATTTCTAATGGTACACAAGGACATTTCTCACATGACACCTGGCTGGTGAAAAAAAATTGAGTGTCAATACAATTAGGATAATTTGTTTACCTGTAAATCCTTTTCTAGGAGTACATTACATGGCACAGGGCACTTCATATTCAAGACTACTTGGGATATGCTACCAACTTCAGGTAAATGAACACTGGGAAAAAGGCAGGGATTTCCTGCCCAGGCATTACCCCTCCAACCTTAACCGAGCCTCAGTTTTTTTTATCAAGCAATGAGGAACACAGACAAAGAGAGGAGGGATCCTTGTGCCCTGTGATGTACTCGGAGAAAAGGATTTTACAGGTAAACCAAAAATCCTAATTTCTTAATCATACCTCGCAGGACACAGGTTATTTCATATTTATGCCTATTTGGGTTGTCCCAAAGCACTTAACACGAGGGGCAACACAGCAACAAAGCCAAAATCTAAAACCCAAAAAATTGGGAAGAACCCCAATACAAAGCTGCCTGCCACCAGATAAACTAATTCCTAGTGAAATGGGTCTTGACTGGGAAAGGAGGAACCTTTCCCTTGATAACAAGTCAGAAATGAGCTGATGAATCCACCTAGAAATGGTGGATCGAAAAGTTGCCTGACCCTTTGCGAAAATAAAACAAAAAGGTCCTCAGACTCTCAAAACAAATTTGTAGACTTCAAATAAACTTGATTAACATCCAAAGAGTGAGGTTGCTTAGGTTTATGAAAAAAAGATGGCAACACAATATCCTGATTCAGGTGGAGTGAGGAAACCACCGTAGGAACAAGAGAGGACCAAGGTCTCCACGCCACCTTATGGTGGGTAAAGAACCAGGAAAAGTTCTTTGCAGTAAAGCATATTGAATGCCAAGAGTCTGCAAGCTGAAGTAATGGTAACCAAAAAAGACAACCTTGTGAATAACGAGCAATTAGGGAATCTCTCAGCATGGTTCAAAAGAAGTCTGCAAACAAGGCAAGATCAAACTGAGGTCCCATAGAGACAAAGGGGGCTGCAAAGGTGAAGCAATTTGTGTGACACCCTGCACATATTAGGTCTTTGAAACAAAACAGCAAAGTTCAACTTGATGGTGCTTAAAAGCCAGAAACATCTCCACACCAGACTTGAGAAAGGTCAAAATGTGCGCCACAGTATACTGTCAAGGATGATACTTATGGGCCTTGCACCACGCAGAAAAAGAGAGTACAATAAAGTTTGTACAAATTTTTTTACATTTAACCTTTCCAAATATTGATCTTTGTTATTTTCTGGCCAATAAAGTCCCTTGGGGGGGGGTTTGTTTTTGATCTATACATTGTACCTGAGACGGTGGCCTAATAGGTTTCTGACTATTGCCCTATCTGTTATGATATTAGAGATGTAGGCATCTGCTTAAAGCCCAAGATTTGCTGCTACTAAAAGAAACTCTTCTTGGATTCTAAAGGTGGTAACCATTTCTGACTTTCTTTAGGAATAAGAGCTTTTTTCCCACAATCAACTCAAAGCTCTCAGAAAATCTTCCAGAACTGCCAAATTGCAATATCCCCTGGAATTAGGCATAAGCTTTACCCAGACTATAAGGGCTTGGCAAACTCCCACCGCAGCCTTCTCAGGCTGCAGAGCCATGCCCACCAGATTAGGATGCCCAAAAGAGGGCCTTTAATTTCTTACCTGTGACATCTTTAAAGACCATGACCTCATCTACCAGAACTGTCAGGGTCTTGTTCAAGTATGAAACATCTGGGCCAGAAGATAGAGAATCCAATTTCTTGTAAAAAAAAAAACCTGCTGCATGGGGTACTGCTGAGCCAAATGCTTGGTGAGCCCAATCCGTGTTCATCACTTCCTTCAACTGAGGGTGCACAGGAACAGATTTGGGATCATTAGGCAGTTGTCAGGACCCAAATTAAATGACTATAGAAGAAGAGGACTTTGGAAGAGTCAACTTTAAGTTAGTGTGCACCATATACGCCAGGAAGCCCACAGTGGTCTTCTGTGTAAGAGACAGACCAGGACTTCAAGACTCCTCCTGAGAGAAATTGTCCACGAGGGATTAACAGCTCTTAACAGCTTCCTCCTCCTGACACCTCCTTCCCCCACAAAAAGGGGGGAAGGAGAGCACCCATGTTTGCATCCCAGGCACTTTAAACCAGTGAGGACCCCTGCTGAAAATTCCTCCCTTGATACAAAGGAACCAGAGGATTGTCTCCCTAAAAGAGAGTAAATATGAGATAAGGGCAGGTATTCACAGCTAATCCTTTCCTCAGAGGAGCCATTACAGGGACAACTGTGCAGAGGGTCCTCAGTATCTGCCCATTCACAAGAAAGTGGCAGCGTTACCCAAGTAGTTATGAATATCAAGTACCCTGTGTCCTATGGGGCACAAATATTATCACTACGTAACCTTTTGAATGGTGTTTCTTGTATCTCACAATGCACAGCTAAAAAAGCAGAGAAACCTACCTTAATCTTCAAAGCAGAGTCGTTATGAGCATGAGATTTGGACAGCTTCCTCATAATTTCAGCACCACTTACAGGACCTGAAGAAACACCAGTTTGTGGAGGCTTTGTATTTGCCCCTTCAAGCAGCATGGTATGTTCACTAATGGTAGCTAGAACAGATTATTGAAAATGTAAAAATACAAGATAGTCCTTAAAAAGGTCTCTTGTAATAAACATGTTTTCACTGTAAAGCTTAATTCCAAACAGATGTAAAAGACATCAATCAATGCAGTTTTATATCCATTAAAATTAAATGTATTTTTAACATCATATAGTGTAAGTACCCAAAACTGTCTTAATAACAGCCTCTTGTAATCCCATGTATAGCAACTTGTTTCTGGGAGGACCAGTGCCAGCATATAATCATGATGTGCAGTGGTTTACAAATACTGGCAGTAAACATATTGAAAGGAAGAGAGAGCTGAGTGAGCAGAGAGATTAGCTCATGAGTAATCTATTTTTCTTCACTATCTATCCAGCAAGTTAATGGGTGATATGTTTACTTTCATAACTGCAGTGCAAGTCTCACGCCTGGTTCACATCTATGCAGTTTGCTTTTGATCCGTTCCCGAATTTCTTTTTTGCGGTGCATTTTGTGTTTTTGCACATACATTCTGACGTGTTTTGCATTTTTTTATGCTTTTTTTTTATGGCCAATTAGTTGTTGGACAGATTAAAAAAAAGCTGCAAAATTGCGGCATAATAACAGCAAAACAGCACTACATGATTTTCTGCCACTTCGTATATTGAACCAAAAATGCACAGTTTTGCATTTTAGAAAGAGTCCCTGACTCTTTCCAAAAATGCAGCGGCTAAAAGAAGCATGGATGTGAACGTGTCCCATTGGAAACCATGGTAAATGGACTGTAATGCGTGTCTGCAAAAAGCACTAAAACACGCATAATTGTGAACCAGGCCTTCGACCTGAATATGGCATGTTTAGTGGTGTCTGGTTCACAAGATTGGCTGAGGAGAATTACAAATCAGTGGTTGGCATTTATGTAACTTAGCTATGTGCTTAGCTATTTGCTATTGTTAACCTCCCCCAACATGAGATAGTTTTCTATACAAATAATCTCCTGTAGACCACTAAAATGAAGAGGACCATAAAAAGAAAAGAGTCTTAGATTATCAGAATTCATATTAGCTTGAAAAACTGTAAAGGAAAAGCAATTTATTTGGAGTTCCTACAAGCTTGAAAATCTTAAATTAAACCTGCAACCTATACATGGCAATGTGGCATTGAAATCCACCCATATCACACCAACAACAGAAGTATTTACTGTACATAAAACTTGTGTTATAGTATCGGGTCTATCATCTTCAACCTTGTTTTCTGCTCAAAATGGATATATTTGAATAAATCTGCAGCTATTTTCCGTGTGAGACAATTTTACTAAGACCAATATTGATTTTTAAAAGAAAAAGAAATAACATTTTATAAAGAATTATAATACTGAAATACTAGTTTGCATGATTTTAGCTATTCCATTTCCATATTCTACAAAGCACACCTCCTGAAAAGCAGAATATTTACATATTTACCTCAGCCCTACACCATTATAGAATTTTTTTTTTTATCTTCAAAAGAACAAAGAGTTAATTTTTCCATCTTTAAAAATGTCGGAAAGTCGAAAAGTCAATTTTTTGCCAAAGAACACACATGAAAGATGGTGTACAGGTACAAGAAGAAATAGCTCTCTGGAAATACCTGGATTTCTGCATGATCAACTCATGACACAAAATAATTTTAATAGACAAACACACGATGACTAAATGAACAACACGACCAATTCCTGTCTTTCCCATGGTTTACCAATTTGTACCCACTGCATCCCTGCTTGTATTTTATCTATGTTTGAGCTTATCAGTGATTTTATTTACACGTTTCTTTAAGGTCATTAATAATAGTAAACCAGAGAGCAGTGAAGCAGAAAGCTGGGGTGTGAAGAACAAATAGATTTTTTTATATGCCCATTTATGGAAACAAAGTCATAAATAGTCAGGTTATAGTCACCTCCTCTCTAGAATTTGATTGTTTGGAGATATGACACTACTTAAGGTAGTGTTCACTCCATATATTTTTTACATATATTTATTTTTCTGCTCCCCCCTCCCTTTTTTCCATACTAATATTTTTGTATCATATACATCTGTTTTTCCAGATACACAATTTATTTTTTATGCTCCTGATGAATGGACGGAGGTCCATGAAACGCGTCGAGCCTACAAGCACTCAAATTTAATATCTTATTCAAGCTTCCTAGATATTAAGACTGTGTATTTATGAAGAATCTATTCTCCTATTGAATTTGTTTTTTACATATGATTATTCTGGATATGTTATTAATGTATTTATCCCGCTTATATGATTTGTATATGTGATCTGATATGGTTATTTGTATATGTCATACTTCAAATTATAAATGATAAATTAGAATATTGAATATGTGTCAACTTTCTATGGGTCCCCATTTTCTGGGTTATATTAAATTTTGTATATCAAATTTTATATGTTTTAAGACTGAGTACCCATAGAATTTTGGTTGTCACAATAAATCTATTATTTATGAATAGTGATTTTGGATGTGTTATTATTACATTTACCTTTATGTATACCAATTGTATGTATGTCTCTTTATTGATATCCATATTTGCTATGCTATGCTATGAATTATCAATCACATGTCCAAGGTTCAATTCTTGTTGGGTCCCCATTTTTGGGGTCTTATAGATTATCCATACCATATACTTAATATAAGATACGTGTCCAGCTGCACTCAATTAAAGTCCCATATTCCCTTTCTTTTTCGCTACAAATAGTCAGGTTATACTGCTGCCTACAAAAGGATTGGATAGTGACCAAAAAAAAAAATATGAATGCCAGCTCACGATCATCTAGAAGTCTCCCATGATGATCCTGGTGATAACATTGATGGTAGGTCTGAAAAGACAGCATCTCTTGAAGACCAGGCTAGTCAGGTGCTCCTTGGTTATAGCATCTACCTTTCATCATCTTAACCATTGTGGTCTGTGCATCTGCTTAGACAGCAGACTCCTATCCTATGGGACATACGTTTAGATGCTTCCAGCAAGACATCTCAAACCAACTGTAGGGCTCCAGACATCTGCTCTACATACTATAAAAGGTAAGGGGTCTTCCACGACAGTGGATAGATCTCAAATGAAGAAAATTAACCCATTCTGCCACGGTGTGAAACACGTCACAGCCATGAGAGAGGGCTGCGGCCCCTAACCTGTGAATGGGCTGCGAGTTTATGTGTCTTAAGCGGCCAGGCGCTGCATGGAGGCAGCCAATGTAAATGTATAGGGATGCAGCAGCTGCACAAACACAGCCACACATTCCAATTTGACCTGGGTGAATGAAAACTGTCCGTGTCCCTGCAGCTGCTGCATCCCCAAACACTTACATTGGCCACCTGGTGACTCAAGCCGCTGACAGGGGACTCAAAACCCATTTAAATGAGACCTAAGAAAAGAGCAGATAAAAAAAAAAAAAACCAAAAAAAAAAAAACCAAGGGCATTAGTTAGTTGTCTAACTGTATGTGAGCTGTCACATTACCGAAGATTTTAAGTGGTGGTAAAGGCTTGAATTTTTTTTCTAAAAAAATAAACATGTTATACTTAACCTGCTCTGTGCAATGGTATTGTACAGAGCTGTCCCAAACCTCCTCTTCTGGGGTCCCTCGCTGGCGTTTTAGGATCCTAATCCTTTGCATGTGCCAACATACCAAGGCACTTGCTATAGGGCACACGTGTGGGCTCGCTCCCAAGCCGGGCTGTGCACATCCATAGACACACACATAGCGCAGCTCGGCCTTGCTCCCTCCTCACATGATTTGATTGGCAGCAACAGGAGCCAATGGCTCCCGCTACTGCCTTTGAGTCCTGTGAGGAAAGAGAGAGACTAACGCCGCTGCAGACAGGTGTTTTTTAACACTGGATTGAGATAGGATAGGGAAGTATAAGAGACAATACAACTACTGGGACATTTTTTACCTTAATGCAGGTAATGCATTGAGGTAAAAAATGTTCTGCCTTTAGAAACACTTTCAAGCCAAAGGTTAGCTTAAATTGAAAATGGAAAAATTAACACAAGGGACATAACTTACATTTGGTATGATGCGCCCTTTGTGCTGAATTTTTGTGATGTAGGAGAAATCTTTATCTGTCCAAGCCCCACACCCCTGCCACCATCAAGAGAGCTCAACTATGCCTGCCCTTTCTTTACAGCATCTGAAAACAGCAGCTGTATTATAGCACTTTCACACTGATTTGATGCAGTTTTTCCACACCACATGTGCAGTGTAGTGTATATGTGGGTTTCCTGTGCTTTGCCACAGACTTCTATTTCACCAGGCAGTTTGGGTGTGTGTTCTGAAATCGCACCAAAAGTCATGCATCTAGGTCTTCTGGAGCCCTTTCAGAAAATGCACCAAAATCACCTGATGCAATAGAAGTCAATGGCAAAAGCACAGGTAACCCACACATGCGGTGCGGGAAAACCACTCCACAGCAGTGTAATGGAGGCTTAACCCCTGCTGCACAGAAAATTACACCAGTAGGGGTGAGGGGAGGGGAGGGGAGGCTCGGACAGATGAAGATTTCTCATACAAAGAAGAATCAGCACAAGGGATGCATTATAGTAAAAGTAAGTTATGTCCCTTGTGCTGATTTTTCTGGTTTTAAAGAGGTTGTAAACCCATTAACATTTTTTTTTTTCAACCTGAAAGAGAAACACATAATGAGCTAGTATGCATCGCATACTAGCTCATTATGAAATACTTACCTTAGAACGAGCCCCCGCTTTGCCGCCAACTTACCTCTATGACAGGCGACATGTTCTGTCGCCCGTCTTCCGGGATCGCGGCATCCGGCCATCTGATTGGCCGGAGCCGCGGTGACGTCACTCCCGCGCACGCGCGCAGGAGCCGACGGTCACGGCACGGGGCTCTGAAGGAATGGCACCAGCGGCCGTTCCTTCAGAGTGCATGCGCCAGTGATGTCACTGGCTGCATGTAAGGTAAATATCTCCTAAACGGTACATGTTTAGGAGATATTTACAGTACCTATAGGTAAGCCTTATCATAGGCTTACCTATAGGTAAAAGTTGCAGAGGAGGGTTTACTTCCTCTTTAATTTAGACTAAACTTAGGCTTTAATGTGGGCATATTTTGACCCTGTATGGAAATGCATGAATTGAAATACTTGGTACTACAAATAATAGATACTAAAAGTGGTTGAGTTAGAGTTCATAGTAGACATCAGGTTAGTAGACACCTCCAGTTTGTTTTGGAAAGAAGCGCGCAGTGCTAGAAGGAAACAGAAGATAGGTGTAAACAATACATAATGCGTTAGGCCTCATGAACATACAGCTCTTTAGAATGCCTTTCTCCTGTGAGGAGAAAAGCAGTGTTAAAGCGGCCCTTACAAAAAAAAATGAAAAATGCTCTGCAAGGCAATGGCATAATGTACTAGTGTGCATCGCATACTAGCACATTATGACATAATTACCTTAGAACAAAGCACTCTAGCTGTGTGCTGTCACCACTGACAGGGCTTCCTTCCAGGTTTGCTGCCTCTGGTCCTGTGAATGGCTAAGCCGCAATGACATAGCTCATGCACGTGTGCACAGGAGTCACGGTTTATGGCACAGAGCTCTGAAGGACCTGCACGGGTATGCTGTCCCTTCAGAGTGCATGTGCCGATGACAGCACCAGCTGCATCCAGTCTGAATATCTCCTAAACACTGCAAGTTCAGAAGATATATTCACTGTACCTACACATAAGCCTTATTATAGGCTTACCTGTAGGTACAAGTTCAAAAGCGGAGTTTACAACTGATTAAGAACTTTTAGGAATGCTTTTAGGCACTTATAGACATGTTCTGGAGCGTCAAGCGTTTGGGCGTTGATTCATTTAATTGGCCAGAATAATAATTTATTCTGACCATTGAAATGAACGCTCAAACACTAAACGTGCCTAGCGTTTAGGGGCAATTAGGCGCATATAGGGTTTTTTTCTGCCCAACCGCTCTTCTGAACGTGATTTTGGTGCATTCAGATTTTTGCCCCTATATGCTCCTGCCACTAAATGCCTATGTGTGCATGGACACAGGGTAACACATATAGGGGTGTTTAGGGGCAGAAAAAAAAAAAAGTCAGAGGCCTGTAAAACAGGCATCTGGAAGCTGCAGTGTGCATGAGACCTTTCTGGAATTTGACATTATTATTATTATTATTAAGCAGTTTATCATCTCAGAGGCAGTGAAAGATGAGCAGGTTATGTTCAGAACAGTATACAGAAAAGGCATACCTGCATCGAATTCAAACTCTGCACCATCAGCACTGGTGTCACTCTGCAGAGCTGCGCCATTCTCCAAACCATTTAGATCATCTTCATTTTTCTTGACTGAATTTTGAGGCTTCAGTGGTTGAGCTGGCCTGAGCAATCGAACGCCTTTAAAAGCAGGTGTAACAACAATAAACTTCATCCATTGCCTAGCAAGAGCAACAAGCCCTTTCTTCAAGGTGACCAACGCAGGGAGTCCATCACTCTGTGACACAAAGGTAATAATAATCATGTTCTTATTTCACCATTTGAACCATTCTATGCTGGTTACTTTTCCTATGTAGGCATTAAGGTAAAAAAATGTTTTAGCTTTAGAACCACTTTTAACTTTATTGCTATCACAAGGGGACACAGATCCAGTGACAGAGCTATCACATAGGGGTGGGTGAGACAGTCCTTGAATCCGTGTAAGCTCCTGACTAGAATTAACCTAGGTTTACACAGGACTTCATTCTTTACTCTTGGTGGCTGAATTAAATGGTGGAAAAGTGAAGAAAACTGAAGTATATGCTGATGGGGAGGGGGGCCAAGCACAATTCTGATCTGAAACATGAAAATTAGGGTTAAGTATCATTAAAGTATAACTAAATGCAAAAATGTAGTTTAGGACAGAGTATAGATGGATTAGAACTAGGGGTAGACCAATATATCGGTGGCCGATATGCACTTTCCCTGATATATCGGTATCGGCCCTTCAACTTAAAGTGTTACTAAACCCACAACAGTAAAATCAGTCTGTATATGCAGTAAAGCATACTTGTTATACTAACTGTGGAACCTAAGGGGTTAATCCTCTGCATTGTATAAAAAGGCTTTTTGATCCTGTCTCCTCTAATCCTCCCCTACTTCCACTGTCCCCAATTAATCTCCGGATCAGACAGAGCCTTGAGTCCCTCTGCACAAGCTCAGTTTTGTGTGTAATGCTAGAGCGTTTTTTTTTTTTCTCGGGAGGGTGCATGTGATCAGCACGGGGCCAATCAGCACTGTCCAGACAAAGAGTCAGGGGTAAGGATGGGCCGAACACCCCCCTTTTCGGTTTGCACCAGAACATCTCGAACAGGGAAAAAGTTCTAGCCAATATGCAAACTCTATAGAACATGAACACGAAAAATCAAAAGTCCTCATTTTAAATGCTTATATGAAAGTTATGGGGACCTGGGTACTGCCCTGGGAGACATGTATCAATGCAAAAATCTTTTTTTTTTTTTTTTTAAATAATCGTTTTTAAAGGAGCAGTGATTTTAATGATGCTTAAAGTGAAACAATAAAAATTAAACATTTATTTTAATATTGTGCCTGGGGGGTCCCCTTAATGTGCCTGTAAAGTGCCTGTACGATGTATGGAGCCTGCCGCCGCAATACTGATATTTCTAAAGAAAAAAATGTCATTTAAACTTGCTCATGGCTGTAATGTATTGTCGGCTCCTGGCAATACAGATAAAAAAAAAAAAAACGGTGTAGCCCCCCCCCCCCTCCCCAGTACATACCAGGTTCTTTGAGTCTGGTATGGATTTTAGGAGAACCCGACGCCAAAATTAAAAAAAAAAACAAACAACAGTGTGGGGTCCCTCAAAATCCATACCAGACCCTTATCTGAGCAAGCAGCCTGGCAGGTCAGGAAAGGAGAGGGGGGGGGAGCACCTCACCCCCCACCTCATGAACCATATCAGGCCACATGCCCTCAACAAAGGAGGTGGGTGCTTTGGGGCAGGGGGGGGCTTTTTTTTTTTTTTATTCTGTCATAGAGTTACTCTTAACCACTTAAACACAGGACGCTTTCACCCCCCTTCCTGCATAGACCAATTTACAGCTTTCAGTGCTCATTGGCGTCTATGGGAAATCTTAGTCAGCTTGACTTGGGCACTGCTCTCTGTCTTTAACATTGCCACCTATGGGAAATATTGATCAGCTTGACATGGCACTGCTCCCCGTCTTAAACATTGGCATATATAGGAAATATTGGTCAGCTTGATGTGTCACTGCTCCCGGTCTTTAACATTGGCGCCTATGGGAAATCTTGGTCAGCTTGACATAGCACTGCTCCCGAACCATAAGTGACAGGGACACCAAACTTGGGGAGCACTGAGAAGGGACCCAGGACTACAACATATCCATACATTTTGAAACGATACTGACTGAACACACTATCCACAGACTACCTGCCTAATCTCCATTGTCACACACCATACACAGCTGCCGTGTAAGCAGCAGCCTTATATAGTGTGGGGCAGACATGGGAGTAAGTCACACATGTGCAAGTCACAAGTCTTAACCTTCAAGTCTCAAGCAAGTCCCAAGTTACTGTGGCGCAAAGCAAGCAAGTCAAGTCGAGTCCTTGCTAGAAGTCAAGCAAGTCAAGTCAAGTCATTTATTTTGGTCAAGTCACAAATCAAGTCAAAATACTGATCTACCCCAATTTTCACATTTAAACCAGTTAAAAGTCAGTGGTCAGGAAAGGTTTTGTTTTATTTTCAACGTTAACAAAACTGCTTAGTGTTTTTTCTTGGCCTATTAACAACTTAAGCCCCAGCCCTATTTCGGACACTTTTTGTTTACAAGTTAAAATCAGTATTTTTTCCTAGAAAACTACTTAGAACTCCCAAACATTATATATATTATTTTAGCAAAGACTCTGGAGAATCAAATGGCGGTCATTGCAATATTTTTTGTCACGCGGTATTTGCGCAGCGGTCTTTAAAACGCCATTTTTTTGGAAAAAATTTGAAAAATGCATTTAAAAAATACTAAACAGTAAAGTTAGCCCATTTTTTTGTATATTGTGAAAGATGATGTCACGCCGAGTAAATAGATACCCAACATGTTACGGTTTAAAATTGCGCGCACCCGTGGAATGGCGACAAACTACGGTCAATAGAAATCTCAATAGGCGGCACTTTAAAATTTTTTAACGGTTACCAGTTTAGTTAGAGTGTAGCTCTTTTTTTAAATTATTGCTCACGCTCTGGCGATCGCGGCGATACCTCACGTGTGGTTTGAACAGCAATTTTATTCGCGGCTCGACTTCCGTATACGTTTTTTTTTTGGTGCGCGAGCTAACGGTGACGGCTAAATTTTTTTTCCTATTTATTTTATTTTTTTTTTAACTTTATTACAGTTTAAAAAAAAAAAAAAAAAAAATCTGATCACTTTTATTGCTGTCACAAGCAATGTAAACATCCCTTGTGACACCAAAATGCAGTGACAGGTACTCTTTATGGAGGGATCGAGGGTCTAAAAGACCCTAGACCCCTCCACTACACTTCCATGTATGCAAAACGCCAAAAACTGTGTTTTTGCATACAGCCGTTTTTTAAATTTGCTGCCTTTTGCAACACATTAACCCGGAAGTGACATCATGGACGCCGCCTTCGGGTTACGTCATCGGAGTCCCGATCGAAGCCGTTTCCGGCTTTGATCGGGACTCCATCCAGCCGGAGGACGTGCCGGCTGGGTGCTCGGGTCTCCCGGTGGGACGGGAGGCCCGTTAAAAGTCACGGAAGTTGGCGGGGGGGGACGTCCCCTCCCGCTCACCCGGGTAACGATTGAGTGGCTCCGGAGCCGCATCGGTCGTTACCGACGGAAAGCCGACCGTTGGCACTAAACCACGGTACCGGGATGATGCCTCTAGCTAGAGGCATCATCCCGGTATATCCCCGTTAAGTTACCCGACGTAGATCTATGTCACTTTGCGGTAAGTGGTTAAAGAAACACTTTGAATGCCCAAACAGCTCAAAATCCTTCGTCCGGTCATGTTTCAACACCACAGTCACTAAAAACATGTTAAGTATTTCCATTGTTAAACAGCCAGTGTCCTAAAAATCAGACTACACTGAGGTGTTTTAAGTGACTGTGGTGTCAGAAACATAACAGGCACATTCATTTTGCTTTAACACATCTTGAGAAAATGCAAATATTTAATAACTTAAAAAAGTAAAGTCATTTCGAGTCATATGTCTCAAGTCAAAGTCAAGTCTCAAGTCATGAATACCAAGTCAAAGTCAAGTAAAGTCTTTTATTAATTTTAGTCAAGCAAATCTCAAGTCCTCAAACTGGTGACTTAAGTCAAGTCATGTGACTCAAGTCCTCCACCTCTGGTGTGGGGCTAAAGTTCGACTCCAACACAGAGCCCATCCATAGTCAGGGGTCCTGTAGCCTCATAGGACAGTCAGAGTAGAATGAAAACTCCTCCTACAAGCTTTAACCAGACACTGGTATAAGTCACAAGATTGCTACACACTGCTGATGAGAAAAGGTATTTAGCAGTTGTTTTTTACTAAAATACTTGCATTTCCATGTTCTGTGTACTGTGGGAGATACCTGGCTGATGCCCCTGGAACCTGGGAATCACTGAAGTAGACACTGCTACCTCGGTGACCTCCACTCTACTGCTACTTCAGTAATCTCCACTTGCTTCCAGGTCTCGCGTTAAGTGGCTGCACTCCTGCTTATTGAACACAGGAGGTTAGTCACTCAGCAGGGGCACCATACAAAGAATGCTTTGCATTTTCTAAATAAATGAAAGAGCTCTCTGACTGGATTAGGAAGAAAGGTGGGACAGTGATGTCTAACTCTCGTCTTCATTCAATCACAGAACACTTTGCATTCATTAGGAAAATGCAAAGCATTCTCTTCAAGATGACCATGTTGAGCGGCTGACCTCTTCTTTTCTTAATGAATCAGGCTCGCTACAAAATATGGGACCCAGAAGAAAGTGGAGACCACTGGAGTAGCGGTGTTTACACCAGTGATTTCTAGCTTCCAGGAACAAAAGCCAGGTAGGGTATCCTGTGCATACTTACACTGGTCAAGCATGTAAAATCTAGTAATGTCTGGAATTATATAAAGGTTTTTTGTAGGCAGCTGTATTCGCTCTTTCATGGCTTCTATCTCTGCAATTTTATGAGGCAGTTCTGACATCATGAAAATAAAAATGATCTTTATCTAACCCCAAGCTCAGATATTTAATATATAGCACTTGACCGGTCCGGACATGCAGTAGCTACAATGTTCTTCATAACACTGGGGAGAGTTATTCTGTAGTCCAAAGACATGTCTGGACAATATTGTTTGATGTAAAACTCCGGAGTGCACATGTACGTACGTACTGGATCTATGGAAGAGCAATGTTGTCACCCTGGGCCATTTGCTCCTGATCAGGATTACATAACACCTCAGCTTCTCCTTATTGCAATAATATAAGAAAGAGGTGTTCCATAATCCGGCAGAGGAAAATTGGGTAGGGATAACAAAAATGCTTTAGAATTTAGTGCAGCAAAGGCAGAGTGCACAGGAAATCAGAAGCTCAAAGCATTTCTGACAGAATCAACAGATCTATAACTTTTTTTTTTGTTTTGGATAGGGTAGAGAGGTATTAAAACACTAATAGAGGGGAAATCGTCCAATGGGCACACTAGTTCTGGTACAACACTGGGATTCGCTCACTTCCTGTTTTGGTTATGGAACAGGAAGTAAAGGAAAATTTCCCCAATGGGACAAAAATGTGTCAAAATCCTACCTTACTCTATCCAAAATAGTAAAAGAAAAAAACATCTTCAAAAGGTTTGAAGGATTAAATGCCACAACCATAAACTGGAAATCATATTAGAAAATCTGCCTCTTGCTAAATGGTTGAGACCATCCACCTTGGAAAACCCTAGTGTATAAAGAGAAACTATTTTCAGGAAGTATGCATTTGAGTTTTATATTATGCCATGTAAAAATGAAGGTGGGTGTTTACTTACAAGGTGGGCATGTACAATACAGTAAGCAGGAGACATAAAGAAGGTACAAAATAAGCACAAGTAACAAGAGGTGAATCAACATGTATGATAGAGAGAGGAGTCAGAAAAGGGCAGAAAGGGGTTGCCAAATAGCATATATATTATTTGGCAGGCTGGAGATTCAAAACAAATAACTGATAAGGGTGAGTAATAGGAGGTCAAGGTATATGACAAGCATGAAGCAAGGTACAGATATCAGACATGGGTCACTGACAGAAAGAAAACACTAGGTGTGTTAAAAAAACTAAATCTTTCTAAATGTCAGCACAACAGAGATGCCTGCAATTACGTAAACTAGAGTGTGTGCGTTTATTCCCTGCACTTGCCACCTGAGCTCAAGCCAGTTAGCATGCTTTTATGTTACTGTAAATGAAGCCCTAGTACTGCACACAGCCAATTATGTCAACTAGTCAATCCCCATCTACCAGTATAAAACAGGTGATTGCCATGGTGCCAGGGATTTGATTGACAAACACCTGGCAAATACTTGGCACCATGGCAAACAACACACATTGTTGATATACTAGAAGACTAGGATTACAAATCTGACAACCCAGACTGTGTGAGAAATGGACAATAACTAAAAAAAATACTGAACAAACACTAGAAGTTTCCTTTATGACCATTTTGTGATGACAGATCATGACTTTGTGCAGAGGTACTGCAATACAGCAAAGTGTGGGTTAATACCAAATAGCATACATCTTGCCCACTGAGATAAGGTGCTTTTCATATTCATGGCAGCAAACTTATCTTGTTAGGAAAGTAACAAAATCATTCCAAACACTCAAGGAATGTTATTTACAACAAACTAAAATCTTTCACACACTTAACAACATCAGGAATGAAATAAAGAAAAGACCCCTTAAACTTACCAGTGTGGCATCTTCAATAATGGAATAATTAGCTTGATGTAAATAATGATGAAGCAAATTGCAAAGGAGACAGGAGGGATTTTCTTGCAGGTAGCGAGCTTGTTTTGTGAGTCGGTTGTACTTACTCCGCATTGGGAAATGAATGCTTTTATTCTGTAACAAAAGGTAAATAAAACAACAAACTATAACTAATAAAAGTATACATTGTGGGTCACTGCCCAACATCTGGGATATATGCCGTGCCTACAGGATGTTCAGAAAATATTCACACCTGTACGTTTTAACACATGGTAATGCATGTGCAGGGTTTCGTCATTGCCTTTAATGGTGTTAGCATAAACATATGTGGTATGGTGTCTGCAAAACCTGTAGGGGATTAATTGTACATTACACCCTCAGTTCTCTTCATTTCTGAGGGTGGCATATTACCAGTGCTATATGTTTTTATATGTTTCAAATCACATTGAGTGAATATGAGATAAATCTTATTTTATCTATATATGTGGATATATGAATTTGTAGACTTTGTACTAATAAAATCTACATGTATATGATGTTTTTTTAAGTAGTCCTTGGGTACTGAGGTAATCCATTTCTTCTTTTTCCTTCTGGGAACACTTGGGGTTGTCTCTGGTTTCTCTTATATGTGGTATTTTGACACGTTGGTCAAAAAAGTTCAAGTCTATTTTTTTTTTTTTTTTTCATTTGATGCCCGTTGTAAGGGCTTTAACTTGGAATGGCAGAAAAATGTCAATGCATGACAAAGCACCTGGCTGAAGCAATAAGAAAGCACATGAAAATAGAGATGCAAAGGTGGGAATCCTGCCTAGGAATTATGGACTTTATCCCCTTTACTAGGTGCAACCTCGGCTTTACAGTCAAGTAAGGTGTAGACCTCCTCCAGACTACTACTTGTTAGATTATGTTAAGTCTAATTTTATTACACCTTTTGTCTGTTTTCCTAGCCATAGTATTAGTCAGGTAGGTTTCAGGTTTCAATGCTTTTTGGGCACTGCTGGTATGTTTTTGAGTCTTCGTTATTTATCAGTCCCTTCAAGTAGCTCATTCAGAAAACTATGAAAATGTCCTTAGGCTGGTCATACATTATACCATTTCTTATTCAATATCCTTTAGATTGACCTTCAACTATGTAGTGCAAGGGCCTGCCTGATTGCATACAAATTGAAAAGTGTTCAGGTTTTACCTCATATTATATGGTTCTGGTAAATCTAAAAAAAAAACATGTTTTATAATGTATGGTCAAGCCTTATTCTTACAAATATCTAAGATTTCCAAAGTGGAATATAGATAAAATATAAACATATAAGGCTGGATTCCCAAACGAATGCAGCAGGATAAGGAGTCCAATGAGATTACAACGGAAAATGACATAATTAAATATTTTAAGAAATTCACCCACATTACCCTCCTAACAGCAAACCTACATTCTAAAACAAGCGTATAAACAAATTAACCCTTCACTCACCTCCAAAGCTTCAGTCATAATACAGCCCATTACAGCACAGACTCTTAATGTGCCCTCAGTATCCAACTTGTTCAGAGACGATTTTAACTGGTCAATAGGAACCAACCATGCGCTGACTGCTGGAGTTGCAGTACTGAGGAGGTTCAATTGCCTAAATGAAAAATTCAAAGTAATTTAGGAGCTGATCCTGCAATGACAACATACCCTTGTAACATTTAAATGCCACTTAGCACTTAACAGTTCATTTCTTTATTTAATTACACACACCTGGAAAAGTTAAGAGTTGCTGAGCGTACATTTGTGGGTGCTGCAAAGCTAAACCAGATCTCCTTTATAGTGAGCTTCATGCTACTTGAGTCTGGAGGAGGCGGCATTAACGGAAGATCTTTTTTCAAGTCATCTGACTCAACGCCTTCATCCTTTAAAAGAAAATAAGATCATTAAATGCATACCCAAGTATCTGTTAGGACACACAAATACCTTATTTTTGTATAATTCTCAAATATACATTACAACCATTTTGTACAAGCTTATTTAAAACTACCGATAACTATGCAGTGACCATTGTCTTGGTAAATCTAAAGAAGACTGTACAGAAAATGTACTAGCAGAATGGAATGGGTAAGGCTAGTTTAATCAATTCAATACCAGACACATTTATACTCATCCTGCTCAGGCCAATTTTTAGCTTTCAGCGCTGTCGCACTTTGGATGACAACTGCACATTCATGCAACACTGTACTCCTATGATTTTTTTTTTTTTTTTTTTTTTTTTTAATATAAGTAGAGCTTTCTTTTGGTGGTATTTAATCACTGCTGTTTTTTTTTTTATCTTTTTTGCAAAAAACAAAACAGAACATTTATTAATTTATTAATTAATTTATTATTTATTAATAAACATTCATAATGATTAAGCACACATATTAGTGTGTGAAACGCGTCTACCTAGCCACTTTTTTGCCACATTGGGAAGTCCAATCAACCTGGATTTTGACCACATCTGAGTGCAGCCATTTCTTTTCATTATTGTCAAAGTACATGTTTGCATTCTTGGTTCCCTTTAATGAACTGTAGCCTCC
Source organism: Pelophylax lessonae (assembly GCF_965119305.1). Taxonomy (NCBI): domain Eukaryota; kingdom Metazoa; phylum Chordata; class Amphibia; order Anura; family Ranidae; genus Pelophylax; species Pelophylax lessonae. Next base: position 629,230,755 of record NC_138768.1, on the reverse strand, counting down.
CCAGTTCCGGCAGCACTCATGCTCAATGGAGTCCCAGACCATGACACTCCCATCACCATGCTTGACTGTAGGCAAAACACACTTGTCTTTTGTACTCCTCACTTGGTTGCCGCCACACACACTTGACACCATCTAAACCAAATGCGTTTATTATGGTCTCAACAGACCACAGAACATGGTTCCAGTAATCCATGTCCTTAGTCTGCTTGTCTTCAGCAAACTGTTTGTGGGCTTTCTCGTGCATCATCTTTAGAAGAGGCTTCCTTCTGGGACGACAGACATGCAGACCAATTTGATGCAGTTTGCGGTGTATGGTCTGAGCACTGACAGGCTGACCCTCTACCCCTTCAACCTCTGCAGCAATGCTGGCAGCACTCATACGTCTATTTTCCAAAGACGACCTCTGAATATGACGCTGAGCATGTGCACTCAACTTCTTTGGTCAACCATGGTGAGGCCTGTTCTGAGTGGAACCTGTCCTGTTAAACTGCTGTATGGTCTTGGCCACTGTGCTGCAGCTCACTTTCAGGGTCTTAGCAATCTTCTTATAGCCTAGGCCATCTTTATGTAGAGCAATAATTCTTTTTTTTCAGATCCTCAGAGAGTTCTTTGCCAAGTGGTGCCATACTGGTGATCAGTATGCGAGAGTGAGAGCGATAACACCAAATTTAACATACCTGCTCCCCATTCATACCTGACCTGAGACTTTGTAACACTAATGAGTTACATGACACCGGGGAGGGAAAATGTCTAATTGGGCCCAATCTGGACATTTTCCCTTAATGTCTTTCATTGTGTGCAACTGTCATGTGATCTGCTGCGATTGGCCATAGCAATCACATGGTACCAGCAGCGGTGGACACAGCTGGTGATAAACTGCCCCAGAGCGTGGCCCATGTGGCATGTACCAGAGCGCAGCTCGTGGGACATGCGCCAGGCACGATTCTGGGAGGCAGTCGTATGACATACCAGTCTATTGTAAAATGATGTGCTTAAGAGCTGCTTATTGCTCTGTTAAAACAGGTGACAGAGAGATCAGATGGTAAAAGAACACTATTATGAAACATAAAAATACATACAAAATGTAACCGTAATTTTATGGATAGCTTACCATGAATTTTAATAAAAACAATCTGTTCTCACAACTGTATTCATAATTTGGAGCAATGCATGTAAAAGAAGTCTGTTGCATTAGAATTACAAAGAATAAAATAAGCACAAAATGAAAATTGTTGTTAGTATCAGGTTTCTCCTTTCATTTTATGGGAGAATTAAACAAAAATGTGATTGGCTGCCATGAAAAACGATTCCCACTTTGCTCACGTTTCCTTTTCTCCAGCTTTATTTAACCACAATGTCTGCTAAATCTCAATATATCCCCTTGGACCAAGTAATGGGATTCTAAAAAATAAAAATGTATGTCCCTTTAGCTCGCTCTCTAACTTCAGGGAGGGCAAGGAGGCTAGCAACAAGGAGAATGGCGCTCACAGTCTGACACACAGAAAAGCACCATCACAGCAAAAACCAGACTGAAAATTGCATCTAAAGAGGACGAATTAGCAGAGGTAAGCTGTCCAGATTTAACCTTTCAGAGTGACAAAGAATTGTTAAATTCTATTACTGCTTTTGCCAAAATGTATCGGCCTGTGATGGAAGAGAAAGAAATGTTCAAGTGTCTTAGGAATACCATTCACTCTGATGTTACAACCTTGGTCCAACAGTTTAAGGTTCACACTGATGAGTGATGAGTTTCTCCGCATCCAATTTGCATGACAGGAGAGTGTGACCGGCTCTCAATAGAGCCAGTTCACACACATCCGAGGCGGCTGCAGTCCAAATTGCATAAGGGTCCTGTGCATCTTCTGGTCCGTTTCAGGTGCGAATTCAGTCCAAAATTCAGACCTGATTTGCACCTGAAACGGTAAACAGACACGCACCGGTGTAAATCCAGCCTAAAACAAAAGTGCAGGATGTGGGGGAGAGAGTTAGCCATTTTTAGTCTAAATGGGGGAATTCGCCACCACATTTAACTAATTAGTTGATGTCTGAAAGGAAAGGGAGGATGATGTGGAGTGGATGAAAGATAAGTGAGCGGACCTGGAAGATCGCTTCAGGCGCAATCGTTTAAAAATACGAGGTGTCCCAGAAACTGTAAAACCTACGCAGTTGAGGGAATATTTCACCAAATTATTAGGCTACTTTCTACCCGATATACAGTACACTATATTACCAAAAGTATTGGGATGCCTGCATTTTTACATGAACTTTAATGGCATCCCAGTCTTAGTCCGTAGGATTCAACATTGAGTTGGCCCATCCTTTGCAGCTATAACAGCTTCAACTCTTCTGGGAAGGCTGTCCACAAGGTTTAGGAGTGTGTCTATGGGAATGTTTGACCATTCTTCCAGAAGTGCATTTGTGAGATCAGGCGCTGATGTGGATGAGAAGGCCTGGCTCGCAGTTTCTGCTCTAATTCATCCCAAAAGTGTTCTATTGGGTTGAGGTAAGGACTGTGCAGGCCAGTCAAGTTCCTCCACTCCAAACTTGCTCATCCATGTCTTTATGAACCTTGCTTTATGCACTGGTCCAAATCATTTGGTGTAGAGAGGAATATGGTGTGGAGTTGTTTTTCTGGGATTGGGCCTGGCCCCTTAGTTCTAGTGAAGGGAACTCTTTAGGTGTCAGCATACCAAGACATTTTGTACAATTTCATGCTCCCAACTTTGTGGGAACAGTTTGGGGTTTGCCTTTCCTTTTCCAACATGACTACAAACCACTGCACAAAGCAAGATCCATAAAGACATGGATAAGCGAGTTTGGGGCGGAAGAACTTGATTGGCCTGCACAGAGTCCTGACCTCAACCCGATAGAACATTAGAATTAGAGTGGAGACTGCCAGCCATGCCTTCTCATCCACATCAGTGCCTGAACTAACAAATGCGTTTCTGGAAGAATGGTCAAATATTCCCATAGACACACTCCTAAACCTTGCGGACAGCCTTCCCAGAAGAGTTTAAACTGTTCTAGCTGCAAAGGGTGGGCCAACTCAATATTGAACCCTACGGACTAAGACTGGGATGTCATTAAAGTTCATGTGCGTGTAAAGGCAGGTATCCCAATACTTTTGGTAATATAATGTACCTCCCTAGCAGTTGATCATTGACCACGTCCACAGATTACCCAAACCCATGCACTTACCCGATAAGCTTCCCAGAGACACGATAGTGCGTATGGATTTTGACCATATTAAGGAGAAGCTACTATGGGTAACCAAAAATTCAGCTAACCCCCCTAAAAAATATGCAGGTTTTTCGATAACCTCACCCAATACACTTTACTTCAAAGAAAGAACCTTTTGACGATTACAAAACCGTTGCGTAACCACCGTATAATTAGCTAATAAAGGAACTAGCGCACAGGATATGTAGTAGGCCTTTAACTAATAGGGGTACACTATCAGAGATGCAACCACTAAACCATAGCAATGGTATGTAAGTAATAATTAAGGATTGAAAAAAGCGCAATATCTGTAATATATACTCCTATTTAACTATAAATTCGGATTCAAAAACTCTTAGTAGTGATGGTTATTAAATATTGAAGTGCAAGACTTGTATTGTGGAGTGATTAAAACTTATATGTGAACTAATCAAAAAAGTGCTAGTGCTGAAAATGTGCTGAATTAAGGTGCAATAAATATATAAATAGCAACAATTAAGTTGTATAATGATACTACTACATATGTAATATTATGTGTTTGTGCTAATCTGCAAATAATCAATTAATATTGTGCACCAAAATTACAACCAAACTTCCACCAACAACAAAGTGCAGGTGCAATAAATATTGAAAAAAAAAAAAAAAAAGATGCTCATGTAGTGCAATAATTTGCATAAATATTATCCTCAATCAATGATAGAATATACAGTAAATATGTAAATAGAAAATTCATTAAATAAAGTTCATATTGCAATCCTCCAGTGACAAAGTGCGAGCAGTGCTAGTCATCAAATTATAAAGTGTTCGCAGTGTTCAGAGGGGAGGATCCAGTGCTCAATGATTCTGCGTAGGTAAAACTCACCAGACGATTACAAAACCGTTGCGTAACCACAGTATACCTTACAAATGGAGCCACCTGGTAAATTTTATGGTTACTAAAGATGCAAAACCTACACAATCAGATCTCTTGAGGAAGGCCTCAACCTGTTAAGAGATTGGCAGATACTTGATCCATCTGAACATCCTCACAAGCAACTCATCCACCCCAAATATCTTGATCCTGAATAGAGTCACCTAACTCCTATCTGGACTAAAGCGGTTTTCCCCCATGGAAAAAGTTTTGACTGCACTAACTCTATTTTTTCTTTGCTATCTCCTAAGATTTTACATTTGTGGAGCAAATGTGATTTTTTTGTTCTTAGTTGTTTGTTATACATGTTTTTTTTGCTCAGATTTTCTTAGTTGGAAATATTAGCTGTCTGTCCATTACAATTTCTCTATGGTTACTTCTCTTCATACACTTGAAGTTTGGCTCTAGCCAACATCCCTTGCTGCAACTCAACCAGAAGACTAGAACCCTCCTGCCTTGTTCTCTTGAGGTAACTCTGTTGTATCCATACATACTTGTACCGTCGCCACCCTGCCGCAAGGGATGGAGAAAATACTAGCAATGCCTACAACTCACACTGCACTTTAAAATTACTTTGTAAAATGTAGAGGGTCTTAATAACCCAAATAACCCAGTGTGAGATCATTTGCCTCTAGGAGACGCATTTTTGTAAACAAAATATGCCACATTTTAGTCCTAAAAAGTTTCCATACATTGGCATGTCAAATGCACAGAAAAAAATGTAAAGGAGTATTAATAGCAGTCAGGGACTCAGGTAGCTTTCAAACCTATTGATACTGTTGAGGATGAATTAGGAACGTACATTATCTTGACCTGTGAAATCAATAATGTTCTCTATATGATAGTGAAAATACAGTATTTCACAAAAGTGAGTACAGTCTTCACATTTTTGTAAATATTTTATTATATCTTTTCATGTGACAACACTAAAGAAATAACACTTTGCTACAATGTAAAGTCGTGAGTGTACAGCTTGTATAACAGTGTATATTTGCTGTCCCCTCAAAATAACTCAACACACAGCCATTAATGTCTAAACCGCTGGCAACAAAAGTGAGTACACACCTAAGTGAAAATGTCCAAATTGGGCCCAATTAGCCATTTTCCCTCCCCGGTGTCATGTGACTCATTAGTGTTACAAGGTCTCAGGTGTGACTGAAGAGTAGGTGTGTTAAATTTGGTGGTTATCGGGGGCGTGTCCTGGATGTGAGCCACGTCGGGCGCTCAGACCTGGAGCTCCGCCGCGCCTGCACTTCAATCCGGAGACATCTTCTGCGCGGACAAAGCCAGGAATCACAAAAAAAAAGCTGCACAGATTGTGCACCCTATACGGAACCAGACGGTACCCTTACAGTATTGTAGCCCCGACTGTCCGGATCACTCCACACTGGGACCCTTGGCCTACTCGCGCTGCCGCCAAGTAGAACTTACATCCTCACTAACTGTACCCCTCACAGCCGTCCTCTTACCCCTCCAAACACCAGGGGACATCACAGAGACTGCCCCTAGCTGTCCATCTGAGACCTACAACGGCCGGCCGCCATTTGGCTCCGGCCTCACAGTGACCTACCATTACCAGGCCTGCGCAGGGTCCCACTACCCGAGTTATCTCTATACACCTCTATCACATGTCATATTTACCACCCTGGCCTGCATAACCTGGACTTCTACAAACCCCTGGCGGAAGGTGACCCACAGCTCCGCGTTCCAGAGTTCCAGCTGCACTACGTGCGGCCTCCATCAAGCTAGCCACCGTCCTAGTCGCACTGTCTGCTCAGTGATTACTTTTGCAACAAGACTGATTTAGTGCCATTCTGTATTAACGGTGCATTGAAACTTGCTCCTCAGGTTGTAGCCTGGCGCATGGCGCAGTGAACTACACTTCTCCTAGACCCCTGGCCCCCCGGCCTCACAGGGCTAACCTCAGTAGGGATCTCAGTCCTCCTCATCCGCGATGGGGAAGCATCAGCTTAAGGACCAAAAAAATGTCAGTAACAACGACCTTGGGCAGTTCTTTACCCGCTCATCGGCTGCAGAACAGAGGCAGCTTGACCCCCAAGATGGCAGCGGTGCCTCCCTCACTGGCGCGTTTGGAACCTGCCCCGGAGCTTCAAATGAGCTCTCAGTCTGGATTTGAACCCCTTGACACCCCGGGTGCTTCACTAAGGCGTTATAGGAGTTACTCTCATACCTCCCTGGTTCTGCAAATGGCTGGGACATTAAATCCCAGCTCAAATCCCTTCGTGCCTACATTACCTCTCTCCCTACTAAGACTGACTTTGAAAACTATGTTGGAAGGATGGAAAAAACCTATAAACAGGAGATATCCGAATTAAAACGCGATATTGGAGTACGCTTTAAAGCTGTTGAAAATACTGTGGAAGACCTGCGTGCTGCTGTCCAATCCCACGAACAGACTCTTAATTTCCACACCACTATGCTCCAACAACTTTCATATCAACAGGATGACATGGAAAATAGGAACCGTCGCAATAACATTCGGATACTCAGAATTCCTGAGTCTGTCAAGTCCAAGGACCTACCTGCAGCGGTTACCACTATTCTCCACAGAGCCAAGGATGACACTATTGAACTGGATCGTGTTCACAGGACCTCAGGCCCCCGCACTCCCGATCCCTCATTTGTACGTGACACTCTCTGCAGAGTTCATTTTTACAAAGAAAAGGAATCCATCATGTGAGCTGCTCGCACACAGGACACCATTCTATTCAATGATACTCCTGTCATGCTCATGCCTGATCTTTCTCGCCAAACCCTGGCTATGCGCAAAGCCCTGAGACTTCTGACACAAATGCTCAAAAGACCGCAAGATTAAGTACCAATGGCACTTCCACTTTCATATTAGGGTGCACCACGAAGGCAAGACAGCAGTTTTCCGCAAGCTCGGGGATCTCCCGACCTTCTTTGGCATCCTAGAACTTCCTCAAGTCGCTTTGCCCGATTGGCCCCCTTACCTCTGCCACCCCAGGCCTCCCTTTTGCTCCTCAGTGGCAGAAGAAGGGCCGCAAATGCAGAACCAGGTCACCCACTCCTAAAGCTCCCAATGACTGACAGGATCTCTGTGTCTCCTCTGAAATTTGCTCCTGCAGACCCCCTTTCTGCTAGGTTGCGGAAATGGGGCGTTAGACCTTTTCACTTTTACAGCTATTCGATTGTTGTTTGTTGACTGCAGTTTAATTGTTCTACTTGTTTTTTTTCCAGTCACTTCTTCCGGGATCACTGTTTCCCGTTGACCGAGGTGACTCGGAGACGTCCCCATGTTTTCCTCGGATATCGGATCATCTGCTACCTGCGCATATTTGTTGTTGCTATGCTCATATTTTTTTTTCTTGCATCCTTCATGTTTTTTCATTTTTCTTAATATGTATGATTTTAACCCCCCCTGTGGGCCGGGGGACTCGGGTCTATGTACCGTGTGTCTACTGTGTTCCCCCCCCCCCCCCCCCGGCTGTTCAGTGCGGTTTTATGCAAGGTTAGATTATTTCTTCATTTCTCAATCCTTGTTAGACACTCCATTACACACTTCAATAGGCCATATCCTTTGGTCGGACCATGCCCCTATACATTTAAAACTGGCGCAGCCCCCCCCCCCCCCCCGTCCGCATGGGCACCTCGTGTGATCTTAATGACAACCTCTTACGAGATCCTGTCTGCGTGTTTGAGGTCGCCAAGACTATAAACCACTTCATGTTGGACCATGCCTCAGACGCGAGGCCCCCCCCCCCCCCCCACCCGCTAGGAGGCTCTAAAATGTGTTATCAACGGTACCCTCATCCAACAGGGCTCTCGGCTGAAGAAGGCTAGAACGGCTGAAATTGATCGCTTGTTAAGCACTATTGTGACACTCGAAAATGCCCACAAGAGAGATCTCCAGCCCTTTGCCTATGTTGCCCGGTTCAACGCTCGACGGGATTTGCTCTGCATTTTAGATTCTTACTCACTTATAGCCTGGGACAAGGCTCGTGCTCACCACTATTCCTTGTCCAACAAATGTGGCAAACACCTGGCAAGGACTTTGCATCCCAGACCTCCATGACACTCTATCCCGTTTATTGTTGATCCCATTCAGGGCAAGCGGCATAACACGCAGGGCATCTCGGCTTCCTTCCAGCAATATTATACCCAACTCTACAACCTGCCGCCCAACATTCCTTGCAACACTTTGACTGCCCCTCACGACCATATGTAGGCTTATATAGATGAAACTGCAACCCCTACAATTGACCCTACGGCCGCCTCTGACCTGGATAAAATGCTCTCCGAAACTGAATATCTTAACGTCATTAAGGCCTTGAAGATAGGGAAGGCCGCCAGCCCCTCAGTTCTATAAGACCTTCGCGTCCCTCCTCTCCTCCTTGCTCACTGTGGCCTTCAACTCCATTGATGGCCTTCTGCTGCCTTATTAGTGGCTAACATATCTATTCTCCCGAAAACCTGGTACGGACCCTTCCCAGTGCGGCAGTTACCGGCCGATATCCTTACTGAATATTGACATTAAACTTTTTGCGAAAATTACTTGCCGTTAGTTTGTCTCCTTTGTTACCCGAGGTAATACATAAGGATTTGGTGGGCTTTGTCCCAGGCCGTGAGGCGAGGGACAACACGACCAAAACAATTCACCTCATCTCATATATTCAACGCTGTGGCCTCAAAGCATGCTTACTCTCTTTTGACGCCGAAAAGGCGTTTGATAGAGTTAATTGGCGATTCCTCCGCCTTTCCCTAGAACAATTAGGTCCAGGGACCAACTTTATCTCTAAAGTGATGTCTTTATATTCCCACCCCTCTGCTACTGTAATTGTGAATGGCTCTTCTTCGGCTCCATTCCAGATTTCTACTGGTACCCGCCAAAGGTGCTTTAATTACTCTTTCCAATGACAAACTAGGGGCATCTCCTATCTGAGGATCACGATTCCAGCTGATTTATCCAAACCATACTCTCTTAATTATGCCCCTATGTTATCCCGTATTAGAAAAGACCTGGAACTATGGGGTAATTCCACACTGCCCTGGATGGGTCGCATTAATACTTTAAAAATGGACACCCTTCCTTACCTCTTCCAAACCGTCCCTATTCTAGCTCCTAAATAGATTTTTTCCTCCCTACGATTCTCTTTCTATCCGTTTTATCTGGAATCGAGGCCTCTCCAGAGTTAAATATAAATTGCTCACCTTCTCAAAATCCAGTGGCGGCGCAGGCGCCCCGGACTTCGAACTCTATCATAAAGCCACCGTGATGGCGCGAATCGTGGAATGGTTTCCTCGACTCTTCCCAAAGGCCTCTATCATGGTTGAACAGGACCTTTCCCCAGTAGATCTCCGGGCACCTCTCTGGGGCTATAGTCAGGAATTTTCCCGCCTGCACTCCATCTCCCCGCTGACACAATCCGAGCTAAAACTATGGTACGCGAGGGGTCTCTGCTCTACCCTCTCCTCAGACCCCTCCCCACTTATGCCACTTTTTGACAATCCAGCTTTTCCTACCGGTGAGGGGACCTCAGCGGTTGGCACATTTACACTCCTCCTGGCCAGTCACGCATGATTTTTTGCGCCCCCCTCGGGCTCCCCCAGCTGTATCCCACAATGCGACCAACCGGTTAACATCCTTACACCTTGAATCCTTTTCCAAAGCCTTATCTCTCTTCCCTGAGGTACACAGGCCTCTTACAGAATTCAAAAGGATTTGCACCCAGCGAGAAGCCCCTAGCCATCTCTTATCCTCCCTCTACTGTTTGCTCCAGATGATCACCCAACCCGATTTACTTACTTACACTCCACAATGGTCTAGGGACCTGGGTAAGACGTTTACTGACAGTGAATGGAAAACTTCCTTCTTCACACATAAATCCTCCATCTCCTGTTACTCGCAAGAAAAGAACTTTAAAAATTGTTTCACGTTGGTATAGGGACCCACAGACACTACACAAAATTTTTCCTTCCAATTCAAACTTTTGCTAGAGGTGTAACACAGCGACTGGAACCTATCTACACATCTGGTGGGAATGAGAGAGGATCTGACCCTTCTGGAATCAGATATTTTAGATTTACAACATAATTTATGGGACCACCCTAAGCTCCACTCCCGCGATTGCTCTGCTTTCCATGCTACCTGGTTCGGTTACCACTCAAAAAAGGGGCCTGCTGCGTTTCTTGCTGTCGGCTGCTCGTTAGCTTATTCCATTATTTTGGAAGATGGAGAGAACGCCGTCTCTAGCCATCTGGGTCTCAGTAATGAATGTCATTATGAGCACGGAGTAGATGTTGGCCCTAGATAATAACACTTATCCCAACTTTATGGCCTTATGGCTCGTTTGGACAAATTTCTCCTCCTCTGACTCCCTTAAAAATCTGCTCTCCTCCTCCTAACTATTAACAATTTTTTGATTTAAGTATAGCTTCGCAATATTGGGAGCTGGTCCGTGGCCTCTCCTGGTTCCTCCTTCTGCCGGTACACAGCCTCTCTGCTTATTACCATGCATTATTTACACATTACTATTCCTCCCAATATCTCTTCCATGATGTCCCTATTTCTCTTTTCTCTCTTTCTTATCCATCATCTTCCTCTTTCCCTTACTCCCTCTGGTTACACATTATAAACGTCCATTCTTTTCTTCCTACAGATCACTTCCTTCGAGGCTCGACAGTTCTTCTGTCATTTTCCTGCATTCTCTTTCGCATCTCTTTACGAGGGCTAGCCTAAAGCTTTGTGTGGTACCACGAGTTTCTTTACCCTGCCCATGTATGGCTTTATGGCTCTGAATCATTTGATACAATGCTGTCTAGGTTGTTCTTTAATGATGCCTTCTGTTATTGAATCATTTCTGTTTTGAATTCCCAAACATGTACACTTGAATTGTTTGTAAAAGTTTACACACCTATTGTTTTTTCTTTACATTAATAAAAATATTTTCACCCCTAAATTTAGTGTTATCGTTCTCACTACTCTCATACTGGTTCACTGGAGGTTCAACATGGCACCTCATGGCAAAGAACTCTCTGAGGATCTGAAAAAAAGAATTGTTGCTGTACATAAAGATGGCCTAGGCTATAAGAAGTTTTCCAAGACCCTGACATTGAGCTGCAGCACGGTGGCCAAAACTATACAGCGGTTTAAAGTGATTGTAAAGTTTTGTTTACAAAAAAATAAAAAATAAACATGTTATACTTCCCTCCTCTGTGCAGTTGGTTTTGCACAGAGCAGCCCCAGATCCTCCTCTTCTCGGGTCCCTTTTTGCTGCTCCTGGCCCCTCCCTCCTTTCGAGTGTCCCCACAGTAAGCAGTTTGCTATGGGGGGCACCCGAGCCAAGCTGCAGCTCTGTGTGTCGATTCAGACACAGAGCTGCATTTTGGCATCGCCCCCCTTCTCCTGATTGGCTAACTGAATTTGATTGACAGCCGCGGCAGCCAATGGTGCAGCGGCTGTGTCTCAGCCAATCAAGATGTAGAGTCCCGGACGGCTGAGGGACTCGTGAACATCACTGGACAGAGAGGGACCTCAGGTAAGAATTAGGGGTTGCTGCTACACACAGAAGGCTTTTAATCTTAATTCATAGAATGCATTATGAAGGAGTGGAAGAGGACTCCAATGGCAACCTGTGAACCTCTGGTGAACTCCATGTCCAAGAGGGTTAAGGCAGTGCTGGAAAATAATGGTGGCCACACAAAATATTGACACTTTGGGCTCAATTCTGACAGGGGTGTACTCACTTTTGTTGCCAGCAGGTTTAGACATTTATGGCTGTGTGTTGAGTTATTTTGAGGGGACAGCACATTTACACAGATATATAAGCTGTACAGTCACTACTTTACATTGTAGCAAAGTGTCATTTTTCCAGTGTTGCCACATGAAAAGATATAACAAAAGATTTACAAAAATATGAGGGGTTTCCTCACTTTTGTGAAATATTGTATATGTCCCCAACACCAAGCAACGCTCTTTTCTGCACAAGCTATGAAAGAAAGTGCAGAAACTGAGAAAAAGTCACATTCCCGTGAGGGAGGACATTAACACAGTTCCAGATGCCCCTTTGGACTTATCTGGCCCTCTACTCAAGCATGTTCGCAACGTTACCCTGCCTGGATTTCTAAAAACTGCCAAAAGGTATGACATATGGCGCTGTCAACACTCTGCATGACTTCACCTTCTTTTCTAAACCTCACCCTACCTATTCAAGAATAGACTTATTTGCGATAGACAAGTTTCTCTTTCAAAACTTCCTTCAATCAGAGGTTCATTCTATTACATGGTCTGGCCATGCACCTGTGTCGAATGCTATAGTGGTTACAGGTAGTGGAGAGCGCATGTCCTTATGACGTAATGACACTTTCTTAATGGCTTAACTGTCAAACACTAAACATATACTAAAACACATACAAGAGGTTTTTGAGGTTAATGCGCCCTCTGTCACTGATCCCTTCATTGTCTGGAATAAGCATAAAGCATTTGTAAGAGGTGTTGTGTTGAAACTTGGTGCTCAAGCTAAACGCCAAAGGACAGGCAGCCTGGCAAATAATAACTACAGTACTATAGAGAAATTAGAGGAATTAAACAAGCAAAATTCTACATACAACCTCAGCAATAAAATGACGACCTCAGCAATAAAATTAACTCCGCATTACATAGTTACATAGTTTGTGAGGTCGAAAAAAGACACCAGTCCATCCAGTTCAACCTATGATGTGTGTGTGTGCTTGCTGTTCACCGTATATTGTATACCCCTGTATGTTGTGGTCTTTAAGGTGCCCATCTAATAGTTTTTTGAAACTATCGATGCTCCCTGCTGATACGACTGCTTGTGGAAGAGAATTCCACATCCTTACTGCTCTGACAGTGAAGAACCCCTTACGTATTTTAAGGTTAATCCATTTTTCCTCTAGTTTTAGTGAGTGGCCACATGTCTTATTGTATTCCCTTTCTCTGAAAAGTTTGTTCCTTATGCTAGGGTCGCCAGTACAGTATTTGTACATTGATATCATATCCCCCCCTCAATCTTCTCTTCTCCAGAGAGAATAAGTTCAGTGCTTGTAGTCTTTCCTCATAGCCGATGCCCTCCATTCCCCTAATTATTTTTGTTACCCTTCTCTGGACTCTCTCCAGTTCCAGCACATCCTTCCTGAGGACCGGTGCCCAGAACTGGACAGCATACTCCAGATGGGGCTGGACCAGAGTCTTGTAGAGTTGTAGAGTTGGACAATAATCTCTTTATTTCTAGAGTGAATCCCCTTTTTTATACATGCCAGTATTCTGTTGACTTTGCTTGCAGGGGCTTGGCATTGCATGCCACTGCCAAGCCTGTTGTCTACCAGTACCCCAAGGTCCTTTTCCATCCTAGACTCACCCAGAAGTTTCCCCCCCCCAGTGAGTAGCTTGCTTTTGTGTTTCTGACACCCAAGTGCATTACTTTACATTTTTCAACATTAAATCTCATCTGCCATGTAGTTGCCCACCCCATTATTTTATTCAGATCCGATTGTAAGGTTTCCACATCCTGCATAGAAGATATTGTCATGCTTAGTTTAGTATTATCTGCAAATACTGAGATTGTACTCGATATCCCTTCCTCTAGACCATTTATGAATAAATTAAACAGGATTGGCCCCAGGACAGAACCTTGGGGGACCACGCCCGCCCAATCCGAGTACTTCCCATTAATCATCACCCTCTGGACTCTCCCCTGGAGCCAGTTCTCTATCCAGGTTCTCACCCTATGGTCCATACTTACCTTCCTTAGTTTGTACAGTAAGCGTTTGTGGGGAATGGTGTCAAAGGCCTTTGCAAAGTCCAGATACACCACATTCACAGGCTTACCTTTATCTAGGTGGCAGCTCACTTCATCGTAGAAGGTTAATAGATTGGTTTGACAAGAACGATTTTTCATGAATCCATGCTGATTACTACTAATAATACCATTTTCATTACTAAAGTCTTGTATGTGGTCCCTTAACATTCACTCCAAAATCTTGCAGACTACTGATGTTAGGCTGACTGGCCTATAGTTACCTGGGATATATCTCGGCCCTTTTTTAAATATTGGTACCACGTTGGCTTTTTTCCAATCAGCTGGCAGCCTGGCACCATACCCGTCTGTAGACTATCCTTAAAGATCAAGAATAATGGTCTGGCAATCACCTGGCTGAGCTCTTTAAGAACCCTCGGGTGCAAGCCATCCGGTCCCGGTGATTTATTTATGTTAAGTTTCTCTAGTTTAATTCTAAGTCTATCTTCTGTTAACCATGGCGGTACTTCCTGAGGTGTATTATTTAGTTTAGCCTTACAAGCTGGGTTAGTGTAGCCCCCTGATTCTTTTGTGAAGACTGAAGAGAAGAAATTATTTAACACTTCCGCCTTTTCTCTGTTCTCTGTGGCCATATTTCCGTAGTAGTCTTTTATGGGGCCAATGTGTTCTGGCCTCGCTTTCTTACGGTTTATATACTTAGAATTTCTTGGGGTTCTTTTTACTCTCTTCCGCTATATGTCTCTCGTTTTTCTAGTTCGTCTTTACATTTCTTATTACACTCTTTGTAATGCTTGAATGCTGGCAATGACCCCTCAGTCTTGTATTTTTTATGAAGGCCTTTTCTTTAATATTAATATGCATTTTTATGTTGGAGTTTAGCCACCCAGGGTTTAGTTTTGCGCTTTTAAATGTATTTCCCTTTGGAATGCACTGTCCAATCACTTTGTTTAGTATGCTCTTGAAGCACTCCGATTTTTCCTCTGTGTTCTTTGTTTCCAGGGTTCTATCCCATTTGATATGTTCTAGCAGAGAGCGTAGTTTTGGGAATTTGGCTCTTTTGAAATTCAGTGTCCTTCTATTACCCTTGTGTTTCCTATTACTATGATTAATACTATGGTCACTGTTTCCTAAGTTGCCCCATATTTCAATATCCGTGATCAGGTCTGTATTGTTAAATATATATATAAAAACTTAGACACCAACTGTCAAGTCCAAATATCTTTGCGCTTTAGGAGGAGTCAGTCACTTGACTGCTATAGTATGGAAACACTGCTGCTACTTAAACAAATACTGGATAATATTTGGAAGTACAAAAATGGAAAAGAAGTAGCGCATAAAATCACTATTAGATGACTTAAAGTGTACAGAGCATGCTTGTCAAAGATACTGCTTGATAAACACTCAAAAACATGTAGAGAAAAGCAATGTCCTTAAAAGTCCATAAATCCAGGAGTGCGTGAAGTATATAAATGGATCACCATCCACCACCAGGTGTCACACCGATAGATAGCAGAAATGGCAACTCACCAGAAAACGATGCTCAAGTGTTCTCACACCAGAGCAAACTGAGCAGGGATACCATACAGATGAAGGAAATACACGCATGGAAGACCAGAGTCTCTTCACCACTGCCGCATAAAAGTATCCTTCACACACTTTCCTCAATGTAATGGTGTTATGGAAAAAGAGAAGGGCTCCAAATAGTGAAGTACCATCAAAACACTTGCTTTATTAAAACATAAAAATTTTGCACTCACATGTAAAAGCATATGGGTAGGCATTGAATATCATATCTCCGGTCAGAGAGGAAGCCTATCTCGTCCAGTGTACTGGGCTAACTCCACGCCAGCCCAGTCCCTTCCGGGTAGCTCCTCTGCCGTGTCCCGTGATGTCGGATGTGTCGTCAGGTTACGCCCCTGGAAGGGACTGGGCTGGCGTGGAGTTAGCCCAGTACACTGGACGAGATAGGCTTCCTCTCTGACCGGAGATATGATATTCAATGCCTACCCATATGCTTTTACATGTGAGTGCAAAATTTTTATGTTTTAATAAAGCAAGTGTTTTGATGGTACTTCACTATTTGGAGCCCTTCTCTTTTTCCATAACACCATTACATTGAGGAAAGTGTGTGAAGGATACTTTTATGCGGCAGTGGTGAAGAGACTCTGGTCTTCCATGCGTGTATTCCCTACATCTGTATGGTATCCCTGCTCAGTTTGCTCTGGTGTGAGAACACTTGAGCATCGTTTTCTGGTGAGTTGCCATTTCTGCTATCTATCGGTGTGACACCTGGTGGTGGATGGTGATCCATTTATATACTTCACGCACTCCTGGATTTATGGACTTTTAAGGACATTGCTTTTCTCTACATGTTTTTGAGTGTTTATCAAGCAGTATCTTTGACAAGCATGCTCTGTACACTTCAGGTCTGTATTGTTGGTAATCAGTAGGTCAAGTACCGCATTGTTTCTTGTCGGTGCATTCACCATCTGACCCATAAAATTGTCCTGCAAAACATTTAGGAACTGCCGAGCCTTGGCTGAATGCGCGGTTCCTTCTGCCCAGTCTATATCTGGATAATTAAAGTCCCCCATTATAATGACATTTTTTCATCCTTGCTGCCAATCCTATCTGTAAAAGGAGGTCAGCCTTCCCCTCCTCCCTCTGGTTGGGAGGCCTATAGCATACGCCCAATATTACCTTCCCTATAGTGCCTTCCCTTTTAAGTTCTACTCATAGGGATTCTGCCTCGTCCATAGCTCCATTATTAATATCATCCCTCATATTTACCTGTACACTGTTCTTAATATACAGACATACCCCTCCCCCTTTTTTACCTTCTCTATCCCTGCGATTAAGGGAATACCCCTGAATGGTCACCATCCAATCATGAGAGCTGTCGAACCAAGTCTCAGTTATCCCCACAAAATCTAAGTTCTCCTCAAACATCAGCAGCTCCAGCTCTCCCATCTTGTTGGCCAGGCTTCTGGCATTGGTATACAAACCTCGTAATTTTGACTGGTTGCATATATCATCGTTTGATGTTGTTTTTAGGCTACTCTTGTGATTTTTCCCCATACCCACCTTGGGTTTAGGAGCTCTGAACACCCTACCGCTAATGTCCCCATTTATCTATCTGCTCAACATGCCCGACACCTATGTGCATTTCGCACAAACTTCTAATGGTAATAAAGCAAGCAAGCTCCTAGCCTCTCAAGTGAAGATCCATCCTGTTAAAAACAAAAAAATTCCTACATATTTCATCCTACCAATGGCTCAAGATTAGTTACTTCTCAGGATATAGCAGATGCATTTAGCGTGTACTATAGTTCACTGTATACTTTACAGGAAGATTCTAATACTCCCCAACCAACATCCAAACGAATTTCCCGTTTTTTTTTTAAATCACTTAGCCTCCTCCTGTTTTTCTTGGGCACAATTACAGGTTACTAACGCAACCTTTACTACTACGGAGATGGAAAAGGTCATTCAATCCCACTCAAACAACAAGGCCCCAGGACCTTCTTCTCAGCGGAATATTTAAGTGGTTTTCCTCACATCTTGTCCCTTATTTACAAAAACTTTTCAATGCAATGTGTCCTCTGGCACCTTCCCACCTGAAATGTTAAAGGCTAATATTATAACTCTTCCAAAACCAGAAAAGGAACCGGTAAAATCTTAAAACTTCCACCCAATTTTCCTATTAAATACAGATCTTAAGTTATGTGAGAAAATCATAGTAAACACACCCTCAACATACATGCCTCAGTTAGTGAACGCGGATCAAGTTGGCTTAATTTCAAGTTGGCTTAATTTCAGAGAAATTAGAGGAATTAAACAAGCAAAATTCTACATACAACCTCATTCCAACTAATTTTGGATATCTCTGGATGCCTGACAAAACCTAACCCAACTGTAGATCTCCTTAGCATTGGTATAGACAATTTCCTTTTGCGATACAGGCCAGTGCTAATACACATACTTGTCTTTGCTAGATTGCTAATACTAAGGAAATGGAGAGGTAACAATCCCGAATGACTTAGAGGTCATACAACAATTCATACAACAGTTAAATTTATTTTAACATATGAACAAGTTATCGCATGTCAATTAGGTAAACGCAAACAATTTCATGCAGCATGGGATACATGGCTAACAAGTCAAAGTCAAATTTAACACAAACTATCTGTCTACATTCTGTTTTTAATCATTATCTATGGTAAGGCTGGTTATAAAATTGCTCAGTTGGTATAATTTGGGCAATGTTCATTGTTTATGCTGGTATTTCTTTCATTATTGTCTCAATATTGGACAGATAGTGTTTTTATAATTCTTTATCGATGGTGCTCTTTGCTAAGCATTATGTACTTCCTTTCACATGTATTGCTGACTCTAAACAATGTTTTCATTACCTGTTATTGTCAGTTAGAAAAAATGATTAATTCAAAGTGATTTTTCTGTATTTCACTACCGGTGCTGTTAACTGGATAAGTAATCAGTTTATTGTGAATGGAATCTATGCATTCCCTATACAGTACATCTCTGTATTTTTGTATTTTCTATTCAATAACCCAATAACAAGTAAGGTTTGAGAAAATACATACAAATACATATATATTTTTTGTTCTTAAAAAGAAATGCTCATGTTATTGAATAAAAGATCATCTAAATTTTTAGCAATTGCAAACCAGGGAAAAAGTTGCCATTGTGCTACTTGTGGCTATGCCAACCCAACTTGATCTTATCTTTGGGTCACCATACATGTTACAATCTAACTATACAAACTTTGTACAATCAATTTTAGATTCACCAAAACTAAGTAATATGAGATACTAACTAATATATTCAATCAATGTTTATGAAATTAGACGGGCACATGCATAAAATATAGACTAATAAATGAGCAGCTCTAATTAAAAAAATGTGCAATCCCTTTATTTCCAAGGTGGGTTAAAAAAGCGCGCAAACAACAGTTCATTCATTGTCCTCATAAAGACTCCAAAAGGTGGTGAAAGTTGTCATAACAAGCTGGTTAGAGAACAAGAAAAGCCATCTTACAGGTAAGGTCAGACAAGGAACAAAGAAAAGGAGGAGCCAATAGTGTCAATGGGGCACCCCATAAAAGAAGGTCTGGGGCTGCTTTGTGCAATACAATTGCACAGAGCAGGCAAGTATAGCATTTTTATTGTTAAAAAAACTATACAGAGCGAGAGTTTAAGTGTTTCTAAAATAGATTGGTCAAGGCTGAAATTTGTCCCTTGATGCCACTCAAGACCAGGTGCTGATCCAGAAAGGTCCGTAGGAAATTCAGAAAACATCCAATAGAGTACTTTCTAGGATGAGAGCTCCTAGCACCAACCAGACTTTGCATGAAGCTGACTTTCCAACGTTTATTAGTGCAGGAATGACAGAATATAAAAGGCTCCTGTCCCTCAGGACTATGGCTTCAGAAGCCACTTGTTAAAGCCAGCAAACAAGATGCATGATGCAACACTGGCCCTTGGGACAGGAGGTCCGATCAGTCCAGGGCACCATCCAGGAGTCAAAGTATGTCTAAGTTTAATGTCTTGCCAGGCCAATTTGGTGCAATTAAGATCACCAGAATGGCCTCCATCGCGATACTGGGATATAGGCAAGGGAAAATCTGGAGAGGCTGAAAAGCATAGATCAGATTTATCTGATCCAATGGAGTCACCAGAGAATTCACAGCCAGACACATAAGAAGTCCATAGACTGAAAATAAAAGGTTAACAAGAAATCCTGCTGGCACATCAAATAGATATCAATTGGCAAATAAACAACAGTGATGTGCTCCTTAAAAAAATTATAAATATACAGTAAATAAGAAAGTCCCATATAATATAGTGGGTCCACCACCACAGATAAAAAAAGAAATATCAAGGTGATATGGATCTTCAGACCCCAGATTGAAATGTGGGACTGCACTCCAAACAGTGACAACACAGTAATCCTCCACAAATGTACCAAATGGGTTTGCTTACCAAATTACATTGACCTACTGTTTAAGAGAAGTAATTATTTGCTCATAACACTGAAATCCTCTGTGGCATCACATGACATCCCAGACAGAACATTAGAGAAAATCTGCCGTAACTTCAATTATGCATGTAAAAAAAGGCAAAGATATTCGTGAAACCATCTCCAACCAAAAGTTTTTATTAATATTGTCAAAATACTCACACATAAAGATCATAGAATAGCTCAACAATCTAACAAGCCAATCCCAGGTTTGAGCTTGAGGCAGGAAGGAGGAAGAATGTGAAATTCCAATCTATAGCCCTGGGAAATGACACTTTAGATCCATGTGTTTGAGATTTAGTGTGACAAGACAGCCAAGATGTCTGACAGACTCCCCCCCCCCCCCCCCCAGCCTTGAAAACATTCTGGAGGCATAGGGTTTGACCCTTTGACTCAAAAGTTGTAGATCTTACGAAAGAAAATTCTTGACTTAGATTTGGCATTGTAAGACAGAGGGATGAAAGGAACTCTTTCCAAGCTAAGGGAGAGAAAACCTACAGAACTTGCAAAGGTGCAAGTCTTTTTTCTAAGGGGAGAGTCATCCGACAACCGTGACCTCCTTGATGTATTTATACAAGGAGGGACCAAACACACGTTTACCTTCAAATGGTAACCGCTCCAGGTGCTTCTTGCATGGGAGCTAAGCCAAGCAGCTGAGCATGTGGGCAGAGAGAAGACTACTCGGAATATTTGCAAAGTGCATCTGCTAAGAAATTCAAACAGTAGTGCAAGTTCATTGATAAAAGGTCCAACTGACTGGGGACCAAGGCACTCATAAGGAGCCATATGTTTAACCCACACAGCAATAGTCTGGCAGACTGCCATAGACACAAACACGGGTTATATGGCAGGGCCTGGCTCAGAAAAAAAGAACTTTATTAAGGGCCTCTAATTTCTTATATCATGGGTCCTCCATGGGGGCCACAAAGGTCTTATTAGGGCAGGAGATTGTAAGATCTACCACAGGAAAGCCCACTTGCAACGAAAACTTCACTCAATAGAACTTTGTTCAGCAAAATGTTTTCGGAGGAGAAAAAAAATCTCCTGATGAGACTAGTTCCCATATAGGACAGGCTCAACCAGCTTATGGACTGGGTAGGTCTTGGTAAGTTTAGGGAATTAACGTTACCCCATACGTATGGACACCTTAGGGCGAACCGACTCAGGCTGCTGTAATGCTAAGCAAGAGCATACAGCGTTAATAAGGGTAGTTATAGTATCCTTAAGCTTGAGGTAAATCTCAGCAGCAGGGGTGTCATCTCGATCCGATGCCTCAGAAGGTGAGGGATCTCAACATCAGTAGAACGCTCCTCCTCCTCAGGGACTGTGCCTGGCTTAAGGGGGAAATAAAAAAAAAAAGGCAAAAATTGTATTTATGAAATCTAAGATTGTTGCAGAAAATTCCTATCTAGATGGGAAAGTGAAGACAGCCCCCTGCCAGAACACTCCAATCAGCGGTCTCTGCCATTGGCTGAAAGTGCTGATCGGGAGCTGGTCAGCTGCTGGTTTTCCAGCATGCCCCGGCCGGCTTCTGTCAGGCCAAGTGCCTTAAACAGGGGCAAAACGTTGGCCCTTTTTTATAGAACTGGTCAATGTCGGCCACCAATCGGCCCGTGTGTACGGGGCTTTAATCATCTATAGGCTGCAGCAATCCAGGTGTTGTAATTCTTATAGCCTATGCTCCTGCAGTGAAAAGAAGTTCAGGAGATGTTGCCAGATGGGAGACAACATACATGTCAGAAACATTAGAGACTGGCCCACTGTGTTCCATACAGCATGGTCTGTGTGTAGCTGTGAGTAACACAACACATGGTAATGATTTAAAGTACTTTGTGTTCTGTACTGTACTACCAGGAAAAATATGTATAAAATCTGCTACAAAATGAAAGCTCCATCTGTCCCCCAAAAAATGTAAATGTAAAATATGTTAGGGTAGACTAAAAATGCAAAAAGGTAAAATGTGTGGAACCCAAGACGGTGACCCGGGTATCCTATGGGAGGCCCATAAGGCGGTGATCCGAGGAGTGCTTATCAAGCATGGTTCTCGCCTTAAGAGGGCCAGGGTAGAGAGAGTCACCTCCCTACTTCAGGAAATCCATCAGCTAGAAACACGCCATAAGCGGAATTCAGATGCCGCAGTTGAACAGGAATTATTAGCGCTCCGCAAACCGGTTACGGACATTCAGCTTTACAAAGCTAAAGCTGATCTTCAAAGGTGTCGCAAACTTCATTACATCTCGGGGGAACAAATACGGAAAGCTCTTGGCACGCTCTGTGAGGGAAATGTGATCGGCTAGCTATATACCCCGCCTGGTCTCCCAGTTCGGACAAAAAATTACTCTCCCTAAACATATAGCTCAAGAATTCGGGGTCTACTACACCTCCTTTTACAACCTCCCTGAACACAACATACCCCAGTCTCAGACTGACGATTATATTACTTCATCTGATCTCCCTAAGCTCCCTGAGGAGGTCCACAAGACCTTGGAGGCCCCTATCTTGATGGAGGAGTTACAAACAGCAGTTGGATCCCTTAAGCTAGGGAAGGCGCCGGGCCCCGACGGTTTTACATTCCAATATTATAAATCTTTTCTGTCCACTTTAGGCCCTCATATGCTGAAGCTATTTAATGCCCTAGGGTCCACCTCTTCCTTCTCACAGGACACTTTACGGGCACATATTTCCCTCATCCACAAGGAGGGCAAAGATCCTGCCGCTTGTGGTAGTTATAGGCCTATATCTCTCCTGAATACAGATCTCAAAATATTCACTAAAATTCTAGTGACACGCTTGGCTGATCACATGCCGCAGCTGATACATTTGGATCAGGTTGGGTTTCTGCCTTCCCGAAAAGCGCACGATAACAAGACTAAGGTGCTAAACTTAATACATGTTGCGAGCAAGACTCATACGCCTTCCGTTTTCTTAAACACAGATGCGGAAAAAGCTTTTGATCACGTGAATTGGCAGTTTATGTTCTCAGTGCTGAGATATGTTTGCCTTGGGGAGCATATGTAGAATTGGATCTCTCGGATATACTTCAAACCCTCTGCTCAGGTAAAGAGTAACGGGATTTTGTCAGATCCCTTCCTAATCACTAACTGAACTCGACAGGGCTGCCCATTATCCCCCCTGCTTCTTGTACTTACCCTGGAACCTTTCCTTTGCAAAATTCGTTCCCATCCCAACATCACTGGTTTGCGTATAGGAGATACACAATGCAAGGTTTCAGCTTATGCGGATGACCTCCTTTTCTCCTTTACTAACCCAAGTGTTTCCCTCCCTAATCTTTTACTTGAATTTGAGCTGTACGGTCGACACTCCAATTTAAAAATACATTTTACTAAATCCGAGGCCATGGGAGTTGGCGTCACCCCACACTTTTACAAGATTTACAAGCCAGTCTCGCATTTAAATGGACAGGTAGGGCCCTTAAGTACCTGGGCACCCTTATACCTCCTAACCTCTCCAAACTCTACGAGCTCAATTTCCCTCCTCTTCTTCTCCGGATTCTTAAACTATTGGAGTCCTGGCACCAGGGATTACATTACTGGTTCGGGAGATGCAATCTCCTGAAGATGTGCGTACTCCCCAAACTTCTTTATTTATTTCAGGCTTTGTCAATTGCGCTGCCTACCAGTTTTTTTAAGCAATGCACGCTATGTTTACGAAGTTTGTATGGGCACATAGGAAGCCACGTATCCCGCACAGTCTTCTCACGAGATCTAAATCGCACGGGGGCCTAGCCCTACCAGATGTGTTAAAATACTATCAGGCAACCCACCTCAGCAGACTGATAAACTGGGGACAGCACTTCCACCATAAATTATGGGTGCAAATAGAACATTTTTTTATCAGATATCTTTTTACTGGGAGCTCCTTGGTGCAGGGACTTGTTGCCGCGTACCCTTACAACGCACCCCACTGTGGGTACAACCATCAGAGTATTTTCCTCCCTTCTTGCGCATGCATCTATACCCTCAACTGCGTGACCCCTGTTCCCAATTTAGGGTAATCCGGCTTTTTCCCCCGGTCTTCAGGATCAACCATTTCTCGACTTGAGGGCAAGAGGACTCTTCCAGGCTCCCCATTTCCTGATGGCGAATAGGTGGCCAACACTTGCTCAGTTGACAGATGTTCAGGGATCCTTTCGACTTCCCTTCCGGAAAGCGATTCAGGTCCACCATTACCTACATTTTCTGTCGAACCCGGAGGCATACCTTCGCAATCTCACGATCTTTGAAGAGTATTGCACTGGCGAGAGTACTTTAGCTCGTCCTCTCTTTAAAACGTATAACCTCTTGATATCTCCGCCGACGCAGTGCTCCCTGCCATCCCTGAAGAACTGGGAGATGGATCT
Organism: Pelophylax lessonae; assembly: GCF_965119305.1. Lineage (NCBI taxonomy): Eukaryota > Metazoa > Chordata > Amphibia > Anura > Ranidae > Pelophylax > Pelophylax lessonae. Next base: position 629,206,469 of record NC_138768.1, on the reverse strand, counting down.
TGGTCGCACCTTTACGTCTCAACAGACACAGAACATTACCCTGCTCCCGTTGGAAGTCATCAACCCGTACTAAAATGCAGGAAACCAATTACAAAATACTGATGCGGTGGTATTTTGTACCCACCCAACTTCATAAATTCTATCCACACACTACGGACCTCTGTTGGAGATGCCAGGAGGACCGAGGAATGTTGCTGCACATTTTTTTGGCCTGCCTGAAACGTATTTACTTATTAAACTATTGGAGTGCGGTCCGGACTTTTGCCAAAGACTTTACTGACTACGAGATCCCTGATGACCCCACTTTCTTCCTGCTTCATCTCTCAAACATCCCAATCCAAAAATACAGGAAGTCTTTACTGCACCACATCTTGAATGCCGCCAAATCCTGCATTCCATTGCTATGAAAAAAGCAACACCCCCGATTATTAGTGACTGCATACGTAAGGTCGAAGAGATCAATAAAATGGAAGATCTCATCCTAACAGCTCAGCATGCAAGGGAAAAATATGATAAAACTTGGTTGATCTGGAATATGTTTATTCTTTGTGATAGGCGGAAAGCCTTAATGGGTTCCAATGCTGTGTGTTGATCGATGCACCTCATTGTCCCTCCCCCTCCCCATTTATTTCCTCCTTTACATTTCCTATATACCCCCTTTCCACCCCCCCCCCACCCCCTTTTTTTTTTCTTTTTCTCTCTCTCTCTTTTTCCTCTTTATTTCATTTCCACGCGCACTTTATATGAGATATCCCTTCTGGCATCGCTTTTTGGAGGGTGAGGAGGGAGGGATAAGCTGGATTATGAAAATCTATATATGACTGTTGATACTATAATACGCCTGACCGGTAATCAGCAGATGTTTTCATCTATGTGTATATAGCAGGCTTTACATGCAAATGATGGTTATTGCTTTTGATTTGTGCTACTGATATGATAATCCGTATGTACCAATGACACTCCTGTGTTGCTATGTTCACTGTACTATGTCTGTTTTTTTCTTCTTTCTTGTTGTTTGTACTTGTTAATTTCTCTGTTCTCTCTTTGCATACATAAATAAAATATTTGAAAAAAAAAATGTGTAGAACCAATGTCAACTAAAACTAAGAAAGAACACTCTTGGACTTGAGGGTATTTAGGGAGGAAAAAGCCCTAGGTGGTTAAGTACCTTATTAATCATACCATCCAGTGGCTGTGCTCTTTAAAAAAAAAAATCTAAATAATTTTACAGGAGATTTAAAGGTGAAAACATGATAATTAAAGCTTAAAGATTTAAAGGTATTTAAAGATGGGAATGACTAACGACAGAAGGAAACATACTGCATGCAGGATAAAGCAAACAAGAGATGAAAACTGCATAAGGCTTTACCTGTTCATCGGATACAGAATTTCCATTGATGTCTGAAGACGGACTGACCCCATCACATGGGATATTATCATCTGATACATCGGTGCTATAGCCACTTCCAGTTGGGGAATCAGAAGAGTCATTAGACTTTTGCAGGCCAGTTTGGTCAGTGGTACTTGACTTGCCCATCATGCCAAAGGAGTTGTACAATATAGCACCAGACTGCCGCCCACCTTTGTGCAGGAAACAAAATTTAATATTTTACCTCCAGGAAAAAAAAGTAGAATAATCACATATACAAACATATTTTATAATTAAAAGTAAACTTTTGGCATACTTAGTACAGGGTTTCTCAACCGGGGTGCAACAGCACACTGGGGTGCCACAGAGAGTCCCCAGGGGTGCCGTGGAGATATTGGCAAAAATGTCTCCAATAAAAAATTCTAATAGTCGGCAGTTAAACCTATTTGTTAGTACAGTGTTGCCAGTCTTCTGTCTTAAACCTGCCTGCAGCTGCCACAGGCACTCAGAAAGCGAAGTGGGCCACCAGCTCATGTCCTGCCAACCAATGATGTCACCATCGGTTGCTAAGGGTGGGCCCAGAACCCGCACAGCTTTCTGAGTCTGCTCTGAAGGTTTCTGGGCTGTGATGCTTCCTGATCCTGCGTCGGTGTAGCTGGAGCAGTGTGTGAGAAGGGTGAAAAAAGACAGTGAGAAGGCTATTCAGTGGGCTTGCATATGAGCTCCATGCTACCTATGTAGTAGAGACATTTACAGAGGGGAATAACGCACTAAGTGAAATAATGCTTCACATGTAAAACATGGTCATAATTTCAGGGAAAGTCTATCTTACCTTATCCACAGTGCACTTCATCCATCTCAGTGGGCATATCCCGAAAGAGGTCTTTAGGGTCTGGGTTCAATAGGAATGGAACATGTGCAAACATGGCTCCAGTAGTGGGTAACGGATAAGTTCACATTTTAGAACATGTTACATGTTTCAACCCATTACATGTTCCAGCACCTACCGCCTCTCCCCTCAAATCCCCCCTCAGTGTGACAGCGGGCAGGGGATCTTCTCCCTCACACCCGCTGTCACAATTCAAAAACAGCATGGCCGTGCAGGGCTTTGCCCACACAGCTGCGTCATTTATTCAGTTTCCTGTCAATAAATGAACTACAAGTACCGTCATCCACAGTAGTTCATTCACAAGCCTTTTCACTTTCAAACTGACAGCCCGAATGGAGGTACAGACTCAAAGCTGCAAGGCTTGTACACAGAAGTATGACATTGCAGCACTGGCCCACTGAATTTTTTTTCGGCTTAAATATGTGTATTTATTATTTTGACTAAAAAGATGAACTTCTCTTTTAAAGGCTAATGCCACCTTTTGAACCATGTAACACCCGTATTTAGGGTGTCAGTACAGTAATAATGTTGCCTCCGTGGACCTGTTTCTGGTAGCTCAAGTATTGTACTAATTGTGTCTCTATTGCCATGTTTCTGATCAGTGTCAGGCCCCTAATTTGGATATTCTATGTGTTCATTTTAATCTGGAACAATATGTGTGTGTTTTGGGAGTAGGGAGAATGTACTGACCTGGAATAAGCATGTGCATATGGCTGTCAGGAAACATTTTATGCAAATGTTTGTAGAATAAGGATGACAGCTCCAGCAACCACACTTCTAAAAACAATTCCTCACTAGCAACTTACCTTATTTTTTTCTACACATGTGCCCTGCCACAATCACACAATACATTGTTATGAGTGTGCTGTATCTTTAAGGTTTGAACTGCATCACAGCCCATATTCCCACAATTATATTTTATTATGGATAGTGACAAAACAAAATTACCTTTAATTACCAGGTTTTCAATTCCACATTCAAACATTATCCAACCCCATTTTTCTTGGCTTGGACCAATGCGTGTGACATCAGTAGCTGGAGGCTGCTCAGTTTCATCCACAAATGTAAAATCATCTAAGTCCTCTAGGGTGAAAAGAACCTTTGATTTCTCAAAGGGAATAGTAGTGATTGCACAGGTTCCAGCATCTGATCAAAAAAAGAGAAAGAAACATAATAAGTTTGAAAAATGCTTAACTGCAAAGTAGCAGACGCAATAATAATTATAGTATGGAATATGCTTGGAAACTATTCTACAGTTACCACACTATAACACAGATAAACTGGAACGGAGCATTTAAATCACTTATTTAACCAATATTAAACTTCTCTGATGTGCAGAACGCTAAACACGAATAAAAAAAGGAAACTATGCATTTAGGAGTATAGCAAAAATTTCCCTAACACTGTTGAAAAGGTATGCAAATAGCACTACAGCTAAAGGAAATAGTAATTTCCATTAATGGAAAAATTCAGTATATTGTGTGTGGAAATCACTAAATATAAGCAATTATCACTTCTACTATTTTGAAATGTCACCCATAAAAATCCTCAAGGCCCCCTTCACAACAGTGTAAGTAATCAGTGGGGAGGTCACCGGTATTTGTAAATTGCAGCAAAGTATATATTTAAAATGCATTTATCAAGGGAAAAAAAAAAGCAAAAAAAAAATTGGATTTTTGACATACCGTAAAATCCATTTCTCTGATGTTCATTGATGGACACAGCTTCAGATCTTCATAACCATTGAGTTATACTGCCCCTACAGAAGTGGGACACTAGGCAGAAAAAAAGTATGGCTACGCCCATGGGCAGTCCCAGGGGGTATACACCCTCTCTCTGCTATAGGCACTCAGTTCAGTTACAAGCAGTGTCAGAAGAATTACAACTCCACAGAGGGGTGGGTGCTGTGTCCGTCAATGAACATCAGAGAAATGGATTTTACGGTAAGTCAAAAATCACATTTTCTCTTTCGTTGATTGACGGACACAGCTTCAGATCTTCAGAAATGTTGGTACATCCCAAAGCAGTGTTAAACATGAGGGGTGAGAACAGAAAAAAAATTCCCAAGGCTAAACAGTAGCCAACGAGGCAACAGGAGCTGAACCAAAACAACTGGAGCCCATCTGAAAAAACAATACACCCTCGAAGAGGATCAGGTCCTCTCAACAGCAGCCTGCAAAACCTTGCAGCCAAAAGAAGCTTTCGCAGATACCAACACATCCACTTTATAAAACTTTGTGAAAGTGTGCACGGACGACCAAGTGGGCCACCCTGCAAACCTGCGTCATTGACGCCAGATGACGGAAAGCCCACGAGGCACTAAGCACCCGAGTAGAGTGTGCCTTAACAGGGAAAGGAGGAACCTGACCCTTAATGGAATAGACCTGAATCACTGTCGGTCTGAAAATGGTCACAGAGGAAGCAGACAACCCTTTATGAGGCCCATCCGTGGGCACAAAGAGAGAGTCTGACTTCCTGAAAGACTCTATAGCTGCAAGGTACACTCTAATTGCCCGGACCACATCCAAGGCGTGCAAGGCAATTTCCTTTGGATATATAGGCCTGGGACAAAGGGAAGGCAATACAATGTCTTATTCCGATGAAAATCAGAGACAACAGAGAGAATGACGGACGGGGGAGAAGAACCACCTTATCTTTGTGATTTACCAGGTAAGGTGGACAGAATAATGCCAACAGTTCTGACACGCTGCATGCAGAGGTGATAGCCACCAAAAAAGGCCACCTTCTGGGACAGCGTAAGCTTATATATTAACCAATTTTACCCCTTTCCTGCCCAGGCCAATTTTCAGCTTTCAGTGCTGTCGAACATTGAATGACTATTGCGCAGACATGCAGTACTGTAACCATATAACATTTTTACCAATTATTTTTTCACACAAAAACTTTTGGTGGTAAAGGTTTTTTTTTGTTTTTAAATAACAAACATGTTTTACTTACCTGCTCTGTGCAAGGGTTTTGCACAGAGCAGCCCTGATCCCCCTCTTCTGGGGTGCCCCAACTAAGTTTCTGGCTCCTCCTCTTCATTGGGGGCCCCAACATAGAGCCACCTTCAATGGGGGCGTACAGGCGGGTGCACTCACGAGCTCCGCTCCTGCGTCCATTGACACAGACAGCAGGACTCGGCCCTGCCCCCGGCTCCCGTGTCGTGTTTGATGGCTCCAGCTGCTATCAATCTATCCAATGAGGACCCGAAACAGCGGCTGGAGCTGCTGGGCTTGTGCTCCTCGCTGGAACTATCAAGTTCAGGTAAGAAAAAGGGGGGCAGCTGAAGCAGAAATGTTTCTCCCCTTAATGCATAGAATGGAAAAAAAACCTTGAGACTTTACAACTCCTTTAATCCCCATTGTTTTTTTTTTTAATTTTTTGCTAAATCAAAAATGTAGTTTCTGTTATAAACCTTCACAAACAGGTAATTTTTCTCCTTCACTGATGTACGCTGATGAGGCTGCACTGACTGGAACTGATGAGACAGCACTAACGGGCACTGATAGGCACTAATGAGGCGACACTGATTTGTGGCAATGATTGGCAATACTGATGGGCACTGTTAAGACTGCACTGATAATCAGGACACTGATCAGTGCCCTGATTATCAGTGCAGGTGTTTCCTTTCACACTAGCTGGTTACCGGCTCTCTCCACAGCGTGAGGAAAGGCATGCTGATAACTGGCAAGTGTATTTACATTGTGATCGTCTGTGATTGGACACAGCAATCATGACAGAGGGCGTCAGACGCGTGGGGGGGGCATGGTTTTGGGAGGACATCAATAGACGCCCTCCCAGAACTGGAAGAATGCGCTGTAGCCGTCATTCGCCTATAGCGTGGTCAACAAGTGGTTAAAATAGGCAATAAAACGTCCTTACAAATAATCATATGGGAATCAGGCAAACATATGCAAAAAGGTTCAAAGGCTGACAATAAATATTGTAATTAATGTCTATTTGTGCTCTAAGCTATGAAGGAATGATTCATTTTCCAAGTAATGTCACTGTGGGTGAATAAATCGCCTAGTGATTTGGCCTTTCTAAACATATACAGTGTTTTGTGGCAGTGTGGAATTTACAAACTTCTGTAACCAAAATGACGTAAACTTTTATTTATCACATGCTAATTTGCAGAAAATTAGTGGACAATAAATAAATGGATTATATAGCAAATTAAGCGAAATGCAAAAACATATTCTTTTGAAGCAAAAATATCTAACATGGAAAGGAAACCAATACATTACAAGACTTCAGTTTAATTTTCTACATAACAAACTTTAGTTAGAATCCTACACTGAGCTGTTTAGAATTGGTACAAAGGACACAACTGCCTGGAACTTATGCAGGATGCTAAGGCAAAAATGAAAGAAACACAATCAGATTTTGTGTATTTTAAAAATGACCTAGACTGTGGAGTCTATAGAATTCATAAATAAAGGCAAGAAATAGATTTTACAATGAGTAAATAGGTCTTTTTTTCTTTCCAATTAATTGACAGACACAAGTATTCAAAAACAGTTGGAATGTTTAAAAGCAGTCCAACTGAGGGGTGGGCAAAAGCCACAGACAGGCCCATAAAAGGGATTGGGTACTGTCTGCAACTCAGGACTACCTGAAGACAGAGAAACTACCAACGAAAAACGAAATGCCGCAGAGAATCAACCTGATCCTCAAGACCAGGGCGGAAGAGATCACCGTTAAAAAACAATGACTCAAACTGAAGGAACACAGAGCCTGAACACCAACAACATGATAGAGTCAACAGAAAAAAAAACACAGGGACAAGTTGCCAGAATAGGTCTTCAGGGGAAAAAAAAAAAAAAAAGTGCAGAAGAGACCAACCAGTCTACAACGTACATGTCAAGGCCCAAGCTTTACACTTCTAATCATTACACGCAGGGTCTACTTGCCGACCGGCAACATTAAAGGCCGTCCCCGCGTCGCATCCACTCTTCATCTGTTGTGGGGTCCGAGTAAAATTCCTGTTGGTTATAGCTGTAGTATTGGATCCAGTCTTCTGATCCCTATCGTAATGTTTGAAATTTAAATCTGATTTTTTGCCAGTGTCCATTCAACTGTAGGTGGCACATAATCTTATTTGTAAGGATTACTAAAACTAAAGTTCCTGAGCCTGCTACCAGACAAAAAAATCTTGCTAAAAAAAAAAGGTAGAAGGCACGAGGAATGGTTTGCATTTCTCAGAGCAGACATCCTTTCTCCTAAGGACACAAGCAAAACAAAAATGGCATGCTGTGAGTAGGAGGGGTTATACTTGGCTTTCCTTCCCGCTCTTGTTTTCCTGGGTCCAGTCTCTTAAAGACAGCTGCATGCCCTCTGAAACTGGCTACTTCTCCTGTGTCCTGTATTAAATGACTGAGAATATTCTCTTTATTTTCCTTTGCACATAATTAGGCATTCTTTGCAAAAGTAATTTTTCCCACATTAACTGATATAAGTGAAAGTCCTATGCAAAGTGACAATACTCATCACCCTCCATATGTATACCTGAAGTATCAAGCCCCCGGAGCTGACCATGTACTCGATGTACATTTAACTTGGCAGCTATTTCTTTTCCTTTCTCAGCTCCAGCATTGGACCTTAGGGATCCTGAGGACTGCGGTTGCATCTTAGTAGCATTTGCATATTTTTCAAAGTTTACAGCTGGCCGACCAGTTTCTGGGTTATTTAAGGATTCTTCTACCACACCCCTGCAACAGAAAGGAAGATAGTCAAGAAAATATTCCATGTTTTCATTGTTGTTCAAGCTCTGCATTAATCTACATTTCTTCATTTGCACAGCAGGATTCTGCAAATACTTGTGTACCTGCTTTAGAAAAGGCACAAGAATTGATGCATGTTCTCTGTGTTTCGATAAGACCGCAGTCTCTGTAACAGAATGACATGCTAGGTCACTTATGAAAGTGTCTGAGGAAATCATTTTGCTTACATTGTCTTTTGGGGTAATTCACACTGCAACGGAAACCTTTCGGAGCGATTCACCTTGCAGGTCTCTGTTGCCTGATGCAGTAGGGGGCAGTGTATTGTGTGATTCAGCAAATCACACGGCTCCCCTTCTTTTTTTGTACAAACTTTTTTTAAGTGTAGAAAACATACACTTAATTCATGGCAATGTACTACAGTGCGATGCGCTGTGCTGCCGTACATTGCCATGCATTTTTGGCAGCACGTTGCGGTGTGAATGGGACACAAAGGAAACAATTGCGTGTCCTTGCAGTGACAGGCATTTTACAATGGAGTGAAAAGCCTGTCACCACTGTGTGTGTGAATTCACAAATGAAGTATGAAGGAATCCAATTAGACACAAAGCAGGTGTTATGCTCCTCTGATAGAAAATATGATCGGTTTCAGATTTTGAGAAGTATATTACAACTTGGAAAAGCAATGATAATTTTTTACCTGTTCATACGGACTTGTGTAGCAATTCTGTCAAAGCAAAGAGCAACCAAAGAAACATGGGTGACACTTTTATTTGTTGATGTATTAGAGGACTCTTCAATTGATGCTTGTAACAAACAGAGATTAACCTGAAAAAAGGCAAATTAATTATTATAATAAAAATGAAAAACAATTCTGACATTTCTCTCGTACATGTAAAAGTCAGTATTTATTTTGCTAGAAAATTATTTAGAACCCCCAAACAGGCCCTAGAGAATAAAAAGGCAGTTGTTGCAATTTTTTTTATGTCACAGCGTATTTGCGCAGCAATTTCTCAAATTGAATTTTGTGGGAAAAAATACACTTTCATGAATTTAATGCAAAAAAATAGGATTTTTGTATTCATTGTAACATCCTTTTCTCTGAGTTCATTGACAGACACAGCTCCATATTCTTCACGATAAGGTTATGCTGCCCTCTACAGGAGTAGGACTAGGCAGACAACACAAAAGTTTGGCTACGCCCTGTGGGCAGTCCTCAGTTGGCATAACCTCCCTCTCTGCTTAGAGATTCTCAGTTTTATAACAAGCAGTAACAGAAGCAAAAAACTCCTTAGAGGGGTGAGCGCTGTGTCTGTCAATGAACTCAGAGAAACAGATTTTATGGCGAATACAAAAATCCTATTTTCTCTTCCGTTCATTGACGGACACAGCTCCATATTCTTCACCATAGGGATGTCCCAAAGCAGTGCCAAACCTAAGAAGTGGGAATAACAAACCCAAGGCTAAACACAAGCCAATCCAGGTAATAGTAGCTCAACTAGAACAACGGGAGCCCAACCTGAAATACACCCTTTAGAACCCTCTAAATCACAGCCCGCAAAAACTTTGCGACCAAAGGAGGCAACCGCAGATGCCAAAACATCCACTTTGTAAAACTTTGAAAACTATGCACAGACGACCAAGTGGCCGCAATGCACACCTGCGCCACTGACACCTGATGACAGAAGGCCCAAGAAGCACTAAGTACCCGAGTAGAATGTGCCATCACAGGGAAAGGGGGGAACGTGACCCATAAGTGAATAAGCTTGGGTCACCGTCTGTCTGATCATCTAGTAGCAGAATGGTAACAGAGGAAGCAGGAAGCCCCTTCCACAGCCCCTTCCACGGTGAGACTGACTCCCAAAGGGACTCAGTGGCTGCCAAATAGCTCGAACATCATCCAGAGTATAAAAAGCAAATACCCTGGGATGAGCCGGCCTGGGATACAAGGATGGCAGCACAATGTCCTCATTCAAATGGAAAGCAGAGACAACCTTTGGGAGGAACGACAGCCGTGGTCACAGGACCACCTTATCCTAGTGAACCACCAGATAAAGAGAACGACAAGACAAAGCTGCCAACTTCAACACCCTGCGAGCAGAGGTGATAGCCACGTTTTGTGACAGCATTAGGAAATGGAATCTCCCATATGTTTTCAAAGGGAGGTGTTTGAGGAACCTACAGAACCAGGTACAAATCCCACAGTGGCAGCGAAGAACTTATAGGCGGAGTAAATTTATGAACCCCCTGAAGGTATGTAAGCCCCAATGAATGGGAAGCCAATGGTCTTTGAAAAAAGACTGCCAAGGCAGACACTTGGCCTTTCAAAGTGCTCAAAGCCAGTTTCTGATTCAACCCTGTTGAAGAAAGGCCAGAATCTGAACCCCCGGAAAGGGAACAAGGATGGACTCCTCGAACCTCACACCAGGGAATGTACGCCTTCCACATCAGATGATAAAGCTTTTGAGATGTAGATGTCCTCTTCTTCAACATGGTTGGAATGACCGAGCCAGACAAGCCCCGGTCCTTCAGCAACTGGCTCTCAACAGCCAGGACCTTCAAAGCAAGCGACTGTAAAACAGGATGGAAGATCGGCCCTTGAGACAACAGATCGTCTCCCTGAGAGGAAGCCTCCAGAGGAGTTCGGCAACCAGTCCAACCAGGTTGGCGTACCAAGACCGGCAAGGCCAGTTCAGAGCCACCAGAATGACTGGAATCCCTTTGTCTTCAATCCTGCATAGAAGCTGGAAGAAAGGAAAGGCGTGAATCAGCTGATGCGGGTTCCATGGAGCCACCAGAGCATCCGTGGAGTCTGCCAGAGGATCTTGCAACCCAGTCACGAACCTTGGCACCTTGTTGAGCCGGGAGGCCAATAGAGCCACCTCGGGGGTGCTCCACCGCAGACATATCTGATGAAACACGCTTGGATGAAGGGACCATTCCCCCTGGACCAACGCCTGATGACTGAGGTAATTCCCCTGCCAATTTTCCAAGCCGGAAATGTGCACGGCAGAGAGGGCAAGAACGATCTGCCCACCGGAGAATGACAGACACCTCCAGGGCTGCTAACACACACATACGCACAATGATTCAGGCAAAGCCTGATCACTCAAAGTTCCAAGACATTGACAAGCAATCTGGACTCTTCCAACATCCAACAGCCCTAGGTCAAGTTCAGCCCCAGGACCCATCCCCACCCAGACAGGCTGGCATCCGTCGTGACCACTGTCCAGTAAAAAGGGAGAAAGGACTTGTCCTGTAGTAAGGTCAGGGAGCGTAGCCACCAGACCAGAGAACTCTTCTTCACCCGACTTAAACAAATCACATTTCACCATCAGGCCGAACACTTGCATACACACCCGAAGGGATGACACTTGTGGGCTAACAGCTGAATCGCAGAATCCAACTTCTGCAACTTTCCCAGAGGAAGGAACACTCTGGCTAAAGCTGAATCCAGACTCAGCCCCAAATAATCCAATCTCCTGGTCGGAACCAGGGCAGACTTCTTAAATTCAAAAGCCACCCGATCTCCCTCAAAGCCTGGAGAGTAATTTCCACATCGGCCTTTAGAGCCAACAGAGACTCTGCTTGCAAGAGGAGGTCATCCAGGTACATGGCACAGCAATCTCCCCCGACACAAAAATGCTAAGACCGAGGCCAAAACTTTCCTGAGGAACCGAGGAGCAGAGGCTAGACCAAAGGGTAACGCCACAAATTTATAGTGCTCCTTTCTCAGAACAAATCAAAGGAAACGCTGATGCCAAGTGCAAATAGGAATGTGCAGGTAGGCATCATTGAAGCCAGGGAACCACCTTGATGCAGGGACGCCACCACCATCCGAAAGGACTTCATGAATTATTGTACCCACACAAAATGGTTCAGGACCTTGAGGTCAAGAATCGGACGAACTTGCACTCCCACCTGGGAACCATGAAAGAACAGAGCTTGCAGCTAATCCTGGGGCAGGTGCACATTGGAAGGAAAGAACCTTTTCAGAGGACAAGAAATGGAATTCCATCTTGGAACCGGATACAATCACCTTCTGGACCCACTGGTCACTGACCCAGGAGGTCTACTGACCCTGAGCCAGCGAAGACACCCCTCAACCCAGAGATGGATGGGGGCACACCGTCATGCCAAAGGGGTCTTGTCAGCCGATCTGGAGAATCTTGCTCTCTGACTGCCAGATCAAGGCCACTAGAAACCTCTTGAAGAGGCTTTGAAGGACTTGAAACCTTTTTCTGAAGTCCCTGAGGGATGAAAGAACATTTCATGGGCTGAAAAGGAAGTCTCACAACGTCAGCGAGGAACCTTCCTCTTCCCAGACTGTGGAAGGAAGGTACTCTTCCCCCCGTTGAACTCCTAATGATATCATTCAGGGTAGCCCTGAAGAGGCGCTCTCCCTGAAAAGGCAATTCAGTCAGATCCTTCTTGGAGGTGTGATCCGCAGACCAACACTTCAGCCACAAAATACGCCCAAGCCCCACTACCGCGACAGATAGTTTAGAGACTCAAGGTAACCCCATCCAAAAATGCATCGCAGACAAACTGCAGACCCTGGACAAACCAGTCTGCTGGATGGCCACAGGCGGAGGGAACCGGTCACCCCCATGGTCGCCCACCCCGTTAGTGTCTGAGAAACCCGAGCGGAGGCCAAAATATGCCCCAATCAGGCACCAGAGATAGTAAACATGTAACAGGCCTTGGAGATTCTGCCTGCCAGGCAGCCGTATTCCTAAAGGCTAGGAATTCTACAACCAGAAACATGGTCACCTTAGTCAACCTGGAAATAAAGGAACCCACCGCCGGTGAGAGCGTCCACTTCTTCAGAAGCGGCTTCTCAAGAGATACCGGACAGCAAAGCATCTTGGGACCATCATGGGTGGTATTAGATGCACCCAAGCACTTATATACACAATTGTCAAAATAAACTGGATAACAGAAAACCATAACTGTATGGGACGGCTTATGGGTGACAAACGGAACAGATATGTCTGCATCCTCCAACATAAATGGCTCCTACGCTGACGCAATCAGTGCATCTATCAGCGCTTCTTTTGTGTGGTGCAGCAGCCATGGAGGAATAATCCGCAATGTCTAATAGTTCAGGGAAAAGTGAACTCAGACCCCGCAGGGTGGTCTCATCCACAGTGACCGAAACAGATGCATGATCTTAAGAGACAGGAGAGGGCGGGGGGCGCAGCGCTAAGTCAACGCTCAACGCTATCCTTACCCCAGGGGTAAGGATACCCCAGGGGGTCGGCGACTCAAGCCCCCCACAGTGGGTGCGGACTGAGGCCCGCAAAAAGGGGGGAGGGCTAATGAAAGAACCCCGCAAGGGGGTCCCCCGCGGGTGCCCTTCCAAGGAGGCCCGCATAGGAGGCAGCAAACTGACCCCCCCTAAGGGGGGCCACCCGCCGCTAATGCGGGAAGACCTTCAGACAGGCTACCCCCACAGAGCCACTGGGGAAGGCGGATGCCCCACAGCACCCTGGAAGAGAAATCTGCCTGGGACCCGGTTTCCCCCCCAAAGCCGACCTACCAGAAGGGGGCGGCCTAGTAGGCCACAACCTAAATTTTGGGCCGCCCAGCTGCATGAGGCCGATCTACGGGGAACCCGCGACAAGCCAGGGGAGAGGAGGGGATGTCCCGGGGTACAATGGCAGCATTAGCTGCCACAACTGGGGCCACCCCATACAAGACTCCAGCTGCTGACTCCAGCCCTCCTCTGGTCCTCCTCCAGACCCCACACATTCTGCTTCCCAGTTCCACCCCAAGCTTCTTCAGCAGCACAAGGTGTAAGGGGGGTGCACTGTAAGGGACTTCTGATGGTGGGGGCTGTTAACATCTGATGTAAGAGGGTGTGGGGTGCTATGGACATCTGGTATTACATATACAATTGGCTCTTTGAGGGCAACCTTAGTGCTAATGCAGCCTGCAATAAAATAAACAAAAAAAAAAACTGAATTTTTGTAAAATCTTACCTGTAAAATTCCTTTCTCTGAGTCCTCCGACAGTCGCCGCCCTCTTCATATTCGTCACAATGGGGTATTAGACTTTGCTCCGAAGGAGTAGCTAGGCAACAGAATATGTCAATATAAAAGTTTTAACACATCCCACCCCCAGGGGGTGGTCCCCTCAGTCAATACCCTCCCACTTCCTGTATCCATACTCCAGTTTCAGTGGAATAGCAGTAGAGAGTACAAACAACCCCAAAAGAGGGGCGGGGGCGGCGACTGTCGGAGGACTCAGAGAAAGGAATTTTACAGGTAAGATTCTACAAAAATTCCGTTTTCTCTTACGTCCTCCGACAGTCGCCGCCCTCTTCATATTTGTCACAATGGGGACGTCCCAAAGCAGTGCAAACATGAGGGGTGGGAAACGCAGCCGCGCCCAAGGCAACACCGTCTCCACAGCAGAGAAAGGAACCTTACCAAAGGAAGGAAACCATCTGGGCAACAGAAGAAAAAACTTGCTCAACAGAAGCAAAAAATCCCAGGAAAACAAATAACCTAGGGATAACAACATGTATCCCAAACAGCCAAGAAGCCCATACAAGAGGCTCTAAGGAACTGCCGCACTAAGAACCTTGCGGCCAAAGGAAGCATCTGCCGATGCCTGAACATCCACTCTGTAGAATTTCGTGAAGGTGTGAACGGACGACCAAGTCGCCGCCTTACACACCTGGGCCACAGAAGCCCCATGACGACAGGCCCAAGATGTACTCAGAGATCTTGTAGAGTGCGCCTTCACAGGCACAGGGGGAACTTTCCCCTTCACAGTATAGGCCTGTTCCACAGTCTGTCTGATCCATTTGGCAATGGTAGAGGCCGACGCAGCCAAGCCCTTCCGAGGTCCCTCAGGAAGGACAAACAAGGAATCCGACTTGCGGAAAGATTCAGTCGATTTCAGGTAAACCCTAATCGCCCGAACAACATCCAAGGAATGCAGCTCCACCTCCTTCGGATGTTTGGGCTTCGCGCAGAGCGAAGGCAGGACAATGTCCTCATTGATGTGAAAATCCGAAACTCTCTTCGGAAGAAAAGAAGGGTTGGGTCGCAAGACCACCTTATCCAGATGAAGGACCAAGTACGGAGACTTGCAGGACAAAGCCGCCAGCTCCGAAACCCTACGAGCCGAAGTTATCGCCACCAAAAAAGCGACTTTTTTGGACAACATGGACAACGAGATCTTCCTGATCTGTTCAAAAGGAGCGTGTTGTAACACGGACAGCACAAGGTTCAAGTCCCAAGGAGGCAAGGGTGCCCTCCTAGGAGGGACCAGATGTCGCACCCCTTGAACAAAGGTACTAACCAAAGAGTTAGACGCTATAGGACGTTGAAAGAGAACGGCCAGCGCAGACACCTGACCCTTGACCGTAGCCAACGCATACGCTGGTCGACACCCGTCTGAAGGAAGGACAACACCCTAGACACAGAGTATGTGCGAGGTGAAAACCCCCTGGACTCACACCAGGCAACATAGGCCTTCCAAGTACGGTGATAGACCTTCCCCGAGGAAGACTTCCTCGCGTTAATCAAAGTGTGAATGACCTCCGGAGAGAGACCCCTATCCTTCAGGACCCGGTTTCAACAGCCAGGCCGTCAAAGCCAGCGACTGTAAAGCAGGATGGAATATCGGCCCTTGAGACAAGAGATCTTCTCGAAGAGGCAGACGCCAAGGAGCGTCGACCGCCAGGTTCACGAGATCCGCGTACCAGGACCGGCGAGGCCAGTCCGGTGCCACAAGAATCACCGCGTGTGGTTCCGAGTTCAACCTGCGAAGGAACCTGGGCAGCAATTGAATCGGCGGGAACGCATACAGCAGCCGATACTGGTGCCACGGGGCCACCAACGCGTCGGACGCGTCTGCCCGAGGATCGCGCGTCCTTGCCACGCACCTTTTTACCTTGTTGTTCAGACGAGACGCGAACAGGTCCACTTCCGGAAGACCCCACTTCGCGCACAACATCTGGAAGACAGCCGGGTGGAGAGACCATTCCCCCTGATCCAGGGTCTGGCGACTCAGATAATCCGCCTGCCAGTTCTCCACCCCCGGAATGTGTACCGCCGATATCGCCAGGACATGAGTCTCGGCCCAAGAAAGAATGTCGGCCACTTCCCGAGCCGCTCGGGCACTCCTGGTGCCCCCTTGGTGATTGACGTAAGCCACCGCCGTGGCATTGTCCGTCTGCACCCGAACCGGACAGCCGCGCAGCCTGTCCGTCCAACGGTGAAGGCAGAGAGTTATCGCACGCAACTCCAGAATGTTGATCGGAAGGGAGGATTCCTCCTCCGATCAAGTCCCCTGGGCGGACAGAACGCCCAGAACACCACCCCAGCCCGGCAGGCTGGCATCCGTGGTGATCACCGTCCATGAAAGAGGACGAAAAGACTTTCCCCCCGACACCGCCGGGGACTGGAGCCACCACAGAAGATCTCTTCTGGTGCGAAGGCTCAACGAAATCTGGACATCCAGAGACTGCGGACGCCCGTCCCACTTGGACAGAATCTCCGCTTGGAGACCCCTCGTGTGAAACTGGGCAAAGGGAATCGCCTCGAAAGCCGAGAACATCAGACCCAGACACCGCATGCACTTCCGCAGGGATGAGCACGGAACGTCCCTGAGGGACTGGACTTCTCCCTGAAGAACCTTGATTTTGTCGTCCGGTAGGAAGACCTTCGCTTGGACCGAGTCCAGGATCATTTCCAAATAGGGAAGACGAACCGCCGGGCACAGTGTCGATTTTGGATAATTTATCGTCCAACCAAACTCCTGCAGAGTCTGCACCGTGACGGACAGATCCTTCTCCAGACCCTGGCTGGTCGCAGATCGAACCAGAATGTCGTCCAGATACCCCAGGACAGAGATGCCCTGGGCCCTTAACAAGGCCAGCAGTGGTGCAAGCACCTTGGTGAAAACCCGCGGAGCCGAAGCGAGGCCAAAAGGCAACGCCACGAATTGGTAGTGATCCTCCGCAATGGCGAATCGAAGGTACCTCTGGTGACCCTCGAAAATGGGGATGTGTAGGTACGCATCCTTCAGATCGATGGAGGCCATGAATTCCCCCGGAACCAGGGCAGCCACCACTGACCGCAGAGATTCCATGCGGAACTTGCGAACCCGCACAAAGCGGTTTAGAGCCTTCAAGTCCAGCATTGGACGAACCTTGCCCTCCTTCCTGGGTACAGTGAACAGATTTGAATAGAACCCCCGAAATCTGTCCCGATGAGGCACCGGGACCACCACTCCCTGAGCTCTCAGGTCCCGCACCGCCAGGTGCAGATCCCGCAAACGCTCCGGAGACAGTTGAAGATTTGAGGGAAAAAATCTGCTCTCCGGCCGAGAGAGAAACTCGATCTTGTAACCAGATCGAACGATTTCCTGAACCCACCTGTCCCGAACACGGGCCAGCCAAGGTTGTAGAAAACCGAGCAAGCGTCCCCCCACCCCAGAACTGGGTGAGGGCGCCCCTTTAGGCCGCACTGTTGTGGGCAGCGGATCCGGATTGGCCGGACTTCTGCTTACCTGTCCACGGCTTCTTTTGAGAGCCCTGACCTTTGAACGGTTTGCCCTTAAAGTGCGGCCGAAAGGCACGAAAGGACCCCTGAGAGGGTCGAAAGGAAGCATGCTTCTTACCAGGAGCCGACTTAGCCTTCTGGGATTGGGGTAAGAGCGTGCTCTTACCCCCAGTGATCCCCTTAATCAGAGTATCCAAGGATTCGCCAAACAGACGAGAACCGTCATAAGGGAGATTGGCTAAAGTCTTGCGAGAAGATTGGTCCACCGACCAACACTTCAACCAAACCAAAACGGCGAGACAACACCGCCACACCGTGTACACGTGCGGCCAACGGGACCATATCCAAGTCCGCATCGCACAAATACATGACACCCTGATGGATTTGATCCACCATGTCCAATGTCGCCTGCGGGGCTGAGTCAGCCACCAAAACGCGTCTAAGCACCTGCGTCCAACTCGCGACCGCCTGGGCCGCCATAAGGGAAGCAAACAGAGCTTTTAGCATAGAACCCATAATAGAATAGGTATGACGGGCAAGAGACTCCAGCCTCTTGTCTGTAGCATCCCGGAATACCGGGGTATCCTCAGCAGGAATTGCAGTGGACTTATACAGAACCGCGATCGCGTGATCCACAGGAGGTGGTACACACCAACGCTCGTCAGTAGCGGGCGTGAAGGGATAACGCAGTTTAAAACTACTGGGTACCGCAAAAGGTTTGCGAATATTACGCCATTGTTCCTTAACGGCGCTCTGAAAATCATCAGTGCAGGGAAAAACCTGCGATGTTTTGCGCCTTCTCTTTGTCCCATAAGCTGCCAAAGCAGCAGGCGGACACGGTTCATCTTGCAAGCGCAGCGTTTGTTTGATGGAAGCAACCAAGTCATCCATGAGTGCAAGCTCTTCAGACGAGCCAGGGGGAGAACTATCCACCCCTTCAACCTCAGCCTCCACCTCGGACCCCACAAGATCCAGGGAGGAACGGGACCCCGACAAGGAGACCCCGGCCATATCAGCCCCCGCACCATCACCCTCTGAACCAGAGGAAATTGAAACTCTGGACCTTTTTGTGGATTGAGCAGCCACCAACATTTGCACCTGGGCAGCAAGATTAGCCACAATCACAGCCAAATCCCCCCCTGGGGGAGAAACAGCAGTCCCCTGGCTACCCACCAATGTGGCAGGAAATTTGCCCTCCTGAGAATCCATTGCCCCACAAAACTTATGCTGACAAGAAAGGGTTAACTGCCCCCTTAACAAGCGCGGCGAGCGCAGCCCACCGCCACACACACAAGCCTAATGAGACCCCCACAGGGAGAGCACAGAAAACAGGCAATGGATACAGGCAGATAGAAAAGTTAAAAAACCTGAGGGGACCCCTGTAGTAGCTGCTGCTGCGATCGGTGCACATCAGGAAAGAGGAAGTGATGCAATCAGGGCGCTCTTGTAAAGCCTATGAGAGGCTACAAGAAAATGGCCGCCCGCATTGAAAACATGCGGCCGGGGCGATGCAGGCAAAATGGCGGCGCTTGGCGCCGAAAACGCCGCTCCCCCGCTCTGCGATGTAGCACATCACCCATGTAAAAATCAACATGGCAGGTCGCCGCAGCGACCGCTGTACAGTGCCCCCAACATGACCAAAGGCATGCCCCACAGCACACAGCGCTTCACACAGTAACAGGCAGACACACAGTGCCACACAGCCCCCCCTCCTGCAGCCCACAGCGTGCAGGCAGAATGACAGGGAGCCAAATAGTGTGAATAGAGGCAGGTTACACAGTCCCAGACTGACACCCCCCCCGACAGACAGGTCCCCACATAAGTACACTTACCTTCTAATGACGCGGGGGACCCGCACAGGCGAACAAACCGCAGCACATGAGGCAGGGAGAGTCGCATCCAGGACGCACGAAACCGGGGTTAAGAAACCACACAGCGTCCAGTGAGGTAGCCACCTCACCAAGCATCCCTGCACCGAACAGGGATGGGTCGTTCACTGCGCCAGGAGCGATACCTGGCTGAACGCTCGATGGCAGGCCGGGAAAACCACTGACCCACAACCTGCGACCAGGGGGATCAGCCCGAGTCCCAGCCCGCACGAATCCTCTTCATCAGAAGAACTAACTAACGCTGACAAAATGAACAGCTAAGCAAACAGAGAGAAAAAACTCAAACAAAATCAAAAAAAGAATAGAGAAAAGGCTGAGACAAATGCCCCAGCATAGAGACATCCAGCTACTCCTGACAAGCTAGACATTGAAACTGGAGTATGGATACAGGAAGTGGGAGGGTATTGACTGAGGGGACCACCCCCTGGGGGTGGGATGTGTTAAAACTTTTATATTGACATATTCTGTTGCCTAGCTACTCCTTCGGAGCAAAGTCTAATACCCCATTGTGACGAATATGAAGAGGGCGGCGACTGTCGGAGGACGTAAGAGAAAAAGAGTTTGACACCCCTGCTCTATACTCTGAACCAGCTGCAACGCTGACTTTGCCAAATTCAGAAACCAACCCAGACGTTTTAAAAACTGAACTGCCTGTAACACATTCTGGCTTAGAGTAGAAGCCGACCAGTCTATAAGTATTAGATCATCCAGGTACCCTACCACTGCTATCCCTTAAGACCTTAGAATAGCCAATACTGGAGCTAGGGTTTTTGTGAACACTTGCGGAGACGTGGCTAGCATGAAGGGCAAGGCCACAAACTGAAAATTACTGTCTCCCACCCACCGCAAAGCGCTAAAACCTTTGATGGGCCAGAGAAATTGGCACGTGAAGGTATGCATCCTTGATGTCTATGGATGTTAGAATTCTCCTCCTTGCAGAGAGGCCATGACTGAGCGAACTCACTCCATTCGGAATGTGGGAATGTTTAAGAATTAGTTCAGAGCTTTAAGATCCAGAAAAGGTCTCACATCTCCATTTGGCTTGGGGACTACGAAAAGGTGTGAGTAAAAGCCCCTGAATTTCTCGTCGTTTGGAACTTCTGTATCACTGCTTGAGACTTCAGATGATCCAAAGTCAGAAAGAAGGATCCTCTTTTTTTAGAGGATCTGCAGGTATGTTTGACCTTACAAACCGAGGATGAGGTAAAACCCGGAATTCTAGTTTGTACCCCTGCCAGACTGTGGAAATAACCCAGTTGTCCTGAATGATTTCCACCCAGGCCTACAAGAACTGAAGCAGCCTTCCCCCCACCTGACTGAGTAGGTGCATTCGTTCACAAGGTAGATTTAGAGCTAGGCTTGGTAGGCCTCTGGGCCCAGGGTTTCTTCTGCCATTGACCTAAAGGCTTGGCTCTAGATCCAGATGGCTGAGGCCGTCGAAACTGCCTGGGATTAGAAGTACTGTGAACCTGAATTTTAGACACCTTAAAAGAAGGACGTTTACTTCTCCTCGTAACTGGTAGAAGCGCACTCTCCCCCCAAAAAAAAAAAATCTTTTGGATATATTTGTCCAGATCGTCACCAAATAGGCGTTTCCCATGAAAGGGAAAGCCAGCTAGCAATTTTTTACATGGTAATTCCGCAGACCAACTGTTTGGCCACAGGATTCTGCACATATGTGCCGTATGGAGTCCCTAAAAGCATCTACTGCAAAACACAAAGCCCAAGGAAAATATGCTAAATCTTAGTAGACTCTCCCTGAGAATGAACACTCCTGGACACCCATTTAATACGGTCTTTCAAAGATTGACAAACTAATATAGCCGCCACTGCCGGTTGTATTGCAGACCCTGCAATAGCAAAGGAAAATTTTAGTAAAGATTCCAATTTCTTATCAGCTGGATCTTTAAACACTTGAGAATTATCTACAGGACAAGTTAAATTTCTGTTTACCGAAGAAATAGCAGAATCCACTGTAGGCATACTCCATTTTCTTGTGAATTTTTCCTCCATAGAATACAACAAAGAAAACCTTTTGGGAGGAATAAAAATCCTATCTGGATGATCCCAATCAGCATATACTATCTGCTTTAAAAGCGGATGTAAGGTAAAAGCCTGAGAATTTTGAGGAGGGCGTAACGAGCCTAATGAGGAAAAAGAGACTTCAGAAATCTCTAAGGGAGGTAACTTAAATCCAGACCGTACCATTTCAGTGAGAGACTGAATTAACAATCTCTGTGATTGATCGGCTGAGAGTGGCTCCTCAGACCCTGACTCCCCAGAAGTGGAATCCTCTGCGTGGTCTTTTTCTAAGCCATTTACAGCTACCTCTTCCAAATCCTCTGCCCAATCCTGAACTAAAACAGGGGGGGGGGGGGGGAGGGGGCTCAGGTGAGGGGGATCTATCACGTTTCCTCCCTCCTTTGGACACTGAAGCAATTATGCCAGAAATTTTTCCCACAAGGCCAGCTAAAGCTGATGCCAAATTGTCCTTAGTGTCGTAGGCTGAGACAGAAGCACTAGGTGTGGCTACTATGGCTAGGATCTTCCAATCCTGACAGTGGCACACTTGTGCCCCTTCCCACTGTGCCCACCCCCCAGTTCCTTTTTCAGAAGGACATTGCTACAGACAAGAAAACTTGAAGTACTCTTTAGTGTACTCAAAGCTTGTGCAAAGCTGTAACAGCTTATCACACACAGCACAGTTATCCCAAAGTAACAGAACCTGTCAGTGCCTGTAAACATCCACCCACAGTGACTCACGGACCCAGCTGCAGCTCCGCTCTGTGTCCCATCCAGCTTCTGACAGAAGCTCACACCATTGGGAACGCTCCTCAAATGCCGCGCTGTCTTCGCCCCTTACTGCGCATGTGCAGCATGCTACATGCAGGTCTCTATGCCACATGCATGCCAACACATCATGGACACGCCCCCTCTCGCCTCCACATGCATGCTCGTGCATGTATATAGGCTGTACTTGCGTGCGATCTCCCACCACAGGGATGGCCACCAAAGGTGCTCCCTGAACCTGAGCCACAGAGGGTAAGCGGATGCGCGGGCGGGATGTACAAAGTCCCACCGCCCCCCAAGCATCAGGGGGATTGAGAGCAGAAAAGGGCATCCAAGGTACACAGGCCACAGCTGAATACACATACTGCCTCTTGTGGAGACATAAAACATGGCACCCAGTATCTGTTAAATTAGAAGGTAACAGTGCATCATACTTAAAGCGGAGTTCCGGGCACAAAAAATATATATTTTTTTTGTGCCCCTCCGCTAGGTTTGCCGCACCTGAAAAGGAATTGGATAGTTATTTTTTTTTTTTTTTTGTTTACTCACCTTTTTATTGAAGATCGTAAATACTCACCTATGACAGCTTCCTCCTCCAGCGCCGAGGCTCACCCCGTCACTTCCTGCCTCGCGATGATTCCTGGGAGCTAAACGTCATAGCTCCCAGGAATCAATGCGCCGCATCGGCCCCGCTCGTCATTTCCGGGCGACGCCGCATTCCCCTGCTAAACAGCTTCTGGGCATGCCCAGAAGCTGTTTAGGAATGTGGCGCCGCACAGGAAGTGACGAGAGGGGCCGGTGCAGTGCATTCTGGGACACAAAGACGCGGAAGAAGACAGAGAAGAGGACCGCGCCGGCTTCAGCTGCCCACAACCGAGATGGAAACGCTGTGGAAGAAAATTTCTAAGTAAGTATTTCTTCTAAAAGGTAAGTGCGAACCGGGAGAGATCAGAGGCTAGCCATTGTGGAATGTGCTAGCCCTGACTGTCCCGGGGGTATGTTCAGGAAAAAAACGTTTCTCTGCCCGGAACTCCGCTTTAAAGTGAACTTACCATTCCCACCGCAAGTTTCTGTCTATAGCTAGAATCCAAACGTCACCCATTACGGCCGGTTCTGTCACTTGTCGACCTTTAAGGACCAGGTCCCCCTAATTTTTGGGGCCACTCCTTTGGACCTGCAGGGCACCCTGCTGCCACGCCTTTGGAGTTAATCTTACCAAGGTTCCGGATCCCAGGGTCCAGCGCTCAAGAGAGTCACATTACAGGCAATACCTCGTTCCCTTTACCGAGGCTCAGGTACCATCCTTTTAGTCTTCCACTTTCGAATGGATCTGATTGCCAATCCCCTTGGATCCAGAGATCTTACCCGGGATTGTAGCATATGGAGAGCTTCTCCAACCATGACCATCACCTTTAAGACACTGGCGAAAAAATTGAGGTACTTCCTGTATGGGAGGGGTTATATAGAGGGGGCCTTCCTGTCTTTTTGGTTGTCAGTGTCCATTCACCTATAGGTGGTGTATAACCCAGATAGTAATTATTATGGCTGCTCTGTTTCCCGTGATGTACGATAAAGAAATATCATTATTGGGTAATGCTGCACATTAAAAATATTTGGCTACATTTGTAAGAGTTCTGAAGCAAATCATCACCTTGGGAATGGAAACATTGGCTTGCAGTCCCTTGATTTTCACATTATCCTGGGTTAGCACAGATTTAGTTTGTGTTTGATTTGTGCTCCCTTTAACCTGAGTCTCGGGCTTGGCCAATTTATTATCTTGCTTTGAAGAGAGCTGGAAAAAAACAGTAATACAGATGGTTACTTCCATAAATCGATCAAGACCATTAAAAGTACCACTGCATAGCATGATTCAGTAAATAGTACCCTGGAGCTCCTAAATAGAAGACAATATATTGCTTTCACAGTAACAGGTTTTATGAGAGCACCAATATATTTTCCAGTACAAGCACATAAATTATACACAGCCCTAATGTAAAGATTATAGTTCCATTCTTCATGATTACACCAATATAATGCCCAGACGTTTACTAGGAATTATATATTGTCTTTCCTTTCTTCTTGTGTTCCCACTAAGGTCTTGTACACCACACTCAGTTCAACATTTAGCCTATATAGCATACATATTCTGAAAATAAAATATAAAAAATGTTATTACAGTGACGCGAGGAAAAAAAAATTGCGTACATTTTCCGAGAACGTAGTTTTGCTGTTCTGAACGGCTTCTTTTAGCACCTTTGTGTGCAGATCATCAACAATTGCAGCTGGATGTCTTGTACTGGTGAAATGAACCATGGCTTCTATGTACCTGACAGATAAAGAGGGGAAAGAATGTCGGATTATAAAAAAAAACAAAAAATGTATTACCTGCCCTTGTGGTACAAGAACGCAAACACACAAAGACACTAATATTGTAATAGCTGCCACTATCTTAATTGCAGAAGTATTGCATCTTGATGTCTAAGGGTTTTTGTATATATAAAACCTTATTTTTATACTGTAAAATATGACCGAAATTTTGTTTCTTTTTCATTGTTTTGAAATACAGATTAGAAATAATTTCAGAACTTTAAATCTGTATGCACTTGTGTGAATTTTGTGTTTTGTATTTTAACTTTCAGGCTCTAAAGCCAAATGGTCAATCCACTCAAATTTTTCAGTTATAGATGGAGTCTGATGGACTGAGTCACCAATTGTTTTTTCCTCACTTTTTGCCATTCAGTATTGATATCTCCCTGAAACAGCTCTCCTTTGGGGTTTTAGGTGTTCCCATCCCTCCTGTGACACTCTCTATAATACAATCAATTAAGGAAACAATGTATTTAGGTCAGTTTCATTATAGTTATTTTTCTAAGCGTATACATTTTAAACTGTTGTTAAATCAGTTTTTTTTAAAATGTTGCTTATCTGCTTATAATTTCTGTCTGTAGAACTGATAGTTATTACACTGTGGCTGACAATTCACACTTTTCTGTGCAAGTGTTCATGTATTTTTACATGCAATATTAACAATCCTGCATCTTTATAAACTGCTATTGACATTAATGATCTAAATAATATGTATTGATGCGTCCAAAAAGGTACATCAAGTATTGCACAAATGCAAACTAACACAATTTAAAATTTCAGTTTAATTGCATATATTTGAATGAGCCCTGAAGAAAAACACAATCATCTGGCATATGCAGGAATCTGACTTTTTAAATGTAAACTATTTTAACTGGGCAAGATGTACAAATGAGCATTGCATGAAAACACTCCACCTGTCACAGGGTGTGTGATGATGTCATCACTACGTTATGCTTGTCACTCCGCGTACGTTTTGTTTCAAAAAGACGTCATCCAGGGGCATTCAGCTTTTTTTAAGGCTCAGTTTGTACATTTTGCTGTACACTAAAAATTTGTGAGTACCGATCCTTTTTTAAAATAAATGCTTCAACCTAAGTACTGCACAGTATGGAGCCCTCTTTTGTGTTTTTTCTTGCAACATGGCTGAGTTAACTACAGAGCTGCTGTTTGTGATTAGAGCGTTTGGTTCCTGGTTGCTCTCTGGATCACATATTGAAGGACTGTAAGACCTCCTGATCTGTGGGTTCCATTAGTCCTGGTAAGCAGTTTGATGTGATGGTGGAGGAGCACTTGGAGGATTATTCGCTAAACACAAGTCTTTAGGCTCGGTTTCCACTAGTGCGACTTGCTGTGCGACTTGACACATGTCAAGTCGCACAGCAAGTCAAAAGCCATTGATTTCAATTCGGCCCGTTTCGACTGCCGCGACTTGAGTTGCGGCGACTTCAAAAGTAGTTTGTGCACTACTTTTGAGCCGGCTTCAGTGCGACTTCCCTCTATAATGAGGGACAAGTCTCACTGAAAGCAGCAAACAACTTTAGCTACGAAGTCGCGCTAGAAGTAGCATGACTTCGTAGTCGCGGTAGCGGAAACCGAGCCTTAAGCATGGTGTGTCAACACTTATGGACTTTATGTCACTTATTTAAAGCACTGTGTGTGTGTGTGTTTTTTTTTTTATGACACTGTAGGTGTGTTTTTTAAATTTCTTTTAAAGAGTTTAAAGAGATAGCACAAACATTTATTTGGTTTATATGTTTTGCATTGTTAGTGTTTGAACAATAGTGAGTGCTGCTGTCTTACGTTTATATCTGTACTAAGCCCTTTAGCGCAGTTGTTTTTTTTTTGTTTACTTTGTATATTTATAAAATACTGTTTTACCTTTAAAAACGTATTAGCAGCAATACAATTGTTCTATGTCTTCAGTGGGTTTGCAAGCTTCTAGGTTACTTAATTACTATTGTGTGTAATTTTTAAGTGTTAGGCATGCATTAAGTCCAACATAACATGTGTTTACAATAGATACTAATAATGCGTTAGTTTTATACTGTATTTGGATGCATTCTTTAAAATAATTATCTTTCTAAGAAAATATAACCATCTATTTGTCATAGGTGTGAGTGAAAATAGTTTTGCTCTAACTGCTATTTAGGGCAACAGGCTTAAGGAAGCATTTAATGGATCTTTAGAAATTCCTCTTTATAAAGTTTTCCATATACATTAGGTGTTTGCAATTTTGGATTTAAACATACAAAACAGCAAATGTGCGACACCAACGAGAAAAAAAATGTAGTAACTAGGATACATAATTCACAATTTAAAGAAATTATTGCAAAACTAATGTATGGAAGGATTTTTTCAGTAAGCATCTACATTTTAAAGCAAAAGATCTACAAAATGGAACAGCTTTTATATAATATGCGCTTTTTTTTTTTTATGTAGAAATATAATTTGCATAACATTTTCCATTTGATAAAACTAATAGAACTATAGTTGTACCTGTCCAATGCCTCTGCAACTAACGGGCTAAGAACAATATCCACTGTACCCTTGACTTCTACAATTGCTGTTGTGCGAGTGTGAGATACTGGTTGATCTAGAGTCCATTCTTCGGTGAGTGTCTCATCATCTGTGTTTTCCATTGCCTTCTTCTCCAGAGGAGTGTATGGAGTACTGAATATTAAGAAAAAAACAACATACATTATAGCAAAAGAAACATTTTTCTGACCACTGATAAGGTTCCAGAGGAGCAGTTCCACTGTGCCAAGGGCTGGAGTGGGTCAAATGTACAGGCAGAAAACACTACAGAAACACCTAACAACACTGAAGTACAAAAATATGGAAGCCATTTCTGTTAACATGTTATAATATAGTTAACATTACTTTTAGGTAAAACACCCCTCAAGAGGGAACAGCCTCTTTTAAACAGCAGCCTGCAAACTTTGCGGCCAAAAGAAGCATCCGCAGATGCCAAAGTATCTACCTTATAGAATTTTGTGAAGTATGCACCGAAGACCAAGTCGCCGCCTTCCAAACTTGCGATATTAATGCCTGATGATGGAAGGCCAAAGAATCATTCAGCACCCAAGTAGAATGTGCCATAACAGGGAATATGGAACCTGACCTTTAATGGAATAGGCCTGAGTCACAGTCTGTCTGATCCATCTGAAGAAAGTAGCTGGAGAAGTGGCCAGCCCTTTTCTTGATCCATCCATAAACACAAAAAGCGAGTCCGACCTCCAAAATGACTCAGTAGCTACCAGGTACACCGGAATCGCACAAACTACATCCAAGGTACGCAAAGCAAATTCCTTGGGATGAGTCGGCTTGGGACACAAGGAAGGCAACACAATGTCCTCATTCAAATGGATGTCAAAGACAACTTTGGGCAGGAATGATGGACAGGGACAAAGAACCACTTTAACCCTATGGACCACTAAATAGGGACTGCAACAGGATAATGCGGCCAATTCCAATACCCTGCAGGCCGAGGTAATAGCCACCAAGAATATCACCTTCTGGGATAACGTAGGCAAGGGAATCTCCAGAATATTCTCAAATGGGGGTTTCTGGGAACCGAAAGTACTAAACTTAAATCCCATGGCGGCAAAAGAGACTGTACAGGTGGAGCCACATGTCAAACCCTCTGAGTGAAGGTACGAGCTAAAGAGTGTGTGGCTAGCGGTCGCTGAAAGAGGATTGCCAGGGCAGACACCTGGCCTTTGATGGTACTCAAGGCCAACTTCTGATCAACGCCCTGTTGAAGAAAGGTTAAGATCCGAGCCACAGAAAAGGATCGAGGATAAGGGCTAATTGACTCAAGAAAAGTACGCTTTCCACGTACGATGGTATATCTTGCTGGAAGAAGACTTTACCATAGTAGGTAGCCAGTGAATCACGACCTGTGGTTCCCGAAGTTTGTCTAGAGTAAGGACCAACCTGGTCATAATTAGAATCAGACCTAGGTAAATCAATTCCCTGGACAGGGATAGGGGGACTTAAGTAGTTTGGACATCACCTGAACCTTTGCAGGAATTAAATCCACACAAGAAGACTCGGGACCTAAAAAACCTGAAAAGTACAAGCTTTATCCCCCCTTCTGGGTACCCCCAAAAGAATCATTTTGTGGATCCCCTTGATGCTCATGAAGGAGGTCCACATAATCGGAAACCAGAAAAGATGTTCCCCCACCCCAATAATGGGTGAGGGCAGACCTTCATGCTGAAGGCGTCTTGTCTGCGGGTCTAGAGAAGCTAGCTCTAGGCTTACCCGACCAAGGATGCTTGGAACTTCCCAGGGAAGATTTGAAAGATCTATTTTCCTTATTCTCCATCCCAGAAGCACAAAATAATTTTCTATGTGCTGAGAAGGAGGGCCCCCATCTGCGACAAGACCCCTTCCCTTTCCTAGATTATGGCAGGAAGGTACTCTTCCCCCCCACCCTGATACCCTTAATGATGTCATCGAGGGTAGCCCCAAACAGGTGATTGCCTTGAAAGGGCAGATCAATGAGAGCTTTCTTAGAGGCTTGGTCTGTGGACCAATTCTTAAGCCACAGCATGCACCTAATCACCACCGCTGAAACAGAAAGGTTGGATAGCACAGGAGCTGTATCCAAAGCTGCATCACAAATAAACTGCAGCCCATGGATCAACTGGTCTGCTAATTCAACATAAGTAGTGGGGAGCTGTTCACCCCCCAGGCCCTGGTGCAAAAGCTTGGCCCATTCAGTTAGGGTCTGGGACACCAGGGTTGAGGCAAAGACTGGCCGCAATGTCGAACTAGCCATAGTAAACATGCTGCCTGCCACAGCTTCCGCTTTCCTGTCAGTCGGGTCCTTAAAGGACGGGGATTCCTCTACTGGGATCATGGTAGCTTTGTTTAAACTGGAAAAAGGAGGGTCCACCACTGGTGGACTAGTCCACTTTTTTAAAAGAGATTCCTGCAAAGGGTAACGTACAGCAAAACGTTTGGGGACCACAAATGGTAATTTTGGTTACTCCCATTACTTACAGGAAGAACTGTCAAAATAAGGCACATAAGGAAACAACTTTGGAGCGCGACGTGACTTATGTCTACCAAACGACACAGCCACGTCCGTACCTACATCAGCAGCATCCTCTATTTTTAAAGTCTCACGCACTGCAGTGATAAGTGCGTCTACCAGCGCTTTTTAGTTCGTTGCTGCGACCATGTAGGAATCATCCTCACTATCGGATGGATCTGGGGTTGTGATATGTGTCCACGGCGGCATCAGGCTCCTAATCAGATGAGAGACTGAGCAGGGAAAGGCGAGGGATGCTTCCTCCTGGGCTGTTGCCCACACGCTGCATCCACCTGGGACACTAAGGAGTGCAGGACGACCGTCAATGCAACCATGGGAAGCTGAGGTTCCAAGAGACCTGCCATCTCCATGAGAGGGTCAGTGAGGGAAATGTGACCCTGAGGCTCCATAAGAAAAGGAAGACCTTGCTGTACAAAAATGATCTTTTGGCACCACTAAAGTATCCCCCCAATCAGCAGAGAGAGAGATAACAGGGACCCCCAAGGACTCACCCTACGGATGAGAGGAGCGCCGAGAATTTGGATCCAGCATCACCATGGATCCCATCCCTATTCATATGTCCCGGACACAGGAGAAGAAAACTGAGGCGGAAGAGGAGGAGCTTCGGCATCCCCACGAGGCTTTGGTCCTTTCTAGCATCTCCTGGACTAAGGGAAAATGGCCCCAGTGACATCATCGGGCTACACAAACATGGCCGCCAGCTGGAGACCAGCCAGACTAAGGGAAAATGGCCTACGTGACATCGGGCTACACAAACATGGACGCAAACTCAAGACCAGCCAGACTAATGGAAAATGGCCCTGTGACATCATCAGTCTACTCAAACATGGCCACCAACTGGGGACCAGGCAGACTAAGTGAAAATGGCCGCCATCAGCTACAGCCTGCTGCCAGGATCTTCCCTGTACACTCTGCAACGCTGCACCCTCTGCAAGGGTACCCCCTCCAGAAGGTAGTACACACCTTAAGGGGAGACTCAGTTGCGCACTCTGCATCGGTCTCTGCACTGGGACCCCCTTGCACTATACCCACACTGCAAAAAGTGGGGCATGCACCTAGGGGTCTCTTACACTGGGACCCCTCCAGACTACCAGGGCAGGACCCACTATCCCAGGACCCTTACAGAGTAGGGATAGCAGGGGAGACCCCAGGGGTCTCCACTGCATCCTCTGCCCTGGGACCCCCACCAGGCTCCAAGTCCAGACAGGGTGGAAAGGGAGTGGGGGAAGCTCAGCTCAGGGAGGAGGGAAACTGCAGGCAGATCCGATCATCCCTGGAGGTTACCCCTGTCCACCCCCAAAAAAAAACACCAAAAGTAGAGAGGGGGGACTGTACTTACTCTTCCAAGGTGCAAGTAATGCTCCAGACAAAATTCTTGCCACTGAATCAGGGGAGCTGTCGACCAAGGGACTGCTGCAACTCAGACCCAAGCCGGGTCGCATGCGACCCTGCGAAACGTTTAACTTGCAGGCCAGCCTCTGTCTGGGAGGCTATGTCGCGGTTGACCTAGCACGTAGCTGCAGTCTGCATGTGCTCACTGGCTGGGCTGGGGGGACCACTGGATCTAGATTATCCAGCCCGTTGCCCAGCCCGAGAGTTGATTGCAGATCTCCCGAAAGAAAAAACAAAAAAGATGTAAGGAAGGAGAAAAAAATTGATAGGGCCATAGATCCTGACTAGACAGATTAAAACTGATTACCTAGAGCAGAGAGGGGGTTATATACCAAGCTGAGGACGGCCCATGGGCTTAGCCAGGTGTTTTTTGTTCTGCCTAGTCCTACTCCTGGAGGAGGCATTATAACCCAAAATTCATGATTTATGAAGCGCTGTGTCCGTCGATGAATGGAAGAGAAAAGGGTATTTACAGTGTGATTTGCAGCATGTACTTATGATCTTGGGAACAGGCCAGACAAAGGGGGGGGGGGGGGGGCGGAAGGACGGAAACCCTGGGCGCAAAAATTCACTGGGGGGCACAGCACAGGTGGAGTGCAGCGAGATGACATAGTGCAGGTCTGGCTAAATTCAGCCTGACGGTAGCTGTCGCTGAAGATGCACAGCAGTGTGCAGATTACCCTTGCTATCCATAAAAGAACATGTACAGCACACATAGTGCTCTTGTAGAGCTGCAACAGGTGCACAGTACTGGAGCCGTCTTCTGCACCTGGCTGGCACTAGTCTAGAAAGACCCATGTAAGAATTCACTGTCAGGCGGAATTACAGTCAGGTCCATTTGGGACATCGACACAATTCTAATCTTTTTGGCTCTATACACCACCACAATGGATTTGAAATGAAACAAACAAGATGTGCTTTAACTGCAGACTTTCAGCTTTATGTGAGGGTATTTACATCCAAATGAGGTGAACGGTGTAGGAATTACAACAGTTTGTATATGTGCCTCCCACTTTTTAAGGGACCAAAACTAATGGGACAGATTAACAATCATAAATCAAACTTTCACTTTTTAATACTTGGTTGCAAATCCTTTACAGTCAATTACAGCCTGAAGTCTGGCACATATAGACATCACCAGATGCTGGGTTTCATCCCTGGTGATGCTCTGCAAGGCCTCTACTGCAACTGTCTTCAGTTCCTGCTTGTTCTTGGAGCATTTTCCCTTCAGTTTTGTCTTCGGCAAGTGAAATGCATGCTCAATCGGATTCAGGTCAGGTGATTGACTTGGCCATTGCATAACATTCCACATCTTTCCATTAAAAAACTCTTTGGTTGCTTTCACAGTATGGTTCGGGTCATTGTCCATCTGCACTGTGAAGCGCCATCCTATGAGTTCTGAAGCATTTGGCTGAATATGAGCAGATAATATTTCCCGAAACACTTCAGAATTCATCCTGCTGCTTTTGTCAGCAGTCACAACATCAATAAATACAAGAGAACCCAGTTCCATTGGCAGCCATACATGCCCACGCCATGACACTACCACCACCATGCTTCACTGATGAGGTAGTATGCTTTGGATCATGAGCAGTTCCTTTCCTTCTTCATACTCTTCTCTTCCCATCACTCTGGTACAAGTTGATCTTGGTCTCATCTGTCCATAGGATGTTGTTCCAGAACTGTGAAGGCTTTTTTAGATGTTTGGCAAACTCTAATCTGGCCTTCCTGTTTTTAAGGGTTAACTAATGGTTTACATCTTGTGGTGAACCCTCTGTATTCACTCTGGTGAAGTCTTCTGTTGATTGTTGACTTTGACACACATACACCTACCTCCTGGAGAGTGTTCTTGATTTAGCCAACTGTTGTGAATGGTGTTTTCTTCATCAGGTAAAGAATTCTTCGGTCATCCACCACAGTTGTTTTCCGTGGTCTTTTGGTGTTGCTGAGCTTACCGGTGCGTTCTTTCTTTTTAAGGATGTTCCAAACAGTTGATTTGGCCATACCTAATGTTTTTGCTATCTCTCTGATGGGTTTGTTTTGTTTTTTCAGCCTAATGATGGCTTGCTTCACTGATAGTGACAGCTCTTTGGATCTCATATTGAGAGTTGACAGCAACATATTCCAAATGCAAATAGCACACTTGAAATTAACTCTGGACCTTTTATCTGCTCCTTGTAAACGGGATAATGAGGGGATAACACACACATGGCCATGGAACAGCTGAGCAGCCAATTGTCCCATTACTTTTGGTCCCTTAAAAAGTGGGAGGCACATATACAAACTGTTATAATTCCTACACCTTTCACCTGATTTGGATGTAAATACCCTCAAATTAAAGCTGAAAGTCTGCAGTTAAAGCACAGTTTGTTTGTTTTTTATTTCAAACCCATTGTGGTGGTGTATAGAGCCTAAAAGATTAGAATTGTGTCAATGTCCCAATATTTATGGACCTGACTGTATCTCTGTTCAACAGATTCCTCCTCATACTGACTCACTCGGAGGCTGGAACAGGAAGAGAGTGTGGTGTCGATGGTTCAAAGGAGAATCCACGTTGGTCGGATCTTATGTGAGTAATAACAACAAAAGCAGCAGGCAGTCCTCCTAAACATTACTTGACACTTTACTTCACAGATTGACAGTATAGTGAATCAGTAATAAACCTTTTCCTGAGAACAGGACTGGTGAACTCCTTGGGGAGTGTGGGGTTTTGTGATTGGGGGGGTTAGGGATTAATTATTTTATAACATTAGTCAGTAATGTGCAGCAGGAAGGGGTTAGTGTACTGCCACTGGCCACTGATGCATCAGTGACCAGTGGCAGTTAGTTACCTCCTTTGTGCTGTATTGGTACCAGTGTCAGTGTAAATTAACCCTTTTATGCTGCAGCATGAAGGGGTTAATAAACACTGCCACTGGCCACTAATGCAGCAAAAAGGAGGTAATTAAAACTGCCATTGCCCATCAACTGCAAGGGACATTTTAAACAGCAATATCACTGACCATCAGAGTAGAAAGATTAACCACTTCAAAACCCAGTCAATTCTAATATTTCTCAAATGCATGTATAATCATCATTTGTTTACTAGAAAATTACTTAGAACCCCCAAATATTATATATTTTCGGAAAGCAAAGGCCCATAAGAATAAAATGGTAGTTGTAATTATTTTTTATGCCATACAATATTTGCGCAGCAGTATATCAAACACAAATTTTCAGGAAAAATACACTTTGTTGAATTTTAGTGCTAACACACTCACACAATATAATAAGCAAATTTTTGTTAAAATATATATAAAAAAAGATTTTATGCCGAGTAAATAGATATACTCATCTATACATATAGATATACATAATAGATAGATATGTCATACTTTAGAACTACAATGCCTGTGAAATGGCGATAGACTACAATACATTTTATGATCCATAGGTGACGCTTTACAAGCCTGGGCAATGCAGCTGCTCAGGGCTGTACAGATGCCATGGCCTGATGCTTTGCTTCAAGGCAAAAACTGAATGGAATGGGACCACTCTGCAACTACATACAATGCACATGGCTGCAAGGCAGTGGGTTAAAACAGGCAACGAAGAAGTGGCATATTACCTCCTCACTGACTATCAAACACACTATGAAAATTGATCAGCCACGGATCATTTTTCAGATGGACAGCAATGATGCAGCACATTTTAGCGGGCCCTTTCAGCCCCCCTACCCCCCTCAGAGCCTCCTAGATCCCTTTAATACCATGCATCCTTCAGAGCCCAGCTCCCATTCCTTCCTTCCTTCTTCCCACTGAAAGTCCTCCTTAGACTAACACCAGCAATGCAGAGGAAGTTTTCCCCACTGAAACTAGTGCAGCACCATTGTTCCTCTTAGCAAAACCACTGACACAGAGACATTTTTCCTTCCAGTGACACCACAGACACCGGGACATTTTTTTTGCTTTGCCACTCATGGCCCCATATCTGTGCACTCATTTTAAACTCTTCAGTTTGCTGCATTGTAGCACAACTATTGGTACTATTTCAGTGCATGCCACAAACAATACATACAATTGGTCCGTATGCCACTGTTAGCTCCACCCACTACTCCCAGTGAGGCCCAGTTTGAAATCTTTGCCCTGGGCGTAGGATGACCTTGTCCTGGCACTGCCTGGGAGGCAAAGCTTTAAAGTGGTTGTAAACTCTTACATGTACCCATTGAAGGGACTATCCTCAAGTGATACACAGAGATGAAACAAATCCTCCTACATAAGTTGTATCAGTATATCTGCAGTCTTCTCTACTTCCATATAAAGTGCTGAATTTATAAGCTTGTTTGAGAGTTCAGAAAAAAGGGGGCAGAGAGCTGAATTTAAACTCTGCAGAGCGAGGAGTGGTCTGAGAGCTGATTGTAGGGAGACACCCAGCTCACAGGAAAAGAGCTCACATTTTCAATAAACTGTACTGCTATTTCTAATCTGGTATTGTATTGTTTTTCCTCTTTTCTCAATCAGACACTTCTTAGCACGCAAGACCTCTTAACCACCTGGCAAGATTTTCCACAATATATTTTAAAAGACAGAAGCTGTTGCAACCTATTTAAACATGGATAAAGTGAAATTACACACAAGTCTTTTAAACTGTTAAATAATGTAGTAATATGTAGACAACATACCTGGAGGAAGAACCCATAAGCTGCATCCCACGGTCAAGTAAGGCATTGGCTGACAAACCCTGTTTCACCACCTAAAGGCCAAAAGAAAAGAACTGACTTACAGTGTCATTGTAATTTTTACTAATGCATGGCAAAGCCACGACTAGAAAAGAGGAGACTGCAGACTGTGTATGCCCTGTATACTAAGCATGCTAAATCAAATAAACTGTAGAAGAAGATTTGATTACATTATTAGTAAGTGGGGATAGAGCAACCAACTAGGATTTCACCACTTAAAAAAGGGAGATGTTCAAGGCATACAGTACTTACAAAATTTGAATCTAAACTGCAGAATATTTAAAGGGGTTGTAAAGGCAGAAGGTTTCCTATCTTAATGCATTCTATTCATCAAGATAAAAAGCCTTCTGTGTGCAGCAGCCCCCCCCCCCCGCCCCCCTAATACTTACCTGGGGGTCCCTCTAGCTCCAGCGATGTTGTAGGAATGTCTCGGCTGTCTGGGACTCTCTTCCTCATTGGCTGAGACAGCAGCACGGCCCCATTGGCTTCTGCTGCTGACAACCAAAGTTAGTTAGCCAATGAGAATAGAAAGGGGACGGGGTCAGGCCAAAGCTCCGTGTTTGAATGGACACAGGAAGCTGTGACTTGGCTCTGGTTGCCCCATTTAAAGCTGCTAGCTGTGGGCGCACCCAACAGGAGGAAGGGGCCAGGAAAGCCTAAGAGGGACCCGAGAAGAGGAGGATCCGGGCTGCTCAGTGCAAACCCACTGCAACAGAGCAGGTAAGTATAACATGTTTGTTATTTTAAATTAAAATTAAAAAACCTGACTTTACAATCACTTTAATATCACAAAACATGCAAACAATTTAGAATCTGTATGAGAATCATTTTCTAATATTTAAAAATTCTAATATTTAAAAAAAATAAATAAAAAAAATGGATTTTTGTCTTACCATAAAATCCTTTTCTCTGAGGTTCACTGACGGCCACAGCTCCATGTCTTCTAGACCATTTTGCTTTATGCTGGTCTCTCTTCAGGAGTAGGACTAGGGGGAAACCTTTTTGGTTACGCCCCTGAGGCAGTCACAGAGGGTATACCATCACTTCCTGCTATAGGACTTCAGTTTGTAACAAGCAGTGTCAGAAGAACTTTTAACTCAGAGGGGTTGGGTGCTTTATCCATCAGTGAACCTCAGAGAAAAGGATTTTACGGTAAGACAAAAATCCAGTTATCTCTTTCGTTCACAGATGGACACAGCTCCATGTCTTCTAGACCAGCCCTCAAATTTTCCACTCGCCTGCTCGCATTTTGCGAGTGGAAAATTATGTAGGGCGAGCTCCGGGAGCCGCTCAGGGGAAGAGAGGAGAGGAAAGCCGACCAGCCAAAGGATTGGATAATGTCAGAGGGGCGGATCATCCCACTGTAACAGCTTTAATTGTAATTGCCGGGAGCTCGCTGACACACACAGTCCCGCCTTCTAGCCCGGCTTCTTTGATAGACAGAACACCTGGCCAACCAGGACGTGTGACGTCTATCAAAGAAGCCGGGCTAGGAGGCGGGACTGTGTGTGTCAGCGAGCGCTCGGCAATTACAATTAAAGCTGTTACAGTGGGATGATCCGCCGCTCTGACATTATCCGGCCAGCAGTGGCATACCGATGGAGGGGGTCAAGCCGGTACTCGCGCTGATCATCTCATGTTAAGGCAGCTGCTCCCTCAGTCTGTGCTGAGCTGCTCGCAGGGGCTGGAAGCAGGTGAGTGTCCAAGGATTTAGCAGCCTCCCTGTGTGACTGGATAGGAGGAGCGGTGGGGCGGCTGCATATAGAGGAATTGATCTTTCCATATTATTGCTGCAGCTGTTGGATGCCTGATTCTCCTCTCTGCAGGAGGAATATGGAAAGATCAATTCCTCTATATGCAGCCACTCCACCGCTCCTCCTATCCAACTTCTTTTTTCTTTTGCTGGCCCCCCAGTGCTGTACAGCCCCCCCCCTCTCCAGCCCCTTAGTGCTCTTCAGCCCTCCCAGTGCTCTTCAGCCCCCCCCTACAGCCCACCTAATGCTCTTCAGCCCCCCCTCTCTAGCCCCCCAGTGCTCTTCAGCCCCCCCTCCAGCCCACCTAATGCTATTTAGCCCCACCTCCAGGGCTCCAGTGCTCTTAAGCCTCCCTTCAGCCCCCAGTGCTCTTCAGCCCCCCCCTCCAGCCCCCCAGTGCTCTTCAGCCCCCCCTCCAGCCACCCAGTGCTCTCCAGCCCCCCCAGTGCTCTTCAGCCCCCCCTACAGCCCCCAAGTGCTCTTCAGCCCCCGCTACAGCCCCCCCAGCCCCCAAGTGCTCTTCAGCCCCCCCTCCACCCCCCCAGTGCTCTTCAGCCCCCCTCCAGCCCCCCAGTGCTCTTCAGCCCCCTCCAGCCCCTTAGTGCTCTCCAGTCCCCCCCCTCCAGCCCCCCTCTCTAGCCCCCCAGTGCTCTTCAGCCCCCCCTCCAGCCCCTTAGTGCTCTTCAGTCCCCCCCCCTCCAGCCCCTTAGTGCTCTTCAGCCCCCCGCCCTCCAGACCCTTGATGGGCACTGAGGAGGCTGCACTGATGGGCACTGAAAACGTTATTAATATTTATTCTTGTAACTTCTGCATTAATGCAAAAACATTTAACAGTGTCATTTTATGAGATAATTTATGAGGGCGTGTTTAGGGGCGGAATTAGGGGCGGGGCAGGGTAGGAGTTGGGTGGGGCAACTGGTGGCGAGTAACCCTTAAGGCCTGGCTAGCTTTGAGCCCTGTTCTAGACCATTGGGATGTCCAAAAGCAGTATCAAAATGAGGGGTGGGAAAAACACAGCAATACGCAGAATTCCCAACAAGGCTAAACATAGCCAACCAGGTAAAAACAGGAGCTCAACTAGTAACAACTGGAGCTCACCACCAGCAAAAAAATTATAACCTCAAGAAGCAAAAGTCTCTGCGACTTCAGCCAGCAAAACTTTGCGGCCAAACACCACATCCGAAAATGCAAGCACATCCACCTTATAAAACTTTGTGAATGTGTGTACAGATGACCACGTAGCTGCCTTGCACACCTAAACCACTGTTGCCTGATGGTGGAAGGCCCAGGAGGCACTAAGCGCCATCATAGAATGCGCTTTAACAGGGAAAGGAGGAACCTGGCCCTTAATGGAATAAGCCTGCACCATCGTCTGCCTGATCCACTTGGAAATGGTCACAGCAGATGCGGCCTACCCCTTACGAGGTCTAGCCATAAGAACAAAGAATCAGATTTTCGAATCGGTTCAGTCACCACCAGGTACACCCGAATCGCCCTGACCACATCCAAGGAATGTAAAGCAATTTCCTTAGGATGTTTTGGCTTAGTACATAAGGATGGTAAAACAATATCTTCATTCAAATAAAACCCCAAGACAACCTTTGGAAGGAACGCCTGAAAAGGTCGTAACACTACTTTGTGCCTATGAAACATCAGGTAAAGTGACCGACAGGACAACGCAGCCAACTCAGACACCCTACGTGCGGACGGAATAGCTACTAAGAAGGCCACCGTCAGCGGCAAAGTGAGCAGAGGAAGTTCTTGAATATTTTCAAAGGGAGGCTTTTGAAGCACCGACAGTACCAAATTGAGGTCCCACGGAGGCACCAGGGATCTCCCCAGCAGAGACAGATGGCGAACTCCCTGCACAAAAGTGTGAACCAAGGACTTCACCGCCAATGGCCTTTGGAAAAATATGGCCAAAGCAGAAATCTGGCCCTTAAAGGTGCCCATAAGAAAACATTGATTTACACATAGTTGTAGAAACGCCAACAGGCGAGACCCAGAAAAGGAACAGGGAGAAACCCCCCGACTCACACCAAGTAATGTACACCTTACTAGGCCTGCATACCAAGACTGGTGATGCCAGTCTGGTGCCACCAGAATGACTGTAATCCCTTCTACCTCGACTCTGCGTAGCAATCTTGACAGAAGTTGTATTGGAGGAAATGTGTAAATCAGACGATACAGGCCACCAGGGCATCTGTGGTGTCGGCCAGAGGATCCCGAGACCTTGACAAGAACCTCTGCACCTTCTTGAGATGGGAGGCCAGCAGGTCCACATTGAGGGGCCCCCACCGAAGAGGCCCAATTGATGGAACACCTTCGGGTGAAGAGACCATTGTCCCGGATCCAACATCTGCCGACTATGATAGTCCGCATGCCAATTCTCTACAACCGGAATGTGCACAGCAAAGAGGGCCAGAGCATATAGTTCTGCCCACCTCAAGATACCGGCCACTTCCCGGGCTGCCTGGGCACTCTGTGCCCCCTTGATGATTGACATATGCCACAGCCGTAGCATTGTCCGATTGTATCCGCACAGGGCGTCCCTGCAGGTGATCTGATGCAACACCAACACCTGGGCTGATGCTGAGTCCAGCGTCAGACCCAAGAAGTCCAGCTTGGTGGACAGTGTCAGTGCCGATTTCTGAAAATGTGGTGTTCATCAGAACTCCTGTAGAGGTCACACAGTAATGTCCAAGTTGGCTTCTAGAGCCGAGGAAGACTCTGCACGCAGAAGCAGATCGTCCAGGTAACCAAGTACCGTGATCCCCTTCTGTCGTAGCAAGGCCAGAACTGGGGCCAAAACCTTTGTGAACACCTAAGGAGCTGAGGCGAGGTCAAAAGGTAACACCACAACTTGATAGTGCTCCTCGCCCACGGCAAAACGTTGATGCCTGACATATATTGGAATATGAAAGGTAAGCGTCCTTGAGATCGATAGAGGCCAAAAGATCCCCTTGATGAAGAAAAGCTACTACCGTGCGGAAGGACTCAATTTGAAACTTCTGAACCCACAGAAAGTGGTTTAGAGCCTTGAGATCCAAGATGGGACTAATCCTGTCTTCCTTCCTGGGAACTGTAAACAGCTTTGACTATAATCCTTGAAAACATTCTGACTCTGTAACTGGCACAATAACTTCTTGTGCTAACAGGTCCTGCACTGCCCTGTAGAGGCCATGTAGCCACTCGTGAGACAGGCATAGGATGGAAGGAAAGAACCTTGCCAGAGGCAAGGACCGAAACTTGATCTTGGAACCAAACTGAATCAACTCGTGGACCCATCTGTCCTGAATGAAAAAGGTCCACGGATCCGGAAAAAGGCAAAGACGTCCCTCCACCCCAGATGTGGGTGAGGGCGCTCCTTCAGGCTAGTGAAAGCTTGTTTGCGGAACCATAGGTGCCCGCCCGAAAGGGCCGCTTGTGAGCCGAGAAGAAAGGACCAAGTTTACAACGAGGTTTCTTGCCCCTAG
Source organism: Pelophylax lessonae (assembly GCF_965119305.1). Lineage (NCBI taxonomy): Eukaryota > Metazoa > Chordata > Amphibia > Anura > Ranidae > Pelophylax > Pelophylax lessonae. The sequence continues at coordinate 629,165,520 of NC_138768.1, read as the reverse complement.
CAACCTGCAGAAGTAATGTACTTTTACCTCCCGTAATACCCTTAATGATGACCCTCTTCCATAGAGGCCCCGTACAAACAGTCACCTACAAAGGGTAAATCAGTCATCACCTTTTTAGAAGCCTGGTCGGCCAACCAGTGCTTCAACCATATCAAAGAATCACCGCAATCAAAGATACCCTGCCGGCCAAGGGGGCCGCATCCAAAGATGCATCACAAATGTACTGTAACCCCCCATGATCAACTGATCTGCCAGCTCAGGAGGGTGTTGACTCCCTTACAGATCCTGGCGTAAAATTCATTTAAGGTCTGAGATACCAAGGTGATAGCAAACACCGGTCTCAAACTTAAAACAGCCACGGTGAAAAGGTACCAGACCAGAGCCTCAGTTCTCTTGTCCATGGGACCCTTAAAGGATGGAGAATCGTCTACCAGCAAAAGGGTGGCCTTATTTAGCCTGGAAACCTGAGAGTCCACCGACGTCCAGCATGCGTGGACACAGAACCCGTAGGCTTTCTTCAGAAGGGACTCGTAAAGGGGATATCTCTTAGCGAAGCACTTAGGTATTCCAACCATGCGTTTTGGGGAACCCCACTGACTAGTGACAATCTCGTCACAAAAGGCAGGAAATAGGAACACCTATTCGCCGACTCAGCATCCGCTGAGTCTTCCAACTTTAAAGTTTCCTGCACTGACACGAAAAGGCCTCCAGCAGCACTTTTTCATGCACGGCTGCAGAGGAGGAGGACTCATCCTCACTATTAGAGCACTCAGCATGCGTGGACACAGAACCCGTAGGCTGACTCTAGTCTGTGGCGGCCAGATCCACCTCAGACTCAGAGGAGGCAGAGGATACAGATGAAGGCGGGGGCGCTTCTTGCTAGGCCTCCTTTGCAGGGCCATATATACTTTGGATACAAGTGACTGCAGGGCTGCTGTCATGGCCACCAGGGCAGACTGAGATCAAGAGGGTCCCGCAGCTTCCAGGAGGTGATACACGCTCCAGATGCTCAATTGCCAAAAAAGAAGGGCCGACACTGACGCTAGAGGCCCCCGGCAGCACATCACCGAACTCAAGAAAATGGCCACTGTTATTCTCTATGGGAAACCCAAAACATAGCCGCTGGACTACAGAAAATATGGCTGCCGAAGCTGGGAATGCAGAATCCATGGCAAAATGGCGGCACAAGACCTGGGACCCCATGGAAAGGGTGATGCACCAGGAGGTGACCCCCCCCCCCCGCTGCACCCAGGTACGAGCACCACCAAAAAGAGTGGGCCGACGGCGGCACCCACCCACCACTTTCCGGCCCAACATCTTACAAGCCCTGCTACCCAAATGCACCCATGCCCCCCTAGGAGGGTCTAAGGGGGAAGCAGCGGGCAGGTGAGGGCAACCTACACAGGAGGAACCCTACTGTGGAGATGGGGGAAAGAATGTGAGGGAGAGGAAGGACACAGGAGGGGGCCTACCATCCTCAGGGAGTACCCATGACCACCCCAGCAATGACGCAAGAAAGGAGGGGGGACACTACTCACTACACCACCGCACCAGGTGGGCGTTACTCCCAGCAGTCCACCTCACCATCTTGCAATGGGGGTGCTGCGGCCTGAGGTACGCTGCGACTCTGATCGTAACTGCTATCGTGACCAGGGCTAAGTGACCTTGCGAGGTGTTTCCCTCGCTGTCCAGCCCCTGTCCAGTGGGGTTATGTCGCGGCCAACCTAGCGCGGAGCCAATAGTTGGGTCGCGCTTACAGGCCAGACTGGGAAGACCATAAGGATCTAGGATATCCAGTCGCCCAGTCCGGCTGTTGATTGTAGTTCACACAGGAGCAAAAATAATAAAGAAAAAGTAAAAAATTTAATTTGAAAAGGAAAAAATGCCAGGGCATTCCAGGGATCCCAGCAGAGAGCCAGGTCCTTACTTCTGACTAGGGATGATCGAACGGTTCGGGTCCACCATCGGTTCGGCCCGAACATTGGGTGTTCGAGGTTCGGCCGAATTTAGAACTTTTTGCCCAAAAAGTTCGGAATTCGGCAACCAGAACCGCCCAAAATGCAATGCTTCAGGAAATGGGCTTTAAAAGCCCGTGATTGGACCAGAACCATTAGCAAAAGCCAATTGAGGGGGCAGGAGAATGCTAGGAATGTGATTGGAGTGACTAGGGGGTCCCTAGACCAATCATTAGTGAATACGCCCCCCAGTATATAAGATCGCCCCCGCCATATTCCTAGCATTGTTATACTGGACATGGAAGAGAATGGAAGCAGTTCTGTTAATTTTACTTTAAAAGTGTCATTTAGCTATTTTTAGTGTGAGGAAAGGGATATCTAGTGTAGTTAGAGTGCTCCTTTACACTTAAGTTAGCTTCAAAAATTGAGTTTCTGTAGGGAAAGTGTTAAGTGTAAGGGGACCGTAGTGTAGTGTAGGGTTAACTGGCAGTGACTGCTATGGCAGGGTGACAAAACCCTTCCATAGCAGGGTGACCGCTATAGAGAAATGATCATTTCTCTGAATAGCTTCGGAACTGGAATATGGCTTCTCACCAGCCAAGCATTTTTTATGCTGCAGGGGCTGCCACTGCCAGTGCTTTTTTGAGGACATGTTTGATGTCAGACATGACATCTGAACATGTGTATAGGGGGTATATATAGACATATATGTCTGAATATATACCCCTAGACATATATAGGTGTGATAGTAGCAGAAATAAATGCTTGCGCTAATGAAATCATTTACAGGAATATATTTCTGCTACTATCACACCTATATATGTCTAGGGGTATATATTCAGACATATATGTCTATATATACCCCCTATACACATGTTCAGATGTTTTGCCTGCCTCAAAAGAACCCAAAAAAAATGCCAAAAAAACGCTAGCATCAAAAAAAAAATGCCCAGGTGTGTTTTTGCTGGCATTTTTTGGGGGGTTTTGGAGGCAGGCAAAACATCTGAACATGTGTATAGGGGGTATATATAGACCTATATGTCTGAATATATACCCCTAGACATATATAGGTGTGATAGTAGCAGAAATAAATGCTTGCGCTAATGAAATCATTTACAGGAATATATTTCTGCTACTATCACACCTATATATGTCTAGGGGTATATATTCAGACATATATGTCTATATATACCCCCTATACACATGTTCAGATGTTTTGCCTGCCTCAAAAGAACCCCAAAAAATGCCAAAAAAACGCTAGCGTCAAAAAAAAAAATGCCCAGGTGTGTTTTTGCTGGCATTTTTGGGGGGTTTTGGAGACAGGCAAAACATCTGAACTTGTGCACAGTACCACTATACACAAGTTCAGATGTTTTTCCTGACTGCAAAGAACCCAAAAAAATGCCTGCTTTGAAACCGGCAAGGTGTTACAGCAGCGAAGCCATATTCCTGTGCTCAAAGTTTTCTAATACAAACAATCCTTTTTTTTTCTGGTTCTGGACATGCTACAGAGCTGAAACTTCACAGGTACACCTTTTAGACCCCCCCCCCCCCAGACACAAAATCACACAAAAAAAAGTTCTTAAAAATTGTCATTTTTGATAAAAAAAAGCCAATTATTGAAAAATTAAAAAAAAAAAAAAAAAAAGAGATTTTTATTTTGGATTTAGTATCTGGGGGGTCTAAAAAGTGTACATGTGAAGTTTCAGCTCTGTAGCATGTCCAGAACCCCCCAAAAATGAGCATTTTCTTATAATTTTTATTAGAACAGGAATACGGCTTCTCTACTGCGTTTTTTCTTGCATTTATCGGGCATTTTTGGAGGCAGGCATGACTTTTTTTGGATTTAGTGTCTGGGGGGTCTAAAAAGTGTACATGTGAAGTTTCAGCTCTGTAGCATGTCCAGAACCAGAAAAAAGATAATTTTTCAGTAGAGCAGGGATGGTGGGACCCCTCTTTTACATTTATATGATCTTTTTTTTGGGGTTCTGGACATGCTACAGAGCTGAAACTTCTCAGGTACACCTTTTAGACCCCCCAGACACAAAATCACACAAAAAAGTTCTTAAAAATTGTCATTTTTGATAAAAAAGCCAATTATTGAAAAATTAAAAAAAAAAAGATTTTTTGATTTTTACTTTGGATTTCAGATCTGGGGGGTCTAAAAAGTGTACATGTGAAGTTTCAGCTCTGTAGCATGTCCAGAACCATAAAAAAGATTGTTTGTATTAAAAAACTTTAAGCACAGGAATATGGCTTCTCTGCTGTAACACCTTGCCGGTTTAATAGAAGGCATTTTTTTGGGTTCAACCCCCCACAAAATGCCAGCAAAAACACACCTGGGCATTTTTTTTTTTTTTGACGCTAGCGTTTTTTTTGGCATTTTTTGGGGTTCTTTTGAGGCAGGCAAAACATCTGAACTTGTGTATAGTGGTACTGTGCACAAGTTCTGATGTTTTGCCTGCCTCAAAAGAACCCCAAAAAATGCCAAAAAAAACGCTAGCGTCCAAAAAAAAATGCCCAGGTGTGTTTTTGCTGGCATTTTTTGGGGGTTTTTGGAGGCAGGCAAAACATCAGAACTTGTGCACAGTACCACTATACACAAGTTCAGATGTTTTGCCTGCCTCAAAAGAACCCCAAAAAATGCCAAAAAAAACGCTAGCGTAAAAAAAAAAAAAATGTCCAGGTCAAAAAATCTCTCTTTTTTTTTTAATTTTTTCAATAATTGGCTTTTTTATCAAAAATGACATTTTTAAGAACTTTTTTTGTGTGATTTTGTGTCTGGGGAGTCTAAAAGGTGTACCTGTGAAGTTTCAGCTCTGTAGCATGTCCAGAACCAGAAAAAAAGATCATATAGGTGTTAAAGGAGGCTCCCGAACCACATTCCTGTTCTACTGAAAATGTATCTTTTTTTCATGGTTCTGGACATGCTACAGAGCTGAAACTTCACATGCACACATTTTAGACCCCCCAGATACTAAATCCAAAGTCAAAATCAAAAAATCTCTCTTTTTTTTAAAAAAAATTTCAATAATTGGCTTTTTTATCAAAAATGACAATTTTTAAGAACTTTTTTGTGTGATTAATAGTTAATGGGGCATGACCCAGAACCCTAGGCACTTTTTATGGGCATTTATTGGGTCTTGGGGCTTCAAAATGGTGTTTTTTGATTACCGAAGTTCGGGTCCCATTGATTTCAATGGGGTTCTGAAATCCGGGCCGAACTTTCGGGAAGTTCGGATGTTCTGGCCGAACCGAACTTTTCAAAAGTTCGATCATCCTTACTCCTGACTAGGCAGAAAAAAACTGAAGTCCTATAGCAGGAAGTGATGGTATACCCTCTGGAACTGCCTTAGGGGCGTAGCCAAAAAGGTTTCCGCCTAGTCCTACTCCTGAAGAGAGAACAGCATAAAGCCCAATGGTCTAGAAAACATGGAGCTGTGTCCATCAGAGAACGAAAGAGAAATCAGGATTGATTAGATATTAAACCAGCATTTGAATGTTGATCAACAGATGGCAGAAACCTAATTGTGCTTTTTGTCAGCCACCGCATCTACCACCACCCATAAAATTTGAGCTCATATCCAATCCCTGCACTATAAAAAAACAATAAACCGCTGTATTTTATGGTAATGGAATTATTAAGTAAAAGAAATTCTCAAATGACTTTTTTTCCCCCATTATTTACTATATGCTTACCTTAAAAGTTGGAACACAAAGCTGTTCATAGGAAGTTGAGCTTTCTTCGCTTGTTGGAGTGTCTAGGTCTAATGGCCTATGTAGGGAAGACTTTGAAGTTCTTTTATTTGTTGGGTGTTTTACAGACCAGTTAAACACCTGAAACTGGCTCAAATAGTTTTGATAGCAGGACATAATTGGCTGCTGAGAAGTATGTTCATTATCCACAGGTTTTTCGGCTTCCATTGCATATACATGTTCCAGTGTTTCCTCTTCCCCACCTAGGGCAGAGACGAATGAAGCCTGAGAAGCATGAGTTCGAAGTGGTAATGTTCTTGGATCTAATCTCGCTTCTGCCTGTGAAGTAGCAGTTAAAGGACCCTCTACACTGTGGTAAATAGATCCTCTGCTATAGTCAATTTTTTGAGTTTGCTTTTTCCTTCTTTTTCTCCCCGGATATGTGCCAGGACCTTCATCACTGCTTATGGGTTCAAATTCCTCGGCCGCAGAAAAATAAGCTTCACTATCTGCCATAGACATACTAGAGTCCATTGAACGGTACTGATGGAAAGAGTTGGAATCTGCAGATGGAGTATATGGAAAGGAGCCAAAGCTCCTCCTCTGTTTTGGAGAGTCTAAGACATTCTCATCACTGCGTGAGACATCACTACTGAACTGAACTCCAACAGGACCTAGTGGTTTGTCACCATAAAATGCCGCTGAAAGACTCTTTGTACTACCGAGCCGTGTGGAACATACAGATGCCTGACGCTTCAGGGGAGAGCGAATTGGAGAATGGACTGCAGACCTGTCCTGCGAGTTTGGCGAAACTGGACTGCTTCCTGAGGCTTCCATTGGAACACTAAAATAAATAAATAGATGGAACTAAGCTGATTTAATTTCTATTACATACAGTATATAAAAAGACAGTATAAAAACAACCCTTTACCTATTTTCTGAAAGATGTGGCAAAAAGCTACAAGATTCCTTCCTACATCATAAAGATGAAACCTGACAGCACCAGTCTGATTTTACAGTTTCTTTTTAGTATATATCCTGCCAAAGTGAGGAGTACAGTTTAATAGTAATCCTTCTTTCATCTTTTACTTTATTTAAAAATGTTAACACACCTTTAAAAGGAGTATCACATTGTATGCAGTGCAAACAAACACCTGCACTGATTACTTTAAAGACAAAGTCCACCTTTTGCAAAAATTAACAAATGCATCCACATTGATAAAAAAAAAAATATCTTACCGTAAAATTCCTTTCTCTGAGTCCTCCGACAGTCGCCGCCCCTTCCCAATTCGACACCAATGGGTATTGACCTTTGCTCCGTAGGAGTAGCTAGGCAACAAGAATTGTTAATACAAAGCTTTTAACATAGACACACCCCTAGGGGCTGTCCCCCTCAGTCAATACCTCCCTGCACCAGCATTCCCAACTCAGTTTGGTAGCATAGCAGTAAGAGTACACAAAAACCCCAAAAGAGGGGCGGGGGGCGGCGACTGTCGGAGGACTCAGAGAAAGGAATTTTACGGTAAGATTTTACAAAAATTCCGTTTTCTCTTACGTCCTCCGACAGTGGCCACCCCATCCCAATTCGTCACCAATGGGACGTCCCAAAGCAGTGTAGACATGAGGGGTGGGAGACGCAACCGCAGAAAGGCAACGCAGTACCCACATCAGAGAAAGGAACCTTACCAGAGTAAGAGAACCAACTGGGCAACAGGAAAAAAGTGCTCAACAGGAGCAACAATCCCAGGAAAAACAAGCAACCCGGGGGCAAAACACCCCAACAACCAAGGGCCAATGAAAACAAGGGTCCCTAGGAGACTTCCGCACTGAGAACTTTACGGCCAAAGGAGGCATCAGCCGACGCCTGAACATCCACCTTATAGAATTTTGAGAAAGTGTGAACGGACGACCAAGTCGCCGCCTTACACACTTGGGCCACAGAAGCTTGATGCCGGAAAGCCCAAGACGTACTCAAAGATCTGGTAGAGTGCGCCTTCACAGGAAAAGGAGGAACCTTCCCCTTCAAGGCATAGGCTTGTTCAATGATCTGTCTGATCCATTTGGCGATAGTCGCAGCCGACGCCGCCATGCCCTTCCGAGGTCCCTCAGGAAGAACAAAGAGAGAATCTGACTTGCGAAAAGATTTAGTGGACGACAGGTAGACCCTGATCGCCCGGACAACATCCAAGGAATGTAAGGCAACCTCCTTCGAATGCTTAGGCTTCGCGCAGAGCGAAGGCAAGACAATGTCCTCATTCAGGTGAAAATCCGATATCCTTTTCGGAAGAAAAGATGGGTTAGGCCGCAGGACCACCTTATCCTTGTGGACCACCAGGTAGGGAGAATTGCAGGACAAAGCTGCCAGCTCCGACACCCTGCGAGCCGAAGTGATCGCCACCAAAAAGGCAACCTTCTTGAACAACAGAGACAACGAGATTTCCCTGATTTTTTCAAAGGGAGCCTGTTGCAACACGGACAGAACCAAGTTCAAGTCCCACGGAGGTATAGGGTCCCTCCTAGGAGGGGCCAAATGTCGCACCCCCTGAGCAAAGGTGCTAACCAATGAATTGGACGCCACAGGGCGTTGAAAGAGAACGGCCAGCGCAGAAATCTGACCCTTAATCGTGGCCAGCGCCAAACGCTGGTCCACTCCAGTTTGGAGGAAAGCCAACACTCTCGACACCGAGTATGAGCGAGGGGAATACCCCCTGGACTCACACCAGGCAAAGTAAGCTTTCCAAGTACGGTAATAAATTTTACCCGAAGAGGCTTTTCTAGCCTTGATCAAAGTGGGAATGACCTCAGAGGAAAGACCCCTATCCTTCAGGACCTGGCTTTCAACAGCCAGGCCGTTAAAGCCAGCGACTGTAAAGGAGGATGGAATATCGGCCCTTGAGACAGGAGATCTTCCCGGAGTGGCAGACTGCCAGATTTACGAGATCCGCGTACCAAGACCGGCGAGGCCAGTCCGGCGCTACCAGAATCACCGTGTGCGGTTCCGAGGCTAACCTGCGAAGAAGCCTGGACAGCAGCTGAATCGGTGGAAAGGCATACATCAGACGATACTGATGCCAGGGCGCCACTAACGCGTCTGAGGCGTCTGCCCGAGGATCGCGCGTTCTTGCTACGAACCTTTCCACCTTGTTGTTCAGACGAGATGCGAACAGGTCCACATCTGGGGAACCCCACTTCGCGCACAACATCTGGAAGACATCCGGGTGAAGGGACCATTCTCCCTGGTCCAGGGTCTGGCGACTCAGATAATCCGCCTGCCAATTCTCCACCACCGGAATGTGAACTGCCGTTATCGCCGGGACGTGCGTCTTGGCCCAAGACAGGATGTCGGCTACTTCCCGAGCCGCTCGGGCACTCCTGGTGCCCCCTTGGTGGTTGATGTAGGCCACCGCAGTGGCATTGTCCGTCTGAACCCGAACCGGACGGCCCCGAAGCCGGTCCGTCCATCGCAGAAGGCAAAGCTTTATTGCCCTCAATTCCAGAATGTTGATCGGGAGGGAAGACTCCTCCCCCGACCAAGTTCCCTGGGCAGACAGAACGCCCAGAACACCACCCCAGCCCAACAGGCTGGCATCCGTGGTGAGTACCGTCCATGACAGAGGACGAAAAGACTTGCCCCCCCCGACACCGCCGGGGACTGGAGCCACCACAGAAGACCCCTTCTGGTGTCCTGGCTCAACGAGATCCGTAGATCCAGGGATTGCGGTCGCCCGTCCCACTCGGACAGAATCTCCGCCTGGAGACCCCGCGTGTGAAACTGGGCAAAAGGTATCGCCTCGAAAGACGAAACCATTAGACCTAGACATCTCATGCATGTCCGGAGAGACGAGTGTCGGTTGTCCCTGAGGGACCTGACCTCGTCCTGAAGAGTCCGGAGCTTGTCCTCCGGCAGGAAGACCTTCGCTTGGACAGAGTCCAGAATCATTCCCAGATAGGGAAGGCGAACCGAGGGACACAGAGTCGACTTCGGAATGTTTATGGTCCAACCGAACTCCTGCAGAGTCCGCATCGTGGTGGACAGTTCGGTCACCAGGCTCAGACTGGCATTTGACCTTATCAGGATATCGTCCAGATACCCCAAGACAGCAATGCCCTGTGCTCGCAACAGGGCCAGAACCGGCGCCAGCACTTTGGTAAAAACCCGCGGAGCCGAAGCGAGACCGAAAGGTAACGCCAAGAATTGGTAATGATCCTCCGCAATGGCGAATCGAAGGTACCTCTGGTGACCTTCGAAAATGGGGATGTGTAGGTACGCATCCTTCAGATCGATGGAGGCCATGAATTCCCCCGGACTCAGGGCAGCCACCACCGAGCGCAGGGATTCCATGCGAAACTTGCGAACCCGCACAAAGCGGTTCAGAGCTTTCAAGTCCAGAATCGGACGCACTTTGCCCTCCTTTCTGGGCACAGTGAACAGATTGGAGTAAAACCCCCGAAACCTGTCCCGATGAGGCACCGGGACCATCACCCCCTGGGCCCGCAGGTCCCGTACCGCAAAGTGCAAATCCTGCAAGCGCTCCGGAGACAGCTGAAGATTTGAGGGAAAAAATCTGCCCGCCGGCCGAGAGAGAAATTCGATCTTGTAACCAGACCGAACGATTTCCTGAACCCACCTGTCCCGAACGCGGGCCAGCTAAGGTTGTAGGAAACCGCGCAGACGTCCCCCCACCCCAGAAACGGGTGAGGGCGCCCCTTCAGGCGGAAGTGGTATGGGAAGTTGAACCGGACTGGCCGGACTTTTGTTTCTCTGTCCACGGCTTCTTCTGGGAGCCTTGGCCTTTGAAGGGCTTGCCCTTGGACTGCGACCGAAAGGCACGAAAGTACCCCTAAGAGGGCCTAGACGAGGAATTCCGCTTTCCGCGGAAAGACTTATGCTTGAAGGACTGGGGCAGGAGAGTACTCTTGCCCCCCGTAACCCCTTTGATCAGGGTATCCAAAGCCTCGCCAAAAAGGCGAGACCCCGCATAGGGAAAATCCGCCAGCGTCTTGCGAGAAGATTGGTCGACCGACCAATTCTTCAGCCAAATCAGACGACGGTTCAGAACCGCCACGCTGGACAAGCGTGCAGCCAAGGGAGCTAAATTCAAGTCCGCATCACACAAGTACATGACACCCTGATGGATCTGGTCCACCATAGCCAACGTGGTAGGCGAAGCGGAATCAGCCGCCAAGGTGCGCCTGAGCATCTTGGTCCAATCAGCAACAGCCTGCGCCGCCATAATGGAAGCAAAAATAGGCTTCAGCATAGAACCAGCCACCATATAGGCATGACGGGCAAGAGACTCTATTCTCCTGTCCGTAGGGTCCGGAAAACCGGGGTGTCCTCGGAGGGCACCGCAGTAGCTTTGTTCAAAACGGCTACCGCGTGATCCACCGGAGGCGCCACACACCAACGCTCATCTGTGGCAGGCGCAAACGGATAAAGCAATTTAAACTTATTTGGAACAGTAAAAGGCTTCTTTAAATTGCGCCACTGTTCATTAACAGTATGGTGAAATTCAGCAGGGCAGGGAAAAACCTGCGCTGATTTGCGAGCCCTCTGTGTTCCGAAAGCAGACGTCCTAGCAGGATGAGCAGGCTCATCCTCCAAGTGCAAGGTGTCCTTTATGGAGGCAATCAGCTCATTCATGAGTGCAAGCTCTTCAGGCGAGCCAGGGGGAGAAACATCAACCCCCTGCACCTCAGGCTCTCCCCCCACAAGGTCCAAAGATGAGCAGGACCCTGAAAAGGGCACGCCAGCCCCAGCAGCCATATCGCCCTCTGAATCAGAGGAAATGGATAACCTGGCCCTTTTTGCGGATCGTTCAGCCAGCAGCATCTGCACCTGAGACACCAAGGAAGCCACTACAGTGGTCAGATCGGCCCCCTCGGGGGGTGCAGCAGCCCCCTGGTCCCCCACCAGGGCGGGGGGAAACTTGCTATCCTGAGAATCCATGCCCCAGTATAGAAAAGCAATAAAGGTACTGGCCCTTTAAAACCACGGCGAGCGCAGCCCACCGCACACTGCTGTATGCACTAACCCCGCAGGGAAAGACAAACACTGAGCAAGGAATGACAGGACCGACAGGTAAAAACCTGGAGAGAGCACACCAGACTGCTGCCACCGATCGCTGTTCCCGGGGAAAGAGGAAGTGATGCAATGCTGACTGATAGATATAGCCTATGGAAGGCTCCAGCAAAATGGCCGCTCGGTAGAGGAAAAAAGGCTACTAGAAAATGGCGCCGCCATGTGCACAGACAGTATCGCCCACCAAAATGGCGGCGAATGGCGCCAAAACCTGGCGCTGCATCGATACAGGGCCGGACACATTATACAGTGAAATAAAAATGGCGGATCGCCGCAGCGATCACCGCACACACACATGTCTGTACTCCAACTGCACCCAGAGCATAATAAAACCGCAGAGCAGGATGCCCCCCCCCCCCGCAGCCCACAGGCATGCAGCCACACAGGGATCTGACAGGGAGCCCGCAGTCACACAGACATGGAGGGTAAACACAGCCACAGACTGACACCCATACAGAAGGTCCCCACACAGAAGGTGCTTACCGTACCAGATGGCGTGGGGAGCCGTCTCCAGCGACAAACCGCTATCAGGGCAGACAGGGAGTGCCGCAGCCAGGACGCTTGCGGACCGCAGTCATGGCGTCCAATGAGGTAGCCACCTCACAGGCAGCATCCCTGCAGCGAACAGGGATGGGTCGTTCAATGTGCCAGGGTAAAACCTAAGCTGAATGCTCGATGGCAGGCTGGGGATCCATCTGGCTATCAGCCCTGGGATGCAGAGCGGCCAGTCCGAGACCCAGCTCCGCATGATGAATCTTCATCAGAAGATCTGTAAACTAAGGCTGACAAAATAACAGCTAGCCAGAAAAAGAGAAAAAAGTACTTGAAATAAAATCAAAGAAAGGGTAGAAGGCTGAGACTGAGCCCCAGCAAAGGATAGCAGCTACTCCTAAGCTAGGCAAAGACAAACTGAGTTGGGAATGCTGGTGCAGGGAGGTTTTGACTGAGGGGACAGCCCCTAGGGGTGTGTCTATGTTAAAAGCTTTGTATTAACAATTCTTGTTGCCTAGCTACTCCTACGGAGAAAAGGTCAATACCCATTGGTGACGAATTGGGAAGGGGCGGCGACTGTCGGAGGACGTAAGAGAAAAAAAGATTTCTGACTTGCTTGTAAAATCTAGGTCTTGGAGTACATAGAAGACATAGGCATTACAGGTAGATAAGTTAAGGTAGGTTCAGGTGCTTGGACGCTGCCAACTGAGGATCCCCATATAAAATCTCCCCCAATGCAAGCCTCAGTTCTTTAGCAATCACCACAACCACAGAGCCACAACCTTTGTAAAGATCCAAGCCAAGGACAAATAAAATCACCAAAAATATTGCTCATTTATGGCAAAACGCAGGTATCGCTGATGTGGAGGATAAATGGGACATGCAGTGATTCCACAAAAACCCCTGGGTGAAGGGAGGTGATGACTGACCTGAGGGATTCCATGCGGAACTTCAGAATTTTCAAGTATTTGGAGACGAAAACCAACCATATATAGGACTTTAAGGGTGCTCCAATATTATATATATATATATATATATATATATATATATATCTATGCACACAGTATCCCACAAAAATGAGTACACCCCTCACGTTTTTGTAATTATTTTATTATATCTTTTCATGTGTCAACACTGAAGAAATGACACTTTGCTACAATGTAAAGTAGTGGGTGTACACCTTGTATAACAGTGTACATTTTCTGCCCCCTCAAAATAACTCAACACACAGCTCACAATGTCTAAACCGCTGGCAAAGAAAGTGAGTACACCCCTAAGTGAAAATGTCCAAATCGGGCCCAATTTCCTTCCCCGGTGTCATGTGACTCGTTAGTGTTACAAGGTCTCAGGCGTGAATGGGGAGCAGGTGTGTTAAATTTGGTGTTATCACTCTCACTCTCTCATACTGGTCATTGGAAGTTCAACATGGCACCTCATGGCAAAGAACTCTCTGAGAATCTGAAAAAAGAATTGTTGCCCTAGATAAAGATGGCCTAGGATATAGGAAGATTGCCAATACCCTGAAACTGAGCTGCAGCATGGTGGCCAAGATCATACAGCGGTTTAACAGGACAGGTTCCACTCAGAACAGGCCTCGCCATGGTCGACCAAAGAAGTTGAGTGCACGTGCTCAGCGTCATATCTAGAGGTTGTCTTTGGGAAATGAGTGCTGCCAGAATTGCTGCAGAGGTTGAAGGGGTGGGGGGTAAGCCTGTCAGTGCTCAGAGCATACGCTGCACACTATATCAAGTTGGCCCGCATGACTGTAATCCCAGAAGGAAGCCTCTTCTAAAGATGATGTGCAAGAAAGCCCCCAAATATTTTGCTAAAGACAAGCAGACTAAGGACATAGATTACTGGAACCACAGCTGTGGTCTGATGAGACCAAGATAAACGTGCTTGGTTCAGATGGTATCAAGCGTGTGTGGCAGCAACCAGGTGGGAAGTACAAAGACAAGTGTGTCTTGCCTACAGTCAAGCATGGTAATGGGAGTGTCATGGTCTGGGACTGCATGAGTGCTGCTGGCACTGGGGAACTACAGTTCATTGAGGGAAACATGAATGCTAACATGTACTGTGACATACTAAAGCAGAGCATGATCCCCTCCCTTCGGTGACTGGGCCGCAGGGAAGTATTCCAACATAAAGACTCCAAACACACCTCCAAGATGACCACTGCCTTGCTAAAGAAGCTGAGGGTAAAGGTGATGGCCTGGCCAAGCATGTCTCCAGACCTAAACCCTATTGAGCATCTGTGGGGCATCCTCAAATGGAAGGTGGAGAAGTGCAAGGTCTCCAACATCCACCAGCTCCGTGATGTTGTCACGAAGGAGTGGAAGAGGATTCCAGTGGCAACCTGTGAAGCTCTGGTGAACTCCATGCCCAAGAGGGTTAAGGCAGTGCTGGAAAATAATGGTGGCCACACAAAATATTGACACTTTGGGCCCAATTTGCACATTTTTGTTGTCAGAGCTTTAAACATTAATGGCTGTGTGTTAAGTTGTTTTGGAGGGAACAGCAAATGTACACTGTTTTACAAGCTGTACACTCACTACTTTAATTGCAGCAAAGTGTAATTTCTTCAGTGTTGTCACATAAAAAGATATAATGAAATATTTACAAAAATGTGAGGGGTGTACTCGCTTTCGTGAGATACTGTATATACACACTGTACACCACAATTAAAGGCTAAGTTCACTTTTTGTGAAAAAATAATAAATGCATATCTTTTTTGCAGGTAAAAAAAAATGTGCACGTATTCTCTTTTTACTCTGCCGCCTTAACGAGGAAGTAAAGTTTTACCTATAGGTAGTGTAAATATCTCCTAAACATGCACCGTTTAGGAGATATTTACTGTCCTAGCAGCCAGTTACGTCACTGGCGCATGGGCTCTGAGGAAACACCTGGCCGTGCCGTTTCTTCAGAGCAGTGTGCCATGACTGGTGGCTCCTGCTCATGTGTGTGGGAGTGATGTCATTGCGGCTCCGGCCAGTCACAGAGCCGCAAACCCAGAAGGAAGACCGGATATAGATGGACGTCTTCTCCAGCGATGACTCGCATCGCTGGAATGCTTCGCTTTCTGGTAAGTTTAACATAATGTTCTAGTATGTGATGCATTCTAGCACATTATGCCTTTGCCTTGCAGGTAAAGGAAAAAAAAAAGTGTAGCGGTTTACAACCGTTTTAAAGTTCTATATAGAGTAGAATTTATTTTCTTCAAAAGTTGACAGATGCTGATGCCCAGCTGAGCAAGTCAGGAAATTTATATACACAATATTGTCAAAAGTATTGGGACGGCTGCCTTTACACGCACATGAACTTTAATGGCATCCCAGTCTTAGTCCGTAGGGTTCAATATTGAGATAGCCCACCCTTTTGCAGCTTTAACAGATTCAACTCTCCTGCAAAGGCTATCCACAAGGTTTAGAACATCTTTGGGATTAATTAGTGCAGAGACTGCGAGCCAGGCCTTCACGGCCAACATCAGTGCCTAACCTCACAAATGCGCTTCTGGAAGAGTGGTCAAATACTCCTATAGACACACTCCTAAACCTTGAGGATAACTTTCCCAGAAGAGTTGAAGCTGTTATAGCTGCAAAGGGTTGGGCCAACTCAATACTGAACCCTACGGACTAAGACTGGGATTCCTTTAAAGTTAATATGCGTGTAAAGGCAGGCGCCCCAATACATTTGACAATATACTGTATTTGGTCTTATGCTCAAGTATTTGGTGATGTATTTTAGGTCCAAAATGGGACACGTCACTGCTGGGTTTTTGCACTGACAACAGATTTGAGTTAAAACTCCTATCTCTCCCTTACAAGAAAGGGTACACTAACCTCCAAGAAAAAAAAAGGTGTTGGAGAATACCTTAAAGAGCCTGTGATAGCTGCAGAGTGGGGGCAAGTTAGAACATAAATCAGGGAGGAGGCAGAGATTAAAACTCAAGTTTGTAGGCCTGGAAGATGACAGATTGAACCAAAAGTCAGGAATTTCCTGGATCCAGATGGCTGCAAAGGCTTACAAACAACCCCCCCCACTTGAAGAAGTGGGACGACTCATTATAGTGTAGAAGGCTTGGAGCCGGGTTTAGCTGGCTTGGGATGACAAAACTTGCGTTGGAGTTATTTTCCTGGTGGAGGCATGTAAGAGGAGGCCTGTGAGAGGAGGCCTGTGAGAGATGAAAGGAACCTTTTGACATAGGGAGTCAGCCATTCCATCCTTGTAATGCTTCAAGGCAGGGAGTAGGAGTTCCAAACACTGAAGAAGCTCAGGGTAATGCAGAAATGGATCCCAGTTAATGAGACATCCTTTTCATACAGGAGTCCTTCCATGTAGATAAAGTTGGCAACCAGGTGAGGATGAATTAAATTTCTCTTTATTTTAGCCAAGGAGTAGACATATTCCAAACTGAGCCAACAAGTGCTGGCTCTGTTTGGAACATGTGTGCTCCTTGGACAAAATACAGAGAAATTTTATTCATCCTCACCTGGTTGCCACCTTTATCAACATGGAAAGACACCTGTGTTGTGGGGTGGAAACCTTAACTCTGGCACGGTGAGTAGAAACAGAGCTCTTGCTGACCCTGATTGCATGATTGGGTTGCAGTGTCATTAATTTGCATGTATCCTTATTCTTACAGACTGCAAGGAATGACAGACTGCCACTGAGGCAATGATGTGTTGCATTGCTGGACCAATTAGAACAAAAAAGAGGATTTGTAAAGAACCTCAAACTTCTACACAGCATTCTTAAAGGCTGCTGCAGCCCCAGTGGTTCCCAGTAGTTCCACACAGGGGAAGATAAAGATTGACCCTTAATTCCCTGCTTTGTAAGGGTGAAGGGGTCTTCAGGGTCTTGGTCACACCAATCAAGATCACATCTGCTCTGGACCTGTATAGCACCCTGTGACTAACCAAATGTGCTGCACAATGTGCCAAGGTGAGTGCCTGATGTAGAATCCAGTGCCCAAAGCAACTTTGTAGACAATTCCAACGTCTTCTCTGGCAGGGTTTAGTTATGGTCCCCGAACCACTGTCCGTGGGACACCAAATCAGAAACTGCATAATATTCCACCATGGCCATAACACAGCGAAAAAGAGTAAATTGAAGAAATCAGTAAATGTAACCAACATAACAAAGAAATCCCCACTCAGTAGAGAAGGAATATCCAACACCTAAAGAAACTAGCAAACTGTTGCTTGCAGGGAGCGGAAAAGGAAAAAAGGGGACCTCACAGTCTTTTTGCTAATGTCTAAACACCTGAAGGTGCATGCCTATAATCCAGCTGTCCCTGAATCTGCCTGTGTCCTGTACTGTAGGAACAAGAAAAGTGTATTTATTAATTGTTTGCATCAGAGAAGCATTGCAACTCCTATCAGTGAATTGTGGGTACCATGCACAGGCTCCTGTAGACTTTTCCTCCAGCTGAAGCTCCCTACCGAGGTACAGATCTTGAGTAATGTGGATAGCGGAAGTATCAATGGACTACAAGTGTATGGCAGATTGGACTTGTAACTCTATTCAGAGATCTCTGTGAAGGAATGGTGGCTGTCTGGGTGGAGACACAGAGCTGCACCAAATTCAAAGAGATGACCAGGTCTGTGGAGTCGGAAATGCGGAAATGGAGGAAATTTTGGGTACCTGGAGTCGGAGTTGGCAAACAATGCACCGACTCCGACTCCTACTAAATTTAGATTGGAATTTAAAAAAAAGCAAGTTTAAATGTCCCAATTCACAAAAAGTTATAATTAATGACTTAGTATAAGGAAACTTATAATTGAGGAGGCCAAATGTAAAAAGGAAGAACTACAGAAAGTTCTGAAAGGACGTTTTGTCTTCCTTAAAATGGATGCATGCACACGTCACAGAGTCAATTATTTTGCTATTAATGTTAGATTTGTGGATGAAAATAACAAAACAATAACACGGACCCTCGGATTAAAGGACACTCAGGCACATCACACCAGTGATTACCTTCAGAAGTTAGTGGAGGGTGTTCTAGAAGATTTTGAAATTACAAAGGAACAGATTTTATGTGTTGTGACAGATAACGCTTCTAACATGTTGAGCACGATTGAGAAGATGAACGCAGATGAAGAAGGAAACAAACAGATATTAGAGTTAGAGGAAGACAGCTCTGCAAGTTTTGGAGAAAGTTTAGAAACTGAAGAGAATGCTGACATTTTTTTAGACAACTTTGTTGAAGAAGCATTGAAGCTTGCTACTATTCATCATATGCGATGTGCTATTCATACACTGCAACTTGCCATAAGAGATGGATTAAAAGATTGCCATGCAGCTACACTAATTGGCAAATTATGGCAAGTAACTGTTGCAGCCAGGGCCCCAAAAACAGATGCAATTTTGAAAAGACGCGCAGGAAAAGGAGCCATTTTTGATCAAACAACTCGCTAGGGAAGCACTTATTTAATGGTGAAGTGTTTGCTTGAACTTAAAGACTTCATAGAAGAAATGGACAATGAAAATCTTGCATTAACTGAAAGCCAGTGGACACAAACAAAAGAGCTGGAGAACCTTCTTTCTCACCCCTTCACTGTCACCAAGAGGTTGCAATGTGACGATCTAACCCCGGGTAAATTCCTCTTGGAATGAAAGAGCCTGTTATATCGCCTGAACAAAAATGGAGGGTTAATAGCTGAGGGCATTGCATCTTCAATGATGAAAAGAGAGTCTTTTGCTGGAAAATGAAATCTTGTTAGCGGCTATTTATGTCGACCCAATGAGCTGACTTTTGTTGAACAGTGAACAGACTGCTACTGGGAAAAAGGCCCTTTATGATGTAGAAGTTCGCATGAAGGGATTACGAGCTGAAATACCTCCACAGGATGAAGTTCTTTAAGCAATAGTGGTAACTCAGGATCATCTTCTTCAAACTAAGAATTAGACTTGGATTCCTTCTTAGACAAAATGGAAGTTGCTAAAGGAAAGCGACGTCGCATAAGCGTTACAGAACCAGTAAATGTCCAAATAAAAAAATTCCAACAGGAGTTTTATAAAGCACTAAAAGAAGTTGAAAAGTATGATCGCTCATCAAAACTTACTGTTGAAGAAGCCATCCTTGTTCCAGAGATCGCTAGTGATGTGGCCAGAATAGTTACTGCAATGCCACTCACCCAAGTCAGTGTGGAAAGATTAATACATATTAATACAGAGGAGTCGGAACATTTATCTACCGACTCCACAGCCGTGGAGATGACATAAGCTTGTGGGGAGAAAACTCCACAGATTCACCAGGAAGGTGGGGCAAATTAGGGTTGGGGGCTGCGAACTGTGGAAATAACATAGGGGTGAATATAAATATGGGTGTAATATGAAACATGGTCAGTAAGGTGGACTTAGCCTTTAAAGATACTTTAATTCAAAGGCAAATGAATAAACCTTTAATACATTTGCATAATTAACAAGAAAGAGAAAACATTTGATAAAAACATAGCAAATGGTAAAAATGACTCCTCCAGCAACAAAAGAGAACATGTTAAAAAAAATCTTGCTGGAATAAACGTATAAAAATTGTAGTTATAGTGTGGTTAAACTGGTAATATAAAATACATATCACTTGTAAGAATTGTATTTTCATAGACTTTCAAGATACAACAGGTAGACAATACCTGGTGCGATGTGCTTTCTGGCACAAAAACAAATTGAAAAATCAATTTTCTTTACCTGGAATTGGATTAGTTTTCAGAAATAATAAAAAGAAGTAGATTAACTCCAGTCACCTTTTATGAGATTCTTGGGACTTGGCTCTGGGTGGAAAGTCTATGTTCCCCAAAGTTTCTTCAGCTGCAGAAGAAGGACTGTCTTTTTCACCAGCCAACAATGGTAGAGCAGCACTGCAACTGCTGTTCTCATCCGAAGATGAAGAACTGTGAGATCGTAGTGGTACTTGTAAGCTCAGATGTTGCGCTTTTCTTTCAATCTCTATGACTACAGATCTGGAGTCCCAATCTTTTCTTCTACAGCCAGTGGGCTTACCTTGAAAAATAAAAACGTATTTTTATATATATATATATATATATATACAATGTCCTGCTTTTAGGAACTAGTGCAAGCAACTAGAGGTGGCTGCACATATCTTAAACAGCACTAAATTCTCTGCCGTAAATCTAAAATACTGAGCCACTTTGACTGGCAAAGCCCTGCCACCTCCTGGTAGTACTAAAGCTTGATGTAAAAAAGGGGGGGATTCTTCACCCAGGTGACAAGGTAACATGCAATGGTGAGCCTGATCCTCCACCTCCACCACACACTGACTCTTACCAAAAGTAGGGGGCCACTGTTTTCACAAATGGCCAAACAGCGCGGTGGGTGATTCAAAGGATCACTCAGCCTTAGACATCCTGACCGCTCTGATGGCTGAATCCTTCTGGAGCACAAAGGTACCTCATACAAGGAAAGGGGTCAAGAAGAAGGCCTCATAGTGTGATAGGTTTCAAATATTTGTTTAATATAAGGTGAAAAATAACTCACCCAGCAATAAAATACAAGACGTATATAATAAAAACAGCGTTCCTGTTGATAACCAAGATAATGGCCAACATCCAGGCGCGATGACATAGCGTAAGGCTGGCTCCTCCCAACGCGTTTCGTCGTACAGACGTCATGAGGGGCGCCCGGAAGTCGGCCATTATCTTGGATATAAACAGGAACGCTGTTTTTATTACATGCGCCTTGTATTTATTGCTGGGTGAGTGATTTTTCACCTTATGTTAAATAAATATTTGAAACATATCACACTATGAGGCCTTCTTCTTGGCTTCTTTCCTTGTATGAGGTACCTTTTGGCTCCGGAAGGATTCAACCATCAGAGCAGTCAGGATGTCTAAGGCTGAGTGATCCTTTGAATCACCCACCGTGCTGTTTGGCCATTTGTGGAAACAGTGGGCCCATACTTTTGGTAAGAGTCAGTGTGTGGTGGAGGATTGGGCTCACCACTGCATGTTACCTTGTTACCTGGGTGAAAAATCCCCCCCCCCTTTTTTCATCAAACTTTGTTTTGTCCTTGCTGGACTTAGGACTGTCCATTTAAACAGCGCTGCTTACATGTTTTTACATTGTTTACTTTTATCAGTATTTTAAGTTGGCAGCTGTTACATGTATTTGGGAAGCGCATAGATTGTTTTATTATAGTATTAAAGCTTGGCCGTCCTATCTCTTGCATGTTCCTACTGGCTAGTGAGACAGGAAAGTGAGGGAAATGGGAGGGAAAGACAAACTTTGACACTACCAGGAAAACATTTGGAAAATATTACAAAACAACATTAATACAGAAGTGTTATTTAGTACAAACATAATGAAACTGCAAGCAAAAAGGTCTTGTAAAGTCTCAAGGTTTTCCACCTTAATGCATTCTATGCATTAAGGTGAAAAACCTTCTTAGTCGCAGTTGTCCCCCAGACCCCCCCCCCCCAAGTTACATTGATGAGCACAAGCCCAGTGGCTCCAGACGCTGTCTCAGGTTCTCATTGGATAGATTCATCGGCTCCCACTGCTGTCAAACAAATCCAGTGACACAGGAGCAGGGGACGGGGGAGAGTCCTACTGTCTGTGTCAAAGGATGTAGCAGCAGGACTCGTGAGCGCGCCCGCACGGGTGCTCCCATGGAAAGAGGAGGAGCCAGGAGCGCGGCCGGGGCACCCCAGAAAAGGAGGATCAGGGCTGCTCTGTGCAAAACCCTTGCACAGAGCAGGTAAGTGTAACATGTTTGTTATTTATAAAAAAAACGAAACTTTACAATCATTTTAAAATAGTGTAGGCATTCACATTTGTAAAATAATATAGATTTATTACAGGTACTTCAATTTCTTGTAACTTTATCAAAAGGTTTTCCAGCTTTAGTGCATACTCAGTGCAGGAGCTGGGATTTTCTTTGACAATTTGGCTTCAGCTCTGCTGGATTAGCAGCCCAGAGGTCAAACTTTCAACACCTCTCTACTAGTACGCAATAAAGCTTCTATATTTGCATAAGGGGGAGAGACCATCAGTGAACTGAATGTGGGACCCTCCAGTTCTGCCATATGTTCTGCTTTCTCATTTGGTATATGGCTACCTTGTAACATGAGGCTGAAGAAAAAGCAGAAGAAAGTGAGGATTAGAATAGAATACAACTACCCTATTCTATGCCTGGTTCCTGGCAAAGAATAATAATAAAAAAAATAAGCTAAGAGAATGATGATATAATTTCCCTTTAAGATGGTACACCATCATTACCTCCCACTAATACTAATAAACAGACTTTACAAGATGGAAAATGAATAATATAAAATATGGATAATGCAAAAGAGAACATAAATTGCAAGCTCATTACAGATAGTGATGAGCCGAACACCCCCCCCGTTCGGTTCACACCAGAACACCGCGAACAGGGGAAACGTTTGTTCAAACTAACTCTATTGAAGTCTTTGGGACTCGAATGTCCAAAATCAAACGGTCTAATTTTGAAGGCTTAAATGCAAGTTATTGCCCACAAAAAAGTGTATGGGGGTCCGGATACTGACCTGGGGAACATGTAGCAATGCAAAACATGTTGCCTCGCAGTTACTCTTGCTGGGCGCAGGAATAGGCCCTGCTGCTAAAAATTCCATACCAATTTTGAAATTGCATGTACTTGTCCTACAGGTGCAGAAAAATTGGGCCTTGGTTGTTGGCGGTGCCTGAACAACACAACCCCTCGCAGTTATTCTTGCTGGGCTCAGGAACGGACCCTGCTGCTAAAAATTCTATACCAATTTGAAAATTGGCAAAGATCAAGTGTTGTATGTATTCTTATCAGTGATCTAGTGGGGGCGCTGTGCTGTCATCTGACCTGGCCAAGGTTGGGTGTCGGCTATGCAAACCTGCTGGAGTGATGGGGAGGGGGGGGCGTCTGTGGGGACCACATCAGCCTCTAAATCAGAGGACTCCACCAAAGATGAAGAAGGCAGCAGCCGTTTTCTGCTATTAACCTTTTTCATGAAGAAATCAACTTTTGTTGCCAGGTTTTCCAGAGCTGCTGAAATCGCGGCCAGTGACTGCGATCCGGACTGTCCGGGAGTTGCACAGAGTGGGTCTGAGGGTGAATTTATAGCCTGGGACTCAATAATCAAAGTTACAGAAAATCTGAGTACTGTCACTTTAAGAAGCGTCGATCGCGGTTCCTAGCGCCAATCGCAGCGGTCTGAAGATTCCCCCTGAAGTATACACTAACAGCAGAGTGATCAGGGATATGCCCGCAAGGACCCCACTACTATACCACTTCCAGTGAGAACCCTCCTGAACAGACTGCAGCAGGAAGAAGAATTACAGGAAGTGACCTCAGCCTGGATGTAAAAGGTCACGCTGCTAGTGCAGTTCAATAGGACTACATAGAAATGGTTGCCAATGCATTGTAATAAAAGTGACAAATCACAATGTGCGTGACTATGAACAATAACATATACAGTGAGTATATACAAAAAATATGGACCAGTGTTGTCCAAGTGCAATAACATCCACAAATACAAAATTACACCAAGTGTATCATAAAATGTGAAATGATAACAAAATATTGTTAGTCCCAAAGTATGAATGAAACAACCAAGTCCAATGGTGATCTTCACCAGGTGCTGCAAAAGCAATATAAACTGAAGGTGATAAATCCAGTGCTCTGTGACTAGAGATCCCGCCACCAACTAGCTTTCCTCCTTACCAAAGGTATTAAGGTGGAGCGCAGAAAAAAAAAAATTCTGATTGCTAGATGACAAGGAGGAGATATCTTTAAATTAGCCACCCAGTGGTATGGTATAAATGGCCTCTTACCAAACGGTGGGTATACCAAGCACAGAATGAATCCAGTAGTCAATGCTCTTACAGTGGGTCGATTGCCAATGGTGGTATCCCGCTCCTACTATCAGTTCTTATTTCCCCTAACTTCCACAGATGAACATGTGTGGGGCAGAGAAAAGACGGACCATAGTGTATTATCCCCGAGATGTGTTTATTTAAGTAGGTAATGCACTTACATTAAAGGATGGGAATCGAGCGACAGTTGCAATCGGTACGCCAACCTCGGCTGCAGACAGGGCTGTGCGTGACGTCTGTGGCGGCGCGACACGCCTCCTCTCTGACGCGTTTCCTCTGACAAGGCTTCTGCTTAGATAGGAGGGACGTGCGCGCCGCCACATCCGCCCTTAAGAAGCTCCAAGATGATTACCACTTCCGGTGTCCGCAGTGTATGTGCGGAAATCCTTCTACATTAGTTAATCCGCCATATGAACATAAAAATTAAACTCCAAACATCCCGGTCTATCTTGGTCTAGTATATAGAACCTTAATATGGTACATCAATATGTAATTTGGATCGGTCAGTTTTAATGGGGATCGGGACTCCGGAAGTGTGTAAATCCTCCAACTTCCTGTGCCAGCATATAAAGTATACATAGGCAACTAAAGGAAAAAAGGGGGAAAATAGAATAGGACAACAAACAAGTCCTATATGGTGCAATTAAATGAACAATTCATATTAAGACTGCACTTAAAAGACACCACACAATGCATACAGGAAATAAAACAATTACACATCGAAGGAGATGTACTATTAGTAACTGCCGATGTGGCGTCTTTATACACAATTATTCCACACGAGATGGGGTATGAAGCGGTCAGTACCTTTTTGGACACCAACCAAGACATATCAGTGGCACAGAAACAGTTCATTTTAAATCTTTTAATATTTGGCATGGAACATAATTATTTTTATTACAACCAACGATTCTACCTCCAACGCACGGGTGTAGCCATGGGGGCCAAATTTGCCCCCAGTGTAGCTAACCTCTTCATGGCTCTGTGGGAAGATCGCAACATCTTCTCCAACAGGGCCAGGGAGCTTGTGTTTTGGAGACGCTACATAGACGATACACTTTTTATTTGGAAAGGGAGCCATGAATCACTACAAATCTTTATGGACCAGCTGAATTGCAACAGTTGGGGAATTAGATTTTCATATGAATCCAGCCCCATATCTGTAAACTTTTTAGACCTTGTGATTTTAAGACATGGTTCAGGTTTTATTACTAAAACATATTTTAAACCTACCGACAAGAACGGTTTTATTACCATGGACAGTTGCCATCATCCTAACTGGCTTAGGTCGGTTCCGAAAGGTCAATTCAAAAGGATTAGACACAACTGCACACATGAGTCGGATTTTAAAGAGCAAGCCAATGTCTTAAAACAAAGATTTTTAGAAAAAGGATATGAGCCACAAATACTAGACCAAGAAATTGAGCAGATATGTCAACAAACACAAGACGACCTTATTGTACCGAAACCAGCCCATCATGACAATTCTCAGTCGAAATTTGATTTTGCCTTTGTCACCCAGTTTTCCCACAACTATAGGTGGCTTAATCATGTCTTTAGGAAACATTGGAGCATCCTTCAAGGAGACAAAATTTTGGGACCTACTCTGCCCGATAAACCCAACATGATCTTTAGGAAAGCTAGGAACCTTAAAGATCTCATTGCCAGGAACCCAGTAGAAAAACCTAAAGTACCAAAATTTTTCCCAGACATGAAAGGCTTCTTCCCATGCAGAAATTGCCAGATTTGTAAAGAAGCGAAGACAATAAGAACTAATAAGTTCTCATCCACTGTTACTGGAAAAGAGTACGCCATCAAGGAGTTCATCTCGTGTCATACCAAGGGAGTTATATACTTACTCCAATGTGGTTGTGGCCAGCAATATATTGGGAGAACCATACGTACTGCCAGTATCCGGATAGGGGAGCACCTTACCAATATAAGAAAAGGGTTCCCAGGACATAGTGTTTCCCTGCATTTCTCCAAATGTCATCACAAAAATCCAAAAAATCTACAAATTATAGTGATTGAGAAATACACACCACATTGGAGAGGGAGCAACCTAAAAAGATCCATTTCAAGAAGGGAAACCTTCTGGATCTATGAGATAAAATGCTTTAGGCCTTGGGGACACAACATTGAATGGGACACCAACACCCATATAAACAACAGTTGAATCCTTGTTTAGTCTTTACATTCTATTTTAATCTTTTAGTCACATTTTAATCATTTTTCTTTTAATGAACTAATAAATGATTTAATATGTTTTTAATATTTTAACTATTTAAATATGCAGTCTTAATATGAATTGGTCATTTAATTGCACCATATAGGACTTGTTTGTTGTCCTATTCTATTTCCCCCTTTTTTCCTTTAGTTGCCTATGTATACTTTATATGCTGGCACAGAAAGTTGGAGGATTTACACACTTCCGGAGTCCCGATCCCCATTAAAACTGACCGATCCAAATTACATATTGATGTACCATATTTAGGTTCTATATACTAGACCAAGATAGACCGGGATGTTTGGAGTTGAATTTTTATGTTCATATGGTGGATTAACTAATGTAGAAGGATTTCCGCACATACATTGCGGACACCGGAAGTGGTAATCATCTTGGAGCTTCTTAAGGGCGGATGTGGCGGCGCGCACGTCCCTCCTATCTCAGCAGAAGCCTTGTCAGAGGAAACGCGTCAGAGAGGAGGCGTGTCGTGCCGCCACAGACGTCACGCACAGCCCGGTCTGCAGCCGAGGTTGGCGTACCGATTGCAACTGTCGCTCGATTCCCATCCTTTAATGTAAGTGCATTACCTACTTAAATAAACACATCTCGGGGATAATACACTATGGTCCGTCTTTTCTCTGCCCCACACATGTTCATCTGTGGAAGTTAGGGGAAATAGGAACCGATAGTAGGAGCGGGATACCACCATTGGCAATTGACCCACTGTAAGAGCATCGACTACTGGATTCATTCTGTGCTTGGTATACCCACTGTTTGGTAAGAGGCCATTTATACCATACCACTGGGTGGCTAATTTAAAGATATCTCCTCCTTGTCATCTAGCAATCAGAATTTTTTTTTTTCTGCGCTCCACCTTAATACCTTTGGTAAGGAGGAAAGCTAGTTGGTGGCGGGATCTCTAGTCACAGAGCACTGGATTTATCACCTTCAGTTTATATTGCTTTTGCAGCACCTGGTGAAGATCACCATTGGACTTGGTTGTTTCATTCATACTTTGGGACTAACAATATTTTGTTATCATTTCACATTTTATGATACACTTGGTGTAATTTTGTATTTGTGGATGTTATTGCACTTGGACAACACTGGTCCATATTTTTTGTATATACTCACTGTATATGTTTATAGTCACGCACATTGTGATTTGTCACTTTGATCATCATTTAGCGCACCTTATTTTCATCAATTTATCACTATACACAGTTCAGGTAGCAGCTTTGATTTATCAGCGCACCCTTAATTCACAACAATGCATTGTAATAGGAAGCTCAGGGAAAATGGCTGCTCCATACAAGTCAATGGGAAAAATATACACATTGCCTACACTTAAGATGGCGGCGCCCACGGCGTGCCACGTGGCCAGGGACCCCCACAATGAAGGCCTCAAGGACCTGCAACAAGACCCAGCAAGCAACAAGGTACTATCGCCACCCCCCTCAGGACGCCAGGCGTCCCAGTTACATAGCCCCCCGCGGGGTGGGAGAGGGAGACAGGGCACAGAGGCTGGGTACCTGACAGGCCAGGGGGATCTTTTAGGAAGTACAGGTCCTATTATCCCCCAGGACAGGGCCCACATCCCTCCCAAGGCCACCAGGAGCAAGGGGGGTCACATTTACTCCCCATACCATGGACCAGGTGGGCTCCGCTCTGGGCAGACCTCCTCCCACTTGAAGTGGAGGTGCTGCCAGCCAAGGGGTACGCTGCGACTCAGGGCATTCCAGGTAGTTATGTCCCGGCGAGGCATCTGCTCGCAGGCTCGTCCCCATCCTGAAAGGAGCACCATCGTGGCGAGGCCTAGTGCGGGACTATAACCTGCTCATGCTCATAGGCCAGGCTGGGGGGGGACCATAAGGATCTAGATTATCCAGTGCAAAACCCCAGTCGGCATTGCTTGCAGATCAGCAGGAGGATCCACCTGAACACTAGCTAGCAAAGTGAGTAAAGAGAAATAAAACAAAATATTCTGAAAAGAATAAAAGACCTAAGACCCAGCAGGAAACTTAGGTCCTACTCCTTCTCTAGGCAGAAACAAACTGGTTTTCTGAGCAGAGGGTGTGTGGGTTATGCCTGTGGGGTTGGCCCCGTGGGCGTGTACATTTAAATGTTTCCTGCCTAGCATAACCCATTCAGCTAATGAAGATGGAGGCTGTTCTGTCAATGGAGGTTAGAGAAATGGGAGTGAGAGGGTGTTGGGGGGGGGAATGGGGGTTGAAATGGGAGTGAGGGGTGGAAATGGGAGTGAGGGGGCTGGAAATGGTAATGGGGGTTGAAATGGGGGTGGAAATGGGAGTGGGGGGGGGGGTTGGGGTGGAAATGGGAGTGAGAAGGGCGTTAGAAAGAGGAGTGAGGGAGGTTGGAAGGAGGTGAAAGTGGGGGACTGTGGGGGGGGGGGGGGATTTTGGCTTAGGGGGCTGGTGCATGTGACCCATTCTTTAGTTTACACCAGTGTGACACAATAATGGGTTTAAAAAGCAAACTTTACTTCTGCATTAATCGTTTTTACAGGAGATTCATAGATAAAAGATAAAAGGAAGGAAATTGAACTTTCCTACCATATAATAAGCCTAACACGATTACAGCCTACCTTCTCCCGCTTTTGGCACCTCTTTAGTTATAATCCATTCGTTAGGATGTAGCAAAGATTGTCCATAAAACATATCAGAGTCTGAGCTGGTGTTTGAGAATGCTGAGCTGCTTGAAGGGGTCAGCTCCTCCAGCCGGAAAAAGTCAATTCCTGTCGCGATTCCACCAAAAAACCTGCAGCCTCCTAGGCAACCACACTTATTCCGGCTCCTCTTATTTTTCACTGCATCATCAGGCCACAGGAACCACAACCTAATAAACACACAAAATGTCTGTGAATATGTTGTTATGTAATACGTTGTCTAACAAATATATTGCATTGCCTATATTGCTTATGTACAAAAATGTGTTCCAATAAAAAGTGTTAAAAAAAATGTCTGTGAATAGTTTCTTAACAAAAGCTAGAAAACCCCATTCTTTAGCACACCATAATAGAATGAAAACTGAAAAGCCATTTTATTGGCTGAACAATATATTTAATTAAAATCTACACCTGTTTTTGTAATGCAAACATGTCACAAGAGACATATGAAGGATGGCATTTCTGGAATCATCTTGAAAATGCTCAATGCATGGAAGTTATTACGAATAACTGGCATTCATACTTTTAATAACTGACTCGAAAGTATGAAGATTAGCAAAGTGTAAAGTCATAAGGCATCATTCTGCATACCCCATCTACAGGGAGTGCAGAATTATTAGGCAAATGAGTATTTTGACCACATCATCCTCTTTATGCATGTTGTCTTACTCCAAGATGTATAGGCTCGAAAGCCTACTACCAATTAAGCATATTAGGTGATGTGCATCTCTGTAATGAGAAGGGGTGTGGTCTAATGACATCAACACCCTATATCAGGTGTGCATAATTATTAGGCAACTTCCTTTCCTTGGGCAAAATGGGTCAAAAGAAGGACTTGACAGGCTCAGAAAAGTCAAAAATAGTGAGATATCTTGCAGAGGGATGCAGCACTCTTAAAATTGCAAAGCTTCTGAAGCGTGATCATCGAACAATCAAGCATTTCATTCAAAATAGTCAACAGGGTCGCAAGAAGCGTGTGGAAAAACCAAGGCGCAAAATAACAGCCCATGAACTGAGAAAAGTCAAGCGTGCAGCTGCCAAGATGCCACTTGCCACCAGTTTGGCCATATTTCAGAGCTGCAACATCACTGGAGTGCCCAAAAGCACAAGGTGTGCAATACTCAGAGACATGGCCAAGGTAAGAAAGGCTGAAAGACGACCACCACTGAACAAGACACACAAGCTGAAACGTCAAGACTGGGCCAAGAAATATCTCAAGACTGATTTTTCAAAGGTTTTATGGACTGATGAAATGAGAGTGAGTCTTGATGGGCCAGATGGATGGGCCCGTGGCTGGATTGGTAAAGGGCAAAGAGCTCCAGTCCGACTCAGACGCCCTCAAGGTGGAGGTGGAGTACTGGTTTGGGCTGGTATCATCAAAGATGAGCTTGTGGGGCCTTTTCGGGTTGAGGATGGAGTCAAGCTCAACTCCCAGTCCTACTGCCAGTTTCTGGAAGACACCTTCTTCAAGCAGTGGTACAGGAATAAGTCTGCATCCTTCAAGAAAAACATGATTTTCATGCAGGACAATGCTCCATCACACGCATCCAAGTACTCCACAGCGTGGCTGGCAAGAAAGGGTATAAAAGAAGTAAAGCTAATGACATGGCCTCCTTGTTCACCTGATCTGAACCCCATTGAGAACCTGTGGTCCATCATCAAATGTGAGATTTACAAGGAGGGAAAACAGTACACCTCTCTGAACAGTGTCTGGGAGGCTGTGGTTGCTGCTGCACACAATGTTGATGGTGAACAGATCAAAACACTGACAGAATCCATGGATGGCAGGCTTTTGAGTGTCCTTGCAAAGAAAGGTGGCTATATTGGTCACTGATTTGTTTTTGTTTTGTTTTTGAATGTCAGAAATGTATATTTGTGAATGTTGAGATGTTATATTGGTTTCACTGGTAAAAATAAATAATTGAAATGGGTATACTGTATATTTGATTTTTGTTAAGTTGCCTAATAATTATGCACAGTAATAGTCACCTGCACACACAGATATCCCCCTAAAATAGCTAAAACTAAAAACAAACTAAAAACTACTTCCAAAAATAGTCAGCTTTGATATTAATGAGTTTTTTGGGTTCATTGAGAACATGGTTGTTGTTCAATAATAAAATTAATCCTCAAAAATACTCATTTGCCTAATAATTCTGCACTCCCTGTATGTCAGTGACTCAAAGTAATGAACCAAGAAAGCTGGCATGAAAACCAGGCAGCTAACATTTTCAGAAGAAAAAGATAGTAATAGCACTCTCCTTTATAAGTTGTTAAGCTTGTTACACTTTATATTTAGAAGCCAATAAAACATGATTTTGGACATGCCACAAAATCCCTTTTAAGGGGATCATTAAAGGACAGAGTCCAAAGGATTTAAGACACCTGGGTTATACTGCCGCTGGACACTAGTAAACAAAAGCTGTTAATCAGCTAGGGAATAAGGAAACAGCAGTCAAATAGTCATGCTAGAGCCAAGATCGGGCCTTATGGCACTTAAAACAGGCTTTTGATCCAGACCAGATTGAAGGAAGGTCAGGATGCATCCAGTCGAAAATTCTTGAGATAAAACCTTTCTGCATCTCACAATGCGAAGTATGCTTTCCAAATGTGATGGGAGCCCTTGCAAAAAAAAGGATTTCCTAGCTTTTTAAACAGTAGTTAACGCCACTATATGATCTTCATTTTAGGGGCCCCAGGGTGGGTTATGCCATAATGTGCACATATTAGAACAGTATGGCATATTAGAACGGTGGGCTCCCAGCGCTTGCATCTTCACCCTGTCTTCCTTTGGGGTCTGTGCATGGGAATCACATCGCTGTGGCACAGATCGGGAGGGGGGGCATAAATGATCACTGAGCTGTGCATGGGGGAGGGGGGGGTGGCCATAAATGATCACTGAACTACACATGTGCGGCTTAGCGTACATGACAGCTGACAGGCAGGAAGATGCATTTATTGCTGAAAAGACAAATAGGGTCTCTTCTGTTATAAATAGCCTGCAAATTAAAGTTTACTTTTACTTTAAAAACATAGGAATCAGTTCTAGGGGGCGTGGCCTGAAGCTGCATGGAGTAAGACGCACTTTACAGGAGCTCCATCGGCGGTCTTCCTACTCTACTATGCTGCCTATTATCCTGAGCCTGAATCATACCTATACCTGCTCCTGAGGCTTGTGCTCCCAGTGGTGGTATGTCTCCCCCTCGGGAAAACCGCTGACGCGGCTGCAAAGCTGGACAAATACTGCCATAAGGACAAGGACTCCCCGGCCGAAGATGGCGGCTCCTCCTCGCCTGACACTGAGCCTCCCGCCGCGGACACTGCGAAGGTACTGGAGGCCATTTCCACTTGCCAGGTGATGCTTACCACCAAAATTGAGGAGGTCAAAGTAGATATCTCCCTCATTCGCCAGGACATGCAGAAGCTGCAAGATCGTGTCTCAGAGGCCGAACATCGCCTGAGCCACGTGGAGGACGCCGTTCCTCCATTGCAGGCCTCCTCGGACCAGGCTGCACGTCATATTGCCAAGCTTCAATTCAAAACAAGATGAACTAAAAAATCGTATGCGCCGCAACAACTTGCGCTTTATTGGCCTGCCTGAGGGAGCTAAGGAGGCTAATCCTGCCACGTTTCTGAAGATCTCCTTATTAAGGTGTACGGCCGGGAGTCCTTCTCACACTCCTTTGTAGTGGGGCACGCTCATTGAGTGCCAACAAAGCCACCGCCTCCGGGGGTACCGGCGCGTGTGTTCATTGCCAAATTTCTCAACTTTAGAGACCGGGATGCTATCCTCCGATTGTCCCGCGACAAGGACAACATTCCCCACCTCAACACCCATGTCCTTGCTTTTCCGGACTTTTCGGTGGAGGTTCAGCGCTGCCGCAGCTGGTTCGCCGAGATCAAGCGGAGATTGCGGGCCTGCCACTTGAAATACGTCTTGTCTCTGGGTTGTTGGGAGAGGATTTGTGCACTTTTTGGAGGAGCCAGAGGCTGCCGTGGAGTGGCTGGAAAGACTGAATCCTACCTGGGTCGTGAGTACTTCTCCCCCCTGCAGTCCTCTCCATGTTGTCTCCGCTCTACTGCTTTGACACTCTTATGCCCCATTACTCCTAGGGCTGGCTGTGGTGGCAGGGCTGCTGCCCTGATGTTGGATATGCCATTTTTTGTTTTTCACGTTGGTTCCGGTTTTCTATCGCTATTTTGTTTACTCCTTTTCAGTTTTGAACATTGATTTTAGGACCACACTTGCCTAAGGCCCATTCCTGGGTCGCCACAGAGTTGCCTTGAACTATCTGCTCAGCTCCTGGATGTCTATTCCCACGGGAATTGGGAAATGGTCGTGTCCCTCACGATCCATCGTTCTTCAGAGGACGGTTGCCCCGCAAGTGCATCGCACCTGCAGCTTACAGCTGCTTCTATGGGTTTTTTCATTAAGTGTTGTACCCCAGCCGTTGTCGGGGCATGTTCCCCTGACCTTGACTTCCGGCTGGAGAATTATCTGCTTTATTGGAATATCTGAAGGTTTTGGGATTTATGCTCACATGGGTTGGGGTTTGTGTAGAGCTGGGTGGGTTAGGGTGTTTGTTATGTTTTTAGCACTGTTTTTCTGCTTACAACGCTACTATGGATTTGGTTGCTTATGCCTTATGTTTTCCTGTGATGCTCTATATTGCCTACATGTTATTGCTATTTTTGCTATGCATGCCTTTACTGTTTCTGGGGGTTTTGTCTCCACTGGGCTCTCTCTTCTTCCCTACCCACCAGTATGGCCCCTTGAAGCTTTTATTGTGGAGTGTCTGTGGCATTCGAATAAGCTTAAACGTACGGCCATCTTTTCTTTTCTGAAAGCTCCATCTGCGGACATTATTGTCCTGGTTGAAACCCATGCCACTGGATCTTTAGTTTGTGCCCTTAAGAAACCTTGGGTGGGCTGGTCTTACCATGCCACTTACACTAACTACTCCCGTGGTGTCTCTGTGTTAATTGCCAGTCCCTTTTGAGATATGCTCGGTGGAGACGGACTCGGTAAGTTTGTATTTCTTTTTGCGACCATATCTGGTACCCCTGTCCTTACTATGTGCCACCCCCTTATAATGCTAACGTCCTCAGTGCCGGGTTTGATTTCATGGCTACACACCCCTCTGTCCCTATTTGGTTGGGGGACTTTAACATGATAGCCAACCCCGAGCTGGATAAACTTACTAAGAACCCCCCTGTACAGTCAGCAGGCCGTGTGACTCGGTTTGGTCGCCTCATGGCGGACGTCTCCCTCACTGACTCATGGCGACACCTATATCCAGATAGAAAGGCTTACTCATGTTTTTCCACCTCCTACGCCTCTATGACCCGCATAGATCACATTTTTGTCTCATCCCCTCTTACCCCTAAATTGCAGGCGGCAGGTTTCTGCCCAATGATTTTATCAGACCATGCTCCCTACTGGCTGACTATGGAGGCCTTGTCCAGGCCACCTACCTTTAATTGGCGGTTAAATCCCTTCTGGTTGTCAGTGATTCCAGACTCTAATGCCTTGGCTGTGGAGTGGGTGTCGTTTTTTGCGATCAATGATGGTGCCTCTGATGCCCTTACAGTGTGGGACACCTTTAAATCTCATGCCCGCCTCCACCTCACTGAACACATCTCAATTTAAAACGACGGTCCCAGGCCTCTTACACTCAGGTGCTGGATGAGCTGTCTTCTCTGGAGGATCAGTACGCCGAGGCGCCTTCTCCGGAAGCCCTCGCTAGACTGAGACTCCAGGCGAGATTGGTAGAGCAACTCGGTTATGAAAGGGCTAGACATAAAATGTTTTTTGCCAAGCAGAAGGTTTTTGAACATGGGGAGCGACCAGGTAGACTGCTGTCGTATCTAGCCCATCTGGATATCCACCCACCAGTTGTCATCAATCTGGCTGCCCTGGATGGCACCCTTGTTACCGCTGCTGAGACTATTGCCCATATGTTTGCTGACTTTTTTCACGACACTTACTCCTCCAGGGTTGATTACGACCCTCATGAACTGACCGGGATTCTTAATGGCCTTTCTCTACCTCAACTGTCTGGAGAGCAGGTGGCCATGTTGGAGGCTCCCATCACTGCTGACGAGATTCAGCTGGCCCTGACTAGCTTTGCACACTGTAAGGCTCCTGGTCTAGATGGCCTACCTATTGAATTTTATACCCACTTTACCCATGTTCTCGTACCTAGATTACTGGCCCTGTATCAGGCAGTCTTAGAGGCGGATGTTCTGCCTGATTCCATGTGTGAGGCCCTAATTGTATTGATCCCGAAGCCTGGGAAGGACATGCTCTGGCCTGAATCCTACAGACCCATATCCCCCCTTCAAACTGATGTAAAAATCCTAGCAAAAATTCTTGCCCTTCATCTTAAAAAGGTTATTCTCTCGCTGATTCATCCTGCCCAAACGGGCTTTATGCTGACTAAGAACACGGCTTATAACACCAGATGCCTTTTTATGACTTTGCAGGCCTCTCATGCTTGGGTTGGCTCCAGAGCAGTGGTTACGCTCGATGCGGCCAAGGCTTTCGATTCTGTCGAGTGGCAATACCTATGGCACGGTTTACATACATTTGGATTTGGCCCACATTTTAACAAATGGCTGACCATCTTGTACAACGCTCCTCGAACCCAGGTACTGGCAAATGGTTGGATCTCTGGATTCTTTCCCCCGTCTAGGGGGACACACCAGGGGTGCCCCATATCCCCTTTTTTGTACACACTCGCGATCGAACCTCTGGCAGAGGCACTCCGCACTAACCCTGGTATTGTGGGTCTACATGTTGGCCCCCTGATAGAAAAGGTTGGTCTCTATACAAACGATATGCTTCTGTATCTCGCTGATGCTGGTCCTTGCTACCGCTCTTCAATTTATTAAAGACTTTGACCAGTTTTCTGGTCTCTGTATTATTTGGGATATCCTTTTCATTGATATTTTTCCCCCTACCTTGGGGCAGGCCTCTATGCTCTTACTTAGGGTCAGTGCTGTCAAAAACTTGGGCATTCACGTATCCAGAGTGCTCTCAGACTTCATCTCCCTAAATGTGGAACCCCTTATTGCTCTTTTTGAAGGCCAAGACTCAAGTCTGGGCCAAGCTGCCCTTGGGTGTTATGGGTCGCATAGGGCTAGTCAAAATGATCCGCTTTCCAAAAGGTGCTGTATGTCATGTGGCACTATCCGGTCTACTTACCCATATGCTACTTTAAGGTTATTGAGTCCATATGGCATTCGTTCATATGGGGCACTGGCAGGCATAAACTCTCCTCAAAAGTGCTCAAACTTCCGTCCTCCTTGGGTGGTTTGGCAGTTCTGGACCTCCCTTTGTACTACTTAGCTGCCCAGTTGTCCCACATTTATCACAATGATAAACAGCATAATCTGAGGTACCGTCTGTTGGCTTGCGCTGACTCCCTGTCCCTTACTAATCTCCCCTTTTGTGACCTGTTGAGGGGACTAGTTGGGTCTCCCAGCCCCCCGTGTTGCACGGGTCTTCTATACCAATATAAGAGAGTCTGGGACCTGGCACTGACTTGACTGGATTGTGACACCCCACATAACCATACCCCGCTTTGGTTTAATAGATAATTGCCTGAACTCCTGCAGATACCAGATCTGAGGTGCTTGGGTCACCCGGGGGGTTTTATCTGCTCTCACACGTGTTGCATTGGGGAGCCATTAAAAGTTTTGCCAAACTCCAACAGAAGTTTGCACTCCCCTCCCATATGTTTTTTCGTTACCTTCAGCTAAGCCATGCCCTGTGAGCTAGTCTACTCTAGAGACCCTTTGATGTGCTCCTGGTGTTGAATGGTATGGACCACCGAAAGATGACAGCTTTGATCTATGAGCTGTTGATCACTCCCACAGCTACTAAAGTGGCCTATGCTCTCAAAGACAGATGGGAACCCTTATTGGAGGAGGTTGCGGACGAGGACTAGGGTGATGTGCTCGACAGTGCTAAATGCGTTTCCCCCAAAATATCAGATAGGTTTACTCAACTTTGTATACTGCATCGAGCCTATCTTACTCCGGAACGTATCTTCCAGTGCCCCAGATGTCTGCTGTCCGTTGGCACCTTTTGGACAGCACATTCTCCCCCCCCCCCCCCCTAAAGAATGGGAGAGGCTGGATATGCTTTCCCTCCCTGTGCCCGCCCCTCCCTCCAATTGGCCGAGAGGATAGCCACGTGATTTCCGGCCGGTGAAGCGCACGCTGCGGGAGCAGCTGACCACCGCGCCGTGTTCCTAGTACAGGCTTTTATTTTTTAACATGTTTGTGAGTATTCCCTTTGTATTTTACCTCAATAAATGAAACCTTTTAAAACGATCTTCACCATGATAAGCTTCTGTTTTTATGAGGATACCTGGGATTACTAAATACAGAAAAAGGATCGCTTCCGACATCTATACAACAGCCCCTAAGGATTCCAAGGAATTTATTGTCAGCATTCCCTGCTTTTGTCAAACCACATTGTGGTAAGTAGATTCACAAAGGGGGGAACCCCACAAGCAGCACGGAACAAGCACCAAGCACTTTTTTCCATTTAAGGACTGTTGTATGGACATTTATGATGCACTCTGTTTGCACTTTATAATATGATATAATCATTGCTTTTTCAGCACAGTTTCTGCACAGCATATGTTTGCACATTACCAATTTTTGTATATGTTTATTATTGCACTTGTTTTGCACGGGATATTTTATACTTAATTATTGAACATAGGTATTTTTAGCAGCGCTGCAAACACTGACTTATACTTCCAAAAAAGCACTAGCACTTTTTTCTTGCAGCAGGCAGCTAACACTATTGAATACACCATATTTATTTATTTATTCACACACCACAAGCGCGAGGTCACACAGTCATACACTCCTGGTTATAGCCGCAGTGTCAACGACTACTATTAGGTTTCATGTCTTTGTAGGGTTTTCATCAAAGCGCATCAAAGATGCAGCATGCAGGACTTTTGGTGAGCTTTCAGAAAATGTAGCAAAAATGTGCAACCTAATAGAAGTCTATGGGACTGCGGCTATAACCAGGAGTAACATGCAGAAAAACTGCGAGTACACCACCACTGCGGCCAAACCATAGCAAGTGATCCATGCTTAGGTCACTTTTCAGAGACATTTGATAGGGACAGAGGAGGTGATATCACATTTCCTCTCATACCACCATCCAGAGCACTGTGTGCATTACAGGCCTCCTCAGACAGACCAACCTCCAGAGCACTGTGCATTACAGGTCTCCTCAGGCCACCCAGAGCGGCTAAATCTGTATCTGTGAGTTTGTTCAAACCTTAATACAAGAAATAATAACATATTAGAATGTATTACTCCAGGAGTATATAATAGGTTTGGAAATTCTAGAGAAATACTTAAATTATGCTCTTAAATTTAACTAAACCCATTCGATTTTAGTAGACTAAAATGTAGGACATTTTAGTTGACTAAAATGTACTGCAGATGGATTTGTGGCCTGGAGCGGCATGCGATAGGACATGGGTGAGCTGAGCTCTGCCAGCCCGATCTCCTGCACACATTAATCCTGCTGTCCTGCACCCCTTTTTTGGCTCCCCACGTCTGCCTGCTTGCCCTGCATCACTGGCGATATGTCCCTGCCGAAAAAGCCTGCTGACACCCTGGCTAAGCTGGACAAATATCGCCGCCAGGACAAGGAACAAGCTCCCCAAGATGGCGCTGAGGCGGGACTGAGGCTAGCTCGGCGGGAGCTGATACTGCGAAGGTCCTAGAGGCTATTTCGGCATGTCAGGCGTCCCTGACTGCTAAGATTGAGGAGGTAAAGATAGATGTGTCCCTCATCAGGCAGGATATGCAGAAACTGCATGAAAGGATGACAGAAACTAAAAAACAGACTTGGTGGAGTGGAGGATGCATTACCCCCCCCCCCTGCAGATACGGCTACGTCACTACGTCAGATCATCTCCAGCTTCAGGTGAGCCAGCTCCTGCTTAAGCAGGATTATATGGAGAATAGGCTCCGCCGCTGTAACGTCCGCCTAAATGGCTTACCTGAGGGGGCTGAGGGGTCTGATCCGGCTGATTTTTTGGAGCAGCTCCTTATCACCACCTATGGCCGGGAAGCCTTCTCTCCCAGTTTTGTGGTGGAGCGGGCCCATCGCCTGTCAGGCAGACCCCCACTCCAGGGAGCACCTCCACGCACCTTTATAGCAAAGCTGCTCAACCTAGAGAAACAACCTTCCCGAGAAACAATAGCTGTATAGTTTGTACACAGCTGGTTTGTCGTGAGAAACCAGGCTAAATTATCTCTCCTTCTCGCAGAATGATACAATGTATATTTTTGGGAACATGTCAAGGAGGCGTATCTGTACTTTCATTGTTCTCCTGTCATGGACATTTTTGTCATATAAGCTGTATGAAATAAACCTTTCGTCAGATGCCTTTGGACAATTATACGCTCCGGGTGTCTTTGTTCAGAGTAATCTCCGGATCCGCTGAGACTTGTGGTACTACCGAGGCAGGCAGTCAAGTCTATACTTCACTGGGAGTGATATAACGCCAACAGAAATAACTTAAAAGAACATAAAAAACATAAAAATAAAAAATAATCATCTTGAATGATGTAGGAGGAGGACGAGGCCCATATGGAGTAGGAGGTTGAGGTGGCGGAGGATATGGCGGTGTAGGTGGAAGCGGCGGCGGAGAAGGAGGAGGAGGCCCATATGGAGTAGGAGATTGAGGTAGCGGTGGATGTGGCGGTGTAGGTGGAAGCGGCAGTGGAGGA
The DNA here is from genome assembly GCF_965119305.1 of Pelophylax lessonae. NCBI lineage: Eukaryota > Metazoa > Chordata > Amphibia > Anura > Ranidae > Pelophylax > Pelophylax lessonae. The sequence goes on along the minus strand of NC_138768.1, from coordinate 629,125,765 downwards.
GGACGAGGTAGCCAAAACTGGTTTTTGTTTTAATTTTATATCTTTTTAAATTAGGGTACACCCCAAAAGAGTTAGAAAGATCAAATACAACAATGGCTGGGTAAGGCCGGTATACATGTCTATTCTGCACAAAGTACGGACAAGTCCTGTGGGATCCATGCCTAGTTCATTTTAATGAACGTGAGCTTGTCCACATTGGCTCTGGACAGACGGCTGTGCTTGTTTGTGATAACGCCCCCAGCCGTGCTAAATACACGTTCAGATAATACACTGGCTGCAGGGCAGGCCAGCACCTCCAAGGCGTAAAGGGCAAGCTCAGGCCATGTGCCCAATTTGGAGAGCCAGAAGTTGAAGGGGGCAGACCCGTCATTCAGTATGTCTAGGCGTGTGCACACATCCTGCTCCACTATGTTAGTGCTGGGTGGTGGTGCTGCTGGTGGAGCTCCTGTTGCAAGAAGAGGACGTGGTCGATCTGTGGCAGCTACTCGCACAAGTAAAAAGCCTTTCTCAGATGCGAGTAGGCGACAGAACCTTACAGCAGTATTTGGCAGGGCCTAATGCGCCTCTACAAATGTTGAGGCCAGAACAAGTACAGGCCATAGTAGATTGGGTTGCTGACAGTGCCTCCAGTTCCTTCACATTGTCTCCCACCCAGTCTTCTGCTGAAAGGTCAGAGTTGCCACCTGCAGCCGATGGCCATCAATCTTTCACCTCACCCCCTTGCAAATCAGCCAAGCAGTCTGAGCCCCAAGTCATGCAGCAGTATCATCTTCTTTTTGATGACTTTGTTAGCATGGTTTCCCAGGGCCATCCACCTAGCCCTGCCCCAGAAGTGGAAGAGATTGAGTGCACCGATGCCCAACCACTTATGTCTCAAGACATGGGAGGACCATCGCAGCACATCTCGGATGATGACGAAACACAGGTGCCAACTGCTGCGGAATTCCGAATTGTGGAGACCGACAAGGGTTGCAGGGGTGAAGACTGCGTGGAAGATAATGTGGAGGGCGATGAGGTCCTCGACCCCACATGGAATGAACGTCATGCAGGTGACCTGAGTGGTTTGGAGGAAGAGGCAATGGTCGCACAGAGCCACCAGCACAGCAGAAAAGGGAGCAGGGTGCAAAAGCGGAGCGGCCGTGCCCTAGACACTACGCCTGCTACTGCCCAACGTAGCAAGGGACCGAGCACACCAAAGCCAGCTCACAGGAGTTCCCTAGCATGGCAGTTCTTCAGACAATGTGCTGATGACAGGACACGAGTGGTTTGCACGCTGTGCAGTCATAACCATGAAGCGAGGCATAAACCTTCTCAACCTGAGCACAACCTGCATGACCAGGCATCTAAGTGCAAAGCAGGAGCTGCAGTGGAGTAGACACCTCAAAAACCAAGAAAGGTCTCTGGCTCCTCCTGCTTCCTCTTCTGCTGCAGTCTCTGCCTCTTCATCCACCTCTGTAGTGACAGTGGCACCTGCCACCCCACAAACAGAGGATCTGCCAGCAATACCACCACCTGTGTCACCAACAACCATCTCCACAATGTCCCATGGAAGCGTTCAGCTTTCTATCTCCCAAGCACTGGAGCAAAAGAGGAAGTACCACCCTACCCACCCGCGATCCCTGGCCCCGAATGCCAGCATTTCAAAATTCCTGGCCTTTGAAATGCTGTCATTCCGTCTGGTGGAGACGCAGAGTTTTAAAAGCCTGATGGCGGTGGCTGTCCCACAGTACGTCGTGCCTTGCCGCCACTACTTTTCCAGCCAAGCCATCCCTTCCCTGCACAACCTAGTGGGTGACAAAATCAGGTGTGCACTGCGCAACGCCATCTGTGGCAAGGTCCACCTAACTACGGATATGTGGACCAGTAAGCATGGTCAGGGACGTTATATCTCCCTAACAGCACACTGGGTAAATGCAGTGGCGGCTGGGCCTGAGGCGGATGGCAGTTTGGCGCATGTCCTTCCACCACCAAGGATTTCAGTGCGCTTCAGTTTGCCTCCTGTTCCTAACTCCTCCTACTCCGTTTCCTCATCCTCTACCGCCTCCTCATCCGGTCAGCGTAACACCTTCACCACCAACTTCAGCACAGCCAGGGGTAAACGACAGCAGGCAGTTTTAAAACTTGCCTGTTTTGGGGGAAAAAAACACACACCGCGCAGGAGTTGTGGAGGGGCATTGAACAGCAGACCGATGAGTAATTGGTGCCAGTGAGCCTCAAGCCCGGCCTGGTGGTGTGCGATAATGGGCGAAATCTCGTAGCAGCTCTGGGCGTAGACGGTTTGACACACATCCCTTGCCTGTGCATGTGCTGAATTTGGTGGTGCAGAGGTTCCTTAGAAATTACCCCTATATGTCAGAGCTGCTGCAGAAAGTGCGGGCCATCTGTGTGCACTTTCGGCGTTCTCACCCTGCTGCTGCTCGCCTGTCAGTGCTGCAGCGTAACTTCGGCCTTCCCGCTCACCGCCTCATATGTGACGTGCCCACAAGGTGGAACTCCACCTTGCACATGCTGGCCAGACTGCGCGAGCAGCAGCAGGCCATAGTGGAGTTTCAGCTGCAGCACGCACGCATGAATCGCTCTGCGGAACAGCACCAATTCACCACCAGTAACTGGGCCTCCATGCGAGACCTGTGTGCCTTTTTGCGTTGTAACATATGCAGACTAGGCCGCAATGTAATCTTTTTTCCCTAAATGGGTGTTTATTGAATAGCGGAATAGAACAACAGTACCCAACGAGTGTATCTCACAGTAAAATATGCAGACTAAGCCGCAATTTAATATTTTTTCTCTAAATGGGTGTTTATTGAATAGCGGACTAGAACAACAGTATACAACGGGTGTATCTCACACGTATAGATACAGACTAGGCCGCAATTTAAAATGTTTTCCCTAAATGGGTGTTTATTGAATAGCGGACTAGAACAACAGTATCCAACGAGTATAACTCACAGTAAAATATGCAGACTAAGCCGAAATGTAATATTGTTTCCCTAAATGGGTGTTCATTGAATAGCGGACTAGAACAACAGTATCCAACGAGTGGATCTCACATGTACAGATACAGACTAAGCCGCAATTTAATATCTTTCTGTCCCCTAAATGTTTTTTTTTTTTTTGCAAGGCGCAATACAACAGTATGCAATGGGTGTATCTCACTGTAACATACGCGGACAGGGCCGCAATCAACTTTTCCTGTCAGTCTCCATGGCAGCCTACGTGTGGGTTAACCCTGCCTCCACTCCAAGGGTATAGGGCCCCCCTCCCATAAATTTCAGCTCTCAGGCACAGCAGGTGTTCCTTTTTTGTCCTCCTCCAAGGACCTACAATTCTGATGTCTTACTATTGTCCGGCTTACCTCAGGATACTTTGGATGGTGTCTGCATGTCCAGGGCCCAGCCACGGGTGGGTGAGTGACATTTAAATTCCCCTGCTCTCTGCGGTTGACTGAAGCTTGGCCGGCGTTTTCTGACATGGGTCTGAAGATTCGCATTGCATCCCTTCATGGCAGCGGTATTTGTCATTTATGTACACTTTGTTTGTCTCTCTTTCTATCACTTTGCAGTCTTTGTTTGGCCCCAATGGCGCTGGAACGCTTCCTGTGTTCCAGCAACCCTTCCTCTTCCTCCTCTGCCTCTTGCGACCAATCGGTGGACGCTTCGTAGTCCCGCACATGCGCAGTACGTCACAAACGAAGCCGAGGCTTGGTTCGCGCATGCGCATTAGCGATCGCGGCCGCATCACCGCTGACGTCATTCCGGCGGGAGATTTAAGCAGCTGACGGTTCCCCTGTACTTTGGGAAAGTACTGTGGGCATTGCGGCAGCTTCCCTGTGTCTCTGGATTCCTTGCTACAGGTATGTGCAATGGATACTTGACTGCAGAGGGGGTGGGGGGGGGGCGGATGGTTTGCTACCTCACAATGTATCACTATCCTGGTGTCTGATGTGTATTACCTTTCTTTATCAGTATGGTTATTGGCCTGAAGTATGGATCCTGCGTCACCGCCCTTCTGTGGCCAGCCCTCTCACAACAGGTAGGTGCTGGCATTTTTCAGGGGGGGCGGGGGAGGGATAGCTGGTCCCTGTTTCATGGCTAAATCCAGTGTCTCCCCGATTTTCTTTTTTTCCATCAGCTCTTCTAGGCCTGATTTGTCACAAGAAAGAGACCCTGTCAGACCTCGTGGGAGTTCATCCTCCAGATCAAAGCGCCATGAATCTCCATCAGGGAGTAGGCAGCGAGGGAGACACTCTAATTCCTCCCCCAGACACCATAAACAACACCAGAGTCACTGCACATACCAGAGAGCCTGTTGGGGTTGTGGGGCGGAGGACAAGTCCCTATATGAGCTATGTTTTGCTCAAGCAGCCGGTGAGAGGGTGCCCGAGGACCATGGATTGGAATCTCTAGTGAAGAGAATAGTACAACAGTCCCTGAAAGAATGGGGTACGGTCCCACCACTTGGTCCCACTACATCCAGTTCTCCAGCGGAAGTGCAGGAAGATCAAGGCCCCTCTCAACCGAGCATTACTTCTGCAAAATCATCTGACAGTGATTCGGAAGAAGAAGGGGCAGTGGGCGGCTTTGAGTTTGCCCTGGTTTCACCCCTGATCAGAGCCATTAAGGAAGCTCTAAGATGGGAGGATCCTGTGTCTCCCCAGAAAAAGCAGCGGAAGTTCTTCAAGCACCTTGGCAAGGAGCGTATCAACTTTCCTTCCCTCTCTGAATTACAAGAGGTGATTACTGAAGAGTGGAGTAAAGGGGATAGTAAGTCTTCCCTATCTTCCAAACTTGGGAAATTATATCCCTTCAAACCTGAAGATGTCGCCCGTCTGGAATCTGCTCCCCTTGTGGAGTCGTTCAAATGGATCCTGTCGTTGGGAGTATCTCCCGAAGTCGACCTGTTCGCCTCTCCTTGCAACCACAAGTTGGAAAAGTATGTTACGAGAGGCAAATGCCATCAAGCCTATGGGACAGATGCGCTAACCGTCAGGTGGGAGTTCAGGAGGGCTTACGCCTTTCCTCCAGTACCCATCATTCTCAAATTTCTGCAGAGACTTCAAGCGGAAGATGTGGAGGTAGTGATGGTGGCGCCTTTCTGGCTGAACAGGCTATGGTTTCCGCTGCTCCTACAGCTGAGTTATCGGGACCCGGTCCCTCTTCCCCTCAGACCAGACTTGCTTCTTCAGGGAACATCAGTACACACCTGTCCTGCAATTCTCCGGTTGACGGTCTGGTTCTTGAGAGGGAAGGGTTGGAATCGCTCAGCTGCCCATCTACAGCCATTTCCACCTTGATGAATGCTAGACGACCAAGTACTAATAAGGTATACTGCAGAATCTGGTCAAGATTCATGAAGTCTGCATATCCAGAAGGTATGTCTTCCTCAGTCCCTGGGATTCAAGAAATACTAAGTTTTCTTCAGGCTGGTCTGGATATGCCCCTTTCAGGGGCAACTCTAAGAGTCCAAGTTTCGGCTTTGTCTGCCTTCTCTGGGGTCATGTGGGCCCAACACCCACTGATTCAACAGTTCTTCAAAGGAGCAGTCAGGCTCAATCCCCAAAGAAGACCTAGGTTTCCAAAATGGGATCTACCTCTTGTCCTAAATGCCCTCTCAAAAACGGGCATAGAATCCTCTTCCTCTATCAAGGATCTGACCATCCGGACTGTCTTCCTGGTAGCCATTACTTCAGCTAAAAGGGTCTCTGAGTTAAGTTCCCTCGGATGTAGAGAACCATTTCTGACTTTCTTCCCAGATCGGGTAGTTCTGATACCCATGCTGAATTCAAATCAGAAAGTCACCTCGGTGTGTTTCACCAGAATCAGGAGATTGTCCTGCCTACCTTCCGGTCATCTGATGAGTCCAATCCACACCCGTTGGATGTAGGAGAGTCCTTAAAAGTCTATCTTCAAGCAACTGCACCATTCAGGCAGTCTGACAACCTCTTTGTCCTGTTCTGGGGAAAGAACAGAGGTAAACCTGCTTCTTCCAGGACTATGGCATCATGGATAGTGGCAGCTATCCAGCAGGCCTATAGAGCTGAGGGGCTGGCTCCTCTGGAGGCGGTGACGGCGCACTCTAAAAGGAGTATCTCTACTTCCTGGGCGGCCTCGCGGCACGTGGCTCCAGATGTAATTTGCAGAGCGGCTTCATGGTCGTCGGTCAATACTTTTATGACCCACTATTGTGTGGAGCCTGCTTCTCTGTCCTCAGTTAAATTTGGTTTGACTGTTTTGTCTGCAAATAGCATGAATTAAAGTTTTCTTTGCTAAAGCATTCCCACCCATGTGGCGTGAGCTAGTTATTTCCCACACGTAGGCTGCCATGGAGACTGACAGGAAAACGGAAAATTCCTATCAAATACTTACCGTAATTTTCCTTTCCTGATAGTCTCCATGGCAGCCGGAGTTCCCACCCTCTCGTCTTGGATTCGGCTAAGATATGGAACACCTGCTGTGCCTGAGAGCTGAAATTTATGGGAGGGGGGTCCTGTACCCTTGGAGTGGAGGCGGGGTTAACCCACACGTAGGCTGCCATGGAGACTATCAGGAAAGGAAAATGACTGTAAGTATTTGATAGGAATTTTCTGTTTTTTTGCCCCTAAATGTTTTTTTTTTATTGCAAGGCGCAATACAACAGTATGCAATGGGTGTATCTCACTGTAACATACGTGGACAGGGCCGCAATCAACTTTTTTTGCCCCTAAATGTTTTTTTTATTGCAAGGCGCAATACAACAGTATGCAATGGGTGTATCTCACTGTAACATACGCGGACAGGGCCGCAATCAACTTTTTTTGCCCCTAAATGTTTTTTTTATTGCAAGGCGCAATACAACAGTATGCAATGGGTGTATCTCACTGTAACATACGCGGACAGGGCCGCAATCAACTTTTTTTGCCCCTAAATGTTTTTTTTTATTGCAAGGCGCAATACAACAGTATGTAATGGGTGTATCTCACTGTAACATATACGGACAGGGCCGCAATCAACTTTTTTTGCCCCTAAATGTTTTTTTTATTGCAAGGCGCAATACAACAGTATGCAATGGGTGTATCTCACTGTAACAAGTTTGCATTCGGCAGAACGTAACCAAAGATGCAGCGGTCTTACAAATGCAACTTAAAAAAAAAAAAAAAAACTTTTTTGCATAAAAAAAAAAACTTTTTTGCATAAAAAAAAAAAAACAGTAAACTTAGCCCAATTTTTTTGTATAATGTGAAAGATAATGTTATGCCGAGTAAATAGATACCCAACATGTCACGCTCGTGGCAGGGCAACAAACTATAGTATATAAAGATCTCCATAGGCGACACTTTAAACATTTTTTACAGGTTACCTGTTTAGAGTTACAGAGGATGTCTTGTGCTAGAATTATTGCTATCGCTCCAACGATCGTGACATTACCTCACATGTTTTGTTTGAATAACGTACATTTGTGGGTGCGACTTACGTACAGGGCTTTTTCATTTTTATTTTTCTTTGTTACTTTTTATTTTTATACTGTCCCTTTAAAATAAAATGCAATCACTTTTATTCCTATTACAAGGAATGTAGATCTCAGATCTCACATTACACTTAAAAGCAAAAAAAAAAATTGAATGAGAAATACTTACCGTAATTTTCCTTTCCTGACCAGCTCCATGGCAGCACAGCTTGGTATAGACTCCACCACCCCTATGCTTAACTAACTCAAATAAATTTGAGGCACCTGCAGCCTCAGCGTTCTGTAACTAGTCCTACCAAGCTGGGTGGGATCTGTGCTGTCATGGAGCTCGTCAGGAAAGGAAAATTACAGTAAGTATTTGTCATTAAAGTTTCCATTTTCCTGACGGCTCCATGTCAGCACAGCTGGGAACTAACTAGCTACACAGGGGAGGGATAATGCTACACATGCCTTAATTCTGGCTAAAAACAGAAGCCAGAATGCCTCTGCCAAACTTATGTCATTAAGGCTGCTTCTATAGAGTAATGAGCCATGAATGTAGCTGCCATGCAGATCGTCTCTGGGAACACTCAGCCTGCTGCCACTCACAAGGTCGAGACTCTTCTAGTAGAGAGTGCCGTGATCCCCCGTCACAGCCAACCCTTTCAACTTGTAGGCCAAGAAGATGAGCTTCACCAACCAAGAGGCAATATTCTTGTTGGAAACCGTGAAATCATTATGCGTTCCACCTGGAATGGCAAACAGGTGCTCCAACTTTCTGATGCCATAAGTCCCCTCGATGCGACACTTTAAAGCTTGGCCCATGTCTGATGGGCTAACTACTTAGGTACTCCCCAATAGGGACATAGGAAGGACAACCTCTTGTTTGCTATGGACTCTGAAGGCCATTTAGGCATGATCTCTAGCATCGACACGAGTACTGCCCTGTCCAGGATGAACGTGAGAAAGGGTTCTTTAAACCCCAAGTTTGCTCATATTGATTCTCTTTTGGCGGATGTTTTTGTCCCCAGGAAAGCAGTTTTCAGCAAGAGGTACCACACAGGGGGCCACTTTGATTGAAGGCATCTGATGCAAAAATTGTCCAAAACCAATGGAAGATCCCACTTCAGGGACAAACATCCCTTAGGGAGGTTTCAAACAAATTGCAGCTTGAAAACCATATCATTAAGTGTTGGATGTCCACTGTATGCCGGTGAAGGCAGAGATAGCTGAAATGTGGCCCTAGCTTACTTACGCATAAATTAAGCCCCGGCTTTAGAAACTTTAGAACATGACAGACTTCCTAAGTGTCAAGTGTAAAACCTTGATCAGCAGCAATCCTGTGAGTTTATGTCTTATTCTACTCTAGGCACGGTTAGCGCTGTTTTTTCTTGCTTTTTGTAAAAGTATTCACAACCTTTACAGAGCATTCGAGATCTATTAGCCTCTGCCTCTCAAGCCCCAAGCCATAAGCTTGAGCCTGTCGGGTGCTGAATGAATGGAACGATGGGAGAAGATTTGATCTTACCGGCAGAGGGAGTCGATACTTGACACTCCGGAGGAGCAGAAGGTACCAAGGCCCCATCAGCCAATCTGGGATTACCACTAGAACTGTCCCCTCTCCCCCCCCCCCCCCCGCCCCGCCACAGCCTCAGCAGAAAGCTGAGAATCAAAGGGAGCAGCAGAAAGGCATAAGCTGTCTTGGAGATCCACTCTGCGATCAGCACCTCCATCCCAATTGCCTGCGGATTCTGGACCCTGGAAAAACTTGGTAGAAAAAACTCTGGAAGAAATTACCAAGCACTGTTAGTTCTCAAGACTTGAAGCAGTCTGGACCACATTCATTGTCATTCAGAAATGTCCTGGACAAATATATTGCCTGAAGATTCTTCCGGCCAGGCACATAGGCCGCAGATAGCTGCAGAAGATTGAGTTGGACTGACTTTAGAAGAATTTGACACACCTCCTTTAGGAGGGAGGGACTAAGTGCCCCCTTGTTTACAGATGTAGGCCAGTCATGTTGTCTAACTTCACCAGGACAGGTCCACTCTGGATGAGGTGACTAAAGGCTAGGAGAGCCTGAAATGTTGCTCTCAACTCCAGGATGTTGGAAACCATCCTGGACCCTTGAAAAAGGCCAATGACCCCAAGCCCATTGCTCTTGAAGTAGGGCTCCCCAACCACTTTGCTGGTCTCTGACTGCGCCACTAGGTTGTCAGAAGGGAATGACATCCTAGAAGATTTCGCTTCTCTAACCCTAAGTTTAGGCCACCGGTTGAGAAACTTGATTTAACGGAGACTAGAGTTCAACCAAGCCTACCTGACCTGCTGGTACAAGGCGATTTCACCAGCTCAATCGGAGATGTGAAGGATGAAAGATCTCCAAATATGGACTGAAATGCTTGCCTTAAGGGACCATGCGTCCATCACCAAAGCTATACCTATGTCCAAAGAGGGGCCACAAAGTGCTCATAAGACATGGATGGGTGGCACAATCCCCAAACTACCAGAAAGCATCCTGACATGGAGCTCTTCTCTGACTTCTTGAATTATGTGCTGGTTCTTTTCCACAAACGGGTGTTTTGTTCGCTGCATTTCGACAACATTATTAATACTATACTGTATAAATCAGTCATAAGAGCTGAGAAAGAAATTGGCCTGGAGCTCATGTCACTTACCTTTTAGTCCGGTTGTCATGAGTTTCTAGAAAGTGCCTTTGGACCTCGTGTTTAGAAGAATGATCAGCAGCCAGGGCGATATCTGCAGTAATGAGTCCTAAAATGACAGAGCCTGTCTCCAGCCAGTAAGCTCTGCGCAGGACTGCAGGTTGCAGCCCTAGTCTGCTGCTGTCCAGCTGTTCAATGTACTGCTTCAGCTGCACATTCTGAATTGCAGCACTAATGCCTTCACCAACAGCTTGGTTATGTAGGTTGCAGTTTGCAAGTCTGATAGCACCCATCTGAAAAGAAAACACCAAAACAACAAATCAGTTATTATATAAAGAAATTGACAAGCAACTACAATGCTGTAGCGAAGACATTTGAAACAGGAAACATTTATTTGGGGCCTATTACTGCAGTGTGGTTTGTTATTGTGTTACAGGTCATACTTAAAGTAAATAGATGCAAATATGAATGTAGATGATACAATCTGCATTTACCTTCTAATGTACTGACACCTATTTATTGTCACACACTTAACTACTGTTAGGTGATCTTCTGTGTCACAGTACAGTCAACAGCATCTCTGGCTCTTCTCCTCCTCCTGGTCTAGTAGGTGGGGCTAAATTACAGCCAATCACAGCCCTGCTACAGCCCCCCCCTCCCACCCCTCTACTTTCAATGCCAGCCTTTAACACCCGCCTTCAACCCTGCTGCTAAAACTGTCTGTGTGACAAGCAGAATTGTGACAGAGAAAAAAAGGGGGAACTAATGGCATTTCCCCACACTTGTTGTGCAACGTGTGCGAGCACAGCTGCTCCAAGCTCCTTGGAATCGGACACATTGCACACATGAAGGATACACCCCTGACCACTATCTCCTGATGCTAAGGCCTTTTTCACATGGCCATCAAAAGAGAGAAGAGGACTGCAGATTTTTGTGAAGCAGCAGCCTCTGTGCTGTGGTTCGACACACCACCCTTTCCTCCACTAGTCAGAGCTAGAGCTGTGCAATCAGCAGAAAGCCTGAACTTTGCGGATTGCAAAACTCTAGAGAGGCAACTTTTAGAGAAAGAGTTCAGTAATGGCAGTTACCATACTATCTCATTACAGAATTGCTTTAATGCATTAATTATTGAACTATCATTAAATTATACAAATAACTGCACACAAAACATCAAGCTGAGGGGGATGTGTCAGTACTGTGAGCCCAAACAAATTCTACTGCACTACCCAGTGGTGCCTTTATAATATGTTTCAGGTATTGGGGTTGGAGGAATTGGTGTTAAGCAGTCTGCAAGAAGAGAAGGTATCGCCTCACTGGCATGGTAATAGCATAAACATATATTAATCATATACATAGCTCACATTCATTTATGTTTATTTACCTGTCTGTCTTTTGGACTGCAGTACAATAGATAGGGTAATTTATGAAACATTAAACTAAAGGGGTGACTCTAATGAGAATAATCGTGTGGCACAAAAAGCCCAACATTTGCTACAGAAATTAAAACAAAACTAGAGGCTCTGAGTCAGATGGTAAATGCCTTCCTAAACTGTGTTAATTATGTTAAATAAGAAAATTATTTAGGACAAATTACATTGTCAACCAAAACAAAAATGGACCTCTAATTTTAAATGTCAGAGCATCAAAAAAATGAAGTACTGCTATCGGTTACTCTGAGTAACTCACTTTGAGGTTTGTAGCGCAGCCATGTTCTACAATGTAGAGATCTGCTCCATCAGCTGACAGTCGCGTCATTCGGTATTTCAGGTCATCAGCTGGCAGACATGGTCCTGGATAGCAGCTTAACTGCAAAAAGCAACAAACAAGATAAAGGGCATTTAGCTTCCTAACAGAATACCCACTAAAATACAATGCTGGTAAACTTTTTTTAATAAAAACATGATTACTACCATTGCAGACTTCTCATTCTGAAAATGCTAGTTGCCTGGCTTTCATGTTAATCATATGACTTACATACATTACATACATACATACTTGTGAGGGAGGGAGAGTGAGGGAGAGAAACTGAGGGAGAAGAGAAAACCCTGGAATACTAGTCAGTTACCAGTTTGCAAAGATGGAGGAATAGATTATCTCTAATGCTGGGTGGCCCATGTGTGTATGCTGCTGCACTCATTTTTGCACATTTGAAAATGGGGTGCCTCAAGATTATGTATAACTTGTATGCAAAGAAATTGTAAAAGTAAAAAAAAAAAAATAATAATAATAAACATGTCTATACTTACCTGCTCTATGCAATAGAATTGCACAGAGCGGCCCCAAACCTCCTCTTCTTGGGTCCCCTTCTGGCCATCCTGGCCCCTCCTCTCTGTCCAGTGCCCCCATGGGAAGCCACTTTTCATAGAGGCGCTTGTGCGTACTCGCTCCCGAGCCCCCTGCTGTGTCCATTGACACAGACAGCAGGACTCGGCCCCACGTGTCATCACTGGCTTTGATTGACAGCACTGGGAGAAAATGGCTCCTGGTGCCCCAGCAAAGTCAGCAAAACCAGGAATTGAGGGGAGAGAAGAGGTGCAGACGTGCACAGTGCTGGATTGAATTAGGGCTCAGGTGAGTAAAGGGGGGGTGAGGTTGGATGCTGATGCCTAAACATGTTTTACCATAATGCAAGGAATGCATCAAGGTAAAAAATGTTGAGACTTTAGATCCACTTTAAAGCTCAGTTCACATATTTGAAAATCGCATGCATTTTGAACCACATCTGACCTGTTTAACAAGAACTAGACCGGCTTTCAATTGAGCTGGTTCACATATATGCGGGCTGATTGTGGTGCAAATTAAAAAAGGGTTTTGTGCATTTTCCAGTTTTATTCGGGTGCAAATTTAGTGTCAATTTCGCATCTGAATCGCACCTAAACAGCTGAATGGAAATCGCACTGGACTCTGCACAGAGATCAGCCACGCATATATGTGAACCCAGCCTTAAAGGTGCCTGGACTGAAAAAGTTTGAGAAACACTGGATTAGCTTATCATACACGCATTCTGAGATGAAAATGAGAAGAACACAGATTCTGTATGAAAAAAGGCAGAAGAAAAAAGAGTAACTAGTATGAAGAAAACACAAGAGGCAGACAAGAGACAAGGAGACAAGAAGGATGAAAGTGAATAAAAAAAAAAAAAAAAAAAAAAAAAATGTTTTGCCTTTAGTTATACTTTAAATGAGAATTCAAACTCACTTTGTTCAGGGCTGCACTGAAACTTGTGAATGAATGGCAAAGTATATACAATAATAAAACATTTGCTAATAAAGTAAAGCACATCTTTTGGGGTGTTATACATTCTGGAAATCTGATCAGCCCCTTATATTTCTAATTTAAGCTGGACATTGCAATACCAACCTTAGCGTCACAAAACCTCTGATCGATGCCATGCTGGCAGATCACCACAGACTTCGGCCTCTCCATCTGGAACTCATTACACACGACATGGAACACAAAGGTCTGCCCCCAATCCAGCAAACACACCACCTGCAAGACAGCAGGTTACTCACAAGGTACAAGTTCAGGCAATGTAATCAGAAGTGGCAATAATAAAAACGAGTAACATATGGGCACAGCTTGATAATTAAAAGAAGAATTTAATCTTGCTGCTACATAATCTAACCCCCTGTTTAGTCACATTATTTTTTAGAACTGGGTACATAGTGCCAGCGTATACAATGTGTTATTCAAGACAGAGCTCTCTGAAAATAGAAGTTACATATTTATCAATTCCGAGAAACAGCACATTTAAATTATTTTTCTTTTTTTGCTCAGCGGTAGAATGCTGCATAGCTTTATGCGAAAAATTTTAAAAAGCGGGCTACTTTTCTCTCTCCCTCATACTTATCCAATCAATTATAATAGTTGGTCTATATACGGAGAAAGTGCATAGCTGTGATAGGTTTGCAGGCACAGTTCAAATGCTGCTTCTGTCTACTCACAAAATGTTCAATATTCCATCTGCAAGGCGACAACCATTATAACCACAAATAGGAATTGAGAAGTAATTACTTAGTGGACTCAAGGCATATAGTTTCCATAGGGTAGGGCACATTATCTATTAAAGCACATTAATAGCAGAATACCTGAGGAAAGTCCAGCCTATAAACCAACTGAGTTTTCAAATGCAAAGTTGAAAGTTTTACTTTGTGTGAATAATAAGATAATTACCATTTTCAAATAAGTTTCAGAGCAATTTCAACTTTAAAATTATGCATTGCTCCACAGACATACAGGTTTTCCTGCAAGACTGCAAATCTAATTTCCCATGACAGCCTGAGGAGTTCTGTAAGACAGCAAAATGTTGTTGTTCACCCATAGTCATAATCCCAAGAGGGGATTGTTTGGGCATTTCAAATTGATGAAAAAGCAGTTTATTGTCTTACTGTTTTGTCATGTAGACTGTGGATTATACACTGCCTGGGCAAAAAAAATTCACCACCTGGAATTAACTAAGCAACTAACTAAACTGAGCAAACTAACATGTGTCCAAAGAATGAGGTCAGCTGACTACCTGAACATACTGCATGACCCGGTTATTCCATCAATAGAATTTTTCTTCCCTGATAGCACGGGCATATTTCAAGATGACAATGCCAGGATTCATAGGGCTCAAATTGTGAAAGAGTGGTTCAGGGAGCATGAGACAACATTTTCACACATGGATTGGCCACCACAGAGTCCAGAACTTAACCCCATTGAGAATCTTTCAGATGTGCTGGAGAAGGCTTTGCGCAGTGGTCCGACTCTCCCATCATCAATACAAAATCTTAGTGAAAAATGAATGCTTAGTGAAAAATGAAGCTGATCGAAACACTGCCACAGCGAATGTGTGCCGTAATCAAAGCCAACAAAATATTAGAGTGTGTTGACCATTATTTTTGGTGGCGACTTTGTTTTTGGCCAGGCAGTGTATTGCTTGTTAATGCCACAGGGCAAGCCAAGACCTACACTTTAGGCACATTATGTGTAAGACCTTTGATAGCGACACGTGGAAGGGGATGTATTTCCTAATGACGTCTACATATAATTTCAGTGGCTGGCACAGTGATACATAATTATAAGGTTTTTTTCCTTTCCCACTACTCAGTCACTCTCATTGAGCCTCTGGTTTTTACATCCTTTTTTACTAGCAGGTCGAAAATGTGTATGCCGTCCGAGCAGCTGCTGCCGTCGCTTGACAATGTTTTCATTTTAATGTTGAAGTGGTGGAAGTGTGTGTGTTTTTATGTCACGTTTCATTTTGCTTTTTAACCGGTTCCTGCCTGCCCGCGCAGTTTTACTGCGGCAGGCTGGCTCTCCTGCGCGAACCAACGTAGCTCTACGTCGGTCGCGTGCGTGGTGCTGGAGGGGGAGCCCCCCCATTAGGCAGCGGGGATGCTGATCCACGGGGCCAGCGGCCGTGGCTGCTGCCGTATACCTGCGATCGCTCCCCGCTGAGAGAGGAGGACGGTCAGCTGTTGTAAACACAGCTGACTGTTCTCTCTGAAATGATCACAGAAAGTCTGTGATCCTTCTATGTAGGATCACAGGTCTCTGTGGTCATTTCACAAGCCCATCCCCCATACAGTTAGTAAACACTCCCCTAGGCTCACACTTTCATTACCCCTAGGTTAACCCCTTCCCTGCCAATGTCATTATTACAGTAACAGTGCATATTTTTAGCACTGATTACTGTAGTAATGTCACTGGTCCCCCCAAAAGTGTCAAAAATGTCAGTTAGGGGTCCGATCTGTCCACCGCAATGTTGCAGACCCGCTAAAAATCACAGATCGCCACCAGTACTAGTAAAAAAAATTTTTATAAAAATTACATAAATACCTTTTCCCTAGTTTGTAGATACAATAACTTTTGTGCAACCCAATCAAAATACACTTATTGCAATTTTTTTTTACCAAAAATACGTAGCAGAATACAAATTGGCCTAAAAGGATGAAACATTTTTTTTTTTGGGAATGGTATATAGCAGAATGTGAAAAAACTGGATTTTTGACTTACCGCAAAATCCTTTTGTCTTAAGCTCATTGACAGACGCAGACTTCTTCTTGATTAATATCAGTAGGGTTATACTGCCCCCTACAGGAGTAGGACACTAGGCAGAAAAAAAGTTCTGGCTACACCTATGGGCAGTCCCAGGGGGTATACCCTTTCACTTCCTGCTATAGGATGCCAGTTCTGTAACAAAGCAGTGTCAGAGAAATCATACCAACCCAACTCAAAAACAGAGGGGCGGGTACTGCGTCTGTCAATGAGCTTAAGAGAAAAGGATTTTATGGTAAGTCAAAAATCCAGTTTTCTCTGTCGCTCATTGACAGACGCAGACTTCTTGATTAATATCAGTAGGGACATCCCAAAGCAGTGCCATAAATGAGGGGTGGGACAGCAGAAACAAATCCACAAGGCTAAACATAGCCCACCAGGTAAAACAGGACTCACCGAAACAATAAGATGAGACCCACTTGAGAAACAGCAACCCTCAAGGGAGACTAAGGGCCCCCTTAAACAGCAGCCCGCAAACTTTGCGGCAAACAGGAGGCGTCCGCAGATGACAGCACATCAACTTTATAAAACTTTGTAAAGGTGGGAACAGACGACCAGGTAGTCGACTCGCCAACCTGAAGTACAGAAGCCGGACGGCGAAAAAAACCCCCAGAAAGAACTAAGCACCCGAGCAGAAAGCGCCTTCACAGGGAAAGGAGGAACCTGACCCTATTGAACAATCCTGTACCACCATCTGCCTGACCCATCTGGAAACAGTAGCAGCAGACGCAGGCAACCCTTTCCCAGGGCCATCCCTGAGCCCAAAAAAAGGAACCTGACTTGTGAAAAAAGGCAATAATTGCCAGGTACACCCAGATTTCCCGAACCACAACCAACGCATGCATGCAAATTTTCGGATGTGTAGGCTGAGGACACAAAGAGGCAAATAAGAGGACTTCATGCAAATGAAAAAACGGAAACCACCTTCAGAAGGAAGGACGGTTCCGGACGAATATCCTGTATCCCTATGACCCATCAGATAGGAAGAAACGACAGGACAATGCCACCAGTACCGACACCCTGCACGCAGCAGGAATAGCTACAAAGAAAAAAGGGCCACCTTCAGGGACAAAGTGAGCAGGGGAATCCCCTGAAAATTTGCAAAGGGAGGGTTCCGAAGAACCGACAGCACCAAGCAAGGCCCCAAGGTGGCAACGGAGGTCGCACCGGAGAGAGCAGGTGTCGCACCACCTGGATGAAGTATGCACCAGGGAAAAAAGTGGCCAATAGCCTTAGAAATAATATTGCCAAGGCCAAGACATGACCTTCGATATACGCAAGGCCAACCTTTGATAAATTCCCCGTGGAAAAATAGCAAACAAACAATCGAGCCACAGAGCAAGAGCTTGGGGAACCACAACAGACGCACACCACGCAATATATGACTTCCACAAACGATGATTCATCGTTCCAAAAGTCGCGTTCCTTAGTGTGAGCAGAGTAGGAATGATTGAAGTAGACATTCCCCTGTTCTTCAGCACCCGGCAATAAACAGCCAAGCAAGCAAAACCAGCGACCGTAAAACAGGATGGAAAATTGGCCCCTGACAGTAGGTCCTCCCTGAGAGGAATCCCCCAGGGAGGATCCGCGACCAGCCCAACCAGGTCAGCGTACCAAGCCCAACGAGGTTAGTCTGGAACCACAAGAATGACCGGAATCCTTTCCACCTCCATCCGGCAAGCAGTCACAGCAGTAACCTGAGAGGAGTAAAGGCATACAGCTGCTGATACAGACCCCACAGGGCCACCAGCGCGTCAGCGGCGTCTACCCGGGAATCCCGCTCGCTGAACATCACTGTTGATCCGGGACGCCAACAGATCCCTATCTGGAGTGCCCCAACTTGGGCACAACTGATGGAACACCTCCGGATGGAGAGACCATTCTCCTAGATCCAAGGTCTGTCGACTGAGGAAATCCACCAGCTCATTTCCCACTCCGGAAAAGGGAAAACGGAGAAAACTGGAAAAGCGTTCCGCCCATCGGAGGATGCCGGCCACTTCCAAGGCCGCAGGGGGCAATTAAGGAACCCCCCAGCAAATGACATAAGCCACGGCTGTGGCATTGTCCGATTGACAGCACCCTGGACAATCCCATTGTCGTTCGGTCCAGCGAAACAGGCAAGCCTGATCGCTCCCAGTGCCAGCACAGTAAGAGGCCAACCTGGATAATTCCAGGGACCAGATTCCCTGAACAGAAAATCCACCGGGAACCCCTCCCCACCCGGATAGACTGACATCTGTGGTAACAATAGACCAATAAAGCGAAAAGGAGGGACTTCCCTGGAGATAGCACCAGGGACTGAAGCCACCATATCAGTGTCTCCCTGGGCACCAAGCTCAGTTGAATCGGATTGTCCAGGGAAATGTGATTATCGTTCCATTTGAGAAGGGTGTCCTTCTGGAGGATTCTCGTGTGGAATGAGCGAAAGGGACCGCCTCAAAGGCCGACACCATCAGTCCCAGAACACACATACAGGCTCGAAGGTACGACCATTTGCTGGACAGCAACAGCTGATCGCAGTCCGGAGCTCCTGGAGTGTTTCCGAAGGAAGAAACACCCTGGCTAAGGGCGAGGCCAAGGCAGGCCCTGAGCTATGCTGTCAGCCTCAGGAGAAATGGACACTGGCAAAGCAAAGTTGTAAGGACAACCCTCCCAGCATGCCCCGGTTTAGTATTCCAAGAAAAGGAATTTACAGGTACAAAATTCTTATTTTCTTAATCGTACATTAAAACCACTTAAGCCCCGGAAGATTTTACCCCCTTCCTGACCAGGGGGTATTTTGCGATTCAGCACTGCGTGAATTTAACGGACAATTGCGCGGTCGTGCGACGCTGTACCTAAACGAATTTGACGTCCTTTTTTTCCCTACAAACAGAACATTCTTTTGGTGGTATTTGATCACCTGTGCGATTTTTTGATCATGCGCTATAAACAAAAAAAGAGCGACAATTTTGCAAAAATAACAATATTTTTCACATTTTTTATATGAAATTCCCCAAAAAAATGTGAAAATCAAAATTTTTTAACATTTTAGGCCAATTTTTTTTTTTTAACCATACGTTTGGCAAAAAAAAAAAACAGCGCAAAAAGCATATTTTGATTGGTTTGCGCAAAAGTTATTGCGTTTACTAACAAAGGGAAAGATTTTTGTCATTTTTGTTGTTTTTTTTTTTTAACACGTAATGGCGGCGATCTGTGATTTTTTTTTGCGGGACTGCGACATTGCAGTGGACAGATCGGACCCTTGACTGACATTTTTGGGGTTACCAGTGACATTACTACAGTAATCAGTGCTATACATATGCACTGTTACTGTAAAAATGACACTGGCAGTGAAGGGGTTAACTTTATTGGAGAGGGAGGGGTTAAGTGTGTCCCTAGGGGCATGTTTCTAACTGTGATTGGCTGTGGCTACATGTGTAAGAACAGTGATCAACGTACCTACATAGTAGAACCGTTTGATCACCATTCTTACACAGGGAAGAATGACAGGCGGCTTTGTTTACATTAGCCGCCTGCCTTTCTTCCGGTGTAACGGAAGATCGCGGGGGGGGGGGGATCTGTGACCGCGCGGGAGCGCGCCCCCGGCGGCACGCACTCGCTCCCAAAACCCTTATAGGCTAGCGACGTAGTACTACGTCACTTTGCCTGTAAGGGGCTGACCGCCGCAGAAAATAGTCGTGCGGCAGTCGACAAGTGGTTAAGGGGCACCGAATAGTAATCTGAAACACTGAAACATCCGAAACCAATTCAACTGAAGGATGGGCAATAGCAAAAAACTGAAACCTGCATCAGTTGAAGCCTGAACATCTGCCTAGCAAAATGTAAGCATATGAACAAATGACTAGGTAGCAGCCTTGCAAATCTGAGCAAAAGATGGTTGATGATAAAAGCCCATGAAGCACTAACTGATCTAGTGGATTATTTGACCAAAAAAAGTGAATTGTTGCCCTGGAGGTCATAAGCTTGACTGCTGAGCTCACAAATCCTAGCAGTTGGGGGTGGAGAAGCTGACTTCAAGATCTGCAGAGTCTCTGACTGATGAGAAGGAGCTGTAGCTGGGAAATAAATTAGAACAGCATGGACCACATCTAGACAATTGATGGAAATCTCTTTACGAAGTTTAGAAGTGGAAAGAAAACTGATTCAAGTACACTTATCCCTCAGGACAACAAACAATCTGTCAAAGCAAGCAACCAAGGCCTATCTGGGAAGTCCAAAAGAGAGTCTGCCAGGAGCCTGATCAGGTCTAAGTATCGTAGCTACCTGGGCCATCCCAATGGGAATCACCGGAAAGCTTTCCAACTTGATCCTGTGTCCACCACAAAGGCCAGAGGATCCCTGCTTCTGGAGACAATACTGCCCAGTTTGTTGATGAACCTGCAAGCCAGAAGGTCCATGTCCAGCATACCCCACTTTCAATAGAGGTCTAGAAACACCTCAGGGTGAAGAGACCACTCTCCGGAATCCAGATAACGGAGGATGCCCACCTGCCGACATTTTATGCCTGGGATATGCACAGCTGACATAGCTGCAAAATGACTTTTTGCCCAAGTAAGAATTGGAATCACTTCTCTTTAGGTCCCAAGACTTCGGGTTTCCTGATGGTTGCTGTAAGCCACTGCTGTGGAATCAGCTGACTAAATCCCTGTCAAATAAGCTCAGAAACAAGAAATCCAGTGTTAAAGATATAACCAGATCACTCTGAGCATTAATCAAAAGGTGAGCTTTCCCAGGAGACCAAATCCCTTATCATTGTGAGAATTTCCAGACCATCAAGAGGAAGGATTTTCTGATTTCCATAGTCAGAATTATTTATTACCAGACCAAGACAAACCTGGTTTTGAGGTCGGGGGAATGTGGTGGCTCACAGACTGAGCCTGCCCATCCCATATCACCATTATGTTAAATTTGTGGTATGGAATGATATTGGGTCAATGGGGTTACAACCTTCACGCAAAAAAGGAGGGTAGGCTGGTCCTTGGACTGTAAAGTCCGAGCACAGGAGCAAAAAGTGTGGAGTTTGTCCAGTGGAAGAAAAACTTTAAATAGGTCCGTAGGCAGGGCCAAGCAATGAGTTGCTGAATTCTGAAGATTTAAAGTCGTAGTAAACCACCAGCGAACTTATTAACCTGCAAGTTATCATGTATGTGAAACTTACCTTAGAACAAAGGCCTTCTAGCAGTGAGCTGTCACCGCTGACAGGGTTTCCATCTTCACTCCTTGCCCAGCCTGTCGAACGGCCATGTCTTGGTAGGTTTGCAGTTGTGCCATACTCTTTCCATTTTCAGACGATGGATTGAACAGTGCTCCGTTAGATGTTCAAAGCTTGGGATATTTTTTTTTATAACCTAACCCTGCTTTAAACTTCTCCACAACGTTATCCCTGACCTGTCTAGTGTGTTCATTGACCTTCATGATGCTGTTTATTCACTAAGGTTCTCTAACAAACCTCTGAGGGTTTCACAGAGCAGCTGTATTTATACTGAGATTAAATTATACACAGTTGGACTCTATTTACTAATTATGTGACTTCTAAAGGCAATTGGTTCCACTAAATTTTAGTTAAGGGTATCGGAGTAAAGGGGACTGAATAAAAATGCACGCCACACTTTTTCACATATTTATTTGTAAAACATTTTGAAAACTATTTATCACTTTCCTTCCACTTCACAATTATGTGCCACTTTGTGTTGGTCTATCACATAAAATCCCAATAAAATAAGTTTACGTTTTTGGTTGTAACATGACAAAATGTGGAAAATTTCAAGGGGAATGAATACTTTCTCAATGCACTGTAACAACACATTGCACCATTTGCCTAGCACCAAATGCAGGATCCAGTACCTGGAGGGCGACATCAGGGGCCAGATCAGCTCTGCATCTTCTATCTGGCGGGTCAGAGTACAGTGCCCCAAGTTAAAGCTGAGACATAACAGATCCAGAAGCTGCAAACAGGAACCGCAGTGGCTCTGCAGCAACTGAAGAACCTTGATAGAAAAAAAAAAAAATATTTTGATAAAAAGGATATATTCTTACCTGTGGTGCTGTGACCATGGCAGTAAGAGCACCGGCTTGCACATCTATTAGCCATGCATATTCCAAGGTATCTGTGCCTAGAGGTAAGCCTTCTGCAGAAAAGTTTGCATGTGCACGTAGCTGTAATCCAGACAGGCTAATGTGCCCTTCTCGAAGCATCCCATCCACTGTGGGCCTCTGCATAAATTATGAGGATATACATGAGACAAGCAACACAAATCCTAAAAACATGTATGAACTAAACACACACATGTTCGGTCTTTGGCCTACAACAACATGTACAAAAAGCAGAGTGCCTAAAAGATTGCATTATATCAGATTCAGATTAAGCACAGTGTTATGCCTTGCCATGGATCTCTATGTATAAAAGCTAAGCTACAATGTTTTAGAATCAAATGCATTTAATTTTATATGATTGATGAGGATTTTTATATAATTTTGGACTGATGTTTTTGGAAAGCTCTGCAGTTGGATCAGAGCTGGAGATAAACCGCTAGAAGCTACAACACAGTTGAAATCAGAAAGGAGGTAGCTTCGGAGACTGGAACCAGAATTCTAAAATAGTGATAAGCATGGGTGTCCTTTGAACTCATCTCTAACCCAAATGCCAAACTACCACTTTTTGTACTCCACTGAGCTGTGGGCCAGATCATTTCCTACCCCCTAGTGCAGTAGGCACAGTACTGGAGTACAAAAAAAAAAAAAAGCAGGAGTTCTGAGTCTGGGTTAGAGATGAATTCCGAGGATGCCCACATTTTCTTTATTATTATTAAATGCAATGTGAATTACAAAATCTTAGTACAAATATCTTCAGAAACATTTCCAAGTAACAAATTGCTTTTTTATTTTCTATCTTTCTAAAATGCAAAAATCCCCACATTCATACACACTGAATCAAGGGTTTCCACATATGTATTGATTGAAAGACAGTACGCATGTAATACAATGGAATTCTGACAGCCCATTAAGACCAAATAAATTATATACTTTGGATCAATGCAAAAAAATAGGAATTTTGTTTATCTGTAAAATCCATTTCATGGAGTACAACACAGGACACAGGATTTCAAATTCACGACAACAAAAGCTCGATGCTAAATAACCCAAGAAGAACGAGCCTTGCCTAGGAAAGGAGAAACCTTGCCCAGGAAAGGGGGAACCTTGCCCTTGAAGGCCCCAGGCCTTCGAATAGAACAGATGAACCCACCTAAAGGATCAAGAAGCAGCCTGATCCTTATGAGGGCCCAAGGACAAAAAGATGGCAACATAATGTCCTGATTCTGGTCAAATGAAGAAACCACCTAAGGTAGGAAAGAGAAACGGGGACTCAACACCACCTTATCCTGGTGAAGACCCCTAAAAAGTATATTTTAGGAAAGCACAGCCAACTCTGAGGCCCTGTGAGCATAGAAAATGGCAAATGAAAAGACAACCTTGCATGTAAGGAGTGACGAGAGCTTCTCTGGAAACGGTTCAAAACTAAAATTTTAAGCGCAATTTAATGTCCCACAGAGACCAGAGGGGCAACACAGGCAGAAAAATCTGCGTAACTCCATGCACAAAGGGTTTTACCAATTATTAAGATGCGATAGGCCTATAAAACAGAATGGCCAAGGCCGATATCTGTCCCTTGTTGGCACTTAAAGCTAAAATCTTAACAGACCACTGAAGAAATGCCAAAATGTGCCCCACAACATATTGTTGGGGATGAAACTTATAGGCTTCTCACTAAGCAAAAAAGGCTTTTCATGTGCAATGGTATACCTTTCTTGAGCTTAACTTTTTTTCCTTGGGAAGGGTAAAAATTAGAAAGTCAGAAGCATCCCTATCCCTCAGAAATTGAGCTTCAACAGCAATGCCATCAAATCCAGTGACTGTAAAGTGGAGTGAAACTCTGCGAAAGAAAATCTGGTTGATCAGGAAGAGCCCACAGCCCTTCTGCCAAGATTTATGTTTGCACAGGCAAGAAGAAGCTGCATTGGAGGGAAGGCATAGATCAGGAAAAACTGATCCCAAGGAGTCATCAGGGAGTCCACTGCAAATGCCTGAAAGTTCCTGGAAAACAAACCTGTCTAAATTTGTTGTTGAATCTGGTCACCAAAGATCCACATCTAGAGCACACAAGCAAATACAAATCTCTGCAGACATCTGCAGCTGAAGGGTCCAGTCACCCGGATTCAGCTTCTAACAGATGAAAAAGTCAGTCTGCCAATTTTCTATGACACAAATATGCATGGTGGAGGGGGCTGGAATGCATAGTTCTGCCCAAGACAAGATCAAGTCTGCTTCTTCCTAAGTTAATTCTTGTCCCTCCTTGGTGTTTGATGTATCCCACAACTATGGCATTGTCTGACTGAACCCTCATAGAGAGACCCTGAAGGTAGGCATACCAGATTTAGCCATTATCTTGAAGATCTGGGATGTTGATCAGCTATTTCTGCTCCTCTGATTACCACACTCTCTGAACTGAGAAGAAGTTCTCCAAAACACCTGGCAGGCTTGCCTCTGTTATCAAGTCCTTCAAATTCATATGAAGGAAGGATTTCCTGACATCCAACATTTGCATGGACCTCTTGGAAGTCAGATGCATTGGCATAGCCCAGTTCTCCTGACATTGGTTTGCAACAGTTAGAGAGTAAACATGGACATGGGGAACTGCATTGAAGGTGGCTACCATCTTTCTCAGCACCTTCATGTGGCCGAAATCAAGGAACTCGCCAACAACCTTGAGGATTCCACCTGGGATCCAGGAGACAGGCATTTTTCATCTTCATCTGTGCTGTGTCATGAACTAAACCTAGGTACCCCAGACATTTTATCAGATCTTGGCCGACTTCTGAAGGTTTACCACCCACACAAACCTTGTCAGGACATGTTCTGTCCTCTGGACATTTGCCGTCCAGTTCTTCTTTCGAAAATAGAACACAGGCTGGTTCTTAGAGATTGTTGTTCATGAAAAAAACTCTTCTTGAATAACGAAGACGTCCCCAGTTTCTGACTTGTCACATTGCCTTCTTCATTAGGGGTAAAGGCATCCAGGGATAGCCCAAACAAGCTTTAACCCTCAAAAATGTAGCCACTAGATTTTTTTTTTTGCAGGGAAGTTCTGCTGACCAATACTTGAGCCATAGGATCTTACTCATGTGGAAGGCATGAGTAAGAAGTCTACTTTAAATAAAAAAAATAGCTGGGTCATGAGTTGCAGGACCCAATTTATTTTGGAATTCCTCCTCCGTTGAGTACTGCTGAGCAAATCACTTTGAAGGTAAAAACTACAGAGGATTTTCAATTCTTGACAGCCTCCTCCTCTTCTTTGTCTTGAGAATGTTCCTTCTAACTAAAATGCACATGATATACTGTATATTTTAATGGTAAAAAAAACGTTTTGGGCTTTTTTGGTTTGTGGGAATGCGCATGCCCGTCTTGTATTGTTCTTGAAAGTTGCCATATATGGGTATATACAGTATCTCACAAAAGTGAGTACACCCCTGATATTTTTGTAAATATTTTATCTTTTCATGTGACAACACTGAAGAAATGACACTTTGCTACAATGTAAAGTAGTGAGTGTACAGCTTGTATAACGGTGTCAATTTGCTGTGTACTCAAAATAACACAGCCATTAGTGTTTGAATCGCTGGCAACAAAAGTGATTACACCCCAAAGTGAAAATGTCCAAATTGGACCCAATTATTTGTTTATTTTTAGGTACTAATATAGTGCCGTCAATTTACGCAGTGCTTTACATATACATTGTACATTCACATCAGTCCCTATCTTCAAGGAGCTTATTAGCCATTTTCCTTCCCCCGTATCATGTGACTTGTTAGTGTTACAAGGTCTCAGGTGTGAATGGGGAGCAGGTGTTTTAAATTTGGTGTTATCGCTCTCACCCTCTGATACTGGTCACTGGAAGTTCAACTTGACACCTCATGGCAAAGAACTCTCTAAGGATCTGGGAAAAAAAAAAAAAAGAATTGTTGCTGTACATAAAGATGGTCTAGGCTATAAGAAGATTGCCAATACCCTAAAACTGAGCTGCAGCACGGTGGCCAAGACCATACAGCGGTTTAACAGGACAAGTTCCACTCATAACATGCCTCGCTATAGTTGACCAAAGACGTTGAGTGCACGTGCTCATCATCATATCTATAGGTTGTCTTTGGGAAATAGACGTATGAGTGCTGCCAGGTTGAAGGGGTGGGGGTCAGTCTGCCAATGCTCAGACCATATGCCACACACTACATTAAATTCGTCTGCATGGCTGTCATCCCAGAAGGAAGCCTCTTCTAAAGATGATGCACAAGAAAGCCCACAAAGTTTGCTGAAGACAAGCAGACTAAGGACATGGATTACTGGAACCAAGTCCTGTGGTCTGATAAGACCAAGATAACCTTATTTGGTTCAGATGGTGTCAAGCGTGTGGCGGCAACCAGGTGAGGAGTACAAAGACAAGTGTGTCTTGCCTACAGTCAAGCATGGAGTGTCATGGTCTGGGGATGCATGAGTGCTGCCCGCACTGGGGAGCTACAGTTCATTGAGGGAACCATGAATGCCAAAATGTACTGTGACATACTGAAGCAGAGCATGACCCCCTCCCTTCGGAGACTGGGCCGCAGGGCAGTATTTATGATAACGACCCCAAACACACCTACAAGACAACCATTGCCTTGCTAAAGAAGCGGAGGATAAAGGTGATGGACTGGCCAAGCATGTCTCCAGACCTAAACCCTATTAAGCATCTGTGGGGCATCCTCAAACAGAAGGTGGAAGAGTGTAAGGTCTCAAAAATACACCAGCTTTGTGATGTCGTCATGGAGGAGTGGACCAGGACTCCAGTGGCAACCTGTGAAGCTCTGGTGAACTCCATGCCCAAGAGGGTTAAGGCAATGCTAGAAAATAATGGTGGCCACACTTTGGGTCCAGTGTTTAGACATTAATGGCTGTGTGTTGAGTTATTTTGAGGGGACAGCAAATTTACACTGTTATACACGCTGTACACTCACTAATTATTTATAAAATGTGAGGGGTGTACTCACTTTTGTGAGATACTGTAAGTATATCATTGCACACATCAGGCTTTGTAGTTTGGAACACCTCAAAGATATATCCAGGTTTTAGAGTACTATATGTTCCCATCCAGACAACTTATCTTTGCCTATTTCAGCAGGACAATGCTAAACTGCATTTATGAGAACTGCATGGCTTCAGAAGAAGCAATAAAAGAGTCCAGGTGCTTAACTGGTCTGCCTGAAACCCTAGACCTTTCACTAATTGAAAATTTTTGGTGCATCAAAAATATCACAAAGAAGACCCAAGACTGTTGAGAAGTTAGAATCATTATCAGGCAAGAATGGGACAACATTCCTCTCCTAAAACGCCAGTAGCTGGTCTCCTCAGTTCCCAAACATTTACAGGGTATTGTTAAAAGAAGAGGTGATGCTACATCGCGGTAAACATGACCCTGTTCCAAATTTTTTGAGACGTGCTGCTGCCATCAATTACAAAATTACGTTAATTTTTTCTTAAAATGGACAATTTTCTCAATTTAAAAATGTTATATATTTTCATTTCTCTCTTTACTATTGTGAATAAACTATGGGTTTATGAGATTTGCAAATCATTGCATTCTGTTTTTATGTGAACAGTGACAGTGAGTTATAAAAACATCAAAATGATGGTAATGTTGATGAGTGACAAGGCACCAGGCTTCAAATATTGTATATAGAATGTGGGCACATGGCTTAGGCGCCTTTCAAACCTATGATGTTATATTTTACCACTAATACCTCATTACCATACACAGCCTTTCCTTAATTGTTGTTACAGTGAAATTAGGATCTTCAACACAAGGAAAATATATACCCACATAAAAAATTTAAATGGTTGAAATCCAACAAATAATTCTAATATGTATCCCTCTCGATTCAGTGGGGTGATTTTACTAAAGGCAAATAGGCTGTTTAGTTTGAAATGGGCATTTCCCTTAGCTTAGTGAATGCTGTGAAAATGTATTTTTCAAAGAATACCCAATTAAATGCAAGGAAAGTAGAATTTTTGATTGCATATTATTGGATGATGGTGGTCAGCAGAGCTTCACCTCATTCACTAAACTAAGGGAAAATTCCCTTGTTGAGTGAGAATTCTCTTGCAAAGTGAACAAGCTAATTGCCTTTAATATATCAACCGCAATGTATTGCATGTACACAGAAATTATTCAAATGAGTGCAGGGATAAAAATCTTAATTGCTGATCTAACATGTACAGTACTACTTTGATAAAGTGTCAATGATTAAAGTTCAAAAATTATTCAAGTCACTATGCACTGAGCCAAAGTATATTGACACAATGAATAAAAGTATTATTTTCAAAATGGTGTTTAAAAAAAACACCATTGTTGGCAAGCACAGAGGTAAGACGTTTCTTGTAGTTGGTTACCAGGTTTGTAGACATCTGAGGAAGGATTTTGGTCCACTCTTCTTTGCAGTTCTACTCTAAATCCCTAAGGTTTCTTGGCTGTTGCTTGGCAGCTCGAAGTTTGAGCCCCCTTTATACATTTTCTATAGGAATAGGGTCTGGAGACTGGTTAGGCCACTTCATGACCTTAACCTGCTTCTTCTTGAGCCACTCCTTTGTTGCCTTGGCTGTATGTTTTGGGTCATTGTCATGCTGGAAGACCCATCCACGACCCATATTCAGTGTCCTGGCTGAGGGAAGAAGGTTCTCATCCATGATTTTACAATACATGGATCCGTCCATTTGCCCCTCAATGCGGCAAAATCGGCCTGTACCTTTAGCTGGGAAACAGCCTCAAAGCATAATGTTTCCACCTCCGTGTTGACTGTAGGGTTGGTGTTCTTAGGGTCATAGGCAGAATTTTTCTTCCTCCAAATACAGCGAGTCGAGTTAATGCCAAAGAGCTTCATTTTGATCTCATCTGACCACAGCAGTTTTTCCCAATCCTTTTCTGAATCATTTAGATGTTCATTGTGCAACTTCAGATGGGCCTCTACATGTGTCTTCTTGAGGAGGAGGACTTTGCGGGCGCTGCAGGATTTCAATCCATGGCGGCGTATTGTGTTACCAATGGTTTGTTTGGTGACTGTGGTCCCAACTGCTTTGAGATCATTCACAAAGCTGCTCCTGTGTAGTTATGGGCTGATCCCTCGGTTTCTTATGATCATCCTTACCCCATGATGCAAAGTATTGCATGGAGCTCCACACCGAGGTGACTAATGGTCATTTTGTATTTCTTCCATTTGTGAAAAATCGCTTCAACAGTTGTCTCCTTCTCACCAAGCTTCTTGCTGATGGTCTTGTAGCCCATTCCAGCCATGTGCAGATTTACAATCTTGTTCTTGAATTCCTTTAACAGCTCTTTGGTCTTGCCCAGGATGTTGAGGTTTGAATGGAAGAAAAAGATTCTGTGGACAAGTGTCTTTTATACACATAAAGAGTTCTCATTGTGAGCACCTTTTTAAATTGACAGGAGTAATCCGTGTACCACATGAGCACATACTGTAGCCAGTCTGTGGCAGCCAGAATTATTGATGGTTTGTAGGGGATCAAATACTTATTTTTTTCACTGAACTGCAATTCAATTTATAACATTTGTATTGTGTTTTTTCTGGCTTTTTGGTTGATATTCTATCTCTATCATATAAAATACACCTATGATAAAAACTATAGACCCTTCATTTCTTTGTAAGTAGACAAACTTACAAAATCTGCAGGGGATCAAATGATTACTTTCCCCACTGTATATTCCAGTATATATGAGAAATGATACAAAAGAAAATAATGCTTCCACTAAAATATTCTTTTTATGCCACTTTAATTCTCACTACCACAGTCAAACACAGTGGTTGTACTTCACATATTTATTACCTTTTTTTTTTTTAAATAAGGTTTCAAACAAGTATTCTGTAGTAACAATCGATCAAGCGTTAATTCAGTGTCAAAGCCCCAATTGAGCTAAAAAAAATCAAAATATTTGGCCTTAAGGCCAAACTCCAGCCAAACATTTAAAGATCTCATAATACACTTTTAAAGAAGAAGGCTCACTTAATTTTATTTTATTTTTTTATTAATGTGTTTTGATCCCCAGGGAACAAAGTACACACAGAACTGTATCCCATCTTCCTAGGTGCTATCGAAGGCGAGCCTGAAGATGGAGAAAAGAGCCGTTTGTCAAAGTAAACTTCTCATTGCTTAATCAAAACCTCTCCTCTTAGGAAGTAGTTGGGATACAAAAATACAATCCTCACTAGCAAGGTAGTAACCTTAGACGACAGATATCGAGACAAGTAACACACTGGCTTTTTAAAATCTTTCAGACCATTAGCTCTCACAGAATGGAAAATAAATTATTTTATTAATAATAGTTGATCATACTCTTCATATCTTCGCCTTACTTTATTATGCTTTGTAGGTTGTTATAAATCAAATGTTTTTATAGATTGTTTTTAAACATTTTCTGTATTTTATATATCCATTTTTATACAAAAAAAGTTTTGTACATTTTATGGAGAATGCTTTTGTACTCTAGAACATGGTTATATAATATATTTGTTTGTATAAGTGCAGTTACTCCTCTGCACCACATGAGAGTGCTAGCATGTAAGCCACAGGGTTCAATTTTATTTGGGAGATCCCTGTATATATCACTTATTTTGGGGGTATTTGGATCAATCGTATTTGAAAAATCTTTTCCATTTCCTATACCCTGTATATATTTTTTGAATTGGGAATGTTGTGTTTATATTTAGCAGTCATTGTACTGTGACTTCAGGTTAACATGATTCGCATCACTCTTCCAGTGTCTTGATCGCTTTATAAATGAGTGACTGATGTACCAGCTCCATCCTGCAACCCCAGATGATGCCTGTTACGGGGAAACATGTCGGGTAACATAGGAGCTGTGACTTCACTATGTTGCCAATCTGCTGGTTGAATCCGCGGGTCGGATCATTTGCTTTCATCGCTCATAAACGCACTTTATCAGCATTCAGCGGTTTTATTTTAAATTGCAGAGCTGAATGTAGTAAGCTGGTGTAATTTAAAAAAACACTGACGCTGAAAAACGCTGAAAAACATGCATAAACGGGGGCGTGGCTGGATATAGAGAGTGCGGACGTGTTAGTGAAGAGCTCCCAACATTCTGATCTCATCCATGGATCTCCACTCTCAAAGGCACCGGGTCGCAAAGCTATCCTTTCACACCAGTACCAGCGGCGTTTCCGGTATCCGATGATGCCCTCTGGTGATGCCTGGTAAGCAGCCTTTGGTGGCACAAGGTCCGACGTCATTTTAGCTGGCAAGCTGCAGGCTCTTCTGGCCAACCTAAACATGGAGGGCACGGAGTCAGGGGCAGCTGCTGCTGCCGCTTTTCCAAAAGAGAACTCTGCAAAAATCCTGGCAGCCATAGAGCACAGCAAGACATCCCGGCAGCCATAGAGCACAGCAAGACATCCCTGTTAGTCAGGATGGATCGACTCACAGAGGAATGCAACCTCATTAGAAATTACCTTGACAAAACCGGAGGCCGCCTTACTGAAACTGAATCACGAGTCTCTACAACAAAGGATGACACTACACAGAATTCTGGCATCATAGAAGATCTTCAGCGCACAGTTAAAGCCCTCATCACCAAATCTGATGCTGAAAATCGGCTTTGCCGAAATAAAGTATGCATTATTGGTCTCCCGGAATGATTGGAAGGAGAATCCTTTTTTAAACACCTCCTTCAAATAACAGATGTCTCCCCCACCTACGTGGCAGAAAGGGCTAACATGGTCCCAAACTGGTCGTTCTTTACCTGGGAACATAGCATGGCCCTTCTGGGTCAGATTCCTAA
The DNA here is from genome assembly GCF_965119305.1 of Pelophylax lessonae. Taxonomy (NCBI): domain Eukaryota; kingdom Metazoa; phylum Chordata; class Amphibia; order Anura; family Ranidae; genus Pelophylax; species Pelophylax lessonae. The sequence goes on along the minus strand of NC_138768.1, from coordinate 629,093,740 downwards.
ACTATCGAGACCAAGATCGAATCCTATCTGAGGCACACAAACATCCTGATCTGTGGTATGAAAATTCGTCCACACTACTATTTCCTGACTTCCCGGCAGAATTACAGCGCAAAAGGAAAACCTTCACAGATGTCCGACTCCGGCTTCGTGAGAAGAATATGAAATACAGTATGCTATATCCAAGCCGCCTGCGAGTACAACACAAGGGCACTGTCCGCTTTTTTGACACCCCAGCGGATGCAGATGAGTGGTTATCCAGGGTGCGGTAAGAGTTATCCATATTCCTAACCTGGCTCTAGTATGCTACAATATTTTTTTTTTTGAGAGGAGGAGAAGAGAAGAAGAGCGTATCTCTTTTTTTTTTTTTTTTTGTGTGTTGTCCTTTTTCTGCTCCTAATTACATCTCGAAGATTACCTGTTCTGTTTGGCACATTACCCAGTTAACGCAGATAGTCTTCGGTCTTGGGCTCCTGCATGGCAGTCTGGTTTGCAGCTCCCAATCTCAGAAATTTTTTTTCCATATCTTGTAGATGGGTGAGCCGGATTGAGTACTGCCCCAAATAAGAATTGATTAATTTTTTATGAATTGATCCATCTTTCTCCTAACAAAAGCTCCTTAGAGCTAATTGCCTCCTTTTTTTTTTTTGACCCTTTGTGTCTATCCCAGTAGATTTTTTCACTTTTCCTAGTCCTGCAATGGAAGCTATCTAGTTCAAGGTCTACGAACATTTATCGGCTTACTTCTCCACCACAGAAGCTAACTTGATACTAACAGCAGTTCCTCTTTTAGCTTCCATCTTCATAAAAGAAGGAAGAGACGTTATTTTTGTTTCGGGTATAAAACTGACTTAGCCAGTTTAGTTGGGGTGTTGCTAGTCTGTAGGGATTTTTTTATGTTTGTTTTGGTTTGTGATGATTTACCTGCTCGAACTTTTCGCATTACCTGGTTATTTCCTACTTGTTTGGTATATCATAACCTAATCTTGCAAATCTCTCCCACTGTCTCTATGCTCCCTCGGGACCGGGGGAGGCTCCTCATGAGGGTTGATGTCAGGCAATGGTGTTTGCCTATATTTTTTAATGCTAGTCAGTATGGGTTCGATGCCACTTAAATTGATCTCATGGAACATTAGGGGACTCAACAAAAAATTCAAAAGATCAGTTATTCAAGTACCTAAATTCCTATAAGCTACACATTCTGTTTCTGCAAGAGATGCATCTAATGGGAAATGGGGTTTTGGCACTGCGCAGATCCTGGGTCAAACAGGCATTCCATGCCACATACTCTTCCTATGCAAGGGGGGTAGCTATTTTGATTAATAAGTCCTTGCCGTGTAAGGTTGACAAAGTTATTACAGATCCCAGAGGCCATTATATCATACTACTCTTGAACATACACAACGTTCTTTAGACATTTGTTAATATCTACTTGCCTCCGCCTATTGACTACTCACTATTTTATACAATCTTTGAAAAATTGGCTCCTTATCAAAGTACACATATTGTGTTCTGAGGAGATTTCAATTCTATCCTGGATCCTACGAAGGACACCTCCAATACACAAAGATCTGCTGACCAGGATCTGCAGCAGTGGGCACAGACTTTCACTCTTACAGAACTCTAGAGACTCTTACAGAACTCTAGAGACTGAAGAATGCCCATACCAAATCCTTTTTCCCACCTATCGTCAGTACACAGATCGAGTTCCCGCATTTACCTGGCATTTGGTAGCTCCCCTGTTTTACAAAATTTGTCTAAAGCCTCCTATCTTCCAGCAGGTTTGTCAGACCATTCGCCTCTGAAATGATGTCTACAAATTAGTAACAATTAATGCATTTAAGGCAACCGTAAGGGGAGAATATATCTCAGCAATTAAAGCTACTAGAAATGAATATGCTACGCAAACAGTACATTTGGAGAAATGTGAAATGGACGCAGCTCAGGCTTTCGCCACCAATCCTACGTTAGAGACCCATCTCCTACTGGCCCAGGCGAGAAGGGATATAAAACTCCATTACAGTGATCTAACACAAAGTGAATCCAGAATTCAGGCGGGATGGATATTTGAATCTGGGGATAAGAATGGCAGACTTCTGGCTAATCTGGTTGCGGAACCCCATTTTCAGACTGTAGTGTCGTAGCTTCAATTAGGTACCGGAGAATGCACTTCTGAACCACAAACCCTACTAAATAATATTTAGCGCCTTTTATACAACCAACCCCTAGCTTCTACTGAAATTGATATACTCTCCAAACTTCTGAGTCTTTCTCTCCCCTCTTTAACGCCTGAAGAGACCATTACTCAAGAATCTCCAATTTCATTACTTGAAATTGCAAAGGCAATATCTATCCTCCTTTCCTGCTGCAAAAACTCCGGGGCAAGATGGCCTTCCTGGAGACTGGTACAAAATGTATGCTAAGCGGTTGGCACCCAGCCTTCGGGACCTCTACGCAGCCTGTTTGAAAATGCCTCTTTACACCCTCAATGTATCAAGCGCATATAGTTGTAATCCTGAAACCAGGGAAGAACCTGTTATTCTGTTCATCCTACAGACCTAATATCTCTCCTTAATTATGATTTCAAGATACTCGCCAAGGTTCTTGCCACCAGATTGAAAGAGGTCCTGCCGGGTTCAGTAGATATAGATCAAACTGGCTTTATGCCGGGGAAGACAACTGATATTAACCTGAGAAGAGTGCTTACCAATCTACAACTTCCGTCTTCAGACTCACAAAGTAGGGTTTTGGCAGCATTGGACATAGAGAAGGCCTTTGACTCCGTGACCTGGAGTTATATGCCATCGGTGTTGAAGGCTTTTGGTTTTGGCCCTGTTTTCTGTAAGTGGATTAGCATACTATACAAATCCTCAGTAGCCCAGATTAAACTCGGGGGTATGCTCTCAGAGGCCTTCCCGATAAACAGGGGGACAAGACAGGGGTGCCCCCTTGTCCCCCACATTATTTGCGTTGCTAATGGAGCATCTAGCCTCTGCCATAAGACAATCCAGGGAAATTTGGGGCATTAAATTAGGATCAATAACAGAAAACTGGCACTTTATGCTGATGATATTATCCTCTTTCTTAATGATCCTGGTCCCTCACTCCGTGCAGCATTAAAAGTTTTTTCCCAGTTCACGGCTCTCTCGGGGCTGAAAGTCAACTGGGAAAAATCTCAAATCCTTCCTATCGACTCCCAAGCTAGTCAAGCTGTTGATTCCTCCCTTCCTTATCCTGGACCACATCCATTTGGTATCTGGGAGTCAATATCACTTCTAATGTATCAGACTTTACCAAGTTAAACCTCTATCTTCTAGATTGTAAGCTCTAACGAGCAGGGCCCTCTGATTCCTCCTGTATTGAATTGTACTGTAACTGTGCTGTCTTCCCCCACACTATAAAGCGCTGCGCAAACTGTTGGTGCTATATAAATCCTGTATAATAATAATAATCCCCAGTTAACCATTCTTAAAACTAGATTGAAGGCCTGGAACAATCTGCTGTTATCACTTATTGGAGGAATAAATCTTCTAAATATGAAAACACTTCCAGGATTGCTCTATGTTATACGTCATTCACGAACCCGGATTCCAAAAGCCGCCTTTAGAAAATTTGAATTCATAATTACTCCCCTTTTGTGGAAATCTGGCACTCCAAAACTCAAGAAATAAACCCTTCAAAGGCCATGGACGCAGGGTGGTCTGGTATGCCCAGATCTTCAAAAGTATTTTCACGCAGCTCTTCTTACACATGCACATGGTTGGGTGGTTTCTGATGATTCTAACTCTAACCTCTGTGGTTCTTGAGGCAGCACATATAGGGTCCTATGAGGCAATGTCTACTATACAGAGGAATTTAAGCTCCTTTTTTAGTAACACTATCCATGAAAGCAGTGGTTAGGGCATGGCAGTTGTTTGTGTGTCAGCACCCAGATGAATCTAATAGATGGTCTCCAAATACTTCCGTCTGGCTCAATCCGCTCCAAGTTGAATTCTACTCCATACCTGATCCAGTGTTGTAGGCTGGGAAGGGAATTAAGTCACTGGACCAGATTTGTGTATATAATTTGTATATAATACTTTAAGGTTCTTCGATGAATTAAAAAATAAACACAATCTCCCTAACTCCCACTTTTTCCGTTACCCGCAACTAAGGCAAGCCTTTTCCACTCAAATTTGATATGCAGGGACCAAATATTATTCAAGGTAACTTAGAAACCCTACTAAGAAATGACACCCTAGTGAAACCATTACCTAACATATATAAATTCCTATTATCCTCGGGCCATTTTGGTTCCGAGAGTTTGTACTCCAAATGGCATGTGGAATTTCCTGATTAAGATGCTGAGGCTTGGGAAGATTTATGGGAATACCCCTTTCAACAATTGATATTGGTTGGAGATCGCCTAATACAATTTAAAATAGTTCATAGGGCCTACCTGACACCACATCGTCTCAACACAATATACCCTACGGCCTATCTCCACTGTTGGAGATGTACTGAAATTGTAGCGGACTTCAATCATATGTTTTGGTCTTCTCCCAAGGTGAAGGGGTTCTGGGTGGAGGTACAGACTATCTCCTCCTAAACCGCTATCCACTCCCCGTTGTCCATTGAGGTGCGTTTGCTTGGTCTAGTGAACTCACTGGCTTTTTGTCGAGCAACCAGGACGCTAATAGGTCTACTTTTATTCTATGCAAGGAAAGCCATAACCATCAAATGGAAGTCGCATGGGCCACCCTCATTACATTTCTGGAAAGCTCAGATAAACAATGCTATCCCATTATACAAAGCCTCATACGCCTCGCAGGGTTGCCCAGCCAAGTTTGGGAAAGTATGGGATATTTGGATTCAATCCCCTCATAATGACACCTAGTAGATGCTCATATGACCTAGCCTCTCATGTCTTATAAGGTGCCATTTTTCATGCTTATCTTTAATGAGCCAGAGTCCCTTTTGGCTTATAATATTCGGGCTCTAATTTTCTCTTCTGAGAGGGGGGTAGAGGAGTGGGAGATCCTATATGATATGGATAGTCACATATATCCTTATCTATTGGCGGAACGAGCAATTGAAGTTTTTTGTTTTTATCTAGATGTGTTTTTCGAGCTGGGGAATGCCCAGAGGCTCTGTTTTGTTAAACTTTCTAATGAAAACAATACAAAGAATTTTCAAAAAAAAAAAAAACTTGCATAAACACGTTTAAAAACATTTAAAAGCGCCTTTTTAAAGTGTTTTCCTGCCAGCAATTGTAAGTCCAGAAATACTTTTTTGAACGTCCTGTGTGCATGGAGCCTAAGTATAAACACTTTCTAATAGTAATTTGAAAATTACTATTTTCAGGTGCGAAGTCTACTTGGCGTCAAGTGCACAGAAAAAGTTACAATACAGCATTTGACAAAATGTAGAATATCAGCCTATTAAAAACTGCATATTTTCAAAGTAATTTGCATCTCAAAAGTGACAAAGTAAACATCTCACAAGTGATTTAAGGATTACAGAAACCTAAAATTAAAATGACACAAGGGTTGCTGTTTAATTACAAATAACCAGATTGAACATATACACCCTATGCTGAACAAGCTCATAACTGCAACAAGTTATCTATGCAAACTTAGAAGAGAACAACTGAAAAAAGGCATACAAAACATGTGCATTTTTTATACCTTTCCGTAAACCATCTTCTGTAATCTCCTATAGAGATTAAATACCGACACTTTCACAATTTGTTTCAATATTTGAAAAAAAATCACAGAAGCAGGCTTCCTTTTATGCTAAAAAAAAAATGTTGCAATACTACCCAAAGCTGCAACCTACTGCGAATATATCCTACTGTGGAATGCAAAAAAAAAAAAAAAATTGAACAAACCAATACTTTACAAGCAGTTCTGCACTCAGTAAATTTTTCATTCCTATTATCATCATTTCCAATTACTAAAAAAGTGCAACCCTCAGAAAATTAAAAATTTGCAAACAGTCCTAAAAATACCTGGTAATTGTCATTCACAAATATGTACACAGGAGACAGTACAAGCTGGAGAAAAGTCTCACGATAAGTTTTCTTCATCTCAAAGCAGAGTCTCTCCAGAAAAGCAGTTGGACATTCTGGTGCATCATTACTGCAATGCTAAGTGAAAAGAGATATGTATTATTAGTTCACAGACTGTAAGACAAATGCTTGATTTGTACATGTAGTACAAGACCTTATAAGCTCAAGTTTACAATTCGGTTACAAACCAAAAGCATTCTTTATGTAGAATGTATAAAGGAAAATGTATAAAGTAATGTATATATGTATAAAGGAAAGATGGCAGCTCGATCTTCCGAAGACATTTATTATTCCATATTACAAAATACAGGGCTTACGTGTTTCGGTATGTAGCCTTAATCATAGCCTTAGCCATTGGCTATGAATAAGACTACACATCGAAATGCGTAAGTCCTGTAATATTTTGAACTAGGACAGGAATTCATAACTGAATTCATTGCGGAAGATCGAGCTGCCGGATTTCCTTTATCTACATGTTTGCTCGAGCGCTGAGAGGGCACTACAGTTCAGTGCACCGACCACTCACCACCTCCGGGAATTGCTGCAGGTGTTTTCTACTATATATAAGCATTCTTTGTTTTCTATGCTGGCAGTTAAAGTTAAAACAACAAGAGTGTGATTTGTTGATTCTACTGGAGTACAACACAAAGTAAACTAAGATACAAATTTTAAGAGGTCGTAAAGAGTATTTTTTTAATTAAATAATAAACATGGCATACTTACTGTACTATGAGCAGCCCAGAACCTCCTCTTCTGTGGTCCCCCTCAAGCACTCTTGGCTTCTCTTCTTCTATGTGTGCAACCATAGGAAGCCACTTCCTTTGGTGGCATACCTGCAGGTTCACTCCCGAGCCGGGCTGTGTGCATCCATTAACACATGGAGCTCGGGCCTGGCTCTGCCCCCACTCCCTTTTCACAGGATTTGATTGAAAGCAGCAGGAGCCAATGGCTCCGCTGCTGTCTCTAAGCCTATGAGGAGAAAGAGAGAGACCAGCTCCACTTCAGAGGGGTACAAAGCTGGATCAAGATAGGACTTAAGTATAAAGGGGATAAGTAAGTATATGAAGGGAGGTGGGGGGGTGATAGAAGTAGGACATTTTTTAACCTTAATGCAAAAAGTGCATTAAGGTAAAAAAGGTCTAGCCTTTAGAATCATTTTAGCTTCAAGACATTTTCAGACAGTTAAAGGATAGGTTCACCTTTGGGAACAAGTCAATGTTCCACTTATTTTTAGGGTGGAACATGTAACATGTTCCTGCTCCTGCAGCAGCTCAGGGATCCGCTGTCTCTGTGTGAAAGCAGTACAGGGAGAAGTTCCCTATAACAGCTGTTACTTTTTGAAGAGTGTGGCCTTGCAGGGCTTCACCCACACGGTCATGTCATTTACAGAGTTCCGTGAATGAAAAAATTACAAGTACCGATATCCGTGGCAGCTGTCGGCTTGTAGTTCTTAATGAATTACCACAGCGTTGTGGAGCACTGTGGTAATTCATTGATTCTTCCTGTCATTGTGAAACTGTCTGCCCGGATGATGTATGGGCAGACAGCTAACACTGACAGTCTGCAGGAGACCAATAAGGCACCAGCCGCTGGCACCATCGATCGCTGGAGCAATGCTTTTCAGGCTCCTAAAACAAAAAATAGAAAATGCACACTTTTTTACCTGCAAAAAGAGGGGAGCTTAACTTTAATGACCAAGGCAGGGAAAGTGAAGTGGCAAAAAATGGATTTTTGTAAAATCTTACCGTAAAATCCTTTTCTCTTAAGCTCATTGACAGACGCAGTCCTCTTGATTAGTAACACATTGGGTTATACTGCCCTCTACAGGAGTAGGACACTAGACGGAAGGAAAACGTTCTGGCCACACCTTAGGGGCAGTCCAAGAGGGTATATCCTCTCACTTCCTGCTACAGGATGTCAGTTATGTAACAAAGCAGTGTAGAGAATTTAACCAAACCCCACTCAAAAAAACCGAGGATTCGGGTACTGCGTCTGTCAATGAGCTTAAGAGAAAAGGATTTTACGGTAAGATTTTACAAAAACCCATTTTTCTCTGTCGCTCATTGACAGACGCAGTCCTCTTGATTAGTAACACATTGGGACGTCCCAAAGCAGTGCCACAAATGAGGGGTGGGATAACAGAAAAATTCAACTCTAGAAGGCCCAACCGGTGCCGACTAGAAGTCTTAAAGGCTCATTTAAATCAAATAATGAGACTCAACTGAAAATCCAACGGAAAAAAACCCTCGAGGTAGAACCGGTCTCCTCAAATTGCGGCCTGCAGAACCTTGCGGCCAAAAGAGGCATCCGACGATGCCATCACATCAACTTTATAAAAGTTTGTAAAGGTATGAACCGACGATCAAGTAGTCGCCTTAAAAAACCTGGACCACTGACGCCTGATGGCGGAAGGCCCAGGAAACACTAAGCGCCCGAGTAGAGTGAGCCTTAACAGGGAACGGGGGATCCCGCCCCTTAATAGAATAAGCCTGTACCACCGTCTGTCTGATCCATCTAGGGATGGTCGCGGCAGAAACAGGCAACCCCTTTCTAGGGCTATCCGTGATCACAAAAAGTGAATCCGTTTTACGAAACGAGTTCGTAGTAGTCAAGTGTACCCTGATTGTCCGAACCCCATCCAAGGAGTGTAATGCAACCTCCCAAGGATGGCTAGGCTTAGGACATAGGGAAGGTAACACAATATTCTTATTCAGATGAAACTCTGAAACCACTTTAGGAAGGAAGGATGGATTCGGACGAAGAACCACCTTATCCCTATGAACCACCAGATATGGGGAACGACAAGATAATGCGGCCAGTTCTGACACCCTGCGTGCAGAAGTAATGGCCACCAAGAAGGCCACCTTCTGGGATAATGTAAGCAAGGGAATATCCCTGACCAGATTAAGATCCCAGGGCGGTAAGGGCACGCGCACTGGCGGAGCCAGGTGCCGCACTCCCTGGATGAAATTCCACACCAAGGAATGAGTAGCCAAAGGTTTCTGAAAGAAGATTGCTAACGCTGAAACCTGACCCTTGATAGTGCTCAAGGACAGCTTCTGCTCAACCCCCTGTTGCAGAAAAGCCAAGATTCGGGTCACTGAATAAATACATGGAGGAAATCCAAGAGATTCACACCACGCAATATAAGACTTCCATGTGCTGAAAGTCGCTTTCCTTGCTTTAACTAGAGTAGGAATAACTGAGGCTGACAATCCCTTGTCCTTCAGTACCTGGGTCTCAATGGCCAGGCCATTAAGCCAGCGATTGTAAAGCAAGATGGAAGATCGGTCCCTGAGACCGCAGATCCTCCCTGAGAGGAAGTCTCCAAGGAGCGTCCGCGACTAGCCTCACCAAGTCGGTGTACCAGGCTCGACGAGGCCAGTCCGGAATTACCAGGATAACTGGAATTCCCTCCACCTCTATCCTGCGAAGAAGTTCCCGCAGTAACTTGAGAGGATGGAAGACATACCGTAGCTGATACTGCCCCCACGGGGCGATCAGCGCGTCTGCTGCGTCCGCTAGAGGATCGCGGGCGCATGCTACAAACCTCCGCACCTTCCTGTTGAGCCGAGACGCCAACAGATCCACACCCGGGATGCCCCAATGAAGGGACAGCTAGTGAAATACCTCTGGATGAAGAGGCCATACCCCTTGATCCAGAATCTGACGGCTGAAAAAATCTGCCTGCCGATTTCCCACCCCCGGAGTGAATACTGTGGAGAGAGCCGGAACAAACCGTTCCGTCCAACGAAAGATGCTGGTCATTTTGATGGCCACCAGGACACTCTAGGTGCCCCTTTGGCGATTGACATAAGCCACGACCTTGGCATTGATTGGATCCGAACCGGGCTGCACTAGAGCTGCTCGGTCCAGTAAATCAGACAAAGTCTGATCGCTCTCAGTTCCGATACCTTTATTGGTAACCTGGATACTATCGGAAGGAATGACTTCCCCTGGTTGAGCATCGGAGACCGAAGCCACCAGACCAGAGACTCCCTGGTCCGCTCGCTCAACCGGATCCGATTGTCCAGAGAATCGAGATTCCGATTCCATTTGAGAAGAATCTCCTCTTGGAGAATTCGGGTATGAGACTGGGCAAACGGTACTACCTCTAAGGAGGCCACCATCAGTCCCAGCCAGTTGACGGACAGCAACATCCGAATCGTTGACTGAACCTTCTGGAGTTTCTCCGCAAGGAGAAACACTCTTGCCAAGGATCTCCCAGATAGTTCAGTCTCCTGGTGGGACCAGGAATGATCTTTGGGAAAAGCGAAGAAAACGCTGATGTCCTGCGAAGATGGGGATATGAAGATAGTTATCCTAAATTTCTATGGACGCCAGGAAATCCCCCTGATGCAGGGAGGCCACCACTGTTCGGATGGACTCCATCTTTCCCAAGTCCAGAATTTGGACGCACCTTGCCCTCTTTCCTGGGCATTGTGAACAGGTTCGAATAGAACCCCTGAAAACGTTCTATCCAAGGAACGGGAACTACCGCTCCCTGTAGCATACGAATGTTGGGAGGGAAGAATCGCACCGGTAGAAGTGATTGAATGCTCGATCTTGTATCTCGACCGTATGACCTCTTGAACCCCTTTGTCCGGGATTCTGGAAAACCATGGATCTGGAAAGCGGTGAAGACGTCCCCCCAACCCAGAGATGGGTGGGGGCGCATCAGGCTGTCTTAGCAAGAGAGTGCTCTTGCCCCCCAGTGAGATCCTTTATAATCTCACCCAAACAGGCGATCCCCTTGAAAGGGGAGATTAGCCAACCCATACTTGAAACTAAACCAATGGCAACCACTGGCCTAAAGGTTGACCCTATCAGGGAAAAAATGAAGCGGGATTCCGCTTTCACTCTTCGATCCACCGGATCCCTAAAGGACGGAGCGTCCTCCAACGGGATAATAGTGGCTTTATCTGGAAATCGGTGAGTCCACCACTGGTGGTACCGTCCATCTTTTAAGGAGGGATTCCTCAAACGGATAGCGCCTAGCCATGCGTTTGGAAATAGCAGGGATACGTTTCAGACGACCCCATTTGTGCAAAGGAAAATCCTTCGCCATTTTGGTAGGCTAACTAGTACCAAAAAGGAATTTCAGTCTCAGCTACCTCTGCCGGTGTAACCTCAAGACTTAAGGTTTCCCGGACAGACACAACTAGTGCATCCACCAAATCACTTCTTGTGCTATGGCGGAGGCAAAAACGTCCTCCTCACTGTCTGAGGAGACCGTACCTGAGACAGCAGCCCCAGAAGAGGGACCTGCAGCTGCAGTGACCAGCTCAGAATCCGTATCTGAAGTATCAGATGAAATAGGGGTAGACGGGGGTCGTTTTCTTGACCACCGTCCCTGACAGGCCAACTCCACCCGGAATACCAAAGACTCCAAAACTGCTGATAATGCATCAATCCAAGTGGGGTACTGGAGGGTCCTGCGGCCACCTCGAGGGGATCAGGTGGGGATACATGTGTGGCAGGGTCCATGATTATACAAGACACTTTGCCAGCAAACACAAAAATAATTGCAAAGAAAAAAAACCTTTTTTTTTTTTGTAATCCCCCAGCGCAACAGCGCCCCTCAGTGTTACCTGCTTTGGACCCCACAGAGAGAGAGAGAGAGAGAGAGAGAGACCCCAAGGCTCACCAGCTGATGCACAGAAGTTTCTATCAACCTGCCTCAGCGCTGTCTTCTTACAGACAGGAAGTCTTTTGGCACTTTTCCCGGGTAAAGGAGGCGGCTCCGCCCCTTTACACGCCTTCCGGCTCCTCCCAAGCCTCTCCACGAGGTAACTGGTCACTTCCAAAATGGCCACCCCCATGCTGGAGACACGAGGCTACGCCAAGATGGCGGCCCCGCGCATCCTGCAGGGAAATGGCGGCGGCCTGTGGAAGATGGCAGCGGCCTGCTACGGCCTGCGAAAGAGCTATCGGCCTATGCGGCCTGCGGCAGGATGGTGGCCTGCGGATGGCGGTAGTCCAGGCACAGGCATCGGCCTGTCTTGCAATCTTATCAGGTAGGATGCTCTTTGTATATGGCCATCATCACAGTATTGCCACTGACCTTAGTCATAGTCCCTTAACACTATACAGTGACTTTAGATAGTCAGCTCCCAAACCAAGCCTCCTGGTCTTTTATTCACACAATCACACTCAATTGGGGGATCTGTGACCTGTTATAGGATAGAGGGGAGACCCAGGATCCTGAGCGTCCGACCATCCCAGGGAGGGGCCCGCGTCCACCAACAAACCCGTCAGGGGGAGAGGGGGAACATTCTACTCACCATACCAGAACCAGGCGGGCGCCAACTCTTGACAGAACCCCTCTCCACCGAAGTGGGGGGGGCTGTCGACCAATACGGACGCCGTGACTCAGTTTCCAACTGGTCGTTGGCGTCCAGGCAAGACGTTTAACTCGCAGGGTCAGTCCCTGTCCAGTGGGACTATGTCGCGGCCGACCCAGCGCGGAGCTAGGGCCTGCACGTGCTCGCAGGCTGACTGGGGTGACCACTGGATCTCAACATCCAGCCCGTCGCCCAGTTCAGCGTACTTGCTTGAAGATCTCACAGGAACAACTGGAGAAAAAAAGCTGTCTATTAAAAAAGTCTTTCTAAAAAAATCTTGCCAGGACCAAAGATCCCAGCAAGTAACTTAGGTCCTTACTCCTAACTAGACAGAAAAAACTGACATCCTGTAGCAGGAAGTGAGAGGATATACCCTCTGGGACTGCCCCTAAGGTGTGGCCAGAACGTTTTTCCTTCCGTCTAGTGTCCTACTCCTGTAGAGGGCAGTATAACCCAATGTGTTACTAATCAAGAGGACTGTGTCTGTCAATGAGCGACAGAGAAATAATTTTACATAAGGTATACAAGTAAAACATTTTAAAATGCGTTATACTAACCCATTGAGAACCGAATGTCATCTCTTTTTACACATGGAGATAAGGAGACCAATATATTTAAGCTACTAGGATTCTCTCGTAACAGATACAGTGGGGATCGAAAGTTTGGGCACCCCGTGGGCACAAAGAGAGAGTCTGACTCCCTCAAAGACTCCGTAGCTGCCAGGTACACCGTAATAGCCCAGACCACATCCAAGGCATGCAAGGAAATTACCTTCGGATGTTTAGGCCTGGGACACAGGGAAGGCAAAAAAATGTCTTCATTCAAACGAAGATCAGAGACAACCTCTGGAAGGAACCATGGACAGGGGCGAAGAACCACCTTATCCCTGTGAATCACCAGGTAAGGTTAACGACAGGATAACGCTGCCAGTTCCGACACTCTGCATGCAGAGGTGATAGCCACTAAAAAGGCCACCTTCTGGATTAGCGTAAGCAGGTTTATAAACCAAATATTTTCAAAGGGAGGCTTCTGTAGAGCTCAAAGCACCAAAATAAGATCCCAAGGCGGCAAAGGAGCCGCACTGGATGAACCAACTGTTGGACATCCTGAAGAAAGGTATGCACCAGGGAGTGTGTGGCCAAAGGTCGTTGGAAGAAGCCCGCCAAAGCTGACACCTAGGCCCTTGATGGTACTCAAGGCCAATTTCTGTTCAAGAACCCCCCCCCCCCCATTGAAGAAAGGTCAAGATCCGAGCCACCGAGAAGGAGTGAGGAACAACCCCCCAAGAGACTCTCACCACGCAATGTACGTCTTCCACATAAAATGGTAGATCTTCCTAGAGGTAGATTTCCTAACTGTCAACAGTGTAGGTATTGCCGACTCAGATAAACCTTTATCCTTCAGCACCTGGCGTTCAACAGCCAAGCCGTCAAAGCCGGGCGACTGTAAAGTATGATGGAAGATCGGTCCTTGGGACAGCAGATCCTCCCTGAGAGGAAGCTGCAAAGGAACGTCAGTGACCAGCCGCACCAGATCAGTGTACCAAGCCCGGCGAGGCCAGTCCAGAGCCACTAAGATGACCGGAATTACTTCTGCTTCGATCCTGCATAGAAGTCTTGCCAAAAGCTTGAGAGAAGGAAAGACGTAAATCAGATGATACTGACCCTACGGGGCAACCAGCACGTCTGTGGCGTCTGCCAGAGGATCCCTTGACCGAGCCACAAACCTCTGCACCTTTCTGTTGAGCTGAGACGCCAACAGGGGTGCCCCACCAGAGACACAGCTAATGAAACACCTCCGGATGAAGTGACCAATCCCCGTGGTGCAACGCCTGCCGACTAAGTTAATCCACCCGACAATTTTCCTCCCCGGGTATGTGAACGGCAGAGAGGGCTGGATCGAACCGTTCTGCCCACCTTAGAATGCCGGCTACCTCCAGAGCCCCCAGAACACTTCTTGTGCCCCCCTGGTGATTGACATAAGCCACGACCGTGGCATTGTCTGATTGAATGCGCACTGGAGAACAAAGCCACCATATCAGGGACTCCTTCGTGTCCCATTTGGTCAGAATTTCCATTTGCAGGAACCTTGTACGGAACTGTGCAAACAGAACTGCCTCAAAGGTAGACACCATCAGGACCAGCACCCGCCGGAGGTATGACCATTTGTTGGACAGCAGAAGGCGAATTGCAGCCTGCAATTTCTGGAGTTTGTCCAGAGAAAGGAGCACTCTGGCTAATGCCAAGTCCAGAGTCAGGCCCAGATAGTCCAGCTTTGTGGACAGAACCAGAGCAGACTTATGAAAATTCAGAATCAAGCCGAACTTCCACAGAGTTCGTATTGTGATCTCATGGGTTTCCACCAGAGCAAGAGGAGACTTCGCTTTCAGAAAGAGATCGTCCAAGTATCCCAGTACCGCGATCCACCATTGGCTTAGCAAAGCTAGCACCGGGTCTAACACTTTTGTTAAGACACGAGGAGCAGATGCGAGGCCAAAAGGTAACGAATGGACTCCATTCTGAACTTCTGTACCCGCACAAATCAGTTTAATGCCTTGAGGTCCAGAATTGGACGCACTACGCCTTCCTTCCAGGGAACTGTGAACAGGTTTGAGCAAAAACCCTGAAAATGTTCCCAGGTTGAAACAGGGACAATCACCCCTTGAAGAAACAGGTCTTGTACCGCCCAAAACAGGCTCTGTAAATGGTCTAGGGACAGGCGCAAGTTGGAAGGACAAAACCTTGCTGGGGGACAAGAGCAAAACTCGATCTTGTAGCCGGACTGAATGACTTAGTGGACCCACTTGTCTTGCACCTGGGAAGTCCGTGGGTCCAGAAACCAGCGAAGCCATCCCCCAACTTCCGATACAGGTGAGGGCACACCTTAATGCAGAGGGAGCCTTGTCCCCGGGTCTGGAGAAGCCCGATCTTGCATTGCCAGTCCAGGTTAATTTGGACCCTCCAGAAGAGGCCCTGAAAGGTTGTCAGTCAACCCTGAGGGACAAAAAAAACTTCTAATGAGCTGAGTAGGAAGTCCCACATCTATGTTTAGGTTCCTTGCCCTTAGTAGCCTGCAGAAGAAAAGTACTCTTCCCCTCTGTGAGACCTTTAATGATGTCATCCTGGGTAGCTCCAAATAGGTGATATCCTTGAAAAGGAAGATCAGTCAAGGCCTTTTTTGAAGTCTGATCCGCAGACCAGCACTTAAGCCAAAAAAACATGCCGCAGGACCACTACCAAAACAGAGAGACGAGCCATTAGGGTAGCCAAATCCAAAGAAAAACTGCAGCCCTTGAACCAGTTTGTTCACCAGCTTGACAAAGGCAGGGGGGAGCTGTTCCCCCTCCAGGTCATGGTGTAGGAGCTTAGCCCACTCGGTCAGAGTTTGCGATACTAGGGCAATCGTGAATACCGGCCTCATTGCCAAACCAGCTAAGGTGTACATAGTGCGGGCCACAGCCTCCGCCTTCCAATCAGCCGGATCCTTATAGGCCGGGGACTCAACTGGAATCATGGTTGCCTTGTTAATTCTGGAAATTGGAGGGTCCACCACCGGTGGCACAGTCCCCTTCTTAAGAAGAGACTCCTCATAGGGGTAACGCCTAGTAAAGCACTTAGGAAGCCGACAATTCTGTCAAAATAGGCAGGGAAAGGAAACAACTTTGCCGCTTTGGATGGCTTGTGAGTGCCGAAGATCCCATCATGAGCATGTGTGAGGAAATGCTCCTGATGTTGCTGAGGCTCCAAAGGCAGAAAATTGTGTGAGAGGACCAGAGTTCATCGCTACTGAACTCACTTTGTGCAGGCAACAGCATGTGGTGAAATTGTTGTTTTTGTCAACATTTTTATACGTTTAAAAATTTTCTGAAATTTTTTCCCCTTTAAAAATGCTTTTAAAAGCAAATGTGCATAAATGCGGTTTACAGTGGTTACAAGCATTTGGCGTTTGAAATGCCGGTAAACGACAGTCCTGAACGCAATTTTTCTGCTTTCAAAAAAATGCCTGTAACCTCAACTGCCTCTAAACTGCTATAAACGACAAAAAGATAACAGAGGAGAGTTCAGGGGCTGCTAAAAAAAAAATGTCCAACTGCTTTCAAACTTCAGTTTAGCAGCTGTACTGTACATGATGCCTAAAGGTACAGAAATAGGTCCTAAATGTATACAGGAAACAAAAATGAATTCAACATCTTGGTGCCTGGTAATAAGTAAACAGAATGTGCCAGGCTATATGGGATATCTATACAAACAATAACTGAGTGATAGAGGCTTGTTTAAAGAGCCTAGGCAACAGATGGAAACAAGAGCATGTAACTAAGGTGAGTAGCGTATCGGTTGGTAATAAAGAAGATGGACTATACTATATTGTGTATGCGCTTTTAATGCAAGTTAGGGTGTGTTGCATTTGGACACCCTATTCCAGTGATGGCAAACCTTGGCACTCCATATGTTTTGGAACTACATTTCCCATGATGCTCAACTACACTGTAGAGAACAGGAGCATCATGGGAAATGTAGTCCCAAAACATCTGGGGTGCCAAGGTTCGCCATCACTGCCCTATTCATTTCAAGGGCTCCCAATGTGTGACAATAACACCCAATTGTGCACTTTTCTTTTTTTTTTTTCTTTGTTACCATACGTTTTGATGTAATACAATGTATGCATGCTAGCAAGATGCAATGGGCTGTCATTGACACCTGAAGGGATGACACAATTTTATGCAGTGTAGGAACCCGCGTGATGTTAGGCGCATCTCCTTCATGCAAAAATGTGAATGGGAGCTAGTGTATGTGTGTGGTCTTGTTTTTTTTTTTTTTGTTTTTTTGTTTTTATTCCTTATTTTTTTTTTATTGATTTTTGTTAACAGTACCATCAGGGACTTTTGGTGAAATATCAGGAGTATAAGCAGAAGCCTGATATTTCATTTTTGAGATGGAGAAAAAGATTGAGGACACAGAGACCCTAATTTCCTCCTCTTTTGGAGCCCTGCTAATGAACCCTTACTAATGAACACAGGAATGCTCAATCAGAATTTACTTTTGTCAGCCACTGATCACAGCTATTCATTTTATCAGGAGAATTAGGGGAACCCTCCTGTTAAAGTTTCTTAGTCGCTGAAGTGACTATGAGCTTATGAAAAATAAGGAAATCCAAGGATGTAGGGCTTACTGAGCCAGAGTTCCTGTCTGGACGTTTCTGTTCTGACATAAGCCTTACATTCTTGGCAGCAAAAGAGTTAAAGACATAATGAAAAATATGTATGGTACTCTACCCACCACTGGCAGCTTGGCATGCACTTTATACACATTGACCAGTACAGTGATGTCCCATGGCCTCAGGGTGAGGGGATGAATTAATTTAGTGGCTAGATTATGATCTCTCTTGTCATTCTCCATTGCTACTGCAGTCCAGCCAGAGCTAGAAGATGTGGCCATTGATAATACAGGGCTGGAGGTGCTGTCTTCAAAGTCTGTGTACATGTCATCCTCTCCAAAATAGTTTTCCTAAAACAGAGAAGAGTGGAAGTGGGTAATAAAAAAAAAAATCTAGTCAATATGCAAACACTGCCAAAACTTGAAACGTCAAATACAACAATTTGCTTTGAAATTTAAAAGAAGCTTTGCACAAATCAGGAAAAGAAAACAATCAGATAATCTCTGCATATAGCAAACTGCTAAAAGAGAAGTTTTGGGATTTGTTTTATTCTTTTTTTAAATCATACTTACCTAGGTGGATGCAACATTGATCCAATGATGCATCTGTACCCCACCAGCTTTGAGGCTGGGAACTGAGGGAGAAAACACTGCTGGTTGCTCAGTTCTACCTGCTGCTCCATCACCGCTGTCTGCTCTGCCCCTCCAGTGCTCACTGGAGCGCCGGGCTGGAAATGGGAGGGACTAACTAGCTCAGTCTCTCAGCGTGCAGAAGAGAGGCTGAGCCAGGTGCAGGCTTACGCTTCTGGGTGGATACAGACTATATGGTCATAATCTTTTCCCAACCTGGATCCGTTACTAGGTAAAAAGGCTGACTATTAACAAAACAGTAAAAAAGTACAAGTGCTGCCTGTTTATTTTGGGAAACCCACTAGAAGAAAACAGTGAAACGGACTTGAGTTTCGTTAATGGCTCGAAGGAGCAGATGTTTTGTTGTATAGGCTGAGCTTGCTTTACAAAGCCCTCCTGTATTGAAGATTGAAATGGTGTTCACTTGCCTCCTCGGTGCAAGCAAAAATGATTGGGTTGTTTCTGGACATCCCAGTGTCATGCATAATTTACAGCTACCAATAACCGTTGAGCCTCTTCGCTTTCCCAAAATAGAATAAAAATAGCTATATATATATATATATATATATATATATATATATATATAGTATTTCTTCTACAACCAGTGAAATGTCAATTTCATAAAAGTAAATTGTAATAAAAACAAAATTAGATAAAATAGTATATTTCTGATAAGTTAATATTATATGTCATTAGATTACAGAAAATTAAACAGTAAGTGGGCTGGTTTAAATCGCATGTCCTTACAGTTAAAAGTTTATGAAGCAGAACTGAGTTTATATCTCTGCAACTGTCTACATCAGCCAACTACAACTCAAATTTTAACAGGGAAGTGGATGTTTACCAACCACTAAACCTCACCTTAGTTTTCTAGGGCCTCTAAAGGTAATCACTGTGGATGGAATGTTTCACAAAGTATTCCAATAGAACTCAGGTCATAATATATAACTTGCATCTGGTGGTTAAATGTAGGTTTTAGGCCTCATGTACAATTTAAAAAAGGCGTATTAGAACCAAAAACACTAAATTTAAACCCCATGGCGGCAAAAGACATCGTACAGGTGGAGCCACATGTCGAACCCCCTGAATGAAGGTACGAACTAAAGAGTGCATTGTTAGGGGTCGCTGAAGGAAGATTGCCAAGACAGACACCTTTACCATAGTAGGGATCACTGATCCAGACAAACCTCTATACCTTAGTACCTGGCTTTCAATAGCTAAGCCATTAAAACCGGCAACTGTAAAGCAGGATGGTAGATTAGCCCTTGGGACAACTGGTGTTCTCTGAGAGGAAGCCCCCAAAGGACGTTTATGGCCACCAGGATGATTGGAAGATCCTCACTCTTGATTCCTCACAGGAACTGCGGAAGAAGCCTGAGCCGAGGATGATACTGGCCTTACCGTGGCTCTTGGATGCCTGCTGCGTCTGCCAGAAGAACCCGTGATCTTGCCACGAACTTCGGTATCCTCCTGTGGAGCGGAATCTGCTAAAGGGGGTGCAAGTAAGATTGTACAAACAGAACTGTCTTGAAGGTGGATACCACCAGACTCAGAAACTGTATGCAAATCGGGAGAGAGAACTATCTGTGTGACAGCAGCCAGTGAATCACGACCTGTGGTTCCTGAAATTTGTCCAGAGGAAGAACCATCCTGGTCAGAATTAAAATCAGACCTAGGTAATTCAATTCCATGGACAAGAATAGGGGGAACCTTAGGTAGTTCGGACATAACCTGAACCTTTACAGGAATTAAATCCGCACAAGGAGACTCGGGACCTAAAAAACCTTACAAGTTCAAGCTTTGCCCCCCTTTCTGGGTACCCCCAAAAAAAACATTTTGCGGATCTCCTTGATACTCAAAAATTAAAGGCCACAGGGCCAGAAACCAGCAAAGATGTCCCCCCACCCCAATAATGGGTGAGGGCAGACCTTCATGCTGAAGGGGTCTTGTCTGCGGGTCCTGAGAAGCTAGCTCTAGGCTTACCAGACCAAGGTTGCTTGGAACCTTCTAAGGAATATTTGAAAGATTTTGTGCTTCTTTCCCCAGAAGCACA
Source organism: Pelophylax lessonae (assembly GCF_965119305.1). Classification (NCBI taxonomy): domain Eukaryota; kingdom Metazoa; phylum Chordata; class Amphibia; order Anura; family Ranidae; genus Pelophylax; species Pelophylax lessonae. The sequence goes on along the minus strand of NC_138768.1, from coordinate 629,073,514 downwards.
AAATCATTTTCTTTGTGCTGAGGAGGAGGGTCCCCATGCGACAAGGCTCCTTTCCTTTCCTGGATTGTGGCAGGAAGGTACTCTTCCCCCCCTCATACACGTAATGATGTCATCCAGGGTAGACCCAAACAGGCAATTGTCTTGAAAGGGCAGATCAATGAGAGCTTTCTTAGAGGCTTGGTCTGCGGACCAATTCTTAAACCACAGCACGTGCCTAATCACCACCGCTGAAACAGAAAGTTTGGACAGCTCAGGAGCTGTATCCAAAGCTACATCACAAATAATCTGCAGCCTATGGACCAACTGGTCCGCTAAATCAACATACGTAGCAAGGACCTGGCTCACCCCCCAGGCCCTGGTGCAAAAACTTGGCCCATTCAGTTAGGGTCTGAGACACCAAGGCTGAGGCAAAGACTGGCCATAATGCCAAACCAGCCATAGTAAACATGCTGCGTGCCACAGATTCTGCTTTCCCGTCAGCCTGGTCCTTATAGGACGGGGATTCCTTTAATGGGATCATGGTTGCTTTATTTAACCTGAAAACAGGAGGGTCCAAAACTGGTGAACTTGTCCACTTTTTTAAAGGTGACTCCTCAAAAGGGTAACATACAGCAAAACATTTGGAAACCACAAAGGGTCATTTTGGTTGTTCCCATTCCTGTCCCTGTCAAAATGAGGCACATAAGGAAACCCCACTTTTTATTAATTAAAACCCCTCTCCTAAATGCACTTACAAACAATGATAATTATCATGGCATAACACAACATCAAACAGCGAGAACAACTCAAAAGAACCTGCTCAGCCTGCACGATATCTCTCACCGATCCCTGGCGTAACCCTGAGTGCGGTGATTCCTGGGTAGAGTCGACCTGTTGGCAGCGTTGGGTGTCGCGTGGGGTGTCGCATTTAGTCATTATGACTTCGTCAGCGGACATGGCCACGTGTGTTATATGAGGTCAAATCTAAACACTTTCAATTTGTACGCAATCAGGCAGGCTCTTGCACTACATAGTTGAAGGTAAAGCCTCGTACACACGCACCGATTGTTGGCCGTAAATTTTCGGCCAACGTCCGATCGGCCGATTGTCGGCTTGTTAGTATGATGCTTCCGACAACCGACTGCGACTTTTCATCAGCCGAACAAAATCTGGTGTGCATGCTATAAAATTTTTGTTGGCCGTCAGCAGAATGGCCGATTGTTCCTCAGTCAGTACAGATTTCGGCCGACAAAAATATGATGATCAAGACTGGGCATGCTCAGAGAAGAAAAAACACACGAAAAGTAGACCAGAACATGACATCACTTCTGCAGTTGGTTGTTGTTGGCCGACAAAATTCGTGTGCAGTCTAGAGCACATTTCAACCAACACAACAACACTGGACAAAAGACGGCCGATCGGTCGGCCAACAATCGGTGCGTGTGTACGAGGCTTAAATCTAAAGGAAATCTGCCAACAAAAGTTGTATGGTGTGTATCCAGCTTTAGATTTCTCTTTATCAACCAAACACATCTCCTGGGAGGTCTGACCAACACCCTGAATTACCTCATCCAAAAACTCTGGCCTATATCCTTTTAACCTCTTTTTAAGGTTAACCTCTTTTTAATTAGTTGCGATTGTGTCAGTCAACATCGGAGGTGCAGTTCCTCCTAATCTGCTTAAATTGCCCCTTTGGTATGTTCCTAAGCCATAACGGATGATGTCCACTATATATGGGAAGATAACTAGTCCGATCGGTGGACCTGAAATAATCAAGATCTTTTCCGGTGAATATCTTGTATCCATTGGGGCCTCAGGTGAACAAGGATATATTGTTACAAGGCGATTGATGTTTGGATATTCGGTGAGTGCAAACCTCTAAGGGGAGCGGATCTCACGAGGTGTGGTGACAGTATTAGTATGTCTAAACACTCACATTGGTAGTACGAGGAATAGATTAGCTGAATTCCTTTAATAAACATCACTCACGAATGGGACTTTTATCTTGGATGACTTTGAAAGTACACGGTGTTTTACATACTGGATCGCTGCTAATGCTTTGATGACTGTATAGGATTTAAAGCATAATTTTAGAACTATCCAATGTTAGTACAGCAATCTCCCGACTGTGCTATTGTGTTCTGACAGTTTTTTTCCTGACTGGATGACAAGTGTGTTGGCATTGTGCATGTTGCTTTTAAAAAGCTAGTTTTTGATTGCTGAGAGTCATTGGAAAGTCTACAACTGCCCTGGTGCTATTCTAGGCTTCTGGAAGGAGAAATGGGTTACCTCCAGGTTTACTTGCCTTTACTTTGTGTATTGCAGGACATGTCCCTGGATGGGAGCTCTGTTAGTTTAGAATTATGGACCATACTTTGCAATGCAACTTGAAGAGGTAGCGTGGCTCCCACATAGATTTGCAAACATAACCAGCAGAACCCAGAACAGATCATTCCGACTGTATGTAGCACAGACAACTACAGCAAAATTTAACAACCTCAGAGGTCCTCCAGATATAAATGATTGATAATTACATGTACCCAAGCTTGTCCAATGTAAGTTTTAAAAGTGGATCAATCTTGTATTTCAGTTTTAAAAAATGAAAGTGTAGTTCCAGGAAATCTGACACCAAGCTGCAAATGTTATCTAGCAAATATTTCTGCTGTGCCAAAAAAGAACATCTATTTATTTACCTAAGTAGCGAAGATCAGGATCAAAACCACAGAGCATATACCTTTTAAAAAAATGTCAGCTTCCATATTTTTTCCACACAGGTTATAGACAAAGCTCTGTCAACAGACTTTCAATAAAAAGAACACTCTTTAGATAAATTGTTTTATGATATATTTTTTAACAGCAATTGTTCAATAAAAGGATACAAAGATTCAAAGAACAAACATTTATATATGAAATGTAATCATGAAAACGAGACACAGCAAACGTAAAATGGGTAGTTACTTAAACCTGATCTCCAGCTTTGGTTTCAGTTTAAATAGTTTGGTCAGGCCAAGGTGGCCAAAGCAAGCTCCCTTACTAATATTGTGCAGCCGCTGGATGTGCTGAATAAACGGTTTTTAGCTGAACTGTAGTGTATACAGCCTGTATACAGTACTATTTCACCTCTGAAACAAAATAACGTCGGTCTGAGTGGTGCTCAGCCATTCATAGAAAGTTTTGTATTATATCAATTATACAAAGTTTTCTTTGATTGGCTGAGTCAGAGAGGCAGGCTGATGTATGGCTGAGTGACGCGCAAACCAATGCTATTTTGTTTTAGGTGTGAAACAGGAAGGTCTCCTCACGTACTCGAAACACAGTGCTGTACACTGTATGTAGCCTCAGGCTACAAACAATTTATACAGCATATACAGCGGCAGCACATTAGTAAGGGAAATAATTTGTTTGGACAACTCAGCCTAAAACAAACTATTTAAACAAATTGAAGCTGGAGATCAGCTTTTAATAGTTTGTAAGGGCAAACAATTTTCCCTCACTAATGTGCGGCTGTTGGGTATGCTATATAAAATGTATGTAGCTGAAGCTACATACAGCATACAGAACTGTGTTCTAGGTGCGAGACAAGGCCTTCCTATCTCACACCTGGCAAAAAATAGCATTGGTCTGAGCAGCGTTCAGCCTTTCATAGCCTGCTATACTCTGTTGCCCAAGTGACAATGTCTCATTGGACGAAAAACACCAGGTGGATCTACATCAGCGATGTCATAGCACCTGCAGAGGCGTTGATTGAGTTACTGTAATTAAAATGCAGTTAAACCTTTCATAACTGAGTGTCTTCCTTATTTTAATAAAATTAGATTTTAACTACTACACTGAGAGAGTTTCTTCCTCTTGCTTATTCTAAGCTGGCGTACTTTATGGAGAATTGCTGCTGATGGTGAGATGAGTTCCAATTAATTTACAGGGAAGCCATCATTCATCCATTTGGGTTTTCTCCCCTAAAGCGTAGCCAGACCTCCTTCTTTTGAGGTCTGAGAATCTGGTAAGCAGTTTGTGACACAAGTGATGAAGAATCTATCTATCTGTTTGAATATTTGGGTGGCTGTTTTATTCATTCGGTTTATGGACTTTTGTAGTTCATTTTTCAGACACTTTTATGAATATTTCTAGGATTATTTACGAATTTGTTTTAAATTTTTTTCTTTTTGCACTTTCACTTTTTATTTGGGTTGTACACTAATATGAATTTTGGGGATTTCTTATCAATTTTCTATCTTTATTGCATTATTTTTTATGCACTTACACTTTTCATCTGTTGACAGCGCAACACAATTAGGTTAAACTAGAACAAATAAGCCCCTTCCTGAAGACATTTTCATGTGCGTCTATAGGCGCCACAGCAATGTATTTTGGAAAAAAGTTTTCTCTGTAACAGACAAGTAGGGTTGAGCGAACACGGACTGTATTATTCGTGTTCGTACCGAATAATTGGATTTTTTTTACCCGAACACGGACACGAACACTTTACTGTATATTCGGGTAAAAATCCGTATTCTGTCGTTTTATTTCCGGGTTTTGCATGCTTTGGCGCGCTTTTCATGACGGGCTTTCAAAAGCCAATCAACAAGCGTTTAACTGGTGTGCCTAAGCCATCCCAGCCATGCCTGCAAATGTATCAGTAGCTGTGATTGGCCGTCTGAAGCATGTGACCAAGTCTTTATAAGTTCGAGGCAGCGCCGCTGCGGCGTCATTCTGCTGTTTAGATCAGGGAGAGAGCACACATCAACGTGCTGGCTGCTGATTAGGGACAGACAGGAAAAAAAAAACATTTGTGTCCAGATAGAATTGAGGGACAGGTCGGAGTGTGTTAGGCAGGGCGAGTTGTAGGCATTTTAGGGAGAGAGTCTGCTGATTTTAGGGACAGTGCGTTCTACAAACTACAATCGACATTGCTGTGTGGGGTGGGGTTTGCAGTCACCCGATCTACCATCTTATAAATCCTGTTAGGGAGAGAGTCTGCTGATTTTTAGGGAAAGTGTGTTCTACAAACTACAATCAATATTGCTGTGTGGGGTGGGGTTTGCAGTCACCCGATCTACGATCTTATCAATCCTGTTAGGGATAGAGTCTGCTGATTTTTAGGGAAAGTGTGTTCTACAAACTACAATCAATATTGCTGTGTGGGGTGGGGTTTGCAGTCACCCGATCTACGATCTTATCAATCCTGTTAGGGATAGAGTCTGCTGATTTTTAGGGAAAGTGTGTTCTACAAACTACAATCGATATTGCTGTGTGGTGTGGGATAGGAGATAGGCAGGTGTCAGTGGTCCACATCCATTTGCTGTGTGTGGGCTGCAGTGAACACAATCTTTTTGGGGTGCAGTGAACACAATCTTTTTGGGGTGCAGTGAACGCAATCTTTTTGGGGTACAGTGAACACAATCTTTTTGGGGTGCAGTGAACACAATCTTTTTTGCCCACTGAGGAGGAGGGAGAAAAGTATTTTTCTATCAGGCACTGTGTGCAGCCTTTTTCCTTCAGCTGTGCTGTGCTGAGTGACTGATCATACACTGCTGTGTTCAGTTCACATGTGCTAATATTGAGTGGTTTCAAAAATCATACACTTTTTTTCTATTCCACTATTCAATATACAGCCTTGGGTTAAAAAAAATTAAGTTGTGGCCTGCAGCAGAGCTGAATGATATTTGGGGTTTTTGGGGTTCATCTCATACTTCTGAAGATTTGAGGGTGCTGCCTGTTCCATACTCCCCCTACTCCTCATCCAGCCTTTTAGGGGTAAAAACAATAGTAATTGGGGCCTAGTGTGGTTGTGTACGTGTGATATACATACACTTTTTTTGATCATATTTTCTATTCCGCTATTTAATCAAAAACCTTTGGGGATCAGTTAAATTGGGGGATAGTCTGTGTTGGTACGTGTGAGATCCACCTTTCCAAGTTTTTGGGGTTCATCTCATACTTCTGAAGATTTGAGGGTGCTGCCTGTTCCATACTCCCCCTACTCCTCATCCAGCCTTTTAGGGGTACAAACAATAGTAATTGGGGCCTAGTGTGGTTGTGTACGTGTGATATACATACACTTTTTTTGATCATATTTTCTATTCCGCTATTTAATCAAAAACCTTTGGGGATCAGTTAAATTGGGGGATAGTCTGTGTTGGTACGTGTGAGAGAGATCCACCTTTCCAAGTTTTTGGGGTTCATCTCATACTTCTGAAGATTTGAGGGTGCTGCCTGTTCCATACTCCCTTCCTACTCCTCATCCAGCCTTTTAGGGGTACAAACAATAGTAATTGGGGCCTAGTGTGGTTGTGTACGTGTGATATACATACACTTTTTTTGATCATATTTTCTATTCCGCTATTTAATCAAAAACCTTTGGGGATCAGTTAAATTGGGGGATAGTCTGTGTTGGTACATGTGAGAGAGATCCACCTTTCCAAGTTTTTGCGGTTCATCTCATACTTCTGAAGATTTGAGGGTGCTGCCTGTTCTATACTCCCCCCTACTCCTCATCCAGCCTTTTAGGGGTACAAACAATAGTAATTGGGGCCTAGTGTGGTTGTGTACGTGTGATATATATACACTTTTTTTGATCATATTTTCTATTCCGCTATTTAATCAAAAACCTTTGGGGATCAGTTAAATTGGGGGATAGTCTGTGTTGGTACGTGTGAGAGAGATCCACCTTTCCAAGTTTTTGGGGTTCATCTCATACTTCTGAAGATTTGAGGGTGCTGCCTGTTCCATACTCCCCCTACTCCTCATCCAGCCTTTTAGGGGTACAAACAATAGTAATTGGGGCCTAGTGTGGTTGTGTACGTGTGATATACATACACTTTTTTTGATCATATTTTCTATTCCGCTATTTAATCAAAAACCTTTGGGGATCAGTTAAATTGGGGGATAGTCTGTGTTGGTACGTGTGAGAGAGATCCACCTTTCCAAGTTTTTGGGGTTCATCTCATACTTCTGAAGATTTGAGGGTGCTGCCTGTTCCATACTCCCCCCTACTCCTCATCCAGCCTTTAAGGGGTACAAACAATAGTAATTGGGGCCTAGTGTGGTTGTGTACGTGTGATATACATACACTTTTTTTGATCATATTTTCTATTCTGCTATTTAATCAAAAACCTTTGGGGATCAGTTAAATTGGGGGATAGTCTGTGTTGGTACGTGTGAGAGAGATCCACCTTTCCAAGTTTTTGGGGTTCATCTCATACTTCTGAAGATTTGAGGGTGCTGCCTGTTCCATACTCCCCCCTACTCCTCATCCAGCCTTTTAGGGGTACAAACAATAGTAATTGGGGCCTAGTGTGGTTGTGTACGTGTGATATACATACTTTTTTTGATCATATTTTCTATTCCGCTATTTAATCAAAAACCTTTGGGGATCAGTTGAATTGGGGGATAGTCTGTGTTGGTACGTGTGAGATCCACCTTTCCAAGTTTTTGGGGTTCATCTCATACTTCTGAAGATTTGAGGGTGCTGCCTGTTCCATACTCCCCCCTACTCCTCATCCAGCCTTTTAGGGGTACAAACAATAGTAATTGGGGCCTAGTGTGGTTGTGTACGTGTGATATACATACTTTTTTTGATCATATTTTCTATTCCGCTATTTAATCAAAAACCTTTGGGGATCAGTTAAATTGGGGGATAGTCTGTGTTGGTACGTGTGAGAGAGATCCACCTTTCCAAGTTTTTGGGGTTCATCTCATACTTCTGAAGATTTGAGGGTGCTGCCTGTTCCATACTCCCCCCTACTCCTCATCCAGCCTTTTAGGGGTACAAACAATAGTAATTGGGGCCTAGTGTGGTTGTGTACGTGTGAGATACATACACTTTTTTTGATCATATTTCCTATTCCGCTATTCAATAAAAACCTTTGGGGATCAATTAAATTGCGGGATAGTCTGTGTTGGTACGTGTGAGATCCACCTTTGCAAGTTTTTGGGGTTCATCTCATACTTCTGAAGATTTGAGGGTGCTGCCTGTTCCAAACTCCTCCTACTCCTCATCCTGCCTTTAGGGGTACAAACAATAGTAATTGGGGCCTAGTGTGGTTGTGTACGTGTGATATACATATGTATTGTACAAGTCGCGCTAAATTGAAAAAACAAACAAATAAATGTCCAACTGTTTAAAGTCCCAAATATCATAAGGTGACTAGTGATGTATGAGAATCTTGTGCTGCTTCCAAAAGATCCCGTAGGAATTGTGCTTACCAGAACGGCAATTTTAAATTGCAGAATTCATGTGATGAGATGAGTTCACGTGCCCAGGTGATCCAATGGAATTCTAGCGCAAGGAACTCCCGATATAATGGTCGTGTATCATGTGGAGGAAAAATAATAATCCATAGCGTGATACCGTACAAAAATGTCAATATTATAACTGTGTAGTCCTACACAGTTATAATATTGACATTTTTGTACGGTATCACGCTATGGATTATTATTTTTCCTCCACATGATACAAGACCATTATATCGGGAGTTCCTTACGCTAGAATTCCATTGGATCACCTGGGCACGTGAACTCATCTCATCACATGAATTCTGCAATTTAAAATTGCCGTTCTGGTAAGCACAATTCCTACGGGATCTTTTGGAAGCAGCACAAGATTCTCATACATCACTAGTCACCTTATGATATTTAGGACTTTAAACAGTTGGATATTTATTTGTTTGTTTTTTCAATTTAGCCCGACTTGTACAATACATAATATTTAGGGGTGTGGTCACACTTGAAGTCGCAGCTCACTACCTGTCACCTTTAGCGCGGTTACAATCTTCTTTTTATCTGTGTGATATACATACACTTTTTTTTGGATCATATTTTCTATTCCGCTATTTAATCAAAACCTTTGGGTATAAACAATTAAATTGCGTGATAGTCTGTGTCGGTACGTGTGAGATACACCTTTCCAATTTTTGGGGCGCATCTCATACTGCCGAGGATTTGAGGGTGCTTCAGTCTGCCTCCTGCCTGTTCCGAACTCCTCCTACTCCTCATCCTGCCTTTAGGGTAGAAAAAATTGTAATCGGGGCCTAGTTTGTGTTTGTACGTGTGAGATACACCGTTTTGTAAAATTTGTCCTATTCCGCTATTCAATATACACCCTCTTTGAGTGTAAAAAATTAAAATGGCGGGATAGTCTTTACCGGTAATGTGAGATACACCTTTTTAAATTTGTTTGGCGCATCTCCTTCTACCGCCGAGGATTGCAGGGCGCTTCAGTTTGCCTCCTGTTCCAAACTCCTACTCCTCTTCCTCATCCTGCCTTTAGAGTACAAAAAATTGTAATCGGGGCCTAGTCTGTATTTGTACGTGTGAGATACACCGTATTATAACATTTTTTCTATTCCGCTATTCAATATACACCCTTTTGGAGTGTAAGAAAATTAAATTGCGGGATAGTCTGTACCGGTACATGTGAGATACACCTTTTTAAATTTGTTTGGCGCATCTCCTTCTACCGCCGAGGATTGCAGGGCGCTTCAGTTTGCTTCCTGTTCCAAACTCCTACTCCTCTTCCTCATCCTGCCTTTAGAGTACAAAAAATTGTAATCGGGGCCTAGTCTGTGTTTGTACGTGTGAGATACACCGTATTATAACATTTTTTCTATTCCGCTATTCAATATACACCCTTTTGGAGTGTAAGAAAATTAAATTACGGCATAGTCTGTATTGGTACGTGTGAGATACACCTTTTAAATTTGTTTGGCGCATCTCCTTCCACCACCAAGGATTGCAGGGCGCTTCAGTTTGCCTCCTGTTCCCAACTCCTCCTACTCCTCTTCCTCCCTTTAGGGTACAAAAAATTTGAATCGGGGCCTAGTCTGTGTTTGTACGTGTGAGATACACCGTTTTTTTATCCTTTTTCCTATTCCGCTATTAAATATACACCTTTTTGGGGTAAAAAACATTAAATTGCGGCATAGTTTGCATATTTGACTGTGCGATACACCCATGCGATACTGTTGTTGTTTTGTTCCGCTATTCAATAAACACCTTTCTAGGGCAAGATCATAAATTACAGAAATATGAGGAGACCGTCAAATAGGGGCCGTGGCCTGGGTCGTGGTGCTGCTGGTAGAGTTCCTGTTGCAAGGAGAGGACGTGGTCGATCTGTGCCAGCTACACGCACAAGTGAAACACCTTCCACAAGTGTGAGTAGGCGACAGAACCTGCATCAGTATTTGGTAGGGCATCATGCACCTCTAGACGTGATGAGGCCTGAAGAAGTACAGGCGATAGTAGATTGGGTTGCTGACAGTGCCTCCAGTTCCTTCACATTGTCTCCCACCCAGTCTACTGCAGAAAGGTCAGAGTTGGCACCTGCAGCCAATGTCCAACCGTCTTTCACCACACCCCCTTGGAAATCAGGCAAGCAGTCTGAGCCCCAATCCATACAGCAGTCTCTTCTTCTTTTTGAGGACTCTGTCAGCAGGGTTTCCCAGGGCCATCCACCTAGCCCTGCCCCAGAAGTTGAAGAGATTGAGTGCAACGATGCCCAACCACTTATTTCTCAAGATGAGTACATGCAAGGACCATCACAGCACGTCTCCGATGATGACGAAACGCAGGTGCCAACTGCTGTGGCGTTCAGCATTGTGGAGACCGACAAGGAGGGCAGGGGTGAAGACTGGGTGGAAGATGATGTGGAGGACAATGAGGTCCTCGACCCCACATGGAATGAACGTCATGCAGGTGACCTGAGTGGTTTGGAGGAAGAGGCGGTGGTCGCACAGAGCCACCAGCACAGCAGAAGAGGGAGCAGGGTGCAGAAGCGGAGCGGCCGTGCCCTAGACACTACGCCCGCTACTGCCCAACGCAGCAAGGGAACGAGCGCACCAAAGTCAGCTCAAAGGAGTTCTCTAGCGTGGAAGTTCTTTAGAAAATGTGCTGATGACAGGACACGAGTGGTTTGCACCCTGTGCAATCAGAGCCTGAAGCGAGGCATAAACCTTCTCAACCTGAGCACAACCTGCATGATCAGGCATCTAAGTGCAAAGCACGAGCTGCAGTGGAGTAGACACCTTCAAAACCAAGAAACGTCTCTGGCTCATCCTGCTTCCTCTTCTGCTGCAGTCTCGGCCGCTCCAGCCACATCTGTAGTGATACCGGCACCTGCCACTCCGCAAACAGAGTATCTGTCAGCAACACCACCACCTGGGTCACCAACCATCTCCACAATGTCCCGTGGAAGCGTTCAGCTTTCCATCTCCCAAACACTTGAGAGGAAGAGGAAATACCCCCCTACCCACCCGCGATCCCTGGCCCTGAATGCCAGCATTTCAAAATTATTGGCCTTTGAAATGCTGTCATTGCGTCTGGTGGAGACACACAGTTTTAAAAACCTTATGTCGGTGGCTGTCCCACAGTACGTCGTGCCCAGCCGCCACTACTTTTCCAGGCAAGCCATCCCTTCCCTGCACAACCAAGTGGGGGAAAAAGGTGTGCACTGCGCAACGCCATCTGTGCCAAGGTCCACCTAACTACCGATACGTGGACCAGTAAGCACGGTCAGGGGCGTTATATCTCCCTAACGGCACACTGGGTAAATGCAGTGGCGGATGGGCCTGAGGCGGATAGCAATTTGGCGCATGTCCTTCCACCACCGAGGATTGCAGGGCGCTTCAGTTTGCCTCCAGTTCCTAACTCCTCCTACTCCGCTTCCTCATCCTCTACCGCCTCCTCATCCGGACAGCGTAACACCTTCACCACCAACTTCAGCACGGCCAGGGGTAAACGACAGCAGGCAGTTTTACAACTTGCCTGTTTGGGGGACAAACCACACACCGCGCAGGAGTTGTGGAGGAGCATGGAACAGCAGACAAATGAGTGGTTGCTGCCAGCGAGCCTCAAGCCCGGCCTGGTGGTGTGCGATAACGGGCGAAATCTCATAGCAGCTCTGGGCCTAGCCGGTTTGACGCACATCCCTGGCCTGGCGCATGTGCTGAATTTGGTGGTGCAGAGGTTCCTTAAAAACTACCCCGATATGTCAGAGCTGCTGCAGAAAGTGCTGGCCATCTGTGCGCACTTTCGGCGTTCTCACCCTGCTGCTGCTCGCCTGTCAGCGCTGCAGCGTAACTTCGGCCTTCCCGCTCACCGCCTCATATGTGACGTGCCCACAAGGTGGAACTCCACCTTGCACATGCTGCAAAGACTGTGCGAGCAGCAGCAGGCCATAGTGGAGTTTCAGCTGCAGCACGCACGCGTGAGTCGCTCTGCGGAACAGCACTACTTCACCACCAATAACTGGGCCTCCATGCGAGACCTGTGTGCCTTGTTGCGCTGTTTTGAGTACTCCACCAACATGGCCAGTGCCGATGACGCCGTTCTCAGCTTAACTATCCCACTTCTATGCCTCCTTGAAAAAACAATTCGGGCGATGATGGAAGAGGATGTGGCACAGGATGAGGAGGAGGAGGAGGATGAGGAGGTAACATTTCCAAGGCTTTCAGGGCAGTCATTCGCAAGGGGCTCCGAGGGTGGGTTCCTGCACACACAAACGCCAGGGACACAATTGTCCAGCAGGGGCACAGTTCTGGAGGAAGAGGAGGATGAGGAGGAGGAGCTGGAGGAGGAGATGGAACCATGTTCACAGCAGGGTGGCACCCAGGCCAGCTCATGGCCATCACTGGTGCGTGGCTGGGGGGATACAGAGGACACGGACGATACACCTCCCACAGAGGACAGCCTTTCGTTGCCTCTGGGCAGCCTGGCACACATGAGCGATTACATGCTGCAGTGTCTCCACAACTACCGCCGAGTTGCCCACATTCTAACTTGTGCTGATTACTGGGTGGCCACGCTGCTGGATCCCCGTTACAAGGACAACATACCGTCCTTAATTCACTCACTGGAGCGCGATCGCAAGATGTGCGAGTACAAGCGCACGCTGGTAGACGCGATGCTGCTGGCATTCCCACCTGACAGCGGGGCCACAGTGGAAGCACAAGGCAGAGGAGGAGAAGGAGGAGGAGGAGGTCGCCAACGCAACCAGGGCACCGCCAGCACCTCAGAAGGCAGGGTTAGCATGGCCGAAATGTGGAAAAGCTTTGTCAGCACGCCACAACAAACAGCAGCACCAGCAGCTCAGATGGAACGTCTTAGCAGGAGGCAGCATTTTACCAACATGGTGGAGCAGTATGTGTGCACACGCCTACATGTAGTGAATTACGGGTCTGCCCCCTTCAACTTCTGGGTCTCCAAATTGGGCACATGGCCTGAGCTTGCCCTTTACGCCTTGGAGGTGCTGGCGTGCCCTGCAGCCAGTGTATTATCTGAACGGGTATTTAGCACGGCTGGGGGCGTTATAACAGACAAGCGCAGCCGCCTGTCCAGAGACAATGTGGACAAGCTCACGTTTATTAAAATGAACCAGGCATGGATCCCACGGGACTTTTCCGTACCTTGTGCAGAATAGCGATGGATACCGACCTTACCCACCCATTGTTCCATTTTTGCTCTTTCTCACTCTTTTGGGGTGTACCCTCATTTAAAATTTGTGAAAAGAAGCAGTGTTGGCTACCTCGTCCTCCTCAGGGCCAGATTAAGGTAGGGGCTATTGGAGCTGCAGCTCCAGGCCCCTACCTTTTATATAGGCCCCGGGTTGGCCATATTCACTGTTACCGCTCTTCTGTCACTTTTAAACACAGAAGTCTGGCTTCTATGCTCGCTTCCCCAGGCAGCTCCCTCAGAACCTCCCCACACAGCACGAAGGCCGGACAAGGAGGGACAGTTGCCGATGCATGGATGTGTTTATGGGCTTCAGAGACAGCATCCCATGTTGAATTAGGCATGCATGGCTGCACCCTTCCTCCTCTGGGTGCATGCCAAGGCACGGCCCTTAAGGCCCTTCAAAATCCTCAGCACCAAGCCCATGATGCTCTTAATCTGGCCCTGGTCCTCCTCCACCGCTGCTTCCACCTACACCGCCCATAGGTGTGCGCAGCCTATTGCATTAGGGTGTGCACCCCAAAGTTTAAATACACATGCATGTGTTTGCCTACATGTACATGGCCCCGATACATTACTCTCCCTGCTGGCAAAGTGAAATAGAGCAGAGCAGGTCCGAGGGAGATCTTTCCCATCTCCTCACTGGCAAACAGAGCGATAATGCTAATGTGCCCTAGGTGATTAGGGTGTGCCCAGGTACACCCGGCACACCCTGTGCGCACGCCTATGACACCGCCACATCCACCACCACCTCAACCTCCCTCCTACTCCATATGGGCCTCGTCCTTCAGAGATGAAGAACATTGTTTTATTTTTCTGTTTTTTTTTTGTTGTTTTAAGTTATTTCCCTATCCACATTTGTTTGCAGAGCACTTGCCATGCTCTTAACTACGTTTTACTGCCATTTGCAGCACTCTAGCCCTTTCCTTTGGTGTTTTAGAGCCATTTTAGTGCCTGAAAGTTCGGGTTCCCATTGACTTCAATGGGGTTCGGTGTCCGGGAAAAGTTCGGCAAAAGTCCGGGACACGGACCCGGACTTTTTTTTAAAGTTCGGCCGAACCCGCCGAACACGGAAATCCAGGTGTCCACTCAACTCTACAGACAAGCCCATAGAACACACAAATGCTATAGCCTTTCATGACATGTAGTGGGCCATTTTCTCCTGTAGCATGTCAATTTTCTCTCTTGTGACATTTAGCAGCATCAGACCAAAAATTGGATTTTTGACTTACCGTAAAATCCATTTCTCTGATGTTCATGGACAAACACAGTTCCTGATCTTCTTACCCTTGGGTTACACTGCCCACTAAAGGAGTAGAACACTAGGCAGAAAAAGAGGTTGGCTATGCCTATGGGTAGTCCAAGGGGGTATATTCCCCCTCTCTGCTATAGGTACTCAGTTTTAATACAAGCAGTGTTATAAGAAGATATGAGACCTTCTTTGTAGAACTCCACAGAGGGGTGGGTGCTGTGTCTGTCAATGAACATCAGAGAAATGGATTTTACTGTAAGTCAAAAAGCCCATTTTTTCTTTCGTTCATTGATAGACACGGCTGATCTTCTTAACCATTGGGACCTCCCAAAGCAGTGTTAAACATGAGGGTATGGGAACAGTGGTAAGAAATTCCCAAGACTAAACTATAGCCAGCCAGGTAAACAGGAGCTCAACCAAAACAACTGGAGCCCACCTGAAAAACAGTACACCCTCAAAGAGGACCAGGTCCTCTAAACAGCAGCCTGCAAAACCTTGCGGCCAAAAGTAGCATCCGCAGATGCCAACACATCCACTTTATAGAACTTTGTGAAAGTGTGCACCGACTAACAGGTAGCCGCCTTGCAAACCTACGTCACTGATGCTTGATGACGGAGGGCTCAGGAAGTAGAGTAGAGTGTGCCTTGACAGGGAAAGGAGGAACCTGACCCTTGATGGAATAGGCCTGAATCCCTGTCTGTCTGATCCATCTGAAAATGGTTGCAGAGGAAGCGGAAAAACCTTTACGAGGTCCATCCATGAGTACAAATAGTGAGTCTGACTTCCTAAAAGACTCCATAGCTGCCAGGTACACCCTAATTGCCCGGACCACATCTAAGGCATGAAAAGCAATTTTCTTCAGATGTTTTGGCCTGGGGCACAGGGAAGGCAACACAATGTCTTCATTCAAATGAAAATCAGAGACAACCTTTGGGAGGAACAATGGACAGGGGCGAACAACCATGCAAAGTATACATCAAATGAACAATCAGCACAAATTCCTTATAAAATGTGCTTTAAGTACAAAACATACATGAAAACCATCTACACAAAACCAAAGTGTATATCTGTATATCCCTGACTTGGCCTCCAGGAGGTACAGTGTGGATTAATACTGATTACCCGAGGAGTCAGCCCAGAGGTACACCTACTTCTACCAGACTGCTAAAATCCCCAGAGATGAACAGCTGATTCAGACCCGCTGGTGACACACGGGTCAAAATGCGGGGTGAGAGGCTTGAAATCACAGGTAATGGAGAAGCACTGAGCACAGCCTTTATTTGCATATGCACTGTAGTGATGTTCAAGGTGGATCTATTCATTTTATGGACTTTTTTGTAATATATTTTTTTCATTGTTCATTATCTGGCGCAGCACAGTTTTGTTGGTTTAATTGATTATATATTAGGGGTGAAGAACCACCTTATCTCTGTGAACCACCAAGTAAGGTGAACGTCAAAATAACGCCGCCAATTTCAACAACCTGCATGCATAAGTGATAGCCACCAAAAAGGCCACCTTCTGAGACAGGGTAAGCAGGGGAATCTCTAGAAGATTTTCAAAAGTAGGCTTCTGGAGGACTGAGAGAACCAAATTAAAGGGCCCAAGGTGGCAACAGAGACCGCACTGGAGGAGCTAAGTGCTGAACTCCCTGAAAAAAAGTACGCACCAGGGAGTGTGTGGCCAAGGGTCATTGAAAGAAGATCGCCAATGCCGGTACCTGGTCCGTGATAGTACTCAAGGACAGTTTCTGCTCAACCTCCCTTTGAAGGAAGGTCAAGATTCAAGCCACCGAAAAGGAGCGAGGATGAACCCCCAAGAGACTCACACCGTGTGATGTACGTCTTCAACGTAATATGGTAGACACCATCAGGCCCAGCATCCGCATGCATGTCCATAGGGATAACCATCTGCTAGACAGCAGGAGACAAATTGCAGCCTGAAGTTTCTGGAGTTTGTCCAGAGGAAGGAGCACACTGACAAAGGCCGAGTCCGGAGTCAGACCCAGATAGTCCAGCTTTGTGGACGTAAACAGAACAGACTTCTGAAAATTCAGAATCCAGCCAAAATCTCTCAGAGTTTGTATGGTGATCTCCAGGTTTTCCACCAGAGCAGTAGGGGACTCTGCTCGCAGAAGGAGGTCGTCCAAGTAGCCCAGTACTGCGATTCCCCGCTGACGTAACAATGCTAGCGTGGGGGCGAACACTTTCGTGAAGACCCTAGGAGCAGAGGCGAGACCAAAGGGTAACGCCCCAAACTGATAATGCTCCTCTACCACGGCAAAGCGGAGAAAGCGCTGGTGACTGGCACATATCGGAAAGTGAAAGCAAGCATCCTTGATGTAGATAGAGGCAAGAAAATCCCCCTGATGAAGGGATGCCACCACCGTGCGAACGGACTCCATTCTAAACTTCTGCAACCGCACAAAGCAGTTCAGCGCTCCATAATTGGATGCACTTTGCCTTCCTTCCTGGGAACTGTAAACAGGTTTGAGTAAAACCCCTGAAAACTTTCCGATGTCGGAATCGGGACAATCAACCCTTGAAGTAACAGGTCTTGCACTGCCCCAAAAAGACCCTGTAAGCGGTCCAGGGACAGGTGAAAGTTGGAAGGAAGGAACCTTTTCCTGGAGGGTAAGAACGAAACTCAATCTTGTAGCCAGACTGTATGACTAGGTGGGCCCACTTATCTTGTACCAGGAAAGTCCACAGATCCAGAAACCAGTTCCCCCACTCCAGATACGGGTGAGGGCTCACCTTCATGCTGAAGGAGCCTTGTCTGCAGGTCTGGAAAAACCTGCTCTCGACTTGCCAGACCAAGTTCTCTTGGATCCACCAGAGGAGGCCCTGAAAGGCTTTGATCCCTTGTCAGTTGCCCCGGAGGGACGAACAAAACTGGATTTTTGTCTTAAAGCAGGAAAAAGCTTTACCACGCCTATGGGGCTATCCCTGCAGGTATACACCCAAAAACTCTGCTATAGCCTTAAGTTTTGTTGCAAGCAGTGTTAAAAGGAAAAACCCCAACCCACTCAAGATAGTGAGGAGGGCGCTGTGTCTGTCAATGAACTTCAGAGAAAAGGATTTTATAGTAAGACAAAAATCCAGTTTTCTCTATCGTTCATTGACAGACGCAACTCCATATAATTCTTGACCATTGGGACATCCCAAAGCAGTAATTGCATGAGGGGTGGGAAAGCAACACAGATAAAGAACGTAATTTCCAACAAGGTTAAAACTTTAGCCAATCAGAGAATATAGAGCTCAACCAGGAACAACAGGAGCTCACCTGGACAAACACCCTCAAAGAGACTAAGTCTCTTTCAAACAGCAGCCTGCAAAACCTTGCGGCCAAAAGAAGCATCCGAGGATGCCAACACATCTACTTTATAAAATTTGTGAACGTGTGCAGAGACGACCAACTTGCCGCCTAGCAAACTTGTATCACTGATGTCTGATGGCGAGAAAAGCCCAAGAAGCACTCAGTGCCCTAATAGAACGTGCCTTCACAGGGAAAGGTGGAACCTGACCCTTCAGTGAATAGGCCTGAACAACCGTCTCCCTGATCCACCTAGAAATGGTCGCAGCAGACGCAGCCAATCCCTTTCTGGATCCTTCCGTAAGGACAAACCGAGAATCTAATTTCCTAAAAGATTCAGCAGCCGCCAGGTTAATCCTAATTGCCCGAACCACATCCAAAGAATGTAGAGCAATTTCCCTAGAATGCTTAGGCATAGGACGTAAAGAAGGCAGCACAATGTCTTAATTTAGATGGAAATCAGAAACCAACTTAGGAAGAAACGACTGACTAGGTCGAATTACCACTTTATCTCTGTGGACCACCAAATAAGGCGAACGGCAGGAAAGCGCCACCAATTCAGATACTCTGCGAGCAGAAGTAACAGCCACCAAAAAGGCAACCATCTGAGACAAGGTAAGCAGAGGAAACTAAATATAGATAATTTGCTGCGCTTGGTATTAACTAAATCAATGTCCTTATTGTAGTAAAAGGCAGCCAACACATGATCCTGAATAAAAAACAGATCAACATGAAACAGTAAAATAAGGGTCTAGCACTGAAAAATGAAATTGGAAGCACCAAGTCCACATAAAACTGGTGCACTCAAAATATGTTGCAGCTATGCATGGTAGCCAATCAGCATTTAACTTCAGCTTGTACATTTAAGCTTTGGCAATAAAACCTGGAAGCTGATTTGTTTCTATGAAGAGTTGCACTAGATTTTGCACTCTTCATTTTTAGTAAATAACCCCCACTATGTCTCTTCTGCCCCGCTAGTTGCGATGGGCTTGAGCATGTTCGGATCGAGCCCACCAAGAAGCCATCACTGCACACTGGCAATCATAGGCAGTGAGGCATTTCCCGACTGACAGCTGCACATATGCACGCTGCCTATGGTTGGCGGTGTGCTATGTCGGCTTCCTGGCAGGCTCAATCCGAACACGCCCAAACCCATCGCTACCCACTAGAAAGACACTAGTAACCAGAATAAAAGAGAATCAGTTTTAGACCCTGCAGTAAGTTATACTCAAAACAAATGAAAAAAAGGGGTTACAGAATGTCCCTGCGCTCTTCAGGCCAGAGAAGCTGTGTGATGCATTTCTTATAGTGTGGTGCAACAACGCAAAAGCTCTTGTGCCTCAAAATGCTTTCCTGCTCCACATTTCAGGGAGCCCTCAGTGGAT
Organism: Pelophylax lessonae; assembly: GCF_965119305.1. Lineage (NCBI taxonomy): Eukaryota > Metazoa > Chordata > Amphibia > Anura > Ranidae > Pelophylax > Pelophylax lessonae. Next base: position 629,054,137 of record NC_138768.1, on the reverse strand, counting down.
GACATTAGGACTACTTTCTGACTGCATTACGTACTAGGACTTAAAGTGGTTTTAATACCCAAGTCTACATAACTATTAAAGACTGTGTGCATTATTCCAATGCAACAAAATTTAAATCTGTACTAAAAGATAACTAGAATCTGACTAACCAGTGTAAAGAAATGCATTTTGAACTTAAAACCATTTGACTCATGTGGCTCATTCTCATCCATTAGGCTTGTATTAACACCATGTGCAGAAGCTGGCAGTCAGTCAGTAATTTTTCTATATAATTTTTTACTTTTGTAGCAGCAATTCATTTTGATTTGAAAAAACAGGGCACCAATATGCTCATTCTTTATGAAAAATCCTACAGTCAGTTTCTATAGGCTAACTTTAAAAAAAAAAAAAAAAACGGTAGTGTTGTAGATCATTATGAGAACATTGGCCTTGAACCCTCATCTCAACAGGACTTGAATTATTTCACATGTATCAGCGTTAGCCTGTCCTTCACAAAAAATAAATTAGAAACATATTCTACAATAGTGCCACAGGTTTTCAACAGAACAAACTGATATTGGGCTGTGGAGGTGAGCTATTTTAGACAGAAACTGCTTTGCAAAATATTATGGGCAGCTATAGTTTAGAAATAAAAAAGAAAGTCAATGGGAAAACAAAGTCATTTAAAAAAAAGAATGGTCCCACAGCTGAACCCAGTAAAAAGCAACAGACCAGACGCTAATAAAGCTTTCAGCACCAAGCCCACTGGTTCTAATTCCACTTTAAAAACCCTATTCAGAAATACAGCAGCACATAGAATAATGCAATTGTTCCCTGCAGAGTTCTACAAAAAAAAGGTTGAAGGACATACATGAACAATGTTTTAATTAGTATACCATGATTGGGATGAAAAGGAGAGGCCATAAACCTCAGAAAATGGAACTCACAAAGTGAAAACAGAATATTGATAAGGGTCAAAAAGAAATGCTCTTTTTTATCCAACACAAGAAGATTTTCACAAGTCTCTAAAACATGCAGTTTGGTACATACATATGTAAGTAAAATATGCAAACAGGAATTGACAGCAATACATTTTCATTGATAGGTGTCATTGGAAATACCCAGTGCATTCCTTATCTTGGAGGTCCTTTCTACAAGAAAGCATTATTCGCCTGGCATCACAGCAGGCAGACATGTACAGTATGAATTTCAAATGTGATGGATCCGTATTTAGCATTGCCAGTACCATAGTGGATAAGACAAGGGATAAGGCATGCACTTATGAAGTGTATGATCTGTTGCAGAATACAGTTAAAAATCTTACAGTTATTTATCCAGTTATAGATTACAATAAATCAGGTTTTCCATTTAATGACATGCTAAATGCATTCATTTTTTATAGAACTCTCTAAGTGCCATCAACATTATAGGAAAATAAGATTTTTCTTTGGCTCTCTGTAAATGAACATATGATGAACACACGAGACAGTTAATCCAAATGCCTTAAAAGTATAGCCAAAGCTTTTTTCTCTTATGGATCACAGGAGTGCAGTTCATTCTGCACTCCTATGACCTGTTTCAGCCAACAGCAGGCTAAAGCCTGCTGTCAGGTGACATCACAGAGGCGGTCCAGGTTCTAAAAAGACCCCAACCATATGGTCAGGATCTGCCCACATGCCGGGACCGGCAGCTAGCTCAGACCCTCAGTGAGCTGCTGAGAGCCTAAACCAGCTACTCCAGCCCCCTTCCACAGCCTAGCGCTCCAGTAAGTGCTGAAGGGGCAGAGCAGACAGCAGGTGACTTACCAGTCAACAGCTCTCTGCACCTGAAGACCAAGAGCCGAGCAATCAGCAGTGTTTGATCACACAGCTCTCAGTCTTCTAGGCGGCAGGGGATCGATGCTTCATCCAACTAGGCAAGAACATTTTATTTTATTTTCACTTAAACCCATACTTTTTTTTTTTTTTTTATTGTTAAATGTCAAATTAGCATTAAATCAGACAAGTCTGTATTTCTAGTTTTGCATACACATTACAACAAGACAAAGCTGACCACAGATTTGAGGTGAGTGGCCCATTGGCTGAGCTAAAAAAAAAAGTACCCTATGGCCAGCCTTATGGATACCAAGCAACCATTTTTTCAAACAGTTAAAGTGCATATAAACTTAACAATGAGTTTCTCTTTTTCTCTGATGTTCATTGACGGGCACAGCTGCTGATATTCATAACCATTGGGTTATACTTAAAAAGAGGTTGTAAACCTCAGAATTAAAAAAAAAAAAAACACCTGAAAGACAAACACATAATGAGCTAGTATGCATCCCATAATAGCTCATTATGAAATACTTACCTGCGGTGCCCCGCGGTGCCGACAGCTCACCTCTCTCATGGGTGACATGTTCGGTTGCCCTTCTTCCGGGTTTGCAGCATCCGGCCATCTGATTGGCTGGACCCGCGATGACGTCACTCCTGCGCTTGCACGCGGGAGCCAACAATCACGGCACAGGGCTCTGAAAGAACGGCCCGAGCGGTCGTTCCTTCAGAGCGTATGCGCTAGTGATGTCACTGGCTGCATGCAAAGTAAATATCTCCTAAACTGTGTTTAGGAGATATTTACAGTACCTATAGGTAAGTCATATCATAGGCTTACCTATAGTTACAAGTTGGAGAGGAGGGTTTACTTCCTCTTTAAATGTAAAGCGTCCACGCTAAGGAAAATAAATTGAATGCTAAAAAATACAAGAATATATTATAAAATAGGCCACTGCTGATAAAAAGGCGGTGTGATCCTTTAAATGATACGTGATGTGAATATCAGCGCTGCTCTAAATAATGCCTCCAAATAATAAATACAAAGTGCCGTGTGCAAATTGAACAATTAATTATCATAAATACGATAGGCTGCTGCTGATATGAAGGTGCTATGTTCCTTTAAAATGAATGGTGTAAATATCAGCGCTGCTCTTGAATACAGAAAATTGCTCCAAGTATTAAATATAAAGTTACAAGTGCAAAATGAACAAATATATCACAAAACCATGTGTGATAACAATAATGTAATCCAAAATAAATTAGATAAAAAAAAGTCCTGATGAAGCAGATCAATTGATTGAAGTGCCAGTGCTGAAAACTGAATATACGAGAATCACTCAGTGCTCCCCTCCTGTGTCCCCACTGACCAGACAGATGGGGGAAATAGAGAATTTCATGCTATCCAGCATTGGTGAATATCTTTCATTTCTTCCTGATACAATATATCTTTAGTAAGCTTGGATAGTAGTTCCTCGGTATTGCAACCCTCAATTGAGAATATAAGCAAAATCAAAGAGAGATCTCCATAGTGTAAAACAGATTTATTTAAAGAATAAAACAAATTGACTTACATATCAGTAATATGCAGACTTCTTGCGCTAAACATACGATGGACGACGCCTCGGCGTGCGTTCCAACTACCGGAAGTGACGTCAGAAGCTAGGTTCCTGCTTTATGCGTTTAGCCCCTCCCACTGGGCGTCATCTGCATTAACTGCCTATAATAGGAGCCACATTACACAAGCGAAACGGCCAGCAAACAGCAACGGAGAGGGATATCCATACATCCACGGAGAGGTTTGGTATCTCAACGCTGCTTACCCGCAGCCAGCTGGTTGACGCAGATGATGCCCAGTGGGAGGGGTGAAACCCGTAAAGCAGGAGCCTAGCATCTGACGTCACTTCCAGTAGTTGGAACGCATGGCCGAGGTGGCATCCATCGTATGTTTAGAGCAAGCAGACTGCATATTACTGATATGTAAGTTAATTGTTTTATTCTTTAAATAAATCTATGTTTTACACTATGGAGATCTCTCTTTGATTTTGCATATACAGTATTCGCAATTGGGAGTTGCAATAACGAGGAACTACTATCCAAACCTACTAAAGGACAGACCCAGGCAGGATGGGGGTCCCTGACAGGAGCCCCCACCAGATACAACCTCCCTGCACAGCCCGATCCTCCGATCGCCGCCCCCCCCCCCAGCCCCAATCGCTAGTATAGCGCCCTGCCCCCACCCCAGGAGGCGGACCAGACCACCCAAACAGCCCCAGCATAAGTGGAGGGGGGGGAAGGGTGGGGTACAGATAAAAGAGGGGTGCCTGACGGGAAGGAGGGGAACCTGGGCATACGACGATCCCAAGGAGGGCCCACGTTCACCACAAAAGCCTTCAGGGGGAGAGGGGGAACAGCACTCACCATACAAGGAAGAGGACAGAACCCCTCTTCATTGAAATGGGGGGGCTGTCGGCCAGGAGGAACCCAGTGACTCGGGCTGAGACCCGGTCGTATGCAGCCTCACGAGGTGTTCAACTCGCAGGCCAGCCCTTGTCCAGTGGGGCAAGGTCTGCACGTGCTCGCTGACCAGATTCGGGTGACCACTGGATCTAGATTATCCAGCCTGTCACAGAGTCTAGCAGTTGATTGTACATCTCACAGGAAAAATGCAGGAGAAAGGAACTAGGTCCTTACTCCTGACTAGGCGGAAAAAAATGGAGAGGGAGTATACCCCCCTGGGACTGCCCATAGGCATAGGCAGATTATTTTTCTGCCTAGTGTCCTACTCCTGTAGGTGGCAGTATAACCCGATGGTTATTAAGATCAAGAGCTGTGTTCATCAATGAACGAAAGAGAAAACATTCTTTTTCACGGTTAGTGATTGCATAGATAAATGCCTTGCCCCCAAATGTATGTACTGTGAAGATTATCATAACTCGAAAAGACAAGACAGCAGAGCTATGTGAGGACATAAAGGGCCTGCTTCCAGTAGTGCAAAAACAATGGAGGTTTATACAGGGGTACATGCAGAAACAAGCACTTCTATAAATGAATGTAGTTATCCTCTTATACTTATAGCAAACAAATACACTGTAGGAGTGAGTAAAGTATGAGAATATAGGCCATTTGCGGAAAAGCTGCATATAGTGCTACATATAGGTTTAAAATCTGTGCTGAGAAAAACCTGGAGGGCTGCCAACACTGATCTCCTTCTGCAAATATCTAGTTAGATATCAGTTATACTGATCCTATAACTTCAACACTTTCTGAACCTATGGTGTGAAACAGTTATAGAGCAAATTAAGTAAGATTGGAGTTATGATCTGCTGTATGCTTGTTGTAGGGGTATGCCCTAAAAAGACATTAGATCATGGCAACCAGATGAGACTTTTTTTTTTTTTTTTTTAAAGAAAGAAGAAGAAGCAAGGCAGTCTCTAGGTTTCTCCCAGTGGATATTCCATTTATATCAATACCTAGAAAGAGCTAGATGAATATGTACCTTTATTGACAGAAAGGCTTTTAGGAGGGGTCCATAGAATATAACTTGTGAGTCCGGGGAAAGTTCCAGCTCCACATGCAGCTTGTCCGGTGGAAGCTCTGAAGGATCTACTGCTGGTCTGCTAGAAGCAGTGGGAGAAGTGACTCTTTCTGATGTTCTCTTGCTAGGCCTCAGCATCGAAAGCATTGATTCCTCTATTTCTGATACTAGTAATGTAAGGGTAAGGATTGCATTTTAGGTTTGAGAAAGGCTGAAAATGGTCTGTTATGGCAAACACAAACAGAATTGCTTAATTTTACACAGTTAAAAAAAAAAATAAAAATCAAGCTTACATGACTGCTTCAGTTGTTCATCAGCCTTTTGTGGATAAATTGGATGCCACATATAGTCGATGGTAAGCATTACAGATGGGACAGTCCAGCACTCCACCCAACCAGCTCTTAATGTAGAATAGCAAAATAAAGTAAATACCCAGTTTATAATATAGCAAAACAGGAAATATTTCCAAATTGATCACTTCATTTCCCAGAAAAATTTACTTATTTTTGCTAGAGCTTCCCCTTTTAACCAAACATAATCTGACCACGTTCCTGTTACCTTGTCCCTAGACATTGGGCAGGGCCCCAGACCCTAATTTACCTGCTGCTAAAACCAGTCCCAACCGAATGATACACAAAACAAAGAGGTCATAGAAAACACCTTCTGACACTAATTTACAGATACTGGGAAATTCTCCCTTTTTCTTTATAGGAGGCTCATAAATGCACTCCTATGGAGCAAATACAAAGCTTTAAGCACTAAAGCTAAAGAAGCTTTACTTTCATAGCATCCTTTTTCCCCATTTCATTAACTTTAGACTCCATTTTTATGTTTTGTTATGTTGACGTTTTCCCTCAGGCTATTTGCTGGGTATTTCTCCACTGGAGTCTGACTCTTGCTGATGCCTTGATGACCTTAAGATTTACCACACATTTCTATAGTGCTTTGGCTGTGTGGCGGATTGCACTTGCAGCGATTAGCCTTGTACCCTCTGTGTGGTCTTCACTTATGCCACCTACTTAAGTTGCGTGACTCTACTAGCCCACACGGAGTCAAAATTGTTTAGACTATATCTCTGTAGTTTGCTTGTGTTCTTTTTTTGAGGTATTATGGATATGGACTTTGATGTACACTTCAAATTTTGAGATGTTCGATCTGTGCAACCTTTGAGTTGCTTCATTAAGTGACACAGCTGTCCTCAAATATTTAATTTTTTTTCTTTCTGTATTGGTAAAATAAGGATTACATTAAGAAGTTCAACTTGAAACAAATCAATGATCTTATAAACCAATACTGGTATCCTGGAACAGCATCAGAAACAATCTTTAGTATACACACATACAATGCAATTGAACTGCTCAAGCACAAGAATCACACTTGATCCTCCTTGAACGTAAAGCCCTTTTTACCCACTCAAATTTGTACTATGAGCACGGCAGTAAGAGAAGTAAAATCAAAGCCATTACAGAAACCTAAATTGACCCACAACATAGCAGATATCAAAAACGCTACTGGTCATAGAATGCAGAGGTGTTGGGGAACAATTTAAAGTGGTTGTAAACCTCAGACATAAAATATAAACAAAGCATATCCCTCCAAAGATTTTTTAAGTCTCAAGGCCAAGGCTTTGGCTAGGATTTTGGCATCTGTATTAATTAGTTAGATAGGTTCATATGATTCACACATCATGGGGTCCTTTCTTGGTTTTAATATAAGTATTATCAGAGCCTTTCTCATTGAATCTGGGAGTATCCCAGTATCAAAAGCTTCCTTTAAGGTACAAAGGAGAGTCTCTGCAAGCTGGGAATGGAAAGTGGAATACCAATTGGGTGGGAACCCATCTATTCTGGGGGATTTATTAGGAAAGGAGCGGAGATTGCGGCCCCGATTTCTCCTATAGTCAACGGGGCTTCCAATACCTGTTAGTGATTGGGTGTTAGCTATGAAAAGTTGACAGTGGCAAAATATAGTTCAAGGTCAGCATCTGAGTAGGTAACAGAGGATGAATATAAATTGGTATAAAATTATACAATTGTGTCTAGTAGGTGGTTATAGGCTGTAGTCTCCTGACCCAGGAAATTATTCTAGGGATAACTGTCTGGTTATGATCTAGTTTAGTGAAAAAATGTTTACCCACCCTATTCCCATACTCAAAAATCCTTTGGGAGTTGTACAGCTGTTTTTTCTTGGTTTGAGTGAATACCAGTAGTTTGTAGGATCTCTGTTTATCCATCCAATTTTCATAAGTTATTCTAGAAGGGGATATGGTGATCTTCCACCTACATCCTGTCAGACTCCATCTGCCTTATCAACATCCACTGTAAAGACATCTTCCCCACATAACATGCCTTGTTTAACAGCACAGTCAACACTTTCCTATTTTAAATTGGCTACTACTAAAGAGCTTACAAAACTTTTCTCAGATGCCCACCTATTGTCCCCTGGAATCTTTTACCTTGCAGCGGCTACACTCACCCTCTTATTCTATCCTATGCTTCTTCACTCACATCTTTAACCTCCCCCTCTCTACTGGCATCGTCCCCTCCCCTCTAATGCATGCACAGATCACCCCCATACTTAAAAAGCCCTCACTGGACCCCACCAAGCTATACAACTTATGACCCATCTCATTGCTCGCATTCACCCCTAATCTTTTGGAATGCTTAGTCTACAACCGTCTTGGCTCCTACCTCATTGAATACAACCTAAAACCAAAGGCCACTACACTACTTCATACTCCTACTACTTTACCTCTCTGCAACCTTTGATACCGTTAACCACCCACTCCTTCTCAAAAAATTCTGTTCCCTTGGCCTCCAAGATTCTGCTGTATATTGGTTCTCCTCCCATCTATTACATCACTCCTTCAGTGTTACCTACAACTCTGTCTCCTCCTCTCCATTTCCTCTTTTTGTAGGGGTCCCCCCAAGGCTTTGTTCTTGGACCCCTTCTCTTCTCTATTTACACCTTCTCCTTTGGTTGCTTGATAACCTCCCACAGCTTCCAATACCATCTCTATGCTGATGACACCCAAATCTATCTGTCTATTCCTCACCTCACTTCCTCAGTCTCCTCTCGCAATACTGACATTTCAGAATGGATGTCGTACCAATTCCTTAAACTGAATCTCTCTAAAATTGAGCTATTACCCCCCCCCCCCATGACTTTTCTATCAAGGTAATGCAACCATCAAGCCTTCCTCTGACGCTAGGTTACTAGACTCTGACCTGTCCTTTCAGCTGCAAATCCAATCATTGTTAAAAGCTTGTAGACTTCACCTCAGTAACATCTCTAAAATTCACCCCTTTTAAACGATTGAAACCACCAAGCTACTCATTCACTCCCTTGTAATCGCTCAACTTGACTATTGCAACTCTTTCTCATAGGCCTAACTCTCCATAGGCTATCCCCTCTTCAGTTTATTATGAATGCTGCTGCCAGACTCATCTACCCTACCAACCACTCAGTGTCTGTTACCCCTCTTAGCCAATACGAACACTGGCTTCCAATCACCTAGCGAATTAAATTCAAAATACTAGCAACAACATACAAAGCCATTCACAATTTTGCCCCGAGCTACATCACCAATCTTGTCTCCTTGTCTCCTCCTCCCATGCTTGTCTCCAGGACTTCTCGAGAGCCTCTCCCATCCTCTGTTACTCTCTACCCCAATCTGGCTATCCCCTACTCTGGCTGCCTTTAGGCGATCCCTGAAAACTCAACTCCTCAGGGAAGCCTATCATGCCTCCAACTAATCTTTTATCACTTCCAAAAGTGCATTCCCCTCAGTTACAACCTTTTTGTACCACTTGCCCCACCCTATTAGATTGTAAGCTCTTATGTGCAGGGCCGTCTTGTATTTTATTGTATTATAACAGTACTGTCACCTTTCTGTATTGTAAAGTGTTGCGTAAACTGTTGGTGCTATATAAATCCTGTATATTAATAATATTAATAATACCCTATACCGGTAAAGACATATATGGTTACTCTGGCTTCACTAGAGGCAGCAGCTGCAATGAAAGGTCCTTTTCATAGACTGCTTCCTCTCCCTGGCATCGGCCCTAACTGCCCCACCACCTCTTATCTCACGATTGTTGACTTTGGATCAATTTATTACAAATTCTTATATAGCACTGTCAATTTACTTAGCACTTTACATATTTATTATGCATTCAAATCACTCCCTTTCTTCAAGGAGCTTACAATCTAAGGTCCCTAACTCACTTTCATATATCCACATAATAAGGACAATTTAGACAGGGGCCAATTACCCTATCAGAATGTCTTTGGAGTGTGGGAAGAAACAGGAGTACCCAGAGGAAACCCACCCAGGCACAGGGAAAACATGTAAACTCCATGCAGGTAGTGCTAACCATGGGGATTTTAACCAATGACCCCAGGGCTGCTAGGTGGAAGTGTTAAACCCTTAGCCACTGTGCTGCCCATATGACACAGAGAAGCATTTTGTTTTAACCCCTCAATAAGTGCCGTGTCCACACGCACACTTCTGTTTATAAGGGAGGATTTTGATTTCCTTTCTTTTTTCATCAACCACACATTCTTTCTACAATTTTCCTTTTCTTGCTCCCTACATTATAGTTTCTATAGCAGGTTAAACTGGTTTCCACATATGTAGGTCTGACAACCTCTCTAGTTTACATCTTCTGTTCTTCTAAATGTCAAAAATGTTTAAGACTGTTACTCAATTTTGTATAATCCTTTATTGTCAGGAACAAACAGATCACACTCTTTTAAGTGTCTTATAAAAAATAATAATGCCCAAAATCTCCGAAATCCAATCTTAATTAAAGTGCTCAATGCCAACAAATATATGTAAACAAATCAAATGCACAATAAACAATTTTGCAAAAAGTCCATAATATGCAGTCCTTAATTATAGAGCTCAGTGCAGAAAAATGCATCCAAATGTGAAGGAAAGTAACACAGGAGAAAAGTGCTTGTCCTCTCTCTTCCAATAGAAGCACACCGAACTCATCAGAAATGTATGACCTCTTTTCTCAAAGAACGTGAAACTAGCTTACAGTATCCAAAACTGATGTTTCTATATACAGTATCTCACAAAAGTGAGTACACCCCTTACATTTTTGTAAATATTTTATTACATCTTTTCATTTTACAACACTGAACAAATTACACTTTGCTACAATGTAAAGTAGTGAGTGTACAGCTTGTATAAAAGTGTAAATTTGCTGTTCCTCAATATAACTCAACACACAGCCATTAATGTCTAAACAACTGGCAACAAAAGTGAGTACACCCCTAAGTGGAAATGTCCAAATTGGGCCCAAAGTGTCAATATTATGTTTGGACACCATTATTTACCATTTACTGCCTTAAAGAGGTTGTAAACCTCAGAATTAAAAAAACAAACAAACACATGAAAGACAAACACATAATGAGCTAGTATGCATCACATACTAGCTCATTATGAAATACCTTAGAACGAAGCCCCGCAGTGCCGACTGCTCACCTCTCTCACAGGTGACATTTTCGGTCGTCCTTCTTCCGGGTTTGCAGCATCCGGCCATCTGATTGGCTGGAGCCGCGATGAGGTCACTCCCACGCATGCGCACAGGAGCCGACGTTCACGAGCGGCTGTTCCTTCAGAGCGCATGCGCCAGTGATATCACTGGTTGCATGCATGCAAAGTAAATATCTCCTAAACGGTGCATGTTTAGGAGATATTTACAGTACCTATAGGTAAGTCTTATCATAGGCTTACCTATAGGTACAAGTTGCAGAGGAGGGTTTACTTCCTCTTTAACCCTCTTGGACATGGAGTTCACCAGAGCTTCACAGGTTGACATTGGAGTCCTCTTCCATTCCTCCATGACGACATCACGGAGCTGACGGATGTTAGAGACCTTGAGTTCCTCCACCTTCTGTTTGAGAATGCCCCACAGACGCTCAATAGGGTTTAGGTCTGGAATCATGCTTGGCCAGTCCATCACCTTTACCCTCAGCTTCTTTAGCAAGGCAGTGGTCATCTTGGAGGTGTTTTTGGGGTAGTTATGTTGCAATACTGCCTTTGCGGCCCAGTCTCTGAAGGCAGAGGATCATGCTCTGCTTCAGTATGACACTCCTTAAGACCATGACACTCCTACCACCATGGTTGACTGTAGGCAAGACACACTTGTCTTTTTACTCCTCACCTGGTTGCCGCCACACACGCTTGACACCATCTGAACCAAATAAGTTTATCATGGTCTCATCAGAACACAGGACATGGTTCCAGTAATCCATGGCCTTAGTCTGCTTGTCTTCAGCAAACTGTTTGCAAGCTTTATTATGCATCATCTTTAGAAGAGGCTTCCTTCTGGGACGGCAGCCATGCAGATGCAATTTGATGCAGTGTATGGTCTGAGCATTGACAGGCTGACCCCCCTCCCCTTTAACCTCTGCAGCAATGCTGGCAGCACTTATACGTCTATTTCCCAAAGACACCCTCTGTATATATGACGCTGAGCACGTGCACTCAACTTCTTTGGTAGACCATGGCGAGGCCTGTTCTGAGTAAAACCTGTCCTGTTAAAATGCTGTATGGTCTTGGCTACTGTGCTGCAGCTCAGTTTTAGGGTCCTGTTAATCTCCTTTTAGCCTATGTCATCTTTATGTAAAGCAACAATTCTTTTCTTTTTTTTTGGATCCTCAGAGAGTTCTTTGGCATGAGGTGCCATGTTGAATCTCCAGTGACCAGTATGAGAGAGTGAGAGCGATAACACCAATTTTAACACACCTGCTCCCCATTCACACCTGAGACCTTGTAACACTAATGAGTCACATGACATCAGGGAGAGAAAATGGCTAATTGGGCCCAATTTGGACATTTTTACTTAGGGGTGTACTCACTTTTGTTGCCAGCGGTTTAGACATTAATGGCTGTGTGTTGAGTTATTTTGAAGGGACAGCAAATTTACATTGTTATACAAGCTGTACACTCATTACTTTACACTGTAGCAAAGTGTAATTTCTTCAGTGTTGTCACATGAAAAGATATAATAAAATATTTACAAAAATGTGAGGGGTGTACTCACTTTTGTGAGATACCGTACATCTGTCATGTTTTCAGTTAACTGATGGTATCCTGTAGACATGGACAATTGGATCTCCCCATATATTTGATGGTTCCAAGGCAAACCAGTGCTTTCAGTTTCCATTTCCATGCTGTTACATGCCTAATCATGTTTTACTGATGTAAGTGCAATTTAAATATTTTTAAATAAAACTGGATATTACTACACTATAAGAGGTACCTTTACCCTTTTTCCCATGTGAGGGAAGTTTTGCACAGAGTCTCTTAAAGGTGCAGGAGTACCATCAGATATAGAGTATGGGGAGATCTAATTGCCCATGTCTACAGGATACCATCGGTTAATTGGAAACCTGACAGATGTATATGGGAACATCTATTTGGAATACTTTAAATGAGTTTGACATTCTTTGAGAAAAGAGGTCATACATTTATGGTCAGTGTGGTATGCTTCTATTGGGAAAGAGAGGAAGAGCACTATTCCCTTGGGTGTCACTTTCCTTCACATTTGGATCCATTTATCTGCATTGAGCATTTTAATTAAGAACTGCAAATTATGAACTGTTTGCACAATTGCTTATTGCTCATTTGATTTGTATACATATATTAGTTTTCACTGAGCACTTTAGTTCGGTTTGGATTCTAGGGATTGTGGGCATTAATATTTTCATTAGACATTTAAAAAAGTGCAGTCAATTGTTTCTTTAAATTTTGGGCTTAAATAAGCTTGAAGATGTGCAGCTCTTTCGTGTGGATATATACACAATTTTTTTCTGATAACTTGTTGGACATATAAGTTCATTACACATTTTTAATGTCACAATTTTTTTTTTTAAATAATTTTGAGCAGGTATAAATGTATCATTTAAATCCTTTATTGTTGGAATGTTTAAATTTTGGCTTTGCCTTACTACTCCTGTATCACTTTGGAACACGGTGTCATCTGCTTGTTTCTTTTGCTTTGCTATGTCAAATGCATTGTATAAAGTTGTTCAGGCACTCTATCGTAATAAATACAGTTACAAATGGAGACTAACTGCTTTAACACAAGCTGTGATGGGAGAAATACATAGGTGACCACTGCTGCCCTCTGTTTGCCTTGCCTTGCAGTCATGCTTCCCTATGGCTTCAATAATCTTTGAATCCCTGACCCTGAACGGGAATGCAGCAAATTAAATCAAACTGCACCCAGAACTCCAGGTGTGCATACTTGTTTTAGTCATTCTGAACATGCAGAAGCCATAAGATAAGCAAGCAGTATTTTAGGAAGCAGGACACCTTACACCCTTTTTTATGATATGTTGCCTTTAAAGTGATAAGGCTGCACTGCTAGAGATTGTTGTTTTGTGGCCTTTCCATAAAGCCAAAGAGTTACTTAGAGGATGCTTACTCGACTCGTGCTACATTTCTCCATTTTGTTTTGCAGTGTTTCAAGCCACTCTGGTTCTCTGTAGAACTGCAGGAGTCCGGACTTGTCTTGTTAAGATGGCAATCCTTTGCCAATGTAAGCAAAGAATATTTACTGGGATGGCAGTCGGGTAAAAACAAGTGAAGGTCCACATCTCCTCCCTAAAATAAAACAAAAAAATGTTAATTTATCAATTTACGCAAAGGCAAAACAGCAATGATTTTCATCTTATGGCTGCCTTTTGTTTTCTATAAGCAACTAGAAAGAAAATTAGACCATACAAGAAAATAAATTAAAAGAATATTACACAATTTATAATAGCATACTATGGGAATTGTGAGCATTGCAAAAAGCACAAGAGTCACAAAAGTATAAACACCGAATTAAACCCCTGCCAAGTTATCATATGCACTCGGGAGCCTATTCAGATTAAAGAGTAGGCAAACCCTAACAATAGAACTTTCCTTATTTGGTCCCTTTCGGTCTGTTAAATACAGTACCAACAAAAGAGTTATGTAATATGTTGTAAATTGTTCAATAAGTACCAAAAAAAAAAAAATGTCTGCTAATAACTTTCTGTGCACTTTGCCTGTATTGCATCAGTTACATTTTTCCTAGTTTTCCTTCATGACTAGAGAATGCCACCCACTGTGTTAAAAGAGAGGGGAAGGTATCTGCAGTCCTGTCCTATTTTGGATTTAAAAATACATTAGGGTAAGCAAGAATTGCCAATATAAGGCAGGAAGTGTGTTACTGGCAGGATCACGAGTGAAAATAAAAAGGGAAGAAAACACCCAATGTGACCACCATGTCTAAGGAGTGGTAAGCTGCAATATATTAAATGTTTGTCTTTCGGGTTAGATACACTTAAAAAACAAAAAAGATACTACCTAAAATTTACACATTAAATTATGATACTTCAAGAGCATAAAACCATGCTAGGTCACATTGATGATTAAAGATATAAAACCAGCTTTTAAACATCTACTGTCTACTTTGGGACCAGTGTATTTCTTTCATCAAAGGAGTCAAAAGCAATCTGGTAAAGTCAACATCTCCGCTAACAAACAGCATAATTTATCATGAAGTCTAAAAGAAGGACTCTGTGTGTTAATACAATTTAGTCTACTTTTATTCTCTTGTATGGAACTAAGGCATGCCATACGCTGATCGAATCTTGACCGGTTCAACAGGAACCAGGCGAGATTCGAACAGTGTATGGGTAGGCTGAATGTACCAAACTGATCAACTTGGGTAAAAGCAGCCTTCTGGGTTCTGCCTGTGATTATCGCTAGCGGCTGCTATAGCTGCTAACAATAATCAATGTCTTTTCTCCGCCCCGCCCACCACGAGAAGACAATGTTTAAACAGGAGGGATTCCCGCATCAACACTGTCTGTGTGGATAGGGGAACCAAATGAATTTGCTCCGTGTATGGCAGGCCTGAGAGAATGAAAATGATAATCTCATTGGTATGAATGAAACACATATCCATTGTGTCAAAACAAGACAAAAGCACTCATTGGCATAGAACTGTATGGTCCAATTATAACAGCAATTATACGATCCACTTTTGAATAGAAGCCCAGCAAGAAGGACAAGAGCAAAGCATGTTTAGTCACAACTAAGAACAATAAAAGAAAATTACACTTACTCTAAGGGAAAACCTGGTGTTACATGTACTTGGTATAAAATCCGTAAATGGCAGTGCAAAATCAATGTTTAATGTTTCTCCACAGGCAGCAAGATATACTAAAAGAACAAAAAAGTGCATACAATAAAAGGTTAAAAAAAATCCATACAAAAGGTTTCTAGTGCTTAAAAACAAAAAAATAAAAGCTTTGGAAAAAATTATTCCACATGTACTATAATGGCTACAGTTGTTCGTTATTGATTTAACATGGACAAAAAGAAATCTTAAGAAAACAACTGCAAATATAGGTACAGTTTCCCTGGAAAAAAAAATTACATTAACTTAGCATCTCATGCAGAGAATTAACTGTTTAAGGAGAATATTTAAAGCCTTTTTTTGATTTTAATACAATATATATTTACGGTTGTAAAGATATTGTCTATACAGCGCCTTTAAAAATGATTTCCCCCTTTTTATTGTCTTACTGTTATAGAACATTGAATAGCAGGGGATTTTCTTTTTGTTACTCTGATTAACAAAAAAATTACTCTTTAACCACTTTAGCCCCGGAGGATTTTCCTGCTAAACGACCAGGGGGTATTTTGCGATTCGGCACTGCGTGACTTTAACGGACAATTGCGCAGTTGTGCGACGCTGTACCTAAACGAATTTGACGTCCTTTTTTTCCCACAAACAGAGCTTTCTTTTGGTGGTATTTGATCACCTGTGCGCTTTTTACTTTTTGCGCTATAAACAAAAAAAGAGCGTAAATTTTGCAAAAATAACAATATTTTTCAAATTTTTTTATATGAAATTCCCCAAAAAAAAATGTAAAAATCAAAATTTTTTAACATTTTCGGCCAATTTGTTTTATGCTACATATGTTTGGTAAAAAAAATCGCAAAAAGCATATTTTTATTGGTTTGCTCAAAAGTTATCGCGTTTACGAACAAAGGGAAAGATTTTTGTCATTTTTGTTGTTTTTTTTTAACGCGTAATGGCGGCGATCTGCGATTTTTTTTGCGGTACTGCGACATTGGGGCGGACAGATCGGACCCTTGACTGACATTTTTGACACTTTTGGGGTTACCAGTTACATTTCTACAGTAATCAGTGCTATATATATGTACTGTTACTGTAAAAATACACTGGTAGTGAAGGGGTTAACTTTATTTGGGAGGGAGGGGCTGTGTGTGTCCCTAGGGGCGTGCTTTCTACTGTGATTGGCTGTGGCTTGAGGTGTAAGGACACTGATCAACGGATCTACATAGTAGATCCGTGTGATCACTGTCTTTACACCGAGGAGAATGACAGGCAGCTTGTTTACACAAGCCGCCTGACTTTCTCCCGACCCCCCCGACGATCGCCGAGTGACCGGCGGACATCGGGTCCGCCAGTCACACGCGCGGGGGGGTCCGTGACCGCGCGGGAGCGCGCCTCCGCGGGCGCGCGCTCGCTCCCCAGAGCCTCACAGGCTAGCGACGTAGACCTACGTCGCTCTGCCTGTGAGGAGCTGACTGCCGCAGTAAATATACTGTGAGCAGTCGGCAAGTGGTTAATGTCAAAGAGAAAATAGTTCTCTGTAAAGTGATTTCAAATATTATAATAAAAAAATAAATAACTGAATATATAACTCTTTCAAGTCTGGATTTAATATATGCACACGTGACATCATTACTGCCTTGAGTCTGTGTGAATAGGTCTTTTTCAGCCTTGAGAATTTTTACAATTCCGATTTGCAAAACTGCTCTAGCTCTGGCATAAGCATCGGATGTGGACAGCCTACAGTCACAACTTGCCTATTGGATTGAGACCTGGACTCTAACTTGGTCATTCAAGGACAGTAAAAGTGTTATTTTTAAGCCATTCTTGTGACGTTTTAACTTTATGTTTGGGGTCATTATCTTGCTGGACAATGTTTAGACTCCTTCCTATGTTTAAACTGTGTTCGATTTTCATCCAGAAATTCCCCACATTTTGCGGAATTCACTCTACCCTTTCATGACCTTCTACAAGAAACATCCCTATGCCACTGTGCTGCCACCACCATTTCTCATGGTGGGGATGTTGTGTTTAATACTCAAACTGCTAAATTTTGGACTTATCAGATCATATAACATTCGTAAAAACAACCTTCAGCATTTCACAGGTGCTTTCTGGCAAACATGAAGAATTTTTCTTTTGCCACTATCTCAGCTGTGACTCGTGAAGCACCTAAAAAACAGTTGTATACATAGTCTTGTTCATCTCTTCTCCAGTCAAAGACATATAACTCCCTACAGTTGTCATACACCTATTGGTGGCCTCTTTCATCACTCTCTTCCTTGAATGATCATTCACTTTTGGCATGTTTTTATCAAATTTACAGCTGTGCCACACTTTTTCTAATTCTTAAAGAGGTAGTATACTCCCCTTTTTAAATTTTTACCTACAGGTGAGCCTATAATAAGGCTTACCTGTAGGTAAAATTAATATCTCCTAAACCTACACGGTTTAGGAGATATTCACCCTGCACGCAGCCGCTGACACCAGCGGCGCAACGCGCTCTGAAGGTCCGGCGTATCTTGCCGGCCCTTCAGAGCTCCTTACCGGAAAGTGAACTACAGCGCGCATGTCAGCTCCCTCAGCGTTGTCCGGGCAACCGTGTGGGGGCTTCGTTCTAAGGTAAGTTTTTAATAATGTGCTAGTATGCAATGCATACTAGCACATTATGCCATTGTCCGGCAGGTTTTTATTGTTTTTTTTTTCAAAGGGGATACAACTGCTTTAACTACTTATTTAACTGTACTTCAAGTGATATTCACTAATTCCTGAATTTAAAGTAACTATCCCTTGGTTTGTGCTTTTCAATTACATTTTTACAGAGTTGCTTGGAGGGTTCCATTGCATAAGAAATGCTATTTCTGTTCAACAAAGGAAGGACCTGCTAGATACAAGTACATTTATGGTACAAATTCATGTTACTTATGCCATTTTGTAAATTACTTGATTGTACTCGTGCTGATTTAGGCTACATGCAGAATGGCCCATCAGCATCAAATGCCAGTGTTTCAGGCACCAGGGAGGCACAGATGCAGTGTCCAGCCCTGCTCTCAGCAGCCTGTAAAAATCTATGACAGGCTGATGTAAGTGGCGGCTGGACGCTGAACTGAGCAGTATTTGTGTTGAAGGTCATATGCATTCACGGACATATCCCACAAATGCAAAATTCATGCCTCTGTGGCATAAGTCCCTGAACGTAATAGTTGGTACAATGTCTAACTGCAGTGTTTTTCAGCCTGTCAGGCTGCTAGTGGGGCTGGATGCTGCATCTATGCCTTCTAGGCAAATTAAAATGATGAGATTTGACACTGACGGGCCAAACCATCCGTGTGCATGAAGCCTAAAGTGTATCATGATAAAGGTAGTATATTTTTATGCAGATAAATTGTATTTCTCTATCGTTCATTGACGAACGCAGTCTCTGTTCTTCATAACAGTAGGTTATACTGCCCCCTACAGGAGTAGGACACTAGGCAGAAAAAAAGTTCTGGCTATACCTATGGGCAGTCCCAGGGAGTATACCCTCTCTACCTGCTATAGGATGTCAGTTTTAATCTGCCTAGTCGGGAGTGAGGACCTAGTTCCTTGCTGGGATCTCTAGTCCTGGCAAAAGTTTTATTTTTAGATTTATTTTTTTCTAGCTAGTTTTTTACCGGATTTTTTTCCTGTGAGATCTACATGCAACTATGCCGGATCTGCGCAACGGGCTGGATATATAGATCCAGTGGTCACTCCAGCCAGCCAACGAGCGCGCGCAGACCCCAGCTCCACGCTAGGTCAGTCGCGACATAGTCCCACCGGACGCGGACTAGCCCTGCAAGTTAAACGTCTCACCAGGTCGCATATGACCGGGTCTAGGCCCGAGTCGCAGCGTTCCTATTGGCCAATTCGGCGGAGAGGGGTTCTGTCAGGAGATGGCGCCCACCTGTTTCGGGTATGGTAAGGAAACTGTTCCCTTCTCTCTCCCTGGCGGGTTTTGGGGTGAACGCAGGGCCCTCCTTGGGATGGTCGGACCCTCACTTTCCCGGGTTCCCCTCTGTCATGTCACGCACCCCCCCTTACCTGTACCCCATCCCCCCACCTCACTACGGGGGTTTCTTCAGACCTGCGGATTAGGCCCCTTCGGCCTGAAGGTGTGCCTTTTCCTGTGTCTGGGGTAGGGGGATGTCTTTGCCGATTTCAGGACCTGTGGCTATCCCGGCTACAATACTAGTGGGTCCACGAGGTCATACGGTTCCGGCTACAAGATTGAGTTTCGATCTGTCCCTCCGGTAAGGTTTTTCCTTTCCGACGTGCGACTATCCCCTGATCGCTTATAAGCTCTCTTTGGGGCAGTGCAGGACCTGTTACAACAAGGAGTAATAGTTCGGGTTCCGAATTGGGAATGTTTTCATAGGTTTTATTCAAACCTGTATACAGTCCCCAGGAAGGAGGGCAAGGTGCGTCCAATTCTGGACCTAAAAGCACTGAATTGCTTTGTGCGAGTTCAAAAATTCAAGATGGAATCCGTTCGCACGGTGGTGGCTTCCCTACACCAGGGGAATTTCATGGCCTCCATAGACATCAAAGATGCCTACCTACACATCCCAATATGTGCAGGACATCAACGTTTTCTGCATTTTGCCATGGGAGAGGATCACTATCAGTTTGTGGTGTTACCCTTTAGTCTCGCCTCTGTTCCTCGGGTCTTCACAAAGGTGTTGGCTCCGGTCCTGGCTTTATTACACCAGCGGGGGATATCGGTCCTGGGTTACCTGGACGATTTTCTTCTCCGTGGGGAGTCTCCCACAGTCCTGGTGACAAACTTGGAGATCACCATGGGAACTCTGGAGGAGTTCAGGTGGATTGTGAACCTCCAGAAGTCATCCCTGGTTCCTCCAATGAGACTGGACTATCTGACCTGACTTTGGATTCGTCCTCAGCCGGGTGTTTCTTCCTCCAGAAAAACTTTAAAAGTTCCAGACTGCAATTCAGCTATTGCTGTCCAGCACATGGTCGTCCCTTCGGACTTGTATGAGAGTTCTAGGACTGATGGTGTCGTCCTTCGAGGCGGTACCTTTCGATCAATTCCACGCGAGAATACTCCAAAAAGGAAATCCTTCTCAAATGGAACAAATATCCAAATTCCCTGGACAATCAGATCCAGCTGAGCCAGGTGATCAGGGGGTCCCTGATATGGTGGCTTTGGTCCCTGACACTCAAACAAGGAAAATACTTCCTCCCCATATATTGGACAGTGATCACCACTGATGCCAGTCTGTCCGGGTGGGGAGGTGTTCTAGGCAAGCTTTCTGCTCAAGGGGTCTGGTCACAGGAGGAATCCCGGTTACTGATCAATGTTCCGGAGCTGAGAGCAATCAGGCTTTGCCTATTTCACTGGACGGAGTACCTTCGGGGCTGTCCAGTGCACATTCAATTGGACAATGCCATGGCTGTGGCTTATGTCAATCACCAAGGGGGCACCAAAAGTGTCCTGGCGGCCTTAGAGGTGGCGAGTACCCTTTGTTGGGCAGAACGTTTTGTTCCAGCTCTATCCGTTCACGTTCCAGGAGTGGAAAATTGGCAGACGGATTACCTCAGTAAGTAGGCCTCGGCTCCATTGGAATGGTCTCTCCATCTGGAGGTGTTCCAGCAGCTGTGCCTTCATTGGGACACTCCAGACGTAGATCTGTTGGCGTCTTTGATCAATAGGAAAGTGCAGAGGTTTGTGGCCCACTCTCGGGACCCTCTGGCAGACGCCACAGACGCGCTTGGTGGCTCCGTGGGGTCAGTATCAGCTGATATATGCCTTTCCCCCTCTCAAGTTGCTGCCAAGACTTCTTCGCAGGATCAAGGTGGAAGGGATTCCGGTCATCCTTGTGGCTACGAACTGGCCTTGCCGAGCTTGGTATGCTGACCTGGTCAGGCTAGTCACAGATGTTCCTTGGATACTTCCTCTCAGGGAGGATCTACTGTCTCAAAGGCCGATCTTCCATTCTGCTTTACAGTCGCTGGCTTTGACGGCTTGGCTGTTGAAGGCCAGGTGCTGAAGGACAGGGGATTGTCTGCTTCAGTGATTCCCACTCTGCAAAAATTGAGAAAAGCAACTTCTAGAAGGAGCTATCATCGTACGTGGAAGTCGTTAATTGTGTGGTGTGAGGCTCTTGGCCTCCGTTGCCATCTTGGGATTCTAATTTGCTGCTGTCGGCTCTCCAGAAACCTCCCTTTGAAAATATTTGGGATATTCCCCTGCTTACCATATCCCAGAAGGTGGCTTTTTTGGTGGCTATAACTTCTGCGCGCACGGTGTCGGAACTGGCGGCGTTGCCCTGTCGTTCTCCCTATCATGGTTCACAGGAATAAAGTGGTGCTTCGTCCGGATCCGTCCTTCCTTCCGAAGGTGGTTTGCAGTTTCCACTTAAATGAGGATATTGTGCTACCCTCCTTGCGTCCTAAGCCTAAGCATCCTAAGAAACTTGCACTGCATACTTTGGATGTGGTTCGGGCAATCAGGGTGTACTTGGTGACTACTAAGTCTTTTCGAAAGTCCGATTCGCTCTTTGGACTCATGGGTTGGACCAAAGAGGGGGCTGCCTGCGTCTGCTGGGACTATCTCCAGATGGATCAGACAGATGGTGCTGCAGGCTTATTCAATTAAGGGTCAGGTTCCACCTTTCCCTGTTAAGGCTCACTCTACTCAGGCGCTTAGTGCTTCCTGGGCTTTCCGCCATCAGGCATCTGTGGTTCAGGTTTGCAAGGCGGCTATCTGGTCGTCTGTTCATACCTTCACAAAATTTTATAAGATGGATGTGCTGGTATCTTGTGATGCCTCTTTTGGCCGCAACGTCTTGCAGGCTGCTGTTTGAGGGGGTTTCTTAGTCTCCCTTGAGGGTGCTTAAGGTTTTTTCAGGTAGGTCTCATCTTGTTGTTCTGATGAGTCCTATGTTGCCTGGTTAGCTGTGGTTCAGCCTTGGGGAATTATTTTCTGCTGTTCCAACCCCTCAGGTTTTATGGCACTGCTTTGTGACGCCCCTACTGTTATCAAGAACAGAGACTGCGTCCGTCAATGAACGATAGAGAAAATTGGATTTTTGTCTTACCGTAAAATCCTTTTCTCTGAAGTTCAATGACGGACGCAGTACCCGCCCCTCTATTTTGAGTTGGGTTGGTATTGTTTTCTCTGACACTGCTTTGATACCAAATTGACATCCTATAGCAGGGAGAGAGGGTATACCCCCTGGGACTGCCCATAGGCATAGCCAGAACTTTTTTCTGCCTAGTGTCCTACTCCTGTAGGGGGCAGTATAACCTACTGTTATGAAGAACAGAGACTGCGTCCGTCAATGAACTTCAAAGAAAAGGATTTTACGGTAAGACAAAAATCCAATTTTTTTCATTGTACTTAGTTTGAAATCCTTTGTAAAGATCGGTTTTGACTTTGATATTTAAAAGCACGTTTTTTTGGTCAAAAAAAGTTAACTCTACTGTAATTTACTGTTCAATGACAATATAAACCCCCCAAGGAAATAAATGCTATTTTAGAGGCACTGTAAAAGGAAAAGTATCCATTAGTAAAAAAAAAAAACTGGATTTTTGACTTACCGTAAAATCCTTTTCTCTTAAGTTCATTGACGGACGCAGTCCTCTGATCCGTATCAGTAGGGTTATACTGACCGCTACAGGAGTAGGACACTAGGCAGAAAAAAAGTTCTGGCAACACCTATGGGCAGCCAGGGAGGGTACACCCTCTCTCTTCCTGCATAGGATGTCAGTTTTGTATCAAAGCAGTGTCAGAAAGTAACAGCAACCCAACTCAAAATATAGGGGGCGAGTACTGCGTCCGTCAATGAACTTAAGAGAAAAGGATTTTACGATAAGTCAAAAATCCAGTTTTCTCTATCGTTCATTGACGGACGCAGTCCCCTGATCCATATCAGTAGGGACGTCCCAAAGCAGTGCCATAAAATGAGGCGAAAAGCCCATGAAGCACTAAGCGCCCGAGTAGAATTGGCTGAACCAGAGAAAGGTAGGACCTGACCCTTAATTGAATAAGCCTGCACCACCATCTGTCCGATGCAACTGGAAATAGTCGCAGCAGACGCAGGCAGCCCTGTTCGAGGGCCATCCATGAGTACAGAGCGAACTTGACTCATAAAAAGACTCAGTAGTCGCCAAGTACACCTTGAGTGCCCGAACTATATCCAGAGTATGCAATGCACATTCCTTAGGATGTTTAAGCTTTATGTAGGGATGCACCGAATAATCGGCGGCCGAACATTATTCGGCCGAAAATAGAAAAAATAGCACTTTCGGTGTTCGGCCGAATAAGTCAAAAGGCCGAATAATTTTGTGCCGAATAATAGGGCTGAACGATAGTCGATATGATATTGACTATCGTTCTGTGGCCGTAGGCGATATTCATATCGCCGAGGTCACGATATTTACAGGGGGAAGGGACTCGGAGGAGGACAGGAGGACTCACAGACTTCCGTGTTAGGCAGGGGAAGCCGGGACACTTCAGCGGTGAGCATACATACATTACTCACTCGTGCACTGCAGCCCGCCCCACACATTCAGTGAGTCTTACTCTCCTCCCTAGTTTTTTCAATGGCACATTCAGGAAGCCAATCACGCCGTGATTAGCTGCACAGCGAACCAATCACGCATGCCTGCACACCTGATTGGTTCCGCTGTGCCGCTACTCACAGCGTGATTGGCTTCCTGAATGTGCCATTGAAAAAACTAGGGAGGAGAGTAAGACTCACTGAATGTGTGGGGCGGGCTGCAGTGCACGAGTGAGTAATGTATGTATGCGGCTGTGCTCCTTTCCAGGCTCCTACTAGTCCACCTCCAGCCTCCTACTACCACCACTATGAGAGACTGTCTGTCACTGTATAATCTGTTCGAGTCCACACTGACACTGACTGACTGTCACTGAGTAATTGATGTTACCACATTAACCCTGACCTGCCCAGTGCCCTGTATCTGCAATTAAAATTTACAAGGCTGCCTGCATGCTTCCTGATTTCCATTCCCAGCATCCTTCCCAATCCCTACAGTGTCACTAACATTAACCCTATGGTACAAGGCTGCAGTGTGCACTGAATCCCATTCCCTACAGTAACATTTAGGGAGAGAGAGAGACATGAGAGGACGAGAGAGAGAGAGAGACACGAGAGGACAAGAGAGAGAGAGACATGAGAGGACAAGAGAGAGAGAGAGACACGAGAGGATAAGAGAGAGGACAAAAAATTGGCAAAATAAATGGAAAAAATGCAAAACACCGTGTTCGGTATTCGGCCTTCGGCCAAACATTTTATTATTATTCGGCTTCGGCTTCGGCCAAGAATTTCATTTCGGTGCATCCCTAGCTTTATGCACAAAGATGGGAAAACAATGTCCTCGTTTAAGTGAACACTAGAAGCCACCTTCGGAGGGAAGAACGGAACCTGGACGATGTACCACTTGTCTCCATGAACCACCATATAGGGAGAACGATAGGACAATGTCGCCAGTGCCGACACCCTGCGCGCAGTGACAGCAACCAAGAAGGCCACCTTCTGTAATAAGGTAGGCAGGGGATACCCCCGAATACTTGCAAAGGGATGTTCTTGAAGAACCGACTGCACCAAATCAAGGTCCCCAGTCCTATTCAGCCTACAGTCCGTAGGTCCACCTTAGGCAGTACAGTCCACCTTACCAGACTCCTTAAAAAGGGTAATGTCTAGGAGCCACTTAAACACCCCAAGGGAACGTCTCAGACGGTCACATTCTTTATGAGCATGCAAGCAAATTAGGCTGCTCCAGATGGCATGTGTGCCAGATGCAACCTGCGCCCTAGGCGCAGCCGCCGCTGCTTCCTCCAAATTGCAGGGTGTCACGCACTGAAACAACCAGTGCATCCACCAGCGCCTGTATCATGCACAGCAGGGGAGGTAGAAATGTCATCCTCATTATCCGAGGAGACCGGGCGCAAGGTAAAAAACCCGGCAGGGAGGCCTCCGTTTCAGCGTACCGCGTCCTCTCAAGGCCACCTCCACCCGGGCCCAAATGCATCCCAAACTGCCGAAAATGCACTGATGGACAGTGGAGCTCCGGAAAGACCCTGCGGCCTCCATGAGGGGGTCAGGTGGGGTCACATGGTCTGCAGGGTCCATACTGAGCCAGAAGAACCCGCCAGCAAAATTTGCAAAAAAATGACAAAAATTACATTTATTTTTTTGCAAAAAAACAGTCCCACCGTGCTACAGCGCCCCCCCCCCCCATAGGTCAGGCACGCCTGCAGACCCCCAACAGAGAGAGAAAGAGGCCTCCAGAACCCACTGTCCCAGTATGCATTCTCAGGACAGCACGTGTAACCAGAAAGCTCTCCCAATAGGGAGTGAGCAATGGGAACTGCCCAGGGTGAAGAGAGGGGCTCCACCCCCCGGAAAACGCCTCCAGGCACTCCCACCTAGATTCACAGCAGAGAATCCACCGCAAAATGGCCGAAAATGGGTGTACCAAGATGGCTGCCGCCATAATAGCAGACGAGGCTACAACAAAATGGCGGCCCCGCGCGGCAACAGGACCCACATGGAGACCCCCCGCCAGCCCTCCTACACCATCCTGCATTAGGAAGCCCTGCAGGAACCGACCAAAGCCCCTCCCCCCACACACGATCGACCGAGCACTGCGGACGGCACACTCCCCGGCCCCCCATGCGGCCTGCACACTAGGTCCCAGCCTCAGGTAGGCCCAAACAGTCCCCCACGTGGGAAGGGGGGGAAGGTTTGCACAACAGGACAGAGGGAAACCCAGAAGTGTGACCATCCCAGGGAGGGGCCCGCGTCCACCCCAAAATGCACCAGGGAAGAGGGGGGAGCGTTTACTCACCGTACAGGAACACAGCCGGGCGACATCTCCTGACAGGACCCCTCTCCACTGCAGTGTGGGGGCTGTCGGGCAAATAGGAATGCTGCAACATAGGCCTAGACCCCGTCGTGTGCGACCTGGTGAGACGTTTAAATTGCGGGGCCAGTCCCCATCCAGTGGGACTATGTCGTGGCCGACCCAGCGTGGAGCTAAGGCCTGCACGCGTTCGCTGGCCAGACTGGGGTGACCACTGGATCTAGATATCCAGCCAGTTGCCCAGCTCAGCATAGTTGCTTGAAGATCTCACAGGATAAAATTCTGGAGAAAAAGGCTAGCAAAAAAAAATCTACATAAAAAAATACTTTTATGCCAGAACCAAATATCCCAGCAAGGAACTAGGTCTTTACTCCTGACTAGGCAGATTAAAACTGACATCCTATGCATGAAGAGAGAGGGTGGACCTTCCAGGACTACCCATAGGCGTTGCCAGAACTTTTTTTTCTGCCTAGTGTCCTACTCTTGTAGGGGGTAGTATAACCCTACTGATATGGATCAGAGGACTGCGTCCGTCAATGAATGATAGAGAAATAGCTGTATTAGCAGGAAAAATGTCATAGAAAAGAACACTCCAAAGATATGTTAGTCTAACAGCTAAGGGTTCATGCACACATGTGTTGATTATGAAGAACAAAGCAATGCTCATTAAAGGAAAATTAAAGCCAAAGCTACTTCAGCTATACTTCTCCTGTAGGTCACAAGAGTGCCGTTTGTTCTGCACTCCTGTGACCCGTTTGCAGACGACAGTGGGCTAAAGTCTGTTGTTGGCTGACGTCACTGAACTTCAGGCTCGGGAAAGATCCCAACCATATGGACCGGAACTTGGTTGAGCCTCTCAGCGATCTGCTGAGAGGTTGAGCCAGGCCCTCCCACCCCCTCCACAGCCCAGACATCCAGTGAGCGCTGGAGGGGCAGAGCATTGAGCCAGTGACTGACAATCACGGCTCTCTGTTCTGCAGGTGGGGGACAGATCCATTATTGGATTGATGCTGCATCCACCTAGGTGTTGCATAAATGATTATTTTAATGTCTCTATAAAGCACCCTATAGCATTTATGATGCATAGAAAAAAGCTTCAAGAATGCTTGATAAATACCCATCAATGTGTTGCTTTTCTAGTGGGAAGTGCTTACAAGGGAAGTGATGTAGAGGAAATGATCTGCTTGAGGTGTGGCTTGGTTATAGTGTAATAGCAGATATTTTTGTGAATTCTCTGCAAGATGGATTTGTATACTTTGATCTCTTTGAAACTTGGATTGGTCCAGCTCAACTCTGCTGAAACAAAAAGCCACTGGCAATAATGCTCAATGCCTCTGCTCCTACCTGGCGCTTGAGGTATTGCTGGCTGGTCTGATGCTTTTGACTACACACAGAAGCAAATGGTGTTACCACATGGCTGCTCTGTACAAACAGGAAGTGGCTGATGCTGCTCTATCCTAGTTCTCTGAAATTTCCCAGTGCATTCTGGCATGCCACTGCCTCCCCCCCCCATGCCCAGCTAACACTTTATCGATCCTTCACTAACACACCACACACTATAAATGCTGTAGGTGCTGTTAAAGCAGAGTTCCAACCTGAATAAAACATTTTTAGATAAAAATACCCCGGGACAGTCAGGGCTAGTGCATTTAAGCAACGATAGCCTCTGAACTGTCCCCTGTTTCACTTACCTTTTAGAAGAAATACTTACCTTGAAAATGTCTTGTCCAGCGCTGCCATCTCAGGTGTGGGCAGCTGAAGCCAGAGCATCCTCTTCGGTGACGTCGGAGTGCCAGAATGCCCTGCACCAGCCCTGCTCGTCACTTCCGGTGCAGGCGAGTCAACCCTGCACAGCTTCTAGGCATGCCCAGAAGCTGTTCAGCAGGGAATGACGTGCCTGCACCGGAAATGACAAGCAGGATTGGTGCCGGCGCATTGACTCCTGGGATCGATGACGTTCATCTCCCAGGAGTCAATGCAAGGAGCAGGTGACGGCGCGGGCCACAGCCGCAGAGGGAGGAAGAGGAAGAAAGGCAAGTATATTTTCTTTAAAAACAAGGTAAGTGAATCAAAAAAAATTTTCATTATCCAATTCTTTTTTAGGTAATTTAGAGCAAGCGGACGGGGAAAAGTTGATTTTGAGGGGGAACTCCGCTTTAAGGAGTGGTTATAGAACATTACCATTAAAATAAATAATGGTGGCTGACAAGCGTCTATGCCTCATAAAAGTGAAATGCAGCTTATTTTTTGTAACATCACACAGTGCTCCTATGTAAACAGCACTTTATGGTGCTATTGTAAAATTTATGGCAGGCGCTGAAGGGCAGTTATGAGGCTTTAAAAAAAACAGAATAAATGCTGCATAAACACAGTGTACTGATGCATGTGTAAATGAGCCCTAAGGGCTTCATCACACAGTATTGTATGCTAAAATGCTTAGTACTAGCTAGCTATTTAGGTGCAATGAGGCTGCAGGGCAAAACGCATTTCAACATTGCAGCCAGCCTTTTTTCCTTCTTTAAACCTTATTAAAAGTGACACAAAGTGATACTTCATTCATGTCTCCGCACAGCAGTATGATGCGCTGTGCTGCCAAGCAGGGACATGCAGCGCCTTACAGAGTGCTGCTGTAAAATATTACATGTCTACCCGCTGCATTGCAGTGTGAATTATTTTCTATGTGCCCTATCGGTGACCTGCGTTGACCCAGTGCAGAAAAACACAGGTCTCTGCACAATCTATGAATGAGCCCTGAATCTAAGGCTATTAGGAGAAATGGAGAACAAAGAAACAAATACATTACCATTTTCTTGCTGCTTAGTTGAGCAATCAATCCAGTTGTGCTGATTTGCTGCCCAGATCATCTCAAACTGATGAAACATTATCTTTAGATTCCAAGTATATGGGACAAAGGAAAATAAATCTGGTGCATTGTCACTAGACCAGTCTTGTATTAGATCTAAAGTAGAACCAGAAACATTTTATAACCAAATGCAATTGCGAGCCAATACAACTTAGAGCATTGTTACCCCAACATTTCATATTCCTGACATGTGGCTGCTGTATCGTATACTATGAAAAAGTATCCTGTTCTCTTTATATTGCTTCCTTTGTGTGAAATCCCTGGTGTTCCAGCCAGTCCATCTGCTTTGCTATTAGAAACTAACCACACTAAGCAGGAGAACACACTGTGGTTAATACTCTAGCTGTGCTGGGAACTCAGCCTGCTCTCCTTCAACAATCTGATGTGTTTCACTGGGAAGATCAGTGCATTGTTGCTTATCTTTCCCCAGCTCTTATGCAGCTGAGAGGGGGAATCCGACCACTTAAAAAAAAGGGGGAAAAGCTATTAAGTTTTTTTTTTTTTTGTTACACACAAATGTTTTTCCTTTCATTTCTATTTTAAACTGAATGGCTTGTTTTACCAGGTGATAGTTTACAATCACTTTAAGAATGAAAGCCCAAAAGTCTTCTGTTCAAAAAGCCAGAAACACCTACAGTTGTGCGCATAGATTTACATACCCTGGCAGAATTTATGATTTCTTGGCTATTTTTCCGAGAATATGAACAACACAAAAACTTTTCTTTCACTCATGGTTAGTGTTTGGCTGCAGCCATTTATTATTGTTTGGCTGCAGCCGTTTATTATCAATCAACTGTGTTTACTCTTTTTAAATCATAACGACAACAGAAACTACCCAAATTACCCTGATCAAAAGTTTACATAGCCCAGTTCTTAATACCGTGCATTGCCCCCTTTAACATCAATGACAGCTTGAAGTCTTTTGTGGTATTTGTGGATGAGGCTCTTTATCTTCTCAGATGGTAAAGATGTCCATTCTCCTGGCAAAAAGCCTCCAGTTCCTGTAAATTCTTGGGCTGTCTTGCATGAATTGCAAGTTTGAGATCTCCCCAGAGTGGCTCAATGATACTGAGGTCAGGAGACTGAGATGGCCACTCCACAACCTTCACTTTATTCTGCTGTAGCCAATGACCGGTCGAATTGGCTTTGTGTTTAGGATCATTGTCATGTTGGAATGTCCAAGCACGTCCCATGTGCAGCTTTCGGGCTGATAAATGCAGATTTTCCTCCAGTATTTTTTGATAACATACTGTATTCATCTTGCCATCAAATTCTGATCAAATTTCCTGTGCATTTGTAGCTCACACATCCCCAAAACATTAGCGATCCACCTCCGTGTTTCACAGTAGGAATGGTATACCTTTCATCATATGCCTTGTTGACTCGTCTCCAAACGTAGCGTTTATGGTTGTGGCTAAAAAGCAAAATTTTGGTCTCTTCACTCCAAATGACTTTGTGCCAGGTTTGAGGCTTGTCTCTGTGCGGTTTGGTGTATTCTAAGTGGGATAGTTTGTGGCATTTGCGTATGTAGCAGGATTTCCAGGCATTGGGCCTGATGTGGGTCTATCATGGTCACTGGTAACACCAACAGCACATTTAAGCTGATTGCCCAAGTGTGAGATTTGAGACAATGAACAGTCCGGCATCTTTGGTTCGTTTTGTTTATTTTATATGAGGATGGGAGAAGGGAATAAGTGGGATACTCCTCTGGCTCAACTAGGTACAAATTGGGACACTTGAGAAAAGCGGAATTTTTGTAAAATCTTACAAAAAAATTCCTTTCTCTGAGTCCTCCGACAGTCGCCACCACTTCATAATCTTCACTAATGGGGTAATTGACCTTTGCTCCGCAGGAGTAGCTAGGCAACAAGATTTGTTAATATCAAAGCTTTTAGCATATCACACCCCTAGGAGGTGGTCCCCTCAGTCAATACCTCCCTGCTTCCTGCATTCTCAACTCAGTTTCAGTAGCATAGCAGTAGAGTACATAAACAAACCCCAAAAGAGGGGTGGGGGCGGCGACTGTCGGAGGACTCAGAGAAAGGAATTTTACGGTAAGACTTTACAAAAATTCCGTTTTCTCTTACGTCCTCCGACAGTCGCCGCCACTTCATAATCTTCACTAATGGGGACGTCCCAGAGCAGTGTAGACATGAGGGTGGGAAAAACGCAGCCGCGCCTAAAGCAACGCAGTACCCACATCAGAAAAAAGAACCTTACCAAAGTAAGAGAACCAACTGGGCAACAGGAAAAACGTGCTCAACAGGAGCAACAACCCAGGAAGAACAAGTAACCTAGGGGTAAAAACACCCCAACAGCCAAGGACCCAAACAAGGGACCCTAAGGCACTGCCGCACTAAGAACTTTACGGCCAAAGGAAGCATCTGCCGATGCCTGAACATCCATCTTGTAAAATTTTGAGAAGGTGTGAACAGACGACCAAGTCGCCGCCTTACACACCTGGGCCACAGAAGCCTGATGACGATAGGCCCAAGACGTACTCAGAGACCTGGTAGAGTGCGCCTTCAAAGGGAAAGGAGGAACCTTCCCCTTCAAAGCATAGGCTTGCACAATGGTCTGTCTGATCCATTTGGCGATGGTCGCAGCCGACGCCGCCATGCCCTTTCCGAGGACCCTCTGGAAGGACAAATAGAGAATCCGACTTGCGAAAGGATTTCGTCGATGACAGGTAAACTCTGATCGCCCGGACAACATCCAAGGCATGCAAAGCCACCTCCTTTGGATGCTTAGGCTTCGCGCAAAGCGAAGGTAAGACAATGTCCTCATTGAGGTGAAATTCCGAGATCCTCTTCGGAAGAAAAGAAGGGTTAGGTCGTAAGACCACCTTATCCAAGTGAATCACCAAGTAGGGAGAGCTGCAGGACAAGGCCGCCAGCTCCGAAACCCTGCGAGCCGAAGTGATCGCCACCAAAAAGGCAACCTTCTTGGACAATAGAGACAACGAGATCTCCCTGATCTTCTCAAAGGGAGCATGCTGCAACACGGACAGAACAAGGTTCAAGTCCCATGGAGGTAAAGGGTCCCTCCGAGGAGGGGCCAAGTGTCGCACCCCTTGAACAAAGGTGCTAACCAAAGAATTAGACGCCACAGGGCGTTGAAAGAGAACGGCCAGCGCAGAAATCTGACCCTTAATCGTGGCCAACGCCAAACGCTGGTCCACGCCTGTTTGAAGGAAAGCCAACACTCTCGATACAGAGTACGAGCGAGGGGAATACCCCCTGCACTCACACCAGGCAAAATACGCCTTCCAAGTACGGTAGTAAATCTTCCCCGAAGAGGCTTTTCTAGCCTTGATCAAAGTGGGAATGACCACAGGGGAGAGACCCCTATCCTTCAGGACCTGGCTTTCAACAGCCAGGCCGTTAAAGCCAGCGACTGTAAAGCAGGATGGAATATCAGTCCTTGAAACAGGAGATCTTCTCAAAGAGGCAGACGCCACGGAGCGTCGACCGCCAGATTCACGAGATCTGCGTACCAAGACCGGCGAGGCCAGTCTGGCGCCACCAGAATCACCGTGTGCGGTTCCGAGGCCAACCTGCGAAGGAGCCTGGACAGCAGCTGAATCGGTGGAAAGGCATACATCAGACGATACTGATGCCAGGGCGCCACTAACGCGTCTGAGGCGTCTGCCCGAGGATCGCGCGTCCCGGAATGTGAACTGCAGAGATCGCCGGGACGTGCGTCTCGGCCCAAGACAGAATGTCGGCTACTTCCCGAGCCGCTCGGGCACTCCTGGTGCCCCCTTGGTGGTTGATGTAGGCCACCGCTGTGGCATTGTCCGTCTGCACCCAAACCGGCCGGCCCTGAAGCCTGTCCGTCCAACGCAGAAGGCAGAGATTTATCGCTCGCAATTCCAGAATGTTGATTGGAAGGGAGGATTCCTCCTCCGACCAAGTTCCCTGGGCGGACAGAACGCCCAGAACACCACCCCAGCCCGACAGGCTGGCATCCGTGGTGATCACCGTCCACGACAAAGGACGATAGGACTTGCCCCCCGACACCGCCGGGGACTGGAGTCACCACAAAAGACCCCTTCGGGTGAGGCGGCTCAACGAAATCCGCAGATCCAGAGATTGCGGACGCCCGTCCCACTTGGCCAGGATCTCCGCCTGAAGATCCCGCGTGTGAAACTGGGCGAAGGGAATCGCCTCGAAAGCCGAGACCATCAATCCCAGACACCTCATACACGTCCGGAGGGACGAGCACTGATTGTCCCTGAGGGACCTGACTTCGTCCTGAAGTGTCCGGAGCTGGTCTTCCGGCAGGAAGACCTTCGCTTGAACAGAGTCCAGGATCATCCCCAGGTAGGGAAGACGAACCGACGGACACAGCGTTGACTTTGGAAAATTTATCGTCCAACCGAACTCCTGCAGAGTCTGCATCGTGATGGATAGGTCGTTCACCAGGCCCTGACTGGTCGCAGACCGAATCAAGATATCGTCCAGATACCCCAAGACAGAGATGCCCTGGGCTCTCAATAAAGCCAGGACCGGCGCAAGCATCTTGGTGAAAACCCGCGGAGCCGAAGCGAGACCAAAGGGTAACGCCATGAATTGGTAATGATCCTCCGCAATGGCGAATCGAAGGTACCGCTGGTGACCCTCGAAAATGGGGATGTGAAGGTACACATCCTTCAAGTCGATGGAGGCCATGAATTCCCCCGGAACCAGGGCAGCCACCACCGAGCGCAAGGATTCCATGCGGAACTTGCGAACCCGCACAAAGCGGTTCAGAGCTTTTAAGTCCAAAATCGGACGTACCTTGCCCTCCTTTCTGGGCACAGTGAACAGATTGGAATAGAACCCCCGAGATCTGTCCCGATGAGGCACCGGAACCACCACTCCCTGGGCCCGCAGGTCCCGCGCTGCCAGGTGCAGATCCTGCAAGCGCTCCGGAGACAGTTGAAGATTTGAGAGAAAAAATCTGCTCGCCGGCCGAGAGAGAAACTCGATCTTGTATCCAGATCGAACGATTTCCTGAACCCACCTGTCCCGAATGCGGGCCAGCCAGGGTTGAAGAAAACCGAGCAAACGTCCCCCCACCCCAGAACCGGGTGAGGGCGCCCCTTCAGGCCGAATTGGTATGGGCAGTGGACCCGGACTGGCCGGACTTCTGCTTACCTGCCCACGGCTTCTTCTGGGAGCCTTGGCCCTTGAAGGAGTTGCCCTTATATTGCGACCGAAAGGCACGAAAGGACCCCTGAGAGGGCCTAAACGAGGTATTCTTCTTACCGCGAACAAACTTATTCTTGTGAGTTTGGGGTAAGAGAGTGCTCTTACCCCCAGAAATTCCCTTTATCAGAGTATCCAAAGACTCGCCAAAAAGGCGAGATCCCGCATAGGGCAAATTAGCTAAAGTCTTGCGAGATGATTGGTCAACCGACCAACATTTCAGCCATATCAGGCGACGGTTCAATACCGCCACACTTGAGAGGCGTGCAGCCAAAGGGACTAAATCCAAGTCCGCATTACACAAATACATGACACCCTGATGAATTTGATCCACCATAGCCAATGTTGTCGGTGGAGCAGAGTCAGCCACCAGGGTGCGCCTGAGCACCTGCGCCCAATCCGCAATAGCCTGGGCTGCCAAAATAGAAGCAAAAATAGGCTTCAGCATAGAACCAGCAACCGTATAAGCATGACGGGCAAGAGACTCCAATCTCCTGTCCTTGGGGCCCGGAACACCGGGGTATCCTCAGCAGGGATCGCAGTAGATTTATTCAAAACCGCCACCGCGTGATCCACCTGAGGCGGCACACACCAACGCTCATCAGTGGTGGGTGTAAAGGGATAACGCAGCTTGAACTTACTTGGCACAGTAAAGGGCTTCTTTAAATTGCGCCATTGCTCATCAACAGCGCGCTGAAATTCCGCAGGGCAGGGAAAAACCTGCGCTGTTTTGCGTTTCCTTTGCGTCCCATAAGAGGACATCAAAGCAGGAGGACATGGTTCATCCTGCAAACGCAGTGTTTCCTTGATAGAAGCAACCATCTCATCCATGAGTGCAAGCTCTTCAGGCGAGCCAGGGGGAGAATTATCATCTCCTTCTACCTCAGCCTCCCCCTCAGACCCCCCAAGGTTCAGAGATGAGCGAGACCCTGAGAAGGGCACTCCAGCCATAGCAGCCCCATCGCCCTCTGAATCAGAGGAAATAGACAATCTGGGCCGTTTTGCGGATCGATCAGCCATTAGCATCTGCACCTGAGAAGCCAAGTTCGCCACAATAGCAGCCAGATCAGCCCCCTCGGGGGATGTAGCAGCCCCTTGGCCCCCCACCAAGGTGGGAGGAAACTTGCAATCCTGAGAATCCATGCCCCAGCAATAATTGAAAAAGGAGAACTGCCCCTTTAAGACCGCGGCGAGCGTAGCCCACAGCACACTACTGTATGTACCGACCCCCACAGGGATAAGGACACTGAGCAAGGAAATACAGGAAAAGGAAAGGTAAAAATCTGGAGAGACCACACAGGCTGCTGCCACCGATCGGTGTTCCAGAGCAAAAGTGATGCAATGACTGACCGCCCTATAAAGCCTATGCAGGCTACACAAACATGGCCGCTCGGCCGAGGCATTTCAGGCAATGAGAAAATGGCGCCGACATGTGGCTGTATGATCGATCGCCACCAAAATGGCGGCGTTTGGCGCCAAAACACCGCGCCGTACCACACAGGGCCGGTCACCATAATTTGCCGCAAAAAATGGAGGGCCGCAGCAGTGGCCGCCGCACAGTCTGCCCCATACTCTCACATAGCAGAGCGGGAGAGCCCCCCGCAGCCCACAGAAAGGCAGCTATTCCACACAGGAATCTGACAGGGAGCTCAGCACATACACAGACATGCAGGGTCACACAGCCACAGACTGACACCCAAAACAGACAGGTCCCCACATAGAATTGCACTTACCAGTCCGGATGGCGTGGGGAGCCTTCTCCAGCGACCAAACCGCTGCACTAAGGACAGGGAGTGTCGCAGCCAGGACGCAGTGGAACTGCGGTGCGAAACCGCAAATGGCGTCCGGTGAGGTAGCCACCTCACAGGCAGCATCCCTGCAGCGAACAGGGATAGGTCGTTCAATATGCCAGGGAAACCTGAGCTGAACGCTCGATGGCAGGCTGGGAAGCCCCTGGCCCTGAACCCTGGGATCCAGGGTGGCCAGTCCGAGATCCAGCTCTGCATGATCATCTTCATCCGAAGAAACTAAACTAATGCTGAGAAAAAGAACAGCTAAGTAAAAGAAAGAGAAAAATACTCAAAGTAAAATCAAAAAGAGGATAGAAGGCTGAGACTGAAAGCCCCAGCACAGGATCAGCCAGCTACTCCTAAGCTAGGCATTAGAAACTGAGTTGAGAATGCAGGAAGCAGGGAGGTATTGACTGAGGGGACCACCCCCTAGGGGTGTGATATGCTAAAAGCTTTGATATTAACAAATCTTGTTGCCTAGCTACTCCTGCGGAGCAAAGGTCAATTACCCCATTAGTGAAGATTATGAAGTGGCGGCGACTGTCAGAGGACGTAAGAGAAAAATGCCTTTCAGCGCTGACTTGATGCCGACCAACGCTTGCTGTCGCTTTAAATCACTGACTTGCTGAACTGTATCGAAAACTGACTTCTGACACTCTGGTTAGCTCAAAAGTCTTTTACACTACTCGCTCCAGTCCTTCCTGACTGAGGTAGCGTCTTGTAATGCTGCTGCAGCTCTTGACACTGTACACACTGCACTTCAGGGCCCAACCACTGGCACTCCCTTTTACTCTTCAGGGTCAACACTGGCAGACCCTTTACTTTGCTCCTGCACCGGCTAGCTAGCTCCTGGATCCCTTTGACATTCTCCAGAGTGGTCCCCTCTCACTAGGCAGACCCCCAGGGGCAGTTTACAGTACTCACGACTGGGAATGCTTTCCTGAAACTCGTCCCCTCTCAGCTCCACTGGTCCTCTGAACACCAGATCCTCTCTGCAGCTCATCTCAGCCCTGTACCCCCCTCAGGCAAGCCGCCTGGAAAACCCGATGCTTCCTGTCAGGAGGAGAGACAGCCGTATCCTCCCTCCTGGGACTCTGCTTCCCGCCAAAGACAACCTGTCATCTGCTCCCCACAGACTTATACCCCCTACCAGAATGCTCTGCGGCAGAATCTGCCCTTCCAGGATGGATACAAGCCATGGTGTGCTATTGGTCAGGTTTCCTCCACTGCCCAATGAAAGCCCTCATTGGGACACAGAGGGGAGACTCCCCACCTCAACAGGCATGCCTGGGAACACATGCCAGCCTAACTGAAAATCATGGCCATGCTATTAAGCAGACAAGGCCCACTATAATTTACCTAGCACCTACCTTGGAGGGTGCTACATGTAGTAATGACTTTCTTCTGGTGACTCGACCATGCAGCCCATCTTTCTTCAAGTGCCTCCTTATTGTGCATCTTTAAACAGCCACACCACATGTCTTCAGAGAGTCCTGTATTTCACCTGAAGTTATTTGTGGGTTTTTCTTTGCATCCCAATTTTCCTGGCAGTTGTGGCTGAAATTTTAGTTGGTTTACCTGACCGTGGTTTTGTTTCAACAGAACCACTCATTTTCCACTTCTTGATTAGAGTTTGAACACTGCTGATTGGCATTCTCAAGTCCTTGGATATCTTTTTATATCCCTTTCCTGTTTTATACAGTTCAACTACCTTTTCCCGCAGATCCTTTGACAATAGTTTTGCTTTCCCCTTGACTCAGAATCCAGAAAAGTCAGTGCAGCACTGGATGAAAGATGCAAGGGTCTGTCAGAGTCCAGAAACTCACTGACCTTTAATCCACACACACACTAATTACAAGGAAACAGATCACAGGGGAGGATGGTTACCTTTAATAGCCATTTAAACACCTTTGTGTCAACTTGTGTGCATGTTATCAGGCCAAAATCACCAGGGTATGTAAACTTTTGATCAGGGTCATTTGGGTAGTTTCTGTTGTCATTATGATTTAAAAAGAGTAAACACAGTTGATTGATAATAAGTTGCTTCAGCCAAACACTAACCATAAATGAAAGAAAAGTTTTTGTGTTATCATCCATATTCTCGGAAAAATGGCCAAGAAATCATAAATTCTGCCAGGGTATGTAAACTTATGAGCACAACTTTATGTATCTTTAAAATATGCAGCTGCTGAAAGACTACCCATTTGGTAGATAATAATCAGAAGCATGACAGTGTTTATTGAAAGCATTTGTCAAATTCGTTGCTTTTTAATCTGGCAAGAAAAAGCAGAACCTATAATCCAGGGTCTGCTTCCTTAACTGTACAATTAAAATAAGCAGTTTTTTTGCAGTATGTATATAAAAAGTCGCGCTAAATAATCAATAAATAAGACAAATTAATGTCCATTAGTGAGTCCAAAAATGAATAGTGATAGGAAGAAACAGGAGAATATCAATTCAAGGCTCCCAATGGTTTTGTGCTTACCGAAAAGCCAAATGTAAATGGCAGAAAATCAAGGACAGAAATCTTGAAGACTTAAACCAATGGAAACGCTTGTGGAACTCCCAGGGAATTCAAATGTATGGTGTTCATAAAATAAGAAAAAAGAACGCCATAGCGTAAAACCAAACAACACAGGAAAATATAAAAAGTAAGATGCACTCACATAAAGAGTACAATGCCTTCACCAGTGAATAGAACCACTATGTGAATCAAACTCATGCAGGTACTCCTTACCAAATAAAAAAGCAGTGTGCTCATTAAATGATAACAAAAGAATTGCTGACAGGCAAACAGACTTATGGAATCCACCACCAATCTTAGCGCTTCTTACCAGATCCCCAGAGGTTATGTGCATATATTGAGTTCTGATGTTAAACATAAACTCCAAATGAATAAACACCGATAGGTGAGTCAGGCACATACAGGTAATTCTTACCGAAATATAAATATAGTGCTCATAAATTCCAAAGGATCGTTGACAGGTAAAAATTAATAAATCTTTTTGTTATCATTTAATGAGCACACTCCTTTTTTATTTGGTAAGGAGTACCTGCATGAGTTTGATTCACATAGTGGTGCTATTCACTGGTGAAGGCATTGTACTCTTTATGTAAGTGCATCTTACTTTTTATATTTTCCTGTGTTGTTTGGTTTTACGCTATGACGTTCTTTTTTCTTATTTTATGAACACCATACATTTGAATCCCCTGGGAGTTCCACAAGCGTTTCCATTGGTTAAAGGCTTCAAGATTTCTGTCCTTGATTTTCTGCCATTTACATTTGGCTTTTCGGTAAGCACAAAACCATTGGGAGCCTTGAATTGATAATCTCCTGTTTCTTCATATCACTATTCATTTTTGGACTCACTAATGGACATTAATTTGTCTTATTTATTGATTATTTAGCGCAACTTTTTATATACATATTGTTTCTGGGTGCGGTCACACTTGAAGTTGCTGCTTTTTGATTTATTTATTTATTTTGCACTGGCCCTACCCAGCCGTTGCAACTTGTATACTTTACCACTGTAAAAATCTAAAGCTCCTTAACCAAACAGTAAATGTCATGATAATTGTTTTTATTTATTTTTGCAGAACCAACATCTGCTCTTCTCAATGTTAGGAAATAGAGGACCTATAACAGCATAAAAAAACACAAGAAAACCAACAGAAGGGAAAACATTGCCAGAAAAAGCTCACAATATAAATTCATCAGCTAAAGGCAAATTCTCTTGTCATACTACAGTCAAGTGGAAATTACAGTTTACTCTAGGAAACAGAAATAACTGGATTTTTTGTTACCTACCATAAAATCTTTTTCTCTGAGTTCATTGACGGACAGAGCTTCTCTTCATTCTTGACCATAGATTTTTTAGCGCCACCTACAGGAGTAGGACACTAGGCAGAAAAAGAAGACAGCACTGCCTATGGGTAGTCCTAGCTGGTATAAACCAGCCTCTGTGTTATAAGCATGCCAATTAAACACAAAGCAGTAAAGGAAAAAAACAAAAGGAGGTTGGCTGCTGTCGGTCTGTGAACTCAGAGAAAGGGAATTTACGGCGAGTAAGCAAAAAAAAAAAAAAAATCCCAGTGTTCTCTTACGTTCTTTGAAAAACACAGCTTCTCTTCATTCTTGACCATAGAGATGTCCCAAAGCAGTCCATCAGAGAGGGTTGGAAAAACCAAACAGGTGCCACATCACAAAAACAGCCAACTGCCTGAACAAACCCACCCCTGACAGGGGAAACAAGGAGCTTCAAAAAACTTTGCAGCCAAAGGAAGCATCTCAAGATGCAAAAACATTAACCTTGAAAAATTTGGTAAAGGTATGCACAGACAACAAGGTAGCTGCCTTGCAAACTTGAGATACAGATGCCTGATGAACACTCAAGACGCACCAATTGCCCTGGTAGAGCGTCTCCGCCTGATTCGGTGTCTGAAGACTTAGGTAATCTGCCTGCCAGTTTTTTTTACTTCTGGAATGTACAACGCAAAGAGAACCAGGACATGACAAGGACTCTGGAAGCTTCCAGCGCTGCTGTCAATACTGCCCGTGCTGCCCATGATGGTTGACACAGGCCACTGCAATGGCATTGTGGAACAATCTTGACTGGGCACCCACAGAGAAGCTCTGTTCACTACTTTAGACACAGTCTGAGTGCCTGAAGCTCCAGAACACTAAACAGTAGACAAGCCACTCCCGACTTCCAGCAACCTTGAGCCAATTTCTCACTAGTTAGACAGGCTGGTGTTCGTAGCGACCACTGTCCAGAGCAGAAGAAGAAAGAACTTTCTTTACAGAAGTGAGGGAGGTCGAAGTTACCACACCAGAGACACCCTGGCCCCCTGGACCAGCCAAATCTGGTTGTCCAAGGACAGAGGAGACTTGTCCCACTTAGAAAAGATTTCCTTCTATAGACCCCTCATGTAGAACTGCACATACGGGACAGCCTCGAAGATGGACACCATAAAGCCCAGAGGATTCAGAGAAACCCACTTGCAGGACAGTAGCAGCCGAACAGCTAAGAAGAGCTTCCGAAGCTTGTCCAATAAATGAAACATTGCCAAGTCGAGGATCAAACCAAGGTACTCCAGTCTCCAGGTCAGGTCAGAACAGACTTTCTGAAGTTCAGGACCCATTCAAAGTCCTGCAAGATGCGTATAGTGATTGCCAAGTTGTTCAACAACACAGAATGAGTCTCCACTCAAAGGAGAAGCTCATCTAGATAGCCAATCACGGCAATCCCCCGCTGCCTCAACAACACAAGGGCCAGAGACAGCATCTTGGTAAAAACTGGAGGCAGACTCAAGGGGAGTGCCACAAACTAGTAATGCGCATCCCTGCAAAACGTAAAAAATGTTGGTGTCCAGCACAGATGGGAAGGTGCAGATACGCATCCTCTATAAAGGCCAGAAAATCCCCCAGAGGAAGAAAGGCCACCACTGAATGGAGGCATGCCATCTTCAATTTCTGCAACCTTTACAAAGCAAATCAGACCCTTGAGATTCAAGATTGGACACACCTCCTCTGTGTTTGGGACTGTAAAAAGGTTGGAGTCGAACCCTCAAAACCTTTCCAAGTCTGGAACCAGAGCGATCACCCCCACATTTACAGCCTGCAGGTGAGTTCAAGAGAGGTGAAGATTGGAGGGAAAGAATTGTTCTGGTGGACAGTAATGAAACTATTCTGTAACTGGAAGAGATCACCTCCCAGACTCAGTTGTCTGATCAGGGAGGTCCACGGGCTTGTAAACCAGTGAAGGCGACTCCTCCACCATGGAGATAGGTGGGGGCAAACCTTCATGCTGAGGAGGGTTTGTGAGACCAGAGCCACGTAGAGCCACCCGCAAGAGCATTAAAGGGCTTAAACCCATTGTCCAAGGAGAAATTGTAAAAAGGAATAACTGCGCTAAGGTGAACAAAACAATCAAAAAGCAGCGACTTCAAGTGCGACCACACCCTAACATAACATATAGAAAAAATAAGTCGCGCTGCGTGATATGGGTAAACAAATAAATGTCCAAACAAATGAGTGTCCCAAATAACAAATTGAACGACGTTGGAAACAGTGAGCAACTCCACAGTCTCTTTAGGAAATGCGCTTACCAAATAGCCACTAAAAATCAGCAAGATTCATGAGCCGAGATGTAGTCACAAATCTGGGAGATTGGAGTGATCAGAGTCCTCAACGAATGGTGTTAGTAGTAAACATAAAAAAGAAGAAAAAACTTGCATAGTGTGATACCGTACAAATAATGATCAAATCATAGATTCCACCACCAAGGGAAATCCCTTAACAATTGTGCAGCAGC
The DNA here is from genome assembly GCF_965119305.1 of Pelophylax lessonae. Taxonomy (NCBI): domain Eukaryota; kingdom Metazoa; phylum Chordata; class Amphibia; order Anura; family Ranidae; genus Pelophylax; species Pelophylax lessonae. Next base: position 629,011,648 of record NC_138768.1, on the reverse strand, counting down.
TCACCAAATGAAAATAGTGATCAGTGAAACCGAATATCAGGGAGCGAAAAATAGAAGAAGGGACCACCACCAATTGTAAAGCCTCTTACCAGAGTTAAATTAAATTTATGCAGACAAGGTCAATCCAAAGGAGAACCAAGAAGCCAAAAGAGTCACTCAGATGGCACTGCGAGCCTCTTACCAGAAGAAAGAACAATCTGTGCAGTATGATCTCTTATCGCATTCCCTTCACAGGTGTAGCTTCATGACCAACGGCATCAGTAATAATTGCTGTAAACTCAGTACCCGAGTATAATGCACCAGCCAGGGTATAAGAGAAAAACGCCAATAGTGTAATATATTCTGGACAGATTTATTGGATAAAAAAGAATACACTTACAGACAAAGAAGATAAAATCGTGTAGGATGGAAAGCCGCCGGCCGGACGGCAAAGCGCATCCGTTCCTAGGATAACTTCCGGGATGACGTCAGCACGCCGCGACCTGACGGCGTTTCGTCCAAGAAGACGTTATCAAAGGTACGGACGGCGTGCTGACGCCATCTCTTATATACGAGAATAATTGTACAATACCCGGGTATTGTACAATTATTCTCGTATATAAGAGATGGCGTCAGCACGCCGTCCGTACCTTTGATAACGTCTTCTTGGACGAAACGCCGTCAGGTCGCGGCGTGCTGACGTCATCCCGGAAGTTATCCTAGGAACGGATGCGCTTTGCCGTCCGGCCGGCGGCTTTCCATCCTACACGATTTTATCTTCTTTGTCTGTAAGTGTATTCTTTTTTATCCAATAAATCTGTCCAGAATATATTACACTATTGGCGTTTTTCTCTTATACCCTGGCTGGTGCATTATACTCGGGTACTGAGTTTACAGCAATTATTACTGATGCCGTTGGTCATGAAGCTACACCTGTGAAGGGAATGCGATAAGAGATCATACTGCACAGATTGTTCTTTCTTCTGGTAAGAGGCTCGCAGTGCCATCTGAGTGACTCTTTTGGCTTCTTGGTTCTCCTTTGGATTGACCTTGTCTGCATAAATTTAATTTAACTCTGGTAAGAGGCTTTACAATTGGTGGTGGTCCCTTCTTCTATTTTTCGCTCCCTGATATTCGGTTTCACTGATCACTATTTTCATTTGGTGAGCTGCTGCACAATTGTTAAGGGATTTCCCTTGGTGGTGGAATCTATGATTTGATCATTATTTGTACGGTATCACACTATGCAAGTTTTTTCTTCTTTTTTATGTTTACTACTAACACCATTCGTTGAGGACTCTGATCACTCCAATCTCCCAGATTTGTGACTACATCTCGGCTCATGAATCTTGCTGATTTTTAGTGGCTATTTGGTAAGCGCATTTCCTAAAGAGACTGTGGAGTTGCTCACTGTTTCCAACGTCGTTCAATTTGTTATTTGGGACACTCATTTGTTTGGACATTTATTTGTTTACCCATATCACGCAGCGCGACTTATTTTTTCCATTGTCCAAGGAGCCACATGGACAAAAAAGTCACTAGTGCACCAAGAAGGAAGGACCTTGCTTGTGGCGTAGCTCCTTCAGCTTTAAACTTGTGGGAGAAAGGAACTCTTTCCACCGGTAAGATCCTTGATGATGTCATTCAGGATAGCACCAAAGAGCCGCTAACCCTGGAAGGGTATGTCCGCTAAGGCCTTCTACGACGTCTACTCAGCAGACCAAAATTTGAGCCAAATGGCTCTACTGAAGCACCAGCGCCAAGACAGAGAGCTTGGAAAGTAATGTGCCTGCATCCTAATACTCATCACACACATACTTCTTGGAGACAAAGTGCTCAAAATAGGTACTGTAAAGAAAAACCTTTGCTGAGCGAATCAGCTTGTGCGTACCAAAGGGAACAGCCACTTCTGTGGCAGCCCCTGAGGTATCCTTAAGTTTCAGCAGTTTCTGCACTGAAGTGATAAGCGTGGACACCAGCATCTTTTCCTGCATGGCCATGGAGACGGAGGACTCATCCTAGCCATTACAGGAATCAGAGATTGAATCATTAGGGCACTCATGAAAAAACTAGCCCCACAGCTGAAGCGGAGCCCAATCCGGGCTTAGAGGCTTCTGAAGAGGGGGCGTTTTTTTTTTACGGGCCTTAGAACACAACGCCCTCTCCACCCAGGAGACAAGGACTTTGAGGACAGCCAACAAGGCATCTGGTGTGACAAGGGGGCCTGAGGGATCCGTTGCCTCCACGGGGGGATACATTTTGAGCCTTGGATTACATAGGGATTCTGGGGAGGAGACACCCCAAAGGAAGTCCACCTGAAAGGGGGGAAGCACCAAAAACCACCCGTAACCAGCCGAAACAGAGAGGGAGGTTACCCCAGAAGGACTCACCGCTGCACCACGGTTGCAGGGGAAAACAGAAAGTTTGCCAGGAGAAGGAGGGCTGTGTGTGCCAGTGCGCCAACTGATCCAGAGGAAAGCAAAGCTATCCTCAGGGAGTGCCCAGAGGAACATTAGTGATAGGCAAAATGGTCACTGCCACAAACTCTAGAAAAATGGCCACTGCCTACTGCAAATGGCCACCCAGTGATCGCCAACAAAATGACCACCGCAGCCCAGGCCCCTAACCCAACACAAGACCAGCATAGAGGTACCAACCAAAAAAAAGGCCATCACACCAGACTACAAGAAAATGGCGGCCATACCAGACCATAGGAAGATGGATGCCGTGCCTATCTGAAGAACAGTTGTGTCCATCAATGAATGCAAGGGAAAAACAATATGAGCTTTTCAGTGATAAGTATGTTCCCAACAAGCTGTCAGGAAAGTTCAGAAAATGTTTAGCATGTCACAAAAAAAGTAAAACTCAATATAGATTCCCAGAGAAAATAAAACATACTGTACATTTCAAGAGGATTTTCTGGCTTTTTTTTGTTTTGTTTTTTTTTAAGTAAAAACTTATTGACAACTAAATGCCAAGAACAACAAAATGTTTTGTTACAGCAGAACTTTACGCCACAAATAAAGTTTTGATCCTTGCCTTCACCAGCATTAACCCCTCTCCCAGGTTGATTTTTTCCAGAGGGGTCTGTATTTTTTTTTCTGGCAGTTTTCCACCATTCTGGCCTAGGCCAGAATGACATGTCCTGTCCACAATCCATGATTACATATCTCAAAAAAGTTACTAAAGATGTGAGCTAACTATTGTAAATATGGTATTACACTAAATAAATTTGCTTTAAAGCACTGGTCAAATGTCTAATTAAAGCAGTGCTGCTGTGTATGTTCTTTGATATTAGCGTTATAAACACATTTAAACTTATATCTAAAGAATTTTAAACAGCAAACCACTTCTGAATTACTAAAACCAATAATAAGTATTCTAGAACTGCATTGTCAATGAAATATCACAAACTGATTCGAAATTGAATGTTCAAATGCAAGTGGTCAGGTGTAGGTAACAATTAGCAGTCAAGTTGTTTGGCAGCACATACTGTATATCGAGAGTCTAATTTGTACTGTGAAAGAAAATCACTTACAAGATTGTGTATACCTTATTAAATTTGGTATGTCAATAAGCTTTCTAAATCTCTCTAGGTTCTGCTCTGCACTATTCATGTCAAAAACCCCCAAGCCTGCTCCAGAATTGTACTGCTCCTGTTAATGTCTCATTGGTTAAGACTCTCCACCTCTTTCTCACACTGGCGACTTGTTCACATTGTTTATATCACCTCTGTTACATTTTCATGAGAAGCTTTACAATACATTAAGGGCCACATCAGGCATTGCAAGGGTTTTTATGAAAAAAGAACCAGCATGCTCCTAGAAGTTTCACAGACTAAATTAATTAAGATATGTGGTAGAATGTATAAATGTTATCTATCATGGGCATTTAAAACTACATTTTTTTTTAAACTAAAACAGTCCTTATATGCATCTTTCCCTACTTTTTGCACACTTCTTATAGGTACACCCACAATAGTAAGGACAGAGGTGTAGAAATCTGACCAGTGAAGAGTCAGCATGAAGCTTAAACAGGCTTAAGAAGTATTTAGTGACCTAAATATTTTCATATGGCCAACACTGTTAAGTAAGCATATTCATTTTAAAAATACAGAAAAGGATGTGCTGGAGACTTATGAAAATTTGTGGCATGTACAACATCTAAAAATATACTGGTTTCCATCAAGCGGTTGAAAAACATTTGTAGGAACATCCACTTTATTCACATTTAAATAGCAACAACTTTACAAAAATACTAAATACAGGCTATCGAAAAAAAAAAAAAAAAGAAAAAACGATCAATGACTTTGGTAATGTTATGCCAAATCATGTTACTTACCGGTGAAAAAGCCTTTCTGAGCAAATATAAAGTGGTATGTTGCCTTGTACACTTCAATTTCACATTGCCAGGTTTGGGGCATATTCCACACCCGAGGGTAACTAGCATTTATATGAAACTAAGGAGAGGGAAACAAGATGTACACTATATTAAACAGATGTAAAGGGAAAAAAAAAACTAGCTAGAACATTGATGGAACTCATTTTTTTGACATTCTTGGTGTGCAAGCTTTGAAAAATGAATTACTGACATTACCAAAAGAAATCTTTGAATATTTACCTCCTCTAGAACCATATAAAACATAGAATATCCTAATCGTGTGTATACTGATCCTTTAGGGCTCATTCACACTACATGCACATAAAAACTCATGAACAAAATACACAGAATTGTTGCGCAGAGATAAGTGTTTACATGCGTTTTATGCATGTAGGAGTGTGTATTTACACACACTGACATGCGTTGATGTGTAAAAAAGGCACACAGAAAAATATTTTCTGTGTGTCATTGCAGAGACCAGCATTCTTCTAGTGAAGAAAACACAGGTCTCTGCACATAATGGGAACAAGTAGCTCTAAAGGCATAAGGTTTTTTTTTTTTTTTTTTTTTACTTAAATGCACTCTCTGCATTAAAACTTTACATGATCAATTCCCCCCTCACCACCACTAAGTACTTACCTGGCTCGATTTTTTCGATCCAGCGCTGTGCCAGCCTGCAGAAGCGCTGCTCACCTGTGTTTACAGGACACCGATGCAGCAGAGGGAGCCATTGGCTCCTGCTGCTGTCGATCTAATCCTGTGTGGTGGAAGCAGGGGCGAGACCAAGCCATGCTTGTGTGGGTTTGGGAGCACGCCCCCACACGAGTGGTCCTGTAGCAAAATATGCCTTTCAAACACTTCAATATTTGTAACAATTTACACAGGAAGAAAATATTGTGAATCTAGAACTCACATGACTATTTGAACAAACATTATACAGGCGGTCCCCGGGTTACAAACAAGATAGGGTCTGTAGGTTTGTTCTTAAGTTGAATTTGTTTGTAAGCCAGAACAGGTACATTTATTATGTGTAGCTCCAGCAAAAAAAAATATTTAAGTTTTTTGGATAGCATAGGGAAGGGTTAACACCCCTGTATCATTTGCTTTGCTGTCTATGCCTCTGTTCAGAAGATTTCACCTCACTTCCTGTCCCGGGGACAATTGAATTTTGAAAATTTTGGGTTGTTGATTAAACAAGGATTAGTGATAAAGCTTCAGTGAAGACACCTTTTTCCCATGAGAACAATTACGAGAGTTAATTTCCCTTCCTAGAGGTAGATGTCCTCTCACTTCCTGTGGTCTCCCTCCGTTTATAAGTCAGATGTTTGTAATCCAGGGACCGCCTGTATTCAGTTTGGGACAACTACATCCAGAAGAATTACCGTATTTATCGGCGTATAACATGCACCTGCGTATAACACGCACCTTATTTTAAGAGGGATTTTTCTGGGGAAAAAAAACTTAATTAAAATAAAAAAACTTTGAAGAAAAATAAGGGTAGCTCAGAACTTTGTCCCCCTTCATCACTTTGAAACATTTGTACCTAAAAGGGTATTAGTTCTGGACATACAGTGCCTGACAGCAAATAGACACACATTCTGCTTTGCAGGAATGGAGGAGCTAGTGTGTGTCTCTTAGCCCCTCACCTCCCCCGGCAGACTCATACTCTGGCCCCCTTTAACACCAGTGAACACTGCTGCCTTACAAGGGAGGTCAAAGAGACACACACACTCTGCTTTGCAGGGAGGGGGGCTTGTCAGCCAGTATGTGTCTTTTAGCTCCCCCTCCCCCCTGTCTGGCAGTGATTACGGTGTGCTATTTTATCCCACATGTTTTTATTTACTTGTACCTGGCTGCTTCATGTTCGGCAGTTCACTGCTCCTCTCAGCTCAGGCTAAACTCTCGCGAGCTGTGCAGAGTGTTACCGTGGTTACACTCTGACGGCCGCGAGAGTTAAACTGTGTAACACACTGATAGGAGGACGGCTGCCCGAGGCTTGCAATGCGAGGTCTGAGGAGCCCGGGACTCGCAGGTTGGCATCCGCTCGGCTGATACTGCTGTATGTACCCTGCCTTTTTTAATGATATCGGCGTATAACACGCACACACAATTTGCCCCCTATTTTCAGGGGGAAAAGTGCGTGTTATACGCCGATAAATACGGTATGTTTGTTGAATTTTGTACAATAAACATATTTTCTTTTTTAGTTATATTGAATATTTCCATCTTGAAATCCCAAGCTGAGCTCATTTAGTTAAAAATGTAATTTGATATTACTAGGATAACCACATAAAAAAAATTTTCCATACCACACTACACAGGAAGTTAGCAGGCTTGTCTTACTGTCCCACCACAGATTTAGCTAAAACACATTCACACATCCAAATATAATTCCCTAACCACTTTAATTGGTCTCTCTCGATATGAAGAAACAAAGATGCTTCTTACAAGAAACACCTAGGTCACCAAACTAAAAGTGGAACTTCACTTAAAAGTGAAAGTTCCGCTCATCCTCCTCCTTCCCCCTCCTATACCTATTATTGACAGAGACCAAGATAAACACAGGGCACATCTTAAAGATCCACTGGATTGACCCGAAGCTTCAAAACCCAGCAAGGTGAAGCCCCTTAAGGACTCATCTCGCCTGATAATCAGCTGTGCAGAAAGAAAATATGGAAGCACACACTGATTCCTCTACTATTATTGGCAAGTTTGTTCATTTATTTTCTTGGGAGAAGGTACTTTTTATTGACAGGTACCCGTTACAACTTCTGCATTTCTAACCTAGAAATGCAGAAGTTTGGAACACGTGAAGTGTCACAGGTGGCTGCAGAACTAGTCTGAAAGCACAGCACGTATCGCGCATGCACAGTGGGGAGTCAGCTGTGAAACAGCAGGAAGTCTATGCTAGCTTCCCACAATCAAGATGGCAGCGCTGGGGTTTCAAACACCGGCAAGGAACCAGCCTGGATGAATATGGCACTCCTGGGCTGGTAAGTGTCTGTTTATTTAAAGTCAGGAGCTACAGCATACAGAGGCTGTAGTTCCTCTTTAATCTATTTGTAATGGAAAGCCACCTAAGCAACCTTGTTCCTTCCCATATCACTAATGATACTAGATGGGGACAGAGATAAAAATATACATTAACAATATAATACAAATAATAATTAAGCCTAATCCAAACTTACTGCAAGCATTTCAGCTTCAAGAAGAGACCGGAACTGCATACTAGTTGTGGTATCAACATGTAACAATTGTCCTTTAATTGTTGGAGAGTATCCTAAAAACAAACAAATGAAAAAATAATGTTACATAACAAGAAAAAAAAACAATGATGAAAGAAAGGAAATTACAATAACAACCAAAAGCCAGAGTAGGAATCTCTGCCAGACTTTTTTATTTCACATATTTTTATTTAATTTTAATTCTCAATAAAATTCCATATTTTATATAAAAATCCTTATCCTACTTATCCTTATCCTAATCCTACAATATTTCAAACTGACTTTAATGGTTACCCTCAAGTTTTCTACACCTTAAAATAGCTCTATAGATGATGCCAGATGAGGTTGTATCTTCTGCTTTTCAAGTACAGTACATATAACCCTCTAAATTTTGAACTCTTTCAATCTAATTAGAAAATCCACACCACAAAAAAAAGACTGTAGTCTCTCTGATCTAGAGATCAAATTTTACTGCGGGTGGCGGCTGCAGGCTAAGCGACTTAACTGTGTAATGCTTAGCACATGCACACTGGTGCGCCCCCTGGCACTCAGTATCCAGCCACTGTGAAAGACCAGGGTATCATGTGATTGCTATGACCAATCACCACTGTTCTAAGCAATAATAATGTAAAAAAAATCCTGGATCACCCTCAGAGTAGCACAGTGTAGCTATGGTGACTCTGAGCTACTCTGACAGTGTGTAAAAAAAAAAAAAAAGTTTAAAAAATGTAATTAAAAAAATATTTTTCTTTTAACATGCGGTCACTAGTCAGTATCCTGATCACGGCAACACCAGTCATATGATGACGCTGTACTGCACTGGAGACTGTATGTAAAAACCTTGAAGTTGAACTTTCTACTTTCCAAAAAGGGATAATTTGGGGAGTATTTGTACTGTCCTGGCCTTTATAGGGCCTCATGAAATGAGATAGGCCATCAGTATATCAGGATTGATCAAGTTTCAAATATGTATACCATAGTTTCTAGATGCTATACCTTTCACCTAGACAATGATTTGGGTTATTTGTAAATGTAACAGACTAAACTTGGTTTAAATTTATGAAAAAAAAACTGATTTGCATTTTTTTTTTTAAATGTGTTTATTTTTTCAGCATTTTATTGTTTTTAAAGCAAAAAATAAAAAACCCAGTGGTGATGAAATATCACCAAAAGAAAGCTCTATTTGTGTGAAAAAAATATTAAAATAATGTAATTTGCATACAGTGTTGCATGACTGAGTAATCGCCAGTTAAAGTAGCAAAAAATGGTCTGGTCATGAAGGGGGTAAAGCCTTCCAGTGGTCAAGTGGTTAATATGATGCATTGCAATTTAGGGTTGCCACCTCATCCATCTTTAAACTGAACATATATTAATTGCTCAGGTTCTGTTGCTGATTAAGTTGGTAATTAGGCTCACTTAGTACCTTATGTGCATTAACCACTTGCTGCCCGCCAGCAGTACATTAACTGCGGCAGCTCCGCTCTGTCCCGTGAAACGATGTACCTGTATGATGCTTTGCTGGACCCTAGCGGGGGCGCGCGTGACCATTCGCCACAGGGGAAGCCAATTTGCGGGTCTGGCGGAAGTCGTTCTGTCAGTTATGAACACAGGGATCCTGTGTTCCTCTTATTTAGGAACACAGGTCTCGGTGTTCATGCAGCAAGGCCAACCCCCCAGGTAGAAAGCACCCCCTAGAGACACATTTAACCCTTTGATCGCCCCTGGTGTTAACCCATTCCCTGTCAGTGTAATACAGTAACAGTGCATATTTTTAGCACTGATTACTTTAGGAATGTCGCTCTTTTTTTGTTTATAGCGCGAAAAAAATTAAAAATCGCCCAGGTGATCAAATACCACGAAAAGAAAGCTCTATTTGTGGGGGAAAAAAGCACATCCATTTTCTTAGGGTACAGCATTGCATGACCGCGCAATTGTCAGTTAAAATAACGCAGTGTCGTATCGCAAAAAATGGCCTGGTCATTAAGGGGGTAAATCCTTATGGTCCAGAAGTGGGTAAATTAGCCTCAGAAGCCTTGGTTTTCAAGGGATGAGGTGACAACCTTATATTGCAAATATTGTATATGATCCCAAAAAGTGTTTTACACAAACAAAAAAAAAAAACATAGGTTGCTTTCCCCTCAGGCACAGATTGGTCCCATATGGGGTGCCAGGGGGAATAAGACAACACTCAGTACCTAACTTACTTTACCTCTAAAACCGCTTCCATTGTTTAAGAAATGCTAACTGAAGAAAAGAAGAAAGATCCGCGCTTAGGATAAACTATCTATAAAATAGTGCGTAAAATTTCTATAAATAAAACACTAATGGCTGCTGCCCACTCCAAAAGATGCACCCCCAATGGGGGAGCGTCAGGTGTAAATGTCAAAAAGGGGAGTGATTGGCGCTGCCAGGAAAGTAGGTTAATGGGAAATCTGGGTTAGGCTCCTATAGTTCAAGACCAAGTTCAACACATGCAAATGCACATAGAATGTATGTGGGAATGAGAACTATATAAGTAATAGGATATAAAAACACAATGGGTGTGTAATATGTGTGTAAAATTAACACTATGTGCTGATACCAAATCAATAAATAAATAAATGTGTTCAATACCTAAACGGCTTATTGAGACTCAACATAAATATGCAAATATATGTAAATGTAGGTATAAAAATATAAAAGCATATAAAGATAGTATTAATAAATTATGGTGATATAGAGAGTTAGTGTGCAAAGGTGCTAAAAAATAAATATAGTGCACTAATCAAACTAAATAAGGTGCATTCCGAATAGTCATAACCATCTATTCAATAAAGTGCAACTGCATACTCATAAGCAATGAAAATAAATAAGTGGGTGAACTATGTGCATCCCACACTGGTGACAATATAAACACTAGTAAATAAATAAGTGCAGCCGTGCAAATAACTATATAAATTATGAAAGTGAGAACCATATAAATTCAAAGGCTCAAAAAGCAGGTTCTGTGTATTTTAAAATTGTCCAAAAATAGTGCAATCAGAGTTGGTACAGAAATCATAAAGTTCTATAGTCCATATAAGGATGGAGTAAGGTGCTCTTTTTTTCTATGAAGCCGGGAGTGCAGTGAGTGATTGGAAGATAGGGTGCTCCCCCTCTCCTGGGGTCCTGTGCTTACCGGATGTCCGTACCCCTACAGGGGTAAATGGCGGGTCGATAACAGGGATCGCTCCCATACACCGGCAATCTGGTTCCGTCCTATCCTTCCTATTACCACTCGTATCCACTCCTTGCTCCGGTACACATAGGGGTTAAAGCATCAGGGAGAGAGCTCCAGTACAATTCCCGGGTATATGAAAAAGGGGAAAAACAGAAGCCTCCGATAGTGCAGGATTGCCTTTAAAACTTTTATTTAGATTCCAAAAAAGACATGTACTCACATAAAATCAACATGCAGCGCATCCGTATGGCATAGGGTCCGCAACTACCTCGTTCGCGGTGCTCGCCTGGGATCAGCGTGCGTTCCTAGCCTCGGGATCGTTCAGACGGAAGTGATGTCGACCCGCCATTTACCCCTGTAGGGGTACGGACATCCGGTAAGCACAGGACCCCAGGAGAGGGGGAGCACCCTATCTTCCAATCACTCACTGCACTCCCGGCTTCATAGAAAAAAAGAGCACCTTACTCCATCCTTATATGGACTATAGAACTTTATGATTTCTGTACCAACTCTGATTGCACTATTTTTGGACAATTTTAAAATACACAGAACCTGCTTTTTGAGCCTTTGAATTTATATGGTTCTCACTTTCATAATTTATATAGTTATTTGCACGGCTGCACTTATTTATTTACTAGTGTTTATATTGTCACCAGTGTGGGATGCACATAGTTCACCCACTTATTTATTTTCATTGCTTATGAGTATGCAGTTGCACTTTATTGAATAGATGGTTATGACTATTCGGAATGCACCTTATTTAGTTTGATTAGTGCACTATATTTATTTTTTAGCACCTTTGCACACTAACTCTCTATATCACCATAATTTATTAATACTATCTTTATATGCTTTTATATTTTTATACCTACATTTACATATATTTGCATATTTATGTTGAGTCTCAATAAGCCGTTTAGGTATTGAACACATTTATTTATTTATTGATTTGGTATCAGCACACAGTGTTAATTTTACACACATATTACACACCCATTGTGTTTTTATATCCTATTACTTATATAGTTCTCATTCCCACATACATTCTATGTGCATTTGCATGTGTTGAACTTGGTCTTGAACTATAGGAGCCTAACCCAGATTTCCCATTAACCTACTTTCCTGGCAGCGCCAATCACTCCCCTTTTTGACATTTAAGAAATGCTAACTGTTATCTCAATTTTGTTATGTGCACCATACCATGCGTTATCTGCATACTATATTTCATGGTATGGCAGTTACTGTACATTCCTATGTTTTCTATGTTAAGCATCAATAAAAACTTTGAACAAGAAAAAAAAAAAAAAAACACCAAAATTTAGATGTTAGAGCATTAAAAAAAAAAAACTATTCCAGTCTGTGTGCACAAATACAAGATATCCCTTGGCAAGATGTCACAGATACATTTTTTTAATTTAAAGAAGGGACTGTATGAAGATAAAAGTATAACTTAATTTTAACATCAATTTACTGAGGAATTGCATTGCAATCACAAACCTGCTAAAATGCTACATATAGAGAACATTTTTTTTCGTTTATCAGAGCTTAGCCTGAAAATACTAAGCAGACATAGGCAGGCTTCATGATACTGTAGCATTTAATATTTTACATTTAATTACTTGTTTGTACTGGCTATTAAAATGTGTATGGTGTCCACGCAAAAGACACAAATTCCTATGAAGTATTCAAAAACAGCTAGTCAACGTGTTTATTGCATAAACGATTTTTTACCATTCCTCACAGAGGAGAAATTGCAACGTGCAATAAAGGCACAACTTATTCTGCAGAGAAATGGGTGTCACAAAGACAAACATTTTCTCAGCAAATATGACATGACTAAACATTAGAGCTGATCTGAATGATGTGTTGTCCAGCTTGCTGGAGGAAATACTGGTTCATTACATCTAACAGCTTGTGCATTATGAAGGTTACTGTAGTTTCTCAGCAATATGCTCGGAAAATATCTTACCATTTTCTGTGACAGTCATGGGAATGTTCACTTCCAAGTAAGATCCTGCCCACACATTCACATGCACGGCATTTGTTTCCTATAGAAGAAAGTGCATGTTAACTTCTGCAACCTCTACTGACAGAAAATGTTCCCATATGGCAGTACAATGTGCATCTATATGTGGATGTTACTTTAGCCCTGGCTTGCTTCCACCACTTAAGTCCTGACACCTTTAACCTATGTAAACCCCCTTGAGTCTCAGGTCTTTTTTTTTCCAGGTTTTTCAAGTGTGCTAAATTTCCTACTTTGTTTTGCAGTCAAGTTAGTCATCTTAATATATATTTTTTTAATAGTACTTTCTTTTGATACTTAAAATGATATACTTTCTTTTTTAATTTTTTTTTTTAGAAATGAGAGACAAAAATGGTGAAAATTATGGGGTTCATTTACTAAAACTGGAGAGTGCAAAATATGGTGCATGGTAGCTAATCAGCTTCTAACTTCAAGTATACCTAAATGCATTTTAGTTCGTTTTAGTTATGCTCTAAAACTATGTTTTAGTTTTGGATAGAGTGGAGAGGGATTAGAACCCCTGTCAGGTTTTATCACTGTCTGTGGCACCGTTAAGGAGATTTACCTTAGTTATAGTCATTTTTAATATTATTACTGAAAGTGAAAGCAAAAGAAAATTTCAGATTTTAGGTTATCCCAGGAAACATATCTGACAGGGGTTATGACCTTCCTTTGCTCTATCCAAAATGAAAAAAAAAAAAGTTTTGTCTATAGTTCTAATTTCAGCTTGTTCAATTAAGCTTTGACGAAACTAAACCTGGAAGGAGATTGGTTTCTATACAGAGCTGCACCAGACTTTTTAATCCAGAAATACATTTTTTTAAAGGATAATAAGTTCAACTTACAAAAAAAAAAAAAAAATGCACATTTTCGTCGGTAAAAAAATGTCCATTTATTATTATTTATTTTAATTTTTTTAATGGAGCCTAAAGAGCATTGCACCTGTGATCAGCAGATCGTAGGTGCAATGTCAGGCTCCTGCACAGTCTTCCTTCAGCTTTGTGCTTGTACCTGTTTCCAGTTAAAAAAAAAGCTAGAGGTAGAATTAATTAACTACGAGCATGCTTGCAGCCCATTCAAACTACAAGTCCGTCTGCCAAGGTGGAAGTTTTTTCATTCACAGATCTCTGTAAATGAATGATGCTGCTGTGTGGTCGGAACCGCACACAGCCGCTCTGTTTTCAAATAGTGACAGTGGGTGCGGGAAGAAGATCTCCAGCCGACTGTCACAGAGCAGGAAGTGCTGGCGATGGGAGGTGAGTTCATAGGAGCATGTTACATCCTAAATATGTGTAACTTGCTCCTAAAGGTGAACTTATTCTTTAATTTGTCTTGAATCAAACAATACCAAAGTTGCCATTTTTTTCCAAGTTATTGGGGAAAATTGATGGTCTGGAAACAATTGGGTATATGTTAGATTTTATTTCTGAATTATTTTTTCTTACACTGACATGACAACAAAGGTCCCATCTTCAAAAATGTATTGGAAGACCCCAACAATTGCACCATAATTAAACAGAAAACAGTTTGAACTGTTAAACTTTAAATGTTTTGAACATTTGTAATTAAGTTTTATTTCAGAGTTACTTGAAATTAAAGCAAAAAATGAATAAAAATTAAAAAAATTATAGTAGCTTCTAGTTTTTTTTATTTTTTATTTCCTATGTATATAAGTAGGTACAGATGCTATAAAATACTTTATTCTACTACTTCTATACTTGAGAACACCACATAAATATGTCTTTATCCCTTGGTGGGAACATGGCAGGGCCCAGAAACAACAGAGCGCATTCTGCCTCTCAGTGTCTGAAAACTGGCATGTCTGTTTTTTGCTACTGAACCGCATTTACAGTTGCTCAGGAATGGAACCCCTGAAACTACTCCAAAATGGCAATTTAGAAAAGTAGACCCCTCAATGTTTTTGGCAAAAGGTAAAACTTGGGCTTTAAACCCCAATTTTTCAGAATGCACATGGCAGCAAAATTTGGAAAGATCTTTAAATATAGACCAAGCAGGCTAAGTACAATACAAACACAATTAAAAAACAGAGGGGGAGGGGGGGGGGGGGGGTCTCAAAGCGCAGAGTAAACAAACAAAAGAAGAAACCTATCAGGAAACTTATATCATAAGATGTCTAGCCTGTACCCAAGAGGACCATATTTTATCATATTGTTGGGAGCAGTTAAGTCCCGTATAGGTCAACCTATATAAGGGTAAGGTTGCGTTAACCATAGATTTCCATGCTGATATTGTAGGAGGGTCAGGTGTCTTCCATTAAGACAAGATAGTTTTGCTGGCATAATAGGCAGCATCAAAAATAATCAATTTAGTGTTTGTATTGGCAAGCAGATTATCAGTAATCCCAAGCAGAAGAACCAAAGGATATGCCTCAATTGTAACTTCGCCAATCGCATCAATGTCAGCAACCACAGCCTGCCAAAAGTTCTGTTGTAGTGGGTAAGCCTATACCATGTGGATGAAGTTCCCCACTGCTTATCTGCACTTGGGACAGAGGTCATCCGCAGTATGGTAAATGACAGATGAGGCGTTTTATACGCTCTATGCAGAAATTTCAATTAAACCACTTCTGGACCGGAAGGATTTACCCCCTTAATGACAGGCCATTTTGTGCGATACAACACTGCATTACTTTAACTGACAATTGCGCGGTCGTGCTACGCTGTACCCTAATAAAATTGATGTCCTTTTTTCCCACAAATATAGCTTTCTTTTGGTGGTATTTTATCACCTGTGCAATTTTTATTTTTTGCTCCATAAACAAAAAAAGAGCGACAATTTTGAAAAAAAAAACAAAAAAACAATATTTTTTACTTTCTGCTATATAACATTCCCAATAAAAAGAATTTAAAAATCAAAGTTTTTCATCATTTTAGGTCAATTTGTATTCTGCTACATATTTTTGGTAAAAAATAAAACCCAATAAGTGTATACTGATTTGTTTGTGCAAACGGTATCGCGTCTACAAACTAGGGGGAAAGAATTATATAATTTTTATGTATTTATTTATTTTTACTAGTAATGGTGGCGATCAGTGATTTTTAGCGGGACTGTGAGATTGCGGCAGACAGATGAGGCACCTGACATTTTTTACTCTTTTGGGGGCACCAGTGACATTACCACAGTAATCAGTTCTAAAAATATGCATTTTTACTGTACTAATGACACTGGCAGGGAAGGGGTTAACACCATGGGCTATCAAAGGGTTAAATGTGTCCCTAGGGGGTCCTTTCTAACTGTGGGGGGGGTGTGCTTGCTGCATGAACACAGAGACCTGTGTTCCTAAATAAGAGGAACACAGGATCCCTGTGTTCATAACTGACAGAACAGTGGTCTGCCGCATTAACATCGGCAGACCGCCATTCTGTCTCCACAGGGTGCGATCGCGGCCGCCGGACCCGCAAATTGGCTTCCCCTGTGGCGAATGTGCACACGCCCCCGTTAGCGATCTCGCGAAGAGACGTACAGGTACGTTGTTTCGCGGGACAGAGCCGACCTGCCGCAGTATATATACTGCTGGCAGTCGGCAAGTGTAACAAACTGGTCTCTAGCTGAAATCATAAACGGAATATACTGCTGAAGTCTCTCACACCAATCCTCATCGGTTAAAATGGGATTTTTGTACTTACCGTAAAATCCATTTCTCTGAGTTCATTGACGGATGCAGTGCTCCATAAATCATAACTACTGGGTTATATTGCCTTCTCCAGGAGTAGGACTAGGCAGAACAAAAACATTTGGCTATGCCCATGGGCTGTCCTCAGCTTGGTATATAACCCCCCTCTCTGCTCTAGGTAAACGGTTTAGTAGCAAGCATTATTAGCAGTAAAGGAAATCCGTAGAGGGGTGGGTGCAGTGTCCGTCGATGAATGTAAAGAAATGCATTTTACGGTAAGTACAAAAATCCCACTTTCTCTTTCGTTCATCGAAAGACATAAAGCACTACATAAATCATAATTACTGGTACGTCCAAAAGCAGTGCCAAAAGGAAAATAAGGGGTGGGGAAAATAACCCAAGGCTAAACATAAGAGCCCTTATCCAGGACACAGGAGCATTAACCGGGTCACAGAAGCCCCATGTGAAAAATACAAGTTTAAAGAAAAACACCCCTCAAGAGGGAATAGCCCCTCTTAAACAGTAGCCTGCAAAACTTTGGGGCCAAAGGAAGCATCCGCAGATGCCAAAATATTAACCTTATAGAACTTTGTGAAGGTATGCACCAACGACCAAGTGGCCGCCTTGAAAACTTGCGATATTGATGCCTGATGACAGAAGGCCCAAGAAGCACTCAGCGCCTGAGTAGAATGCCTTGTGACAGGGAAAGGTGTAATCTGACCTTTAATGGAATAGGCCTGAGTCACCGTTTGTCTGATCCATCTGGAGATGGTATCTGAAGAAGCGGCCAGCCCTTTTCTAGGTCCGTCTGTAACCACAAAAAGCGAGTCAGACCTTCGAATGGACGAACCACATCCAAGGTATGCAAAGGAAATTCCTTGGGATGAGCCGGCTTGAGACACAAGAAAGGCAACACAATTCTCTTATTCAAATGGAAATCAGAGACAACTTTGGGCAGGAATGATGGACAGGGACGAAGAACCTCTTCATCCCTATGGAACACCAAATAGGGACTGCAACAGGATAATGCCGCCAAATGCGATACCCTGCGGGTCGAGGTAATAGCCACCAAGAATGTCACCTTCTGGGATAACGTAGACAAGGGAATCTCCCGAATATTCTCAAATGGAGGTTTCTGGAGAACCAAAAGCACTACATTTAAATCCTATGGCGCAAATAAGACCATACAGGTGGAGCCTTATGTGGAACCCCCTGAATGAAGGTACGAACTAAAGAGTGCGTGGCTAGGGGTCGCTGAAAGAAGATTGCCAAGGCAGACACCTGGCCCTTGATGGAACTCAAGGCCAATTTCTGATCAATGCCCCATTGATTAAAGGTTAAGATCAGAGCCACAGAAAAGGATCAAGCATGGGTGCCAATCGACTCACACCAAGAAATGTACGCTTTCCACGTATGATGGTATATCCTGGTGGAAGACGACTTCCTCACCTTCACCATAGTAGGGATCACTGATCCAGACAAACCTATATTTCTTAGTACCTGGCAATAGCTAAGCCAATAAAACCAGTGACTGTAAAGCAGGATGGTAGATTAGCCCTTGAGACAACTGGTCTTCTCTGAGAGGAAGCCCCCAAGGGATGTGTACGGCCACCAGGATGATTGGAAGATCCCCGCTCTTGATTCCTCACAGAACTGCGGAATAGGCTTACAGGGGGCGCCTCCCGGGTTAGGGAAAATAGGACTGATTTATCCCAATTCACTCTGACTTCCGAAAATAAACCAAAATGGTTGATAATTTCCAAGGCAGCCACCAGAGAATGACGGGCATCTCGTAGGTATAGGAGGGTGTCATCAGCATATAGGGATACTTTTTTAGCCAAAGGTGGTATTAAGAAACCCTGAACCTCAGGAGAAGCTCGCAAGAGTACCACCAGTGGCTCAATAGTTAGAAAAAAAAGGGTCGGGAAGAGGGGCACCCTGCCTGGTGCCTCAGTGGAGGGGAAATGGCATCAATAGAATACCATTTGTGCAGGCTGTTGGGTCGAATACAGCAGTTGCAACCTTAATATAAAAGTTGGTCCAAAACTAGCCACAGATATTCCCACTTTACCGAGTCAAAGGCTTTCTCGGCGCCCAGGGGAAGCCACTACCCCAGGACCCTCCCCGAACCCAGCACTGGCAATGACTGTAAATAACCTTCTCAGATGTATGTCAGTACCCTTACCTGGCAGAAACCCAGTCTGATCTCTGTGGATCAGAGACAGAATAACCTTGTTAAGACAGGATGTCAACACATTTAGTAAGGATCTTGGCATGCACATTTAAAAGTGAAATGGGTCTGTATGAAGAGCAAAGTTCTGGATCCTTACCGGGCTTAGGCACCACAACTATAATAGCTCTACACAGAGGATGACAAGAAGGAAGCAGTCAATGATGCAGACAGAACCTCTTGTATCCTAACAGCAAGAATTTCACTGTGTATCTTGTAAAACTCGGCTGGAAAGCGGCCTTCAACTGGGGTCTTTCCTGTTCGCAGGGAGCCAATCGCCAACTGGATTTCTTTCTAGGAGCATCAAACCCTTGGCGGGCTGTAGCAGAAAGCATCAGGAACCTGAATATCTTCCAAAAAATGCACAAGGATCAGCAGTAGTGTATGTAGCAGATTCCCCGAATTCCAGAGGACTAATGTAAACAAATACAAAGCTCGACTAAACGGCTGTTCAGGTTTAGTTGAGCTAAAATCATTAATGGGAAAGAAACCATACTTCAAACAACTAACTGATAGAACATGTACAGAACCATTCCCCTTCCCCATCCCACCCTGCGCATTCAACCAAACAGGGGCATGCTTGGATCCCCAAACTAAACATGGTCACCAACTAACTGGGGTCATGGACAGAGTGCAGTCAATGGGAACATTTTAGTTCAGACACAGATACACCAAGTCCATACAGGAGATGTCACCAATGGGGCGGGGCTGCAGGTTTTATCACCCAGACCAGACTGGGAACACCATCTTGGATAACACGTTGCACAGGAACACAAATTAAATGTTTAATAGATCCAACAGGATCGTAGCAAAGTAACCACAGCAGCAGAAGTCCCACAATGTACAGTATTGCATCTACTGCACTGGCATCTATTAAGAAAGGAAGTCCAGAAGGGGTGGGTGTTTAAATCATCCCAGGCACTGGGGAAACAGCAGAAGAATGCATCCACATCAAAGTACAGTGGGTACGGAAAGTATTCAGACCCCCTTAAATTTTTCACCCTTTGTTATATTGCAGCCATTTGCTAAAATCATTTAAGTTCATTCTTCTTCCTCATGAATGTACACACAGCTCCCCATATTGAAGGAAAAACACAGAATTGTTGATATTGTTGCAGATTATTAAAAAAGAAAAACTGAAATATCCCATGGCCCTAAGTATTCAGACCCTTTGCTGTGACACTCATATATTAAACTCAGGTGCTTTCCATTTCTTCTGATCATCCTTGAGATGGTTCTACACCTTCATTTGAGTCCAGCTGTGTTTGATTATACTGATTGGACTTGATTAGGAAAGCCACACACCTGTCTATATAAGACCTTCCAGATCACAATGCATGTCAGAGCAAATGAGAATCATGAGGTCAAAGGAACTGCCTGAAGAGCTCAGAGACAGAATTGTGGCAAGGCACAGATCTGGCCAAGGTTACAAAAAGATTTCTGCTGCACTTAAGGTTCCTAAGAGCACAGTGGCCTCCATAATCCTCAAATGGAAGACGTTTGGGACGACCAGAACCCTTCCTAGAGCTGGCCGTCCGGCCAAACTGAGCTATCGGGGGAGAAGAGCCTTGGTGAGAGAGGTAAAGAAGAACCCAAAGATCACTGTGGCTGAGCTCCAGAGATGCAGTCAGGAGATGGGAGAAAGTTGTAGAAAGTCAACCATCACTGCAGCCCTCCACCAGTCGGGGCTTTATGGCAGAGTGGCCCGACGGAAGCCTCTCCTCAGTGTAAGACACATGAAAGCCCGCATGGAGTTTGCTAAAAAAACACCTGAAGGACTCCAAGATGGTGAGAAATTAGATTCTCTGGTCTGATGAGACCAAAATAGAACTTTTTGGCCTTAATTCTAAGCGGTATGTGTGGAGAAAACCAGGCACTGCTCATCACCTGTCCAATACAGTCCCAACAGTGAAGCATGGTGGTGGCAGCATCATGCTGTGGGGGTGTTTTTCAGCTGCAGGGACAGGACGACTGGTTGCAATCGAGGGAAAGATGAATGCGGCCAAGTACAGGGATATCCTGGACAAAAACCTTCTCCAGAGTGCTCTGGACCTCAGACTGGGCCGAAGGTTTACCTTCCAACAAGACAATGACCCTAAGCACACAGCTAAAATAACGAAAGAGTGGCTTCACAACAACTCCGTGACTGTTCTTGAATGGCCCAGCCAGAGCCCTGACTTAAACCCAATTGAGCATCTCTGGAGAGACCTAAAAATGGCTGTCCACCAACGTTTACCATCCAACCTGACAGAACTGGAGAGGATCTGCAAGGAGGAATGGCAGAGGATCCCCAAATCCAGGTGTGAAAGACTTGTTGCATCTTTCCCAAAAAGACTCCTGGCTGTATTAGATCAAAAGGGGGCTTCTACTAAATACTGAGCAAAGGGTCTGAATACTTAGGACCATGTGATATTTCAGTTTTTCTTTTTTAATAAATCTGCAACAATGTCAACAATTCTGTGTTTTTCTGTCAGTATGGGGGTGCTATGTGTACATTCATGAGGAAGAAAAATGAACTTAAATGATTTTAGCAAATGGCTGCAATATAACAAAGAGTGAAAAATTTAAGGGGGGTCTGAATACTTTCCGTACCCACTGTAAATAGTAAAACATTTTGAAAAAAAATATATAATCTTCCTTTAATTTTTCCCTTAACACAATGCTTTTGTAACGTGCGCACTTCTATAATTTACCCTGAAATACAATCAGCAAAGTCTGCTAATTAAAATGATATCACATTAGTGAGACTTTTATGTAACATAGTGGAATGGTAAAATGAGGGTAAATAACCTTGAGTCCCAGAGCGTTTTTCTGTTTTGGCTAGGTCTACCCTACTATTTTTTTATTGTTTTTTTTTTTTTTTTCTGGACAGATAATGTGCTAATTTGGTAACAGATTTGGAGTGATATATTTTATTTCCTTGCGGTTTCATGTGAATAAACCCAGTAAATGATCACAACTTTCTCACAGATATGCTAAAGTTTTAAATGACCTTGCATTCACTTACATAAGCATTTGATGCTTGCGCGGTGAATACCAATGTCATCTTCGGGAGGGAATATTTTTATTTGGCCTCATGCACAAGGTCAATTTAGTCCATACAGACTACAATTTCAGAGTTCATTCACACCCAAAAAAGTACAGGTTTTGCATACATAAATGAATAGCTGGGGGTGGTTGCACAGTATACACTAAAAAATGGGGTAGACCTGCATATAGCATACAGGTGCATGCTTTGAATGGGAGCTGTTTGTGGGTTTACGGCAGTACTCACATAAACGTGTAAAGTGAAAGGGAATTTGCCCGTATGCTACATGCGTGTTTACTTAAGTTCAGGTACAGTCCCCCCAGGTACCTTCCCTCCAGGCACTGAATTTTGTAGGGACCAATCCAGATAAAGGCTGCTTTACAAAAGCCTCAAGGCTCACTGGCTGCATAAAAACTTACTAGAACAGTCAAAGAGTACCATAAAAGGTGAAACTTTCTCAGCAGAAAGAGATAGGCCCATCGCCTAAGGACACCGGCAAACAGCAGAGGCAATGCTGGGAGAGGGAGGGGTTATGCAGGCCTAAGTTAAGCATTGCCATTTACCAGTATCCAATTGCCTAGAGGTGGAGCATAACCCAATGGTCTAAAAATGAACTATTCCCGTGTCCTATGTTTGATAAAAGTGGAAGTAAAGGTAAAACCTAACTAACTCTTAACCTACTCTCAGGCACATTCTAAGCCTAATCTATCTAGCCCTGTAGAAAAAAAATTTCTATACTTACCTGTTCAGCAGCCACTCTGGTCCAGTCTCCAGGAGCATCCTCCGTGTGCAACAATGGCTGGGAAAAGCCTGGGAAGTGACGTCACCCATAGAATTACTATGGAGTTTTTGTTGTTGGCTGCCTCTGCTGCACATTCCCACACGCTGAAGCTGCTGCTGACAGCTCAGCGTGGGGACCGGACTGGAGCCGCTGTAGAACAGGTAAGTATAGTGATTTTTTTTTTTCTTTAAGCGGCTACAAAGATTAAGCTTAGAATGTGGCTGCTAGTAGGTTTAGAGTTAGTTAGGATTTTCCTTTACTTCCACATGGTCAAAGATACCCACATCACTCTTTAACAGACAAAAGTCTCCTATGAATGGCTTAATTTAACTGCTGTTTAAATACCTACATTTAAATGCATCTTCAACAAGTTCCATTTTTACCTGAATATGTCAATAAAGCATGTGTTTATTAGTTATTTCTTGCTTCTGACACCTGTGTAAACAGACTCTTGTAGAAGCATCTCTGTACGTATGAATTGTATGTCTTACAGACAGCATTCTGCTTTCAGAATTGTGGATATCATAAGGTTCTGTCAGAAATATACTACTTACTGTATTGTTTTTTAAATGTTTATTTCATAGTTCACAACAGAATGAACATAATTGAAAAAGCAGCAAAAAGTGTTCAATACAGAACATAATATATTCAATCGGTTTTTGACATATGAATTTACATAGGTTATTTTGCAGACTTGTACATAAGGCACTAAATTAACTGAATAGCTTAGATATTTTTTGTATTTATTATAAGGAGTTGTCAACTCAGAAGCCTGTGTAAGTAAATGTGATGCATTGGCAAGCTGTTTTAATAATCTCATCATGTGTAAAGGGCACAACTGCATCTACATGAAGTTACCATGAGTGGGGAGTACCAGTACAAAGTACCAGAGGGGGTGTGGAGGCTGGTAAAAGGACATTAATGTACTGGTTCACACCCACCCTGTCCTTGATCTTCCCATGATATGCCTACATTTGCTATACTGCAACAGCCACAGGCAGGTAGCCTATAATATCAGAGCAGAGACAAACATAGAAAAAGAGAGAGGCTGATGAAGAAAAGAAGGGCAAACAGAAGGAAAGCAGGCCTTATTACTAGCAGCTATTAGGATTATTAGTAAATCCAAGGGCAAAGAAAAAAAACGCTGGCAAATGGATATAAGAAAAAAGGAAAGTGGGGGGGGGAGTGAATGTATGTGTGTATACAGGGAGTGCAGAATTATTAGGCAAATAAGTATTTTGACCACATCATCCTCTTTATGCATGTTGTCTTACTCCAAGCTGTATAGGCTCGAAAGCCTACTACCAATTAAGCATATTAGGTGATGTGCATCTCTGTAATGAGAAGGGGTGTGGTCTAATGACATCAACACCCTATATCAGGTGTGCATAATTATTAGGCAACTTCCTTTCCTTGGGCAAAATGGGTCAAAAGAAGGACTTGACAGGCTCAGAAAAGTCAAAAATAGTGAGATATCTTGCAGAGGGATGCAGCACTCTTAAAATTGCAAAGCTTCTGAGGCGTGATCATCGAACAATCAAGCATTTCATTCAAAATAGTCAACAGGGTCGCAAGAAGCATGTGGAAAAACCAAGGAGCAAAATAACAGCCCATGAACTGAGAAAAGTCAAGCGTGCAGCTGCCAAGATGCCACTTGCCACATTTCAGAGCTGCAACATCACTGGAGTGCCCAAAAGCACAAGGTGTGCAATACTCAGAGACATGGCCAAGGTAAGAAAGGCTGAAAGACGACCACCACTGAACAAGACACACAAGCTGAAACGTCAAGACTGGGCCAAGAAATATCTCAAGACTGATTTTTCAAAGGTTTTATGGACTGATGAAATGAGAGTGAGTCTTGATGGGCCAGATGGATGGGCCCGTGGCTGGATTGGTAAAGGGCAGAGAACTCCAGTCCGACTCAGACGCCAGCAAGGTGGAGGTGGAGTACTGGTTTGGGCTGGTATCATCAAAGATGAGCTTGTGTGGCCTTTTCGGGTTGAGGATGGAGTCAAGCTAAACTCCCAGTCCTACTGCCAGTTTCTGGAAGACACCTTCTTCAAGCAGTGGTACAGGAAGAAGTCTGCATCCTTCAAGAAAAACATGATTTTCATGCAGGACAATGCTCCATCACACGCGTCCAAGTACTCCACAGCGTGGCTGGCAAGAAAGGGTATAAAAAAAGAAAAGCTAATGACATGGCCTCCTTGTTCACCTGATCTGAACCCCATTGAGAACCTGTGGTCCATCATCAAATGTGAGATTTACAAGGAGGGAAAACAGTACACCTCTCTGAACAGTGTCTGGGAGGCTGTGGTTGCTGCTGCACGCAATGTTGATGGTGAACAGATCAAAACACTGACAGAATCCATGGATGGCAGGCTTTTGAGTGTCCTTGCAAAGAAAGGTGGCTATATTGGTCACTGATTTGTTTTTGTTTTGTTTTTGAATGTCAGAAATGTATATTTGTGAATGTTGAGATGTTATATTGGTTTCACTGGTAAAAAAAAATAATTGAAATGGGTATACTGTATATTTGATTTTTGTTAAGTTACCTATTAATTATGCACAGTAATAGTCACCTGCACACACAGATATCCCCCTAAAATAGCTAAAACTAAAAACAAACTAAAAACTACTTCCAGAAATAGTCAGCTTTGATATTAATAAGTTTTTGGGTTCATTGAGAACATGGTTGTTGTTCAATAATAAAATGAATCCTCAAAAATACTCATTTGCCTAATAATTCTGCACTCCCTGTGTGTATATATATATATATATATATATATATATATATATATATATATATATATATATATATATATATATATATGTATATATATATGTGTGTGTGTGTGTATATATATATATATATATATATATATCAGCAGAAGGGTATATATGGACATAAAAAACAGATGTCTGCTTTTATTAGATATAGGATGTTCAAAGAACATTGAAACAATGAAATTATGTAAGTAAAGTATGTAGGAATGTAAGAATATCAACTATCTTTACATGGTAGAGGTGTAACTAGACAAGTGAATAAAATATGAAGCAATAAGCACATGGAACCTTACCTCAGCAGCATATTTATTAAAAACATAATAATGCCTAATGCATTTAAACTTGAATAATACATGATGAATGCTGTGTGGATACAAATGTAAAATATCCTTCCAGTACTGCAACAGAAGGTGAAGACATACAGAGAGCTTCCTGTATGGTTCAGTGATTTCACACAGCTAGCCTCTGCATACCACTGGGACCTGGCTCACAGAAAGGTAATTGTGTTACCTAATTACTATATGACAGTTGGATTCAATGACAAAAAGTGTAGCTGCTGACTTTTAATAAACACACACTCACCTGCTCCACGGTGCAGTAATGCAGCCTTTGGGAGCCTCGGTTCTCTCCCTGTTCTCCCAGCAGTGCCAGCATCACTACTGTGGGCACCCGGCTGTGACAGCTTGTGGCTTCACAGCCGGGTGCGCACTGTGCATGTGCGACTCACGCTGCACATCCTTAGTGGATGGGCAGATTTCTGGGACCTGTGATGTGATGCGGCTCGAGCGGAAGTGGATACCTGTAAAAAACTAGGTACCCGACCCCCCCCCCAAAAAAAAGTGACATGCCAAATGTGGCATGTCAGGGGGCCCGGAGGCCTTAAAGCGGAAGTTCCACTTCTGAGTGGAACTCCAGTTTAAAGCCCTTTGGGAAATACAGCCAGTTACAGTAAGGGGCTAGCTTCACATATATCTACAATATCTTTCTAGTGACATCTCAATAATACATTCCAGTGTTTTCGCCATACTACCTCCTACACACATACGGTATATTTCAAGACAAGAATGTTTTTATTGTACACAATTCACTGGATTTATGGGGCATACTTACTTTATTTTTGGTAAAAAGAAGATCTATTGTAGCATTTGCAATGATGTTCATTCTTAGCTCAAATGCCTGAATCTGTCGAGGCTTGCCAGGCTGTGCAATCTCAGAAATCTTCAAAATCTGATAATCTGGTGGGAAGAAAAATTTCCACAAGCACTCCCTGTCAGGAGAAGCAAATGGTTAGGTATACAGTGGGAATAAATCAATATTAGAACGAAAAACTAAGCAAAATCTGACCGATCTGCATAAGGCTGCAATAGGATACAAAGCAATCTCAAAGTGTTTTAAGCGTATTTCCACTTTTGTTAAGAAAAAAAACATTCCTCTCTGGGTGATCTAGGATTATTGCAGATTCCTACCTTTTGTTATTCTGAAGAAATTCCTGTTTGTTTCTCTGTGCTGAGTGGGTCTAATGGGAGTGTTTTCATAATTATCTATCAACTGTGGAAATATGCTGGGCCTGCATCCCTTTAGACGTGTTCCTATTAGGACATTTTTGTTGCAGGGGATGCCAGAAATCTGACTTGTATGTTGGTGCAGACTCCTGGAAGAATTGGTGAACCAATCAAATAAGCAGGAAAACTGTCCGTTTTTCTAACCGGGAACAGTGTTTCTACGAACCTTCCAGGACAACAAACATGTGAGAGACGAGAGGCTCCACCCTACAGGAAACACAATCAGTTCACAGCTGTTAAAAGGCCCCACCCTTCCTTTTGTCGCTCAGTTGTAAAAAGTAGTTCTCCAACCGATTCACAAGGGATGCATAATCACTTAGTACTTACCACCTATTGTTTACATTCTTTCCTCACCCTTTTAACAGGGCGGGAAGAAGGCCTGCCGTCCTGGAAGGTTTGTAGAAACACCGTTACCGGTAAGTCTAAAGGCCCGTACACACGTACCGATCGTCGGCATACAAAAGTCGGTGGACGAAGGATCTGCCGATTGTACGCGTGTTAGTATGGTGCCTCCGACAGATGTCTGCGCACAATCCGCGGACAAAAGTCTTTCTTGCAAACATGAAAATTTTTGTATGCCGACACCAGAACGGACGATTGTTCGCCTGTCAGTACACAATTCGGCCGACAGACCGCAGATTTGCAAGACTGGGCATGCTCAGAAAATAGAAAACACAGGGAAAGTTAACCATTACATGACATCACTTCTGCAGTCGGCGGACAAAATTCTTGTGCTGTCCTTGTG
Source organism: Pelophylax lessonae (assembly GCF_965119305.1). Classification (NCBI taxonomy): domain Eukaryota; kingdom Metazoa; phylum Chordata; class Amphibia; order Anura; family Ranidae; genus Pelophylax; species Pelophylax lessonae. The sequence continues at coordinate 628,984,076 of NC_138768.1, read as the reverse complement.
CTGTCTTTGCACTTTTCAGCAGACACCGACATCCCGGGGAGAAAAGAGGAACATTTGTATGCCGACCATCGGTACGTGTGTACGGGGCTTAAGGGACGGTTTTCTCCTCTCACCTTCCAGGACAGCAAACATGTGAGAGTATAATAAAGTAACCACAGGCCTACCTTAGGGTGGGACCACCGTAGTACCTTTCGGCCAAAAACTAGGTCTTGTTGAGACAGCACCTCCATTTGGTAGTGCTTCAGAAAGGTGTCATGGCTGGACCAGGTGGCTGCACTGCAAATCTGTTCCCAGGAAGCTCTTGCTTTTTCGGCCCAGAATGTTGCCAGTGCTCTTGTTGAGTGTGCTTTCAGCTTTGCTAGTGCAGGAACACCTGAAACCTCATAAGACATGGTAATGGCTTGCCTACTCCACCTGGAGACTGAAGGTTTTGATGCCTGCAGTACTTTTCTTGGTCCAGAGTAGAGGATCAAAAGAGGATTAGATCTCCTAAACTCCCTGTTCCTCTGTAAAAAAGTAAGGAGGCATCTCCTCACATCTAAACAATAACATTTAATTTATTTTTCATTCCTAGGATTATCACAGAAGGATGGTAACATTTTTCCTGCTTCCTGTGAAAGGAAGATGCTACCTTGGGCAGATATAAGGGATCTGGCCTGAGAATAATCCTATCTGGGAAGATCAACATAAATGGTTCTTTAATAGAAAGACCTTGTAAGTCCCCTACCCTTCTGGCCGTCGTGACAGCTAAGAGGAAGGCTAGTTTTAGGGACAAAAACTTAAAGGGAACCTCTTCTATAGGTTCAAAAGGTCTTTTAGATAACACCTCTAGAACCCTAGTCAGGTCCCAAGGAGGGAACCTGTCTCTTGTGACAGGAGTAGCTCTATCCCTGGTCATCAAAAATCTTTTAACTAAAGGTTCCTTTGCAAGCCTCATGTCTAGAAAAACTGACAGAGCTGCTATTTATACCCGAAGGGTGTTAACCGCCACACCCTTCTCTACCCCATCTTGTAGGAAATCCAAGATTATGGGGACAGAGGCGGCCAAGTACAAAATGTTTTCCAAACTTTTAGGTATATTTTCCTCGTTACTGGTTTTCTGCTCAGGAGGAGTGTGTCTATCACTCTGTCTGAGCAGTCCTTTAATCGAAGGATCTGGCGCTCACTAACCAGGCCGTCAACTGGAAGAACTCTGGCCTGGGGTGCCAAACTGGTCACTTTAATAGCAGGTCTGGGAGGTTCGGAAGCTTCCAAGGAGGTGCTTCTGTAAAATTTGAGGTATAAGAGTTAGAGGGGGAAAGGCATAGGCTAACTTGAACCGCCATATTTGGGCCAGAGCATACAGGCCCAACATCCCTCTTTCCTGTGAAAAGGAAAATAATCTCTCTACCTTTCTGTTTAGTAGGCTGGCAAATAGGTCTACCTCTGGGCAGCCGAATGTTTGGACTAGTGTCTAAAATACCTTGGGATTTAGCTACCATTCTCCTTGTCTTACTGGATTGCAACTGAGGAAATCTGCTTTCCAGTTGCTTTCCCCTTTTATGTAAATGGCCGACAGGGAGATCACTCTTCCTTCGGCCCAGTCTAGGATTTCCTGGGCTAGTAACAACAAGGGTCTGGACCTGGTAACCCCTTGGCGATTCAGGTAAGCTACTGTTGTAGCATTGTCTGAGCAGACCTGGATTTGCATGCCTGAAATTGAACTCTCGAAGGCTTTTAGGGCTTCGCCCACTGCTCTGAGTTCTCTGAAGTTGGAGGAAGCCTGGGCTACTTCCTTGTCCCAGATGCCCTGGGCTTGGGCTCCCTCTAGATGAGCCCCCCACCCCCAGGTGCTTGCGTCTGTGGTGACCTTCAGAGGGCTTCACTGACCCCAAGGTCTGTCCTTTTCTAAATTGCTTGGAATTGACCACCACTCCAGGGAGGTTTTTACCTGTGGGGTGAGGATTACCTTTTTGTCCCAGGAGGAAAGATGGAAAAATTGAAGGTCTCTTGAGTGTAGATGCGCAAAGGCTACTGCTGGGATGCTGGCTGACATGAGCCCCAGAACTCTCAGGATCTCTCTCCTGGAGCACGAGGGGGCGACCACCAACCTTTTTACTGAAGAGACCACCTTCTTCCCCTTTTCCCCTGGAAGGAAAATAAGATTTTCTCTGATGTCCATCGACAGACGCAGCTTCATCTTCATGAGCTGTGTGGCTTATGTTGCTTCCTGCCCCACACCCCCTGAACCTGGTAAGGGCGCCCATTCATGCTGAAGAGGACTTGTCAGCCGCACCGGACTGACCAGTCTTGGGCTACCCCCAATGCTTGTTACCCCCATCCAGAAGCTCTGAATAGCTTACCTTTTTCTTACGCCCCGGAGGCACGGAAAAAAACGATTGTAAGCAGAAAAAAAGGGATCAATAAATTAATGTGAAAGATGAACCAAAATAAATAGAAATAAAAAATGTCACCAGTTCATGAATTTATGTGCAAAAAAAATAAAAAATAAACATGAACGAAGAAGGAGAAAGTTCCAGCAATTCATATATATATATATAGTGCCAATTCCTCTTTGTCAGGGATCTCCAAACTATGGCACTCCAGCTATTTTGGAACTACACATCCCATGAGGCATTGTAAAACCTTGACATTCACAGACATGACTAGGCATGATGGGAATTGTAGTTACTGAACTGGAGGGCCATAGTTGGGCTCTATGTGTTCTGTGAGTGAATCCACATGTGAGTGTCACCAGACCACCTTCTCTAATGAAGCAGAATATAGACTCTGCAATTTAGCACAGATAAGCTCCCCTTCTGCCTGCATTATCTGTCCTTTTAAACCACAGTGGGCTGTAACTTCACCACTAGGGGCAATCTCATTAAGGATATGGCTGAATGGAAGCAAGCTCACAGGCCAATGCCCGATACAAGGATCATAGTTTGGTACTTTATTCATTCTCCATAAAACAATCTAATCAACATAAAATACAATGTAAATATTCACATAAAAATGAACAGTGCAACAGAACTCCCATAAATGGCCGCAGTGTGACCTCAATGTGGCGGTGTGAGGTTCCCTGGGTAGGGAGAGCACAGAGAGGAATTGACACAAAGCTATATGAATTGGCAGAACTTTTTCCTTTTTTATTCACATTCCTTGTAGTTTTGCACATTAATGAAGTGGTAAATATATTTATATGTATTTTGGTTCATCTAGCAAATTAATTGAAAGAATGAAGATTATTGACTATCGCGGAAGAACAATTATGAATTTAAATCAGTTTTTTTTTTATTTATTTACATTTTCGCACATACAGTTATGAAGTGATGAATGGTTGTTTATATTGATTTGTACAGTATTTGATGAATTGTGATTTGTAATTTTATTGATTTGTCATCACCAGATATTTAGGTTGATTATTTAGTTTTTTGCGCTGCATTCCATACACATTGAAGTAAATCCACCACAGACTGGCTTCAGAAAAATAAAATTTGCCTTTTGGAGTGGTCCAGTCACAGCCCAGACCTTAACCCCTTAGAAATGCTGTGGAAGGACTTCAAGAGAGCCCTTCACACCAGACATCCAAAAGTGTCTGAGCTGAAGCAGTTTTGTAAGGAGGAATGGTAAAAATTCCTCATGAACATTGTGCAGGTCTGATCCAGAGCTAACAAAAGCACTTGCTTGGAGTCATTGCTGCCAAAGGAGTTTTAGTGATTCTAACGGTTTTTTTTTTTTTTTGTAAAACAACAAACATGTCATGCTTACCTGCTCTGTACAATGGTTATGAACACAGCAGCCCCAATCCTCCTCTTCTGGGATTCCCTGCCAGTGGACTTGGCTCCTCCTCTTGCACAAGTGCCCCCATGGCAGGCTGCTTCCTACGGGGAAACACTAATGCGAGCTTGATCCCAAGTCACATTGCGAGCGTCTATTGGCACACACAGTGTGGCTCTACACCGCCCCCTGCTCTCAGGAGCTCATTGACAGCAGGATGGGGGGATGACATTGAAAGGTTTTTTTTGTTTTCTTCTGCTGAGAATGCATTAAAATAAAAAGGTTTATACCTTTACAACCACTTTAACTCTGGGAGCTCACTTACTTTTGCCTCCAGCACTGTGAATGTTTAAGGATTGTGTTCAATAAAGACAACACATGAAATCAGAATTGTTTGTGTGTTATCACCTGATGAGGATCAGATCACAATTAATGGCAAATTACTGCAGAAAACCAGTTAATTCCAAGGAGATGGCAAAGAAATAGTGCGCTAACAAAAAAAATATATATATATATATATTATAAATCAATTAAATAAATGTAATAGAAAACAGAGAACATAAAAGTCTCTCAAATAGTGTAGGTCTGCTTAAACTTCAAAATAAAAATAATAAGTGAGTCCGTGCCAAGGTAACGTGACAATATATGCAGACAACAGTGTTTCAAAAAATCAGATGTTCTCTGTGCCAGGGTGGCCTCTTACCGCAAAACACTCCACTAATGACATTCAAACCATGAAGTGACAGTATGGTGAAATGGTGACACCCGGTGGTAAAATTTAATTCTTACCAGAGATCAGGGAGATATGAGCTTGGACTGCTGAGATAGAAAAATCCAGTATATGGATAGCAAAGAGTGGTGTGCTCTCGCTGGGATATCCTAGAACTTGTCCACTTCACAGCTGTAGGGTTCCGGTGGCTCAAGGCACAATTACCAAAGAGATAGTACCTCCCAGTTGAAATTGGTGAACAACATGCAGATGTTATGCAGGTTGGGCAGGAAGGGGAAGGTCCATCAAGAAGATGGTGTCACTTGTTGAGAAACGCTGGAGGGAGATCACACATCAGGTCGGTCTCTTGTCTTCCTTCCTGGAGAGCACACGCCTCCCCTGGCTAACACAAGATTCCTGGAGTGGACCCTGGCACAGAGAACATCTGATTTTTTGAAGCACTATTGTCTGCATATATTGTCACATCACCTTGGCACGGACTCACTTATTATTTTGAAATTTAAGCAGACCTACACTATTTGAGAGACTTTTATGTTCGCTGTTTTCTATTACGTTTATTACATTGATTTATAATATTTTTTTTTTTTTTAGCGCACTATTTCTTTGCCATTTTCATTCATTATTACTTTCCTAGTGCTGCTTCCATCTTTTCACACTGTTTTGCGCACCTTTATTTTCCACATATACTGCCAATTCCAAGGAGAAGCAGGGTTAACAGTTACACAATTTACAAATGGGGACTGTGTTTTCAAGTGCTCTTTTTAAAATGTTAATACTCTTTCAGGAATATTCACGTCTTTCAGCAAATTGTTTTGTTGAGAAAAAATAGAATTAATGCATACCTCTGCCTATCTGCCCATGGGCCATAGTTAAAATCTGTTCCTTTTCCACAGACAATATCTAAACCCCAGCAAGGTGGCAAGTCTTGCAGCTTTGCATCTTCCGAATTGCTTTCCTCTTCAACATTTTCCACAGTGTCTTCTGGGACAAGTCCTTTACGTCAAACAAAATTATATATGATCAGATTTTACCTTAAGACTCTTATTACTATATGAAATATTCTATAATTGCCTTTTCTTTTTTTTACTAATCAAGAAAGTACTTGAAGCAAGAAAACAAAATGTTTATCACATCCATATGGAACACTACCCCCGTAGAAGCCGATGGTTAGGATGGGTCCTTTGTTCAATGCCTTGACCTCCATAAAAACTTTAGCCCTTCTGAAACACTAGGTTGAATGTACCAAGAATGCAATACCACAGAAAAGCACTGGAAGTAGTAAATGGTAACCGTTAATACTACCATGTCCAAGAAAACAGGCACTGAACCAGTGAGTAACGGCAAAATTAATATTTTGTCATCCAATATGGTGGGGAAAGAGGCAAGCAGGGAAATTGATTAACAAAGGCAATAACAACATTTTGCATAAAAAGTAATTAGTAATAAGAACTAAGCAAAAGATGACTTTTGGCATCCAGATGAGCATTACCATTAGCAGGTAATCTACAGTGCAGCAGTGGATAGTAATAAAGCTTAATCTACTGAGTATTAGAATTATACAGCATACTGGGTATGCACTGTCCAAAAGAAAAATAAATTGGTAGCAGAAGGGGGCAGAAGAACAAAAAGGGGTGGAAGATAATTATTACAGAATGGGCATCCCTTTGAGATGTTCTTCTGCCGACTATTGTTGGGGACCTTTAAGAGCATCAGTGCGCTTAATGACTGCCCCAATTAACCAGCATGCAGTAAAGGTACAGTATAGTTACGTTATAGTCTTGGCACAGGTGCAAGAGTGGATGTGGTTCAGATGCAGTAAAGGTTAGGCATAATGCGGTATAGAGTTAGTATAGGTGCACTATAGATGAGGTATAGATTGTGGTGTAGATGCTGAATGGCTGTGATAGACTTAATATCCTGTCTCCAGTGACTTAGTTCCTGCTAACAGTGTGAATGGTGGGCGATGAGCACTCTCACCAGTCCCTGTGCTGCAGCTGCAAACTCTGACTATGGGAGGGTACGCCTCTCTCTCTTTCTCTCTCTCTCTTCTCTCAAGAAGCCTCTTAACGATCAGCAGTGGGAAGAAGAGTATGAGTAACTCCAGTGGTCTCCCTGCTGCAGCACTACAAGTTCGATCTCTGTGGTCTATGCTGTGCGGCCCTCTGGTGTCTCTCCCTGGGTCTCAGGTTCAGTCCTCACCAGTCTGGCCTCTCACAAGTCTGTGCAGCAGATGTGCTCTCCTTGCTTTTCTCTGCACCCAGAAATATCCCTTTCCCAGGCAGTTAAAAAAAAAAAAGAAACCTTTAATAACTTCTCCTGCTGTCCAAAGCATGCTGAAACTTCCAGTTCAGAAAGGGGATTCTAGTATTACATGACTGCTGTTTTGGACTACAATTCCCAGTATTCCAAGTGCTTTACATTGAAGTCTATGGGTTGCTTTGCTTTAGTTCTCCCCCTGTTGGCCAGAGGATTATGGTGCACCATAACACATCGCTGTCATAAAATGCACTTTGGCAGTAGTTCCAATACTCGGTGGAATAAAATTAAAAATGACACACCATACAGAGGGTGTAGAAAAGAATCATCCCCTCTAAAAAGAAAAAATCACATTTTGTTGCTTTTCAGCCTGCAGTTAAGACACAGTTTTTGTTTTATCCAGCTGTATTTCATGCAAGTTATAACATTCAAGTGAAACCTATAACGCCAACATGTCAGAAAAACAAACAAACACTGAGTTGGAAAAAGGATTACCCCCCTCTTCAAAAATGACTTATAAACTCAATCAGGTGTAGCTAATCACCTTCTCAATGGCACACAAAGCCGTTTGACTTACAACTGTGATCAGCTGTGGTCATTTTGATTATCTCAGCATGAAAACTGGATTTTTTGTAAGAACTTACCGTACAATCCTTTTCTCTTGAGTCCATTGACAGACGCAGCTCTCATACTTCTTAAAACCTTGGGTTATGCTGCCCCCTGCAGTAGTAGTACTCGGCAGGAAAAAAACAATTCACCATGCCCACGGGGCTGTCCCTATAGGCATAACCCCACACACGCTGCTCCAGCCTAAGAGTTTTGTTGCAAGCAGTGAAAGAAGACACAAAACCATCCCCATATAAGAGGGGCAGGTGCTGCGTCTGTCAATGGACTCGAGACAAGGATTTTACGGTAAGTTCTTACAAAAATCCAGTTTCCTCTATAGTCCATTGACAACGCAGCAGCTCTCATACTTCTTAGACCCTTGGGACGTCCCAAAGCAATGTAGGCATGAGAGGTGGGGAGAACACAACTAGATAGTAAACGTAAACTCCAAAGGCTAAACTTAGCCAACTAGGTAACAAGAAGCTCAACCAAAAACAACAGGAGTTTACCCATGAAAGAAAAACTCCCAAAGAGAAATAAACAATTCTCTTATGAAACAGCAGCCAGCAAAACCTTGCGGCCAAAGGAAGCATCCGAAGATGCCAACAAATCTACCTTGTAGAATTTTGTAAAAGTGTGCACAGACAACCAAGTCGCTGCTTTACAAACTTGCACTACTGAGGCCTGACGGGGAAAAGCCCAAGAGGCACTCAGCGCTCTAGTAGAATGCACCTTCACAGGGAAAGGAGGAACCTGACCCTTCAGCGAATAAGCTTGAACAACCGTCTGCCTGATCTATCTGGAAATGGTCGCAGCAGACGCAGCCAAACCTTTCCGAGGTCCTTCGGTAAGAACAAAGAGAGAGTCTGATTTTCTAAAAGACTCCGTTACCGCCACATAAACCCTTATCGCCCCGAACCACATCCAGAGAGTGCAAGGTAATTTCCTTGGGATGCTGAGGCTTAGGACATAGAGAAGGCAACACAATTTCTTCATTGAGATGAAAATCCGACATCACCTTAGGAAGAAAAGACGGATTAGGTCGGAGCACCACTTTATCTCTGTGGACCACCAAATAAGGCGAAGGACAGGACAGAGCTGCCAACTCAGACAATCTGCAGGCAGAAGTAATTGCCACCAGAAAGGCAACCTTCATGGATAAAGAAAGCTGAGAAATCTCCCTAATGTTCTCAAAAGGAGGCTTTTTGAAGAACGGACAAAACCAGGTTGAGATCCCACGGAGGCAACGGGGTTCTCCACGGGGGAGCCAGATGACGCACCCCCGAATAAAGGTGTGAATCTGAGCATTAGCAGCCAACGGACCTTGAGGTGGGAGGTGCCTCACATTTTTGTTTTCATTTAACGAAAACGGAATCTATTTTCCTCATAGTTTTCGTCAGTGGACGAAATTGTGGTGTACTTTTAGTTTCAAATTTGATACTGTAAAAATGCTGCTGACAAAAACTTTGACAAAAACTTTGACAAAAACATTTTCATTGACGAAATTAACACTGCAGTTCACAAACGGTCACTATCGAATTTAACTGAACTTGAGTAGTTCTTCAAAGAAGAGTAGGCAAATATTGCAAAGTCAAGATGTACAAACTTCCTAGAGACATATCCCAACAGACTGAAAGCTGTAATTAAAGAGGTTGTAAACCCACTTTTTTTACATTTACCTATAGGTGCTATAAATATCTCCTAAACATGCACCGTTTAGAAGCTATTTAAAATGCATGCAGCCGATGACATCATCGGCGCATGCGCTCTGAAGGAACGGCCACCCGTGCCGTTCCTTCAGAACCCTATGCCGTGACCGGCGGGTCCCGCGCGCGTGCGCGGGAGTGATGTTATCGCGCCTCCGGCCAATCAGATGGCCAGAGGAGGCGAACAAGGAAGCAGGGCGGCCAGACATGTCGGCCGCCCTTTTGCTGAGCGGGCGACACTGCGGGGCTTCATTTTTACGTAAGTATTTCATGATGAGCTAGTATGTGATGCATACTAGCTCATTATGCCTTTGTCTTTACAGGTTTTTTTTTTTTTTCTCGTTTTTTTTTCCTGCATTTACTTCCTCTTTAAAGAAAAAGGTGGTTCAACAAAATACTGACACAAGGGGGGCGGGGGGTGATCTTTTTTCAAACTCAGTGATTCTGTTTTTATTTTTTTTTATTTTTGCAGAGTAAAAACAGCTGGATAAAACCAAAAACCAAGTCTGTCTTTGTGTCAGGCTGCAAAGCAAAAAAATGGGATTATTTTAAACCGGGATGATTCTTTTCTATACCCACTGTATATATTGTGACAGTGAATGACCTATCACTGGGAATATAGGAAAATGTGACACAGGATTCACATTTTTGGGTAAATGTGACATTCCAGACTAGTGTTTGCAGGCAGAGAAAATTGTGTATTTGGCTTTCTCCGGAGTTGGTAGTTCTGGATTAAATATTTAATCCTTGGTCCAGGTTTTGCTAGATGCCTGAAACCTGGCATCAAGTTTGAGGATAGCTCAGAGCTTCTAGTTGGAGATCGCTCCTAATGTGGGAGACGGAAGGTCTCACCCCAGAATCAGAGGGCCCCAAGCCAGAAGACAAGAGACAGAGGGTACCATCAAGGGGTCAGAGGTGATCTGCCAGGAGGCAGCAGGTCCAGGTTCCAGGAGTCAGGTCAGCTCCTATCGGGGTGTCAGAAGAACCCCAATACATAGGCTGGAGGTTGGCTTTGCAGCAGGGTGCTACAACTTAATGCTAGAGAGCCAAGTATCCAGGAAAGCTGGACAACACAGTCAGAGAGACTGGTAAGAGGTGCAGTGTGGAACTGCAGTTGAAGCCTAGTGAGCGTTCGAAGTCAGGTGGCTGAGCATCTTCCAGTGTTTGCATTCTGCTGACGAAGATCCCCTACATGGGGAACTATGTTGGACTGTTATTTTGCTTTCTGCAAATTTTCAATAAAAGTGGGCTACCTATAAATATAGCTCCTGACTTCCCTGGATTGATTGTAGAAACACATCTACTAGGAGAGCCAACTACCCCATGCCAAAATATATATACATATATACTGTATATGCGGCACAGTGGTGTAGAGGTTAGCACTTTCATCTAGCAGCAAGAGGGTCGCTGGTTCGAATCCCAACCACGACACTACCTGCCTGGAGTTTGCATGTTCTCCCTGTGCCTGCGTGTGTTTCCTCCGGGTACTCTGGTTTCCTCCCACACTCCAAAGACATGCTGGTAGGTTAATTGGATCCTGTATAAAATTGGCCCTACTATGAATGTGAGTTAGGGACCTTAGATTGTACGCTCCTTGAAGGAAGGGACGGATGTGAATGTGTAATATATATGTAAATCGCTGCGTAAATTGGCAGCGCTATACAAGTACCTGAAATAATAATAATGATAATAAAAAAAAAATATATATATATATGTATAGCACTGCCCCCTAGGGAGGCGCTGAGAATTACCCTTCTTGGGATCCCCTGGGTTACCATTAGCAACTGATAGCAGATACACTGCATTAACAGTTCTTGGCTCAGACAATGAACAGTCCAGGGGATTTGGTTTTTTGTATTTTATTTTAGAACTTGGATGGGAGAAGGGAATGAGTGGGATACTTCAACTTGAAATATGCACAATCCTGAGGACAACTATCTGCAGTGTGTGCGGCAAGGCCGCTGCTTCACCTTGCCACTGAAGTGAAGATAAGAATATGAACTCTTGTTTAGATTGCTCTTCAGGGTCTAACTTGGCACTCCCTTTCTCATTTGCTGTGTGCGCTGACTCCCTGTCCGCTGACACTCTACCGGAGTGGTCCCCTTCCTGGACAGTCCCCTAGCAAGCTTCCCGGTACTCACAGACACTGTTTTTCCCTGGGTTGCTCTGCCTCCAACTCCCTTGTCAGCATTCACTGGATCGCCTGGTTCAGCACCACACTTATGGTCCACAAGGCCGACCACCTGTGACCACTTTCGTCGGCAACAGGAGGAGAGACAGCCGTCACCCTCCTTCTGGGACCTGGCTTCCCGCCCAAAAGACGCCCTGTCACATGTGCCCTTGGCTTATATAACATATCCCAGGATGCACTACTGCCTGTGCCAACCCTCTGGGACAGTCACAAAGCCTGTGTGTCACTGGTTGGGTTTCCTCCACTGTACAACAGGCTCCCCTATTGGACACAGTGGGGACACTCCCTCAGACCAAGTGAATCACACATGGACACATGTAACAGGCAGAACTACCGATCAGGCTCCCCTGATAAGCAGATGGAGCAAACTATAGTTTACCTACTAGCACCTACCTAGGAGGGTGCTATATATATATATATATATATATATATATTGTGACAGGAAGTCAGGTAAATCTGTGGATGTAGTCACAGACAGGAGATACATTTCCACCTGGTTTAGAAAATTCACCAATTACTATAGGGTGTCGGCTGCAAAGGTAGCCAGAACTGTCTAAGGACGGTGAACAGACTTCAGCTGTTCAGAATGAGGAAATTAAGGCCTCTATAATTTGTCCAAAGGAAGTCTATGGATTGCTGCCTCCTGACGCTGTGTGAGCTGGGGAGAGGAGGACAGTCAGATGTGTGCCTCCCGACGCTGTGTGAGCATGGGAGAAGACCTCCTGGAGCGATGTGCGCTGAGGAGGGTAAAAAGTGTGAAGATCTCCTGGAGCGATGTGCCCTGAGGAGGGTAAAAAGTGTGAAGACCTCCTGGAGCGATGTGCGCTGAGGAGGGTAAAAAGTGTGAAGACTACTCAAGGTGAGGTCTTGGACTATTTCTATGTGGAAAGAAATAAATGCACTGTTTGCTATGTGAAGAGACAAGCAAAGGAATGGTTGCTATGTGAAGAGACAAACAAAGGGACATGTTCAATGTGAAGAGGAAAAGGGACATGTTCAATGGACATTTGTTATGTGAAGAGAAAATAAATGGACTATTGGGTGTCTGCTGTAGGATCAGCAAAGTTTGCCCAACAGTAGGTTGGAGACAGACTCCGTAGGTAGGTTCCTGTATGTGAGAAGGTAGCCGCCCACAGTGGCAAGGATTTATATTGTGTTTTATTTTGATGTTTTGAGGCTTGCACTGGTGTGAAGTAAATTGCAAGAAGAATAAACCAAACTGTTGTTTGCAACCACTTCTCGGCTATCTCCCTGTGTAAACGTAACCCCCCCCCCCCCCAAGGGGTCATCCATACCCGCCACCGAGTAGATCCCCCACAATATATATATATATACATACACACACACAGCTGCAAGAAAAAGTATGTGAACCCTTTGGAATGATATGGATTTCTGCACAAATTGGTCATAAAATGTGATCTGATTATCATCTAAGTCACAACAATAGACAATCACAGTCTGCTTAAACTAATAACACACAAAGAATAAAATGTTGCCATGTTTTTATTGAACACACCATGTAAACATTCACAGTGCAGGTGGAAAAAGTATGTGAACCCTTGGATTTAATAACTGGTTGAACCTCCTTTGGCAGCAATAACTTAAACCAAACGTGTCATGTAGTTGCAGATCAGATGTGCACAACGGTCAGAAGTAATTCTTGACCATTCCTCCTTACAGAACTGTTTCAGTTCAGCAATATTATTGGGATGTCTGGTGTGAATCGCTTTCTTGAGGTCATGCCACAGCATCTCAATCGGGTTGAGGTCAGGACTCTGACTGGGCCACTTCAGAAGGTGTATTTTCTTCTGTTTAAGCCATTCTGTTGTTGATTTACTTCTATGCTTTGGGTCATTGTCCTGTTGCAACACCCATCTTCTGTTGAGCTTCAGCTGGTAGAAAGATGGCCTTAAGTTCTCCTGCAAAATGTCTTGATAAACTTGGGAATTCATTTTTCCTTTGATGATAGAAATCTGTCCAGGCCCTGACGCAGCAAAGCAGCCCCAAACCATGATGCCCCCACCACCATACTTCACAGTTGGGATGAGGTTTTGATGTTGGTGTGCTGTGCCTCTTTTTCGCCACACATAGTGTTGTGTGTTTCTTCCAAACAACTCAACTTTGGTTTCATCTGTCTACAGAATATTTTGCCAGTACTGCTGACTGCTGTGGAACATCCAGGTGCTCTTGTGCAAACTGTAAATGTACAGCAATGTTTTGTTTGGACAGCAGTGGCTTCCTCTGTGGTATCCTCCCATGAAATCCATTCTTGTTTAGTGTTTTACATATTGTAGATTCGCTAACAGGGATGTTAGCATTTGCCAGTGACTTTTGTAAGTCTTTAGCTGACACTCTAGGATTCTTCTTCACCTCATTGAGCAGTCTGCGCTGTGCTCTTGCAGTCATCTTTACAGGACGTCCACTCCTAGGGAGAGTAGCAGCAGTGCTGAACTTTCTCCATCTATAGACAATTTGTCTTACCGTGGACTGATGAACAGCAAGGCTTTTGGAGATACTTTTATAACCCTTTCCAGCTTTATGCAAGTCAACAATTCTTAATCGTAGGTCTTTTGAGAGCTCTTTTGTGCAAGGCATCATTCACATCAGGCAATGCTTCTTGTGAAAAGCAAACCCAGAACTGGTGTGTGTTTTTTTATAGGGCAGGGCAGCTGTAACCAACACCTCCAATCTCATCTCATTGATTGGACTCCAGTTGGCTGACGTCTCACTCCAATTAGCTCTTGGAGATGTCATTAGTCTAGGGGTTCACATACTTTTTCCACCTGCACGGTTCAATAAAAACATGGCAACGTTTCATTCTTTGTGTGTTATTAGTTTAAGCAGACTGTGATTGTCTATTGTTGTGACTTAGATGATGATCAGATCACATTTTATGGAGAGAGAGACAGAGAGACAGAGAGAGAGACAGAGACAGAGAGAGACAGAGAGACAGAGAGAGAGACAGAGAGAGAGAGATATCTGGGATATATCTTGGCCCTTTTTTAAATATTGGTACCATGTTGGCTTTTTTGCAATCAGCTGGCTCCATACCCGTCTGTAGACTATCTATAAAGATCAAGAATAACGGTCTGGCTTCCTTCCAGAGCTGCTCTGAAAGGAAATGCAGGAGGCACCAGAGAGATAGTCAGCAGTATATAGCAGTCTGAATGTGAATTTTATTAGTGTCTGGTTAAAGCTTGTAAGAAGAGTTTTTTTTTCATTCTGATCTGACTGTCCTATAAGGCTGCAGGACCCTTGACCCTCTGACTGGATAGTAATGATTTGCCCTGTGCTGATCACATGCACTCTTCCAAAACAAAGAGAAAAAAAAAAACTCTCTAGCAATACACACCAAACTGAGCATGTGCAGCTTGTCCCCTGCCCTCTGTTCTATCAGAAGGTGATTCGGGGACTGTGAAAGAAGAAAAGGAACAGAAAAGACAGGATCAAACAGCCTATTTACACAATGCAGAGGATTTAGCCTTTAGGTTCCACAGTGAGTACAACAAGCATGCTTAACTGCATATAGAGACTGATTTTACTGTTGTGGATTCAGTAACACTTTAATGTAAAATATCACCAATAATAATAGTTGCTGGAAAAAATACAATATCATACCATCTGAAATTAATGTACGAAAAACACAACATTAAAGCAATCCATAACCAAAAAAAGATATAGCAGACAGCAAACTTGTCAAGACCGCATAGGTTAAGTAGAACAAACTGCAAATAGAGCACAAGGGTCACAACTGTCAAGAAGATGCTCATCACTGACATCAGTGGAACGTATCAGGCAAGATAGAGAAACTGGAACATTACATACAACCTTGAAATGAATTAACTGTGGAGCCAATTACTTGTATCAGCTAGCTATTTCTATCCTCTAGCTTCAGATTACCTGGCTCATCCATGTAGTAGTAGATGTCAACATCATTAGACTGCATGACCACAAATCCTTCTCCCATGAGTCTTGGAGGCCTTAGAATAGAAAACAACAAATTGAACATCATATATTTTCCAGGGATATTGAAAAGAATATTTGCACCATATAAAGTAACTATAAGACTGTAAAATAGAAGCAGGTTTAGGCCAAGGAGAATACCATCTCTAGCTAGTTGCATTCACATTAAGACTAAAGATAAATATAACAAATGGGTATCCTTCCATTTTCCTGTGTTGTCCATAATTTTAAATAAGCAGCACTGACAGATTCAATGTGGAAATAAACTATAGAAGGCCCTTCCAAGACAAAAAGCAATGCTTTTGCTCTCTTCTCTAATGCTTCATCCGGGAGTCTTGGTTTTGCTGTGATCATTTACTAAATGAAGAGGTATGGAAAACAAAGATTCAAATTCGGTAGTCTAGAACCCAAATGAGATACAGTATCTCACAAAAGTGAGTACACCCCTCACATTTTTGTAAATATTTTATTATATCTCTTCATGTGACAACACTGAAGAAATTACACTTTGCTACAATTTAAAGTAGTGAGTGAACAGCTTGTATAACAGTATAATTTTGCTGTCCCCTCAAAATAACTAAACACATAGCTATTAAAGTCAACATGGCTCCTCATGGCAAAGAACTCTGGGGATCTGAAAAAAAGAAAAAAAAAGAATTGTTGCTCAACATAAAGATGGTCTAGGCTATAAGATGATTGCCAAGACCCTGAAACTAAGCTGCAGAATGGTGGCCAAGACCATACAGCAGTTTAACAGGACAGCTTCCGACTAAAGGAGTTGAGTGCACATTCTCAGCGTCATATCCAGAGGTTATCTATGAGTACTGCCAGCATTGCTGCAGAGGTTGAAGGGTGGGGGGTTCAACCTGTCAGTGCTCAGACCATACGCCACACACTGTATCAAATTGGTCTGAATGGCTGTCGTCCCAGAAGGAAGCCTCTTCTAAAGATGATACACAGGAAAGCCCACAAACAGTTTGCTGAAGATAAGCAGACTAAGGACATGGATTACCGGAACCATGTCCTGTTGTCTGATGCGACCAAGATATTATTTGTTTCAGATGGTGTCAAGTGTGTGTGGCGGAAACCAGGTGAGGAGTACAAAGACAACTGTGTCTTGCCTACAGTCAAGCATGATGGTGGGAATGTCATGGTCTGGGGATGCATGAGTGCTGCCAGCACTGGAGAACTATAGTTCATTGAGGGAACCATGAATGCCAACATTCACTGTGACATACTGAAGCACAGCATGATCCCCTCCTTTCGGAGACTGGGCCGCAGGGCAGTAATTCAACATGATAACGACCCCAAACACACCTCCAGGACGACCACTGCCTTGCTAAAGAAGCTGAGGGTAAAGGTGATGGACTGGCCAAGCATGTCTCCAGACCTAAACCCTATTGAGCATCTGTGGGGCATCCTCAAACGGAAGGTGGAATAGCGCAAGGTCTCTAACATCCTTTAGTTCCATGATGTCGTCATGGAGCAGTGGAAAAGGACCCCAGTAGCAACCTGTGAAGCTCTGGTGAACTCCATGCCCAAGAGGGTTAAGGCAGTGCTGGAAAATAATGGTGGCCACACAAAATATTGACACTTTGGGCCCAATCTGGACATTTTCACTTAGGGGTGTACTAACTTTTGTTGCCAGCGTATGGCTGTGTGTTGAGTTATTTTTTTATGGGACAGAAATTTACACTGTTATACAAGCTGTACACTCACTACTTTACATTGTAGAAAAGTGTCAGTTCTTCAGTATTGTCACATGAAAAGATATAACAAAATATTTACAAAAAATGTGAGGGGTGTACCCACTTTTGTGAGATACTGTATATGTGTCTCATTATGAAGCCCTGAAAATACCAATTTCCCTTCATTCCCTGACAAAAATGCACAAGCTGGTTGTAGTGTGACCTGGCTAATTTCAGCTAGGTTGGTTGTCAGTCCTGTCAGTACACACTGACTACTGCAGACAATCCCAGCCAGCTGTTTTTGCAGAAAATATAATTTTTGTAAGAACGTGCCATGAAATTCTTTTCTCCGAGTCCTCTGACAGACGCAGCCTCTTCCAAGTTTAATCACTATTGGGTAATGGCACCCTCTGCAGGAGCAGGCTAGGTAGTGAAACTTCATTAAAAAGCTTTAACTAGACACACCTTAGGGGCTGTCCCTCTCAACATTACCCTCAGACACCTAAAGCTTACTAATTAGTTTCGTAGCAAGCAGTACAGGAAGACAAACCACCCCAAAATAGAGGGGCGGGGGCTGCGTCTGTCAGAGGACTCAGAGAAAATAATTTTACGGTAAGTTCTTACAAAAATTCTATTTTCTCTTACGTCCTCTGACAGACGCAGCCTCTTCGAAGTTTCATCACTATTGGGATGTCCCAAAGCAGTGCAGGTGTGAGGGGTGGGAAAAGACGCAACCAACAGAACGGTAACGTGCCAACAAGTCTAGAACAAAGTGTGGCCAACAGGGCATCAAAAGCTCAACCAACAGGAGCTACCCCCAGAACAACAAATTCACCCCAAGAAAACAGGTCTCTTCAACAAATCGCAGCGCTGAAAACTTGATGGCCAAAAGAAGCATCCGAGGATGCCATCACGTCAATCTTGTAGAATTAGGTAAAAGCGTGCACAGACGACCAGGTCGCCGCTTTACACACCTGAGCTACAGAAGCCTGATGGCGAAAAGCCCTAGAGGCACTCACGGCTAGTGTAGAATGTGCCCTCACAGGGAAAGGGGAAACCTGACCCTTGAGTGAATAGGCCTTAAAAATAGTTATGAAATATTTAGAAATGGTTGCAGCGAACGCAGCCAAACCCTTCCGAGGTCCCTCAGGAAGGACAAACAGGGAATCAGACTTTCTAAAGGATTCCATGCCCGACAGGTAGACCCTGATCGCCCAAACCACATCCAACAAATGCAAGGCAAATTCCTTGGGATGCTTAGGCTTCGCACAAAGCGAAGGCAAAACAATATCTTCATTGAGGTGGAAGGCAGACACCATCTTAGGGAGAAAAACTTGTTGGGTCACAAAACGACCTTTTCCCTATGAACGACCAGGTAAGGCGACCGGCAGGACAGAGCTGCCATTTCAGACACTCTGCGAGCAGAAGTGATAGCCACCAGAAAAGTGTAATGTTCTGGTACCTTTGGTACCCTAATTCCACTTTCCTTAGTGTATGCACCCCACCATTCTCTTTTGGTAAGGTGCGCATACACCTTTAAGACCGATGCTGTCATCATTGAGCGCCGCAGGAGCGGCTATTTCAACCGCCGGCGGTCTCACTAACATTGTTCGTTCAACGCCGCATAACCTGCCTTGAAGCTCACATGCTTGCAAGCATACCTCGCTGTCGGAACCTCGCTGCTGATCCCTGTATCCCGCTACCGGATCACCCGCTCATACCGAACCTCTCTACTACTGCTTGCTACTAGTGATAAGTACCCCGCAGGGGAATCCTCCATAAACCTTCATACTAAAGCTTACACTATCTAGCTCTGCATACTAAGGACTGTTACTATCATCTGCACTATCTAGATTGCTAGCTCTTGAGCCTACTAACATCTATCCTTGCACTGGGTTAGTCTCTCCTGTATGTCATCTGCTATCCTATCATCTACTACCATACATGATTGCTAACCTATCTGCATCCTTCCTGTTACCATCTCATTCTCAAGAACATTCCTCTCAAGTGTCTGTCAACTATTGTCTCTACTTAAACCTGTCTCTTCAGCCTATCACCACTATACTACTATATACATAGATCACTCCAGGAACATCTTATTGAGTGTGTATATTTGTATGCTGAATCAGAGACTATCCACAGTGATGAGTCTTGGGAGTTGGGATTGGTATCTCAGCGTTTCTCTACATGACTACTGAGTGGAGTTTTTCTGCAGCTGCAAATCCACATTGTTCAGAAAACGCAGGAGTGTTACAAAAAGCAACTTTCTGGGACAACACAGGCAGAGGTATGTCTCTGATGTTTTCAAAGGGAGGTCTTCGCAAAACGGACAAAACCATATTCAAATCCCACGGAGGCAAAGGAGCCCTCCGTGGAGGAGCCAGATGATGCACCCCTTCAATAAAGGTGCAAATCAGGGAATAAGTCGCCAAGGGAAGCTGGAAGTAAATGGCCAAGGCCGACACCTGACCTTTAAATCGTGCCCAATGCCAAACGCTGTTCCACACATTTCTGCAAGAAAGCTAGAACCCTCGCCACCAAAAAGGAGCGAGGATGCAACCCTTGTGATTGACACCAGGCAATGTACGCCTTCCAGGTACGATGACAAATCTTCCTGGAGGTAGCCTTCCAAGCTCTCAGTAAGGTAGGAATAACAGCACCAGAGAGACCTCTGTCTCTCAACACCTGGCCTTCACCCACCATGCTGTTAGAGCCAGAGACCGTAAAGCAGGGTGGAAGATCGGCCCTTGAGACAGCAGATCTTCCCGCAGAGGTAGCCGCCAGGGAGGCTCGACGACCATCTTGACGCGGTCTGCGTACCAAGACTGACGAGGCCAGTCTGGGGCCACCAGAATCACTTGTACCTGTTCCAGCGCTAACCTGCGGAGGAACCCAGAGAACAGTTGAATAGGGCGAAAGACATAAATCAGCTGATACCGGTGCCAAGGCACCATCAACGCGTCCGTGGCATCTGCCAGAGGATCTCGAGCCCTGGCTACAAACCTTTCCACCTTTTTGTTGAGACGAGACGTGAACAGATCCATGGTCCGGAGTCCCCACCAGACACACAGGAGCCGAAACACCTCCGGAAGCAGGGACCATTCCCCCTGATCCAAGGACTGACGACTCAGATAGTGCGCCTGCCAGTTCTCCACTCCAGAAATGTGAACAGCAGAGATAGCTGTAACGTGCGCCTCGGCCCAAAGACAGAATCTCGGCCACTTCCTTGGCTGCCTGGGCACTTCTGGTGCCCCCTTGGTGATTGATGTAAGCCCCCACCATGGCATTGTCAGTTTGAACCTGAACCGGGCGACCATGCAACAGAGTCGCCCAATGGAGCAGACAAAGCTTTATTGCCATGAGCTCAAGGACATTTATCGGCAAGGAGGATTCCTCAGACGACCACTTTACTTGGGCACAGAGTCTAGTACTCCACCCCGGCCCATCAGGCTGGCATCCGTGGTGATCACCGTCCACAACAGGGGCAGAAAGGATTCGCCCTGGTTCAGAGTGGGTGACAGAAGCCACCATGAAAGCTCCGTCCTCGTGAGACGGCTCAAACACACCATCCTGTCCAAGGACTGGGGATCCCTGTTCCATTTGACAAGAATCTCTGCTTTCAGAGTCCTTGTGTGAAACTGGGCAAACGGGATCGCCTCCAAAGCCGAAACCATCAGCCCCAGGGACCTCATGTAGGTCCGCAGGTAGGGGAGATAGTTGTCCCTGAGGGAACTGATCTCACCCTGCAAAGTCCAAAGTTTTTCCTCCGGGAGACAAACCTTTGCTTGAGTAGAGTCCTGGACCATTTCCAGAGATTGCAGACGTACTGACAGAGTCAGTGCCGACTTCTGGAAGTTGATGGTCCACCCGAATTCCTGGAGCGTCTGAACCATGACCGTCAGAACGCCCGACAGGGTGACACACGAGCTCGCCCTCAACAAGAGATCATCCAGATAACCAAGGACCGCAATCCCCTTCTTGCGCAGCAGAGCCAGCACCGGGGCCAAAACCTTGGTAAAGACCCTGGGAGCCGAAGCTAGACCAAAGGGTAATGCCACAAATTGAATATGCTCCTCTGCCACTGCGAAGCGGAGATACCGGTGATGACCTTCGTAGACAGGGATGTGAAGATACGCCTCCTTTAAAATCGATGGAGGCCAGAAAATCCCCTCGACTTAAAGACACCACCACCGACCGGATGGATTCCATCCGGAACTTCTGCACCCGCACAAAGCTGTTCAGTGACTTGAGGTCCAGAATCGGACAAACCTTGCCTTCCTTCCTGGACACTATGAACAGGTTTGAATAAAACCCACATAATCTCTCCCGCTGTGGAACCAGGACAATAACGCCATGAGCAAGAAGATCTTGCACCGCCCCCTTGAGAGCCATCAGGCGATCGGGAGACAGACGGAGATTTGGTGGAAAGAACCTGTCTGCGGGGCGAGATCGAAATTCCATCTTGTACCCTGAACGAATCAGTTTGTGAACCCATTTGTCCTGAATTAGGGACAACCAGGGCTCCTGAAAGTAACGCAGACATCTCCCCACCCTTGAAACGGGTGAGGGCGTGCCTTCATGTGGAAGAAGACTGAGCCGCAGCACTGGACTGACCGGCTTTGGGCTTACCAGACCACGGCTTCTTGTGACCGCCAGGGGCCTTGAAGGATTTTCCGTTCTCCTGCGCCCCTGAGGCACGAAAGGGCCCCGGATGAGCCTTGAAGGAAGGACCTTGCCGCGTGCGGGGCGATTTACCCTTCGTGGATTGGGGCAGGAGGGTACTCTTAGCAAAACCAAAAAAATATGTAACCGCGCTCGTGTGATAAAAAAAAATACATCTTGATAACGTAATTTCTGAAGACACGTACGTCGGGTCGCGGCGTATTGACTTCATCCATGCGTTCCAGGAAGTAAGGACAGGCGGAGGAGCCGACCGGCCGGCGGCTCGTTTTGTTTATCTGCTCTTTACTCTGCGTTATATGTGAGTGCATTCCATTATATTATTTAATAAAGTCATACGGTTTTACGCTATGGAGCAATTCTATTTTCTTTCTATGGTGGCGATACATGGGTGTCATTGAGGGCCGGCTCCTGAGTGTCCCCTAAGGTGTATTTGGCAACATTAGTTCCTGTGCAGCATCTGTATCTGTGGCCCAAGAGGAGATCTTTTTATGGCTGTCTCTTTGGTGGTCATCCGCTTTGGAGATTACAGGCTTAATTGTACCATTCATCTGGTAAGGAGGATAACTCATTGGTGGAGTACACAGTACGGTGTGGTGTTATACCTTTCAGCATCCTTTTTCTTCACGGATTTGGGACTTATTGGACTTCACTTACACAGCAATATATATTATGTATTATATATTTATGCACATATTTATTTGATTTAAGCATATTCATCATTTATTGTCACATTTATATTTTTTTATCACTCAGCTCAGCTTGTTTTTGTTTATTAGGAGGGTACTCTTACCCCCTGTGAGACCCTTGACAATCTCATGCAAGGAGTCCCCAAAAAGACATTCCCCCAAATAGGGGATATCAGACATGGTCTTTTTAGAGGCATGGTCTGCTGACCAGCTCTTCAGCCTCACCATGCGGCGGAGTGCAACCGCCACCGCAGACAATCTTGCGACCAGGGGAGCCTCATCCAGGGCCATGTCACACAGATGCACCATGGTCTGGGCCATTTGGTCCATGAGCTCAATGAGATTCGGAGGAACCGACTCAGCCACAAAGTTGCGCCTAAGCACCTTAATTAATTCCGTAAATGTCTGAGAGACCAGCACGGAAGAGAACACCGGCTTGAGGAGTGAGCCAGCCACCAAGTACATGTGGTGGGAAAGTGACTCCACGCGCCTATCCATCAGGTCTTTAAACACAGGGAGTCCTCCACGGGAACCACCGTGGACTTGTTCAATTCGAGTGGGGGTGCCGTCAGCCAGGAAGGATGCTAGCAACTTACGGGCGTTCCAGAGTTGAGACATCCCGGCGAAGAAAACTTTGCAGGCTCGTCCCCATCCCAAAAGGGGCACTGTCGTTGCGAGGCCAGGGCGCGCCAGTGACCTGCGAAGCTCAGTGACAGGCCGGGACTCCATAAGGATCTATTATCCAGTGCGAGGCCCAGCTCTGCTGTCCTTTGTAGTCCTCCAGGCCCCCTGGAGGTGCGCCTAAGTGTAGAAAGTTTTTTATTAACATTTAAAACTGCCTAGCTTGCTCCTGCAGAGGGCGCCATTACCCACTAGTGAAGGCTAACTGAACGGGTGGCGACTGTCAGAGGACGCAAGAGAAAAAGGAACACTGGCCCTTTAAATTGGCGATTGCGGTCCGCACCGCGATCCCGCGCTGCTGCTGGAGTACCCCTTTATATTGCTAGATAACTGAGAAAGCAATGTGTCTACGGAGAAATGCCCAAAAAGCAATAAAACCCCTTAAAGTGCCAGAGAGAGAGAAAACAAACCACTCTCCACGCTTCCACTACAGCAACTGAAAGATGGCTGAAGGAAGTGACCGAAATCACTAGAGACTGAACAGCCCCCTGAGCTACACAAACATGGATGCCAATAGAAAGTATATGGGAAAACACAGGGAAAATGGCCTCACAGAGACCGTCAGCTCTGACATCCCCAGGAGTGGGCCCACATCACCCCCCCCCCCCGCAGAGGACTGTCCCAGGGACACGGGGGGTAGCATCACTCACCATACCATGGACTGCGGGCTCCGCTCCGATACAGCTCGTCTCCCACCCTGAGTGGGGGTGCTGTCAGCCAAGAGGGGACACTGCAACACAGGGCGTTCTAGGGTTGATGCGTCCTAGCGAAGAAAAAATCCCGCAGGCTCGTCCCCATCCATCGGGGCACCGTCGTGGCGAGGTCTGGGCGGAACACAACCTGCGCACGCTCGTAGGCCAGGCTAGGGTACCATAAGGATCTAGATTATCCAGTGCAAAGCCCAGCCCGGCTGTCGCTTGTAGTTCACCAGGAGGATCCCCCTGACTAGCTAGCGTTCGTGAGTGAGAAAATAAAAGAAAACATTTTTCAAAGAAAAAATAAAAACTGAGACCGGAGTCCCAGCAGGGTATCCTAGGTCCTACTCCTGAGCTAGGCAGCAAGAAAACTGATTAGTAAGCTCTAAGTGTCTGAGGGTAATGTCGAGAGGGACAGCCCCTAAGGTGTTTCTAGTTAAAGCTTTTTAATGAAGTTTAATTACCTAACTTGCTCCTGCAGAGGGCGCCATTACCCAATAGTGATGAAACTTGGAAGAGGCTGTGTCTGTCAGACAGCGTAAGAGAAAATAGGAATTGGCTATGAGAGATATTTCCAGAGATTCAAACTATTCCGGATGCTGACAGTATCTGGTTGCTGACCCTCCCTTCTGCATTTGCAAAAACATGTCCACTGAGATGATACCAGAGCTCATGTTATACCTGGAAAGTAACAGTATGTTTAAAGCCCGACTGTAGCATCCATAAAAAAAACTCATAAATGCAGGGTGCTGAAAATGCTCACTCTGCAAAACTTACTTTTTTGGAGTTCAAATCATTCCCAGCTGTAGTACAAAAGTCTATAGACAACCATGGGGTTAGATTTAAGACCACTGCTCTCTGTGTGGAAGTAGTGGACTCTCTTCAATGGTCCAACATGTCTCCTTACTGGGTCAGGGCTAGGCAACCAGAAGACAGCATAAACTATGTTGAATGGTGCACTGTAGCTCTGACTCAATTGGAGGCATGCCAGACCACTGTAGAGAGACTGCTGCTTCCAGGAAGAAAGCAGCTGTCTGTTTTGCAGCCTCCTGCCTGGCAATGGAGTTTTGCACTGCAGCTGGCAATGGTTTGCTAGCCCCACAAAAGAGTACAACTTTGCAAGATGAGTATTTTCAGCACTTTGAATTAAACTATATATTTTGTGGAAGCTACAGATGAGCTTTAAAAAAAAAAAAAAAGAAAAAACCTTATAAAAGTTTGATGATGCCCACAATTCCAACTGCCCTCTGATATAAAGTGCCAGATAAGCCACTAGTAATAGGATATTGAGACTTAAGATGAAATATTTGATGTAATCTTATAAGAAAAATGTTTGTGATTGTTTTCACGATCACGCAGCTCTGATTAAATTCACACTGAAAGGAATTTTCCGAGTTATCTCACCTCCTGGGTCCTGAAAAGACCTAGTTTGAAAACATTTCCTCTACTTTCAAATGCCCTTAATTTTTTAGCATTATTTATCATGCTTGTTTGGCCTTTTCCAGAGTACTTCAGTGCTGAGGGAAAACAGTCTTTTACAACATTAAACAGACCCAAATGATAATGGCTTACATTCCAGGCAAAAAATTACTTTATAACCTATATTTTTAATAATTTTGTGTGCACAAAAAAACTTTTTTACACAGACACACCACTCTCATTGATACCACTCAAATTATAAAAGACAGAATTGCTGATAACAGAAGCAGCATAGGAAATCATATTATGTAAAGGCATGTCTGTCTCAAGAGTGCAAGACTTTATTTAATGTACTATGCACAAAGATCAGAGAGTCATTCCTCAATTTTTGCACATACCTATAAAAGCAAGTTTTTAAAAGATCACAAAAAGTATAGGCTGAAAAATTCTACAAAGATATTTCTTTCTAGTCTAGTAAACATCCCATAAAAATCTTAACAGTTTATAGTATGTAATACTTCTTATCAGTGCCATGTCTACCTGTACTTACTGCAGTTTGGGGTTTATTATCTCATACCTCTTGCCCTTTGAGGACTTCAATAAATACTTTACAAATTTACATGATCATTATGAACAATCAGTTGGAATTTATTTTGAACACTGTAGTAATTGTAAACAGGAAAGGCCTCAAGGAAAGCTAACATTTGCACAAGAAACAAAAAATGCAAACACAGCAACAGGTGTAGAGGGCATAGACAGGTGCACCAGGCTTGCAGTCAGATTATTCTATAATAATTTACTGCACACTTATTAGAAACCTAGTGGGGCATGTTTTATCAAAAAACATAAGTATACCACTAGAAAAATAAGAAGGGAATTCACGCAGGCCTATACAAAAACATGTAGTCAACTACAGAGGTGCTGATCTCAAAGTATGACCTAGTATTTTTGTCACAATTTCCGTATTCAAGGCAGGTTACTTGCAAAGAGAACCTATGATGATGGAAATATGAGAGGTTATTGTGCAGGCTCCAGGCCTCGTGGTGATGTTCACTGTCTAATGCAGTGTTTCTCAACTTCGATCCTCAGGGCACACTATCAGGCCAGGTTTGCAAGAAAACTGAAATACATCACTGGTGATATCATTTGCTGCTCAGTGATTGCAGTATTCTGCAATCAGTATTAAACCCATTTAACGGTTTCAAAAAATAGTTCCAGAATGCCAGGGTTGCAAACTGTCACATCTGCTTGTATCCTTAACCAAACTGTCAAACCATCAAATGGCTAGTGTCATAACTGATTACATGTGCAGCACCATGGCAGTTTCAGATCAAACAAAAGCAGCTTCCTTGGCTGTTAAGGATAGCGGGGTTTAATTCCATTAAGGCTGCCAGAAGATCAGCCTCTAAAAATTCAGCAGTGCCTAAAAAATAGAGAACTTCGCATGTGCAGAGCATGTTGAGACAGTGTATTACTGGATTGTAAACCATACTGTACAGACACGTATTTTTAATGTTTTACATACATATACCTGCAAAAGGGTTCAAGCCTGAAGTGATCTAGCAAGACCTATTTTTATGATTAACGTTCCGCTTTCAGTACAGCGTAGGATAAATTGAAGAACTAACCAACAGAGATCCCTTGAACTTGTGAAACTGACTGGTTTGATGAACTAGGAGTACAGGACCAATGAGAAGAATCCCACCAGGATGAAAAAATAATTAAGAGCTAATTCCCACCCTGGCTTGGTTTGAAAACAGCAGGATTAGGCCGTCCAAAGGATCAGGTTTGGGCATTGGCCAAATTTTAGATTTTCCAAAAGAAGAATTGGAAAGCACTGAGGGAAAAACATGAAAAGGGAGGACTTTGTGAAAAGGAATTCCCCTATAATCCCACAAGCACTTAAATAAGTAAATGGACAAAAATTGTTATACCCAAAGAGTGTAGACAATATGATTCATGGCTTAGCAGGAAGTGCAGGAAAAACAAAAATCTAGGTCATGGACTCTTTTCAGAGGTTATGTCCTAGGAATTCCACAATAGGGAATCCAGGAATAAAGGGCACCAGGCTAGACATGTAATTCGATGTTGCGGGTAAGATGTACAATTACTGGAGTACACTGGAGAGTCAGACAATCACAAGAGAGTATAGTGTGAACTGATTCTTGTTGATCCAATAAGTCACAAGATCTATCCAGAGAAGGATAGATCTTGAAGCAAGTCAAGCATCACAATTAGCGCAAGATGACCGAAGATAACGGAAAAGAACTTCACTGCAAAGAGGAGTGTCGGATTGAATGGGATACCACTCTCAAATTGAGATCCCAGCATGTGTCATGTATCTGGATGTCCTTGAACCGGGAGGTTCCCAGTTTCTCAGCCTGCAGCCTTGCCTGCTGTGCCACAGGGAAGCTCTGGAGTCTTTGCTGTGATTTTCCAGCCTGATGCTTTGCCTTGGACTCACAAGCCCCACCTGCTGCCAGCTGCAAACAATGTACAATTTAACCAGCCCATAAATAGCAGCACTTCCTCTTACTGAGTGCCTGTTTGTTTGGATTATCTCCCTGGGTGTGCTGTATGCTCTTTGACTGATTATCGTGTATGAACTTTTGCCTGAATTCCTGACTCCTCTTCAGCCTGTCGATTTCGTACTTCACCACCAGCCTGTGTATGACCTCTGCCTGCCTGACCATTCTTTGGATTTCGTTTGTATACCAATCTGCCCGATCTGTTGCCGGCCCGATCTCTCTGACTACGTTTTTGCCTGAATCCTCAGCAGTGGCGTAGCGTGGGGGGTGCAGGGGGGGCCGGCCGCACCGGGCGCAACATCTGGGGGGGGCGCATCCTCAGTGTCACTCTGTCTGTGACTCTGACACAGGGCTCGAGTCCTGCAGGAACACATGGGAATGACGTTCCTCCTCTTTTTCCGCAGCAGGAACGCCGTTCCCATTAGCAGCCGCGTCCTGCAGGCAGAGCCAGCGCCCGGAGAAGCCAGAGAAGTTAGGTTTCCTCGTAGCTTTTGTGGGATGTTTGATGTCCCACACGCTAATCTCTGCTCTGTAGTCTGTACGGCACCCAGCATCTGCCTCCCCCAGCTGCCTTTTACACTGTAGCAGACTGAACCCGCCCCCTCCTCCCTCGGACAGTACAGACAGGAAGAGCTTGGGAGGAGGAGATCGCTGTGCATGTTCCGTGCGGATCTCAGGTCTGTGATTATTACAGAGCAGACACACACACACTATACACGACACTTGCGGGGGGGTCAGTGGGATTTGCATTGGAAGATAAAACTCAAGGAAGGAGAGTGAGGGAGACAAGCTAAAAATGAATACTTGCAGGGAATGAGGGGGGGGGGGGGGGTTCTAAGTTCTAACAGGATACTGTATGTCCTTGAGGGGATTTGGAAGAAGGGATGACTTGTGCTGGGGGAGGGGGGGTTGTATATGAAATCAGTCCACCCCCATCCCCCCCACCCCCGGAACAAGTCATCTCTACTTCCAAAGCCCCCCTAGGACATACAGTATCCTGTTGTTAACCCCCCCCCAAAATCAATGAGATGCTGGCTGCTAAACAGCTGATAGAGATGTAGGGCAATCCCCCAGGTGCCCACATTAGTACCCCCCTGCCAGGCAAGTCCAAGTCAGTGGAGCCAGGTAGGGGGCACTGATATAAAGGTTTCCCCATATATCAGGACCCACCCCTTCCTTAGTGCATTCACTCTGCTGAAGGTGGTCTCTGGTGACCAGAGTCCTCCCTACATCAGAGTTATTGGCATTCCCCTTTACATTAGTCTGCAGGAGTCCCCTTATAGTGCAAAAGGGAACTCTGTGGACGCTGATGTTAAGGGGAGCTCTGATGTAAAGGGCAATGCTGCAGACCCTAATGTAAGTGTGAACTCTGATGCAAAGGTGAACGCTGTGGACTCTGATATAAGGTGGTCTCTGGTCACCAGAGCCCCTCCCTTATATCAGAGTTCTCCTTTAGAGCATGATCTGCAGAATTCCCCTTTATGCCAGAGTTCCCTTGCACTGTAAGGGGGAATTCTGCAGACTCCGATGCAAGGAGGGACTCCGTGCTGGCGGGGTTATATTAATCTGACCTTCATGTAAATGGAGAAATATGGCTTTTGACTTTAACACATTGCTTATAGCACTTTCTACATGTTTATAGTTTAAATATTGATATTTGTACTGTTTAGCACAGAATACTGGCATTTTAGGTACTTTTTTGCAATGTCACTTGGGGGGGGGGGGGGGTCTTGGGTGAGTTACCACACTTTTTTTCCCAGGACTTGACCCCTGCTCTGACATACACAGTTCACACACTGTCTGCGGCTGCCTCCATCTGTAGGCTGGGAGATGGCCAGCGCGGCCGCCCTATGGCTGAAAATGGCGGGTCGGGGCTGGACTGTGCCTCATCTGTGCATTGGTGTAGGGTGAGGTAGCGTTGAAAGCCAAGCCCCGCCTATGCCGCCCCTCTTCACTGCTCTGTCAGTTTAGCAGCTATTGAGTCAGCAGCCTGGCTGCCTGGTCCGAGACCCGCTTCCTGATTGGCCGAAAGGCGAACGCATGTCATTGAAAGGGGGCACGCTGGTCTCTCTGCATTAAAAAGGGGCACGCTGGTCATTCTGCATTGAAAGGGGGCACGCTGGTCATTCTGCATTGAAAGGGGGCACGCTGTTCATTCTGCATTGAAAGGGGGCACGCTGGTCATTCTGCATTGAAAGGGGGCACACTGGTCTCTCTGCATTGAAAAGGGGCACGCTGGTCCTTCTGCATTGAAAGGGGGAATGCTGGTCATTCTTCATTTAAAGGGGGCACGCTGGTCATTCTGCATTGCAAGGGGGCACGCTGGTCATTCTGCATTGAAAGGGGGCGCGCTGGTCATTCTGCATTGAAAGGGGGCACGCTGGTCATTCTGCATTGAAAGGGGGCACGCTGGTCATTCTGCACTGAAAGGTGGCACGCTGGTCTCTCTACATTGAATGGGGGCACGCTGGTCATTCTGCATTGAAAGGGGGCACGCTGGTCATTCTGCACTGAAAGGTGGCACGTTGGTCTCTCTACATTGAATGGGGGCACGCTGGTCATTCTGCATTGAAAGGGGGTACGCTGGTCTCTCTGCATTGAAAGGGGGCACGCTGGTCATTCAAACTTGTATTTAGATGCATTTTACTTTAATTACATCAGTATTTTCATAACAAACAATACATGTGCTTAGGGGGTAAGGGTTTCTTTAACTAATCTAGTGGAAGAGACTCGAGTGCTAAAATCCCGCGGGTTAGGGGGCGCAAATTACTTGCCTTGCCCCGGGTGCTGACAACCCACGCTACGCCACTGATCCTCAGCACTCAAGCTCCACTTTGGACTTTACCTCACAGGCACCTAACAGCGTGCACACAATGGGGTATAGTAATTCCAGAAAAAGGCAGCTAAACAAAGACACGGGATCCAAAGCTTAAGAGGCTACAAGGGGAAATCTGACAGTCGGAACTGCTAGGAAATAAAGCTGTAAGAAGTTTCAGCAAGACAAACAAACAACCCTGCAAGTGTAAAAGTGAAAAGGTACCTTTTATGTGGAGGGCTGAGATGATGAGTCAGGGAATGTCTGGCTCTGAGATCTGTAGCTTCAGTGGGATAAAGACTGTGATCGTCTATGAGGTATTATTATGGTACTAGATGAAGAACAGGGCTCCTCTACCCCATCCTAAGACCTCCTGCATTAAGGCAAGCACACATACCAAGCACCAGAGGCATCAGGAATACCCTTTCAAACAGAGTGCTCTCTCTGCAGTAGCAGCAACTAAGAGAACACACTGTGCATGCACGCTTTCTGCATGAGCCAGAGCGGCTACTGGGGATGCTCCTTCAACATCTGGTTTGTGCAGGACAGAGATCTGACAACTCAAACTCAGGGTAGGCAATCCAACTGATAATTAGTGAAATCCTTAAAGGTGAGAACATCATCAATCTGATGATCATTTACGCTCTATACCTGGCTAGGACCAGGTATAGAGTACTCTATGATCTACTGCTAACACACATCGTTCGATCTACCTGGGACGACTATACCGTTCCCTGTCACCTGTGGTGATGATCGTCCCGATGTGAAGTATCAATACTACTGACATATTATTGGGACTGTATTAATGTGTATTACCACCCATGTAAATTATTTCCCTACTAATCCTGTATCTCATATTCCCCTCATATGGGATATGACTGTTCTATGCTTTTTTTCTATTTTTTTTTATGTTTTTAAATGCATTGTAAAATAAAGTATGTGATTTTATGATACCCAGTGCCTGCAAAGTCCATGTTTCCTTTTTTTGCAATTTTTGACCCAATTTAGGATGTGGCACTTATTACCTTACCCATACGCCCAGCACACCGCTATCTGAGAGCGTATTTTCCAACTTCTCATATAGCTTGTTGTTGAAAGTGCCTCTGTGACCAATATGTGTGCATAAAATCAATAAAAAAAAATCTGAAATGGATATTAAAGGTTCCACGGGTGTATGGAACGTGTCAGTCTCAGACAGCGGAGCTGTATAAGATTTTGAAGTGAATTACCCTATAGTAATAGGGGCTCAAGAATCTATGTTGCAGGCATCCCTCCCTTTAGGGAGTACTAAGAAATAGCCTATTATCAACAATGGAGGAGTATAGGCTGTAGTCAACTGTTGCAGCAGGGCTGTCCTCTGTGGGTCTCAGAAAGACACGCTGCTCTACATTGCTGGGAATACTTGGGCTTAAAGTGAGGCAAAGTCTTGCATACTCACAAACCAAAGCAGCTAAAGCTGATGAGGGTCACAGGAATTCCGAGGTGACCAAGTCAATGCAGACAGGCAGAGGATCTGCAGACTAGATGATCCAAAAAATGTTTTAGAAGCAGCAACAGGAAGGTGCTTCCACGAGAATGAATAGCAGGAGGCTAATTCAGTACACAGACTACATACTCAGTACACAGAGATTTGAGAAGTGCCACAAGGCAGAGCTCAATGCCCGATGGGCGGTTGCCAAGGATATGCTGCTCAAGATAGCTGCTAGGTAAAGAGAAGTTTGTGCAGTGTTTCTTGAAATCTTGTATGACATCACTAAACAGAAAATATTAACAGAGTATCTTAAATTAAGAAAAAAAATAAAAGCTAAAATTATAGCTATGATTTCTCAGCAAAGATTGATCTCAAAAGACACCAGCAAAAAAAAAAAAAAAGGCATGACAGTTGGAGGCAGGTTTATACAGGGGTTGGCTTAACATTTTTTGGTGTACGCCAGTGTGCAAATCTCCTGAAGGCAATAAAAATACCTCAACTGTTGAAGAATTTTTACATTCCTGAGGGTGCCACTGTGGATTATGAGGGAAAAAAGACGCAAACTTTGTTTCAATATGGAGAACGTGGGGAGGTCAGAGCTGGAGGAATGTATTACCCTGTGACAAAGGAATATGAAGCAGGGATTTCCAAGAAACAGACATACAACAAAATGCATGACTATTTTTAAAGCCTGTGCAGCTGTATAGTTATCAAAAAATGTTTTGAGTAATAGCATTTCTAAATGTACCCATCTCCAAGAAAGTAAATATAAAGAGTATGATAAGAAGAAGGCAAGCGCAGACGTTGTAGTATTCCATAGAGGGTCTTCCAACCATAGCAGACAGATGTTGATAGGATGTCCTGAACCACACACAAGTATACAGAATTGTGCTGATAATGGTGTAGGCAACCAACACAGCGTGCAGACAAAAGATTCTGCAGTGGGGACAATCTTAATGATAATAGGCATATGATGCCAATGCACTCCGCTTTAAAAGATGGACCCAGAAAAAACTCATGTGTCCAGCCAGTAGGTCCAAAAACTATGGACAATGGAGAACAAAAAGGAAGGCTGAAGTCCTTTTTGGTTTCCATCTACCAGTGCGACTCAGTGCGCAGCTCTGTTGGTCCACAGAGGCTCTTCTGCCCTCACCCCCCCAGCAGTTTTCCCTACTCGCTTCCCCTCTTGATTGGCAACAAGCATAACTTTCCATCACACTGAGGAAACACTGGAAGGGCTTCTGGAGTGGACTACCTTTTAAGTGGATTACTTTTTAATTTTCAATGTTTAATAAAGGAGGTGACCATGAATCATTTGATTCTACTGATTGGTTTAATATTGTTTTTGGATTTTCTGGCTGGACACATCAGTTTGTTGTGGATCCCAGTGTGAACCCCACACACAAGAGTCCACCTTTTACAGAAAATATTTGGAGTGCATCTGCATCATATGCCTATTAAGTCAAGATTGTCCCCACTGCTAAAATGTTGCCTGTGCTGGTTGTCTGCACCATTATTGGCACAATTCTGTAATCTTGCCAGTGGTTCAGGACTCCCTATAAACTTTTGCCTGCTATGATAGGAAGATTATCTATGAAAATAGATGTGTGTGCTTGCCTTGCTTTGTAATTTCATCCATCCATAATCCATCCATAATCACTGCTTCAGCTATGCCAGCGGCAGCAGTATAGTATGGACACATTTTTACCACTGGATTTGGGATGGTATTTTAGCACTATGAACTCGTGTTTATAACTGGTATCAAGTAGTCTAGATTCTATAAAATTGTATGTGATTTTTTGAGAGCCATAAAAGTCTACACACTATTAGCAAGGCAAGTGCAAGCATAAAAACAATTTACTTTTACACATTAAAGCGTAATCACACAGCCATGTTAAAAAAAAAAAAAAAAAACAGAGAGCAAACTATGCAGTTAGAACACATTACCAATGTGAAAATAAAGTTATAGTAAAATAGTTATTAAAAAACTTACTCGTCATTTTGAAGGCCGACATATCTTGGACTGGGCACAAGCATCACCCTGACATTCTCCAGTTTGCCTTTCAGTATGTGCATGAACTGGTCCAGGTGGCTTGATGGGGGCTTAGTGGTGTATGTAAGGAATGCATCATCAAAATTTACACATAAGGTTTGTGGTTGGTAATGATTTCCAAAAGCCAAGCGTCCCTACAATTTAATATGCAATCTGATCAGTCATCAATATTTTACCTTTGTTTACATTAACAACATTAATTACCATTACATTTTCAATTTTCAAGAAATAAACCTTAAATGACAACTGCGATTGGTGGCTGCTGGAGCTGCTAAAAGACAGTGCTGACTTGTGCTGGAGATGTGGAAAAGCATTGGGTAAGTTATTCCATATTTTTTGGACTTGTCAGAAGAAATGCACTGTTCTGGTGTACTGTGACAGACTGGGTTGCAAAACGTATTGATAAATCAAAATCTCCTGTTCCTTTGGACTACACCTTCTAGGTTTATCTTCTAAAATTAACAAACTTGCAGCTCATATTTTGACTGCTAACTAGTCTAAAAGCACTACACTGGAAAAAAATAATAATACCACTACTGTATAAAAAGGATCTCTATACACGCACGAGGGAGATTCAAATCGATGGAGCTCTTATCCTCCAAACTTCATAATACCTATGACCTTTTTGAAACCAAGTGGGAACCCTGGAACCTTATTAGGGCTGATCTTTCAGCATAGCCCTGAACAAATATATTGATTCTGCGCCTTCCGCTGACTGGACAATACTTTCTCTTTTTCTTTCTTTTTTCCATGTCTATGCTTCTTCCATTATTTTCAGTTCATGTTTCTTATTTTTTTTTTTTTGGATTATATATTACCCCCAGTACTTTTTTAAATATCCTGTAACATTTGGATTTTGCTTGTGTGTATAGCAAAATACTAATCAGAACTAGCCACGCTGGGATGTTTTTATGCCTCTATTTAGCCCGATATGCTATTTACCAAGATTTCATTGTTCTCACTTTTGGAAAAATGGCTTAATGGAAAAATACATTAAAAAGTTATATTTAACCCCTTCACGTCTAATGTAAATGTAATGTAAATACAATTCTGCAACTCTGAAATGTGTTAGTAAAACTGTACATATCGTCACAACTACTTTGTGTATCCAGGTGAATACCACCTTGTTTTCTTTCAGGACAAATCAGGCTTTCTTTTGGTGTTAAATGGTAATGGATAACTCCTGATATTGTTATTACAAACAAAAACTGGCCCAAAATAGTAAAAAAAAAAAAAAGAAAATTAAATTTAGCTGTGTATTTCTTGCTATTATCATAATTTACCACTAGAGAATAACCCAAAATAAATTCCCCTGCTCCTGACGATTGCAGTATTATCCCATATGTGTTTGTTAGTTATTGTTTGTACCCATAGTACAGCCCAGAAACAATAGTGCACATTTCGCTGTTTTTTTTACCTGCCTAAAACACACAGACACTGATATGAACAAATAAATACACACACACACACACTGTATCTCACAAAAGTGAGTACACCCCTCACATTTTTGTAAATATTTTATTATATCTTTTAATGTGACAAAACTGAAGAAATTACACTTTGCTGCAATGTAAAGTAGTGAGTGCACAACCCTCTTGGGCATGGAGTTTACCAGAGCATCACAGGTTGCCACTGGAGTCCTCTTCCACTCCTCCATGATGACATCACGGAGCTGGTGGATGTTAGAGACCTTGCGCTCCTCCACCTTACATTTGAGGATGCACCACAGATGCTCAATAGGGTTTAGGTCTGGAGACATGCATGGCCAGTCCATCGCCTTTACCCTCAGCTTCTTCAGCAAGGCAGTGGTCATCTTGGAGGTGTGTTTGTGGGTCGTTATGTTGGAATACTGCTCTGCGGCCCAATCCCTGAAGGGAGGGGATCATGCTCTGCTTCAGTATGTCACAGTACATGTTGGTATTCATGGTTCCCTCAATGAACTGTAGCTCCCCGGTGACGGCAGCACTCATGCAGCCCCAGACTATGACACTCCCACCACCAATGATAATTATTTAGAATCCCCAAATATTATATACTTTTTTTTAAGCAGAAGCAATAGAGCAGCTTTTCTCAACTCCGGTCCTCAGGGCACACTAACAGGCCATGTTTGCAAGAAAACTGGAATACATCACAGGTGATATCATTTCTACTCAGTCATTGCAGTATTCTAGTCTGCATCTCCCCAAGGTAATACTTAAACTCTGGCCTGTTAGTGTGTCCTGAGGACCAGAGTTGAGAAACACTGCCCTAGAGAATAAAATGGTGGGCATTGAAATTTTTTATGTAATGTGTTATTTGCGCAACAATTGTCCGCTCTTCTGCTCTTTTGCCCTCGGCTCTTCTTCTTCCTCCACAGACGATGTCTCCGGTGATTATGCCGGTCTCCAACCTCTGCAGCTTGTTATATAGCCATTGTGGGTGTGGCCGCCAGGTGACATCATGAGTAGACCCCGCCCCCTCATGTCACAGATGACGTCATCTGTGACATAAGGGGGAGGGGCCTCCCGGTGACGTCATCGGGAGGCCACGTCCCTACTGGCTATATAACAAGCTGCAGAGACCGGAGACCGGCATAATCACCAGAGACATCTTCTGAGGAGGACCGGAGGAAGAAGAAGAGCAGAGGGCAAAAGAACAGAAGAGCGGACAGCAAAAGAGCAGAAGATTGGACAGCAGAAGACCAGAAGACCAGGAGAGCGGAGAGAAGAAGACCAGAGCGGAGAAGACCGGATGAAGATTTTTAATAAACTTTCCAAAACGTCTCCTGTCGTTATTTACATACACTGCCTTTTATGGGGTGAATGGGTAGGGGTACAGTGTACCCCATACCCATTCACATAGGGAGGGGGTCTGGGATCTGGGGGGCACCCTTGTTAAAGGGGGCTTTCAGATTCCGATGAGCCCCTTGCCCGCAGACCCCCACAACCACCGGCCAGGGTTGTGGGGATGAGGCCCTTGTCCTCATCAACATGGGGGCAAGGTGCTTTGGGGTGGGGGGTGCAGAGCTCTTCCTGCCCCAAAGCACCAACACCCCCCCATGTTGAGGGCATGTGGCCTGGTATGGTACAGGGGGGTGGGGCCGCTCGATTGTCCCCTCCCCCTTCCTGCCCTATCGGGCTGCATGCTCGGATAAGGGTCTGGTATGGATTTTGGGGGGGACCCCACGCCGTTTTTTTGGCGTGGGGCTCCCCTCAAATTCCATACCAGACCCAAAGGGCCTGGTTTGGAACCTGGGAGGGGCCCCCATGCAGTTTTTTTCCCATTTTTGGCGTGGAGTTCCCCCTCAAGATTCTCACAGCGCAAGTCGCACCGCAAGTCGGATCATCCTGATCCGACTTGCGGTGCGACTTCCATTCAAATCAATAGGCTCCCATAGGGAACCATTGATTTTGAATGGAGGCAGAAAAAACGCTGCTAAAAGCAACGTGGCCAAACCTGCAATAACGCCAATGGAAAAAGCTACTAAAAGCACGTTTAACAGCTGCTTTTTCCCGGCGTCAGAACTAGCTTTGCAGCACGTTTTTTCTAACGTCCCATGTACATGGAGCCTTATGGTAACGCGGCAGAAGGCAGTGGAAGTCGACTACATGTAAAAGAAATCCAGAGGCTTTTTAGGGAAAGGAGTTAAAATTATACATTTTCTCAGTTAGAACATTTGATAAGCTTTCTATTTTCTATTTTGAATAAATACGGGTTTAGAAGATTTGCAATCATTGCACTCTGCTTTTATGTAGATTTTACACAGCATCCAAACTTTTTTGGAAAGGGCGTTGTAAAATACATTTACTTTTCTGAAGTCTCTAACTGCTGCTCTTTAAAATCTAACAGAGCCTAAAGGATAAGTTCACATTTCACTTTAAAAAAAATATTAATAAATGCACATTTTGTTTGCAGGAGCCTGCAGAGCATTGCATCCGCAATCAGTAGATTGCTGGTGCAATGTCAGGCCCCTGCCTGCAGAGTAATGAAATACAAGGGTGCTCATCAGTTCACAGTGACCCTAAATACGGGTGTAACATGTCACATGTTACTAAAGGTGAACTTCGCCTTTAAGCTCAAAACAAGACAAGAAAATATAGCTGCTTTCTCTCATCACCAAAGTTAATTCAATGTTACTTTAGGCTTCTTTCACAAGGGCGTTCCTTTTTTTTTGCCCGATCAGGTCCTTTTTTTTTTTTTTTGTAACGGACACGGATGACACTTGTGTCATCCGGTCCGTATGTCCGTTTTTCATCCCATCCGTTTGCGGATGAAAAACTGACATAATGCATGTCTATGTAAATACGGATGTCAGCGGATGACACCAATGACATCCGTTTTTGCGTCCGTTCCGTTTTTTGAAAGGAAGAAAAAATAGGGTTCTCCTCCGTTCAAAAAAACTGAACTGAACTGAACTGATGAAAAACGGATGTCAGCGGATGATCATCCACTGACATCCGTATTTACATAGAGATACATTATGTCAGTTTTTCATCCGCAAACGGATGGGATGAAAAACGGACATACGGAACGCCCGTGTGAAAGAGCCCTTAATAAAAGTATCTATTAAAAACATTACAACTTGTTTTATATACGTAGTACAAACTAGCAGGTTGCTTAGTTTGTTTTGATCTATACCTTAGAGATGCAAAAGACCCTAACCTAAAAACTTGAAAGATTGTCACCAGTGGCTGAATGCTGGAGTTGCAGCTACTACCAGGCCTGCAGGTCGCTGTACTCAAGTTAATCAAGTTACTTCTCCCCTCCACATACGGGAATGTGTGTGAAGGCTCACAGATCACTTGTGAAAAAGCAACATCAAGGAGGAACAGCATTATCAGCAGTGGCGGCTGGTGCTCAAAATTTTGGGGGGGGGGGGGGGGGGGGCGCAAAAGGAAAAATGTAATAGGTATTGCTTCGCGGCAAAAAACGCGGTAAAAAAATTGCATGACTTTGAGGTCATGGTACAGGCATGGCACAGGTGATGGTATAGGCATTGCACATGTGATGGTATAGGCATGGCACAGGTGATGGCACAGGTGATGGCATAGGCATGGCACAGGTGATGGCATAGGCATGGCACAGGTGATGGCATAGACAATGCACAGGTGATGGCATAGGCATGGCCCAGGTGATGGCATAGGCATGGCACAGGTGATGGCATAGGCATGGCACAGGTGATGGCACAGGTGATGGCATAGGCATGGCACAGGTGATGGCATAGGCATGGCACAGGTGATGGCATAGACATGGCACAGGTGATGGCATAGGCATGGCACAGGTGATGGCACAGGTGATGGCATAGGCATGGCACAGGTGATGGCATAGGCATGGCACAGGTGATGGTACAGGCATGGCACAGGTGAGGGCACAGGTCGGCTTCAATCACTTACCTTCTGACGGCGGCGGGATGGCGGGATTCCGGGAACCGAGACGAGCAGCGCTGTGGACGTCCTCCTCTTCAGTCTTCTTGTCTTCCGGTCCGGGCGGCGGGAAGGAGATCGGGCGGTGATGGTGCGTGACTGACGCACGCACCGGCACCGCCCCCATTGCGAGTCAGCGATGTCCTGGATGATGATTGGTCCAGGCTGGAGACTGGACCAATCACAGCCAGGATATCACGAAGGTGGGGGTGGCTCAGCGCCTTTTCCTGCGCCCAGGTTACGCCCCCAGAAAGCAGCCAATCGGCGCCTCTTCTGGGTCGTAAACCCCACCCCATAGCCACCAGGCCGAGCGCATAGGCCTGCGAACACAATTTTTTTTTTTTTCAAAACTTTATTTGTTCTTTTTGTCATTTTTTTTTTTACTATTTTTTTTTTCTTTTTTTTTTTTGGGGGGGGGGGGGGGGCGGCGCTCTGGCGCCCCCTATGCACGGCCCGCCACTGATTATCAGCAAACATTACTTGCCCCTGGACCCACCAAAGACTAAACTAGAAAGTCAATATACAGTATCCATAAAGGGCAAACATCTTCATACAATTATATATTACTTACTGTGCTGATATTCACTTTAATCACTGGTATGAGAGATCTCCATGATGAGGATGGATCTTGAGGTTCCGTTTTAGCACTGCTAATAAAAAGAAAATTAGGGACGAAGCACTGACAAATATACTAGCTATTCTTTAAAAGGTACAGTAAGTTAATTGTTTGTGTGTGTCAATAGGTTAAACCACAGCTTCCTCTTGCCACCAGTGGCAATAAGGATATGCTGGAGTTTGCAGCTCTGTTCCCCCTAATGCAGCCAAGGTGGTGGTGGGGTCTCACACTTCCTTCTGAATTCTCTGTGATGTAAAAATTAATAAATGGAGATAATGAAGTTGAGGTATCTTTATTATGACCACAGCAGATGGGCAGAGCTGCAACATGTGATATCAAGATCTCACTTTCAGAGTTCCAGCAAAATACTAAAATTTCTCATTAGTTCAACCCCTCTGTATCTACCAAGTACCTACACACAGTTTTATGTGGGCTGACTCTTTAAACAAGGCAAAACATCACAATGTTTGCTTTTAAAATAATCTACAGAGATCCTATAAATATTATATCTGAGCTAAAAAATGTTTACATGTTTATGTGTAATTCGACAATTAAGAGACTGTGGGAATTAATAATTTTGCCCAGTAACACAAGGGTATATAGGGTATCATACTGTTCCACTATTTTATAATCCGTTTACTTACTGCACTGGGGCAACACAGAATGACACAATTGCCCTCATCAATAAGGCCCATAGGGGGTTATTTACGAAGACTGTAGCGTTCAAAATCTGGTGCAGCTCTGCACAGAAACCAATCAGCTTCCAGGTTGTATTGGCAAAGCTACCGTGCACAGCTGCATCAGATTCAGTGCATGTGTTTTAGTAAATCTACCCCATAGTGTCAACTTTTGACTATTAAAGCTAAAGGCCCACGTTATACAGTCCAAACAAATGTCAATCCAAAAAGCAGTGTGCAAGACTAGCTAAAGGCTTGTGAACTAGCAGTGACAATGCTGATAGCTATGTTCCAGGCAACATTTTTTTCTGTTCAATATTTTTATTACATTATTTTAACCACTTTAGTCCCGGAAGATTTTGCTGCTCAATGGCCAGGCCACTTTTTTCAACTTGGCACTGCGTGACTTTAACTGACAATTGCGCGGACATGCAATGCTGTACCCTAACAAAATTTACGTCCTTTTTTTCCCACAAATAGAGCTTTCTTTTGGTGGTATTTGATCACCTCTGCGCTTTTTATTTTTTGCGATATTAATAAAAAAGAGCCAAAATTTTCTGAAAATTGACATTTTCTACTTTGACTGTTAAAAAATATCCAATATATTCAATTTTTGTCATATATTTAGGCCAAAATGTATTTAGCTACATGTCTTTGACGGAAAATTTTACCCCCTTCCTGACCAGGCGAAATTTTGCGATTTGTCACTGCGTTACTTTAAACGGACAATTGCGCGGTTGTGCGACACTTTACCCAAATGAAATTTACGTCCTTTTTTTTTCTCAAAAATAGAGCTTTCTTTTGGTGGTATTTGATCACCTGTGCGATTTTGAATTTTTGAAAAAAAGAGCGACAATTTTGAAAAAAAAAAAAACAATATTTTTCACATTCTGCTATAAACATTCCCCAAAAAAATATTTAAAAATCAAAATGTTTAACATTTTAGGCCAATTTGTTTTCTGCTATATATTTTTGGTAAGAATAAAAAAATCGCAGTAAGCGGTTTTTGATTGGTTTGCGCAAAAGTTATCGCGTTTACTAACTACGGGAAAGATTTGTCATTTTTATTTTTTTTTTACTAGTAATGGTGGCGATCTGTGTTTTTTTGCGGGGCTGTGACATTGCGGCAGATAGATCGGATCCCTAACTGACATTTTTGACACTTGGGGGGACCAGTGACATTACTACAGTAATCAGTGCTATAAATATGCACTGTTACTGTAATAATGACACTGGCAGGGAAGGGGTTAACACTGTTGTTGATCAAGGGGTTAAATGTATGCCTCATGCTTACTGACGTGTGTGGGGGGAGGAGGTTCTGTGACAGAGATCGCAGGTTCAGCTATGCTGAATCCTGTGATCTCTCCCTGTCTGTCAATCGGGGAAGAGAGACGGCAATAGCCGCCTCTCCTCCTCCGGCCCGACTCCCACTGTGTCTAAACACAGTGGGAGCGAGCCGACCACGGCGCCACGTGCACGCCCGAGCCCACTAGGAATCCAGGTCTTTCTCGCTGAACCCAGGGGAGCCACTGTGCCGCAGTAGCAGCACAATGAGCGGTCCTAAAGTGGTTAAAGTCATAAATACACATAGAAATGATCTGCAACATTTTTTCATCCCAGTGTAGTTCAAGTGGACACAGCCTATACCTGAGTTCAGAAATTCTGAATTCAGGAAAAACTAAGAATCGTTGTACCCATCACAGAGGGATTCATTAGGTGGATTTCACCGGCAAGCTCAACATATGTGTTTGTGAGACTTTGCAGATGGGCTAAAAAAAAAAACTGTAGAGGTAGATGCAATTAAAGTTGGATGCTACAGCATATTATTTTTTCAATGGGCCAAGGTTCTACTTCAACCACGGTTAAACTTTTAAGAATGGTGGATTGGTGGACATTATTTCTACAGGTCTCTATATAAACTTCCATGCTGTAATTGGTCAGCACACTATAAAACACTATAGTGTTTACATCTGAGAGGAAGTGGGTATCCATCAGTGAATATTTGTGAAGGAAGGGATCAGATTTACAGTGAGGGGATTTAATTGATTGTGGGATTGTTGTTTTCACCCTTTCAGCACGTACCTCTCCAGTACATCTAATTTCCATGCTGTCAATGTGACCTGTCAATTATCTATTTTGCCTCCCTGTCCTCCACATTAAAGCTATAATAAACTTTTTTTTTTAATTATATGTGCCCACAGGTGGTTTATGAAATAGACTGCTAGTATGCATCACATTTTAGCACTGTCACTAATCCTGCAGGTCCCTGGTGCTTCCATCTTCAACCCACTCTTCAACGCTGACTGTGTTTATGGGGAATTGAGCA
This sequence comes from Pelophylax lessonae, assembly GCF_965119305.1. Taxonomy (NCBI): domain Eukaryota; kingdom Metazoa; phylum Chordata; class Amphibia; order Anura; family Ranidae; genus Pelophylax; species Pelophylax lessonae. Next base: position 628,941,125 of record NC_138768.1, on the reverse strand, counting down.
CCATCTAAGCAATTCCATGAGGTATGGGCAAACGGCTAAACAATGGCAAACAGAAAAAATCCCCTTAACATAACAAAATAATTGATAAGGCCCTTACAGGGCTGCCTGGAGTAGAATCTGACTGAGAATAGTGTCAGGCCTGAACACTGATCTGATAAAACATAGAGAATATACAGGCAGATGACCAGGTGTTTGCCTTAACGACCTGGGAAACCAAGACCTGATATAGGAAAACCCAAGAACAACCAACACTTCTAGTACAATGGGCCTTCACAGGAAAGAGAGGAACCCTACCTTTAAAGGTCATAAGCCTTGAGTAATTATTTGCTTAATCCGACAGCAACTGTGGATATAAAGACAGCCTGTCTCTGGATATAAAGACAACCTTTTGTAGCTGCTGACTTTTATTTACTTTATAGTTGGCTGGAGCTCCTCTAACTTCTGTACCTTTGACCTCAGGGTCTGAAGCTTTTCCTGGTAAAGGAAAACTCATGCCAAGGCCATATCAAGGACGAGGCCCAGATATTCAAGCCATGATGGAGGCTCTAGAATCAACTTTTGGTTGAGGACCTAGCCGAACTCCTGCAGGACTGTCTGCTGCACATTGGCCGAAGAATGGTGATCCCCTGTCTTATAAAGCAGCCAAAATCTGAGTCAGCATGCTAATATACATAAGTGGGGCTGTCAGCAGAGCCACAAACTGAAATTGTTGCTTCCCAACCACAATGCACAGGTACAGCTGATGAAGCAGAAAAATAGATATGTGGAGGTAGGTATCCTTGATGTCTACAGAAGCCAGGAAATCTCCTTAATGCCATGTGTCAAACGCAAGGCCTGCGTGCCGAATCCAGCTCACCAGGCCATTTCATGTGGCCCTTGCACCCAGGGCTTTCTTCAGGTGAAACTCAGTTCCTCACCCTCCACTCCCTGCTCACCACAGTCACTTGTAATTACAGAAGCCTTCTGTGTTTACAAAGACAGCTTTTCTCTCGGTGGCTCTCACAGATCGTTCCCTGCCCTGCACTCGTGGCAGGGACAAGGGAGATGCAGCTGCAGTGTGGGATAAGGCATCACAGAGTAAACTGCCCTGGGATACTTATCTATGCTCAAGTGCACAGATGGTGATCGATGATCTCTCTACAAGTGAGAGAGGTGGAGCCGCTTACGCTGCCGAGAGACCTGTAAAACTGCCACTGCTATATAGCACCAAGAAAAACTAAAGCGATGCTGGGAGTGGGAGGAGTTAGAAATGAGAACAGGAACACTACTGCTGCTCTGGCTCTATAAGTCCACAATAAGTCCGCACACATACTGGCCAGACATGAATAGAGGAGTCTAACCAGAACAGCTCCCGATTCACCACTATAGAAAGCTGCTGCCCATGGGAGCGCACCTGCAGGCTTGCTCCCTAGCTAAGCAGTGTGCATCTATTGACACATATAGCACAGCTCAGCCCTGCCTCTCCCTTTCTGGATTTGATTGACAGCGACCAAGGGCTTTCGTAAACAGAGAAAAAGCTGCTGCAGATGGGCACAGCGCTGAATCGAGAACGGGCTCAGATGAGTATACATTTTTTTAACTCAATGCAGGGAATGCTCTAAGGTAAACAATATCCAGCCTTTAGAACCCTTTTAAATGCAAATTACTTTTTAAAATAACTAGTAATTGAAGAAGCCATATTACCTTGCAAGTCCAGCATGCACCTTTTCTTTTCCATTCTCTCGGACCTTATCATCTTCTTTCCGGGGAGGGAATATTGTTGGGTCTAAACCAAAAACTTCCTGGAGGTGTCCATAAAGATCAGAGCGATTGTACACATGGAATTCAAAATCATTTACTGTAATGTACAGCCTGGTTTCTGCTTTGGGATCTAGAAAGACAAAACAAGATTATATTGTAAAAAAAAAAAAAAAAAAAAAAACTTTGTTTGTATAGTTTAGTCACCCTACAGAGGGAATACAAAAATATTCAAAACCTATTGTGTTCCTCAACCTTTTTTCAGTCAAGTGACCCTTTAAAATTTCACACAATTTCGAGGCACCCTATTCTCAAGTTTAAAAACTAAACTAATAGTTTTACATACCACGGCAACAACCACACAAGTAGCACGCCCAACGTTAGGAGGAGATTATTCTTCCAAAGCAACATCTTTGCACACTGGTACTGACTAGTATTCCAATGTTTCTCTTCCTCACTCAGTTAATGTGATCTCAGAGCTGATGGACAGGGGCAGGGGAGGGGAAAACAAGAATGATGTGCAAGTCCCCAACATTCTCCTTATCAATCGATGAGGACGCTGGTGGCTGACAAGTTGTAATGCATAATGCAAACTTGTGGCTTTATGTAACTAATAAGCAGGCTTGTATACATTTGGGCAATTTCTAGGCATTTTTGCCAAGGCACCCCTGGAGACACCTAAAGACACCCCAGGATGTCTGGGAAACATGGTTTAAAAAGGCTGCTCTAACCCACTACAAGCTTACCAGACAGGGTTTGCAAGGCTAACAACAATAAACCCTTTCCTATAAAACCCACAATGCTCGTTGATACCCCATGGGCCATGTTATCAAGGATTTGTTTAGGTGACATTTATATGGTATATTTATTATTAAAAGATAAAATGCTGATTTATGCCCTACCAATATATGTGAAGAGTGAATTTTATTTATACACTGAGCAACACTTTTGTTTTTGCCCCCATTTTTCATTAACTGAACTCAAAGATCTAAGACTTTTTCTATGTAGACGAAAGGCCTATTTCTCTCAAATATTGTTCACAAATCTGTCTAAATCTGTGTTAGTGAGCACTTCTCCTTTGCCGAGATAATCCATCCACCTCACAGGTGTGGCATATCAAGGCGCTGATTAGACTGCATGATTATTGCACAGGTGTGCCTTAGGCTGGCCACAATAAAGGCCACTCTAAAATGGGCAGTTTTATTTTGGGGGGGGGGGGGTCCGAAAACCAGTCAGTATCTGGTATGACCACCATTTGCTTCACGCAACGCAACACATCTCCTTCGCATAGAGTTGATCAGGTTGTTTATTGTGGCCTGTGGAATGTTGGTCCCCTACTCTTCAATAGCTGTGCAAAGTTGCTGGATATTGGCAGGGCCTGGAACACGCTGTCGTGCACGCTGATCCAGAGCACCCCAAACATGCTCAATGGGTGACATGTCCGGTGAGTATGCTGGCCATGCAAGAACTGGGATGTTTTCAGCTTCCAGGAATTGTGTACAGATCCTTGAAACATGGGGGCTGTGCATCATCATGCTGCCACATGAGGTGATGGTCGTGGATGAATGGCACAACAATGGGCCTTAGAATCTCATCACGGTATTTCTGTGTATTCAAAATGCCATCAACAAAATGCACCCGTGTTCGTTGTTCATAACTCAAGTCGGTTACGATGATGAACTGCAGTCAGGTTGAGACCCCGACGAGGATGACGAGCATGCAGATCAGCTTCCCTGAGACTGTTTCTGACAGTCTGTGCAGAAATTCTTTGGTTATGCAAACTGATTGTTGCAGCAGCTGTCTGATTTGCTGGTCTCAGACGATCTTGGAGGTGAAGATGCTGGATGTGGAGGTCCTGGGATGGGTTGGTTACACATGGTCTGCAGGTGTGAGGCCGGTTGGATGTACTGCCAAATTCTCTGAAACGCCTTTGGAGACAGCTTATGGTAGAGAAATAAACATTCAATTCACGGGCAACAGCTCTGGTGGACATTTCTGCAATCAGCGTGCCAATTGCATGCTCCCTCAAAACTTGCGACATCTGTGGCATTGCGCTGTGTGGCAAAACTGATATATAAATTTGTGTGTGGCCAGCAAAATGCCTAAATGCATATAGCATTACACTAATACTGCAAATTAGCAAACAATAGTATAATCCCTGTGTAAGAATGTCGATTTCCACTTCATGTTGAGCCACTACAATCCTATTTTATACAATTTACTTGAAGAACTAAACGTTAATGTGTGCCCCAAAGTACTCAAAGTCAATCACAGCCAGAGAGCCAATGAGAACAGAGCGGGGCCGAGCCACAGCTCTATGTGTCTCATGGATGCACAGAGCAGGGCTCTGGAGCAAACATGCACCAGTGCCCCCATAGCAAGTGGCTTGCTATTGGGGGGAGCTGGTCAATGGGGAGGAGCCAGGAGTGCCGCTGGGGGGACCAAGATGATCGGGCAGCTCTGTGGAAAACCATTACACAGAGCAGGTAAGTATAACATGTTTATGATAAAAAAAAAAAAAAAAAACTGAACCTATACCCCTTACCTATACTAACAAAGAGTGGGAAGGTGGTGAAGAGGCCCTTGTCCCTAATCATTGGGACAAGTGGGCTTTGTAGAGTGAGAGGCTGAAAGGAATGTGGCCCAGTATGGTAGCAAAAGGGGGCACGTGCTTGCTGCCCTCCCTTTCCTTACCACCCAGGTTGCATGAATAGATAAAGGTCTGATACTTTAAGCACAATTTAAAAATCCATTAATTAACTAAACCACAGATACAAATATACTGGCTATTTAAAATGGATTTTTACAGTGAAAGTCTTTTTTGAAGTTCAGAATGTTCAGTATGGAGCAACAGAGTTAATTCTGAGACAAGAGGGGCTATATTACTGGGGATTGGACACTGACTGATCAGCCATTCCCTCCCTCTCAATCTTCAGTTTTGTCGAAAAGCAGTAGGAGGAGTGGATAATAAAGCCAGGGGTGGGACCCTTGTTCTTTAATGGAATCCAAGTAAAGGAGTTTATGTAAATACAAAAATCCTGTTTTATCGTTCATTAGGGGACGAGAGGGATGTCCAAAAACAGGGCAACACCACAAACAAACACCAATAATCCTTCCAAAACAGCAGTGTAGAACTGGGGTAGCATGCCGCCCAAAGAGCATGTGTGAACAGAAGACCAGGAAGCAGCCAACAGATGTTTGATGCCTAAAGGCCCAAGAGGGACTCTGTTCTAGTGTAGTGTGCCTTTACAGGAAAATTTAGAACATACTGCTTAAGCTTACAGGCTTGAATAATGAGCTTACTAAGACAGTTGGAACAGTAGAAAGAAAGGCGTGATGTCTGTTAAAGAGACAATTGGGAAAAGCAAAAAAGGAGTCAGTCCATCAAGAGGAAGCCATAGCGGAGAGATAAACTCGAACAGCTTGAACTGCATTTAAAACAATAGGGGAATTTCTCCATGGGATGTACCATCACAGGAGAGAGATATACAAGCACAATGTCCGGGTCAAGGTGAAAGGGAGAAACCAGAAGATATGTCCACCTTTGACTCCATGGGACTTCAACCTAGTTCTGTCAGCCCTTCAAAACCCCCTTTCCTACCTATTAGAGAGATTCCTATGTCTGCTCTCACTCACAGGGCAGCCTTCTTTTCCCATTACCTCTGCAGGGGGAGTTAACTGCCTTGTTTTGTAAAGAACCTTTTCTGGTGCTACATAGGGACAAGGTTGTCTTGAGGGTTAGATCCTTTCTCCCTTATATCCCCCTTTCATCTTGGCCAGGATATTGTTCTTCTATATCTCTGTTCTGGAATGGTACATCCCATTGAGATATTCCTCTATTGTTTTAGATGCAGTTCAAGCTGTTCGAGTTTCTCTCGAGAAGAGTTCTCTTAAGTTTCTATTGCTTCCTCTTGATGGACTGACTCATTTTTTGCCTTTCCCAAATGTCCCTTTAATGGGCATATGGGTAAAACTACAGTATGCGAGTTACCCTTTGTACAAAGGGCTTTCACCAGGGAATAAGAAGCAAGCATTTACAAGAGTAGAGATCTGGCCTTTGAGGTACTCAAAGCCAAATGCTGATCCATGCCAGGTTAGAGGAAGGCCAGGATGCATCGCACAGAGTACCTACCTCCTAGGATTTCATTTTCTTGCCTCGTACCATGTAAAGTACATCTTCAAAGTGCAAGGATAGACCTTGCGAGAGGTGCATTTTCTAGCTTTTAGAAATGTAGGAGAAACAGAACGAGCCATGCCCTACAATTTAGGACCTGGACTTAAACAGCCTTGCAGTTAAAAGTCAGCGACCATGAAGCAGGGTGGTAAGCTGGTCCTTGGAATTGAAGAACCAGATGAACAGGGAGTGCCCATGGTTAATCTTTATAAAGTCCAAGTACCACATCCACCTGGGCAATTTCGACATGATGCATAGCATCAAGATACCCTCTGTTTTGATTCTATAAAGCAGATAAGGAAGAAGTTTCAGAATGGAAATGGCATAGATGACTAATCCCACTGGGTCACTAGGCCATCAATTTGTTATAGCTAGTGTGTCCCAGCACCAGGAGACAATACTGCTCAGTTTTTAGTTGAACGTGGAAGCCAGGAGGTACACACTTGTAACAGAGGTCTTGAATTTCAGCCTCGCTGGAATTTGGAAGTCCAGTGCTAAATGGATAACCCATTTTCTCTGAGCTCCGGTATGCTCCGGTATGTTTACTGGAAGACAAGCTTTGCCTGGTGACCACATGCCCTGCACCGAAAGGGTTCCAAGACTCCTCTGAAAATTTCCCCGACTCGAAGGTTGGATTTGTCTGCCTTTATATCCTACTCATGGTATAGAGGGCTCGCTCACAGGCTTGACGGCTTTGGGAGTTCAAGGCTTGCAGTGGAACTGATTTCAAGGCTTGGCTTTGAACCTAGAGTAATGGGAGAAATGACAGGAACTCTTCTTAGCTTCAAAAGCAGGCTGTTTGCCAGTCTGAGCCTTAGCTTTCTTTTGCTTCTTTTTCTCCTTTGTCATCCCCCGTTAAAGTTGTCCAGAAAGACAGCAAAGAAGCGCTAACCATAAAAGGGCACGAATGGGCATTTTTTGCACTGATGTTCCACAGACCAGCATTTGAGCCACAGGGTCCTCCATATGAAAAGACAAGAGACCCATCAGGCATATGACATCAGTATAGTGCAGGGCAACATACATAAGGTTCCAATTGTTTGAAAACCGAATGATCAGTAAGGATTGAAGCGGGATCTCTGAGTGCATCTTTGGACCATACACCAAGGGTCTTGCAGATGAACGGGACAGCAAATAAAATCACCTTGACAGGAACAGTCAGATTCTTACTGAAAGAAAATCAGATACAGACTTTGAAGGAAAAAAATAGGAGGCATAATTGTATCTCCTGTGTTAGCTACCAGATTGATATCAGCCATGAATTCTGACATGGTTGCCGAAAATTTCTACCTGGATGGTGTTGCACTTGGGGGAGTTAGTGAGGACCCCAGCAGAGGGTCAACAGTCCAGGGTGTCAGCGTCAGGCCCTTGGGCTTGAGCGACCCATGCTGCTTCAGTGGGTCAGGAGCCAAGAGAATCCACAGAAATGTTCCCTCTGCACTCATGATCTAACATACTGCACGTTTGTAAGAGTATATAAAAAACACAGGCAGGCAAGAAGAACCACCTAAAGTATCATATATGTAAGCCACCGAGGTATGGTTACAAAAACGAGAGCAAAAGTCAAAGAGTACCAAATTACAAAAATGTATTGTTGAAAATACAAAACATTATGCTGAAAAAATATCAAAAAGGAACCACCCACATACCTATAAAAAAAGACAATGTTGTCTTAAAACCCAAAGCATCAGCACCAGACGCCACACTCACACGCTCATAGCCCAGTCATACTAAGTGGCCACAGAATGTGTAAGTAAATAAAGCTAGTGGCTGTGTATCGAAAAGAGGTTCCACCTTGGAAATGACCAACAGTGACAACAAAGGAGATAAAGATAATGGTGCAGCCCACTGTACCAGAAGTGTGGGTCTCCGCAGGTCAAGCACCAAATCCCCCTGCTGTTGACCTGACTGTCGCCCAAGTAGACCAAGTACCAGAGTAAGTAAACTGAGCGCTCCTGAGAGGACTAAAATAAATCAAAGTACAGCAGTCTCATAGACATATTCCAATGAGTAAGGGGTAGTATTTGAACAATGTTAATATTGTGACTAGGTGTCCACTACTAGTATCCATGCAATATTAGCCTGGTTGAAAATAAGATTTCAGGAGCCTCTTAAGTATTCCTGGATGATGGGTACTGTAGAAAGCAATGAATGGAATGAATCACTGACTTGAAGCTTGGCAACACTAGTAAAACATTCCACAGTCTATAACATCTTGTCACAGGTGAAAGGCACAATGTGGGATAATAACACAGATTGAACAAGACAGGTGGAGTCAATGGCTGACAATGCTCATAGACATCAGCCCAGCAGAATCTCCATTCATAGTTGAACAGACGGCAGTCTGTTGGGACGGACTATGTCCGCTTCCTCATGGAGAGATGGAGGCCTCTCACATTGCTTCCGAGGTCAGTGGAAAGCGTAGAACCCGTGACAGGTGGCGGCCAGGGCAGATCTGTGTGACGCACTGGCTTCCCACACATACCTTACAACACATGGAGTGCCATAGTCAGAGCTTCAGGCATTAACCCCTATCTGGGCACAGCCAGAGACAGAAATACAAATCATTATAGGCTGGTCCTCCATTTTCATGGTGGGGTTTGGATACAGCCTCCAAGGCTATGTCGAGGATCAGCTGACCTGGAAAACTGCAAATAACTTGCTCTCTGGCTCTGCAATAAGCAAAGAATCTTAAAGCAAAATAAAAAAAAGGATCATGATAAAAGCAGAAAAAAAGTTTAGTGAAAAGGGTTTACTTCTAAGGGAGAGAAGATGTACATTATCTTAAGACACTGACATAAAAAAAAAAAGAACAATGGGAGTGGGAGGGGTTATAGCTGGCTTTGCTTCGGGCTTTAACCAATCTATTGCAGGCAGCAGCATAACACCTCTTGTCTCAGATTTAACCTTGTGTCCCCTAATGAATGATAAAGAAAATAAAATGTATTAATGTTCCCAGAAGTAAATCAAGAGCTGATCGGTGTCCAGCAAGGTAATCCACATCAGTCATAGCATCCTGCTAGGTAATCCACATTATTCACAGCATTCAGCTAGGTAATTTGTATAAATTACAATGACCCATCCTCCACCAGGTTTCTCAGCTGTAAATTGAAACTACTGCAACCTGGAATCTGCTATTTAGAGGCGGTAGAGCAGCCTATAAAGCCAACCAAATTCAGTCACTTCAACGTCCTTCAGATTTAGGTTTGGCGTTTTTGCAGATTTTCAACCCAGTTGGCTCAACTCCCTGCAAATCGAACAGGAATAAGCAACGCCATTTAAAAAAAAAATGTGATACTTTTATGCATCTAATCTTTATAAATAATTCTTCAAAAGAGAAGCAGAAAACACATAACATTATTTACACTTGTACCACAGTATATGATACACTTGTGCCAAAACACAGTACAAAAGAAAAGTAAAACGCTTAATAGAGAAGAACAGAAAGTTAGGCTATTAATTAGGAGTATCAGTTCCAAGAGACTCTGATCAATTATACATGGAAAATTAAAGCAGACCAGGGCCCACTTGGGACCCTGTCAAACTATCACCAACAAGAAGATGATTGAGTTTTTTTTCTTTTAGATTTGATTCTCCTGGGTAGCTATTAGGCCTCATTAAAAGTGTAATCCTAAATTATGTAAGACAAATCTGACAGGTTACATTTAACTTGCAATATTTAGTATTTAAGAACATAAAATAGAATGCTTTGAGTCAAATAGTAAGTTCTGAGCTGGCATATACAAATGATGTGCTTGAAAATGTAATCATTCCTACATGACATACCCTTCCATTCCTAGAAATTGCTTTATACAGACCACAGATCAAACTCTTGTTTTTTATGCTAAGACTAATACTCAGGAGTGTCTGACAGTGTGCAAGGGGCTATCGGCACAATAATGCATTTTGTGCTCCTGGATGCCTTGCCCAAAGGTTGCCATACATGTGGCATTTTGATAGAGCAATCAAACTTTCAATTTCACTTTTTGTTAAAACTGCAAAGCTATCTAAATTATAAAATAGTGGCTTTGATCGACACAAGAAGATGGATTTGACTCTTGATTTGAACACTGAAAAAAAATCCATGCATTTTCAAGGAAGTTGCCATGGTGCTGTTTTTTTTTTTTTTTTTTTTTTTTTTGCTTCCGTTTTTTTGTTTGCAAATTCTTTTTATTATTTGAAAGTATAAGAGGAACAAAACATAGCCTCTGGGCATACCCCAGCTCAAGAAAACAAAAGAAAAAACACATATCAACAAGCTTGCTGCTAAGAAAGGCGAGTGAAAGTGCTCAAGCACACAGGAAGCATAATTAATGGGGATGATGATCGGATTATCAGCACTAGATAGTCCTTCATCTCTACATCAACATTAGTCAAGGGGTTTAAGGAGCTGAAATATCTTGATAGACAATTCAATGCATCTACCACTTCAACACTATTAAACTGGCTAAGGCCGGGAAAGAGTCGGAAAATTAAGTTGGAATATCCGCAGGGCTATCCTGCCCGGCAGTAGTGGAATCAGATTCTGAACAGATATCCCACACCTTGTGAAATTTTTGAGGGCAGCCCCTGTGCAGATAGGTTCTGTTGTACAAGGGGATGACTAAGTTGACCAACGACTTCCACGTGTTTAGGGTATGAACAGAGGAAACCCTCCATTTAAGCATAATACTTTTCCGGGCAAAAAATAGGAAGAGACCCAGTAAAGTACGGACAGACCTAGAGGCGGCCCAGAGTGTCATAGTTTTTTCTTGTCCTGGAGAAAGAGATACAGAGCTAACTAAAAAGAGAATAGAAAGGGGCACAAAGAAGCCACATAGTGCAGTAACATCTTTAATCAAATGGCACATAAACACACACTAAAGGTAATGCACTCATAAGTATAGGAATAGAGGGCGTACATATAGGTAAGTTATGTCCTCGGGGGATGTGTGACATCGCAGGTGTACAATCTGGAGAGCTATCACCAGGGTGCGGGGAGGCAAAGTGTGCGGACAACACACTGAAATACCGGTAAACAGATAAGGGAGTGCTGTCGGGGGATAATTACAAACCATTCTCTTTCCTTATAACTTACTGGAAATCCCAAAGGGTCATAGGAACACGTTTTGGAGAATAGGACTTTCCTTCCATCAGCCTTAAGATCTGAGAAGTGCGTAAAAATAGTGTGCAGTATTAATACCTTAATGCCAAATCTCCGAGGCACATCTGTACTTTCGGGTGAAATTGACAAAAAGATGGAATTAAAAGTTTGATTGCGCTATCAAGTTTCCAAAAGCGTCACATTATTTAGAATATTATTATTATGATTTGTTGGATACTAAATATGATATACAGAGCATCTATTATGCGTTTCTTCTAGGAGGTCTAATGTGTATTATTATCTTTCTGGACTTCTCTTCCCACAGTTTGGGATCTCACAATCTTCACAGGGAAGGATACTGTAGTCGTCAGAAATGGAAACTGAAACAACACAGAGGTCCATATGATATTATATAAGGCTGTGATTGGCAGTATTTAAACCAGGCACCTACGTCCAATATCATGCATGAAAGAAAGCAACAACCTCACACTGCAGCCACATGGGATATACCACTCCTATAAACCAAGAAGACCATAGATCCAGGTCAGGGAGAACCCAAATGGTGCACTAGTGAGGCGACAGGGGGGCTAAAGAGGACTTTAATGGTGCCATAAAAAATTAGTAGATTAGCAGGAATATAGACACATATAATATAGTAAAATCAAAATTTATTACACAAAAATTGTTTTTGTAAAAGCAGAATATCCATACAACACAGTTTAACCAGGCAACAGCATCATACAATGAGAGCTGATTATCCACCTAATATAGTCAAAAATATGCTGACTGGGCTAAGGACTGATCATTCGAGATAACCATATTCTCCAATCCTGAACATAGTACAGTTATATATATATATTATGCGAGTCATGTCCATGCCCATCCATACTTCAGAAGTTCTAGCACTTTAACTGTAGTGGACAGAAAAATACAGTATGAATATCAATAACATATACATTAGTATTGTTGCTAAAAATATATGGAGCGAAAGACACCTTTAAAGGGATCCCTATTATGCAGTGCCACCACCACCAAGATGGAAATGTGGGGAAGGAATATAGAGCCCAAGACCAGAAATTTCCCCCAGGCGGGTGTGGAGGCACCCATAGGACGCCCAACCAACAATAAGCAGATGTAAAATGTAGAAAAAGAGTGTCCATGGTGGGACAACATCATATAACTAGAACAAAGCTAGGTAACCTAAGCTGTTTAGCTGGAACAAAGGTTGACATCAGAATAGAGCCCTGAGGATCAACATGTCCCTTAGTGGAGAATTGCTATTGTATCGTTGTTCTGCGTAGATATAGATGATTCAACTGCTGTTGGCAAACACATTCCTTTATACAGGATCAAAGGGACAGGGCAGGAAAGGGAAAATATATAGGCTTGTAAATATAGTTACTATTCAAACCTCCATATGTGAAAAGTCTTTAATCATTAATAATAGGACCATAAATATTTTACCCTATGAGATTGTGTCTGTACACAGATGAGAATCTGCGGGTCATGTGCGGAGGATATCCAAATGAGGACATATTCTGTTCAAAACAAGGAGGGGATTCAACAGACTGCCATGTGGTAGTACATTCACCCTTGGAATTCCATGGGGTATACCAGGTTTAGCATATTCACACAGCTATAGGATATTCCGTGGATCTAGTACATAATAAGGATAATTTTATATAAAGTATGGAGCAAAAAGGATTCCCCAAAAAGCTTTTCCCAGTAGTATATTGGCTCTCAAAAATAAAGAGAGTGTGCTAGTTCCCATGTTACTTACTCCTCCAAGATGGACTCCGTTCGCATGACCATCACAGTCTCACCACAAGAGACGCGGAGTCTCAAAGAGGGGCCTCAATCCGGACGGCGCCAATCCCGGGACACCGGACGTAAAGCGCCAGACCCGTTGCCAAACTGTGCACGTGCGAAAATTTGCGCATGCCCAGTTCCGGTTCCTGATCAAGCGGCGGAAATACATCCACCAAAGCGGAGACACCAAGTCAGAGGAGGCCACAATGAGGGAGAGGAGAGGAGACATTCCCCTCCAACCCGCCGATGCCAACCCTCCAGGCAACGCACACCCGCCTATGAGACTACCGGTCTGGGCTCCCCCTAGTGGATAGTGAGGACACTGCAATGCTACGATCCAATATTATCATTTTGCATTATACACAAACACTTTTTATATCAATATATACAAAGAATAACACAGAAGAAAAAAGCAAGATTGTTATAACAGAATACAACAGAGTAATAGAGCAAGTTTCAAATAAATACAATGAAAGTTTCTTCACAATAACAATACAATAAATATACAAATATACAATAAATATACCACAAAAGCAACAAAGGTGGACAAATACGTCCATGTGTCCCCCGCGCCCATGGGGACCGCAACACGGACCAGAAGGGACTACATACTTCCACATCTGGAACAAATGCCAAATAGATTAATAAGTCCAATACCAAAAGTAAGGGAGACCGAACCATAAATGAGTCTCTATACTAGAGATTATCCCAAAGGGGGGGGGGGGGATCTTGCTGACCTTATAGAAAGTGTTTATATGTGAGCACTTCATTAATACCAGGGGGAAAAATGTCATTCAGGCATTCATGCAGAAGGTTTCCCTCTGTAGAATATGACTATCCCAATCTCCACCTCGTGGATCTTGAGGAATTACCTCAAGCACAAAAAATGACACCACTGAATTGTTATATCTACGACATAATCCCAATATGTCTGGTTACAGTAGTCAAGATCTTCCCTCCTCCTGCATAATATAAGTGATCCCCAATTCTTTGCCCAAATTGATTGTTTTACCTACGTAAAAAGTGCCACAAAGGCAGGTCATTAAATAGATTACTCCCTGGGTGGCACAGTCTGCATATTGTTTGGACCTATGCCACTTACCATTTGGCAAACGAATACCACTAGCCTGTCTAACCCATGGGCATAGTACACCTAAAGGTGCCCCTGGGTTGAGCACCAGTGGCCTGTTCAGAGGTGTAATGCTCACCGTGAGCTGGTCACGAAGGGATCTAGCCCTTCTAAGTACCAGTTCCGGAGTGTCCCTCACATATTTTTTGAGGGTATAATCACTAGTTAGAAGATGCCAGTGTCTACTCAAAAGATTACGTAGGTCTCTTTCATTACCTGAAAACTTAGTAATTACTTTAACCGTATTCATCTCTTTTTTGATAGCGGTTTTATAGAGCAAGGAAGTTCTCGATTGTCTCATAGCTCTATTAAATGCTTTCCTAAGTGTGGAGCGTGCATAGCCACTTTTCAATAACCACTGATGTAAATTGTCAGCCTGAGTTTTGAATTCAGATTCCGAGGAACAATTCCTGCGTAATCTAAGGTATTGAGCATATGGTATGCTTCTCACCAAGGGGGCGGGATGGGCACTTGCTGCGCACAATATAGTGTTGCCTGCACTGGGCTTCCTATATAGATTAGTTGCTATAGTACCATCTTCCTGGATCCTGACCTCCAGGTCCAGAAAGGACACATATTGATGGTGGATGGAGGGGGTCAATTTTAGGTTGAAATCATCAACATTAAGATTCATCAAAAATTGATGCAAGTTTTGTAGATTGCCCATCCACATAATGAACAGGTCATTAATAAACCTATACGAACAAAGGGTTTGTGATAACCCTTCTTCCATCATGTCATCTAAAAACAATGTCCTTTCCCAACCACCGAGATATAGATTTGCATATGATGGTGCGCAGCAAGTGCCCATAGCCACCCCCTGGGTTTGAAGATACATCTGATTGGAGAATACAAAATAGTTCCTCGTAAGAATGAAATAAAGCAGTTTGGTGACAAATGTCATCAAAGGCCATGCGTGTCTATCTTGTTCTTTAAGGAAGGATTCAGTAATCCGGATGCCCCACTCATGAGGGATACTTGAGTAAAGTGCCTTAATATCAACTGTCACGATGAGGACGCCTGGAGAAACATGAATCCCTTCTAAATGCCTTAGGAAGTCTGACGTATCCTTGATGTATGACGGTAGGCGCAAAACATGGGGAAGTAGAAACGAATCTACATATCTGCTAGCATTCTCAGTGAGAGATCCAATTCCCGATACTATAGGCATTCCCGGGGCTCTCTTAAATTCTTGTGTACCTTAGGTAGGCAATAGAATGTAGATAATCTAGGAAATTTATTGTTCAGGAAATCCAGAGTGTCTTTGTTGATTAAACCACCCAAGAAGGCCCCTACCACTAAGGAGCGGAACTTGTCAATATATGTGTCTACCAAATTCTGAGAGTTTGGACGATACCAATCTCTGTTGTGAAGTACATTATGGCACATAAGTTGGTATTGTGTCATAATTACAATATTGCCACCCTTATCAGATGGTTTAATTACAATTTGTGTACTGTTTTTTCAGTTCCTTTAAGGCAGTTTCTTTTTCTAGTGATAGGTTCATTGATATTGGATGCCATTCATTGTTCTTCAAGTCATTAGTTACTTGTTGCACAAATGTCCATACATTTGGGACCGTAGTAAGGTCCGGGAAGTTAGAGATTTTCACTTAAAAATTTTGGACAAATGCCGCTGCTCCTGAGGAGGGGGAGACGGGGGGGCCCACAGGATCCACGGGATCCACCGGACCGGTGGATCCCATAGGGCCCCCGGTATTCCCCTTCTCGTACAGCAGCGCTAAATCCCGCAGAGCACGAAACTCTGCCATTAAAAAACTGTTTGACTTGTCCTCTTTAGCCCCCCTATCGCCTCACTAGTGCATCTTTTGGGTCCACCCTGACCTGGATTGATGGTCTTCTTGGTCTATAGGAGTGGTATATCCCATGTGGCTGCAGTGTGAGGCTGTTGCTTTCAACACAGAGGTCCAGATGCAGCTTTATTCTAATAAAAGTCAAGGGACAAGCTAAAGAACGGCCAACGTGTTATTGGGGTTCAAAAACACCCCTTTCATCAGAGTTTGATTGAACACTAGAAGAAAGCTAGACTATTAATGTTATTCCTTTCAGTGTGATTACAAGCATGTCTTGTCAGCATCTCTTGTCAGCAGCTCAGTACAATCACATTGTGTTCAATTAAGCATTTTTGGACCCTTAAAATTAGTTGACTATTCTTTGGATTGTCCCCCTGACTTTTTTAGGAATAAAGTTGTATCTGGACCTCTGGTTAGTGGTGTTGCCTTTAAATTTCCATTTTTGTTACATTACACTACAAGCCAAGGAGACCATGAAGATCCTCTGTGGTGTAGGGGGCCACCTTCCCAGAAACAGATTATTTACATCAACATCAATACATTAACTGCTTCAAAAACAGACCAATTCTGGTATGTATCGCACACGCTTACAAAATTATTTAGAACCCCCCAAACATTAGACTAGATTTTATATATATATATAAAAATAAAAAAGGAACACTTTTTAATCAGAGCATAACATCAAGTCAAGTAAACTCCTGGGATATTGATTTGACCAGTTAAGTATCACAGAGGGTTAACAATAGGTTTCAGCTGCTTTTGTGTTAATGAAATGAACAACTGGTGCAGTAGATGGGCAACAATGAGATGACCCCCATAACAGGAATGATGTTACAGGTGGAGACCACTGACTTTTTTTCCCCTACATATCTTTTCTGAATGTTTTTCACTCGTTTTGCATTTGGCTAGGGTCAGTGTCACTACTGGTAGCATGAAGCGATACCTGGACCCTACAGAGATTGGACAGGCAGTCCAACTCCTCTAGGATGGCCCATCCTAATGTACCATTGCCAGAAGGTTTGTTGTGTCTCCCAGCACAGTCTCACGAGCTTGGAGGAGATTCCAGGCAGTTACTCTAGGAGAGCTGGACAGGGTCGTAGAAGGTCCTTAACCCATTAGCAGGACCAGTATCTGCTCCTTTGTGCAAGGAAAAAAGGATGAGCACTGCCAGAGCCCTACAAAATGACCTTCAGCAGGCCACTGGTGTGAATGTCTCAGACCAAACAATCAGAAAAAGACTTCATGAGGGTGGCCAGAGGGCCTGATG
Organism: Pelophylax lessonae; assembly: GCF_965119305.1. Lineage (NCBI taxonomy): Eukaryota > Metazoa > Chordata > Amphibia > Anura > Ranidae > Pelophylax > Pelophylax lessonae. Next base: position 628,924,113 of record NC_138768.1, on the reverse strand, counting down.
TGCTCTAGTGGGCCCTGTGCTCACTGCCTGGCACCGTGGAGCTTGATTGGCATTTGCCATTGAACTCCAGAATTGGCAGGTCCGCCACTGGCGCCCTGTGCTTTTCACAGATGAGAGCAGGTTCCCCCTGAGCACATGTGACAGACGTGAAAGGGTCTGGAGAAGCTGCAGGGAACGTTATGCTGCCTGTAAAATCGTTTGGTATGACCGGTTTGGTGGTGGGTCAGTAATGGTCTGGGGAGGCATATTCATGGAGGGTTGCACAGACTTCTACAGGCTAGACAATGGCACCCTGACTGCCATTAGGTATTGGGGTGAAATCCTTGGACCCATTGTCAGACCCTAAGCTGGTGCAGTGAGTCCTGGGTTCGGTGAAAAGTCGGATCAGTGCACCCCTAGTTAAAATGTCAGGTTTCTATGATGAAAAAAAATGACACAAAGATAAATCATTTAAGAACTCTTTCAACCTTTAATGTGACCTATAAACTGAGTCTATCAGTATGGCACATCTCGACTTGGAAATATTTGCCCACTCTTCTTTGCAAAAACATTTCAAGTCGGTCAGCTTGCAACTGCATCTCCTGTGCACAGCCCTCTTCAGATTACCCCACAGATTTTCCATTGGATTCAGGTCTGGGCTGCGGCTGGGCCATTCCAAAACTTTAATCTTCTTCAGGTGAAGCCATTCCTTTGTTGATTTGGGTGTATGCTTTGGGTCATTATGCTGAAAGATAAAGTTAAGCTTTCTAGCAGAAGCCTGACGTTTTTGTGCCAAAATTGACTGGTATTTGGTACTGTTCATAATTCCCTCTACCTTGACTAAGGCCCCTGTTTCAGTTGAAGAAAAACAGCTCCAAAGCATGATGCTGCCACTACCATGCTTCACTGTGGGTATGGTGTTATTTTGGTTATGTGCAGTGTTGTTTTTGCGCCAAATATATCTTTTGGAAGTATGGCCAAAAAGTTCAATCTTGGTTTCATCCGACCATAACACATTTTCCCACATGCTTTAGGGAGACTTCAGATGTGTTTTTGCAAAATTTAGCCAGGCTTGGGTGTTTTTCTTTGTAAGAAAGAGCTTCCGTCTTGCCACTCTACCCCATAGCCCAGAAATACAAAGAATACAGGGGATTGTCACATGTACCACACAGCCAGTACTTGCCATGTGTTCCTGCAGCCTCTTTAACGTTGCTCTGGGCCTCTTAACAGCCTCCCTGACCAGTTTGCTTCTCATTTTTTTCATAACTCTTTGAGGGGTGACCAGTCCTTGGTAATGTCACTCTTGTGCCATATTTTCTCCACTTGATGATGACTGTCTTCAATTGTGTTCCATGGTATATTAAATGCCTTGGAAATTCTTTTGTACCCTTCTCATTACTGATACCTTTTAACAATGAGATTCCTCTGATGCTTTGGAAGATCTCTGCTGATCATGGCTTTTGCAGTAGGATGCGACTAAGAAAATGTCAGGAAAGACCTACTAGAACAGCTGAACTTTATTTGGGGTTAATCAGAGGCACTGATGGGTTAATGATGGCAGGTGTGTACTCACTTCTATTTAACATGAGTTTGAGTGTTACGGAACAGGGCACCCCTGAGCAGGTACCTCCGTTGACAGATGCTCCTAGTGCTTCCCGAGGGCTCCAAGCACTCCACCAGACACCGTAAGCACTTCAGACTCCACGAACCGCCGCAGCTTGGTTAGGGTCTTGGCATCTCCTACCCACCCTGGACCAACGACAAGGCCCCAGGTTCCTGTGGGTGAACCTCTCTTTCCCCAGAGAGTGCAGCACGAACAAGCTCTTTCACAAGCTCTTACAAGAGCTTAGTGATTCTCTAAGGGAGTATGGAAGACCATAGCAATCCCTGCAGCAGATTCCCCCAATAACGAGACAAAGCTCCGAGATGAGGGTAAAACAGGAACAACATTTATTGGAAGAACAGAGCACACTTTTATACAGAAATTGGAACATCCTTCCCCCAACAACCGCTTTCCCATTGGTCAATTGTAAAGTACTTGCAGTTCTCACTAAGGTCCTCTCCAGTATATGCAAATGAGGGCTTGAAAATGAGTCAACAGGGATTGGTCAGATAGCTTTGACCAATGCAAGGAGACAGAAGCCCCAGGGGGCAATCAATGTACACAATAGTCAGACACAGAACAATGGTTCCCTAACAAGATCTCAATACACATTACTCTGAGTGTCAATAGACCGCCCGTCTCCTCAGAACTTCCTGTAATGCCCATATTAGGAGTTGGCTTCCTGTTCCTTACAGTTTACAGGAATACGTTTTAGCTTCCAGGAGAGGCAAGGCTCCATTAGCCACATGTTTAAAGAAACACAAAAAGACACAAAAATGCATAACTCCCAGTCTACTGAACAGAACCCCATATTCAACCCATCCCCAGATAGCCTGGATCTGAGCGCTCAACATATCCAAACAGCGCTCAGATGCCACAAACACAGTCAAATTGCCATGGTGTTTATGTTTAGCATGGGCTGATGAGAGGGTCCATAGTCATATTGCAGGAGGCGAGCAACCAGGCTTCTTCAACAACCAGTGGTGAGATTGGTCTCGTCACATCTCTCCCCCTTTCCAAAAAGACTAACAGGGTACCTGACCTCCTGCCGGTCAGTGCCCTTGTTAGTCCAACAGCCCACCCACAAAGCAGAAAAAACAGTACGACCAACCCACAATAAATGGTTACTACACCTGGTTAGAGGAGAAATTTGTCCATGTCCAGGTGCCTCACCACGGCTGTGTAAGGGACTGGTAGGCTGCCTTGGTGGGTTGCTGAGTGGGCAGAGACCAGCGGTACTCTGTCCTGGTGCCAGCACTACCACCGGAGTAGTCTGGTTGGAGCCTGGTGGCTGGAGACTGACTGTCTCCCCCTTGGATACACAGCTCTGTCGTGGGGGGGTAGGACCGACCATCCCTACCCCCTGTGTGGTAAGTGCAGAGACCACGGTCCCATCTGCACCGGTGGGGGGCTTACAGTCTCCCCCTGGTACATTAAGCTGCCGCTGGGGAGAGGGGGTAACAAGCTCCTCTCCCGATAGAACACTCTGCCCATTAATGATCCGCTGCTGGGGAGAGGTGGTAACAATCTCCTCTCCCATACATACTTCCAGTCTTTGCGGAGGGAGACCGACTGTCTCTCCTCCCAATACAGAGTTCTGCTGCTGGGGAAAGGAGACTGGGCTCTCTATTCCCTGTTGGATACTCTGCCGCTGGGGACAAGAGACTGGGCTCCCAATTCCCGGCACATCACACTGCCGCTGGGGAGGGAGGACACTGCTCTCCTCTCCCTGCACTTTACACTGCCGCTGGGGAATGGAGACTGGGCTCCCAATTCCCTGCAGGACCGGTGGAGAGACCTCGGTCCCATCTGCACTGGTGGGGGGCTTACAGTCTCCCCCTGGTACATTAAGCTGCCGCTGGGGAGAGGGGGTAACAATCTCCTCTCCCATACATACTTCCAGTCTTTGTGGAGGGAGACAGACTGTCTCTCCTCCCAACACAGAGTCCTGCTGCTGGGCGACAGGACCGACTGTCTCTGCCCCCTTTAACTCAGCCTGCCGCTGGAGAATGGAGACTGGGCTCCCAATTCCCAATAAATCAGGCTGCCGCTGGGGAATGGAGACTGGGTTCTCCTCTTCCCTTAACTGTAATTGCCGCTGGAGTTCCTCCCAACGTGCCAGCTGGCCCTCTCTCTCTGCCCTGTCTAGCAGAGTCCCGAACACTAAGTTCTTCACGAACCGCTTGGATCTCTCCAGTGGATTGGGTCCGAAAAAGTTCAGCCGTAACCACACCATACGGTCATATTCTCTCAGAGAGTATCTGTACTCCACTGCTGGTTCCATCCCGTCGCTTGCCACCAATTGTTACGGAACAGGGCACCCCTGAGCAGGTACCTCAGTTGACAGATGCTCCTAGTGCTTCCCGAGGGCTCCAAGCACTCCACCAGACACCGTAAGCACTTCAGACTCCACGAACCGCCGCAGCTTGGTTAGGGTCTTGGCATCTCCTACCCACCCTGGACCAACGACAAGGCCCCAGGTTCCTGTGGGTGAACCTCTCTTTCCCCAGAGAGTGCAGCACGAACAAGCTCTTTCACAAGCTCTTACAAGAGCTTAGTGATTCTCTAAGGGAGTATGGAAGACCATAGCAATCCCTGCAGCAGATTCCCCCAATAACGAGACAAAGCTCCGAGATGAGGGTAAAACAGGAACAACATTTATTGGAAGAACAGAGCACACTTTTATACAGAAATTGAAACATCCTTCCCCCAACAACCGCTTTCCCATTGGTCAATTGTAAAGTACTTGCAGTTCTCACTAAGGTCCTCTCCAGCATATGCAAATGAGGGCTTGAAAATGAGTCAACAGGGATTGGTCAGATAGCTTTGACCAATGCAAGGAGACAGAAGCCCCAGGGGGCAATCAATGTACACAATAGTCAGACACAGAACAATGGTTCCCTAACGAGATCTCAATACACATTACTCTGAGTGTCAATAGACCGCCCATCTCCTCAGAACTTCCTGTAATGCCCATATTAGGAGTTGGCTTCCTGTTCCTTGCTACTGAACAGAACCCCATATTCAACCCATCCCCAGATAGCCTGGATCTGAGCGCTCAACATATCCAAACAGCGCTCAGATGCCACAAACACAGTCAAATTGCCATGGTGTTTATGTTTAGCATGGGCTGATGAGAGGGTCCATAGTCATATTGCAGGAGGCGAGCAACCAGGCTTCTCCAACAACCAGTGGCGAGATTGGTCTCGTCACATTGAGTGTGATTGCTTAATTCTAAACACAGCTACATCGCCAGTTATAGGAGGATGTGCACACTTAAACAACCACAATATTTTAGTTTATTTTTACCCACCCCCAAAAGATTTCCGTTTGTTTTTCAACTAAGTTGTACAGTTTATAGGTCACATTAAAGGTGGAAAAAGTTCTGAAATGATTTACCTTTGTCATGTTTTTTTAACATACAGAAACCAGACATTATAACAGGGATGTGTAGACTTTTTATATGCATTATATATATATATATATATATATATATATATATATATATATATATAACAACACTGAAGAAATGACACGGTGTACAGCTTGTATAACCGTGTAAATTTGTCCTCTCAAAATAACTCAACACACAGCCATTAATGTCTAAACCGCTGGCAACAAAAGTGAGTACACCCCTAAGTGAAAATGTCCAAATAGGGCTCAATTAACTATTTTTCCCTATCTGGTGTCATGTGACTCGTTAGTGTTACAAGGTCTTAGGTGTGAATGGGGAGCAGGTGTGTTAAATTTGGTGTTATCGCTCTCACTCTCTCATACTGGTCACTGGAAGTACAACATGGCACCTCATGGCAAAGAACTCTGAGGATCTGAAAAAAAGAATTGTTGCTCTACATAAAGATGGCCAAGGCTATAAGAAGATTGCCAAGACCCTGAAATTGAACTGCAACACGGTGGCCAAGACCATACAGCGGTTTAACTGGACAGGTTTCACTCAGAAGAGGCCTCGCCATGGTCAACCAAAGTAGTTGAGTGCACGTGCTCAGCGTCATATCCAGAGGTTGACTTTGGGAAATGAATGCTGCCAGCATTGCTGCAAAGGTTGAAGGGATGGGAGATCAGCCTGTAAGTGCTCAGACGATACTCTGCACACTGCATCAAATTGGTTTGCATAACTGTCATCCCAGAAGGAAGCCTCTTCTAAAGATGATGCACAAGAAACCCTGAAAACAGTTTGCTGATGACAAGCAGACTAAGGACATGGATTACTGGAATCATCCCCTGTGGTCTGATAAGACCAAGATAAACATATTTGGTTCAGATGGCGTCAACCAGGTGAGGAGTACAAAGACAAGTATGTCTTGCATACAGTCAAGCATGGTGGTAGGAATATCATGGTCTGAGGCTGCATAAAAGCTGCCGGCACTGGGGAGCTACAGTTGATTGAGGAAACCATGAATACCAACATGTACTGTGACATACTGGAGCCGAGCATGATCTCCTCCCTTCAGAGACTGGGCCAGAGGGCAGTAATCCAACATGATACCGACCCCAAACACACCTACAAGACGACCACTGCCTTGTTAAAGAAGAGGAGGGTAAAGGTGATGGACTGGCCAAGCATGTCTCCAAACCTAAAATATTTAGAATCTGTGGGGCATCCTCAAACGGAAGGCGGAGGAGTGCAAGGTCTCTAACATCCACCAGCTCAGTGATGTCGTCATGGAAGAGTGGAAGAGGACTTAAGTGGCAACCTGTGAAGCTCTGGTGAATTCCATGCCCAAGAGGGTTAAGGCAGTGCTGGAAAATAATGGTGGCCACACAAAATATTGACACTTTGGGCCCAATTAGGACATTTTCACTTAGGGGTATATTTACTTTTGTTGCCAGCAGTTTAGACATTAATGGCTGTGTGCTGAGTTATTTTAAGGGGACGGCAAATTTACACTGTTATACAAGCTGTACACTCACTACTTTACATCGTAGCAAAGTGTCATTTCTTCAGTGTTGTCACATGAAAAGATATAATAAAAATTTGCAAAAATGTGAGGGCTGTACTCATTTTTGTGAAATACTGTGTGTGTGTATATATATATATATATATATATATATATATATATATATATATAGGCAGAGACCCTGGACAATAAAATAGTTGTTGCAATGTCACACAATATTTTGCATTTTGCATATTTAATACCCCCCCCCCCATCCCCCAGCCCAGTAAGGACTGCCTGAGCATGACTGGTAATCTGTTTGCGCCATTACCCCCCATTTGCATTTAAAATTGTACACGCCTGTGAAATGTGAACAAACTACATTACATTAAATTATCCATAGGCAACACTTTCAAATCTTTTACAGATTACCAGTTTACAGTTACACAAGAGGTCTTGTGCAAAAATTATTGCTCTCAGTCTAAAGCTCGCAGTGATACTTCACATGTGTGGTGTGATAGTCATTTACATGTGTGTGGGACAGATGTGCACATTCGCATTTGCATGTGAGCATGGGGGTGCTTTAAAAAAAAGATGAAAATATTATTTTATTTAAATTTTTTTTATTTATTTTTTTTTACACTGTACTTTTTTTTTTTTAATTGCTATTACAGGGGATTAAATACATCCCTTTTGATAGCATGGGCCATGAGAGGTCAACTTTAAGGAGAGATCTGGGGTCTATTAGACCCTAGATCTTTCCTCTGCCCTCCAAAACAGCCGATTAAACCGAGATCGGTTTGATTGGCTGCTTTAAAAGCTGGTAAACAAACCAAAAGTGACAAAATCCACAACACTTTCCCATTTCTGACATCACAGAGTGGGAGGACCAACAGTAGTTCCCCTCACTCTGTCTAGGAAATCCGATGCAACCGACTGTATTGGTATCAGGCTTCCTGCTGGGACAGGAGAACCAGGTAAATGAGGCAGGTAGCGGCGGGCAGCCCCTGTAAAAGTTATCAAGTGGCTATATAGCCACTCAGATCACTTTTACCAGATAGGGAATCGCTGCCTAAAAAGAATGGTACCCAGATGATGGTAGCAACTGCAATCAGAATCCCGGTATACCTACCTCAAATAAGGGCATATGTATATAGGTGTGACGGTATTGAGGTGTTTAAGATAGTAATACCAATAAAATAACATTTTGGGTCCAGTGTTATTTTTCAATTTTCTTCAACTGTAACTATAAAAGACAGCTAAGGCTGGCCAGAGGACGGATCTTTTTTTTTTTTTCTGCTCAGCCAACGGGCCACATAAAACAAAAAAAAAAATCCTCCATCCACACAGTCAGGGTGGATATGGGGAATTCTCACTGCTGAGATATTGTAATCTGACAGTGGAGACTCTGCACTGTCAGAAAACACTGTCAGCCACTGATCAAGATAAATTTACCAAAAAGTGCATTGGACAGGAGTCAATCATTAGACTGACTTTGTTAAAGTTGGAGAGGCCACACATAGATCACTTTTCTAAGACTGCACTGGGGTTTTTGGTAGAGTTAAAATTAAATCAGTACTTTCTTTAATACAAGCAAGCAGTTTGCAACCCACCTGTTTTAGAAACTGCAAATAATTATACGAAAGTATTGGGTTTAATACTTTAATTGTTTTAGCAATGAAGCTTGTTTGAGACAAAGCAATTTCTGACCGAGAACTCTGTAAAACTCCCCAAGACCATTAATCGCATACACTTTTTATTTTATAAGGAATGTTAGAAACAGGTTTCTAGAAGCCACACTCCCATTACAGTTTGACTGATGTTTTGAGTTTTTGAGTGACTACTATAAATGTCTATGAAGACATATAATACTATAAATTAATATGTATCTAAAAAATAGTGAATTCCTTGCTGCTGGCTGCATACTTGAAGTCATGTTACAGCAAATTTTGTACAATATAAAGGACGTGCATTATCATCTGCATAGGAATAAATCCTTTACTAAACCCTGTACTCTAAATAAAAGGATTACTCTCAAGCAATTTTGTTCTTTTCCCTGACAAATTTTCCCTTATGGCCATGACGGAGGTCAAAACCACAGACAATCACACTAAGTAAACACTTCACACTGGGGATTTACAGTTGCTGTTGTGTAATTCAGAACCAATGAAAGCAACATTAACCAAATCCTCATTCCTTAATCAAGATTCCATTTTAACTGGATATTTAGTGTATTTACTTGTCTTAAATCTCAAAACAGTTGAACTTTTCACATCAGTCAATATCATTAAACAAATCCAACCACTCAGCATTACAGAACAAAACAAAATATGACTATATAATTAAAAAAATAAAGACAATGCCAAACAACAACACCGACAAATCAAAGAATAAAGGGGTTCCTAAAAGAACACAGTTAAAACTAATTAAATGGCATCAGCTAGTCTGTCGACACAATAATCCAGGACCATGGACAGGATTTTCAGCTGCTAGAGGACTGAAGGATTCGGTAATACAGAAGCAGAATCCCAAGCCATGGGCTTGTACCAGACAGCTGAAGCAGGGAAAAGGGTGTAAGCATTATATCTATTCTGAGGTTAAAGACTGATAAAACCTAAGGAAGAAAGGAGGGCCTTACACACTTGACGGAAATCGGACAAAATATCCTCCGATTTTTCTCTCTCTTGCTCAGCGTTCATTACCATTTTTAGTCGACAGTGTATAAATGTTCATGAAATTTCTCGTCCGATTTTTTATTTTTTTTTGGACATTTGTTCCCAGACTTCTGGGTTGTCAGCAACTTCAGATCATGCGCGGTCTTTCGTATCCGATTTTTCACGGACGTACTGCATACACAAACTAAAATTGTTTGTCTGGGGAAGGACGATAAAAATTTTGGGGTTTGTCCCTCCGCTTTTTTTCGTTGAAAATGTCGGCATCGGCTGCTGAAAGTTGTGTACACACTAGCCGAAAATCGTACGATTTTACCTCGGACGGCAATTTTCGGCAGATTTTCTACTAGTGTGTACCCCACTTTAGACGTAGGACAAACTTGTCATTGTGAAGAATAAGGAATAGCTTCCTAGAAAAAGAAAGCCACCAACTCAGAGATATATCTGACTCATGTGATAGCAACCAAAATGGCCATTTTGCAGTCATCCCTGATGGGTTTAAAGAGTGGTTTATGTAGGTATAACAAGAACCAAGTTGATGTCCCAAAGACGCACAGGGTGCTGTAAGGCAGGCCTGATCCAAGATGCGCCTTGAGTCAAGAATTTGTCAAGGAGAGCAAAGCCAGAGGTTGTTGAAAAAAAATGGACAAGGCTGAAAGCTATCCTTTCAGGGCCCTTAAGGCCAAGTACTGATAAAGGAATTATAGGAAGGCCATAATGCGAGGCACAGAGTAATTTCTGGGAGTGAAGTGGGAGATCCGCTTTCTAGTTGTCCACTCCTGGAATGTGGACCATAGAGATTGTAGGGTTGATCAACTAAAACCGGAGAGTGCAAAATCTGGTGGAGCTGCGCATGGTAGCCAATCAGCTTCTAACTTCAGCTTATTCATTTATGCTTTGACGAAAAAAAAACCTGGAAGCTGATAGGTTTCTACGCAGAGCTGTACCAAATTTTACACTCTCCAGTTGTAGTAAATCAACCCCAGTAAGTCACTGCCTATGAGATGATCAGGTTGCATGCTCCTAGTTCCCCCTCAGTGGTTGATGTACACCTCAGACACGACATTGACTGATTGCACCCAGATTGGGTGTTCTTGCAGAGTTCAGTGTTTGCATAGATATAGTTATTGCTTTGAGCTCCAGCATGTTAATGGGCAGCTTGGCTTCAACCGAAGATGATGTCCACAGTGGGCATACTTCCTAAAAGGGCAGGAATCCACTTAGCGAGTGTACCATGGCTGTGGACCTGTAGAACACCCTATGGCTAGCTCACACTTATCTGGGTGAGTGTATAATGTGGACTCCAGTGCCCAAAGAACAATATTACAGACTGGGGCCACATCTTCTTGCTGGTGGGGTTAAGGTACTGTCCCCCAGGGCAAAGTAGAGGAGTAGCAAATCCAAAAAGCATAAGAGTAGCAAAAAAATAATCTCAGTAGCTCTGCAGTTGCTGAGTAATCTTGCTAATAGGAAAACATTTCAGGGGAAAAACAAAAGAGAGAAAAGATTTCTAAACAAAAACGCGGCCCCACAATGAAGTTGGATGAGAAGCAGTTCAATCTCCAACTGAGTGGTAAAGATGTGGCACTTCCTTCCACAGTTGTTGGTGCCAGCAGGCTGCATGGAAAAATTAAAAAAAACTTTCAGATTTGTACATGGATATGGAAAACTGTAGTCGCACACACAGGGTGAACTGGAGGGATTGGTGTCTTCATTCAACCTTGCCAACTATGCAAGTTGTTTACCTAAGGACACTGAAAAAACTGAGACTTGAATGCATGGTGATGGGTTATACTGGACTGGCCGTGAGGAGCTTGGGTACTGGCAAATGAGCCAGTGTCTTAAGTTTCCAAAATACTTCTCCTGTGTCCCATAATGTTTGAAAAAAAAAAAAAAAAAAATGAATATGTATATATAAATAAATTATATATTTTTTATATATCACACACACACACTCACTGTATACAGTATATAGTCTTTAATAGAACCAACACAGTTTCAAAACAGTACATCTCCATATCACATTAGTATATACTCACCATGTTGTTTTTGCTTAGGGTTATACATTTTCCACCAACGAAATATAATAAATCCATCTTGAATTCTGCAGTAAAAATAAATAATGATGGAATGCATTATTATCAACAGCATACATGAGGGAACACCCAGTAAACATCAGGAATAGAGCACATAAAATTAGTTTGGACGTTTGCTAGTTCTAAATGGGTATGTTCAAAATTCATATACTCCCAACACACTTTCTATCGTGTTCTAAACCAAAACTAATTGTAATGGTGCCCCCCTTCATTATTGAGAGTGAGGTTTTTGCAGGACACCCCCTACCAATATAGTAGGTACATACACAGTATTAACTTATTTCCAGCTGTACATCCTTCACATTCTGCCAGGCCTTAAGAACAGACATGTTTATCAACAAACAACCACCAAATAACTTTTCCAATCTGGACAAAGTAGTTATTACAAGGGGATTTTTCCGACTCTTGTAAGAGGTCACTAGGGTGACCATACTGAAAACTGTAAGACATACGAAGAAGTATGTTGATTCAGACCACAGTCAGGAAATTTTATTTTTCTGGGATATTCCTTTCCCTGCTTTTAGTCACACTTGTGTGGCCTGAAAGGCGTGCGATTCTGCCGCAAATGTGACTGGACTTGAAGTAATACTTGTGTAATCTTAAGATCTATGGACCTCAAGTCGCATCAAACTTGGACCAAAGTAGTGACGGGACTACTTTGAAGTCACACAGATATGAGTGGTACTCATTGGAAATTATGGGGTACGACTTGTCATGCAAGTTTGCAGTCCCAAGCCACAGGACAAGTCGCTCTAGTGTGAAAGGGGCCTTAAACAAAACTTTCTATTTGAGTTTTGGATAAAGTAGTGAAGGGTTAGATCATCTGTCAAGTTTTTATGACTGTGGAAATTCACCCCTCCATTTGTACTGGTGGCCACTGTCTCTGGCACAGAAAATGAAAATTTACTGATGTTTACTCTGGAACTTGACAGAATGTCTCGGAGCAAAAAACAAAAACTGTAAAGACCTGAGTAAGGTGGAGTATAGGCGTGTAAATGTGCGCAAAATTATAAATGAGTAAAAAATTCTTCTTCACCAATGTTGTAATATACTCATTTATACTCGCGTAAACATGCTTTTAGACGTAAAGTACTGCACTCAAATGTCTATGGAACCTCAGTTTGTAAGATTTCCTCTTACTTCCAGTTGCATCTCTGGGACAGAAAGTGAAGGGCAACCTCCCTCAATGGTACAATGATAGAACAAATAACCTTGCAGGAGTTTTAACCATTTTTTACTGTATCCAAATCTAAAAAAAAAAAAAAATTGGGCTATTCATACACTTTAAGATGTGTTTGTAATAATTGTACGTTAACCCCTTCAGAATCCATGAAGCTCCTATCCGGTCTTTTTTTTTTCCCTACAGTGGCTACTGGGCATAAGCTTCATGGATTCTGAAGGGCGTATTATGTGCTTCCAATCCCACAACCCATGTGCGCCTTTGAGGGTGTAGTGTGGCCCGACTTGTGATCACTGTGTTCACCAGACATAGCAGATCACAGAGAGGGGTACAGGGAAAAATGAAACTGGCCCTGCACCATGTGACCAATCACAGTGATTACAAAAGTAAACAAAGGCTGCATGTTACAGACATCAATTCAGTTTCCTCTTACACAGAGAATGATGTGAGAGAAGACAGAGACAATCTGTGATTTTACTGTGCGCTACAGTAATTTTACTGTGAAACAAAAACACCAGTGTAGCCATCTACAATGATCTCAATGCTAGCCACAGCAGTGTAAACTGTCACACACCAGGGCATCCAATCACTGTGTCCTTGATTGATAGCCACAAGTCACAATGTCAACAGTGTAGCTAGCAACAACTGTTCCAATGTCACCAATGTAGGCAGCAACATCTGTACCTGATCACCATTACAGCCAGCAAAATCTGTACTTGTATTAGCAATGGCTTGACAGTTTGATTGAGGACATATAAAATGTGACAGTTAGCAATCCCGACATTCCAGGAATGTAACTGTTTTTTTAAACCATTAAATCAATGGGTTTAGTTACGCTTTATGGTTTACTTCTGCTCAGGGGCTCTGGGCTTCAGCAAAATGTCAGCCGCTGGCCCTGTCTGTGATGTTTGCTGTGGAGAGAGCGCACCACATCCCTGCAAGACCCACCCCATCAGGGGCGCCGGTTCATACCTTTATTGCCAAGTTTGTCAATTTCAGAGACAGAGAAAAAGGTAACATACCATTTCAAAATGGTCACATGGCGGCTTTCCCTGATTTTTCCAGTGAAGTCCAGCGACAGAGGCCTCGGTTCCAGGAGGTTAAGAGATGTCTGCATGCCCTCCACCTTAAATATGCTATGTTGTAGCCTGCACGTCTACGAGTGGAGGCGGATGACCGGGTCCAGTTCTTTGAGGACCCTGCCCTGGCCGTGGAGTGACTGGACCGCCAAAATGTACCTGCCTGAGCTTTCCCCGCCTTCCCCCCCCCTCATGTGGGGGGCTTCTCCCTTTTTTTCCCCTGTTTTTTGTGTGCCATCTGACTGGAGAACCTTGGCTAGTAATAATCAGCCCTATATTCCCTATATGACTCCTGTGGGCTATATGTTTTCTATGTGCCTTCATACAGCACCGCCCGGAGGTTTCTTTTTTTACAAACTCCTGTGGATGTTGTGTGGGAATGTTGCTCCTGTTTCTCCTCAATACAGGTGGACCGTTCCGTTGCCACTGTTGTGAACTGCGGACCTATTCTATGGGATATGGTCTGCCATTTCTCAACGCTTTTCAGAGAAATTGCTGCCCTCGAGGAGTTTATGTTTTTCTATTTTATTTTTTTTTCCGATGCATTGTTCTCCTGTGTTGTTTTACTTTAAGTCTAGTGCCCCAGTCACTGCTCTGTGCCCTTTTTAGGGTCCAGGGAGTGTGCTGGCGAATTCAATTTACTGCTCTAATAGTTTTATGGTTTGGGGTTTATGCTTGCACATGTTGGGGTTTCTGTAGACCTGGGTGGGTAAGGTCTTTTTTTTTTTTTTTTTCTGGTTCTTCGGAATGCACTCCACCACTTTTTCTACGATAGTTTGCTTACCGCTGCAGGGGTCATAGCATTTATACTTATTATGTATTGTTTTGGTTTTAAGCTGCTGTATATAATTTGAGCCTTGTTGCTTTGGGGGTTTACCTTTACCGTCTGTTTTTATTATTACTTTGTCCCCTCTAGACAGCACCGCTCAAATTCATAACTTGGAATGTTCGGGGCCTTAGGGACAGGGTGAAGCGCACAGCCATATTGTCCTTTTTAAAGCACCAACGTGTAGATATCATTATATTGGTTGAAACACATATTGTTGGCTCTTTGCAGCAGGCACTGAAGAAGCCGTGGATTGGCTGGGTGTTTCACTCTACCCCCACTAGTCATTCCAGAGGTGTGTCTGTGCTTATCGCCAAATCAGTAGTTTTTGGATACAGTTGATGAAGTTGGACCCCCGAGGTAGATAGGTCTCTTTGTTGACTCATGTCTATAGTTCCCCTATTTTGATCTTGGCATGGTATATGCCACCTCCATACAACTCCAATGTACTAACCGAAGGGTTCTCCATGTCTCGTCATCCTTCTGTCCCGGCTATTTGGTTGGGCGACTTTAATATGGTGTCTAACCCAGGCCTGGACAGAATAGGACCGGACAACCCCCACCCTGACCGTGTGACCCGATTTTCTCGTTTGGTGGCGGATTTTGCCCCGATTGATACGTGGAACCATCTTTACCCCAGACGTGGGGCTTATTCTTGTTTCTCTGCGCCTCACTCCACTATGTCTCACATTGATCTCATTCTGCTTTCACAGCGTCTCATTCCCAGACTGCAAGATGCTGGCTTTTGTCACCATATATTGTCTGTGGAGGCACCCTCGGCTGAAGCTCTTTGTTATAAAAAAGCTAGGCAGCGGCTGTTTTTTACAAAGCAAAAAATGTTTGAGCATAGTGAATGCCCGGGTAAGCTATTGGCCTATTTAGCACATTTGGACTCTAGACCTCCAGTGGTGATAGCGTTACGTTCCCAGACCTTGGACCTCATTACAGAACCAGAAGCAGTTGCCAGGGAATTTGCTGTCTTCTTTGGTGAGGTCTACACATCTAAGGTGGATTACTCATTGCAGTCTCTGTGTGACTTCTTATGAGCTCTATCTTTTCCTAAATTGTCTGCCGAGCAGGTGGCGGTCCTGGAGGCTCCTATATCGGGGGAAGATATTACATCCGCTAAGGCTCACTTTGCTAGGTCGAAGGCCCCAGGGTCGGGTGGCTTGCCGATTGAATGTTATAGGGAGTTCTCTGACACCCTGTTCCCCAGACTCCTAGAGTTGTATCAAACGGCCTTTGAGGCAAACACACTGCCTGAATCTATGAGGGAAGCCCTTATAGTCCTGATACCCAAACCTGGTAAGGATCCCCATCTGCCGGAGTCATATAGACCGATATCATTGCTACAAACTGATGTTAAAATACTAGCCAAGATTCTGGCACTACGGCTGAACAAAGTAATTCTATCGATTGTTCATCCTGACGAAACAGGTTTCATGCCAGCAAAGAATACCGTTTTTAAACACCAGACGTTTATACATGAATTTACAATCTTCTCACATGATTGGCTCCAGGGTGGTGGTCACGTTGGATGCAGCCAAGGCCTTTGACTCAGTGGAATGGACCTATTTATGGAAGTGTCTCTGCTGTTTTGGTTTGGGTCCCAAATTTATAAAATGAATCTCTATATTGTATACTGCACCCCAGGCGAGGGTGGTGGCTAATGGCTGGACCTCTGCCGCCTTCCCTTTATATAGGGGGACGCATCAGGGTTGTCCCACATCGTCCTTGTTGTATGCACTAGGAGTTAAGCCGCTGGCCATGGCCTTGAGATCCCACCCTGGAGTCAAGGGTCTGTGCACTGGGCTTCTCGTTGAGAAAATAGGGTTATATGCGCATGATATAGTCCTGTACCTTGCCGACTCCGGTCCCTCCCTTACACTTGCACTTCAAATTATTGAGCGTTTTTGGGGCCTTCTCACGCCTTAAGATTAATTGGGACAAGTCAGAGATCCTCTCTATAGATGTTTTCCCCCCCTCCAGCTGATCAAGCCTCTCTGCCGCTGCAGAGAATTAGCTCCTTTGGATATTTGGACAACCAGGTGTCTAGGGAACTGTCGGATTTTATCCCTTTGAATGTGGAGCCTCTTTTACCGCTACTGAAAAA
The DNA here is from genome assembly GCF_965119305.1 of Pelophylax lessonae. Taxonomy (NCBI): domain Eukaryota; kingdom Metazoa; phylum Chordata; class Amphibia; order Anura; family Ranidae; genus Pelophylax; species Pelophylax lessonae. Next base: position 628,907,670 of record NC_138768.1, on the reverse strand, counting down.
TAAGACACAGATTTGGGTGAAGTTACCGCTGGGGGGTATGGGCCGTATAGGTTTAGTTAAAATGGTGTTATTACCGAAGATTTTGTATGTCCTCTGGCACTCCCCGGTTTATATCCCATTGAAATATTTTAAAATGATGGATACTATACTGAAATCGTTCATTTGGGGTACTAGTAGGCATAAACTGTCGTGGAGGATCTTAAAGAGCCCCACATCTTTGGGTGGCTTGGCAGTTCCTGATTTGGGTCTGTATTATGTGGCGGCACAGCTGTCCCATCTGTACTACTTTGATAAGGCTGATAGGTGCGCGATAAAGCCTTAGTGAGCCAGAGCTCTGAATGGCATTTCCCCCACCCTTTTTGTGATATACTGAGAGGTCTTAGTGGATCCTTTGGTGGTTCATCTCATTTTGGTCTCCCCTTTCACAGTAAAAGAATTTGGGACTTGGCCACAGCAAAGATGAATTGCCCTCTGATGCACGAGGATACACCTCCATGGTATAATAAGGGATTGAGTGAACTGTTACAGCTCCCTGACCCGAAGATTTGGATCTGATGTGGAGTCTTCCAGGTGTCGCGCGTTCTCCAAGACGGTAGACTTAAAACATTCGACCAATTAAAACTTGAGTTCCATCTGCCAAATCATGTATTTATGTGTGATATCTGCAGCTGCGCCACGCTTTAAGGGTGCAGTTTGCTTGTACCTATCCACAGTTACAGCCTCTCGACATCCTAGTGGTGTTGAAAGGGAGTAATTTATGCAAGTTAATCTCGACTTCCTATTACATGCTACTTACCCCGTCTGCTACACAGCTGGCTTATTCTCTTAAATCTAGATGGGAGGCAGATGCTGGTGAAATGGATGATGGGGATTGGAGTGAGGTCCTGGAGATGGGCAAATTGGTGTCTCCTAAGATGTCGGACCGATTGACACATTGTATATTTTATCCATAGAGCCTATCTCACACAGTCCAAGTTGGCTTAACTTGCTCCTTCTCTGTGTCCGGATTGCCCCAAATGCTTGATCTCCATTGGCACCTTTGAGCACCTTATCTGGCACTGTCCCCGGGTTAATCGGTTCTGGGAACAAGTGGTGCAGTTTCTGCATGATCAGATGGGCTCACCGGTCAAACTGGACCCCAGACAGTGCCTATTGGGACTGTTTCCGGACTCAGATCTGGACAAATATACGTTAAAATTTCTACATGAAACCCTATTTACTGCCAGGAAATTAGTGGCTAGAAGTTGGATGCAGGCCTTGACCCCTACTCTAGCAACCTGGATTGCTGAAGTGATTACCACCTTGTCTTACAAGAAGATAATTTACACTAATAGGGGATGTCCGGCTAAATATAATAAGATATGGGATAGAGGACTGCAGACCTCTCAGACATGTAACTCATAATCACTTGCAGTTTCCCTTGGTTATTTTGTTCTTGTTCAGTTTTTGTTCTACTGTTATGTTCTTTCCTGTTGTATATGCGCATATTGCGAATTATCATTGTGAATGTTTTGTCTGTTGTACAACTCAATAAAGTTTGTTTATAATTAAAATAAAATGTCAAATCTAGTTCAATCCATGATCAGATCTAGTTACAATAAACAACTCTAGTGCGGTCATTGTTGTCACTATCACTTTAATTAGGTCTTGGGAAGTGATAACCCACAACAGTGATCAGCAGTATGGTCTGATGACAAGAAATGCGGCAGTTGGAATTACATCATTGGGACATGGTTAAGTGTCAAAGGAATCTGAACAGGAATGTGCAGATAAAGTCTAGGCAGGCTAATGAATTTGCCTCCTAATTTATAATGTTTGACCCACTTTATCAATTAAACATTGAGGCTACTGCTTGTTCAAAACAGACAGCACTAATATACTGCCTAAGAATATTCACTGATGGATTCTAAGAACCTCAAAGCCAATAAAACAGTGTTGTACATTTTAATTTTAGAGCAATAGGATTATATAATCTTACCATTAGGTTACTAAATAAAGCGGATTTGGGCAAGCTGCCTACCTGGCTATATTCCAAGTAAAAACAAAAACACTAAGCTGTAAGCAACTAGAACCACAAATCAATTACTCAAAGACACAACATTTAGCTAGAAACACATAATTTCTTAGCTTAATGGTTGATTGCATTTTACCATAAAAAGGTACAGAATGGGCTATAGGATATAAAGATGAAACTTAGTCACTTTTCCAGAGACACTTTACCAGAATATGAATTTGAAAATGTATGTCATGTTGGTCAGGCTGTTACTTTGGATACCTTTTTATAAATTGCCTCTTTTGAACCATTTATGTGCACTTATCTGAAATATTAAAGAATTTATAAAAATAAAGCAAAAAAAAAAAAATGTACAGAATTATTTTACTGACTGTAATACATGTATAATAATAAATACCCCATTGTAATGCAGGGTATAGAATTTAAAACAATTGTTCAAAGGACATTACATGCAAACACAGAGGGTCTGTCAATGGAATGGAGACCTAGAGCCTTCTACTCTTTCTATATGTACTTATATTTCATGAAAAAGTAATACCTTTCCAAAATATAAAGAAAGGAATTTGCCATTAACAATGCATAGGAAAAATAAAAAGAAACACACCAGAATGTAGCATGCCATTAGCTGAACAAAAATAGGTTGTCCTATTTCAACACAATAAAAATTGTGTCACAATGTATGGTAGCTTATTCTGAACACTAGTTAATTTATCTCAATACAGTACTGGAGCTAAAACTATTATTTTGTGTTTCCGAGTATGGAAAGGTTACATTTTCCACCTGGTTTTTATGACGTTGTCCCTTTTGCAGAGATTTCCAACAAAAAATGTATTTTGTAATTGCAAGCAGTTTACGTACCCAAATTTAATTTGATTTCGTCCTTTTGCAGTTCCTGTTTTTGCACCATTCAGAATGGGAAAGGGCGAAGCAACACAGGGTGTCAGTGATACTGCAGTGCTTACGTGATAACAAGGAAATGCTGAAAGGAGGAGAGGGCAGAGTGAAAAGGAAATGAGCAAGTGGCTGAACTACCAGGGTCGCAAAGGTCGCACTTGCGACTGGGCCCTGGTGGTCCGCCACTGTCAGGAGGGCCCCATCGGGGTTGCTAGCCGCAGGGCTCTGAGCTGACAGCATCTCTCTCATACAGCTCAGAGCCAGCTCTGACAGTTCACCCGCCCTCCTCCCTCACATGGATGGAAGAAGAGACAGTCCTGCTGTCTGTGTCAATGGATGCAGCAGTGGGGCTCGGAAGCGAGCATGCACGAGTGACCCCATGGGAAGCCACTTACCATGGAGGGACTAGACAGAGAGAAGAGGCCAGGAGCTCCGGCGGGGCACTTAAGAAGAGGAGGTTTGAGGCAGCTTTGTGCAATTACATTGCACATAGAAGGTAAGTATGGAGATGTTTGGTATAAAAAAAGAAATCCCTTTACAATCGCATTAGGGCAGAACTAACTTGTTCTTTACAACCAAGGAGGTTGCCATGTTAGCCTCTTTTTGCTATGCAGTTGCCATGGTACTGCACATGTGATCAGTTATGACACCATGGATGGTTTTACAGTTTGGTTCAGATTGCAAGCAACTGTGATAGTTATTCACAGCATGCCTTGAATGTTGTTGTTTTGAGAAACCATTATATTGATGGCTTTAGTTCTGCTTTAAAGCAGACCAAGCAATAAAAAGAAAGGCCCACTTATTACACAATGCCTTCTAACCCCATTCTAAAATGCCACATGAAATAGGTAAAAAAAAAAAATATTGTGAAAAAAAAAAAAAAAAAGTAAGAAAGATGTACTTCCCTTCCTCCTGGCTTCTGGTCACAGTTCCTAGGCAAGTATCAAATCACAATCCTTCTAGTGAGATCCTTGGAACAAAGAGGATCCCAGCCTCATGAGAAGTCACTCCTGCACAGAGCAGAAGCATCTTCTTGTGAGTTTTGGAATACTTAGTACTCCCATGATCTTCGGTAAAAACATAGGCAAAGGAGTGCCTGTGGATACAGTATACTTGGACTTTACAGAAGCGTTTTGACAGTTTCCCACACATGGCTAATGAGGCTAATTTAAAGTCAATAGGCTTAGGACATTTTGTTTCTAAATGAACAGAAGAGACTGTATTCAGAGACCAGTGATTAACGATTCATACTCTGAATGGTCCAAAGCCCAGTACACACGTACCGATCGTCGGCCGAACGATCGGCCGTCTTTTGTCCAGGGCTGTCGTGACTGTTGAAAACTGCAAAAGACTGCACACGAATTTTGTCGGCCAACAACAGCCGACTTCAGAAGTGATGTCATGTGATGGTTAACTTTCCTTGTCTTTTTTCTTTTCTGAGCATGCCCAGTCTTGCAAATCTGCTGTCTGTCGGCCGAAATCTGTACTGACTGGCGAACAATTGGCCGTTCTGGTGTTGGCCAACAAAAATTTTAATGCCTGCATGACAGATTCTGTTCGGCCGAAAATGCGCTGTCGGCTGTCGGAAGCATCATACTAACAAGCCTACAAACGGCCGATCGGTCGTCAGCCGAATATTTACGGCCGACAATCGGTACGTGTGTACAGGGCTTAAGGCTATTAGTAGTGTATCCCAAGGTTCAGTGGTGGAACCCTTACTCTTTAATTCACAAGCTTTATGGATTTTGGGATAAAAAGTACCATTTATGTGATTGCAGATGAAACCAAAGAGTGTAATAATGTCTTTGAAGGATGTCTCCAACTTGAAAGCAGAACTTAATGTGTTGTGATTGGACAGCTGGGCTGCGAATAGGGTTTAAAGCTAGGTTCACCTTTATAAATAAAATAATAAATGCAAGTTTATGCAGAGAAAAATGTGCATTTTTTACAGGAATCCTAGATCAATGACCGGTACAATGACAGGCTCCTGCAGACTCTTCCTCTAGCACTGTCAGCTGGAAGAAGAATCAATGGACTACAATTGCACCGATTACCACCGTCGTAGTCCATTGAGAACTACAGATCTGTCTTGTGAATTTGGGGGATGAAAACTGTCTGCAAAGAGCTCACATCCCTCTCTCTGCAGGATAGAGGCAGACTCTGCAGGGTTACACCTCCTTCTCTCTCCTGATCTCACCTGAGTGGGCAGAAGCATTGAGTGGGGCAGGTAGAAATCAGAGCATGCAGCTCCAGCTAAACAATTTCACCATATCAGTCACAGAGCCAGGAATAATCTGCTTGCACCCCTTTTGTTTAATAGGGAGCAGCTCCATTTTCTCAGCCTAAAAAAGCGGTGCAGGGCTCATACTTTATTTCCCTCCTGAGAAAAATGTATCAAAACTGGAGCAGCTAGAGACTGGAGCAATTGTGCATAGCAACCAATCAGCTTCTAGCTTTTATTTTAAAAGCTTAACTGAACAAGCTGAAGATAGACGCTGATTGGATGCAATGCACAGCTGCTCTAGATTCTATCTGCTCCAGTTTTGATACATTTTCCCCACTGAGTTATATAATTCAAAACTTTATTAAATGATCCATTGCAATAATCACTGCACTGGCTATAGAAAACATCACATACCTAATAGACATGTCTTCTGTAATATAGTATATTTCACGTAGCATGATCTTTCCAGAGAGGACAGAAAAGGAAAATGATCCTGTAAAACACAAACAAAATTCGAAATTAATTCCCTATGCAGATTTAGAAGCCATGAATCAGAATGTTTAAACATTGTTTTCACTCTTCATAGCCACACAAATGAATAGACAAACCTAACCTGGTCTACAGCCCTTTAGATTGAGAGCACATTGCTCTACATGCAATTTAGAGAAAATATGTAAAAGCATTGGTCAGTCCCTTCCACTTTCTCCAGCACTGACTTGCTTGATGCATGAGAAATCCAGCTACCAAGCTATAATTACTATTAAAGAAGAGGTAAAGTAGTTAAATTTTATTTAGGTAATTTAGGGCTCGTACACACTATAAGAAAATCGGGCAAACATTTTAGTCCGAGGAACGATCGTATGATTTTCTGATAGTGTGTACACAAGTTTCAACAGCCGATTCCGACGTTCCGAACTAAAATTTACAAAAGGAACAAATTCCAAAATTTTTCTCGTACAGGAACAGAATGAACAATTTTCGTTTAACAACTTGCCGACCGCACGCCGCAGATATACTGCGGCCGGCTGGTTCGGCTGCGTGAACTGCCGTACCAGTACGGCGGTTCGCAGAAGCACTCCTGGGGGCGAGCACGCGCCCGCCCCCACTAGGCAGAGGGGATGCCAATTCACAGGGCTGGCAGCCACAATTGCCGCCAGGCACCCGCGATGGCTCCCCGCTGAGATAGAAGGACGGCCAGCTGTTGTAAACACAGCAGTAACAGTGCATATTTTTAGCACTGATTCCTGTGTTAATGTCACTGCCCCCCCCCCCCCCCAAAGTGTAAAAAATGTCAGATAGGGGTCCGATCTGTCTGCCGCAATGTCACAGTCCCGCTAAAAATCACAGATCACCTCCATTACTAGTAAAAAATAAATAAAAATTTTAAAAATTACATAAATCTTTCCCCTAGTGTGTAGACGCGATAACTTTTGTGCAAACCAATCAAAATACGCTTATTAGGATTTTTTTTAACAAAAATATGTAGCAGAATACAAATTGGCCTGAAAGGATGAAAAAAATAGATTTTTCTTCTTTTTTGGGGAATGTTATATAGCAGAAAGTGAAAAAAAAATGGATTTTTGTCTTACTGTACAATCCTTTTCTCTGAGGTTCACTGACAGACACAGCTTCAATTCTTCAGACCATTGGGTATTATGCTGTCTCTCTTCAGGAGTAGGACTAAGCGGAAACCTTTTTAGTCACGCCCCTCGGGCAGTCCCAGAGAGTATACCATCACTTCCTGCTGTAGGACTCCAGTTTGTAACAAGCAGTGTCGGAAGAACAAATAACTAAACCCAAACAGAGGGGCGGGTTCTGTGTCCATCAGTGAACCTCAGAGAAAAGGATTTTACGGTAAGACAAAAATCCAGTTTTCTTTTTCGTTCACTGACAGACACAGTTTCAATTCTTCAGACCATTGGGATGTTCCAAAGCAGTATCAATACGAGGGGGGGGGAGGGACACAGCAAACGCAGAATTCCCAACAAGGCTAAACATAGCAAACCAGGTAAAAACAGGAGCTCAACTAGGAACAACTGGAGCTCACCACCAGGAAAAAAATGTTCACCCTCAAGAAGCAGAAGCCTCTGCAACCGCAGCCTGCAAAACTTTGCGGCTAAATGCCACATCCGAAGATGCAAGTACATCCACCTTATAAATTTTGTGAATGTGTGTGCAGATGACCACACAGCCGCCTTGCACACCTGAACCACTGACGCCTGATGGCGATAGGCCCAGGTGGCACTAAGCGTCCTAATAGAATACACTTTAAAAGGGAAAGGAGAAACCTGTCTCTTAATGGAGTAGGCCTGCACCACTGTCTGCCTGATCCACTTGTAAATGATCACAGCAGATGCGGCCTGCCCCTTATAAGGTCTATCCGTAAGAACAAAGAATCAGATTTTCTTTTTTTAAATCAGAAACAACGTTTATTAAAGAAAACAAGAAACTACAGCCTTCACACATTTCACATCATTCCCAAGGAAAATTACAACCATACAGCAATAATGTCACCAATATCAAAACGACCCCCCCTGCCAGAAACAATCACCAACTGAAAGGTACAGGGTAAATCAAGTATATTCACAACATGGCACCCCTGCCCCCCCCCTCCCCCAATCCCAAGAAGCCAATACCTAAGAATCAGATAAATCGATTCAGTCACGGCCAGGAAAACCCGAATCCCCCTTACCACATCTAAAGAATGTAAGGCAATTTCCTTAGGATGGGTAGGCTTAAGACATAGGGACGGTAGCACATCTTCATTCAAATTAAACCCTGAGACAACCTTAGGAAAGAACGCCTGACAGGGTTGCAACGCCACTTTGTCCCTATGAATAACCAAGGTGACTGTCAGGACAATGCAGCCAACTCCAACACACGACATGCGGAAGTAATAGCCACTAAGAAAGGCACCTTCTGCGACAGTGAGCAGAGGAATTTCTCTGATATTTTCAAAAGGTGGTTTTTGAAGAACCGACAAAACCAATTAAGGTACCATGGATCGCACCTGGAAGGAGCCAGATGGCGAACTCCCTGCAAAAAAGTGTGAACCAAGGACCTCCCTGCCAACAGCCTTTGGAAAAAATAGTCAAGGCGGAAATCTGGCCCTTGATGGTGCCCAGAGCCAAACGTTGATCTACACCCAATTGTAGAAACTCCAACAGGCGAGACACAGAAAAGGAGCAGGCAGAAACCCCCCCCGCGACTCACCCCAAGTAATGTACGCCTTCCAAACTCAATGATATACCTTCCTGGAAGTAGATTTCCTATCTTTAAACAGTGTAGGAATCACTGACTCCGACAGCCCTCTGTCTTTAAGCACCTGGCTTTCAATAGCTCAGCAGTTAAAGCCAGGGACCGTAAAGCAGGATGGAAGATTGGTTCCTGAGACAGAAGATCTTCCCTGAGAGGATTTTCCAAGGGACATCTGCTACCAGCCTTACCAGGCCTGCGTATCAAGACCGGCGAAGCCAATCTGGTGCCACTAGAATGACTGGAATTCCTTCTACCTCGATTCTGCATAGCAGTCTCCCCAGAAGTTTTATTGGAGGAAAGGCTATACTGACCCCAAGGGGTCAACTTGACACAAACCTCTGCACCTTCCTGTTGAGACAGGACGCCAGCAGGTCCACATCGGGAGTCCCCCACTGAAGACACAGTAATTGAAATACCTCCGGGTGAAGAGACCATTCTCCCAGATCAAACGTCTGCCGACTGAGATAGTCTGCTTGCCAATTCTCTACCCCCAGAATGTGCACAGCAGAGAAGGCTGGAACATATTGTTCGGCCCACCTCAAGATGCCAGCCACTTACAGAGCCGCCAGGGCCCTCTTTGCGCCCCCTTGATGATTGATATATGCCACAGCCGTAGCATTGTCTGATTGTATCCGCACAGGGCGTTCCTGCAGACGACCCGTCCAATGAGACACACGCAGTCTGATCGCCTGAATTTCCAGGATGTTGATCGGCAACCTGGACTCCACCTGAGTCCAGACACGTTGGGCCGAACACACTCTCAAGACACCTCCCCCTCTGAAAAGAACTGGCACCATACCACGGTCACCAGGCGGTTGCCACCCCAGAGGTCCACCGCACCATCTTGGGGGTGCTGCAGCCTGAGGTACGCTGCGACTTTGGTTGTGACTGTTGTCGTGACCAGGGCCATGTGACCTCACAAGGGGTTTTCGTTCGCCGGTCAGCCCCCGTCCAGTGGGGCTATGTCGTGGCAAACCTAGCTCGGAGCTAACAGTTGGGTTGTGCTTGCAGGCCAGAATGGGAAGACGTAAAGATCTAGACTATCCAGTGTGTCGCCTAATCCGGCTGTTGATTGCAGTACACACACAGGAACAAAAACAAAAAGTAAAAAATTCCATTATATAGCACCAACAGTTTGCGCAGCGCTTTACAATATAAGAGAAAACAATACAGTTACAATACAATTCAATACAGGAGGGATTAGAGGGCCCTGCTCGTTAGAGCTTACAATCTAGAAGGGGGGTCAAGTGAACCAAAAGGCAATAACTGTGGGGCATGAGCTGATGGAGAAAATGGAAGTATAGTTGTTAAGTGTGGGTAGGATAGGCTCTCTGAAGAGGAAGGTTTTCCGGGATTGTCTAAAAGCTAATAGAGAAGGAGATAATCAGACAGATTGGGGTAAGGAGTTCCATAGGATTGGAGAGGCTCTGGAAAAGTCCTGGAGCAGGAAGTGATGGCATACCCTCTGGGACTGCCCCAGGGGCGTAACCAAAAAGGTTTCTGCCTAGACCTACTCCTGAAGAGAGACAGCATAATACCCAATGGTCTGAAGAATTGAAGCTGTGTCTGTCAGTAAACAAAAGAGAAACACTGTTTTTTTTTTTTCCAGAATTGTCACTCTTTTTTTGTTTATAGCCCAAAAAATATGAAAAAAAAAAAAAAAAAAATCGCACAGGTGATCAAATACCACCAATAGAAAGCTCTATTTGTGGGGAAAAGGACGTCAATTTTATTTAGGTACAGCTTTGCACGACTGGGCAATTGTCCGTTAAAGTAACGCGGTGCAGAATCGCAAAAAATGGCCTGGTCATTAAGGGGGCAAATCCTTCCGGTCCAGAAGTGGTTAATGTGTATTGTTTTCGAACGATTTTCATACAAAAAAAACAGAAAACAAAAAGACTGCACATGATCAGAAACAATAAACAACAACAAAAGAAGCCTTTCCTGACTGTCTCCATGGCAGCCTACGTGTGGGTTAACCCCGCCTCCTCTCCAATGGTATAGGACCCCCCTCTATAAATTTCAGCTTGCAGGTACAGCCAGTGTTCCTTTTTTGTCCTCCTTCAAGGACCCTATTTGGATTATTCCTGTGAAATTTTGGTCGGCTTACCTAGGAATTCAATGCGGTGTCTGTGTCCAGGGCCCAGCCACGGACGGGTGAGTGACACTTAAATCCCCTCTGGCTATTCAACTGTGTGGTGCTTCATATGCCCAAAGGATATCCTGACAGGGTCAGTCTGCCGCGATCGAAAGCGAGGCTTGGTTTGCGCAATGTGCACTTGCGATCGCGGCCAGGTCACCGCTGACGTCATCCTGGCGCAAAATTTAAACAGCTGTCAGCCTCAGTGCTATTGGGAAGCACTGTGGGCACAGCGACAACTTCCCTGTGCCTCTACCTTGTGTGATCCAGGTATGTGGGGACTGGGGGGGGGCCGGATTCTGTCTGTACTGGCGGTGTGGAGAAAGGTGGGGGGGGAGCGGATGGATGGATGGATGAGGGGAAAGACACATTATGGCTCTCTGTGCTTTATTATGATCCATTATATCTTTTTCCCTTGTCAGTTGTGGTTTTGCCTGAAACATGGATCCTGCGTCACCGCCCTCTTGTGGCCAGCCCTCTCACAACAGGTGAGTGCTGGTACATTTAGAGGGAGCGTGAAGGGAGTAATGCTGGCTCATGATTCATGGCTAAATCCTGTGTCTCCCTGGATTTCTCTTTCTCCCAGCTCCTCCAGGTCTGGTCAAGAAAGAGACCCTGTCAGGCCATGAAGAGAATCTTCTTCAAGGTCCAGACGCCATGAGTCTCCATCAGGGAGCAGGCTCCAGAGGAGACGCTCAAATTCCTCCTCCAGACACCGCACACACCGCCACAGTAGCCATACGGCCCAGAGAGCCTGTTGGGGTTGTGGGGCGCATGTCCCGGAGGACAAGTCCCTTTGCGAGCCCTGTTTTGCTTGTGCATTCGGTGAGAGGGAGTCTGAAGACCAGAGGTTGGAATCCTTGGTGAAGCGGGTTGTTCAACAATCCCCGAAAGAATAGGGCACTAGTCCCGCACCTGGTCCTGCTACTTCCAACTCTCCTGCTGAGGCCCTTGAAGACCAAGGCCCCTCTCAACCGAGTTTCACTTCCGGAAAATCTTCAAAGAGTGATTCGGAAGAAGAAGATGGTGCAGTTGGGGGCTTTAATTTTGCTCTTGTTCCACCTCTTATCAGAGCAGTCAAGGAAGCTCTGAAATGGGAAGATCCCATCACCCCACAGACGAAGCAACGGAAGTTCTTCAAACACTTGGGGAAAGAGCGGCTAAACTTCCCACTCCTTTCAGAATGAAAGGATGTTATTTTGGAAGAATGGAGCAGAGGGGACAGTAAGGCCTTCCTATCCTCTAAATTAGCAAAGCTGTATCCTTTTAAATCAGAGAATGTCAGTCATCTGGAGTCAGCTCCCCTGGTTGATGCCGCAGTCACCCAGACTGGCAAAGCACGTTACCCTACCGCTGGATGATGCAGTTTCTTTTAAAGATCCTCTAGATAGGAAGATGGATCTAGATTTGAAAATAATCTATATCACGGCCGGTGCGGCCTGCAAACCTGCACTAGCATTGGCAGCTATGTCTAAGGCCATGGAAACCTGGGTTTCGGACGTGGAGCTGAAGCTGGGAAGTGTTTCTGAAGATGCAGTGGAAAACTCTCCCATTCAAGAACTCAAGCTAGCTTCAGTCTTTCTTGGAGAAGCATCTATCAATGTTCTACGTCTCCTATCCAGGACAATGCTGTCCTCTGTCACAGCCAAACTGGCCCTGTGGTTGTGCCCCTGGCTGGCTGATCCAGCCTCCCAACTGGCATGGTGCAAAATTCCCTTTGAAGGCTCTTCCCGGTTTGGGAACAAATTGGATAGCGCCATTACTAGAGCTACGGTTGGAAAATCAGGCTTTCTCCCTCAGGATAGGCACCTCTTTGGTCCTAAGAAACCGCAACCAAGAAAACAGTTTGCAGAGCATTCAAGAGATGCCTGCTCATACAGACCCGGGCGAGACTACAGAAGAAACCGGAAAGGAGGTCAAGCATCTTCCGTAGAACGGTCAGAAGCTCAGCACCTTCTGGGCAAGAAACCTCAAAGTCTTTTTGAGGTTGGGCCCGTTCAGACATGCCAGGTGGGGGCGCGCCTGCTCCACTTTCAGTGTGTCTGGGCAGCCTCAATCTCAGACTTCTGGACCATCAAGACTTGGACATGGACTTTCTTGACAGATCCCGTTCCCAGGTTCATTCCCACCCGCTTGCCTTATCAGGATGAGAAAAGAAGTGTTTTGCTCGACTATGTAAGCACTTTGGTGGCTCAGGGCGCAATAGTTTCGGTGCCCATGCAAGAGAGGTTCCAGGGCGTGTATTTGCCCCTCTTTCTAGTACAAAAAAAGAATGGATCATGGAGACCCGTGATAGACCTCACCTATCTCAACAAATTTATAAAGAACGAAAGGTTCAAGATGGAGACCTTATCTACCATCCAGAAAGCAGTGCTTCCAGGAGATTGGCTAGCGTCCATAGATCTCAAAGACGCATACTTCCACGTGCCTGTAGCAGTGAGCTTCCACAAGTACCTCCGCTTCGCGATAGAGCACTGGCCCTTCCAGTTAATCTGCCTCCCTTTCGGTCTGTCTACATCCCCAAGGGTGTTTTCCAAGGTCCTTCTGGCTGTGGTAGCTCTGATCAGGACAAAAGGTGTACGTCTACATCACTACCTAGACGACCTCCTCCTGTTGTCCCAAGACAGGGATCAACTTCTGTCCCACAGGGATCAGGTCACTGCAACTCTTATGGAGTTCGGCTGGTTGTTGAACCTACAGAAGAGCCATCTAGAACCTACTCAACATCTGGTCTATCTAGGGGCTCAATTCAACACCGTTCAAGGTACAATTTCTTTACCTCTAGAGAAAATCCCAGTGGTACAGGAGAGGATCCTCCCAGCCCTCTCCTCCTCCTTTCTGATGGCATCCCAGTGTCTCAAGATCATCGGCACTATGGTCAAGTGGGCGCTATGGCGGACACGGCCTTTTCAGAGAGGCTTCCTTCTTCAGTGGGATCCGGAACAACACAAGCAGCGTATCTATTTCCCACAATATGAGAAACAGCCTGTTATGGTGGCTCCAACGCAAGAACCTGCTCAATTGTCATTCCTTAGTCCCCATCTCCTGGGTTATCATTACAACAGACGCCAGCAACTCTGGTTGGGGAGCCCATTGCATGGCAGAAGTGGCTCAAGGGAAGTGGCCTCCACAAACCCACTCCCTGGTCTCCAATATCCTGGAGCTCCGTGCGGCCTTTCTAGCTATTCGAGCTTTCCGCCACCTGATAGAAGGCAAATCCGTGCTTCTCTGAATGGACAACACCACAGGAGTGGCTTACTTGGAGACAGGGCGGAACCAGAAGTTTCTCCCTTTTTCAAGAATTAGACCCAATCATGACATGGGCTCAGGCCCATCTGTCCAACATCTCGGCGGTCTACACTCCAGGGCCACAGAATGTCCAGGCAGATTTTCTCTCCAGAGTCCAGTTGAATCACAACGAGTGGTCTCTCCACATCGACTCATTCAAGTGGATTCTGTAACTAGGGGTCTCACCCGAAGTAGACCTGTTTGCATCTCCCTGCAACCACAAATTGGACCGGTACTTCAGATGCAGTAGGTGTCACCAATCCTGCGGAACAGATGCTCTGACCGACAGATGGGAATTCAGCAGGATATATGCCTTTCCCCCGATTCCCATTATTCTCAGATTTCTACAAAGACTCCAAGCAGAAGATGTGGAGATCGTCATGGTGGCCCCACATTGGCTGAACAGGCCCTGGTTCCCACTTCTCCTGTTATCGGAGCCCGATTTCCCTTCCTCTCAGACCAGACCTCCTCTCGCAGGGAATTTGCCAATTTGCATTATAAATGGCTGTTCATCACACCGAGAGGAAAAAACTAAAGGCTTTACATGGACTTTAAAATTGAATCAAAAGCCTTCTCCCTACTACAGCTCATTATTGATTACTGTGCCTATTCAATATACATAAGAACCAATGGAGAGACACGGGAAGCAAGAGCCAACCAAGTTTTCAGGAACCCAGGGTATTCAAGAAGATTAGAAAAAGTGCATGTAAACACCAGAGGGTGGCTAGTGTTATGGCTTTACATTTTCTACACAAAGATCTTCTTTACCTTTACTTGGCCCTTGAAAAAGTACATAGTGACAATAAGGCATTTCATACAGATACAGACAAGCAGGAAAACTGATTTCTGCAGAACTTTTACATGAAATCATTCTTCCCTAGACAAAAGGACAAGCGTTCAGTAAGCCAGAATTACAAAAATAAAGAAACATGGATGTCACTGTTAGCTTTAGGCTTTTATTATCTTGTCAGCAGTAAAGCAGCAAGTTCTGGCATCAGCAGAACAGGCCTTTATCAAAAATACAGTGCTCAAGCAATATTTTCTGTGAAAGTATCATTTTATTTAAGATGAAAGTTAGAACATACAACTCATTGCGAGGATGTAAGCATGAGCTAGAGAGAAGCATATAAATTTAGATAATTAATGTAAAGTCAGTGTGCATAATATCTGCATGGTGACCCAAATGGCAGAATTTTACCTAAAATTCCTCAAAGTGTATTACTTTTTAAATAACAGATTCTTTATGTGCACTGTGAGGGTTCTGTATTGCAATAAGCGTGTATCCAAGTTTGACACAAGCTACTTTTCCTAAATACACTTGTCATCGTCTACTAATAATTTAAAACCATGTTTACATTTATATTTTGCAATTAAAATATGCACATGAGCACAGCCATAATACAAAAAAACAATTTTAACTTTAGAACCTCTTTAAAGCTGAGTTCCGGCCTCAAAATCGATAAAATCGATTTTGGGCCATCCGCTTGCTAAGGGGAACCTGAAAAGAAATGGATACTGGCAATTTTTTTTTTTTTTTTGGTCACTTACCTTATTATAGAAGAAAATATACTCACCTTCCTTCCAATTCCTCCCTCTGCGGCTGCCCGCGCCGTCACTTCCAGTTTGCGATGGTTCCTGGGAGGCGAACGTCACCGCTCCCAGGAATCAATGTGACTGCACCAGCCCCGCTCGTCACTTCCGGTGCAGGCGCGGCATTCACTGCTAAACAGCTTCTGGGCATGCCCAGAAGCTGTGCAGGGATGCGGCACCTGCACCGGAAGTGAAGAGCGGGGCCGGTGCAGTGCATTGTGGGACTCCGACTTCACGGAAGAGGACACGAAGAGGGACGCTGCGGCTTCAGCTGCCCACACCGGAGATGGCAGCGCTGGAGAAGAAATTTTCAAGGTAAGTATTTCTTCTTACAGGTAAGTGCGACCTGGGACAGTTCAGAGGCTATCCATTATGGAATGTACTAGCCCTTACTGTCCCGGGGGGTATTTTTAGATCAAACTGACCCCCGAGGCCGGAACTCCGCTTTAAGACATTTGTACATACATTAGTGGCAATAAGTCTAATTTTATTGTACGGTAATATACCATAATATAAAGATGTGTTTAACAGTTTTCTGACAAGTCATTGGTAGAAGAAAATGGTCAAACAGCACCCCAGCCCCATGGGTAGAATCAACATTCATGCAAAGGAAAGATCAGTGCAGTTTTATTTACATGGAAAATGCTGAGCTGTAGGGTTTTTGAGGGTATTTATTTACCTGTGGAATCATCATCATTGAAAGTGTTTTTGTAACTTTATTTTGTCTACGTTGAAAGTACAATTATCCAATCCTGTGTTATATGTATTTTTATAAATATTGTTTACAAAAATTTATCATTGAACATCTTGTATGTCAATTAACCACTTGTCGCACATATACGGCGGAAGGTCGGCTCTATTGCGCGAAACAACATAAAATGTAAACAAGGCAGACCGCCGTTCTATCACAGATGAACACAGGGATCCTGTGTACTTGCTATTTAGGAACACAGATCTCTATGTTCATCTAATGAGTCCATCCCCACACAGTTAATAAGCCCCCCCTAGGGACACACTTAACCCTTTGATCACTCCTGGTGTTAACCCCTTCCCTGCCAGTGTCATTGGTACAGTAACAGTGCATATCTTTACCACTGATTACCGTAGTAATGCCACTGGTCCCCTCAAAAGTGTCAATTAGGTGTCCGATCTGTCCGCCACAATGTCGCTGTACCACAAAAAATTGCTGATTGCCACCATTACTAGTAAAAAATCAATAACTAAATAAAAATTGCATAAATCTATCCCCTAGTTTGTAGGCGCGATACATTTTGTGCAAACCCATCAATATATACTTATTGGGATGTTTTTACCAAAAATAAGTGTCAGAATACATATTGGCCAAAAATGAGGAAAACATTTGTTTTTTAAATTTTTTTTATTGGCTGTTTTATAGCAGAAAGTAAAAAAAATTGATTTTGGTCTTACAGTAAAATCCTTTTCTCTGATGTTCATTGACAGACACAGCTCCAGAATCTTCTTGACAATTGCGTTATGCTGCCCCCTACAGGAGTAGAACACTAGGCAGGAAAAAGCTTTACCATGCCTATGGGGCAGTCCCAGGGGGTATACTCCCACTTCCTGCTATAGGCACTTAGTTTTGTTGCAAGCAGTGTCAGAAGAAAAATAACCCAACTCAATAGAGGGGTGGGTGCTGTGTCCGTCAATGAACAGAAAAGGATTTTACGGTAAGGCAAAAATCCAATTTTCCTTTTCGTTAAAGAACAAAGCTCCAGAATCTTCTTGACCACTGGGATGTCCCAAAGCAGTGTCAAAATGAGGGGTGGGAAAAACCCAGCAGAAAAAAATCCCAAATGCTAAAACTAGCCAACCAGGAACAACTGCAGCTCACCTGAAAAAAAAAAAACCATACCCACCCTCAAAAAGGACCAAGTCCTCTCAAACAGCGGCCTGCAAAACCTTGTGGCCAAAAGCAACAACCCCAGATGCCAACACATCTACTTGTAGAATTTTATGAAAGTGTGCACAGACCAGGTGGCCGCCTTGCAAACCTGCATCACTGACGTCTTTGTGGAAGGCCCAGGAAGCACTAAGCGCCCATGTAGAATGCGCCTTAACAGGGAAAGGAGGAACCTGAGCCTTGATCGAATAGGCTGCATTACCGTCTGGCTGATCCATCTGGAAATGGTCGCGGCAGACAAGGCCAACCCTTTGCCAGGTTCATCCCTAAGAACAAAAAGTGAGTCTGATTTCCTAAACGACTGGGTACACCCTGATCTCCCGAACCACATCCAGAGAATGCAAGACAAGCTCCTTAGGATACTTAAGCTTAGGACACAGGGAAGGAAACACAATGTCTTCATTTAGATGGAAACCAGAGACAACCTTATGAAGGAACGACTGACATGGGCGAAGCACCACTTTATCTCTGTGAACCACCAGAAAAGGTGAACGACAAGACAAACTGCCAGCTCGGACACCCTGCTTGCGGAAGTAATTGCCACCAAGAAGGCTAACTTCTGGGACAATGTGAGCAGAGGAATCTCAGGAATATTTTCAAAAGGCGGTTTCTGAGTAACAGACAGTACCAACTTTAGATTCCATGGAGGCAACTGAAACCGCACAGGTAAAGTCAAGTGGCAAACCCCCTAAACAAAAGGTGCGAACCAAGGAATGCGTAGCCAAAGGACATTGAAAGAAAATCGTCAATTCAGACACCTGGCCATTGATGGTACCCAGGGAGAGGCGCTGTTCCACACCTTTCTGGAGGAACAGCAAAATGCGAGCCACCGAAAAAGAGCAGGGAGAAACCAAACCCCCAGAGACTCACACCAAGCAATGCATGCTTTCTAAACGCAATAGTAAATCTTCCTAGAGGTAGACTTCCTAGCAGCGTGGGGATCACCAAGTCCGACAACCCCCTACCCTTCAGCACTTGGCTTTCAACAGCCAAGCCGTTAAAACCAACGACTGTAAAGCATGATGGAAGATCAGCACTTGGGCCAACAGGTCTTCTCTGAGAGGGAGTCGCCAAGGGACATCGGAGACCAGCCAAATTCCTTCTGCCTCCATTCTCTGTAGAAGTCTCGGCAGAAGTTGGAGAGGGGGGAACGGCGTTATCAGACGGTACTGGCCCCAAGGAGCCACCAGTGTGTCCGTGGCATCGGCTAGAGATCTTGAGACCTTGCTTACAAATCTCTGCTCCTTCCTGTTGAGACGAGAGGCCAACAGGTCTACCTCGGGAGTTCCCCACTGGAGACACAGCTGGTGAAACACCTCCGGATGAAGAGACCACTCCCTGTGGCCCAAGGCCTGTGGACTGAGGTAATCTGCCTGCCAATTTTCCAACCCCGGAATATGCACAGCAGAGAGAGCTGGAAAGAAAGGTTTCGCCCAACTTGGAATGCCGGCTACTTCCCCAGCTGCAAGGACACTTTTTGCGCCCCCTTGGTGATTGACATATGCCACAGGCGTGGCATTGTCTAATTGAACCCATATTAGAAACCCCTAAAAACAGACCATCCAATGGAACAGACAAATTCTGATCGCCCGAAGTTCCAGTACATTGCTTGGCAGTCTGGACTCCTCCAAAGTCCAGACCCCCTGAGCACAATCTGTGCCCAAAACACCTCCCCACCCAGACAAGCTGGCATCTGTGGTGACCACCGTCCAGTACATTGGAAGCAAGGATTTTCCCTGTGTAAGATCCGGAGAGTGAAGATACCAGATCAGGGACCCTCTCGTACCCCGACTCAGCAGGATCAGATTGTCTAGAGACTGTGGATTATTGTCCCACTTGGCAAGAATCTCTCTCTGCAGAGGTCTAGTGTGGAACTGTGCAAACAAAACCGCCTCAAAAGGTAGACACCATTAGGCCCAGTACCCGCATGCAAGTCCTGAGAGACAACCGACTGCTGGACAACAGAAGTCTAATAGCATCTGGCAGCTTCTGGAGCTTGTCCAGTGGAAGAAAACACCCTGGCTTAAGCCGAGTCCAGAGTCAGACCCAGATAGTCCAACTTGGTGGACCGAACCAGAGCAGACTTCTGGAAGTTTAAAGTCCAATCGAACTCCTGCATAGTCCACACGGTGATGTCCAGGTTGTCCTGTAGAGCAGTCGGAGAATCTGCTCGCAGAAGAAGATCGTCCAGGTACCCCAGCACTGAAATCCCCCGCTGTCACAACAGTGCTAGCACCGGGTGGTACATTTAAAGGGTATCGCCATGAATTAAGCATGCTCCTCACTCACGGAAAGCGGAGGAAACGCTGATGACAGACATTTAATGGAATATGAAGGTAAGCATTATTGATGTGGGGATGCCACTACTGTACGAACAGACCCCATTCGGAACTTCTGTACCCGCACAAGCGGTTTAAAGCCTTGAGGTCCAGGATTTGACATACCTTGCCTTCCTTCCTGGGAACTGTAAACAGATTTGACTAGAAACCTTGTAAATGTTCAGATTTTGGAACCGGAACAATCACCCCTTGTAGCAGAAAGACTTGCCCCACCCCACCCCGAAGAGACCCTGCAGGCGGTCTGGGGACAAGCGCAGATAGGAAGGAAAGAACCTCCCTGGAGGATGAGACTGAAAACCCAATCTTGAAGCCAGGCCTGATCAGCTCGTGGACTCCCCTTTCTTGAATCAGGAAGGTCCATGGGTCCAGAAAATAAGCTTAAATGTCCCCTCACCTCGGGTGAGGGCGACCCTTCAGGTAGAAGAGGGCTTGTCTGCAGGTCTGGAAGAACCCGCTCTCTGTGACAGGACTCTTTGCCCCTGACAGCCTGTGGAAGAAGAGTATTCTTCCACCTGTAAGTCCCTTAAGGATATCATCCATGAAGATCCAAATAGGCGATCCCCAAAAAGGGGAGAACAGATAAAGCCGTTTTGAAAGACTGGTCCGCAGACCAGCATTTCAGCCATAACAGGCCCTGAAGGACCACTGTTGTCACAGCTGTTGTGGACAGCCTAGAAACCGAGGGAGCCCCATCCAGAGAGGCACCACAGACAAAACTGCAACCCCTAGACCAACTGGTCCACCAGCTTGCAAGGGCAGGGGAAAGCTGTTCCACTTCCAGATCCTGGCGCAAAAGCTTTGCGCACTCGTTAAAGTCTGGGACACAAATGCTATGGTGAACACTGGTCTAAGTACGGAACTGGCCACAGGAAACATGTGGCGGACTAAAGTCTTGGCTCTTCCGTCAAAGGGGTCTTTAAAAGCCGCAGACTCCACCACCATAATTAAAGTGGAGTTATTTGCCCTAAAACCCTGAGAATCTACCACAGGTGGGACTTTCCACTTTTTTAAAACAGGGACTCTTCAAAGGGATACCGTGTAGCAAAAACACTTAGGCACTGACATAATGCATTTAGGGCACTGACTCGCGACAGTTTTGTCAAGTAAGCAGAAAAAGGGGACACCTTTTGCCGCTTTTGGGGAGCTGCAGGTACCAATGGAGACCGGCCCTTCATACAAAGCAGCAGCAGCTGCATCCTCCAATTTTAAAGCTGCCCGCACTGATACAACCAGTGCATCCACCAGCGCCGTTGCACGAGTAGCTGCAGGAGAAGAGGAAACATCCTCACTATCAGAGAACACGAAGTGCGAGAAAGCAGACCCAGTAGGGTCGCAACATACTAAGCTCACCCTGAAATATAACTATCAGGATTGTTGCATAGACACAAAACAGGCAGGTGAGGGTCACCAACTGCGATCCTGCAAGGGGACGCCGACCCAGGGCCCACGAATGGATCACCTACTGGACCCCATGAAAAAAACAGGGGTGGGGGGGGGAAATCGCCCACCGAACCTCTCCATAGAGGCCCACAAGAAAATAAATGGCCCCCTTAAAAGGGGCTGCTCGCCGTGACGCGGACACGCAGACAAGGTACCCAGAGGGTCTGCTGCGCTAAAGGGGGGGGGTTGCCATATGCACAAATTTAGCATGCTGTATTAAACAAAGGTGAGCAACCTCACAGCGCCCCCCGCAGGGAAGGCGGCATACTGGGCGCATGGCCTAGTAGTAGATGGAGGCCCAGCCACACAGATCCCATCCAAGGGGACCACAGGACATTCAGCGGGGGCTGCCCTCGCCCCCCCCCCTCCGCCCATAGAGAATGCCTAAACGGAGGTTGGGCCTCCCCAAAAAGCATCCATCCGCTCCCCCAGCCCAACACAACAGCCGGGAGCCCTTAGTACCCCCCTGCCCAGGTCACTAACCCCCCAGAGTGACGAAGGATCCTGTTGTAACCCCCAGTGTGTGCCCGAAGAAACCAGTCAGCAGCAGCCCCAAAGGAAGCCCCCCTTCAGAGCATATGGCAAAAGCTAGCTCAGAACCTCCAGGGAGACGGGGGTTGGGAGTGAGGGGGTACGGAAGGCCCACAGTGACCCTAGAGGGGCTGGGGAGAAGGAGGGGAATCTGGGGGTCCCACAGTCTCAAGGAGGGGCCCACGTCCACCCCAAAACCCACAAGGGGGAGAGCGGGGGGACACTACTAACCATATCGTGGAACCTGGGTGGGTACCACTCCAGGCAGACCACCGCACCGTCAGAATGGGGGTGCTGCGGGCCAGAGGCACGCTGCGACTCAGGTCATGACCAGGTCCTGTGCATTCTCACGAGACGTTTAACTCACCAGCCAGCCCCCGTCTATTAGGGCTATGTCGCGGCCGAACTAGTGTGGAGCGGAGGTAGGGTCGCGTTCGCTGGCCGGACTCGGGAGACCATAAGGATCTAGAATATCCAGAAAATAAAATAATAAAAGAGGAAAAAAAATCTGTTTAAAAAGGACCAGAGATCCCAGCAAGGCGCGCTCCCATCCCCACTCCACAGCTGGGAAGTCGATGCAAGGGTCAGGCGGCTCCGATTGCCGTCTGACACCCCGCGATTGCTCCACGCTGAGGGAGAAGAACGGTCGGCTGTTGTAAACCCAGCTGACCGCTCTTCTCTCTGAAATGATCACAGAGCTCATGTGATCCTTCTATAAAGGATCACATGTCTCTATGGTCATTTCACAAGCCACGCCCCCATACAATTATAATCACTCCCCTTGGGTCACATTTAACCCATTGATCACACATAGGGTAAACCCCTTCCCTGCCAGTGTCATTATTACAGTAACCGTGCATATTTCTAGCACTGATTACTGTACTAATGTCACTGGTACCCCCAAAAGTGTCAAAAATGTCAGTTAGGGGTCCGATCTGTCCGCCACAATGTCGCAGTCTCGCCAAAAAAAAAAAAAAAATCGCAGATCGCCGCCATTACTAGTATAAAAAAATAAAAAAAAATATTGTTTTTTTTTTTTTCAAAATTGTACCCCTTTTTTGTTTATAGCGCAAAAAAATAAAAATCACACAGGTGATCAAATACCACCAAAAGAAAGCTCTGTTTGTGGGAAAACAGGATGTAAATTTTGTTTGGGGACAGTAACGCAGTGCTGAATCACAAAATAGGGCCTGGTCATTAAGGGGGAAAATTTTTCGGTCTTAAAGTTAAGATGGTAAAACCTTCTGGTCCAGAAGTGTTTATTAAAACCACCTGAAAAGTATAGTTCAAAAGCATGGTAAAGTTATTTTCAATTTAATTGATGGCTTTTTTTTTTTTTTCTTTTTTACTTTTCCCTATGTGGCTTTTATATGGTTACCCTACAAAAAATAGACAAAATGAAAGCAAATAATAAAAAAATCATAAACATAGCTAAGGAGGGCAGGAAAAGAAAAGATTTAACCACTTGCCGCCCGCCGCCCGACTATATACAGCGGCGGTCAGCCCCTCCCAGGCAAAGTGACGTACCAGTACGTCACTAGCCTGGGAGCCAATAGGGGGCAGGCGCGCTCCCGCCCCCCACTCGTTCCCTAAGCAGCCTGCGTGTGTGACCGGCGGACCCGATGTCCGCCGGTCACTCGCGATCGTCGGGTGGAGAGGGAGAAAGGCAGGCGGCTAATGTAAACAAAGCCGCCTGTCATTCTCCCCTGTGTAAAAGTACAGATCACTCGGTCCTGCTATGTAAGACCGTTGATCTCTGCTGTTAGACACACAGCCACATCCAATCACAGTTAGAAGCACGCTCCTAGGGACACACTTAACCCCTCCCTCTCCAATAAAGTTAACCCCTTCCCTCCCAGTGTCATTTTTACAGTAACAGTGCATATGTATAGCACTGATTACTGTAGTAATGTCACTGGTACCCCCAAAAGTGTCAAAAATGTCAGTCAAGGGTCCGATCTGTCCACCGCAATGTCGCAGTCCCGCAAAAAAAAAAAAACGCAGATCGCCGCCATTACTCGTTTAAAAAAAAAAAACAATAAAAATGACAAAAATCTTTCCCTTAGTTAGTAAACGCAATAACTTTTGCGCAAACCAATCAAAATACGCTTTTTGCAATTTTTTTTACCAAACATATGTAGCAGAAAACAAATTGCCCTAAAATGTTAAAAAATTTAGATTTTTATCTTTTTTTGGGGGGAATTTCATATAAAAAAATGTGAAAAAAATTATTTTTGCAAAATTGTCGCTCTTTTTTTGTTTATAGCGCATGATCAAAAAATCGCACAGGTGATCAAATACCACCAAAAGAAAGCTCTGTTTGTGGGAAAAAAAGGACGTCAAATTCGTTTGGGTACAGTGTCGCACGACCGTGCAATTGTCCGTTAAAGTCATGCAGTGCCGAATCGCAAAATAGGCCCTGGTCAGGAAGGGGGTAAAATCTTCCGGGGCTTAAGTGGTTAATGACAGAAAATTGAGGGGAAAAAAAATTTAAAAAAGGAGGTAAATAAAGGGTTTACTAGGAAAGAGCTTTATTTTAAACCATAGGTGTCCAACCTTTTGGCTTCTCTGGGCCACACTGACTGTAGAAAATGTTTCTCGAGCTGCATATAAAATATATACTATAGTTAAACGCAGCCGCGCCCTTCCCGCACCGCTGCCCCCCCCGCACTAATTTAACACAACTAGAGGATGATCAAATTAAATGCAATCAGTATACAGAGGTCTACTTCTTCTGAGAGATATTAAATGAACACTCTAACCACCATGACCATTTCAGTGATTTGAAATGGTCATGGTAGGAGTCAGAAACACTGCACTTGCTGGAATATTTACAGTTATGTGTTGGGGGCTAATTTCACCCCTAGCACATATGACTTAGGCAGCCAGAAAATGTCATGCCCTTATTAATACATGTATGAACAAAGACATGACATAATATAACAAAACACAACTAGTTATTAAAAAACATATTGCAACAATTTACACACGCTAACGCACATACCTTTTCTACTTATTTTGCAGACTGCCGGCGGTTACTGCTGGCAGGTACTGCTGGTGCGGTTGCTGCTGGCAGGTAATGCTGGTCATGCGGGTACTGCTGGTCAGGACGTCGGGTACTGCTGGAGGAAGCAGCGGCTGCAGTAGAGAGCAGATCCGCTGCTTCCTGTCTGGCTCCCATCACAGGCGGAGTGCATTTCATATCACTCCACCTGTGACAGAGCTGGAACTATACAGGAAGCAATGGCTCCGTCACTGACAGCAGACATCCTAAGTCTCCCGCGGCAGCCGAGAGATTGCACGGCACTTGCAGCCTAGTGCGTGCCCATCCAATGCAGCCTAAACAGTGCCCATCCAATGCAGCTTCACCAGTGTGTGCCCATCCAATGCAGCCTGATCAGTGCCCATCCAATGCAGCCTTAACAGTGCATACCAATCCAATGCAGCCTGATCAGTGCCCATTCAATGCAGCCTCACCAGTGCATGCCCATCCAATGAAGCCTGATCAGTGCCCATCCAATGTAGCATCACCAGTGCCCATCCAATGCAGACTCACCAGTGAGTGCCTATTCAATGCAGCCTCACTATTGCATGCCCATTCAATGCAGCTTCACCAGTGCCTGCCCATCCAATGCAGCCTCACAAGTGCATGCCCATTTAATGCAGCCTGATCAGTGCCCATCCAATGCAGCGGCACCAGTGCATGCCCATCCAATGCAGTCTGATCAGTGTCCATTCAATGTAGACTCACCAGTAGATGCCCATCCAATGCAGCCTCACCAGTGCGTGCCCATCCAATGTAGTCTGCAATGAAGATAGAGGAGAGCCGCTGGATTACACAGAGCGGGGATCTCCCGCTTACCCGGCGGCTGATGTCATACGAAGTCCTGCCTCCTGGACCGGCTCCTATGATAGACGTCACCAAGGTCCGTCCAGGAGGTGAAGCTTCGTATGACAGCAGCCGCTGGGTAAGCAGGAGATCCCTGCCGTGTTTGTAATCCAGCGGCGCTCGCCCCCCCTCCCCTTCGAGGCAGCCTCTGCCTACAGTTAGTTGGAAGTCGCTGTGGGCATGCCCCCGACTCGACTTTCTTCCTCCCCAGCAAAAAAAAAAATTGTCAGGGGGCAGTGGGTCACATTGCCTGCGGCTCCGGCCGCATGCAAGCCCTTGGGCTGCAGGTTAGACATGCCTGTTTTAAACCAAAAGAAAAAAAATCTTTCTGCTCATTTCTCAATTACACCACAATCCTCATTCCAGTGTACAGTTCCGCATGCGCTTTACATGCATTTGTGTAACTTGCATTTATATGGGTTTGCTCTGCAGTCACATACATTTTGGTGCAGAAGATCCAAGCATGCTGCATGTTTCTTTAAATGCACGTGAAAGCGCTGCTAAGATCTAATCAACACTTCCAGAGAACAGCTGTTTTAGCTGATCATAGCTGGATTTACTCACACAGCAGGACCTTAGTTCATCAACTAAGGCCTCGTTTACACCTACAGTGCTCTTTGATGAATACTGGCGATTTTTGACACAGTGCAAAGTCAAGCATCGTTGCCACAGCAGGTGCATACCCTTGTCTTAAAGCCTTCACACCTTAAGGGGGCAGTGTTAACTAAGCTTTATTGCAGGTATCAGCAACAATGAGCATGGGAATGGCTGAGGAAGAAATGACTCCAAGTACTTAACTGTGATCCAAATAAAACTTGCAGTGCTCTTCTAAGCTGGGATAGAGATCTGCCCACCGGTTGCAGTGAAGAGAGCTGGCGTCAGTTCACCATTCGGAAGGGTAAAAGCATTATCAAATAGAAGGAAAGAGTGCCGATCGCCGCTCTTCAACCCAGTGCATTAGTAAGTAAATGAACGTGGCCTCAGCAAGAGTTGCTTTAGCCACGTCCTCCCAACCTCAGCCACGTGGCTGGAGAGACACAGGATGAGACCACATTTATCTACATACTAATGCACTGGGTTGGTAAGCGGCGCCCTTTCTTCTCTTTGATAAAGTCCTTATCTGCATACATTTCAGCTTGTGCTACTGATTTCTGTGAACAAGGGTTTTTTTTCAGTAAAGCAGATAAGCATTTCCAGATAAACATAAAAAGAGAGTGACGAATGCAAACTACATAATGCCCAGATGCAATATTTTATAGTTGCTCTAAGTGAAAAAGAAAACATTTAAAAAAAAAATTTAATTGTTAATATAATGTAAACCCACTGCACATATCACATGATATATGATCATTTTCTAGCTTCCATTGATGGTTGACAAAGTACAACACTGTATTTCTAAGTGCTCAAAAAAGATTACTTACCAATGTGTATGTAGCCATGTTTGTACAATCGATTTAGTACCAGTGTTAAAATAAGTCCTATATTCCTGGAGTTGTAATAAGTTAGATAAATAATCCATCCACAGGACAAGATGGTAGCTGTAACAAGAAAAAAAAAATGCTTGTAATAGATCACTGTGATACCCACAAGGCTACTAGTGCTACTAGTACATCAGAAGACATTCTAAAAATCAGCCACAATTTTATCTTTGTAGATGTGCTTGACTTAAAGCCCACCTCTAGCCAAAGCTTTTTTGCAAACTCCAAGGGACTTCCATCTAGCCATTCTGCCATTAAATCCAGATTGGTGAAGGGCTGTAGTGATGGTTGTTCTTCTGGAACTTTGTCCCATCTCCACACAGGATCACTGGAACTCAGCCAGAGCGACCATCAGGTTCTTGGTCATCTCTCTTACTAAGGCCCTTCTCCCCCCGATTGCTCAGTATGGCTGGGCTACCAGCTCTTGGAAGAGTCCTGGTTGTGCCAAACTTTGTCAATTTGAGAATTATTGAGGCCACTGTGCTTTTGGGAACCATCAGTGCAACACAAATGTTCTTGTAGCCTTCCCAGATCTGGGCCTTGCAATAACCCTCTCTCTGAGCTCTGCAGGCAGTTCCTTTGACTTTTGCTCTGATACAGTATACATTGTCAGCTGTGTGGACTTTTTATAGAGGTGTGTACCTTTTCAGATCATGTTCAATTAACCTAATTTAACACAGGTGGTCTTCAATCAGGGTGTAGAAACATCTTAGCAATGATCAAGAGAAACAGAGGCACCTAAACTACATTTCAAGTGTTGTTGCAAAGGGCCTGAATACTTATTCCATTGCGATATTTCAGTTTTTCCCTTTTCATAAATTTGCAAACATTTCTGAAATTTTGTTTTCATTTTGTCATTATGGGGTACTGAGTGTAGCTTAATGAGAAAAAAATGAATTTAAACAACTGTAGTTTTAGGCTGCAACATAACAAAATTGAAAAATGAGAAAGGGGTCTGAATACTTTATGAATGCACTGGGTTATTCATGTAGAAATTGACACATGGAAATGTTCCCTTTAAGATCCTTTGCATGCTTCCACAATTTGTTTAAAAATTTAAACCGCAAAATAACAATGACTTAAAGGGTACACACAGCCCTAAGGTGAAGACTGACCACGAAATATCTGTCAGTTTAAGATATCCTGACCTTGAATGACAGTTTCTGGCATAAACTGACTAACTTGTAACCCAACAAACCATCCATAAAATATCTCAGCATAAAATATTGGAACATTTACCATAACAAACATGCTTAATGAAAAACTAAGACATGAATGAAACAAGATAATCAAAAACAATTACAGGGAAAAATGCATTGTGAAAAAACCAAAGAACCCCTGCATGGAAAAAATCAATAGGTTTCAAATGAAAAATTATGAGACCGTACCGAAAATAAATCCTCCTTTTATATATGTTTTTTTTTTAAACATCTTTCATTTGGAATTTTACCTCTCTTTATGTCTACTTTGTTTTTAAAATCATAGTGAAACAATGTTTAATTTTTATATTTCTGATATGTGCCTGCACACTCACCCTGTTGGTCTCCGGCAAGACCCAGGCACAGGGGGGTAGGGGCTTCTACCCTTCTAAAGCTGTTGGAAGCCTCCGGACTCCAAAGCCCAATCCAGGAGTTACAAAACCCGGATAAAACTGAAAAGCCAGATTTCTCCACTCCGAACCAATTTTCTGGAGTCACTCATTCTGCAACTTTGAGAACCATTTATGCCATTACCCTCTTCTAACACAGTGGCAGGGCCTAGTGCAGTCAATATACGAGGGGTCTTCAAAAAATGTATGCATTTTGTTATATTTGATAGGGTTAAAAAAAGTGCAGAAACTTTTTGAAGAACCCTCTCGTGTTTATATATATATATTTATGCAGAAACAATAACTTACCCACGAGCAGCCAAACAACATTGGAGTTGTGTTCAGAGAGATATCCTTCAAGTTGAGTAATAGTTGGGACAAAGCTATCATTTGTAAGTTCCATTGCGAGCAGTCTTCAAATTTACTGCCTAGAAGAAAAAAAAGGCTCAATAATCTGCAACAACAACAATTTTAAAAATGTGATGTCTGTGTGTATTTACATACACGCATACAATAACGGTTTTATGTATTTTGCAACATTTGAAAACTCAATAAAACCGGTTAACCGCTTGCCGCCCGCCCGCCGTCATATGACGGCGGAGCGGTGCGACCATTATCCTGGGCCGCCGTCATATGACGGCGGCACTTTAAGCAGGGCAGGCGCGCGATCGCGTGCGCGCCGCCGTGCACTGCCGGTGTCGGGGTGTCCCCGGGACACCCCCCGTCACCGGCAGGGGGGAAACAGCCAATGGGCGTGGCTGTTTCCCACGTGATCGGCTGTGTTCCAATGACACAGCCGATCACAATGAAGGCGCCCACAAGATGACCGCGCATGCGCGATCGGGAGCGCGCAGCGCGGTCATGTCGGTGGCACTGTGTTCCGTAGGAACACAGCTGTCACCGGCGGTAGTAAACAGTCACTGACAGTGACTGTTTACTATGTGATCGGCTGTGAATCCATTCACAGCCGATCAGAAAATGTAAACAAAGAGCAGTAACTCACTGTTACTAGCTCTTCTCTCCTCATACAGTTTCCAGTATGAGGGGAGCAGAGCTAGAAATAGTGAGTTACTGCTCTGTACACATGTAAAAAGTAAAAATCACACTAATAAAGGTCCCCACACACAGTCCTCAGCCCCCCCCCCCCCCCCCCAATGTCCCCTGTCACCCAACAGTCACCTCATCAGTGCCCAGAAATTGACACCCATAACGTTCGCAGGCAGAATCACTGCGATTCTGCCCGCGATCCGGAAATCATTGCAAATCGCGGGACGCCTGTGCGCTGCCCCTGATTTGCAATAGCACCCCAAACGCTGTGCGATGTTGCCGCCATTTCCGCCTGCCGAATCGCGGTAACATCGCGCAAACATCGCATGACGCCCCAAAAAAGGTACAAGAGTTTCTTTGGAGCGTCATGCATTGTTTGCGCGATGTTACCGCGATTCGGCAGGCGGAAATCGCAGCAACATCGCACAGCGTTTGGGGTGCTATTGCAAATCACGGGCAACGCACAGGCGCCCCGCAATTTGCAATGATTTCTGGATCACGGGCAGAATTGCAGTGATTCTGCCTGCGATCGCTACGCTCACATGTGAACGTAGCCAAAAGTTCACCGGTCACCAGAGACTGCCATCAGTACCGCCGTGCACCATCGCCCGTCACCTGTCACCCCATCAATCACTGTCACCCCATCAGTCATCGTCACCTGTCACCCCATCAGTCATCGTCACTTGACACCCCATCAGTCATCGTCACTTGTCACCCCATCAATCATCGTCACATGTCACCCTGTCAGTGATTGTCATCTGTCACCCCATCAATCATCGTCACCTGTCACCCCATCAATCATCGTCACCTGTCACCTCATCAATCATCATCACCTGTCACCTCATCAATCATCGTCACCTGTCACCCCATCAGTCATCGTCACCTGTCACCCCGTCAGTCATCGTCACCTGTCACCCCATCAGTCATCGTCACCTGTCACCCCATCAGTCATCGTCACCTGTCACCCCATCAGTCATCGTCACCTGTCACCCCGTCAGTCATCGTCACCTGTTTGCCATATACATGCAATCACTTACTGACCGCTTAACGACTATATGCGTTGGCCATTAAAAGCTAAATACTGGGGTTATGGCAGCAGATAGCCCCCATAACCCCGGTATTTTTTGAAACGGCGGGCGGTCGGCTTTCAGATAAGGGTGGTCCCAGTGGCGGATTCGCCGCGGAATTACCCTTACGGTGCAGGGGAAGAGGTGCCCCCCCCCCTCCTGCCACGTCCCAGATGTTTTCCCAGCTTACCGGACCAGCCGGCAGCGGGGAAAACTATCCGGTCCCGGATCCTCAGAGACAGGAAGTCGAGTGAGGGCAAGATGGCCCTCATTCAACTCTATGGTCTTGGAAGACCGGAGCTACGTCAAAAGACGTTGCCTAGCAACCGGTTTAAAGGGCCGCTTTTTTTTTTTGCTTTTTTTTTTTTCCTCTTTCAACAATTTTTTTTTTTTTTTTTCTTTTTTAGTGTAGTTGTGAGGTGTGAGGTCTTTTTGACCCCAGATCTCACAATAAAGAGGACCTGTCATGCCTATTTCTATTACAAGGGATGTTTATATTCCTTGTAATAGGAATAAAAATGATCAAAACATTTTTTTTTTTTTAAACTGTGTAAAAATAAAAAAATAATAAATAAAATAAATAGGAAAAAAAAAAAAAAAAAAAAATTAAAGCGCCCTGTCCCCGTTAGCTCGCGCGCAGAAGCAAACGCATATGCAAGTCCCGCCCACATATGTAAACGGTGTTCAAACCATACATGTGAGGTATCGCCGCGATCGTTAGAGCGAGTGCAATAATTTGAGCCCTAGACCTCCTCTGTAACTCTAAGCTAGTAACCTGCAGAAATTTTTAAAATGTTGCCTATGGGGATTTTTAAGTACCAATGTTTGGCGCCATTCTGTGAGCATGCGCAATTTTGAAGCATGACATGTTGGGTATCAAATTACTCGGCGTAACATTATCTTTCACATTATGGAAAAAAATTGGGCTAAATTTACTGTTTTCTTATTTTTTAGTTCAAAAAAGTGAATTTTTTTCAAAAAAATCGCATTTGGAAGACTGCTGCGCAAATATGGTGTGATAAAAAATATTGCAACGATCTCCATTTTATTCTCTAGGGTCTCTGCTAAAAAAAAATATATAATGTTTGGGGGTTCAAAGTAGTTTTCTAGCAAAAAAAATGATTTTAGCTTGTAAACACCAAGTGTCAAAAATAGGCCCAGTCTTAAAGTGGATAAATGGACAACTTTGTGTAAAGCGCTACTTGGATGTTAGGCCTATGTATGTGGCCAGACTGTGAAAAAGTGTTACACATGTGGTATCGCCATACTCAGGAGGAATAGCAGAATGTATTTTGGGGTGCAAGTTTTGCTATGTACATGCGATGTGTTAGAAATATTGCATAAATGGACAGCTTTGTGTAAAAAAAATGTGTTTTCATTTTCTTTCCACATTTTCCAAAAACTTGTGGAAAAAAATGACATATTCAAAAGACTCATTATGCCTCAAAAATTATACGTTGGGCTGTTTGCTTTCCAAAATGGGGTCATTTTATGGGGGTTTCCATTGTCCTGGTGCTCCAGGGCCTTCAAAAGTGCGATAGGTTGTCAGGAAATTATATGTGTAATTTATGCTCCTAGAATGCCGGACGCTGCTTCTTGGATGTTAGGCCTCTGTATGTGGCCAGGCTGTGAAAAAGTCTCACACATGTGGTATCGCCATACTCAGGAGGAGTAGTAGAATGTGTTTTGGGGTGTAGTTGCAAGTATACATGTGCTGTGTGAGAGAAATAACCTGTTAATACGGCAATTTGTAAAAAAAAATAAATAAAAAAAAATAAATCTTCATTTTGCAAAGCATTGTGGGAAAAAATTACAACTTCAAAAAACTCATCATGCCCCTTATTAAATACCTTGGAATGTCTACTTTCCAAAAAGGGGTCATTTGGGGGGTATTTGTACTTTCCTGACCTTTTAGTGTCTCAAGAAATGAGATAGGCCTTCAGTACATCAGGTGTAATCAAGTGTGATCAATTTTCAATGATTCGCACCATAGCTTGTGGACTCTATAACTTTCACAAAGACCAAATAATATACACTTATTTGGGTTTTTTTTACCAAAGATAAGTAGCAGTATACATTTTGGCCAAAATTTGTGAAGAAAAATGACTAATTTGCAAAATTTTATGACCGAAACAAAGAAAAATGTGTTTTTTCACGATATTTTCAGTCTTTTTTTATTTATAGCACAAAAAATAAAAAACCCAGTATTGATCAAATACCATCAAAAGAAAGCTCTATTTGTGTGAAAAAAAGGACACAATTTTTGTATGGGTACAGTGTTGCATGACTGAGTAATTCTCAGTCAAATTGTGAGAGCGCTGAAAGCTGAAAATCGGTCTGGGCAGGAAGGGGGTGAAAGTGCACTGTAGGCAAGTGGTTAAATATAAAAAAAAAAAAAAACTTTTATTATCATAATAGATTTTGTAATTGGGAGAACAAGAAAGCAACCTAGTTGAAGCAGAGCTCCGCCCAAAAGGGGAAGTTCTGCTTTAGGGCTGCCTCCTCCACCCCAATCCTCTTCCCCAAATGGCATTTTTTGTAGGGGAGGGGTTGAGTGGAGTGGGTACCTGGTTTTGACCGGTATCTGCTCACACTTTCCCTTCCTCCGCACAGTCATCTGGGAACCCGTCACAGGTCCCAGTGAAAAATTACTAAAAACTTTAAAAATTTATACAAAAAAGGCTGTTGGTGAAAACAGTGTAATATTAAGAATATATTAAAAAATGAAATTAATATTTAATCATATGAAATAAAGAAAAATATATATATATATATAAAAATATAAAAGCCTTTTTTGTATAAATTTTTAAAGTTTTTAGTAATTTTTCACTGTTTTTTCACCTTTTCATCATTTTTCTTATTAGATGTTTCACACATTTTTGGCCACAAGATGGCGTTTTATTTATTCACAACAGGATGTGTGTTCATATTAGCCCAATCTATGAATAACGATGTGTAAAGTTTTATGAAATACATAGTGCTTAAATAAGTATTATGTTTCAATATAGGTATTTTTAAATTGTGTAATTCTCCTCAATCTTTGTGATTAATACACTGTACTCCTCCCTATTTTCTTATAGTTTTTAATCATGAGCGAGGTATACTGTCTCTAGTGGTGGGTGCATGATATAGCCCGCAGTGGTTAGTTTGCACTAAGCTACCATAGAGAGGGATGGAGTGCAGGGTAGTCTATCACTTCCTATTGAGTGAGATCATGTGATGATACTACTTCCGCTTCCGGGTTGGTGGTTACCAT
This sequence comes from Pelophylax lessonae, assembly GCF_965119305.1. NCBI lineage: Eukaryota > Metazoa > Chordata > Amphibia > Anura > Ranidae > Pelophylax > Pelophylax lessonae. The sequence goes on along the minus strand of NC_138768.1, from coordinate 628,873,706 downwards.
TGGCAGATGTGATGACACTGCTTACACTTCCGGGTTGTCGGCCATCATTGTTGGATGTATACAACCTTTGTCTCCACGCTGCTTCATCATTGGTGGACGAGGTTGTCACTCACCTAGATGTGGGGGTACAAATGGCGTGTGAGTTGTGTCTGGAGTCACGCCCAGACGAAGTCTTTTGATGACGAAACGTTGGCGACTCCAGATGCAAAGTCCACACGCCCCCTTACGGAGCCGGCTGCTTTACATTGCTTGATGCTGTTTTGGACAATTGCGGGACGCCGCACTGTTCTATGTACCTGTTTTTTACCTTCTCACTGTGAGTAGTATTCTTTTAATAAATTGGATTTTATATGTTACGGAATTACGCTATGGGCTTTTATTCTTTTTATATACTCATGCTTATATGATGGAGTGATTATGAAGCATTGGAGCTTGACAACCGCTGGTGACATTGGTATAACATCTTGCTGGGAGAGGCTGTCTCATTAAATTGAGTAGCCAAGGAGTTCTGGTAAGCTGCTTGTGATACTTGTGCACAGAGGTGTCCCCATCCTTCACTTTTCCCTGGGTGTCACTGAAAAGGATTGTTCTCCTCAACACCTTGCATGCGGATTCATTTTCATTTGCATTTCTGTTTTGGGACTTTATTCAGTATTTTGGACACTATTTTGCTTATATTGTATATGTTTTTTTTGTGGTTCTCCACTTGCCACATTATTATTCAAATTACTTTAGCGCTGCACTTTTTGTAAAGATTTTGGTTATTGATCACTGTTAGTTGATTTTGGTGCTAGCTGCTCACATAATTCATATCGAATACACTGTCATTTATTTAACTTAGCGCAGGAATTTTTTTCTCTCCCTTTAAACTGTCTGTTTATTAAAAGTCAGCAGCTAAAGTTTTTGTAGCCGCTGACTTTTAATAAAACACAAAAATGGCTGGAGCTCCTCTTTACCAGCTTGAGAGGTTAATTACTAAAATGTATAGAAAAAAAGTAAAAAAAAGCTTTGCGTAAGCAAACGATCTCTAAATATATTTAACCACTTTACCACTGCTCACTAGAGCTCTACTGCGGCAAAGTGGCTCGATAACGTCTGGCGACGTAGACCTACGTCGCCAGACATTCCCGTCTCTGGGCGGCGCATGCGCCGCCGGAGGCTCGCTCCCGCTGTATTCAGTCACAGCGGGAGTCGGGCCAGGGGAGGAGCGGCGGTGATCACCGCCGCTCTTCCCCGATCGTCGGGGAATCGAGTGTGGAGATCCGCCGGCTTGTGTAAACAAATCGGGCGGATCTCCTAAGTGACAGGCAGGGTCAGATTGCAGGGTTCAGCTTAGCTGAACCTGCGATCTGTCCTTGTGTCACATAGTCCCCTCCCCCCACACACGTCAGTAAGCACCAGGCATACATTAACCCCTTGATCACCAATAAAAGTGAACCCCTTCCCTGCCAGTGTCATTTTTACAGTAACAGAGCATATTTATAGCACTGATTACTGTAGTAATGTCACTGGTACCCCCAAAAGTGTCAAAAATGTCAGTCAAGGGTCCGATCTTTCCGCCGCAATGTCGCAGTCCCACAAAAAAAAAAAATTGCAGATCGCCGCCATTACTCGTTAAAAAAAAAACACCAAAAACGACAGAAATCTTTCCCTTAGTTAGTAAATAACTTTTGCGCAAACCAATCAAAATACGCTTATTGCGATTTTTTTACCAAAAATATGTAGCAGAAAACAAATTGGCCTGAAATTATAAAAAATTTAGATTTTTACATTTTTTGGGGGGGAATATCATATAAAAAAAATGTGAAAAATATTGTTATTTTTTCAAAATTGTCGCTTTATTTGTTTATAGCGTAAAAATCGCACAGGTGATCAAATACCACCAAAAGAAAGCTCTGTTTGTGGGGAAAAAATGACATAAATTTTGTTTGGGTACGGCGTTGCATGACCGCGCAATTGTCAGTTACATTCGCACAGTGCCGAATCGCAAAAAGTGGCCCAGACGTAAGACAGCAAAATCCTCCGGTGGTAAGGTGGTTAAATACACAAGATCACCATTATACAGAAATAATGCACAGTACAGCTGGGAAATAAAGCAATTCTTGAGTCAGCATCAATTGTTCCAAGAATGCTTTTTGTATAGTGTAATATTGATAGTTTGGCCTCTGCAGTGCAGCACTGATTTCACAGTCCGGAGGCATTCACTGAGTAATAAACATGTTTTTGCGATTTGGTGCTACCTTTAACCAGATTATTTTTTTTTTTTTCATCTAAATTAAACCTGTACTGTTCCCATTCAGGGCAAAGTAACAGGCTTTATCAATAGGTCTCTTTCATTACTCATAGTTTTCTTCTATGTGCTCTCCAACCCCTAATTAATCCCCTTAAGTCCTGAGAAAAAGTCCTGTATAAGTTTTAAAAATTATCCTGTCTCTTTCCAAGCATTTGACTGGCTAATTGCCACAAAAGGTACAGGTTCACTTTTAAAGTGGTTGTAACCCAAAAAAGAAAAAAAAATGGATTTTTGTAATAACTTACCGTAAAATCCTTTTCTCTGGAGTCCATTGACAGACGCAGCTCTTATGCTTCTTATACCATAGGGTTATGCTGCACCCTACAGGAGTAGTACTAGGCAGTAAAAAATTCACTGACACGCCTACAGGGGCTGTCCTTCACGGCATATTCCCACACACACTCTGCCACAAGCCAGTTTCATAGCAAGCAGTGAAAAAGAAGACAAACCATCCCCATAACAGAGGGGCGGGTGCTGCGTCTGTCAATGGACTCCAGAGAAAAGGATTTTACGGTAAGTTCTTCCAAAAATCCAGTTTTCTCTATTGTCCATTGACAGACACAGCTCTTATGCTTCTTATACCATAGGGACGTCCCAAAGCAGAGTAGGCATGAGGGGTGGGAAGAGCGCAAAAAAAAAAAAAAAGGTAACATTTTTCCAAAGGCTTAACATAGCCAACTGTGTAACAAAGCTCAACCAGGAACCACAGGAGTTTACCCATAGAAAGCAAGCATAAACCCCTGAAAGAGAAAAACAAGTCTCTTAACAGCAGCCTGCAAAACTTTGCGGCCAAAGGATGCATCCGAAGATGCAAACAAATCTACCTTGTAGAATTTTGGAAAAGTATGCAAGGATGACCAAGTCGCCGCCTTACACACTTGAGTAACAGAGGCCTGATGTAATATATAGGGGGTTGCAATGTGCTTTAAGGTGTACTAAAACCTGTATAAATAAATCTGTATATAATAAACAAGCAAATCATATAAACATCCCATTCCAAATTGTGAATAAAAATATAAAGTGCTCCTGTTCTTCAAGTATATGTGATGTACGTAAACTTAATTTCCTTATTTTCCTCCAAATAGAAAGCACTACGGATCACTTTATATTTTAATTTACAGATTGGACTCTTGTATGTTTGATTGGACTACTTTATATAATTTTTTGGGACACCTAATTTTAGCATCTAACACTGGAAGAAGCATATTGATTTAGACATTTATAGAAGCACGTTGTATACTAGGATTTTATATTGATGCACCTGCACTTTTTATATTAAGCACCTTATATATTTATCTGCTTTAAGGCACCTCATTTAATAATAAGGATTGATGATGTTTTATGATATGCACAGTGGCATTGGAAATTAAGTTTATGTACATCACATATACTTGAAGCACAGGAGCACTTTATATTTTTATTCACAATTTGGAATAGGATGTTTATATGATTTACTTGTTTATTATATACAGATTTATTTATACGGGTTTTAGTACACCTTAAAGCGCATTACAACCCCCTATATATTACTTTGAACAGCTGTTTTATTTAGCACCAGCTTGAGTATATGCTGCATTGAGGTGTATCTTTACCATCCTCTGTGTTAGCGCAAGAACCATACTTTAGATTAGAGGCCTGATGTGGAAAAGCCCAAAACGCACTCAGCACTCTGGTAGGACGCACTGTCACAGGGAAAGGAGGAACCTGACTCTTCAATGAACAAGTCTGTACAACCATCTGCCTAATCCACCTGGATATAGTCGCAGCAGACGCAGACAAACCCTTACGAGATCCTTCAGTAAGGACAAAAAAAAAAAGTGATTTCCAAAAGGACTCCGTGCCCAACCCGGATCGCCAGCACCACATCCAAAGAGTGCAAGGCAATTTCGTTTGGATGCTTAGGCTTAGGACAGAGTGAAGGCAAACAATGTCTTCATTTAAATGGAAATCAGACACCACCGCAGGAAGAAAAAACAGATTAGGTCGGAGAACCACTTTTACTCTGTGGACGACCAAATAAGGCGGACAGGAAAGCGCCACCAACTCAGACAGTCTGTGAGCAGAAGTAATAGCCACCAAAAGGCAACCTTCAGATATAACAAAGGCAGAGATATGTCCCTATATTCTCAAAAGGAGGCTTTTGAAGAATAGACAAAACCTAAGTCAAATCCCACGGAAGCAAGGGGGATCGTCTCGGAAGAGCCATATGACAAACCCATTGAAGAAAGGTGTGAATCAAGGTATTAGCAGCCAACGGGCGTTGGAAGTACATCACCAAAGCCAACACTTGGCCCTTGATCATGCCCAAGGCCAACCATTGCTCAACCCCTTTCTCAAGAAAGCCAAGACCCTAGCCACCGAAAAAAAGGCAAGGGTGCAATTATTGCAATTCACACCATGAAATATACATCTTCCACGTGTGAAGATAAATCTTTCTGGAAGTCGCTGTTCTGGCCCTCAGCAGGGTAGCAAGCACAGACTCAGAGAAACCGCTATCTCTTAGCACCTGGCCTCACAGCCATGCCGTTTAAAATTGGGACCGAAAAGCAGGATGGAGGATCGGCCCCTGAGACAGCAGGTCCTCCCTCAAAGGCAACCGCCAGGGAAGCACGACGACCATCTTTACCAGGTCTGCATACTAAGACCGACAGGGCCAGTCTAGGAACGTTCTCCACCACCATCCTGCGGAGAAACCTCGACAACAGCTGATCCAGAGGATCTCAAATTCTGGCCACGAACCTTAGCAATTCTTTTTTTAACCGAGATGAAAACAGGTCCTCCTCCGGGGTCCCCCAATGGACACACAGGTGACGAAAATACCTCTGGATGAAGGGACCAAGCCTCGTGATCTAGAACATGATGACTCAGGTAATCCACTTGCCAATTCTCCACTCCCGGAATGTGAACCGCGGAGAGAGCCGGAACCTATCCTTCCGCCCACCTCAGAATCTTGGCCACATCCTGGGCCGCACAGGCACTCTTTTTGCCCCTTTGATGATTGATGTAAACCACAGCCATGGCATTGTCCAATAGGATCTGAACAGGGAGACTGCACAGTCGATTTGTCCATAGATCAGACAAATCTCGATTGCTCTGAGTACCAGAACATCGATCGGTAAAGAAGACTCCTCTGTCGACAAGACTACCTGGGCACAGGGGTCATCCAGCACCCTGCCCCAGCCCCACAGGCTGACATCTGTGGTGACCACCGTCCACAGCAGCGGTAGAAAGGACTTGCCCTGACTCAGGGCATGAGACTAAAGTCACCAACAGAGCGTTGACCTCGTGAGTCGGCTCAAAACTTATCATCCTGTTCCACTTGACAAGGATCTCCTTCTGAAGAGGCCTGGAATGAAACTGAGCGAATGGGACCGCCTCGAAGGTGGACACCATCAGACTCAGGGCTCTCATGCATGTCCGTAGAGAAGAGAGATTGCTTTCCAGCAGCATCCGGATCTCTCCCTGCAACTTCTGAAGTTTGTCCCCAGGAAGAAAGACCCTCGCCACGGAGGAGTCCAGAGTTAGTGCCAGGTAATCCAGTCGCACCGACGGGGACAGTGCAGATTATTTGAAGTTGATGATCAATCCGAACTCTTGAAGGGTCTGAATCGTGATCACCCAACAAGGCTGGGTGAGAGTTTGCTCTCAACAGGAGAACGTCCAGATATCCTAGGATCGCAATCCCTCTTTTGCGCAGCAACGCCAACACCGGGGCCAAAACCTTGGTAAAGACTCTGTGAGCGGAGCCGAGACCAAATGGTAACGCCGCAAACTGAAAGTGCTCCTCCACCACCGCAAAACAGAGATACCTCTGGTGTCCCCCGTACATAGGGATGTGCCAATATGCATCTTTGATGTTAATGGGGGCTAAAAAATCCCCCTGATCTAAAGACGCTACTACTGACCAAATAATTTCCATCCAAAACGACTGCACTCGCACAGAGCGGTTCAGAGACTTTATGGCCAAATTAGGACGCACCTTGCCCTCTTTCCTGGGCTTCGTGAACAGGTTGGAATAAAAACCTTGAAATCGGTCCTGCAAGAGACCCGACACAATCACTTCTTGTGCAAGGAAGTCATGCACTGCCTCCCTGAGATCCTTCAAGCGATCTGGAGACAGACAAAGATTTGAGGGAAAGAATCTGCCTACCGGCCGAGACCGAAATTCTAACTTGTACCCAGAACTAATCAGTTTGTGAACCCATTTGTCCCGGATCAAGGACATCCAGGGTTCCTGAAAGAAAACGCAGAAAACGGGTGAGGGCGCCCCTTCATGAAGAAGAGGATTTGTCCGCCAAACTGGGCTGACTGGTCTTGGGCTTACCCGACCAAGCCTTTTTGCTCCTTCCAGATGCCCTGAACGGTTTACCTTTCTCTTGTGTCCCGGAGACACCAAAAAACCGCCTTTGGAGGATAGGGGAAGAAGAGTACTCTTACCCCCCGTTAAGCCTTTTATCAACTCATCCAAGGAGTCTCCAAACAATCGCTCGCCCAGAAAGGGGAGATCTGTTAAGGCCTTCTGGAAGCCTGGTCAGGCGACCAGCTCTTAAATTACACCATGCAGAGGATTATGGCAATCCCTACCGCTGACCCACTGGCAACCAGAGGGGCCACGTCCAAGGACGCATCACACAAACACCAGGGCCTGGGCCATCTGGTCCGTGAGTCCAATCAAGGTTGGGGGAATTATCTCAGCATTCAAGTTACCCCTAAGCACTTTCACCCATACCGTTACCGTCTGTGAAATCAGAACGGACACCAAGAACAGTTTTTGAGGTGGCAGGAAAGGGATTCCACTTGTCTGTCCAATGGTTCCTTGAAGGCCGGGGAATATTCCACGGGTACCACAGTAGATTTGTTAAAGCTGGAAACAGGGTGGTCCACCCTAGGTGGCACCATCCAGCGGTTCAAGACTGAGTCAACAAAAGATGCTTAGGCACCACCGCATTGTTCATTCACAATATCCTGAAATTCCTCGGGACAAGGAAACACCTGACCCGATTTCTGGGCTATGTGGGAGTCAAAACTGCCTGCTTTCCTAACTGTGTGAGCTCATCAGACTATTGTAAAGTTTCCCTTACTGAACAAATCAGTGCTTCCACCATAGCGTGTTCCTGCGCTGCGGCTGAGGACAGGTCCTCTTCGCCATCTGAATGAGAGGACAAGAATCCCTCAGGGAGGGAGTTGTCCGTGGCTACCATATCAGTCTCTGAGTCAGAAGACCTAGAAGGCAACGGCCGTTTTTGGTTTGCAACATGTTTTATGACAAGAGCAACCTTTGATGCCAGACTTTCCAATGCTGCAGAAAAAGACACTATGGGCTGCGAGCCGGACGTACCAGCAGTCGCACTGAGGGGGACTGATGGAAAATTTACCACCTGGGACTCCATTTTGCAATGTGATAAAAAAAAACGTGCACTGCCCCTTAAAATTCGCAATTGCGGTCCGCACCGCCCGATCACGCTGTACTCGGAGTTACCCTTTAAACAGCGGCAGGTAGCAGAGTGTGCAGGGAATGCCCAGAAACGACCCCCATACTGTATCCCTCACAGAGGAACCAGCAATATCTGCAGCATGGAGAACTGAGCACAGGAAGCGATGTCACAGGAAGTGACAATCCACAAGAGGCCGAACTGCCTGTGTAGCTCCAGACTACAACAAAATGGCGCCAATACAACTGCATAGGAAGCTCAGGGAAAATGGCCACATCACCTCACGCACAATGAGCCGATGCCTACACCTAAGATAGCGGCCGAATGCTGCCATGCGGTCAGGACCCAGATACAAGGCCACACCAGGGATCTACCTAAACAGACCCCACAGGATAAGGTATCACTGTATATCCCACCTCGGGCACGAGGCGCCGAATATAGCGCCCCCATGGGGGAGCAGGGAGGGCAGGGCCGGGATCCTGATAGGCCAGGGGGATCTTTTAGGAAAACGGGGTCCTATTATCCCCAGGAGTGGGCCCACATCCCCCCCTAGAGGCCACTAGAGACATGGGGGGCTCAGTTTACTCACCATAACTTGGATCAGGTGGGCTCCGTCCTGGACAGACCACCTCCAACCCTGAGTGGGGGTGCTGCCAGCTGAGGGGTACACTGCGAATCAGGGCGTTCCAGATCGATGCGTTCCAGCGAGACATCCACTCCCAGGCTTGTCCCCGTCCACAGGGGCTCTGTCGTGGCGAGGCCTAGTGTGGAAAAATAACCTGCTCACGCTCCTTTGCAAGGCTGGGAGACCGTAAGGATCTATATTATCCAGTGCAAAACCTCAGCCAGCTGTCGCTTGTAGTTCACCAGAAGGATCCCCCTGACACTAGCTAGCGTTAGTGAGTAAAGAGAAATAAACAGAAAAATTCTTAAAAGAACAAAAAAAATGGAGACCGAAGTCCCAGCAGGAAACCTAGGTCCTACTCCTTCACTAGGCAGCAAGAAACTGGCTTGTGGCAGTATGTGGGGTTATGCCATGAAGGACAGCCCCTGTAGGCATGTCAGTGAATTTTTTCCTGCCTAGTACTACTCCTGTAGCGGGCAGCATAACCCTATGGTAGAAGAAGCATAAGAGCTGCGTCTGTCAATGGACGATAGAGAAAAAATATGCTCCTGTTTCTTTAAAGCATGGCATTACAGCGCTTGCGGTGTGTAATTTGTCCCTTTCTATCATCTAAAATACCTGGCTGATCCTGGAGAAAGTTTAAAATGGTGCCGAGACTGGATGAATAAGATTAGAAAAAACAGCCCTTTTTTCCATGAAAAGTGCATATCTCCTTTATACTTTGGATTAATGATATGGCTCATTGGAAGATAAGTGGTGCCTAATACATCAGCAAATTCCACCACAGAGTGGCCATGGCTATTTCAACATTTCATGATTCCAATTTGTTACACTTCTTCCTTAAAATCACAGATTAGTGCTTGTTTATGCAACGCAGCACAACTCATATCTGTCTCATCATCATTTCCCATATTTTAACATTATTTTCTCATTTACAGAGGGGGCAAGGACTATAAATATGTATAATCATTTCAAAGAATGCCTTGCATAAAACAGCTAGTGAAAATTACTTGATTTTTATTCTGTGTGATGGGAAGACAGCAGAGTAAGGCGCATGACAAGTCGCACCCCATTACCGGCAATGGAACCGTTCTAATCGGAGCGACTCAAGTCACTCCGACTTAGAAAAAGGGTTCTGCACTACTTTGGGGTGACTTCAACATGACTTGCATTGACTTCTGCTAAAGAAGTTGTATGCAAGCCGCGATTAAGTCGCGCAGGGATGTCGGCTTGTGTGAACCGGCGCTGAGCTTGCTGTGCTTTCCAGAATCCAGTAGGGACACTGAAAAATTTCCAGCATTTTAGTTGGCTGTGGATGATCATAAAAATCAATGTAACAGTCATGTGAGTCACAGAAAGAAATGGTAGAGCACTCCTCCTGATAAAAGATGTATGTGAAGGTGATAGAATATGTGCTTGCATTTCTTATAAATGTTAAAAAAAAAAAAAAAAAAAAAATCAATAGGAGTATGAAGAATGTGGATGAAGTGCATATCAGAAACTCATTTGTTATACAGCACATGAAAGTGACATTCACAAGTATTTAATAATTCCCTGTAATTTAAAACACATGCACCATAAATAATTACTTGCAGTGAATTTCACATTCACTACATTACAAGTATGCCTCTTAAGTGTAACTTTAATACTAACCCTGTTTGAGTGGGTGGCTCTGCCCCACAAGACATCTAGGTCTGACATCTGGAGAGGCTCTGAAAATAAAGTCACTTACAGACAACACACTGACTAATTAATAGCCTGTGGGATATCAGTGAACAGTGAAGAGTTTAGAATCAGGGAGAGGCAAGCCTTTTTCAATGTGTGAGCCAGGGTCACTATGGCTGGCCATACACCGAGAGAATGTTTTTGGTTGCAGGAAAGAAAGTCGCTCGATTCCCCCATCAACACAGAGTGTTGACCGGGAAATCCCTCTTGCCAAGCAATTTTCTTCTCCCGGCGGGGCTGGGCAAGAGAGTGATCACTGTTTAACAACTATAGCAGCCGCTTGCAATAGTCGCAAGGGAATCCAGAAGGCTGGTTTTACCCAAGTTGATTGATTGATTAACTTGGTTGATTCAGCCTGCCCATTAATGATTCCAATTTAGGCAGGTTCCTGCTGAACCATCCAAGATTCTAACGTTCTATGGCGGGCCTAAGGGCCAATAAGCACCTGAATGGCAACAGGATACATATACAATGGTGGCAAAGATTGAGGACACTTTTGGAAATGTTATTGTTTTGCAACTTTGCAAGCCTATTGGAAATGCTATTTTGCACCAAATCTATTTACTCGGTGTAATACCATCTTTTATTTATCAAAAAATTGGGTATTATATTGTGTTTGTGTACATTCAAATTCATTAACCCTTTCACTGCCAGGGCCTGCGCTCCACTTTTAAACAGTCAAACACAATGCCTCCTGCACTTAGGAAAATGGCCCCTCCAGATGGGTATGCATAGATCTTTATCACAGTTAAAAGTGGATAACCACGGTCTTGCTGCCCTCAAATACTTGGGGAAGTCTGTAACACTGCAACCATACAAAAACACACAGAGGGCGCACTGACTTAGGGGGTCTTCAGTTTCTGTTGTATCTGCACATGTTGATACATTTGGACGGAACATGCCAAGATCTGTGATGCGCTTTTAACTATTTTGTGAGTGTAATACTTACCATGTTTTTATACAATAAATTATTTGTCTCAGGATAATGCACCTATACAGTAAACCCCCCTCCATTGCGGGGGTTACGTTCCGGACCCAGCCGCGAAAAGTGAAAATCCGCAAAATAGAAAAACCCTATTAAAATACAATGTAGGCATGTTTTTTTTTACTGTCACTGTACGTAAAAGCATTTTGAGGTCTCTAAACACACTTTTAAAACAATAGAAACTCATTTAAACACATAAAAGATACTGAGAGACATAGCAAGAGCTATGGAAACCACAAAAATATTAAATTTTTAATGATTTATATAGTAAAATAACATTACAGAAAAAAACGCAATATACCGGGACCGCAAAAACTGAACCGCGATGGAGCGGGGGTTTACTGTATATATATATATATATATATATATTACATAATCCTGTCACTTGCCAAAACCCAAACTGAGCAAAGGAGGACAAATTCGTAAGCAGAGGTTGTATTCCAGGAGAAACTCAAAAAATCTGAACACTCGAGGATACAAGCAGCTGAAGTTGTATGAACTTCTCCCACCTCCTGAGCTTTTTGATGACAAATAGGAAGGGTTGGGTAGCCGGAGAGGGAGAAATAAAATCTACAGTAAAATTTGATATACGCAGCTAACTGCTTCTAAATCCACTGATCATTCCAATGCGGTTTTTAATTAAAATATCTACTTACAAATGTTTCCATTACATTATCACTTCAATATTAATTTTTTTTTTAAATGATAAAATTAAACCTACCAAGAAACTCTGTATCCTGAATTGAAATAAGTATACAAACACTTTTTTGTAGCAGCACCTGGCCTTACGGGCAACTAAGTACGGCGCCATCATCTGGTCGTTGAAGTCCACCCCTCCCATGTTAAGGTTGTATTCGTGGACACAGAGGGGCTTCTCAACAACACCAGTCGCTGTTGTAATTTGGACTGTCGTATCTGCGTGAGTGGAGGACACAACAAAAAACTTTCTGCGTGTCCCTCTACTTCACTGCAAGCAATTTATCAGACTTCAAGCAGGCTCTCTACCCCCGTCTAAGTCAGGAATCTACAAACCGTTGGGGGAAGCCCCGACGATTAAGTTGCAGGGTGCCACGTGCGCCAATTATAAAATTAAAAAAAGTGTCTAAAAATGTCACGCTTGTATAGAAGTTTTCCACGTATAAGTGGTACCTCTTACTGAATAAGGGTGACACCAAGTCCCAAACAATCTTGTCACTGTAGTCTGGGCAGTAGGGGGGCTCCACATTGCTATATTTTCCCTCGTAAACCCAGAAACTACATGTAAAGCATTTTGCCCTGTCACAGAGCTTATACATATTGACCCCATATCTGGCACATCTGCTGGGGAAAAATGGTTTGAAAGCAAGGTGGCCAGAAAATGTAATCAGGGACTCCTCAACACAGACAGCTTGTTTGGGTGTATACAAGGCTGTTGTAATGTTCCGGTACCTTTGGTACCCTAAATTACACTTTCCACAAGTGTATATGCCCTACCATTTACTTTTGGAAAGGTGCGCATACACCTTTAAGACTGGAGCTGTCATCACTCAGCGCCGGACTAGATGGCTATTTAAGGCGTCGGTTCTCACTCACATGTGTTCGTTCAAACACCCTTATCTGGATGCTAACCTTGCTTGAAGCTTCCATGCTTGCAAGCTTACTTTGCTGACGGAACCTCGCTGCGCTGATCCCTGTATCCCGCTACTGGATCATCCGCCTCTCCTGAACCACCCTTCGGCTGTATCGCTAATAGTGCTAAGTACCCCGCAGGGGAATTCTCTATAAACTTATACTAAGCTTACACTATCTAGCTCTGCATAGTAGAGACTGTTTATCACATCTGCATAAACTAGATTGCTAGCTCTTGAGACTACTGCTACTTTTCTGCACTGGGTTGATCTCTTTTGTATGTCCACCTGCTATTCTATCATCTGTTATCATACAACATTGCTAAACCTTCCTGCATCCATCTGCTACTGTCTCACCTTCAAGTGTCTATCACATACCACCTCCACTCAACCTATCCCTCAACCTTCATCATTGTGTTACCACATATATAAAGTCACTCTAGGAACCAGCTTGCTAATTGTGTGTATTTACTGGCTGAAATAAGACCTTCCACACATGAGTCATTGAGGTTGGGAATGGTATCTCAGCATATCTCTTACATGACTACTGACGTGGAACTATTTCTGCAGCTGAAAATCCACACCATATAAAAACGCAGGAGCGTTACAGATTGAACGAACCTAAAAAATGGATTCAGCAGAAATAACCACTCAGGTGACACAATTAAAACAGCAAGTATCTGCGTTAATACACGCACTTGCTGAATTAAAAGAAGACAATCAGGCTCTGTCGCAGCAGGTAATTAGACTGACACAACTTACCTCTGCTCAGTCCCCTGAACCCAAGATAAATCCCCCTTTGGTATTTACAGGCGATCGCAAAAAATTCAGCGAATTTAAAAACGCATGTGAGTTACTTTTTTTGCTAAAACCTCGTACCTACCTTACTGATCACATTAAGGTTTGTACTATTATTTCTTACCTATCAAGCGATCCTCGAGCCTGGGCAGATTCTCTTTTTTTGAGAAAAACGACCAGCTTCTCAACTCCTATGCCTTGTTCCTGGCAAAGCTCATTAGCCTATATGATGACCCCAATAGGCAGAGTACTGCTGATCTTCAGTTAAGATCCTTGAAACAAGGAAGCAGGCCTGTAGAAGACTTTGTCGCAGAGTTCAAGAGATGCACCCTTGATTCCGAATGGAATGATGCATCTCTGAAAACCCAATTTAGGCTTGGCCTATCAGAAGCCGTTAAGGACGAGCTCGCCCGAGCGGATCTGCCAAAAACCCTGGATGCATTAATACAACTCAGTATTACCATAGATAGAAGACTACGAGAAAGAAAGGCTGAAAAGATGGGAATGCCATTATCCGTTTCCTCTCGGAGTCTGGCCGTTCCTATGGAGGTAGGAACCATACGCCCACCGCTATCAACTATGGAAAAAGCCAAAAGACGAAATGAAAATCTCTGCTTGTACTGTGCATCCCCGGATCACAAGATAAACGTCTGCCCCCTAGTCAACAAAAAGAAGGGTGAGTGTTCACATGTCTCCCTAGGAGGATTGACAACTTCATTCACTAACCCCTACATTTCTGTTTTGTTGACATTACAGTGGGACCAGAACAGGATTACTACTAAGGCCATGATTGACACAGGATCTTGTGGAAATTATATGGATATATGTTTTGCTGCTTTAAATAAAATTCCTATTATTTCTAAACTCAAACCTGTCTCAGTAAGTCTTATTACCGGTGTTCCGTTATCCTCTGGTCCGATCACCGATCAGACACAAGCACTTCTAGTCACTATTAACGAGTCTCATAGGGAGACTTCTACCTTCGATTTAATACCATCACCCCACTTTCCCATTGTGTTGGGACTTCCCTGGTTGCACACACACCAACCAACCATAGATTGGAAGAAACGGTCCTTGACCTTCCCTTCTTGTTATTGCGAGGAAACGTGTAACCTCCCGTTTTCCGGGAAGATTCTGTCTGTGGTGACAGATGAGATTGCACCACTATGTTATCAGGATCTTTCTGAGGTTTTTCTTGAGAAAAATGCTCAAGCATTACCTCCTCATCGAGACTATGATTGTAGCATTGATCTACTCCCAAATAGCAAATTGCCGTTCGGTCATGTTTATCCTCTTTCACAGGATGAACTTGCCCATCTCAAAACCTATTTGGATGAGAACTTGGAAAAAGGTTTTATTAGACATTCCACTTCTTCCACAGCAGCAGGACTCTTTTTTGTTCGCAATAAAGATTCAAGTCTCAGACCTATCATCGACTACAGGAAATTGAATGCTATCACAATAAAAGATCGCTATCCTCTACCGCTTATCCCTGAGCTCATTGAGCAGGTGCGTGGAGCTATTTTTCAAAATTAGACCTGAAAGGAGCATACAATCTCATTCGAATCCGTGATGGACACGAGTGGAAGACTGCGTTCAGAACTAGATACGGATTGTTCGAATATCTTGTGATGCCATTCGGCCTATGCAATGCCCCTGCAGTTTTCCAACGATTTATAAACGATATTTTTAAAGACTTACTAGATGTCTGTGTTGTGGTATATCTGGACGATATACTTATATATTCACGGACCCTGTCTGAACACATAAGACATGTAAGACTTGTATTATCGAGATTGCTTGCACATAATCTTTATGTGAAGCTGAAGAAATGCTTGTTCCATAAAGATGAGGTACTCTTTCTATGCTACATCATATCCAAAACAGGAATCGAGATGGACATGAGTAAAATATCCTGCATTCAGGATTGGCCTACACCAACTACACGCAAGGCGCTACAGCGATTCCTGGGATTTTCAAATTTCTACAGGAAGTTCATGAAAAACTTTTCTGCTATTGTGAGACCCCTCACACAGCTCACTAGCATAAAAATACCATTTAAATGGTCAGAAGAAGCAAATAAGGCTTTCCACTTGTTAAAGACAAGGTTTACTTCCGCTCCCATATTACGCCATCCAGACCCATCCCTCCAATACATTCTGGAGGTAGATGCGTCAAACCTGGCAGTAGGAGCAATACTCTCCCAACGACCTACCCCCACTTCACCACTTCATCCAGTCGCCTTTTTTTCTAAATTCCTGAGCAGTCCCGAGATAAATTACCCCGTGGGTGAGAAGGAACTGCTTGCTATAAAATTGGCTCTGGAGAATTGGCGACATTTACTCGAAGGCACCCAATTACCAATAATTATATACACGGACCATAAAAACCTCCAATATCTTCAGACTAGCAAAACTCTCACGCATCGACAGGTACGATGGTCACTATTCTTTCTAAGGTTTAACTTCCTAGTGACCTACACACCTGCAGATAAGAACAAAAAGGCGGATGCACTATCACGACTAACTGAAGAAAACTACTTTGAAATTCCTTCCGTTCCTATAATACCTCACAAACGCATTATTGGAGTTGTCCGTTCCTTGAAGGAAGAGGTTCTGCATGGTATAAGGTTGGATTCACCCCCACCACAACTAAATACCGATGCAGAAGGCTTCCTCTACTACAACGACAAACTTTACATACCACCTACCCTACGCACCAAGATCTTGGAATTATCGCATGATGTGCCTATGGCAGGACATATGGGTATGACAAAGACTTTCAATTTGATTTCTCGGCAATTCTGGTGGCCTGACATGAAAACATCTATACAAAAATTCGTCTCTTCATGCAATGTCTGTGCCAGGTCCAAAATTGACACTACGAGACCATCCGGTCTACTATGCAGTCTACCAATACCCCAAACTCCATGGGAGGTTCTGTCATTGGACTTCATCGTAGAATTGCCTCCTTCCAAAGGATTTAATACCATCTTGGTGTCAGTGGACCATCTGACAAAGATGGCACATTTCATTGCTATTCGCAGACTACCTTCGTCCAAACAAACGGCAGAACTCCTGATGAAACATGTCTTCAGATTACATGGTATCCCAAAAACTCTTTTGTCTGACCGTGGATCCCAATTTATTTCTAAATTCTGGCAAGAACTATGTCACATACTACGGATTGAGCGGAAGCTCACTTCTCCTTACCATCCGCAGACCAACGGACAGACTGAAAGAGTCAACCAATGCATCGAGCAGTATTTACGTTGTTACACTTCTTACCAACAGGATGATTGGTTGGATCTTCTCCCCCTGGCAGAATTTGCCTACAACAACGCAACTCACAGTACAACCAAGCAGAGTCCGTTCTACTTGAACTATGGGTTCCATCCCTCTATTCTCCCTCCACGCATCCTTCCTTCAAATAACCCAGTAGCCTCAGACTATCTTTCCCAAATAAAGGATTCTCTGGGTTTACTAAATACTACCATTGCACACGCTCACAGTCAACAAAAGAAGTACTATGATCTTCGTAGAAGACCTTCTCCACAGTATACTATCGGGGACCTCGTTTGGCTCTCAACAAAAAACTTGAGACTGAAGATCCCTAGCAAAAAGCTTGGACCTCTGTTCTTGGGACCTTTCCCAATCAAGAAACTTATTGGAAAAGCTGCAGTGCCGCTTACATTGCCAATGGACCTAAAAATCCATCCCATTTTCCATGTGTCGCTACTAAAACCCCATGTTCCGGACCAAGGAATAAGGCCTAATATTCCACCTCCCCCTCCTGTACAAGTTGAAGGTGGAGAAGAATACGAGATAAAAGAGATTCTGGATTCTCGTATCTACAGAAGAAGACTTCAGTACTTGGTTAGATGGAAGAACTATGGGCCCCAAGACGACACCTAGCTAAACACCTCTGACATACATGCCCCTAGATTAATCCGCAATTTTCATGCGAGATACCCAGACAAACCAGCTCCAGAGGCCTTCAGGAGCAGGCCTTAAGGGGGGGGGGTATTGTAATGTTCCGGTACCTTTGGTACCCCAAATTACACTTTCCACAAGTGTATATGCCCTACCATTTACTTTTGGAAAGGTGCGCATACACCTTTAAGACTGGAGCTGTCATCACTCAGCGCCGGACTAGATGGCTATTTAAGGCGTCGGTTCTCACTCACATGTGTTCGTTCAAACACCCTTATCTGGATGCTAACCTTGCTTGAAGCTTCCATGCTTGCAAGCTTACTTTGCTGACGGAACCTCGCTGCGCTGATCCCTGTATCCCGCTACTGGATCATCCGCCTCTCCTGAACCACCCTTCGGCTGTATCGCTAATAGTGCTAAGTACCCCGCAGGGAAATTCTCTATAAACTTATACTAAGCTTACACTATCTAGCTCTGCATAGTAGAGACTGTTTATCACATCTGCATAAACTAGATTGCTAGCTCTTGAGACTACTGCTACTTTTCTGCACTGGGTTGATCTCTTTTGTATGTCCACCTGCTATTCTATCATCTGTTATCATACAACATTGCTAAACCTTCCTGCATCCATCTGCTACTGTCTCACCTTCAAGTGTCTATCACCTACCACCTCCACTCAACCTATCCCTCAACCTTCATTATTGTGTTACCACATATATAAAGTCACTCTAGGAACCAGCTTGCTAATTGTGTGTATTTACTGGCTGAAATAAGACCTTCCACACATGATGAGTCATTGAGGTTGGGAATGGTATCTCAGCATATCTCTTACATGACTACTGACGTGGAACTATTTCTGCAGCTGAAAATCCACACCATATAAAAACGCAGGAGCGTTACAGCTGTAAACTTTGGTCCGAATTTTGTGAAGCCAGTCATATCCAGGGTCACCCCGAGGACGACAGAGTTCATTGTCACTGAAGTGCACGAACCGCAAGATTTGCTCATATCTAGTCCTGGCCATGGCTGCAGAGAACACGGGCATATGATGAATTGGGTCAGTGGACCAATATGACTGCAACTCACTCTTTTTAGTAATTCCCATGAGGAGGGATAGGCCCAGAAAGGTTTAAAATTTGGAAACAGTGATACGTTTCCATTCAAATTCTCTGGCAAGGGTCAAATTTGAATTTGTGGCAATGAATTGATCGGTATATAAATAGCTTTGGTCCACATTAGATCTGTAAAGATCTTTCGTGGAAAACAGCTCATAAAAACCAAAGGCAGTAAAATTCGCTGTTTCCACCTGAATTCCGGGTTGGCCAGTGAATGGGGGAAATATGAGCGCTGCAGAAGTTGTGGGTTCTCAATCAGGATTTGCAAGTGCAAATCAGGAAGGACACCAATGGGATCTACGGGCCTGTCTTCGAATTATTTTTGGCTGCGGGACACTACTTATGGGACTCGCCACATCACCAAGTGTTACTGCAGTGCTGGTGCATGACCAGGATGTACTAGGTCGCTGGTGCTTGCCAGTTCACCAGAAGGTTGAGCGCCACTAGTACCGCCACTCTGCTGAATACGAGAACCCTGTGGTTGTTGCACCTCAGCAACAGAAGAATGGGGTCAGGTATGCCTGACCTTAGCAGGCACAACTACTCCGTCGTCAGAGCTATCGGTCAGGGTGCCGCTGCTGTCTTCAGGTTCGAGCACGGAGCCTGATTCTGACAGTGAGGCCTTCCCATTGCTCTCATCTGTCATGCTCAGCATCATGTAGGCCTCTTCACTAGTGTACTTCTGTTTGGACATTTTGGCCAATACATTTATAGGTACCTAGTGTGACTCACAGGTAAAAAAAAGAACCTGGTTGTCAAGGACTGTTTGAACCGCTACCAAAAAAATTTAACTGCTAGTGCTAGCAGAGATCAGGCCTGACGCTGTGCGGTTTAGTGTGCTGTGTATTGGAAGTGACAGTAATCTATCGATTCTGCACTTCTTGGGGAGGGGGGGGCAGGGGCTAAATACAGGTGCTGACAGGTGTTGGGGCTGATCCTGATAGCGCTGCGTTTTGGGAATACTATGCCATTGGGGTTAGTATAGTTCTCGTCTGATCAAAGATATTGAGCCGTCCAGACACTATACTAGTAATGGAGGTGTTTAGTGTGTGTGTCAAAGGGTTAAAATTTATTACTAAATATGTGGTGGGCAATCTGATGCTCTCCTGAATTGATGCTAGCTGATGTCACCTGTGACACTAATACAGTGGTCAGAAAAAAGATCTGTACACTGTAATAGTGACACGGCAATAAAGGGGTTAACTGCGGGTGATCAGGGGGTTAAATGTGTGCCTATGTGTACTGGTGTCAGTGTACTCACAGTTACATCAACTCACAGTTGATGTTACCTCCTCTCATGCTGCAACCGAAAAGGACTCCAGGAGAGGAGACTGCATCATATCCTGTGCCTGTGTTTACATTTCACAGGCACAGGAAGTTCTGCAGTTGGGCAGAACCCATCAACAGGTTAAGGCCAAAAATCATTGGCCTGGACCTAAAGACTGATCAGTTCTGAACCGAATCAGAACATCACGGGGACAGCAGGGGAGACCGCCGTACAGGTACAGAGATTTGCGCAGCTGAGCCAGCCTGCCGCAGTATATCTGCGGTGGGCGGTTGGCAAGTGGTTAAAGCGGTAAAAGCGGTAGTAAACGCCACTTTGTGATTTTTACCTACAGGTAAGCTCAAGATAAAGCTTACCTGTAGGTAAAATTAATACCACATAAACGTACAGCGAGATATTCGCTTGTTTGGCAGCCGGTGGCATCACCGGCGCATGCACTCTGAAGGAAGGGCATACCCATGCCCTTCCTTCAGAGCTCTGACCAACGGTCATGACTACTATGCGCATGATATCTTCGCGGCTCACCCATTAAAGTGGCCGTAGCCCGCAAACCTAGGAGGAAGATCAGGTGAAGATGGAACCCCTGTCAATGGTGACAACGCACCGCTGGAGGACTTTGTTTCAAGGTTCGTCTTTCATAATGTGTTAGTATGCAGTTTACTACCGCTTTAAGGAATGCTGAGATTTGCATAAATTCTTCAATCAGCCAGCCCACTGCTTGCATCAAAGCTGAGGACCCTTAAGTGGAGTATTAAAAAGGAGTCGTAAAGGCAGAAGGTTTTTTTTTTTTTTTTTTTTATCTTAATGCATTCTCTGTGTGCAGCATTCTCTGTGTGCAGCAGTCCCCCTCAGTCCCCCTAATACTTACCGGAGGTCCCTCTCTGTCCAGAAATGTCCAAGAGTGGCTCAGCCATGAGAGGCAGCAGCGGCGCCATTGGCTGTCAAATCCTATTTTTTCATTGTCAAAGTTAGCTAGCCAATAAAGGGATAAAGGGGATGGGGCCAGGTCGGGGCTCCATGTCTGAATGGACAGAGCTAAGGTGCCCCCATAGCAAGCTGCTTGCTGTGGGGGCACTGAACAGGAGGGAGGGGCCAGGAAAACAGAAGAGGGACCCAAGAGGAGGACGATCCGGGCGGCTCTGTGCAAAACCACTGCAACAGAGCAGGTAAGTATAACATGTTTGTTATTTTTATAGGAAAAAAAACAAGACTTTACAATCACTTGAATCAGGGTGCTCTGATATTTTTAAAAAAAACTATGCACAGGACTGGGTTTGCCCCCTCACTAGCCATGGTCTGTCTGCATTGCACACCACAGAGAACCACAGAGGCACAGTTATTACATAATTACATATTTGGTCTAAAGTAAGGTATAACATTATAATGGAAAGGATTTATTGACAAAAAAAATTAGCAACTTGATGAGTGAGGACGGAGGAACAGAGGAAGGCAAAACACAAGTAGATAAAATCAGAAGAAACCTCTGCCAAGCGATTTTAAAGTTTTAACATAAAAGAACCTATTTCTGTTGATCAGTGTCTAAAAATAAGTAAATTAGTCCACTGTGATTCAATGTTCTATGACAATAACATGAAAACTTCCAAGGGGGTGAATACAGAAACTGCAGTTATACTGTGTACTGATAGGAAAATGCAACGGTCTAAAATTAAACCACTGAATTCAATATTCTCACGAGATACAAGATTCCACTACAGAAAAGAGGTCGTACTCCTTTAACCAAAGCAAAGAATGGATTGGAAATAACAAGCACATACTTTTTATAGAAACAGGAAACACAGACAGTGAAAACAAGTTCACACAAATTTCAGAACATCTGCTCACTTGATAAGAAGTAAAATGGCTCATTACCAAAGAAACAAGGCATGATTCCTTAGAAGAGGAGTATTACATACAGCACAAGCCCTACTTCTAAAACATAGGTTGTTGGATTCCACTAAACTGTGCAATGAGAGAATGTAAACTATACACAACACACATTCCCATGGATGAACAGCACCGATTCGCAGATTTACATAAGTAGAGGTGCGATGCAGTGTATGTCAAAGTGTGTTTTGGGGTGTTTCCACAAAATGCAGAATATTGCAATAATAAAGTCACACATTTAAAACTGAAACTTTTTTTAAAACTCTAAGCCCCCGTTCACACTGGGGCGACCTGTCAGGCGACCTGGTCGCCTGACAGGTCGCCTCGCATAGAGAAGCTGTGGACCCGTTCTAATAGGAGCGACACAAGTCGCTCCGACTTAGAAAAAGGGTCCGGAGCTTCTTTGGGGCGACCCGGAGCGACCTGCATAGACTTCAATGTTATGAAGTCCGTGCCGGCCGCTCCGAGGTCGCGGTGCGAGCAGCGCGCCCGGGAAGTAGCGTCGCCCCAGTGTGAATGGGGCCTAATAAAAATGTATTGAATAAAAAAAAAAAATAAAACTAAAACTTTCCATATTAGTGGGTTCTTTAACCTTCCTGGTGGTCTGATTATGTCAGAATTTTTGTGCTAAAAGCAGTACATTGTTTTGCATGGAAATATGTTGTTTTATATTTTAGGCCTACAATTCTTACGAACAAGTCACTTAAATCTGTCCAAACGAGAGTCTAGTAGACATCCCAGGTATGATAAAGTTTGAAACATGAAAACATAAATTATAATATAATAATACATTTCATCAAATTCTTCACTGTTTTCGAAGTGGAGATATTTCATTATGAGGGAAAGTCTGTACTCTGACATGACCGTGCCTTAGAATCGAGTGGCAAGTAATGTATTGGTTGTCCAATACCACTTCTGCAGGGGTTTCCCCACCACTCCCTTAAGAATTATTAGGCCCAGAAATTTCCAAATGCCATCTTTGGTCACTGGTTCCCACTTTCTGCATCTTGCAAACTTCTTATGCGTAGCCAATTGTTGCTCTTTGTACCGGTTGGTCTCAGTAACTATTTTTTCAATAACCTCATCGGTCAGAAATAATTGTAGGTATGCCAAGGGGTGGTCCTGGTCAACGTCAACTTTCATACCCAGTACTCCAGTAAATGGGTATCTTGGGGGCGCTGCCTGATCGGTACCGCAGTCAATAGAGCACCAAGTCCGCATATCGCTGAGCTCAGTAGCAGAATTGTCGCGGTTATCGCTTTTAGTACCTGATGACGAATTTTCCCATGGATCACTATCGCTCAGTTCTTCAAATATTTCCGATTCACCGTCGCTGTTTTCCAGTTCGTCCAAAAGCGTTTTTGAGCTAAAAGAATGCATTTTGGACGCCATGGACGTTATCAATTTTCCAGGCACAAAGTACCACAGAAAGTACAGGCAGGGCACTGGAAAAGCCACTAGGTGAAATGTCATGATATAAAATTGTAATCCTAACAGATTACACTGTATCATGTCATTTTCTTTTTTTATTTATTTATTTTTAATCTCCCGCCGGTTCCACCCCCCTGCGACACGGCACTCGAGGTGCCGGCATCGGCTGAACACACCGCAAGAGGACAGCGGGAGGACGGCTGGAGGAAAGCTGGGGAGGACATTGGGGGATCGCAGGGCAAGGTGAGTATAATTCTGGGGAAATCCCAAGTGTGGCTCGGGGTTACCGCTTTTGGCACTGAATATTAATCCTGAGCCACACTCGGGAATACCGCTAGGAAGGTTAAGGCTCCTTTCACACAGTCCTCTGCCGGCGGACTCTGTGCTGCTCAGCGGGGATCGATCTGCCGATCCCCGCTGAGCAGGCAAATGACTGCTCCGTCTCCGCTCTGTGTGCAGAAAGGGAGCTGTCAGATCCCCGCTTTTCTCTATGGGGGAATCGGATGAGAACGGCCGCCTGTCCGTTATCATCTGATCCCATCCAATCCGCTGGACGGATGTAAAAATGGGTTTCCATCCGCCCGGATTTCACAAACAGGATCGGAATCGGATAGCAGCGGGTGTCAGCAGAGATGTCTCTACTGACATCCGCTGCCACGTAGGGATGCATGGGGGATCCGATCAGGTCTGCCTAAAAAACTGAGCGGATCTGATCGGATCGTTCGTGTGAAAGGACTCTAAGGGTCTTATTTTTAATCTGGCACTATTTGTAAATTACAAATCTACAGTAATTAGATGCGTGGGTAAGAGCTTTCTACTTACTCTGGTTTATTTTCCCATTGGAGAGATTTTCAGTCACCACATAACAGCAAGGAAAAATCTCAAAGACACAGCAATAACAACCTGAGATCTAACCCTTCCCCACTTGTTTTGGCTTGAGCTGAAATTTATAAAGTGGAACTTTTAAACAGCAAACACTTTTTTGTGGACTTTTAAACAAAAACACACACATACTTGTCTTGTGAAAGAAAAATTTGATTTTGTTTTCTGCTACATCTTTTTGGTATATTTGATTGGTTTGCGCAAAAGATATTGTGTCTATTAAAGTGGAGTTCCACCCTCTTTCACAACTTTACATTTTTAGTTCGGGCTGTGCATTCTAAAGATCAATTGGGCATTTTTTTTTTTTTTTTTGGAGTTTCCTACCTTATTTTTAACCCATTATAATTTTCACTTCCTCCTTCTTCCCCCCTCCTCGGCCGCGGCCGCTGTCGTCATTTCCTGTTTCGCATTGCTTCATGGGAGCTGTGTGTAATAACTCCCAGAAGGCAATGGGCAATCGGCCTCTCCTCATCTCGCGTTTTTCAAAACCGGAAATGACGCCTCGATGGCCGTTGTCATGGTAGTGGGTTGACGCTGTTCCTAGGTTGCCTGCCCTGCACTCACAGCAGCCCCGCTCTTTTTTATTTATTATATTACCGCAGCGGCACAGCCCCGCATCTCACGGGGTGTCAGAGACCAGTAAGCCAACCTGAACTCGGCTCAGGTTATCCCCGGCGGTGTTTGCAGCAGCAGCGGCGTGTGCAGAGTGAGTACATAATAGACCGGCTGGATCCCGGGCTGTGTGTGTGTGTGTGTGTGTGCAGCTCCTCTACTCTCCTCTCCCCGGCCGCCTCCCTCCCTCCTCACCATAGACCCAGGTATCCGGACCCAGATGCACCTAAATCTGGACCGCAGCAGCTGTCCCCCACCCGTCCGCATGCACGCACCGGTCCCTGCTGTTGAAGTCACAGCAGAGCAGGCATCAGGGAACGTAAGGTCTCCAGGGGGAGTGGCAGCTGTTCAACTCCTCTAGTCCCCTAATGCACAGGCCCGCCGCTGAACCCAAAGCAAGCAGGAGGGCAGACGGCACAGAGCCTAGCGGCAGCAGCAGTCGATCACACCCAGAAGAGGAGTCCACCGCGCCCTCCAGAACATTAGGGTAGGGAGAAGATTATTGGGGGGGGGGGGGCGGGCAGTGATGTGAGAGGGGGGATCTTAGAAATGGGGGGGGGGGCTGGGGGCAGACTGTGAGGGGTGAGCTGTAATATGAGTGACTGTGAGATGGGGGGGGGGGGTGAACTATAATACTGAAGGGCTGTGATGTTAGAGAGAAGCTGTGATATGGGCGATGTAAGAAGGGGGAGCTGTCATGTGACTAAAGCATAGTACTGCCCATGTGCGAGATTTCCTGCTGCATTCTGGGTAGCCAGAATGAACAACAAGCAGGAAGAAGGTCAGGAAGTCTTACACTGCTGTTTCAGACGCCCTTAGTAAAGATGACAATGCACAGGCAGCAGTATTAAAAGTAAGATTTTCACTAAACAAATACACTGTTCAACTCATAAATATGCAAATAGTGGTTTTGTGAAGCGAGATGTATTAATATTAATGTGCTATTTTTGTTAAAAAAATTATTCTGAGGGTGGAACTCCGCTTTAACTACGGGAAAGATTTATGTCATTTTTATTGTTTTTTGGTTTTTTTTGCTAGTAATGTCGGCGATCTGCGATTTTTTGCAGGACTGCAGCATTGCGGCGGACTGACATTTTTGACACTTTTGGGAGGACCAGTGGCATAACTACAGTAATAATCAGTGCTAAAAATATGCACTGTTACTGTAATAATGACACTGGCAGGGAAGGGGTCAACATTGTGGGTGATCAAGGGGTTAAATGTGAGCCTAGGTAAGTGATTCTAACTGTGGGGGGCGTGGCTTGTGAAATGACCATAGAGACCTGTGTTCCTATATAGAAGGATCACAGGGGCTCCATGATCATTCCAGGGAAAAGAACGGTCAGCTGTGTTTACAACAGCTGACCGTTCTTCTCTCTCAGCGGGGAACTATCGCGTGTGTCAGGCGGCAATCAGAGCTGCTCGCCTGCTGCATCGGCTTCCCCACTGATGAGCAGGGGCAGGAGTGCCCCGGCGGCGGCGCGCGCTCGCCCCCTAGCCTCCTGCTCACGACCGCCGTATAGTTACCGCGGTTTGCACAAGAGCGGCTGCCTGCCACAGAACATCTGCGGTGGGCAGTCGTAAAGAAGTTAAATAAATAATTCATAGCAAGAGTGTTTTAAAGCTTCATACTAATCTATATTTCAAAGCAAAGGTTTTTTTTTTTTTTGTGTAGTAACATGGGATAGGTGTTTATGTTAGCTGACATTAGCTTTCACTGTGTTCACACTGTAAAGAGATCTGGAGTTCTGCTAATCACAGGCTGTGTCACACCAACAGAAAGGTAAAGTCTACATCAATCTTCAACTTACAGTGCCTTGCAAAAGTATTCAACCCCCTTAGCATTTTTCATGTTTTGTTGCCTCACAACCTGGAATTAACATGGTTTGTTGGAGGATTTGCATAATTTAATTTACAGAACATGCCCACAACTTTGAAAATATATATATAATTTTTTTTTTTGCGAAGCAAACAACAAAAAGGACAAAAAAAACAGAAAAAAATCAATGTGCATAACTCCACCACTCACCCCCTAAGGTCAATACTTTGTTGAGCCACCTTTTGCGGCAATCACAGCTCCAAGTCGCTTTGGATAAGTCTCTTTGAGCTTACCAC
Source organism: Pelophylax lessonae (assembly GCF_965119305.1). Taxonomy (NCBI): domain Eukaryota; kingdom Metazoa; phylum Chordata; class Amphibia; order Anura; family Ranidae; genus Pelophylax; species Pelophylax lessonae. The sequence continues at coordinate 628,846,985 of NC_138768.1, read as the reverse complement.
ATCTTACCACTGGGATTTTTGCCCATTCCTCCTTGCAAGTCTGCTCCAGCTCCTTCAAGTTGAATGGTTTGCGCTTGTGAACAGCAATCCTTCAGTGTGACCACAGATTTTCTATTGGATTGAGGTCTGGGCTTTGACTAGGCCATTCCAACACATTTTCATGTTTCCCCTTAAACCACTCAAGTGTTGCTTTAGCAGTGTGTTTGGGGTCATTGACCTGCTGGAAGGTGAACCTCCATCCTAGCCTCAAATCACGCACAGAGTGGTACAGGTTTTGCTCAAGAATATCCCTGTATTTAGCACCATCCATCTTTCCCTCAACTCTGACCAGTTTCCCAGTCCCTGCTGCTGAAAAACATCCCCACAGGATGATGCTGTCACCACCATATTTCACTGTGGGGGTGGTGTTCTTTGGGTGATGTGATGTGTTGGGTTTGCGCCAGACATATAGTTTTCTTTGATGGCCGAAAAGTTCAATTTTAGTCTCATCAGACCAGAACACCTTCCTCCATACACTTTGGGAGTCTCCCACATGCCTTTTCTCAAACTCAAAACGTGCCATTTTGTTTTTTGCTGGCCACTCTGCCATAAAGCCCAACGCTTATTGTCGTTCTATGTACAGATACTCCAGTCCTTGCTGTGGAACTCTGCAGCTGCTCCAGGGTTACCTTAGGTCTCTGTGCTGCCTCTCTGATTAATGCCCTCCTTGCCCGGTCCATGAGTTATGGTGGACGGCCGTCTCTTGGCAAGTTTGCTGTTGTGCCATGTTTCCATTGGTTATGATAAATTTGATGGTGCTCCTGGGGATCATCAAAGATTTGGATATTTTTTTTATAACCGAACCCTGACTTGCACTTCTCAACAACATTGTCCCTTACTTGTTTGGTGAGTTTCTTGGTCTTCATGGCAGTGTTTGGTTAGTGGTGACTCTTGCTTAGGTGTTGCAGCCTCTGGGGCCTTTCAAAAAAGGTGTGTATATGTAAAAAGAGATCATGTGACACTTCGATTGCACACAGGTGGACATCATTTCACTAATTATGCGAGTTCTGAAGGTAATTGGTTGCACTAGAGCTTTTTATGGGCTTCATAAAAAAGGGGGTGAATACATATGCACATGCCAATTTTCTGTTTTCAATTTCTAAAAAAAATTGTTTTATGTATATATTTTTCTCATTTCACTTCATCAACTTAGACTACTGTGTTCTGATCCATCACATAAAATTCAGTATAACAAAACATTTAACTTAAGGCACTGTATATCCTGCCCCCATATTGTTTAGCAATATGAGGACATGGAGGAGGGGGACTGTCATTTACCACTGTATATACAGCCACATATGTAACTTTATTGTCACATGGGCTACACAGATAAGGAAAAAGAAGAAATGAAGGGAACTGAAACGGGAGCCTGCCCAGTAGATGACAACAGCTGGTTCACTTCACACAATCTTAGGCTGCAAAGTAGGCACAGACAAGGAGAATAGGAAAGAGAACGGCAAGATGTACCAGAATTTTTGCAGTCTACACAAAACAAATGCTGTAATGGATGGGTGAGAATAATCAAAATGTAATATAGCATGTATTGGAAGTTTTAAAAGATTTTGGTTTCGTGGCATTTTAATTTAAAAAAAAACAATTTTAACATTCTTGTTGGAATTATTGATCAAACAGTAATGGAGAAAACGCTGTTCACATAACCAAAGGCTGCCTGATCATTATCCAGCCTACCTCCTCCAAAGTCATTATCATGAACACTTAGGCAATGCTAGCATATACTATATGCTCCAATGCTAAGGGAATGATTGTGCAAGAAAAAAAATACATTTGTGGATTGTATATATAACATAGTGATACACTTTCATGAATCAGTTTTTCATATCACTCAAGGAATGTAATGAAAATATCCAGCAGAAATATTGACTACTGGCTTAAAGCAGAGTTCGACCCAAAAATGTAAATTCAGCTTTAAGGCCTCCTGACCCCCTGACGTGCCACATTTGGCATGTCATTTTTTTGGAAAGGTGGAGTGGGTACCTAGATTTGACAGGTTCCCGCTCTCATTTCTGCTCGGGTCAGGTGGTTTAAGTGGAAGGTTTAAGTGGAACTTCCCCTCTCCCCCTCCCTCCCTGCAATCTTCTGGGACACGTCACAGGTCCCAGAAGATTGCCTGTCCACTCACTCAGCTGTAAAGCCGCAAGCTGTCACAGCCGGGTGACCACACTAGAGATGCCGCGGAGAGAACCGAGGCTCCCGCCAGCGGCATTGCTGGGTCTTGGGACAGGTGAGCGTGTTTATTAAAAGTCAGCAGGTACAGTTTTTGTAGCTGCTGACTTTTAAGAAACACAAAAACGGATGGAACCCTGCTTTAACAATAAGGGCTCTTTCACACGGTCCGCCTCCGTAGGAGGATCCGTGCTGCTCAGCGGGGATCGATCCGCCGATCCCCGCTGAGCTGGCGGATGACAGCTCCGTCTGCGCTTGCAGTGCGGAGAGGGAGGTGTCACAGCTCCCGCTGCTCTCTATGGGGGATCGGATGAGAGCGGTCCGCCTGTCCGCTCTCATCCGATCCGATCCGATACCTGAACGGATGGAAAAATAGGGTTTCCATCCGTCCAGATTTCACGGACAGGATCGGATACGGATGGCAGCGGGTGTCAGCGGAGGTGTCTCCGCTGACATGCGCTGTCCCATAGAGCTGCATGGAGGATCCGATCAGATCCACCTAAAAAACTGACAGGCGGATCTGATCGGATCACACGTGTGAAAGAGCCCTTAACCTACAAGGATCTGGACCAAGAACAGCAGTAGCCATGTTACTAGGAGTTCTACTCTCTAAGGCTCCATTCACATCTGAGCGTATTATTTTCAGGCGTTTTTTGCAGGTGTTTGGAGGCAGGCATTGACATCTAACAGAAACGCCTGTAATCTGCCAAAAAAGAAGTTCATGTACTTTTTTGAGCTTCAGGCCTTTTTCTTCAGGCGAAAAAATGCTCAGATGTGAACAGGGGCCATTGAAATGAATGGGATTTTGCTAGTTGGGCGTTTTGAGACTTCAGAGATGAGCCTTTTACGAGCTGAAAAACGCTCAGGTGTGAACAGGGCCTGAAGCATCAACTCTCAGAAGGCTCCAGTCTAAGCAAAAACTTAGCTTTTTTGTAAATAAAATCTGTCAACCATGTCCCCTTCTTTTCTGAAGTTGAGAGGGCTGGTTAATAAGCAAAGCAGTTGATCCCCTTCGTAGTAGGTATCAAAAAATTTGCTACCTCCCTCGTCAAAAGACTTATCAGGTTAAATTCCTATCGCTTGACACCCGGAGCATGCAGTTCTGGGTGCCGGGCAGACTTTTTTTTACATTTAGCCCTGCTATGGTCAAGCGGCAGGGTTGAGAGCCGACGGTCAGCTCTCTTGTAAAAGTAATCTGAGCGGCTAACAAGCTGCTGGATCGCTTTTACAAGAAGCAGGGAGGGGATGTGTTTTTTTTTTTTAATTCTAAAAAGTATGACATAGAAAAATTGCAACACCTACCAATTTATTCTCTAGGGCCTCTGCTTTAAAAAAATATATATATATATATAATGTTTGGGGGTTTTAAGACGGTTTTTAGTAAAAAAGCATTAAAAGTTTAAGTTGCCATAAAGCCCCTTTCGTTTTTAAATACCCCAGACATTCCTTTCTCGCCTCATTGGCTGACTAACTTTGATTGACAGCAGCAGGAGCCAATGGCGCCACGCTGCTGTCCCAGCCAATGAGGAGGGGAGTCCCAGGCAGCTGAGACACTTCTGCAACAACGCTGGAGCTAGAGGGGCCTCAGGTAAGTATTAGGAGGCTACTGCACACAGAAGGCTTTTTATCTTATGCATAGAATGCATTAAGCTAAAAAAAAAAAAAACCTTCTGCTTTTACAATCACTTTACTGGCCGCAACGTCTAGGGCTGAAACAACTATTCGACATGTCATCGAGACGTCAACTATTTTCATAGTCGATCAGTTGGTCAGCCGATTAGTTGGCCTGCATACAGAATGCATTATTTGTTTACATATCAGGAAAAACCATTGCAGCACAAATACAGCTCAGTACACTGTTCATTCATGTCAGTAAGTGCCTGAGAACTTGTGAATGTATGAGGAGCAATGCCTCGTGGGACATGTAGTCCTGGGCAGGAGAAGGGAGTATTTTTAAAGGCAGATGTCTTTTTACCTTGCTTTAGGGGCCCCCCTATACTATACTTTGCAGCTTGCTATAGGGGCAGCAAGAAGCGCTGGTGAGGGACCCCAGAAGAGGTATATCGGGGTGCTATGTGCAAAACCACTGCAGAGCAGGCAAGTAGGACAAGTTTGTAGTTTAAAAAAAATAAACAAATAAATCACAGTTTAAAAGCACTTTAAGTGTCGGTTCACACTATGGTGATCCGACTTAGGGGGCGACCTGTGAAGTTGCGTGCACCGCGACTTCGGCGCGACTTGCACGGGTTTCATAAAATGAATGTCTATGCAAGTCGCACCAGGTCGCCCCGAAGTAGTAGAGGACTCTTTTTCTATGTCGGAGCGACTTGTGTCGCTCCTATTAGAACCGTTCCTGTACCACACAATGGACCGCGACGGTGCACGACTTGTCAGGCTGACCAAGTCGCCTGACAAGTCGTACTAGTGTGAACCGGCACTAAGAGCTCTGCGCAGGGAAGATCAATATCTGTACCCAGAGAAGCTGGAGGCTGATAGACTAGAGGTGATATAAGGCAATACAATTACATTTAAAGTTTGCCAATATTGTGCATTATATTTAAAATTATTATGTTCAATTATTCAAGTAGAAGTATGTAAGTTTGTGGATGTGAGTTTCACGTCCAGAGTTATCTGCTGTTATTTACATGTATATGGCATATTTTCATTATGATGTTTGTACACACCCTTTATTTTCTGAAAATTCAATAAAAATTATTTAAAAAAAAAAAAAAAATTATTATGTCCATGCAAAAAAGTCCATAAAATTACAATGCGGTCTGAAAATCTATAAATCTGCATAACAGTGCGTTTTAGGTATTTCAAAATTGTATTTTCTTTGAATAAAAGTTTTAATCTCGGAGTCTGAAGATATGTACCAGATTCAGCCTCTAATAGTATATACAGTAAATATAGTATATCTCTTCCTCCCAGAGTGGATTAGATATTTTGTTCCCCAACCATTTAGCTGGTTATTTATATTTACCACTGCGTATAGATATTCAAGAATACATTAACTTTTTTAAACTTTACATAACTAAATAATTATACACCACACTTTCTTTGAGGATTTTATCCGATTAATCGAAAAACAATAAAATCGGTCAACTAATTGTTTATGAAAATAATTGTTAGCCCTAATTATGTCTCACTATGCTGAGATGAAACAAACAATTACTGCAAATTGTACAAATTTGTATAGCTTACCATCGCAGCACAGTGGTGTGACCTGGCTTGATTGGAAACACAGCATCTTGCCTGGTCTTGTACTAGGAATCCCAACACATCGGGTTTGAACAAGCCCTTAACCTGCTATTATGTCTAAAAGTAAACTTTACTCATTTGTGCATGTGCTGCAAATGAGCCAGTGAGTGGAGAGTGGAAGGCTAAAATGATTTAGCACTGATAGCTGTACTGCAGATATGTGCAAGTCAGCCATACAATAGGGTGGAAGACACCATATATTGAATAGGCCCCTTAAATAGTGCTTTCTTTTGTCATAGTTCTAGACCAGTCTTTCTCAATAGTTTACCCCAAAGGCATCCTGAAAGATAAACAGTAAATCTTGGTGAAACCCTGTTAAAATTATTTCAGTGGGAATACAGCGCTTTACAGTGGTGGCCAGTGGGAAGAATTCCCCCTTCAAATGGGTGGCCAGGAAGTCACCATTAGAAAGCTAAAATGATGTATTGTATAATTGTATATTGCCACTGGCTCTACCAAGTGGTGTTGGCCCCAGAACTATGCAGTAGTGAACGACCGATATCAGTTTTTCGTTGCCGACACCGATACCGATATTTTGGCCATTGCATATCAGTATAGGCCGATATGGGCCAATATTTTGGACATTTAAAGTTTTGCAAAATAAACACAATTTTCAACACAAATCTGTAAGACCCCGTTCACACTGGGGCGACGCTACTTGCCGGGGCGACCTCATAGGTCGCGGTGCGCAGCTCGCACCGCGACCTCGGAGCAGCCGTTACGTACTTCATATCATTGAAGTCAATGCAGGTCGCTCCAGGTCGCCCCAAAGAAGCTCCGGACGCTTTTTCTAAGTCGGAGTGACTTGTGTCGCTCCTATTAAAACGGGTCCACAGCTACTCTATGGCAGGCGACCTAAGGCAACCTGTCAGGCGTCCAGGTCGCCTGACAGGTCGCCCCAGTGTGAACGGAGTCTTACTGAAAATGTTAAGGTTTGTTTATTAACATTTTTAACACTGCAGTCAGTGAAAATTAAACTGCTAGAAAAAAAAGCTAGACAACAACAAACAGCTAGACAGTGGATTGGAGGAGTCAGTGGACTACTGCTGCAGTAGTGCACTCACTGCAATGATTTTAAATTACTAACTGCAGTCAGTGCAAAACTGCTAGAAAAAAAAGCTAGAAGTGGATTGGAGTCAGTGGACTACTGCTACTACTTTCACATTGTAAACCTTGTCTTCTTGACTTTTCGGCAGGAACCTCCTGTACCTCCTGTTGAATATCTTCTGTCAGCCATTGTTTTGCCTTGGCCAATACATCATCAGAAGAGAAAGGATGGTTCTTGTATCGAGGATCCAAAAGACATGCAAGCACAACATTCATATTCTCTTCATGCTTCTCAAAACGTTTGGCAAGGCTGTCCCTCATGGCCTGCCTACATGTTTTAATGTCACACGTGTTGGGTCCTTCATTGTGTTGAAGCAGCATCTTCGGCACTCTCACACATGGGATGACAGATGACACAGAGGAGTCGTAATGACTCACCTCTAGTGTCAGTTCCTCTATAGGGAGGAGGGTCTCAATGACATTGGCTACAATGTCCCACTGATCAGCAGTAGGACAAGATTATTCTCCATATTCACCTGAATATATGGTAAGAGCTCGCTTCTGCTCCAGCATTCTTTGCAGCATGTGTAGTGTTGAGTTCCATCGTGTTCGAACAGCGGTAAGGCCAAGGATTAAATGGTGGAAATAACCTGTGCACTTCTTCAGCATGCTAATTATGTCAAGCAAAGCTCTCTGGATTGACAGGCCATCATTTATCACAAGTTGGAGGGTGTGTGCTAGGGATGCACCGAAATTTCGGTCACCGAAATTATCGGCCGAAAATGAGCCTATCTCATTTCGGCCGATAATGGGTTAACATTGCCGAAAATAATGGCCGCCGTGGAGAAGGAGGAGGGCGCAGCGCAGCGCAGGGCAGGCTTTAAAAGTCCCGCCTCTGGCCGGCCGCCCGCCTCTCAATGACGTCCCTACTACTCTGTGCATTAGTGAATGGACATACCAGGCGGGAGGGCGGGGCGAGCGGCCGCTATAGATATTACTATGTGATCCTTCCCTGTGCATCCCTGTCAGTGTCAACTATGTGTGAATGAGAACAGAACTGACCTAACACCGGGCGGGGGGGCGGGGCGAGCGGCCGCTATAGATATTACTATGTGATCCATCCCTGTAAGCCTGTCAACTATGTGTGAATGAGAACAGAACAGAACTGACCTGACACCGGGCGGGGGGAGCGGCCGCTATTAGCTGTAACTATGTGAGCGCTTCACTTCCTTGTCAGCGGAGATACATGCCTGTCAGGGAAGTGAAACGCTCACATAGTTACAGCTAATAGCGGCCGCTCCCCCCGCCCGGTGTCAGGTCCGTTCTGTTCTGTTCTCATTCACACATAGTTGACAGGCTTACAGGGATGCACAGGGATGGATCACATAGTAATATCTATAGCGGCCGCTCGCCCCGCCCTCCCGCCTGGTATGTCCATTCACTAATGCACAGAGTAGTAGGGACGTCATTGAGAGGCGGTGTCCCCGGCCAGAGGCGGGACTTTTGAATGAAGGACACCCGAGGAGGGGTAGCTGAGGCAGTGGGGGGGGGGGAGAGAGCTGAGGCAGCTTACCAATGATATTTGTATTATGAAGCATGAGGGGTTAATGTATTGCCACTGCTGGTCACTCATCTATTAGTGACTGACCAGTGGCAGGTAATTAACCCCTTTGTGCTGCATTAGTGCAACCAGTGTTAATTAACACTGATACTGGTTGCACTAATGCAGCACAAAGGGGTTAATTACCTGCCACTGGTCAGTCACTAATAGATGAGTGACCAGCAGTGGCAATACATTAACCCCTCATGCTTCATAATACAAATACCATTGGTAATTAAATTAACCTCTTGCCAACCCGTCACAGTACATATACTGTGACAGGGTGGCAGCGACAGGTGTACGCCTGCCTGTTTTTGGTGTATGCCCCTGTTCTATCCATTTTAAAATTTTTTGGGGGAAAAAGTCATTTTCGGTTTCGGTTTCGGTTTTCGGCCAAGGGCATCCTGCATTTTCGGTTTCGGTTTCGGCCCAAAATTTTCATTTCGGTGCATCCCTAGTGTGTGCCATGCAACTGAGGTCTGACACTTCAGCAAGTCTCATTCCTTTCACCATGTTCGCTCCGCTGTCTCGAAGCACAAGCATCACTCGGTCTTTGGTGATTCCCCATTCTTCTAGCATGACTAGAAACCTTTCTCCAATGTACTCCCCAGTGTGGGATCCTTGCATCACTTTTGTATTCAACACCAAATGCCTTCTTGTCCATCCGCTGTCAATGAAGTGACATGTAAGACTCATTAGTGATTCTGTTTGTCCTGACCAGCAGTCAGTCGTGAATGAGAGGGAGTTGCCAGCATTCTCTGGTTTCAGCATAGCCTTTACTATCTCAACGACCTTTTGCTGAATCTTTCCCAGCATTTCAGTTCGATAAAATTTGTCACTCTTCAGTGTGTACCTTGGCTCAAATATGGACATGAACCGCTTAAATCCAGAGTCAGACACCATTGTAAATGGCTGGTTACCAGTGACCATCATCTCTGCAATTACTCTGTCCAGCAGTTGGGATCTTCCATCTGATTTTAGCCACCTGTTTTTTTTCTGAAACATATCTGTTATTGTTGCCTGGGATAGTGATGTTTCACCTTGTGATTCATTTTGTTTTTTCTGTGCTGCATGATACAATTCAACATGATGAACTCTTAGATGGGCCCAAAGATTTGACACATTTTTGGTTTTTGCAGTTATTGATCCCATGCATACATTGTTTGTGCACGTGTTGCACACTGCTGCTGCTTTTTCTGGAGATGGGGATGAGAAATAGTCCCAGACCACACTTTTAATTTTTCTATCTGCATCCATCTCCACTGAAATTTGAAAGACACTAATGAAATTGAATATAGGCTTAAAAAAACTTGCTGGCTGGCACCCTGTGGTGATGAGTGGCTGGCACCCTTTGAGTGGCTGGCTGTGGCTTGCTCCCTGTGGTGGGTGGCTGGCTGGCACCCTTTGGTGGGTGGCTGGCTGGCATCCTGTGGTGGGTGGCTGGCTGGCACCCTGCGGTGTGGTGGATGGCTGGCTGGCACCCTGTGGAGGGTGGCTGGCTGGCACCCTGTGGTGTGGTGGGTGGCTGGCACCCTGTGATGGGTGGCTGGCTGGTACCCTGTTGTGTGGTGGATGGCTGGCTGGCACCCTTTGGTGGCTGGCTGGCACCCTGTGGTGGGTGGCTGGCTGGCACCATGTGGTGTGGTGGGTGGCTGGATGCTACCCTGTGGTGGCTGGCTGGCACCCTGTGGTGGGTGACTGGATGGCACCATGTGGTGTGGTGGGTGGCTGGCTGGCCCCCTTTGTTGGGTGGCTGGCTGGCACCCTGCGGTGAGTGGCTGGCTGGTACAGGCCCAGGGCCTGTGGCGGGCTAGCTGGTACAGAGCAGGCAGGGCCTGTGGCTGGCTGGTACAGTCCTGTGGGTGGCTGGCTGGCACCGGGCAGGTGTGGGTGGGTGTATGTGGCCACGGCGGCTTTGTTAAACACACTGTGCACTGTGACTGTACTGTATGAGAATCACTCACTGTCCCACTCCCGACTCTAGTCCAGACTCCAGTATGGGGCCGTGGCGGCTTAAACACACTGTGCACTGTGACTGTAGTGTACACTCCCTGTCCCGACTCCAGACGAGGCTGAGGGAGGCGGCCTAAAAAGGCAGATGCTGTCTCATTGTGTGGAGGCGCGTGGCGCAACATACGACATGACGTCACAATATCGGCAAGATCGGTAACCGCCGGGCCGATTCCGATACATCAGGGAAAGTGCATATCGGCCCTCGATATATCGGCTTTGCCGATAATCGTCGATCCCTACTATGCAGGCACCATCACATGGCGGGTCAATCAGCCACGGCTCAAGATAACCCTAGCAAACCTCTGATTGATAATGGCACTTCTAGACCATTCAAAGGTCTGGAAGTCAGTAGATGTTAAGCAACTGTTTCAACTCCACCACTGACAGTTTTGGTATGTTAAGGAGCAGAAATATTTACATAGAGCGGTTAGCTTTTTTGTATTTATCTAAGCTTGTTATTGGCATGGGGACACCACAAACAAAAATATTCCCTGCAGAATGGCTGTTTTCTGAAATCCTTTTTCAATTTCAAGGACTGGACATTTTAAATGTAAACAGTATTCTGTAATGTTTTTCTTTAGCAGGGTACAGTTGTAGATCAAAAAACAGTCACAGCTATTACTATATATAATGATATATAGCCGACTAAATGCAGAATGTGATAGAATGAATTTTCAAAAGACCAACAGCACTGACACAGCTTGAATCAGACATTGACAAAGGTTCTTTCCACGATAAATGATATGTATGCAATTCTAAAGCAAAGTGTTAGTTTGAAAAGCATGGGTTCAGGCAGCTCAGGTTTGTCAGAAAAGTGCAATATGAAGATACTGCCATATAAAAAGATTACAGATCATTGCTTTAAAAAAGAAAATCAGAAGGCTTTTTGGAATGGACTAGACATGTAGCTTTCAGCACAATATCTACCAATTACAAGCACAAAGCCTGAAGACAATAACAAAGCTAATAATACTTTCTGCCTTATCACCTAGCAATCTACTCATGTAAAGTGACGACTGCTGCCAGCTCGTGACCAAAAAAATATCCGAAAACACATTTTTCTATATTGCTGTTGACTCTGCTTATAGCCATATAATCTTTTGCTAGGGACACTTCACCTCAGACAACTTGACAAACTTTGCTTTTAAAAACCACTCGCTGCACGACTATTTACTGCGGCGGTCAGCCGCTCCTGGGCAAACCGACGTAGAGCTACGTCGCTCGCCCAGGAGCCTGTAGGGGGCGAGCGCGCGCCGCCGGAGGCGCGCTCCTGCCCCCGCTCGTTCACAATGATCCCCGCGCGTGTGAACGGCGGCTCTGATGTCCGCCAGTCACTCGCGATCTCCCGCAGGAGAGGGAGAAAGGCAGATGGCTGATGTAAACACAGCCGTCTGTCATTCTCCCTGATGTAAGTGCAGAGACTTTACGATCCTGCTATGTAGGATCGTATGTCTCTGTGGTTACATCAAAAGCCACGCCCACCCACAGTTAGAATCACGCCCTTAGGGATACATTTAACCCACTGATCACCAATATAGTTAACCCCTTCCCTGCCAGTGTCATTTTTCCAGTAACAGTGCATATTTATATAAAAAAAAAAAAGAAAAATCGCAGATCGCCGCCATTACTAGTTAAAAAAAAAAATAAAAAAAAAAAATAATAAAAATGACATAAATCTTTCCCGTAGTTAGTAAACGCAATAACTTTTGCGCAAACCAATCCAAAAACTTTAGATTTTTACATTTTTGTTTTTGAGAATATCATAAAAAAAAAAAGTGAAAAATATTGTTATTTTTTCAAAATTGTCGCTCTTTTTTTGTTTATAGCGCAAAAAAAAGAAAAATCACACAGGTGATCAAATACCACCAAAAGAAAGCTCTATTTGTGGGGAAAAAAAGGATGTCAATTTAATTTGGGTACAGCGTCGCACGACCGCGCAATTGTCCGTTAAAGTCACGCAGTGCCGAATCGCAAAATAGGGACTGGTCTTTGAGCAGCCAAATCCTCCGGGGCCGAAGTGGTTAATTAGAAAAATACTCAAAATAACAGCATTTCACTAACGCTCAATACAAACAAAAGCAGCCACACTCAAAACTGGAAAAACACATAAAAGCTTTTAAAAGCTGCACTCCAGGCAGATATAAAACACCAGCCTTTACTCAAGTTATGCATCCATAAAAATCATTAAATGCGTTTTAACTACTGCTACTATAAGGGCTCTTTCACACGGTCCGCCTCCGTAGGCGGATCCGTGCTGCTCAGCGGGGATCGATCCGCCCATCCCCACTGAGCCAGCGGATGACAGCTCCGTCTCCACTTGCAGTGCGGAGAGGGAGGTGTCACAGACAATGCTGCTCTCTATGGGGGAATCAGATGAGAGCGGTCCGCCTGTCCGCTCTCATCCGATCCGATCCCTGAACGGATGGAAAAATAGGATTTCCATCCGTCCAGATTTCACGGACCGGATCGGATGGCAGCGGGTGTCAGCGGAGGTGTCTCCGATCAGATGGAGGATGCATTGAGGATCCGATCAGATCCGCCTAAAAAACTGACAGGCGGATCTGATCGGATCGCCCGTGTGAAAGAGCCCTAAGTGTCTGAAATCCGTTATTATAATCACTTCTCATATTTCCCAGTGCGCAAGATTCAGAGAGAGGTAAAGCAAGCATTGTGTGCAAATAAGGACTCCAAAGAATTGAGAAGTCCTGTTAATTTACTACTGGGAGTTTGCTTTTATGAATTTCATAGGCCCAGCTTGTTGCATTTTCCTTACTGCCCAATCAACAGGCTGGGGCGAATAGGTTTCCCGAGCTGTAGTGCTTGACTGTTAGGGCTCATTCAGGTCTATACATGTGCATAGAGGTGCTTATTTCAGTGTTGCGCTGGTGTGCTGTCATGCATCAGCATGCTTTTCCTTTGTGCGATGACATGAATTGTAACACACAGTGATGCATGTTTTCGATGCAATTTTGAACTTAGAATTTGGAGTGCATACAGGTAAAAGCCACTGACCTAGGTTTGTTGGCAACAAATCAATAGTACAGGGAACTATGACACGTCTTTTGTGCGTTAAACAGAATAGGCCCGAACAAAGAAAATTGAGGTCATCTACCTAACTTTGAGGTGTTTCGGAGATTTATGGATCTGCCTGAGCAGAACTTCAAATTTTGTGTCAGGAAAAAAAATTCACATCTATATGATATTTATCAGCTGGAGTTCAACTGCATACAAAGTATTAACCTCTTGTACAGATGAGACCTATAGAATACTACTTAACACACTTGCAATATTTATGTTCAATCTGGGTTTATTGAAAAGTACAAAACTGGATTACAAAGAAATATACAAAAGAGGTACACACAAGTAGGAACAAAAAAACCTAAAAAACAAATTATATATATATATATATATATATATATATATATATATATATATATAATATATATATATAAAAAAAAAAAAAAACACAACAACAAGCAAGTACACCATAGAGCATGGATGCACATAGAACTCCAACCCCCCACATAGGTTGCATCTTACACATCGCTGGGACCAAATAAAATGTACATAAACTCCCCCAACCTTGAGTAGCAAAGGGATAGATGAGGAAGTGTTGGACAGTACTCAGGTAGCAACTCAACGGGAGTACTAACAGAGTGAGGGAAAGCAGTGGGGGTGGATATCCACTCCAGACAATCAGGTCTTAGGGCTCTGGCTATACAAGGTACTGAATTGGGAAGGATAAATAATCCTGTTCAATGAAAATCCACAATTTGGAATGTGAATTACAACACCAGTCCACAATACGAGCAGTATAAAAACAAAAGGAACCTGGGAAGCCAATACATTTAGGTAGTGACATCGTTAGAGAATCGTGGAGAGTCTTCAGTAGGGCTGAACGATAGTCGATGTGATATCGACTATCGTTCTGCGGGCGTGGGCGATATTCATATTGCCAAAGACACGATATTTAGCACAGGGAGAAGTCGGGACTCGGGGGAGGAGGAGGACTCACAGTGTTGGCAGCCGACACATCCGTTTTGCTTTCGGCTGTGATCGGAACTCCAGCCCGATGCAATCCAGCCCTCCCAGCTCTGCCTCTAGTCTCCAGCCGACCATTACTCCGCCCATTGTCTCTCCTGGCTGCACCGGGGGTGCGCACGGGGGCGGGATCAGGCTGTAATGTTTTGTAAATGGATTCAATGGAGAGACAATGGGCGGAGCAGGGCAGAATAATGGTCGGCTGGAGACTAGAGGCAGAGCTGGATTGCATCGGGCTGGAGGGGCAGAGTTCCGATCACAGCCGAAAGCAAGGGGAAACCGATATCCGGCATAACACCGGATCTCGGTCCAGGGGGGGGGGGGTTGGGTGTGTCTGTTCCCTGGCTACACTCTGGGCACAGCACCATCCCCAGGTGAGATCGGGGGAGGGATGGAGGTGATCAGCTGACACTGGGCACACCACACACACATCGCTTCCTTCCAGCTGTGCAGTGTCATGTAAGCACTGAGCACTGATTGGCTGAAGCAACGTCTTCCTCAGTGCAGCCTGTCTCCTCCCCTGTGATATGTGTCTCCTAGTGATAGCACGTGACTGTGGAGAAATATCGCAATATATATAATTGAAAACCAAATATCGCAATGTACTTTTTTTCCCAATATCGTGCAGCCCTAGTCTTCAGCTCCAAAAATTTAATGAAATTTGAGCACAAGGTTTTAAGCCAGGAATGTGGAAGGGCTATGGTCGAGTTTGTAGTAAGCATAGAAACCAAGTATTCATTATTTTTCACTGCATTACATCTACCAAACCAGGTTATCATAGATTTGCCCCAGTAACTTAAAGTTTTTGTAAAGTCAGAAGTTTCTTTTTAACTTAACGCATTCTAGACACTAAGCTCGGGTGCCCCCATAGCAAACTGCTTACTGTGGGGGCACTCAACAGGAGGGAGAGGCCAGAAGCTTCTAAGAAGGACAAAAGAAGAGGAGGATCTGGGCTGCTCTGTGCAAAATCACTGCACAGGCAGGTAAGTATAATATATAATAATGTTTGTTATTTTCAACTAAACAAAAACGAGACTTAAGTATCACTTGAAGTCCTTTCTAATCTGTGGAGAATCTTTGGGGAAAGAATGTCTGTTAATTAGGCCATTAAAAGAAGCTAAAAAAAAATACAGAGTCCGAATTGACAGTAAGTATTTATAATAATAGGGTTAAGCACATGGGCCGAATGCGGGGCAACATCAGCGGGTTCAATAAAAAGTTTGGCTGGCTTGTCGGACAAGCATGCTGGAAAACCAGCAGCCGACCAGCTCCCGATCAGCACTCTAAGCCATTGGCGTGTTCTGGTGGGTGAACACAACAGCTCTGTGGGGGAGGTCTCCAGAGTCATTCAAGATGTGGAAGATGAAGGTGGTCTGAAAGCATTGGCAAGGGAGGGCTTTGAGGCCATTAGCAAGGGAGCATCCACATTTGTTGGCAAATTCGTAGAAAGTTTGTTTACACCGAGACAAAGCCCTTTTGACTCTACTTAAACTTAAGCAAGCTGAGTTCATCCTTTAGTCTTGTGAGCTTTTATTGATCCTGTAATGTTTGAGTGCATTTGTGTTTAATCTCAAAGTTATTAATATCCAAAAAGAGTTAAGCAAGTTAAGATTCCTTTACAGTTTTAGTTTATGGCCATGTTTGATCAATACTTCCTTAATGCGCCTCCCAGGTGGTAAGAGGGTTTTAAACTAAATGTTGATTAGTGGAAAAGAAATGTTGCAATTCTTGTTCTACATCGGAAGCAAAAAAGGGTCTTGAAGAAGCCTGGCATCTGATTTTCATGTCCAGGATTTGGCTCATGAGTCTAATGTCAAGGAGATCGAAGCGTGATCAGAAAAGGTCATACACTCAATTGTAAATGCCAGAATTTTAGGCAATATGAGATTAGGTATGAAAAAATAGTTGATTCTCATGTACCTTTTTGTATTGCAGAGAAGCATGTGTAGTCCCTATGTCTAGGACATAAAGTCCTCCAGATATCCAAAAGATCGTGTTGGTGTAGAGAATTTTTAATGTGTATCAGAGCCACAAAAGAAAAGGGAAAAGGTTGCCTTGGAGGTATTCTTATGTGGGTCTAATGGGAGGTTGAAATTTCCTCCTAAAATCAAAAGGCTTTCTGTTGCTCCCTGAAAGAAATGGTCAAGAAAAGCTACCCGATTGGTGTCGGAGGTTTACACATTTGCAAACAAAAATCTCTGTGAGCCTATGTACAACTGACTATTCGGTATCTGCCATTCTAATCTGAAATAGTAGCCTCGTGCTGGTACCCCTAGATTTTGAGCCAGGAGGGGTGCTGTATTATGACGTTGGGAAGTGGTAATTTTTTAATGCAGTCAATTTAGATTGAATAAACTAGGTCTCCTGGATAAATGCTATGTCTTTTGCTTGCTTCTTTATGCTTTTAGCGCAAAAAAAGAGAGAAAAAAAAAAAAAAGGAGAGGGGGAAAAAAGATGTGAAGAAGAGCAAGGGGAATGGGACTGAGTCCCCTACAGCAGGTCTCTAGGCGGAGGTCTAAGTGTGCAAAGCATTTTTACATGCAGTCACCATACAGATACTTTTTAATGTTATTCACAGGCCATGTGAGCCACCTGTTCAGTCATCCATATGCAATGACCCATTATTAGGGATGATCTCAGGCATTTTAGGATACAGTTGTATATGTGCGGCTGTTAGGCAAGGAATGCCTGGGTCAGTTATAATTGGTCTGCAGTGACAGCTTCCTGGCAGGATAGCTTCAAAGGGTTCGGACTAGTATCCAAACACACCTGAGCTCATCTCTACCCATTATATAAAGTATAATCAAGCTGTGAAGAGTTCCATTCAACAGCAACAGAAGATGACATAGCCAGATATGAAACATGGTAAAACAAGCACAACCCCTCAGGAAAAGCAGTAGTTTCAACTAACCTAACAAGTTGCATGCACGTGCTTATCCTCAAACAAACCTGGGGTGAGGGGGAGACATTTCCAAGTATACCAGATTTAACCAAACTTGGAAAATAGTACAAAATAAAGTACTGCCATTAGAACAAACATGTACATTTAAAGCAGAATTCCGGGCCAGGGTATAGCTACGCAATTATAATACATTTGCTGAAATAATTGTACTCGATTAAAGTCCTGTAAATCTGGACACTCGCTTTTTGTTATACAGGCACTCCTGCCAAACTGTATATCATGATGCATGACTTCTACTGCAGGAACAGCACAGTTTAGTCCAAAACATGCTCCCAGCATGTTGACTGGACAAGAAAGGAGCAGCAGCAAAGTGATCACCTTGCTCTCCCCACTGATTAGCAGAAACTGATGGGCTCCTAGGAGTCACCATTTCTCTCCTAGTCAGAATCCTGCTGTACAGGGGATTGCAGGAACCTTACAGCAAGAGAAACTGAGGAATCTAAAATAGTGTATAAAAATATACCAGTTGTCTTTTTAATGACTATATAGCTGGATTAATTGGATTTTTATTCTATCTGCCTGGAGTAAAGACTTAATTAGTTTTACATTCCCATTCCAATTTTTTGGTTCTGCTGAAATATTAAATACATGTGGGACAAAGCTAAATATAGAGCATAATAAACGATATGATGCCTTTTATGACACACCTTGGTCCACCCTGTTAAGAACATAAACTGATAATCATAAGTTACTTTTGTATAGTTAGTATTGTAACATTAATTTGCTTTTTCAGTGCTCACAACATAGCTCACTATAACCAAGCTAACTATAGCCTGTCAAACGACTAAGAATGTTTGTAGGTGCAAAAAGTTTTATACTTCGTGCATTTAAGAATGAAGATCTAGTCTCTTGAAGTGTGTTGGGCTATACTTCTGACCCAGGATGGGTTTATGTTGTACCTATGTTGATCTAGACTTGTGGTAGTATCCTATTGGTACTCTTTCTGATTTTATTTGTGGATGGTTAGGTTTATGTAGAGTGTGTATTCTATGTTTTTCTGCTTATTGTATTTGGGAAAACTTTCTATAAATAAAGAATGGATAACAAAAAAAAAAATAAGGCAGAATGGGTCCTTCATGAAAAACAGATCTCACTTTATTTGGTGGAAAAAAATCTAAGCATGAAACATTCATATCTATCAGAGGTTGAATAAACAGGTAAGCACATCTAATTTATAAAGTAGCATAGGATATAATCAGAGCTCATGATATGTGCATTTCTAACTGTACACTTTACCAGTAACCTGGTACCAGATAAGATTATCCCTAACCTCAAAATATACTGTTAAAATCAATGACTCAAAGAGCCATGTCATGAATTAGTGATGCACACAATCAAGCCTGGCACAAGCTAATGAATGTAATCAAATGATACCAGATACATCAGAATTCAGCTTGCCTGTGACCTCTGTCTCACAGACTGCACAGCAGAACACAAGCTGCATTTTACTATGTCAAACAATCAGGATTATTATATTTATAGTGAACCATTCAGCCATGAAGGCTCTCAGTCTCTTTACGCAACTGGGCCAGCTTTTTACTAGTGTTAATGGGGCATGGAATCTTTCACATTGTGGAAAGTTCTGTCACCCAGTAAAACACAGGAATAATGTGACCCAAGGGATATCTAGAAGCAACATTTATGAAACATTAATGTGCTACTGAAATATTTTTCTTCACAAATTCCCCCATACCCTTGCTCTTCCTACCATATTAATTAAAAATAATAAAAATAATAATAATCCAATCCCTAGATAGGTCAGTTCATTGATCTAAGCCAGGGGTCTCCAAACTGTGGACCATGGCCTACATATGGCCCTTTGCTTGCCATTTATCTGGCCTTTGAGGCACTGTTCCTCCACAGACATGAGGAACTATTCCTCCCACTGATACCAATGAGGCTGCACTATTCCTCTCACTGACACCAATGATGGAGCACTATTCCTCCCACTGACACCTACGATGGAACACTATTCCTTCCACTGACACCTACGATGGGGCACTATTCCTCCCACTGACACCTACGATGGGGCACTATTCCTTCCACTGACACCTACGATGGAACACTATTCCTCCCACTGACACCAACGATGGAGCACTATTCCGCCCACTGACACCAACGAAGGGGCACTATTCCTCCCACTGACACCTACGATGGGGCACTATTCCTTCCACTGACACTTACGATGGAACACTATTCCTCCCACTGACACCAACGATGGAGCACTATTCCGCCCACTGACACCAACGAAGGGGCACTATTCCTCCCACTGACACCTACGATGGGGCACTATTCCTCCCACTGACACCTACGATGGGGCACTATTCCTCCCACTGACACCTACGATGGGGCACTATTCCTCCCAATGATACCTACGATGGGGCACTATTCCTCCCACTGACACCTACGATGGGGCACTATTCCTTCCAATGACACCTACGATGGGGCACTTTTCCTCCCACTGACACCTACGATGGGGCCTTATTCATCCCACTGACACCTACAATGGGGCACTATTCATCCCACTGACACCTACAATGGGGCACTATTCCTCCCACTGACACCTACGATGGGGCACTATTCCTCCCACTGACACCTACATGGGGCACTATTCCTCCCACTGACACCTACAATGGGGCACTATTCATCCCACTGATACCTACAATGGGGCACTATTCCTCCCACTGACACCTACGATGGGGCACTATTCCTCCCACTGACACCTACATGGGGCACTATTCCTCCCACTGACACCTACGATGGAGCACTATTCCTCCCACTGACACCTACGTTGGGGCACTTTTCCTCCCACTGACACCTACGATGGGGCCTTATTCATCCCACTGACACCTACAATGGGGCACTATTCCTCCCACTGACACCAATGGTGGGGCACTATTCCTTCCACTGACACCAATGGTGGGGCACTATTCCTCCCACTGACACCAATAATGGGGCACTATTCCTCCCACAGACACCAGTAATGGGGCACTATTCCTCCAACTGACAATAATGATGGGGCACTATTCCTCCCACTGATAAATGATGGGATGCTATTCCAACCAATGACACAAAACCTGGGGCTTCTTCCTCCTCACACTAGCCACCATGTATGGGGAATTGTATACTCCCACCAATGCCGGGACATTTTCTACTTCCATTAGTCACAGTCTGGGCCCCCTCAAGTCTGAAGCACAGTAAACTGGCTCTTAGATTGCAAAGTTTTGAGACCTCTGCTCTAAACAGTAAACCTATGCAGCCTCTGTTTTGATTGCATTTCTTCCACTTGGCACAGTGCTGTGCATGCATTAGTTGGGCTGCATAAACCTCAACAGACTGCCAGTACAAATGTCCATATCTTGATGTATGTGAATTAGAAAGGGGTCAAGGAGGAAGAGGACAGCATTTAGATCCTTGGTGCCCACCCAACTTGTTGATCACTGTCAATTAAGCAGCTCCTCTGGGCCCAACTGACAGTCAGTGTTTTCCTTACCTAGTTTATTCAAGTCAAAGACATTTTTAAACTGACCTAAAATGTATCCTAAAGACAACGTTTTTTTTTTTTTTTTTTTATTAAAGTGGTTGTAAACCCACTTTGTTGACATTTACCTATAAGTAAGCCTATATTAAGGCTTACCTATAGGTGCTATAAATGTCTTCTAAATATGCACCGTTTAGGAGATATTTACAGTGCATGCAGCCGATGTCATCAGCGCATGCGCTCTGAAGGAACGGCCAACCATTCTGTTCCTTCAGAGCCCAGTGCGCGGGAGTGATGCAATTGTGCCTCTGGTCAATCAGATGACCGGAGGACGCGATCGAGGAAGCAGGACAGCCGAACATGTCGGCCGTCCTGTCGGGACTGCGGGGGCTTCGTTTTTAGGTAAGTACTTCATAATGAGCTAGTATGCGATACATACTAGCTCATTATGCCTTTGTCTTTACAGGTTGTTTTTTTTTTTCACATTTTAATTCAGCGGGTTTTACTTCCTCTGTAAGTTCTGTATGGAGTGGAGAGTGATTAGAACATCTAAGTTTTTATTGCCGACTGTGACCTCGATTTATGCAGGCCATACATGGGTCGAATTCTGAACAAGTTTTCTTTCAAAAATCAGAAATTTTGTACATTTTGTGATCAGATGGTGCCACCATTGATTTCGAAATTCAACCAACCAAGCCTTCAATTTCATCATGTTGCAACAGAAAACAAATTTCATGGCCGAGAATCTTCTTTTCTTACCAGGAATTTTCTTTTCTAGCGCATTTCTTTTTCTATTATATTTCTTGTACGATTCTCCCATCATTAATTAGAAAACTTTTAATTTTTCAAAAAATTTCCAACATGCCCGATCGCTCAAATTTAATGGCAGCACAAAAATCGGTTGTTGCTGCGGCTGACTAATGATGTTAAATTGCAACAGATTTTGATTATCCAAAGAAAATTCTTTCGGAATTTGACCCCTGTACAGGACAAATAGAGAGAGTGAGGCAGGCCATAGATGGTACAAATTTCTTTCCTGCAATCAGGGGTTGCAGGAA
The DNA here is from genome assembly GCF_965119305.1 of Pelophylax lessonae. Taxonomy (NCBI): domain Eukaryota; kingdom Metazoa; phylum Chordata; class Amphibia; order Anura; family Ranidae; genus Pelophylax; species Pelophylax lessonae. The sequence goes on along the minus strand of NC_138768.1, from coordinate 628,825,299 downwards.
AGAATTCCCCCATCAATACAGTCAGTACTGAGAGGGAAATCCCTCCTGCCGAGCAATTGTCTGCTCCCGGCGAGGGCAGGCGGGGGAAGCCGTCCCTGCCAGGGGAAGACAGTGATTATTGCTAGGGGGTATAGCAGCTGCTAGCAATAATTGCAAAGGAGTCTGGCAGGCTGGTTATACATAAGTTAATCAATCAACTTGGTACATTCAGCCTGCCCACACAAAGTTCAAATCTCAGCTGCTTCCTGTTGAACCGGCCGAGATTTGAACCGTCTATGGCCCGCCTGAAGTGGTTCAAATCTAGGCCAGTTCAACAGGAACCGTCTGAGATTTGAAATGTGTGTGGGCAGGATAAATGTATCAAGTTGATCGATCAACTTGGGTACAACCAGCCTGCCAGATTCATTTGCGATTATGGCTAGCAGCTGCTATAGCCACTAGCAAAAATCATAGTCTTCTCCTGGCGGTGGGCGGCTACCCCTGCCTGCCCTCGGAAGGAGCAGACAATTGCTCGGCAGGAGGGGTTTCCTTCTCAGTACTGACTGTGTTGATGGAGAAATCGTGCAAGTTTCTTTCCTGTAACCCCTGGTTGCAGGAAAGAAATCTGCACCGCCTATGGCCTGCCTCACACTATATTTGCCCAGTTTACAGCTATCAATGAAAATGAAATTGAAAGCAAAAGAAAATCCCAAATTTTGGGTTTATATCAGAATACTAATTAGAGGGATATCTTCCAATAGAGACCCTAGTTTTGGTGACACCCAAGGATTCCCTCAGTTTAGAGGTATTTTCTCTCACTTTCTGATTTGGCTATAGGACAGGAAGAGAAGGGAAATCTGCCCAATGGGGCACAAAAGATAAAAAACAATCAGTTAATGGTTTTGTTAAATTCTTGTAAGTGGTCTGTTCCTGTTCTCTTTTAAAATGAAAGTTCATCCTAGAATCAATACATGAACATATGTACCTAGCTGCATATCATCATGTTAGACACGTGTCTGCTCTCCAGTTGTCCAACAAGCAGCTTTGGAAACTGCAAGCCATTTATCAGTGACATCAAGCAATGCATGGTATCGCTTAGCCCCTCTTATGCTATCTACGTCGATGGCCGCATCAGGGAACAGAGGAAGCGTTTTCTGTGAGGCTTTGTAATTACAAGGTGTAGATAGCATGGGAAGGCTGAGCTACACCATGAGTTGCATGGTGTCACATGTAAACGACCAGCAGTTTCCAATGCTGATTGTTGGACAACCACCATGCAAACAGATGTAAAAGGTGCTTTGAATTTATCAAAAGGTATGTGTATTACATGACTGTTTAATATTCATAAAGTACTTGACATGTTCTAGTATGAATTTTCAGTTTAATGTCTGCTTTCTGTCTGATCTTTCAAAAAGGACCTTGCTGAGAGAAATATCACATGTGGCACAAGTAGTTTTAATACAGCTGTAAAGATAAATTGAATCGAATCACTCATATGCAAATGGCCTATGATAGGAGTGATCTCATGTGTACGACTGTCCCTTGGTGTTTTTTCAGTCTACAACAATAGCATGTGCTCAGCCTGTGACCATCGCCTGTTGCATTTTCCTCTTTATCGATCTGCAGTTTTCATCTCTTGTAGCATGCCTGTAGCCTCTTACCATCTCCAGTTGGAAGCCATTTCTATGGATGTCATACAACATCCCTTGTGATAGCATGAGCAGCGACAGGTACTCTTTATTGAGTGGTCAGGGGTCTATTAGACCCCTGATCGGCTTGTTCAGATGCTTACCTAGCTAATAGCAGCTAGTAAAGAAAAAAACAACTTAAAGTGATACCAAAGTCTTGTTTTTTTTTTTCCCGTTTAAAAATAAACATGTTATTTTTGCCTGCTCTGTGCCATGGTTTTGTACAGAGCAACCCAGATTCTCCTCTTCTCAGGTCCCTTGCCGGCACTCCTGACCCCCTCCCTTGCAGCTTGCTGTGGGGACGCCCAAGTCACTGCTCTGCGTGTCCATTCAGACACAGAGCAGTGGCTCGTCCCGGCCCGGCCCCCCCTCTCTCCTCACTGGCTGACTTTGACTGACTGAAAAGGGAGCCAATGGCGCCCGATGTGTGTCTAAGCCGATCAGGGGGAGAGTCCCCTACAGCGGAGTCTCTTGTGCAACCTCGCTGGAATGAGATGGGGCTCAGGTAAGTAGCATTCTATCTTTTAATCCTGCCCATGTTCCTTATTATGCTTGTATCGTGACCACTATATTCAATTTTTCCTGGGAAGACTGGAAGTTCAGGAATACAGGACAGAGAGCAGGAGCCAAAAGCAGTGAAAGTTGTAAATTGCAAGTGCTGGGATAAGAATTGTCACAAAATAGTTTCCTGAGGAATGCTGCATCTGCCCCCCCCTCCAACTTTGCAGTGAGAACTGAGAGATCAAAACACCACTGATCACTCAGCTCTCCCCCTCACCTAAAAGCAGGGAGCCGGGACTGTCAGTCAGGGGCTCCCTGCTTTCCCCTCCAGTGCTCACTGTAGAGCTAGGCTGTGGAGGGGAGGGAGGGAGGGGCTGGCTCAGGCTTTCAGTGGATCGGTAAGAGGCTGAGCCAGCTGAATGTCTAGGTTCTTGGGCGGATCCTGACCATATACAATCTGTTCAGAGTCTGGACTCGCTCGCTCTGTGACGTCAGTCGACAGGTTTCTTCAGCCCGCTGGTCGGCTGAAAACGGATCACGTGAGTGCAGAACAAACTTCACTCCTATGATCCATAGGAGAAGTATACCCAAAAAAGCTTTGGCTATACTTCTTTAAAGGAGAAGTATAGCCAAAGCTAATTTGACCATACATACATCCCCAATGAATCACAGAAGTGAAGTTCATTCTGCACTCCTGTGATACCTTTTCAGCTGAGGCCCGCTGTCGCCTGATGTCACTGAGGCGGTCCAGGCTCTGAAAAGATCCTGATCAGAGATGTATAGTAACTAAGTAGAACTACTTCACTACTGTACTTAAGTACCGAAAGGCGGTATCTGTACTTTCCTAGAGTAGAATTTTTTTCTCCTACTTCCACTTTTACTTCACTACATTTTTTCAATGATTTCAATCATTCTACTTCGATATTTTCTTTTTGTGCTGCATAGTTACTCATTACTATTATAAAAATTACCAATTCCAGAACAGTAGATGTCAGGTTTCATGAAGCTCAAAACATGTGTATTCTCAGCGCATACGAAAATAAATGCTACTGTATGTATAAATAAAAGCTGCATTTGAAATAATAAAAAACAATATGATGTTCAAACTTTTGACTTCTTTCTTTAATAACTACATAACAGTACTTTTACTTTCAGTACTTGAGTAGCAAAATTTAAAAAAAAACTACTTGCAATACTTAAGTACAAAAAATGTTGAATACTTTAGTACTTCTACTCAAGTCACTTTTTGATCGAGCACTTTCACTTCTACTCAAGTCACTTTTTGATCGAGCACTTGTACTTTTACTCAAGTATGGGTTTCGAGTACTTTATATAACTCTGATCCTGATTATATGGTCAGCATCCACCCATAAGCCTGGGCCGACACCTGGCCCAGCCTCTCAGCTACTGACAGTCATGGCTCTCTGCTCAGAGCAGTCTTTGATTGCTCAGTTATAGTTCTGTCTACAGAACAGGTGGGGAACAAATGCAGCATATTTTATTTATTTATTTCAGGTACTTATCTAGCGCTGTCAATTTACGCAGCGCTTTACATATACATTGTAGCATTGCATCAGCCTAGGTGTGTATAAGGCCCCTTTCACACATGCTGTCCGTTAGTCCGTTTTTCATCCATCCGTTGACGCATGCAAAACGTATCGCTATGTAAAAATGGATGACAACGGATGATCATCCGTTTTCATCCGCTTCTGTCGATGTACGTTTTTTTGAACGGATGAATGCCCTATTTTTCATCTGTCAAAAAAACGGATCGGACGAAAAATGGATGACAACGTATGATTATCCGTTTTCATCCACTTCCGTCAATGTACGTTTTTTTGAACTGATGAATGCCCTATTTTTCATCTGTCAAAAAAAGGGATCGGATGAAAAATGGATGACAACGGATGAACAACAGATGACAACTGATGAAAAACGGATGACAACAGACGAAAAACGGATATGAACTGAGATGAAAATGGACGTTGACTGAAGACAAAAATTATGACTGAACTGAACGGACAGTATGTGTGAAAGGGGCCTAAATGTTTGATTATTTTTTTTTTAAATCCTGATCTTCCCTTTTAATATCACTTTAAAACGCCTCCCACTGATACATTTATTTATAAATGTTATTTCTTTTTGGTGAATTTGGTACATTACTGCTTGCTGACTTGGGGTTTTCTGCCAGAAAAGCAACTTCTTCCATTATACTATTGCACAAATTACACAAATGCATATACTGTACACACGCATATTGCAGGCATTATGTTCTCAACAGCACAACATGTAACCAATTTCACTGACTGTGGCAAAGGTGTAACAAATGTATTTTTTATATCCATACGCAGTTTTACACTAAGCAAATTTTAAAGTTTTTAATAACATCACACAAATGATCAGTAGCATAAAACATTTTCATGAAACATTCAACAAGTTATTTCCCCAGATAAATTAAAAATGAATGTACACTGCAACCCTGCTTGGTCTTCAGGACCCAAAAACACATGAGAAACTTAAAACATTTTCCACTGATGTGGAAAGAATAAAGAAAGAATGAAAAAAAAAAAAGTCACAGTATCTACTATAAAAATTAAAACATTAATTCCAGACTAAAGGATTGCTAGTAGGTAGGGCCAGCTTCTGATCATAGGACCACTGCGACAATGGTCACTTGATAGCCGATCCTTCCCTGCCCGAGCGTTCAGAACTGTTTAAAGAGATGCCGGGATGGGAAGGAGTTTAAACAAAGGTAAAACAGCATTAAAAAAATAAATAGCATATAAAATGCAGAATTTTACAAATACTAAAATATGTCTCTATGGCATTATCACTGTGTGATTATTATGTGGAATGCTACAGTAGAAAGTTTTGCTAGCAGTAGTCTTTAAACATGTTAGCAATCAATCAATGCAGAAACTTTGTAAAGTACTCATAAAGAAGACCTTTTATTTGACCAAGGTCTTTGTATGCAATAGTCTTTGTTGGCGTTCTTTGGGCAATCTGGCAATTTTTAGACATTTTGTCAAGGCACCTCTGAAGAACCCAGAAGGCACACCAGGGTGCCATGGCATCCTGGTTGAAAAAGGCTGTACTAGACAGGGTCTTCTGTCTGTTTAAAACCAAGAGACTTTCCCTGTTTTAATTAAAGCAAGGTTAACTTTAAAGGATAAGAATTTCACCTATTTAAAAAAAATAATAAAAAAAATAATAAATGTACATAGTTTAGCAGGTAAAAAAAAAAAAATGTGCATTTATTATTTTTTTTTATTTGGGAGCCTGGCTGATAGTGGGTAATATGCAGGGCTCTTGAAGGCTCTTGTGTGTAAACTGTTTAACCATACCAGGAAGCATCAATGAGCTACAACAGTGCCGTGGTAGTCCATTGAGAACTACAAGCCAACGGCCGCAAAGGCTGCCGAATCTTGTAGTTTTCAATTCACAGGAATCAGTGAATGTGTGACGTGGGCGGACGGGCGGAGCCCCGCACGGCCTTGTTCTCTGCAGATTCTGGCAGAGAGTGGGGGGGAGAAGGTCCCCTGCCGCCTGTGACAATCAGTGAGCCAGGGAGGAGCAGGGCCCAGTGGATCTGCAACATGTTACACCCTTTATATTGGTGTAACAGGTTACAAAACGTGAACTTATCTTTTAATGTTTTTTTTCTCATACATATTGGAGTATTTGTGAACATACTGCATTAAAGAGCCAAAGATCAAACACATTTATTTTCATACAATTTTTTTTAACCGTTTTAAAACTTTTATTTGGCTGTCACATGATCACACAGCCTCATCAAGTCCCCCTTCATCACAGTGGCGGGCATTTGCTTTGTAAGGGGGCCTGGCCTAAATGCACACACTTTTATGTCACACACAGTTCATGGGCATGATTATGTTGCACAGCAGTCTGGTGGGATTACATGACAGCAGGTTGCTCCCACCTGGAGCCTCAGGATCCCAATCTCATGGTGGGATCTGTCTAGTAAGACAAACATCCAACCTTCTCCCATCACAATGGTCAATGTCTAAGTAAACCCTCAGGGACCTCTTTCTCGGGGTCCCCTTCCCTGGACCTGTACTGCTGGAAACACCTTGGTCAGTCAATACTGCACAGGGTTTCATATATGCAGGGCCCAGCGCTGAATGGTCACATTACAAGAAATTCCAGCATTTAGACCTCTTTCACTACTGCGAGGCCCGGGTACCATTTATCTGAGCATTTTAGCCATAGCAATGGACCAGGAAAGCATATAACTCTGGATCCTTACTGGAACTAATTTGAGCACATGGCAGTGTTTGTGCAAAGAGCTTCATACTTGTGACCATCACCTTCAGACTGGTGAAAAAACAGAAGTACTTCCTGTATGGGAAGGGTTATGTAGAGGAGGACTTCCTGTCTGTTTGTTTCTGACAGTGTTTGTTAACCTATAGCTGGTGCATAACCCAGGTAGTCATGATATTTAATAACTGACTCTATATCCTGCGATGTACGAAAAAGAAAAGAAAGTTTATTTTTTGTTGTCAGTGTCCTATTAGAGAGTTATCCCTTTGCTTTATGTGCCAGAGACTTAAAGCGGAACTCCACCCAAAAGGGGGAATTCAGTTTGTTTTCCCCCTCCCCACTGCCACATTTGGCACTTTTTGGAGGAGAAAGAGTAGGTACCTGGTTTTGACAGGTACCCGCTCCCACTTCTGACTCAGATCGATGCGGCGTTCTGAACAGGAAGTTCGCCACCCTCCCTCCTTCCACCAGTTTTCTCGGACAGGTCCCAGAAGCCTACGGGACCTTCACAATGCGCAGCGTGACTCGTGCATACACAGTAGAAACCCAGCTGTGAAGCCGCAAGGCTTAGTTTCCGGCTTCCCTTACTTGAGATGCCGACACCTACACCCAAAGACGATTGAAGAATCGGCTCAGTTGATGACAAAAACACCTTTGGTTGTACATATACAAACTCCAGAGTAATATGAATAAAATGGCTAGATCTTCTAATTCTATGTGCCATGATGAGGATGTTCAAGCACAGTCCTAATGAAAAGAATCTACAAAAAGGATAAACAAAAGACTCTAAAACAGAGTTTTTCTTCTCCATTTGGAAATTATAAGAGAGCACAAGACAGGCAAGTCCCAATCACATGGCCCCATCATTTCTGATTCTCAGCATCCAGGACAAAAAGGAGAGGTAGTGGACAGAGCAAGAAATAAAACACATTGGTGCAGAAGCACCATCCAGGTGCTGCTAATCATAATACAAAATAAAACGCAGAAACTCTGTGATGCATCTTTATTTAGGTCTACAAATGCAATGATTTGACATTTTTGTAAAAACTGATTAATTACAATTGGCTCTTCATCAATGTGCAGACACAGTTATATCTGTTATATTAATGGAAGAGTAAATGTCTATTTGCAGTCTGTTTAGCTGTCAAATAACTTATGCATGGCTGACTACGACTGAATGATTGTATTCGCCTTCATGCTAGAACAATTACTTTTCATAAATGTACAAGCACTTCATGAAATTAATCCTATAAACATAACAATCAAGAATGCTTAAAAAAGTCAGTTAATCAAATAACTGCCTGGCCCACTAAACTGAAACATTTTTCTTTACGCCATGCAAAAAGTTTACAGGATCAAAAAATTATTTTCATAGTGCAGCAAATAAGTCTATTAATCCAAAGGCAATAAAAGGTAGACATTGTGCAAGAAGAGATTGCATTGGCACTAAAATCACTGTTTTATAAGGCATAAGTATCGAAGATGTCCAAAGTACCACACCTTGAACAACTAGGCCTTGTGTTTTTCACAGAAAAAAGTGGCACGACAACACGTTTTTCTGGGAAAAATCAGAACTATATACATTCCATTTGTTTTATGAAACATTTTTTAATTCATATCTTTGTTTTCTTAAATCACTGCTTGCTTCACTATATCCTTTATCAGACTGATTTATGAATAGGAGGGTCAGAGTTCATTAAAACCACCAAAGCAAATCTCCATGTTGTAGTGAGAAAGGCTGTAGTGTCTGTCTCTCTTCAGGAACAGATGAGCATTAGGCCTCGTAACAGGCTTGCATAAGAGTAGCGAAAAATAAAACATTTACAATACTTTTTAGCAAAGCTGCAGGTAAAACAGTTAGCCCTGGTTCACACCAGTGAGGCTTTGAAATCGTGCTACTTCAGCGCAATTTCAAAGCGGCAGATCAGCGTGGTTTGGACCTCCGATTTAATTGTGGCTTGCCATTTCATTTAACAGAAGTCTATGCAAGTCACAATGAAATCCTAAAAAAGTAGGGCAGGAACCTTTTTTCTGAGTCGCAACGATTTGAACGGTTCCATTTCCAGCAATGGGGTGTGACTTGTCATGCGAATTTGAACTGTCAAATCGCATGAAAATCACAACCGTATGAACCAGGGCTTACTAAAGCGGTGTCTGTAAACACGGTTTAGAATTTTCTTTCAAAAACACAATGTAACATTAAGAACCACTTGCTGACTGCTCCACGCAGATTTACTGCGGCAGGGCGGCTTGACTGCGCATAATCATGTAGATCTACGTGATTACGTGCTCCAGCTGTGATTAGACACAGCGGGAGCCATACCGCAGGAGGAGTGGGTGCGATCACCGCCAGCCTCCCGCAATCTTCAGGGAAACTGACAGGAGAGCCTCCTGCCTATAAACAAGGCATGCGGCTCTCCTGTCAGACAGGCACAATGAGATCATGTGTCTCAGCTAAGCTGAATCACCGATCTCTGTGTGCCTGTCACAGAGCCTCCCCCCCCCCCCCCAAAGTAAGAAAGCACAATTTAGAAGCACACTTAACCCCTTGATCACCCCCAGTATTAACCCCTTCCCTGCCAGCTTCATTTATACAGTAACAGTGGATATTATTTAGCACCGATTACTGTATTGGGTCACTGGTCCCCAAAAAGTCACTTAAGCCCCGTACACACGTACCGATTGTCGGCCGTAAATATTCGGCCGACGACCGATCGGCCGATTGTAGGCTTGTTAGTATGACGCTTCCGACAGCCGACAGCGCATTTTCGCCGAACAGAATCTGTCGTGCAGACTTTAAAATATTTGTTGGCCGTCACCAGAACGGCCGATTGTTCGCCAGTCAGTACAGATTTCGGCCGACAGACAGCAGATTAGCAAGACTGGGCATGCTCAGAAAAGAAAAAAAGACAAGGAAAGTTAACCATCACATGACATCGTCAATCAATATATAATATAAATAAAAGCAGACGGTGCTAATATACTATATCCTCTGCGCACAAATAAATAAATAAATAAATAAATATATCTCGTTCAGAGAAATATCGCAGCTACTTCAAAGATAAAAATGTAAACAATCACTCTGAATAAAAGTCCATAAATGGAGTCATACACAAAGCAATAGCAGCGCTGATATTAAGTATCAATCAAAGCATGCAGGGAATTGCTACAGTGCACTAGTCCTTTCTCATTAAATGTCCATCTTTATATCAGTCTTTTTCACCAGTGAATTTTTATGGGGTCACCCGACATTCAATCCTCCACCGTTGTGATACAAGTACAAGATGGCAACTCACCAGACAAACTGGCCTTCCTATTCTCATAGAGAAGGCAAACAAGCATGAACTCTGTGGTCTTTACTCGATCGGCTGCAGCTGTTAGAAACACACCTCTCTCCACAGAAAACTGAGTTCCCTTTGCTCACGAGTCACTCACCAACCGGTTAAGGAAAACATAAAAGAAAGGACCGCACTAGTGTGATATTGTAAAACATCACTCCATACTTTATTAACCAATCCCCCAATAAATGCACTCACAAACGCAATCAAATAGTAAGCCTTCTAATAAATCATATAGGGAAGTCACAGGGATGCATCGGTAGGCGATGATGGCCGGCTCACCCTCTCCACGCTGATGTTCCTAGCCTCCAGTGCCTCCGAATGTGTCACCCGAGAACTTCCGGTCGCCGCGAGGTTCACGCCCTGACGCGTTTCGTCATTTCCGACTTCTTCGAAGGGCTGCAGCCGATCGAGTAAAGACCACAGAGTTCATGCTTGTTTGCCTTCTCTATGAGAATAGGAAGGCCAGTTTGTCTGGTGAGTTGCCATCTTGTACTTGTATCACAACGGTGGAGGATTGAATGTCGGGTGACCCCATAAAAATTCACTGGTGACCCCAAATTGGTGAAAAAGACTGATATAAAGATGGACATTTAATGAGAAAGGACTAGTGCACTGTAGCAATTCCCTGCATGCTTTGATTGATACTTAATATCAGCGCTGCTATTGCTTTGTGTATGACTCCATTTATGGACTTTTATTCAGAGTGATTGTTTACATCACATGACATCACTTCTGCAGTCGGCTGTTGTTGGCCGACAAAATTTGTGTGCAGTCTTTTGCAGTTTTCAACAGACACGACAGACCTGGACAAAAGACGGCCGATCGTTCGGCCGACGATCAGTACGTGTGTACGGGGCTTTAGTGTCAGATTTGTTCGCCGCAATGTCACAGTCCCTCTAAAAATCACGGATTGCCACCATTACTAATAGAAACAACAAAAAATAAATAAAGTCAAAAAATCTATCCCATAGTTTGTAAACAACATAACTTTTGCGCAAACCAATTAATATATGCTTTTTGGGATTTTTTTTTACCAAAAATATGTAGCAAAATACAAATTGGCCTAAACTGATAAAAAAAGTTAGTTAAAGCGGTTGTAAACCCTAAAAAATAAAAAAAATAAAAAAAAAAACCTGCAAGACAAAGGCATAATGAGCTAGTATGCATCGCATACTAGCCCATTATGTGTAACTTACCTTAGAACGAAGCCCCAACACGGACCCCCGGACATGGCTGCGGGCGCTGCCATGATCCCTCGCCGTCTCTTCCGGGTTCGGCGGCTCCGGCGCGGTGATTGGCCGGAAGAGGCGGCTCCGGCGCGATGATTGGCCGGAGCCGCGATGACGTCACTCCCGCGCATGCGCGCAGGAGTGATTTTCCGGCAAGCTCCCGGCAAATAAATTGAAGGTCCCCCCGGACCTTCAGAGCGCATGCGCCGCTCGCGCGAGCGGCTGCATGCACTGTAAATATCTCCTAAACCATGCCGGTTTAGGAGATATTATTTGTACCTACAGGTAAGCCTTATTATAGGCTTACCTGTAGGTAAAAGTGTCAAAAAGCGGGATACTACCGCTTTAAAGGAGAAGTACAGCCAAAGGTCGTTTGGCTGTACTTCTCCCTGTGGATCACAGGAGTGCAGTTCATTCTGCAATCCTGTGAGCCGTTTTCAGCAGACAGTGAGCTGACATCACAGGCTTGAGCAAGATCACGACAATGAAGTCAGGACCCGCCCACATACCTAGACCGACACCCAGCTCAGCCTCAAGCAAGCAGCCTAGAGCCTGAGTCGGCCACTTCTGCCCCTTCCACAGCCCATCACTCCAGTGAGCGCGGAGTCAGAGCAGAGAGCTTGTGACTGTCAGTCAGGGAGCTGTGAGAGCTGAGCGAGCGGCTGTGTTACATCACTCGGTTCTCAATGTTAGGCCTCATGTACACTGAACAAAAACAGCAGTAGAGTTAGCTGTAGAAAGCTATAGCTGTAGAATGAGTTTTTAAGCATTTTTGAAGTGATGTTTTTCAGCGTTTTTTAGCAAAACTATACCCCCAAAAAAATAGCTCAAATACGCTGATAAAGTCCACATAGCAGCGTTTTTAAGCTTTTATCAGAGTTAGCAAGTTTTTACAGCTGAAAAACTCCTTTTAAAACCCACTAGTTCTGGGTCCAGAGAGCGCCCCTGCCAAAAACTACTGATAACAGCCTATGTGTGCATGGATACATAAGATAACAGGTTTATTGGCTGCTAAAAAACATTTTAGCAGCCAATAAACATTTGAAGCCAAAAAAAGCTGTAAAACTGTGCCGTGTGCATGAGGCCTCAGAGCCAGCAGGGGACAGATGCTGCATCCACCTAAGTATAAGGCCCCTTTAACACACTCCGTCCGTCGGACGGAGTCAGTTTTCTCAGCAGGGGAACGATCCACCGATCCTTCACTGAGCAGGCGGATGACAGCTGTGTCTCCGTGCTCTATTCGGAGACACAGCTGTCAGTTCCCCATGCATCTCTATGGGGGAAATCGGATGGGAACGGACCGTTGGTCCGTTCTCATCCGATCCAATCCGCTGGACGGATGGAAAATAGGGTTTCCATCTGTCCAGATTTGACAGATCGGATGTCAGCGGACATGTCTCCACTGACATCCAATGCCCCATAGGAATGTATGGGGGGACAGATCAGAAAAAACTGACAGGCGAATGTGAACGGTCCGCCTGTGTGAAAGGGACCTAAATGTGCACAACAAAAAGTCCATACTTCTCTTGCTAATTAACCCAAATTAATAACACCTTCCCCTTCTTCCATTAGTAATTGTTTTTCATTTTTTTTTTTTTTTAATTTTTAAATAATTTTGTTTTTCCTTTTCAGTTGGGTTTTACACAAAAAAAAAAAAAAAGCTTTATTAACCACTTAAGCCCCGGAGGATTTGGCTGCTAAACGACCAGGGGGTATTTTGCGATTCGGCACTGCGTGACTTTAACGGACAATTGCGCGGTCGTGCGACGCTGTACCTAAACGAATTTGGCGTCCTTTTTTTCCCACAAACAGAGCTTTCTTTTGGCGGTATTTGATCACCTGTGCGATTTTTTGATCACGCGCTATAAACAAAAAAAGAGCGTAAATTTTGCAAAAATAGCAATATTTTTCCCTTTTTTTTATATGAAATTCCCCCCCAAAAAAATGTAAAAATCAACATTTTTTAACATTTTCGGCCAATTTGTTTTATGCTACCTATGTTTGGTAAAAAAAAAAAAAAAAAAAAAAAAAAAATCACAAAAAGCGTATTTTGATTGGTTTGCGCAAAAGTTATTGCGTTTACTAACTAAGGGAAAGATTTTTGTCATTTTTGTTGTTTTTTTTTAACGCGTAATGGCGGCGATCTGCGATTTTTTTTGCGGTACTGCGACATTGCGGCGGACAGATCGGACCCTTGACTGACATTTTTGACACTTTTGGGGTTACCAGTGACATTTCTACAGTAATCAGTGCTATATATATGCACTGTTACTGTAAAAATACACTGGTAGTGAAGGGGTTAACTTTTTTTGAGAGGGAGGAGCTGTGTGTGTCCCTAGGGGCGTGATTCTAACTGTGATTGGCTGTGGCTTCAGCTGTATGCAGAGTGATCAACGGATCTACATAGTAGATCCATATGATCATCTCTCATACAGAGGGGAGAATGACAGGCAGCTTGTTTACACAAGCTGCCTGACTTTCTCCCTCTCCCCCACCGATCGCAGAGTGGCCGGCGGACATCGGGTCCGCCGGTCACACGCGCGGGGGGGGGGGGGTCCGTGACCACGCGGGAGCGCTCGCTCGCTCCCTAGACCCTCACAAGCTAGTGACGTAGCCCTACGTCACTTTGCCTGTGAGGGGCTGACCGCTGCCGTAGATAGTCGTGCGGCGGTCGGCAAGTGGTTAAATTTGTAACCCCCTGCAAGACTAAACCACAAACTTCATTGTAGTGCCATTAAAAGTGGAACAAGGTATAGAATAAATGGTATACCCTTTACCTACATAAGCACGAGTTGTTTTTTGCATTGATAAAAAATTTTGCAAGTGTCACCAAAAGAAAAAAACTTGCTTATCGAGACAATAGCAGAAATGTAAAAATTGCTCCAGTACATAATGCTAAGTTAAAATTGCTGCATGTCGGAATCAAACACGTTCTAGACATGCAACAGAAATGTGCTGCACTTTAGCAGACACATTGGCAAAATGCCTGCATTTGCAGGAGCTAAACTGCACGGTGCCACAGCACTACACAGTTCCATACTGCGTGATTAAAAAAAAAAAAAAGGTTGTGGTCTTATTTCCCCGTGTTTCCACAGGAAGGGCAGCCCACTCAAATGAATGGACTACCCTTCACGCAGAACGCAGCCCACACAAGTGTTAACCCAGGTGTTCCGGTTGCCTGTTTTTTATCCTTCCGTTGACAGATAATAAACAAACAGCAATGCATTTCTGTGGGTAAATGGATAATATTGTTTACATTCGCATTCTTCAAGTCTTTTTTTTTTTTTTTTTAAATGGAACAAGTCTCAATCCTGTTTCCTTTACACAGACCTAAATGGAGGTAAACAGACACGGTCTATTTTTGCATTAGTTGTTAAGGAGCTGACACCCACCAGCATCCTAACAACCTGTGCCTCATCCCAGCAGCAGGGATGAATCATTGGTTGTTAAAGATTAACTCCACTTTTGTTCAGAAAAAGAATATTTTCCGCTGGGTGATCTATGTACACTGCAGAATTTTGTTCCAGACTCCTACCTTTTGTTTTTCTCAAGAAATAGCTGTTTGCCTGTGTCCCTAGCTGACAGTAGCATGTAAACAAAGAAGCCGTCGGTGAGTAGAGAAAAAGGCTCCATGACCCCCTGCCCCCCCCCCCCCCTCCACTCCATATCCTGCATTTGGAGTCTGATATGGATTTTAAGAGGAACTCCCCATCTCCAAAACAAATATGTGTGGTTATACAAAATTGACTCCAGACCCCTATCGGAGCATGCAGCCCAGCAGCTTAGGGAAAAAGGAGAGAGAACCATAACAGGCCACATGCCCTCAACTAAGCACTTTGCTCCTATGTTGATGAGGACAAGGGCCTCCTCCCCACAACCCTGGCCTTGTGGTTGTGGGGGTGAGGGGTGACTTGTCAGAATCTGGAAGCCTCCCGGATCCTGCCTCACCCTATGTAACTGAGTATGGGATACATGGTACCCCTTTTAATTGACCAAAAATACAGTCAGTAGTAAACAAACAACAGAACACGGCTTTTGAAAAGTCCTTCATTGGGAAAAAAAAACATCCATCATCATCATCATCATTGACCCGCTGCCACCAACCATTAACTAATGACAGCTCCACTTCCTCTGCTGCGAAGTAAACCGTGGGGTAAGAGCACCAGATGAGGTCATTGTCTGGTTATGCACCCACCTCTCTTATAAAGTCATTGACAGAATATGGACATCTACACAATTACTTCAGTGGTCCTGCCCCTCTTGTTTACTGCAGCGGCAGGGTGGAAGCAGAGCTGTCATTTAGCGGCAGCGACTGATGGGAGAAGTCGGATGTCAGGAGGCCAGATTCCGTAGGCCCCCTTTTTTGTTTAAATGGGCTTCCAGATTCCAATAAGCTTCCGACCCTGTAGACCCCCACAACCACGAGGCCAGGGTTGTGGGAAGAAATCCTTGTCCTCATCAACATGGGAAAGGCCCCCCCCCCCATTGGGGGGGCATGTGGCCTGGTATGGTTAAGGGAAGGCAACACAGTCTGGGGTCCCCAGGTCGCATGCTTGGATAAGGGTCTGGTATGTATTTTTGGGGAACCCCACAACTTATTTATTGGTATAGGTCCCTCTTAAAGTCCATTCCAGCCAAGAAAAATATTTTTTTTTTTTTTTTTTTTTTTTATTCACCAACAGCTCCTTTGTTTACATTCTGCTGGCAGCTGGGAATCCCCCAGCTGCCAGCAGGGATGAGTCATGATTGTTAGGACAATGGCAGGCAGATGAAAAAAACCTTATTTGACTCAACCACCAGAGGGAAAGACAACTTATATATGGCAACTCACTGGACTACATAAAATTGTCAACAGGTTCATCCAGAGCACATGTGACAGACCTGAAAGGGTCTGGAGAAGCTGTGAAGAACGTCATGCTGCCTGTAACATTGTTCATTATCACCAGTTTGGTTGTGGGTCAGTGATGGGCTGGGGAGGCATATCCATGGAGGGACGCACAGACCTCTACAGACAAGACAATGGCACCCTGACTGCCATTAGATAATGGGATGAAATCTTTGCCCCTATGGCCAGACCCGATGCTGGTGCAGTGGGTTTTGGGTTCCTCCTGGTGCACAACAATGCCCAACCTCATGTGGCGAGAGTATGCAGCCAGTTCCTGGAGGATGAAGGAATTGATACCATTGAATGCCCCCCCCCCCCCCCCAAGCACACCTGACCTCAATCCAATAGAACACCTCTGGGACATTATGTTTTGGTCCATCTGATGCCGCCAGGTTGCACCTCAGTCTGTTCAGGAGCTCAGTGATGCCCTGGTCCAGATCTGGGAGGAAATACCCCAGGACACCATCTGTCCTCTCAAAAGGAGCATGCCCGACGTTGTCAGGCATGCAAACAAGCACGTAGAGGCCATACTAAGTACCATTTTGAGTTGCTGCAATGAAATTTTAGCAAAATGAACTAGCCTGCTGCGTCATTTTTTCACTTTGATTTTCAGGCTGTCTTTGAATTCAGCTCTCTGTAGGTTGATAATTTTAATTTCTATGTGGCATCCTTTAGTTTCTAACACATTACCCAGTCCATATCCGTAAAGATATCCAGCATGATATTTTTCCCCATTGAGATCTGATATGTTATCAAAGTGGTCCTTTTCAGCCAAAACATATGTGTGAACATAAATGTCACCTCCCTCACACAACAATAAATGTTCCAGGTTTCACACAGGGAGCATTTTCCATCACCCCCTTGGGCCTAAATTGTCCATGTATATCAAAAGACAAGATTATTATGGAATGTTTCATTAGGTGCATGCACATGATACTTATGGATGCCTATGGGAATAGGAGATCAAGACTGTCATAAAGTAAAGACTCCTGCTGGTATGTAAACAACCCTGGCCAAAAAGATTGTATCACCAATGCCCAGAGAGAGGATAGATGCTGAAAAACCAGACCGGTTTTGCCAGACACAGGCTGGCTACAAAGGATTATTTGGAATTACTATGGTGTTGCCTGATAGACACCATCATTGGTTGGGTGCTACGGACTGGAACCTACTTGCATGACAACATGACTAATACCTAGCTCCATTCTTTATTATCATTTTTTTTTACTGACTGTAAAAAGATCACATAGCACATAGAAGAAAGAATGGTGCCCCATCAATGGTTCATGTCAATGGGCTCTATTCACTAAAGAAAATTGCATGCAGTATTTAGGTGCGATTTTGTAAGTGTCAATTTACTATGTTGAAAACACTTGGTAAATACTGCAGGTAAAGGCATTAAAGTGGTTCTAAAGGCAGGAGGTGTTCTTTTTTTTTTATCTTAATGCATTCTATGAAAAACCTTCTGTGTGCAGCAGCAGCCCCACCCACCCAAATGCTCACCTGAGACCAATCTCGATCCAGCAATGTTGCCCAGGACTTTTCCTCCTATAGTTGGCTGAGAAAGCAGCGGGCACCATTGGCATCCACTGCTGTCAAAGTCAGTGAGCCAATCAGGAGAGAGGGGGCAGGGCCAAGCCACAGCCCCTTGTCTGAATAGACCCACAGAGCAGTAGGCTTGGCTCAGGTGCCCAAATAGCAAGCTGCTTGCAGTGGGGGAACTCAACAGGAGGGAGAGGCCAGGAGGGAGAGGCCAGGAGCACCGGCGAGGGACCTGAGAAGAGAAGGATCTGGCCTGTCTGTGCAAAACCACTGCACAGAGCAGGCAAGTATAGCATGTTTGTTTAAAAAAAAAAAAAAAAAAAAAAAAAAAAAAAAAAAAAACACACACACGAGACTTAAATATTACTTTAAACTCAATTCACAGAAAGAACTACTGTATTTAAATGCATGCAGTATTTAGGGATATAAAAATATAGTAAATTTTGAGTAGTCTCTGCCTTTTTGGATCAGTTCTCCCAACAGTAATGCATAGAAACCTAAACATGGAAATCACAGGGGTTGATTTACTTAAAAGTATACTGCAATTAAAAGGCAAACAAAATGTTTAGTTTTGTATCGAGTGGAGGTGGATTATAACACCTGTCAGTGTTACCATTATCATCCACAGAAAAGTAAATGGAGGGGAAATCTTCCAATGGGGACACAAAAAACTTATAGGGGTTAGAACCATCCCTTACTTAGTCCATAATGGGAAAATAAAAGAGCCCTACTTTAAGGCAAATTTACTGTGCATTTTGCTCCAGAGCTTAGTACATTAGGTAAATCTTCACTTTACAAAGAATATCCACTCACATGCAAGGAAAGCAAAACAGCATTTTTTCTTGCACATGATTGGATGATGAAAGTCAGCAGAGTTTCCCCTCATTTAGGCTTGGCTCACACCTATGCAGTTCGCTTTTGATCCATTGCTGCAGTGCTTTTTGGAGGTGCATGTTGCATTTTTGCACATAGGTTTTTGACCCATTATTCGCATGCTTTTGATGCATTTTGTGTTTTGCATTTTTTAGGCCTTTCCTTTTTTGGCCAATTTGTTGTTGGGTGGATTAAAAAAATGCAAATTGCAGCAAAAATCGCTGCAAAAAAGTCATGACATGCTTTTCTAAAGGATAAACTTTCTTATTCATTTTGGATAGAGTAATGGAGGGCTAGAAACTTCCCCCCCCCCCATCTATATCTCACTGTAGAAGGTCACCAGAACTATTGTGCCCATTGGAAGATTTCCCCTCTATTACTTTTCTGGGGACAACCCAAAATTTGGGATTTTCTTTTACTTTCAATGATAACGGTAAACAGGACAAATTGAGAGGATTAATCTTCCTAATGAGGGCACAGACAGAAGTAAAAAACTGGCAGGTGTTCTAACCCCTCTGCACTCTTTAAAAAAAAGTTTTTCCTTTAGTTATATACTTTAACCACTTAACCCCCGGAAGATTTTACCCGCTTCCTGACCAGGGCCTATTTTGCAATTCAGCACTGTGCGACGCTGTACCCAAATGAAATGGATGTCTTTTTTCCCACAAACAGAGCTTTCTTTTGGTGGTATTTGATCACCTGTGCGATTTTTTGATCATGCGCTATAAACAAAAAAAAGAGCGACAATTTTGCAAAAATAATATTTCACATTTTTTTTTTATATGAAACTCCCCAAAAAAAACAAAAAAAAAAAAAAGTAAAAATCTAAATTTAACATTTTAGGCCAATTTGTTTTCTGCTACATCTGTTTGGTAAAAAAAAAAAAATAATTCGCAAAAAGCGTATTTTGGTTTGCGCAAAAGTTATTGCGTTTACTAAGGGAAAGATTGTCATTTTTATTGTTTTTTTTTTTTTTAACGAGTAATAGCAGCGATCTGCGATTTTTTTTGCGGGACTGCGACATTGCGGCGGACAGATCGGACCCTTGACTGACATTTTTGGGGTTACCAGTGACATTACTACAGTAATATACATATGCACTGTTACTGTAAAAATGACACTGGCAGGAAAGGGGTTAACTTTATTTGAGAAGGAGGGGTTAAGTGTGTCCCTAGGGGCGTGCTTCTAACTGTGATTGGATGTGGCTTGTGATGTAACAGCAGAGATCTATGGTCCTACATAGCAGCACTGTATGATCTCTGCTGTTACACAGGGGAGAATGACAGGCAGCTTTGTTTACATTAGCCGCATGCCTTTCTCCCGATGTAACCGACGATCGCGAGTGACTGCGGACATCGGTCCACCGCTCACACGAGCGGGGGGGGTGGGGGTCCGTGAGCGAGCGGGAGCGCGCCTTCAGCGCCGCACGCTCGCTCCCTAGGGCCTCACAGGCTAGCAACGTAGTACTACGTCACTTTGCCTGTGAGGGGCTGACTGCCGACGTAAATGGTCATTAGGCAGTTGGAAAGTGGTTAAGTAAATCAACCCCAATGATTTCCATATTAAGATTTGGATGTATTACTGTTGAGAGAACTGATTAAAAAAAAAAAAAAAAAAAAAAAAAAAAGGCAGAGACTATGCAAGATGGGCTATTAGATTTTTTACATTCCTTAACCAATTCAGCTGCGTTACTTTAACGGACAATTGCACAGTTGTGAAAAAAAAAATAAATAAAAGGGTTCTTTCTCTCCCCCCCACAAATAGAACTTTCTTTTGATCACCTCTGCAGTATATATTTTTTGCACCATAAAACAAAAAAAAATAGACAATTTGAAAAAAAAAAAAATTATATATATATTTTACTTTCTGCCTTTAAAACCTATCCAGTAACAAAATTGAAAAAAAAAAATCTAATTTCATCATAAATTCAGTGTACAGTAAAACCTTGGTTCCGGAAACATGCTTGTAATCCAAAGCACTCTTATATCAAAGCAAATTTTCCCATAAGAAATAATGGAAACTCAGATGATCCGTTCCACAACTATTTATTCATAAGTCTTTCAGTTTATAGTCTATATACATAGATTATAGCAATGTGATAGGTTGTGTCATCATAAAATGTCCATCCACAAATGGCGCCTCCACAAGGGGATTAGAAGCAAATTCCAGCAGGAGCTACAGAGTATAAAAGAGAAGAGAGACGCCTCTAAGTGTAGCAGTATGGGGACATTTAATGAAGGTACAACATTTAGCAACTCACATTGTTGATGATTAAAGAGGCACATCTAAGTATGCAGGCATCCGGGGTAAAACTGTCCACATAGACCATCTTCTGAACCACTGGCTCTCACCGATGTCAGTCTGCAATTGTGATTGGGAAGACTACCCTGCAGTAGAGTGATCTGAAAGCGAGACTTTGGAGCGCAGCGTGGAAGGGTGTGATGAAGATTACAGTGCGGAGGATGGACTATGTGGAAAGCTTTACCCCGGATGCCGGCATACTTAGATGTGCCTCTTTAATCATCAACCATGTGAGCTGCTAAATATTGAACCTTCATTAAATGTAACAATATTGCTACACTTAGAGGCGCCTCTCTTCTCTTTTATACCCAGTTGTGACGCTACTTGTTTATCAAGACATCGCTTGTATATCAAGTCAAAATTTTTTAAAAAAATTAGCTTGTCTTGCAAAGCGCTCTCAAACCAAGTTACTCTCAAACCAAGGTTTTACTGTATTCTGATACATAATTTTGGTAAAAAAAAACAAACAAACCAATAAGCGTATATTGAGTGGTTTGCGCAAAAGTAATAGGGTCTTCAAGCAATGGAATATTTTTATTTTACGGAACTGAACAGCAGGGTTTCCCACACTGCACCAGTGCGAACTGGGACTAAATGTCAAAATATTAAAAGAAAACTATATGAAAAAAAAAAAAAAAAAACACCACACACACAAGACAATTTTGTAGAACGGTATTTATGTATGGGTGTGATTTTTTGATACTATTTTCATTCAACGTTTGACATCTTTAAAGATATTTTGTATTTACCTAATGTAACTTAGTTGTTTTTGATACATCACATGTGGTGTAAAAGCAGCTTCCTTTTGACTGGTATGCTTATTATTTTGTATGAATACACACGTATGGTGCAGGGACTGCATGACTTAGTGAGTTGGCATATTTCTACAGTTTAAACCATTTTATCTCTTTAACCGCTTTAAGACCGGAAGGATTTGCCGCCCCCTTAATGACCAGGTCACTTTCCTCAACTTGGCATGGCCTGACTATAACTGACAATTGCGCGGTCATGCAATGCTGTACCCAAACGAAATTTACATCCTTTTTTCGTCCTACAAATAGAGCTTTCCTTGGGTGGTATTTGATCACCTGTGCGATTTTATTTTTTGTGCTATAAACAAAGCAATGAGCGACAATTCTGGGGAAAAAAAATAAAAATAAATACATTTTTCACATTCTGCTATATGACATTCCAAAAAAAAAAAAAATAATTTTTTTAACATTTTAGGTCAAATTTGTTTTCGGCTACATATTGTTGGGAAAAAAAAACGCAATAAGCGTATTTTGATTGGTTTGCACAAAAGTTATCGAATCTACTAACTACGGGAAAGATTTGTCATTTTTTTTTTTTTTTACTAGTAATGGCAGCGATCTGTGATTTTTTGCAGGACTGCGACATTGCGGCAGACAGATCGGACCCCTAACTGACATTTTTGGGGGGACTAGTGACATTACTACAGTAATCAGTGCTAAAAATATGCACTATTACTGTAATAACGACACTGGCAGGGAAGGGGTTAACAGTGTAGGTGATCAAGGGGTTAAATGTGTACCTAGGGGCACGTTTCTAAATGTGGGGGGGCGTGGCTTGTGGAATGACCATAGAGACCTGCAATCCTATATAGAAGGATCACAGGGGCTCTGATCATTCCAAGGAGAACGGTCAGCTGTGTTTACAACAGCCGACCATTCTTTTCTCTCTGTGGGGAACGATCGCAGGTGTCAAACAGCAATCGGAGCCGCCTGCCCGCTGCATCGGCTTTCCCGCTGACGATCGGGAGCATACCCCCTAGCTGTCACCAAGGGACCGACGTAGACCTACGTCTGTTTGCCTGGGAGAGCCACACTGCCACAGTAAATATGCGGTAAGCAAGCGGTTAATTAGGAATAAAAACCTGACAGGGGCTCTAATTCTTCTCCACTGCATCCATCCCAGTGGAAATTGCATTTATTTGTGAAAGGCAAAAAATGTTTTGCGCTTTCTTAAAGCGGTAGATCTCATTTTGTGAATGGGGCCCAGCAGGAGCAGTGGTGCCCCATTGCCGGTGTTAGCCAGAGCAGCAGAAGCTCAAGGGCCAGATAAAGACAAGCAAAAGGTGACAGTTTGGAGTCCACTTCCCTAGAGAGTTTACCCTCGCAGTGTGATAGCAGCCCCACCGGGATTAACCATCTAGGCGGTAATCCCGAGCGTGACTTGGGGTGGATTTTTCATTACAGGAGCGGTAACCCCGAGTCACGCTCGGGGTGGATGTGCAGAGAGCGCAGCGGTGTTCTCTTACCTTCTCCTGGCGATCCAGCGATGATCTCTCATTGCTGAGATTGCCAGCTGAGAGTCCCGCCGCTCCTCCGTCGGTCTGATGACTTCCTAGTTCCATTCCCTGCAGCAGCAATGCTGCATGGGAGCGGAACTAGGGAGGGAAATTCAAAAAAAAAAAAAAAGTTGCACAAAACACACATATATATATATATATATATATATATATATATATATATATATATATATATATATATATATATATATATATATATATATACACACACACACATATACACATATACACACACACATATATCTATATATAATGCATGAATTATAATCTAATAATATAATTTTATTATATAATAATAAAATAATATTATTGCTTCGATTATAATTCACGCATTTGTGTTTCAAATTTATCACATCTGGGATGTCTACTAGACTCTTGTTTTGGTCAGGTTTAAGTCAGCAATTACTAAGAATTGTAGGCCTATAATACATAACGCCAAATTTCCATGAAAACAATTGTACCGCTTTTGGTACAGAATTCCTGACAATCATACCGCCAGGGATGTTAGGGGTTTGTAAGGTTGAGGCTCCATTCACACCTGAGCATATTATTTTCAGGCGTTTTTTGCAGGTGTTTGGAGGCAAGCATTGACATCCAACAAAAATGCTTGGAATATGCCCCAAAAATGCCCAGATGTGAACAAGGCCTCAAAGTTTTTCACCTTAAGTCCTTGTCCACACCTGAGCATATTTCAGCTCCTAAAATGCTCATCTCTGAAGTCTCAAAACACCCAACAACAAAATCCCATTCATTTCAATGGCCCCTGTTCACATATCAGCGTTTTGTCCCCTGAAGCAAAACGTCTGATGCTCAAAAAAGTACATGAGCTTCTTTTTTGGCTGATTACAAGTATTTTTGTTAGATGTCAATGCCTGCCTCCAAACACCTGCAAACAAAACGGCTGAAAAAACCCCCAAAAAAGACGCCTGAAAATGATACGCTAAGGTGTGAATGGAGCCTTATGCATTCAGGTGAAAAACCTTTGTTGCAGCCCCCCCTCTTTTTGTTACCTGAGCCCATTCCTTCCAGCGCCGTGCACGAGCCCTCCGTCTCCAGCTGCTGGCTCTCATCTCATTGGACAGATTGATAGCAACGGGAGCCATTGGCTCCTGCTGCTATTAAATCTAAAGACACAGGAGTGGGGTTGAGTCCTACGGTCTGTGTTAATGGAGGCGGCAGCAGCAGGACTGGGGAACGTGCCCCCTCAAGTGGCTCCCTGTTGGGGCAATCAATGAAGAGGAGGAGGAGCGCCGCCGGGACCCCCCCGGAGGAGGAGAAGCCAGGAGCGCCACCGGGACCCCCCAGAAGAGGAGGAGGAGCCAGGAGCGCCGCCGGGACCCCCCCAGGAGGAGCCAGGAGCGCCGCCTGGACCCCCCCAGGAGGAGCCAGGAGCGCCGCCTGGACCCCCCCAGGAGGAGCCAGGAGCGCCGCCTGGACCCCCCCAGGAGGAGCCAGGAGCGCCGCCTGGACCCCCCCAGGAGGAGCCAGGAGCGCCGCCTGGACCCCCCCGAAGTGAAGGAGGAGCCAGGAGCACCACCGGGACCCCCCAGAAGTGAAGGAGGAGGAGCCAGGAGCGCCGCCGGGACCCCCCAGAAGAGGAGGATGAGGGCTGCATAGAGCAGGGAAGTATAACGTTTGTTCTATAAAAAAAAAAAAAAAAAAAAAAAATTTATATATATATATATATATATATATATATATATATATATATATATATATATATATATATATATATATTTACAACCTTTAGAGCCCCTTTAAGACTTAAGTACATCTACATGAGTGTAGAGTCCACCGACATGTAAATTACTAACACGGAAGAGTAGAACCCAATCTAGCCAGACACACAAAGCCATCAGTTTCAGTTTACAGGAAAGCCAAACTAGAGACATTTACAGGGAACACTTGAAGGAAGACATTGCAGAACTCTGTCTGGCTGTCACCTCACACTACTTTCCAGGTCACTAACCAGAACAAGTGAGGTGAATGGACAGAGCTCCTTAGTATGACCCAGACAGACAGCTGGCACTGTGAGAGGAGGAGTAATGCCAGGTCCACCTATTCTCTGTACACATTATAAGGAGATGGAGGAGCTCTCCAGTACAATACAAGACAAGGCTCCCAGCTAGCACACATGTAACCAGCCGCCCTCACACACTCCCTATTACATACACGGCTAGGAGTGGGAAGCCGCCCTTCCTTCCCTACTCTCCACCACACACAACCAGCCATACATAACCGGAGCCTGACACCACACACACCATCCCCCACAGCTTCTCTCACCGACTGCTGTGACTTCTCCTCCTCTTCATCCCCTCTCAGCTTTATACACCGGCTCACCGCCTCACCCGGTCCCGGCCAGCGTCCTGAGCCGCCATCTTGCGTAGCGTGTAGGCACACCCCTAGAATGGTGACGTAACCGGCAGAGGCATAAGAGAGGCGGGGTTTCCCAAAGGTCAGCTAATGGTGAGAGAGCGGCAGAGACGTTCCGCCCAATCACGAACTGACTTTCAGATCACAACAAAGAGGGTAAACAGTGGGAATCGGGTGGTCGAGGCTGCGGGTGTCACCTGTGATCGGTGCCTAGGCGTGTGATGGATTATACATGGCTCTATGGCTTATACATGGCTCTATGTGTCCCTTTGTCTTTTCTCATAGTTCTCACTAGTTTAAGAAGTAAAGGAAAAGTTCATCTATGCAAAGTGTCTGAGTTGTTAAAGCATTTGCATCCTGATATGTGGCTGCCATACCATGTATTTGAATGAGAAAGTATCCTGTTCTCGTTGTATTGCTTCCTGAGTATGAAATCCCTGGTGTTCCTGCCAGTCCCTCTGCTTCCCTATTAAAAACTGACCACACTAAGCAGGAGAACACATCATGGTCAGATCTCTAGCTATGCTTAGAACTCTGTGTATTCTCCTCCGAATATCAGACTTGTCCTGACATGCCCCCGCTGCACAGCCATTCAATGAGAAGATTAGTGTACTGCTGCTTCTCCTCCCCCACCCCTTTGCAGCTGAGAAGATGTTTTGCCTTTCATTTCTATTTTAAACTGAATGGGTCATTTTACAAGGTGATCGTTTACAATCACTTTCAGTCCAGAAATAACAATGTGATATATTTATTTATTTCAGGTACTTACATAACGCTGTCAATTTATGCAATGCTTTACATATACATTGTACATTCACATCATTCCCTGCCCTCAAGGAGCTTACAATCTAAGGCAGTGTTCCCCAACCCCCGGGCCGCGGACCGGTACTGGTCCGTGGATCAAACGGTACCGGGCCACCCGAGGAACTTTAAATAATTTCACTGTGGCGGCCGAGGCGCAGAGCATTGCCCCCCCTCCCCTGAGCCCGCCCATTGTGTGATAATAGCGAATGAAAATTCTATATTGTCACACTGATCCTCCTCCTGGCCAATCAGGGAGCGGGTCCTCCCGCTTCCTGATTGGCCGAAAGGCAAACCCCACGCCATTGGCCGAGGAGGAGGCGCCACGGGAGGACTGAGGAGACGCGGGAAGCCGGGGACTGAACTGAAGAGAAGTGAGGTAAGTGCACGGACGGGTCTGAACGCGGGGGGAACGCTCTGCATTGAAAGGTGGCACGCTGGCATCTCTACATTGAAAAGGGGGCAATGCTGTGGCACTCTGCATTTATTGGGGGCAATGCTCTGGCACTCTGCATTTATTGGGGGCATTGCTGTAGCACTCTGCATTTATTGGGGGCAATGCTGTGGCACTCTGCATTTATTGGGGGCAATGCTGTGGCACTCTGCATTTATTGGGGGCAATGCTGTGGCACTCTGCATTTATTGGGGGAATTGCTGTGGCACTCTGCATTTATTGGGGGCAATGCTGTGGCACTCTGCATTTATTGGGGGCATTACTGTGACATGCTGCATTTATTGGGGGCAATGCTGTGGCACTCTGCATTTATTGGGGGCAATGCTGTGGCACTCTGCATTTATTGGGGGCATTGCTGTGGCACTCTGCATTTATTGAGGGCAATGCTGTGGCACTCTGCATATATTGGGGGAATTGCTGTGGCACTCTGCATTTATTGGGGGCAATGCTGTGGCACTCTGCATTTATTGGGGGCATTGCTGTGACATGCTGTATTTATTGGGGGCATTGCTGTGACATGCTGCATTTATTGGGGGCAATGCTGTGGCACTCTGCATTTATTGGGGACAATGCTGTGGCACTCTGCATTTATCGGGGGCAATGCTGTGGCACTCTGCATTTATTGGAGGCATTGCTGTGGCACTCTGCATTTATTGGGGGCATTCCTGTGGCACTCTGCATTTATTGGGGGCATTGCTGTGACACTCTGCATTTATTGGGGGCAATGCTGTGACACTCTTCATTTATTGGGGGCATTGCTGTGGCACTCTGCATTTATTGGGGGCAATGCTGTGGCACTCTGCATTTATTGGGGGCATTGCTGTAGCACTCTGCATTTATTGGGGGCATTGCTGTGATACTCTACATTTATTGGGGGCATTGCTGTGGCACTCTGCATTTATTGCGGGCAATACTGTGGCACTCTGCATTTATTGGGGGCAATACTGTGGCACTCTGCATTTATTGGGGGCATTGCTGTGGCACTCTGCATTGATTGGGGGCAATGCTGTGGGCACTCTGCATTGATTGGGGGAAATGCTGTGGGCACTCTGCATTGATTGGGGGCACACAGGTCACTCTGCATTGACGTCCCCCCCCCCCCCCCAGCGGGCCACAGAAAAATTATCAAACGTTGACCAGTCCGCAGGGATAAAAAGGTTGGGGAGCACTGATCTAAGGTGCCTAACTCACACTCATACATACACATATATTGCCGTTTACCAAGTCTTAACCACTTCTGGACCGGAAGGTTTTCCCCCTTAATGACCAGGCTATTTTTTGCGATATGGCACTGCCTTACTTTAACTGACAATTGCGCGGTCGTGCAACACTGTACCTACATAGAATTGATGTCCTTTTCTTTTCTTTTCCCCACAAATGGTATTTGATCACCTGTGCGATTTTTATTTTTTGGGCTATAAACAAAAAAAGAGCAACAGTTCTGAAAAAAAAAAAAAAAACATAATTTTTAACTTTATGCAATATAACATTCCCAATAAAAAAAATAAAAAAATCATTTTCATTTCATCATTTTAGGCCAATTTGTATTCTGCCACATATTTTGGTAAAAAAATCCCAATAATTGTATATTGATTGGTTTGCGCAAAAGTTATCGCATCTACAAACTAGGGAAAAGATTTGTCATTTTTATTGATTTCTTTTTTTTTTAACTAGTAATGGCTGCGATCTGCGTTTTTTTTTTTTTTTTTTCAAATATAACTTTTATTTTAGAACACAAAAAAGGCAAACAACGAAACAGCAAATAAGTACATGTCAATCAAGTTATCATGAAACATTCAAGCGATCATAAAAAAAGATCTGCGATTTTTAGCGGGATAGCTGGACTGCGACATTGCGGCAGACATATCAGACCACTAGCTGACATTTTTGGGGTGACCAGTGACATTACTACAGTAATCAGTGCTAAAATTATGCACTATTACTGTATTAATGACACTGGCAATAAGGGGTTAACACCAGGGGCAATCAAAGGGTTAAATGTGTCCTTAGGGGGTGCTTTATAACTGTGTGGGGGATGAGCTTATGAAATGAACACAGGGACCTGTGTTCCTAAATCGGATGAATACAGGAGCCCTGGGTTAATTACTGACAGAACAGTGTTTACAATAGCAGACCGCCATTCTGTCTCCACGGGGAGCGATCGCTGGTGCCGGACCCACAGATCAGCTTTCCCTGTGGCAAATAGTTTGTTTCACAGGAACGAGCCAACCTACCGCACTATATGTACGGTGGCTTGTCGGCAAGTGGTTAAAGGGTAACTCCACTTTCATGGGGAAAAAAATAGCAAAATAAAAAAAAACAATATAGCGTATACAATTGCGACACAAGTCATATTGTATTTAAATGTTGTTAAAAATTACCTTTCCTTTTTAATCTGCAGCAGCTGTAAATTTTCTGAAAATGCAATGCAATATGGCTACCTGGAGTTGTTCTGTACAAAGAATGTGCACTGACCACATCCCAGAAACATCATTTCCTGCTTCTGTGATTGGCTCACGGATTTTCCCAGAAGTCTGCCCAAGATAGAAGTCAGGTTTCTGGCATCCCCTGCGACAAAAATGTCTTAGGTGGGAATGGGGAGCAGGTGTGGTAAATTTGGTGTTATCGGTCTCCCTCTCTCATACTGGTCACTAGAAGTTTAACATGGCACCTCATGGCAAAGAACTCGCTAAGGATCTGAAATAAAGAATTGTTGCTCTACATAAAGATGGCCTAGGCTATTAGAAGATTGCTAAAACCCTGAAACTGAGCTGCAGCACGGTGGTTAAGACCATACAGCGGTTTAACAGGACAGGTTCCACTCAGAACAGGCCTCACCATGGTCGACCAAAGAAGTTGAGTGCACATGCTCAGCATCATATCCAGAGGTTGTCTTTGGAAATTGACGTATGAGTGCTGCCAGCATTGCTGCAGAGGTTGAGGGGGGGGGGGGGGGGGTCCACCTGTCAGTGCTCAGACTATACACTGCATACTGCATCAAATTGGTCTGCATGGCTGTCTTCCCAGAATGAAGCCTTTTCTAAAGATGATGCACAAGAAAGCCCGCAAACAGTTTACTGAAGACAAGCAGACTAAGAACATGGATTACTGGAACCATGTCCTGTGGTCTGATGGCACCAAGATAAACTTACAGTATTTGGTTCAGATGGTGTCAAGTGTCTGTGGCGGCAATAAGGTAAGGAGTACAAAAACAAGTGTGTCTTACCTACAGTTAAGCATGGTGGGAGTGTCATGGTCTGGGGCTGCATGAGTACAGGGGAGCTACAGTTCTTTGAGGGGACCATGAATGCAAACCTGTACTGTGACATACTGAAGCAGAGCATGATGCCCCTCCCTTCGAAACTGGGCCACAGGGCAGTATTCCAACATGATAACGACCCCAAACACACCTCCAAGATAACCACTGCCTTGCTAAAGAAGCTGAGGATAAAGCTGATGGACTGGACAAGCATGTCTCCAGATCTCAACCCTATTTGGGATCTGTGGGGCATCCTCAAATTGAAGGTGGAGAAAAGCAAGGTCTCTAACATCCACCTGCTACATGATGTCATCATGGAAGAGTGGAAGAGGACTCCAGTGGCAACCTGTGAAGCTCTGGTGAACTCCATGCTCAAGAGGATTAAGGCAGTGCTGGAAAATAATGGTGGCCACAAAAAATTCTGACACCTTTGGCCCATTTTGGACATTTCCACTTAGGGGTGTACTCACTTTTGTTGCCAGCGGCTTAGGCGTTAATGGCTGTGTGTTGAGTTATTTTGAGGGGACAGCAACTATACACTGTTATACAAGCTGTATACTGACTACTGTACATTGTAGCAAAGTGTCATTTCTTCAGTGTTCTCATATGAAAAAATATAATAAAATATTTACAAAAAAAAAATGATAGCATGAATATTTATACAGCTCTGGCCAATCCCAGGAAGCAGGCCCTGAAGACATGCTGGGAGACTGTATATTTTCAATGGGGTCTGGGTCTTTTCCTGGAGAGGATTAGTGTAGCCTGGAGGGCTTGCAGCCCTCCAGAGCAACACTACCATGTTCTTGTTGTTGGTGAGGCCTCAAGTGGGTGGCCCGAGGGCCTGGATGCTGAAGCTAAGGAGAGCTGACTGAGGGTCTGTCTGCTGAAGATCTAGTCTGGTATCACTGGAGAAAAGTGTTGCTTGGAAGTTGGGAGAAGGCAACCCACTGTCCCTGGACCTTTTTGTGAGTACAGACGGCTGTGAGAGATCTTAGAGACTTTTGAGATGCTGTCATCCCTCTTGTGCTTTAGAGTCAACTGTGTGCTAAAGGGGACGTTGGCTGGTGTCCTGAAGAGCTTAGTCTGTCTAGTTCTCTGTGAAGGGACTCTGCTCTTCCCGCTCTAAAGGAAGAAGCTTTTGTTCTGTTAACTGCTTCTATTCCAAAAGCCAAATCCACAGTCTGCTAAATGCAAGGACTTCAGCTTCAGCTTTACAGAAAGCAGTTTACTGTCCTCAACTTGTACATATTTTCTGTTTTTGGAGTATCCCACAATTCCCTCAAGCCTTAACCCTATCCAAGTTTCCCAAAAAATAAAAACAACACCCCTAGACTGTGCCTTGAATGTGTCTGACTGCGGAGCAATCCACTGGGGAAGAACCTAAGCAGATTTCCAGCGGCTCCTACGGTAGTAGCGCTACAGGTGGATGTCAGTCGGGAGGAGTGGGTGTTCCTGGATACGCAGCATTTGCCATCCTTTGCTTTCTACAAGAACATAGCTCACTCTTAAATTGTTAACAACCCCCCAGCTGCTATAGTCTGTGTACATGTTAGTGCTAAAACTGATGTAATCTTTACATGGGTGACAGCAAAAGGGTTAAAGGGTAACATGATACAAGTAACTGAATAGGTCAGTGACAAGAGCATTGGGAGACCAGTCCTCCGAACCATTGCCAGTGGAGAGGAAGAGTGTGGGCCTGCGAATTAGGCTAACTCTTTCTCTGTATTAGACCATCCCCTGAATAAAGGAGCACTGGATTGTTTAGCAGCTTGTGGGATGAAGGCAATGTTAAAGGCTTTATAAACCTTCCTACCTGCATCCTATGTTTTCCACTATCAAAACATGTGCATCAATCATGTAGTTCATGGTGACGTTTGTTGGCCTGTACGCACAGCCTATAGTAATGTAAATCTTCTTATTCCTGTATTTAAACATGACGTAGGGTTGAGCGAACCCGAACTGTAACGTTCGGGTTCGTACCGGACTTTAGGGTTTTCGGGTACCGGACCCGATCCCGGACATTGTACTGTATATTCGTTATCGAGTTTGGTGTCCGGCAATTTAATGGCGCGTAAAAGAAAGATGCAGGGCAGCCAATCCACAAGCGTTTAACTAGTGTGCCCTTAGAAGCCATCACAGCCATGCCTACTAATGGCATGGCTGTGATTGGCCAGTGCAGCATGTGACCCAGCATCTATATAAGCTGGAGTCACATAGCGCCGCACGTCACTCTCCTCTATCTAGTGTAGGGAAAAGCTGCCTGCGGCTGCTGCTTTGAGGGAAAGCATAGGAGTAGGACAGAATCTTTGATCATTCTAATTAATCTACATAGATGTTGTTGTGTACTAGGGCGCTGCTGCATTGAGGGAGAGAGGGAGAGTATATAGAAAAAGGACAGAATCATTAATATTATTCTTTAATCAGAACTTCAACTCATCTACATAGATTTTGTTGTGTGGGTGCAGTGCACAATCTTTTTACCCTGCCCTGATCCCAGTGACAAAAAAATACTTTTATCCATCTGTTAGTTAGGTGGGCAGCGTTGGGGGGGGGGGGGGGGGGTTTATGCAAGCTCAGTGCACCAGCACATTTAAAGCTATATATAGCTATAATTTTCTGGGTTTTTAAAAACACCCTTTTTGGGCTAAAATCCACAATTTTATAGCCCTTGCTTGCTGCATCTGTACATGTAGAATTCAAGCTGCTCTCCTACTGTGTTAGTCAAAAAAACACAATTTTTGGGCAAAATACACAGTTTTACAGCCTTTGCTTGCTGCATGTGTGATAAAAACAAGCTTGAAATACTGCAATAGTTTTCTGTGTGTTTGGCATTACCCTCCATCTTGGGGCTCTGTCGCATTATTCAGTGCAAATTTAAAGCTATATATAGCTATAATTTTCTGGGTTTTTAAAAACACCCTTTTGGGCTAAAATCCATAATTTTATAGACCTTGCTTGCTGCATCTGTACATGTAGAATTCAAGCTGCTGTCCTCCTGTGTTAGTCAAAAAACACCGTTTTACAGCCCTTGCTTGCTGCATGTGTGAAAAAAAAAAAAAAAAGCTTGCAATACTGCAATAGTTTTCAGGGTTTTAAAAAACACCCATTTTTGGCATCACCCTCCTTCTTGGGCCTCTGTCGCATTATTCAGTGTGCATTTTAAGCTATATATAGCTATAATTTTCTGGGTTTTCAAAAACACCCTTTTTGGGCTAAAATCCATAATTTTATAGCTCTTGCTTGCTGCATCTGTACGTGTAGAATTCAAGCTGCTGTCCTACTGTGTTAGTCAAAAAACACCCTTTTTGGGCAAAATACACAACATACTGTTGTTCTATTCTGCTATTCAAAAAACACCCATTTAGGGCAAGTTTCTAAATTTGAGAAATATGAGGAGAAAGTCAAATAAGGGACGTGGCCCCGGCGTGGTGCTGCTGGTGGAGCTCCTGTTACAAGGAGAGGACGTGGTCGATCAGTGCCAGCTACACGCACAAGTGAAACACCTTCCTCAGGTGTGAATAGGTGACAGAACCTGCAGCAGTATTTGGTTGGGCCTAATGCGGCTCTACAAATGTTGAGGCCAGAACAAGTACAGGCGATAGTAGATTGGGTTGCTGACAGTGACTCCAGTGCCGTCACATTGTCTCCCACCCAGTCTACTGCTGAAAGATCAGATCTGGCACCTGCAGCCGATGCCCATCAGTCTTTCACCTCACCCCCTTGCAAATCAGCCAAGCAGTCTGAGGCCCAAGTCATGCAGCAGTCTCTTCTGCTTTTTGATGACTCTGTTAGCATGGTTTCCCAGGGCCATCCACCTAGCCCTGCCCCACAAGTGGAAGAGATTGAGTGCACCGATGCCTAACCACTTATGTTTGAAAATGAGTACATGCAAGGACCATCGCAGCACGTCTCGGATGATGACGAAACACAGGTGCCAACTGCTGCGGCTTTCAGAATTGTGCAGACCGACAAGGAGGGCAGGGGTGAAGACTGGGTGGAAGATGATGTGGAGGACGATGAGGTCCTTGACCCCACATGGAATCAACGTCATGCAGGTGACCTGTGTAGTTCGGAGGAAGAGGCGGTGGTCGCACAAAGCCACCAGCACAACAGAAGAGGGAGCAAGGTGCAAAAGCAGAGCAGCTGTCCCCTAGACAGTATGCCTGCTACTGCCCAATGTAGAAAGGGACTGAGCACACCAAAGCCAGCTCCAAGGAGTTGTCTAGCGTGGCAGTTCTTCAGACAATGTGCTGATGACAGGACACGAGTGGTTTGCATGCTGTGCAATCAGAGGCCGAAGCGATGCATAAACGTTCTCAACCTGAGCACAACCTGCATGACCAGGCATCTAAGTGCAAAGCACGAGCTGCAGTGGAGTAGACACCTCAAAAACCAAGAAAGGTCTCTGGCTCCTCCTGCTTCCTCTTCTGCTGCAGTCTCGGCCTCTTCATCCACCTCTGTAGTGACAGTGGCACCTGCCACCCCGCAAACAGAAGGTCAGCCAGCAACACCACCACCTGGGTCACCAGCCATCTCCACAATGTCCCATGGAAGCATTCAGCTCTCTATCTCCCAAACACTGGAGCTGAAGAGGAAGTACCCCCCTACCCACCCGCGATCCCTGGCCCTGAATGCCAGCATTTCAAAATTCCTGCCTTTTGAAATGCTGTCATTCCGTCTGGTGGAGATGTAGAGTTTTAAAAGCCTTATGGTGGTGGCTGTCCCACAGTACGTCGTGCCCAGCCGGCACTACTTTTCCAGGTGAGCCATCCCTTCCCTGCACAATCAAGTGGGGGACAAAATCAGGTGTGCACTGCGCAACGCCATCTGTGGCAAGGTCCACCTAACTACGGATACACGGACCAGTAAGCACGGTCAAGAACGTTCTATCTCCCTAACAGCACACTGGGTAAATGCAGTGACGGCTGGGCCTGAGGCGGATAGCAGTTTGGCGCATGTCCTTCCACCTCCGAGGATTGCAGGGCGCTTTAGTTTGCCTCCTGTTGCTAACTCCTCCTACTCCGCTTCCTCATCCTCTACCGCCTCCTCATCCGGTCAGCGTAACACCTTCACCACCAACTTCAGCACAGCCAGGGGTAAACGACAGCAGGCAGTTTTAAAACTTGCCTGTTTGGGGGAAAAACCCCACACTGCGCAGGTGTTGTGGAGGGGCATTGAACAACAGACCGATGAGTGGTTGGTGCCAGTGAGCCTCAAGCCCGGCCTGGTGGTGTGCGATAATGGGCGAAATCTCGTAGCAGCTCTGGGCATAGCCGGTTTGACGCACATCCCTTGCCTGGCGCATGTGCTGAATTTGGTGGTGCAGAGGTTCCTTAAAAATTACCCCGATATGTCAGAGCTGCTGCAGAAAGTGCGGGCGGTCTGTGTGCACTTTCGGCGTTCTCACCCTGCTGCTACTCGCCTGTCAGCGCTGCAGCGTAACTTCGGCCTTTCTGCTCACCGCCTCATATGTGACAAGCCCACAAGGTGGAACTCCACCTTGCACATGCTGGCCAGACTGTGCGAGCAGCAGCAGGCCATAGTGGAGTTTCAGCTGCAGCACGCCCGCGTGAGTCGCTCTGCGGAACAGCACCACTTCACCACCAATAACTGGGCCTCCATGCGAGACCTGTGTGCCTTGTTGCGCTGCTTCAAGTACTCCACCAACATGGCCAGTGCCGATGATGCTGTTCTCAGGGTTACTATCCCACTTCTTTGCCTCCTTGAAAAAACAATTCGGGCGATGATGGAAGAGGATGTGGCACAGGAGGAGGAGGAAGAGGGATCATTTCCAAGGTTTTCAGGGCAGTCATTCACAAGTGGCTCCGAGGGTGGGTTCCTGCACCTACAAACGCCAGGTACACAATTCTCCAGCAAGGGCACAGTTCTGGAGGATGCCGAGGTGGAGGATGAGGAGGAGGAGATGGAGGAAGAACCATGTTCACAGCAGGGTGGCACCCAGACCAGCTCATGACCATCACTCGTGCATGGTTGGGGGATACAGAGGACACAGATGATACACCTCCCACAGAGGTGGGCAGCCTGGCACAAATGAGCGATTACATGCTGCAGTGTCTACGCAACGACCGCCGAGTTTCCCACATTATAACTTGTGCTGATTACTGGGTGGCCACGCTGCTGGATCCCCATTACAAGGACAACGTACCATCCTTAATTCCCTCACTGGAGCGTGGTCGTAAGATGCGTGAGTACAAGCGCATGCTGGTAAACGCGCTGCTGGTGGCATTTCCACCCGACAGCGGGGGCACAGTGGAAGCACAAGGCAGAGGAAGAGGTAGCCAACGCAGCCGGGGCACCGCCAGCACCTCAGAAGGCAGAGTTAGCATGGCCGAAATGTGGAAAAGCTTTGTAAACACGCCGCAACAACCAGCACCACCAGCTGATATGGAACGTCTTAGCAGGAGGCAGCATTTCACCAACATGTTGGAGCAGTATGTGTGCACACGCCTAGACGTACTGAATGACGGGTCTGCCCCCTTCAACTTTTGGGTCTCCAAATTGGGCATATGACCTGAGCTTGCCCTTTACGCATTGGAGGTGCTGGCCTGCCCTGCAGCCAGTGTATTATCTGAACGTGTATTTAGCACGGCAGGGCGCATTATCAGACAAGCGCAGCCGCCTGTCCAGAGCAAATGTGGACAAGCTCACCTTCATTAAAATGAACCAGGCATGGATCCCACGCGACTTGTCCGTACCTTGTGCAGAATAGACATATATACCGGCCTTAACCAGCCATTGTTGTATTTTTGATCTTTCTCACTCTTTTGGGGTGTACCCTAATTTAAAAAAAAATTTAATTAAAAACTAAAACCAGTGTTGGCTACCTCATTCTCCTCCACCGCCGCCTCTTCCACCTACACCGCCACATCCACCACCACCTCAACCTCCTACTCCATATGGACCTTGTCCTCCTCCACCGCCGCCGCTTCCACCTACACCGTCACATCCATCGCC
Organism: Pelophylax lessonae; assembly: GCF_965119305.1. Lineage (NCBI taxonomy): Eukaryota > Metazoa > Chordata > Amphibia > Anura > Ranidae > Pelophylax > Pelophylax lessonae. The sequence continues at coordinate 628,788,488 of NC_138768.1, read as the reverse complement.
ACCTCAACCTCCCACTCCATATGGATCTCGTCCTCCTACATCGATTTATTATTTTTTATTTTTATGTATTTTATTAAGTTATTTCCCTATTTGTTTTCAGGACACTTATCATGCTCTTAGCAACATTTTGCTGCCATTTGCAGCCCTCTTTCCATTTCCATGACATTTTTAGAGCCATTTTAGTGCTCAAAAGTTCGGGTCCCCATTGACTTCAATGGGGTTCGGGGTTAAATTTGGTTAAAGTTCGGGTCACAAACTCAAACTTTTTTGCGAAGTTCGGCCGAACCCGTAGAACCCGAACATCCAGGTGTCCGCTCAACTCTAAACATGAGGCATAAGGTACTGCGCAGGTTAATGCATGACTTCTGAAGTGTTAGAACTGATACTTTCTATGAAGAAACTAGATATCCCACAATCATTGGTCTCTCAGTCTAGTGCTGGGCAGGTGAGTACTGCATAGTAATTCCTTCCTGTTTGTCTTGCACATGTCGATGTTGGACTTTTTGATTTGAAGAAATAAAACTCAAGTTTCTACTTTCCTGAGACTGGAAGTGCCACTTTCTTTCTACATGCATATAGTAATTCCTTCCGACACAGCCTCAAGCAGGCAGAACCTTCACAGACGCACAGAGACACAGACACTTCACTGGGTCAGCTGGAAGATGTTTTTTTGTTTTTTTTTTCATTACATTAGCACTCCCACATCTGTGCTGAGACACACAGCAGACAGAAATGCATGCATTGGAAGTTGTATGACCTGGAACATAGTTACATAGTTAGGTTGAAAAAAAGTCCATCTGGCTCAACCTATAAAAAACAAAAAACAGTAAAGAAAACCCAACTATACAATCCCATATACACAATCCTATACCCACAGTTGGTCCAGAGGCGAAAAACCCAAGCAAAGCATGATACAATTTGCTACAGCAGGGGAAAAAATTCCTTCCTGATCCACTGAGAGGCAATTGGATATTCCCTGGATCAACTTTACCTATAAATATTAGTACCCATTTATATTATGTACACCTAGGAAGGAATCCAGGCCTTTTTTAAAGCAATCTAGTGAGCTAGCCAGAACCACCTCTGGAGGGAGTCTATTCCACATTTTCACAGCTCTTACAGTGAAGAAACCTTCAACAGGAATATATGTTGTCCCTTTGGCAAATAGGGACAAGCAAGATGAGTGAATACTGTACATTGACATAGGGGAACTAATCATCATTGAATCAAGTGCTTCATACTTTCTTTTAAATCAAGTACTTCAGAGGGGAAGCAGAAACATGCATCAGTCCTTCATACCTTCCTTTGAATCAAGTAATTCAGAGGTTAAGGCAGCAACATGCATCAGTCCTTCTGACCTCCCTTTGAATCAAGTTCTTTAGATCAGAGGTCTTCAACCACCGGGCCACAGCCTGGTAACGGGCGGATCGCGGGTGCAGCGGGTGAGGGAGTGGGCCGACCGTCAAGCAAGCGGGTCGGTAAGCGGGGGCAGGCGAGCGAGAGAGCGTATGGGCCGGTAAGCGGGCGGGTGAGCGAGCAGAGAGATCACATCATCCCTCACTTCTAGCCCTCACATGTGCTGAAAAGCTGGCGAGTGAAACCTCTTTCTCTGCTGTCACTGTTGCAGGATAGTGACACTCCGCACCTAGTGGCAGGCGACATGGCAAGTGACAATCTGCATCTGGTGGCAGGCAGCGTAGTAAGTAACAATCTGCATCTGGTGGCAAATGATGTGGCAAGTGACAATCCGCATCTGGTGGCAGGTGACGTGGCAAGTGACAATCCGCATCTGGTGGCAGATGATGGAACAAGTGACAATCCACATCTGGTGGCAGGTGACAATCCTCATCTGGTGGCAGGCGACGTTTCAAGTGACAATCCACATCTGGTGGCAGGCGATGTGGCAAGTGACAATCCACATCTGGTGGCAGGCTACATGGCAAGTGACAAGCTGCATCTGGTGGCAGGCGATGTGGCAAGTGACAAGCTGCATCTGGTGGCAGGCGATGTGGCAAGTGACAAGCTACATTTGGTGGCAGGTGACGTGGCAAGTGACAAGCTACATCTGGTGGCAGGCGATGTGGAAAGTGACAAGCTGCATCTGAAGGCAGGTAACGTGACAAGGTGCATCTTGTGGTAGGCGACGTGGCAAGTGACAAGCTGCATCTGAAGGCAGGTGACGTGACAGGCTGCATAGGCGACGTGGCAAGTGACAAGCTGCATCTGAAGGCAGGTGACGTGACAGGCTGCATCTGGTGGTAGGAGATGTGGCAAGTGACAAGCTGCAACTGGTGGCAGGCGACGTGGCAAGTGACAAGCTGTATCTGGTGGCAAGTGACTAGCTGCATCTGGTGGCAGGCGATGGGTGGCAAGTGACACACCCAGGGCTCCCTCTGATTCTGCATTATGGTGAGTTGAACTATTTCATTTTATGTTACAATGTAATAATAGAAATAATGCGCTTCAATCATCCTGACACCATATCAACCATAGTGCCGTGAGGATTGAAGGGCCAACACCAGCCATTGCCCCGACAAATTGCCTGCGAAAAACCGCACTAGATCACCAATGAATAAATAAAAAACAAAAAACAGCCACTTGTGCAACTGTGTTACCGGTTATTAATATCAATAAGAAAACTTTTGCATGCCTTTCCTGCAAAGTCTTTCTTTGACATAGTAGTACTGTGAGCATTGTTCAAAACAGGTAATGCAACTATTTGGCAGGACACATGTTTTAAAAAAAAAAATGTGGAAGATCTCCTCACATTACCCAGACAGGCATTGCGTATGATGACCCAGCCAAGGTCCAGGCATTGGGCATATGGTGCTTAATGTGGCCCATTAATTTGTTGGCGATCGTGGTGTACCCTTGGGATATCTCTGCCAAGAAGCAGAAGAATATCTGCATTTCTGTCAAGAGCTGGTATGTGGTCAGCTATGCCTCGCAAGTGAGAGTGGTGAGAGGCAGCTGCAGGAATAGGGATCTTTACTTTTGATTGGAATCTGTTTGTACTTGATGAGAGTAGGCCGTGGTATTTCTACACTGCCATTCAGGGGAGCTACTACAAGAACAGTGGCTCTCCTGCCTGAAACTTCTGTAATGCCAGCACAGATACCCAGAGTGTATGGTAAGGCCCAGGGCCGGCCTTTGGGGTGTGCGAGCTGTGCGGCCGCACAGGGCACCATGGGCAGCAGGGGCGCCGTGCGGCCATCACAGCTCGCAGAAGATCAGGCCGCACAGCGGGAGGTGAGCGGGGACCGTGGCCTGGACAGGGTCAACACAGGCCGTGGCCGCCACTTACCTCCCGCTGTGCGGCTGTGCCCCGATCTACTACTGCTGCAGTCTGAACTGGATATCACACACAGCTCAGCCACAGAGACGCCGCAGCTGACTGATCCCTCCTCCTCCTCTGCAGGGACGCCAGAGGAGAGAGATCGTCAGCTCCTCCTCCTCCCGCCCCTTGTCCTTCCTTTTCCTTCAGATTTACCTTTTCTATGTAGTGCAAGGGCCTGCCTGATTGCATACAAATTGAAAGTGTTTAGGTTTGACCTCCTATTATATGGTTTTGGTAAGTCTAAAGGAAAAAGTCTTCAGAAAATCTTATAGTGTGTATGGCCCATAAGTCTTTTGAGTGTGTTTCACACACCACGGGCTTAAAAAAAAAAAATCTTGTAATGCCTGGCAAGTCTAGCAATAGCTTAGCAAGTCATTTTCAAACTTGCAGCTCAATTATTTGCTATCTGGGTAAATCAACCACAGCATAAGGAACCCCTAGCAACCTCCAGAGGCACCCTGGTTGAGAATAGCTGCTCAAGAAGCTGGAAATCACTGTAGTAGACACCGCTACTACATTGATCCCTACTTTCCCCATCACCCCTGGGAGGAGATTATTGCAGTGGCGGTGTATACTACAGTGATTTCCAGCTTCTACAGCAGGGGTGTAAAACTCAATTTCAAAAAATTAAAGGAGGTGTATGGCGCTGCCAATGTGCTCTTATTAATAAATAAATGCCTTCAAAAGTGCCACAATGCAATAAATATACTATATGTATCTTCTGGTTGTTAATAAATATAAAATTTGATAAAGGTGACTGTATTAATATTATTATATGTTATTAATAAATAAAGTGATATAAAATTTAATAAAGGTTACTGTATTGAAAAATATATATATATATGGTGAATGGTATTCAAAAGATCCACATGACATAAACCTAATAAACACAAAGTGTACAAGCCGTAGCTTGTTGAAGTGATAAAATAATGATGTGTATATAGTGATAATACTTGAAAAGTGATAATATGAATTCCTCTAAGGGTCCTATTTCTGAGTATGGCTGATAGGCACAATATTAAAATATATGATGCAAGATCTGCACGGCCTTAAATATAACAGTCCATAAGATCAGCACGGCCTTAAATGTAACAATTCATAAATGTCATCAGGGATAACTAATATTACGTGTCACAGATAAGTGATAGAAGGTATAGGAATCAGGAGTGGCGTGTTATAAAGATAAATTAATTGATAAAAATACGTGATAAAAAATTGCGTGATAAAAAACGTGATAAAAATTATGTATTATGTGAACAGCTATATCAGTCCCTAGGTATAGCTGAATAAAATGATATAAATTTTACAATATAAACCAGCAAAAACACTATAAACCAGCAGGGCACTATATATAAAAAACCATCCTACAAATGATCCAAGAGATATGAAAAAAATGTGCAGACAGCAGACAACCACAGGAGAACGTAGCAGCAAATTGCGGGCCACATCAGCATTATAGATGACCTCAAAGGGCCGGTTATATCTGTAAGATTAGATATCCAGAGCACCCCACGCCCCCTTACACCCTTACATGAGATGTCAAGAGTCCCCCACCATCATAAGTCAAGAGTCACCCACCCTTCCTTACACCACAATGCACCCCTTACCTTGCGCTACTGCCAGGAAGAAGATGCAAGTAGATCTGGGAAGAAGAAAGTGCAAGGTCTGGAGGAGGACCAGAGGAGGGCTGGAGTCAGCTTACAGAGACTGCTGAGACCAGGGGAGGCAGAGACAAGGTGGCGTTGTGGCTGCACAGAAAGGTGCAGGATCTGTAGGAGAAGTTCTGCCCTCCTCTCTGCTGCAGACTGCTGAGAAGGGGGGGGGGGTGGCCAAAGATGAGCTTTCTGCAGAAGCACAGAGAAGCACAGGATCTGGGAAAGGGGTTCTGTCCTCTCTGTTGCTGACTACTGAGACAAGGTGGGGGCAGAGACAAGGGGGGTGGGCCACATAAAATGGCCTGGGGGGCCACATTCGGGTCGTGGACCTTGTGTTTGACACCTGTGTTCTAGAGGAATCCCACAGGTATGGTATATGCATAGTTACATTGGTCCAAGCTTTAAATACATTTTAAATAACTGCGTTAGGCCTCATGCACACAGGCCTGAAAAATTACTATTTCAGAGGTGTCTTGTAGCCAGCTATGGTACCCAGCACTTCCTGTTAAAGAAAAATATGTGACCTTATACCCTGTGACAGTGCTAGACTATAGAATCCAGACCATTATATTGCCAACACCAGTCATTTCAATGCCGGCTGGGGAGGAGGAATAAGTGGCAATAAAGCATTGGAGGAGTCAGTGGAGGTAGGGAGGAGGGGCTTGCACTCTTCAGAGACATTATCCTTTTGCAGTGCATGGGCTAGGTGAGAGTGTCTCTTTAAATCTTGTGATCCAGCAAAGAAGCAAATCTGACAGAGATCATCTCACTTGTAGTACACTTGATTTAAAATGATTCATTTTGGGCATTACACGCAACATGAAAAAGTGGCCATTTTGCATATTTAAATTTGAAATAGATTATTTTGTTGTGAAGTCATATTGGTACAGTGAAATCCAGGTGACAGATTATATAAGGGTCATGCTTCTAAAGTACCCAAGGGGGAAGAATGTCCATTGCATATTTGCATAAGCAACTGGCATTTTGTAATGCGTAAATGTCAATGTTCCCTGTAGGACAGAAAGAACTGATTGGGCATTCTTCAAGTAAAATGCACTGTTGTGCTGATCATTTTATTTTTATTCTCATATAGTACTAAAGCCAAACTCCAAGAGACAGAGTACCAATTATTGGAGTTATTTATTTATTTATTAAAAATCATTACATTATCATTCATGTTTTTTCTTTCTTTCTTTCTTTCTTTCTTTCTTTCTTTCTTTCTTTCTTTCTTTCTTTCTTTCTTTCTTTCTTTCTTTCTTTCTTTCTTTCTTTCTTTCTTTCTTTCTTTCTTTCTTTCACTTTTTATTTATGCAAAGAGAAGGCAAAGTACTGTATATTCCCAAATCACAGTACAGGGGTACAAGCCATTCCTTCATTAAATCGAATATAGTGCTAGAGTCATCAATGTTACAAAAATGTAGAATTTATCACAAGAACTTTTTTTGTATCCTAGACATTTTTCTGGATGCATAGAAGGCTATTGTATTGTTAATTAAAACATCATTACATTGTTTTAACTGCAAATGGTGTCAGTGCCTGGAACCGTCTTGAAATTAACTAATTGTAATTCCCATTATGGCTGTCCTGAGACTCAATGCCAAGTGCCAGTCAGGTTCTGCTACAGTGCTAAAAAAGGAACATATGTAAGAATGAACAGTGTACTTTGTTTGTGTTCTTTATTCAAAATCTGAGCAGTCAGAATCTGAAGCCACTTTGCATGGCTTTCATGATCGAAAGCTTGTTCAGATAAGCTTTGAAAATGAAAGATAGAAGCTCATTGGTTTCCTTGCACAGTTGCTCCAGGTTCTGGCTGCTCCCATTTTAGAAAAATTCTCCTCCAGGTTTTGCACACCTCATTGTACAGTGGGTACGAAAAGTATTCAGACCCACTTAAATTTTTCACTCTTTGTTATATTGCAGCCATTTGCTAAAATCATTTAGGTTCATTCTTCTTCCTCATGAATGTACACATAGCACCCCATACTGACAGAAAAACAGAATTGTTGACATTGTTGCAGATTTATTAAAAAAGAAAAACTGAAATATCACATGGTCCTAAGTATTCAGACCCTTTGCTGTGACACTCATATATTTAACTCAGGTGCTTTCCATTTCTTCTGATCATCCTTGAGATGGTTCTACACCTTCATATGAGTCCAGCTGTGTTTGATTATACTGATTGGACTTGATTAGGAAAGCCACACACCTGTCTATATAAGACCTTCCAGATCACAATGCATGTCAGAGCAAATGAGAATCATGAGGTCAAAGGAACTGCCTGAAGAGCTCAGAGACAGAATTGTGGCAAGGCACAGATCTGGCCAAGGTTACAAAAAGATTTCTGCTGCATATAAGGTTCCTAAGAGCACAGTGGCCTCCATAATCCTCAAATGGAAGACGTTTGGGACGACCAGAACCCTTCCTAGAGCTGGCCGTCCCGATAGAGCTATCGGGGGAGAAGAGCCTTGGTGAGAGAGGTAAAGAAGAACCCAAAGATCACTGTGGCTGAGCTCCAGAGATGCAGTCAGGAGATGGGAGAAAGTTGTAGAAAGTCAACCATCACTGCAGCCCTCCACCAGTCGGGGCTTTATGGCAGAGTGGCCCGACGGAAGCCTCTCCTCAGTGTAAGACACATGAAAGCCCGCATGGAGTTTGCTAAAAAACACCTGAAGGACTCCAAGATGGTGAGAAATAAGATTCTCTGGTCTGATGAGACCAAAATAGAACTTTTTGGCCTTAATTCTAAGCGGTATGTGTGGAGAAAACCAGGCACTGCTCATCACCTGTCCAATACAGTCCCAACAGTGAAGCATGGTGGTGGCAGCATCATGCTGTAGGGTGTTTTTCAGCTGCAGGGACAGGACGACTGGTTACAATCGAGGGAAAGATGAATGTGGCCAAGTACAGGGATATCCTGGACAAAAACCTTCTCCAGAGTGCTCTGGACCTCAGACTGGGCCGAAGGTTTACCTTCCAACAAGACAACACAGCTAAAATAACGAAGGAGTGGCTTCACAACAACTCCTTGACTGTTCTTGAATGGCCCAGCCAGAGCCCTGACTTAAACCCAATTGAGCATTTCTGGAGAGACCTAAAAATGGCTGTCCACCAACGTTTACCATCCAACCTGACAGAACTGGAGAGGATCTGCAAGGAGGAATGGCAGAGGATCCCCAAATCCAGGTGTGAAAGACTTGTTGCATCTTTCCCAAAAAGACTCCTGGCTGTATTAGATCAAAAGGAGGCTTATAATAAATACTGAGCAAAGGGTCTGAATACTTAGGACCATGTGATATTTCAGTTTTTCTTTTTTAATAAATCTGCAACAATGTCAACAATTCTGTGTTTTTTTGTCAGTATGGGGTGCTATGTGTACATTCATGAGGAAGAAGAATGAACCTAAATGATTTTAGCAAATGGCTGCAATATAACAAAGAGTGAAAAATTTAAGGGGGTCTGAATACTTTTCGTACCCACTGTATATTCTACAGAAGACTGTGAGAGGACAGGTAGGTTTATTTTAATATTTCAATAAAGAGCCTGCCTACTTACAGATTTTTAATATTAGACTTTAGTTCCACTTTAATTACCTCACAATACAAGCGGCTAGAGGGGTCAGGGTTGACTTGTTTTAAAGCTTGTTTACTGCTTTTTCAGAATATGTAAATCATTTTATGTCCATAGTCAAGTGACGACTTAGGTCTTGAGTTTTCATTCTTCTGGGCTACAGAATAGGAGGTTCCTTCGTTAGGTACTCACACCACAGCCTGGTGACATGGTCACTTCCCTTTGACTGTACATCAGTGGCACTCTCATATGTTCCTGAAGACTGCAGTAGCGACATAACATCACAAAATACTTCATTCCTGGGTAAGACACCGCAGAAGTACACATCATAGCTGAGACTGGTTTAGTAAAGGGCTTTGGAGGACCTTTTTCAACCTTTTTTTTTTTATTGCAATTGGTTGAGAGCAAGGTTTTGTTTGCTTTTACCTAGACATTTACTTAAAGCGGAGTTCCACCCAGGATTTGTTTTTTTTTTTTTTTAATACCCCCGGGACAGTCAGGGCTAGTGCATTCCACAATGGCTAGCCTCTGATCTGTCCCGGGTTGCACTTACCTGCAAGACGAAATACTTACCTTGCAAACGTCTTGTCCAGCGCTGCCATCTCAGATGTGGGCAGCTTGAAGCCAGCGCGTCCTCTTCGGCGTCTTCTTCCGCCTTCTGTGGTCCCACGATGCTCTGCGCCGGCCCCGACGTCACTTCCGGGTCGCGCGCGTCACCCCTCCACAGCTTCTGGGCATGCCCAGAAGCTGTTTAGAAGGGGATGACGCGCGCGACCCGGAACTGACGTCGGGGCCGGTGCAGGCGCAATGATTCCTGGGAGCTATGACGTTCAGCTCCCAGGAATCATTGCAGAGCCAGGAAGTGACGACGGGCCGCGGCCGAGGAAGGAGGAAGAAGGAAGTAAGGTAAGTATATTTTCTTCGCTACGAGGTAAGTAAAAAAAAAAAAAATATGCGATTATCCATTTATTTTTCAGGTGACCCGGAGCGAGAAGATGGAGGTAAGTATAAAAATAGGGTGGAACTCCACTTTAAAATTTACAATTTACATTTACCTGCCCATTACAAGGTATACAGTATTTTTTAATTTAAATATACACTCTAATATTACCATGACTGTCATTTATTAACTATGAACAGATTATGACACACACACACACACATACACATACATACATACACACACACACACATATATATATATATATATATATATATATATATATATATATATATACACACACAGTATATATATATATATATATATATATATATATATATATATATATATATATATATATTTTTTTTTTTTTTCATTTACAGTTAGGTCCGTATATATATTTGGACACAGGCACAATTTCCATACTTTTGGCTTTGTATGCCACCAGAAAAAATTTAAAACAAAACAATCCAAATTAATTTGAAGTACAGACTTTCAGCTTTAAAGCGGTAGTATCCCGCTTTTTGACACTTTTACCTACAGGTAAGCCTATAATAAGGCTTACCTGTAGGTACAAATAATATCTCCTAAACCGGCATGGTTTAGGAGATATTTACAGTGCATGCAGCCGCTCGTGCGAGCGGCGCATGCGCTCTGAAGGTCCGGGGGGACCTTCAATCTATTTGCCGGGAGCTTGCCGGAAAATCACTCCCGCGCGCATGCGCGGGAGTGACGTCATCGCCGCTCCGGCCAATCATCGCGCCGGAGCCGTCTCTTCCAGCCAATCACCGCGCTGGAGCCGACGAACCCGGAAGAGACGGCGAGTGATCATGGCAGTGCCCGCAGCGATGTTCGGGGGTCCGTGTCGGGGCTTCGTTCTAAGGTAAGTTACACATAATGGGCTAGTATGCGATGCATACTAGCTCATTATGCCTTTGTCTTGCAGGTTTTTTTTTTTTTTTGTTCTTTGGGTTTACAACCGCTTTAATTCAAGGAGTTGAACATAAATATCAAGTACAAATTTCCAGGGGCTAAAATGTAATTTAACAAATGAATATCATCATAAATAAAGTGTTTATTTTTATATTTTGTTGGGAATCCTTTACTGGCAGTGACTGCCTGAAGTCTGGAACCCATGGACATTACCAAAGACTGGGTTTCCTCCTTTCTGATGCTTTGCCAGGCTCTAACTGGAGCTTTCTTCAGTTGTTCTTTGTTTGTGGGTTTTTCTGCCTTTAGTTTTGCCTTCAGCAAGTAAAATGCATGCTCAATTGGGTTGAGATCAGGTGATTGACTCGGCCATTGCAGAATATTCCACTTCTTTTCCTTCAAAAGCTCCTGGGTTGCTTTTGCAGTGTGTTTTAGATCATTGCCCTGTGTGTCTGTACTGTGAAGTGCCACCCAAATAACTTTGCTGCATTTGGCTGAATCTGGGTTGACAGTATAATCTTTGCATTTGGCTGAATCTGGGCTCACAGTATATCTCTAAACACGGCAGAATTCATCTGGCTGCTTCTATCCTCTGTTACATTTTAATAAACACCAATGACCCAGTGCCACTGGAAGCCATGCATGGCCATGCCATCACACTGCCTCCACCATGTTTTACAGAAGACATTGTTCACCCATGTCTCATGGGGTGTACAGTCATCTCACACCATGGTCAAAATAGTTTCCATGTCAATTGGTCATATTTACAGTGACAGTATATGATGGAGTCTTTTTAGAGCTAGCCACCCTGATTTATATGTTTACACACATGTTTGCACTCTCTTTCCATGTTGTTTTTTTCTGTGTCTTTTGCAATTAATAAATTTAGTATTGATTTTATATTTTTGTACTTGTTTGTACATAACCTGTAATTCGGGGATTACCTATTTTAGGATAAAGACTGCTAAAGTCCCACTGGGGGAATTTTCTCCTTTTGTCTTCTTGTTAAGGGATGTTGGTCTTATTCGTCAACTCCCTCATCCACTAGCCGTTTCTGTTTTTACACCTAAAATTAACTCCAGACCTTTTACCTGTTTAATTGATGAAGAAATAATGAAGGAGTAGCCCACACCTGGCCAACAGCTTTTGATTCAATTGTCCAATTACTTTTTATCCCTTGAAAAAAGAGGGGATGGCTAATCTTGAGAGCTGTAATTCCTAAACACTTCCTCTGATTTGGATGTACATACCCTCAAATTAAACCTGAGAGTGTGTACTTTCAGCCCATATCCATTATATAACTATGGTTTGCACATGTTTTGGTAAATAACTGAAAAAAAACTAAAATTGTGCCTATTTCCAAATATAAATGGACCTAACTGTATAACGCATTCTTAAACCACAAATGTTTTAATAATAACTATTGCTTTTATACACTATATTGTCAAAAGTATTGGGACTCCTGCCTTTACACGCACATGAACTTTAATGGTATCCCAGTCTTAGTCTGTAGGGTTCAGTATTGAGTTGGACCACCCTTTGCAGCTGTAACTTCAACTCTTCTGGGAATAATGTCCACAGGGTTTAGAAGTTTGTCTATGGGAATGTTTGACCATTCTTCCAGAAGCGCATTTCTGAGGTCAGGCACTGATGTTGGATGAGAAGGCCTGGCTCGCAGTCTCCTCTAAAATTCATCCCAATGGTGTTCTGTCAGGTTAAGGTCAGGACTCACTCCTCCATGTCTTTATGGACCTTGTTTTGTGCACTGGTCCAAATCATTTACTATAGACCAGTGAGTCTGACATCAATAATGGAAACCCTATTAAAGGATAGGATTGTGGAACATCTTAAATCCCATGGATTGCAAGATGAAAAACAACATGGGTTTACTTCAGGGAGATCATGTCAAACAAATCTTATAGATTTTTTTGACTGGGTGACTAAAATAATAGACGGTGGAGGTGCAGTAGACATTGCATATCTAGATTTTAGTAAGGCTTTTGACACTGTCCCACATAGAAGACTTATCAATAAACTGCAGTCATTGAGCATGGACTCCCATATTGTTGAGTGGATTAGGCAGTGGCTGAGTGACAGACAACAGAGGGTTGTAGTCAATGGAGAACATTCAGAACAAGGTCATGTTACCAGTGGGGTACCTCAGGGATCTGTACTGGGACCAATTATTTTGTTTAATATCTTCATAAGTGATATTGCAAAAGGCCTCGATGGTAAGGTTTGTCTTTTTGCTGATGACACAAAGATATGTAACAGGGTTGATGTTCCTGGAGGGAAACGCCAAATGGAAAAGGATTTAGGAGAACTAGAAGAATGGTCAGAACTCTGGCAACTGAAATTTAATGTGGATAAGTGCAAGATAATGCACCTGGGGCGTAAAAACCCAAGGGCAGAATATAGAATATTTGACACAGTCCTGACCTCGGTATCTGAGGAAAGGGATTTAGGAGTAATTATTTCAGAAGACTTAAAGGTGGGAAGACAATGTAATAGAGCAGCACGAAATGCCAGCAGAATGCTTGGATGTATAGGGAGAGGTATAAGCAGTAGAAAGAGAGAAGTGCTTATGCCGCTGTACAGAACACTGGTGAGACCTCACTTGGAGTATTGTGCGCAGTACTGGAGGCCATATCTCCAGAAGGATATAGATACTCGAGAGAGAGTTCAGAGAAGAGCTACTAAACTAGTACATGGATTGCAGGAAAAAACTTACCAGGAAAGGTTAAACGACCTTAACATGTATAGCTTGGAAGAAAGAAGAGACAGAGGGGATATGATAGAAACTTTTAAATACATAAAGGGAATCAACTCGGTAAAGGAGGAGAGCATATTTAAAAGAAGAAAAACTACCACAAGAGGACACAGTTTTAAATTAGAGGGGCAAAGTTTTAAAAGTAATATGAGGAAGTATTACTTTACTGAGAGAGTAGTGGATGCATGGAATAACCTTCCTGCAGAAGTGGTAGCTGCAAATACAGTGAAGGAGTTTAAGCATGCATGGGATAGGCATAAGGCTATCTTTCATATAAGATAGGGCCAGGGACTATTCATACTATTCAGATATATTGGGCAGACTAGATGGGCCAAATGGTTCTTATCTGCCGACACATTCTATGTTTCTATGTTTCTATGAGGGGGGATTATTGCGTGGGGTTGTTTTTTAGCGGTTGGGCTTGGCCCCTTAGTTCCAGTGAAGGGAACTCTTAAGGCGTCAGCATACCAAGATATTTTGGACAATTTCATGCTATCACCATTGTGGTAACAGTTTGGGGATGGCCCCTTCCTGTTCCAACATGACTACGTACCAGTGCAAGGTCCATAAAGACATGAATGAGCAAGTTTGGGGTGGAGGAACTTGACTGACCGGCACAGAGTCCTGACCTCAACCCATTAGAACACCTTTTGGGATGAATTAGAGTGGAGACTGCGAGCCAGCCCTTCATGTCCAACATCAGTGCCTGACCTCACAAATGTGCTTCTGGAAGAATGGTCAAACATTCCCATAGACACACTCCTAAACCTTGCGGACAGCCTTCCCAGAAGAGTTAAAGCTGTTATAGCTGCAAAGGGTTGGCCAACAAAATATTGAACCCTAAGGACTAAGACTGGGATGCTATTAAAGTTCAAGTGTGTAAAACGGCAGGTTTCCCAATACTTTTGACATATCATAGGCACAAATTTAAAAAAAAAAAACATTATTGTTGTTTTACAATATAATTAAAGACAAGGAACAGATAGAATTGCTTATAAGCTAAATACATTACTCCCTGATCACAGAGCTATATTTATTAGTGGGATAGCTGATTTAGTAGCTTTTTTTATGTACAATCAGGAAGATATTCATGCATTTTAAAATGCTGTGAAAATTATTCTCATTTTCCCAGAAGAGGAGGTAGTTGTTCTGTTCCCTACACACTATCCTTAGTGGGGCTAGTAATAGTTTAGGGCAAGGTATTAAAAAAGAAATGGTTGCTATTGCCATTAGATACCTGCAATTCTAACAGAATAGTATGACAGTAAGGTTGTCTGTCTGGCACATGAGTGCTACAGACATCACTGTGCCAGCAGGAAAAGCTATTAGGTTGGTTGGAAACTCAACAATTTCCTGTTCCCCTAAGGTAAGGGATGTATGTTTATGCAAATGACCCTTGAGCTCATTAAAGCTGAACTTTACCCATAACAACTTGCTTCTTGCTGAAGGCTGCCATCTTGCTTATGGCCAGAGCCCCCAAACAGCAGTAAATCATAAAGTGGAACTGAACCCTTAAGTTTAACGGTTTCAAAAAACAGTTACATTTCTGGAATGCCAAGATTGCTAACATTCAAATTTGCTTATGTTCTCAACCAAACTGTCAAACCATCGAATGGCTGGTGTCATAACTGATCACATGGATGTGCAGCTGCATGGCAGTTGCAGTTTAAACAGAAGCATCGTCCTTGGCTGTAAAGGATAGGAGGATTTATTTCTGCTTTAAGGCTGCCATCAGATCTACAAACTCAGCAGTGCCTAAAAATGCCTAAAAGTGGAGAGCAACTGAGCATGTTCAGAACAGGGTGAAACAGTGTCTTACTGGATTTTAAACAGTATAGACACCTATTTTAATGTCTTACATAGCTATACCTGCAAAAGGGGCCAGCCTGAAGTCATTTTGTGACTATTGTCCCATTTTAAGCTTCAGCTCTGAAAAGTTACTTTGCGTCAGCGTTACAATGTCCATTCTTCTCTGCATTTATCAAGGCAATGTAAATAAGATTTGGCTGTGAAGATGCAGCACAACAACCTTGTACAAGTAACCTACATATGGGCAAGAATTGACACAACTGAAGCAAGACTGTTCATATTATGCTAATGTCGCACCCACAGTCTACAGATTATGTACATTTTAGTACTGTAGGCAGAGGAGCTGAGGTTAATTTGTTTGTGTTTAGCTGTGCAGAGCTCCAAGGGCTGGGCCTCTGTTACACCCTCCCCCCGGCTTCTAGAACTTGCTGGATAGTTCTGGAACTTAGAGGGTGGAAGAACAGAGGCTAAAGCCTGAATATTTATGGATCCATCTCCACCAATCCCTGGGTAGGCAAGGCCCAGAAGAATAGGCCATATTGTAAATGTTCAGGAGCCTGGCAGGGAGGGAGCAGGTTCCTGTTGCCTGGAGGGGGGGGGGGGTGGGTTCTACCCCTGGGCAGAAGGAAGGACAGGAGGGAGCTAGTGAAAGACAGAAGGAGCAGTTGAAGTCTCACACCCTTTCCAGCCTCTGCTAGGCTTAGGCTCTACCCTTTCCAGCCTTAGCTAGGCTTAGGTGAAGCCACCATGTCAGTCAAGATTTGGGCCTGTATAGCAGGAAGCCCATGCAGCAACCTCTTGGACCTCAGGATTCACTAAAGAGGAATTTAGTGAGTAACTTCTTTTCATTATAACCCAAGCCTGGATAGAGGGGGGCGGCAAGGTGCAGAATTTTGCATGCCCATAACCAAGAGATCGCTTAACCACTTAAGCCCCGGAGGATTTGGCTGCTCAAAGACCAGGGCCTATTTTGCGATTCGGCACTGCGTGACTTTAACGGACAATTGCGCGGTCATGCGACGCTGTACCAAAATGAAATTGACGTCCTTTTTTTCCCACAAACAGAGCTTTCTTTTGGTGGTATTTGATCACCTGTGCGATTTTTTACTTTTGCGCTATAAACAAAAAAAGAGCGACAATTTTAAGAAAATAACAATATTTTTCACATTTTTTTATATGAAATCCCCCCCCAAAAAAATGTAAAAATCAAATTTTTTTTAACATTTAGGCCAATTTGTTTTCCGCTACATATTTTTGGTGGAAAAAATTGCAATAAGCATATTTTGATTGGTTTGCGCAAAAGTTATCGCGTTTACTAACTACGGGAAAGGTTTATGTAATTTTTATTGTTTTTTTTTTTTAACTAGTAATGGCGGTGATCTGCGTTTTTTTCTTTTTTGCGGGACTGCGACTTTGCGGCGGACAGATCGGACCCTTGACTGACATTTTTGACACTTTTGGGGGGACCAGTGACATTACTACAGTAATCAGTGCTATACATATGCACTGTTACTGTAAAAATGACACTGGCAGGGGAGGGGTTAGCTTTATTAGAGAGCAAGGGGTTAAGTGTGTCCCTAGGGGCGTGCTTCTAAATGTAAAGGGGCGTGGCTTTTGATGTAACCACAGAGACATACAATCCTACATAGCAGGATCGTATGATCTCTGCTGTTACATCAGGGAGAATGACAGGCGGCTTTGTTTACATTAGTCGCCTGCATTTCTCCCTCTCCAGCGGGAGATCGAGAGTGACAGGCGGACATCGGAGCCGCTGGTCACTCGCGCGGGGATGCCCGTGAACGAGCGGGGGCGGGAACGTGCCTCTGGTGGCGCGCGCTCGCCCCCTATTGGCTCGCAGGCGAGTGACGTACCCATACGTCACTTTGCCTGCACGGGGGGCTTACCGCCGCAGTATATGTACTTGTGGCGGTCGGCAAGTGGTTAATACTAGTTCATAGCCATCAAAGCCATCCTAGACCTCTAGCTTGGGTTCAAAGCAGTCAGGTGCATCAGCAGTTCTTTAACCACTTAAGCCCCGGAAGATTTTACCCCCATTCCGACCAGGGGGTATTTTACGACTCGGCACTGCGTGACTTTAACTGACAATTGTGCGGTCATGCAATGTGGTACCCAAACGAAATTTACGTCCTTTTTTTCCCACAAACAGAGCTTTCTTTTGGTGGTATTTGATCACCTCTGCGCTTTTTATTTTTTGCGATATTAATAAAAAAAGAGCGAAAATTTTGCAAAAAAATGACATTTTCAACTTTGTCTTTTAAAAAATATCCAATATACTCAATTTATGTATTTTTTTTTTGGCCAAAATATATTTAGCTACATGTCTTTGACAAAAAAAAATTCAATGAGCGTATTTTTATTGGTTTGCGCAAAAGTTATAGCGTCTACAAACTATGGTGTAAATACAGAAATTTACGCAGCTTTAATTTTTGACTGCCTATCTTATTTCATGAAGTGCTAAAATGGCAGGGCAGTACAAAACCCCCCCAAACTACCACTTTTTGGAAAGTAGACATCCTAAGGAATGTTCTGAGAGGCATGTTGAGCTCATTGAATATTTCATTTTTTTGTCACAGGTGTTTGAAAAATGACTAAAAATTTTATTTTTTTTTTTTTTACACAAAGTTGTCATTGAAATGATATATTGCTCACACATGCCATGGGTATATGTGTAATTACACCCCAAAATATATTCTGCTGCTTCTCCTGAGTACAGGGATACCACATATGTGGGACTTTTTGGGAGCCTAGCTGTGTACGGGACCACAAAAACAAATCCCCACCATCAGAATTTCAAAGGGCGTACATTTTTCATTGCATTTTCTCACTACCTCTAACGGTTTAGGAGGCCCTGAAATGTCAAGATACCACAAAACCCCCCCAAATGACCCCATTTTGGAAATTAGACACCCCAAGCTGTTTGCTAAGAGGCATGGTGAGTCCATGGAATATTTTATATTTTACCACAAGTTTTGGGAATATTACTATTTTTTTTTTTTATTTTTTTTTTTTTACACAACGTTGTCACTAAAAGATAAAATTCTCACACATGACATGGGTATATGTGGAATTACACCCCAAAATACATTCTGCCACTTCTCCTGAGTATGGGGATGCCCCATGTGTGAGACTTTTTGGGAGCCTAGCTGTGTACAGGACCGCGAAAACCAATCAACACTCCCAGGTTTTCTAATGGCGTAAATTGTGCATGTCACCTCTGCACTACCTGTCACAGTTTCGGAGGCCCTAAAATTCCAAGATAGCACAAACCCCCCCCAAATGACCCCATTTTGGAAAGTAGACACCCCAAGCTATTTGCTGAGAGGCATGGTGAGTCCATGGAATATTTTATATTCTGCCACAAGTTCCGGGAAATACATATATATATATATATTTTTTTTTTTTTTCACAAAGTTGTCAGTAAATGAAATATTGCTCACACATGCCATGGGTATATGTGAAATGACACCCCAAAATACATTCTGCTGCTTCTCCTGAGTACAGGGATACCCCATGTGTGAGACTTTTTTGCAGTCTAGCCGAGTACAGGTCCCCGAAAACCAGTCCCCGCTTTCAGGCTTTCCAAGGGCGTAAATTGTTGATTTCACTCCTGACTACCTATCACAGTTTCAGAGGCCCTAAAATTCCAAGATAGCACAAAACCCCCCCAAATGACCCCATTTTGGAAAGTAGACACCCCAAGCTATTTGCTGAGAGGCATGGTGAGTCCATGGAATATTTTATATTTTGCCACAAGTTCCGGGAAATATATATATATATATATATTTTTTTTTTTTTCACAAAGTTGTCAGTAAATGAAATATTGCTCACACATGCCATGGGTATATGTGAAATGACACCCCAAAATACATTCTGCTGCTTCTCCTGAGTACAGGGATACCCCATGTGTGAGACTTTTTTGCAGTCTAGCCGAGTACAGGTCCCCGAAAACCAGTCCCCACTTTCAGGCTTTCCAAGGGCGTAAATTGTTGATTTCACTCCTGACTACCTATCACAGTTTCGGAGGCCCTAAAATTCCAAGATAGCACAAAACCCCCCCAAATAACCCCATTTTGGAAAGTAGACACCCCAAGCTATTTGCTGAGAGGCATGGTGAGTCCATGGAATATTTTATATTTTGCCACAAGTTCCGGGAAATATATATATATATATATATATATATATTTTTTTTTTTTTACACAAAGTTGTCAGTAAATGATATATTGCTCACACATGCCATGGGTATATGTGAACTGACACCCCAAAATACATTCTGCTGCTTCTCCTGAGTATAGGGATACCCCATGTGTGAGACTTTTTTGCAGTCTAGCCGAGTACAGGACCCCGAAAACCAATCATCGCCTTCAGGCTTTCCAAGGGCGTAAATTGTTGATTTCACTCCTGACTACCTATCACAGTTTTGGAGGCCATGAAATGCCAAGACAGCACAACCCCCCCCCAAATGACCCCTTTTCGGAAAGTAGACACCCTGAGCTATTTGCAGAGAGGCATGTTGAGTGTTTTGCAGATCTCACTTTTTGTCACAAAGTTTTGGAAATTGAAAAAAGAGGAAAAAAAATGCATTTTCCTGTTTTTTCTTCATTTTCCAAAAAAAATTAGAGCTGCAAAATACTCACCATGCCTCTCAGCAAATAGATTGGAGTGTCTACTTTGCAAAATGGGGTCATTTGGGGGGGGTTTGTGCAATCTTGGCTTTTTATGGACTTCAAAACTGTGATAGGTAGTAAGGAGTGAGATCAACAATTTACGCCCTTAGAAAGCCTAAAGGTGCGCATTGGTTTTCCGGGTCCTGTACGCGGCTAGACTGGCAAAAAGTCTCACACATGGGGTATCATTGTACTCAGGAGAAGCAGCAGAATGTATTTTGGGGTGTCATTTCACATATACCCATGGCCTGTGTGAGCAATATATCATTTACTGACAACTTTGTGTAAAAAAATAAAAAAAAATAAAAAAAATTTTTTTCCTCGAAACTTGTGGCAAAATATAAACTATTCCATGGACTCACCATACTTCTCAGCCAGTAGCTTGGAGTGTCTACTTTGCAAAATGGGGTCATTTGGGGGGGTTTTGTGCCATCTTGAAATTTCAGGGCCTCTGAAACTGTGACAGGTAGTCAGGGGTAAAATCAGCAATTTACGCCATTAGAAAACCTGAAGATGTGGATTGGTTTTCGGGGGCGCGTACACAGCTAGGCTCCCAAAAAGTCTCACACATGTGGTATCCCTGTACTCAGGAGAAGCAAAAGAATGTATTTTGGGGTGTCATTTCACATATTCCCATGGCATGCATGAGCAATATATCATTTAGTGACAACTTTCTGTAAAAAAACAACAAAAAAAAAAAAAATAATAATTTTCCCGAAACTTGTGGCAAAATATAAAATACTCCATGGACTCACCATGCCTCTCAGAAAAAAAGCTTTGGGTGTCTACTTTTCAAAAAGGGGTCATTAGGGGGGTGTTTGAACAGTTCCGGCATTTTATACTCAATCTTATCCACACATCACCCACTCTTCTAACCACTTGAAAACCAAGCCTTTTCTGTGCCTTTTTGTTTACATGAAAAAATATTTTTTTTTTACTAGAAAATTACTTTGAACCCCCAAACATTATATATTTTTTTAAAGCAGAGGCCCTATAGAATAAAATGGTGGATGTTGCAAATTTTTTTGTCACACGGTATTTGCGCACAGATTTTCCAAACGCAATTTTTGCGAAAAAAATAAATTTTTTTTTAATTTATTGCACAGATACACTATATAATTCCAATTTTTTTGGTAAAATTTAAAAGATGATCTTATGCCGAGTTCATAGACACCTAACATGACATGCTTTAAAAATTGCGCATGCCTGCGCAGCGACAAAAACGTATGTACATTTTTGAAAACCTTTAAAAGTCTCTACAGGTTACCACTTTAGACTTACAGAGGAGGTCTACTGCAAGAATTACTGCACTCGATCTGGCGATCGCGGCGATACCTCACATGCATGCTGAAATTGTGGTTTACATATGACACTAGACCACCGCTTGCGTGCGCCATTGCGCGCAAGCACCGGGGGTAAGGGGGGGGGCTCAATTTTTTTTTTTTTTTCTTTTTTCTTTTGCTTTTTTATGTTATTTTGACACCTTTCCTTTAATTTTTTTTTTTTTAAATCATTTTTATTGTTATCATAGTGAATTTAAATATCCCCTATGATAGCAATCTGTAGTGACAGGTACTCTTTTTAAAAAAAATTGGGGTCTTTTAGACTCTAGATCTCTCCTCTGACCTTAACGCATCTGACCACACCAAAATTGGTGTGATAAAATACTTTCCCAATTTCCCAATGGCCCTGTTTATTTCTGGCGAAACAGAAGTCATAAAATGCTCGTAGCCTCCGGCATCTTAGGCCATAGAGATGATTGGAGCCATTCTCATCTCCAATTAGCTCTATGGTTAGATAATTGAACCACCGGCTGCACTCTCGGGTTAACCGGTTGGACAGGAGAGCCCGAGAAAAACCATGGAAGGCTGCGGAAGGCGGCGGTGGGGGGGGGGGAGGCCCCTCCCACTGCATGTAAAAGCAGTCTAGCGGCCAATTACCTGCTAGAATTGCTTTTACATGTAAGCCGACCGCTGGCTGTAAAAAACGATACCAAGATGATGCCTAAATCTGCAGGCATCATCCTGGTATAACCACTCAAAGTCCAGCAACGTACCAGTACATTGCTGGTCCTTGTTTGGCATATAGGTTTTTTTTTTTTTCATGCAGCCTGTGGGCTGAACGGAAAAAAAGAGAACCTATCAGAAATCAGCACAGGAATAATGCGTAGTATTACTCATCATTAACCGCCCAAACAACCACCCACTGAATTTAATGATGGGTATACACGACACTATCCACGTATACCAAAATAGGATTTTAACTGCAGTGCTGAAATCAGAAAATCACCACAGCTGCTATCAGCAAAGGTATCCATATATGCTGAGCGCAAACGCTGTTTGTGTCAGAATATATAAAATCAATGCGTGGTAGCCGACGAGGGACCTGCAAGAGAAACAGGTCACAAAAGAATGAAAAAACAAACAAAGGACATTGAAAAAAAGTATAGTAGGAAGGAGTAGAAGGACATATAAAATGACTGACAAAAACAGTTTTTGGATCATCATCATTAACCGCCCAAACAACCACCCACTGAATTTAATGATGGGTATACACGGCGCTATCCACGTATACCAAAATAGGATTTTAACTGCAGTGCTGAAATCAGAAAATCACCACAGCTGCTATCAGCAAAGGTATCCATATATGCTGAGCGCAAACGCTGTTTGTGTCAGAATATATAAAATCAATGCGTGGTAGCCGACGAGGGACCTGCAAGAGAAACAGGTCACAAAAGAATGAAAAAACAAACAAAGGACATTGAAAAAAAGTATAGTAGGAAGGAGTAGAAGGACATATAAAATGACTGACAACAACAGTTTTTGGATCTTCATCATTAACCGCCCAAACAACCACCCACTGAATTTAATGATGGGTATACACGGCGCTATCCACGTATACCAAAATAGGATTTTAACTGCAGTGCTGAAATCAGAAAATCACCACAGCTGCTATCAGCAAAGGTATCCATATATGCTGAGCGCAAACGCTGTTTGTGTCAGAATATATAAAATCAATGCGTGGTAGCTGACGAGGGACCTGCAAGAGAAACAGGTCACAAAAGAATGAAAAAACAAACAAAGGACATTGAAAAAAAGTATAGTAGGAAGGAGTAGAAGGACATATAAAATTACTGACACCACAACAGTTTTTGGATCCTTTTATTTTTCTTTCTAACTGTTCCTTTACTTCTTGATTTGGGAGGGACTGCGATCATCTGCGATCTTCTCTTCCAGCTTGGGTCTCTCAAAATGTCGATGGACATCCAACATCCTTCGAGACCCTGTGTTTATGTGCCCTACACTGTGTCGTGCTGTACCCTACGCTAATAATCCACTAGTGTATGGTAGCGCTCGAAACATTCCCCGATGCAGAGACCAGGTTGGTCAGGACATTTGGGACAATAATAACGGGTGTCACGCCTAAATCCGCGCTTGCTACAGACACGACATCTTCTTTGGGGCCATCTTTGGGTAGGGGTACTCGGGAGGACATGTGAAAAATGCCTCTCATGCAGCCGGCTCACTGCATCTGGAAGGGGAAGTTGGGCAGGCATGCCTCCTGGGTACAGGTAGGCAAGGATGATCTCTTCCTGGAATTCCCGGAAAGATCCAGTTCGTCCTGACGCCCTGTATAGGACAAAGGCGTTCAGCATAGCCAATTGGTATAGGTAAACAGACACTTTTTTGTACCAGCGTCTGGCTTTACGGGCAACTAAATACGGCGCCAAAAGCTGGTCGTTAAGGTCCACCCCTCCCATGTTAAGGTTATATTCGTGGACACAGAGGGGTTTCTCCATAACGCCAGTTGCCGTAGGAATTTGGATCGTCGTGTCTGGGTGAAGGGAGGACAGAACATAAACATCCCGTGTATCCTTCCACTTCACCGCAAGTAATTTGTCCGTTTTCAAGCAGGCTCTCGCCCCCCGACTAAGACGGGAATCTACAAGCCGTTGGGGGAAGCCCCGGCGATTAGGTCGCACGGTGCCACATGCGCCAATTTGTAAATCGAGAAGGTGACTAAATAGTGGCACGCTTGTATAAAAGTTGTCCACGTACAAATGGTACCCCTTTCCGGATAAGGGTGACACCAAGTCCCAAACGATCTTACCGCTGCTCCCTATGTAGTCTGGGCAGTTGGGGGGCTCCACACAGCTATCTTTTCCCTCATAGACCCGGAAACTAACTGTATAGCCTGTGGCCCTGTCACACAATTTATACAGCTTGACCCCGTACTTGGCACGCTTGCTGGGGAGGTACTGTTTCATAGCAAGGCGGCCAGTAAATTTAATCAGGGACTCGTCAACGCAGACAACTTGTTCCTTGTTCGGGGGTAAACAAGGCTGCAAACCGCTGATTGAAGTGGTCTATGAGGGGCCGAATTTTGTGGAGCCGATCGTATGCAGGGTCTCCCCGAGGACGACAGAGTTCATTGTCGCTGAAATGCATAAATCGCAGAATTTGCTCGTATCTCGTCCTGGACATAGAGGCAGAGTACATGCGCATATGGTGAACTGGGCTAGTGGACCAATATAGCCGCAATTCACTCTGTTTAGTTATGCCCATGTGGAGGGAAAGGCCCAGAAAGATCTTAAATTCGGAAACCGTTATAGGTTTCCAGCCGAATTGTCTGGCAAGGTGTGAATTTGGGTTGGCGGCGATGAACTGTTGTGCATATAAATTTGATTGATCCACAATAGATCTGTAAAGATCTTCCGTGAAGAACAGCTCAAAAAAGTTCAGGGGCGTAAAACCAGCTGTCTCCACGTGGATTCCAGGTTGGGCGGTGAATGGGGGAAGTACTGGCGCTGTAGTATCAGTGGGTTGCCAATTAGGAAATGCCAGCGCATCAGGGAGGGCACTATGGGCTCTACGGGCCTGTCTTCGAATACGCGGTGGCCGCGGGCCACTACTTGTGCTAGCCACCGCACCAGCTTCAACTGCACTTAGGGGACTCGCCACGTCACCAGGTCTTACTGCAGTGCTGGTTGTACTAGGTCCAGGTTGTACTAGGCCGCTGGCGCTTGCCAGGTCGCCAGAAGGATGAGCGGCACTAGTACCCACACTCTGCTCCATACGAGCACCCTGCGATTCCTGCATCACAACAACTTCAGAATGGGGTCGGGTACGCCTGGGTCTAACAGGGACCCATCTGTCGTCGGAGCTATCTGTCAGGGAGCCGCTGCCGTCATCAGGTTCATATACTGACACTAATTCGGTCATTGTAGCTTCCCCTTCGCTATCAGATGACTCGGTCAGCATATAACTGAGAAGCTCTTCATCCCTGTACGAACGTTTGGTCATTTTGGTAACTAAATTTACTCGTACAGTGATGCGACTCACAGGTAATAAAAGCACCTGGTTGTCGAAGATTATTTCAAGCGCTACAAAAAAAACTGCTGATGCTAGCAGGGATCAGGCCTGACTCTGCTAACACAACGGTTTTGTGTCTTGTGTTTTTTTGCAAGTGACAGTAATCTATTGATTACTACACTTGCCTGGGTGAAAGGGTTAAACGCAGGTGCTGGCCGGAATCAGTACTGATCGTGCAAACACCGCGTTTTGGGAACCCTAAACTATGGGGGCGCTAGTATAGTTCTGATCAGATCAGATATTGATCTGTTCAAACACTATACTAGAAATGGAAGTGTAGGTGCGTGCGTGCGTGCGTGCGTGCGTGTGTGGCAATCAAGGGGTTACTTCTAAACTATGTGCTGGGGATCTGGGGGGGGTGGCGGGGACCCTAAACCTCCTTTGGGAAAGAAACTAGCTAGCTAGCGCAACCTCAAGTCACAATGACACCAATACAAAATACAGTAAAAACAGTATATTATGTGTGTATTAGTGCTAATGTGACAGAGGGTGTAGGGGTTAACGGGATGTGATCAGGGGGGGATCAGGGGTTTAAATCTTTATTGGAAGGGACTGGCGGGTATCCTAAGGATAAAAGGAACGGTGGCAAGCGCTAAACCTGGTCACAAGTCACACTTATACGGGTATATAGAAAATGCTATATACTGTATACAGTGTGCGTTGTGGCAGGGGGTGTAGGGGTGATCAGGAGGGGATCAGGGGATTAAATCTTTATTGGGCGGGTGGCGGGGACCCTAAACCTCCTTGGGACACAAACTTAGTCGCCTGCGCTAATTCTGATCACAATCACACTAATACAAAAATACAAAAACACAGTATATTACGTTTGTATTAGTGCTGATGTGACAGAGGGTGTAGGGGTTAACTAGCGGTGATCAGGGGGGGATCAGGTGGGATCAGGGGCTTAAATCTTTATTAGGGGGGGGTGGCGGGTAATTCAAGTGGAAAAAGGGGGGTCGCAAGCGCTAGACCTGACCACAAATCACACTTATACGGGTATATAGCAAAATGCTATATACTGTATACGGTGTGTGTTATGGCAGGGGGTGTAGGGGTGATCAGGGGGGGGTCAGGGGCTTAAATCTTTATTGGGCGGGTGGCGGGGACCCTAAACCTTCTTGGGACAGAAACTTAGTCGCCTGCGCTAATTCTGATCACAATGACACTAATACAAAAATACAATAACACCGTATATTGCGTTTGTATTAGTGCTGATGTGACAGAGGGTGTAGGGGTTAACGGCGGTGATCAGGGGGGGGGTCAGGGGAGATCAGTGGGTTAAATCTTTATTAGGGGGGGGTGGGGGGTAATTTGAGTGGAAAAGGGGGGGTCGCAAGGGCTACACCTGTTCACAAATCACACTTATACAGGTATATAGGTATATGCTATATGCTGTATATAGTGTGTGTTGTGTCAGGTGCTGTAGGGGTTAATTGGGGGGGCGATCGGGGGTGAAATGTGCCTATCTAACTGTGTGTGGGTGTGCTTGGTGCAGTACTCACAGTAAGATGTGCTCTCCTCTCACGCTGGATCCAAAAAGACCGTTGTGGGGGGAGGGCACATCTCCTCTAAGCCTGTGTTTACATTTCACAGGCTTAGAGGATGATCTGATTGGGCAGGACCGATCAACAGGTCCAGACCAAAAATGATTGGCCTGGACCTGATGACTGATCGGTTCTGAACCCAATCGAGTCATCATCGGCGGCGGGGACGCGCGGGAGCGCGCACAGGGCCGGCAAATTGTGCTGACGTAGGCCTACGTCAGTTTGCCTGGCCGGGGCTGAGTGCCGACGTAGATCGTCGTGCGCCGGTCGTAAAGTGGTTAAGGAGTAGCACCTGCATTTATAAGTTGTAACTTTTTGCTATCAGTTTGTTTTCCGCTACATATTTTTGGTGAAAAAAATCGCAATAAGCATATTTTGATTGGTTTGCACAAAAGTTATTGCGTTTACTAACTACGGGAAAGATTTATGTCATTTTTATTGTTTTTTTTTTTCTAACTAGTAATGGTGGCGATCTGCGATTTTTTTTTGCGGGACTGCGACTTTGCGGCGACCGATCGGACCCTTGACTGACATTTTTGACACTTTAGGGGGACCAGTGACATTACTACAGTAATCAGTGCTATACATATGCACTGTTACTGTAAAAATGACACTGGCAGGGAAGGGGTTAACTTTATTAGAGAGCAAGGGGTTAAGTGTGTCCCTAGGGGCGTGCTTCTAACTGTAAATGGGCGTGGCTTTTGATGTAACCACAGAGACACACGATCCTACATAGCAGGATCGTATGATTTCTGCTGTTACATCAGGGAGAATAACAGGCGGCTTTGTTTACATTAGCCGCCTGCCTTTCTCCCTCTCCTGCGGGAGATCGCGAGTGACCGGTGGACATCGGAGCCACCGGTCAGTCGCGTGGGGATGGCCGTGAACGAGCGGGGGCGGAAGCGCGCCTCCGACGGCGTGCGCTCACCCCCTATTGGCTCGCAGGCGAGTGACGTACCCATACGTCACTTTGCCTGCACGGTGCTGACTGCCGCAGTATATGTACTTATGGCGGTCGGCAAGTGGTCAATGCTAGTTCATAGCCATCAAAGCCATCCTAGACCTCTAGCTTGGGTTCAAAGCAGTTAGGTGCATCAGCAGTTCTTTATGCATCTGCATTTATCAGTTGGAACTTTTTGCTATCAGTTTAGCTGTGCCATCAACCCTATGTGGTGAGGACAGCATTGGTGATGTTAATACTTAGCAGCCAGAGACATCAGCCAGTCTTCAGGATTTCATTCAAGTTTTACAGTTTTGTGCATCCCTTGCCTTCCCATTCTCTATCCAAGTTAATCCCCTAAATCAGGGATCCTCAAACTACGGCCCTCCAGCTGTTGCGGAACTACACATCCCATGAGGCATTGTAAAACTCTGACATTAACAGACAGGACTAGGCATGATGGGAATTGTAGTTCCTGAACAACTGGAGGGCCATAGTTTGAAGACCCCTGCCCTAAATAAACAAAAACAAAACAAAATACCCTGGACTGATAATTGAGCCTGTACGAGAGTTGCAAAATTCCTGTTGCCTTGCCGTGTGCATAAGGGAAGGCCCAAAAATCCAATGGCCCTAATGGGGGTAGGCCTAGTATTTTGATAATTGGACAGGCATAAAGCTAATATGGCCTTGTCACATTTTTCATGTGGATACATATGTGATCTTACTGCCAGGGCCATAGACCCTGGTTGGGGTTTAAACTTCACCTACCTCTATCTAAAACAAGAATGTTAAAAATCGCTCCAAGGGATTACAAGCATGTTCTGTGTTCAGTGTATGCTCCTATTTGCACAGCACTTATAAGTTGCTCAGATTGTCTGTGTTTAAGCCCTGGTTCACTCTGATGCAACATCTGATGTGTTCCAGAACACATGGAATTACATGACTAGTGAAATAACATGAGTTTCTGTGGATCAGTGGCGGCTGGTGCTCAAAATTTTTGGGGGGGGCGCAAAAAGAAAAATGTAATAGGTATTGCTTCGCGCCAAAAAACGCAGTAAAAAAATTGCGTGACTTTGAAGCTGTGCCCCCTTCAATGCAATGAACACTGTGCTGTGCCCCCTTCAATGCAATGAACACTGTGCTGTGCCCCCTTCAATGCAATGAACACTGTGCTGTGCCCCCACAATGCAGAGTTCAGCGTGCATGCCCCTTTCAATTCAGAGCGCCACAGCATTGTCCCCAATCACTGCAGAGCGCCACAGCATTGTCCCCAATGATTGCAGAGCGCCACAGCATTGTCCCCCAATGATTGCAGAGTGCCACAGCATTGTACCCCAATGATTGCAGAGTGCCACAGAATTGTACCCCAATGATTGCAGAGTGCCCACAGCATTGTACCCCAATAAATGCAGAGTGCCCACAGCATTGTACCCCAATGATTGCAGAGTGCCCACAGCATTGTACCCCAATGATTGCAGAGTGCCCACAGCATTGTACCCCAATGATTGCAGAGTGCCACAGAATTGTACCCCAATGATTACAGAGTGCCACAGAATTGTACCCCAATGATTGCAGAGTGCCACAGAATTGTACCCCAATGATTGCAGAGTGCCACAGCATTGTACCCCAATGATTGCAGAGTGCCCACAGCATTGTACCCCAATAAATGCAGAGTGCCCACAGCATTGTACCCCAATGATTGCAGAGTGCCCACAGCATTGTACCCCAATAAATGCAGAGTGCCCACAGAATTGTACCCCAATGATTGCAGAGTGCCACAGAATTGTACCCCAATGATTGCAGAGTGCCACAGCATTGTACCCCAATGATTGCAGAGTGCCACAGAATTGTACCCCAATGATTGCAGAGTGCCACAGAATTGTACCCCAATGATTGCAGAGTGCCACAGCATTGTACCCCAATGATTGCAGAGCGCCACAGCATTGTACCCCAATAAATGCAGATTGCCCACAGCATTGTACCCCAATGATTGCAGAGTGCCACAGCATTGTATCCCAATAAATGCAGAGCGCCACAGCATTGTACCCCAATAAATGCAGAGTGCCCACAGCATTGTCCCCCAATAAATGCAGAGTGCCCACAGCATTGTCCCCCAATCAATGCAGAGTGCCCACAGCATTGTACCCCAATAAATGCAGAGTGCCCACAGCATTGTACCCCAATAAATGCAGAGTGCCACAGCAATGTACCCCAATAAATGCAGAGTGCCACAGCAATGTACCCCAATAAATGCAGAGTGCCCACAGCATTGTCCCCCAATCAATGCAGAGTGCAGCGTGCCTGCTCCCTTCAATTTAATGCACTTACCTGGCGGCGGCGGCGGCGGGTTCTTCCCTCCTCGATCCAGTCCGTCCTCTCTGCGGCGGCGGCGGCGGGAAGGAGAGCGGCTTCTCCCTCGTCCTCCGAGCGGCGGTGACGGTGAGTGACTGACTCACGCACCGGCACCGCCCCCATTGTGACGTCAGGGATCGAATGTCCTGGATGATGATTGGTCCAGGCTGGAGACTGGACCAATCACAGCCAGGATATCCGAAAGTGGGGGTGTCCAATCGCAAGGACTTGCGATCGGGTTACGCCCCCAGAAGGCTGCCGATCGGCGCCTCTTCTGGGACGTAACCCCACCCCCCCCCCCCCTCTAGCCACCACTTCCATTACAAAGGCCGGCGAACCCAATTTTTTTTTTTGTAAAACTTTATTTGTTCGCTTTGTCATTTTTTTTTCTTTTTTTTTCTTTTTTTTAGGGGTAGGGGGGCGGCGCCCTGGCGCCCGCTATGCACGGGCCGCCACTGCTGTGGATGCTATTATATATGCAGTTCGAATCCGATGCGATAGGCTAAAGGGTCTTGTGCAAGCTTAGCGTGCTGTGGTGCACTTTTTAGGCCCATAGACCTGAATGGAAACCGAATGAATATTGTTTATCTGTCCCATAGTAACAGTATATAAACACAGTTTTCAGAAGTCTTTGCTTTCTAACTTCCTATCCTTTCCGAGAGAGAGACAGAGATCACAGCTGCATTCAAATCTCATCAAAAAAGCCTCACAATTGCATCTGAACTGCATCAACTCGCACTGCAGCTGCTTCTTGAAATCACACTGCAAACTATTTCAACTCGTACCGAATGAACCTAACCTAAAATGGTTTTGGTTGTTCATGAATCTTAGGCCATGTAAGGTTGGATGTTTGACAGTAATAGAAATCTCTCTTTATTCTTCTCCTAAAGTAGATAAATGGAAGGCAAGACAACCTGGTTTTGTTCCAAAAATATTCTACAAACCTTCAGTGAAGTAGCAATAAAACCTTTTATAATTCATTTAAAGGCTCTTTTGGTGACAGAGTTGTACAATAATTGCTTTACATCCTTTGTTTGAATGCAGAGGTGATAAATAAAAGATGTGTTCCTTCCTATGGGACTCTGTGCAGTGTCTTCGTTTACTCAAGCTTACACCTCTACTTCCTATGGAAAGCTCACATGAACTCCACATTAATAATCCATGGCATGATCTTCTGATGCATGAATCCCTATAAACTCCTTCACACTTCCCATTTTTTTAAAACCTTGAACTATTTTCTTTTGGAAGGGTTTTCTTAGTTTGTGAAAGCATAAGTGAAGTTTCAGAAAGCTTTTTTTTTTGCAGGAGGGTCTGTCTGGATAGAGACTGCCATTAAGTGATATACAGTCAGATCCATAAATATTGGGACATCAACACAATTCTAATCTTTTTGGTTCTATACACCACCACAGTGGATTTGAAATTAAACAAACAAGATGTGCTTTAACTGCAGACTTTCAGCTTTAATTTGAGGGTATTTATATCCAAATCAGATGAAAGGTGTAGGAATTACAAAAGTTTGTATATGTGCTTCCCACTTTTTAAGGGACCAAAAGTAATGGGACAATTGGCTGCTCAGCTGTTCCATGGCCAAGTGTGTGTTATTCCCTCATTATCTCATTTACAAGGAGCAGATAAAAGGTCCAGAGTTCATTTCAATTGTGCAATTTGCATTTGGAATCTGTTGCTGTCAACTCTCAATATGAGTTTCAAAGAGCTGTCACTATCAGGGAAGCAAGCCATCATTAGGCTGAAAAAACAAAACAAACCTGTCAGAGAGATAGCAAAAACATAAGGTGTGGCCAAATCAACTGTTTGGGACATCCTTAAAATGAAAGAACACACCGGTGAGCTCAGCAACACCAAAGACCCGGAAGACTACGGAAAACAACTGTGGTGGATGACCGAAGAATTCTTTCCCTGGAGAAGAAAACACCCTTCACAACAGTTGACCAGATCAAGAACACTCTCCAGGAGGTATGTGTATTAGTGTCAAAGTCAACAATCATGAGAAGACTTCACCAGAGTGAATACAGAGGGTTCACCACAAGATGTAAACCATTGGTGAGCCTCAAAAATTGGAAGGCCAGATTAGAGTTTGCCAAACAACATCTAAAAAAGCCTTCACAGTTCTGGAAAAACATCCTATGGACAGATGAGACCAAGATCAACTTGTACCAGAGTGATGGGAAGAGAAGAGTATGGAGAAGGAAAGGAACTGCTTGTGATCCAAAGCATACCACCTCATCAGTATGGCTGCCAATAGAACTGGTTCTCTTGTATTTATTGATGATGTGACTTCTGGCAAAAGCAGCAGGATTAGTTCTGAAGTGTTTTGGGCAATATTATCTGCTCATATTCAGCCAAATGCTTCAGAACTCATTGGACAACGCTTCACAGTGCAGATGGACAATGACCCGAAGCATACTGAGAAAGCAACCAAAGAGTTTTTTAAGGGAAAGAAGTGGAATGTTATGCAATGGCCAAGTCAATCACCTGACCTGAATCCCATTGAGCATGCATTTCACTTGCTGAAGACAAAACTGCAGGGAAAATGCCCCAAGAAAAAGCAGGAACTGAAGACAGTTGCAGTAGAGGCCTGGCAGAGCATCACAAGGGATGAAACCCCTGTCTGGTGATGTCTATGCGTTCCAGACTTCAGGCTGTAATTGACTGCAAAGGATTTGCAACCAAGTATTAAAAAGTGAAAGTTGGATTTATGATTGTTAATCTGTCCCATTACTTTTGGTCCCTTTAAAAAGTGGGAGGCACATATCCAAATGGTTGTAATTCCTACACCGTTCACCTGATTTGGAGTTAAATACCCTCAAATTAAAGCTGAAAGTCTGCAGTTAAAGCACATCTTGTTTGTTTCATTTTAAATCCATTGTGGTGGTGTATAGAGCCAAAAATATTAGAATTGTGTCAATGTCCCAATATTTATGGACCTGACTGTAAATGCACTGCCAGATTAGATGCAGCTTTCTTGAACGATGAGACAACTGTTTGAATACAAGGAAAACAGAGACAAGGCGTGAGTAAGGATGAGTGCATTCCATTATAATACACAATTACCTGCTATTCCAGCTTTCCTTTTGTCTTTATTATGCCTCAAAAAAAGGAATAACTATCCATTTTAATGTGTGGTTACTGAAGAATTGTGGTCTAGTTGAAAAACAAAATCTCACTTTAAAACAAGGACCAGAGGAAATAATCAGATACAACAATATTTTGCCAACATTCTAACACAGTTTACTACCAGGAAGCTTCATATACTTGTAGGCAGGTACCTTGCTGTCCTGCATGGTTGTCAGTACACTAAGGGCCTACAGATGTACAGGGCTACCCAGGGGCCTCCTGCTTCAGTTTATAACCACCCCACAACCCAGGTAGTCCCAAGCTGTCTGCTAACATGTGTACACATGGTGGGCTAGAAACCTTCTGTTACATCATGCCCCTGGCGCATGGCAACACCAACCCATAACTAGTCAGGAGTACTCATGTCGCAAGGTAATTCCTTCTGTTGCTCCAGGTTAGGGATCTGACTTGGAGCCAATGAGACACGAGGGCTCAGGTCACCTGGCTCATGTTCCAGAGAGGCGTCTGCCAGGAGGGCAACATCTTCCCCTAATCACCATTACTCCTAACTTGACTAGGTTTGCAATATGTTTCTTTTGTTCAGGATCTTGTCCACAATGTAGCTTCCTCTTTGAATAGCACCATGCCAGCCAGAAGCAAAGTCCATCTTCTTTAACTTGGCAATAGGCAAAAGTATACAACTACCAAACATTGTCAAAGTAAAAACAGCACCTCCAGCTTCAAGTAAAGTTTAAAGTCCTTATTTTCTTTAGGTCAATGCTGATTATGTGGTGTCGCATGGGCAATAGCAAGGGAAGCCCAGCTTTCTACTTGATTTTCTGCTATATCTCTCTTCAGTGAGATACGTAAATCTCCACCCATTTCTAGATTCCACCCATCCTATATTTAGGGTTCTGCCAAAAGGTCCGGATTAGCAGGTCATAACCTGTAAAAAAAAAAGGGACCCATAGCTAAAGAATACGTTAACCCCTTCCAATATACTGTGGATGTGTGCCATGTTCTCCACTGTTTAATGCTTTCTGAGAGCACAGCTTCCATAAGATTTGTTCTCAGTTCCG
Organism: Pelophylax lessonae; assembly: GCF_965119305.1. Classification (NCBI taxonomy): domain Eukaryota; kingdom Metazoa; phylum Chordata; class Amphibia; order Anura; family Ranidae; genus Pelophylax; species Pelophylax lessonae. The sequence continues at coordinate 628,754,430 of NC_138768.1, read as the reverse complement.
AAAGACTTATTGTAACTACACTAAATACAATTATTTTGTTTTTCCCCCCCATTTTTTTATGAGCTAAACTCAAAGATCTAAGACTTTTTCTATGTACACAAAAAGCCTATTTCTCTCAAATATTATTCACAAATCTGTCTAAATCTGTGTTAGTGAGCACTTCTCCTTTGCCAAGATAATCCATTCACCTCACATGTGTGGCATATCAAGATGATGATTAGATAGCATGATTATTGTGTGTGCTTTAGGATGGCTACAATAAAGGCCACTCTTAGGGGCCTTTCACGCGGGCTTTCCGCCCGGGGGACTCCGTTTTGCTCAGCGGGGGATCGATCCGCTAATCCCCATTGAGCAGGCTGATGACAGGTCTGTCTCCGCTCACTGTGCTGAGACAGACCTGTCAGAGCCCTGCTCTCCTCAATGGGAGATCAGATGGAAACGGACTGCCTGTCCATTTTCATCCGATCCTATCTGATCTAATCCTCCAGACGGATGGAAAATAGGGTTTCCATCTGTCTAGATTTCACGGACAGGATCAGATCAGATAGCAGTGGGTGTCAGCGGACATGTCACCACTGACATCCGCCACTCCATAGGGGTGCATGGAGCATCCGATCAGGTCCGCCTGAAAAATTGCCAAGCAGACCTGATCAGAAAGCCCGTGTGAAAGGGGTCTAAAATGTGCAGTTTTATCATATAGCACAATGCCACAGATGTTGCAAGTTTTGAGGAAGCGTGCATTTGGAACGCTGACTGCAGGAATGTTCACCAGAGCTGTTGAATTGAGTGTTTATTTCTCTACCATAAGCCGTCTCCAAAGACGTATCAGAGAATTTGGCAGTACATCCAACCAGCCTCAGATCCGCAGACCACGTGTATCCCCACCAGCCCAGGATCTCCTCATCCAGCATCTTCACCTCCAAGATCATCTGAGACCAGCCACCCGGACAGCTGCTGCAACAATCGGTTTGCATAACCAAAGAATTTCTGCACAAACTGTCAGAAACCGTCTCAAGGGAGCTCATCTGCATGCTTGTTGTCCTCATCGGGGCCTCGACCTGACTGCAGTTCGTCGTCGTGACTGACCTGAGTGGGCAAATGCTCACATTCAATGGCATCTGGCACTTTGAAGAGGTTTTCTCTTCACGGATGAATCCCGGTTTTTATAGATCTTTGAGTTCAGCTCATGAAAAATGGGGGCAAAAGCAAGTGTTGCGTTTATAATTTTGTTCAGTATAGAATACACTAACGAGGAGAAGATTCAAATTTCTTGTAACTAGAATACCTAAAGACATGAAATGGTCATCTCTGGTTGCCAAATTACGTAAGACTGAAAGTTGTTTGCATGTCAGTGGGTATTATGTTAACACTGCAGTTGCTCCCTGCCAACCAATCTCAGTTTAGAAAAAAACCCACTGAGTGCATGGTCTGCACATGCTGTCTGTGTACAGAGACTGAAAACACTACTGTGTGCTGTGACTGTGTCTGCATGGCACATTTGTCTGTGTGTTATGATTGAGTTCCCTCTGTCTGTGTACATCATCTCTCTGTGTGCTGTGACTTTGTGTGCTCTGTTTATGTGCTTTGACTAAGGGGTCTATTTATAAAAAAAATTAGCTTTGCCAACGTCTCATCATTTGTGCAAGTGTAATATGTTTGTAATAGTTTTTTTTTTTTGCCTTTCTCTGGGCAAATGTAACATTCCCGAACATCAAATTCTTAAAAAAAAAATACCCATAAGAACATTCGACCATGAAAGTTAACATTCACCAATTGAAAAAATGGCCTATAAACTGTAGGCTAAGAACATTTGATCATCAGTAGAAATAATGTGAGAAAGACCTCTGCACTCTTTATAGTCTATAGAAAATCCTGTGCAAAAAAAATAGAACAAATGGGTGTTTAGCTGATTGAACTTACCAATACAGTGTGAAATGTAATATTTACCAGTGGTGTTGTTACCACTAGGGATGATCGAACCGAACATTGGGTGTTCGAGGTTCGGCCGAATTTAGAACTTTTTGCCAAAAAAGTTCGGAATTCGGCAACCAGAACCGACCAAAATACAATGGTTCAGGAAATGGGCTTTAAAAGCCCGTGATTGGACCAGAACCATTAGCAAAAGCCAATTGAGGGGGCAGGAGAATGCTAGGAATGTGATTGGATTGACTAGGGGGTCCATAGTCCAATCATTAGTGAATACGCCCCCCAGTATATAAGATAGCCCCCGCCAAATTCCTAGCATTGTTATACAGGACATGGAAGAGAGTGGAAGCAGTTCTGTTAATTTTACTTTAAAAGTGTCATTTAGCATTTATTAGTGTGAGGAAAGGGATATCTAGTGTAGTTAGAGTGCTCTTTTACACTTTAGTTAGATGCAAAAATTTAGTTTCTGTAGGGAAAGTGTGAAGTGTCAGGGTGACCGTAATGTAGTGTAGGGTTAACTGACTGCTATGGCAGGGTGACCAAACCCTTCCATATCAGGGTGACCGTAATGTAGTGTAAGGTGAACTGACAGTGACTGCTATGGCAGGGTGACCAAACCCTTCCATATCAGGGTGACCGCTATAGAGAAAAGATAGTTTCTCTCAAGTCACTTTCGCTGCAGTAATATGGCTTCGCCCTTGTCAGCTTGCTTTTTGGCTGCAGGCGTCTATAGGGATTTTTTGAGCACATGTTTGGAGTCAGGCATGACATCTGAACATGTGTATAGGGGGTATATATACACACCCATGTATGTATATATACACCTGCCCATATATAGGTGTGAAAGGAGCAGAAAAAACTACTTACGCTAATGAACTAATTAACACCAATATAGTTACGCTCCTATCACACCTATATATGTCTAAGTGTATATATACATATAAGTATGTGTGTATATATACCACTATACAAAAGTTCAGATGTTTTGCCTGCCTCCAAAGAACCCAAAAAAATGCCCAAAAAAACGCTAGCGTCAAAAAAAAAAAAATGCCCAGGTGTGTTGTTGCAGGCATTTTTTGGGGGTTTTTGGAGGCAGGCAAAACATCTGAACTTGTGTATAGTGGTATATACACACATACTTATATGTATTTTACACTTAGACATATATAGGTGTTATAGGAGCGTAACCTTATTAGTGTAAATGATTTAATTAGCGCAAGCATATATTTCTGCTACTATCACACCTATATATGTCTAGGTGTGTATATACATATAAGTATGTGTGTATATATACCCGTATACACAAGTTCAGATGTTTTGCCTGCCTCCAAAAACACCCAAAAAATGCCTGCAACAACACACCTGGGCGTTTTTTTTTGGCGCTAGCGTTTTTTGGGCATTTTTTTGGATTCTTTGGAGGCAGGCAAAACATCTGAACTTGTGTATACGGGTATATATACACACATACTTATATGTATATATACACCTAGACATATATAGGTGTGATAGTAGCAGAAATATATGCTTGCGCTAATGAAATCATTTACACTAATATGGTTACGCTCCTATAACACCTATATATGTCTAAGTGTAAAATACATATAAGTATGTGTGTGTATATACCACTATACACAAGTTCAGATGTTTTGCCTGCCTCCATAAACCCCAAAAAAATGCCTGCAACAACACACCTGGGCTTTTTTTTTTTGACGCTAGCGTTTTTTGGGCATTTTTTTGGGTTCTTTGGAGGCAGGCAAAACATCTGAACTTGTGTATAGTGGTATATATACCACTAAACACAAGTTCAGATGTTTGTCCTGCCTCCAAAGAACCCAAAAAATGCCCAAAAAAATGCTTGCTACTAAACCGGCAAGGTGTGAAAAGCGAGAAGCCACTAACCTGTTCTATAAGTGACAAAATACAAACAATCTTTTCTTTTATGGTTCTGGACATGCTACAGAGCTGAAACTTCACAGGTACACTTTTTAGACCCCCCCCCCCCCCCCAGATACTAAATCCAAAGACATTTTTTTATTTTGTTTTATTTTTTTAAATTTTTTCAATAATTGGCTCTCTTTCAAAAATGACAATTTTTAAGAACTTTTTTTTGTGTGATTTTGTGTCTGGGGGGTCTAAAAGGTGTACCTGTGAAGTTTCAGCTCTGTAGCATGTCCAGAACCATAAAAAAAAGATTGTTTGTATTTTGTCACTTATAGAACAGGTTAGTGGCTTCTCGCTTTTCACACCTTGCCGGTTTAGTAGCAAGCTTTTTTTTGGGCATTTTTTGGGTTCTTTGGTGGCAGGACAAACATCTGAACTTGTATATAGTGGTATATATACCACTATACACAAGTTCCGATGTTTTATTGGGTTTTAGGGCTTCAAAATGGTGTTTTTTGATTACCGAAGTTCGGGTCCCATTGATTTCAATGGGGTTCTGAAATCCGGGCCGAACTTTCGGGAAGTTCGGATGTTCTGGCTGAACCGAACTTTTGAAAAGTTCGATCATCCCTAGTTACCACTACTAAATACGATAGCTTCCTTCTGGTTTTAGAGAACGAGTGCCCACCAGACACCCTTGGACTCTGTGACTAGCATGGATGGAATGTGTCAAGCAGCTAGCATTAATGAGGAACTCCAGTCTCATGTGGAAAAAAAATAAAAGTTAGCAGTTACAAAAACTGTTGCTGCTGACTTTTAAAAAACAGCCACTCACCAGTCCTATGATTGGCCGGTGTGCTCAAGCCAACCAGTTTCACCTGTTGTCTTCTTTCCTTGGCGCCAGCATCTCAACTATGGGCACCTGGCTGTGACAGCTTTTGGTTTCACAGCTGGGTGTCCACTGTGCATGCTCATGCATCGTGAATGGTCAAGCAGTCTTCTGGAACCTGTCACGTGACCCAGAAGACTGCAGGGGTGGAGCGAGGAAAGAGAACTTCCGCTACCAATCGCCTAGGCGGTTGGAAGTGGGAGCGGGTACCTAGCAAAATCAGGTACCCATTCCCCTGTTTTTTCAAAAGTGCCAATTCTTCAAGAGAAGAGGGGGACGAGTCCTTAAAGTGGAACTTCCCCTTTTGGGTGGAGCTCTTTCACCAGGCAGCAGCTTGCAGAAAATGTAATTTGGTACAGTAATGGGTACTCCAAGGGCTTTTACAGCTATGTGCTAAGAGTATGGCATGGCAATTGTGTTGTGAAATCTCTGCACCAGTTTCCATTTTACCCTTCTTAAGGGATATGTGCAAAACAGCTGCTGTTACAAAGTTAAAAGAACAATAGAATTCTATAAGACTATAATCCTTCCACTTTATAAAACTCTGGTCCGACCGCATCTGGAGTATTCTGTCCAGTTCTGGTCGCCAGTCCTCAGGAGGGATGTGTTGGAGCTGGAGAGAGTCCAGAGAAGGGCAACTAAACTGATTAGGGGGTTGGAGGACCTTAACTATGAAGAGCGGCTGCAATCGCTCGATTTATTCTCCCTGGAGAAGAGATGTCTGAAGGGGGACATGATAGCAATTTATAAATATCTTAATGGGGATCTCAGCTTAGAAAAAAAGCTGTTCATTCGAAGGGATTGCATGAGGACTCGAAGGACACACAATGCGATTAGAGGATAAGCGTTTTAACCTCAGGCAATGAGGAGGGTTCTTTACTGTTAGGGCTACAAGATTGTGGAATTATCTACCACAAGAGGTGGTTTCTGCGGGTAGTATGGTGGCTTTCAAAAGACTCTTAGACGTACATCTCAAGGATCAGGACATTAAGGGCTATGTGAGATGATTACAGCCACACACACCTACACAGGTTGAACTGGATGGACTATTGTCTTTATTCAACCTCACCTACTATGTAACTATGTAACTATGTAATTCTGAATATATATTCCAATGTGCATGCAGAGTCCAATCTAATGTTTGCAAAAGACACAAGCCCTCAGAAAAAGTGTCTCTCAGCATCTGTGGTTTTTATGACAAAGTGCAGAGCTGAAAATGCAGCCATCTTTTCTGTTCCCTTTGGGAAGGCATTACAGAATTAACACACCCACACAAAGGGTTGGAGAGTTGTGTTAAGGGTATGCTAGAGTGATTTATTATGCTCAGCAAAAACACCCATAATCCCATCTAGCCTAAATACATCTATATTTCCATGTGACAAGGGTTCCCAATCTGACAAGTCTAAGTGAAATTACAGTTTGTAAGATAACACATTTGATGTAGATATTATATATATCTTTCCTAGAAGGTCAGATGTGTCTCATGAGCCTTCTGGACATTGTAAAATAGGAGTGTCTGGTGTCTGATTAGCATTATTCCATAAATCAATTCAATCATGTTGTATAAAGTTTAGCTCTGGTAGTTAAAAAAAGAAAAAAAAAAGAAAACAAAATCAGGATGTGTATTGCTTTAATCTGTTCTAGAACCCTTGAAAAAATCCAAAGGATGCAACGCGTCAGGGAGGCATGGCTAGTGACGTCAGCATTGGCGAGGAGAGTGTACAGCAGCTCGGCAGCTAAGAGGTTTGGCAGTTTCTTTGAAACAGCCTTCTTCTACTTGTTTATGTATATTGATTTGTAAGAAGGATACAATGTAAGTGTGGTTTTATTGCACATGATGAAATAAAAAGAAACTATACATTATGCAGTTTCTTTTGTCCTTATGAGCTTCCCTGAGAATCTGTGGCCCCAGTGCACTCACGAATAAAAAAAAAAAAAAAAAAAAAAAAAATTAGAAGCCAGGTGGAGAGAAATCAGAGAATCCTGAAAAAATCCTGCATAATTGAGCTGATACAGACTTTTTGAAAAAAAGAAGGTCCTTTTAGTAAGGGGGTCACAGAGGTGCAGAGAACACAGCACTGATGTTCACATTTTGAAAAGAGCTGAATGGAGCATCCTTTGCTGTGGAACAGTTTGGAGCAATGTTAATATATTGGTTATCAGACTCATAACTCTGCTCATTTGAAAACATTTATGCATTTAGAAATCGGGCCTCAGAGGGAGGGTCTGCTGAATATATCAAACATTCTTTAGCAATCCCACCTCCTCAGACTATTGATTGATCATGTAATTTCTATAAGCACTCTCTTGAAGGACAAAACAAGATGACTAGATCTGTAGTTTGACAACATTTAGTTTACCAATGAAACTGTATACGAATGCTGAGAGTCATTGCTGAGGGTCAGTCCATGCTGAGGGCCAGTGACTCTATCAGGATCAGACTTAAAGTGGTTGTAAAGTCAGAAGGTTTTTTTATCTTAATGTATTCTATGCATTAAGATAAAGAGCCTTCTGTGTTAAGTAGCCCCCCTCAGCCCCCCCCCCCATACTTACCTGAGCCCATCTCGATCCAGCTATATTGTAGGAGTGTCTCGGATTCCCTGGACTCTCCTTCCTTATTGACTGAAAAGGCAACGTGGCCCCATTGGCTCCTGCTGCTGTCGATCAAAGTCAGTGAGCCAATGAGGAGAGAGAGGGGGCACGGCCCCGTGTCTGTGTGGACATAGGGAGCTGCAGCTCAGCTCCGGTACCCCCATAGCAAGCTGCTTGCTGTGGGGGCACTCAACAGGAGGGAAGGGCCAGGAGAGCCGAAGAGGGACCCAAGCTTACTCCGGACACTGCTTTATTATACGAGACTAATTTCCTCTCACATGGTTTGGCAGATGGAATTAATTTATGATGACAACGGTCAACTCCCTCAATCTTTTTTTCTATCACTCCAGACTATGCTGTGCAAATTTATTTGGAGTAATAAAGTGGCCAGACTTCGCCACTCTTTGCTGGTCTTACCTAAACAGCACAGAGGAATTGGTCTACCCGACCTGGTATCATACTACAGAGCCCTACATTTGTCCAGGGTGGTAACCTGGTGCATATCTCCCCAAAACAGATTATGGGCGCAAATTGAACAACAAGCTACCCTGATTGCCTTATCTGCTCTTCCTTGGGTCGCACCTAAACACTACTACAGGCTGAAGTCTCATCCTTCGATCAGCACCTTGAATGATGTTCTCTTCCATACATTTTCTCCAAAAGGCATTTCAATTGTCACATATTTTGCCGTGTATACCAGACGCAGGACTTTATGCCAGGCCACTGACAGTTTTTCAGCACTTGTGTGCAGATGGCAGGTATGTACCGCATTTGCTGTTAGTCCTATGTAAACAACTTATTACGCCTGCGTAAGGCTATATCTCTTCATACATTTGCAGATGGGAGATCGATTTACACACTTCATTCTGAGGACAGCAAATTACCAGGATTATCTAATTGGCCAATAAAACATCTACGTATAGCTAACAGTTTTCAGGAACAGGGCTATAAGCTCTTATCCAGATGGTACAAGGTCCGGGCCAACTCAATAAATGTTACCCCCAACTTTCCAAGCTTTGATGCCTTTTCTCCACTACAAAAATTATTTTACAGCACATTTGTTGAATGCTGCCTGGGCGTGCATCCCTGGCCTACGGAAGAGCTCAATCCCGCCAACCTTTAAACAGTGGTTTTCCAAAATAGACTAAATTAGGACAATGGAAAACAAGACAGCATCTCTCTGTGGAAGAGAGGATCAGTTTAGGGATAGCTGGTTGCCATGGACGGCCTTTACGTGCACATCCCAATTTACTGTTCGCTCCCCCTCTTAGTTTCATAGACCCTGACGTAAGATGATATGCCGTGACCCCTCACTGTCTTTCTTGGGTGGAGGGGGGACGACTGTGGATAGAGAGAAGCTTTATGTCCTGTTTATTTCTTTCTTTTTCTTTTTTTACTCCCCCCAATCCAGTGTTTTCTTCTTCCTTTTTTTTTTCAGGATCCCCCCCAGCCACCAACCTCGGGGGGGGGGGGGGGTGTCTCAAATTTTATTAAATTAGGGAAAAAGAAAGGAATAAAAATAGAAATTCATTGCGCGATGAGGTTTGATTTTATAGACCTCTCGTACAAGGTATTACAATATAGTCCTATGGTGACAATTAGTTCCAATAGCCAAGGCTATTCTCTTTTTCTGTTTTAAGGTTTTTATTATTGTCCTGAATAAGTAAATAGGTCTAACTAAAAGGGCTATTTCAGGTAATCCCCAGAAGGTCACTACCAGGCCCGGACTGGGACAAAAAATTGGCCCGGGCATTTCAGGCTGAGCAGCCCACAGCTACTACACTGCACCACACCAATACGACAGAAAACCACACCAGTACTACGAACCACTAATACCATGCACTACATGGCTACCACACAAATACAATAGCCCACCAATACTACAACCCAAAAACTACACCACATGAAACCAATACTACACCACATCTAGATTAAACCCCACCACATCATTATTGGAGACCACCATACCAATAGTTCAATCCCCCAGTCTACTGGAACCCCTATATGACAACATGTATACATGCAATGTGCCCCATGATAGTGTTACATTGTATATTTTTGGAATGCGGGTCACACTCTTCCCAGAGGATAAATACAGAACACCCAGATCTTGGATAATCTCTCTGGTACATTATGTATATAACGTGGTCTTTGGAATTGGTTGCTAGGGTTTCTGCACACCCTTACCACTTACTGCACATCCTTACCACTCACTGATTGGCTGTTAGAGGTTACTGCACATCATTCCCATTAGCTGATTGGTTGCTATAGGTTACTGCACATTATTCCAACTCACCGATTGGTTGCTAGAGGTTACTGCACATCATTACCGCTCACACATTGTTTACTAGAGGTTACCATACATCATTGCCACTCATAAATTGGTTTCCAGAGGTTACAGCACATTATTACTGCTAACTGACTGGTTGCTAGAGATTACAGCAGGTAACAACTGTACCCCCAGCACACCAACGTCCCTTCAGCACACCTCTGTAACCCCCCCAACATCTCTATACATCCAGCACAACTCTGTACCCCCTGCACATCTTCATACCTCCAGAAGACTTCTGCACACCCTAGCACACCTCTGCACCCCCAGCACTCTTCAGTATCCACCAGCACATCTTCTCTGCCCCCCCCCCACATACACACACACACACACCTCCCAGTAGTATCCTTTAATGGTCTCAGCACATCTTTGTACCCCAAACACACCTCCTTAACCCCAGCAAGTCTCTGTACCCCCCACTACATCTCTGCACTTCCCCCTGTACCCCTCCATATCCTCTGCAAATCTCTGTGCCTCCAAAACATCTCTGTACCCCCAGTATTCCTCTGCATCCCCCTTTCCCCCATTACATCTATTTACTCCCCCGGCACATCTTTGCAACCCCCTCCTGAATTCTCAATACACCTCCTTACCCTCCAGGATCTTATGTAACCTCCTCCCTCCCTTTGAAAGCTGTTGAATACCCCATGGCCACATACCATTCTATTCCATTTCTCAGGCTGTGGTTTCTCTGGTGGTGGCGGGAGTACACAGAGGGCGGAGCCTACACAGAATCTCATGTAGCTGGGTCACTAGCACTGATGATATTTATGGGCAGCTGAGCTGCCCGAACCTCTCTCTTCACCTCCGGTAGCTTTCGGTATACAGTGGAGAAGGGACTCAGGAGGTGCATCTGATTCTGTGCCCGAGCTTGGGTACTGAAGCTGGTGGATGCCTGCCACAGGCACGCTTCTCTACTCCACGTAAGCTGCCGGAGGTGCCGAGATAGAGGTTCGGGGCAGCTCATTTGCCTATAACTATCATCAATGCTATTGACTCTAATGCAGAGTGTACTCCCACCCGCACCAGAGAAACCGCAGAGCTGCCAGCCGAAGGTGCAGAAGCAACAGAAAAGGACAGTTGCCATGTATGCAATGTGCAGCTGCCTCTTTTGCCGTCCTCGGCCCACTGGGCAAATGCCTGCTGTGCCCTATGGCCAGTCCGGGCCGGATTACTACTAATCACCTCTTTCTTTTTATGAACTCTAGTGCCACACAATCACTGTGATATAATTACTTATATGTATGTATGTATTGGAATACTGTTTTGGGTTTTTAAATTATATTGCACAATGCACTAAATAAAGAATTAAAAAAAAAAGAGGGATCTGAGAAGAGGAGGATCTGGGCTGTTCTGTGTAAAACCACTTTACAGAGAAGGTTAGTATGGCATGTTTGTTACTTTTAACAAAAAAAAACAGAGACTTTGGTATCTCTTTAAGCGCATTGAATTGTACTCTGCTGGAACCCAAGACCAGGCAAACTTTGATAAGTACTTTTCACTTTTATTCACATTTATTTTACTGTTGCTATTGTCTACTTTTATAATATCTTTTTCTTTGAATATTTTTCTTGCACTGTTTTTCTTGTCTTTTTATACAACACTTTATGTTTTATCTCTAAATTGGAACTCTGTTTATTCCCTAGCTGGCGTGTCTGTCTTATTTTAATAACTTGTGTTTCTGATAAAACACATGGTGGCAGCTATTGTTCATGTATGTAAAGGGTTAGTTGCAGAGTTTCTTGACTGATTGGCAATCTAATTCTGTCTACTGGCAGTTAGATTGTTGTCCCACAAACTGAAAATCTGTGTACAGGGTAAGGCTGAGAGAGCCATCATAACATATTGGTGGCAGTGGTGGGTTGGAGACTGCCATCATCACACAATGACAATTCTTGTAAGATTTGTATATCTGAGAACAATATACAAAATCAACTAAAAGATCAAAACAGATCTATCACATCCCTAATATTTGTAGTACTGAAAAAATCTCACTACTGTTGGTCTAATCAGAACACAAAACCATTTAAATTGGAGTCCACTGCTCTAGTAAAATGGCTTCAAAGCCAACAACCCTGATGTACAAAAAAAAAAAAGATAATTTAGGCTGATCTCGAGAAAAACTAAAAATCCTGAGTTGCAGTGGGACTATGCTCAATTAAGTCTAGGGGACTTGGTAAACACTTTTACTTACCTGATCCTAGACTGGTCCCTGCAGCCCTTTCTTCCCTATGCTGTCGTAGTCTTGGTTCTTCTGACATCATCAACACATTGGACATGAGGATGCTGTGGAGCATGGAGGAGCCCCATCTTCTGGGGGAGCGGAGAATCAGGTAAGTAAAAGTGCTTTTCTGTCTCCTAGATACACACGAGCAGTTAACCCATGCAGTGCATGCGCAGCCCCACTGCAAGGCAGGATTTTTAGGTTTTCTGGAGTTGGGCTTTAAAAAAAAACTGACACTGTACCTAGCTGTCTTTCAGAGTCAGGGGATAGTTCACAATTTCATGTTTTACCCTGTTTTCAAGGCATTTATCTACTCCAAATTTTAACATTTGTTAACAGAACATACATTGTTTCAGGTTTACAAATTCTTGAAATCAGATGTTGCAAGAGTCAAGTATGTGCTTTTTTAAGTTCTGCCAGTAGGCTGAAACAATCCTTCACTGGAAGGGACAGTTGCATGTCTGTATGTTGACACTATAGATTTAGCTAATACAGAAAAAGCTGCATTATGGCACCAGTCTAACAGTGCTTCTGGATGTATCCCCAGGCCAAAGGACCCATTTCCAGTTCCCAGAAAGCATTAACCTGTAACCAAGGAAATTATACAACTCTTCTGCTTCTTCTGTAATCCACTTCTATTATCGTTGTGGGCTGCTGAATACATGCTGTTCCAGGCCAACTATGCTGTGTTGTGTCCAACTATAAACACAGTCCAAAAACTGTTTATTTGAATCTTCTAACTGTTTGTCCTCTCCAAGGTCCGGTTAGCCAAATCAAATCAAAGCAGCTTTAGTTTGTTTAGCAGTTGTAAGCATTGGCTCTTATCATAATACTGTATAAAGCATGATTAAAAGAAAGGTAATGTTTTAACTGTCAAAATGTATATTGAGCTACATTACATCGTCTAGTCCTTTATGTGTTTGTTTATGCTTTGAAGCTGAAAACAAAAAAGTCAGTTATAAAATATATCTTCATTATTAGTGGTGCCATGCTCCATTAACTGAGCCAGTGCCGTGGTCTGGAATTAAGGTCACATAGTCACCATCCTGTTTCAGCTCATCGCTATTTTTGTAGAGGATGTTGCCAGGAAGCTGCATATAAAAATTATCAACAAATCACATCTGGCGGACCAGGGAAAAGTAATTGAGAGATATGACATATTCTGGCTGCAATATTACAATAAAGAAGATGGAGCTTAGTGTCTGGTACATCAGTCATACAAAGGATCTTAATTCACAAATTCATGGTGTGTCACATCACATTTCCAGCTTGCATCATTATCCCATGATTTTTAGTTGAGAATATTTTGTAGGTCTCAGGGTCACATGTTGCAGGTTCAGTTTTTAATGCTGAATAAAATAATAAAATTCACAAACAATCCCTAATACACAATTTCTAATGTAGCATAAAATATTTGCCAACTCTTCATAATTCTAAAAAATGTGTAAGCTGTTTGCTAAATAAGTCTTATGTAGTCAGCTAAATTTTTATCAAAGGAAAAGTGAAAACAAAAATAGCTGTTAAACTTCACTTTGACTAAAAAGCATGTCCAAGTTCTTTTAAGTAGGCATTTTAAAGAGGCATTTTTTTTTTAGTTCAAGTTTAGTTTATTAAGTTTATATTTGAAGACATTAAATATATGGGGCCAGCGCTTAGGATTTTAAAATGAATAATACAATATATAAAAAGCTGCTGCTGATAAAAGGGGGGATACCTTTAAATAATGAAAATTGGTGAAGTATCAGCGCTGCTTACTCATTGTGTATACACATACACAAAAAATTCCTCACTGTTACTCTTATTAATCGGTGTTATACAAAAGTGCTAGAGCTAAACTATGTCAAATTTGTGATGCACATCAAAAAAGCTCTTCAATATATAATCGTGTTCATAAATACTTATAAATATAGTGCATATAAATATAAAGTGCTATAGTGATAGTGATCAAAAAATATATAAATAAAATTAATAATAAATATCTCCAGTGAAAAGTTCATATAAAAAGTTCATAAGTTCTTCAATTAATTATATTGTGCTGAGTGACAGTCTTTGTGCAAACCAACAAATCCACAACAAAGTGCTAAGTGCTTGCTCAAGATATTCAATCCAAAGTGCCAGTGCTCATATATTGTGAGTGGGTGCTCCCCTCTCGGTCCCTTACTCACCAGAAGACAATCAAGTATACGCCTTAAGAATAATCCTTATTATTGATTTTTGGGCATATCCTGGATGGTGCGAGTTGCAGAGTGCTCTAACTATCTGATCGCTGGCTGGTGTCCTCCGTGGCTCTTATCATAATAAGGATTATTAAGGTGTATACTTGATTGTCTTCTGGTGAGTAGGGGACCGAGAGGGGAGCACCCACTCACAATATATGAGCACTGGCACCTTGGATTGAATATCTTGAGCAAGCACTTAGCACTTTGTTGTGGATTTGTTGGTTTGCACAAAGACTGTCACTCAGCACAATATAATTAATTGAAGAACTTATGAACTTTTTATATGAACTTTTCACTGGAGATATTTATTATTAATTTTATTTATATATTTTTTGATCACTATCACTATAGCACTTTATATTTATATGCACTATATTTATAAGTATTTATGAACACGATTATATATTGAAGAGTTTTTGTGATGTGCATCACAAATTTGACATAGTTTAGCACTAGCACTTTTGTATAACACCGATTAATAAGAGTAACAGTGAGGAATTTTTTGTGTATGTATATTTGAAGACAGTACAAAAGAAACAAACAAAGCATTCACAAAAATTCACATAGTGGCAATCATTATACAGTATATTATACAGAGACATATAAATACAATTGTAGGTAGTTCAGGCATGTGTAGATACATTAAAGCGGTTGTATACTGAAAAGAAAAAAACAAAAAAAAAAACAAACCCTGCAAGACAAAGGCATGATGTAGGTTCACAGCAATAGATTCCAAATGCAAATACCACACTTAAAATCAACTCCAGACCTTTTACCTGCTTAATTGATGAAGAAATAATGAATGAGTAGCCCACACCTGGCCATGAAACTGCTTTTGATTCAATTGTCCAATTACTTGGTTCTTTGAAAAGGGAGATGGCTATTCTTAAGAGCTGTAATGCCTAAACCCTTCCTCCGATTTGGATGTACATATCTTCAAATTATACCTGAGAGTGTGCACTTTCAGCCCATATCCATTATATAACTATAGTTTGAATATGTTTTGGTAAATACCTGAAAAAAATTATGCCTGTGTCCAAATATATAGGGACCTAACTGTATAAAAAATGCCTTAACCACAAATGTGTTATTAATAACTATTGCTTTTAAATAGCACTTTAGGAGAAGAATATACACTATATTGTCAAAAGTATTGGGACACCTGCCTTTACATGCAAATGAACATGAACTTTAATGGTATCCCAGTCTTCGTCTGTAGGGTTCAGTATGTAGGGTTCTTTATGGACCTTGCTTTGTGCACTGGTCCAAATCATTTGGTGGTGTGGGGGGGGGGGGGGGTTATGGTGTGGGGTTGTTTATCAGGGGTTGGACATGGTATCTTGTCATATTTATTTTATTGTGTTTTTCCACCACTGATGTCTGTAAGATTCTGGTACCTCCGGTACCCTTAATCACCACTTTCCTCTGTAATGCGTCCCACCTTTCTCTTCAGGTGGTACGCATATACCTTTAAGAACGATGATGTCACTGCTGAGCGCCGCAGAGCGGCTATTTCAACCGCCGGCGGTCTCACTCACATTGTTCGTTCAACCTGCCTTGTTATCCACATGCTTTCAAGCCTGTCTCTCGATCGGAACCTCCAGCTATTCCCTCTACCTGGAGCAGACCGGAACCTCGCTTCTGATCCCTGTATCTCGCTACCGGACCATCCCTTATCTACTGGACCTCTCTAAACTACTAACATTACAAGTGATAAGTACCCCGCAGGGGAACCCTGTAACGCTTCTGCGTTTCTTATATGGTGTGGATTTTCAGCTGCAGAAATAGTTCCACGTCAGTAGTCATGTAAGAGATATGCTGAGATACCATTCCCAACCTCAATGACTCATCATGTGTGGAAGGTCTTATTTCAGCCAGTAAATACACACAATTAGCAAGCTGGTTCCTAGAGTGACTTTATGTATGTGGTAACACAATGATGAAGGTTGAGGGATAGGTTGAGTGGAGGTGGTAGGTGATAGACACTTGAAGGTGAGACAGTAGCAGATGGATGCAGGAAGGTTTAGCAATGTTGTATGATAGCAGATGATAGAATAGCAGGTGGACATACAAAAGAGATCAACCCCGTGCAGAAAAGTAGCAGTAGTCTCAAGAGCTAGCAATCTAGTTATGCAGATGTGATAAACAGTCTTTACTATGCAGAGCTAGATAGTGTAAGCTTAGTATAAGTTTATAGAGAATTCCCCTGCGGGGTACTTAGCACTATTAGCGATACAGCCGAAGGGTGGTTCAGGAGAGGCGGATGATCCAGTAGCAGGATACAGGGATCAGCGCAGCGAGGTTCCGTCAGCGAAGTAAGCTTGCAAGCATGGAAGCTTCAAGCAAGATTAGCATCCAAGTAAGGGTGTTTGAACGAACACATGTGAGTGAGAACCGACGCCTTAAATAGCCATCTAGTCCGGCGCTGAGTGATGACAGCTCCAGTCTTAAAGGTGTATGCGCACCTTTCCAAAAGTAAATGGTGGGGCGCATACACTTGTGGAAAGTGTAATTTAGGGTACCAAAGGTACCGGAACATTACAAACCCTCCATAACCTTATTGCACTATCTACCTATGCACATTAAGGACTGTTACTACCTATCTATACTATCCTATCATCTGTACTGTTACATAGATTGCTAGCTCTTCAGCCTACTACCATCTATCATCTGCACTGCTGCATAGATTGCTAGCTCTCCTGTCTACTACTATCTATCCTTGCACTGGGTTAGTCTATCCTGTATTTATCATCTGCTGTCCTCACCACCTGTTAGCATACTCGATACTAACCTATCTGCATTCCTAAATACCATCTTGAACTCTCCTATACAAAACCTATCAAGTGATTACCATCCTTGTCACTGTTCACACCTGTCCCTTCAGCACATCACCTTCATACTATCATATACATCCTATCACTCCAGGAACATCTCATTGAGTGTGTATATATCTGTATGTTGAAGCTGACAGGCCCACGGTGATGAGTCCTGGAAAGTTGGATCTGGTATTCAACACATCTCTACATGACTACTGAGTGGAGATTTTGCAGCTGTAAATCCAGCCTACAATAAAAACGCAGGAGCGTTACAGATTGAACGAACCTTAAAAATGGATTCAGCAGAATTACCCACTCAAGTGACACAATTAACACAACAAGTAAAAGCGTTAATACTTGCTCTGACTGACGTACAAGAAAAGAATCAGACTCTGACACAGCAGGTAACCCAGCTCTCACGGCTTACTGCTATTCAGCCTCCTGAACCTAAAATAAACCCTCCTCTAGTGTTTACAGGTGATCGGAAAAAATTTTGTGAATTCAAAAACGCATGTCAATTGCTTTTTTTGTTAAAACCTCGTACATACCCCACTGATCAAATAAAAGTCTGTACCGTTATCTCATACCTGACGGGTGATCCACGGGCCTGGGCAGACTCTCTCTTTGAGAGTAATGATCAGATTCTCAACACCTATTCTTTATTCCTAGCGGAACTCGCTAGTTTATACGATGACCCCAATAGGCAGAGTACTGCTGATATTCAGTTGAGGGCCTTAAAACAAGGAAGGAGACCTGTAGAAGACTTTGTATCTGAGTTCAAAAGATGGACCCTTGATTCAGGGTGGAATGACACATCTTTGCGAACTCAATTCAGACTCGGGTTATCGGAAGCTGTTAAAGACGAGCTCGCCCGAGCGGATTTACCTGGCACCTTGGAGGCCTTGATACAACTTAGTATCAACATCGACAGACGACTGCGAGAAAGAAGGGCTGAAAATATGGGAATGCCATTGTCTAGTCCTTCTCAGATTTCGGCCGTTGACCCTACTCCCATGGATGTAGGAACCATACGCCCACCTTTAACGACTACTGAACAAGCTAGAAGAACATCCAGAAATCTCTGCATGTACTGCGCATCCTCGGATCATTTGATAAGCACCTGTCCCCTTGTCTGCAAAAAAGAGGGTGAGTGTTCACATGTCTTGCTAGGAGGATTAACGACTTCCTTCTCTAACCCCTATCTTTTTGTTCATTTAATATTACAGTGGGACCAAACTAGGATCACCACCAAGGCTATGGTCGACACTGGATCTTGTGGAAACTATATTGATACACGCTTTGTTACCTTAAATAAAATACCTATTATTTCAAAATCTAAGCCTGTTTCTGTTAGTTTCATTAATGGTATTCCACTGTCTTCTGGTCCAATCACCAACCAGACACAGGCACTCCTTGCCACTACCAACGAATCACATGTGGAGACCATCACCTTTGACATACTATCCTCACCTCATTTTCCTATTATTTTGGGACTTCCCTGGTTACACACACACCAACCAATCATAGATTGGAAAAAACAGACTTTGGTTTTCCCTTCTCACTATTGTGAGAATATGTGTAACCTCCCATCTTATGGGAAGATTCTGTCTGTGGTGTCAGATGAAATTGCACCACTATGCTATCAGGATCTGTCCGAAGTGTTCCTTGAGAAAAATGCTCAAGTGTTGCCTCCCCATAGGGATTACGATTGCACTATTGATCTACTCCCTAACAGCAAATTGCCTTTCGGTCATGTTTATCCCCTTTCACAGGATGAACTTTCTCATCTCAAGGAATACTTGGATGAGAATTTGACAAAAGGGTTCATTAGACCCTCTACTTCTTCCACTGCTGCAGGACTTTTCTTTGTCCGCAATAAGGATTCCAGTCTCAAGCCTATTATCGATTATAGGCAATTAAACACGATAACGATAAAGGATCGCTATCCTTTGCCGCTCATCCCTGAACTTATTGAACAGGTACGTGGGGCTACTTATTTCACCAAATCAGACCTGAAAGGGGCATACAACCTAATCCGAATCCGTGACGGGGATGAGTGGAAAACAGCATTCAGAACCAGATACGGACTATTCGAATACCTTGTGATGCCATTCGGGCTATGTAATGCTCCCGCAGCTTTCCAAAGATTCATAAACGACATCTTTAGAGACTTACTGGATGTCTGTGTTGTAGTATACCTAGATGATATACTTATTTATTCTCGATCTATGCCTGAACACATAAAACATGTAAGACTTGTGTTGTCCAGACTGCTCTCACACAGACTATATGTGAAATTAAAAAAATGTCTATTTCATAAAGAAGAAATATTATTTCTAGGATACTTCATATCCAAAACTGGAATTAAGATGGATATGAGTAAGATATCCTGTATTCTAGACTGGCCTATACCAACAACTCGTAAGGCCCTACAGCGATTCCTTGGATTCTCGAACTTTTATAGGAAGTTCATCAAGAACTTTTCAGCTATTGTGAGACCTCTCACACAACTGACAAGTATTAAAAAACCATTCAAATGGTCAGAAGAAGCAAATCAAGCTTTTTGCTTGTTAAAATCAAGCTTTACTTCTGCTCCCATACTACGCCACCCAGACCCATCCCTCCAATATATTCTAGAGGTAGATGCGTCAAATATGGCAGTAGGAGCAGTTCTCTCCCAACGACCAACAAACACTTCACCACTCCACCCAGTTGCTTTCTTTTCAAAATCACTAAGCAGCCCAGAGGTGAATTACCCAGTGGGTGAAAAGGAGTTACTTGCCATAAAACTGGCACTGGAGAATTGGCGACATCTGCTCGAAGGTACCCAGTTACCAATACTCATATATACAGATCATAAAAACCTTCAATACCTCCAGACTAACAAGACTCTCTCCCACCGGCATGTAAGATAGTCATTATTCTTTTTAGGATTTAATTTTCTAGTGACCTACACGCCTGCAGACAAAAATAAAAAAGCGGATGCGCTATCACGATTAACCGAAGATAACTGCGCCGAAATCCCTTCCATTCCCATAATACCCTATGAACGCATTATTGGTGTTGTCCGTTCCTTGAAGGAAGAGATTTTGCACAGTATAAGAATGGATTCACCTCCACCACAACTAAGTACTGATGCAAAAGGCTTCCTCTATTACAATGACAAACTCTACATACCCCCTACTATGCGCACCAAGATTTTGGAGTTATCGCATGATGTGCCCATGGCAGGACATATGGGTATAACGAAAACCTTTAATTTGCTCACCAGGCAGTTTTGGTGGCCTGATATGAAGACGTCTGTACAAAAATTTGTTTCTTCATGTGACATCTGTGCAAGGTCCAAAATTGACACTACAAAACCATCTGGGCTTCTTTGTAGTCTACCAACACCCCAGGTTCCATGGGAAGTTGTATCCTTAGATTTCATAGTAGAACTACCACCCTCTAAAGGATTTAATACCATCCTAGTGTCAGTGGACCACTTGACAAAGATGGCACATTTCATTGCTATCCGTAGACTACCTTCATCTAAACAAACAGCAGAACTACTGATGAAACATGTGTTTAAGTTGCATGGAATTCCAAAAACTCTTTTGTCCGACCGTGGTTCACAATTCATCTCTAAATTTTGGCAAGCACTTTGTCAAATTTTACGCATTGAGCGAAAGCTCACTTCTCCCTACCATCCTCAGACCAACGGACAGACTGAAAGAGTCAACCAGTGCATTGAGCAATATCTACGTTGCTACACATCATACTTGCAGGATGATTGGGTGGATCTCCTTCCTCTAGCAGAATTTGCTTACAACAACGCAACCCACAGTACCACGAAGCAAAGTCCGTTCTACTTGAACTATGGGTTTCATCCCACTCTTCTTCCACCACACATCCTGCCATCGAGTAACCCAGTAGCCTCGGATTACCTTACCCAAATAAAAGACTCTTTGGGCTTACTCAATACCACTATATCACACGCTCACAGTCAACAAAAAAAGTACTACGACCTTCGTAGAAGACCTTCTCCTCAGTATGCTATTGGGGACCTTGTTTGGCTATCGACAAAGAACTTAAGATTAAAAATCCCTAGCAAGAAGCTTGGACCTTTATTTTTGGGACCCTTCCCAATTAAAAAACTTATCGGAAAAGCTGCAATACAGCTCACCCTACCAGCAGATCTCAAGATCCATCCCATCTTCCATGTGTCGCTACTGAAGCCCCATGTTCCTAACCAAGGAATAAGGCCTACCATCTTGCCTCCACCTCCAATACAAGTTGAAGGCGGAAAAGAGTATGAGATCAAAGAAATTTTGGATTCTCGCATCCATAGAGGAAGACTCCAGTATCTCATAAGATGGAAGAACTATGGACCCCAAGACGACACCTGGCTGGATACCTCTGATATTCATGCGCCTAGACTTATACGGAACTTTCACTCGAAACACCCAGAGAAACCTGTCCTATAGGCCTTCCGGAGCCGGCCTTAAGGGGGGGGGGGTACTGTAAGATTCTGGTACCACCGGTACCCTTAATCACCACTTTCCTCTGTAATGCGTCCCACCTTTCTCTTCAGGTGGTACGCATATACCTTTAAGAACGATGATGTCACTGCTGAGCGCCGCAGAGCGGCTATTTCAACCGCCGGCGGTCTCACTCACATTGTTCGTTCAACCTGCCTTGTTATCCACATGCTTTCAAGCCTGTCTCTCGATCGGAACCTCCAGCTATTCCCTCTACCTGGAGCAGACCGGAACCTCGCTACTGATCCCTGTATCTCGCTACCGGACCATCCCTTATCTACTGGACCTCTCTAAACTACTAACATTACAAGTGATAAGTACCCCGCAGGGGAACCCTCCATAACCTTATTGCACTATCTACCTATGCACATTAAGGACTGTTACTACCTATCTATACTATCCTATCATCTGCACTGTTACATAGATTGCTAGCTCTTCAGCCTACTACCATCTATCATCTGCACTGCTGCATAGATTGCTAGCTCTCCTGTCTACTACTATCATCCTTGCACTGGGTTAGTCTATCCTGTATTTATCATCTGCTGTCCTTACCACCTGTTAGCATACTCGATACTA
Organism: Pelophylax lessonae; assembly: GCF_965119305.1. Classification (NCBI taxonomy): domain Eukaryota; kingdom Metazoa; phylum Chordata; class Amphibia; order Anura; family Ranidae; genus Pelophylax; species Pelophylax lessonae. The sequence continues at coordinate 628,732,458 of NC_138768.1, read as the reverse complement.
ACCTATCTGCATTCCTAAATACCATCTTGAACTCTCCTATACAAAACCTATCAAGTGATTACCATCCTTGTCACTGTTCACACCTGTCCCTTCAGCACATCACCTTCATACTATCATATACATCCTATCACTCCAGGAACATCTCATTGAGTGTGTATATATCTGTATGTTGAATTTGACAGGCCCATGGTGATGAGTCCTGGAGAGTTGGATCTGGTATTCAACACATCTCTACATGACTACTGAGTGGAGACTTTGCAGCTGTAAATCCAGCCTACAATAAAAACGCAGGAGCGTTACAATGTCATGGTTGTTAACTCATTCCTAAGACAGTCTAATGCTTTTAAAAAATGTGTAAATTTGGGTATAACGAAATTTTCCATAGTGGATAAATTATATTTATCTTGTAAAGTCTGTCTTGACAATATGCCTCAGTCATTACAAAAATGTGCAATTTCTGTAAATGCCTTATTGGTCCACTATGCAAAATTTGTGGTGGTAAGGTCCAACGTGAAGGGTGGGTTATTAATTGTGAGGGCTATCAGGCTATGGGGAAATTTGTGGCCTGTACTCAATCGGTCCCTTTAGACTCAAGGAGAATGACGAAGATTTGTACAGAATTTGGGAATATCCGTTACTTGGTACCCACATGAGATGGTTAATTGGTATCGAAGCGCAAGAAGCAGATTCTATTAACATCCATGTTGGGATCAGTTGTAGTGAATAATAGCAGTTGTATATGTCTAAAAATATTTAAATGTATTGTACGTACAGATAACGTAAGTACCTAATTCTGTCTGCAACAGTATAGGCAGCAGTCCACAGAGAGATTTTTTTTTTGTCCAATAAATGTCTTAGTGTCGGTTCACACTATGGCGATCCGACTTCGGGGGCGACCTGTGAAGTCGCGTGCACCGCGACTTCGGCGCGACTTGCACGGACTTCAAATAATGGAAGTCATTGCAAGTCGCTCCGATGTCGCCCCGAAGTAGTACAGGAACTATTTTCTAAGTCAAAGCGACTTGAGTCGCTCCTATTACAACGGTTCCCGTATCACAGAATGGACCGCGAATTGTCAGGCTGACCAGTCGCCTGACAAGTCGCGGTAGTGTGAACCGGGACTTAATACAATATTGGTATCGTTTATGTAAATACAAGTTTTACACAGTAGTTGTAAGCTGCTATAATTATGTAAATACAATATGTAAAACCTTTATTTGCTCAGCAGCGACCAAAATACATTTGTCCTGGTGAGATGAAGAAGGTAGTATAAGTATATGAGGTAATGCTTTCAGATAAAGTATATATTTCACACATCTTTTTTTCAGGATTAAAAAAACACAGAGTAAAAATGTTTGCAGGGGGCATTGAACTTGTATAGTGTCATGTTACTTATATGAGCATAATTGGCATGTAAAGCCAATTGCAGCTTTAACTTAGAGCAAATATCAGCAAATATACAGTATTCCTATTTAATGGACTGGTCAGCAAGGAAAGGTCATTTAACAAATATAGCTGGAAACGTAAGCAACATATCTTCCCAGGAGAAAGTTTTGCTGATTCTCTTTCAGGGAGTTTGTTCCCATACCATACGAGATAAGGGAACTTCTGCGGGACATCAGCTGGAAGCATCCTGGTTACCTGGTTTTAATACAAGAAAACATTTCAGTATTAATGTTTTATTAGGCTGCACATTTATTTATAGAGTGGTAGAAATAAAATAGCATAGCTAAACTCAATTTTTATATATGCAGATTCATTATATATTCATATGATTATTATTGTGGTTTCAGTACAAAGCCATCTCAACAAAATAGCAGAACAAATGGAATTTTACAGCAAATCTTTCCAATCCTGGAGCATATTAATGGTGCCTTCATCATTTGTTTCATCAGCTGTTTTAGTCGCTCTTCTTATTTCCCAAAAACAAACAGCCTAAACTGACTTAACAGCATTGTTACGGATATGCGAAATTGGGCTTTTTCTCAAGAGTCAGTAGCTAAGCCTTCATCTCAAACCCCCCACCCGGTCAATGATGTACACAGGGGGAAGTGACACATGACTGTTAGCAGGGCCGCTGATAGGGGGGACCACCAGTCCTCCTGTAGGGGGCCGGGCACGCAGGGGGACCCCAACAGCATGGGGAATCAGTGCGGTTGGGCAAAGGGGCAATTAAAGAAGAATGCCCTGTGCGGCTCTCTGCAGCAGCTGAAAGCCAGTTTATCCCACTCCTGCCAGCTTTCAGATACTGCAGGGAGAGACACAGACACAGGGCATCATTCCTGTAATTGCTTCTCTGACACCAATCCCCCTCCCTGTTCTGCCTGCTTCTGACCCCCCCCTCCCTGTGTGCCCCCCTTTCACTGTGCCCCCCCCCCCAACTGTAGCACTGTAGGCTTCCCTGTGCTGTAAAAAAATAACAAATTGTAAAAAACTGTAAAATAAAAAGATTGTAAACATTTTTAACATTTTTAAAATAAATTATGTTTTTTTTTTTTTTTTTTTGAATTGTAGAAAACAATTAAAAAGGGCTAATTCACACAAGTTCACTGTTATGTTTGTGTCTGCTAATAATGATTTTAGTGTATGTTTTGTGAAAATATTGTCTTAAGATACCCGGGGGGGGGGGGGGGGGCGGCTGCCAGGTTGTAGCTGTATGGGGCCCCGTGATTTCTAACAGCAGCCCTGACTGTTACAGTATGGGCAGAGAAGTCTTTCATATGCTGGTAGTGAGCCTGACCTCATCTTCTTTATGCTGTACAAGAGTCAACATGGCGGTGCTTAGCAGGCAACAATTGAGTACTTGGGGACAGGCTGGAACAGAGGTTTTGCACTGGTGAGTTGTTTATAAACTGAATAGTTCATATCTGGCAGCAGTTTCTTTGAACATTTACAACCCTTTCTTTTTTGCAGAAAAGGGTTACTATAAGATGTGAGGTTTAACCTCTTGTAACACGTGTGGGGGGAAAGAAAAGTGGGCTTTAACTGCCAGCCATCGCACATATATGGCTATGGTGGCATGAGCTTTGTCTTGCTGGGAGCTCAGTTACTGACCAAGCTGTCATTAACCCATCACATGACTGCTGTGAGAGCCAATCACAACAGTCACATGATACAGAAATCACACCCCCTCCCAGGCATTAAAGCTCACTTAAGGTGGCATTAAGGGATTAAAGTATAATTAAGGGCAACATAGTTTTTTTTTTTTTTTTATAGTTTTGGATAGGCTGGAGAGGTTTTAGATCACCTGACAGGCTTTTATTGCTTTAAGTGCCTCTGTCAGGAAAATTCACCCTCTCTGTTTGTTCGATTATTGTTTTTACCAAAAGTGAAAGTGAAAGAAAATCCCAACTTTTGGGTTGTCGCCAGAACAGGAAAATCTTTCAACTGGGAAACTAATTCTGGTGACACCCAGGGATTCCCTGATTTTTTTGGTTATGGGACAGCAAGTGAAGAGAAATCCTCTCAATGGGACACTGATGGTAAAAAAAAAAGCTGACAACGGTTATATGGTTCCTTATGCCCCGTACACACGTACCGATTGTCGGCCGTAAAGATTCGGCTGACGACAGATCGGCCGATTGTAGGCTTGTTAGTATGATGCTTCCGACAGCCGACAGCGCATTTTCGGCCGAACAGAATCTGTCGTGCAGGCATTAAAATTTTTGTTGGCCAACACCAGAATGGCCGATTGTTCGCCAGTCAGTACAGATTTCGGCCGACAGACAGCAGATTTGCAAGACTGGGCATGCTCAGAAAAGAAAAAAGACAAGGAAAGTTAACCATCTCATGACATCACTTCTGCAGTCGGCTGTTGTTGGCCGACAAAATTCGTGTGCAGTCTTTTGCAGTTTTCAACTGTCACACGACAGCCCTGGACAAAAGACGGCCGATCGTTCGGCCGACGATCAGTACGTGTGTACGGGGCTTAACTCTCTCCAAAGGGGGAAAAATGGCTTTGGTTCTACTTTAAAAACTGAATCCAGGCAACTTTCTAAATGCATATTTCAAATACAAAAATGTGAACTGTTTCATTGCCAAACATTTTATAAATTTGCACATCTGGTTTTGTGTCCTAGGAACCCCTGCCCTGCTAGACAGTACAACCAATGTAAAGCTTTTTCTGCAGATTACAAGGAAATTCAGAAATCTTGATTCAGGACTCACCCAGCATGTGATTGAAAAATGAATCATTGAACAGCAGCACACTGATAAAACTGTACCTGTGCTCTTTTCTTCTGTAATCATGTTAAAATGGTGATTGACAGTATTTTGCACAGCAAGATATTTACACTAGCCTTAAAGGGTAACTCCACTTTCATGGGGGGGAAAAAAAATAGCAAATAAAGAAGAAAAAAAAACGTGTCCCTTTTCCAAATCTAGCATTGTAGCTGGACTGAAGTCAGCATTAGCTCTTTCTGTGCTCATTGGATTTCCCCTAAGTTCAAACTATTGTTTTCATCTGCCTGTTGTTGGAGAGTATTCTCCAATAGACAAAGTAAGCAGAAACAATATAATATTATGAATATGTATTTATGACTTGCAAATCACTCTGAGGTTTCATGTCAGTAATTTATGCTGGGGAAAGATATAAATATTTTGGATGATTGTAGAGAAGGGACCTTTACCTCCAACCTCCCATGTGTCAGAAATGCACCCTTCTCCTATGGTTTTGTTACAGGCTGACAACACACAGCATTTTCTTTAACCACTTGCCGACCAGCCGCCACAGTTATTTAGCGGCAGGTCGGCAGGTTCCCGCGAATCACCGTACCTGTATGATGCGAAGTTGGGTACAACGTCGCACGACTGTGCAATTGTCCGTTAAAATAACACAGTGCCGAATCGCAAAAAATGGCCTGATTCATTAAGAGGGAAGTGGTTAATTGAGAATTTGAGCGTTGTTAACCCTCCTAGTTCTCTTTTGCTTATGTAGCACCCTTGTCTTAAACAGGGGCTACTAGTAAATATAGCTGTGCTAGGTGGTTAGTACCCTGGCTAATTTGTATTCTTTGTGATCATTTGGGTTTTCTCCCAAGCCTGGTTTAATCTGTGTTTCCTCCCTTCTGTCAATAGGTGGCACTGTTGCATTTTGCATTAGCATGGCGAGCTGCAGTGAGACTGAATTATAAATATGGATATCTCTTTTAGCCAATCAGTAGTAGTTTCAGGCCACTGAGCATGCTGGGAGAGAGTATATATGTGGAGGAAGTCAGGTGATTAGGCTTCTCTCACCCAGACCGTGGTCTGGAGTGGATGTGTGAGGAACAGCTGTGTTGGATGAGGCCTGGAGTCTAAGGCCTGACCATGTGTTTGAGATTCTGGTGGAGAGAGTCTGTATATTGCCTGAAGGCACGAGAGAGGCTCTGGTGGAGAGAGCCTGGTTGTTGCCTGGAGGCACGAGGGAGGCTCTGGGGGAGAGAGCCTGGTTGTTGCCTGGAGGCATGAGGGAGGCTCTGGTGGAGAGAGCCTGGTTGTTGCCTGGAGGCACAAGGGAGGCTCTGGTGGGGAGAGCCTATTTGTTGCCTGGAGGCATGAGGAAAGGGATGGAGTTACTTCTCCACAAGGGACTAGTATGGAGAGGCTGGGAAAGCATCAAGAGGGACTCTTCCAAAGAAACCCTGCATGGTACCATGAATCTTTGGATTGCTATTTGAGACTGTGGTTGCTACGAAGATACAGAGCTTTGGGGGCAGGCCCAAAGTCTTTGTTCTGTATTGCTGTCCACTTGGCTGTTTTTGTTTTTAGAGTCTGCTAATCTGTCTGCCTACTGTCCTAAGTGTGTCCTGTGACCTTACCCTCTCTCCCTGCATTGTTTGTTGCTGTGAGCAATAAATTCACCTTGTTCATTGTTCAATTTAAAAGCGACTGGTGCCCATCTTTTCTGCAACCATACACACCCATCATGCCTAGGAACCAGCTCTCTGAGGTGAAATGTCAGTCCTCCATGATGCCGAGGGTCAGTGGGGCGCTACAGTTAACTGCATAATCTCTCCTTTCTTTTCAACATAAAGGCTAATTATTCTGTAGTCTGAGATAAGAACTACTGTATAAGGGCACAAGATGTTTGCAGAGCACACAGGACAGCTCTGAATTTCTGACAAGATCAACATATTTTACGCACTTCCCAAACAAATCTAACACGCTGCTTTCAATAGTATATTTAAATACTTCCCCCGGGTTGACGTCATATGATGTTTGGGACTTTGAGTTGAGATATCTGGATAATGCCTGCAGCTCCCTCCACCCTCCAGTGCTTCTCCGGGTCCTCATGTGTGATCGGGGAGCTGGAGAATGAATCCGCCGGCGGGCGGGGGGGGGGGGGGATGGCTTACCATAAAGCTGGCCGTGGACTAGATGGTCATGGCGTCACTTCCAGGGCTGGCAGATGTAAACACTGCAGTTTTTTAGCTGGAATGCCTGAGACCGATATTTTTTTTTTTATCTCAGGCTTTCCAGCATACAGGAGAGATGTGGGGACTTATAGACCCCAGATCTCTCTGTAAATGGGACCTGTCATGCCCTATTCCTATTACAAGGGATGTTTACATTCCTTGTAATAGGAATAAAAGTGATCAAAAAATAAAAAATGAAAGAGAAAGTGTAAAAATAAAAATAGAAAAAACAATGAAAACATTTTTTATTAAATTTTTTATTATCTCGCATACGCAGAAGCGAACACATACATGGGTTGCGCCCACATATGTAAACGGCGTTCAAACCACACATGTGAGGTATCGTCACGAACGTTGGTTAGAGTGAGAGCAATAATTCTAGCCAATAGAGATTTTAAGTACCGAAGTTTAGCGCCATTCCACTAGTGTGATCACTTTTAAAGTGTAACATGTTATGCTATTTATTCTGCGTAACATTATCTTTCACAATATACAAAAATTTGGGGTAAATATTGTTTTTATTTCTTTTTTTTTCAGTCATGAAAGTGTTTTTTTTTAAATCGTGTTTGAAACATTGCTGCGCAAATACGGTGTCATAAAAATTGCAACGACCACCATTTTATTCCCTTGGGTCTCCTCTATATTCTCTAGGGTCTCTAATATATAAAAAATATATATAATGTTTTGGGGTTCTAAAAATGTTCTAGCAAACAATTATGATTTTTACATGTAGAAGAGAAATGCAAGATTTGGCTTGGGTGTCCAGTCGTTAAAAGACCATAAGGGTCCTTTCACACAGGCTTTCTAATCAGGTCTGCCGCCTGTCATTTTTTCAGGCAGACCTGATCAGATACTCCATGCACCCCTATGGAGCAGCGGATGTCAGCGTCCATGCACCCCTATGGAGCAGCGGATGTCAGCGGTGCCATGTCCACTGACACCTGCTGCTATCTGATCCTGTTCGTGAAATCCAGACGGGTGGAAACCCTATTTTCCATCTGTCTGGAGGATCAGATCGGATAGGATCAGATGAAAATGGACAGGCAGTCCATTTTCATCCGATCTCCCATAGAGGAGAGCGGGAATCTAAGTTCATTGTTAGGGTTTACAAATACTTTAACTCTGTATCTACCTGACTGGTTTAGGCCCTTCTCAGTTATTAGCCTTTTTATCAGCACATAGGCCTTATATGTTATTTGCAAATGTGAATGAAAGCAGATACTGTTTTCACAGTGCCACAGGAGGAGGGAAAATTTGAGAGGTTTTTATATAGCAAATAATGTTTATTGTGTTTGTGGTATACTATAAAGCCAGATATGCATATTACACACACTCACTGACTGTTTTCATGGCCTAATATAAAAAAGAAATGTACAAATAACCAGTACTCATTAATATGGTTTGGTATAAAAATTTTGCATGCTAAATATGAAACCCCAAAATCTTTAAAGAGGTTGTAAACCCTTACATACAGTACACCCACCAAAAAGACTAACCTCAGGTGATACACAGAGATTAAATAAATCCTGCTACATACATTGTACCCTTTTATCTGCCACACTCTCTTCTTCACAGCCATTCAAAGAGCACTGTTTACACAGCTTTTCTGAGCTCCAAGAGGCAGCGGGCAGTCATCTGATGTCATACTGCACAGAACAGAGAGGAGAGTTAAGTATAATCTGAGACCTCAGTGGAGAAAATGAACACTACCCCTCTACACAGTCTCATAGGGAAACATGCACAGCTGAGGCTGTCAATTTCCCATTGAGTGCTTTAGGAGGGTTGGGTTGTCACCCAGGAATGCTCAGTATCTGCACAAACTGTCAGAAGTGACTTATACAGACAGCAGAGGAAGGAAAGAGCAGACAGAAATCGCACTCTATAAATTGCACTATTAAAATGCTATAAATTGAGGCAAGAAAACACTATAGAAGTACATGGTTTGTTAACTTTTCATTTCTGATGCTTAGAACCACTGTAAACCTATTTCATTAATATATCACCTGATTCCACATACCAGAACAGGACTGCTCAGTTTACTAAAATATCCTGAATTCTACCCAATCTGTATAGATTTTAGTGCCAACAAATTGAACAAGAATAGTGATAGGCTAGCTTTCTCCATTACTCTCTTTAACACTATAAGACTTGACTTAAATGTTTACTGTCAGGGGGGTCTTTGATGGGGGAAATGCTATCAGGACCATTGAAACCCATCAATAATGTCTGCAGGTTTGGCCCCTCACTGAGCTGGACAGAACCTAAGAGATAAACCTGAAAATACTTATTTCCTGTCATCCATTCAGTTACTGTAAGTAAATGTTATTTCTCATTCTTTTAATTGCGTGTTATTCACACTGGTGCAAAGTTAAGAGACTTAAGGGCCATACACACAGGCCGAATATTGGGTGGTATCAGCCAGTTTAATACAAACCGGCTGACATTCTGCCCATGTGTTCGACAGTCTGGCTTCTTTCGAGGGGGCATGACGGAAAAAAGGTCTGCTGATCGGCATCCAATCAGTGCTGTCAGCCAATGGCTTAGAGCGCTGAGCAGTGTGTTCTGGCGGGGGGCTGTCCCCCTGTTAAAACACAATAGCTCAGCGGGGGGGTCACTGTACTAACATTGGATTGTTAGTACAGGATCTCCTTCCGAGCCCTTCAGTGTTTTTAGTATATTTGTGAACTTTGCTATGTTTATTGCAGTGGTTTAATAAAAATGTTGGGGCTGGGGATAGGGTGACTATTAAGGATATGGAGTAAAATAGGTGCAAAATATAATAGGTGGAGATTATTAAACAAGCATGCAGAAGAAAAATGAGGATTGCAATTGAGGATTTTTTTTTGCTGGGCATGAATCATAAATAGAGAGCAAATAATATATGTCCTATATTTTCCATATAAAGAATGAGCTCACTACTCTGATTCAGAATTGATTAATGTGAAATGGGAAACATTTGTTAACATGCAACATCTGGGAGGTATTTAGGTGCTTATATATCATTAACAGCATCTAATAGCTATGGTTTATTAGATTCAGGAGGCTGTGCTGGAAGGGTTAGTGCTATGAGTGTTGTATATTTACCAAAGCAGAACTTCAATTTCTTGAATTAAAAATATACTGCCTATCGTTTGTTTAAATTATTACTCAATCCTCATATTAAGTTATTTTGAATTGCACTAAAGCCAGGGAAAAACTAACAGAGCAACAGTCTTCCTTACTACGGAGAGCAACAAAATTAACAGTAGCTGCTATGACCAAACATCATGTTGCCTTCAGTTTCTTTAACAGGTTTACATGCTACCTGGTTGAAGACCATCGAAACGCAACAACCTGTATTGATCTTTGCAGGTTTGGCCCTTTTACTAAGATGGATGGACCCTTAGGCCCCTTTCACACATACAGTCCGTTCAGTTCATCAGTTCAGTCACGTTAAATGTATCAGTTTTCCATCCATTTTTCATCCGTTTTTCATCAGTTGTCATCCGTTTTTCGTCAGTTGTTATCCATTTTTCATCCGTTGTCATCCGTTTTCATCCGTTGTCATCTGTTTTTCATCCGTTGTCATCCGTTTTTCGTCCGATCCGTTTTTTTGAAGGATGAAAAATAGGGCATTCATCCGTTCAAAAAAACGGACATTGACAGAAGCAGATGAAAACGGATGTTAACGGATGATCATCCGTTGTCACCCGTTTTTACATAGAGATACATTGATGTCCGTTTTTCATCCGTCAACGGATGGATGAAAAACGGACAAACGGACAGCATGTGTGAAAGGGGCCTTAAGTAGTCCATAGATTATGCAATTTTCTTTCCTTCCAAAGAAAATTGCTCAATTCCCCCATCAACACAGACACAGTAGTCACTGCTGGCTGCTATAGCTGCCGGCAGTGATCGCATGAAAAAAAACTCCAACAGGCTGGTTGTACTGAAGTTTATTGATGGATCAACTTCAGTACAGCTGGCCTGCCCATAGATGTATGACTGTTTGTGAATAAAAAGCATAAATGACTAGCTGGGTCGGTATCCTGAGTAGAAAGATTTTCTTTTGAAAACACCCATAAGTTCAACCCCCCACCCATTTAACTGGGGGCCCATGCCATTTTTTAAAACATCTTGGCATGGGGATCTCCTTAAAGACCATACCAGACCCGGGGGGGGGGGGGGGGGGCATGGCATTTTACTCACTCTTTTCTATTGTTGGCAATGTTTTTTTTTTTTTATTCAGCTGTCAGCAGGGATGACTCATCTGTTGGTATAAGGACACTGTGGGCTGGCTTTGCCCAATCAGGGCTTGGAATGCACTATGCAGCATTGTGGGGTGCTTGGCAGGATGTTCGCTGAAGGGGCGAACATGCAATGTTTGGGCTGAACTTTTGCTTGGCCCAAACCGTTCGCCAAACACTACTTGTAGACATAAAGAGGCCTAAACAGCAGCTGCTGGGGAAAGAGGTAGGGGGAGGGATCTGTCCCCAGCAATAAATTTTTCTGTCTCTTATAGGCAGCACATGTAAGCTCCTGTCATACTTGCCCCAATGTGACACAGCCAGATCTGTGTCCAGGCACCTGCTGCACTGTCCGTGATTGGTCTGGACAAGGTTGTATAGGGACAGCTTTTTTAAAAGCTGTAACAGCGCAGGCTCAAGGGGCAGCTGCTTTGGGCCCCACGACAATGACTGGACCCCGGACAGCTGCCCAGTTTGCCCCGTGTTAAAGACTGCCCTGGTTGTGGTGCAGTGGTGCAACATTTTCAGTGTTAAAACAGGCAGCAAGGAGGTGACATATCGCCTTCCAGCAGCCTGTCAGCTACTCTCTGAAGAACCACAATGGATTGCTTTTCAGAGGGGCAGCAAAGGCTGCTGCAAATGTCTATGAGCCTTTAAATTCTTTGGATTATTGTCTTCCTTTGCTCATTTTATTTTTTGCTTGGAGCAGGAAGGTACCCATAAATTTTTTCTCTCATTTCCTTTCTTTGTTTGGCTAGGCAATCTTTCTAAGGTTTATCATCACCCTTTAGCCTTTTAACCTGTATTTTGCCATGGCTTTCAGAAAGGAGTTATAAACATGGTTACCTGTCCTGAAAACCCCTAGGACTGTCCTGAAATACCCTAATACGTGGAAAAAAACTATTATGCTCTTATTTTTAGCATTTGTTCTCATTATTTCACTATTCCAGTGTTCACTGGTAATTATTTGGATTTCTGGCAATGTTTTCACTGACATAATATTGTAAGAATATTTAATAATAAATATCTCGCGCTCGTACTTAATTATATCAGAATATTTATACTGCTCTGAATATAGCAGTGTATTTATGGTTAATAAGCAAAGATCTGTGAAAAAGGAGAGTCTTCACCTATTGCCATAAATCAATGTCGTGAATTCTTTTTAATTGATTAATTTCTTTTTAAAAGCATATACCAATCTTAGTGAGTACAGTCTACAGCGTGGAATATATATAAAAATATTTATTCTCAAGACATGCAAACACAATATATGATCAAACAAGAAGTGACACAAAAATAACTCTACATAAAAATACTAACTTCAAATAATCAATGCAATGTGATGTGTAGCTCAATAATGAAAGTGAAAGTAAAACAATGTGAAACTAAAACAAAGTGAAACAAGGTGAAACCAAAACAAAATGAAAGCAAGATTACCATTTCTTCCCAGGTATAGTATAAGCCATAAATTAATGTTCTATATAAACAGACTACAATGGTCTGCGAATCACAGGGCCCAAAGTCATTCCACTGCAGAAGGAATGAGAATAAGCCATGCAAAACGGAAGACTTAAAATTGCAAATAATGCACTTAATCTGATATTAATAAAAATGTATAAAAACAAAAATCAGCTTTTTAGAGAAAAATCTACCATGGCTTATACGGCTGGGATTGTAATCTCATTACCCTTTAAATATGCAATATAAAACATATAAGGAAAGAATAAACAATTGTTGAATAAAATCAAATAACATAGCAAGGCATAATTACCACACTTAAGATAGCCGCTAGCTTCAAATCGTTACCAGAGTCCTAAGATGGATGCCTTTCTTAAGATGGTGGATTCCCTTCAAGTTTCAGATGAATGATGTGGATCAAGGTAGAGTATGTCTGAATGAGTCTATCGAGTAATGTATTAGCGTGTGTGATGTAAGTGTGAGGTGTGTTGTCAGTAGTGTAAAGTGTCCCTATCTCATATCTGGGTTGGTCTTTTATATGGTAAGAACAAAGAGCTATAAAAATTACCATAAGTAAAACCCAGAGGGATGAAACATTATCCCAATTGGTCGGGATATTCTATACCTAAACTAGTGAGGTCAGAGACACACCCCTTTTGATAATTAACCCCATACTTGGATAATAAAGTTAAATGATTTCTCTATATGTGAGATTAATCATATAACACAACATAAAACTTTATCCAGACTACCAGTACATACATAAATGTCCACCTGTATTTCCATCATTCATCTTGGCAAGTAATGCCATTTCAATAATTATATTATTTAACACAATATAATATTTTTATATTGGAATATCTCAAATTATCTCAAGACTGAACCTGGTATTTTGTCTCCAGAGGGCAGTATTGTACCGTTCATTAGATTTTGTATTTAATATAATTAAAACAATTTGTTATCTGATGACCTATTGACCTGTCGGCTAGTGAAAAGCAATTACTTATTTGACCATGCCAAAGGGCTGTCAGATATAGTCTAGGTTTGGGAATATTTACGACACCTTGAGCACTAAACCAGTCCAAAGCAATCCTTATATAAACACTCCTACCACATGCCTTAACATGAAGTAATTTGTTTTTAAGACGCACAAGTCCTTACACATCATAGAAAAGTATACTTATATATTATATATCTAATATTATATAAGTATCAAGTTCACACTTCTATATTAATAAGAATACAATGTATTATCGTTAATATACATCTTACATATGATGATGTTTTTATAAAAACTTATATGGTTCATCTTTAAATGTCTGCTAGAATATACTGGGGTATTGTCCATTGTTATATACTTATAGACAGACTGAGATATCCCCCCTTAACATAGCGTCAGACTGACTAAGTTTTATCTGATCGAGATGTCAAAAGGGATCTTATTTACGATTACATAGAAATACAAAGATCTCTGTTGAAACCATAGACCCTTTGTAAGCCTGTGAGAGACATTTTGTTAGAATACATATATGAACTCTATTTCACCTTAAAAACAAGATGGACGCCATGCTGTTCAGAATCTCTTATATGCATAATATGAAATATACATGGCTTTTAAAATCATTTTTCTTTTTACCTATTATTATTTTAATCAACCCCCAATAACCCCGACATATCCCCCCCCTTTCTTCCCAGTAGACAAGTGAGCAACTTAGGCCTATCTGGAAAGAAAGCTTTTTAAGGAGTAGTGGAAAAAAAAAAATGTCTTGTTCTCTTTTTGTAAGAGAATAGTTCATATTGGGAATTGCTCATAACTTTTAAGTAAATCGGTAAAATAAAAAAAAAATGAGAAGAGAAAAAAAAACAATCAGTTCAAAATGTCAGTTCGTAGCGACTTTGCAATGTTAGCTATGTCACCAACTGTTCCTTGTTAGTCTCTTTGACTTCTGATCTCCTAGTAAAGAAACTCAAATGTTCCTTGAAATCTGCATCTCCAGCTTGCAAAGTGTTAATGGAGACAGAAATTAACTGCTGCGATGGCATTGGCAATTACCATTCAAAGCGCAGTAAAACAACGTTGGCAATCAGGAATCCGAGAAATCTGTTTGGACGTTCAACCTTGGATGTTGGTTGGATAATGAATGGTTTCAGCATGGTCTAGAGTGTCATACACCTAGACTGAGGTTTGCTCACATAAGCAATGCATCATTCTCACATCTCCTTCAACTGAAAACAGGAGATAGTGTGATTTCTCTCAATGGATTTCCTCGGATCAAATGCACAAAGATCTGTTGAAACAAATCTTCCTCTCCGTCAACAAGAATCTGGGGCGTCTCGCAGCTTTATTCCTGAAGAGGGACCTGATGCAATGAGGGGTTCCGTCTTGAGCTGGACTCTAAGGAGAGATGACCCATCCGAGCGCTGTGTCTTTTGGCAAACATCATCGTCTATACCAATCAACGACCTGGCATGGAAGGTTAAGCTCTTCCTATTGGATGAAACATATAGTATGAATATACATTCTTATCAATTGACATTTCAATGCGATGTTGGTACCCTAAGCTTTCTTAGAGTTCTCCTTTAATCCACCGTGTGATCAGCCCTTTTATGACACCAGGGAAGGTGAGATTATATATGCGACCTTTCCTAGGGCGACTGACTTCTGGGGCTTATTAACATGGGGATGTATCCATCGCCATGGATACTACACATTGGACAATTGTATAGTAATACAATACTTTGTTTAAAGTTTACCTACTACTTAGGGAAAAAATATAATATCTCCCCCTTTGGGGCATCAATGCAATTTATTGTAGGCAACAAACTACCTGGCATTGAGGATTCCTTCTTGGTTACCGTATACAACCTTTAACCTCTTGACTGCATTATGTCATTAGGGTTTGATCCTCCTTGGTATCACCGTCATTGGCGATTTTTCAAAATATGTCCGCTTTGAGCGACCTGTTTGAGTCAGAGGGATGAAGTGACCACTGAAAAATAGGAGGGTAGTTAGTATCTAACAACCAAGATTCCCTCTGGCAGGGATTTCAGGTTCCTCAATGCTGTGATCTGGGGATAAAATGGTGTTAGAACCTCTGTATCCTATGCCTCTATTCAGTGTATCCCTACTGATTCCTGCCACTTGGGCATTTAAGGATTTTGTGGCCTTTGGCTGGCCATAGGATTTGTTCCTGAAGAGGAATTTATTTTAGTTCTGGGCTGCAGTGCCCTGAGGGAACCAATTGATCAGCTGATCAATTTGGCTTCTATTCTGCTGAAAACTTTTACAGAATTAGATTATTGGCTCCGCCTCCTGCGGTGCCTATGTCTCTCGGGTTCAGACATATGGGACAGATCCCCATCAGAACCAGTTACTTGGTTCTGGCGTGAGGTCTGGGCCTTAATGTCACTTGAACTTCCCGAGGATTTTGGGGAACCCTAGGATGGGGCAAATCCCTATTTATTTGTGGGTGTCCCCCCCCTTGTTAATGGGATGTCCGGTGTCCTCCTTAAGGTATCCGGTGTCCCCTTGGGGCCTAGGTGGCATATCTTGCTCCTTTGCCAAACTTACTATTTTTATGTGCATGGGCAATGCATCAAAGCACAGGGATTTAAATTCCTGGTGGTTGTACTCAGCTCCTTCATTGAAGGGTGGTAGGCACTTTTGAGTACAGCAAAAATTCAATGGGGCTTTGGTGCTGTGTACATTTTAAATTGTAGATAACAGCTCTAGCAGCAGTGAGATTTTTTGTATGGGCTGCATTTTAAATGACATCCTGCAGGCACAACATAGACAGTTGTTTTCATAGGCCTCAAGATGATCAATAATGTTTAAGGACCTTTTTCATGACAAAAAAAATCAGGACAGTACTCTTTTTAAAACCTTTACATTTTGTAGGTGCATGGTATCTTTTTAGGGGTGCTAGTCTTTTTGCAATGACCTGATATGACTCATACCTATTTATGCATGGCTGCCCAATTTCTGCCCTCCTATATTAGGAATATGGCTGGGGTAGGACCTGGACTCTTTGCCTGACTATCCCCCCTTGTCTGGGTCATAACCAACAGACTGGGAATCATATCTGGGTCTATGAATAATTATATCATATTTAAAATGCAGGACTAATAAACATTGCCCTTATTGCATGGACACCATGACCTTATGGAACTCTGCTACGTATTTACTTATGAGTTCCTGTCATGATTTGAACAGTTACATTTTTATTTATTTATTTTATTTTTTTCCACTGCTGGTTACTCGGCAACTTTTTGCTAGAAACATTTTTCCTTGCTCAAAACTTCCTAATTATTGCATTAATGATTTACATTTCTCTTTTTCACATGATTACTTTCATTACAGCTTACTTTTGATAAGACTTCTGCCACAGTTCTACTTTATTTTGCAGTTTCACGCTACATTCTCTTAACTTATGTGTCCCAATAGAGTTTACTTTCACCTGCTCAAGGAGGTTCCTAATCTCATACTCTCATTTATTTGGAGTGGAGATTGAAACTTTACTAAACTCCTTTTTTGCTGAGCCTTCTGGTGCAGTTCCTCATAAAGATACAGTAAGATTAGCCATGACCAAAAAGTATGTGATTACACTTCCTGATGTCTTTTGGTGTTAGATAAGCTTATTGGTGAGTTCATACATACAGGTTGTCCTCTACCCATGTCAGATGCCCTTTATTGGACCGACGTTCTGAGGATTTTGATATATGACTCTAACCAGCATTTACATATTACACCATTTCAGACTCAGAGAGGTGTTTCCACATATTTATGATCTGTGCCAAATCTACTGGGGTTGTGGCATTACCACCAGGGACTCACACCTTGCCAGAGTTGGCAGCGTGAACATTACCTGCTATAAACATTTTTAAGGCATTTCTATTACATTGCAATTAATAAAAAAAAATCCAAAAAAAAAAAAAAAAAAATTTTTTTTTTTTTTTTTTTTAAGTTACTGATTATGTCACCTGATCAATATTTATGATTGGCATATGTAAGAAATCAATAATTATCTCGCTGGGGCCTCCATTATATGTAAGAATATTTAATAATAAATATCTCGCGCTCGTACTTAATTATATCAGAATATTTATACTGCTCTGAATATAGCAGTGTATTTATGGTTAATAAGCAAAGATCTGTGAAAAAGGAGAGTCTTCACCTATTGCCATAAATCAATGTCGTGAATTCTTTTTAATTGATTAATTTCTTTTTAAAAGCATATACCAATCTTAGTGAGTACAGTCTACAGCGTGGAATATATATAAAAATATTTATTCTCAAGACATGCAAACACAATATATGATCAAACAAGAAGTGACACAAAAATAACTCTACATAAAAATACTAACTTCAAATAATCAATGCAATGTGATGTGTAGCTCAATAATGAAAGTGAAAGTAAAACAATGTGAAACTAAAACAAAGTGAAACAAGGTGAAACCAAAACAAAATGAAAGCAAGATTACCATTTCTTCCCAGGTATAGTATAAGCCATAAATTAATGTTCTATATAAACAGACTACAATGGTCTGCGAATCACAGGGCCCAAAGTCATTCCACTGCAGAAGGAATGAGAATAAGCCATGCAAAACGGAAGACTTAAAATTGCAAATAATGCACTTAATCTGATATTAATAAAAATGTATAAAAACAAAAATCAGCTTTTTAGAGAAAAATCTACCATGGCTTATACGGCTGGGATTGTAATCTCATTACCCTTTAAATATGCAATATAAAACATATAAGGAAAGAATAAACAATTGTTGAATAAAATCAAATAACATAGCAAGGCATAATTACCACACTTAAGATAGCCGCTAGCTTCAAATCGTTACCAGAGTCCTAAGATGGATGCCTTTCTTAAGATGGTGGATTCCCTTCAAGTTTCAGATGAATGATGTGGATCAAGGTAGAGTATGTCTGAATGATTCTATCGAGTAATGTATTAGCGTGTGTGATGTAAGTGTGAGGTGTGTTGTCAGTAGTGTAAAGTGTCCCTATCTCATATCTGGGTTGGTCTTTTATATGGTAAGAACAAAGAGCTATAAAAATTACCATAAGTAAAACCCAGAGGGATGAAACATTATCCCAATTGGTCGGGATATTCTATACCTAAACTAGTGAGGTCAGAGACACACCCCTTTTGATAATTAACCCCATACTTGGATAATAAAGTTAAATGATTTCTCTATATGTGAGATTAATCATATAACACAACATAAAACTTTATCCAGACTACCAGTACATACATAAATGTCCACCTGTATTTCCATCATTCATCTTGGCAAGTAATGCCATTTCAATAATTATATTATTTAACACAATATAATATTTTTATATTGGAATATCTCAAATTATCTCAAGACTGAACCTGGTATTTTGTCTCCAGAGGGCAGTATTGTACCGTTCATTAGATTTTGTATTTAATATAATTAAAACAATTTGTTATCTGATGACCTATTGACCTGTCGGCTAGTGAAAAGCAATTACTTATTTGACCATGCCAAAGGGCTGTCAGATATAGTCTAGGTTTGGGAATATTTACGACACCTTGAGCACTAAACCAGTCCAAAGCAATCCTTATATAAACACTCCTACCACATGCCTTAACATGAAGTAATTTGTTTTTAAGACGCACAAGTCCTTACACATCATAGAAAAGTATACTTATATATTATATATCTAATATTATATAAGTATCAAGTTCACACTTCTATATTAATAAGAATACAATGTATTATCGTTAATATACATCTTACATATGATGATGTTTTTATAAAAACTTATATGGTTCATCTTTAAATGTCTGCTAGAATATACTGGGGTATTGTCCATTGTTATATACTTATAGACAGACTGAGATATCCCCCCTTAACATAGCGTCAGACTGACTAAGTTTTATCTGATCGAGATGTCAAAAGGGATCTTATTTACGATTACATAGAAATACAAAGATCTCTGTTGAAACCATAGACCCTTTGTAAGCCTGTGAGAGACATTTTGTTAGAATACATATATGAACTCTATTTCACCTTAAAAACAAGATGGACGCCATGCTGTTCAGAATCTCTTATATGCATAATATGAAATATACATGGCTTTTAAAATCATTTTTCTTTTTACCTATTATTATTTTAATCAACCCCCAATAACCCCGACAATAGTGTTCAGAAGCTTTGTGGAGTATTATGTTCTGCTCCTATTTTTCACTGGCCCAAAATGATGTTTCCTATTATTAACTCTTTTCTGTATCTTTGTCCTAACTTTTAAATACAGTTGGGTTCCAAAACTAAGTGGTTTCCCCTGTTGGGAAAATACAGCATCAAGTGATTGTTTAAAGGCATCGTCTTAACCACTTCTGGACCGGAAGATTTTGCCCCTCAATGACCAGGCAATTTTTTGCAAATCTGCACTGCGTTAGTTTAAAAGATCAATTGTGCAGTAGTGCGACACTGTACCCAAATAAAATGGATGTCCTTTTTTTAACCCCCACAAATAGAGTTTTCTTTTGGTGGTATTTGATCTCCTGTGCTTTTTTTATTTTTTTGTGCTATAAACAAAAAAAAATCAATATTTTTCACTTTCTGCTATATAACATTTAAAAAAAAATAAACCATTTAAAATCAAATTGTTTCATCATTTTAGGCCAATTTGTATTCTGCTACATATTTTTGGTAATAAAATATCCCAATAAGCGGGTTTTGATTGGTTTGCACAAAAGTTATCATATCTACAAAAAGATGTATTTATTTTTTACTAGTAAAGGCGGTGATCAGTGATTTTTAGCGGGACTGTGACATTGCAGCTTACAGATCAGACCCCTAACTGACATTTTTTACACTTTTGGGGGGGGGACCAGTGACATTACTACAGTAATCAGTGCTAAAAATATGCACTGTTACTGTAATAATGACACTGTCAGGGAAAGGGTTAACCCAGGGGCGATCAAAGGGTTAAATGTGAGCCTAGGGTGTGTTTTCTAACTGTGGGGGGATGGGCTTGTGAAATCAACACAGAGACCTGTAAATAGGAGGAACACAGGAGCTCTGCTTTGATACCAGAAAGAACAACGGTCTGCTGTGTTTACAACAGCAGACCACTGTTCTCTCTTCACGGGGAGCGATCGCAGGTGCCCTGCAGCAATTGTTGCTGCCAGCCCCGTGGATTGGCTTCCCCGCTGGCGAGTAGAGCGTTCCAGCAAACAGGTATGGCGATTTGCGGGAACCTGCCAACCTGCCGCCGCATATAAGCCGCGGCTGGTCGACATGTGGTTAAAATGTTACTTCTTTTTACACATATTACTAATATTCTCACATGAGCAAAAAATTGTTCTCTCTTGGCAAATGCATTGCTCTGTCAAGATTTATTTTAAAGTCAGATTGTCAAGAATGTTAGAACTTTTGGTAAAGTGTATGTTAGAGAAATGTGGAAGATTGGGAAGGAAGGATTTTCCAGGCACATAGGTTACTTAAAAAGCAATTTTATTCAAATTCCATCACACATAAAATTAAAGGGGGAAAAAAAGACAAATAAATCACAAAACGAAAAAGGTCTGATAAAATTGACTGAACCCAGAATTGGCTGAGTAGTCAAATAGGTAACATACAGCAGTTCGACTAGATTTAGTTATGCATACATGAATGCTAATAGTCACAAATTGCGACTATATATACATATTTATATACTCAGGTAATGGTGACAAAAAATAGTAGTTCGATTGCTCAAGTTGCTCAACATGTTTCGCCTCATATAGAGGCTTCGTCTGGAGCCTGCTTGTAATTAGAATGGATAACTCTGTGTGTTTGTTATGCAGGACAAATGTCACCGCAGAAACATAATAGTTAATAACGAAGGGACATTCATGGACAGGTACAGAGCTCGATACTAAAAAGGAAGGTTTAGCCCAGGGGTAGTAAAGCCTGGGAGCCACCAAACATTGCGCTATGAAAGCATATCTCCATATATTCAGTGGGAAAGAGAGCCAGCAAAGTACACCAGCAGATAATGGTGTATAAGTATCCTTGTGTCAGCTCTGTCCTATACCTCCATGATGTCCACTCCGGATGGGGAACCGCCGCCATTAGTATTTTACCTATTTGACTACTCAGCCAATTCTGGGTTCAGTCAATTTTATCAGACCTTTTTCGTTTTGTGATTTATTTGTCTTTTTTCCCCCTTTAATTTTATGTGTGATGGAATTTGAATAAAATTGCTTTTTAAGTAACCTATGTGCCTGGAAAATCCTTCTTTCCCAATCTTCCACATTTCTCTATGTAGTAAACTCTAGGATTGGCACGTTAAATATTAAACTTATATGCTCAGATTGCTGCTATCTGATGGCATGTTTTCGTTGAATAAAGTGTATGTTAACCCTAACAATGATCTTTTATTTGTGAACCAAAACTGGTGAATTGTGTATGTATAGCAGAGATGTACTGCAAATGTTATTTTGCCCTGCCATAAACTTTGTTCTCGTAGAGGAGATAAAACATTAAAAGAATATGATGAATATAGCAAGCCAAATAATTATCTGTTCCCTTAATAGATTTAACCTGATTTTAGCTTTAAGGGACTGCTGCAGTTATACTGTATATGTGTAGCCAGGTGCTGGACTTATTCAATATGGAGTAGGAGAAATTGCCTTTCACTCTTCTCTCCCTATACTGAGATACTGATATTATTCTGCACCATTCTCCTCTGGCTAGCATGGGAGAGCTAAAGCCAAGCAAGTCTATAGAGGTCTTTGAAAAGCTCTGAGAATCCTGGGCTCTGTAGTTTGAGACAGCAGTCATATAATGGGTCAAATAGACTATTTAGACTACAGATCCCAGTAGGCACTGTGCAATAGGAGGACTGGAGAGATGATTTTTATTACACTGTCCGGGAAAGTTTTTCTTCTTGGCACCTTGTGAGTTAGAGAGAGAGCACCTCTGTCTAGATATTCGCCTGCTAGCGGCAGACCATACCAGTGGAGATCTGAGCCTGAGACTTGGAGTTAGGACACCCGGGGACAGTGCAGCACCACTCACATCACAGCACCTGCATCGCTACTACAGGGAGGCTGGAGTGTCCACTCAGCCTCTGTATCCCACTGCTGATCACCAGAGACTTTTGGGGAGAGTCCTAGGACCCCCTCCTTCTACAGTGACAGCCAAGTCTATACTGTACCTCTTCTGTATCTATACTGCATGCAAGTTAACTGAGACTGTCATTAAGGGCACCAATGCTCTTAAAGGGCCCCAATGATAGCTGTCAGAAGAACATCTCAAAGGACTGCCCTCCTTGTAATAATTATTGTAATAATGCCCCTTTTGTTCCCCTGCCCCATCCACTACCATCATCCTTTTTTTTTTGGACAGTCGATACCTGGTTGGTTTAGGAATAGCATCGCCGCTATAAATATGCTCTGGCAGTATAGTTCCAGCACTCGGTGGAATAAACTTAAATTTGCCTGCTTGTTTTCTTTGAAATAGCACTACTATTGGGCACTAAGTATTACTTTTAGTGATTTCATGTGATATTGTATGTTTGTACACTCAACCTGGCGTGTCGGAGGAACTGAGGTTATTGGGAAGGTCAGGGATCCATTCTATCCAGCAAATTCAATACTTTTTTGCTTTCAAGCATCTTTAAAGCATGGCTTTCAATATAAATTTATGTTCTACTGCTGCAAATGCTAAAAAGACATGATCCACATAACAGGATACCTGTTTACATAGATGTGCAAATGTTGCAGGTGGTCTGTTAAAGCTGTACCTTCTTTATGGTGCACTAAAACATTGAAAGCATGCAAATGATCTTGTTTGGCTTGATTTGACAATACCTTGATCTGACATCCAGGCTGTTTTCCAAGTGTTTCTTTCACTGCTTTTGCTACTCTTTAAGAATCAGCTACTATTAGGCTTATTGTTATACTTGCATGAATGTCATATTTTTCCAGAGATTGTCATAGCCTGTAAAAAATAGCCTGTCACAGCCTGTAAAAAATATCATTAAGAATATCACATCATCAGCTGACTGTGCTTTTAAAAATCCCCTGCAGAAAGTACCAGCTGAACTGGTTTTAAGACCAGGCAAGCTCTGAGCCCATGCATTGGATCAGTCACAGTGTTCATAATTAAATAATGTCCAAATGCAAATGCGTTTTACATCCTATTGCTTTTCACCATGTTCATTTAAAGTGTGTGGTTTGTAGAAAAGCATGGCTATAAAAGCCTTTCCTATTTTAAATGCATTCAAAGGTATGACTCTTAAAGTGGAATTCCAGCCTTGATTGAACAAAGCTTCTTACAAGTGATTGTAAGCGATCACCTTATAAAACAACCCATTCAGGTTAAAATAGAATGAAAGGCAAAACATTTGTGTATATATTAAAAAAAAAAAAAATGAAATGAAATGAAAATCTTTTTTTCCCCTTTTTTTTTGAAAGTGAAGATATTCCCTCTGATATTCCCTCTAAGTGTGGTCAGTTTTAAATAGGAAAGCAGAGGGAGTGGCTGGAATACCAGCAGTTTCGCACAATGGAAGCAATACAAAGAGAACAGGATACTTTTTCATACAAATACATGGTACAGCAGACACATTTTAGGAATATGAAATATTGTGTTTACATACGCTTTAAAACCACTCCCACCCCCTCATAACTCCTATAATAACTACCCTGTGGAAGACAGATGTATATACTTACCTATAGTATTCTCAAAGCATTTTGGTTTGGTTCTTCATGATTGGCTCTGATCAGTCAGCTACAGGGGACAGGAGGGACAGCCAACAACAGATGCCCTATAGCAGTGATGGCGAACCTTGGCACCCCAGAGGTTTTGGAACTACATTTCCCATGATGCTCATGCACTCTGCAGTGTAGTTGAGAATCATGGGAAATGTAGTTCAAAAACATCTGGGGTGCCAAGGTTCGCCATCACTGCCCTATAGTAATCCTTTGGGTGACGCCACCAATCGGGCATTCCAGCTGTTGTCAGTGCTCTCTTCTCTCCCCTGAAGCCAACTGCTGGGATAATCATGTGACTGGATTGGAGTGCCCTGCAAAAAGGTAAGTATAAGCATATTCCTTTTACAGGGTAGGTATTGGTATTATAGGAGTAAGAAAGTTAGTGGGAGGAGAATGGCTAGGATATGGTGCAATGTCCTCTGAGAAGTACCTCTTAGCAAAAGCAATAGGTAAAGGTCTCTATGTTAGCAGCAGGGACACACTTTTTTTCAGCTAGCATTGGGCCCCAGTTGTACCATTAGTGCACAGAAGAATAGTCCCACTCAAGCCTGCAGGCAGCAATAGGGCTACAAGATGACTGTATAGTAATTTCATAAAGGGCTCAGTCTCTCTAGCAGCAGATAGTAAATCCCCACAGCAGCAGTTCCCCAGTCCCAGAAATATTGCAGCCAGGGGCAGACTGGAAACTTTCAGCCCGGGGGCAAGTACAAACGAGAGGGCCCATGGTGCAGCGACTCGGCCTCCCTTCCACTCTCCCTCTTCCTGTCCTCCTCCTGACCACCATTCCAGGCTGAAGCTCCACTCCTGGTACTCTCTACTCACGGCTAAATCCCACTTGCCGACCTGGCCAGCAGGGGGCAGTTGGGGGGATCTGGGACAGCTTGGTTGGGGCTGGCCGGGGGATGAGAGTCTCCATTGGGGCATTAAACCAGCCTCTGCTCAGACACAGTTTACACCATTTATGCTGGGGAAGGGGGTGGGGTGGAGGGTGCTTGTGCTCTCTCCTTGTCTTTAACCCGCACTCAGTAGGACAGCGGCAGGGGCTTTTTACTTTTCTTCACCAGGAATCCTTTAGGCATGTCTGTAGCAGAAGCAGTGCAGCCTTTTTACAGGGCATCAGAGCGGTCCAGGGGGCAATTGCCCCCTGGCCCAGTCCTCCCCTGATTGCAGCTCACCATCCGACCACAGAGTCCACTCTTTGTTCAGCACCCAGATGACACTGTCTGTTGGTACCCCTGAGCTCACTCCCGCTTATGCCGCCAATATGCAGCAGGGATGGCGCACACTGCACAACGATGTGCATTCTCCAGTATCCCTCATGGCAAGAGGAAGCTGTGTCCTGTACAGCTTGGGGAAATGCAGCATTAGCCTCCTTTGCAATCTCCTCTCTACGGAATGTAGTTAAAAAAAAAACAAACAAACAAGTTTATTCATCATTTTATATTTTTCTTATATTGATACAATATTGATAAAATATTGTTGTCAATGTGTCACTGAAGTTTTGAGTTTCAGTATACAGTGCATCCGGAAAGTATTTACAGAGCTTTACTTTTTCCACATTTTGTTATGTTACAGCCTTATTCCAAAACTGATTAAATTATTTTTTTTTCTTAAGATTTTAAAAACAATACGCCATATACACCATAATGACAACATGAAAGTTTTTTTGAAATCTTTGCAAATTTAATAAAATAAAAACGAAAAAAATCATATGTACATAAGTATTCACAGCATTTGACATGACACTCAAAATTGAGCTTAGGTGCGTTCTGTTTCCACTGATCATCCCTGAGATGTTTCTACAGCTTGATTGGAGTCCACCTGTGGTAAATTCAGTTGATTGGACATGTTTTGGAAAGGCGCACACTTGTCTATACAAGGTCCCACAGTTAACAGTGCATGTCAGAGAACAAACAAAGCCATGAAGTCCAAGGAAGTGGACCTCTGAGACGAGCATCGAAGGTCCCAATGAGCACAGGGGCCTCCATCATCCATAAATAGAATAAGTTTGGAAACACCGGGACTCTTTCTAAAGCGGGCCGCCCGGCCAAACTGAGCGAACTTGAGAGAAGGGCATTAGGAAGGTGACCAAGAACCCAATGGTCACTCTCACAGAGCTGCAACATTTCTCTGTGGAGAGAGGAGAACCTTCCAGAAGAACAACCCTCTCTGCAGCACTCCACCAATAAGGCCTGCATGGTAGAGCGGCCAATCGGAAGCCACATATGACAGCCCACCTGGAGTTTGCCAAAAGGCAACTGAAGGACTCTAAGACCATGAGAAATACATTCTCTGGTCTGATGAAGCAAAAATTGAACTCTTTGGCCTGAATGGCAGGCGTGATGACTAGAGGAAACCAGGTGCCACTCATCACCTGGCCAATACAATCCCTACAGTAGAGCATGGCGGTGGCAGCATCAAGCTGTAAGGATGTTTTTTAGTGGCAGGAACTGGGAGACTAGTCAGGATCAAGGGAAAAATGAATGCAGCAATGTACAGCGACATCCTTGATGAAAACCTACTCCGGAGCGCTTTGGACCTTAGACTGGGGTGAAGGTTCATCTTCCAACAGAAAGACGACCCTAAACACACAGACAAGATAACAAAGGAGTGGCTATGGGACAACTCTGTGAATCTCCTTGAGTGGCCCAGCCAGAGCCCAGACTTGAACCCAATTGAACATCTCTGGAGAGATCTGAAAATGGATGTGTACCGACGCTCCCCATCCAACTTGATGGAGCTTGAGAGGTTCTGCAAAGAAGAATGGGAGAAACTGCCCAAACATAGGTGTGCCAAGTTTGTAACATCATACTTAAAAAGACTTGAGATTGTAATTGGTGACACAGGTGCTTCAACAAAGTATTGAGCAAAAACTTTGAAAACTTAAGTACATGGGATTTTTTTTTTTTTTTTATTTGTAATAAATTTGCAAAGAATTCATACAAACTTCTTTCACGTCATCATTATGGGGTATTGTTTGTAAAATTTTGAGGAAAAATAATGAATTCAATCCATTTTGGAATAAGGCTCTAACATAACAAATTGTGGAAAAAGTGAAGCTCTGGGAATATCTTCCGGAGGCACTGTATGTTCCAGTGCTACAAACGGATCTTATATTCACTATTGATGTGTTAGCAATTTGTTTATGTATAAGTAGCGCAGCACAATTTTTTGTTTATTAAATGTAGTTCAAAAGCTCTTGATTACACAGTACAGTCTCTCCTCAGAACTACAGGTCCCACAGTGCATTGCTGCCTTATTCAGCCTTTTAACCACTTCTCGTTCTGGGAAGACGTCATATGATGGAGCCTCAGAACCAACGCTTACGTGCGCTCTCGGTGACATGCAGCACGGCAATTGTGGTCGCGCAATGTTCCTAGGACACGCTGCGAACCCAATTTTGGTAAAGAGTTAATGACAGGGCTCTTTACCCTTGTGATCGGCTGTGTCCAATCACAGTGACACCAATCAGTGTCCATTAGTGATGCCAGTAAGTGCTGCCTTTCAGGGCCCATCAGTGCCACCTATCAGTGCCGCCTATCAGTGCTGCATATCTATGCCACCTATCAGTGCCCATCAGTGCAGCATATTAGTGCCTCCTCCTCAGTGCCACCTAATCAGTGCCCTTCAGTGACGCCTCATCCGTGTCCATAAAGGCCGCCTCATCAGTGCTGCCTATAGTGTCCATCAGTGCCGTCTCATCCGCGCATGTCAGTGAAGGAGGAAAATTACTTATTTACAAAATTTCCTGACAGAAACTAAGAAAAACATTTTTTTTTTCAAAATTTTTAGTCTTTTTTAATTTTTTTTTTTAACAAAAAATGAAAAACCCAGCAGTGATTAAATACCACCAAAAGAAAGCTCTTTTTAAAAAAAAAAAAAAAGATAAAAATTTCATTTGGGTACAGTGTTGCATGGCCGTACAATTGTCATTCAAAATGTGACAGCGCTGAAAGCTGAAAATTGGCCTAGGTGGGAAGGGGGTAAAAGTGCCCAGTAGGCAAGTGGTTAAACTCTTCCTGCTCAGCAGCTCCCTCCCCTTGCTGAAATGGCTGTTAATCAGTTCAGCACAGTTTAGTTCAGTTCAGTGCAGCCAGTGTTTCGCTTACACTTATTCTGAGCCAATCACCTGGTTACATTTGTTCAGCTTTGCATAAAAAGTTCCCAGCTACCGGATGTGAACCGAGGATTACGCGCTTTGGTTATTCCCCTGAGGTACAGCAATGCCGGTGTTCATTCACTGACATCCGCAAACGTCTCAGGGAGCGTGGATTGAAATATAGTCTCCTGTACTGAAGCAAGCTTAGAATCATTGATGGCCATACTAGTCGCTACTTTGACACCCCTGCAGCTGCAGATACTTGGCTGGCATCTCGCTAAAGGTTTGAGGGATATTGTCCCACTCCTTATTTTCCTTTTTTCGCGGTGAACTCTGAATGGCCATTATCCTGATATACTCCTGATTGCCTCTCATCATGCCTCCTTATTGGAACTACATTTTTGCATCACACAGCATCCCATGAGCGTGTAATCCTGACTGTCTGCAGGCCAGTCTTTCTTGAAGCAGGGCACTTCAACACAGCACACAAGGTTCTACTATTGCTTTTTTTTCCTTTTTCCTACTTGGTTGTTTTTTAAAACCCTGTCACTTTTGTTTTTGAGCATATTCCATCACTCCAGCGTCATTCCTAGAGATGCCACGGTTGCCCGGGACTTGTTCCAGAGCAGCCCCCCTCTACATGAACCCCTCCCAAGGGTGATAGAGTCCCCAAAGTTTGCAGGCGTTATGGGCACAGGCACCAGATGTTTCATTTTTGTGTTTTTTCTTTTCTTTTGATGGTGAAAGGGTAGAGAGTTTTCTGAGGGTTTTGCTGCCCGTGACGGTGTTATTATCCTACTACCCAGTGCCATATCTTGGCGCTAATGTCATTATCAGCATGGCCAGAAACACTAAATACTCACTAACTATCCTGTCTTGAAACGTTAGAGGCCTAATTCAAAATATAAGAGGTCTCTATTGTTCCAGTTTCTAAAAATGTACAACCCGCATATAATCCTTTGCAAGAGATGCATCTTACGGACAGCAAGACCTTGGCCCTTAAAAGGCCATGGATACAGAAAACGTTTCATGCAACTTACGCATACTCCCGTGGAGTGTCGGTATTGATAAGTAAGAGTTTACCTTGCACAATAAATGATGTAGTCACTAACCCTAATGGGAAGTTTGTCATGTTGGTTATCACTGTATAGAACCAGAAATATATTATAGTTAATGTCTATTTGCCCCCTCCTAGCCAGATGCATTCTTTGTACTTGTTGCTGGAGAAGCTGACCCTGCATTACCCTGCTAAGATCCTGTTTATGGGGCACTTTAATGCCATTCTGTCGCAGGATCTGGATAGACCAACACCCCTAACAACTTCAGCTCTCACCTGGTTACCTGGGTGTTGGCGGCGGACTTCATCAAGGCGTGGAGGGCGTTACACCCCCAGGACAGGGCATATTCATGCTTCTCTGCCACGTTTAAACCATCTTCCCGGATAGATTTGGCCTTTGCCAATCCTGTGCTCCTCGATGAGGTTCAAGATGCCTGCTATCTGCCCTCGGGTCTATCCAACCACAGTCCCCTGAAACTGGACATAAGAGTTCAGACAGTGCATAATTGCGCCCTATGGCGCTTACTGCCCAAATGGATTAGCCATGAAACTTCACAGGAACGTATCTTCCCCAGACTGCAGGAGTACTGGGAACACAATGTTGGGTCTGCTTCTCCGGAGGTAATTTGGGATACATTCAAGGTGACCAGTAGAGGTTACTATGTCTCTGTTATAGCTGCTCTTAGGGCGGAGCAGGAAACACTCACCTTCATCTTGCAAACTGGAGTCGAGAGTGCCTCTGCCCAATATTCTTCATCTCCCACGACTGAAATTTTTGATCACCTCGCTGCAGCTTGACGGTGCTACACCTTCATGTAGACTAGGCATGCAATCTCTTAGACAAGGCAACTTTGATTTTGGTAATAAAAACAGGAAACTATTGGCAATGCTGGCCCAAAATGACAGGCTTGTTACAATTATTCCAGAAATCCTTACTACTACCGGAGATATTAACCTCTCAGGAGGATATCCTGGTGGAATTCATCTGGATCATACAGTAGCTTGTACACCACCTGTTAACTGCAAAATTTTGACACAGCCACCATGACCCCTATATTGGACACCTTGGCATTAGGCTGGCTTTCAGATTCAGCAAGAGAGCTACTAGTCGCCGACATTTCTCCAGAGGAAGTCACCGTTGCCATCCATTCTTTCCCAGTGGGAAAGGCCCCGGGACTTGACAGTTTGCCAAATTAATTCTATAGAGCACATGCTTAAGTACTCACCCCAATCTAACAACTTTATATAAAACTTGCTTTCTCTCTGGCTCCTTGTACCACTTACTTTCTTTCTTTTCTTTTTTTTGTCATCTCTATGGGGAACTCAAATACCTAGGTAAAAATACACTACCCTTATTAGACCAGTTGATAGAAGGGGTTTCGCCCTGCCCGACTGCTTAAAATATTCCTTTGCGATGCAGCTTGTTACCTGTTACTGGTGGCTGCAGCCCGATTTAACTAACCCCTCGATAGTTCTGGAAGCGGCAATAGTGCAGTCCCTAGAGGTCCTACAGCACCTCCTATTTAGGATACCGAGGTCTCCTCATTGGCAGGGAAGGGGTTAACCCTATGGGTGATCAATGGGTTAAATGTGAGCCTAAGGGAGTGATTCTAACTGTGGCGGGGTGTGGCTTGTGAAATTACCATAGAGACATGTGATCCTATATAGAAGAATAACATGATCATAACGTGATCATTTCAGGGAGAACAACGGTCGGCTGTGTTTACAATAGTCGACCGTCCTTCTCTCTCAGCGGCGGGGCAATCGGAGCCGCCTGACCCATGCAACGGCTTCCCTGCTGCTGAGTGGGGGCGGGAGCGCGCCGGCGGCACGCGCATTCCCCCAACCTACCGTGCGCGACCAACGTAGGTCTACGTCGGTTTGCGCAGGAGAGCCACCCTGCCGCAGTAAAGCTGCGGCGAGTGGTCGGGAAGTGAGTAAGGAAAACAACTAAAAAATAAAACAAAAAAAAAACAGAAAACATAGCAAAAAAACAACCCCATAGAGAGAAGTGGGGTCCACATACATAAAGCTCAGAATCATAAAGAATGGACTTAAATTTCATTGTTTATTGCTACACAAGACAATTCACTGCATCAGGGCTAACATTCTAATGAGTGTCTTCAGCTGCTGCCACCGCTGTACATGTGTCCTCCGTCCAGCAGGACCAGACTTTTTTGAATTTATGGGGGCACCCTGTATTGGCGTAGGTGGCCTTATAGAGGGGCAAACTAGAGTTGATTAGCCACATCCAAAGAGACACTATGTGGGGGGGGGGGGTGCTTGTTTCCAACACATGGTTATTGCTCTGCAAACGTAAAATAACAAGCAAGGGGTTGATCAAGGTTTATGTTGCTACCGTCACCACCTGACTCTAGCTCCCACTCCAGGAGTCGAGAGTGCCTCTGCCCAATATTCTTCATCTCCCACGACTGAAATTTTTGATCACCTCGCTGCAGCTTGACGGTGCTACACCTTCATGTAGACTAGGCATGCAATCTCTTAGACAAGGCAACTTTGATTTTGGTAATAAAAACAGGAAACTATTGGCAATGCTGACACTTTTGGGGGTACCAGTGACATTACTACAGTAATCAGTGTGAAAAATATGCACTGTTACTGACAAGTAGTTAAAGAATTGCTCTTTAGACAGGTATGTAGGTGATTCTCAGATAATGTGTTACCATAATCCCTTGATAAGTTTATAAAAGAAAGGAAAGACCCCCTAAAAAGGGTGGGACTTTAAAGGTAACTAATAAGGATCTCTCTTGAGAAAGATAAAATTAAGTAAAATAAAAAATTTATTAGAGCAGTTGTGATTGTAAAAAGGATCAATCAAATTAATAATGATACATTCAAAATACGATACAATATAATTGCAGATGCATAGCAGAATCCAACGCGTTTCGAAATTGTGTAATACCAGAGTCTTCCTCAGGGAATCTGCATGTCTTCCTGGAAAGCATAATCATATGCCACAAATAAATCCAAGAAAACAGGACAAAATATAATAACATACACTTTGTATATCACATCATCCATATCAGAATTTCTTGCAGTTGCGACAACATATTATTTCATCTTATGAGGTAATGTCACTTATTTGGTTAGTTGTAAATATACCAAAATAACATTTCCAGAAAAAAAAAAAAAAAGGAAAAAAAGGGGGGGGGGAGAAAGAAAAAAGGGGGGTAGAGGAAAAGAAAATAAAAATAAAAAGAAAAATACACAAAATACCACTCGGTAGGTGTTCACATACCAGCAGATATTTGGAGCCACTCATATTATCCAAAGGGGGATATATTGGAATCCCGCACGGTAGGAGCTAGAGTCAGGTGTTTGTATTGATTATGTATCCTCTTTACCTGCGAATAACAATTCAATGTCAGGGAGATTCGCTTAATGGTAAAATTCCCTATATATCTATAATTTCGGGTCACTTCACCTGTTGTGATGATCCAAAAGGGGATAAGTGATGTGTGGGGACGGGGAGGAAGAAGGTCCTCAAATGAAGGAAAGGATTCCAATCACCTTTCCAATAGTCGTCCTCAAGTGGGGGTGCCTATTGGAACTTAATAAATAGTGACCCCTAAAGGCGGATAGAAAAACACAAAAAAGAAAAGGGGGTACTAGAAAAAAGAAAGGCTCAGAAAATGGATTGTCCTCAAATAGAATATGTAATAAACCCTTGTCATTTGGGGTATCTTACCTCCGTATTGGAGTGGGACATCCATAGTGCCTCAAGCGGCTTAGATGAATAGGGAGTCCACCAGGATGTAAATAGAAAATATAATGGTATATATACTATAATATATTCCAAAACTTCAGATGGATATCATTTGCCTGGAATACATATATAGAAATATTGCATATGAATATATATACTTTCAAATGTATATTAATGGAGTAAAGGCATGTACCCACTAAATAGTGAGTTTATTTCTATTCAATTGCCTTACCTCCGTATTAGTATGAGTTAACTACCATATCCGGACCAGTTCAGAAGATGCAGTGTCCACTCGGGAATGCACTTCTGTTCCAGAGTGGTTCAGTGTCAGTATTTTGCTTTGCCTAAAATATAAAAAATTATAATATATCTATCTGATTGCCTGTCCAAGGTGTTATATCAGCAGAGGATGTCACCAATAAAACAGAGTGTATATATAAGTACCGTTTGATGAAAGAAAGCAGCAAACATTCAATGGCACTATCCGCCAGCGAGGACAGTTTGAGGTCCTAAGGCTGATGATACAGCTTGTCTTCTCGCTATAACCAACATTCTGAAACAGCGAGGCCCTCAGGAACTAAATTAAAATATGTTTATCTTGGAAAATTTTGAGATTTATCTTGGAGCACAATGTGTTCTCCTATCAGGGTTCCCACTACCTCCAGGTACAGGGAGTAGCGATGGGGACTTGCTGTGCCCCATCCTATGCCAACCTGTACCTGGGGGAGTGGGAACACAACATCATTACCAGTGATGACTTGTCGATGTACTTCTGCCACGTAGTTATGTGGCAGAGGTACATCGACGACATCTTCCTGGTATGGGACGGTCCGGTGGAACTCCTAGAGGAATGGCTTAGGAAACTAAATAAAAACAACATGAATCTGTTTTTTACCATGCATTATGATTCAAAATCTGTGGATTTTCTAGATATCACTATTAACAAAAGTGATGAGGGTTATATATCAACAACCCTATTCAGGAAATCCACAGCAGGGAACACCCTGCTGCATGCAGCCAGTTTTCACCCCGAGCCCCTCAAGAGATCAATTCCATATTCGCAATATTTGCGAATTAAGAGAAATTGTTCCGCAGAAGGGGACTTCAAGGAAAAGGCAGGGGAACTAACACAGAGACTCCTCGAAAGAGGATATTCTAAGACGTGTCTTAGGAAAAACTTTAATAGGGTACAAACTATCACGAGACAGGATCTACTTTTTAAAACCTCCAAAAAGGAAGGGGCACCCTTAAAGAATCAACCAAGAATCATTCTCAATTACTCCAATGAACATGATAAAATCTATGGGATTCTTAAAAAGCATTGGACAATACTCAGGGAAGACCCTATCCTCCAACAGATAGTAACACCTTCCCCTGCTATTACCTATAGAAGAGCCACCTCTATGATGGATGACTTAGTCCAAAGTGAATACAAGGGTGCAGATAGAGGAGATCCTTGCCGAGATAAAGGGACATTTCCCTGCGGCAACTGCGACCAATGCAAGGTGATAGTCAGATGTAAAAGTACAAAGCTCGCTAATGGTGAACTATATCACCCAAGACATTTTGTTAATTGCAAAACAAAAGGGGTCGTGTATCTGATGCGATGTGAATGTAAGGCTTTTTATGTTGGGAAGACCAGACAAGAAACGCATCAGCAAACATATGCAAAGCCTGAACATCGGCAATCTATATCTACCACTTGGCCGACACATGGCCACCGCCCACAGATACAGGACCCCCAAAGTCACATTTTATGCCCTTGAAAGGGTGCACATTCCGGCCAGGGGGGGCGATTGGAACAAGCAGCTTCTCCAATGCGAAATGCGCTGGATTGCTAGACTTGGGGCAACGACCCCCCTGGCCTGAATGAAACGGAAAGTTATAGACCTTTTTTGGAGGGATTCGTCTCAGGGAAGACAGATTAAGAGTCCCCCCAATGAACAACTTATATTTTTGCTTCAGTGTTCAAATATTGATTTCCCTCTATCCTTCCTGTTCCCCTCTCTTTTTGTCTGCTCTACATGCTTTAAATGTCCCCTCTGTTATTTTCAGAGTTATATCCAGCGTCTCTTTCTCCCACCTTCTATCCCTCTGTAGGGCTCTATTCTAAGCATTCTGAGGATATATGCTGCCAGTATTTAACCCTACCTGGGTTAATATATTTCTCTAAGTGGGTTCTTCATATTGATTTATTTTGAATATAAATAATATATTATACTTTTGTAGCATAATACTATGTGATTGCATGATGCGACTAACATCTGTTTCTCCAAATACATCCAATCAGGTAATTACCCTTATTAGCAACATTTCCCTTTTAACCACCAAAACCCCCCCCCCCCTTCCCTCTTTTTTCCCCCACGTGGTGGGTCTACCGGCCAGCAGTTTTGAAGTCATAACCATGCCCATTGCATGTTCTCATATTCCTTTTATGGGGAGATTACCCGCAGGTTGGGAGCCCGGCACGGGTGAGATATCTCTCCCTGGGACTCCAAATTGATTTTGGATGTCCCATCTTCATCTGGAGAGATTATGCGTTGTACAGCTGGATAAATCCCCCATTAATTGTGGGAATCTCCATGTCTGAACCCCCGATCCTTTAGGGAGTCAAACGCTACCACCCGTGCCAGGGCAATATCTGATAAGATTTCCCCCCTTTTGTATCTACAGGCATTAGTATTTCCCCTTATAATAGGGAATTGGCATATATATTTTTTGGATTTTCCTTATAATCCTTATTTTTTGAATCTTCAGTTCTTATATATATATTGTTGGAATTGATTCTTCATTGAAAAATGCCCTATAGCCCTATTGTTCTATGTTTTCCCTTTATAACATCCACGGACCATTAGAACTAAGGGCGGATACTGCAATCACGCCCATCGGTGAGTTAGGGCGGAAGTCCATCACCGTGGTTATGCTCCGTGGAACCTGTAGGATATACCCAAACCAGATGTGATGTCACCGTCAAAACTCGCGGCATTTTCCGCGATACTAAATAGACGGAAATGACGACATCACTTAAGGCCGACTATTCATTTTTACGGAATCCCGCGATACTCAATGGGAAATCACGGGTCTCGCTCTGATACTTAAGGGAACGCCGAGAGTCAGTCCGGTGAGTGATCTCTCCGTGACAGGACAGAATTGATGTTCCTCTAAGCCTCTTCATAATTCAGTAAGTACACTTCGGGGGACCCTTGGTTGCCAGAATGCTTTCTGCACTTTAACTAAGGAGAATTTTGCCTTGTACATATATTTTTTTAGGTCAGTGAGTGAATACCATCAGCTGTATCATCAGCCTTAGGACCTCAAACTGTCCTCGCTGGCGGATAGTGCCATTGAATGTTTGCTGCTTTCTTTCATCAAACGGTACTTATATATACACTCTGTTTTATTGGGGACATCCTCTGCTGATATAACACCTTGGACAGGCAATCAGATAGATATATTATAATTTTTTATATTTTAGGCAAAGCAAAATACTGACACTGAACCACTCTGGAACAGAAGTGCATTCCCGAGTGGACACTGCATCTTCTGAACTGGTCCGGATATGGTAGTTAACTCATACTAATACGGAGGTAAGGCAATTGAATAGAAATAAACTCACTATTTAGTGGGTACATGCCTTTACTCCATTAATATACATTTGAAAGTATATATATTCATATGCAATATTTCTATATATGTATTCCAGGCAAATGATATCCATCTGAAGTTTTGGAATATATTATAGTATATATACCATTATATTTTCTATTTACATCCTGGTGGACTCCCTATCCATCTAAGCCGCTTGAGGCACTATGGATGTCCCACTCCAATACGGAGGTAAGATACCCCAAATGACAAGGGTTTATTACATATTCTATTTGAGGACAATCCATTTTCTGAGCCTTTCTTTTTTCTAGTACCCCCTTTTCTTTTTTGTGTTTTTCTATCCGCCTTTAGGGGTCACTATTTATTAAGTTCCAATAGGCACCCCCACTTGAGGACGACTATTGGAAAGGTGATTGGAATCCTTTCCTTCATTTGAGGACCTTCTTCCTCCCCGTCCCCACACATCACTTATCCCCTTTTGGATCATCACAACAGGTGAAGTGACCCGAAATTATAGATATATAGGGAATTTTACCCATTAAGCGAATCTCCCTGACATTGAATTGTTATTCGCAGGTAAAGAGGATACATAATCAATACAAATACCTGACTCTAGCTCCCACCGTGCGGGATTCCAATATATCCCCCTTTGGATAATATGAGTGGCTCCAAATATCTGCTGGTATGTGAACACCTACCGAGTGGTATTTTGTGTATTTTTCTTTTTATTTTTCTTTTCTTTTCCTCTACCCCCCTTTTTTCTTTCTCCCCCCCCCCCCTTTTTTTTCCTTTTTTTTTTTTCTTTCTGGAAATGTTATTTTGGTATATTTACAACTAACCAAATAAGTGACATTACCTCATAAGATGAAATAATATGTTGTCGCAACTGCAAGAAATT
Organism: Pelophylax lessonae; assembly: GCF_965119305.1. Lineage (NCBI taxonomy): Eukaryota > Metazoa > Chordata > Amphibia > Anura > Ranidae > Pelophylax > Pelophylax lessonae. The sequence goes on along the minus strand of NC_138768.1, from coordinate 628,695,248 downwards.
CTGATATGGATGATGTGATATACAAAGTGTATGTTATTATATTTTGTCCTGTTTTCTTGGATTTATTTGTGGCATATGATTATGCTTTCCAGGAAGACATGCAGATTCCCTGAGGAAGACTCTGGTATTACACAATTTCGAAACGCGTTGGATTCTGCTATGCATCTGCAATTATATTGTATCGTATTTTGAATGTATCATTATTAATTTGATTGATCCTTTTTACAATCACAACTGCTCTAATAAATTGTTTATTTTACTTAATTTTATCTTTCTCAAGAGAGATCCTTATTAGTTACCTTTAAAGTCCCACCCTTTTTAGGGGGTCTTTCCTTTCTTTTATAAACTTATCAAGGGATTATGGTAACACATTATCTGAGAATCACCTACATACCTGTCTAAAGAGCAATTCTTTAACTACTTTTTTCAAATGGAGAAAGGTCAGAATAATAGAGGAAATAGAATTTATAGATAGAATTTGACATTGAGTGAAAGCATTTACATACATGCCTAACTTCTAGATCTATAAAACATATTATTATTATAAGGGCTTTCTTCTGCATTTTATCTAAGATATGTATAAGCCATTATTTTTAAAGAAAGGGTTTTGTTATATGGTTCATATTAGAATTACACACAAAGATCAGAAACACCTTTTAATCTAGTTTATTTATTAAAAATATAGTTTTAAATAATGCAAGGATTATCACAGACCTTGCCTTTTAAATGATACTGCTTACATTTGTTTTTATATTAGATTTTCTTAAATCCCTTTATAACAGGACTAAGAGAAAGAGGGCCAGCACTATTAGACAACTAGGTGAAACTACATTGCACATTGTATGTTTTCAGTCACTGTGAGCTAGCTTACAGGTGGGCAGTTTGAGGGCACGGTCCTCTGGCACCCAAGAAGAAGATGCCAAAGTGCACCTCCCATGCTGAGATGGATGGAGCTTGCACAACCACACATACAGTGGCTGCACTGGTGCAGTAGGTAGAAATGACAACATTTTTGAACAAAAACGTTAAACAAAATCTGTCTGTCGGACGGAGTCCGTTTTTCTCAGCGGGGGATCGATCCGCCGATCCCCCGCTGAGCAGGAGGATGACAGCTGTGTCTCCGTGCTGTGTGTGGAGACACAGCTGTCAGTTTCCAATGCATCTCTAATGGGGGAAATCGGATGGGAACGGACCGTCAGTCCGTTCTCATCCGATCCGTTGGACGGATGGAAAATAGGGTTTCCATCCAGATTTGACGGATCGGATCGGATGTCAGCGGACATGTCTCCGCTGACATCCGATGCCCCATAGGGATGCATGGGGGGACTGTTCAGATCCGCCAAAAAAACGGACAGGCGGATCTGAACTGTCCGCCTGTGTGAAAGAGCCCTAGAGAGCTAAGGTTGCTTAATACTCATCACAAAGGCAATTTTTATTTGGCATTTGTCTCCTTTTTATAACAGTACAAAAGTGATGTTTCCGACCCAAGCATTTTTTAAAACAAACCCCACATTTTTAAGTTTCCATTTACAAAAAACAATAAAGACGAGGGGATAAAGGAGCCAATGAAAGTTAGTGTTACCGTGGGTTTAAAAACATTTATTACAGCAGAGGCCAAGTGAAGAGCAGCTGATCTGATTTTAACCTTACCCTTGCAGTAATTAGAGGAGGTGAGGCAGAAGTAGAAAAAAGCTCCCAAGCTAGCAGGTTACTTATGTGAGGATTTATTATGAATTCGAAGATTGCTTTTATAAGAGAGTGTGGTGGCTAGCTAAGGGGGCGGAAGGGATGTAGCACAGTAACCATGTATTGCTTTTAATCTGTCAGTCAGTGTTTGTAAAAAAGCTGTTTTTTGCTGGGAGAAAGGAATGTATGGTTACTGTATGTCCTGTCTGGGATCCTTCCTTTAATTTATTTAGCCACTATGGTTCTGTTACAAAAATAAGAGTTGAAGACGCAATAAATGTTTATGTGTTTAACCTGCCTGATTGAGAGTGTTTGCTACATCATAAAAAAAAGCAAGACACCCATGCCAAATCACAATTGATATGCAACCATTGTTTCTATTAATGTCCAATAGTGTTTGCTAATCAAGCACCAGTGTAATGTAAAATTTGTTCTAAACTTTACATCATTACCAGAGTGGACTAGATTTTTATTTTGGATGGGAGGAGAATGGGGAGCAGCACTGCACGAGGGAGAGATAATGTTGTGAAATATTGGAGTCTGAGTACCCCCAAATCTGTACTATCCTGGGGCATCGTCTTGAGAACTTTCAGCTTTGCAAAACTATATCCAATTTAAAATTTTTGTGCATTTCATTTATCTCTCATTTAGAAGGCATGCTGTATTTCATTACAACCAGCCCAGACAGATTAAAGTGGATAACAAACCCTTTAGCAGAGACTTTCCATTGAGCTTCAAAGGACTTTTTTAATTCTTCATTTTGATTGATTCAATTTCAGATGGTTAATGTGGCAATTAACACATAGGAAGATCTGTACTTGCAGAAATGCTTAACCACAAATTAACGTAGCATGGTCCATATTTAAAGTAAGATGGGTTAACATTGGCCACTTTCTACTAATGAGAAAGCTGGTAACTTCATTAATTCCAAAATTGCAGGAGAATTGAATGCTAAGTACTTTCCATGAGAGTACCATAGTAATCTGACCCTGTGAAATCCAACCAGAAGAATCATATTTTCTGAAACTGTTCCTTCTTTTGGTTTTATTCCACTATTCCATCAATTTGTTTTGTTTCATTTTGGCTAACCATAGACTGATTGAAGGACGGGGGTCTCCAGTAAAGTACTTTTGCTTCATTTTTACTAATGGTTCAACAAAGATCTTTTATACTCCTCCTTGATAGTGGAGTAAGATGTAAGAGTAAAGCAGCTGCATTATCCCCAAACTGTACAACCGTAAGTTAAAAGGAAATAGCTTTCACCTGATCCCTGAAGCCTCAACAAGCCATGTTGTTAACACCTCCAACAGAGCTGTGAGCACTGTGGTAAAATGACCATATACCAGCATGAAAGGATTTCAAAACCTGTTTTCTGAATTGAGTTTGAGATAAGGGCTTTATGAATCAATGTCAATATTCACGCCTTTTGCTTCAATGGGCCTTTTTTAACAGGGTCAGCAAAGCTTTTAGCAGCAATATAATCAGTCATTTTAGGCCCTAGACTAAATAATGAAAGCCAGATATTTGAAATGCGCATATCGTAAACTAGTCATAAAACATTCCAATTTAAAATATTGATTAATGTATTGTATTGATATGTGATCATATGGAAATATTGATATAGTCAGGAAAACTGTTTCTGAAGGATTGTCTGCTGAGTGTCATGAAACACTTCTACAAACCTCAGCTATTCCTCATTTCTTTTATTGGTCATATCATTTTGATAAATTCCCTTCTCAGGGTCCTGAAAAGATGATTGCATCTGTAGCTCAGCTGCTCTCCTTTCCCATCAAAACCACATACACATGCTGAGAGAATCTTTCTGAGGGCCATTGACTCTGATACATTAGATGAGACTTGTGGTATATTGAACTAGATTCTTCAGTAACCTAAAACCAGGAAAATTCAGTTAAAGCGTAACTCCACTTTTGTTGAGCAAAAAACATTCCCCTCTGGGTGATCCATTTATATTACATGGATTTTAACAAACTTTGTTGAAGATTCCTACCTTTTGTTATTCTGAAGTAATCATTGTCTGTTCCTCTGTTCTCCTGTGCTGAGTGGGTCTAATGGGAGTGGATTCATAGTTATCAACCAGCTGTGGCAGTTGCAAGGCACTAATGAGAAAAGCTGCTGGGCCTGCATCCTTTTAGACTTGGAAGTATCGCACCAAAAAGAAAATTAAATTTTTGTTGCAGGGGATGCCAGAAATCTGACTTGTATCTTAGGCAGACTTCTGGGAAAATTGGTGAGCCAATCACACAAGCAGGAAATTATGTTTCTGGGGTGTGGTCAGTATACATTCTGTGAACAGAACAGCTCTAGGTAGCCATATTGCATTGCATTTTCAGAAACTACAACAGCTTGAAAAGGAAAGGTAATTTTTAATAACATTCAATTACAATATGATTTGTGTCACAATTGTATACGCTATATTGTTTTTTTGTTTATTTGCTATTTTTTCCCCACTAAAGTGGAGTTACCCTTTAAAGCTAATCTCCAGGTTTTCTGTGACTTTAAATAGTTTTTTTGTACCATGATGGTCCAAACAAACAAGTTCTTTCATTAAGTGCTGCAATGTCTCTAAGCACTGTGCGTATTGCATGTAGCTTCAGCTACATACAGTACACAGTGCTGGGTTCCGGCTGTGAGACAGAGACTCCTGTCTCATACCTGGAAAAAAAACAGAGTCAGTCTGAGCAGCACTCAAGGGCAGCTTTGGATTCTGTAAATAAATACAAAGCTTCCTCTGATTGGCTGAATCAGAGAACATGACATCATCAGCCTACCAATCAGAGGAAGCTATACGACCATTCGCAGAATACAAAGCTGCCTATGAATGGCTGAGTGCCACTAAGACTGACTCTAGTCTGCTCCGGGTGTGGGATGGGAAGTCTTTATCTCCCAGCCAGAGGCTACGTGCAGTACATACAATGCTTAGAGCCAATGCAGCACTTTGTGAAAGAAATAGTTATTTTGGGCCAGCTTCATCCAAACAAACTATATAAAGTCATGGAAAACCTGGAGATCAACTTTAAGTATTCTGTTATTTTCTATTTTGTAATATATTTTTCTGTACACTAATATCATACTTTTGAAGCACTTGGCCTGTGCCCGGCGAAACTGGTCAGGCGTACACACCATCCACCCCTTTGGTCATCCTCCTCCCCTCTTGGTGATGCAACAATCAATTATGGACTTTAGGGACTTGTACATTTTCCGTATGAACCACTGATGACTTGGATAAACCCTATGGATTTACTGGACGAATGAGTATACCTCACTTATTTAAACCATCATTACCAGCCCTTTGGTTATTTGCTGTTCATGTGGAGGACTTACAATGGATTAATATATTTGTGATGTGCGAGGGGGGCTTCTCTGCTCACTGAGGCTCATACATAAAAGATTTATGACTTTGCTATTTGGTGAACATTATGCCTCCTCTGGACCACACACACCCTCATTCTTTGACAACTGTTCAAAGATTGCCATCTTCATTCATTGACAACTATTCATTGGAGACAAGGAGACTTTCAAACCATCTTTGGATGAGTCAATTAGTTTGATATCCATCCCTTACAGTCCCTCCCCACTTCCCTAATATGGAGATTCTATCACCAACATGTTGAATATTAACCCTTCTTACATTTATCATATTCATCTTTGCACTTTTTGATACAGTTTGGGTTCTTCTGCATATGAGGAGTGTTGTGGTTGTGTGCATGTTTTTAGATGTATGTAGTGTGTGTTTTGGTACCATTTTAATGGATTTTGCTATCCTGCACAGACTTTTTTGGTTGAATATATTTTTATTTGCAATGAAAATATGGACATGAAATAACAGTAGTGTTGTACATTAGACGAGTTACACAGGGTAACCGTCACAATATGAGACAATACACAGAAGTAAATCCCTACGCAGAGGGAGTAAATAAGTACAGTAGTGGTATTATTGGTGAGAATATAAATAAAAAAAAAAGGGGGGGGGGGCAAGCATAGGGGGAAGTGAGAGAGAGAGAGTGAGAGAGAGAAAAAAAAGGGGGGGCAAAAAGATCATCTCCTGCTTGTTGATGTAGGGTCACTTTCTTTCCGAGAACCAGACGCAGGTGCCCCATACCCTTAAGGTTGTATCTTGAGTGGAACCCAGTTCGACCCCTGCACCAGAGACAGCAGTGTTGGGTCAGAGTTGATGTCCGACATGGGTTCGTTGACAGTGCGCTAAGCGTTTGTTAAGTTTGTTCGAAGAGGAGTAGTGTATCCATTTATACCATAATTATGTATGTTTTTCCCAGGCATTGCCCTCCAAGGTCTGTTTCCCCTCCTTTAACATGTAGTCATTCATAATATCTACCCACATAGTGATTGAGGGGGAGGTCTCAGTCTTTCAAAACTTGGGATCAATTGCCTGGCGGCTGATAGGAAGAAACGGAGGAGCTTAGATTTATGTGAAGTGACCGATCCCGGGAGGATGGAGAGGAGTGCCACTTTAGGTGAGAGGGAGATTGATTCATCATATATTTCATTATATGTGTGAAATATCTGCTGCCAGAAATTTTGAATGCGATCACAGTCCAACCAAATATGTTTATATGTACCTCTCGCTCTGAGGCAGCGTTAGCTGGTCTCTAAGGACTTAGCGAAGATTATCCTCAACGTGCACGGGTCCCGGTACCATCTAGACAATATTTTTAATTTTTTCTCTTGCAAAAGGTGGATTTAGAGTAAACAGAAAAGCGGCTCGCCATTCCTCAGTGGATATCTCCATCTCATGTTCGCTTTCCCACCCCTTAGTATACGTTGGTAGGGAGCCGTGGGTGTGGGACATAATCCCAATATATATGTTTGAAATTGTATGGCGGGGTACCCGTGAGAGGGTGCATGTGATTTAGAACGGGGTCAGAGGTCTATCTATTTGTCATGTTGTGTGTAGGGTGGAACCAAACTTTTTTAGGTTAAGTTTGGTGAGACAGTCAATAGAAGAGAATTGTGTAGGAGAACCAGGTATGAAGCAGCCCGAAGAAGGGTTGGTAAAATTTTGTGCCGTTGGCCATGATCCTCTATCATAAGAGGCGTATGTCGCCACCTTCCTGCCCTCCGGGAGTAGTGGGTTGTCAAAGAGAGGGGTCAGGGGACTGGGGTGAGTGGATAACGAAAATAAATCTCGACTTTGATACCATTGCTTCAGAGCTGCCTGTGTCCGGGGGACAGGGCGGGCATACGTTTATATTTGTCTGAGTGACCCCGTAGCAAGGCCTGCAGGTCCATCGGAGACATGTCTTGTTCAATGAGTGTGGTGGCTTTTTTTTTTTCCATTTTTTTTTGGCTTTTGCTAATGGTCTCGGGAACTATTCCAGTATTCTAGAGAGGGTGGCTGAGATATGGTAGGTCTCAAAGTCGGGTAGTCCCATGCCCCCCGAGTTGCTTATAAGTGCAGAGCATCTTATGTTTAAGTCGGGCCGGTTGATGTTGCCATAAAAATTGAATCGAAAAGGAGCGTAATGTGCGAAAAAATGCAGAGGGCAAAGCAATGGGAATCACTTGTGATAAAGAAGCTTAGGCAGGATGTTCGTCTTCTATATATTCCTGCCACAAAACCAGGGAGTGTTTATGCGGTGCCATGATTCCATGGACCTCCTCATTTTGGTTAACAAAGGGCTGTAATTGAGAGGTTTTGTAGCCGCTGAGGGATCTCAGTCCCCAGATACTTAATGGAATGGGGTTGCCATGTGAAGGGGAAATTGAGGGAGGGAATCCAGGGTGTGCTTGGATAAGGAGATGTTTAAGGCCTCGGTCTTAGTGATGTTTAATTTAAAATGACTGAATTTGCCAAATTTATCAAATTCCCGTAAGAAACAAGGGATGCTAATATGGGATTGGGTAACGCATAGGGGAAGGTCTTCAGCGTAAAGGGAGAGTTTATAGGGGGTTGAAGGGGTGGAGATTCTTGGTATAGAGGGGTTTTGTCTAATAGCTTGTGCAAGGTGTTCTATTACTATTGCAAATAACAAGGGAGAGAGGGGGCAGCCCTGGCAAGTCCCGTTAGCTATGGAGAAGGCATTGGATTTCGTTCTGTTGGCAAGAACAGCAGCCGATGGCAAAGAATACAAGGACATTATTCTGTTTAACGTTTTTGCACGCATGCCCAGCTGTTGCAGTGACAGGCAAAGGAAGGTCAAGTTAACCCTATCAAATGCCTTCTCGGCGTCACGCGCCAGAAGGCAAGCTGGAATGTGTAGTCACTGAGCATATGAAAAAAGGTGTAGTCTTTGTGGTATTCTCCCTGGCTTCAAGCCCTGGGAGGAATCCAACTTGGTCTCCATGGATGATGTCAGGCAAGGCGGGGGCAATGCAATTAGCCAGGATTTTTGAGTACAATTTGAGGTCTACATTAAGTAAAGAAATGGGCCTATAGCTCCCATACTTGGAGGGGTCTTTCCCTGGCTTGGGTATGACTGCAATCTGTACTTGGAGCATGGCGGAGGATAGGGGGTGTTGTTTGTCTATGGCCTCGAAGGCTTTCGCCATTAGAGGTGCCAGCAAAGGGGCGAAAGTTTTATAGAAACGTGGCGTGAAGCCATCATGGCTGGGGCTTTTCCCATTCTTAAGACCTTTAATGGACTTTAGGATCTCCATGTCAGTGATTGGAGCTTCCGAATCATCCAGTGTTTCGTTAGATAGCATAGGGAGGGCTGTTCCATTTATATAGGTTGGAAGATCGAGGGTCACTGGGTCAGAAGGGTCCGTATACGTAGGAGGTTGTGAAGGTAAATTATATACAGTAGGTAAGAGTAAAACCGATTGAATTCCGAACAGCTTATTGTTCGAGAACGAAATGAGGTATTGAATAGGTTGTCTGACTTGTCTTGGGTGTATAATTCTGGATAAGTGCCTGCCACATTTATTGGCCTGTGCATAGTGTGTATGCCTCATTTTGTCTCTCGCGATCATGGATTTCTCGGCAAACAGACGGAGTAGATTGCCTAGAGCAATCGAGAGAGCGATAAGAACTTTAGCATCAAGAGTTTGTTTATGAGAGGCTTCCAAGGTCGAAAACCAGGGTGAGGAGACGGCGTATACAGTATCTCCCAATCGTTCACGCTTTAACCTGGAACCATGTTGTATAAGCACTCCATGAAGGACACATTTCAATGCCTCCTACTGAGTCATGGGGTGTGTTTGGTCTTTCGCATGGTTGTCGATAAAATCCCTGATGGACTGGGAGATGGAGTTTATGCAGACAGTAGAGGAGATGAGTTTGTGGTTCAGTCTCCAAGTCCCCCTGTTAGTGGTGTTGGGAAGGTGGCCTACTGACATGTATATAGGAGCGTGGTCCGACCACAGCTTTGTGCCAATCAACGTTGAGGGATCAGAATCTAGCAGCTTGTGAAATGAGGAAGTAATCCAGTCTACTGTAAGAGTTGTGTGCTATGGAAAAGAAAGTGTAGTCTTTTTCTGCTGGGTGGAAAATCCATCATACGTCAACCACATTTAATCTTGTGAAAAGGGAGCGAATTTTCCTTAGTGTAGATGGAGTGAGGCATGACTTACCCATAGAAGAGTCCAGTCTAGGAATCAGCAGCACGTTGAGGTCACCCCCTAGAATCAGATTAGCAGTACCAAAAGATTCCAACCGGGCCGCCACAGTCGAGAGGAAGTGTAGTTGTTCCTGATTAGGAGAATAAACATTAGTTACTGTGAAGACAGTTTGCATGTGTTTTAGTTTAAGAAATATAAAGCGACCCGAAGGGTCAACATAGTAGTCTAAATTCTCAGGGTTAATGGAGCTGTGAGAGGCTATAGATACTCCTCTAGACCTGGCGCCTGGATTAGTACTGGGAAACCATGTATTGAAATATTTATTTGACAAGGAGGGGATAGTATCTGAGCGGAAGTTGGTTTCCTTGAGTAGTAATACCTGGGTTTTCTTTTTATGAAAATGATATAGGATTTGTCTACGTTTTTCTGGAGTATTAAACCCCCTGCAGTTTAAGGAAGCTATTCTCAGTTCTAAAGGAGAGGCCATGTTGCATAGGTAAGTGGGGAGCGAGGCAATGGAAAATGACAAAAAAGGACACACAGCGCAAATCCGAATATATAAAGTGACTGGTGCCAAAAATTCTTGTGTAGGTGGGTGAAAACTGTGCAATGTTAAGGGAGACCTTAATATTAGATTAACAACAGATGGAGATAAGGTGTCATCTATTGTGTGTAGTCTGTGAGGCGTCATGTAGTATGTGTGCAGTATCTTTTGTGCATTGTCCCAATGGTCCACACAAGAGGAGGGAGTGGTGTTGGCTTTTAACGCCGTCAGCCATTGAGCAATGGAAAATGATTGAGATAATTCAGCTTCCCATTTAAGCATGTTGGGTGTTTTACAAAACCCAGAGGGATGATTACATACAGAGTGAAAGAGGGAGATACCTTTACGGTTAGTGGGTGACTTATGCATTAGGTAGTCCCATAGTCTGACAGGAATGCATAGTGGAGGGGCTTTATTCGCATGATTGTACAAGTTTATTCGGGAGAGGGTAAATGTATCCATAATGCTAGGGTCAGGAATTTTATCAGGGAGATAGTTCAGCCCCCGCTTCTTCCAGTGAGAGGTAGATATTCCTGGAAACAGGAAACAGTAACTGGCAGTCGGAATCCGGAGTGAAAAACAAGATTTCTCTCTGAACTCCTGCCCTAGTAATGTTGTCCAAGCATTTATTGTGGCTAAAATAGTCGGGTATTGTGGTACTTCAACTTTACAGTTAACATGCTTAGCTATAGCCAGAGCAGGGAGGTCATGAGTATCGGTGACAAAACTTTCAATTTGATTCCATAAGTTTCCTCCTGTGCGGAGAACCAATACTTAGCTTGACTCAGTATGGTAGGTAAATAATATGCCCGTGTATTGGGAAGACCGACGCTGCCAGATTCTTTCGAGGAAATACAACTATTTTAGAAGGTAAAACAGTTCACCCATACATACACAGTATTTCAACACTATATTTAACCATGTGGCTAGATTTCAGCTTTGTTTGTTGTGTTTTAACACAATTCATCATTTTTGTTATCAGTTTAGTTTACTGTTTTCTTCTCTTCACTTTGGCATTCCTATCAATCTTTAATGAATTGTATGCATTTTCCTGGTGAAATAGGACAATGTTTTTTGAAATAGAAGCGTTCATTTTTTTTCTTATCCTTATAAATGGACTATAGTCCCAGAAGACTGTGATGACATATTTAAAAATATATAATGAAAATACATAATTAAAATGGGAGCAGATTTACTCCCATAGACAATAAGATAACCAGACCAAGGTGGATAAATCCAGACGTATGAAGTAAAAAATAATTATTTATTGCTTTAAACATCTGAAATTAGCCATGCTAGCCTGTTAGAAAAGTGAAATGCAGTGAACCTGGAATATCCAGTCATGTACTTGTGAATCCTAAAATGAGAATGTGATTTTTCATGATTTAAAGCTGCACTCTGGACAAAAAGCTTAACACAGATAAATACTGCATATGGGGGTTGTTCTACTTGCAAAAAGATTTGTACTTCTGTCTGTCCAATATATATGCCTTGAGTTTTGCTTGAGGGCCCATTTACTTCTTTACTATGCATTACTGCACATGCGTTACGTCATGCATTAATTGCATTGTGTTAAAGCAACCCATTGAACTTGGCTGCCAGTCAGGGCCTTGCAAAGACCTTTGGAGGGGCAGGTGCTCAAAGTATAAAAGGGGCACAAGAACAGGGCTTTAAATAGTGTTGTGCTCAAAATTTCAATACAGCAAATTATCGTGATGCATTCCTTCCTGATGCGCGTATTGATATGGATTATTCTGTATTGATAGGGCAGAAAAATGTAGTCAGGAACACTGCTCATGCTGGGATATTTACGATTATGTTCTAGGGGCTAGTTGCACCCCTAGCACATGTGACTTAGGCAGCCAGAAATTGTCATGTCCTTGTTCATACATTTATGAACAAGGACATGACATTTTATTATAAGAGAACACAACTAGGTATTAAAAAACATATGACAACAATTTACACCCGCTAATGCACAGACTGATCATGTGAAAGGGGCCTAAGGCTGCTTTCACACAGATGCACTGCAGTTTACCTGCAGGCTGGTACTGCTGGTGGGTACTGCTGGATGGTACTGCTGGCAGGTACTGCTGGTGGGTACTGCTGGCTGGTACTGCTGGCTGGTACTGCTGGCGGGTACTGCCAGCTGGTACTGCTGGTGGATACTACTGGCTGGTACTGCTGGCGGGAAATGCTGGCTCCTCTGAGACACATCAACACCAGAGTGTGAGGAGTGGTGCTAGAGGAAGCATGCGGAGCTAATACTTACTGTATCTCTCCTCTCACAGGCGGTGTGCATTTGATATCGCTCTGCCTGTGACAGGATGGAGCTGGAACAATACAGGAAGCATCGGCTTCGTTCTGACTGCTGACAGCCTGGCAGCCAAGACATCGTGCGGCACTTAGGATGCCTGCCTTGACAAAAGGGCACTTTGGGCATCAAGGGGCAAAGGGGCAGGTGCTTAAGCACCCTCTGTCCTCCCCTCTGCACGTGCCTGCTGCCAATGCTCCCTAACATGCCAAAAAACAGATGTGACACAAATTTTGTACACTAGTTTGCATTGTGCTGCACTACAACAAATGCACTTTGCCTTGTTGCATTGGCATGCCATTCAAAATGCAACACAATAGTGTAAATGGGCTCTTCATGTTAGACACAAAAACAGTTCTTTGCATATCTTCTTTTTCATCTTCTCCCCATTCTTCTCGTGGTAGCCTTTTTTACTTGCTCTGGGACTGCCTCTTGGAACATGTGACAGTGAACATCATCTAAAGGTGAAGGCACAGGTAAAGTAGCCTTCCCAGGTTGGGAGGCCCTGGTTACATCACCACTGCTTCACTCAACCAAAAAGTGGAAAACCAGTAATTGTAAAGTAAAAACAAAAATGTTTGTTGAAAGACTAAGTGCCGGCTCACACATATGCAATGTCAGACATCACATGTAATTCGCACCGCACTGCTGTGCAAATAACATGCGATGTCTGTGCGATTCAAATTCATCCATGCAGACTGCATGGCTGAATTTGTATCGCATTCGGACCACAGTCCCAAAGGACCCTTTCTTGGTCTGCACCAGAATCGGATCGCATGGGTGTTCACACCTATGCGATCTGATTCCTGCCCGAACTGACAGTTCGCACTGCTATATGTGAACTAATTGGGGGGTGTAATTAATTTGTATTGACAACCCCAGCAGTTTGCATATGGCAGTGTGAACTGCCTTCGAGTCGGGTGCAATGCGGGAACCCGCAGTGGATTTGCAGGGTTCCCGCAAAGCACCATTGTGAACCCGCACTAACTCCACTTTTGTTGAGAAAACAATATTGCTCTCTGGGTGATGCCTTGCAAGGATTTTAACAAATTGTGTTGCAGATTCCTACATATTGTTATTCTGAAGAAGTAGCTGTTTGTTTGTCTTTGTCCATGTTCTGAGTAAATCTTTATGGGAATAACTTCATAATTATCAGCTGCTACACATGCAGGGCTGTAATGGGGAAATTTGTCGCAAACAACAGATCGAGAGCAATAATTCTAGCACCAGACCTCCTGTGTAGTTGTAAACTGGTAACCTGTAAAGGCATTTAAAGTGCCGCCTATGGAGAATTCTAAACACCGTATTTTGCCGCCATTCCACAGGCAGACGCAGTTTTAAAATGTGACATGTTAGGTATCTACAGTATCTCACAAAAGTGAGGTCACTTGAAAAGATATACAATATTTACAAAAATGTGAAGAGTGTAAACACTGAAAAAAATGACACTTTGCTACAATGTAATGTAGTGAGTGTACAGCTTGTAAAACAGTGTAAATTTGCTGTCCCCTCAAAATAACTCAACACACAGCCATTAATGTCTAAACCACTGGCAACAAAAGTGAGTACACCCCTAAGTGAAAATGTCAAAATTGGGCCCTATTAGCCATTTTCCCTCCCTGGTGTCATGTGACTCGCTAGTGTTACAAGTTCTCAGGTGTGAATGGGGAGCAGCGCTGTTAAATTTGGTGTTATCACACTCATTGTTATCTCACTCTCTCATATTGGTCACTGTAAGTTCAACGTGGCACCTCATGGCAAAGAACTCTCCAAGGTTCTGAAAAAAATAACTATTCTCCTACATAAAATTGGCTTAGGCTATAAGAAGATTGCCAAGACCCTTAAACTGAGCTGCAGCACGGTGGCCAAGACCATAAAGCAGTTTAACAGGACAGGTTCCACTCAGAACAGGCCTCACCATAGTTGACCAAAGAAGTTGAATGCATGTGCTCAGCATCATATCCAGAGACTGTCTTTGGGAAATAGACTTATGAGTGCTGCCATCATTGCTAAAGAGGCTGAAGGGGTAGGGGATCAGCCTGTCAGTGTTCAGACCATACGCTACACACTAGAGCCCTGCGCAGGACTGTTTTATGAAACCCGCACCTGCAGAATGTATGTCCAGGACCGCCCGCACCCGCAATGTTTGTGTCCACTCCCGCCCGCACCCGCAATGTTTGTGTCCACTCCAGCGGTTTTGCCCTATACTCGCCATATAAGACTACCCCCTCTTCTGAGGCAACACCATTTCATAACATCAGTGGAGCCATCATGTCCCTATTAAATATTTTAGCCCACTGGATGTGCCCTAATATGTACTGTAGCTTCTGCTACATAAAGAACTTCTCTATTATTAATAGTTTAGCCCGCTGGATGTGTATACTGTAAGCTTTGGCTACTTACAGAACGTCCCTGTTCTGTAATACTCTATGTACCACGCTGAGCCAATCATGGCAAGCTGTGTATTCTATTATTGCATACAAAGCCTGCTCGGATTGGCAAAGGTTGTATAAGCCTGCCTCTCTGACTCAGCCAATCCGAGCAGGCTTTGTAAGCATTTATAGAATACACCGCTTTCCGTGATTGGCTCAGCATGGTACATGGAGTATTACAGAACAGGGATGTTCTGTAAGTTGCCAAAGGTACTGTATACACATCCAGCAGGCTAACATTTTTAATAGGGATGTTCTGTAACTAGCTGAAGCTACAGTACCTGGCGTATAAGACGACTCCTGATTTTTGGGGTATCTTTTTTTTATTTAAAAAAAGGTGTCTTATACGCCGGAAAATACGTTACACCAAATTGCACCGTGGGTCTCCGCAAAGTTTTTGGCTGCCCACTCCCGCCCGCAGCAGAGGTAAAACCGCCCGCTCCTGCAAGATTTGCATTTGGTCCCGGGGGAGCCCAAACTCAATGCAGCCCTCTACTACACACTGCATTAAATTGCTCTGCATGGCCGTCGTCCCAGAAGGAAACCTCTTCTAAAGATTATGCACAAGGAAGCCCGCAAACAGTTTGCAGAAGACAAGCAGACTAAGGACATGGATTACTGGAACCATATCCTGTGGTCTGATGAGACCAAGATAAACTTTTTTGGTTCAGATTGTGTCAAGCGTGTGTGGCAGGAACCAGGTGAGGAGTACAAAGACAAGTGTGTCTTGCCTACAGTCAAGCATTGTGGTGGGAGTATCATGGTCTGGGGCTGCATGAGTGCTGCTAACACTGGGGTGCTACAGTTCATTAAGTGAACCATGAATGCCAACATGTACTGTGACATACTGAAGAAGAGCATGATCCCCTCCCTTCGGATACTGGGCCGCAGGGCATTATTCCAACATAATAACAACCCCATACACACCTCAAAGATGACCACTGCCTTACTAAAGAAGCTGATGGACTGGCCAAGCATGTCTCTAAACCTAAACCCTATTGAGCATCTGTGGGGCATCATTAAATAGAAGGTGGAGGAGCAGAAGGTCTCTAACATCCCCCGGTTTCGTGATGTCCTCACAGAGGAGTGGAAGAGGACTCCAGTGGCAACCTATGAAGCTCTGGTGAATTCCATGCCCAAGAGGTTAAGTCAGGGCTGTAAAATAATGGTAGCCACACAAAATATTGACACTTTGGGCCCAATTTGGACATTTACACTAGGGTGTACTCGCTTTTGTTGCCAGAGGTTTAAGCATTAATGGCAGTGTGTTGAGTTATTTTGAGGGGACAGCAAATCTACACTGTTATACAAGCTGTACACTCACTACTTTACATTGAAGCAAAGTGTCATTTCTTCAGTGGTGTCACATGAAAAGTTATAATAAAAAATTTACAAAAATGTGAGGGGTGTACTCACTTTTGTGAGATACTGTATTTACTCAGCGTAACGTTATCTTTCACACTGTAAAAAAATTGTTTCTTTTTTCAAAAACAAATTGCGTTTGGAAAATCGCTGGGCAAATACCATGTGATAGAAAAAATTGCAATACTCATAATTGTATTCTACAGGGTCTCTGATAAATAAATTATATATATATATATGACGTTCAGGGGTTCTAGGTGATTTACTAGCTAAAAATATTGTTTTTGTTTCAGAGTTGTTGGTCTTTTCTTGTTTGTAGCGCAAAAAATAAAAACCGCAGAGGTGATCAAATACCACCAAAAGAAAGCTCTATTTGTGGAAAAAAAAGACATCTGTTTTATTTGGGTACAGTGTCCCATGAGCGTGCAATTATCAGTTAAAGTAATGTTGTGCCTTATCACAAAAAATGGCCTGGTCCTTAAGGGGGTAAAATCTTCCGGTCCAGAAGTTAAGCTGTCCAGGTGTACCACAGTGACCCCTCACTGGTCAGTCCTATCTCTACCAGCATAATGTGAATTCATGCATTTCAAGTTTTTTTTTAACCACTTCGTAACTGGGGCAATTCTGACACTTCCCTCCTACATGTAAAAATCAATTTTTCTTACTTTCTGCTATAAAACATTCCCAATGAAATAAATGTAAAACTGAATTTTTCATCATTTTAGTCCAATATGTATTCTGCTACATATTTTTGGTAATACAAATCCCAATAAGTGTATATTGATCGGTTTGGGCAAAAGTTATCGCCTCTACAAACTAGAGGAAAGATTTATGTCATTTTTATTTTATTTATTTTTTACTAGTAATGGCGGTGATCAGCGATTTTTAGCGGGACTGCGACATTGCGGCGGACAGATCGGACACCTAACTGACATTTTTAACACTTTGGGGGGACCAGTGGCATAGCTGCCGGACCCGCTGATTGGCTCCCCCTGTAGCCATTCGGCGCGTGCCCCCATAGTTACATAGTTAGTGAGGTTGAAAAAAGACATCAGTCCATCCAGTTCAACCTATTATGTGTGTGTTTGCTGTTAACCGTACATTGTATACCCCTGTATGTTGTGGTCTTTAAGGTGCCCATCTAATTGTTTTTTGAAACTATCAATGCTCCCTGCTGATACCACTGTTTGCGGAAGAGAATTCCACATCCTTACTGCTCTCACAGTGAAGAACCCCCTGCGTATTTTAAGGTTAAACCGCCTTTCCTCTAGTTCTAGTGAGTGGCCACGTGTCTTTTTGTATTTCCTTTCTCTGAATAGGTTTTTCCATATGCTAGGATTGCCAGTACAATATTTGTACATTGATATCATATCCCCCCTAAATCGTCTCTTCTCCAGAGAGAATAAGTTCAGTGCTTGTAGTCTTTCCTCATAGCTGATGTCCTCCATTCCCCTAATTATTTTTGTTGCCCTTCTCTGGACTTTCTCCAGTTCCAGCACATCCTTCCTTAGCAGATGTAAACCCCAAATTAATGACATTTAGCTTGTAGGTGGGATGAAGCATGGTGCAGTGAAAATAACTCACAAAGTCCAATTGGGATGTAAAGAACTTGTATTGAAGTAAAGCAAAGATAGTTCACAATAATCTCAGTGGGAAGACAGCCCAACCTGGGAACACTTAGGGGTCCAAAGAGCCTGAACAGAGCTTGTTTCAGCGGAACTGACAGTGCCTGGAAGGGCAGAATGCAGCCTGGCCGCCTCATGCCCAAGCGGGAAGATGTGCAGAAAAGCTCCAAATCCTACGCTTCCCCAACTTGTCCAGAACCTTTCCCAGCCACAGTTCTGTCCCTAACAGTCAGGGTACTTGTCCCTACACTACCCACTCACAAATGCGTGCTAAGCCTGGGAGCCAGGGCCTTAAATAGTCTCTACCTGACCCAAGATGGAAGCTGGAGTCACCTGGAGAGGCAGCATCCAATTAGATAGCTTCCCTAATAACCCAGGAAACCAGAGTGGAACCATGTTCCTCTTTACTTTCTCTCTAGCTGCAATGCTGCTGTGGACTAATGCCACCTGCAGAGAAGAAAGTAGAATGCACCTGTCTACAAGCTGGCAAAGGTACTCTGTACCATGAACATTCCAATACATTGCTTGATTCCATTTGAGAAACAAAGACAGAGCATTGTCACCCTATAACAGAAAGTGTCTGAACAAGAACCTTTATGGCAAGATCACCTGGTAATGAAAGCTGCAGATTTAAAAATATTAAAAACTACCTTTCAAATTGCATTTATATGGCAATGCTTTTATGAGATATTACTGGCTAGGTTTACATGTACTTTAATAATTTATTGCATTATGTGCAAACATTGAATACCTGTTTAGAAAGTGTATTTCAACTTTTGCAGCCAAATTACTATAACACCCACTTACATGTTCCCATTTACATGGCATAACTTTTATTTTATTATATTTAAAAATTGTTGCTTACATTTTCACATGCACTTTACCGGAAACTCAATTACTGAAAAATCCTACTTAGTCTTTCCATTCTGTTAATGACGGTTCTGTGGATTTGCCATAATTACAAAAATTCTGTCTGTACTTCACTGGCAGATTTCAATATCACTTTTAAACTAGATGTGGACTGTCTGTAGGGTCAAAGACCCTACAGGACCTTGCTTTGTGCACTGGTGCTCAGTCATGTTGGAACAGGAAGGGGCCATTCCCTAGCTGTTCCCACAAAGTTGGGAGCATGAAATTGTCCAAAATGTATTGGCATGATGACGCCTTAAGTGTTCACTTCACTGGAGCTAAGGGGCCAAACCCAACCCCTAAAAAAACCAACCCCACACCATATTCCCCCCTCCACCAAATGATTTGGACCAGTGCACAAAACAAGGTCCATAAAGACATGGATGAGCGAGTTTGTGGTGGAAGAACTTGACTGGCCTGCACCTCAACCCAACAGAACACCTTTGGAATGAATTAGAGGGGAGACTGCGAGCCAGGCCTTCTAGTACAACCTCAGTGCCTGACATCACAAATGCGCTTCTAGCAGATTGGTCAAACCTTCACATAAACACACTACTAAAACTTGTGGATAGCCTTGCCAGAAGAGTGAAGCTGTTATAGCTGCACAGGGTGGGTCAACTCAATATTGAACCTTACGGACTAAGACTGAGATGCTATTAAAGTTCATGTGCGTGTAAAGGCAGGCGTCCCAATACTTTTGAAAATATAGTGTACTTTTGCAAACTTACTTACATATACCTTTACACATTTTTATTTATTATGTACATATGTTTTATTATGGCCATGATCTGTTTAGATTTGTCTGCCCACTTGATTTATAATGCTGCACAAATGTATTGATGTATTTAGCCTATGAGGAAGAACTCACGAGTATTGGAGTGTATAAATAAATAGAAGCTTTTCCTTAAAGTGTGCCCCTGATGATGTCATGAATAATTAAACTAGTGGTCGGAACAAGGAGATCATGCATGTGCCTAAGACTGCTTGGAGGGGTTGCGCAGTGTGTCTCTGTGAGCAGCTTGTACTGCACAAGCCCTTAAAGTGTCACTAAACCCCCTTCATAAAAAAAGCTATCAATAAATGTAGTATTCATAGTCACTCAATCACTATGAGGTTCGTTTTCTGTATTCTGCAAAAAATCCTGGTTCATCCTGTTGATCCTGCTGTTCTCTATCTCCACCTTCTGTTCATGTCCACAATTCAGCTAGGGATTTTGTAGCTGTGGTGGCAACTCTGCACATGCTCAGTTTTCAGTGAGTTTCTACGCTGAGCATTTCCTCCCTATCACATCTGAGCAGCCCATGTAACTATAGAGTCACACATGTGCGCGTATATACAGTGGTAAATGCCAGCCTACTCCCTCCCTCATCCTCCATGCCTCTAACCAGCTAAACACAATGGGGGTAAGATATTACATGTAGATTGATGGAGGCTTCATCCCCCTCTTATTCTAAGGAGGGGCATGACACAGCCTGTTACTGGCAGAAATCCACCCCCACTGTTTTATCTCTGCAAAATAATAAAGATTTGATTTCAAATATATATTTGTATGAAAATTTAAAACAATTTCTTGATATTCATAATTTATTTTTACTCTGTATTCCACAAAGGCTGTTTTTTTATTTTGAACATGTGACCAGCAGTGTTGGTCATGTAACTTAAAAAAAGTAATTAGTTATAGTCACTAGTTACTTCTCCCAAAAAGTAACTGAGTTAGTGACTGAGTTACTTTTTCCTGATGTAACTCTTTAAGTGACTGAGTCTGTGAGTAACCGTATTTTTAAAAAATGTTTTGTACCTGTGCTGCTGCTGCAGTGCTGCTTGGCTGGCTGCTGGTGGCTGGCTGCTGCTGGTGGCTGCTGCTGGAGGTGGCAGTGGCTGGCTGCTGCTGCTGGTGGTGGTGGCTGGCTGCTGCTAGCTGGCTGCTGCTGGAGGTGGTGGTGGCTGGCTGCTGCTGCTGGTGGTGGTGGCTGGCTGCTGCTGCTGCTGGTGGTGGCTGGCTGCTGCTAGCTGGCTGCTGGTGGTGGCTGGCTGCTACTGCTGCTGGTGGTGGCTGGCTGCTGCTGCTGGTGGTGGTGGCTGGCTGGGGATGGTGGTGGCTGGCTGGGGATGATGGTGGTGGTGGCTGGCTGCTGCTGCTAGTGGTGGTGGCTGGCTGCTGCTGCTGGTTGTGGTGGCTGGCTGCTGCTGGTGGTGGTGGTGGTGGCTGGCTGCTGCTGCTGGTGGCTGGCTGCTGCTGCTGGTGGTGGTGGCTGGCTGCTGCTGCTGGTGGTGGCTGGCTGCTGGTGGTGGTAGTGGTGGCTGGCTGCTGCTGGTGGTGGCTGGCTGGGGATGATGGTGGCTGGCTGGGGATGATGGTGGTGGCTGGCTGGGGATGATGGTGGTGGTGGCTGGCTGGGGATGATGGTGGTGGTGGCTGGCTGGGGATGATGGTGGTGGTGGCTGGCTGCTGCTGCTAGTGGTGGTGGCTGGCTGCTGCTGCTGGTTGTGGTGGCTGGCTGCTGCTGGTGGTGGTGGTGGCTGGCTGCTGCTGCTGGTGGCTGGCTGCTGCTGGTGGTGGTGGTGGCTGGCTGCTGCTGCTGGTGGCTGGCTGCTGCTGCTGGTGGTGGTGGCTGGCTGCTGCTGCTGGTGGTGGTTGTGGCTGGCTGCTGGTGGTGGTAGTGGTGGCTGGCTGCTGCTGGTGGTGGCTGGCTGGGGATGGTGGTGGCTGGCTGGGGATGATGGTGGTGGCTGGCTGGGGATGATGGTGGTGGCTGGCTGGGGATGATGGTGGTGGTGGCTGGCTGCTGCTGATGGTTGTGGTGGCTGGCTGCTGCTGCTAGTGGTGGTGGCTGGCTGCTGCTGCTGGTTGTGGTGGCTGGCTGCTGCTGGTGGTGGTGGTGGCTGGCTGCTGCTGCTGGTGGTGGTGGCTGGCTGCTGCTGCTGCTGGTGGTGGCTGGCTGCTGGTGGTGGTAGTGGTGGCTGGCTGCTGCTGGTGGTGGCTGGCTGGGGATGGTGGTGGCTGGCTGGGGATGATGGTGGTGGCTGGCTGGGGATGATGGTGGTGGCTGGCTGGGGATGATGGTGGTGGTGGCTTGCTGGGGATGGTGATGGTGGCTGGCTGGGGATGATGGTGGTGGCTGGCTGGGGATGGTGGTGGTGGTGGCTGGGGATGATGGTGGTGGCTGGCTGGCTGGGGATGATGGTGGTGGTGGTGGCTGGGGATGGTGGTGGTGGCTGGCTGGGGATGGTGGTGGTGGCTGGCTGGGGATGATGGTGGTGGCTGGCTGGGGATGATGGTGGTGGCTGGCTGGCTGGGGATGATGGTGGTGGCTGGCTGGCTGGGGATGATGGTGGTGGCTGGCTGGCGATGATGGTGGTGGCTGGCTGGGGATGGTGTTGGTGCCTGGCTGGGGATGATGGTGGTGGCTGGCTGGCGATGATGGTGGTGGCTGGCTGGGGATGGTGTTGGTGGTGGCTGGGGATGATGGTGGTGGCTGGCTGGGGATGTGTAACGCTCCTGCGTTTTTATATGGTGTGGATTTTCAGCTGCAGAAATAGTTCCACGTCAGCAGTCATGTAAGAGATATGCTGAGATACCATTCCCAACCTCAATGACTCATCATGTGTGGAAGGTCTTATTTCAGCCAGTAAATACACACAATTAGCAAGCTGGTTCTTAGAGTGACTTTATGCATGTGGTAACACAATGATGAAGTTTGAGGGATAGTTTGAGTGGAGGTGGTAGGTGATAGACACTTGAAGGTGAGACAGTAGCAGATGGATGCAGGAAGGTTTAGCAATGTTGTATGATAGCAGATGATAGAATAGCAGGTGGACATACAAAAGAGATCAACCCAGTGCAGAAAAGTAGCAGTAGTCTCAAGAGCTAGCAATCTAGTTTATGCAGATGTGATAAACAGTCTCTACTATGCAGAGCTAGATAGTGTAAGCTTAGTATAAGTTTATAGAGAATTCCCCTGCGGGGTACTTAGCACTATTAGCGATACAGCCGAAGGGTGGTTCAGGAGAGGCGGATGATCCAGTAGCGGGATACAGGGATCAGCGCAGCGAGGTTCCGTCAGCGAAGTAAGCTTGCAAGCATGGAAGCTTCAAGCAAGGTTAGCATCCAGATAAGGGTGTTTGAACGAACACATGTGAGTGAGAACCGACGCCTTAAATAGCCATCTAGTCCGGCGCTGAGTGATGACAGCTCCAGTCTTAAAGGTGTATGCGCACCTTTCCAAAAGTAAATGGTAGGGCGCATACACTTGTGGAAAGTGTAATTTAGGGTACCAAAGGTACCGGAACATTACAGGATGATGGTGGTGGCTGGCTGGGGATGATGGTGGTGGTGGCTGGGGATGGTGGTGGTGGTGGCTGGGGATGATGGTGGTGGCTGGCTGGGGATGATGGTGGTGGTGGTGGCTGGGGATGGTGGTGGTGGCTGCCTGGGGATGATGGTGGTGGCTGGCTGGGGTTGATGGTGGTGGCTGGCTGGCTGGGGATGATGGTGGTGGCTGGCTGGGGATGATGGTGGTGGCTGGCTGGGATGGTGTTGGTGGCTGGCTGGGGATGATGGTGGTGGTGGCTGGGGATGATGGTGGTGGCTGGGGATGGTGGTGGTGGCTGGCTGGGGATGGTGGTGGTGGCTGGCTGCTGCTGGGCTTGGCGCGCTGTACTCACTCAGTCCGGAGTCCGCACTCGTCCTCTCTGCTCACTCACAGTCTCCTCCTCTCTCGTCCTCGGTCATAGAGGAGAGGGGGAATTACAATTACATCTACTGCCATCTAGTGGCTGTAGATGTAATTGCGGTAACGCAGCAGAAAGTAGCAGCAACTGCGTTACAGGGAGGGAACGAGTAATCAGATAGATTACTCGTTACCCTCAAAAGTAACTGCGTTAAGTAACGCCGTTTACTTAAACGCAGTTACTACCATCACTGGTGACCAGCAGCAGAGGGCCAGAAGCTCCTTTTTGTTTCCCTGCAGACAAGCTGGGAAAAATCTGTGTCATGTGACATCTGTATATAGATTAGGATAAAGGTACTTACATTTTTTTAATTAAAATAATTGCAGTGCCATCATCCATATACAGAAATAGAAGGGACAATGTAAATTAAACAATGTGTGTTTAGTATTGCTTTATGAGATGTATTCCTGCAGTCATTAGATAAGCCTGATGTTTTTTAAACACATGTGAGAATAACTTTTATCTTTATAATATATCTGTTTGATATTATAGAGCGCACTATGGTTTCCTTTTATAATTTTTGAGTTTATCATCATGCTTGGACATCTGTGTATTGAGCAAACTAAATCTGTTTAAGGGGATATACCTGTGCAGGCTTTAATTTAAAAAGAACATGCTCTGCCTGACCTTTTGCTATAAAGGTCTATTTAAGAAGGTGGGAGCGTGCCAACTGGGGAATGTGGAGGTCACATTTCTTTTGAGACCAGTGTATGTTTATAACTTCACGTATTGCAAAAGCATATTAGAAGATGCAATATATGGACACTATCTTTATATTTGTATTTGATAATTTGCTATTGTGTTTTGTTTTTTGTATTAATGTGATACCCAATTTGTGTATTTACTTAACTTATGTGGTACACTTTGTAATGTATTATTACATTTGGTGATATTCAATTGGTACTTGGGTATGTAGTAAATGATTTGATGCACTAGGTAAGAATATACATATATATATATATATTTTTTTTGAAAACTATTTTTATTAAAGTTTTAACAAGTTAAGGTACGATAAATTTATTTGCATTTAGCATGGCATATTTTGCAAACACACCTTTTTTTTGCGATTTCTTTTCTTTTTTTTCACTTTAAACGCCAGCAGCTTAAAGTTCGATGAAGGTTATATTGTTAGATAGTTTTTAAGAAATGATGTTGCTGATTCCTGCTGGTCTTGACTACTGCTCTGCTTCTTTCCCCTTCAGGTTCCTGTGCTCCACCTGTGCATCAGCAGTCAGCAGGAGATCCACTTTAAGCAGTGTAAAAACACCAACTACTGTAGGTATAAATAACAAAACTCACCAGTGACACTGTGTACCTTCAGTTTCCAGGTGAAGAAGGCCAGACACCAATGACAACTCGAGTTATGCTCAGGAGCATTACATAAAAGTGAAGTAGGAAGATAAGTCCAAGAGAAAGAAAGATGAGATCATGAATAACAAGTGTACTCCCCAAGGCCCCCATCTTCTTTTCCCTGGCAGAAGCTGGATTTGTACTGATCATATCCAGAGGGTCCAAATCCTCTTGAATATTTCTTATTTATCTAGCAGAATGCTAGATAATTAATATTGCCAGCCAAGTTATTTTAAAAGAATATGTTTGTGAGATGTAGAGATAATATTGGTCCATTCTAAGAAGATTTTTGGATTTTAATCTATATGATAAAATAAATTAGGGAATACATTCTGATGCAAAAGAGTTTAACTTTAGGAAATTGCTACCAAATTTGAAAAAGCTGTCCACTACTGCAAAAGAAAATGAGGATGTAACAAGGAATAATTAGTGTCGGCAAAATAGTACCTTAAAGCTCTACTTTGTAAGAAGAGTAAGCATTGAACATTGAAACACTCAATATGACTAGAGGGGCAATACCATTTTGAGAACTTTTCCCAAATACCTTCCCAACAGTAGAAAAAAGGACAATCTGGGGGTGTATGAGCCAGCCATAGATGTATCGAATCTCAGCATTGACCAGCTGAGATTCGATTCATCTATGGGCAGGCTCATTGTACTAAAGTCGATCCATTGATAGACTTCATTACAACCAGCCTGTCCATTTTTTTTCATGTGATCATTGCCGGAGGTTATAGCAACCAGAAGCAATCATTGTGTTCTGGCAGCAAGGAAGGGTCCCCACTGGCAGAACACAATAGCACTGTGGGAGGTATTTTCCCATCAGCACTGAATGTGTTGATGGGGGAATCAAGCAATTTTCTTTCCTGCCACCATGGGAAAATTGCATAATCAATGACTTACTTAAAGTGGTTGTAAACCTTTACATATACCCAGTGAGGTGACTGGCCTCAGGTGATACACAGAGGTGGAGCAAATCTTCCTATATAAGTTGAACATGTCTATCTGCAGTCTTCCCTTCTCCATATCCATTCAAAATCCAGAATATATAAGCTTGTCTGAACTATCAGATAAAAGGGGGTGGAAAGTTGAAGATAATCTCTGTGCAGCTCAGTGAGGAGAGCTCTGACAGCTGATTGGAGGGAAGGAACAACCCCCCCCCCCTCCACACAGCATATAGAAACAGAGCTGAGGCTGTTCCTCTCCTGTCACCATTTACGAGGAATGAAGCAGCAGACAGATATGACACTTAGGGCCCTTAATTGACACTATAGAAGGATATGCTTCCTTCATATTTCATGTCTAAGGTTTACAACCACTTTAAGTGGCAGACTTCCCACAACACGCTAATTTAATAGTGTAGCACTACCCCTGCAGGGGTTGCAGATAACTGGGTTCCCCACTCCTGCACAGCCAGGCAATAAGTAACTTCCACAAAAAACAAGGAATAGTCTTTGAGCTGGGTTTTTATCTTTTATTAGGTGTAATAACCCCTAATAAAATAGGAATAGGAATTATGGAATTATGGAATGCTCAACTTTCTAGCAACAAAACCAGGGACAACTTTCTGCTTATGTACAACTCTGATTGATCTCACTCTTCTTCGCTATGTACAACTCCAGATTGATCTCACGCCGGACTGCTGACAGTCTCTGCTTGAAAAGATGCAAAAGCCCATTAAGGACTAGGAACTCTCAGTTCTTAGGAAAGTAGCACAAAGTGGTGTAGACTGCATCCTGGAGTACCTCCAACTCCCTCGTAAACACTGATCCCAGCTCTACCAACTGCAGGAAATGCTAACCCACCTGCTTGCTTCTCCACCAGCCCACCCGGCTGCTTCTTTACCAGTCTGTCCAACTGACTCTTTGCCAGACCACCCGGCTGTGTCTCCACCAGCCTGCCTGACTGCCCAGGGCAAGGTAATGAGAGATTTAAGCACAACGCTGCTTCCACAGATACCTGCTACATGTGGCAATCTCTCTCTCCCTGACCATACTGATGTACTCACCCTTTCCTTTTTTCTCCCGCTGCCGCTTAGGTAAAGATTCCTTTTAAACTGCAATACTGGTAGGATCCTCCCAAGCCAGCCCGAGCTCCAGACCGAGGTAGAGGCCCCCCCTCCCGACAGGGGTCCCCTCAAGGGCCACAGACAGGTTCCTCAGCACTCGATCTCTATCTTCCACCAGACTCCCCAGCCAAAATTCATATTTAAGGGCTGGCTCAGCTGCCATGCCAAGCCCACTGCCTGGGGATTGGCTGAGCTCCACTATGTATGCAAATCATCCCTCCTGGCCTCCGCCCTCCAGTTTCTAAAAATTCTCCAAACTTCCAGAGCCAGGGGGAAGCGCCCAAGACCTGCCTGTATGAGTCATCCAGCTCTGACCTGCAATAAACTTTTGACTCAGGTTAAAGACTAACAAATTAAGCCAAAACATTGATTTGCCTGCTCTCACACTAGTAGCACACTGAAGGGTGCTACAATAGTTTTTCACATCTTGTAGTTGTTATTTCATACAAAGTGCATTTTAATGTATTTAAAAAGCATGAAGTTTGTGTCCATTTTTAAAAATGTTTGATTATACTAATGTTTGATCAAACTAATGTCTGTTCATGATATATTCAATCTTTTTAGAGTGAAGCTTGTTTATATATTATTTACAGAATTTCACTTTGTTGTAATGAAAAAATATGAACATTTTAAATATTTTTTTATATGTAAGTACAGTATATTCTGTTCTCTAAACTGTGTAAGGATTGCACATCCAAGACACTGCTAATAAGCATATCTACAAACAAAGCAGAGACTGAACACAACTGGGATTTTTCAGTATGAGCATACATTTGGAATGTACACTTAAACCACTGAACCAGACTGCTCTCTAAGACCTTTTAAAGCTATAGGTCTGCCTACAGTGAAGTTAAATAAATGGTAGGAGCTTTGTATGTCAACATATAAGAAATGCAAAGTGAGACAGAGATGAAGTGTATACGCGGTTACTTCCCTGTTAAAATGGTAGTTGCTGCATGGATTACCATTTGTTTAAAATTCAGCTGCTAAAACACACATTTTCACCTTTGAACAATTTATAAATAGAAATGTCCTTTTTAATATTGGCAAACAAGCTGCAACTCCCTTGGAACTGGGCCTTTTTGTGGAAGCACCTTACAAATATGTATAAACATTCAGCTTCCTATATAAATTATAACGTTTATATTAAAAACTGAAAATGTCACGCAGATATGGAAAAAGAGGATACCAACAAAAATACATGCAATCACGACCAACAAAGTGATGGAAAGTTACCATCCTGGTCTGTGGCCTGGAATAAAATATATTTTAATTATTCTTGACAGATAAAGTTTTTCTAATGATAAATCTGTTAAATACATGTAACTAGATACTGTACCAGGCAAGTTGCATATCAGTTGTGCTGAAAATAGTATATGGTGAGGGTGAGGTTGTAGTAATGAGAGGAGAAAATACTTGCATTTGTGTCATAATGCCCCAAAGAGGTGAATAAATACATATAATGTAATTATTATTACTACATTACACTTTATTTGGTGATCATATCAAATCAAATTCAAGTCATACAAAGACATTTTGGCCTAATAGAAATTACACTAATAAGCATCATTTTTATAGATATATCTCTACTTTCCTCTTATTGCAATCATGCCAAATATTACTATGCAGTCCAACACCAACAGGCACTTGTGTTTGACCATGTTGCCCTATGCACTCCATAACATTTAACAGACCTGGTCAGATACACCCCTCTGCACCAATTGTCTGTCTGAGGACAATTGTGCTGAGGAGTGTTGCCATTCTACGTGAGCATAGAGCACTACAGTGAGAGGACAGGAAGTGCATTTCTACTCAGGTCTGTTACACACAGGCTTCAGCTTAAGAGCAGTGTGAATAGCAAGCTTTGACAAAGCATTTGCAGAACTTTCAGCAAGCTTTGTTGAAGCTTTTAAAGCACCATTCAACTCGAATTTGGAAACTTTAAACACAGATTTTAATGGGAGTGTTGACTGCCACTTTAAGCCAGCTGCTAGCAGGCTTCAGCAGGAATTCAACAAGCTTCAAGAAGTGTATCTGACCAGGTCTGTTAAATTATGGAGTGTACTGGGCAGCATGGTCAAACACAAGTGCCTAGGAGAAAAATATATTTTAAACTGGTAGCAAACTCTACCAACTTTTCTTTTAAATGGGCCTCCTACAGTGTTATGCCATAATGTGCTAGTATGCACAGACTTACCATTCAATCAGAGCCCCCCAGCACCGAGCTGTCACTTCTGCCAGCACTTCCATTTTTACCCGGGCTTCCTTTGGGTTTCACGCTTTCTGGCCGCCTAAATAGCCAGGCCACAATGGCGTCACTGCCTTGCATGGGCATGGAAGTCATCATCGTGGCTACAGCCGATGTGAAAAATTACCTAAAGAGAACTAGTTAATGAGATATTCACTTTATCTACAGATAAGACTTATTATAAGCTTACCTAAAGGACAAAATGTATTTTTTTTCCATTTTGGACAGCATAAGGGAGGGTAATGCCAGTTTCTTTTTCTTTTTAATTTTTTTACTATCTCTGTCCCATTGGAGAGATTTCCCTTCACCTCCTGTCCCATAGCCAATACAGGAAGTGAGAGGAAACCCCCTTTAGAGTGAGGAAATCCCAAGGTGTCACCAGGGTCACCAGAACTAATGTTATCATTGGAAAAGTTCCCCTCTGTTACTGTTCTGGTCAAGCCAATACTTTCCATAATAAAAAACTTTTACTTTCCATGATAACGATAAATAGGACAAATAGAGAGGGTTAGGCTGGCCATACACTATACAATTTTCTTATTCAATTTCCTTTAGATTTACCTTAAACTATGTAGTGCAAGGGCCTGCCTGACTGCATACAAATTGAAAGTGTTTAGGTTTGACCCTATATTACATGGTTTTGGTAAATCTAAAGGAAAGTTGAACAAGAAAATTGTATAGTGTATGGCCAACCTTAATCTCCCTAACAGGGGCACAGACACCAATAAAAAACTTACAGTTGTTCTAATCCCTCTCCACTCTATCCAAAAAAGTTTTGGATGCAGTTAAAATTTCAGCAAAAATTAGCCTTTTGATCATTTTTATATTCACATGTTATTGATCAGTGCATAAAACAGTATTAAACCCAAACCCAAAAATGTATTATATTGCAGCTAGCTTACCAATCATTAAATGTTATGGCTACATCCATTTTCTTTTCTGTGGCTTTTTCCCCTCACCTGGTTATTTGGCCAGTAACACACCCAATGTATTATTGAGACACAACTCTGGAGGAATGAGAACAGGAAGCACAGCAGTCAGCAGCATTGTCAGTCTGAGGGGAGGGTAGTAATAGGCGTATTAGCGGATTTAGATACACTAACAAATTTAATCCAAACTCCAGATCACACTTTATAGGCAGTTGCATCAAGCAGATTTTTCCTTTTGGGAATAAAGTTTTTACATAAATAAATAAAAGCTGATAATTTTAACCACCCCTTCCAGTGTTAAGTGTTTGGTCTCATCCACGTAAACTGATACATTCTGCGGGAGAGCTTGGGCTTTTGAACATCAGACTTGCTGGCTGGATTATCAGATGAAATTAGAAGAAAGAAAGCCTAAAAAAGGAAACTAATACATCCATTACATCTAAGAATTGGTAAGCTACAATATAATAAATGCTTGCTTTTGGGTTTAATACTGCTTTAAAATTACGAACAGTTAGTTAATAACAGCTTTCAACTATTTATGCGTAAAACAAAGTGACAGGTATACATTTATAATCGTACATTTTTTTTTAGATAGGTGTTATTTTTTCATTTGAAGCTTGATATTTTGATAGGTTTTACCTAAACCCGAATCTTCAATGAATTCTGCACTGACATTCAAACTACCTGTATTTGTAAATTGGGCTTCACATATCTCAATCATGGTAATTGCAATCAAGGAAATGAATACTAAAGACCGCTGCCATGTATACTGATAAGTTAGTTGTAAAAAGAGAAAATACTCACTAAATCCCAGATTTTCCAGGTTTTAATAAAGCAGCCTGTTATTTGCAGGACATGACAAATACATGTTTGTGAAGATTGTTTGGGTATCATTGTAGCCTGTTATTTATATTTACGGCTCTCATGTACGGATGGGCTTTATGTTCGAGTCGAACGTATGTTCGACTCGATCATTGGGTCTTTGTGTGTTCGCTGAACAGGGGCACTCGGCGGGAAGTTCACCTGGCGACAAGTGCCCTATAATGCACTGCGATCTTGCAGTGCATAATTGCTGGTGATTGGCCAAAGCATGCACCTGACCTGTATGCTTTGGCCAATGATAGCACAATGACCTGTCAGAGCCATGATTGGCCAAAGGCAGGGTGACTTTGGCCAATCATAGCTCAGGGGCTAAGTCCACGCCCCACACTTACACGGCAGCCCTGTGTAGTGTGTTAGTGGAGATTAGGCAGGATAGTCAGTGGATTATGTGTTCAGTCAGTTTAGTGCATTCAGTGTAGTGTAGTGCTGTGCTGTGATTCTTGTGTAACAAAAGTGTAGTGGTGAAGTGTTGGTGAATACAGCACATCTGTGTCACCCCACTGATCCCATTAATTTTTCCATTGACATTTTTTTTTTTTTTTGTAGCAGCATCAGGTCCTGTTGCTGCACTATTAGTTCTTCCCATTCTGTGTCGCAGGTGCTATTCCTTCTGATTTTCTTTCGTTTTTTTGTGGAGCAGCAGCACTAATAATATTTATGGCATATTTGCTGTCCCCCCTTCTGTATTGCAGGTGCTATCTCTTCTGCATTAGCAGTGTTTTTTATTTTTATTTTTTTTGTGGCGCAGCAGCAGTAATATTATTTAGGGCATAATTGCTGTCCCTCCTTTTGCGTCGCAGGTGTTCCTCTTCCTGCGTGAGCAGTGGTTTCTTTTTTTTTTCCTGCAGCACCACTAAAAGTATTTAGAGCTTAATTGCTGTTCCTTCATTCTGCAATGCAGACTTCCCTCCTCTGCATCAGCAGTGGTCCCCCCCCTTTTTTTGTGGGCTTTTAACAAGGGGGCAACCAGATCAAAGCCCCCCCCCCCCTCTGTATTTAAAAATAAAAAAAATAAAAAAAGATAATAAAACGCAGTTGGCAACAGCACCTGAAAGGCCCACATCGAAAAAAAAAAATGCAGATTTCTCCTTGCTCCTCTTCTGGGATCTCTACCCCTACTTTATCTCAAGTCTTCTCAAAAACCTGCACTGAGAGGGATGATGGTATAGAAATGGGTGCCACAGATACTTGCACCCAATCTGATAGCAGTACACCACCTGCTGTGTTCACCAGGCAAATTTTACTACCCCAGTTGCTGAAAAAAATAGTGTCCCAGCCATCCACATGCTCAGCGTCTAAATGTTAGCTTGGCCAAATTGCTAGGGGCAGGCTCAGAGATGGTTGACACCACAGCAGCTTGAGCCAGGAATGGTTGTATGCAACAATGGCACCAACCTTCTCTCCGCCCTCCTACAGGGACACTTGACACATGTTCCATTCTTGGTACATGTCCTGAATTTGGAGGTGCAGCATTTCTTGAATAGGTACCTGGGCTTACAAGATCTTCTGAGGCAGGCCAGAAAAGTCTGTGGCCATTTCCAGCGATCATACAACATTCAACGGGTACCTGCATGAATATGGCACAAGGATAGGCTCAGGGGAGCTTGGCTTCTTTTCGCCATGCAAGTGGCTGCTGATAAAGGATGCATGCACTGTCCTGTCACCATTTGAGAAGGCCACAAGGATTGTGAGCCGAGACAATGCATGCACCCTCTAGTATTCCTGCTGGAGCACACGCTTCGTGAAATCAAGGACAGGGCACTTGAGGAAGAAAAGTGGTAGGAAGACTTTCCTCACAAGGCCCCCTTTATGCAGATACCATTGCTGTGGGACTGGAAAACACACAGGAGAAAAAGAAGGAGGAGATGGATTGTGGCAGCATGGATGTAGAGGATAACATACAGCAGTCTTCAAGGGATGGTTTTCATTCTCCAAAAACCCCAGGAGTTGTACGTGGCTGGGGAGAGGTAGTTCCTGAGAAAGTCATCCTTAGTGACCCAGATGACTCAGAATCTCATGCCTCCTCAAACTTACGCTGCATGGGCTCGCTGATTCTGCAAAGCCTGCGAAAGGTCCCGAGGATTCATGGCATCAAGGAGAGGGAATAATTACTGGTTGGCAACCCTTCTTGATCCAAGTTACAAGGGTAAAGTTGAGGAGCTCATCCTGCCTTTGCATAGGGAGCAGAGGATAAAACATCTTGAGGACGCCTTGAAGAAAAACTTGTGTTCAGACACTGGGAGGTTACCATTTCCTGGACAATGTGTTTCTGAGGCTTTGTTCGGTCAAAGGAAGAGTGGTGGAGAAGGTAGCCGGCTGACCGATAGCTTTAAACAATTCTTTAGTCCTCAGTGCCCAGGGCTGTTAGGTTTAAGCAACCATCGGCAGCATCTGCAACATATGATGCAAGATTATCTAGGGGCAAGAGCAGACTTGGAGACCTTTCCAACTGAGCATCCACTGGGTTACTGGGTCTTGAGGATGGACCATTGGCCATGCAATTAAGCTACTGGCATGTCCTGCTTCCAGCGTGCTTTTCGAATGGACATTCAGTGCTGCTGGAGGTTTTGTGATGGATAACAGCGTGTCTGTCCACAGACTCTTTTGACTGGCTGACATTTATTAAAATGAATCAGTTTTGGATCAACAGCAGCTATCAAGCCCCTGATATTGATGTAACTGATTACATTTGCTGGGGATCTAGGATCTCTTGAAGATTGCCTATGCTGCCTATCTTATTCCTGAATCTTGATTATGCTAGCTACCAACAATGTTTTTGGTTTAGGGCATCACCAACACCCAAGGCCCAAATTTTCTGCACCTATTTGACATGTGCATGTAATTTACGTTTTTTTTTCTAATTTTTAACAGCAGGGCCGTTCCTGTGCCCAGCAAGAGTAACTGTGAGGGGTTACAGTGTTCAGGGACCACTAGAACCTAGTGGTGCCACACCTGAACTTTCTCGCACTGAGTGGGATGTTCGCCCACCGAGTGCACAGTCAATTGGTTGTTAAGGCTTCTCTGCTGAGAGCTGAATTTAAAAAAATAATAGTAAAAAAAATGTAAATTAAAAAACAATTGGGGAAAAAATTGGGAGAGGGACCCTTTCGTTCTTGTATGGCTTTTAAGGGTAACCCCATGACAGAATATAGAAAAAAAACAGTGTTGGGTCCCCCCCAAAATCTATACCAGGCCCTTTGGGTCTGAAATAGATTTGAAGGGTGATTCCATGCCAAAATGTAAAAAAAAATGGCGTGGGATCTCCCCAAAATCTATACCAGACCCTTCGGGTCTGGTATAGATTTTTAGGGGAACTACACACCAAAATTTAAAAAAAACTGTGTGGGGTTCCCCCAAGAACCATACCAGACCCTTATCCGAGCAGGTAGCCTGGCATGCTAGAAAGGGAGGGGGGACCAGTGAGCGTCCCCCCTCCCGAATGATACCATGCCGTTTGCCCTCAACATTGGTAGGGTGCCTTAGGGTGCCCTCAAAACACCTTATCCCCATGTTGATGGGGACAAGGGCCTCTTCCCGACAACCCTGGGCTGTGGTTGTCGGGGTCTTCAGGTGGGGGGCTTATCGGAATCTGGAAGCCACCTTTTAACAAGGGGGCAACTAGATCAAAGCCCCCCCCTCTGTAAATGGGTATCGGGTATGTGTCCTGGTATGTGGCCTGGTAGGGTTCAGGAGTGGGAGTGCTCGTCCATCCCCCCCTTTCCTGACCTGCCAGGCTGCATGCTCAGATAAGGGTCTGGTATGGATTTTGGGGGGGACCCTACGCCCAGTTTTTTTCATTTTCTTTAATTTGTATTGCCGACAATACATTACAGCCGCGAGCAAGTTTAAATGACATTTTTTCCTTTAGAAATGGCAGTATTGCTGCAGCAGGCTCTATACATCGTACAGATGCACCACTTTACTTCACTTTAGGCATCATTAAAATCACTGCTCCTTTAAAAACGATTGTTTTAAAAAAAATGTTTGCATTGGTACATGTCCCCCCTAGGGCAGTACCCAGGTCCCCATACACTTTTTATGGCAATAACTTGCATATAAACCCTTAAGACTTTTGGTTTTTCATGTTCGTGTTCCATAAACTTTATTAGAGTTTGCATGTTCGCTCAAGCTTTTTCCCTGTTCGAGGCATTCTGGTGCGAACCAAACAGGGGGGTGTTTGACCCATCCCTACTCTCATGTCATGTTTATGGAAAACTACAGCAGCAGAGGTCAACATCTAAAACGTCTAAAGATTTTTGTGTTCTTAAACTTACAAGGATTTCCATATTTAGCAAAAAGAGGAAAATCAGGTAAGTGAATAGAATAAAATCTGGCTGAGGCCAACAGCTGTCAGATTTTAGTTGGGGGGAGGGTTTAGAGCCTGAGGAAGGAACATACACCCTTGAATTCATCAAGATTGGCACAGACAGATTTTGCAAAAGGGTCTTTCATGCAGTCTAAAAAAGGTGCAGAATGCACCAAATTTATATACTGTACCTGTCTAGAACTTGTACTTGAATGTAGCACATGCTGCACCACTTTTAGAACACATAAGACATTTTCAATAAATCTGTCTGTTCCAATTTCTCTCTCTGTAC
Organism: Pelophylax lessonae; assembly: GCF_965119305.1. Lineage (NCBI taxonomy): Eukaryota > Metazoa > Chordata > Amphibia > Anura > Ranidae > Pelophylax > Pelophylax lessonae. The sequence continues at coordinate 628,660,031 of NC_138768.1, read as the reverse complement.
GCCAAAAAATAATTGGTCTTAATTAGCTCCACTTTTGTAAGGTACGAACTGTCGGTATTTGATTTTAAATTTGTTGCATTCATTGCGCCACAAAGTTAAAATGGCTCATTTTAGAAATATGTGAAAAAACCCAAAACTTCCTGCACCCAGGATTTATTATAGGAATTGAAAAACAATTTTTTATAAAATGTACTGTACATTTTACTCCTATAGTTGTGCCCAAGATAAAAGGTGAATGAAAACCTATTGTGTATATTTGTAACCAGGTGAACCCAAAACCTTTTTTAAACGTGTACAATGTATATCAGTGCTTGACACAGCCAGCTGCTTTCTCTAAGTGAATAAATAATACCCAGCTGGTTCCCAAATCAAACATATACTGTAAGCAGCGCTATATTCCAGAATTTCTACTACGGGACACTGTACAGATTGTGAGTAAAACAGGAATGGACTAATTTACAAGTCTCCTAAACTTATATTTTATTCACAATATAATATAGATAACATATCAAATGTTGAAAGTGAGACATTTTGAAATGTCATGCCAAATATTGGCTCATTTTGGATTTCATGAGAGCTACAGATTCCAAAAAAGTTGGGACAGGTAGCAATAAGAGGCCGGAAAAGTTAAATGTAAAAAAAAAGGAACAGCTGGAGGACCAATTTGGAACTTATTAGGTCAATTGGCAACATGATTGGGTATAAAAAGAGCCTCTCAGAGTGGCAGTGTCTCTCACAAGTCAAGATGGGCAGAGGATCACCAATTCCCCCAATGCTGTGGCGCAAAATAGTGGAGCAATATCAGAAAGGACTTTCTCAGAAAAAAATTGCAAAGAGTTTGAAGTTATCATCATCTACTGTGCATAATATCATCCAAAGATTCAGAGAATCTGTAACAATCTCTGTGCGTCAGGGTCAAGGCCAGAAAACCATACTGGATGCCCGTGATCTTCGGACCCTTTGACGGTACTGCATCACATACAGGAATCCTACTGTAATGGAAATCACAACATGGGCTCAGGAATACTTCCAGAAAACATTGTCGGTAAATACAATCCACCGTTGCCGGCTAAAACTCTATAGGCCAAAAAAGAAGCCATATCTAAACATGATCCAGAAGCGCAGGCGTTTTCTCTGGGCCAAGGCTCATTTAAAATGGACTGTGGCAAAGTGGATAACTGTTCTGGGGTCAGTCGAATCAAAATTTTAGGTTCTTTTTGGAAAACTGGGACGCCATGTCATCCGGACTAAAGAGGACAAGGACAACCCAAGTTGTTATCAGCGTTCAGTTCAGAAGCCTGCATCTCTGATGGTATGGGGTTGCATGAGTTCGTGTAGCATGGGCAGCTTACACATCTGGAAAGGCACCATCAATGGTGAGAGGTATATCCAAGTTCTAGAACAACATATGCTTCCATCCAGACGTCGTCTCTTCCAGGGAAGACCTTACATTTTCCAACATTACAATGCCAGATCACATACTGCATCAATTACAACATCATGGCTGCGTAGAATAAGGATCCGGGTACTAAAATGGCCAGCCTGCAGTCCAGATCTTTCACCCATAGAAAACATTTGGTGCATCATAAAGAGGAAGATGCGTATTAGACAAGAATGGGACAACATTCCTATTCCTAAACTTGAGCAACTTGTCTCCCCAGTCCCCAGACGTTTGCAGACTGTTATAAAAAGAAGAGATGATGCCACACACAGGGCCGGCCTTTGGGGTGTGCGAGCTGTGCGGCCGCACAGGGCGCCATGGGCAACAGGGGCGCCGTGCGGCCATCACAGCTCGCAGAAGATCAGGCCGCACAGCGGGAGGTAAGCGGCGACCGCGGCCTGGACAGGGTTAACACAAGCCGCGGCCGCCACTTACCTACCGCTGTGCGGCTTTGCCCCGGTCTACTACCATCTGCAGTCTGAGCTGTGTATCACACACAGCTCAGCCACAGAGATGCCGTCGCTGACTGATCCCTCCTCTTCATCTGCAGGGATGCCAGAGGAGAGAGATCGTCAGCTCCTCCTTCTCCCGCCCCTTCTCCTCCCCCTCCCACACTCTCTGGGGATGTGTGGGCGGGAAAGAAGTTGCAGACAGCGTGCGGTAAGTGAGGTCTCTCTCCTGCAATAATGTAAGGGGGGCCTCTGATGTGAGGGGGGCTCTGTGTGGGAGGTCTGTGATGTGAAGGGGGCTCTGTGTGGGGGGTCTGTGATGTGAGGGGGGCTCTGTGTGGGGGTCTCTCTGATATAAGGGGGCTCTGTATGGGGGGGTCTCTGATGTGGGAGGCTCTCTGATGTGGGGGGCTCTCTGATGTGAGGGGGGCTCTGTGTGGGGGATCTCTGATGTAAGGGGGGCTCTGTGTGGGGGGGCTCTGATGTAAGGTGGGCTCTGTGTGGGGGAGTCTCTGATGTAAGGGGTCTCGGTGGGGAGGTCTCTGATGTAAGGGGGCTCTGTGTGGGGGGTCTCTGATGTAAGGGGGCTCTGTGTGGGGGGTCTCTGATGTAAGGGGGCTCTGTGTGGGGGGTCTCTGATGTAAGGGGGGCTAGGGTATCAGTGATCATAAAAAAGAAAAGTGAAAAAAAGGTGCAAGAGAATGCACGCGTGGCGGGGGGGGGGGGGGCAGGATTAGCTTGCACAGGGTGCCTGAACACCTAAGGCCGGCCCTGGCCACACAGTGGTAAACATGGCCTTTTCCCAACTTTTTTGAGATGTGTTGATGCCATGAAATTTAAAATCAACGTATTTTTCCCTTAAAATTATACATTTTCTCTGTTTAAACATTTGATATGTCATCTATGTTGTATTATGAATAAAATATTGCAATTTGAAACTTCCACATCATTGCATTCTGTCCCAACTTTTTTGAAATCGGGTTTGTATATATATATATATATACATATATATATATATATATATATATATATATATATATATATATATATATATATATAATAAAAAAACAATAGAATTCAAGAAAAGTCCATACATTAAAGCTTAAACCATGCTTATTCAGACTTCACTTTGATGTTTAAGTCCTTCTTGTAAATGTGTTAAAACAACCACCAAACTTCCAGTGCTCCAAACAAGTGATGGTGACTCACACCCCCTTCACACCATATACTCACCAGACATCCATGACCCACCAATTTTGGGTCATCGAATGCTTTTAATGTGGATATGCCACCTCTGTCTTCCAGTGCCACCAATTCTGATCTCCTGGCTCCCCTGCAGCTCTCTCAGCCCAGATGGATTAATTATATGTAGGGAGAGACCACAGAGAAGAAGTCATGGTATTTCACATTTATTAAAATAAGTCTTCCTTTAACACACACAGATTACCCCCTGTTAGATGTGCACTTACATCAATTAGTGCCCTCCCTGGCACTCAGGATTTCCAGCAGTATGTGGTTTGAAACAGGGTAATAACGTCACTGTTCTGATGATTAAAAGCAGCGTGCATTCCAAAATCCAGAAGTGACGCCACCGGAAGTAAAGCCAGCGCTCGCGTTCCATCCCAACGTGTTTCCCCCAATCAGGCATCTTCAGGAAGTTTTAAATTTTAGAACTACCTGACTGTAGTTTATGAGTCGCTGTCGGAACCAGAAGTGTCGCCGATGCATCATGAATTTGGTGCAATACATTAACAAGATAGATTAACACCAGAAAAGTACTTCTCTTTTAACAAGTGCTCCGCAATGATCTGTTTGTATTGGATTATAAGCTTTATAATGTGCTGTGCGCTTTAATAAAATATACATGTAGTGAGGACATTAGTGTGAGAGGAGTTCTGTTAAATTTAGATTAAATGGGAAGGGTCATACTAAAATTGTACCTAGTGCAAAAAGGTTGGTCCGGACAGAGATAGATAGATAGATAGATAGATAGATAGATAGATAGATAGATAGATAGATAGATAGATAGATAGATAGATAGATAGATAGATAGATAGATAGATAGATACCATAAAAATTGCTTATTTTACCAAATCATTTTTTTTTTCACTGGATTGTAGGAATCTACTAATGCTGTGGACTTCAAAATATGCTTTGAAGAATCTGTGTCTATTGCCTGAAGATTACATTTTAAATTGCAAATGTTGTTGCTATTTTATTCAGATGAAATATTTATACTGCTTTTTGGATACAAGCATTTTGATATTGCCTAATTTGCAACACAAGAGCATGATGTGTTAAGCTGCAGACTGAGAAACTGTCTGCTGGTTGTTGCTTTTAACATTTTCTGCTTAATTCAAATAATTTTTTCATCTTTTTTTTTTTTTCAATTAAATAGTTATCTGGCATTATAACATTGAATTAATTCGTACTACTAAAATAAAATAAATTCAGCCCTTAGCCATCATTCTGAAATTTGAAAAGTGTCAGAAAATTGACAGAAACAAATTACCATTACATAACCTAAGTAAGTTATGCGGGTCATGACAAATATCTTTGGAACAGCAAACATTTTCAAAGCCATCAGTAATCAGCTTATTACAAATGTACTAGGCGTCAGTGTTTTAGTTTCACAAGGGAGCTGTGTTTGCTTTTGGTGTGACATTGCTGTTCCTACAGTATATTCACTGAACCCTTTCTCTTTAATTAAGCAAGTATGTGAAGAAGGTTGGTTATGTGTGTGTGACAATGTATAAAACATAACAAGAGCTTTACCTTCTATGGCTAAACTTTTTTCTTTTCATTAATAATTTGCACATTTTAAAAAACAGACGTCATATGCCCATCAAGAATGTACATGACAAAGTCTGCATAATCTGTATCATTATATCTAAACCCATTTACGGAGAGTAATGCTATTATGTATACTTGTGTGGCTTTTGTAGTATCCACTATAATAATTACCCTAATATCTGTCATTATGATATACGTAGGAGACCTAAATAAAAGTAATGACAAATAAAACAGATTTTGCTGTAGCAATTCTTAACTCTTTTTTTTTTTTAAATGAACGGAGGCCATTGATAACAAAATACAAACAGTCCGCACTCAAGTGGAATAAAAGGATGCAATCTTGCTGCAAAGAAACTTTAAAATACAATCTTTTAGATGAATGTTCTGTAATTTTTTTTTAGGATGCACAGGGGTTGAGTCACTAAATACAAATAGGCTGTTCACTTTGAATTGGGATTTTCCTTCAGCCTAGTGAATGCTGTGAAACCTCACTTTTCAAAGAATACCCATGTTGGGCAGGCCCCTGACAGGTCCTGCTGATCTCTCCCAGGTTTTGTTCCCATTTGAGTCTACAGGCAGCCAGGCACACAGCACTTGGACAAATTCACACTTTACAATACCCAGGTAGTGAGTGTCTTTTCATGCTTTATTGCTAGTTGAACTTGGTTGGAGAGCAGGGAAGCTTTTGGGATAATCCAAAATTTAGTGCACCATGTAAGCACTTTCTATTATATCTACTCTCTTCAGGGAAATTCCCTTCATGGCAGAGACTAGAACCCAAACACTACTAGGACTCCCAGCATGGCAAGTTCCACTTTAGCAACAATGACACAGTCACACAAGGGGTTCAACGGCAGACAGTCACTGGGATCCTACTTCCAGGCTACTTACTGTGTCTCCAGACACTTGAATACCTCCTGTCCAATAGCTAGACACTTCACTTGTGAATCTTCAGGCCAGATCATCCGTGCACGCCCTTTACTTGGCTCAACGTGCTTCCAGGAACTTAGAACCCCCCCAGCTCCCACTGAGTTGGAACCCTGATGAACTCTCTGAAATAGGCCCTTCTCCCACTGAGCTGGGCTGAGAACTTTGGGAACTCTCCTCAACAGGACCCCTCTCAGCTACCACTGAGCTGGGACCTCCTTGAACTGTCTGCAATTGGCCCCTCTTCTCCCACTAAGCTGGGAACTCTGTGAACTCTCCTTAACAGGCCCCTCCAGCTACCACTGAGCTGGGACCTTGAAGAACTAATGTAGGCTTTAGCTAACCTGTCCAGAAGGGCAACATCCCTTCAGGCTGGGATCTTCACCTCCAGGACAAGAACCCTGCTGCTCCAAGCCTCAAACTATTTACATCCTTCTCAGTCACCTACTGGGTGACCCCGCCCCTCCCACCGGGATTGATTGAGACCGCATAACTATTTAAACTCAGGGTTTGCCTCTTCCAGCTCACTACATTCTAAAACCTACTAGAAGGCAGGGAGAAGTAGCTGAACCTGCAACCTGTGAGACCCAAAACAGTAATAAAATGTACACATTACTACAATTTTTAGAGGAGCCAAAAAGATGTACCCGATCCTCCCAAGCAACCTATTCTAGGAGGGTGCTACACCCAGTTATGTGCAAGGAAAATAAAAAAAATGGTTAGGTTGCACATGATTGGATGATGGAAGTTAACCACTTCCCGCCCGCCCTATTACAAATTGACGGCGGGAATGTGGTTGAGTTATCCTGACCGGACGTCATATGATGGTGGCAGGATAACACCGCTCTGGGCGCCCCCCGGGGGCGCGCAGAGCGGCGATCGGTGATGCGGGGTGTCAGTCTGACACCCTGCATCTCCGATCTCGGTAAAGAGCCTCTGACGGAGGCTCTTTACCATGTGATCAGCCGTGTCCAATCACGGCTGGTCACATAGTAAAACAGGAACAGCCGTTGATCGGCTTTCCTTAGTTCGTGCCTGACAGGCACGAGTAAAGGAGCGCCGATCGGCTGCTCCCCTGACAGGGGGGGGGGGGTCGACACTGGTAATCAGATCATTGATTACCAGTGCAGACCCTCGGGGGGGGGATGCCACTAGATCCACCAGGGATGCCCACTATGACCCCAGGGATGCCCACTATGACCCCAGGGATGCCCACTATGGCCACCAGGGATGGCGATCAGGGCTCAGGGAGCCCCCCATTGCCCTCCCCATCAGTGATGCCCACTAGTGTCCTCCCTATCAGTGCTGTCCACAAGTGCCCATCATTGCCATCCTTTAGTGTCGCCCACCAGTGCCCATTATTGCCCACCAGTGCCGCCTATCAGTGCCCATTAGTGCCCATCAGTGCCGCCCATCAGTGCCGATCAGTGCCGCCCATCAGTGCCCATCAGTGCCTACCAGTGCTGCCTATCAGTGCCCATTAGTGCCCGTCAGTGCCACCTATCAGTGCCCGTCAGTGCCACCTATCAGTGCCCATCAATGCCGCCTATCAGTGCCCAGCAGTGTCGCCTATCAGTGCCCACCAATGCTGCATATCAGTGCTACCTATCAGTGCCACATATCAGTGCCTATCAGTGCCGCCTATCAGTGCCGCCTATCAGTGCCGCCCCATCAGTGCCACCCCATCAGTGCCACCCCATCATTGCCTCCTCATCAGTGCCTGTCAGTGCAATCTCATCAGTGCTCATCAGTGCAGGAAAAAACTTATTTATTTACAAAATTGTATAACATAAACAAAAAAACTTTTTTCTTTTTTTCAAACTTTTCTGTCTTTTTTTATTTGTTTAGCAAAAAGTAAAAATCGCACAGGTGATCAAATACCACCAAAAGAAAGCTCTATTTGTGGGGGGAAAATGATATAAATTTGGTGTAAGTACAGTGTTGCATGACCGCGCAATTGTCATTCAAAATGCAACAGCGCTAAAAGGGGAAAATTGGCCTGGGCGGGAAGGGAGGGAAGTGCCCTGTATTAAAGTGGTTAATGTCTGCAGGAGACACTGTGCAAGCGATTGTTAGTCCAAAGATTGCAGACATGATGGTGTTAGAAAAGATGGTGTATGAAAACCAAAATACCAAAAAAGATAAAAACCTATATTCTGAAGTCTAAACTCAACACAATGTATTGCTTTTAAATGTCCACAAGTACTTTATATTACTCTATGAAGGTTTTCTGACTGTATATTTGTACAGACTGTATGTATGCACTGGATGTATTGCAAACAAACTATTGCTTCTCCTGTTCAACTTAAAAAGCATCTGTCTTCAAGAAATGAGTGCTTGGAGGAGCTGGATCTCATTCATTCATTCATAAAGAGTACATTAATTTGCCAAGTCCAACATAATGTTATAATTTAATGCAAAAGTCAATATGAGTGTAGCAATTTTAAATATTTTGCTGTATTGTCTAGAAAAAGCAGAGTTAAAAGGGAACTATAGCTCTTTTGTATTGGTTTTAGAGTAAGGAAGAGTTACAGCCTCTGTAATATATATTTTGTTTTTAATTTATTGTGAAAATGCGATTAACAAGAACAATGGCCTCAACATTTGGCATACAAGTCATATCAAGAAAGACAATATAAGGTATGTTAGTATAAGCTGAGAGACCTAACTGTGCTGGGTACAGTGGTGTACATAAAGAAACATTTGAATGGATAGCGGTCAAACTAGTAAGTAGCAAGCATTATAGATTGTTGAGTTACTATGGGAATAGCCTCTGTAATATTTTTTTTTATTTTAAAAAATACTTTATTTAACAGACATAAAATAAACATTACAGATTCCAGAGCAATACAGTTTTTTACTCGTTCACATCTATTTTTTTGTTCCAAAAATTGCACTTCACTGTATGATCACAAAGAATCAACGCTGATCATAATATCAAACATCAAACACTTAAATATAAACAATCAGGCATATAGGAAATTATGTTAAGGGAGAACCACAGTATAGGTGTCAATTCTGCAGCACCACAGTTATAACATCCGATCCAGAACCAGATCTATTGTGGCTAAGCCAGGGACATCCTACCAGGAAGCCCAAAGCTTGTCAAATTTATTAAAACTGTCCCTGTGTTGGTAAATATATTTTCCCAATCTTATGGTGTTTCCCATTTGAACTATCCATTCCTTCACTGTTGTGGACTCCGTAGACTTCCATTGCCTCAGAATAAATTTCGAGCCAGAAAAAAAGGGCTCTAGCTTTCGCTTGTTTGGGGGCCTCTTCCAAAGGAATGTCATCTATATTACCCAAAAGATATTGTTTAGGGTGCCCTCTAATTTTGACCTGAAAGACCCGGTTAATAATATCTATTACTTCTGTCCAGTAAACAATTGGATTTTTGTCTTACCGTAAAATCCTTTTCTTTGAAGTTCATTGATGGACGCAGTCTTCTGATCTTCATATCAGTAGGGTTATGCTGCCCCCTACAGGGGTAGGACACTAGTCAGAAAAAAGATCTGGCTACGCTTATGGGCAGTCCCAGGGGGTATACCCTCTCTCTCCCTGCTATAGGATGTCAGTTTTGTATCAAAGCAGTGTCAGAGAAAATAATACCAACCCAACTCAAAATGAACTTCAGAGAAAAGGATTTTATGGTAAGACACAAATCCAATTTTCTCTATTGTTCATTGACGGACGCAGTCTTCTGATCTTCATATCAGTAGGGATGTCCCACAGCAGTGCCATAAAATGAGGGGTGGGATTTGCAGAAAAATAAGTCCCCAAGACTAAACCATAGCCGACCAGGCAACATAGGACTCTTCAGAACAACAAGATGAGGCCCACCTGAAAAAAACGTAAACACCCTCAAGGGAGACTAAGAAACCCCCTTAAATAGGAGCCTGCAAAACTTTGCGGCCAAAAGAGGCATCTGCAGATGCCAGCATATTCACCTTATGAAATTTTGTGAAGGTATGAACAGACGACCAGGTAGCCGCCTTGCAAACCTGAAGCATAGATGCCTGATGGCGAAAAGCCGAGGAAGCACTAAGCGCCCGAGTATAATGCGCCTTAACAGGGAAAGGATGAACCTGACCCTTAATTGAATAAGCCTGCACCACTGTCTGTCTGATCCATCTGGAAATAGTTGCAGCAGACACAGGCAGCCCTTTCTTTGGGCCATCCATGAAAAACAAAGAATGAATCTGACTTCTGAAAAGACTCAATAGTCACCAAGTACACCCTGATTGCCCAAACCACATCCAAAGTATGCAGTACAAATTCCTTAGGATGTTTTGACTTAGGACACAAAGAGGGTAACACGATGTCCTCATTTAAGTGAAAACTGGAAATCAACTTCGGAAGGAAGGACGGATGCGGACGAAGTACCACTTTATCCCTGTGAATCATCATATAGGGAGAACGACAGGACAACACCGCCAGTTCCGACACCCTGCACGCAGAAGTAATAGCCACCAAGAAGGTCACCTTCTGTGATAAGGTAAGCAGGGGAATCTCCCGAATACTTTCATAAGGAGGTTTCTGGAGAACCGACAGCACCAAATTAAGGTCCCAAGGTGGCAACGGAGGTCGCACCGGAGGTACCAAGTGTCGCACCCCCTGGATGAACTTATGTACCAGGGAATAGGTGGCTAATGGCCTTTGGAAGAAGATTGCCAAGGCCGAGACCTGTCTCTTGATAGTACCCAAGGCCAACTTTTGATCAACTCCCCGTTGAAGGAAAGCCAAGATCTGAGCCACGGAGTAAGAGCGAGGAGGAGCCGCAAGAGACTCAGACCACGCAATATACGACTTCCACGTACGATGATAGATCTTCCTAAAAGTCGCTTTTCTCACTTTAAGCATAGTTGGGATTACTGAAGTAGACAAACCCCTGTCCTTCAGCACCTTGGCTCAACAGCCAAGCCGTCAAAATCCAGCGACCGTAAAGCAGGATGGAAGATTGGCCCCTGAGACAGTAAATCCTCCCTGAGAGGAAGTCTCCAAGGAGCGTCTGCGACTAGCCTGACCAAGTTGGCGTACCAAGCCCGACGAGGCCAGTCTGGAGTCACAAGAATGACCAGAATCCCTCGATCCTGCAAAGAAGTCTTGGCAGCAACTTGAGAGGAGGAAAGGCATATATCAGCTGATACTGACCCCACAGGGCCACCAGCTTGTCTGTGGCGTCTGCCAGAGGGTCCCGGGAGCGGGCCACAAACCTCTGCACTTTCCTGTTGATCCAAGACACCAACAGATCTACATATAGAGTGCCCCAATGAAACTGCTGGAATACCGTCCGGATGGAGAGACCATTTTCCTGCATCCAAAGCAGGAGGTTATCCGCCTGCCAATTTTCCACTCCTGAAATGTGAACAGCGGAGAGAGCTGGAACAAAACGTTCCACCAATTGAAGGATGCCTGCCACTTCCAAGGCCGCAAGGACACTTTTGGTGCCCCTTTGGTGATTGACATAAGCCACACCCGTGGCTTTGTCCGATTGAATGCGCACTGGAAAACCCTGCAGGTGCTCAGTCCAGTGGACTAGGCAAAGCCTGATCACTCTCAGCTCCAGAACATTGATCGGTAACCTGGATTCTTCCAGGGACCAGACTCCTTGAGCAGAAAACCTGCCGAGAACCCCTCCTCACCCGGACAGACTGGCATCCGTGGTGACAATTGTCCAATATACAGGGAGGAAGGATTTTCCATGCTTGAGCATCGAGCAAAGAAGCCATCATATCAGGGACTCCCTGGTCACCTGGCTCAGTTGGATCTGATTGTCCAAGGAATTTGGATTCTTGTTCCATTTGAGAAGGATTTCCTTCTAGAGTATCCTCGTGTGGAATTGAGCGAAGGGGACCGCCTCGATGGATGACACCATCAGTCCCAGAACTCTTATACAGGTCCAAAGGGATGACCATTTGCTAGACAGCAACAGCTGAATCGCAGTCTGTAGTTTTTGGAGTTTTTCCAGAGGAAGAAACACCCTGGCTGAGGACAAGTCCAAAGTCAGGCCCAGATAGTCGACTTCTGAAGGTTCAGAATCCACCCAAACTCCTCCAGAGTTCTCATGGTGATTGTCACATTTTATTTTTTTACAGCACTGTGGGAGACTCCGCATGTAGAAGCAGATCGTCCAGGTAACCCAGCACTGATATCCCCCGCTGTCGCAATAGCGCCAGGACCGGAGCCAACACCTTTGTGAAGACCCAAGGAGCAGAGGTGAGACCAAAGGGTAATGCCACAAACTGATAGCGATCCTCTTCCATGGCAAAACGGAGAAACTGTTGGTGCCCTGCACATATCGGGATTTAAAGGTAGGCATCTTTGATGTCTATGGAGGCCAGGAAATCCCCTTGCTGTAGGGAAGCCACCACCGTGTGAACTGATTCCATCTTGCATTTTTGAATTCGCACGAAGCAATTCAGTGCTTTCAGGTCCAGGATTGGACACACCTTGCCTTCCTTCCTGGGGACCATAAACAGATTTGAATAAAAGTCCTGAAAACATTCCGCATACAGAAACTGAACTATTACTCCCTGTTGCACCAGGTCCTGTATCGCCCCAAAGAGAGCCTGTAAGCGATCCGGGGACAGCCGCACATTGGAAGGGAAAAACCTTACCGGCGGGATGGACCGAAACTCGATCTTGTAACCGGATTGTATGACCTCTTGAACCCATTTGTCTTGTATCCGGGATAGCAACAGGTCCGGGAACCGGCAAAGATGTTCCCCCACCCCAGATACGGGTGAGGGCGCACCTTCAGGCAAAAGTGGCCTTGTCCTCAGGTCTGGAGAAACTAGATTTTTTTTTTTGCCAGACCAGGGTCGCTTGGAACCACCCATGGGAGTCTTGAAGGGCTTTACCTTATGGACTAACCCTGAAGGACGAAAAAACTTGTGTGCTGAAAAGGAGGGACCCCGTCTGCGACGAGGTCCTTACCCTTCTTAGCCTGTGGGAGAAAGGTACTCTTTCCCCCTGTGAGACATTGGATAATGTCATCCAGGGTAGCCCCAAACAGGCGATCTCCTTGATCCCCCTGAAAAAGAAGATCAGTCAAGGCCTTCTTTGAAGTCTGATCCACAGACCAGCATTTTAGCCAAAGTATATGCTGGAGGACCACTGCCCAAACTGACAGTCGGCCCAATATGGGAGCACTATCCAGCGTGGCATCGCAAACAAATTGCAGCCCCTGCACCAGCTAGTCCAACAGCTCCTCAAATGCAGGAGGAAGATGTTTCCCCTCCAGGTCACGGCGTAGTAACTTAGCCCATTCAGTCAATGTTTGCGAGACCAGGACAACTGTAAACAATGGTCTGAGCGCAGACCCCGCCAGGGAGTACATATTGCGGGCCACAGACTCCGTCTTTCTATCCGCCGGATCCTTAAAGGATGGGGAATCCTCCACTGGGATGCTGGTAGCTTTTTTCAGTCCTGAGACTGGAGGGTCCAGTGTAGGTTGCACAGTCCACTTCTTTATAACGGACTCTTCAAAGGGATAGCGTCTAGCAATCCGCCTAGGCACCCCAGGGGAATGCTTTGGGTGGTCCCATTCTTTTTCGAGCATATTGTCAAAAAATGCGGGAAAGGGAAAAACCTTTGCCGCTCTGGATGGCTTGTGAGTGCCAAACTGTAACCTGCGTCACAGTTGTAGCGGTGTCCTCCATATTTAGGGTCTCACGCACAGATCCAACCAGTGCGTCCACCAGTGCCTTTTCTTCCGCGGTTGCGGACATAGAAATGTCATCCTCGCAGGGCGTGAGGTAGTAGACCGGGCAGGGAGACCTGCGTCTGCGGTGGCTGAGTCAGACTCGGAATCTGAGACATCAGATGAGGCAGGGGTAGGCAGAGGGCGTTTTTTAGCACCTCGCCCTTTAAAGACCACCTCCACTCGGGACACAAACTATTCCAGGATCGCCAAAAGTGCATCTATTGACAGCTGGTATCCGGAGGGCCCTGTGGCCTCCTTGAGGGGGTCAGGTGGGGACACATGTTCTGCAGGGTCCATGTTGCACCAGGGAAATCCGTCAGCAAAAAGTTGACTTTTTTTTTTTTCAAAAACGTCCCACCACGCTACAGCGCCCCCAAGAGGTCAGGCAGAACGCACTTGAGACCCCCAGCAGAGAGAGAGACCCCCCAAACTCACCACCCTACACCAAAGATGCACCAGGAGGTCCAGAACGTTTGCACAGCACGTGTCAGCAGCGATCTCGATCCAGATAGAAAGATCTGGAGATCAGCACCAGGGTATATGGAGGGGCTCCACCCAGAAAAAAGCCTCCAGGAACTCCAATTCAGTGATTCCTATCAGAAAATCACCGCAAAATGGCGCCGGGTGTACCAAGATGGCCGCCGATTCATGCAGAGCACATGGGCTACAATAAAATGGTGACCCCGCGTGGCCTGCGGAGCTACTGAGGACCCTCTTGAGGACCCCCCAGCCTCCTGAATGGGATCGATTGGAAGGTGGGCCCTGGAGTGACAGGTAGAAACCCCCCCACACGATTGTTCATCCGTCGCCTGCGGCGCACCCCCTGCCCCCACCTGTGGCCTGAAGCTCGGACCCAGCCCCCAGGAGTAGTTACAAATGTCCCAATACCCCCAGTAGTGAGGGGGGGCAGGTAGGTGGGGGCATGACAGGACAGAGAGGAATCCGGGGTTGTAAGGGTTCGATTGTCCTATGGAGGGGCCCGCGTCCACCCCAAAACCTGCCAAGGGAAGAGGGGGGAACATTTACTCACCATACCAGGAACAGGCGGGCACCATCTCCTGATAGAACCCTTCTCCGTCGAAGTGGGGGGCTGTCGGCCAAATAGGAAGCTGCGACTCGGGCCTAGACCCAGTCGTATGTGACCTGGTGAGGCATTTAACTCCCGGGGCTAGTCCCCGTCCAGTGGGACTATGTCGCGGCTGACCCAGTGCGGAGCTAAGGTCTGCGCATGCTCGTTGGCTGGCTGGGATGACCACTGGATCTATATATCCAGCTTGTCACCCAGATCCAGCATAGCTGCTTGTAGATCTCACAGTAAAAAAATCCGGAGAAAAAGCTAACTCGAAAAAACTATTTAGAAAAAACTTTGCCAGGACCAGAGATCCCAGCAAGGAACTAGAACTTACTCCTGACTGTCACGGGGTAGCGTGGCAGAGCCTGACGTAAGAGCAGTGGCTTACCGGGTAACTGGCGTGGCACAGGTTCACCAGAGGCGCGGAGTGTTAGCCGGTTTTCACCAGGGCCCAGGATGGTGGGGATGGACTTTGCTGCTTGCTAACACCAGGTCGCGGCCCCCCGGATTCCCTGGGAGAGCCAGGACCAATAGCCGGTAGCAGGTAAACAGATCAGGGCGAGACAGGAGGATAGTAAGAACAAGCCAAGGTCAGGGCGGGCAACAGGTAATCAGAATCCAAAGACAAGCCGGGTCAGGTAAACAGGAACAATCAGAATCCAAAGACAAGCCGGGTCAGGTAAACAGGAACAGCGGATATAACAGGCACAGGATACAGGAGAGCTGAAGACAACACAGCAATCACCTAGAGTGACAGCTGTGTTTAAATAGGCCGTTTTGGCGCCAATTTGGTAGCCTCAAACTACACTGAGGTAGCCTCGAACTCTACCGAGGTAGCCTCGAACTCTACCGAGGTAGCATCGAACTTCTACCAAGGTAGCCTCGAACTACACTGAGGTAGCCTCGAACTCTACCGAGGTAGCCTCGAACTTCTACCAAGGTAGCCTCGAACTCAGCAAAGGTAGCCTCGAACTCAATCAAGGTAGCCCTGAACTCTAAAAAGTAGCCTCGAACTCTACAAAGGTAGCCTTGAACTCTACCAAGGTAGCCTCGAACTCTACCAAGGTAGCCTCAGTGCATGCGCATAGGCGTTCGCCGGTTAGTGACGCCAGTGCGCCTGCGCATTGTATTGAGTCCCTGACACTGACTAGGCAGATTAAAACTGACATCCTGAAGCAGGAAGAGAGAGGGTATACCCCCTGGGACTGCCCATAGGCGTAGCCAGAACTTTTTTCTGCCTAGTGTCCTACTCCTGTAGGGGGCAGCCTAACCCTACTGATATGAAGATCAGAAGACTGCGCCCGTCGATGAACGATAGAGAAATGTAGTTTTGGGCATCGCCATAAAAGTTAAATTAAATGAGTATGATCTATCATGCATCGAGTGCAGATGGGGTCATCAGGCACTTCCCTTCTTGCTGGTCTAGCCGGTGTATAATGGACACATAAGAGTAAATATAACTGAGACAGTCATTGAGCAACATTTAGAGAACATTGTGTGACCGCTAATAAAGCCTCCTCCCATTGTTCCTCTTCAAAAGTCCCAACATCATGTTCCCATTGGGATATCACCTGCCTGGTAAAATCAGGGAGGAACATATTAGGCAGCATAGCATAGCTGCAAGAGATAAACCCCTTATAGGAAGTTATCTCAGACATGTAGTTGAAAATAGGGGTGGGGCTCACAAATGAACGTCTTTTTGGGCCCTAATCGCATGCTGAAGTTGAAGATTAAAAAAATATCATGGATGAGGGAATGCCTGAACTGCTATTGGAGAACTCTCCATTACCAAATATTTGTCACAGGTAGGTAACTCCATACTATTGCCATTTCAGGCCATATTGCAATTTCTCCAGCTCTCTTTAACGACTATTGCCCCATGTAGGGCTAAGCCTAGTGAACCCTTTGACCTGCTGCAGTGTTCAGTGGAACAGCTTCAAAGCAATGACTATGAGAGAATTATGGAGCGTGTAAAAAATTTGTGGCATTTGGATAACTTTTATAAGGTTAATCCTGCCTACTGGAGACTGTTTCAGTCTAGACCACATTTTAATCGGCAGTGGTTAAGTAGGGGGGTTAGATTTAGCCGAATATAGTCAAGGGAGTTTGGGGTTACCTGAATTCCCAAATACCTAAAGGCACTAGAAACTGGAATATCAAACAGGGTAATTAGCTGTGGATCTGACATCTATCTATCTAGTAGCATAAGTGAGTACTTAGTCCAATTAATAACTAACCCAGAGTAATGGCCAAATGCCAGTAAGACCCTCATAGCTTCTTTTAGGGATGATGAGATATCTCCTAAAAGCAGCATGGTATCATCTGTGTATAACATCAGTTTTTCATGCAGTTTCTTATAATCGAATCCTTGGATATCAGGGTTATCCGTCTACAGGTTCAATAGCCAGGGCCGCTAAAGGCTCAATAGCCAGAGCAAAAAGAAGTGGGGTCAGTGGACACCACTGTCTAGTATCGCTATATAAGCTAAAGCTTGCGGATACCTCTCCTGCCTTTCTAATGGCAGCCTTAGGGGCACTATACAGCAGCTGGGCCCATGAAATAAAGTTTTCCCCAAATTAAAATTTTTGCAGGATGGTCCATAAATTTGTCCACTCAATAATATCAAAGACTTTATGGGCAACAGAGACAACAAGACTCTATCACCTATAGTATCAGCCTTTCGATTGTACATTAAGAAAAAGTCTGAGCAGGTTTATATACAAAATGGAAGCTGGAATATATGGGATCAAGCTATGTCTCAGTCCCAAATAGTACAGACAACAACAAAAACCATAACCCCATGGGACTTTTAAAGAGACACAACCCACAAATTAAAAATACATAGATTTATTATTTGAAGTCACATATGACATCAATTACATTGAAAACCATATCATGATAAATGGTTACCAAAAAGATCCAACAGTAGAAAATGCATGAATAGAATACATGTCATTGTATAAACATTCCAACAATTTTGGACAGTCTGTGCTGTTTGTGCCTCTATGCGTTTCGCAAGGTACAAAACACGCTTCCTCAGGAGAAGCACAGATAAGAATCTAAAAACACAAACCGAATAGTTAGAAAAAAAAACTACCTCCAGGTGCAGGGTATGGCCATGGGCACATTTCGTGCGCCCTCTTACGTCAACTTGTACCTGAGGGGTGGGAGCATGACATCTTTGCCAGCGATGACCTCTCAATGTACTTGTGCCATGTTTTGTCATGACACAGGTACCTCAATGACATTTTCATTGTTCGGGAAGGAGAGGAAAAACTTTTACTTGAATTCTTGACTCAATTGAATTCAAATAGCTGGAACCTACAATTTATGATGACATATGATCAAACGCAAGTTCCATTTCTGGATATCACTGTCCAGTAGGACAATGCTGTAAGTCTACGGCAGGCAATTCTATATTGCATGCCACCAGTGCCCACCCAGCCCTGCTTATACACAGTTACATAGTAGTTGAGGTTGAATAAAGACAATAGTCCATCCAGTTCAACCTGTGTAGGTGTGTGTTGATGTAATCATTTCCCATACCCCTGAATGTTTTGATCTTTGCGATGTACATCCAAGAGTATTTTAAAAGTAGCCATACTCCCACCAGTTGCTACCATTTGTGGCAGAGAGTTCCACAATCTTATAGATTTTACTGTAAAAACCCCTCTGTGTAGCCTTAGGTTAAATCACTTCTCCTCTAATCGCATTGTATGGCCTTGTGTCCTCTTACATTCCTTGCTACTGAATAGTTTTTTTTTCTATGCTGAGATTAATTAGTCTCCCTTAATCCAATCCCTTAATTAGTTTAGTTGCCCTTCTCTGGACTCTCTTCAGCTCCAACACATCCCTCCTGAGGACTGGCGACCAGAACTGGACAGAGTACTCCAGATGTGGTCGGACCAGAGTTTTATAAAGTGGTAGGATTATAGTTTTATCTCTGGAATATATCCCCTTCCTTATGCATGCTATTATTCTGCTGACTTTAACAGCTGCAACTTGACATTGCATTCTATTGCTTAGTCTATCTTCTACTAAGACTCTCAGATCTTTCTCCATTTTTTATTCCCCCAGAGGTCCCCCCCTAAAGCAAATTTTGCGTTTATGTTTTTAGTCCCCAAGTGCAATACCTTACACTTCTCCACATTAAACCTCATTTGCCATGTAGTTGCCCACTCTGTTATTTTGTTCAGGTCATTCTGTAAGGTTTCTGTATCATGAAGTTATTGCCCTGCTTAATTTTGCGTCATCTGCAAAAACTGAAATTCAGCTAACAATTCCTTCCTCGATGCTATTTATGAATAGGTTGAACAAAATTGGTCCCATGGCTGAGCCTTGGGGGACCCCATTTACCACCCCAGACCAGTCTGATTACATGTTATTTATTACCACCCTTTGGACACGCCCCTTTAACCAGTTTTCTATCCAAGAGCATACCTTGTGGTCGATGCCTGCAGACCTTATTTTTTGAATTAAGCGTTTGTGGGGAACTGTATCAAATGCCTTAGCAAAATCCAGATACACCACATCCACAGGTCTCCCCCTATCTAGCTCACAGCTCACCTTCTCTTAGAATGTTTACAGATTGGTTTGACAAGAATGCCCTTTTGTAAACCTGTGCTGATTACTGCTCATGATGTTGTTGTCTTTAGCAAGTTTGTGGATATAGTCCTTTATCATCCCTTCCAGTAGTTTACATACTATTGATGTCAGGCTGACCGGCCTATAATTTCCTGGGATGTGCCTCTGCCCTTTCTTGAATATTGGTATCACGTTAGCTTTCCTCCAGCCACCTGGTACAGTTCCTGTCAAAATACTATCTGCAAAGATCAGGAACAGTGGTCTAGATATAACCTTACTGAGTTATTTTGTTTATTTTCTCTATCATTGAGCACAGTTTGGGAAAGTTTTCCCTTCTGAAGTTTAGGGTTCTTATGTTCCCCTCTTGCCCTGCTATATTGTGATTTACGCTAAATGTGATCATCCTGTGATCGCTAGAACCCAAGTTGTTCCGGACTCCTATATCTGAGATTAGATCTGGGTCATTAGTAATTAATAGATCCAGCACTGCATTCTTTCTAGTAGGAGAATCCACCAACTGAGGCATGTAGTTGTCCTGTAAGATATTCATGAAGAGATGGGCCTTTAGTGAGTGTGCAGTCCCCTCTTCCCAGTCAATGTTGGGATAACTGAAGTCCCCCAATATGATGACTGGTCCCAGTTTTGCCACATTACCCAACAGTGATAGAAATTTGGTTGGGCGGCCTATAACAAACCCCCACTATTACTTTTCCCTTTTCTTCTTCCCTATGGAGTTCTACCCATATGAATTCTACCACCATACTCATCCCTTCCATAATGTCACTCCTCTCTACCACCCTTACATTATTTTTGACATAAAGACATACCCCTCCCCCTCTTTTTCCTTCCCTGTCCTTCCGATACACAGAATACCCTTGGATATTGTCCAGCCAGTCTTGTGAGGGGTCGATCAAAGTTTCTGTTATTCCCACAAGGTCTATGTCCTCCTCATGAACTAACAGTTCCAACTCATCCATTTTATTAGCTAGGCTCCTGGCATTTGCGTATACCCCTCTTAGTTTTGTGGAAGTGGATAGTGAAGTTTATTCCTGTTTGGTCGGAGGTTTGTCTGCACAGACCCCCCAATGGTTGACGTTACGGATCTACTATCGCTGCTGACCCCAATAATACCTTCTGTCCTTTGCTCCCTACTAACTGACTCTACCTCTGAGCCCTCCCCCCAACTCCTAGTTTAAAAGCCCCTCCAGTGGCCATCTTTCTCCCCAATAGAGCTGTACCGTCCCCATTAAGGTGCAGCCTGTCATTACTAAAGAGCCGGTAGCCGACTGAGAAGTCAGCCCAGTTCTCCAAGCTCCTTTCCAGGTTTTTGATGCTATGCAGTGTTGCCACCTTGTTTTCTAGATCCAGGATCTGAGCTTCCAGAGAATACGGTCCATTCCATATGGACAATATCTCAGTTTAAATCGCAATTGTAGTAATAATTGAAAAGGAAGCTAATCTTTAAGGAGACAGACTCTTGGCAAGAGGATATAGTAATAAATGCCTTATTGGGGGTTATAATCACACTAAAACTCAATCTAGAGAATCCATATTGTTCCAGAAAAAAAGTAAAAAAAACAGTGATACCTTTAGGTTTATTACTCAGTTAAATGCCCAACACACACAGTAAAAATGTATTTTACAAAGACATTGGTATCTGCTGCCACAGTCGATTGGCGCTTATCCTCTATCCTTTTCTGTGGCTTGAATCTTAACCTTTCTTCAACAGGGTGTTGATCAGGAGTTGGCTTTGAAGACCATCAAGGGCCAGGTGTCTGCCCTGGCAATCTTCTTTCAGTGACCCTTAGCCATGTACTCTTTAGTTCTTACCTTCATTCAGGGGGTTCGACATGTGGCTCCATCTGTACGGTCCGCCATGGGATTTAAATTTAGTACTTTCGGTTCTCCAGAAACCTCCATTTGAGAATATTCGGGAGATTTCCTTTCCTACGTTTCCCCAGAAGGTGATATTCTTGGTGGCTAATACTTGATATTCTTGGTGGCAGAGTATCGGAATTGGCGGCATTATCCTGTCGCAGTCCCTATTTAGTGGTCAGTAGGGATAAAGTGGTTCTTTGTCCCTGTCCATCATTCCTGCCCAAAGTTGTCTCTGACATCCATTTGAATGAGGACATTGTGTTTCCTTCCTTGTGTCCCAAACCAGGTCATCCCAAGGAATTAGCTTTGCATACCTTGGATGTGGGTCGTGCGATTCACGTGTATCTGGCAGCTACTGAGTCCTTTCAGAGGTCAGACTCGCTTTTTGTGGTTACAGACGGACCAAGAAAAGGGCTGGACGCTTCTTCGGCTACCATCTCCCGATGGATCAGACAAATGGTGACTCTGGCCTATTCCATTAAAGGTCAGGTTCCACGTTTCTCTGTCACGGCGCACTCTACTCGGGCGCTGAGTGCTTCTAGGGCCTTCTGTCATCAGTCATCAATATAGCAAGTTTGCAAGACGGTCACTTGGTCATTGGTGCATACCTTCACAAAATTCTATAAGTTAGATACTTTGACATCTGCTTCTTTTGGCTGCAAAGTTTTACAGGCTGCTAATTAAGAGGGGCTATTTCCTCATAAGGGGTGTTTTTCGTTAAACAATTTATTTTTCAGTCGGGGCTCCTGTGACCCGGTTAAGGCTCCTGTGTCCTGGTTAAGGGCTCTTATGTTTAGCCTTGGATTATTGTCCCTACCCATCATTTTCCTTTTGGCACTGCTTTTGGACATCTCAGTAGTTATGATTTATGGAACTCTGTGTCCGTTGATGAACGAAAGAGAAAATGGGATTTTTGTACTTACTGTAAAATCCATTTCTCTGAGTTAATCGACGGACACAGCACCCACCCCTCTATGGAGTTGTTATACTTCTAATACTGCTTGCTACTAAACTGATTACCTAGAACAGAGAGTGGGGTTATATACCAAGGTCAGGAAGGCCCATGAACGCAGCCAGGTGTTTTTTGTTCTGCCTAGTCCTACTCCTGAAGGAGGCAATATAACCCAGTAGTTATGATTTATGGAGCGCTGTGTGCGCTGATGAACTGAGAAATTGATTTTACAGTAAATACATTCATTTTTCTACTTTTTCTTATAAAAAATATCCAATAAACTCAGTTTTTATCATACATTTAGGCCAAAATGTATTTAGCTACATGTCTTTGATAAAAAAAAAAGTGGAGGGGGAGTCCCCTTCCACTGCTTGTAAAAGCAGTCTAGAGGCTAATTATCTGCTAGGATTGCTTTTACATAAAAGCCGACCACTGGCTGTAAAAAATTATACCAAGATGATGCCTAAATCTGCAGGCTTCATCCTGGTATGACCACTCAAAGTCCAGCGATGTACCAGTATATATAGTATTATACCAGTATTATAGCTCAATGTGGATGAAGAAATCTCTGCCAAGAAAAGTGTTAAAAAATATATGACGAAGCATAGGGGAGATCCACCCTCTGTTTCCACCCGATCCCCTCTGCTTCACCATATATGCTCTTTTTTAACTGCGGTGGTGAAATTACCTCCTACAGCGCTGCAATCATTGATTTGGGTATATGCTGAGAGCAAACGCTGTTGCTGTCAAAATAAACAAATCAGTGCTGCAGCTGATCGGCATACCTGCAAAGCAAACAATGGTTAACAATAAAACACAGTAACAATAAATCATTACAATATAATAGTATACAGTACAGTAAAATAGTAGAATGGTGATATCTGCAAAGAAAACTATGGTTAACAATGAAAAACACAGCAATAATAAAACATTACATTATAATAGCACACCATACAGTAGAATGGTGGTATCTGCAAAGCAACAAAGATTACAATATAGCAGTATATTATAAATTACAGTAAAAGAGTAAGAACAGAAAATCAACTCAATAAAAACGACAACTAATTTTGGCTTTTTTATTTTTTTAATTTATTTATTTTGTAACTTTTTTTTAAACTTTTTTGTAACTGTAAAAAAAACTTTAAATGTTCCAGGCTAGGGTCTCTCAAAATGTGATAGCCATCTAACATCTTTTGAGACCCTGTGTGAAAGTGTGCCCTAGCCTGTGCTGTGCTGTACCCTATACCAGTGTTTGTCAACTCCGGTCCTCAGGGCACACTAACAGGCCAGGTTTGCAAGAAAACTGAAATACATCACAGGTGATATAATTTGCTGCTCAGTGATTGCAGTATTCTAGTCTGCATCTCCCCAAGGTAATACTTAAAACCTGGCCTGTTAGTGTGCCCTGAGGACCGGAGTTGAAAAACACTGCCCTATACTAATACTCTACTAGTGTGTGGTAGCGACGGAAACAGTCCCCGATGCAGAGACCAGGTTGGCCAGGACAGGAGGGACAAAAATAGTGGGTGTCACGCCTATATCTGAATTTTCTAAAGACAAGACATCTTCTTTGGGGTGCTCTTTGGGTAGGTGTACCAGGGATGACATATGGAAAATGCCTCTCATGCAGCTTACTCACTGCATCTGGATTGTGAATTTGGGCCATAGCACCTTCTGTATACAGAAGGACTGTGATGATCTCTTCCTGGAATTTTAGGAAGGATCCACTTCTTCTTGACGCTTTGTATAGCACATAAGCGTTCAGCAGAGCCAATTGGAATAAGTGTACAGACACTTTGTTATCTTTTCCCTCATAAGTCTAAACTACAAGTATATCCTGTTGCCCTATCACAGAGCTTATACATCTGGACCCCATATCTGGTGCGCTTGTTGGGGAGAAACTATTTGAAAGCAAGGCAGCCAGAAAATTTATTCAGAGACTCATCAATGCAGACAGCTTGTTGGGGTATATATAAGGCTGGAAACTTTTGGTTAAAGTGATTTACAAGGGTCCGAATTCTGTGGAGAAGGTCATATCCAGGGTCACCCCGAGGACGACAGAGTTCTTTGTCACTAAAGTGCATGAACCACAAGATTTGCTCATATCTAGTTCTGGCCATGGCAGCAGAAAACACGGGCATATGATGAATTGGGTCAGTGGACCAATATGACCGCAACTCACTCTTTTTAGTAATGCCTATGAGGAGGGATAGGCCCAGAAAGGTTTTAAATTCAGAAACAGTGATACTTTTCCATGCAAATTCTCTGGCAAGGGTTAAATTTGGATTTACAGCGATTAATTAATCGGCATATATATTGCTTTGGTCCATAATAGATCTGTAAACATCTTCCATGAAAAACAGCTCATAGAAACCAAGGGGAGTAAAATCGGTTGTTTAGGCCACTGGTGCCTGCCAGTTCACCAGAGGGTTGAGCGGCACTAGTACCGCCACTCTGCTGCATACTGTTGTTGCACCCTTGTTGCACCTCAGCAACAGAAGAGCGAGGTCGGGTATGCCTGATCTTAGCAGAGACCACTACTCCGTCTATATCTGTCAGGGTGCCACTGCTCTCTACAGGTTCGAATACTGAGTCTGATTCTGACAGTGAGGCTTCCCCATCGCTCTTATCTATCATGCTCAGAATCGTGTAGGCCTCTTCACTAGTATACCTCTGTTTGGACATTTTGGCCAATAAATTTAATAGATATCTAGTGTGACTCACAGGTAAAAAAGCATGTGGTTGTCAAGGACTGTTTGAACCGCTACTAAAAAATGTAACTGCTAGGGCTCAGGCATGACTCTGCTAACACTGCGGTTTAGTATGCTGTGTATTGGAAGTAACATTAATCTGCTGATACCGCACTTCTTGGGGTATGGGCGGAGGGGCTAAATGCAGGTTCTAGAAGGTGTTGGGACAGATCCTGCTAATGCTGAGTTTTGGGACACTAGTATAGTTATGATCTGATCAAAGATATTGATCCATTCAGACACTATACTAGTAATGGAGGTGTTTAGTGTGTGTGTGTGTGTGTCACTGGCAATCAAAGGGTTAAATTATATTACTAAATATGCAGCAGGCAATCTGACGCTGTCCTGGATTGACGCTAACTAATGTTAATGCTAACTGATGTCACCCGTGACACTAATTCAGTGATTAGAAAAAAACATCTGTACACTATAATAGTAAAACTGTGACAGGGCAATGAAGGGGTTAACTGGGGTGATCAGGGGGTTAAATCTTTATTAGGGGATGTATGGTGGGTACCCTAAACCTATCTGGGACTGCCGCTAACTACCACTAACTGCCTCTCACACTAACAAGTGACACTAATACAGTGATCAGTAAATTATCTGTATACTGTATATAATGACACTGTGACAGGGAGTGAAAGGGTTAACTTGGGTGATCAGGGGGTTAAATATGTGCCTATGTGTACTGTGTTAGTGTAGTGCTTGTGTACTAACTGTCTGATGCTTTTTTTCTCTCATGCTGGAACCGAAAAGGGCTCCAGGAGAGAAGATTGCATAATTTCCTGTGCCTGTGTTTACATTACACAGGCAAAGGACGCTCTGCAATTGGTCAGAACCGATCACCAGGTCCAGGCCAAAAATCATTGGCCTGGACCTGATGACTGATAGGTTCTTAACCGAATCAGTACATTGCGGGGTCGTGCGACTAACGTGCAGTTACATCAGTTTACTAAGCCAAGCCACCTTGCCTCAGTAAAACTGCGGCTGGTGGTTAGCAACTTTTTAAACTACTGGGATATTGATCTGGTCAGTTAAGTAGCAGAGGGGGTTGTTAATCAGTTTCAGCTGCTTTGGTGTTAATGAAATTAACAACAGGTGCACTAGATGGGCGACAATGAGACGACCTCCAAAGCAGAAATGGTTTTCATGTAGAGGCCAGTGGCATTTTTTCCCTACTTATCTTTTCCTCCTGTTTTCACAAGTTTTGCATGTGGCTAGGATCCGTGTCACTACTGATAGCATTAGGCAATTCCTGGACCCTATAGAGGTTGCACAGGCAGTCCAACTCCTCCAGGATGGCACATCAATACCTGCCATTGCCAGAATGTTTTCTGTGTCTCCCAGCACAGTCTTAAGAGCATGGAGGAGATTCCAGGAGACAGGCAGTTACTCTAGGAGAGCTGGACAGGGCCGTAAAAGGTCCCTAACCCATCAACAGGACCGGTATCTGCTCCTTTGTGCAAGGAGGAACAGGATGAGCACTGCCAGAGCCCTACAAAATTACTTCCAGCAGGACACTGGTGTGAATGTCCCTGACCAAACAATCAGAAACAGACTTCATGAAGGTAGCCTGATGGTCTGATGCCCTCTAGTGGGCCATGTGCTTACTGCGAAGCTCAATTGACATTTGCCACTGAACACCAGCATTGGCAGGTCTGCCACGGGGGCCCTGTGCTTTTCACAGATGTGAGCAGGTTCACCCTGAGCACAGGTTTGGTGGTGGGTCAGTGATGGTCTGGGGAGTCATATCCATGGGGAGACGCCCAGACCTATACAGACTAGACAATGGCACTCTGACTGTGATTAGGTATCAGGATGAGTTCCTTGGACCCATTGTTAGACCCTACGCTGGTGCAGTGGGTCCTGGCTTCCTCCTGGTGCATAACAATGCATGTAGCGAAAGTGTGCAGCCAGTTCCAGGAGGGTGAAGGAATTGATGCCATTGAATGGCCCCCATGCTCGTCTGACCTAAATCCAATAAAACACCTCTGGGACATTATGTTTCGGTCCATCTGACGCCGCCAGGTTGCACCTCAGTCTGTTCAGGAGCTCAGTAAAGCCCTGGTCCATATATGGGAGGAAATGCCCCATCCGGCATCTCATTAGGAGTATGCTCTAACCTTGTCAGGCATGAATACAAGCACATTGAGGCCATACAAACTGCTGAGTATCATTTTGAGTTGCTGCAATTAAATTTCAGCAAAATGGACTACCCTGCTGCATCATTTTTTTCACTTTGATTTTCAGGGTGTCTTTGAATTCAGCCCTCTGTAGGTTGATAATTTTCATTTCCATCAAACGTTGTGGCATGATATCCAAAGTGTTCCTTAATTTTTTTTTTTGAGCAGTGTACATCATCATACTATAGCCTATAGCTGAAAGTGGTCAGATTTACTGAAAAACAAATACAATATTGTTGATATGTCTATAATTTTCATTGCATAAGGGGGAGGAGAAGATATCTCCTGATATTACCAATATACCAGCTAGGGAAGAATGTAAAAATTGTGTGTTGGTATTGGTATATTGAGATAGGGACAATATAACTGTGGAAAAGGTGTGAACCTGAAAGGGCAAAGAAGAGATTTAAAAAGGAGGATAGGGTGTGTGTGTGTGTGTGTGTGTGTGGGGGGGGGGGGGGGGGGGGGTTGTGGTTGGAGAGGGGAGGAGATGAGAGGAAGGAAAGGAAAATACTGGGTGGTCATCAAAAAAATGTTCTCTTAGGGCCTATATAAGAGGAGATGGGTATAGATGAGATGGTATGGTCCCAAACAGCTAGCATTTGTTTCATAAGAGATGGAAGAATGGGCATATATCTGTGATGTAGTATCCACCCATGATAGGGCTCTTAGGTCAATAAAATTGAGGTTTTGTTCAATGGCCACCTAAAGTTTAGTATTTTGTACCAAGTCTTCTACTCTAGTGAGTATTGATGCCCTATAGGAGAGAGCAATGCTGGGGGCATGTCAGGAATGGGTTCATCTGCTGGTGGCGCTGTGGCCTAATCTCCTGTGCATGACCCTGGCTCTGACACTGACTACGCTTCTTAGCCATATCCTCCTGTCTATATATGGTTGTTTTGTTGGCTTAGGTAGTTTGTTTCGCTGTTAGCACTTTCACTCATTAGATTCACTGGTTTTGATTCATGGGTTTTTGGTATACTGGATATGTATTTATATTGTTGTTGTTTTTTTTTTTTACTTTATCTTTAATAAATCCCAATATTTATACTATACTTGAGTCTTGTGTTCTCTGCGCATGTCCATACATTTCTGGTCACGCCTGTTTAACAGGATACCAGCATTCGATATCCTTGACAGGGCACCTGCTACTCCTCTAAGTTTTGGGAAAAGAGAGTTATTTATGATGTAGTTTCTGATGACCTGACTCGCCAATAAATTTTGTAAAGGTTCATTGTAGTTTTTCGAAGAAACGAGTGGGAGACAGTAATATTAAGAGTTTAAAACAGGTACAAAAAACTGTGTGATGTCCATGAAGGTCATACTTTGTACCAGGCAGATCAAGCTCCAATTAAACAGTGTGCAGAGAGAAAAAACGTTCAAGAGGCAACATCAGTTCTACTGATGGCGACTCCTACTTGAAAAAAAGTGTAACACTTTGGTAATAAATATCATAGTAACAATCACAACCAACAAAATTATACACCAAACAAATGGGCTATAAAACATCTAAAGAACCGAGCTTCAAAATGATGCAGGAAATGTAGAATGTACATAGAAATGGAGAACAGGTGTACAGTTTAAAACAAACAATTTACAGTTTATGTAAATGTGTTTTTGATGGACATAGATAAATAGTTTTAAAGCCCATCACAGAAAACACTTCCACCCTTCCCTCTTACACACCCCCACCCGTTCCCTAGTTAGCTTAGAAAAAATACCTTTGAAAACCTTTTTTTAAACTTTTCTATGTCTGCCATCAATGTTCCTGACAGGCGCCACTTCCATGGGCTATGCCTAGTTGATTTGATCATCTGTTCTTCTTATCATCAGCCTCTGCAGTCTTCAGAGGACCCTGCAACTGGACAACCAGTAGGAAGTGTCAACATCTCCCAGGCCCTCTTCCACTGCAAGGAAGAAGATGACTCAAGACACAGTGCATCGAGTGACCACTAAATGCTAAGCATTTTTCGCAATTAGAATATTTATTTTTCAACTAACCTAGGAATTAGTTGGGAAGGAGCCTAGAATTAATTCTGAAGATTACGCTCTTATTCAGATATACTTTTATCTGATATATTTTCTGTATACCAAACTTCTACATGGATCCCCAGAACACACCCACAACTATGTGATGAAATGGGCAACAAACCTAAACAATAATTCAAACTTCAAAACGCGGTTCTAAATATGCTGTACTACCAAATCTTCCTCCCAAAACTTGAAGGCCCTAGAAACCAAGTATAGTATGTATCCTCTAGGCTGACAAAGATATTATTGGGACACTGCTATAACTGATTGCGGGGCTGCCCAGTAACAGGCATTTTTTTCACACCTGGTAGTCCAGTCCAATTACCCAAGACTTATGGAGAGAAGTCTATATGAGATTTTGCACTCAGCTGCAAGTCCCCATCAACATGAATCCAAGTGAAGTGCCCTTGAATTTGTAGCCAAACGATCTCACAAAATACAAATTTGCCTTATGTTTTAATGGATAAAAGACAAACTATTTACAAAGCATGGCTCCACTGGACTTTCACTAATGAGAAATAACAAGTTAAACTTTTGGAAACCATGCTTAAGCTTACAAAGATTTGTAAACCTTGAGTTGTTTGCCATCTGTTCCCAGTCTCTGCTTTGACCGGGAGCTAATGGTTCTCTAAAAGAGTTAGACACACCTACTTAGTTGAAGTTTGGTCCTGCCATCGACCATTCTTTTTTCTCCCTTTCTTGGTCCTGCTTTCTGCTACCTTCCCCTTTCCCCTATTACTGTTCTCTCTTAGGTGACAGAAATTCCTTCCTATGATTACTAAGGTTAAGCTCCCAGTTTGGTCCAAACACAAGTTGAGACTAAACTTTGCTTGTTCGGTTGTTCTTCCAAACTTGATATAGAGCATCTGGTTTTCTCCCATTACTATAAATGACAGCTTCCCTCTTCCATGGTCAATGATTGTTAGGCATCGGTGCGTGCTGCTCCCATTCATTTACTGGCTGGGAAACCCTAGCCATGTAAACAAATACATTAAAAAATCAAAAAGTGCAGTGCAACACAATTATAAATATATATGAAAAAAATCAACACATAACATAAAGAAAAAACATAATGCAATCTTAGGTATAATAAACACAAAAGTGACCCTCAAAATATATTAAAGTATGCTGATATATTTACAAATAGCCAATACTAATTCAAATAAATAGTCCGTGGTCTTCTTCTTCTTCAAGGTTATAAGATATCGCCATTTAAATAATGCATTTAATTACATGCATGCTCTAAATCTAACGTTCCAAACCAAATAAACGAAAAGTAGAGGTGCTCCACTGCTGTGTGCTCATCACCTGTCTCTACTGCCTCTTATCTCAAATGTTGACCTACACAATGGTAAGGTCAACCAAAGCTGTCCCAGACACGTGGGTCAATATTGCTGCAAAAATAATCCAAGAGTATGTGAGACTCTCTCTCCACACAGTACCTCAGGAAGCGTTCCACTCACCAGGGAAAAAAAACGATAAAATAATTTATTCAGCAAAAGATAAAAACACTGGAGCAGTTCATCATGACTGATATGGATCTGCATTGCTAGATGATGTGATTGACAGTGGACTTACATATTGGTACATGTTTTTCCCTTATTAACCACTTGACCCCTGGAAGATTTACCCCCCTTCATAACCAGGCCTTTTTTTGCGATACCTGACAATAAACTGACAATTGCGCAGTCATGCAACACTGTATCCAAATAAAGTTTATGTCATTTTTTTCCCACAAATAGAGCTTTCTTTTGGTGGTATTTGGCTACCAATTGATTTTTTTTCGCTATAAATAAAAGAAACCCCAATTTATTTTACTTTCTGATACAAAACATTTCTAATAAAAAAATTAAAAAAAATATTTCTTCATCACTTTAGGCCAATATGTATTCTGCTACATGTTTTTGGTAAACAAAATCCCAATAATCGTATTTTGATTGGTTTACATGAACCTTTTAGCATTTACAAACTATGGTATTGTAATGTTCCGGTACCGTTGGTACCCTAAATTACTCTTTTCACAAGTGTATGCGCCCCACCATTCTCTTTTGGAAAGGTGCGCATACACCTTTAAGACTGAAGCTGTCATCACTCAGCGCCGGACTAGATGGCTATTTAAAGCGCCGGTTCTCACTCACATGTGTTCGTTCAAACACCCTTACCTGGATGCTAACTTGGCTTGAAGCTTTCGTGCTTGCAAGCATACCTCGCTGACGGAACCTTGCTGCGCTGATCCCTGCATCCCGCTTCCGGATCATCCGCTCCTCCTGAACCAACCTTCGGCTGTATTGCTATTAGTGCTAAGTACCCCGCAGGGGAACCCTCTATAAACTTATACTAAGCTTACACTATCTAGCTCTGCATAGTAAAGACTATTTATCACATCTGCATATCTAGATTGCTAGCTCTTAAGACTACTGCTACTTATTCCTGCACTGGGTTGATCACTCTTGTATGTCCACCTGCTACTCTGTCATCTGCTACCATACATGATTGCTAAACCTACCTGCATCCATCTGCTACTGTCTTACCTTCAAGTGTCTGTCACCTACCACCTCCACTCAACCTGTCTCTTAAATCTTCATCACTGTGTTACTACATACATAAAGTCACTCTAGGAACCAGCTTGTTGAGTGTGTGTATTTACTAGCTGAATTAAGACCTTCCACACATGATGAGTCATTGAGGTTGGGAATGGTATCTCAGCATCTCTCTTACATGACTACTGAAGTGGAATATTTCTGCAGCTGAAAATCCACACCATACATGAAACGCAGGAGCGTTACAGATTGAACGAACCTACAAATGGATTCAGCAGAAATAACCACTCAGGTGACACAATTAAAACAGCAAGTAACTGCGTTAATACACGCACTTGCTGAATTAAAAGAAGACAATCAGGCTCTGTCGCAGCAGGTAATTAGACTGACACAACTTACCTCTGCTCAGTCCCCTGAACCCAAGATAAATCCCCCTTTGGTATTTACAGGCGATCGCAAAAAATTTCGCGAATTTAAAAACGCATGTGAGTTACTTTTTTTGCTAAAACCTCGTACCTACCTTACTGATCACATTAAGGTTTGTACTATTATTTCTTACCTAACAGGTGATCCTCGAGCCTGGGCAGACTCTCTTTTTGAGAAAAACGACCAGCTTCTCAACTCCTATGCCTTGTTCCTAGCAGAACTCACTAGCCTATATGATGACCCCAATAGGCAGAGTACTGCCGATCTTCAATTAAGATCCTTGAAACAAGGAAGGAGGCCTGTAGAAGACTTTGTCGCGGAATTCAAGAGATGGACCCTTGATTCAGAATGGAATGATGCATCTCTGAAAACCCAATTTAGGCTTGGCCTATCAGAAGCCGTTAAGGACGAGCTCGCCCGAGCGGATCTACCAAAAACCCTGGATGCATTAATACAACTCAGTATTACCATAGATAGAAGACTACGAGAAAGAAAGGCTGAGAAAATGGGAATGCCATTATCCGTTTCCTCTCGGATTCCGGCCGTTAACCCCGTTCCTATGGAGGTAGGGACCATACGCCCACCGCTATCAACTATGGAAAAAGCCAAAAGACGATATGAAAATCTCTGCTTGTACTGTGCATCCCCGGATCACAAGATAAATGTCTGTCCCCTAGTCAACAAAAAGAAGGGTGAGTGTTCACATGTCCTCCTAGGGGGATTGACAACTTCATTCACTAACCCTTACATTTTTGTTTGTTTGACATTACAGTGGGACCAGAACAGGATTACTACTAAGGCCATGATTGACACAGGATCTTGTTTAAATTATATTGATATATGTTTTGCTGCTTCAAATAAAATTCCTATTATTTCTAAACTTAAACCTGTCTCAGTAAGTCTTATTACCGGTGTTCCGTTGTCCTCTGGTCCAATCACCGATCAGACACAGGCACTTCTAGTCACTATTAACGAGTCTCATAGGGAGACTACTACCTTCGATTTAATACCTTCACCCCACTTTCCCATTGTGTTGGGACTTCCCTGGTTACACACACACCAACCAACCATAGAGTGGAAGGAAAGGTCCTTGGCCTTCCTCTCTTGCTATTGCGAGGATACGTGTAACCTCCCGTCTTCCGGGAAGATTCTGTCTATGGTGACAGATGAGATTGCACCACTATGTTATCAGGATCTTTCTGACGTTTTTCTTGAGAAAAATGCTCAAGCATTACCTCCTCATCGAGACTATGATTGTAGCATTGATCTACTCCCAAATAGCAAATTGCCGTTCGGTCATGTTTATCCTCTTTCACAGGATGAACTTTCCCATCTCAAAACCTATTTGGATGAGAATTTGGAAAAAGGTTTTATTAGACCTTCCACTTCTTCCACAGCAGCAGGACTCTTTTTTGTTCGCAATAAGGACTCAAGTCTCAGACCTATCATCGACTACAGGAAATTGAATGCTATCACAATAAAAGATCGATATCCTCTACCGCTTATCCCTGAGCTCATTGAGCAGGTGCGTGGAGCTACCTATTTTTCAAAATTGGACCTGAAAGGAGCATACAATCTCATTCGAATCCGTGATGGAGACGAGTGGAAGACTGCATTCAGAACCAGATACGGATTGTTCGAATATCTTGTGATGCCATTCGGGCTATGCAACGCCCCTGCAGTTTTCCAACGATTTATAAACGATATTTTTAAAGACTTACTAGATGTCTGTGTTGTGGTATATCTGGACGATATACTTATATATTCACGATCCCTGTCTGAACACATAAGACATGTAAGACTTGTACTATCGAGATTGCTTGCACATAACCTTTATGTGAAACTGAAGAAATGCTTGTTTCATAAAGACGAGGTACTCTTTCTAGGCTACATCATATCCAAAACAGGAATCGAGATGGACATGAGTAAAATATCCTGCATTCAGGATTGGCCTACACCAACCACACGCAAGGCGCTACAGCGATTCCTGGGATTTTCAAATTTCTACAGGAAGTTCATTAAAAACTTTTCTGC
The DNA here is from genome assembly GCF_965119305.1 of Pelophylax lessonae. Taxonomy (NCBI): domain Eukaryota; kingdom Metazoa; phylum Chordata; class Amphibia; order Anura; family Ranidae; genus Pelophylax; species Pelophylax lessonae. Next base: position 628,626,263 of record NC_138768.1, on the reverse strand, counting down.
TATTGTGAGACCGCTCACACAGCTCACTAGCATAAAAAAACCACTCAAATGGTCAGAAGAAGCCAATAAAGCTTTCCACTTGTTAAAGACAAGGTTTACTTCCGCTCCCATATTAAGCCATCCAGACCCATCCCTCCAATACATTCTGGAGGTAGATGCGTCAAACATGGCAGTAGGAGCAATACTCTCCCAACGACCAACCTACACTTCACCACTTCATCCAGTCGCCTTTTTTTCTAAATCCCTAAGCAGTCCCGAGATAAATTACCCCGTGGGTGAAAAGGAACTGCTTGCTATAAAATTGGCTCTGGAGAATTGGCGACATTTACTCGAAGGCACCCAATTACCAATAATTATATACACGGACCATAAAAACCTCCAATATCTTCAGGCTAGCAAAACTCTCTCGCACCGACAGGTACGATGGTCACTATTCTTTCTAAGGTTTAACTTCCTAGTGACTTACACACCTGCAGATAAAAACAAAAAGGCGGATGCACTATCACGACTAACTGAAGAAAACTACTTTGAAATCCCTTCCGTTCCTATAATACCTCACAAACGCATTATTGGAGTTGTCCGTTCCTTGAAGGAAGAGGTTTTGCATGGTATAAGTTTGGATTCACCCCCACCACAACTAAATACTGATGCAGAAGGCTTCCTCTACTACAACAACAAACTTTACATACCACCTACCCTACGCACCAAGATCTTGGAATTATCTCATGATGTGCCTATGGCAGGACATATGGGTATGACAAAGACTCTTAATTTGATTTCCCGGCAATTCTGGTGGCCTGACATGAAAACATCTATACAAAAATTTGTCTCTTCATGCAATGTCTGTGCCAGGTCCAAAATTGACACTACGAGACCATCCGGTCTACTATGCAGTCTACCAATACCCCAAACTCCATGGGAAGTTTTGTCCTTGGACTTCATCGTAGAATTGCCTCTTTCCAAAGGATTTAATACCATCTTGGTGTCAGTGGACCATCTGACAAAGATGGCACATTTCATTGCTATTCGCAGACTACCTTCGTCCAAACAAACGGCAGAACTCCTGATGAAACATGTCTTTAGATTACATGGTATCCCAAAAACTCTTCTGTCTGACCGTGGATCCCAATTTATTTCTAAGTTCTGGCAAGAACTATGTCACATACTACGGATCGAGCGGAAGCTCACTTCTCTTTACCATCCGCAGACCAACGGACAGACTGAAAGAGTCAACCAATGCATCGAGCAGTATTTACGTTGTTACACTTCTTACCAACAGGATGATTGGGTGGATCATCTCCCTCTGGCAGAATTTGCCTACAAAAACGCAACCCACAGTACAACCAAGCAGAGTCCGTTCTACTTGAACTATGGGTTTCATCCCTCTATTCTTCCACCACGCATCCTTCCTTCAAACAACCCAGTAGCCTCAGACTATCTTACCCAAATAAAGGATTCTCTGGGTTTATTAAATACTACCATTGCACACGCTCACAGTCAACAAAAGAAGTACTATGATCTTCGCAGAAGACCTTCTCCACAGTACACTATCGGGGACCTCGTTTGGCTCTCAACAAAAAATTTAAGACTGAAGATCCCTAGCAAAAAGCTTGGACCTCTGTTCTTGGGACCTTTCCCAATCAAAAAACTTATTGGAAAAGCTGCAGTACAGCTTACATTGCCAATAGACCTCAAAATACATCCCATTTTCCATGTGTCGCTACTGAAGCCCCATGTTCCGGACCACGGAATAAGGCCTAATATTCCACCTCCGCCTCCTGTACAAGTTGAAGGTGGAGAAGAATACGAGATAAAAGAGATTCTGGATTCTCGTATCTACAGAAGAAGACTTCAGTACTTGGTTAGATGGAAGAACTATGGGCCCCAAGACGACACCTGGCTAAACACCTCTGAAATACATGCCTCTAGATTAATCCGCAATTTTCATGCGAGATACCCAGACAAACCAGCTCCAGAGGCCTTCAGGAGCCGGCCTTAAGGGGGGGTATTGTAATGTTCCGGTACCTTTGGTACCCTAAATTACTCTTTTCACAAGTGTATGCGCCCCACCATTCTCTTTTGGAAAGGTGCGCATACACCTTTAAGACTGAAGCTGTCATCACTCAGCGCCGGACTAGATGGCTATTTAAAGCGCCGGTTCTCACTCACATGTGTTCCTTCAAACACCCTTACCTGGATGCTAACTTGGCTTGAAGCTTTCGTGCTTGCAAGCATACCTCGCTGACGGAACCTCGCTGCGCTGATCCCTGCATCCCGCTTCCGGATCATCCGCTCCTCCTGAACCAACCTTCGGCTGTATTGCTATTAGTGCTAAGTACCCCGCAGGGGAACCCTCTATAAACTTATACTAAGCTTACACTATCTAGCTCTGCATAGTAAAGACTATTTATCACATCTGCATATCTAGATTGCTAGCTCTTAAGACTACTGCTACTTATTCCTGCACTGGGTTGATCACTCTTGTATGTCCACCTGCTACTCTGTCATCTGCTACCATACATGATTGCTAAACCTACCTGCATCCATCTGCTACTGTCTTACCTTCAAGTGTCACCTACCACCTCCACTCAACCTGTCTCTTAAATCTTCATCACTGTGTTACTACATACATAAAGTCACTCTAGGAACCAGCTTGTTGAGTGTGTGTATTTACTAGCTGAATTAAGACCTTCCACACATGATGAGTCATTGAGGTTGGGAATGGTATCTCAGCATCTCTCTTACATGACTACTGAAGTGGAATATTTCTGCAGCTGAAAATCCACACCATACATGAAACGCAGGAGCGTTACAGGTATATATATTTATGGAACTCTTATTTTTTTATATAGCAAGCAACTTATAGCAGGACTGCAATACTGCGGCAGACATTCGGACACTAACTAACACTTTTGCCACTTTGCGGGAACCAGTGACACTAATACAGTGATCAGTGCTAAAAAATATACACTGTCACTCTATTAATGACACTGGCTGGGAAGGGGTTAAACATCTAGGGCAATCGAAGGATTAACTGTGTGCCTAGCCAGTGTTTTTGTGACAGGTCTGTGCTGATTTTACTAAGGGACGACATGGATTTTATTCCCTGCTTTGCAGGGACGAAAAATCCATCTCTTCTCCTCTGTCAGAATGGAGATCTGCTTTGTTTACATAAACAGATCTCGGTTCTGTGTGTTTTACCGACGATCTGGAGGTGTCGGCAGACATCCAGTGCCTGACACCCGCAGATTGACTTCTGCTGTGATAAATCATGCGCGCCCCCTGTAGGTGGAATCTTGAATATATGTGATCCTGCACAGGAGGGCTGCCCTGTAGCAGTAAATCTGCTATAGGGTGGCCCCAAACTAGTTAAAGGACTGCATGTTTTTATTTATGTTTCACTTTTTTGTGAATGAGTAGGGATACTCATTCACAAAACAGTTTCATTTTGATTGGACAAATACCACAGGAGGTGTTAACTGTGCAGGGCCGTCTTTATTATTGATTGGACCCTGGACAAACATTTTCTTGGGCCCTCCCGAATCCACCTATCAACTATGTGCGGGATCAAGAGGCAGCTGCTTTGGGCCCCACAACAATGACTGGGCCCGGGGCAGCTTCCCCTTTTGCCCTGCATTAAAGATGGCCCTGTAACTGTGTATTCAATCTGTACATAATATACCAGTTTTGTTACATGAAAAATTAGAGGAAGTTACAGTGCAGCACACTGCACCTTCATTGAAACGTGAAACAGTTAAATACAATTTTGTAACTGATTGGAGCAAGAGCTAAAAATAAAAGGCAATGTGTTTATATCTCTCTCCAGAGGAACTGCATACTCTAAGCTTCAAGCATATCATTAACAGCGATTCCTGCATTAATCAGACATAATCCTTAGCTCCCATCCAGGAGAAAAAACACTTTTTTTTTTAAAGTTTCCTAGGAGCATAGTAGCAATTCATATTATAAAATTGGTTAGCGGATTATATAGGGTTGAGAAACTTGAAGCTAAGAGTGTGAATTCAATCTTCCAGCAACAAAGCAGACCCTAACAATATTTACTTTAGATAGTCAAGAGAGGTTCCCCAGAATCCTAATTTCTTCACAAATTCATTTTCCATAATAATGCCATAACAAAGCATGTCTCCTGCTTGTCTTTTACCAAATAGCAGAACATCGGAGGTAGTAAATGCAAACTATGAAAATAAATTGCACCCATCCAAATCACATTAGCATTGTGACAGGAAAAATGTAGAATCTTGTGTACATTTTACCCATCGCATATTATAATAAAACTTAATTGGAAAGATGCTGTTTGCTGCTTTAACCACTTCTGGACCGGAAAGGATTTATCCCCTTAATGACCAGGCCATTTTTTGCGATATGCACTGTATTACTTTACCTGGCAATTGCGCAGTTGTGTGACACTGCACCCAAATAAAATGTATGTCTTTTTTTCCCACAAATAAGCTTTCTTTTGGTGGTGTTTGATCACCTGTTCGATGTTTAATTTTTGCGCTATAAACAAAAAAAAGCGACAATTCTGAAAAAAAAAAAAAAATAATAATTTTTACTTTCTGCTATATAACATTCCCCATAAAAAATTGAAAAATCAAATATGTATTCTGCCATATATTTTTGGTAAAAAAAATCCCAATAAGTGTATATTGATTGGTTTGCGCAAAAGGTATCGCGTCTACAAACTAGGGGAAAGATTTATGTCATTTGTATTCATTTATTTATTTTTAACTAGTAATAGTGGCGATCAGCGATTTTTAACAGGACTGCAACATGCGACAGACAGATCGGACACCTAACTGACATTTTTGACACTTTTGGGGGGACCAGTGACATTACTACAGTAATCAGTGCGAAAAATATGCACTGTTACTGTACTAATGACACTGGCAGGGAAGGGGTTAACACCAGGGGCAAGCAAAGGGTTAAATGTCTTCCTAGTAGATTCTCTCTAACTGTGGGGGGGGGGGGGGTAGGGCTTTCTGCATGAACACAGAGACCTGTGTTCCTAAATAGGAGGCACACAGGGTCCCTGTGTTCTTAACTGACAGAACAGTGGTCTGCCGTGTTTACAGTGGAAGACTGCTGTTCTGTCTCCACGAGGAGTGATCACGGGTTGGGCTGGCGGTCGTTAAGAGGTTAAAACAGCTGATGAAGTCAACCTTCGGGTTTGAACTGGTTTTCAAAGTACTGTTAGCATCTCACAGTTTACCTTTTTTGTAGATATTTTTTTACTTAAAATTACTCCTTTTCTGGAAGAAATAACAACTTAAAAAGTAGTTTAAATCTAACCTCCTTTTGAAATTGTTATTCATCAACCCAAATTTCATCTCATATTCTTCAGTCTGAATGGGGGTAACAGCTGCCATTCCACTGTGGAGATACCATATTTAAAGCTGAAATCCAGCTTTTGATGCACTTTACATACTTAATACTGGGCATTGCCATAATGGACTCTTGCTTTTACTCAAGTGACACCATATAGTACCCCTTTGTCAGTAGGGATGAGCTTAGGCGTGGTCAGATCCTAGTCTGAACCCACCTGAACAATCCTGCCAGGAATCTCTCATCTGTACTGTGTCAATTAATGGCAGGGCTTGGACAAGGGGTGGGCAGGAGGAGAGGCTGCCCTGGGCATTGTGGTATCATGTGAGGTGGGGGGGGCACCAAAAGGAGGTGGAGGGGGGATTTGTAATGTGAGGGGGGATTTGGAGGGCAGCAGGGGAGATAAGCATTGTTGTAGGAGGGGAAATTTGGGGAGGTGTGCTAGGGGTGGTGATTTGAGGGGATTTGTGTTTGGAGAGGGGATGCAAGGAAGAAGATATGTGCTAGGAGGGGGGATTTTAAGGCATTTGTACTAGAAAAGATGTGTGTGTGTGTGGGGGGGGGGGGGGGGAGGGGGGGATTTGTGCTAGGAGGAGAAATAGGGGGGAATTTGTACTAGGATGAGTGATTGGGGAGAATTTATGCTGGGAGGGGGGATTTGGAGTGGGTGGATAGGATTTGTGCTTAGAGGGGTAGAGGGTGTCAAGGTCTTACTTTGCCTTCCTGTTGGCAGAAATCTTGGACATGTGCAGACTGCTGTCTCTTATGAACTCTGTTTGCATCATCACTTGCCTGCTGCCTGGGTGTCCTCAGTGATGATGTTGCTCACCTGACTATATATATCACCTGATGGGTTGCAGTCCTTGCCCTAGTGTTTGTGCTCCACATTTGTCCTCTCCTGGGTAGGAGGTTCTGCGGTTACTCAGGCATTGGTAGACCCTGGTGCTGGCAGGTACTTTATTGACAGTACGTTTGCTGCTGCAAATTCCATTCCTTTGCAGCCCCGTGTTTCTCCACTAGTTACGTAGTTACATAGTTAAATAGTTATAAGACAAAGTGTGGGGGTTCCCCTGGGGTGGGACTTTGTAGGCACAAAAGAAAAATTGAAAAAATGTTTTAAGAAAAAATAACAATTTTATTGTAGAACAAAATATGCATATTAAACATTAAACCACAAGCAAGCAGAGAGCATCACATAATGTCAGAAACCAACCACACAGTACAAAGTTGATACCCGACGTGTTTCGAAGTGGCAGGGCAACTTCTTCATCAGGGGTTACTTTGGGTGGTTTTCTGTAGATATTAAATATAGTGATAAGACCACTAAAATGTAATTAGCAAAAAAACAAATAATTCAGTGACAAATGCAGAAAGAAATAACTTTTTAAGTATTTTAAACAATAATCATAAAGAAAAACTTACATGGTTTCCTGTACATAGGTTTTTACTGCTTGCTAAGATTAAAAACAAAACAGGGTTGACTGGAGCCTGACTGGTGCTATATGGTCTGAGCAATCCAATGTGTGTAAGAATACACAAGGAGTTTTGCCAAAGGATGTGTCACCTGGATAATGGACAGCTGGAGTCCAAATAGGCAGAAGAGCTTGCTGAGCAAAAGCCAAGGAGGGCTGCGACAAGAAAGGAAAAGAGCATGCTTTTCACTCATTGTAAATTAAATCAAATAAAAATTAATGATTATGTTAATGATCATATATGTAGGGCTTCAAATGGCAAAAAAGAAACATCGAAAATATTCTATGGATGCCAATAGAGTTAATTAATAGGACACTTGTTCTGTTGGTAAGATATCATGATGAGGGTATATGTAAATTGAAGTAAAGAGGCTAGAGGGTATGACATGTATTGTTAAATTTATGCCAAAAAATCAATTTAACCGGACTTGGCTGTATAGGCGATGGCTTTCCTTCATATGAAGGGAAAAACATTTTTTGTTCCAAGTATATTCATATGAAGTAACTCATATGAAGGAAAGCTATCGCCTATATAGCCAAGTCCTGTTAAAATGATTTTTTGGCATAAATTTAACAATGCATGTCATACCCTCTAGCCTCTTCACTTCAATTTACATATACCCTCATCATGATATCTTACCAAGTGTCCAATTAATTAACTATATTGGCATCCATAGAATATTTTCTATGTTTCTTTTTTGCCATTTGTAGCCCTACATATATGATCATTAACATAATCATTCATTTTTATTTGATTTAATTTACAATGAGTGAAAAGCATGCTCTTTTCCTTTCTTGTTGCAGCTCTCCTTGGCTTTTGCTTAGCAAGCTCTTCTGCCTATTTGGACTCCAGCTGTCCATTATCCAGGTGACACATCCTTTGGCAAAATTCCTTGTGTATTCTTACACACATTGGATTGCTCAGACCATATAGCACCAGTCAGGCTCCAATCAACCCTGTTTTGTTTTCAATCTTAGCAAGCAGTAAAAACCTATGTATAGGAAACCATGTAAGTTTTTCTTTATGATTATTGTTTAGTATACCTAAAAAGTTATTTCTTTCTGCATTTGTCACTGAATTATTCGTTTTTTTGCTAATTACATTTTAGTGGTCTTATCACTATATTTAATATCTACAGAAAACCACCCAAAGTAACCCCTGATGAAGAAGTTGCCCTGCCACTTCGAAACGCGTCGGGTATCAACTTTGTACTGTGTGGTTGGTTTCTGACATTATGTGATGCTCTCTGCTTGCTTGTGGTTTTAATGTTTAATACGTATATTTTGTTCTACGATAAAATTTTTATTTTTTCTTAAAACATTTTTTCAAATTTTCTTTTGTGCTTACAAAGTCCCACCCAAGGGGAACCCCCACACTTTGTCTTATGACTTAGGGATGCGGCACACTCTTTAGAAACCCGCTCAAGAGCACACTTGTCTTGTATTGAGGTAGAAAATACCATTCCCCGTCCGCTCTTGACCGGCTTTCTTGATACCTCTCTTTTTGAGGTTCAACTTTTTGATTTTTTATTTCTCTTTCCCTCTTTGGGATTTATACATATCTTCGGACATACTTTGTCTGTATAAGTTTTTTGTTGTATTTCATATCTATTTTTGTGCATTGGTAACAGTTTCTGAGGTGTATCAATTTCAAACATGTCCAACTACACAGGTGACGATTGGGACCCTCTCATGTCCAAATATTTGAATGATTTAGGAAAAAAGGAATTCATTGAAACCGAGCTTCTTTCCCTTTTTTTCCAACTTTCCAAACTATTAGAGAAAAAATCCACTTATTTTTGGCATATCAAATCCTTTAAGGATTACTTACAGGAGAACATCAATCCCTTTGGACTTAGGATACAAGTCTTCCCCCCGTTGGAGGACCTGAGCCCTATGTTCAAGACCAATTGAGAAAAATCGCTGCGGGAGTGTTCGGCTTCCTTAATGAAATTACTTATCGAGGAGTATACAATTCGGTCAACCAAACTAGACATAGACATTGGATCACTTTGTGAAAAAATTCAAAATTATAAAACGCACAAGTTGTTCCAAGAGCGTGAGGTCAAGCTCAGGGAACATCTTGAACGCTATAACAAAAACATCCTTAGGAATGCCTTTCATCAAGGCAGGGTCTACAATTGGACCCATAATAAACAAGTTAACAATCTGTCCATTAACAAAGATCCTCATACTAATTTCTCCTATCCGGTCTCCCAAGGTCCCTTCCACTCTAAGACCAAAAAACCTGTGACCACAGACCGATCTAAAAGACCTTATTACAACGATGAAGTAACATCAGAACAAATTTCCAAAAAACCCAATAATAAACAAAACACAAAGGGGACACTTTCCCTCTCTAAACTGTCTACACCCTTCCAACATGTGAACACGATCTCACAATCTCCCAATTCACTTCACACTATTCAATCTAATCAAGCCCCTGTGGGCCCATCATCTACTCTTTCCTCCACAATAGATCTCTTATATCCAACTTTTTTAGAGTTGCTACATCAGAAGGCCTTAAAACTCACCCCCACCTCACAACAAACACCCTCACTCCCACCACCCCTTCCCTAACGATCAATGCTGACACTTCTCACGTTGATCAATCGATCATCAATCTTTCTAGCTACACACTTAATGAAGATGAATCTGTCATACTCCAAAAAGGTCTTAGTTTCTGTCCAAGCATTAAACTTGACAAGTTTGAGTTCACAAAGGATCTCCACCTATTTGCACGGAAGCTTAATTTAAAACCCTTTTTCATAAAGATAGCAGGAACAATCCACATACCATCTCCAAAGACCCTGCACTGGACACACTAAGTTCGCTTCTGGAAGAAAATGATGATCTAATCAATCGTATTGATTTATCTTCCTTGTTAGCGGGGATCCGTACGGATCAACCCTCTATATCTATTCAACCCTCAAATTTGAGGAAAAAATCAGATAAATGTCCTCCAATACAAAACTCCAACATCAATACCTTCCTGAAATTAGTATCCAAAGATCTTGATAATTTAAAACTTCATTCTCCCCTTGAACCCAACATCCCACGAGAGCAAAGACAGGCAGTCAACAAACTGGCCGACAATCATTCCATTGTCATTAAACAGGCAGATAAGGGGGGCAATGTAGTCCTTATGGACAATGCCCAATATGTCAATATGTGTTTAAAAATATTAAAAAATCACTGGTACAGACGGATTACCACGGACATTATCCTCAAATACCAGCATGAATTTTACGAACTTGTTGATCTTGCATATTTAAACAATACTATACCCAAATACACTTGGGAATATATCCGCACGGCCTTCCCTATCACGCCTACCTTTTATGCACTTCCCAAAGTTCATAAAGACCCCCTAAAACCACCCGGTAGACCAATAATCTCCGGGCGGGGATCAATCTCTGATAATGCCAGTAAACTGGTCGATTCTTTTTTTAAACCTTTTGTTGTATGCCTGCCTTCCTACACTTGCGATACCATTCACTTTTTGGACAAAATCAATAATATCAGCATTTCACAAGAATCATTGTTAGTCACCATTGATGTCGAGGCTTTGTACAGCTCGATCCCCCATGACAGGGGGATTGCGGCTGTACAGCATACCATCATACATTGGGACAAACTAGATGCCTATTGCGAGTTCATTTTGTCCCTGCTACAGTACATCCTTACCCACAATGTTTTTTCTTTCGATGGCTCCCACTACCTCCAGGTACAGGGCGTAGCGATGGGGACTTGCTGTGCCCCATCCTACGCCAATCTGTACCTGGGGGAGTGGGAGCAATTCTTTTTGTCAGATGAGTCTTTATCTTTATACACGGACCACATAAAAATGTGGGTCCGGTACATAGATGATATTGTTCTCATTTGGGAGGGCCCCCTTGACCTTTTGGATAACTGCCTCAGCAGAATGAATAGAAATGATTTTAACCTCACATTCACTATGAGTGTGGACCCTACTAAGGTCACGTTCTTAGATGTTGAGGTATACAAGGGTGAGGATGGTGTCGTTCGCAGTGGTCTTTATCGTAAGCCCACTGCTGGCAACACCATCCTCCACGCCTCCAGTTTCCACCCAGAACCCTTGGTACGCTCAATCCCTTTTGGTCAATACTTACGCATTAGACGTAATTGCACTGATCTGGATACCTTCCAAAGGGCAGCGAATGAGCTAAGGCATAGACACTTGTTGAGAGGCTATTCCAAAAACTCTTTTAAAAAAGCCTATAAGAAGGCCTTAAACAACAATAGACATCAACTTTTGCTCCCTAAAAATTGAAAGGAGGATAACACTCTTAGGATTATTACCAAATACTCAGACCAACACTCCAACTTACGTAAGATTGTGACGATATACTGGCATCTATTGGCACTTGATCCAACTCTTGGACCCCATGTACCAGAAACCCCCAAATTTCACCTTTAGGAGGGCACCTGCGCTCAGAGACAAATTAGTACAAAGTGAATATAGAGGCAATTCTATGAGCGACCCTTGCAAATACAAAGGCACCTACATGTGCGGCACTTGTAATTACTGTAGGTAAATGTACACACAAAAAAATCCCGTTTTACCCAACGGCCATAAATTTATAGCCAAGCATTTTGCCAATTGCCGCACTCATGGAGTAGTGTATTTACTGCTCTGTGACTGCGGCTGTTTCTATGTTGGAAAGACAAAATTAGAGTTTTGGAGGCAGGCCTACCGACATATAAAATGCATGAAGTCTTGTGATCCTGAGTTGCCACTGGGTCGCCATGTAAGCTTGGTGCATTCGGGTAAATTTCCTAAACTAAAGTTTTTGATATTGGACCGCATCCAACCCAGTTCCAGAGCCGGAGACTGGAGTTGGAAGTGGGGTGGATATATTCATTGAAAGCCACTGAACCCCCAGGCCTCAATGATGTAATTTCCTTTAAGCCCTTCTTGGAAGGGTTTAATTCTGGGGGCATGGAAAAGTAGTTATTATTTCCTGTCTCTAGACATCCGTTTTCCCACATTCCTTAGTTGGACTTGTTCTTTATTGGTCATCTTTCATAAGTTGATTTCCTCTTTTACTGTTATTTCCTCACAGGTATTGGAATCATGACTGGTGCAAATTGGATTCTTTCTACATTTTCTGAAACATTTAAATACATTTGTATATTTTTCATCTTATTTATTTATTATATATTTCTTGCTCTGACTCTTTCTCCCTTTTTTAGGGTATGATAAACCAGCCATTAGAGGCTTCTCATTTACTTTGGCATTTTTAATAAGGTTTTTGAAAAGTTGTTCCTTTTGGAATAAAACTTGTTCCATATCTACCCCAAAACATTTACACTTTGATTATCAGTATTGCCAGTTTTATAGGTGTGTCCCCACTTTGGCCAGCCCGGCACGGTGAGAGGTGCCACCTTGTGGGCGCCTTACACTGAGCATCCGCTCTTCCTCATCTGACAATGCTTTCGCATCGTCTGGCACACGCCCAGCACAGCCCCGCCTGCGGTCCACGCCGACGGAGCTTCCTCCGTGCCAGTGGAACGCAGGCACTGGCCACGCCCCCATGACATCACGCCATACGGCGCAGACCTCCCACTGAGGACGTTCCCGGCCCCTGTGATCCAGGGAGCCCTGGGCGGATCACAGCTCAGGGTCATCGGGCTAATTCACTTATCCTTCCAGGTACTATTTAATCAAGCTCCTGCTGGCATTCTGATGTACAGCCTGCCAGGAGCTTGATGTCTTCACACCCTTTTACAACATTTGTTTATTGCTTTGCAAGCAAGGTAAGAAGATGCTTTTCCATCATGATCTATTAGTGAGTTTTTCCTTCTTTTTTCTCCCACTTTTTTTTTGTATCGTATAAACCATCATTTGTGTGAAGTTGGCACCTTATATATATTAAGTTACTTGGAACAAAAAACTTTTTTCCCTTCATATGAAGGAAAGCCATCGCCTATACAGCCAAGTCCTGTTAAATTGATTTTTTGGCATAAATTTAACAATGCATGTCATACCCTCTAGCCTCTTCACTTTAATTTACATATACCCTCATCATGATATATTACCAACAGAACAAGTGTCCTATTAATTAACTCTATTGGCATCCATACAATATTTTCTATGTTTCTTTTTGCCATTTGAAGCCCTACATATATGATCATTAACATAATCATTAATTTTTATTTGATTTAATTTACAATGAGTGAAAAGCAAGCTCTTCTGTCTATTTGGACTCCAGCTGTCCATTATCCAGGTGACACATCCTTTGGCAAAATTCCTTGTGTATTCTTACACACATTGGATTGCTCAGACCATATAGCACCATTTAGGCTCCAATCAACCCTGTTTTGTTTTTAATATTAGTAAGCAGTAAAAACCTATGTACAGGAAACCATGTAAGTTTTTCTTTATGATTATTGTTTAGTATACTTAAAAAGTTTTTTCTTTCTGCATTTGTCACTGAATTATTAGTTTTTTTGCTAATTACATTTAAGTGGTCTTATCACTATATTTAATATCTACAGAAAACCACCCAAAGTAACCCCTGATGAAGAAGTTGCCCTGCCACTTCGAAACGCGTCGGGTATCAACTTTGTACTGTGTGGTTGGTTTCTGACATTATGTGATGCTCTCTGCTTGCTTGTGGTTTTAATGTTTAATATGTATATTTTGTTCTACAATAAAATTGTTATTTTTCTTAAAACATTTTTTCAATTTTTCTTTTGTGCCTACAAAGTCCCACCCCAGGGGAACCCCCACACTTTGTCTTAAGACTTAGGGATGCGGTACACTCTCTAGAAACCCGCTCAAGAGCACACTTGTCTAGTTAAATATCTATTTAAATAAATTCAGTTCCTCTAATCTTTTCTCATAGCTGAGCTCCTAAATGCCTCTTAGCAGTTTCGTTGCCCTTCTCTGCACTTTCCAGATGAGGTCTTATTAATGATTTGTACAGGGTACAATGTGCATAACTTGACATTTATCAACATTAAACCTAATTTGCCACATAGTTGACCAATGAAACAGTGCATTGAGGTCAGCTTGTAAGTTGGAGACATCCTGTAAAGAAGTTATTCCACTGCATAGCTTGGTGTCATCTGCAAAGACTGAAATGGTACTTTTAATCCCAGACCCTATATCATTTATAAAGATATTAACAATTAAGGGTCCCAACGCTGAACCTTGGGGTACACCACTGATAACCTTAGACCATTCAGAGTAAGAATCATTAACCACTACTCTCTGAATTCTATCTTTTAGACAATTTTCTATCCATATACAATCTGATCTTTCCAAGTCTGTAGACTTTACCTTTACACATTAGCCGTGTGTGGGGAACTGTGTCAAATGCTTTTGCAAAATCCAAGCCACCCCTTTTGTCCAAGTTTTTACTTATCTCCTCATAAAAAGAAATCAGGTTTTCTTGATTTTGATCCCTTTTTAAATATAGGCACCAAATTGGCCCTACGCCAATCCAGTGGTACTATTCCAGTACTTAACAAGTACCTAAAAATTAGAAACAAAGGATTTGAAATTACAGCGCTCAATTCTTTTAGGATGCGTGGGTGGATGCCATCTGGTCCAGGCGCTTTATCTACCCTTATTCTGTCTAAATATTTCTGGACCATATCACTTTTGAGGCATCGAGGTGATTGATGGCAGACCCCTGCAACCGACACAGGTTACCCACGAGACTGTTTTCCGGTCGGCATGGCGATAGGGGCTGTTCACAAGGAGTCGATCTGTTTTCAGGTTATATCGTCCCCACACTACTCTGTTGTTTTGGGGTACCCTTGGCTTCAGAAACACAATCTGTCCTTTGATTGGCAGTTGGTCGAGATCCTCTCTTGGTCTCCACAGTGTGGCGCTGTTTGTATCCATAAGCTGTTAAGGTACTTTGTACCTCCTCGAATTCAGTGCTGCCCACTGAATATCATGAGTATCAAGATGTATTTGACAAGGTGCGCGCTGGTACTGTTCCTCCTCATTGCCCGTACGATTTAACCATAGACTTTCAACCTGGTGCCATTCCCCTTGTGGCAGGGTTTATCCTCTCTCGGTTGTGGAGAATAAAGCCATGGAGGAGTATGTGATGGATGCGTTTGCCCGGGGACACATTCGCAAGTCCACTTCTCCAGCAGGTGCCGGTTTTTTCTTTGTAAAGAAGAAAGGGGGGGGTGAGTTGAGACCTTGCATTGATTATAGAGGTTTCAATCACATCACGGTCAAGAATGCATACCCGATTCGGTTGATTACTGAATTGTTCGACCGCCTCAAAGGAGCAGTGGTCTTTACCAAGCTTGACCTAAGGGCTACGTATAAGCTCGTAAGGATCAAGGAGGGCGATGAGTGGAAGGCTGCGTTTAATACCAGAACCGGTCATTATGAATATCTGGTGATGCCCTTTGGCTTGTGCCTTACAGGAGTTCATCAATGATGTCTTTCGTGATATGTTGCAGCAGATAGTCTATTTGGATGACATCCTGATTTACTTGGACTCCATTGAATCACACTACCTGGATGTCAGGCGGGTGCTGCAATGGTTACGTGAGAATTGGCTTTTCTGTAAACTTGAGAAATGTGAATGCCACCTCTCTCAGGTTGCCTTCTTGGGCTACATCATTTCTGCTAAATGGTTCTCCATGGACCCTCAGAAGGTTTCAGCTGTTCTACAATGGCCTCGCCCTAGTGGTCTCCGTTCCATTCAGCGTTTCCTTGGGTTTGCCAACTACTATCGGAACATTATCAGAGACAATTGAGTACTGTCCGTGATACTTTTTTTATTTGCACTAACATACAATTTTTCAGGACAAGCTTTCGAGGTATGTCCCCTTCATCAAGATCCAAGCAGTACTGATTAACAAAATGTTTAGCAGAATGGTAAAAAAACACACAATCTCTAAGCCAAAGGAAATAAAAGAGAAAACCAAACAAACATAAACAAATTTAACTGGCAATGGTAATAAAACTAGCATAGTTAGTGAGATAAGACAGAGGGAGAGCTGAAGACAGGGGGAAGGTGGGGGGGATAGTCACAGAGGGGGTCGTAAAACTGTAGGATAATGAGTAAGGAAACCCATATCTAAATTTAAGCCATTATTTTTTGTGTCAAAAAGAAGTATCATTCTTAATTCAAAAGTTTTCCTTTCCTGGATAGTTCTGAAATTCCCTTTAAGAACTAAAACATTGAGGTCTTCTATAGTGTGGTCCGGTTGTGAAAAATGATGTCCCACAGGTGTGCAGAAACTATCTTCTTTATGTTCCTTTATGTTCCTTGATGGTATGTCTGTGCAAATTCATCCTCGCTTGCAACTTAAAATTGTATGTTAGTGCAAATAAAAAAAGTATCACGGACAGTACTCAATTGTCTCTGTGCACTAATACGGCTACAATGACCCGGAACATTATCAGGAATTTTTCCTCTTTGGCCAAACCTATCTCAGATCTGACCAAAAAGGGCAGCGATTCCCACAGTTGGACGCCTGCTGCCATTCAATTTTTCGAGGCCCTCAAGTCTGCTTTCGCTTCGGCTCCCATTCTGTCTCATCCCAATCCTGGTTTGCCATTTGTCCTAGAGGTAGATGCTTCTGAGAAGGGAGTAGGCGCCTGTCTCAGCATCGGAGGTTTTCAGCTTACACGGGTTGCCTAAGGAGATTGTGTCGGACCGTGGGAGCCAGTTTGTCTCCAGGTTCTGTTGCGCATTTTGCTTCCAGTTGGGTATTCGACTCTCCTTCTCCTTGGCCTACCCTCAGAAGTCCAATGGTGCCGCTGAGCGTTCCAACAAAGCTCTGGAGCAGTTTCTTCACTGCTATATCTCTGACCATCAGGACATACATAGTAGTTGAGGTTGAAAAAAGATAACAGTCCTTCCAGTTCAACCTGTGTGGTGTGTGTCAATGTATTCTTTTCCCATGCCCTTGAATGTTTTGTTCTTGGAGATGTATGTCCAAGAGTCTGTTAAAGTGGCCATACTCCCCGCACTTACCACCATTTGTGGAAGAGAGTTCCACACTCTTATAGCCCTTACTGTAAAATACCCCTTACGTAGCCTAAGGTTAAATCACTTCTCCTCTAATAGCATTGTATGGCCGCGTGTCCTCTTTTACTCATTGCCACTGAATAGTTTTTTTTCTATGCTGAGATCACCATTGAGGTATTTGTAAAACGCTATCATGTCACCTCTCAGGCCTCTCTTCTCTAGGGTGAATAAACCCAGTGCTTGTAAACGCTCATCATAATTTAGGTCCTCCAATCCCCTAACTAACTTAGTTGCCCTTCTTTGGACTCTTTCCAGTTCCAGCACATCCTTTCTGAGGATTGGAGACCAGAACTGGACAGAATACTCCAGATGTGGTTGGACCAGCGTTTTGTAAAGTGGTAGGATTATAGTTTTATCTCTGGAATATATCCCCTTCTTTATGCATGCTAATATTCTGCCGGCTTTGGCAGCTGCAGCTTGACATTGCATGCTATTGCTTAGCCTATCTTCTAATAAGACTCCCAGGTCTTTCTCAATTCTTGATTCCCCCAGAGGTCCCCCCCCCTAACACGTACAGTATTTTGCGTTTATGTTTTTATTCCCTAAGTGCAATACCTTACACTTCTCCACATTAAACCTCATTTGCCAGAGTTTCCCACTCTGTTATTTTGTTCAGGTCATTCTATAAGATTTCTGCATCATGATGTGAAGTTATTGCCTGCTTAATTTTGTGTCATCTGCAAAAACTGATATTGAGCTAGTGATCCTGTCCTTAATGCTATTTATGAATAAATTGAACAATATTGGTCCCAGGACCTAGCCATGGGGGACCCCACTTACCACTCCTGACCAGTCTGGATATGCAATATTTATTACCACCCTTTGGACAATTGGGTTGATCTGCTACCCTGGGCAGGGTTTGCCAGGAGCTCAGCCATCATCTACTCTTCCAGAATGTCTCCATTCGGGGCTAATTATGGGTACCAACCCACTGTGTTGCCCGAGTTGTCCTCACCAAAGGACATCCCGACTGTGGAGGATCATCTTGGTGCCCTCCGTTCCTCTAAGGTGCTGATTCAAGAGACCTTATGGGTCTCTGCACACCGTCAGAAGCTCCAGGCACGCCGGAGAGGTTTCTCTGCTCCTTCGTACCAGGTCAGGGAGAAAGTGTGGTGGTCAACCTGTAATCTCAACCTCAGTGTGCCTCAGTGTGCCCACACCTAAAATGGCCCCCCGTTTTGTTGGGCCTTTTCGCATCCTCCGTAAGGTAAGGTGAACCCGGTGGTCTATGCCCTTGATCTTACTCCTGGCATGTGTATCTCCAATGTCTTTCACGTGTCACTTTTGAAGCCACTGGTTTGCAACTATACTTCTTCACTTCCTCGCCCTCGTCCCATTCCTGTGGACAATCATAAGGAGTATGAGGTTAGCAGCATCTTGGATTCTTGTCTGTCCTGAGGTCAGGTTCAATACCTGGTGCACTGGAAGGGTTATGGTCCCGAGGAGCGCTCCTGGGTTCCCTCCAATGATGTTCATGCTCCCGCCCTTCTCTGCGCTTTCCATGCTCACTTTCCTCAGAAATAGTTTTTGCTCCGCAGAGGGGCCATTGCCTGCTGCCTGGGTGTTGCTCATTGATGATGTTGCACACTTGACTATATATATATCACCTGATGGGTTGCAGTCCTTGCCCTTGTGTTTGTGCTCCAAGGTGCATCTCTGCTAGCAGTCTTCTGTTCTCCGTGTTCCTCTGTGTATGACCTGGCTTGGCTGACGACTCTCCTGGCTCTTGACCCCGCATCGGCAGATGACCCCACATTGGCAGATGACCTGGCATTGGCAGACTACCCGTTCCTGGACATGACCCTGGCTTGGGTCACTACCTGCTTCTGGACTTGACCCTGGCTTGTTCCTGCTCTCACTTCCTCACTCTTGCTGTGCGTTTATTGTTGTTTTCTCCAATAAACTGCTTTATTTTACCTGCATCACTGTGTGGTCAGGTTTTTTTTGGGGGGGGGGGTGGATTTGTGCTAGGGGCATATGGGAAGGGAGAGGATTGAGCTGGGGGGTTGGGGGGGGCAACGATTCATGCTGGGAAGGGGATTTCAACAGGGGGGGTTTGTGCTTAGGGGTAAGCATAAAGATTAGTGCTTCGTTTATTGTTTTTTTTTTGGTGGGGGGGGGGGGGGGGGTTGCTCATCATATGTCCTGGACTGGATAACGTCCTGGATAACGCCCTGGACTCTAGATGCCCTTATTCCAACACTGCTGGGGGGGGGGGTATACAGTGTTAGTTCATCTTTTCATTTTTTCTACAAAGAGAAATGAATCCTTTAAGGTATATCAGCAAGCTGTGATATCTTTTGGAGTATATTTTTATGTTGATAGGGTCTTGTATTCAAGTTTGGGGTGATCAAAGTTTTTTTAAGCTACCTATGGATTGCAGCACACCACTTTATTGTTTGAAAGAAAATAAAAACTAAGTGTGTGAAGAGTGTGTGCCTAAACCACCTCAAATTATATCATTGGCATTCACTGCAACCCTCTGTCCCCACAGTAAAAATAAAAGTTAGGCATACAGTACATTAGTTAAGCCTATTCTACTGAAGTAAAATTGTCTTTCTTCTGGCAAATTTTACACAGCTGACACTCTTAATTCTTGTATGGAAACACCTGTGTACCTTATCTCTCTATATTTTGTCTAGTATTGCTTAATAAAACTGTCTGGGCACTTTCCAATTTTTCACCGCTTTATTATCTGTGGTCTTTTAACCACTTGACCTCTGGAAGGTATTATAGTGATAGACATTGGTATAAGCAATAGTTAACTTTTCATTCATGACAGCTTGCTTACTGTTGACATGCTGTAATTGACTACAGCCAGTGAAACAGTACAGAGTGCTGTGATTGGCGGGGTACCATGTGATAGTTGTGATCCAATCACAGCATCACAACAGTAAGCAAGCTGTTCTTGAATGAAAGCCATTCATGACAGTTTGCTTTCATAATATAATGTGATCGCTATGATTAGTCATAGTGATCACATGATACCCTGGCCACTCACAGAGGCTTGGATGCAGAGCGCCGTGATCCACTGTGCCCACCAGACACAGTGGTCACGAGATTACTCTGCTGCATGCCCCAGGGGGTGCGGTAGCAGCTTGACTATACCGCTCGTCTTCATTAAATATACTGTGGAAGTGAGGCAAGCGTTTAATCTTTGAAGGAAAACACCTGCCTGTGTGCTATTTCTCGACTACATTTTCACCTGGTCTTGCTTATTAACCACTTGCCGTCGGCTTACTGTATATTTACGTTGGCAGAGTGACTCTCCCAGGCAAAATCATGTTAATAAATGTAATCTGCCTAGGAGGAGCTAGGGGGGTGAGCATGCGCTGCCGGCGGCGCGCCTCCGCCCTCGATCGCCAGCGAGGAAGCTGGCGCTTGTGTTAGGCGGCTCTGATTGACCCCTAACACCCTCAATCTCTCTCCGCTGAGAGAACTGTCCTTTTGCCTACAATGATCACAGAGCCCATGTGATCCTGCTATATAGGATCGCATGTCTCTGTGATCATTTCAAAAGGCCAACCCCCCCCCCCCCCCACAGTTAGAATCACTCCCCTAGGCTTACATTTAATGCCCTGATCACTAACAGTATTAACCCCTTCCCTGGCAATGTCATTATTACAGTAACAGTGCATATTTTTAGCACTGATTACTGTAGTAATGTCACTGGTACCCCCAAAAGTGTAAAAAATGTCAGTCAGGGGTCCGATCTGTCCGCCGAAATGTCGCAGTCCTGCAAAAAAATCGCAGATCGCCGCCATTCCTAGTAAAAAAAGAAACAAAACAATAAAAATGACATAAATCTTTCCCGTAGTTAGTAGACGCAATAACTTTTTCACAAACCAATTAAAATACGCTTATTGCGATTTTTATTACCAAAAATATGTAGCAGAAAACAAATTGGCCTAAAATGTTAAAAAATTTTGATTTTGGAATTTTTTTTGGGAATGTTATATAAAAGAATGTGAAAAATATATATATTTTTTTTCAAAATTGTCGCTCTTTTTTTGTTTATAACGCAAAAAATAAAAATCGCACATGTGATCAAATGCCACCAAAAAAAAGCTCTATTTGTGGGGGAAAAAGGACGTCAATTTTATTTGGATACAGCATCGCACGACCGCGCAATTGTCCGTTAAAATAGTGCAGTGCTGAATCACAAAATAGGGCCTGGTCATTAAGCAGGAAAATCTTCCTGTCCAGAAGTGGTTATAACTGCCTTGCCACTGGCCAGTTTTTACACTGCTTTATCATCTGCACCCTCCTAATTCTTGAACTAAAACACCTGCCTGTGCCTTGTGTTTCTAGTACATTTCAGTCAAGTATTGCTCATTTAAACTGGCTTGCCTCTGGCCATTTTTAATACTGCTTTATTATCTGCAGTCTTTTAATTCTTGAGGGACCTGCTTGTACCCTGTATCTCTAGTACATTATGGTCCAGTCTTGCTCATTAAAACTGTTCTGCTGCTTGCCAATTTTACACTGCTGTATTATCTGCATTCTCTAAATTCATCATGAGAGTTTACTATGCCAGTGGCAGAGAAATTTTGCATCGATGAGAAGAGGAACAGTCTCGGGAACCTCTGGCCAATTTCACTCCAGCAGCCAAAGCAGGCCTACCATTGCCTGATGAAACAGCGGGTGTTGCTGCTAAAACGACCTGAAAAAAGTAGTACCTGAAAAAATGATTCAGGGTGCTGCTGTATGCAAACCAAGATAATTTTAGAATAAAAAAACTCAATTTCACAATCAAACAAGTCCTGCCAGAGTATACTGTCACTAAAGCTGTCTATGAAAATCTTACTGTTACATAATACCACATACAGCTTTAAGACTTCCCCCAAGCCCGTAATTTGAAGGATTTGTGTTTTGTTTTTTTTCATGTTGCCATCAAAGCCGAACGAAAAGGATCCTCTCCCTTATTTTTAGTATTTTTTTTTATTTTAACATTGATGCATAGCTTGATAATTAACCCTAAAATTAATAATACTTGTGATATAATCAAATGCTTCTTTTTAAAAAACATAAAGTCCACAACTATGCAAATTTTATGTAACTATATTGTGATTATCCTCCCCGCCAACGACATTCGTGTTGTACAGGGTGCTCACTCTTTCTTTTCCTTTCGTGCAGTTAAATGAACACATCCATGTGTCACCACGATGAGTGCTTCCCCCCTTGTATACAGTAGTTGGGTTCTCACCTCAAATGATGTGACCTCGCACCTAAGCTTGGTCTAAGAACGACTTTTTACCTCTCCCTGGCTTGGGGATGAGTATGCGGTCAGCCCAATAGGTACTGCTTATCTTCTCACTCCACTCCTCCACAGTATCATTGCAATGTCGCATATGAAGAAAGAATTCAATAGTCCTTATACCCTTAAAAGCATAACTTTTTTAAAAACAATAATGTGGGTACTCCCATTTTTCTGGTGCTTCCAGCACACCAGACTAAACATACAAAATATCCTCCCTTAGCGGTTTTATTCCTGCCTGCAAGCCATCAGTCCAAACTTCTGAAAGCTGGTTCTACCTAGCCACCAGTCACAGTCCTTGCCCCTCCCCTATGTGTATCGACACAGGGTCACGTGTCTTCATCAGGGAACAATTCTATTGGACAGAGGATAGACTGACTGACTTTTTATACTATGCGCCATTTTCTTGTAGCTCATTGAGTGAAGCCAATTTCAATGTGATCAAATTCACCAATGCAACAACACCCAATGCTAACTATATATGCTACTATGTTGCCAAATAGATTCTCGACTATGCTACACTTCCAATATACATAGGACAGCAAAATCTGATCAGCATGTGCATGATATGAAAGCAACTGACATCAATATAAAATATCATAGCCATATTGTTAACAATGAATATATAATATATCCTACTAGTTATTAGATGTAACCCGAATCCCTTCTTTTTTTGGGGTCCACTAAGACTGCCATTAGCCAGAGAACATCCCAATACCTAATCCTAACATCCCAATTATTCTTAACATTACTATGGGTTATCATAAAACACATTATACCACTACCAATCCCCTATTTTTATTCATTACTAATAAAACATCCCAAGTCAATCTTTTTGTTCAAGCCTCCCGGTACCAAAGATCCTAATTCGCATATCCACCACGACTTACCGTTACTGAGTTCCTGTACAAAATTGCCTCCCCTTCAGTTTCTTTTTGGGGGCTTCAATGCCCCAAAACTGTAGGCCCCTGTAATCTTTATTGTGTTTGTCTCTAAAGTGTATGGACAAAAAATGTTTGCCAAGCCCTATACTAATATTATGTACATGCTCCCTAATTCTTTCTTTCTTTGAGTGTTCTCTTAGTTCTGCATTTATAGAGTAGGTTGCAAGGGCATTTTATGGCATACACCACTCCCTTCGTGTCACATGACACAAAATCCTTTATATCACAGATCCTATTTGTATTGGGGTTCGCAAATGATGACCTTTTCTACATGTTGCTGGGTACTCTAATACAGCTATAACATCTTCCGCAGCCATGAAATCCCTTAATATCCCAAAAGGAAATTTTCTAACTTTAGGGGGTTCTATGACATTTCTGATTATCTTAGCCAATAAATTAAGGGCTCTTTTGTACACAAACTTAGGTCTATCTGGTAATATATCTCTATTAAATACTCCCTCTTCATATCTCGTATTTTCTTCTGCTCCTTTTTCAGAAATTCCTCCTGGTATCCTTTGCCCTTAAACAACTTTGTGAGTCTTTCCGATTGATCTTCATATTCATCTATGTACGTGCAGTTTCTCCTTAGCCTTATATATTGTCCCCTGGGTATATTTAACACCCAGGGCTTGTGGTGGCAGCTGGTTAAGGGGATATATACGCATTTCTGTCAGTACTCTTAAAATACGTTTTTTTTGTATCTTCTGATTTCTGATTCTGATCTTAAGATCCAAGAAAATGTATACATAGTTTACTAATCTCCCATGTTAATTTGATGTTGTGGTTATTAACATTCATGCTCGTTAATAATATTTCTAGCTCTTCTTCTCCATTCCTTATAATCAGCAGATCGTCAATAAAGCGTCAGTATTATATTATTTTTGGATCTTGGCATGATGATATCCTTTCCTCCTCCCATTTGGCCATAAATAAATTGGCTACACTTGGTGCAAATTTTGCGCCCATCGCAACAACATTTATTTTATAGATAGTAAGTCTCCTCAAGCCAAAAATCATTATGATTTAGGCAAAAGTCCAAGCATTTAACTTCCTATATTTTGTGCTTAACTTCCCATTTTTATTTAGCGCCCATTTTACTGCCATCATGGTTGATATTAGTATAACAAGAGGCAACATCACCATGTCCTCTGTGATCTCACATTCCTGTAACAACTGCAGCGTGTATTTGATGTCCTTTAAATAAGCTGTCGTCTCCTGTACCAGGGGTTGTAAATGTATATCTATATATTCTCCTAAGCGGGCGGTAAGTGAATCTATCCCGCTGACAATGGGTCTTCCCGGGGGATTAACAAAATCTTTATGAATCTTAGGGATATAATATATTACTGGTATTCTACAGGCTGAAGGTAATATATTTTTCTCCTCATGTTTATTTAATACGTTTTTCCTTACTCCATATTGTATAAATGTTTCTAACTCCTTCTTATACTGTTTGGTTGGATTATATAACAATGTCTCCTATGTATCCCTATCCGCTAATAAATTGTTCATTTTTTTGCTTATTTTGCTCCTTCGATAGGATAACAATCCCCCCCCCCCTTTATCCGCCGGGCAGACTACTATATCCTTCCTTTTTTTCAGGGATTTAATACCCTTTCTAATGTGTTGTTGTTTGTATACTTTTTTGATGAGTAACCTCTCTAATTCCTTAGTTACTAGCTTTTTGAACATATCTATGCACTTATTGTCAGTAAGGTTTGTTCCTAAGCAAGGTTTGTGTGCACTCTGATTTTGTTCCCCCCTGCGGATTCTGTATGTAATATTTTTTAATATTAAATTTTCGATTGAATTTTTGGATACCAACATAAGTATCAAACTCATTCAGTCCTTTCTTAGGGGCATATTTGATGCCTCTATCAAGAGTCAAAATCTCTGCTCTGCTAAGGGGTGCACCACTTAAATTATAGATACCTTCCCCTAATTTTCCCTTCTCCTTTTTCTGTTATAAGCTCCTTCCCCCTCTAAAGCCTCTCCTCTTGAATTGACTTGCTCCTGGATGGGTTCTTCCAACCTCCTTCCCAAAAAAGGAGTATGTGGTGGGTCTAAT
Organism: Pelophylax lessonae; assembly: GCF_965119305.1. Lineage (NCBI taxonomy): Eukaryota > Metazoa > Chordata > Amphibia > Anura > Ranidae > Pelophylax > Pelophylax lessonae. The sequence goes on along the minus strand of NC_138768.1, from coordinate 628,601,142 downwards.
TGATCGTCTTTATTCAGGGGCGTGTATCTAATATGGGTGGCAATTTGATAGGTATCCTGTTGTGGTCTCTGGAACCTTAGTCTTTGTGGTTTTGGGGTAAAATACTGTTCAACCTGCGGTTTGGTTCTGTTGTGCTGATATACCTCCTGGTGGAGGGTTCTGAGGGGATAACTGATGTCCCCCCCAGTATGTATTGGGGCTAACTGGATACTCATCCTCAGGCCGGGGAGAGGTAAAAAGGCGTTCTTAGACCGAGCTTAGGTGCGAGGTCACATCATTTGGGGTGAGAATCCAACTATAAGGGGGGGAGCACTCATCGTAGTGACACATGGATGTGTTAATTTAACTGCATGAAATGAGAAGGAAGAGTGAGCATCCTGTACAACATGGATGTCAGTGGCGGAGAGAATTATTACAAAATATATTCATAAAATGTGCATAGCTGTGGACTTCATGTTTTTTAAAAGAAGCATTTGATTATATCACAAGTATTATTAATTCACATGTTACCTCTAGTATAGCACACTTGTCATAACTGGGGTTCCAACAGTTGTTATCATTTATTTATATATTTCTTTGATTGTTTTATATGATATTATTTAGGGCAGCACTAAGGTTTGTTCTAGTATGGCACTATACACTTTAGAATGAAATGGTGATCAGTGCTTGCTTGAAATAGTATTGGTCTTAGTAGCTCGCAGGATCCTTTGATATTTGTATCTTGGAGATGTTGAGGCGGTAAGCTGTGCACGTGGATGTGATTTATTCCTTAATGTACAAAACATAATATGATACTTATTTTTATAGGTATTAGCACCAGGGGTACTTTATTTAGGGAATATTTGATTGCCTCCTCGGGTATCAGAAAATAATTTTATTTCCCCACTGGAGCAAATTGGATCATGCTTTATTGTTTTTTTTTGCTTACCTCTGGATCAACTGTGGATATAGGAATGTGTATATGGAACTTTTCTATTTGTGTGTGTGTTTTTTTTTTTCTATTGGTTGAATTAGATGGGCTTGTGTCTTTTTTCAACCAGACTAATTATCTAACTATTTAACTTTATGTACCTTTAACTTTAAAGGAAAAGTTAAAGGTACATAAAATAATAAACATTCATACTCACCTGAATGCTTTAACATCCTTGTGTTCCTGCAGCTGTCCCATGCCAGCTCCAAGACCAAGTGCTGACCAATCATATCATCATTGATCAAACCATTCTTGGATACAGCTCCCACTGAAGAGCAGTAACTGTCAACCATAGGGATTCCTCCTTTCCTCTCTGCCCTTACAGTGTTGGTTGGAGGTATAGGCTGGGGGGGGGGGCAGGTGTGGATTTCTCTGGCATTCAGCTGTGCACAGAGAGGCCGGGCCAGCTGTTATTTAGGCAGTTAGGGTGGCAATATTTTTGGGATCCATCTAGACCATGGCTTGGCTCTGCCCCTTAGCTGAAAGAAAACATTATCCTGCCAATGGTGGCCTTTGGGTCACAAGAGTACATTAGTAAATGCACTTCTGTGACCAACAAGAGTAGTATAGCCAAAAAAAATGATTGCCTTTAACTCACTTTTTTAAGCTGTGCAAAGAATTTTTAACAGGGTGGAGACAAGAGACCTGAAACTTATTTCACAGTCTCTTCCATGGTCATTAGATTGAAAACGCTGCTTTGTGCCAAGTATTCCCTCCTAGTGCCTAAGACATGACATACCTGAATGTTTTTGTTTTTAGCTTGACCTTATTCACATGCAGCCTGTACTATGTATTCACTATATTAAATACAGTTCACATATAGCATAAATTAGTGTAGAGAGCATATGCATGGATTATCAAACTCAACAACACCAAAACACATGAAAACTAGTTTAAAAGCTACTGTTTGTAACAAATAAATTTTAAAAGACAAATATCTGAATGAGTGTTTATTCAGTCTTCCACTCTCTTTCTTTTCTCTCGCTGCAGTCAATGCAGATGCGTCGACCTTTTGCTTGATTTGAAAGATTGACAGTGTACAAGATAAAGATGCTTTAATATGAAGATGGGTTGAAGATAATTACACATAACATAGCAGGAAAAAAAAAATAACTAGCAATTTTCTAGTGAATGCTTATATATATATATATATATATATATATATATATATATATATATTAACTTGAGGCATCTACAGCTGCCTGGAGTCTTTCTTTCATTGTAGGTTTCCTGCCACAGGCAACTAGCCTGTAGACCAGTGTGTATAACCATGCACTTGTTTCACTGAATAATAATCTTAAAATAGGAGCTAAGGGGCATAGCCAAGCTTCTGTGTTCATCTTCCTCTCCGAACTGATCCCACCAATGGTTCTCTAACAGCCCAGAGTAACATCAAAGCTAATTAAAAACAAATGAGATGTTTCTGCTAAACATCAAAACCAAGAGTTTTTTTTTTTTTTTATATATCACCTCTTTCCCACAACAGGCCAGGCTGGTTATTCTCTGAGAATAGCTGTTCTGAGAGAAAACAGAGAAATAAACAGAGGACAGAGGGTCATAGTCATGTACTCTGAGCGAGAGTAAACACAATTCATCTTAGGGATCACTGTGTCACATTCTAAGTGATGCAAACTACTGCTGTATCTGCAGTTAAGAAACATGAAAATAAAGGCCGTGATGCTGAAACTGGTTTGTAAACAAAAGCAATACATATTGTTCGAGTTAAAAAGCATGCTTGTGACTCCTCTCGGCAGCCCTTGTACTCCACTGTCCCGCTGCTGGATTTAGCCATGACACACAGGGGTGACCAGACAAGGCATAAGTGTATAAAAAAACAAAACAAAAAAAAAACAGAAGTAGTTAATAATACTATAGGATAACCCACTCTTACGCTGCTGTTGAAGACACATATCCATTCATACAACTCTGTTTTTAATTATGTTTAAAAACAGTTAATCAGATATAACATAGAAGAAATATGAATAAAAATGAATTCCTGGTATTGATGTTTTTACATAGTTACATTGGTCAAGCTTTGATCAATTTAACCACTTACGGACTGCCTACCGTGTATTTACGTTGGTACTTTGACATTGACTACAGATAGCTGCCATAACCCCGGTATTTTTTTAAACAGCGGATGGTCCCGCTTTAACATAAAAGTGGTCCCAGTGGCAGATTCGCTGCGGGATCACCTTTATGGGTGGCAGGAGAGGTGCCCACCCACCCCCTCCCGCTGCTTAACGGTAATTTTCCCTGCTTACCAGAGCAGGAAGGCAGGAAGTCGAGTGAGGGCAAGATGACCCCCACTCGACTCTATGGCCTTGGAGGAAAGGAGCTACGTCTTACATCGCTTCCTCCCAACTGCCTTAAAGAGCCCATTTTTTTTATCATAAAAAAATAATTACTTTTTTTTTTTTTTTTTTTGCTTTTTTAGTGTGAATGTGAGATCTGAGGTCATTTTGACCCCAGATCTCACATCAAAGAGGTCCTGTCCTGCTTATTTCTTTTACAAGGGATGTTTACATTCCTTGTAATAGGAATAAAAGTGATCAAAAGCTTTTTTTTCAAAAATGACAGTGTAAAAATACAAAATAAAAGATAAAATAAGTAGGAAAGAAAAATTAAAGCGCCCCGTCCCTGTTAGCTCACGCGCAGAAGCGAACTCATATGCAAGTCACGCCCACATATGTAAACGGTGTTCAAACCACACATGTGAGGTATCGCCGCGATCATTAGAGCAAGAGCAATAATTCAATTCCAAGAACTCCTCTGTAACTCTAAACTGGTAACCTGTCGAAATCTTTCAATTGTCGCTTATGAGGATTTTATGGTACCAATGTTTGTCACCATTCCATGAGCATGGGCAATTTTGAAGCATGACATGTTGGGTATCTATTTACTAAGTGTAACATTATCTTTCACATTATAGAAAAGAATTGGGCTAACTTTACTGTTTTCTTATTTTTGAATTAAAAAAAGTATATTTTTTCCAAAAAAATTACGATTGTAAGACCGCTGCACAAATACGGTGTGATAAAAAATATTTTAACGATCTGTCATTTTATTCTCTAGGGTCTCTGCTAAAAAAAAAAAAATGTAATATTTGGGGATTCTAAGTAATTTTCTAGCACAAAAAATCATTTTAACTTGCATAAATAGGCCTGGTCCCTAAGTGGTTAAATATGCATGTTCTATACCTGAGGGATTCCTTTAGAAGCTGCCACAGTGACCTCCTCTAGCTTCTCAGTCCCAGGCCGATCATACTGAGAACAGGAGGTCATCTGCTTGGCAAGGGTGCCATTCAGGGAATACTTTGCATTTTTCTCAAAAAATACAATGTGTTCTCTGATTAGTCAAGGTGGAGATTGTGACGCCACTTCCCTACCTCTCCATCTTGTTCAATCAGTGAATGTTTTATATTTATTGAGATAATGCAAAGTGTTTAAGTGCAAAGTGAATGAGACCCTTGCCAAGTGAGCAACCTCCTGTGTTCACATAGCAGCAGGTTTTGCATGGGACCCGGAAACTAGTAGAGATCACTGGAGTAGTGGTGACTGCTACCGTGATTTTCAGCTTTCACGGGGATCCAAAAGCTATGGCAGATACATACTTACATTTGTACAAGTTAGACCAAAGTAACTATGTAAACATTTCTATACCTGGAATTTAGCTTTAAAGTAAAACACTTGAAACAGCTATTTATGAGTAGCATTTGTAGCTCTTATTTAGGCTGTATTTGTGCTGTTCTGGAAGCTTATTTGAACACTGATACAGGCAGCAGCCTATGTGATAACAAACTAGAAAGGCTACAATTCTGTTTTTTTTTGTGTTATTTTAGGGGCCTATTTACTAGTGTAAAACATGCATCTTACTGCATGCAATTTTCTACAAACAGAATCCCCCTTTTTCCTATATGGCTGGTTCAGAACTATGTGCTGCAGCCTAATATCTTTTTAAAGGGAAAGTTAAGGGCCCAATTTTAGCTGCACTTGTGAGTTACCATGCCCAATATAATTTGTGCGCAAATTAATTACATTGGGCATGGTATATGGGCCTTCAAGATGCTGGAAAACTTTTTGTCATACTTATAAGCAGTCATCTCAGAGCGATGCATAAGCTAGGCATGAACATCAGATGATGGTCAGATGTCAATGTATAAAAGATTGTCGTTGTCACAAATCTTTTTATAGACACGCATCCTGGGATCACACTGGGAGAATTCAGGAAGAAAGTATATGGGCAGGGCCGGCCCTACCATGGGTCCCACTGGGCCCATTGGACCCAGGCAGTACTTGGTGAGAGGCAGCAAATTGACTCCCAATATTTTTTTTTACAGCAGTTTTGTGTGTCATCAGTTTGCAGCATGTTACGGGTGGCATTTCCCCATCTAATACTGCTGCCCGTAGTGCAAACTGATAAGTATGAGGAGGCAGGGGGTCTCCTCTGGGAAACGTCCCTCGCGTGATTGTGGTGTGCGCAACAACCTCAGATATCAGTGCACTTCATCTCGTGCAGGGCAGGCTGGATCTTCTAGGGCGATGGGCACTGCAGGCACAGGAGTTACAGGAGAACTGAGTACAGACATTGGGTGTTTGGTGGACTGTTCCGGTGGTGAGTTACGGAAGAAGATAACAGTATACATAATATTTTCTAAAGGTTATATTTATATTAAATAATGAATGCTGGGGCCTTTTGTTGGGCGTGATTTTTTATTTTTTTTTGGGGGGGGGGGGGCAGCATGTTATTCTTGGACTCAGGCAGCACAATGTCTTGGGTCAGCCCTGTATATGGGCATACCTCGTATATTTAATCTTGGCTGGCTGAATCTTCCCCTGAGAATGTCCCTTGAAATAAGACTAGCAGAAACCATCTCTTAGCTATGGGCAAACTAAAATGTCCTTCAATCTTTAAAGACTGCTGAGATGATTGGTTAAAGCATTCTTGACCACATGGGCATTACTGAATAGTCAGCATTAATAGCATAATTCAAAGAAGATTAAATAGCTTATATTTTGATTTGTTAGAAAGTGGTGATCTCTAAATATAATCATTTTGCAAATGAATGCCTAAGTTAACTCAAGGAACAATCTTCCTCCGTCCTACTCAGTCCTCCCACCCCCAAAGGCATAATTTTCTAATGCAGTTGGGGGATAGGTTGCCCAACGATGCCATTCATAGAAGCCAATATTACAGGTTCTAGGAATGTAACAGGCCCTAATAACGGAGGACGGGCACGATTGATAACTCCACCCCCCCCCCCCCACACACAATTATAAAAGCAGTAAAAGGAAACTGTTGCAGCCACCACATCTAAGGACTGATAAGCTGCATTATTTTACATTTTGGTTTTAGGGATTGAAGAGACTTTATGAATACATAGTTTTTAATACATTAATACACATTTATAAAATTACATAAACTTGAACTCTTTGTACAGTATTTCTTAAAAAAAAAAAAAAAATCAATAGAAGAACAATAAGAGAAAATATAGGAAACTATTCAATTTTTGGGGTCTTTTCTACATGTTACACTATATAAAAATGTAAGTTTACATTTCATTTTTTTTTTCAATTTTTTTTATTGGGTTTTAACATGTAAATCATACAAAAATGTTGTACATGAATTCTGTTATCCAATGATATAAAATACGTTTCTGGGTACAAAGAAATGTTACATATTTAACATCATGGTTATCATATGGAAACGTTTGAATAACAATTTCAGGTATAGACTGTAGGGCAGTCGGTTTGATCACTTCCTCCAGGTACTCCGATTGGGAGCATACTGTGATCTGAAGGAAAACAGCCCACTTCTTTATCAATTATACATGCAGGCCTAATACTGGTTCTGAGTATGACAGTTATGGATTATGTATTATTTAGAAAAGGAATAATAGGGAAGAAGAGGAAAGAAAGGGAAGGGGGATAGAGGAAGAGGAGAGTCCTTATAGGTATATTGCATTACATTATCTATTTGTTTTTTATTTTTTTCCTCTAAGTGCTCCAAAACGTATGAAATTTCCAGAGGGACAATGAGTTAATAGCCAGAGATTTTTCGTATTGGTAGTTCATGTTGACATGTCAATTACTTCTGAGAGATTTGGTGTTGATGTTGATTTCCATTGTCTCATTATTTTGGAGCGGGCCGCCAGGAGGACATGGGAAACCACATGTCTATATTATGGTGGGTATTTCTCTATCCCTATATTAGAGATGGCTAGGCCAAGTCTAGGAGGCATAATGATGCCTGTACATGACACAATGAATTTAAAGGTCTGGTTACAGAATCCTGTCAGTGCAGGACATTCCCACAGAGTGTGTGTTAGATTCCTTGCCTGGCCGCAATAGCACCAGCATAAAGGAGAGTGTGAGGAGGAGGACCCTGCTAGCTCAAAGGGTGTGTAATACCATCGATATATGATTTTCAGGGTCATTTCCCAATGGTTAGTGCAGTGTGTGAGGCTTTCTAGATGGAGTAAATAGCTGTTTTCCATTGGTGTTGCATAAATGAGCATTTCAGCTCCTTTTACCATTTCTGCATGGGGTTGGATTTGTGGAAATTGTGCTTGTCTTGCAGGACGTCATAGAGAAGGGAGGTATCCTTAACTCCTACCACCGCAGTTGTGTAGAAATGCCATGCTTTCTGGTTAACAAATAAGTTCCTTAGGGGATTTTTAGAAAGAAAGTTTAGAATGTGCGTGATGGTAAATGTAGTTTTAGTCAGGAGGTAAAAGGTCTGCATTACAGCCTCTCTGGTTTGGAGTACATTGCTGTTGTAAAATTGGTGGACCTCAGACACTTCGTATTTAGAGAGGATTGCAGTGTTAAGCATAGGGATCATTGCTTCTAATAATCTTAGAGGGATGGGAGTACTGGGAAGGATGTCATGGGCGTCTTGGTGTTTCGCCAAGTATCTCCAGGCTCCTAATGAAGCCTGCATAGGGAGAGTAAGGGTCTTAACATCCCAGGGTTTCCATAGGTCCCCCAGAAGCGTGAATTGAAGGTGTTTGGGCCAAATGTTTTTCTATTTCTGCCCATAGTGGGGTTTCTTTCTAAGGGAGCCAGTGTTTAATTTGTTCTAAGTGAGTTGCCCAGTAGTAGGCGGATATGTCTGGCATACCTGCTCCTCCCATGTATCTATGTTTAGTGAGAATATAGTGAATTGTGTCCTCTTCCCCTTCCATATAAATTTTCGTAGGAGACTCGACAGAGATGCTAAATGTTTAGGCAGGAAATGTATCAGAAGGGCTCTAAATAAATTGGTTCTGAATGTGAAAGTTGGTCTCCTGGACCGCAACAATTTCTGCTCTACTGGAGGAAACTTCCTTCCATAGCGAAAATCTCTTGGCTGGGTGATTTAGTCCATTAGCATTAATAGATAGGCACTTGATAGGCATATTGTTGTGGGAAATGGGATATGAGTGGATTTGTTGCTGCATAATGGAAAGTACTCTTTAGTAGTGTTGAGCGAACACGGACTGTATTATTCGTGTTCGTACCGAATAATTGGATTTTTTTTACCCGAACACGGACACGGACACTTTACTGTATGTTCGGGTAAAAATCCGTGTTCGGTCGTTTTATTTCCGGGTTTTGCATGCTTTGGCGCTCTTTTCATGGCGGGCTTTCAACAGCCAATCAACAATCGTTTAACTGGTGTGCCTTAAGCCATCCCAGCCATGCCTGCAAATGTCTTAGTAGCTGTGATTGGCCGTCTGAAGCATGTGACCAAGTCTTTATAAGTTCGAGGCAGCCGCCGCAGCAGCGTCATTCTGCTGCTTAGCTAAGGGACAGAGCACACATCAATGTGCTGGCTGCTGATTAGGGAAAGATAGGCAGGAAAAAACCATTTGTGTCCGGATAGAATTGAGGGACAGGTCGGAGTGTTTAGGCAGGGCGAGTTGTAGGCATTTTAGGGATAGAGTCTGCTGAATTATAGGGTCAGTGTCTTCTACAAACTACAATCGATATTGCTGTGTGGGGGGTGGGGTGAATCTGCACTCAATCCTGATCTACGATCTCTTCTCAATCCTGTTAGGGACAGAGTCTGCTGAATTTTAGGGAAACTGTGTTCTACAAACTACAATCGATATTGCTGTGTGGTGTGGGATTGGAGATAGGCAGGTGTCAGTGATCCACATCCATTTTTCTGTGTGTGAGCTGCAGTGAACACAATCTTTTTGGGCTGCAGTGAACACAATCTTTTTGGGCTGCAGTGAACACAATCTTTTTGGGGTGCAGTGAACAAAATCTTTTTGGGGTGCAGTGAACACAATCCTTTTTGGTGTGCAGTGAACACAATCTTTGTGGGTGCAGTGAACAAAATCCTTTGTGGGGTGCAGTGAACACAATCTTTTTGGGGTGCAGTGAACAAAATCCTTTTTGGGGTGCAGTGAACAACATCCTTTTTGGGGTGCAGTGAACACAATCTTTTTGGGGTGCAGTGAACAAAATCCTTTGTGGGGTGCAGTGAACACAATCTTTTTGGGGTGCAGTGAACACAATCTTTTTGGGGTGGAGTGAACAACATCCTTTTTGGGGTGCAGTGAACAAAATCCTTTTTGGGGTGCAGTGAACAAAATCATTTTTGGGGTGCAGTGAACACAATCTTTTTGGGGTGCAGTGAACACAATCTTTGTGGGGTGCAGTGAACACAATCTTTTTGGGGTGGAGTGAACAACATCCTTTTTGGGGTGCAGTGAACAACATCCTTTTTGGGGTGCAGTGAACACAATCTTTTTGGGGTGCAGTGAACACAATCTTTGTGGGGTACAGTGAACAGAATCTTTGTGGGGTGCAGTGAACACAATCTTTGGGGGGTACAGTGAACACAATCTTTTTGGGGTGCAGTGAACACAATCTTTGTGGGGTGCAGTGAACACAATCTTTTTGGGGTGGAGTGAACAAAATCATTTTTGGGGTGCAGTGAACAACATCCTTTTTGGGGTGCAGTGATCAAAATCCTTTTTGGGGTGCAGTGAACACAATCTTTTTGGGGTGCAGTGAACAAAATCCTTTGTGGGGTGCAGTGAACAGAATCTTTGTGGGGTGCAGTGAACACAATCTTTGGGGGGGTACAGTGAACACAATCTTTTTGGGGTGCAGTGAACACAATCTTTGTGGGGTACAGTGAACAGAATCTTTGTGGGGTGCAGTGAACACAATCTTTGGGGGGTACAGTGAACACAATCTTTTTGGGGTGCAGTGAACACAATCTTTGGGGGGTACAGTGAACACAATCTTTTTGGGGTGCAGTGAACACAATCTTTGTGGGGTGCAGTGAACACAATCTTTGGGGGGGTACAGTGAACACAATCTTTTTGGGGTGCAGTGAACAACATCCTTTTAGGGTGCAGTGAACACAATCTTTGTGGGGTGCAGTGAACAACATCCTTTTAGGGTGCAGTGAACACAATCTTTGTGGGGTACAGTGAACAGAATCTTTGTGGGGTGCAGTGAACACAATCTTTGGGGGGTACAGTGAACACAATCTTTGTGAGGTGCAGTGAACACAATCTTTGTGGGGTGCAGTGAACACAATCATTGTGGGGTGCAGTGAACTCAATCTTTGTGGGGTACAGTGAACACAATCTCATACTTCTGAAGATTTGAGGGTGCTGCCTGTTCCATACTCCCCCTACTCCTCATCTAGCCTTTTAGGGGTACAAACAATAGTAATTGGGGCCTAGTGTGGTTGTGTACGTGTGATATACATACACTTTTTTTGGATCATATTTTCTATTCCGCTATTTAATCAAAAACCTTTGGGGATCAGTTAAATTGGGGGATAGTCTGTGTTGGTACGTGTGAGAGAGATCCACCTTTCCAAGTTGTTGGGGTTCATCTCATACTTCTGAAGGTTTGAGGGTGCTGCCTGTTCCATACTCCCCCTACTCCTAGCCTTTTAGGGGTACAAACAATAGTAATTGGGGCCTAGTGTGGTTGTGTACGTGTGATATACATACACTTTTTTTGGATCATATTTTCTATTCCGCTATTTAATCAAAAACCTTTGGGGATCAGTTAAATTGGGGGATAGTCTGTGTTGGTACGTGTGAGAGAGATCCACCTTTCCAAGTTGTTGGGGTTCATCTCATACTTCTGAAGGTTTGAGGGTGCTGCCTGTTCCATACTCCCCCTACTCCTAGCCTTTTAGGGGTACAAACAATAGTAATTGGGGCCTAGTGTGGTTGTGTACGTGTGATATACATACACTTTTTTTGGATCATATTTTCTATTCCGCTATTTAATCAAAAACCTTTGGGGATCAGTTAAATTGGGGGATAGTCTGTGTTGGTACGTGTGAGAGAGATCCACCTTTCCAAGTTGTTGGGGTTCATCTCATACTTCTGAAGGTTTGAGGGTGCTGCCTGTTCCATACCCCCCCTACTCCTCATCTAGCCTTTTAGGGGTACAAACAATAGTAATTGGGGCCTAGTGTGGTTGTGTACGTGTGATATACATACACTTTTTTTGGATCATATTTTCTATTCCGCTATTTAATCAAAAACCTTTGGGGATCAGTTAAATTGGGGGATAGTCTGTGTTGGTACGTGTGAGAGAGATCCACCTTTCCAAGTTGTTGGGGTTCATCTCATACTTCTGAAGGTTTGAGGGTGCTGCCTGTTCCATACCCCCCCTACTCCTCATCTAGCCTTTTAGGGGTACAAACAATAGTAATTGGGGCCTAGTGTGGTTGTGTACGTGTGATATACATACACTTTTTTTGGATCATATTTTCTATTCCGCTATTTAATCAAAAACCTTTGGGGATCAGTTAAATTGGGGGATAGTCTGTGTTGGTACGTGTGAGAGAGATCCACCTTTCCAAGTTGTTGGGGTTCATCTCATACTTCTGAAGGTTTGAGGGTGCTGCCTGTTCCATACTCCCCCTACTCCTAGCCTTTTAGGGGTACAAACAATAGTAATTGGGGCCTAGTGTGGTTGTGTACGTGTGATATACATACACTTTTTTTGGATCATATTTTCTATTCCGCTATTTAATCAAAAACCTTTGGGGATCAGTTAAATTGGGGGATAGTCTGTGTTGGTACGTGTGAGAGAGATCCACCTTTCCAAGTTGTTGGGGTTCATCTCATACTTCTGAAGGTTTGAGGGTGCTGCCTGTTCCATACTCCCCCTACTCCTCATCTAGCCTTTTAGGGGTACAAACAATAGTAATTGGGGCCCAGTGTGGTTGTGTACGTGTGATATACATACACTTTTTTTGGATCATATTTTCTATTCCGCTATTTAATCAAAAACCTTTGGGGATCAGTTAAATTGGGGGATAGTCTGTGTTGGTACGTGTGAGAGAGATCCACCTTTCCAAGTTGTTGGGGTTCATCTCATACTTCTGAAGGTTTGAGGGTGCTGCCTGTTCCATACTCCCCCTACTCCTAGCCTTTTAGGGGTACAAACAATAGTAATTGGGGCCTAGTGTGGTTGTGTACGTGTGATATACATACACTTTTTTTGGATCATATTTTCTATTCCGCTATTTAATCAAAAACCTTTGGGGATCAGTTAAATTGGGGGATAGTCTGTGTTGGTACGTGTGAGAGAGATCCACCTTTCCAAGTTGTTGGGGTTCATCTCATACTTCTGAAGGTCTGAGGGTGCTGCCTGTTCCATACTCCCCCTACTCCTAGCCTTTTAGGGGTACAAACAATAGTAATTGGGGCCTAGTGTGGTTGTGTACGTGTGATATACATACACTTTTTTTGGATCATATTTTCTATTCCGCTATTTAATCAAAAACCTTTGGGGATCAGTTAAATTGGGGGATAGTCTGTGTTGGTACGTGTGAGAGAGAGATCCACCTTTCCAAGTTGTTGGGGTTCATCTCATACTTCTGAAGGTTTGAGGGTGCTGCCTGTTCCATACTCCCCCTACTCCTCATCTAGCCTTTTAGGGGTACAAACAATAGTAATTGGGGCCCAGTGTGGTTGTGTACGTGTGATATACATACACTTTTTTTGGATCATATTTTCTATTCCGCTATTTAATCAAAAACCTTTGGGGATCAGTTAAATTGGGGGATAGTCTGTGTTGGTACGTGTGAGAGAGATCCACCTTTCCAAGTTGTTGGGGTTCATCTCATACTTCTGAAGGTTTGAGGGTGCTGCCTGTTCCATACTCCCCCTACTCCTAGCCTTTTAGGGGTACAAACAATAGTAATTGGGGCCTAGTGTGGTTGTGTACGTGTGATATACATACACTTTTTTTGGATCATATTTTCTATTCCGCTATTTAATCAAAAACCTTTGGGGATCAGTTAAATTGGGGGATAGTCTGTGTTGGTACGTGTGAGAGAGATCCACCTTTCCAAGTTGTTGGGGTTCATCTCATACTTCTGAAGGTCTGAGGGTGCTGCCTGTTCCATACTCCCCCTACTCCTAGCCTTTTAGGGGTACAAACAATAGTAATTGGGGCCTAGTGTGGTTGTGTACGTGTGATATACATACACTTTTTTTGGATCATATTTTCTATTCCGCTATTTAATCAAAAACCTTTGGGGATCAGTTAAATTGGGGGATAGTCTGTGTTGGTACGTGTGAGAGAGATCCACCTTTCCAAGTTGTTGGGGTTCATCTCATACTTCTGAAGGTTTGAGGGTGCTGCCTGTTCCATACTCCCCCTACTCCTAGCCTTTTAGGGGTACAAACAATAGTAATTGGGGCCTAGTGTGGTTGTGTACGTGTGATATACATACACTTTTTTTGGATCATATTTTCTATTCCGCTATTTAATCAAAAACCTTTGGGGATCAGTTAAATTGGGGGATAGTCTGTGTTGGTACGTGTGAGAGAGATCCACCTTTCCAAGTTGTTGGGGTTCATCTCATACTTCTGAAGGTTTGAGGGTGCTGCCTGTTCCATACTCCCCCTACTCCTCATCTAGCCTTTTAGGGGTACAAACAATAGTAATTGGGGCCCAGTGTGGTTGTGTACGTGTGATATACATACACTTTTTTTGGATCATATTTTCTATTCCGCTATTTAATCAAAAACCTTTGGGGATCAGTTAAATTGGGGGATAGTCTGTGTTGGTACGTGTGAGAGAGATCCACCTTTCCAAGTTGTTGGGGTTCATCTCATACTTCTGAAGGTTTGAGGGTGCTGCCTGTTCCATACTCCCCCTACTCCTAGCCTTTTAGGGGTACAAACAATAGTAATTGGGGCCTAGTGTGGTTGTGTACGTGTGATATACATACACTTTTTTTGGATCATATTTTCTATTCCGCTATTTAATCAAAAACCTTTGGGGATCAGTTAAATTGGGGGATAGTCTGTGTTGGTACGTGTGAGAGAGATCCACCTTTCCAAGTTGTTGGGGTTCATCTCATACTTCTGAAGGTTTGAGGGTGCTGCCTGTTCCATACTCCCCCTACTCCTAGCCTTTTAGGGGTACAAACAATAGTAATTGGGGCCTAGTGTGGTTGTGTACGTGTGATATACATACACTTTTTTTGGATCATATTTTCTATTCCGCTATTTAATCAAAAACCTTTGGGGATCAGTTAAATTGGGGGATAGTCTGTGTTGGTACGTGTGAGAGAGATCCACCTTTCCAAGTTGTTGGGGTTCATCTCATACTTCTGAAGGTTTGAGGGTGCTGCCTGTTCCATACTCCCCCTACTCCTCATCTAGCCTTTTAGGGGTACAAACAATAGTAATTGGGGCCCAGTGTGGTTGTGTACGTGTGATATACATACACTTTTTTTGGATCATATTTTCTATTCCGCTATTTAATCAAAAACCTTTGGGGATCAGTTAAATTGGGGGATAGTCTGTGTTGGTACGTGTGAGAGAGATCCACCTTTCCAAGTTGTTGGGGTTCATCTCATACTTCTGAAGGTTTGAGGGTGCTGCCTGTTCCATACTCCCCCTACTCCTAGCCTTTTAGGGGTACAAACAATAGTAATTGGGGCCTAGTGTGGTTGTGTACGTGTGATATACATACACTTTTTTTGGATCATATTTTCTATTCCGCTATTTAATCAAAAACCTTTGGGGATCAGTTAAATTGGGGGATAGTCTGTGTTGGTACGTGTGAGAGAGATCCACCTTTCCAAGTTGTTGGGGTTCATCTCATACTTCTGAAGGTCTGAGGGTGCTGCCTGTTCCATACTCCCCCTACTCCTAGCCTTTTAGGGGTACAAACAATAGTAATTGGGGCCTAGTGTGGTTGTGTACGTGTGATATACATACACTTTTTTTGGATCATATTTTCTATTCCGCTATTTAATCAAAAACCTTTGGGGATCAGTTAAATTGGGGGATAGTCTGTGTTGGTACGTGTGAGAGAGATCCACCTTTCCAAGTTGTTGGGGTTCATCTCATACTTCTGAAGGTTTGAGGGTGCTGCCTGTTCCATACTCCCCCTACTCCTAGCCTTTTAGGGGTACAAACAATAGTAATTGGGGCCTAGTGTGGTTGTGTACGTGTGATATACATACACTTTTTTTGGATCATATTTTCTATTCCGCTATTTAATCAAAAACCTTTGGGGATCAGTTAAATTGGGGGATAGTCTGTGTTGGTACGTGTGAGAGAGATCCACCTTTCCAAGTTGTTGGGGTTCATCTCATACTTCTGAAGGTTTGAGGGTGCTGCCTGTTCCATACTCCCCCTACTCCTCATCTAGCCTTTTAGGGGTACAAACAATAGTAATTGGGGCCCAGTGTGGTTGTGTACGTGTGATATACATACACTTTTTTTGGATCATATTTTCTATTCCGCTATTTAATCAAAAACCTTTGGGGATCAGTTAAATTGGGGGATAGTCTGTGTTGGTACGTGTGAGAGAGATCCACCTTTCCAAGTTGTTGGGGTTCATCTCATACTTCTGAAGGTTTGAGGGTGCTGCCTGTTCCATACCCCCCCCTACTCCTCATCTAGCCTTTTAGGGGTACAAACAATAGTAATTGGGGCCTAGTGTGGTTGTGTACGTGTGATATACATACACTTTTTTTGGATCATATTTTCTATTCCGCTATTTAATCAAAAACCTTTGGGGATCAGTTAAATTGGGGGATAGTCTGTGTTGGTACGTGTGAGAGAGATCCACCTTTCCAAGTTGTTGGGGTTCATCTCATACTTCTGAAGGTTTGAGGGTGCTGCCTGTTCCATACTCCCCCTACTCCTAGCCTTTTAGGGGTACAAACAATAGTAATTGGGGCCTAGTGTGGTTGTGTACGTGTGATATACATACACTTTTTTTGGATCATATTTTCTATTCCGCTATTTAATCAAAAACCTTTGGGGATCAGTTAAATTGGGGGATAGTCTGTGTTGGTACGTGTGAGAGAGATCCACCTTTCCAAGTTGTTGGGGTTCATCTCATACTTCTGAAGGTTTGAGGGTGCTGCCTGTTCCATACTCCCCCTACTCCTAGCCTTTTAGGGGTACAAACAATAGTAATTGGGGCCTAGTGTGGTTGTGTACGTGTGATATACATACACTTTTTTTGGATCATATTTTCTATTCCGCTATTTAATCAAAAACCTTTGGGGATCAGTTAAATTGGGGGATAGTCTGTGTTGGTACGTGTGAGAGAGATCCACCTTTCCAAGTTGTTGGGGTTCATCTCATACTTCTGAAGGTTTGAGGGTGCTGCCTGTTCCATACTCCCCCTACTCCTCATCTAGCCTTTTAGGGGTACAAACAATAGTAATTGGGGCCCAGTGTGGTTGTGTACGTGTGATATACATACACTTTTTTTGGATCATATTTCCTATTCCGCTATTCAATAAAAACCTTTCTAGGGCAAGATCTTAAATTACAGAAATATGAGGAGACCGTCAAATAAGGGCCGTGGCCTGGGTCGTGGTGCTGCTGGTAGAGCTCCTGTTGCAAGGAGAGGACGTGGTCGATCTGTGCCAGCTACACGCACAAGTGAAACACCTTCCTCAAGTGTGAGTAGGCGACAGAACCTGCATCAGTATTTGGTAGGGCATCAAACGCCCCTAGAAGTGATGAGGCCAGAACAAGTTGAGGCGATAGTAGATTGGTTTGCTGCTGACAGTGCCTCCAGTTCCTTCACATTGTCTCCCACCCAGTCTACTGCAGAAAGGTCAGAGTTGGCACCTGCAGCCAATGTCCAACCGTCTTTCACCTCACCCCCTTGCAAATCAGGCCAGCAGTCTGAGCCCCAAGCCATACAGCAGTCTCTTATTCTTTTTGAGGACTCTGTCAGCAGGGTTTCCCAGGGCCATCCACCTAGCCCTGCCCCAGAAGTGGAAGAGATTGAGTGCAGCGATGCCCAACCACTTATTTCTCAAGATGAGTACATGCAAGGATCATCGCAGCACGTCTCCGATGATGACGAAACGCAGGTGCCAACTGCTGCGGCGTTCAGCATTGTGGAGACCGACAAGGAGGGCAGGGGTGAAGACTGGGTGGAAGATGATGTGGAGGACGATGAGGTCCTCGACCCCACATGGAATGAACGTCATGCAGGTGACCTGAGTAGTTTGGAGGAAGAGGCGGTGGTCGCACAGAGCCACCAGCACAGCAGAAGAGGGAGCAGGGTGCAGAAGCGGAGCGGCCGTGCCCTAGACACTACGCCCGCTACTGCCCAACGCAGCAAGGGAACGAGCGCACCAAAGTCAGCTCAAAGGAGTTCTCTAGCGTGGAAGTTCTTTAGAAAATGTGCTGATGACAGGACACGAGTGGTTTGCACCCTGTGCAATCAGAGCTTGAAGCGAGGCATAAACCTTCTCAACCTGAGCACAACCTGCATGATCAGGCATCTAAGTGCAAAGCACGAGCTGCAGTGGAGTACACACCTTCAAAACCAAGAAACGTCTCTGGCTCATCCTGCTTCCTCTTCTGCTGCAGTCTCGGCCGCTCCAGCCACATCTGTAGTGATACCGGCACCTGCCACCCCGCAAACAGACGATCTGTCAGCAACACCACCACCTGGGTCACCAACAACCATCTCCACAATGTCCCGTGGAAGCGTTCAGCTTTCCATCTCCCAAACACTTGAGAGGAAGAGGAAGTACCCCCCTACCCACCCGCGATCCCTGGCCCTGAATGCCAGCATTTCAAAATTATTGGCCTTTGAAATGCTGTCATTCCGTCTGGTGGAGACGCACAGTTTTAAAAACCTTATGTCGGTGGCTGTCCCACAGTACGTCGTGCCCAGCCGCCACTACTTTTCCAGGCAAGCCATCCCTTCCCTGCACAACCAAGTGGGGGAAAATATCAGGTGTGCACTGCGCAACGCCATCTGTGCCAAGGTCCACCTAACTACGGATACGTGGACCAGTAAGCACGGTCAGGGGCGTTATATCTCCCTAACGGCACACTGGGTAAATGCAGTGGCGGATGGGCCTGAGGCGGATAGCAATTTGGCGCATGTCCTTCCACCACCGAGGATTGCAGGGCGCTTCAGTTTGCCTCCTGTTCCTAACTCCTCCTACTCCGCTTCCTCATCCTCTACCGCCTCCTCATCCGGACAGCGTAACACCTTCACCACCAACTTCAGCACGGCCAGGGGTAAACGACAGCAGGCAGTTTTACAACTTGCCTGTTTGGGGGACAAACCACACACCGCGCAGGAGTTGTGGAGGAGCATGGAACAGCAGACAAATGAGTGGTTGCTGCCAGCGAGCCTGAAGCCCGGCCTGGTGGTGTGCGATAACGGGCGAAATCTCATAGCAGCTCTGGGCCTAGCCGGTTTGACGCACATCCCTTGCCTGGCGCATGTGCTGAATTTGGTGGTGCAGAGGTTCCTTAAAAACTACCCCGATATGTCAGAGCTGCTGCAGAAAGTGCGGGCCGTTTGTGCGCACTTTCGGCGTTCTCACCCTGCTGCTGCTCGCCTGGCAGCGCTGCAGCGTAACTTCGGCCTTCCCGCTCACCGCCTCATATGTGACGTGCCCACAAGGTGGAACTCCACCTTGCACATGCTGGAAAGACTGTGCGAGCAGCAGCAGGCCATAGTGGAGTTTCAGCTGCAGCACGCACGCGTGAGTCGCTCTGCGGAACAGCACCACTTCACCACCAATAACTGGGCCTCCATGCGAGACCTGTGTGCCTTGTTGCGCTGTTTTGAGTACTCCACCAACATGGCCAGTGGCAATGACGCCGTTCTCAGCTTAACTATCCCACTTCTATGCCTCCTTGAAAAAACAATTCGGGCGATGATGGAAGAGGATGTGGCACAGGATGAGGAGGAGGAGGAGGATGAAGAGGTAACATTTCCAAGGCTTTCAGGGCAGTCATTCGCAAGGGGCTCCGAGGGTGGGTTCCTGCACACGCAAACGCCAGGGACGCAATTGTCCAGCAGGGGCACAGTTCTGGAGGATGAGGAGGATGAGGAGGAGGAGGAGCTGGAGGAGGAGATGGAACCATGTTCACAGCAGGGTGGCACCCAGGCCAGCTCATGGCCATCACTGGTGCGTGGCTGGGGGGATACAGAGGACACGGACGATACACCTCCCACAGAGGACAGCCTTTCGTTGCCTCTGGGCAGCCTGGCACACATGAGCGATTACATGCTGCAGTGTCTCCACAACGACCGCCGAGTTGCCCACATTCTAACTTGTGCTGATTACTGGGTGGCCACGCTGCTGGATCCCCGTTACAAGGACAACGTACCGTCCTTAATTCACTCACTGGAGCGCGATCGCAAGATGCGCGAGTACAAGCGCACGCTGGTAGACGCCATGCTGCTGGCATTCCCATCTGACAGCGGGGCCACAGTGGAAGCACAAGGCAGAGGAGGAGGAGGAGGAGGTCGCCAACGCAACCAGGGCACCGCCAGCACCTCAGAAGGCAGGGTTAGCATGGCCGAAATGTGGAAAAGCTTTGTCAGCACGCCACAACAAACAGCAGCACCAGCAGCTCAGATGGAACGTCTTAGCAGGAGGCAGCATTTTACCAACATGGTGGAGCAGTATGTGTGCACACGCCTACATGTAGTGAATGACGGGTCTGCCCCCTTCAACTTCTGGGTCTCCAAATTGGGCACATGGCCTGAGCTTGCCCTTTACGCCTTGGAGGTGCTGGCGTGCCCTGCAGCCAGTGTATTATCTGAACGGGTATTTAGCACGGCTGGGGGCGTTATAACAGACAAGCGCAGCCGCCTGTCCAGAGACAATGTGGACAAGCTCACGTTCATTAAAATGAACCAGGCATGGATCCCACGGGACTTTTCCGTACCTTATGCAGAATAGCAATGGATACCGACCTTACCCACCCATTGTTCCATTTTTGCTCTTTCTCACTCTTTTGGGGTGTACCCTCATTTAAAATTTTTGAAAAGAAGCAGTGTTGGCTACCTCGTCCTCCTCCTCAGGGCCAGATTAATGTAGGGGCTATTGGAGCTGCAGCTCCAGGCCCCTACCTTTTATATAGGCCCCGGGTTGGCCATATTCACTGTTACTGCTCTTCTGTCACTTGTAAACACAGAAGTCTGGCTTCTATGCTCGCTTCCCCAGGCAGCACCCTCAGAACCTCCCCACACAGCGTGAAGGCCGGACAAGGAGGGACAGTTGGCGATGCATGGATGTGTTTATGGGCTTCAGAGACAGCATCCCATGTTGAATTAGGCATGCATGGCTGCACCCTTCCTCCTCTGGGTGCATGGCAAGGCACGGCCCTTAAGGCCCTTCAAAATCCTCAGCACCAAGCCCATGATGCTGTTAATCCGGCCCTGGTCCTCCTCCACCGCCGCTTCCACCTACACCGCCCATAGGTGTGCGCAGCCTATTGCATTAAGGTGTGCACCCCAAAGTTGAAATACACATGCATGTGTTTGCCAGCAGGGAGAGTAATGTATCGGGGCCATGTACCTGTAGGCAAGGAGAAATAGAGCAGAGCAGGTCCCAGGGAGATCTTTCCCATCTCCTCACTGGCAATGCTATGTGCCCTAGGTGATTAGGGTGTGCCCAGGCACACCCAGCACACCCTGTGTGCACGCCTATGTCACCGCCACATCCACCACCACCTCAACCTCCCTCCTACTCCATATGGGCCTCGTCCTTCAGAGATGAAGAAGAACATTGTTTTATTTTTCTGTTTTTTTTTGTTGTTTTAAGTTATTTCCCTATCCACATTTGTTTGCAGAGCACTTGCCATGCTCTTAATTACGTTTTGCTGCCATTTGCAGCACTCTAGCCCTTTCCTTTGGTGTTTTAGAGCCATTTTAGTGCCTTAAAGTTCGGGTCCCCATTGACTTCAATGGGGTTCGGTGTCCGGGAAAAGTTCGTTAAAAGTCCGGGACACGGACCCGGACTTTTTTTTAAAGTTCGGCCGAACCCGTCGAACACGGACATCTAGGTGTCCGCTCAACCCTACTCTTTAGCAGTCGGTCAAGTGAGGAAAAGGATGTGATAGGGAAGATTAAGGGAATAAGATCTTGTATTCTTGAGCATTCTTCTTCTATGGGTGTAGCTTCAAAGTCCATAGGATAAAGCAGATGAACCATGAACAGGTAAAGAAAAGGTTGAACATAAAAAGAGGACCATCTAAGCAGTCCGATAACAGATACCACTCTTAAAGCAGCGTAGGGGGCCAGCGGGATGTGTCATCATCCTATGGCCAGGGACTTGAGAGGTGTTGAGTTGTTCATTAGGGATGATCGAACGGTTCGGGTCGACCATCGGTTCGACCCGAACATTGGCTGTTCGAGGTTTGGCCGAATTCCGAACTTTTTGCTGAAAAAGTTCGGAATTCGGCAACCAGAACCGACCAAAATGCAATGGGACAGGAAATGGGCTTTAAAAGCTTGTGATTGGACCAGAACCATCAGTAAAAGCCAATTGAGGGGGCAGGAGAATGCTAGGAATGTGATTGGAGTGACTAGGGGGTCCATAGGCCAATCATTAGTGAATACGCCCCCCAGTATATAAGATAGCCCCCGCCAAATTCCTAGCATTGTAATACAGGGACATGGAAGAGAATGGAAGCAGTTCTGTGACTTCTGCTACAAAGTGTCATTTAGCAATTTTTAGTGTGAGGAAAGGGATATCTAGTGTAGTTAGGGTGCTATTTTCCACTATAGTTAGTTTTAATAATCTAGTTTCTGTAGGGAAAGTTTTAAGTGTAAGGGGACCGTAGTGTAGTGTAGGGTTAACTGACTCTGACTGCTATGGCAGGGTGACAAAACCCTTCCATATCAGGGTGACCGCTATAGAGAAAAGATCGTTTCTCTTAGGTCACTTTCAGAACAGCGATATGGCTTCTCGCCTGTCAGCCTGCTTTTTGCTGCAGGCATTTATAGGGCTTTTTTGAGGACATGTTTGGAGTCAGGCATGACATCTGAACTTCTGTGTAGGGGTATTTATACATACACCCATGTATGTATATATACACATACACATATATAGGTGTGAAAGGAGCAGAACACTATACTTGCGCTAATGAAATAATGAACACCAATATGTCTCCGCTCCTATCACACCTATATATGTGTATGTGTAAAATACATATAAGTGTGTGTGTATATATACCCCTATACAGAAGTTCAGATGTTTTGCCTGCCTCCAAAGACCCACAAAAAATGCCCAAAAAAAACGCCTGCAACAACACACCTGGGCATTTTTTTTTTGGCGCAGGCATTTTTTTGGGCATTTTTTGTGGGTCTTTGGAGGCAGGCAAAACATCTGAACTTCTGTATAGGGGTATATATACACACACATGTATGTATATATACACCTACACATACATAGGTGTGAAAGTAGCAGAACACTATGCTTGCGCTAATAAAATAATTAACAGGCATATGTCTCCGCTCCTATCACACCTATATATGTGTATGTGTATATATACATATAAGTGTGTGTGTATATATACCCCTATAGAGAAGTTCAGATGTTTTGCCTGCCTCCAAAGACCCCATAAAAAATGCCCAAAAAAACGCCCAGGTGTGTTATTGCAGGGTTTTTTTTTGGGCATTTTTTTGGGGTCTTTGGAGGCAGGCAAAACATCTGAACTTCTGTATAGGGTTTATATATACACACACACTTATATGTATTTTACACATATATAGGTGTGATAGGAGCGGAGACCTATTGGTGTTAATTATTTCATTAGCGCAAGTATAGTGTTCTGCTACTTTCACACCTATATATGTGTATGTGTATATATACATATAAGTGTGTGTGTATATATACCCCTATAGAGAAGTTCAGATGTTTTGCCTGCCTCCAAAGACCCACAAAAAATGCCCCAAAAAAAACGCCTGCAACAACACACCTGGGCATTTTTTTTTGGCGCAGGCATTTTTTTGGGCATTTTTTGTGGGTCTTTGGCGGCAGGCAAAACATCTGAACTTCTGTGTAGGGGTATATATACATACACCCATGTCTGTATATATACACATACACATATATAGGTGTGAAAGTAGCAGAACACTATGCTTGCGCTAATGAAATAAACACCAATATGTCTCCGCTCCTATCACACCTATATGTGTGTATGTGTATAAATACATATAAGTGTGTGTGTATATATAACCCTATACAGAAGTTCAGATGTTTTGCCTATCTCCAAAGACCCCAAAAAAATGCCCCCAAAAAAAAAAAACGCCAGCTGCAAAAACACACCTGGGCGTTTTTGTAGCTGGCATTTTTTGCGCATTTTTTTGGGGTCTTTGGAGGCAGGCAAAACATCTGAACTTCTGTATAGGGTTATATATACACACACTTATATGTATTTATACACATGCACATATATAGGTGTGATAGGAGTGGAGACATATTGGTGTTCATTATTTCATTAGTGCAAGCATAGTGTTCTGCTACTTTCACACCTATATATGTGTATGTGTATATATACAGACATGGGTGTATGTATATATACCCCCACACAGAAGTTCAGATGTTTTGCCTGCCTCCAAAGTCCCCCAAAAAATGCCCAAAAAACGCTTGCTACAAAACCGGCAAGGTGTGAAAATAGCGGAGCCATGTCCCTGTTCTATATTGATTCTAATACAAACGATCTTTTTTTTTTTCTGGTTCTGGACATGCTACAGAGCTGAAACTTCACAGGTACACTTTTAGACCCCCCAGACACTAAATCAAAATAATTTTTTTATTGTTTTTCTATTTTATTTTTTTTAATTTTTTCAATAATTGGCTCTCTATCAAAAATGACAATTTTTAAGAACTTTTTTGTGTGATTAATAGTCCCTGGGGCATGACCCAGAACCCTAGGCACTTTTTAGGGGCATTTATTGGGTTTTAGGGCTTCAAAATGGTGTTTTTTGATTACCGAAGTTCGGGTCCCATTGATTTCAATGGGGTTCTGAAATCCGGACCGAACTTTCGGGAAGTTCGGATGTTCTGGCCGAACCGAATTTTTGAAAAGTTCGATCATCCCTATTGTTCATTATGATGTTCGGGTACCACCATCAAAGTTTTTCTTCTTTGTGGATCTTTTACGGGAAACTACTTGCCATTCGTTGTTCAGGGGAGCAGGGGCTTGAGCAAGGGTTGTAGGACTCGGTAGGGGAGGTTTTATACCCCATTGTTGAAGAGCTTGAAGACCTTTGTCCAGGGTTGTGATTAGCATTGTGGAACCGTTATGTGTGATAGAAAGCGATGCTGGATATTTCCATTTGTGAGGAATATTGTGATTCCATAGTGTCTTAGTGATTGTAGCCAAGTTTCTTCTACTCTGCAGAGTATGTCTAGAGAGGTCCGGGAGTAGTTGTAGCCCCGAGTATTCCAGTGCAGGACGTGTGAGACCTAGTGAGTGAACTTGTGCAGGGCCTAGTTTCAAACCTGCTTCCAGCATTTGCTGTTGTGGTGAGTCCCAGCAGGGTTTTGCTTTCACTGGGCTCCTGGAGGAGGGTAAAGAAGAGCCTGAGGATCCCCCACTGTCCGGGTTACCAACTCACGGGGGGTTTAGGGCAGAGAGTGTCTCAGCGTGTATACCGTGATTCGCTCCTCGTAGCTGTTGTGGCCGTGGACCGCCGCCATTTTGGTGAAGCCCAGTTCCCGTCGGCTTGAAGAAGCCTGCAAGTTTATTCACTTGCAGCGGTTCCTTCTTGCGGCGTGTCATGTCGACAAACACTATGAAGCTGCGGGCGCAGTTTGTGACTGTCAGTGTGGGTGGTGGTCCCTGCTACGAGCTGATGTCCTGGGTGGCCGAGCGAAGCGGCTCTATTGTGCGGCCATTCTCTTTGCCGGAAGCCACGCCCCCCCAGTTTGCATTTAATTTAAGCCTTGCATCAGGACACCACAAGCCTAGATGGTAGTCATTAAAATAATAAAAATAAAGTAAAATATCTGCGCTCAGAAGAAATAAAATAAAAGATCAGCCACTAAAAAAACTGTGATACCAGTCTAATAATTATTAGTACATAAAAAAGTGGCACTAAGGTGAGCTGAAGTGCGCTAAATAAGATCAATGCAACGACATATGTACAATGAATAACAAATACTACTGAAGTCAGTGCAAACCAATAGTGCAAAGATTGTGCAAAAAAATCCAATATGGTGATGTGTCAAATCTTCAGTAAACGTGCAGTGCAATCCAAGACCAGAATAAGGATCGCCACCACCAACACCCTCCAACACACACAGCTTACCAAATCATACAATATATTGGTCAAATGAGCTTGAACAGGCAGGTGGATATCATAGATGGAAGTTTTAACAGCAGGCCCTGGATCCCATATGGACTGGAAAATAAATGAATAAAAAAGCTCCTATAGTGAAGTCCATCAAATTCAATATGATATTTATTTTAAAAGTAGATGATCCCAATAACCTTGAGAAGGTCAAAATAAGTCATATACGATGTAACATTCCAGCAAGTTTCCTGGCTTAATAAACACCGCTCCCTCATTCAGGGGTCTGCATACGTGATGACGTCACCACGAAGGGAGTGGCTTCGAGGTGACATCATCACGTATGCAGAGCCGCGAATGAGAGAGCGGTGTTTTTTAAGCCAACAACTTGCTGGAATGTTACATCATATATGTCTTATATTGACCTTCTTAAGGTAATTGTAATCATTTACTTTTAAAATAAATATCATATTGAATTTCATGGACTTCACTATGGGAGCTTTTTTATTCATTTATTTTCGAGTCCATATGGGATCCAATGCCTGCTGTCAACACTTCCATCTGTGATATCCACCTGCCTGTTCAAGCTCATTTGACCATTATAAACTATGATTTGTTAAGAGGCGTGTGTTGGAGGGTGTTGGTAATGACGATCCTTATTCTGGTCTTGGATTGCACTGCACTGTTTACTGATGGTTTGATATATCACCATATTGGACTTTTTTGCACAATCTTTGCACTATTGGTTTGCACTGACTTCAGTATTATTTGTTATTCAATGTTCATATGTTGTTGCATTGATCCTATTTAGCGCATTTCAGCGCACCTTAGCGGCACTTTTTTATGTACTAATTAAAATAATAAAAAGTGCTTTATTCTGGGTCATTTGAAGTTTGGGATACAAGTCAAAGCACAGCTTTTATCATACATTGCCTTGTAACTCTAACATTTGGTCCTTGTAATTTAGCAAAGATATATGCATAATTAATATGGAAAAGTTGTTGGCTTTACTTTCAACATGTTAGCCTCAATCCATCATTACTCCTTTTGCATGGAGTTATACTGTTTAATGTTTAACCAGTGTCATTACTCCACAATTAAGTTTAAATTTGTTACCATGAAAACTTCATCATCTACTGAGTGTCGACTCTACTTTGTGCTAGTTATTTTCTAATGAAAGAAACACATTTCTGTTGCACAATAAGGAAGGTCTATAATCATTTTAATTACTTGTGGAAGGCCTGGTTTCATTGCTCAGTTAGTCCACTTTTGTCTTTTTATTATTTTTCCTGTTGTAACCAAAGTTAACGGGATACTAAACACACACTGTTTAACCAACAGTGTCCCTTCTATTTCTGTATATGGATGATGGCACTGTAATTATTTTATTAAAAAAAAAAACATCTAAGTACCCTTTTCCTAATCAATATACAGCTGTTACACGAGCCAGCTCATGGGATCACACGCAGCATTTATTCTTAAACAATCTTCAGACATGCAAATAAACACACAACTAGACTTCTTAATGGCAAAATTTTGGCCACGGCCTTTATTAACTGGTTTGAATATACACTTTATTAAAACTTCAACTTCATACTCATAACGATATGACTTATAACTTTTGACTTCCATACAAATTTTCAACTCAGCTATTAGAGCTTGAGCTGAATAACCATAACACAATATTATTACACTGTTCCCCTTTTCTTACGAAAAGGCGACCCACCACATTAATAAGGCCGCGACAAGGGGAGGGGGGGTTGGGTGAGCTCTGCAGCTTGTGTCATCCCGCGAAGTCTGGCGCCAATTCCAGTCAGCACCTATTATTTATAGACCCCAAAGGGGCTTCCAGAAGCTTCTAGCAGCCTCCGAAGCCCCCTACC
Source organism: Pelophylax lessonae (assembly GCF_965119305.1). Classification (NCBI taxonomy): domain Eukaryota; kingdom Metazoa; phylum Chordata; class Amphibia; order Anura; family Ranidae; genus Pelophylax; species Pelophylax lessonae. The sequence goes on along the minus strand of NC_138768.1, from coordinate 628,573,756 downwards.
TATCAGGTATAAGCCCCCCATGAGACCACGCCCTCACCTGCTAGGGGGAGCCTTGAAACCCTCAGGCTGCGGTGATCCCATGAGGAAAAGGGGGGCCTTGAAACCTATTTCCCCCTTTTCCCAACATGGGATCACACGCAGCATTTATTCTTAAACAATCTTCAGACATGCAAACACACAACTAGACTTCTTAATGGCAAAATTTTGGCCACGGCCTTTATTAACTGGTTTGAATATACACTTTATTAAAACTTCAACTTCATACTCATAACGATATGACTTATAACTTTTGACTTCCATACAAATTTTCAACTCTGCTATTAGAGCTCGAGCTGAATAACCATAACACAATATTATTACACTGTCCCCAAACAGACAGAGGATGTGCACCTTGCACGACCTCTGTCTACCCCCATACCGCGGCCTTCTCAATGCATGTCTGAAGATTGCTGTTGAATATATCAAGTCCGATATCGGACAAATGAACTCCATCAGCTCTATATAACCCTTTAATGCTACCTTCCAATTCTAAATGGCGAAATGAAAAACCATAACCCAAAGACATGAACTTTTCCATTATCCTGTTAATTATTTTACAAATCTTTTCCCCATGACGACAAAGACTTAAACATGACCATTGTAACCTGGGTTTAATCTCGGAGAAAATTATCACTGACCCAGGGTATAGAGCTTTAATCGTTCGGACATAGTGCTTCATTTGAAACACCAAATCCAACGTTCTCTTATGACCTATATCATTCCCACCCAGGTGCACCAATAGTACATCCGGGTGAGAATACATATCCGCCATAGTTCCCAACTCAGCCAGGAGATCCGCCCACACCATTCCCGTAATACCATGCCAACAAACAGAATATAATTCTTTATCCAGACCAAGGGATTCCATATAGCTTCTAGCAGCAGCTCTTCTGTGTGCCCAAAATATATATGAATGGCCGAATATCCACACTATCCGATGGATACCTAGGTAAGTCAAAAAATATTGTTAGGTCTCACGTATAATTTAAAAACGTTCGATTTCCATCTACCAATTTGCTTAATTTTATCAGAATTTAAACCTAACCTTGCAGCCTCAGTGGCTGCTCCTATACGGAATGAATGCGAGGATATGACTAAATCATTCAACTTACAATATCTTACCACTTTCTTCAAAACTGCTTGGAATTGGAATCTTGTCAAAGGCGAACCATCCTGGTGAATAAATAGGAAACCCTCCTTTCTTGGTCTAAACCCTAAATAAGTATTTAACAAATTCACTGGGCACACTAACCTTTTTTCACACGAGCCAACGTGATCCAACAGCCTTTTCCCATTTGGTCAGTTTTTGACCGCTGCAAGAATAATTTAATATTCTTTGAAGTAGCCAAAATATCGTCCCATTTCAAACCGTCCCCACTCTTACCATTTTTAGGAACTAATTCCGATATTCTCAGAGCAGCAAAGAAACAAATTGAGAAAGCTGCCCTGAACATATCAGCCTCAAACTGTGAATAGCACATAACCCACACAAAATCTGAAGCGTAATTGGACGTCTTTTGTCCTGAACCAAATTAGCCCTTTTATAACCTTTCATAGCTTGTCTTATGGAGAAGAATTTTAATAAAGATGGGAACGAATGCAACTGCAGAAAAAAGGATACCCCTGATAACACCTTACTAATATGTGACCAAGAGTATCCCTTTTCCATCAAATTATTCAAAAACAATAAAGCTAGACTTTCAGATACTTCAAAAATTCCCATATTGTGAGAATTCAAAAAGGCCAACCATAATAACCACACTGCCCTGTAACCCGACCAAGTTGAAGGAGCCAAGAATTTTATAATGTTATCCACGATCACACTATTTCCCATAGTTGCGGGGGGCAAGAAGATCCTTTCGCGTCTGCTTCTGGAAAAGACTGGAAGAAACGGTTCATTTGAAATCTAGATAAAGCATCAGCTACTACATTACTTTTTCCTCTTACATACTGAGCTTTCACCCATATATTAAGGCACAAGCATTTATACACTAAATACCTCAGCAAACGAATCACAGGCTTAGATCTAGATGATAGGCAGTTTAGAGCATACAACACTCCTTTGTTGTCCGTAGAGCATAGTATCCTCTTATTCTTAAAATAAGTTCCCCATATTTCTATAGCTACAATTATTGGAAATAATTCAAGTGACACTATATTCTTTACTAAACCATTCTTAATCCAAGCTACTGGCCATCTGGCAGCACACCAATGGGTTCTCCATATTGTCCCAAAACCAACAGATCCAGCAGCGTCAGAATATAATTTAAAGTCTTGGTCGACAATAAATTCTTCCTGCCAGGCTGCTCTACCGTTAAATTCTACCAGAAATTTATACCATACTAACAGGTCTTCCTTTATTTCTGCTGTAACTCTGATGTGTGCATAAGGTTTTGCTAAGCCTGCGATTGCTAGGTACAGCAATCTGCGGGAGAAAATACGCCCCATCGGAAGCACCCTCGTCGCAAATGCCAACAAACCCAATAACTGTTGCATCATTTTTACAGAAACCTTCTTAAGACGCATTACCTTCAGAATTGTACTACAGATATTTTCAATTTTTTCTAGAAGTAATCTATATTCCATACTTACAGAATCTATCGTTATTCCCAAAAAATCAATACATGTAGTAGGGAATACAGTTTTATCATGTGCCAATGGGATGCCAAATTTCTCGCACACTTCAAAAAATTTTAATAATAACCTGGCACAATCCTGAGAGTTAGGTTTTCCTATGAAAAAGAAATCGTCTAGATAGTGTAATAAGTTACTAGACCTTGCTTCTTTTGCTACCACCCACTCCACAAATGACGAAAAATTCTCAAAATATGCGCAAGAAATTGAGCATCCCATTGGTAAACATTTGTCAAAAAAGTACATACCTTCGAATTGGAAACCCAATGAATTGAAGCTTTCTGGGTTTATGGGTAACAGTCTAAATGCTGATTTTATATTGGCCTTTGCCATCAACGCTGCCTGACCTACATTCTGTAGTTTGACAATAGCTTCTTCAAAAGAAGCATATGTAACCGAGCACAAATCATCCCTGAATTGATTGTTCAGAGAAAATTTGCGTGGGTAAGATAGATGATGGATTAGTCTATATTTTCCTTGTTCCTTCTTAGGGACGATCCCCAGCGGAGACAAACGAAAATTTGAAAATGGAGGAAAAATAAATGGACCCGCTATTCTATCTTCCTGTAATTCTTTTATTAATTTACACCTAACAATATCAGATAGCTCCTTCACCGATTTTAAATTTTCTACCCAACTACAACCAAATCCATCAAAAATTGGTAGACTAAAACCAAATGCAAAACCTTGTCTAATTAGCTGTGCTGTCAACTGGTCTGGATATTGGCACAGCCATGGCTCCATGCTTTCCACTTTCACCGGCGTTCTGGCTTTTTTGAAAATTATCCTTACTTGATTGCTGAGCCAATTTTTTAAAGCATTTGCTTATAGGGTGAGGACCAGTGCAAAAAGCACATTCATGACGAAATTTGCATGAATTCGGCCATTTGCATTGTGTGTCATTAAATGCGAAACACACACCTTTTTTCTATCCACTAGCCTGGCTACTCACTGCTACACTGTTCGATCGAGGTAGAGCAGGTCTCTGTGGGACAAATAGGTTCAACCAGAGACCCACATCCTTATTACCCCAACCCATATTAGAGTGAACCGCCATTTTTTGCCTATATGCCTCATCATAGAAAAACCATCCAAGCCCACCAAAGTTTCGGTAAGCTTTCAATATTATGTCTATGTGTTGGAATAGACCTGAACTAAGTTCAGGAAACTTCTCACATAAAATACTGGAAAATGTAACAAAGGCTTGCAGCCAATTGTTAAATGATCTTGGAATTGGTTTCTTTTTATCCTCTTCGCTTTTCTCCTTTTCAGATTTAAAATAATATTCTTTTTGATTAGGGAGTAATGAAAACAATTCAATATACTCTCTCCGCCATATCTTTTCTTTTGTACTCAATGCTACATGAAAACCAAGCGGAGACAGTATACAAGGCATAATTTCCCTGCATGCTGCAGATGAGGAGTCTCTAACATCCATATCGTTTTTTATAGCTGAACTTGTTGCTACTTCAATTGGCAGCTTTTCTATCCTTGTATTCGTTGCCCCACTTTCACCTAACCATACTGACGCAAAATCATCACTCCTCCTAGCTGTGGGGGCTGTAGATAAGTTATTTACAAGCTGCAACAAAGTTGCTGACAGGGAAGACAAAATATTTACACTCACCAGTACTTAACCTGTCTTGCTCTTCCAAAACCTCTGTGTCATTAATTGAAGCTGCTCTTTTCCTGCCAGGACCTGTGTTAGCACCTACAGCGTCCTGCCATTCATAACTCTGTTCTTCACTTCTTCTTTGAAGCTCAGGTGAATTGACCCTTGTCCCCGCCTCCCAGCGGGACGTGCATGGCTTCTGCTCTGCCCTGCTTCTTCTCTCACTGCCTCTCTTCTTCTTGTCTTCTGCCGCCGCTCTTCTTTCTTCAGCCCTACTGGGCACTGATTTTGGGCTATACGGCTTCCTCATCCCTCTTCCTTTACGCTCCATCTTCCTGCCTTTATCTCCGCCTTGCTGTACCTTCCTCCATGTCATGTCCTCTTCCCTCACAGACTCCGCTCCGCTGTCTGCATTTTTAATGCTGTCTTCAGCCGCTTGAGGTGCCATACTGCTTCCACCGGCTTCTTCACATAACACTTCTTGCTGCGCAGGTAAGCTCAGGCACTGTCGAATCCAAGCTTCTCCACCTTCTGCCTCAGCCCTGAGGAGAGTCTGAGTCTTCATTTCTTGAGGTGAATTGCCGTCCGCTATACAGTATAGCTCTCTTGCCTGAGCTCTGCAGCTTGTGTCATCCCGCGAAGTCTGGCACCTATTATTTATAGACCCCAAAGGGGCTTCCAGAAGCTTCTAGCAGCCTCCGAAGCCCCCTACCTATCAGGTATAAGCCCCCCATGAGACCATGCCCTCACCTGCTAGGGGGAGCCTTGAAACCCTCAGGCTGCGGTGATCCCATGAGGAAAGGGGGGGCCTTGAAACCTATTTCCCCCTTTTCCCAACATTCCAAGTCCATCTGCAAATAAACAAGAGGAGTTTCTAGTCCTCTCCTGCTGGTCACATTTTCAAAATAAAATAAATAGATAAACATCTTTTTGAAAACAGAGTAACTATAAATAACTTATATCAATAAACTGTTTTAAATAGTAATACAAAAATATTTTTAAAATCAAATCTTTTATATTTTTGGCAATAACATGGTGTGGGCGGGTTTCTTCCAGTCACAGGCTGTGTCACACCCCTCCAGCCTGTGTCTTAGAATAAGAAGGAGGTGAAGGCTCCATCAATCTACATGTAATATCACACCCCCAGTATGTTTAGCTGGTTAATGGGCATGGATGCTCAGATATGATAGGGAGGAAATGTTTAGCATAGAAACTTCTCTGAAGCCTAGCTGAATTGGGAACATGAGCAGATGGTGGAGATAGAGAATAGCAGCAGGGTTGGCCCTTCCATGGGTCCTGCTGGGCCCATTGGACCCAGGCGGCACTTGAAGAAAATTGACTCCCTAGATTTTTTTCCCCCAGCATATTGGTTTGTCATCAGTTTGCATCGTGTTACAGGTGGCATTTCCCCATCTTATACTGTCACCCATAGAGCTAACTGATGAGTATGTGGAGGCGGAGCATCTCCTCCAGGAACATCTCTCATGTGATCATGGTGTGCGCAATGACGTCAGACATCAGCATACTCCAGACAGACAGTGGGTGTTTGGTGGACCAATCCGGTGGTGAGTTATGGAAGAAGAAAACTGTATATATAATATTTTCAACATTTTATATTTATATAAAATTTGGATGTGGGGGTCTTCTGGTGGGCGTAATTTTTTTTGGGGGGGGGGCAGCATTTCATTCTTGGACCCAGGCAGCATAATGTCTTGGGCCAGCCCTGATTAGCAGGATCAATCAGGTTTTTTGCAGAATACAGAAAATGTATGTAAGATGACCATTTCTTTTTAAAGTGCTAGTTGCCCTGCTGTCATGCAGATTTATTGATTTTTTTACATTCTGAGACAGTCCCCAAACAGTTTTTATCTCATTGTGACCCACCCTACTACATACTCATTCAAGTTTAATGACTGAAACCATAGACAGCCAAGTGAAAGTAAGCAATGGCAGCCTTTCTCTCAGCATAGTTTTTTTTTTTTTTTTTTTACATATTCTGTTACCTACATTCTTATGAGCAATGTACATTTCTTATGAGCAACTGTTCAGTTCACACTTAAGTTTAATACATAATATAAGTAATTCTCATGTTTCATTGTCAGTTATAGCACATAATCATTATGAATGCTGCAAAATAGCTGATTCAATCGAACATGTATATGTCATTAGTGAATAATATATCCGTTTACTGCAAATGAACACAATTTTTCCTCTTAAATAAGTTCATTCTAGATAAAGACTTTGCAGTTGCTGTGAGGAGATCCTATGTGTTTTAGCTGACTTTCTTTTTTATGATGTCTATCAGCTGCCGAGGTATTTCATAGATGGTCAGCCAGATGCTCAAATACCTACTAATGTTTCAATTTAAATTGTCTTTTGTGCATCTCAAAATGTAACAATATTTGAGAAAAATATAATCCAATTATTCACTCCAATTATTCACCCCCCATAACATCCTATTACGTTAACTAGTAATGGTATTTAATGGGTCCAAAACTGCCCCCAGTCCCTGGCCCAGCCTGCTCAAATTGATGATTGCCCATATTGGATGTAGGCCCTGTAGTGAACATGTGTTCTTGATCAGAGATTTACTAGATCAGAGATTAAGTAGAGAAGCTGAGGTTGATGGTTGGGCATTTGGGAAGATCTAGGGTCAGGAAGGGCAGCTCCCTCACTTACAGGTTCTCTTTAATTATTAAAATATATCTGCTCTATATCTGCCTCCTAAATAAAAGAATGATTTGGGAGGCAGATAGACTTGTCTGTTGTAGAACCATACCTGCCATAAGATCTGGATTACAGATTACAGTTATTCATTGGGGTCCATGAAGTGGTGAAAGTATTTTCTCATGATTCTCTATTCAGACCTTAAATGCTGCGTAGGACCAACAAATGGAAAAAAGAAAAAGCCGTGGCATTTAACAAAATGCTGGGCAGGCCTATATTGTAGCAGAATTGTACTTTTGATTGAAAAGGCTCTAGGAACATGGGTCCTTGAATATTCTATGCTAAAATTCTACAGTTAGGGATATGCTGCTTAGTTATTCATCGTCAAGGACGTTTACCTGAGCCAGCTTGAAACATCCTTGTGAATTAAGATTTTGTACGGCAAATAAATTACTAAATGTACTAGCACATCGCCCTTGTTCATTTTATGACATGTCATAAACATCATTATAACTTCTGATGTCTTGCTAAAACAGACCATCTCTGTATAATCAGTGACTGCCGAGTCCTCCTACTTGCAGCCAAATTTCAGGTTATATTAATAAATATAACAAACACCTGCAAAACTAGCTCTGGCATATCAGCGCCTGCCTGTGACAGGCTTGTTCAAAGCTTGGTGTAGCAATAATGATCATACATGGATATCACTATCCATAGTCATTACTATCAACCCATGCCATTATATAGGCTCTTTCAATGATCATGGCTGAACAACCAATCAGACAACACAGCAGATCATATATATCACCAATAGGTTTAAACAACAGGCCTTCTAGTAAATGCTTGCATTGCCAGATTGCTAGCACTGGTCTGGTTATTAAAGGAAACTCCTACAATATAATGTGCATTCTTCCTGTACCCTGAACCTAAGCCTAACCAATTGTATAAAGCATCCTGATTAAATTATGTGTAATGTCAGTAATCTCTCTCCTCGCAGCACTGGTTGAACAACACTTTCTCTGACTAAAATAACAGACTTAGAGATAGTGAGAATCAAGCCTCATGTACACTGGACGTTTTTACTGCTGCTGTTTTTGGCTTCAGGTGTTTTTTTTCTGCAGCCAGTAAACTCCCCAGCATGTTATCCTATGTGTCCATGCCCATATAGGCTTTTATCAGCATTTTTTGGCAGGAGCGTTCTCTGGCTGGAAAACCCCCCCAGAACTAAAGGGTTTAGCCACTTGCCGACTGCCGCACGACTATTTACGTCGGCAGTCAGCCCCTCACAGGCAGAGCGACATAGTACTACGTCGCTAGCCTGTGAGGGTCTAGGGAGGTCTCCCCCCCGCGCGTGTCCGCCGGTCACTCGGCGATCGTCGGTGCAGAGGGAGAAAGGCAGGCGGCTGATGTAAACAAGCCGCCTGTCATTCTCCCCTGTGTAGAAACAGTGATCATACAGTTCTACTATGTAGGACCGTTGATCACTGTTCCTACACCTCAAGCCACAGCCAATCACAGTTAGAATCACGCCCCTAGGGATACACATAACCCCTCCCTCTTAAAAAAAGTTAACCCCTTCACTGCCAGTGTAATTTTACAGTAACAGTGCATATGTATAGCACTGATTACTGTATAAATGTCCCTCCTGTACAGCCTCTAAATGAGCTATATGGTTTCCCTTTGCTTTCCATATGCCATTTTTCTTATTTTCTCTGTTTATCAGTGCTTTCCTGAACCTGTCTGTGTTGTCGACGTTTGCCATTTCCAAGATGGCTGCAGCAGTGCAAGTACACTCTGAGTATCGGTGGCGGAAATGGTGCTGGGAGCCCACAGACTGTGATCTGAGCATGATCAGGTGCTAAGATCATCACTAATGGCAAAGGGTACCAGTTTTAAATTGTTTTAAGGCATTTTGGGGCAACACACTATGGTGTTCTCTGTGCATGCTGAATGCTTATGTGGTCATTGTTTGCAGGTAAGTTTTCCCATTCAACAGGGCTTTAGAGGCTCTCAAAATGGATAGAGTTAGAACCGCAGTACACTAGGGTGCTGTAAAGTGGCCCTGCAGCTTATGCATATATTTGCAAATGTGTACCAGCTTAACCCCTGATTTTAATGTGAACTGTTCAACAGTGCAATTTGGTTTGTTGAAGGCTGGTTGGTAAGTTAGCTGGGAATTTTTCTTTGTTGTTTTTTTTACATGCATCACCCTTCCATGTGCTCCTTGCTGCAAAGGCCAGTTATAGATTGGGTAGTTGCCATCTGTTTGTACTGTTGGTGAATTGGTGAGGGGACACACGTATACCTTTGAAGCCATTGTGCTATTGCTGGGTGTCCTGTGTGTCCCTATATCTTTAAGTAGTGGTGGGCTCCCTCAAGGCATATCTGACCCTAATTTATCCATTATTATATACTGTATATATATGTGCTCTAACTTTAGAGGCTTTCAAAATTTTTAGAGCTAGGACTGCAGTACATTAGGTTTGCATGAAGTGGGCCTGCAGCTTATGCATATATAGCCCATTGCACACTGGTTTTGTCTCTAAACAGAGTTGTTCAAAGGCTGAGAGAGAATGATTGGTTTGTAGTGCATTACATAATGTCAGAGAGGGAGAGGACATCAATATTCTGTTTTTTTGCAATCACAATCTCAGGACCTCTAATATTAATTGTAAGTCCAAACTTTAGAATATAAAGAGGTCTAAGAGAGGTCATAATAATCTGAAGAGGGGGTTTAATTTTCTTAGAAGTCTATGTTTACCCTGCATTTGATGTGGAAGGGCATGTTGCCTGGCGCATCATGGCAGCATACAATGAGTTGTGGCTCTGCCCCCACAACCTGATAGGACTGGTTAACTATAAATAAAAGACCGACCTAGCTCACAGCATTCTCCTTTTTGCCATCACTTGATCAGGACTGGAGTTGTGAGGTATCCCGGATTTGTAATAGCAGAAATTGGTGGGAGGCTCTGTGGCGGAGGTGTCAGTAGATGTCATTTGACGTTTTTCAAGAGCGATGTTGCCCACGGTCAAAGCAAGGAAGGCATTATGGCTGAAGCCATGTTCGATGAATCCCGCCTTAAAATTAACTTAGTGCAAGATACCAGACGATGGCTCCAATCTATTTGAGAGTAGACTGGATACAGCCATCTCAGGGATGACCATTGGCAGGTCAGCGCAGATATCATCTGACAAAAAACAGAAAAATCTGAAAGGTCCAGCATATAGACGGCATCTCCCAGGTAGATATGAGGATGGAAATCCCACGGACCGGGAAAACATTTCAAAAGGAACTAGAGAAGTACCCAATCTTCATTGTTGAAGCCTTAAAAAATGAAGGCACCTGTCTTGGGATAACAGCAAGAAGTCCTTTTAAGGGTGCGTTCATCCAAAGGGTGCCTGTGGGAGCCAGATGAAGCTCTGCACACACACCTGGATGAGACCTATTCAGGATCAGTTTGCCATATCAGCTATATCAGTTTGACATTGGTGGAAGTTTAAGGGATGTCCATCTTCCGAGCACTTCCAGCCAGCCAAATTTGATGGGAAAGCAAAAAATTCTGGTCCAGTTTCTAGATGAATGAAATAAAAAACAAGCAATCGTGAAGGTTCCAGGTGCCCAGAGGAGATGAGGATTCGGTTCACCTCTGTTCCTAGTAAAAACAAAAACAAATCAAAATCAGGCAGTCTGTACCCAGTGCTAAAATTGAAAAAACTCAACAATCACAGAATGTTGGAGTCGTGTAAGCTAGAGAACCTCAATCAATTTTGTTATTGATGCCTACTTGTCCCAATCCATCCTGCATTTCAGTTCCACTACCATTGTCGGTGCCTCTCCTTCAGTCTGTCCACCTCCCCCAGAACATTCACAAAGGTCCTACTGTCTTAAATAATGAGATGAGAATACACCACTACTTGGACAGCATCCTTCTAGCCAGCAATCAGGAGATGCCTATCTAGCATTGGGATGCTCTGCTACACAATCTACAGAATCCTGATAGCTAATTAATTGGAAGAAGAGCTTCCTCTGCCCAGCCCAACCCATCCCAAAGAATGAGGTTCTTGGATGGCATTTTTGGATACACAGAAAAATTCAGTAGAACTTCCACAAGGGATAACCTATTCTCTGAAAGCCAAAGGTGCTTTGGAAGCAAAGTCTCTTCCAGCAGAACAGTGCCTGAGTATCCTTGGTTCTTCTTAACTGACCACTTGTTTTTTTTATGGAACATTATCACATCAGACCCCAGCCAGAAGGGTTTAGGACGCATTTCAAAGAGCAGGCGGATGAAGGTCATAGGATGTTTCAGATTACGAGGCATAGTGTTGAATGCTCTCGAACTAAGAGCCCTTCTGGCATTCACTCTTTTTATAAGAGGAACAAGAGTTGTACTATGCTTAGACAGCAGTGAAAGGGTATAATTCTTTGGCTGCCAGTGGAATTTCCAGTATCGATAATTGCAATTATACCATTTTAGCTGAGGAGGCTCTGGTTTCTATCTCTCCTACAGTTGAGCATTTGGTGTCACCACTGCCTCTGCCAGTGGTGACAGATCTGCTCTCTCATAGCTAGCTTTACCGTCCAGCCCCATGAGACATTTGGTGGCATGGAAGTTGAAAGGCAGAGGCTACCAAGTCAAGGGTGCTCAGTGCCGGTAGTAGCTAACTCAAGCCAGAGAGGTCTTCAAGAATAAGAGTTACCAGAGAATATGGATATAATTTGCAGATCTCACTAAGCAAAAGCCTGAAGTTTTTTATCACCAAAACCAGCCGAGGTTCCTCAATTCTTACAACTGAGGCTGGACTGGGGCCTAGGTTCAAATACATTCAAAGTTCAGCCTTGTCCGCACTTAAAGGGGTTTAAGAAGCCCTTAACCTTTTAGTGATGCAATTCTTAAAGTGGAAGTAAACTCTCCCTGATAGATTTGCCCTATTTAAATCATTACTAAAAACGATACAAATCGCTGTGTGTGGATGGATTCTTACCTTCTCAGTTTTCTTGTAATCAGTTTCTGTTTAATTTAATGACCTCATTGGCGCATGCGCCCATCGTCCTCTGTTCACGGCATGCTTACCGTGCCGTCAGTCCATTCATTAATGCCGTGGCTCCGTGATCTCTTCTCAACGGCATCGCACTCTTGCAAGACTACAGGTCCATTCACGAACAAGGAGGAGATTGCCTATTTACTGCGCATGAGGTTACGGCTCTGACAAACAGAAAGGGGCGGAAGCACACTACACTGCAAATGCGGAAGACAACAGTTAAAATGGTGCCAGCTTCGACCGGGAAGGAAGAATTTAGAGTCAACATTGAATAAAAGTAGGAAACATTAAAGGGATTAATATTAATGTAGAATTCTAAGGAAAGCTTTCCCATACTAGCTGTATCAAGGGGCAGTATTTGAGGAGGGGAGTTTACTACCTCTTTAAAGGCTTGCATTAAGTTAAAGATCTGCCAGGAAACCATTTGTCCTCAGCTCTATCAAGGCCTCATTTCTGTCCTACAGCATTGGCTACACTCTGCAATCTAACCCTGAAGACCGTATTTCTGGTTGCTACAACCTCTGTGAAAAGGGTTTCAGAGCTGCAGGCTTTGTACCCGAGAAGCCTCATTGAATGTTCTACCCAGACAGAATAGTCCTAAAACCCCCAGACTGCTTTTATCCATAATGTGTCTTTCTCCTTACACTTTAACCAGGAAGTCAATTTACCGTCTCTCAGCAATATGGTTCCCCCAGAACACCTTCATTATGCTATATTAGATAAACCCAGCTCAGCTCACGACAGTAAACTTTGGAAAATCTGTTTTTCTTACGCTACTGACCATTACAAATTGTTTATTGCACCCTCCCATATGGCAAATTAGTTCCTATTTGCATGCTGCCATGATGTGCCAGGAAAACAGTAATTTATATAATCACCTTTCTGTCATTTTTCTTTCCTGGTGCATGTTCGTAGCATACAGATTCCCACCCAAATGGTGAGAGTAAAGCTGGATACACACTATCCAACTTTTGTGCTTAGATTTCCTTCAGATTTACCTTTTCTATGTAGTGCAAGGGCCTGTCAGATTGCATACAAATTGAAAGTGTTTAGGTTTGACCTCATATTATATGGTTTTGGTAAGTCTAAAGGAAAAGGTCTTCAGAAAATCTTATAGTGTGTATGGCCCATTACAAAGAATGCTGCGAGCCAGGTCTATCTTTGATTTATAGTTAGCCAGTCCTATCAGGTTTTGGAGGCAGAGTCACAACCCATTGTATGCTGCCATGTAGATGCACCAGGAAAGGAAAATCACGGAAAGGTGAGTATACAATTTTCCTCTTTTTTCCAAGCAACATTCTGCCCATGCTTTAGGCTGCTCCTTTAACATGAGAATCAAATGAAAATAATTGACCTCAACACCACAACAGCTTGTCCACTGCCTAGTGATGCTGAACCACCTGACAAATACATTATTTTAGCCACTACATATTAAAGTCGTAAATTAACACAGAAAAAGAAAAAAACAACTAAAACAAAACTAACTGCAATTAATGCTTGTGATGAATGCGTCAATATATATTTAATTAGTGAGGATTCTTATTCAACATTAAAACATACCAGCATATGTATAATGTGCATGATATTTGCTTTTAGAGTTAAATCGAAAGAGCCGCCTTTTATTTATGTCATTATTTATATTTACAGCTGCAGTGAAACCACAGATTCCAAACTTGCCCTACTTCTGCTGGACAAGGTATACTGAGAATTGTGGTTCTTCGGCTCAGCTGGAGATGCACATTCCCTTTTTCCATTTTTAGTAAATGAACAGCTGTCTGGAACTAATAAGCTGTTCCTCATCTATAGCAAGGGCAGATAAGATATTATTAGAAGAGTCCAAAAAAAAAAAAGAACTGCCAAGGTCAGCAGGACACTAAACACTGAAGTAAATACAATAAAACTGTGCTGTTGGGAAAATCATTGCTGAGTTTGCTGTAAGTGACATTATGTCATACTAATAAAGTTATAAAAGAGACTTGGCTGCTTTGTGTTATTCATGACAATTATTTATTTTGGGATGATTGGTCTGACAGGCTGCTACTGAGCGAATTAGATGAAAAATATGCTTAGTAATTATGTCTTTTATGATTCACTGTCTATCAGCTGTCAGAATGTGCCTCCTTTTCTGTGCAAGACCAATTAGTAAACAGTGTGCATTTTCTACACCCTTTCTTTGCTTCTATCTTATTTTTCTTGCAAACCCAAGATTTGCATGGATTCATCACGTTTCCTCATACACTAAAGCTATTACTATCCCTATTTCCACCACCATTGTTCATAGTGCAAATGTTTGTGAGCTTGCTGCTGTTATGATGTCATTTCACCTACTGAGATTACATGATGTATCATTTCAGGTACAAATCACATAATTTGTAGGGACAATGTGATCATACACTGAAAGGTTCTCTATAACATTTCTGTGAATGGAGAAGCTTCAGGTGCCTTTGGATGCAGGGCTGGGTCAGGGGTGGACAGAAGGGCACTTGCCCAGGGCACAGTGTTCTATTGTGGAGGAGGGGGTGGTGAGGGGGCACTGGGAGCTTCTCTTGCACCTTACTAACAAGAGTGACTGCAGCATCAATCCTGTCTGAAGGAGCAGGGGTCCAATGGCTGCTGGAGGTTGGATTTTGCTACCTCCTCACTCCAATAGCAGCCATCTGTGGGCAGAACACAGCAGGCACTAAGAATATACCACAGACTCAGAGCGGCATTGCTGGGGAGTGTGGGCAGACTGACCTTCTTCCTTTCTCCCCTTGTCTTGTCATGGGAAAAATGACAAGCTGTCTTTATTTCCAGTGGGCGCCATGCAGGAACTGAGTACACAGAGGGTAGGGGGGCAACTCAGCCTTAGACCTTCCCTCTCTTTCTCAGAACCCTCCAAAAAGGCCCTTAGCTTCCTCTCTCTCTTAGGGCTCAATTACAAATGTGGTAGCCTTCTGAAGCAAATTGCATGTTGCAGGAGATTTTTCAGAGGCATTTAGCAAGTGGTGAGGAGGCATTAAGTCCCCTCCTCATCATCTGTTTTAACTCATAAAATGCCATTTCACTGCTCATGTCACTAAAAGGCCCATACACTCCTCCCTTCACCTGGGGGGCAGTCTGTTATCTTTGCTTTGGCACTGGATGACCATATCCCGCCACTGACTGGAAGACAGTTATATGAGAGACCATTTGGGTTTCTTTTTTCTGTCGTGTAGACAGAGGCGTAGCGTGGTTTGTCAGCACCCGGGGCAAGGCAAGTAATTTGCGCCCCGGGATTTTAGCACTCGAGTCTCTTCCACTAGATTAGTTAAAGAAACCCTTACCCCCTAAGCACATGTATTGTTTGTTATGAAAATACTGATGTAATTAAAGTATAATTCATCTAAATGCAAGTTTATTTTCAAACACTTTATTGAGTGCGAACGTGCCCCCTTTCAATGCAGAGTGACCAGCGTGCCCCCTTTCAATGCAGAGAGACCAGCGTGCCCCCTTTCAATGCAGAGAGACCAGCATGCCCCCTTCAATGCAGAGAGACCAGCGTGCCCGTATTTAATGCAAAGTGACCAGCGTGCCGTGCCCCCCTTCAATGCAGAGAGATCAACGTGCCCCCTTTCAATGCAGAGTGACCAGCGTGCCCCCTTTCAATGCAGAGAGACCAGCGTGCCCCCTTTCAATGCAGAGAGACCAGCATGCCCCCTTCAATGCAAAGAGACCAGCGTGCCCCCATTTAATGCAAACTGACCAGCGTGCCGTGCCCCCCTTTAATGCAGAGAGATCATCGTGCCTCCTTTCAATGCAGAGTGACCAGCTGCCCCCTTCAATGTAGAGAGACTTACCTGCAGCGGCGGCTTCTCCTCAGTTCCCCGCATCTCCTCGAGTCCTCCCGCCACCTCTTCGGCCAATGGCATGCATTCGCCTTTCGGCCAATCAGGAAGCGGGTCTCATAATGGGTGGCCTCTGGCTCTAATCAGGTGATTAAAAAAAAAAAACCCATTGAACTCCATGCGTCCGGCGCCCCGCATTTAGATTAGGGGGTCGGGGGCATGGATGGGGGGCAGCGCCCCTGCGCCCCCAACGCACCAGCCGCCACTGACCAATGGGCAGGTGAGACACAGTCTAGCCCCGACCCGCCATTTTCAGCCATAGGGCAGCCGTGCTGGACATATCCCAGCCTAAAGATGGAGGCAGCCGCAGACAGTGTGTGAACTGTGTATGTCAGAGTCAGACAGAATGACACTGTAGATGCGCCCCCCCAGATGTTGCGCCCGGTGCGGCCGGCCCCCCTGCACCCCCCACGCTACGCCACTGCGTGTAGAGCAGCAAGTGGGCACAAGCTAGTCCTTGGGGACCAAATGCACTGGCAACCTCTCTAAATCCAGAAGTGTTCCATTTTTTGGTGATCTCGTTGTAGGTAATATGGTTATTGCTTTTGCTTCCTTTGGTCAATAATGCAGTTGTATATGGCAAACAGACAGTACCTGGCATTGTGTTATCTCATCCTTTTAGGAGCTAAATATTGTTCATGGAATTAGCTACTTTCCAGTGACAGAAGAAGTGCAGCAGGTGGATATTTTCTAGACCATAGACCAATGTTAGCACAAACCTTAAACCACAAAAAGCCATACACCAGGAGGTTGTTCGGCTTACAGCGCTACACTCTCCCTGGATTGTCCATAACAAACCAAACAGCTATGTATGACATAAATATGACCCTAAATTATAAATGTAAATATAAAAACAGCAATCAATAAATAATGTGAACTACTGGGTGGGTAGCCCAACACCTAGACACACAACTATTAGGCCCCTTTCACACTATCCGTCCGTTGGACGGATTCCTTTTTTCTCAGCGGGGGATCGAGCCGCCGATCCCCCGCTGAGCAGAAGGATGACAGCTGTGTTTCCGCGCTGTGTGCGGAGACACAGCTGTCAGTTCCCCATGCATCTCTATGGGGGAAATCAGATGGGAACGGACCGTCGGTCCGTTCTCATCCGATCCCATCCGATCCGCTGGACGGATGGAAAATAGGGTTTCCATCCATCCAAATTTGACTGATCGGATGTCAGCGGACATGTCTCCGCTGACATCCGATCCCCCATAGAGATGCATGGGGGAACCGTTCAGATCTGCCAAAAAAACGGACAGGCGGATCTGAAGGGTCCGCCTGTGTGAAAGGGGCCTAAGGCTTCTTTCACACAGTAAGTCCGTCAAACGGACTCCGCTTTTCTCAGCGGGGGATCGATCCGCCGATCCCCCGCTGAGCAGGAGAATGCCCCATAGATCTCTATGGGGGAATCGGATGGGAACAGACCGTCGGTTCGTTCTCATCCAATCCAATCCGATCCGATCCGCTGGACGGATGGAAAATAGGGTTTCCATCTGTCCAGATTTGACGGATCGGATCGGGTGTCAGCGGACATGTCTCCACTGACATCCGATGCCCCATAGAGATGCATGAGGGGACCGTTCAGATCCGCCAAAAAAACGGACAGGCGGATCTGAACAGTCCGCCTGTGTGAAAGGGGCCTTACACACTAGGGGGAGTGCTGCTGTAATCAGAGAGATGGAACTCCACCTGTGAGAAAATAGCACAGACCTCTGTTGTAATAAAAGGATCAAAGGGCTTCAATAAAAACAGCATATTATGTACACACAAAATAAAATGCTAAAGAGCGCATATAGTTCACGAGAAAGAGCCCACTTAGCACACAATACCGTCACAAGGAAACGAAGAATGACCAGCCACGGTATCGGGATCATGGCGTCCAGCTGACAGGTGAAGAGCTGGGCTGGATGCCAGAAATCTCTGCTGCTCCTGTTTGGCTCACTCAATCCCAAGGGCAGTAATCAGTGGAAGATGGTCTTCTGTAAAAGTGGAGTTAAAGGATGCGTTTTGAGGACTCTTCCTCTTCAACTAACCAAATGTTAGGTTAGCTGAAGAACGGAAGAAATCCTCGAAACGTGTCCTGTGACCCCACTTTTACAGAAGACCATTGTCCATTGAGAGCTGTCCTTGGGATTGAGCAAGCCAAGCATGAGCAAAAGAGATTTCTGTCATCCAACCCAGCTCTTCACCTGTCAGCTGGTCACACAGTGATCTGAACACTGTGGCTGCTCACAGGGCCGGTGCTAGACTATTTTAAGCCCTAGGCAAGACCAGCTACTTGCGCCCACCCCCCCCAAAAAAAAATAAAATAAAATGGGAAAGGGTTAAAAACTCCTCTATGTAATACCCAGTGACCCTGATCTGATGATTCCTCCATGTTATGCTGTCATACCCAGTGACCCCCATATTCCTTCATGTCCTTATGTCCCTCTATGTCACACCCAGGGACCCTGATGTTTTTCCATGTCACATCCTGGGACCCCAATATTCCTCAATGTCATGCTGTCATACCCAATGACCCCAATGTTCCTCTATGTCACAGCAGGGGCCCCTGATGTTCCTCCATGTCATACTCGGACAGACCCTGATGTTTTTACATGTCACACCTGGTGACTTCAATCCCGATGGCACACGAAGAGACCCCAATTTTTCAGGGCACACATGGTGACCCCGATCCCCTGTTACACCCAGTGACCCTTATCCCCCATGTCACACCTGGTGACTCCGAGTTACCATGGCAAACCTGGTGACCCCGATTCCCTTTCACACCAGGGATCCTCCATGTCACACCCGGGACCCCGATCCCCTGTTCTGGGGACACCCACTAGGCAGTATGAAGAGAGTGGTCCGCACTCTGCCCTCCTTCACCGTGATTCCCTTTCCCAGGGCACTCCTCTCCTGGACCACAGTGCTCACCACGGCTCCAACCGGCTCGTGGTGGATGGAGAAGCAGCAGTCAGTGCCGAGCTCCGGCTCAGGTTCAGCTCTCCTCCACTCCCTGCTTAATATCGACCCAGGGACGTGAACGGCTGCCCACCAGCTCAGTGCAGAGTATCACTTCCTGCTGGGGGTTTAGGCCACTCCGCTCCAGCCAAAGAGGATCATCATGCAGGCAGCACTCTGGTGGGCTCCCTTCCTGCCTATTGGGGCCCCCCCAAACAGCGGTGGAAAGCCAAGGCCTGGTAGTCCTGCCACTGCCCCAGACACCTATCATCTTCCTCTGTCCCTTCTTCCTCGCCCACTGCCGCCTCTCCCCTCAGCTTACAAGGATCATTAATGATGGAGAGAGAGTTCCGACTCATGGCTGCGCCCCTAGGTGGCAATGCGCCCTAGGCGGCTGCCTAGTTTGCCTAGTGGAAGCACCGGCCCTGGCTGCTCATCCATCCTTTCCTTGTGACTGTGTTGTGTGTTCAGTGGGTTCTTTTTCATGGAATATATGTGTTCTTTCACATTTTATTTTGTAAGTACATAATATTTGGTTTTTAATAAATCCTTTTACTACACCAGAGCACAAGCCTTAAATAATTAAATTGAAAACATAATCTATTTTATATGAGCACACTTTGTAGTGAATTTAAGGGGGATGAAAGCAGAATTTTTTTGCAGTACCAAGGGCTTCTCACCCATGCAGGGTTAGGGGTTCCAGGGCGAGCCTGTTAGAAAGGAGAAAACTGATTTACAGTTTTCTCAGGATTGGAAAGATCTCATTTGGGACCCCGGCTTGGAGAGACTTTGGGTGGGAAAGAGCCTCCAATGCTGATTATCAGGACTAGGGTCCTGAAACAGTTGACCGGCCTGCAGGAGAGGCCTAAAAGGGAACAGGTCAGTCAGCATGTGTCTGTAAGGACTAGACTGGAAGCTCTTTATTTACTGCTAGGCTATTGTGATCTTTCTCAGTTCCTGGAACAGGCAGGGACTTAAAACCCTTTGTTAAGGGACGAGTGTTACTGGCTGTGAGCCATAGTTTTGTTTGTATACCAGAAGCTATTGACTGTTTATGTTGCTTATCCTGATGAGAAGCCATATTGTTTTGTCTGTTTTTCAAAAAACAAAGACAGTCAGCTTGCTGGTGATCCCGTGCTACCCCCATACCACACTTGACACTTGTAAGGGAATGTTTCGATGCTTTTTTTCTTAAAATTTTTGTCCACTTTTTCACAAAAAAATTAAAAGGTTAACTGACACCA
Organism: Pelophylax lessonae; assembly: GCF_965119305.1. Lineage (NCBI taxonomy): Eukaryota > Metazoa > Chordata > Amphibia > Anura > Ranidae > Pelophylax > Pelophylax lessonae. The sequence continues at coordinate 628,553,708 of NC_138768.1, read as the reverse complement.
TACACCCTCCCCACCTCCCGGTTTCTGCTGCACTTTTCTCTGTGGATGATTAGCAACACTGCCCATGCAGGTGGTACAGTGGATGGGGGTCTTCTTTCCCTTGTTTGCTTAGGGATGCTGGGATGGATCAGAGCGATTATGATTAGTCAAAGTGGTCACATGCAATCAGAATTAGTCTGATCTGTCCTGGAAGAAGATCACGACTTTCAAATCCCTGGACCACTACATTGGCTGCGTAAGCAGTGAAAGATAATTATACACAGAGGTAAGTGCAACAGCGACCAGGGAGGTGAGGAGGCTGCACAGGGTTAGCTCACATTTTCAATTTTTTGTGAAAAGTTGAACTTACAGTACACTTTAAATATAAATGCAAAAGTGAAAAAGATCCGTTTGATGTAAATAATTGTATCAATGTGTGTTAATGCTTTTAAAATCTTGTTTTCTGAAATGTATTCATTCCCAATGCAGGTTCTGCTTCCTGCTTTAGTTTGCTAAACAATGGTTAAGCTTTACTGCTCCTCCTCACAATGTAAGTACTGTATATGGGTCATACCACTGGGTCTGAATGTGCAAAATTAATTGATGAAGTCATTTCAAAGTACGTAGCACACAAGAATAATTCATAGCATGTAAATGCAGATGTTAATTGACTGATTGTGGATGAATGACGGAACAGCCAAATCTTTAAAAATCCTTTAGGAACCCTCTCCAGTTGTTTAAGTTAAAAAAAACTTTCAGGTCTGTTATTTTGCTTCTGCAATCTAAGCACTGAAAATGTGATCTATATAGCTGATCCAGCTGTGGTGAGATAGCTCAACTTACAGTCTAGTAGCTTGGCAGACATTGGCTTGATCCAAAGGACATCTTGCATATCGCTGAAATTTTTATTCCAAAAACTTATAAAGGTCATAACAGATGAGCAGATAGGTCAAGAAATGATAGTGTATCTAGCTCCAGCAGAATACAGTACATGTAGTGAATGGAGGCTAAACATGAAAAACACGAGTGGGACTAACTACATAGAGCATCCCCTAGCTTTAGAATGAGGAAAGAATGAAATTATCAAACTAACTTAAATTGGTTTACTAAAACTGGAAAGTACAAAATTCCAGGTTTTATTGTTAAAGCTTAACCTAACAAGCTGAAGTTAGAAGTTGATTGACTATTAGCTGCACCAGATTTTGGACTCTCCAGTTTTAGTAAATCAAACCCCAAAGTATGTGTAACATAATATTGTTGGAAAACATTTCTAACTATATGCCATATTGCATTTCAACTCACATCATCCTCTTTCACCATATACTGTAAGCAATGCTTCTACAAATTGACATGCCTTTAAAGTGGTCTTAAAGGCTCAAGGTTTTTTTTTTACCTAATGAATTCTAAGCATTAAGGTAAAAAACCTTCTCTGTGCAGCAGCCTCCGAGCACCCCCCCCCCACCCCCCAATATTTACCTGGACCCCATTGCAATCCAGCGATGGGCATGAGAGCCTTGGCTTTCCCGGGATTCTCCCTCCTCATTGGCTGAATCAGCAGTGGGAGTCATTGGCAGCCAGTGAGGAGAGAGAGGGGCGGACTGAGCCAAGGCTCTGTGTGTCAATGGACATACAGAGCAGTGGCTCAGGAGCAAGCATGCTTGGGTGCCCCCATTTCAAGCTGCTTGCAGGAAGAAGTGGCCAGGAGCACCGGCAGGGGACCCGACAAGAGGAGGATCGAGGCTGCTCTGTGCAAAACCACTACACAGAACAGATAAGTATAATGCCCCATACACACGTGCAGATTATCTGCAGACTTTTGTCTGCAGACTTACCAAAACCATATAATATGAGGTCAAACCTAAACACTTTCAATTTGTATGCAATCCGGCAGGCCCTTGCACTACATAGAAAAGGTAAGTCTGCAGACAAAAGTCTGCAGATAATCTGCGCGTGTGTACGGGGCATAACATGTTTGTTATTTGAACCCTTGATGCCTAATGCCCCGTACACACGTGCAGATTATCTGCAGACTTTTGTCTGCAGATTTACCTTTTCTATGTAGTGCAAGGGCCGGCCAGATTGCATACAAATTGAAAGTGTTTAGGTTTGACCTCATATTATATGGTTTTGGTAAGTCTGCAGACAAAAGTCTGCAGATAATCTGCATGTGTGTATGGGGCCTAAGTCTTTTTCTGACACTTGTTGCTTACAAGTTAAAATCAGTATTTTTTTGCTAGAAAATGACTTAGAACCCCCAAACATTATATATATATATATATATATTTTTTAGCAGAGACCCTAGAGAATAAAATGGTGGCCATTGCAATATTTTATGTCACACTGTATTTGCACAGCAGTCTTTCAAACACAATTGTTTGGGAAAAATACACTTTCATGAATTAAAAAAAAAAAACCAGTAAAGTTAGCCCAATTTTTATGTATAATGTGAAAGATGATCTTACGCCAAGTTAATAGACACCTAACATGTCAGGCTTTAAAATTGCACGTGCTCGTGGAATGGCGATAAACTACGGTACTTAAAAATCTCCATAGACGACCTTTTAAAAAGTTTTAACAGTTACCTGTTTACAGTTACAGAGGAGGTCTAGTGCTAGAATATTGCTCTTGCTCTAACAATACCTCACATGTGTGGTTTTAACACTGTTTACATTTACAGGCGCGACTTACATATCAGTTCTCATAACCCCGGTACAACCCCTTGAACCAGAAGGCCGCATATTTGCGTTACGTCGGCATCAAGGGATTAAAAATGCCTTTAATATGACTTTAAAGTGGTATTAACCACTTAAGCCCCGGAGGATTTGGCTGCTAAACGACCAGGGGGAATTTTGCGATTCGGCACTGCGTGACTTTAACGGACAATTGCGCGGTCGTGCGACACTGTACCTAAACAACTTTGGCGTCCTTTTTTTCCCACAAACAAAGCTTTCTTTTGGCAGGATTTGATCACCTGTGCGATTTTTTGATCACGCGCTATAAACAAAAAAAGAGCGTCAATTTTGCAAAAATAGCAATATTTTTCCCTTTTTTTTAATATGAAATTCCCCCCCAAAAAAATGTAAAAATCAAAATTTTTTAACATTTTCGGCCAATTTGTTTTATGCTACCTATGTTTGGTAAAAAAAATTGCAAAAAGCGTATTTTGATTGGTTTGCGCAAAAGTTATTGCGTTTACTAACTAAGGGAAAGATTTTTGTCATTTTTGTTGTTTTTTTTTTTTAATGCGTAATGGCGGCGATCTGCGATTTTTTTTGCGGTACTGCGACATTGCGGCGGACAGATCGGACCCTTGACTGACATTTTTGACACTTTTGGGGTTACCAGTGACATTTCTACAGTAATCAGTGCTATATATATATGCACTGTTACTGTAAAAATACACTGGTAGTGAAGGGGTTAACTTTATTTGAGAGGGAGGGGCTGTGTGTGTCCCTAGGGGCGTGATTCTTACTGTGATTGGCTGTGGCTTCAGCTGTATGCAGAGTGATCAACGGATCTACATAGTAGATCCATATGATCAGCTCTCATACAGAGGGGAGAATGACAGGCAGCTTGTTTACACAAGCTGCCTGACTTTCTCCCTCTCCCCGCCGATCGCAGAGTGGCCAGCGGACATCTGGTCCGCCGGTCACACGCGCGGGGGGGGGTCCGTGACCACGCGGGAGCGCGCCTCCGGCGGCGCGCGCTCGCTCCCTAGACCCTCACAAGCTAGTGACGTAGCCCTACGTCACTTTGCCTGTGAGGGGCTGACCGCCGACGTAGATCGGCGTGCGGCGGTCGGCAAGTGGTTAAACCCAAAAACAACCATTTATTATATTGCAGTTTGCAATTACTTAGATGTGATGGCTGCATTCGTTTTCTTTTTAAAGGCTTTCTTTTCTTTATTTTCACCTCATGATCTCCTGTAGCTGTAGCAGGTAAAGTGTTGAGCCACAACATTTACTACCGGCAGTGGTACTTACAATGATCAGCTTTTTATTTATTCAGGTAAAAATTTTATTCCAAAAGAAAAAAAAACTGTTGCTGTAACTGCTTGGGTAACTGCAGTGTAAGCTGCAGTTTGGCTTCGGTTTGTTAGTGTATCTAAATCCGCTAGTCCATCTAATACTAACAATACTGCTGTCCAAAGGTGCCCCTGTGCCCCTTCATCCAGAGTGGGGGCACTGTAATACAGGAGGTGTGTTACTGGCCATATCACTTGGTGAAAACAGAGAGAGAAAAAAGCCTTAAAAAGAAAAATGTTCAGCCACCACATCTGATGTTAGGTAAACTGCAATATATTACATTTGTGGTTTATGGTTTAATATCACTTTAATTCAAAGATTTTGATTAATTCTGTTTACAAGAAAAATCACCCAAAAAAAAAACCTACCAACTGCATCACCGGTGTTTCAGCAGGTACAGAAAGCATTTTACAGAAAGCAAATAATGTTTAAATATAAGCATGTGTATTCTTACTTATGTATATTTTGGTGTGCTTTGTGTGTTTCTTTCAGATCTGTGCAGTAATCCAGCGTGAAAGTTTGCCCCTGTGCAGGAGCTTTCAGTAATATAGACCGGTCACTGCTGCTTTCTTTCCTTGAGCAGGGTGACTGGTCTTGTCTCCGCCCCCTCCTGTAACTTTTTCCAGACAGCCTGTAGTGGGTGGGGCCTGCTAGGATCCTCCCACAGCTCTACTCTCTGTACAGGCTGTATATAGCATGCACTGCTACATTTAGAAGGTAATATTTTGGTTTGCAAAGGTATTCCGTGCACACAAAGTAGCATAGGTGTGCACAGCCTATTGCATTAGGGTGTGCACCCCAAAGCTCAAAAATGTGTGTGTGTGTGTGTGTATATATATATATATATATATATATATATATATATATATATATATATATATAATTATGTTCACACACTCTTATAAATAAATGAAAAAATTTTTTTAACTAATGATGTCAGAAGAGCAATGGACATGTAAGTAGGGCAGCGGTTGGTGCCAGTAGGGCAGTGGATGGTGTCAATAGACTTTATTTTATTTATTTTTTTTATTATTATTTTTTACAATTTTATTTTTTTTAATTATTTTTTAATAATCGTTTTATGAACCCCGTTGGGGGGGCTTTGGTAAAATATCAGCAAGAGGAAACTGCGCTGCACGGGATGATTAGGGTGTGCCCAGGCACATCCGGCACACCCCTGGCAAAGTAGATTCACAGTGTGTCCTGTGTGACTATTAAGGAATATATTTAAATGAAAGTTTTTGGGCCCGGAGTTCAGCTTTAAGGCTTGGTTCACACATCTGCAATGGCAGACATCGCATGTGATTCGGAGCGCACTGCTCTGAAAATCACATGCGATGTCTGTGTGATGCAAATTCAACCATATAGATTGTATAGCTGAATTTGCATCTGATTCAGCACAAACACGCACAGGACCTTTTTTTGGGTCTGCAGCAAAATCGGATCACATGGTGGTTCACACCTATGCGATCCGATTCATGTCCGAATGTCAGATCGCACTGCGATATGTAAACTGATCTGGGGGTGTCGTTAACTTTGAATTGACACCCCCAGCGATTCGCATATGGCAGTGTGAACTGCCTGTGCTGGGAATGCGACGCAGTCGATTCGCAGGGTTCCCGCATCGCATAAGTGTGAACCGGGACCTATGAAATTGTATATCAGACTAAAGACACACTGATACATAAAAACAAAGGAAATGTGCAGCTTGTTTCATTTTATTTAAATTCTGCTTATGCCCTTTTCAATCAGACTCCAGTGTACATTTTGCACAGGGAACAATTCTTCTCTGTGCTATCCCAGTCTGCTGTCTGTCCTTCTCCATATGGCCTTGCACACATTGCGTTATTGTCAGAAATGAGGGTTTTTCCAAGTCAGCGTGTGATCTCCTAGGGAAAACTAATATGTGCCAGTATCTAGGGCACCGAACATGTGCAATCCAAATTAGCCAGTTTGAATATATGAAAAAAGTGAACACTTTTCTTTTTTCTTCATTACATTCAGTTATACAGATTAATTCACTATTTATAAAAACAGAAATTACTTTTGCAATATACATAATTTAGGCAATCTAAATTCTATTTTAAATAACCCCATGATTGGCAGGATGTTTGCAAATTAAACAGATTATATCCCAGGAGGCTTTTTGATGGTGCTCCTAACCCACAGACCATATCCATCACATGCATTAATTATATATTACTGTCTACACTACCTCTAGTGCCAAGGTGGAGAGGATGACACAAAATATCCTTGGCAATCTTTGCTTCAAAAATAGTTAAACTTCAAATTCATATGAAGGTTCTATCAACTGCTAAAATGTATCAAGAATAATTCACAGAAGAACATATAAAATATGTTTTGTCCTATTGACACTGCTTCTTTTTATGGAAAAAATAGCCCACAACAACAGGATAAACTGTCAATGCCATTAGCACATCATCAGATTGTGTTAGAATGAGGATTAGGTTCCCACTGCGTCAAAGATCTTGCGGAGGAATATGGTACAGCTGTGATTCTTGCAAGCCCTAGCATGCCAGCAATATAGTACCTGTAGGTGTCACCTTGGGATTAATTATAAACACTGGAGGGGATTGCTTAGATTTATCAGCATGTAGTAAAGGATGTGATACTGTATTTAAATAGCTTTGCTATTGTAGGATATGATTTTACTGCTTTTGACTAATCATTTGTGGACCTAAAATCTAAAATAATTTGTTACTGGAAAAATACATACCCAAAACATAATGTAGATCAGAAGCCAAAAATGATGTAACGCTATGATATATCGTATTGAAGAGACCCTAACGCCTCACCAATCCTTTTGTAAAAAATACTTATATAAGTTTATACGTGCATTTAACGTATTTATGCATGTTATTTACCTGTAAAAGCCCTTAAACAGCAACTGGGCGTTGCCATAATGGACTCTTGTTTTCACTCAAGTGACATTATATAGTACCCCTTTGCCAGTAGGGATGAGATTAGGCAGGGCCAGGACAAGGGGAGGGCAGGAGGGACGGCTGCCCTGGGCACTGTGTTATCATGTGAGGTGGGGGGGGGGGGTTGGTGTAGTGCCACAAGGAGATTGAGGGGAGGAGATTTGTGTTGGGAAGAGGAATTTGGAAGGCGGCAGGGGCTAAGAATTGTTCTAAGAAGGAGAAATTTAGTGTGCTAGGAGTAGTGATTTGGGGGGGGGGGGGGATTTGTGGTTGGGATGTGGGATTTGTGCTAGGAGTGCAGATTTTGGAGTTTATGCTAGCAGAGCTGATCTGGTAGAGGGGGGAGCAAATTTGTTTTAGGAGGGGATTTTTTTGGGGGGGGGGGCGTTCAACAGAAAGGGCAGATGTGTACTGAGAGGAAGGGGAATTTTAGGGGCGCAGTTTGGCATGTTCCCCCTGGACTGTAGATGACCTTGTCCCAGCACTGATTATAGAGGCTGCGGCATTCCTCACCCTGCATCTGCATGCAGGGCTGCTGTTAGAAATCGCGGGGCCCCGTACGAAGATGAGATGAGAAAAATATACAGGCTGGGCAGTTGGAGCTCAGTGATCAGAGAGACAGAGAGAGAAAAACAAAGTTACAATTTACAAATAAACTCCTGAGCAGAGATAAGTGCTGGGGGGGGGGGGGGGATTAGTGAAGGGAGGACTGTCTCTCAACAGATAAAAGCTGATAGCAGGGAGAGAGATCAGATTCAGGTGCCGGAGGAAGATTTCTGTATTTGTTGTCCATCACTAATCCCCCTCTCTGTGTGGGCCCCCCTGTGTGCTCGGGCCCCCTACAAGAGGGCTGGTGGTCCCCCCCTATCAGCGGCCCTGTCTGCATGTATAAGGTGGGGACTGCCGCTTATGATTGGCCAAGAACAGTGACAGCTTCCTGGTGGGATCACTTGGATGGACTGATGTCTTTTTTCAACCTCACTAACTATGTAACTAACTATGTAACTATGTAACTTAGATTGGTTTGGACTAGGATCTGAACACACTCCTAAGATGCTACAGTAAAAGGTTATGTACGGAGGTGAGGGCGTGAGTGAGTCTGGGTCAGCACAGTGAGTAATTAGATATTCCAAGAAGAAAAGAATGCTATGATGTGCAAATAGGGAGGGGATATACAAGGCAATGCACTCTGATGGAGCAGTGACATTTTCTAGCAAGTTCAAAGGTACATTAAAAATAAAAATAAATTTTGGAAAGCAAAACACCACAAAAAAAAATCCCAAAGTTTTCAATTCATCTTTTTTGGTTTTCTTTTTTCTATCTCAATGCTGCGATCTCCCTCAGCCCCCTTACGGTCAATTCCTGTCTAAACACAGATGGCTGCATGTCATTTCTCAGGGTAATTTTCCGGTTAGTGACAACTAGGGATGATCGAACGGTTCGGGACGACCATCGGTTCGGCCCGAACATTGGGTGTTGAATTTAGAACTTTTTGCCCAAAAAGTTCGGAATTCGGCAACCAGAACCGACCAAAATGCAATGGGACAGGAAATGGGCTTTAAAAGCCTGTGATTGGACCAGAACCATTAGCAAAAGCCAATTGAGGGGGCAGGAGAATGCTAGGAATGTGACTGGAGTGACTAGGGGGTCCATAGTCCAATCATTAGTGAATACGCCCCCCAGTATATAAGATAGCCCCCGCCAAATTCCTAGCATTCTTATACGGGACATGGAAGAGAGTGGAATGCTGTTCTGTTACTTCTGTTACTATATAGTGTTACAAAGTGTCATTTAGCAATTTTTAGTGTGAGGAAAGGGATATCTAGTGTAGTTAGAGTGCTCTTTTACACTTTAGTTAGCTTTAATTTATTCAGTTTCTGTAGGGAAAGTGTTAAGTGTAAGGGGACCGTAGTGTAGTGTAGGGTTAACTGACAGTGACTGCTATGGCAGGGTGACCAAACCCTTCCATAGCAGGGTGACCGCTATAGAGAAAAGCTAGTTTCTCTCAAGTCACTTTCGCTTCTGTAATATGGCTTCGCCGCCGCCAGCATTCTTTTTGGCTGCAGGCGTTGCTAGTGATTTTTTGAGCACATGTTTGGAGTCAGACATGACATCTGAACATGTGTATAGGGGGTATATATACACACCCATATCTGTATAAATACAACTAGACATATATAGGTGTGAAAGGAGCAGAAAAAACTACTTGCGATAATGAAATAATTAACACCAATATAGTTACGCTCCTATCACACCTATATATGGCTAGGTGTGTATATACATAAAAGTATGTGTGTATATACACCACTATACACAAGTTCAGATGTTTTGCCTGCCTCCAAAGAACCCAAAAAAATGCCCAAAAAAACGCTAGCATCAAAAAAAAACCGCCCAGGTGTGTTGTTGCAGGCATTTTTTGGGGGTTTTTGGAGGCAGGCAAAACATCTGAACTTGTGTATACGGGTATACAGTATATACCACTATACACAAGTTCAGATGTTTTGCCTGCCTCTAAAGAACCCCCAAAAAATGCCCAAAAAAACGCCTGCTACTAAACTGCAAGGTGTGAAAAGCGAGAATGAGAAGCAAACAACCTGTTCTATAATTGCACTAATACAAACAATCCTTTTTTTTTTTTTATGGTTCTGGACATGCTACAGAGCTGAAACTTCACAGGTACACCTTTTAGACACCCCCAGACACAAAATCACACAAAAAAAGTTCTTAAAAATTGTCATTTTTGATAGAGAGCCAATTATTGAAAAAAAAAAAAATTCTTTGGATTTAGTATCTGGGGGGTCTAAAAAGTGTACCTGTGAAGTTTCAGGTCTGTAGCATGTACAGAACCATAAAAAAAAAAAAGATCGTTTGTATTTTGTCACTTAGAACACAGGTTGTTGGCTTCTCGCTTTTCACACATTGCCGGTTTAGTAGCAAGCATTTTTTTTGGGCATTTTTTGGGTTCTTTGGAGTCAGGAAAAACATCTGAACTTGTGTATAATGGTATATATACCACTATACACAAGTTCAGATGTTTTGCCTGCCTCCAAAGAACCCCAGAAAATGCCCAAAGAAACTCTAGCGTCAAAAAAAAAAAAACGCCCAGGTGTGTTGTTGCAGGCATTTTTTTGGAGTTTTTGGAGGCAGGCAAAACATCTGAACTTGTGTACACACACATACTTATATGTATTTTACACTTAGACAGATATAGGTGTTATAGGAGCGTAACTATATTAGTGTAAATGATTTCATTAGCGCAAGCATATATTTCTGCTACTATCACACCTATATATGTCTAGGTGTGTATATACATATAAGTATGTGTGTATATATACCCGTATACAGAAGTTCAGATGTTTTGCCTGCCTCCAAAGAACCCAAAAAATGCCCAAAAAAACGCTAGCGCCAAAAAAAAACGCCCAGGTGTGTTGTTGCAGGCATTTTTTTGGGGTTTTTGGAGGCAGGCTAAACATCTGAACTTCTGTATACGGGTATATATACACACATACTTATATGTATATACACACCTAGACATATATAGATGTGATAGTAGCAGAAATATATGCTTGCGCTAATGAAATCATTTACACTAATATAGTTACGCTCCTATAACACCTATATATGTCTAAGTGTAAAATACATATAAGTATGTGTGTGTACACAAGTACAGATGTTTTGCCTGCCTCCAAAAACCCCAAAAAAATGCCTGCAACAACACACCTGGGCGTTTTTTTTTGACGCTAGCGTTTTTTTGGGCATTTTTTTGGGTTCTTTTGAGGCAGGCAAAACATCTGAACTTGTGTATAGTGGTATATATACCACTATACACAAGTTCAGATGTTTTTCCTGACTCCAAAGAACCCAAAAAATGCCAAAAAAAAAACGCTTGCTACTAAACCGGCAATGTGTGAAAAGCGAGAAGCCAACAACCTGTGTTCTAGTTGACAAAATACAAACAATTACATGCTACAGAGCTGAAACTTCACAGGTACACTTTTTAGACCCCCCCAGATACTAAATCCAAAGACATTTTTTATTTTATTTTTTGTTTAATTTTTTTTTTTCAATAATTGGTTCTCTATCAAAAATCTATCAAAAATGACAATTTTTAAGAACTTTTTTTGTGTGATTTTGTGTCTGGGCGTTGTAAAAGGTGTACCTGTGAAGTTTCAGCTCTGTAGCATGTCCAGAACTAGAAAAAAAAGATCATATAGGTGTAAAAGGAGGGTCCCACCATCCCTGCTCTACTGAAAAATTATCTTTTTTTCTGGTTCTGGACATGCTACAGAGCTGAAACTTCACAGGTACACTTTTTAGACCCCCCAGATACTAAATCCAAAGAATTTTTTTTATTTAATTTTTTTATTTTTTCAATAATTGTCTCTCTATCAAAAATGACAATTTTTAAGAACTTTTTTTGTGTGATTTTGTGTCGGGGGGGGGGGGGGGGTCTAAAAGGTGTACCTGTGAAGTTTCAGCTCTGTAGCATGTCCAGAACCATAAAAAAAAAGATAATTTGTATTAGTGCAATTATAGATCTGTAATATGGCTTCGCTCTTTTCACACCTTGCCGGTTTAGTAGCAGGCGTTTTTTTGGGCGTTTTTTTGGGCATTTTTTTGGGTTCTTTAGAGGCAGGCAAAACATCTGAACTTGTGTATAGTGGTATATATACCCATATACACAAGTTCAGATGTTTTTCCTGCCTCAAAAGAACCCAAAAAAATGCCCAAAAAAACGCCTGCTATTAAACCGGCAATGGTTGAAAAGCGAGAAGCCAACAACCTGTGTTCTAACTTCTAAGTGACAAAATACAAACGATCTTTTTTTTCTGGTTCTGGACATGCTACAGAGCTGAAACTTCACAGGTACACTTTTTAGACCCCCCAGATACTAAATCCAAAGAATTTTTTTTATTTTTTTTTTTATTTTTTCAATAATTGTCTCTCTATCAAAAATGACAATTTTTAAGAACTTTTTTTGTGTGATTTTGTGTCGGGGGGGGGGGGTCTAAAAGGTGTACCTGTGAAGTTTCAGCTCTGTAGCATGTCCAGAACCATAAAAAAAAAGATAATTTGTATTAGTGCAATTATAGATCTGTAATATGGCTTCGCTCTTTTCACACCTTGCCGGTTTAGTAGCAGGCGTTTTTTTGGGTGTTTTTTTGGGCATTTTTTTGGGTTCTTTAGAGGCAGGCAAAACATCTGAACTTGTGTATAGTGGTATATATACCCATATACACAAGTTCAGATGTTTTTCCTGCCTCAAAAGAACCCAAAAAAATGCCCAAAAAAACACCTGCTATTAAACCGGCAATGGTTGAAAAGCGAGAAGCCAACAACCTGTGTTCTAACTTCTAAGTGACAAAATACAAACGATCTTTTTTTTATGGTTCTGGACATGCTACAGAGCTGAAATCTCTTTTTTTTTTTTTTCTTATTTTTTCAATACTTGGCTCTCTATCAAAAATGACAATTTTTAAGAACTTTTTTTTGTGTGATTAATAGTCCCTGGGGTATGACCCAGAACCCTAGGCACTTTTTAGGAGCATTTATTGGGTTTTAGGGCTTCAAAATTGTGTTTTTTGATTACCGAAGTTCGGGTCCCATTGATTTCGATGGGGTTCTGAAATCCGGGCCGAACTTTCGGGAAGTTCGGATGTTCTGGCCGAACCAAGCAGAATGTGTCTTTGCAGCAGTCATCAACACAAAACCTTTTTCTCTCCACTGGAGGCACATGTGAAAGCGTTACAACACGAGAAAGCAATTGCTAGACAGGGACAAACCATTGTGATGTTATAAAAAGAAGTACCCAAACAAGGGTACATTATGGCAAGATCCGCAGGTGCTTTTTTTTTTTTTTTTTTTTTTTTTTTTTTAATGAAAGCTGTGGATTTAAAAAGATTGAAAATTAGTTTTGAAATGAATGTTGCAATGACCTTGCAGCAGATACTGGAAATGTTGGGTTCTCCTACCATTTCCAGTTAAGATCTGCCCTGTAACTGAACCTGGCAATACCCTAACACACCAATAGTGAAAAATGGGCTTTAATAAAACTAGCAATAGGCCTTGAAGAAAAGAGGTCTTGATAGTTTTAAATGCATTAGTCATCCCTATTGCGGGTGTTGATCTGCTGTCTGAAGTGTAGGGGGACCCTATCTGCAATCATTTGATTCCCCCGAGGGTGGAGTCTAAGGGATAGCTGGTGTTCTGCCAGGATGCAGGCAACCCCTAGGTCACCCAAGAAGGACTCATGGACAGGGAGTTGGACAGGTGCCTATAGAGGACAAATGGTTGAGTACAGCAGACTGGCTGATAGAGACTGCAGTAGGCTGGTAGTGATTGTAGAAGCCTTTTAGATAGTGTAGCAGACTGGTATGAACTGTATGAGACTGGCAGCACACTGGCAAAAACTGTGGTAAACTGGTAGCAACTGCAACAAACTGGGTTAGCAGACTGTAGATGATTGGGCAGACTGTCGCAGGCAGAATGTGGGGAACTCGAATACACTGATTTCTGTCAGTGCTTGGGCAGGGACCATGTTTCCCACTTGAGACTTCCTGGCAAAGGCCACCACACTCCAAGTGAAACCTGGAAGCACCTGTGGCTGCATGAGGCAGAAGAACCAGCGCTGGAGCGTGGAAGGTAAGTTATTGTGACAATAGTTCAGTAATAGTGGTACAATTCAGTACACAACAAGGGGAATAGGGCTAATATTTACACTCTTTACTGCCAGTAAAAGTGGCATAGTCAATAGTATCAATATAACAGTATTTATTACACACGCATACCCAGATTTATTGTATGAAAGTGCAGCTAAATATTGGGCCTATTGCCAAACAGCCATGCCTAACCACTGGCCAGTGGATAAACTACCACCGAGTCTGTGGGCGGAGGGGCTCTTTAAATTTAAGGATGGAGCACTCAACCATTAAGAAAGGGTATTTGTAATTACATAGTTACATAGTTAGTGAGGTTGAAAAAAGACAACAGTCCATCCAGTTCAACCTATGATGTGTGTGTTTGCTTTTAACCGTACATTGTATACCCCTGTATGTTGTGGTCTCTAAGGTGACCATCTAACAGTTTTTTGAAACTATCAATGCTCCCTGCTGATACGACTGCTTGTGGAAGAGAATTCCACATCTTTACCGCTCTTACAGTGAAGAACCCCTTACGCATTTTAAGGTTAAACCGCCTTTCCTCTAGTTTTAGTGAGTGGCCACGCGTCTTATTGTATTCCCTTACTCTGAATAGTTTGTTCCTTATGCTAGGGTCGCCAGTAGTGTTGAGCGAACACGGACTGTATTATTCGTGTTCGTACCGAATAATTGGATTTTTGTTACCTGAACACGAACACGGACACTTTACTGTATATTCGGGTAAAAATCCGTGTTCGGTCGTTTTATTTCCGGGTTTTGCATGCTTTGGCGCTCTTTTCATGGCGGGCTTTCAACAGCCAATCAACAATCGTTTAACTGGTGTGCCTTAAGCCATCCCAGCCATGCCTGCAAATGTCTCAGTAGCTGTGATTGGCCGTCTGAAGCATGTGACCAAGTCTTTATAAGTTCGAGGCAGCCGCAGCGGCGTCATTATGCTGCTTAGATCAGGGACAGAGCACACATCAACGTGCTGGCTGCTGATTAGGGAAAGATAGGCAGGAAAAAAACATTTGTGTCCGGATAGAATTGAGGGACAGGTCGGAGTGTTTAGGCAGGGCGAGTTGTAGGCATTTTAGGGATAGAGTCTGCTGAATTATAGGGTCAGTGTCTTCTGCAAACTACAATCGATATTGCTGTGTGGGGGGTGGGGTCTGCACTCAATCCTGATCTACGATCTCTTCTCAATCCTGTTAGGGAGAGGCTGCTGCTGAATTTTAGGGTCAGAGTGTTCTACAAACTACAATCGATATTGCTGTGTGGGGTGGGGTCTGCACTTAGTTCTCCTGATCTACGATCTCTTCTCAATCCTGTTAGGGACAGAGTCTGCTGAATTTTAGGGAAACTGTGTTCTACAAACTACAATCGATATTGCTGTGTGGTGTGGGATAGGAGATAGGCAGGTGTCAGTGATCCACATCCATTTTTCTGTGTGTGGGCTGCAGTGAACACAATCTTTTTGGGGTGCAGTGAACACAATCCTTTTGGAGTGCAGTGAACAAAATCTTTGTGGGGTGCAGTGAACAAAACCTTTGTGGGGGTACAGTGAACACAATCTTTGTGGGGTGCAGTGAAGACAATCCTTGTGGGGTGCAGTGAAGACAATCCTTGTGGGGTGCAGTGAACAAAATCTTTGGGGGGTACAGTGAACACAATCTTTGTGGGGTGCAGAGAAGACAATCCTTGTGGGGTGCAGTGAACAAAATCTTTGGGGGGGTACAGTGAACACAATCTTTGTGGGGTGCAGTGAACAAAACCTTTGTGGGGTGCAGTGAACACAATCTTTGTGGGGTGCAGTGAAGACAATCCTTGTGGGGTGCAGTGAAGACAATCCTTGTGGGGTGCAGTGAAAAAAATCTTTGGGGGGTACAGTGAACACAATCTTTGTGGGGTGCAGTGAACAAAACCTTTGTGGGGTGCAGTGAACACAACCTTTGTGGGGTACAGTGAACACAATCTTTGTGGGGTGCAGTGAACAAAACCTTTGTGGGGTACAGTGAACACAATCTTTGTGGGGTGCAGTGAACAAAACCTTTGTGGGGTACAGTGAACACAATCTTTGTGGGGTGCAATGAACACAATCTTTGTGGGGTGCAGTGAACAAAACCTTTGTGGGGTGCAGTGAACACAACCTTTGTGGGGTACAGTGAACACAATCTTTGTGGGGTGCAGTGAACAAATTCTTTGGGGGGTACAGTGAACACAATTTTTGTGGGGTGCAGTGAACAAAACCTTTGTGGGGTACAGTGAACACAATCTTTGTGGGGTGCAGTGAACAAAACCTTTGTGGGGTACAGTGAACACAATCTTTGTGGGGTGCAGTGAAGACAATCCTTTTGGAGTGCAGTGAACAAAATCTTTGTGGGGTACAGTGAACACAATCTTTGTGGGGTGCAGTGAAGACAATCCTTTTGGAGTGCAGTGAACAAAATCTTTGTGGGGTACAGTGAACACAATCTTTGTGGGGTGCAGTGAAGACAATCCTTGTGGGGTGCAGTGAAGACAATCCTTGTGGGGTGCAGTGAACAAAATCTTTGGGGGGTACAGTGAACACAATCTTTGTGGGGTGCAGTGAACAAAACCTTTGTGGGGTACAGTGAACACAATCTTTGTGGGGTGCAGTGAACAAAACCTTTGTGGGGTACAGTGAACACAATCTTTGTGGGGTGCAGTGAAGACAATCCTTTTGGAGTGCAGTGAACACAATCTTTGTGGGGTGCAGTGAACAAAACCTTTGTGGGGTACAGTGAACACAATCTTTGTGGGGTACAGTGAACACAATCTTTGTGGGGTACAGTGAACACAATCTCATACTTCTGAAGCTTTGAGGGTGCTGCCTGTTCTATACTCCTCCTCCTCCTCCTCATCCATCCTTTTAGGTGTACAAACAATAGTAATTGGGGCCTAGTGTGCTTCTGTACGTGTGAAAAACATACACTTTTTTTTGATCATATTTCCTATTCCGCTATTCAATAAAAACCTTTGGGGCTCAATTAAATTGCGGAATAGTCTGTGTCTGTACGTGTGAGATCCACCTTTCCAAGTTTTTGGGGTTCATCTCATACTTCTGAAGCTTTGAGGGTGCTGCCTGTTCTATACTCCTCCTCCTCCTCATCCATCCTTTTAGGTGTACAAACAATAGTAATTGGGGCCTAGTGTGCTTCTGTACGTGTGGAAAACATACACTTTTTTTTGATCATATTTCCTATTCCGCTATTCAATAAAAACCTTTGGGGCTCAATTAAATTGCGGAATAGTCTGTGTCGGTACGTGTGAGATCCACCTTTCCAAGTTTTTGGGGTTCATCTCATACTTCTGAAGCTTTGAGGGTGCTGCCTGTTCTATACTCCTCCTCCTCCTCCTCCTCATCCATCCTTTTAGGTGTACAAACAATAGTAATTGGGGCCTAGTGTGCTTCTGTACGTGTGAAAAACATACACTTTTTTTTGATCATATTTCCTATTCCGCTATTCAATAAAAACCTTTGGGGCTCAATTAAATTGCGGAATAGTCTGTGTCGGTATGTGTGAGATCCACCTTTCCAAGTTTTTGGGGTTCATCTCATACTTCTGAAGCTTTGAGGGTGCTGCCTGTTCTATACTCCTCCTCCTCCTCTTCCTCATCCATCCTTTTAGGTGTACAAACAATAGTAATTGGGGCCTAGTGTGCTTCTGTACGTGTGAAAAACATACACTTTTTTTTGATCATATTTCCTATTCCGCTATTCTATAAAAACCTTTGGGGCTCAATTAAATTGCGGAATAGTCTGTGTCGGTACGTGTGAGATCCACCTTTCCAAGTTTTTGGGGTTCATCTCATACTTCTGAAGCTTTGAGGGTGCTGCCTGTTCTATACTCCTCCTCCTCCTCCTCCTCATCCATCCTTTTAGGTGTACAAACAATAGTAATTGGGGCCTAGTGTGCTTCTGTACGTGTGAAAAACATACACTTTTTTTTGATCATATTTCCTATTCCGCTATTCAATAAAAACCTTTGGGGCTCAATTAAATTGCGGAATAGTCTGTGTCGGTACGTGTGAGATCCACCTTTCCAAGTTTTTGGGGTTCATCTCATACTTCTGAAGATTTGAGGGTGCTGCCTGTTCCATACTCCTCTTCCTCATCCTCCCTTTAGGGTAGGAAAAAATTTAATCGGGCCTAGTCTGTGTTTGTACGTGTGAGATACACAGTTTTTTATCCTATTCCGCTATTCAATACACACCCTTTTGGTGTAAAAAACATTAAATTGCGGCATAGTTTGCATATTTGACTGTGAGATACACCCGTGCGATACTGTTGTTCTTTTGTTCCGCTATTCAATAAAGACCTTTCTAGGGCAAGATCTTAAATTTCAGAAATATGAGGAGAGCGTCAAATAGGGGCCGTGGCCTGGGTCGTGGTGGTGCTGCTGCTAGAGCTCCTGTTGCAAGGAGAGGACGTGGTCGATCTGTGCCAGCTACACGCACAAGTGAAACACCTTCCTCAAGTGTGAGTAGGCGACAGAACCTGCATCAGTATTTGGTAGGGCATCATACGCCCCTAGAAGTGATGAGGCCAGAACAAGTGGAGGCGATAGTAGATTGGTTTGCTGCTGACAGTGCCTCCAGTTCCTTCACATTGTCTCCCACCCAGTCTACTGCAGAAAGGTCACAGTTGGCACCTGCAGCCGATGTCCAACCGTCTTTCACCTCACCCCCTTGCAAATCAGGCAAGCAGTCTGAGCCCCAAGCCATACAGCAGTCTCTTCTTCTTTTTGATGACTCTGTCAGCAGGGTTTCCCAGGGCCATCCACCTAGCCCTGCCCCAGAAGTGGAAGAGATTGAGTGCAGCGATGCCCAACCACTTATTTCTCAAGATGAGTACATGCAAGGATCATCGCAGCACGTCTCCGATGATGACGAAACGCAGGTGCCAACTGCTGCGGCGTTCAGCATTGTGGAGACCGACAAGGAGGGCAGGGGTGAAGACTGGGTGGAAGATGATGTGGAGGACGATGAGGTCCTCGACCCCACATGGAATGAACGTCATGCAGGTGACCTGAGTAGTTTGGAGGAAGAGGCGGTGGTCGCACAGAGCCACCAGCACAGCAGAAGAGGGAGCAGGGTGCAGAAGCGGAGCGGCCGTGCCCTAGACACTACGCCCGCTACTGCCCAACGCAGCAAGGGAACGAGCGCACCAAAGTCAGCTCAAAGGAGTTCTCTAGCGTGGAAGTTCTTTAGAAAATGTGCTGATGACAGGACACGAGTGGTTTGCACCCTGTGCAATCAGAGCTTGAAGCGAGGCATAAACCTTCTCAACCTGAGCACAACCTGCATGATCAGGCATCTAAGTGCAAAGCACGAGCTGCAGTGGAGTACACACCTTCAAAACCAAGAAACGTCTCTGGCTCATCCTGCTTCCTCTTCTGCTGCAGTCTCGGCCGCTCCAGCCACATCTGTAGTGATACCGGCACCTGCCACCCCGCAAACAGACGATCTGTCAGCAACACCACCACCTGGGTCACCAACAACCATCTCCACAATGTCCCGTGGAAGCGTTCAGATTTCCATCTCCCAAACACTTGAGAGGAAGAGGAAGTACCCCCTACCCACCCGCGATCCCTGGCCCTGAATGCCAGCATTTTAAAATTATTGGCCTTTGAAATGCTGTCATTCCGTCTGGTGGAGACGCACAGTTTTAAAAACCTTATGTCGGTGGCTGTCCCACAGTACGTCGTGCCCAGCCGCCACTACTTTTCCAGGCAAGCCATCCCTTCCCTACACAACCAAGTGGGGGAAAAAATCAGGTGTGCACTGCGCAACGCCATCTGTGCCAAGGTCCACCTAACTACCGATACGTGGACCAGTAAGCACGGTCAGGGGCGTTATATCTCCCTAACGGCACACTGGGTAAATGCAGTGGTGGATGGGCCTGAGGCGGATAGCAATTTGGCGCATGTCCTTCCACCACCGAGGATTGCAGGGCGCTTCAGTTTGCCTCCTGTTCCTAACTCCTCCTACTCCGCTTCCTCATCCTCTACCGCCTCCTCATCCGGACAGCGTAACACCTTCACCACCAACTTCAGCATGGCCAGGGGTAAACGACAGCAGGCAGTTTTACAACTTGCCTGTTTGGGGGACAAACCACACACCGCGCAGGAGTTGTGGAGGAGCATGGAACAGCAGACAAATGAGTGGTTGCTGCCAGCGAGCCTCAAGCCCGGCCTGGTGGTGTGCGATAACGGGCGAAATCTCATAGCAGCTCTGGGCCTAGCCGGTTTGACGCACATCCCTTGCCTGGCGCATGTGCTGAATTTGGTGGTGCAGAGGTTCCTTAAAAACTACCCCGATATGTCAGAGCTGCTGCAGAAAGTGCGGGCCGTTTGTGCGCACTTTCGGCGTTCTCACCCTGCTGCTGCTCGCCTGGCAGCGCTGCAGCGTAACTTCGGCCTTCCCGCTCCCCGCCTCATATGTGACGTGCCCACAAGGTGGAACTCCACCTTGCACATGCTGGAAAGACTGTGCGAGCAACAGCAGGCCATAGTGGAGTTTCAGCTGCAGCACGCACGCGTGAGTCGCTCTGCTGAACAGCACCACTTCACCACCAATAACTGGGCCTCCATGCGAGACCTGTGTGCCTTGTTGCGCTGTTTTGAGTACTCCACCAACATGGCCAGTGGCAATGACGCCGTTCTCAGCTTAACTATCCCACTTCTATGCCTCCTTGAAAAAACAATTCGGGCGATGATGGAAGAGGATGTGGCACAGGATGAGGAGGAGGAGGATGAAGAGGTAACATTTCAAAGGCTTTCAGGGCAGTCATTCGCAAGGGGCTCCGAGGGTGGGTTCCTGCACACACAAACGCCAGGGACACAATTGTCCAGCAGGGGCACAGTTCTGGAGGATGAGGAGGATGAGGAGGAGGAGGAGCTGGAGGAGGAGATGGAACCATGTTCACAGCAGGGTGGCACCCAGGCCAGCTCATGGCCATCACTGGTGCGTGGCTGGGGGGATACAGAGGACACGGACGATACACCTCCCACAGAGGACAGCCTTTCGTCGCCTCTGGGCAGCCTGGCACACATGAGCGATTACATGCTGCAGTGTCTCCACAACGACCGCCGAGTTGCCCACATTCTAACTTGTGCTGATTACTGGGTGGCCACGCTGCTGGATCCCCGTTACAAGGACAACGTACCGTCCTTAATTCACTCACTGGAGCGCGATCGCAAGATGCGCGAGTACAAGCGGGGCCACAGTGGAAGCACAAGGCAGAGGAGGAGGAGGAGGAGGTCGCCAACTCAACCAGGGCACCGCCAGCACCTCAGAAGGCAGGGTTAGCATGGCCAAAATGTGGAAAAGCTTTGTCAGCACGCCACAACAAACAGCAGCACCAGCAGCTCAGATGGAACGTCTTAGCAGGAGGCAGCATTTTACCAACATGGTGGAGCAGTATGTGTGCACACGCCTACATGTAGTGAATGAGGGGTCTGCCCCCTTCAACTTCTGGGTCTCCAAATTGGGCACATGGCCTGAGCTTGCCCTTTACGCCTTGGAGGTGCTGGCGTGCCCTGCAGCCAGTGTATTATCTGAACGGGTATTTAGCACGGCTGGGGGTGTTATAACAGACAAGCGCAGCCGCCTGTCCAGAGACAATGTGGACAAGCTCACGTTCATTAAAATGAACCAGGCATGGATCCCACGCGACTTTTCCGTACCTTGTGCAGAATAGCAATGGATACCGACCTTACCCAGCCATTGTTCCATTTTTGCTCTTTCTCACTCTTTTGGGGTGTACCCTCATTTAAAATTTGTGAAAAGAAGCAGTGTTGGCTACCTCGTCCTCCTCTTCAGGGCCAGATTAACGTAGGGGCTATTGGAGCTGCAGCTCCATGCAGGCCCCTACCTTTTATATAGGCCCCGGGTTGGCCATATTCACTGTGACCGCTCTTCTGTCACTTGTAAACACAGAAGTCTGGCTTCTATGCTCGCTTCCCCAGGCAGCACCCTCAGAACCTCCCCACACAGCGCGAAGGCCGGACAAGGAGGGACAGTTGCCGATGCATGGATGTGTTTATGGGCTTCAGAGACAGCATCCCATGTTGAATTAGGCATGCATGGCTGCACCCTTCCTCCTCTGGGTGCATGCCAAGGCACGGCCCTTAAGGCCCTTCAAAATCCTCAGCACCAAGTCCATGATGCTCTTAATCCGGCCCTAGTCCTCCTCCACCGCCGCTTCCACCTACACCGCCCATAGGTGTGCGCAGCCTATTGCATTAGGGTGTGCACCCCAAAGTTGAAATACACATGCATGTGTTTGCCTACATGTACATGGCCCCGATACATTACTCTCCCTGCTGGCAAAGAGAAATAGAGCAGAGCAGGTGCGAGGGAGATCTTTCCCATCTCCTCACTGGCAAACAGAGCGATAATGCTATGTGCCCTAGGTGATTAGGGTGTGCCCAGGTACACCAGGCACACCCTGTGCGCATGCCTATGACACCGCCACATCCACCACCACCTCAACCTCCCTCCTACTCCTTATGGGCCTCGTCCTTCAGAGATGAAGAACATTGTTTTATTTTTCTGTTTTTTTTTTGTTGTTTTAAGTTATTTCCCTATCCACATTTGTTTGCAGAGCACTTGCCATGCTCTTAACTACGTTTTGCTGCCATTTGCAGCACTCTAGCCCTTTCCATTGGTGTTTTAGAGCCATTTTAGTGCCTTAAAGTTCGGGTCCCCATTGACTTCAATGGGGTTCGGTGTCCGGGAAAAGTTCGGTAAAAGTCCGGGACACGGACCCGGACTTTTTTTTAAAGTTCGGCCGAACCCGTCGAACACGGACATCTAGGTGTCCGCTCAACCCTAGTCGCCAGTACAGTATTTGTACATTGATATCATATCCCCCCTCAATCTTCTCTTCTCCAGAGAGAATAGGTTCAGTGCTTGTAGCCTTTCCTCATAGCTGATGTCCTCCATTCCCCTAATTATTTTTGTTGTCCTTCTCTGGACTCTTTCCAATTCCAGCACATCCTTCCTGAGGACCGGTGCCCAGAACTGGACAGCATACTCCAGATGTGGCCGGACCAGAGTCTTGTAGAGTGGGAGAATAATCTCTTTATTTCTGGAGTGAATCCCCTTTTTTATACATCCCAGTATTCTGTTGGCTTTACTTGCAGCAGCTTGGCATTGCATGCCACTGCCAAGCCTGTTGTCTACCAGTACCCCCAAGTCTTTTTCCATCTTAGACTCACCCAGAGGTTCCCCCCCTAGTGAGTAGCTTGCTTTCTGGTTTTTGGCCCCCAAGTGCATTACTTTACATTTTTCAACATTAAACCTCATCTGCCATGTAGTTGCCCACCCCGTTATTTTGTTCAGGTCCACTTATAAGGTTTCCACATCCTGCATAGAAGATATTGGCATGCCTAGTTTAGTATCATCTGCAAATACAGAGATTGTGCTAGATATCCCCTCCTCTAGATCATTTATGAATAAATTAAACAGGATTGGTCCCAGGACCGAACCCTGGGGGACCCCACTTTCCACACCCGCCCAATCCGAGTACTCCCCATTAATCATCACCCTCTGTACTCTCCCCTGGAGCCAGTTCTCTATCCAGGTACTCACCTTATGGTCCATACCTACCTTCCTTAGTTTGTACAGTAAGCCTTCATTTGGGTGAAGGTATCTTTGTAACATGTCTCAAAAAATCAAAATAATCAACAGTGGAAGGGTGCAGAAGTCTCCTATAAGAAAGGTCTGCCATATGCAGTAATGCCCCCAAACAGGTGTAAACAAAGTTCAACACAACAAAGGGTTTCCAAAAAGACTTTTCACCAATCGGAATCCTCCAAATGACCTTCTGATGCCCTCCATCTGCTAATGAAAGCTCTTGCAGATTGGAGGAAGGCAGATGCGGTGAAGGTCACACTGTCCTGGCTGGGTATTCTTGGGCTGAGCAGCTCACACATAAAAGTTGCTGTAGGCCAGGGCTATATTACTTTAGCATGTTAAGATTATATGAGGATTAGAAAAAGGAAAACTCTATTTTTACCTAAAAAAGACATACTGTACATTTCTGCTGAAGCATTTGTCATTTTAAAAACATCTTTATTTATTTTTTAGAAAAGATCATCATAAATCTTGAACAGAAGTGGTGTCAAGGCTGAACAAAGAACGATATCATAAGTCAGCAAGAAAGGCTAAGTAATGTATGCATTGAAAAGGTTCTAGTCCAAGTACTGAATATTGGTTCTTTCTGAATATATGAATACTTGTGAAGAAAAGGAGTCGAAAGTAGCAAAGAAGAGGACAGGGGGGAGAAAAAAACCTGGGTGAGGATATTGAATATTTTTAGGTAGTAAGTGCAAAAAATGCAGATGCTGTTATGGCTGAGGACATTAGAGATACGTACGTCCACACTCAGGTCACTCACAGTAATAGGGAGCATGCTCTGAAAACGGTTTTGAATGATAACAACCCTGGATAGCTCTGCTTTTGTAAGAATTACAATTATTCATAAGAAACAGTAGGAGATGTCAGCTACAAGTAAGGTATCTATAGACAGAGAGGGGCAGATACAAGAGATCACATCTTATCTGTATTTTTTCACTGGGCTTCCTTTAAGGGTAGTCAGGAAGCAAGTGGAATGAGTTTTGTACACCATTTTTCTCTAGGACAGGTAAGGCTCTATAGCTTTCATATTACCTTTTAGATAATAATCCTAGCAAAACTGTGAACAAAACTAATAGCACATTTCAATCTTTAAAATTAAATATAGAGATACATATGGCAATCATAGCCAGCCTGATCAGTACCTTAGTTCTAGACATTTTATCACTAATAAACTAAACTCTATGAATTTTCTAGCTTGCATTAGTACCTCCTTATCTAATTTTAATTGTAACTCTATGTTGCCTATTAGGGGGAGTCAAACTTCTTTCTTTGAAGTCTTCATTCAAAACTGCAAAAAATAGTACATAGTTGTGTACTCAAAAGTTTTCTTATTTGTTTTTTTTTTTTTCGTTTTTTTTTAGTTACAAGTCAATATATTACTAGTTACTAGTGACCATACTAAAGCTCCCAGCAAGGCCTGCACTGAGTCTCACAGTGGAATTAAAACATTACCAAAGCTAGATGTCTACAAGTGGCTTCCTCCGTCAGTCTCTCTGCATGCATGTGCCTCTGTGCAGGCTTTGCTGGAGAGTCCTGAACCCTGCAGGGTCATAAAGTAGAATCCAACACTTCCTAATTTGTTGGATTCTTAGGGACACAAGTATGTAGGATTAAAATAATATAAAAGGGAAATAACTTATAAAATATAAGAGATCTTCACCCTGCGCCAATAACAAGATTCTGATAACAATAATCAAACAGCAGCCACCAATAAAAGTAAAAGTCAAATAAGCATAGAGTGTTGATATCAGAAATATTACAACACTAGGTAGCGCTACATATGAATATGATATCCTAATAAGGTATGAACTGAATATTAGTCCCAATAAACATAGTCCATCGATAGGGGAACAACATCAATTATATAGGAGTGAATGTCTGTGAAGGCCACCATGTGAGGAATATCCAACTAGGTCAAGCAGGTGATCCGTCACCACACCAGGTGTGAACCCTATGGAAATGCACTCACCAGAAATTAGATGGTAACTGGGCACATCATTTCCCCAGGATCCAGCTCAATTTCATCCAGCAAGGATTCTCTTGCAAGCACCTGAACAGCACACTCTCAATGGACGTCAGTATACACCGCTTACAAGGATCACAGGGATGGCTCCCCAACCTCCTTACACTCACATGTACAGTGTCCACGAAATCAAGGAAGAGGGAAAGCTCATAGCGTAATACAGTCTTTATTAAAAAAACAACCCCCCCCTTACATTGCACTCACATGTAAATGAACATCAAATCAGCATAAGTGGAAATCAAACAGCAGAGCGTGCAGCGTCTACCTCTCACCTATAGTCCATCTAGTGGAGCTTGTCAGGCGGGGGGGGAGTCAGCGTGCACAACTCCGTAGAAGCCACGTGGTCATGACCTAACGCATTTCATCATCACTTCGTCAGAGGGCGTCTGTATGTAGGATTTTTTCAGTTTTGAATAAAGGGTTCTAATAAAGAAGTTTGACCTGGTGACATTGTCTCTTTAGGTTAACCTGACTATAGGTCTACATTAACTACTGGAACTCCCACACTTTTATAACCAATATGGACATTTCACATTGTAGTTACGGGTCTAATGATTTGACAATAACATTGTCATTACAAATACCAAACTTACACATATATCATTTTGTGGTACAAAAAGGGTTTTTCTTTTTGAGGTTTTCTCTCTTGTGTAAAGAAGTCCCAAAAAACAAACAAAAAATAACAAAAGTAAGTAAAACAACTACCACACAAACATACATGCAATTTGACCTGTGGTCAAATAACTAGTCTACTATAATACAATTAATAGATAGAATCTGCTAGTTTTTGTTTGATTAGTGATACTGATATGTTGTTTCTGACACAAAACATTGCATATTACAAATAAATTAAAAAACCTTTTTTAAATGTGGTATATTTTGGTAATGTGGTACTACAACGACTAGCAAGCATGATGAATGAGAACAGAAGAGTATACAAAAAAGAGTAACACAAATTTAGAGTTAATTAGGACTAAAAGCCTTTACTAAGGATTAATATAGGATTACATAGGAAACAGTACTTTCTAATGAAACTCAAATCTGTTGCTTCAGTGAACTTGCTGAAAAAGTACTACAAAGAAGAAAGTGAATTCTTACCTCTCTTGTTGCCCACACCAAACAACAAAATATCAATGAGTTGCTGAAATAGCAGTAGAAAAATTCTTCAGAAACCTGTAAAATGAATCTTATGTGTTCCTTGTTGCTCTCGATGATGCCCCCTTGCAACCCACTATAAGATACAGTAGCGACCTGGGATTTGGTGGGAGAAACCACTGAACACTCCTTGATTTCTGAAGAAATTTTGTTCTGGGATTTTTGCAACAGTGGTGATCTGCATTGGAAAAAGTCCTTATACTGAAGAGAGAGAACGCTGCTCCAGGTGTGTGGAGAGCTAGGAGATGGAGTATCCCATAGAGTGCTGGCCCCGGCCCGCCTTCGTAGAAAACTTGTAGAAAAAGAAATAGCCGCACATCCAGGAATTCCAGTTGCCTTTAGATTTCTTTTAATTCCAAAATGTTACAAGTGATGACACCAAAGACACCAACATGAAGTCACGTAGACGGGTTTCACACATACATCTTGTGCTTAATCATTACAATGATAATAACCGACTATAGATTTTAAATAGATCGCCCCAATGATTGTAGGTGTTCCGGGGGCGGTTGTGCACAGCTCAATTAATCACCAAACTTCAGCCCCAAAGAGCATCTGAATAGTGATTAGAATACAAAATCAAACTAAAGGTCCAAATTATTTGTGTATATCGTGGACTCACCCATACACACAAAGACATGGACCAACAATCACATAGAAAATTGTATAAAAATACCAATAAAACTATTGGAAAAAAATGTTGGAAAAAATAAATGTGAAATAAAGAAAGAAAAAAGACCATAGTAAAATGTAAAAACCTCTATCCAATGTGCTGACATATGCGCATGCAGGCACACACCTGCACATACGCGAACACATTTCATGTGCATATACAAAAAACATATACATAAAATCATTACTTCCTCCACAGAATGGACTGTTCCCACTCTAAGGATGCATGAGCAGATCGGAAATTGGAAAACTATTGGAAAAAATCCTTACTCACTTTTTTTGCATGTACTTTTTATTTTCAGCAAGTCTGTTTGAGCAACATATTGACTTTAACCACTTAAATTCAGGGCACTTTTACCCCCTTCTTGCCCAGATCAATTTTCAGCTTTCAGTGCTTTCAGTGCTCTCACACTTTGAATGACAATTACTCAGTCATGCAACACTGTACCCATATAAAATGTGTGCCCTTTTTTTCACACAAATAGAGCTTTCTTTTGGTGGTATTTAATCACTACTGGGCTTTCTATTTTTTGTGCTATAAATAAGATATGACTGGAAATTTTGTGAAAAAACGTCTTTTTCTTTGTTTCCGTCATAAAATTTTGCAAATTAGTAATTTTTCTTCATACATTTTGGCCAAAATGTATACTGCTACATATCTTTGATAAAAATAACCCAAATAAGTGTATATTATTTGTTTTTTGTGAAAGTTATAGAGTCTACAAGCTATGGTGCCAATCACTGAAAATTGATTACACCTGATCACACCTGATCTACTGATGGCCTATCTCATTTCTTGACACTCTAACAAGCCAGGAAAGTACAAATACCCCCCAAATGACACCTTTTTTTCAAAAGAAGACATTTCAAGGTATTTAGTAAGTTGCATGGTGAGTTTTTTTAAGTTGTATTTTTTTCCCACAATTCTTGCAAAATTAAGATTTATTTATTTATTTATTTTTTTACAAAGTTGTCGTATTAACAGGATATTTCTCTCACACAGCATATGCATACTTGCAACTACACCCCAAAACACATTCTGCTACTCCTCCTGAGTATGGCGATACCACGTGTGAGAGAATTTTTCACAGCCTAGCCACATACAGAGGCCCAACAAGCAGGGAGCACCGTTAGGTGTTCTAGGGACATAAATTGCACATCCAATGTCATGACAACCTACTGCATTTTTGAAAGCCCTGGAGCACCAGGACAATGGAAACTCTCACAAAATGACCCCATTTTGGAAAGCAAACAACCCAACGTATAATCTTTGAGGCATAATGAGTCTTTTAAACATGTCATTTTTTTTGGAAAATGTGGAAAGAAAATGAAAATGCATTTTTTTACACAAAGTTGTCCATTTACAGTATCTCACAAAGGTGAGTACACCCCTTACATTTTTGGTATATATTTGATTATATCATTTTATGTGACAACACTGAAGAAATTACACTTTGCTACAATGTAAAGTAGTGAGTGTACAGCTTGTATAGCAGTGTATATTTGCTGTCCCCTCAAAATAATTAAATACACAGCCATTAATGTCTAAACCACTCTCAACAAAAATGAGTACACCTCTAAGTGAAAACGTTCAAATTGGGCCCAAAATGTCAATATTTTTTGTGGCCACTATTATTTTCCAGTGCTGTCTTAACCATCTTGGGCATGGAGTTCCCCAGATATTCACAGGTTTCCACTGGAGTCCTCTTCTACTCCTCCATGGCAACATCACGGAGCTGGTGGATGTTAGAGACCTTGCGCTCCTCCACCTTCCATTTGAGGATGCCCCACAGATGCTCAAAAGGGTTTAGGTCTGGAGACGTCCTTGGCCAGTCCATCACCTTTACCCTCAGCTACTTTAGCAAGGCAGTGGTCGTCTTGGAGGTGTGTTTCGGGTCGTTATCATGTTGGAATACTGCCCTGCAGCCTCGTCTCTGAAGGGAGGGGATCATGCTCTGCTTTGGTAAGTCATAGTACATGTTGGCATTCATTTTTCCCTCAATGAACTGTAGCTCCCCAGTGCTGGCAGCACTCATGAAGCCCCAGATCATGAGAGTCCCACCACCATGCTTGACTGTAGGCAGGACACACTTATCTTTGTACTCCTCACCTGGTTGCCGCCACACACGCTTGACACCTTCTGAACCAAATAAGTTTATCTTGGTCTCATCAGACCATGGTTCCAGTAATCCATGTCCTTAGTCTGCTTGTCTTCAGTAAACTGTTTGCGGGCTTTCTTGTGCATCATCTTTAGAAGAGGCTTCCTTCTGGGATGACAGCCATGCAGACCAATTTGATGCAGTGTGCGGCATATGGTCTCAGCACTGACAGGCTGACCCCCCCACCCCTTCAACCTCTGCAGCAATGCTGGCAGCACCCAAACGTCTATTTCCCAAAAACAACCCCTGGATATGACGCTGAGCACATGCACCTAACTTCTTTGGTCAACCATTGCAAGGCCTGTTCTGAATGGAACCTGTCCTGTTAAACCTCTGTATGGTCTTGGCCACCATGCTGCAGCTCAGTTTCCGGGTCTTGGCAATCTTCTTATAGCCTAGGCCATCTTTATGTAGAGCAACAATTCTTTTTTTCAGGTCCTCAGAGAGTTCTTTGTCATGAGCTGCCATGTATAACTTCCAGTGACCAGTATGAGAGAGTGAGAGCGATAACACCAAATTTAACACACCTGCTCCCTATTCACTCTTAAGACTTTGTAACACTAACGAGCCACATGACACCGGGGAGGAAAAATGGCTAATTGGGCCAGATTTGGACATTTTCACTTAGGGCTGTACTCGCTTTAGTTGTCAGTGGATTAGACATTAACCACTTTAGCCCCAGAAGATTTTGCTGCTCAATGACCAGGCCACTTTTTTCAACTTGGCACTGCGCGACTTTAACTGACAATTGCACAGTCATGCAATGCTGTACCCAAATGAAATGTATGTCCTTTTTTTCCCCACAAACAGAGCTTTCTTTTGGTGGTATTTAATCAACTCTTCGCTTTTTATTTTGAATAAAAAAAGAGCGAAAATTTTGCGAAAAATTGACATTTTCTACTTTGACTGTTAAAAAATATCCAATATATTCAATTTTTGTCATATATTTAGGCCAAAATGTATTTAGCTACATATCTTTGACAACAAAATTCTCAATGAGCAAATTTTTATCCACTTTAAGACGGGAAGATTTTACCCCCTTCCGGACCAGGCCATATTTTGCGATTCGTCACTGCGTTACTTTAACAGACAATTTCGCGGTCATACGACACTGTACCCAAATTAAATTTACTTCCTTTTTTTCCCACAAATAGAGCTTTCTTTTGGTGGTATTTGATCATATGTATGATTTTCAATTTTGAAAAAAAGAGCGACAATTTTGAAAAAAAAAAACAATATTTTTCACATTCTGATATATAACATTCCCCAAAAAAAATGTAAAAATCAAAAATTATCGCGTTTACTGACTACAGAAAAGATTTATGTCATTTTTGTTGTTGTTTTTTTTTACTAGTAATGGTGGCGATCTGCAATTTTTTGCGGGACTGTGGCATTGCAGCGGACAGTTCGGACCCCTAACTGACATTTTTGACACTTTTGGGGGGACCAGTGACATTACCATAGTAATCAGTGCTATAAATATGCACTGTTACTGTAATAATGACACTGGCAGGGAAGGGGTTAACACTGTTGGTGATCAAGGGGTTAAATGTATGCCCCATGCTTACTGACGTGTGTGGGGGGGTTCTGTGCAGACACAGAGATCGCAGGGTCAGTTATGCTGAATCCTGTGATATCTCCCTGTCTGTCACAGAGAAGATCCGCCTGCTTTGTTTACACAAGCGGGAGGATCTTCTCACACTTTCCCTGACAATTGGGGAAGAGAGGCGGCCATCGCCGCTGGACCCAGGGGAGCCGCAGTAGCAGCACAGTGAGCGGTCTTAAAGTGGTTAATGGCTGTGTGTTGGGTTATTTTGAGGGGACAGCAAACCTACACTGTTTTACAAGCTGTACACTCACTACTTTACTTTGTGTTTAAATATTTACAAAAATATGAGGGGTGTACTCATGTTTGTGAGATACTGTATACATTATTGCTAACACATAGCATGTACATAGCCAAAATTGCACCCAAGAATACATTCTGCTACTCCTCCAGAGTATGGCAATACCACATGTGTGAGACTTCTACACAGCCTAGCCTTATACAGAGGCCCAACATCTAAGTAGCACTGTCAGGAGTTCTAGGAGCTCAAATTACACATATAATTTCCTGACAACCTATCGCACTTTTGAAGTTTTTGCAAAAGGTGAAAAAAAAAAAGCCCTTCATATTTCTAACACAGAGCATGTACATACCAATAATTAAACTCCAAAATACATTCCATTGAGGAAAGGGTAAAAAAAAAAAAAGTATTACTTGTGGTTTTAGAAGTGCAGATGTCCACAGAGGAGAGCATTGGTCCAGGCAGCAGGCAGGGACATGCTTAGTTACAACAATAGTTATTATCCAGACAGCAGGCAGGAATATTGTCTATAGTCAGTACTGGGATGTAGTCAGCACAGCCAAAGCATTTGTCCAAAGAAATTGTCCAGGCAGAGACATGGTCAGCACAGCCATAAAACTGGTCCTGGTACACTGTTCCCGGAAAACACTCATTATTGTACCACTCTCCAGCCCTTCATAAACATAGTGCCTCTTGCTACAGCTAATTATTCCCATAGTACAGGTAGCAGGCAGAGGTGTGGTCAGTTCATGCGGCAGGCAGAGGCATGATGGCAGTATGTCAGCAGCAGGCTGACAGGGGTAGAGGCTTCTCCCACCCGAATTTCTTTGATGCCTCGGGACTCCAGACCCTAATCCGGAAATTATGAAAAAGCTGGAGAGAGACAAAAAATGTGTTTTCTCCATCCGGAAAAACAATTCTGGAGCCCCTCACATATGTGAGACCCCTGTGTACTACAGTAGCAGGAAAACAGGTCAGTCCAAGTGGTAGGCAGAAGCATAGTCGATAAAACAGGCCAGGGTCCGTTCACATGCAAGCAGTCCAAGTGGTAGGCAGAAGCATAGTTGATAAAACAGGGGAGGGTTCGTTCACGTAGAAGCAGTTAATATATGATTTTTAGGGATGTGTGATAAAGTCAGAAGCATTCTCCAATGCACAAGCCGGGTTGGGAGGGACACTGGGTACAATGCTAGCTGGTATTTCTTCAAAATCCTCTTTTGCTGCATACGCAACATCTTTTTTGATGCGTTCGACCTGCTTCGGGAAGTGGTGCTCATGAAGTCAGCTAATGGCATCCGAGCGGGGTCTTTGTTGATAGAGGAGAGATGTGACACTTTCTTCGATACATTTTAGGAAGGGAGTGGGGCTTTCCGTGGATTTGGTGTAGATAACACAGCGCTTTTTTCAGGGGGAACATGGGGGAACTCAGTTCTGGC
Organism: Pelophylax lessonae; assembly: GCF_965119305.1. Classification (NCBI taxonomy): domain Eukaryota; kingdom Metazoa; phylum Chordata; class Amphibia; order Anura; family Ranidae; genus Pelophylax; species Pelophylax lessonae. Next base: position 628,521,163 of record NC_138768.1, on the reverse strand, counting down.
ACCTCCAGCACTGAATGTATGTAATGGCAAGGGGTGCTGGGGTGTGCTGCAGGGTCGGTTTATGCTGGCCGCTGTGGGATCTATTGTTGCTGGAGGGGATCTGTTTTTGCAGGAGGGGGCGTCTTCTGTTGCTGGTGGCAGGACTATTGTTGATGAGGGTGAGTCTTATGTTGCTAGGGGGGCAGTTGTTGCAGGGAGGGATCTACTGTTTAGGGAGGGGTCTATTGATGTTGGCTGTGGGGTGATTGGTTGTTGAGGCAAGGGGAATATTGTTGCTGGGGGGTGGGGTATTTTGTTGCAGGTGGTCCATTGTTGCTGGGGGTATCTATCGTTGTTGGCTGCAGGGGATTTATTTTACTGCTCTCTTGTTATTGACGTGTTCCATACAAAATACTTAGTCCCTCAAATGCCACATGATTCTGTATTCTCTAAAAGGAATGGTCCTGGGAGGAGGGTAAGGAGTGGAACCAAGGAACAGTGCTCAGAGGTGGGAAGGAGTGGTGACAAGGGGTGATTGGGAAAGGAGGAGTTCCTGCACCTAGTTATGGAGGAAAAAATCCCTGAGATAACATATGCATTGTAAATGGCCAAATGAATTAAATAAATCGCTACTTTCTTGTACCAGAAATGAGACCTCCTTGTTGCCAAATGTGGCTGAAGCATTTGGTCACTTAAATCCATCCCACCATGTAAAGATTATATTCTTGGACGCATGCTGGTCTTTGAATAGGACCTCTTCTTCTTTGAACCTCAACTGTAGTGTCATTATGAATGGTGGACATCATATATACATTCCTGCTGTCTTTCCACCTCAAGGCCAGCACTTCGTTGCTTCTCAAAGCTGCTTTTCCCCCCTTTGCATTTTTTTGTTGACCAAAGATTGTGGAAAGCTCTTCCTGCTCTTTCTGGTGGTTCCGCAGGCCAGGGTTTTTGCAATGTGTAGGTGCTTGAAAAGGGGCAGGCTGGTATAGTAGTTATCCAGGTATATATGATAACCTTTGTTCAGCAGTAGGGTCCCATAAAATTTTTCCGGTTGTACCCATGTAGTCTGGGGACTCGGGGGGCTGGATCTGGGAATCTCTTCCTTCATATATGCGGAATGCTTACAGATATCCTGTGGCTCTTTCACATAATTTGTAAATTTTGACCCCGTATTTTGCCCTTTTGCTAGGAATATATTGTTTTATTCTTAGCTGGCTTGTAAGGTGTACCAGGGACTCATCCACACATATGTTCTGATCAGGCAAATAAAGTTGTGCAAATCTTTGGGAAAAAAAATTTATGAGTGGGTGAATTTTACATAACTTGTCAAAATTTGGATGGTTTCGGGGAGGGCACTGGGTGTTGTTGCTGAAGTGAAGGAAGCGCATAATCATCTCTTATTGGGACCTGGACATTACGGCAGAATGATTTGAAATTCCTGTGCTGGTACTTGGGGGTGATACTGCAGCACTGGTGCTGGGCCTGGGCATTTGATCCTGGGTTGTATCACTGGTGGCAGTGCTGATACTGGGCCTGGGCATTTGATCCTGGGGTCAATCGCTGGTGACAGTGCTGGTACTAGGCCTAGGAATTTTATCCTGGGGTCTATTGCTGGCGGCTGCCTGGTTTCCAGAGTGCCGTGCCCTTTTAGGAGGGACCCATTCTTCCTCCGATTCCGTCGCTGATCCACTGCTATCAATTGGTTCAAATTCTGAATTGGATTCGGAATCGGAATTGGAATCTGATGAGAACTCAGTCATGGAAAGGATCTGAAACGCCTCCTCACTGCTGTACATTTTTTTGGACATGCTGCTAATGGTAGCTGTGTGGTGGGTACTTTGGTGATGGGCTGTCCAATGGGTACTTTGGTGATAGGCTGTGCGACGGGTGACAGATGACTGCTGACGGTCACTGATGGGTGGCAGGTGACGATGACTGATAGGTGACAGGTGACGGGCACTGATGGGTGACTGATAGATGACAGGTGACGGTCACTGATGGGTGGCTGATGGGTGACAAGTGACGGTCACTGATGAGTGACAGGTGACGGACACTGATGGGTGACAGGTGAGGAACACTGATGGGTGACAGGTGACGCTCACTGATGGATGACAGGTGACGGTCACTGATGGGTGACAGGTGATGGTCACTAATGGGTGATTGATGGGTGACTGACGACGGTCACTGATGGGTGACAGGTGATGGTCACTGATGGGTGACAGGTGCACCGATGACGGTACTGATGGCAGTCTCTAAAGGTGACAGGATAACTGATGTGGTGACTGTTAGGTGACAGGTGCAATGGGGGGGGGGGGGGGGCTGAAGACTGTATGGGGACAGGTTCTCTTTATTGTGTGCTTGTGCAATACACTGATAATTACACAAATCCATAACTCTCTGCTCCTGGCTCTTCTCTCCTCACACTGGAAATGGATTTATGCATTTGTGTATTTATCAGTGTACTGCACAAGCACACAATAAAGAAAACCTGTCTGCCAGTTACTGCTCTGTGTTTACATTTGTGATCGGCTGTGAATTGATCATTGTCATTGGCTGTTTACCACTGTCGGTGACGAACGTGTTCCTGGGAACACACCGCCACCAACATGACTGTGCTGTGTGCATGCGCAGTCTACCCAGGGGGCAGAGCCATGTGATCGGCTGTGAATGGATCACAGCCAATCACGTGGTAAACAGCCGTACTCATTGGCTGTTTACCCCCTGTCAGTGACGAGCTGTGTCTCGAGGACACGCCACCACCCACAGTGCAAGGCTGAGTGCACTCAATTGTGCGCATGCCCCGCTTGAATAGGTCGACGTCATATGATGATGGCACCGCTCCGCCTTCATTTGATGGTGAGCAGGCAGCAAATGGTTAAACAAAAAAGTATCACTGCATATTTTCAATCTATCTTAACCACTTCCAGACCGCTCCCGCCGTGTATTTACATCGCTACTTTGACACTAAATACTGAAGTTTTGGCAGCAGATAGCTCTTACAAGGCCGGCAGTCCTCTTTCACGTAAAAGTGGTCCCAGCAGAGGGTTTGCTACAGGATCACTTTTATGGGTGCTGCTTCCCAGACGTTTTCTCTGCTTACCGCCAGTAGCGGGAAAAAGTTCCAATTCCCTGTGTTGCTGGGCAGGAAGTCGAGTGAGGGCAAGATGGCCCCCACTTGACTCTATGCCCTTGGAGGACCAGAGCGACCAGAGCGACGCCAGATGTCGCTTCCACCCAACGGCTTTAAAGAGCCAAATTATTTTTTTTTACATAATTTTTTTTATTGTTGTTTTGAAGTGTAGATGTGAGAGGTCTTTTTAACCCCAGATCTCACATTAAATAGGACCTGTCCTGCTTATTTCTATTACAAGGGATGTTTGCATTCCTTGTAATAGGAATAAAAGTAATCAAAACATTTTTTTTTTAAGAGGACAGTAAAAAAATAAAAAATAAAAAGTGAAATAAATAAGAAAACAATAAAAATTTGAAAGCACCCCACCCTCCGAGTTGCAAGCAGAAGCATGTGGACACAGTGTTCAAACCACACATGTGAGGCATCGCTGTGCAAGAGCAATAATTCTAGCTCTAGAACTCCTCTGTAACTCTAAACTGGTAACCTGTAGACATTTTTAAGTAGTGGGGCATAGGTTGGGATTTTAAGGGGTACCGTTTTACAACCAATATAACACAAAAATGTGTAATATGAAATTTGTCTAAAAAGTTTTGCTTTATTGTTCACATGGATTTCCCAACAACGGACAGACAAAAATAAACAATAAACTGAACTGGGTTCAGGAGGGCCCTACCACTATTCTCCCTAATGGGGATATACATAGAGTACGGACATATGTTGACTGTACTACTCAGGGGATTATCTACTTAATGACGTGCAAATGTAAAGCCTTCTACGTAGGCAAGACGATCCGTGAATTTGGCCTTCGGATACGAGATCACATTTACTATTCGGGCAATGGCAAAATCCTAACGCCGGTGACTAGACACATTGGCCTACACCACAAATTCAATAATACTGTAGTTTCATTTCAAGTCCTTTAAGTTTTACCCCCTGATCCAAGAGGTGGTGACTGGGACAGACGGATCTTACAAGCTGAGACCTTATGGATCGAGAGACTGAATGCTCTCGACCCTCCAGGACTCAATGAGATGCACACCTTTAAAGCATTTCTATAACGACGAACTAATGTATAGACATAGATTTGTTATTGATGACACACTCGCTCGATGGATCCTGGTGATGGTACTCTTTATCTTTTTGTTTATATTAACCTTTGTTCTTTGTTGTCTTCCCCTCTTTCCCCTCCCCTCCTTCTCTTGGTCTTTCCCCCCGGCCCCCCCTCCCCCCTTCCCCCTTCCCCCCTTTTTCTCTCCCCTTTTTATGTACAGGGATTTTCTAGGGAATCATCTCAAGCCATGACCAATGGTCCCGTTGCGAGTACACTCTATATACGGGCGGTTCTTTGGCTTCTAAAATTAATATATTCTCTTTATCATTATATTGTGGTTGGCTACACAATATTGCAATATAAATGGTAGAATTATGGCAATTGTATTTATGTTATTTTCTTTATATCCGCAGAGATGTAAACCTTGGCATACAGTCCGATTAATAGGCATGGCCAGCATCCCATTGTAAGTAGAGACCAATCGGGGGCTCTGTGCATAGGATTGCCTGTGAGGTCCCACAGGCGGGCATGCGATGTACAGAGGTTCGTGCTGTACAATCTGCACCACGTCCCTTTGTCTACACGGATGGATCCTCTTTTATTAGCGCCGTCTCCATCTACAGCCTTGCTGCTGTTTTCCGGCGTCATTAGGTTGCTCAGCAACCGCAAGAAGGGCGGTCCCCTGTGTCATCGACAGCTGCGCATCGCGTCTACCGACGCGCATGCGCAGTTGTACATCGGACTCCGTGATGTCACCATGGCGCTCGTCGCCTACGGATGACAGCGGGGTTGACGACACACATAAAGGCAGGTACAGCACGCCACTTTTGTGCAGACGATGGAGGCTTGACACATGGACCGGTGAAGGTAAGAGCGCTATAAACGCTGAGCACTTGTTGTTCCTTGACCCTTGGTACTCTGTTATATTCTATGGACTCCCCCTATGCTTACGTGCCTATGGGTGGCAATGCAATACTTGCACTGCCACCAAGGGGATGAAGCTGAGTCCAATATACACATATATATATGTGTTTATATATCGGCCTGGTGGCCCATGTTCATAGGGACTTATGGGGCCCCTTCCTTTTGCTCATGGTGTCTCTTTTTTCATATGTATACCTTACAGAGACTTACAAGTCGACCCTGAGATTTGAATCTGGTTTTTCACCCCTCCGGTGGTATCATACTTGCCCCCATGTTCCAGGTGTCGTTTTCCATTGTCTGACCAATATGCAAGCTCTGGCATACACTTTGGTAGGTAACTACTCCTATATCACCCTCAATAATTATACCAGAGCTAGCAATAGCGGCTTAAAAATACATATAAATATCTATGTACAGAATTAAATAATGTCTGATATGAGTATTTAACAATTTAACAATAGACAACGATGTGCCATGCATGGTCTGTGGAATATTACACAGCATTTAGAAAAGTTGAGTACATTTTTTATCAGTACTATATGTATCCTCTACCATCTAGGCCATACCTTCTCTGCCTTGTGGTCGTCCATGCCCGACAGGGGGACGTTAGTTGGCATCCAGCACCTATACTCTGGATGCTTTGATCCATCAATCTCATTACTGGGAGCACCCACATATGTATCGGCCTGTATGCCAATGTAGATGAATTTCTCTTTTTTTATTCATGTAAGTAACCTTGTTGAAATTGTGATCGAATACATGACGTATAAGTGTCACAAGTTGGAGGGGCCGCGGCCGAACGCTCCATACTTGACACACACTGATATTCGAAATAATAAAATGGCATGAAGATAAAGTGTAATTGTGATATTTAAGTATAATAACTCTGTACTTTTCTTGTCATCTTTTTAGTTGCTTATCATTAAGCTCTATCCCTTGTGCCCCTGAGGAAGCGGTACACACCGCGAAACATGTCGGGTAGTGGAGCTTGGATCCATTAGAGAGATACACACTGGCTCTGGTACACCCAAGCTGGCCGTGACCTCTGATGAGTCCGCCCACATATTCAAGGATTTGACCTTATGATATTTTATCAATATATGTTTGCTATTATGGTCATGTTTTCATATTGTTCTGTAACATTATTGTTTATTTTTTTCTGTCCCGTTGTTGGGAAATCCATGTGAACAATAAAGCAAAACTTTTTAGACAAATTTCATATTACACATTTTTGTGTTATATTGGTTGTAAAACGGTACCCCTTAAAACCCCAACCTATGCCCCAATGTTCGATACTCTCTCTATTCTGATTAGGGATGAGGTACCTTAGGATTTAATATATCAATCCAATGAGCTAATTTTGCTATTTTTAAGTAGTGGCCTATGGAGATTTTTAAGTACCAAAGTTTGTTGCCATTCCAGCAGCGTGCACAGTTTTGAAGCATGACATGCTAGGTATCAATTTACTCGGCATAACATTAACATTATAGAAAGAAATTGGGCTAACTTTACTGTTTTGCTATTTTTTAATTAACCTCTTCTGGACCGGAAGGATTTGCTCCCTTAATGACCAGGCCAGTTTTTGCCATTTGACACTGTGTTAATTTAACAGACAATTGCACGGTCATGCAATGCTATACCTAAATAAAATTGATGTCCTTTTTTTCCCCACAAATAGAGCTTTCTTTTGGTGTTATTTGATCACCTGTGCAATTTTTAGTTTTTGCATTATAAACAAAAGGGGGATAAGCAAGTGGTTAAAAAAAAGTATTTTTTACAACAAAAAAAAGGGTGTGACATAAAGTATTGCAACGATCTCCATTTTATTCTCTAGGGTCTCTGCTAAAAAAAATCTTTCTAGCAAAAAATACTAATTTTACCTTGTAAACAACAAGTGTCAGAAATAGGCCTGTCCTTAAGTTGTTAAATCCCTCAGGGGATCAAGTGCAATTGATCTAATTTTGAACCATCCTGCAGTTGCCGAGCATTGTTCATGTGGGAGTTACTGTCAGTGTCTTTGAGACACAGAATGAGACCCAGCAATCACCAAGTAGAGAAAGTGTGGGGCAACAGCGATCCTTGAATGTATGAAGTAGGAGTAAGGTCTTTAGATTACATTTTTTGAGGGTATCTTATAAACCCACATTTTTACCTAAACAGTAAATCAACAGCTTTTCAAGAAAGACAGGATAAATACATTCCTATCCCACTGCCTATCTCTCCTTTTGACAACAGGGTCCTAATATGTTAAAGAGCAATAACACTTGCGTTAGGTGCCATTTAAACTGTCATTATCATCTGTTACAATATGTAATAATGCTGCTTGATCCATCGCAGCAAGAAGGGCTTCATGTGTTTATCACATATTCAATGTTAACAGCTAATTCAGAAACTTTCTTTGAATACACAATACTTCACATACTTTGATTGTTTATATGATTGATTTTATGTAGGACAACTGATGTTAATGCAAACAAAATTGGGCATCAAATGTATTTTATTCGATGCTAATAATTTCTGTTTACTCCCTTTTATTAACTTTTCAATAGCTCACAAAGAAATATAGTAAAATGCAATCCACTGACAACGACACAGTATTAAAAAGGTAATAATGATAAAAAGAAACAATAACTTGTCTGGAATAACAGGAACATAATGTTATGGGTATTGATTGGTAGCATGAGTGGAATAGACAATTTATGGTAAAAAAAAAAAAGGTATATTAACCATGGGGCGATTAAGACATGAGAGCAATCTGTTCCACTTAGATTTAAGGGTTGCACCTTCAATGGTATGAAGGATCCTCTCCATGAGAAACACAGATTCCACTCTGTAGATTATTTGGTTGAATGGAACTGAATGAGTATGCCAACTTGAGACTATTACCCAATAGACTGTTCCAAATTGGGTAAAGATCTATCTAATGTAGCACCCTCCTAGGTAGGTGCTAGGGAAAAGCATATAATAATGGCCCTGTCTGCTTATCAGGGGGGCTGGATCTGTTAGCTATGCTGTCACATGCCTCCAGGTGTGGCCTGTTGAGTCTGGGGAGTCTCTCCACTGTATCCAATGAGGGATTTTGTAGGACAGTGGAGGAAACCTAGCCAATAGCACACCAGGGTTTATGACTGTCCCAGTGGGCGGGGTGTGCCGCAATTCACCCTGGGATTAAAAATAAATATGTGGGGAGCATGTGACAGAGTATCTTTTGGCGGGAGCATCAGTCCCAGGAGGAGGTGACGGCTGTCTCTCCTCCTGTAACTGTGAGAAGATGGTCCAGGCAGTCCGCCTAGAGACCGGAGGTTAAGCTGGGCTGCAAGGGATCCAGAGTTGCTGACCAAGTGGAGCTGCTGGGCAGAGATCCATAGGAAAAACAGTATTGTGAGTACTCAAGATCTGCCAAGGGGTCTGCCTAGGAGAAGGGACCACTCCAGAGAGGTCAAAGGGGATCCGGGAGCCAGCTAACCAGGAGTGCACAGTAAAGGGGGTGCCAAGTATTAAAGCCCTGAAGTTTGGGAAGTAAAAGGGGGCGCCAGGAAGGGCCCTGAAGTGTTCAGCAGTACAGTCTGCACTACAAGTCAGCTACCTCAGGAAAGAGTACCTTAGTGAGCTTAAAGGACTTTTCCACAGTCAGAGGTGAAGTTCTAGTAACTGGCCTAGCTGAGGCCAGCATCAGTCAGTGTTAACCAGTGTCAGTGAAGCGTTAGGCAGCGCCAGTCAAGCGCTAACCAGCCCCAAGCAGCATTTTTCAGTGTCCCTGCCTAATTGTGCATAGTTCAGTTGTTGGAGTATCCCACTTCTCCCTTCTCCCATCCAAGTTCTCAAATAAATCCTAAAAAACAAAGAAACTGGACTGGTTCTTGTCTGAGGTGCTCACACTTTAAACCATGCTTAAAGGTACTGTTGTTGCTAGCGGTAACCCAGGGGGACCCACACTCTTGGGAGTAGTGCTGCACTAATATATGTTGGGAAATTTGGGGTCGGAGGCAAATATTAGGCAGCTTTTACATCTGAGGTGGACTGTAAAATCCATCATCTTTTTAAATCAAAACTGCCACTATCTGCCAGCGGGACTGAGAATGCCTTTTTTTCCAAAATACTTGCTTCAGGGAACCTGTTACTTGAAAACCTCAGAAACAGCATAGTAAGGATTTTGAAAAAAATAGTGTGAATTTTTTGTGGTGTCATATACCATCTTGTGTAAAGCTGCATTGCTCTTTGAAATAGAGGAAAGGATTTTTCATGGTGTTCTGCATACCTTTATTGATCTATAGTGGAAACGTAATTGCAATTTCTCAAAGCCAAAATATAGGCTGTCTTCTGGTGTATAAAAAGTTAAGATGATTGTAGATGGATGCAGTGGCGTAGCGTGGGTTGTCAGCACCCGGGGCAAGGCAAGTAATTTGCGCCCCCTACACAAACCTACTAGACCACTACACAGACCTACCCCCCCCCCATACACTGACACCTACACTGACCCCCCTTCACTTACCCCCACTACACTGACACATACACTGACCCCCCCCATACACTGACCCCTACACTGACTCCCCCTTACATTTCTATACACTGACCCCCCCATACACTAACACCCCCTACACTGACACCTATACAGACCCCCCTACACTAACACCTATACTGACACCCCCTACACTGACCCCCCCATACACTGACAGCTACACTGACACCTATACTGACCCCCTTACATTCCCACATACACTGACCCCCAAACACTGACCCCCTACACTGACACCCCCCTACATTTCCACATACACTGACCCCCTACACTGACCCCTACACTAATAGCTATACCGACTCCCCTACACTGACCTCCCCCATACACTGACACCTATACTGACCCCCCTACACTGACCGTCACATACACTGACACCTATACTGACCCCCCTACATTTCCACATACACTGACCCCCCCTACACTGATCCCCCCATACACTGACACCTATGCTGACCCCCCTACACTGACACACCCTCCTCTACACTGACCCCCCCCTGTACACTGACAGCTACACTGACACCTATACTGACCCCCTTACATTCCCACATACACTGACCCCCCCATACACTGACCCCTACACTGACTCCCCCCTACATTTCCACATACACTGACCCCCCCCCCCTACATTTCCACATACACTGACCCCCACTACACTGACCCCTACACTAATAGCTATACTGACCCCCCATACACTGACACCTATACTGACCCACCTATACTGACCTCCCCCATACACTGACACCTATACTGACCCCCCTACACTGACCGCCACATACACTGACGCCTATACTGACCCCCTACATTTTCACATACACTGACCCCCCCTAAACTGATCCCCCCCTATACACTGACACCTACACTGACACCTATGCTGACCCCCCTACACTGACACACCCTCCTCTACACTGACCCCCCCCCCATACACTGACACCTACACTGACCCCCCGTACACTGACAGCTACACTGACACCTATACTGACCCCCTTACATTCCCACATACACTGACCCCCCCCATACACTGACCCCTACACTGACTCCCCCCTACATTTCCACATACACTGACCCCTACTACACTGACCCCTACACTAATAGCTATACTGACCCCCCCATACACTGACACCTTTACTGACCCACCTATACTGACCCCCCCCTACACTGACCTCCCCCATACACTGACACCTATACTGACCCCCCTACATTTCCATATACACTGACCCCCCCCCCTACACTGACACCTACACTGACCCCTACACTGACACCTATGCTGACCCCCCTACACTGACACACCCACCTTTACACTGACACCCCCCCATACACTGACACCTACACTGACACCCCCTTCACTGACCCCCCCCCCCCTCCCTCCCATGTCTACTTCCCCTACACTGACACCTATGCTGACCCCCCTACACTGACACCCCCCCCACTTCCCTGGGCCCTGGGGGCAGGCAAGACATCACTTACCTTGTTCTGTGCCAATACACTGGCGACTCGAGGAGGGGAGAGACAGCATGTCGGTGGCCGGCCGGACAGCAGGGGGAGACTCCGGAAGCGGTGCTGCACATGCACCGAGCCACAGACTGGCATCTTCATCCACGACCAGCCCCGCCCCCTGGCCGCATGACACCTTCAGCGGTCCGCCGCTCGTCTTGCACAAAGCGGCGGTCACTGAGCCAAGAGGTGGAGTGCGGGGGGACGGGCAACTTCAGAATAAAGGGACACTTTGATTCCGCTGATTGCGGGCGTGGGATGCGCCCCCCTAAATGTTGCGCCCGTTGCCAGTGGCCCCCCCTGCACCCCCCACGCTACGCCACTGGATGGATGTTATATTGCCTCTGCCCTTAGCTGACTTAGAGCAAATGGTCATACTAAAGAAATGTTTAGTTTACAGATAGTGGAGTCTAGGATAGACTCATTGGTTTTGAATGAGACTGGCCACACATTATACAATTGTCTTGAAGGTTTTTCCTTTAGATTTACCAAAACCATATAATACGAGGTCAAATCTAAACACTTTCAACTTGTCTGCAATCAGGCAGGCCCTTGTACTACACAGTTGTAGGTAAATCTAAAGGATATTGAATAAGAAAATTGTATAATTTATGGCCAGCTTTATTCAAATGATACAAAGTCAATGGATCTTAACCACTTTAAGACCGGAAGGATTTGCCCCCTTAACTACCTCCCACCCGGGCCATAGTACATATACGGCCGGGCAGGAGTCTCGTCCTTCTGAATGGACGTTCCGGAACGTCCTTCAGAAGGAGAGAGATCGCGCTGCCGCGGGCACGCGCAGCGGCGCGATCTCGATGTGCCTGTGTCCCTGTGTCCCTCGGCCATTCGGCAGGAGGGCCCTGTGATTGGCCCTCCTGATCCCATGACAATCACAGCCATCATGTAATGTAAATAGAGCCGTTGTAACGGCTTCGATCTCTTCTCCTCCTGACAGATCCTGTCAGTGAGGAGAAGATCAGAGGATCGGTTCTGCAGCCGGGGTGATCAGTGAGTATTTCTAATTATTCACTGATCACAGGGGGGGTCTGTGCTGGTAATCAGATGATTGATTACCAGTGCAGCCCTGGGGGGAGGGGGTGCCACTAGATCCACCAGGGATGCCCACCCATGACCACCAGGGGTGCCCACTATGGCCACCAGGGATGGCAAACAGGGCTCAGAGAGCCCCCCAGTGCCCTCCCTATCAGTGTTGCCCACCAATGCCATCTATCAGTGCTGCCCACCAGTGCTGTTATTGCCATCTATCAGTGCCACCCACCAGTGCCCATTATTGCCCACCAGTGCTGCCTATCAGTGCCCATCAGTGCCCCCCATCAGTGCCGATCAGTGCCGCCCATCAGTGCCGATCAGTGCCGATCATTGCCGCCCAACAGTGCCACCTATCAGTGCCCATCAGTGCCCATCAGTGCCGCCAATCAGTGCCCATCAGTGCTGCCTATCAGTGCCCATCAGCGCTGCCTATCAGTGCCCACCAATGCTGCATATCAGTGCTATCTATCAGTGCCCATCAGTGCTGCATATCAGTGCCACCCCATCAGTGCCACCCCATCAGTGCCACCCCATTAGTGTCTCCTCATCAGTGCCTGTCAGTGCGGCATCATCAGTGCTCATCAGTGCAGGAAAAAATATATCTATTTACAAAATTTTATAACCTAAACAAAATAACTTTTTTTTTTTCTCAAACTTTTCAGTATTTTTTTATTTGTGCACCAAAAAAGAAAAAACCTGACGTGATCAAATACCACCAAAAGAAAGCTCTATTTGTGGGGAAAAAATGACACAAATTTGGTTTAGGTACAGCGTTGCATGACCGCGCAATTGTCATTCAAATTGCAACAGCGCTAAAAGCTTAAAATTGGTCTGGGAAGGAAGGGGGTTTAAGTGCCCAGTATTGAGGTGGTTAATGACCAGGCCCTCTTTTGCGATTCGGCACTGCGTTACTTTAACGGACAATTGCGCGGTCGTGCGATGCCGTACCCAAATAAAATTGACGTCCTTTTTTCCCCACAAACAGAGCTTTCTTTTGGTGGTATTTGATCACCTGTGCAAATTTTTATTTCTTGCTATAAACAAAAAAAACTGACAATTTTGAAAAAAAAAAAAAAAAAAAAAACATTTTTCACATTCTGCTATATGACAAAATTAAAAATCAAAATTTTTTAACATTTTAGGCCAATTTGTTTTCTGCTACATATTTTTGGTAAAAAAAAATAGCAATAAGCGTATTTTGATTGGTTTGCGCAAAAGTTATCGCGTCTACTAACTACCGGAAAGATTTATGTAATTTTTAATGTTTTTTATTTTTACTAGTAATAGCGTTGATCTGCGATTTTTTTTGCGGGACTGCAACATTGCGGCGGACAGATCGGACCCCGGACTGACATTTTTTACATTTTTGGGGGTACCAGTGACATTACTACAGTAATCAGTGCTATAAATATGCACTGTTACTGTAATAATGACACTGGCAGGGAAGGGGTTAACAGTATAGGGGATCAAGGGGTTAAATGTGACCCTAGGGGAGTGATTCTAACTGTATGGGGGTTGGACTTGTGAAATGATCACAGAGACATGCGATCCTATATAGCAGGATCACATGAGCTCTGTGATCATTTCAGGGAGAAGGATGGTCGGCTGTGTTTACAACAGCTGACCGTCCTTCTCTCTCAGCCGGCAACGATCAAGAGTGTCAGGCGGCAATCAGAGCCGCCTGACACAGGCATCGGCTCCTAGCTCCTCCCAGATGAGCGACGTAGATTTACATTCATTTGCCTGTAGGAGCCAGCCTGCCACAGTAAATATACAGGAGGCGGTCGTCAAGTGGTTAACAGATTCTTAGAGTAGATATGGATATGGGTTGTCAGACCACCATTGAAACGCTTTAGCATTTTTTAGGGCTTGTGGGAATCTCTGGTTTTCCAGAAAGGCTATAAAAGGAGAGGATCGAGATTTCAGGGTAAATCTGTGTTTGTATAATGACCACAGTGTATAGGGGTAGGGCTCAAAATAAAAATAGTCATTGGATCAATATTACCATTTAAACAGCCATGACTCTGCTCAGCCAATGGATATTTTGTATTTGTAAGAATTTGTAGAATCCAGTCCAATTTTTGTTTTTTGTTTTTTTTTAAAGGGCAATTAACATTAAAGAGGGGAGGAAATATAGAAGTAAGAATAATCTCCAAGTGGGGTTAGAAAATGTGTAGACCAATAGAAATGATTGGAGAATTCTAGTAGTTTTTAGACATAGGAAGGGATGAGAGTAGTCTTGGTGCTGGTTATATAAAGGCTTCTGCAAATCTTTCTAGTGGTTGCAGCAGGTTCTGTATTGAGATTGAGGGCTCACAGAGGAAAAGAAGGGTATCATCAGCATACTTACTTAGTTTAATCTCAGTGTTACCCTGGAGGTAACCTTTAATATTAATCAGTACTATTCATTTCTATAAACCTCTTAAAGAGGAAGTAAACCCTCCTCTGCAACTTGTACCTATAGGTAAGTCTATATTAAGGCCTACCTATAGGTACTGTACATATCTCCTAAACATGCACCATTTGACATCACTGGCGCATGCGCTCTAAAGGAACGACCGCACGTGCCGTTCCTTCAGAGCCCCGTGCCATGACCGTCGGCTCCCGTGGGCATGTGCGGGAGTGACGTCATCGCGGCTCCAGCCAATCAGATGGCCGGATGCCGCAAACCCGGAAGAAGGGCGACACAACATGTCACTCATGAGAGAGGTGAGCGGTCGGCACTTTGTTCTAAGGTAAGTATTTCATAATGGGCTAGTATGCGATGCATACTAGCTCATTATGTGTTTGTCTTTCAGGTGTTCGTTTAAAAAAAAAAAAAAAAATTGAGGTTTACAACCTCTTTAATGCATTTAACAGCAAAAAAAAATATTTTCACAAATTTATATTCTCCCTTTTTTGCAGGAAAAATCATGCAACACACATAAGATAAACACCCAGATACGATAGGCCCTAAAACTTGGTAATCAAGACTCATGCCTGTTAATATCTGTTTGAGAGCTAATGTTTGACACAGCATTTGTGTTTTAAATAGCTTTCATCATATTTAAATATGATTCAGATGTGAAAATGAGACAACACTTTCAGGTCTTTCTCAAGAGATAAATTGCTATTTATACTGCAGTATGTATTTCTGCTTCTTAGGCTTCTTTAGAGCTTTCATTAAGAAAAATTATATCTATAAAAGAACCTTATCAGTCTTCAATTAATTTCGCAGCAACTACAGGTTTTTAAAGGCCCCTGTTGTTATTGTTCATTTATTTTTCCTACAGATTCTTGCAGGTGGAACATCTGATTGAGCATGGTCTAAAATAAGTCTGAAAGAGTTAAACATTTTTCAGAAATATTCTTGCAAACAGCTCCTAATGTGTTACAAGTAGCTGTTTTCAACAAAACCTTTTTCTACCTAATCTGAAATTTGAGCACTTTTGTAGTTTATTTGCTAGTAACCGCTATATTAAGATAATAAGTTTGATTTGCACTGACTGAATTTGTATGTATAGTCCAAACTGTTCTTCCTGTTTTCTCTTGGCAGTCAGCAGTTTCCTATTGCTGCACCAAGTGACGCTCACATAATGATGTGTGTACACGATGCTGTGCAGTAACACTATGTTCAGTCCATAGCCCATAAAAATTACACAGTCCCATGGGTCCCATAGCAACCTAAACTCAGAGGAATAGGACTAAATGCCCCCTGGCTGTCAAAAAATAAAATAAAAAAGTTACACAGCTTTCAAACCTTCCTCAAGCTACAAGAAAAGTTGTTATTTCTCCCCATGGGGAGGGGTTCTGTTTCTGCCTGACACTTGCCACTTGGACAGGAATTGAGAAGAAATTGCCATCATGGAAACAGCCAGCAATCAAATCTTGATAGAAGTTCTACACCTTTATCCCTCTACTAGAATACTTATTTATATTGCTGTCTATGTCCCCATACATAAGATTTCAGCTTACTTGGTGTGCTAACACCCTTCATACAGATAGGAACAGAGGCATAACTAGAACCTTCAGGGCCCTGGTGCAAGAAACCATGAAGGGCCCCCTGACCTCCAGGGCGACCCAGCGGTGGTGGTGGTGAGGGGGTGGGATCAGTGGCAGCAGTGGTGGTGAAGGGAGTGGGATCGGTGGCAGTGGTGGTGGTGGGTAAGGGGGGTAGGATCCTTGGCAGCGGTGGTGGTGGTGAGGGGGTGGGATCAGTGGCAGCGGTAGTAGTGAAGGGGGTGGGATCAGTATCAGTGGTGGTGAACGGAGTGGGATCAGTGGCAGCGGTAGTGGGGAGCGGGTTGGGATCAGTGGCAGTGGTGAGGAGGGTGATTAGTGTCAGCCGTGGTGGTGGTGAAGGGGGGGGTTAGTAGCAGCGGTGGTGGTGGTGAGGGAGGTGATTCATGGCAGCGGCGGTGGCGAGGGGGGTGGGATCAGTGGCAGCGGTGGTGGTGAAGGGAGTGGGATCAGTGGTGGGGAGGGGGGAAGGGATCAGTGGCAGGGATGATGGTGGTGAGGGGGGTGATTAGTGGCAGCGGTGGTGGTGGTGAAAGGGGTGGGATCAGTATCAACAGTGGTGGCGAAGGGAGTGGGATCAGTGGCAGCAGTGGTAGTGGGGGGTGGGATCAGTGGCAGCGGTGGTGGTGGTGAAGGGGGTGGGATCAGTATCAGCGGTGGTGGTGAAGGGGGTGGGATCAGTGACAGCGGTGGTGGTGAGGGGGGTGGCAGCAGTGGCAGTGAGGGGGGTGGGATTAGTGGCAGCGGTGGTGTTGGTCCATAGCATATGAAAAAAATACAGGGTACCTTCACCCCCTTCCTGCCCAGACCAATTTTCAGCTTTTAGCGCTGTCACGCTTTGAATGATAATTGTAATAATTGCAACGCACAAATATAGCTTTCTTTTGGTGGTATTTGATCACCTCTGGGTTTTTTCTTTTTTGCTAAACAAATAAAAAAAGACCAAAAATTTTGGGGAAAAAAAGTTTTTAGTTGTTTATGTTAAACATTTTGAAAATAAGTAGGTTTTCTCCTGCACTGACGAGCACTGATGAGGCTGCACTGAGGGGCACTGATGAGGTGGCACTGATAGTCACTGATGAGGTGGCACTGATGAGGCACTAATATGTAACACTGATGGGCACTGGTAGGCGGCACTGATAGGCAGCACTGATATTCAGCACTGATAGGTGGCACCGATATGCAACATTGATGGGCACTGATAGGCGACATTGATGGGCACTCATGGGCAGCACTAATGGGCACTGTTCGTGGCACTGATAGGCAGTGATAGGCGGCACTGATGGGCACTTAAAGGTGACACCGATTGGCACTGATGGGTGGCACTGATGGGCACTGCTAGATGGCACTAATAGGCAGCACTGATGAGGCACTGATAGGCATTACTAATGGCTACTGATTGGCATTTTAATTAGCACTGATTGGCATCCCTGGTGGGCTCTAGTGGGCATCCCTGGTGGGCTCTAGTGGGCATCCCTGGTGGGTCTGCACAGATAATCAATGTACTGATTATCAGTGCAGACCCCCCTGTCAAAAGAGCCCCCGATCGGCTCTCCTCTACTCGCGCCTTGTCAGAGCAAATGCAGGAAAGCTGATCAAAGGCACTTCCTGGTTACGATGTGACCAGCTGTGATAGGTCACAGCTGACCACATGGTAAAGAGCCTAGGTCATAGGCTCTTTACCGGGATTGGAGTTGCGGTGTGTCAGAGTGACACCACACCACCGATCGCCGCTCTGCGTACCCTCGCAGGTGCGCGCGAGCAGCTTATCCTGCTGGATGTCATATGACGCCCAGTTAGGATAACCTAACCACTTTACGGCCATCATTCTGCTATATGGCGGGAGGGAAGTGGTTAAAGGAGCAGTGATTTTAATAATGCTTAAAGTGAAACAATAAAAATGAAAATTTCCTTCAAACAAATATAGTGCCTGGGGGGCACAATGTATTGTCGGCTCCCGGCAATACAAATAACAAAAATTAAAAAAATGGCATAGGGTTCCCCCCCCGTCCATACCAGGCCCTTCGGTCTGATATGGATTTTAAGAGAAACCCCATGCCAAAATAAAAAAAAAAAAAAAATGGCATAGGGTCCCCGAAAACTCATAGCAGACCCTTATCCGAGCATGCAGCCTGGCAGGTCAGGAAAGGGGGGGGGATGAGCGAGTGCCCCCCTCCTGAACCATACCAGGCCACATGCCCTCAACATGAGGGGAAGTGCTCTAGGGAAGGGGGGGCTCTGCATCCCCACTCCAGAGCTCCCTGTCCCCCTGTTGATGGCAACAAGGGCCTCTTCCAGACAACCCTGGGCTGTGGTTGTTGGGGTCTGCGGGTGGGGAGCCTATCGTAATCTGGAAGCCCCTTTAAACAATCCCTGCACCCCCCCCCCCATGTGAATGGGTATTGGGTACATCGTACCCTACCCATCCACCAAAAGAGTGTACAAAAAAAAAAACACACCAGACAGTTTTTGACAAGTCCTTTATTCGAAAATAAAAAATAGTGTCCCCCGAAGAAAATCCATCACCAATCACACCGCCCGCTGCAACCGTGGACTCGAATAAAGAAAAGAAAAAGAAGAGCTCCGCTTTCGGCAAGCACTTCCCGTGGACTGCATATTCTCGGTTTGACAGTTCTTATATAGGGAATAAGCAGGGCTATGCCGGTGATGTCACCAGTTGCCCCCCACCCCCTGATGTCACAGAGTGGTGCATGCCTGTATTTTCTCCTTCATCAAAATAACATTGCTGGACAAAAAATCTTCTATTCTCAGCAGCCGTTATGGAAACTTTCTGTTAAAAATCCTGAGCCTCCAATCATCTACACTCAGAGTCCCCTGTAGGGTTAACAATGTAAGCCTCTTCTGCTCTGCCCGCTGCATTAAGTACTAGGTTTTCCCACTCCTTTGATTTTGTTTTGATGGCTGTTCTTTGTCTGATAATAGGACCTCTGAGATGAGCTTTTAAAGTGTCCCAGACCACCGACGGTGACGACGTACCCTGATTATACCGCAAGTACTCTTGTAGTGCCTGCAATATAGGGTCAGGGCTCGGGAACAGAGTATACCAGAAGGGATTAAACCTTTCATAATTTACCCTGAGAGGTATTGGAAATGTTAAGCTGTACAATCATAGAGGAATGATCTGAAATGTTTTACAGTGCATAGGTTACAGCGGATACCATAGATTTGCAGCACCATTTCCCAAACATAGATCAATGCAAGATAAACCTTTATAAGCAGCTGAGTAGCAGGAGAAGCATTGCAAATTAGGGTGTTTGTCCCTCCACACATCACTCAGACCAATTTCAGTAATTAAGAGGGCAAAGGGAGTTGGATTGCCAGGAGCAGCCAGAGGGGTACTACTCTGAGAATCTATCAAGTTTTTTTCTAAAAAATTATTAAAATCCCCCAGTGCCCAGATAGGGATGTTAGAATACGGGCCTATGAATTGTGTTAGGTTGTTTAAACTAGCAGAAGAGAATGGTGGAGGTACATATAAAATACAAAGCATTCCAGCCAGCCTGCATTACAGAAAAATATGTTGTCCCTGATCATCTACACGAGAGGACAATAGCTGAAAAGGCACATTGTTTGAGATTAATACACTAACTCCTCTAAAGTAAGCTGAGTGGGTGGAGTGAAACTGAGTGTGATAACTTCTGTGTCTAAGCATGGATGTTGTTGTAGGTTGCAAATGCGTTTCCTGCAGACACACTATTGCAGGGTTGAGCTTTTTCAAAGTGGAAAAAAGTGCCACCGTTTCACTCCATCATTCAGCCCCTTAACATTCCAGGAGACAAAAGTACAGGAGCCAGCCATAGTAAACAGTAAATATATCATTTGCAGGAGGTCCAAATACTATATAAGACAAAATAATAGTAGGCCACAAGGTAAAAAAGACAAAAAAAATATATACATATATGAATATAATAGTCACAGTGCCCCCTCTGGAGGTATAGTGAGACCTGTTATTAGTCACCAGGTGAAATGAAGTACTCATAAGAAAAAAAACGGCCACAGGTGAGTGGTGAATAGCAGCATTCCAGAATGACAGGCAGGTTGCAAACCTTGGCCCTCACAACCGGCGAGGACCCATAAAGTCTGATGCAAAAAAACAACAACAAAAAAACAGTCCTCAACCTGAGGGAGGAAGAGGCAGAAGTCCTTTTGCTTTTTAATATTTGAATCCCTTATATAATTATGTTGATGCAATTTTATATGGTCTTGGTGGCATGTGCAGAGAGAACAAAATTCAGACAAAAAAATCCCGTAGTAAAGAGAATAATCAAATAAATAAAAAAAAAGATGTAAATCTGTGGCCAATCATAAGGCCGTCATCCGTGATGTATACAAAAAAAGGGGGGAGAAGAAAAGGGGGGATTTTGTTAGACTGTAAAGGCCAGAAAGGAGCACACATCAGATAATAAAATATCTTCCAGATGCAGGGGGTAGCTATGGGCACCTACTGTGCCCTTTCCTACACCAATCTTCACCTGAGGGGATGGGAACATGAACTTTTTGCAAATGATGGCCTTGTGATGTACCTGGACCACATTCTTGGGTGGTTCAAGTACATCGATGACATCTCATTTTATGGTCTGGCTTGATTCATGACTTTCAGGAACTATTTATAAGACTGGAAGACAATATGTATAATCTTAAGTTTACCATGTCCTATAGTAAGGATCAAATTAATTTCCTTGACACGACAATAATCAATCAACTAGATTGGATCAATTGGCACTACCTTATATAGAAAGCCCACGGCTGGTAATACAATTTTACATGCCAATAGTGCCCACCCACGACCCCTTATCAACAGCATTCCTTATTCTTAATATTTGAAACTAAGACATAACTGTTCTACAGAGGACATATTTAAAAGTGAAGCAAATAAATTACGTGATCAGCTATTGACTAGAGGCTACACAAAAACCACACTACGTAAGGCATTTATGTCAGGGTTTACCTTGGTTGGAGTCTGTAGCGCAGAGATGTACGCTCACCCTTGCAGATATCCACAGTCCAAGGTGACCAGGTAAGGAAGCCACCTGGGCTGTGAATCTGTGCACGGGGGCTTGGCAGGAAAAGTGCTCCAATTAGCAGTACCGGCAGGAATATAGAAGGAAGGATAGTCCAGGAATAACCGTAGTCAATGGATGCCACTTGTCAGGATTTACACGGAGCGGAGGTAAGGTCTAAAGCCGGAGTCAGTCTGGAAAACAAGCTCAGGAGACAAGAACAAAGGAACAAACATCTGTCAACCAGGAACAATGAACTGACACTGCTCTCAGGGAAAGGCAGTGTTTTATACCTTGCTTAAAAGAGCAATTAGCTTCAGGTGGACAATGAGAGACAGGAGCATACTCAGGTAAAGTCCAGCCCCCTAGTGCTGCAGGCAATGCCAGATAAACAAAACTGGGTCCATATGAGCTGAAGTGTGGCTCAGAGGCAGGATAACAGGCCCAGAACATCGAAGTACCCAGGTTCAAATCCCCTGGTAGGTACTTAATGGCGACCACACCTGGCCATCTGTATGGCACGACGAGAGTCGTGACAGTACCCCCCCTTTAAGGACATCCTCCGGGCGAGAACAGGTTCTTTGCAGAGGTCTTTTTCAGGGGAGGCATTCACAGCTTTTAATGCTTCTTCCAACATCTTCAGATCCTGCTTATGCACCATAGTGCCATTAGAAGCAAATGTGAAGTAAGGTGGAAGAACTTCATCGCCAAAGCAGGAAGAAATGAAGGTGCTTGCTAGAATAGAAGTTTCTTCGGGAAGAGGTACAGATGTGCCTGGAGCTGGAGGAGGAACTTCCACAAGGGTACTGGTTTCAAAGATTGCCATAGTCTGGATGCCCTTTTCAGTCACAGAACAGGGACAGGGCTGGCAGCAACCTTGGCAGTTTCCAAGCTGGGCTTCTGGGAAGACAGGATGGATCTGCATGGTATCCACTGGGAGAGCCTTAGGATGAGTTGGGCAAAAAGTGATAAAATGCCCCCTCTCTCCACAATAGAAACAAAGGCCACAGTTTCTCCTACGGTCTCTTTCTTTGGAAGACAGCCTAGTGCGCACGGCACTGATCTCTATGGTTAACCTCAAGAATCAAGGCATATTGGGGTAGTGTCAGGGTGACTAGGCCGGCTGTTGAAGTTGAGCTTGTACCGTAACCAGATAGAGTCATTGTATTCGTATGAGTTTCCTTTTTCTCTAGGTACCCGGGGTCTGCGGGAACCTGGAGCAGGCATGGAAGTAGCTTTCTGGGAGGTAAGACACTGCGAGTCCATGGCAGTTATAAATGACTCCCTATTGTCCAAGATAGCACTTTTCTCCTGCAGCTTCTGGTATGCTCATATCTTCATCCTTCCGGAAAGCAGATTAACAATAAATAAAAATGTGAGGGGTGTACTCACTTTTGTGAGATACTGTATATGACTTGGTTTTTACTATCACATCAAAAACATATTAGTCATATATATTTATATATGTTACTGTTTTGTATATTTTGTTGGTTCTATTAGTGGTGCACTGAAATTTCGGCAACCAGAATTTTCGGCTGAAAATGGGCCTATCCTATTTCGGCCGAAAACGGGTCATATATGCCGAAAATTAATGGCCGCCGCAGCAGCAGCTTTCACTTTAACTTATATGGTGCGAGACCGGCTGCAGCTGGCTCCTGAAACCCGCCGTTTTTACCTCCTCACCCGCCCTGTGCTAGACTGGCTACTAGAATCGCCAGCCGCCTGGCGTCTAACAACCAGTGACGTCATGGTCCCGAGAGGAAAGTGAGGCAGAGAAGAGGACCCAGCATGCAGAGCGGTGGAGGATCTTCCTCATCCTCCTCTGCGCCTATTACTGACTCTTTGTAACGCTCCTGCGTTTTATGTATGATGTGGATTTTCAGCTGCAGAAATATTCCACTTCAGTAGTCATGTAGAGAAACGCTGAGACACCAATCCCAACTCTAAATGACTCATCATGTGTGGATGATCTCAATTCAGCAAGTAAATACACACACTCAATAAGATGTTTCCTAGAGTGACTTATGTATATAGTAACACAGTGATAATAGGCTGAGACAGGTTGGGTAGAGATGGTAGATGACAGACACTTGAAAGGAAATGTTCTTGAAAGTAAGATAGTAGCAGATGGGATGCAGATAGGTTTAGCAATCATGTATGGTAGCAGATGACAGAGTAGCAGGTGGACATACAAGAGAGATCAACCCAGTGCAAGAACAGGTGGTAGTAGGCTCAAGAGCTAGCAATCTTAGATAATGCAGATGTAGTAATAGTCCTTAGTATGCAGAGCTAGATAGTGTAAGCTTTAGTATGAAATATATAGAGGTTTCCCCTGTGGGGTACTTATCACTAATAGCAATGTAGCAGAGGAGAGGTTCGGCAAGAGCGGATGATCCGGTAGCGGGATACAGGGATCAGCGCAGCGTGGTTCCGACAGCGAGGTATGCTTGCAAGCATGAGAGCTTCAAGACAGGTTAGCATCAAGGCACAAAGCAGTTTGAACGAACACATGTGAGTGAGAGCCGGCGATCTAAATAGCCATCCAGTCCGGCGCTCAGTGATGACAGCATCAGTCTTAAAGGTGTATGAGCACCTTACCAAAAGAGAATGGTGGGGCGCATACACTTATGAAAGAGTAATTAGGGTACCCAAAGGTACCAGAACATTACAGTACCCCCCCCTTAAGGCAAGCTCCTGAAGGCCTCTGGAGCTGGTTTGTCTGGGTACTTCGCATGAAAATTGCGGATTAATCTAGGGGCATGTATGTCAGAGGTGTTTAGCCAGGTGTCGTCTTGGGGCCCATAGTTCTTCCATCGAACCAAGTACTGAAGTCTTCCTCTGTGGATACGAGAATCCAGAATCTCTTTTATCTCATATTCTTCTCCACCTTCAACTTGTACAGGAGGAGGAGGTGGGATAGTAGGCCTTATTCCTTGGTCAGGAACATGGGGCTTCAGTAGCGACACATGGAAAATGGGATGTATTTTGAGGTCTATTGGCAATGTAAGCTGTACTGCAGCTTTTCCAATAAGTTTCTTGATTGGGAAAGGTCCCAAGAACAGAGGTCCAAGCTTTTTGCTAGGGATTTTCAGTCTTAAATTTTTTGTTGAGAGCCAAACGAGGTCCCCGATAGCGTACTGAGGAGAAGGTCTTCTGCGAAGATCATAGTACTTCTTTTGTTGACTATGAGCGTGTGCAATGGTAGTATTAAGCAAACCCAGAGAGTCCTTTATTTGGGTAAGATAGTCTGAAGCTACTGGGTTATTTGAAGGAAGGATGCGTGGTGGAAGAATAGAGGGATGAAACCCATAGTTCAAGTAGAACGGACTCTGCTTGGTCGTACTGTGGGTTGCGTTGTTGTAGGCAAATTCTGCCAGAGGGAGAAGATCCACCCAATCATCCTGTTGGTAAGAAGTGTAACAACGTAAATATTGCTCGATGCATTGGTTGACTCTTTCAGTCTGTCCGTTGGTCTGCGGATGGTAAGGAGAAGTGAGCTTCCGCTCGATCCGTAGTATGTGACATAGTTCTTGCCAGAACTTGGAAATAAATTGTGATCCACGGTCAGACAGAAGAGTTTTTGGGATACCATGTAACTTAAAGACATGTTTCATCAGGAGTTCTGCCGTTTGTTTGGACGAAGGTAGTCTGCGAATAGCAATGAAATGTGCCATTTTTGTCAGATGGTCCACTGACACTAAGATGGTATTAAATCCTTTGGAAGGAGGCAATTCCACTATAAAGTCCAAGGACACAACTTCCCATGGAGTTTGGGGTATTGGTAGACTGCATAGTAGACCGGATGGTCTCGTAGTGTCAATTTTGGACCTGGCACAGACATTGCATGAAGAGACGAATTTTTGTATAGATGTTTTCATGTCAGGCCACCAGAATTGCCTGGTAATCAGATTAAGAGTCTTTGTCATACCCATATGTCCTGCCATAGGCACATCATGCGATAATTCCAAGATCTTGGTGCGTATGGTAGGTGGTATATAAAGTTTGTCGTTGTAGTAGAGGAAGCCTTCTGCATCAGTATTTAGTTGTGGTGGGGGTGAATCCAAACTTATACCATGCAAAACCTCTTCCTTCAAGGAACGGACAACTCCAATAATGCGTTTGTGAGGTATTATAGGAACGGAAGGGATTTCGAAGTAGTTTTCTTCAGTTAGTCGTGATAGTGCATCCGCCTTTTTGTTCTTATCTGCAGGTGTGTAGGTCACTAGGAAGTTAAACCTTAGAAAGAATAGTGACCATCGTACCTGTCGGTGCGAGAGAGTTTTGTTAGTCTGAAGATATTGGAGATTTTTATGGTCCGTGTATATAAGTATTGGTAATTGGGTGCCTTCGAGTAGATGTCGCCAATTCTCCAGAGCTAATTTTATAGCAAGCAGTTCCTTTTCACCCAAGGGGTAATTTATCTCTGGACTGCTTAGGGATTTAGAAAAAAAGGCGACTGGATGAAGTGGTGAAGTGTGAGTTGGTCGTTGGGAGAGTATTGCTCCTACTGCCATGTTTGACGCATCTACTTCCAGAATGTATTGGAGGGATGGGTCTGGATGGCGTAGTATGGGAGCAGAAGTAAACCTTGTCTTTAACAGGTGAAAAGCTTTATTTGCTTCATCTGACCATTTGAATGGTTTTTTAATGCTAGTGAGCTGTGTGAGGGGTCTCACAATGGCAGAGAAGTTTCTAATGAACTTCCTGTAGAAATTCGAAAATCCAAGGAATCGCTGTAGCGCCTTGCGTGTGGTTGGTGTAGGCCAATCCTGAATGCAGGATATCTTACTCATGTCCATCTCGATTCCTGTTTTGGATATGATGTAGCCTAGAAACAGTACCTCTTCTTTATGAAACAAGCATTTTTTCAGTTTCACATAAAGGTTGTGTGCAAGCAATCTCGATAATACTAGTCTTACATGTCTTATGTGTTCAGACAGGGATCGTGAATATATAAGTATATCGTCCAGATATACCACAACACAGACATCTAGTAAGTCTCTGAAAATATCGTTTATAAATCGTTGAAAAACTGCAGGGGCGTTGCATAGCCCGAATGGCATTACAAGATATTCGAACAATCCGTATCTGGTTCTGAATGCAGTCTTCCACTCGTGTCCATCACGGATTCGAATGAGATTGTATGCTCCTTTCAGGTCCAATTTTGAAAAATAGGTAGCTCCACGCACCTGCTCAATGAGCTCAGGGATAAGCGGTAGAGGATAGCGATCTTTTATTGTAATAGCATTCAATTGCCTATAGTCGATGATAGGCCTGAGACTTGAGTCCTTATTGCGGACAAAAAAAGAGTCCTGCTGCTGTGGAAGAAGTGGAAGGTCTAATAAAACCTTTTTCCAAATTCTCATCCAAATAGTCTTTGAGATGGGAAAGTTCATCCTGTGAAAGAGGATAAACATGACCGAACGGCAATTTGCTATTTGGGAGTAGATCAATGCTACAATCATAGTCTCGATGGGGAGGTAGTGCTTGAGCATTTTTCTCAAGAAAAACCTCAGAGAGATCCTGATAACATAGTGGTGCAATCTCATCTGTCACCACAGACAGGATCTTCCCGAAAGACGGGAGGTTACACGTACCCTCGCAATAGCAAGAGAGGAAGGTCAGGGTCCGTTCCTTCCAATCTATGGTTGGTTGATGTGTGTGCAACCAGGGAAGTCCCAAAACAATGGGAAAGTGGGGTGAAGGTATTAGATCGAAGGTAGTGGTCTCCATATGAGACCCGTTAGTAGTGACTAGGAGTGCCTGTGTCTGATCAGTGATCGGACCAGAGGATAAAGGAACACCGTTAATAAGACTCACTGAGACAGGTTTAAGTTTAGAAATAATAGGAACTTTATTTAAAGCAGCAAAACGTATGTCAATATAATTTCCACAAGATCCTGTGTCAATCATGGCCTTAGTAGTAATCCTGTTCTGGTCCCACTGTAATGTTAAGCAAACAGAAAGGTAAGGGTTAGTGATTGAAGTTGTCAATCCCCCTAGGAGGACATGTGAACACTCACCCTTCTTTTTGTAGACTAGGGGACAGACGTTTATCTTGTGATCCGGGGATGCACAGTACAAGCAGAGATTACCAGATCGTCTTCTGGCTCTTTCCATAGTTGATAGAGGTGGGCGTATGGTTCCTACCTCCATAGGAACGGGGTCAACGGCCGAAACCCGAGAAGAACTGGACAATGGCATTCCCTTTTTTTTTAGCCTTTCTTTCTCGTAGTCTTCTATCTATGGTGATACTGAGTTGTATCAATACATCCAGGGTTTTTGGCAGATCCGCTCGGGCGAGCTCGTCTTTAACGGCCTCTGATAGGCCAAGCCTAAATTGGGATTTCAGAGATGCATCATTCCATTCTGAATCAAGGGTCCATCTCTTGAATTCTGCGACAAAGTCTTCTACAGGTCTCCCACCTTGTTTCAAGGATCTTAATTGAAGATCGGCAGTACTCTGCCTATTGGGATCATCATATAGGCTAGTGAGTTCTGTTAGGAACAAGGCATAGGAGTTGAGAAGCTGGTCGCTTTTCTCAAAAAGAGAGTCTGCCCAGGCCCGAGGATCGCCTGTTAGGTAAGAAATAATAGTACAAACCTTAATGTGATCAGTAAGGTAGGTACGGGGTTTTAGCAAGAAAAGTAACTCACATGCGTTTTTAAATTCGCTAAATTTTTTGCGATCGCCTGTAAATACCAAAGGAGGATTTATTTTGGGTTCAGGGGACTGAGCAGTGGTAAGTTGTGTCAGTCTAATTACCTGCTGCGACAGAGCCTGATTGTCTTCTTTTAATTCAGCAAATGCGTGTATTAACGCAGGTACTTGCTGTTTTAATTGTGTCATCTGAGTGGTTATTTCTGCTGAATCCATTTGTGGTACGTTCAATCTGTAACGCTCCTGCGTTTTATGTATGATGTGGATTTTCAGCTGCAGAAATATTCCACTTCAGTAGTCATGTAGAGAAACGCTGAGACATCAATCCCAACTCTCAATGACTCATCATGTGTGGATGATCTCAATTCAGCAAGTAAATACACACACTCAATAAGATGTTTCCTAGAGTGACTTATGTATATAGTAACACAGTGATGATAGGCGGAAGAGACAGGTTGGGTAGAGATAGTAGATGACAGACACTTGAAAGGAAATGTTCTTGAAAGTAAGATAGTAGCAGATGGGATGCAGATAGGTTTAGCAATCATGTATGGTAGCAGATGACAGAGTAGCAGGTGGACATACAAGAGAGATCAACCCAGTGCAAGAACAGGTGGTAGTAGGCTCAAGAGCTAGCAATCTTAGATAATGCAGATGTAGTAATAGTCCTTAGTATGCAGAGCTAGATAGTGTAAGCTTTAGTATGAAAGTTATAGAGGTTTCCCCTGTGGGGTACTTATCACTAATAGCAATGTAGCAGAGGAGAGGTTCGGCAAGAGCGGATGATCCGGTAGCGGGATACAGGGATCAGCGCAGTGTGGTTCCGACAGCGAGGTATGCTTGCAAGCATGAGAGCTTCAAGACAGGTTAGCATCAAGGCACAAAGCAGTTTGAACGAACACATGTGAGTTAGAGCCGGCGATCTAAATAGCCATCCAGTCCGGCGCTCAGTGATGACAGCATCAGTCTTAAAGGTGTATGCGCACCTTACCAAAAGAGAATGGTGGGGCGCATACACTTATGAAAGAGTAATTAGGGTACCCAAAGGTACCAGAACATTACACTCTTTGGCTCCACCCACCTCCTCCCTCCATCTTCTACTGTAGGGCTGCTGTGGATAGGATGGACAGGAGCAGAACCAGTGTCAACCTGCTATCTGTGGGGAGCAGTGAGTGACAACATATTATGTGTTATGATGTGCATCATTGTTTTGCTATACTTAGCTTCCTCCTGGCACTATACCTGTATAATACAGCTATGGGACAGGTATATAGTGCCAGGAGCATCTATATACAGGCTGTAACTATTTTAAAATCATTTGGGGGGAAAAAGTAATTTCCTTTTTCAGTTTTCGGCCAAGGGCATCCTGAATTTTCGGTTTCTGTTTTGGCCCAGAAGTTTCATTTCGGTGGATCCCTAGTTTCTATGTAGCTTGTCGCTTTTATGGCATGGGCAGTTTCAGTCTGGGAAGACACATATATGTGTAAAATGACAGCCGTGCATGACCGCGCATTTGTCGTGTTTCCCATATTGCGGGCGTTTGGGGCCATCAGGGTCTCCCTCTATCGATCGTGGTCTCCCCCGGCTCCTATGGATGCAGGTGAGACCATAGGACCTGATGACGTTGCGTCGCTGGCGGGCTCCACACACTTGGTTTCACAGAGTCTGGCGGAGTCTATATTCTGGCAAACCAGCACCATCTAGTGGCATGGCCCACTCCACCCAATCCCAGTGCGCATGAGCTGATTGAGCCGGCACACATGGATTATGCGGCGGATGTCTTGGCTGAGATGCCGCTGCATGACGTGCCCT
The DNA here is from genome assembly GCF_965119305.1 of Pelophylax lessonae. Classification (NCBI taxonomy): domain Eukaryota; kingdom Metazoa; phylum Chordata; class Amphibia; order Anura; family Ranidae; genus Pelophylax; species Pelophylax lessonae. The sequence goes on along the minus strand of NC_138768.1, from coordinate 628,491,520 downwards.
CCGGCCGCGGCTTCAGGGTGGAGAGGGGTATATATATGGATTGATGGTGGCTGTCACCGCCAGTTGACTGGAGAGATTGGCTGTATTCACAGCGATGCAGGTAACTTGCTGTAACTCTTCCCACAGACTAAGATATTTGTGATTGCTAACAGTGTAGCTGATCGGCCCTGTTTTAGCTTTTGTTTCTTGTGTCCAGCAGCTTCAGCATTCTACCTGCATAGACAGATGGAACACTAGTCGCTCTGTAAATTGGCCATGACTTCTATCCAAGGGGAGCCTGATTGTACTGGAGATTTGATCCAGCTGTAACCTAGACGGTTGTACCTTAACATATGCAAATTAAATAGTTATGTGATGAAGTAGGATGTCTGTAGAGAAGAATATGTCAACCTCTCCTACTATACTTCAGCGCCCACTGAGGGAGATTTTACGCTTGTGTGGTTGTGGTACTGAGGTGGGTCTTACACATGTGTTGCATGACAGTCGTTTTATAGACATGTTGACTTATATTGATAGACATACATATGAAATGTATTGATATGTATACTGTATATGTATATGATAACTCTTCTTGTTATAGATGAGTACTTTTTGGCTCCTTAAGCCCTGATGAAGTAACAATAAGCGAAACACATTGGCTTTTGAGGACTCATCGCTGTAATACTTGTTATGTAACCACAACTACTTGGATCTCTATGTTTTCATATAGTTCTGTATTGTATGTTTTAGGGAGATGCACTATATGTGAAGGAATAAACGTGATATATTTCTATCTGGTGTGTGCTCCTTTCTCTCCAATACAGTCCGACAAAATCCCCCCTTTTCTTCTCCCCCCTTTTTTTTTTGGTAAATAAACAAAAATACATGAATAAATAAAATAAAGCATCTGTTTATACATTTGTACAGTACTTATATTTTTCTGGTAGGAAGCAGAAGAAAATAATGATTCACTCTGAGAAATCGATATGTTGGAAGAAACCTTTGCCATTGCCGATATCTTTTTTATTTTTCAGCTGTTTATGCCTGGCTGATATGCTGGCCCTTTGGCTTCTATATAATATTTTAAGTCACTATGCCAGAACATTAATTCAGATAAGAATTTCTGACTCTCTTGATTGGCAAACTTGTCTTAAACTAAGGACTCGTCAATATTTCAGGTCAGAATTTGGCATACCAGACAACCAGCATTTTTAGAAGGAATCCAGAAGTCTCAGCCCTTATGTTTCTCTCTTTCTCTATGGACGTACTCACAATTTTTCAACAAGCATAACTTTAAAAAAAAAAAAAATGTTTTTCAGTCACTATGGTTAATACAAACGAAGGAAAGTGTTAGGGCATTATGAAGAATACCTCCTGCTTTTCACTTACCCAACCCACAGCTGGTTTAAATGGCCCAAATGGCCCTTACCAGCTTCACAGTCTTTGCAAATAGTATTTCAACTGCTATTAAAAATATTGAGGATTGGAGTGGTGAAAAATTGTCCCAAGGGCATGGGGAAGTGCTTGAGTTTTGTATTGTGAAATCATTTTTTTTAGTTTGTTTTAACACATTCTAAATACAAATTGTATTTAATGTGGAAGCAATGTGCAGGAGATGTAAGCTGATTTTTCTAAAAGTAAAGTTAAGGTTCATATGTGGCTAGGGTCCCTTTCACACTTGTGCAACTTGTCCTGTGACTTGAGACTGCAAAGTCGCATGGCAAGTCGTACCCCATGATTTCCAATGCGTACCATTCATTTTTGTGCGACTTCAAGTCACAGTGACTTCAACGCAGTCCCTGCACTAATTTGGTCCAACTTTGATCCGACTTGAGGTTCATAGTCAAAGCCGCATAAAAATCGCATCAAATCGCAGCCAAAAATTGTGGCAAAATTGCAACAAAGTGGCACAACTTTCATGCCGCACAAGAGGCCTTAACTGTAATTTTTATTTTTACCTTACTGCATGACTTAATGTAAGAGAGGTCATTTTAGGAAGCTTTAGAACTGCCATTACTTAAGACAAATGTATATTTGTAATAAAGTTATACCTAATACAGAAGTTTATGTCCCAAAATACCATTAGCCTTGGTCCAAATGGAGCAGATTGATGGATTTCTGGTTGAACGAGACAGCCAAGAATCTAAATTTGTATGCAAAATTATATTTTCTTCCATGGAGCATGTGATTTAAACTACAACAGTAAAGACCATTTGTGTGAGTTGGAAATTATTATGTTTTATGTTTGTAGTAGGGATCAAAGCCGATATATCGAGGGCAGATATGGACTTTCCCCGATATATCGGAATTGGCTTTTGATTTACCGATATTGTCGATATTTCAGGAAAGTGCATGTACCAGGGTGATGACTGCAGCTAGAGGCATCACCCTGGTACCGGTGTCCATAGCCGACGGTCGGCTGTCTTGTAATGACAACCGATGCAGCTGAGAAGCCGCTCGGCTGTCATTCCAAGGAGCGGGAGGGGACATCCCCCCACTCCCGCCGCCTTCTGCGGCTCGCCCGGATCTCCTGTCCCTCCGGGAGACCCGGGCATCCTACCTTCACCACCGCCATCTGACCGGGTCTCCATCTGCACCGCCGCCGTCTGACAGAGTCTCCATTTCTTTGAATTCGGCGCCGCCGAGTACCCGGAAGTGGTGTCATGTCATGACATCACTTCCGGGTACTGGCGACGCCGAATTCAAAATCTTACAGCATTCAAAACAGCCAAACTTGGTGTTTTGAATACTTTAAGTGCAGAGGAGGGGTTTGGGCTATTTTAGACCCCCAAGATCTCTCCACCACAGTACCACTGTAGACATTAAAAAAAAAAAAATTTTAATGTCCAAAAATATCGGCAGATATCGGACGATACTGATATCCGATGACCAAAATATCGGTATCGGTAGTAAAAAAAAAAATATTGGTCGATCACTAGTGTGTAGCACTGCTCCCAGGGGGGCAGCTGAATTGTTTTGTGATTTCTCTAAAAACCTGAAGATGACACACTTTGCTCACCCAGCACTTACTGACACACTTTGAGGTATTTTCAAAAAGTTTATCAGGCCAAACATAGCCTAAAAGAAGAGAAGATTAGAAAGTGTAACTTACAAACAATACATAAGACCGTAACATTACTAGATATGGTTATACACCTGACTAAAGTAAGAAACAGATCTTAATTGTATTTACCCAGCAAGAGTATACTGTATAAAGACAATCCTAGCTTAATATACGTTTTATCCCACTGGCTAGTGATTGATGAAAAAAACATCGGCCAGTAAAAATGGGGTCCCTAAGGAAAGCATGAAGCAAGAAAGTTCCCAACAGACAACAGAGGAACTTATACAATGTTAGCCTCTTACCGAAACCAGGGCGCCCTCTTCTGGGTGTCCAGATACATGTTCTGGTTCAGGTTAACGCCTCAGACAGGAAAAGAGATGCTGTGAATTCCCTCAATCAATTCTGCTAAGACAGTCCCCCTTTTCCTTTCACCATCTTTCACCATTTCACCACTTTCAACCTCCCAAAAGAAAGTTTCTCGTTTCTGAGGCAAGATCCTGCACAATGACCAATCTATTTGCTTCTCTCAGGTTCCACTCGGTTGTGGTCAACTATGACAGGTTTTCATTCATTTAGCAGCTCCGTCTTTTTCCAACACCCTGCTAGCCTTTTTTTCATTATTATATCCTCCTTTCCTCTAAGCCTTCATTCAGAAACACTCCTCCTTGTTTTGTTGCATCAGCTAATCACAGTCCTCCAGGATCAATCCAGGCCCAGCCAAAGTAGCTGCCCCTTGCACTGGAGACACCCCCATAGACAGGATTGCCAATCCCAGATTACTTTACTCATGGAGCACATTTAATTTACTGACAATATGATACATGACAGAAATCCTCATTATAAGTGAAAACAATCGATATTTACATTCAGCTACTGTATAAGGAAAAAAAATGCACACATTTTTGCAAAAAGGAAAATAAGAGTGCTCCCTTACATCAGTCAGTGTGCCCCCAGAGTGCCCCATTACATCAGTCAATGTACCTGCAGAGTGCCCCCTTACATCAGTCTGTGTTTCCCCAGAGTGCCCCCTTATATCAGTCAGTGTGCCTCCAGTGTGCCCCCCTCAAGTTAATCAATGTGCCCCCAGAGTGCCTCCTTACATCAGTCAGTGTACCCCCTTACACTGACTGATGCCCCTAAATATCAGTCAGTGTACCCCCAGAGTGTTCTCTTACATCAGTCAAAGTGCCCCCGGGGTACCCCCTTACATCAGTCAGTTTGCCCCCAGAGTGCCCCCTTACATTAGTCAATGTGCCCCCTACATCAGTCAGTGTATCCCCTTACACACACCTTCACCTTGGTGGGGTGGGCAGCTGGCAGGAAATGAGCATGTGCAGTTACGGTGCTAGCCAAAGGGTAAACTGCTGGGCTCAGCCTTCGATTGGGCAACACGGTTGAGTGAATAAAACCCACGTCTGATGTGCACCATGATATTACCATGCAGGTGCGCACACAGACCCCCCTGCTTCCGAGCTTGGCAATTTACCATTCGGCCAGCTCCAGAACTTTGCATGCAGCAGCAAGCAGATTTTAATAGGCCCTTTTCTCCGTCTGCGGACATTACGGACAGGAGAAAAGTGTCTGTTTGTTATGAACTGTCTGCTAATTTATAGACCGTTGGCAACACTATTCATAGACAAGCATTGCAAAGTGGTCTTATTAAAGATGGCTGCTGCACTTCTGCATTAATAAATATATTGGTTTAACCCAGTCCACACAGCAGAAAGATCATACAACAGCAACAAAGGAAGACATTCCACAGCAGTCATCAGCTACAGTTCAGGTTACATTTACAGTGCAGGGCTTGTGTATTATATATTCCTGAAATAACAGCTTGACTGTTATGAGGGCAGGTCTTTCATAATGCAGAGTTAGTAACGATACAGGCTTTGAAGTTGCCCGGAACAATTTTTATTTTTTTTATTACTCTCTCTTTGAATCTGTCATGTAAATTCATAAATGAGTGGAATTAAAATGTCATCTGACTTAGTCAGTGCACATGATGCAGAAAATTGCATTTTATATGAATACCTATGCAATGGGTACAATGTCATGAATCATTGACTCGTATACAGCTAATGTATACAGTTAGTTTTATAGAATCATGTACAGTTCAATAACCCCATATTCAACATAAATTATCTAAATCTGTGTCCTAATCAGTGTAATATAGGGAAAACAGAATTTTTTTGTTATGTAAGGAACTGACACCAAAGACACTATGGGCAAAAATGTGAAGTGACAATGTTACATTGGCCTGCATGTATTGCATGCTGATCCTTTACATTTGTGCAAAATGCTTGTCTTTTCAAGACCTAAAAAGAGTGGAAATATAATTTCATACAATTCCTATGCAGTTTAGTATTTACATTTTGCTGACTGTTTGCCACTATTTACAACTGAGCATGTTGTTGCACGATTCCTGAAGCGCGACAACACTCAAGATGAGGAATCCCATTATTTTCAGTGGACCTGATCACACTTGAGTGTTGTGTCAATTGTCGCCTGTCGCATGAAGCCCAAAACAAATAACATGAGCTTTTTATTGTGTAGATTTGATGGAAGAACCTGAAAAACTCTTGAATAACAAGTGTTTAATGTGTGTTTTTTCAGGTGCTCCTTTTTTTATTTGAAGAGATAAGTTTATTGTAGGCTTTTGTATCTTAACCCCTAGCTGACTGTTTACAGTGATATTACTATGGCAGGTCGGCTCCCCTGGGTCCAGCGACGTAGACCTAGTCCGGTGTGGTTGTACAGCGAGTCTGATTAGTGCAGACCCGACTGGGATTCTTGGTCACCCTGTGCCCCTAATAGACACAGGGTGACTTACACATAAGAGGGGCTAGGGAAGCTGGACAAGGAGTTTCCTGACCTCTCTAAATGAATCTGGGTTCCACGAGCCCCCCAGCCAAAGTGACTCCTGTCACAGCATGGATGAGCGAGTTTGGGGTGGAGGAACTTGACTGGCCTCCACAACCCGATAGAACACCTTTGGGTTGAATTAGAGAGGAGACTGCAAACCAGGCATTCTCGTCCACATCAGTGCCTGGCCTCTCAAATGTGCTTCTGGAAGAATGGTCAAACATTCCCATAGACACACTCCTAAACCTTGTGGACAGCCTTCCCAGAAGAGTTGAATCTGGTATAGCTGCAAGGGGTGGGCCAACTCAATATTGAACCCTAGGGACTAAGACTGGGATGCCATTAAAGTTCATGTGAGTGTAAAGGCAGGCGCCCCAATACCTTTTGGTAATATAGTATATGTCACAAGCATTTCTCTGTTGTGAATCATGGTTTAAATAGGGTAACTAACACTAAAACATGAAACTCGCAAACTTGTTATCATTCATAAATGTCAAGCAGCAACTCAGATGCTACATAAATAATTTCTACACAGTAGTTTATTTTCAACTGTATAGAGCCAATCCCACCCCTGAATATAAATCATGCCTTCCTGCCATTCCCTTGTCCAGTGATAGCAAAAATAAGTTTGCTCTAACTGGACAAAGGTAATGTCAATTGAATCTTTAGTCACACAGCGTGAGAACAGAATCAGTGGGGAACTCAGAAGAAACTTTTCTGCTTAAAGCGGAGTTCCACCCATTTTTAATAGGTTGGAATACATAGCTGTATGTAATCCCCTTTAAAATGGCTTTTACCAATGGAAACTTTTTTTTTTTTTTTGCTAGTAAATACCTTAATTTTGGCTTTATTCCTCCTCTCCTCACTTCCTGGTCCGATCGGCGATGACGTCATTCGGCGATCCGCAGTGTCTGCTGGGATGTATTCTACTTGCAGTAGCTGTATCTGTACTGAGCCGTGCCTGCCCCGCCTCCGCCCCGCCTCCTCTCATTGAATTGCATTGTATGAATGTATTAAGGCTGTTCTCTGCCCAGCCTCCGCCCCGCCTCCTCTCAATACAACTCAATGAGAGGAGGCGGGGCGGAGGCTGGGCAGAGAACAGCCTTAATACATTCATACAATGCAATTCAATGAGAGGAGGCGGGGCGGAGGCGGGGCAGGCACGGCTCAGTACAGATACAGCTACTGCAAGTAGAATACATCCCAGCAGACACTGCGGATCGCCGAATGACGTCATCGCCGATCGGACCAGGAAGTGAGGAGAGGAGGAATAAAGCCAAAATTAAGGTATTTACTAGCAAAAAAAAAAAAAAAAAGTTTCCATTGGTAAAAGCCATTTTAAAGGGGATTACAAAGATCTAAAGTTCCAAAAATGGGTGGAACTCCACTTTAAAAGGTAACTCCACTTTCGTGGGCAAAAAAATAGCAAATAAAGAAAAAAAAAATATAGCGTATACAATTGCGACACAAGTCAAATTGTGATTAAATATTATTAAAAATTACCTTTCCTTTTCAATCTGCAGCCATTGTTATTTTCTGAAAATGCAATGCAATATTGCTACCTGGAGTTGTTCTGTACACAGAATGTGTATTGCCCACACCCCAGAAACATAATTTCCTTCTTGTGTGATTGGCTCTCCAATTTTCCCAGAAGTCTGCCTAAGATACAAGTCACATTTCAGGCATCCCCTGCGACAAAAATATCATTTTTGGTGAGATACTTGCAATAGAAACACATCTAAAGGGATGCAGGCCTAGCTGATTTCCTCATTAGTGCTCTGCAGCTGCACACCTGATAGATAATTATGGAACCACTCCCATTAGACCCTCTCAGCACAGAGGCACAGAGGAACAAACAGGGACTTCGTCAGAAAAACAAGAAGGTAGAAATCTGCAACAAAGGTTGTTAGAATCCTTGCGATGTACCTTGATCACCCAGAGAGGAATGTTTTTTTCTCAACAAAAGTGGAGTTATGCTTTAACCACTTCCAGACTGCTCACTTTGCTGCTACTGCAGCAAGGTGGCAGCCCTGGGTCTGGCAACATAGACCTACGTCACCAGATTCCTCCCTCGGAGGCTCACTCCCGCTGTGTTTAAACAAAGCGGGAGTCGATCCAGGGGAGGAGAGGCGGTGAACACCGCCGCTCTTCCCCGATTGTCGGAGAAAGACTGAGGAAATCCGCCCGCCTTTATATAAACAAAGAGGGCGGATCTCCTCTGTGACAGGCAGGGACAGATCACAGGATTCAGCATAGCTGTGTCACACAACCCCCGCCCCCCACACACGTCAGTAAGCCTGAGGCACACATTTAACCCCTTGATCACCAACAGTGTTAACCCCTTCCCTGCCAGTGTCATTATTACAGTAACAGTGCATATTTTTAGCACTGATTACTGTAGTAATGTCACTGGTCCCCCCAAAAGTGTGAAAAATGTCAGTTAGGGGTCTGATCTGTCCGCTGCAATGTCGCAGTACCGCAAAAAATCGCAGCTCACCGACATTACTAGTAAAAAAAAAATAAACAATAAAAATGACAAATCTTTCCCGTAGTTAGTAAAGGCGATAACTTTTGCGCAACCCAATAAAAGTACGTTTATTGTGATTTTTTTTTACCAAAAATATGTAGCAGAAAACAAATTGGCCTAAAATGTTAAAAAATTTTGATTTGTAATTTTTTGGGGGGAATGTTATATATCAGAATGTGAAAAATATTGTTTTTTTTAATCAAAATTGTCGCTCTTTTTTTCAAAAATTAAAAATTGCACAGGTGATCAAATACCACCAAAAGAAAGCTCTATTTGTGGGGAAAAAAGGACATAATTTTAATTTGGGTACAGCGTTGCACGACCGCGCAATTGTCCGTTATAGTAACGCAGTGCCGAATCGCAAAATATGGCCTGGTCAGGAATGGGGTACAATCTTCCGGTTTTAAAGTGGTTAAAAATACGCTCATTGAGAATTTTTTTGTCAAAGACATGTAGCTAAATACATTTTGGCCTAAATACATGACAAAAATTGAATATATTGGATATTTGTTAACTGTCAAAGTAGAATGTAAATGTAAATTTTTCGCAAAATGTTCGCTCTTTTTTCATTAATATCGCAAAAAATGAAAAGCACAGAGGTGTTCAAATACCACCAAAAGAAAGCTCTGTTTGTGGGAAAAAAGGATGTTAATTTAGTTTGGGTACAGCATTGCATGGCTGCGTAAAGTCAGTTAAATTCCCGCAGTGCCAAGTTGAAAAAAGTGGCATGGTCATTAAGCAGGAATATCCTCCGGTCTTAAAGTGGTTAACAAAGGTAAAAGCAGGGACCTTGTGGTACAAAACTTTTCCTTTTGAAAGTTTAAAATGCTGGTAAGTTTGCTGGAAGGGTGAATCGTGGGAATAGCCGATTGAATCATTATATGAGACAATATAAGTGGCATTTCTCATAAAAGCTGTTTTCAAATTTATTTTCTCAGTAGTTTGGAAATGTAGGGTGCCACTCTGAGCCGATCAGTCAGCAGGACTCATAGTTGTTCAGCCACACTACTATATAAAGTCATCGGTTGCTTTAATCCAAAAATGTATTTAGCTTTTATGTGCAATGTGCAAATGATTTTAAAACATATAATTAATGTGAACCTAATATGCTTTCACTTTTCTCTGTGCTTAGCACTGCAATGTAAACTGGCTAACACAAATCTTTTTTAAAAGCAATTTGCTGCTCATTAGATTCATGCTAAAGGCATCAATATAATGAGTGGAGGAGACATTTATTTAGAAAAGAAAATGCAGATTTGTTTATCAGCATATTTCATGCTGATGTCTTATACGCTGGGTACCAGACACCAACCAGTAGCCTTATTTACCATTCCCTCCATGTCAGTAAACAAGTCAAGCTGACACGCATGCCCCAACAGGGGCCACGCGTCAATGCCATTCTGTTGCTGATTCATGTAAGAAAGTGTATTTAAACAGCATGCTTATGAAAAGGGAAAATAAGCAGAGCAAACTTTGTCTGGTTGGTCTTTTCAAGCACAGCTGTGCACCTGTGAGTGTCTGATGCTTGTCTCAGTGTGTGTTTTGAATGACAACTGAAGGTAATTAATATTTTGCTAAGTGATTGCCGCAATATTTCAATCACTTCAAATTCTAGCTTCTTTCTTTTCTTTGTATAATGATAAGTAGAAACTGCAGAAATAACATGGTGTCATGTTAATCAACCATTACAGGGGCTATGAACAGCATGTAGATGTGATGGGAAGGGACCAAAACAGCTTTGCGATAAGGTCTACAAACATGCGGGGCAGTAATACAACAAATAAATGTGTATTTATTGAACAAAAAATTTAATTTAATTTAATTTCCTGCCAGGTATATTGTAGTGAGTAAATATTGGGATATTTGGGTGAAGGCAGGCCCGTTGCTACAAGGCAGGCAAACCAAGCAATTGCTTGGGGCCCCGAGCTGGCCTGGGGCCCCAAGACAACGACTGGTTAAGAATAAATGCAACGACACTGTGTAAGGCTGTGAGCGCCCCTTTGATCGTCAATGCAGTAAAGTGCAATGACACTGTTATCGGGGTCTCCCTCAAGGGGGCCCCTATCTGCCTCAACAGGTTTGTAAAAAGTCTGATAAGATCTGCAGACACAAGAGAGATCCCTGGCCTACCAGCTAGACTTTATGCAGAGTATGGACCAGCCCATGGACAGTGCAGACTGACAGCTCCTACTGTATACAGATAGCAGGGCTCTAAATGCAATTAAAATTCCTGCAGCCAGTGTGGATGAGTGAGGAGCAGATAGCATCAGGGTGAGTAGCTGCTAGGACCCTCTGCTTCTACATCTGCCGAGTGCCGACAGGTCTGAAAACGTCTTTCTTTCTTTTTTTTTTCTATCTCCCTTCTAATCTTAGTCTTCCTATGTCTCCTCTCTCTCTCTCTCTCTCTCCTTTCTTTATTATGTCTATATCTATCTATCTATCTATCTATCTATCTATCTATCTATCTATCTATCTATCTATCTATCTATCTATCTATCTATCTATCTATCTATCTATCTATCATATATGTAGATAGATAGATAGATAGATAGATAGATAGATAGATAGATAGATAGATAGATAGATAGATAGATAGATAGATAGATAGATAGATACTTAAACTGTATGGCTATGCTGTGGTTCCTGTAGGCTTTGCGTGTGTGCGGGGGGTCGGGGGGCCTCCATGTCCATTTTGCTTGGGGCCCCCAAATTCCTTCAAACGGCTGAAGGTGTAACAAGAGATATAACAGGGTCCTAAAGTCCTAAGCGGGACCTAGGGGCACTTCAGAGTCTAAATAGTATAACCTTTTAAAAAAAAGAAATACTAGAAGGAAAGTGTCAAAATGATTTTTTGATTTACGATCACTATGAATCAAACTGCCACCATAACCTTGGGTTGAAAACTCACCAGATAGTTGGACCTTACAGCTTAAAATAAGTCAATATACTGTATATTTGTAAAGTTAGTATGTTTTAAACATAGTCATCTTGAATCGTCCTTCCTCCTTTGTTTAAAAACTCAAAATGGTGCAAAATTACTGTTTTGTGAGATTTACTTATTTTTTTTCTGGTATTTATTAAAAATCAAAGCTATTTTGGGGCTTTCAAGCCCCCCCACTTTATTATGACATAAAAGGGGGTGTGGCGACCGCCGAACAGCATGGCGCATAGATTCTAAGCTCCGCTCTGCACCAGGGAACCTGGGACCACATCACTCTTCCTAACCCCACCAGACCCTACCTGCCGAGCCGCCCGACATCTACACTCCCCGCTGCTCCTCCAGGTATGCGGAAAAGACGCGCTGACCCACAGCTAGTCCAAAAACTGTCGGTCTTCTTCCCGACAATGCAGCGCTCAGCCAGCAAAGATGGCGGCCGGAAAACATGCCCTGCAGCCAGCGTGAGTACTCCTCCTGCCTCAGCGCCACAAGACTCTCTCACTGCCTCTCATATACCCCTTGCTGGTGATTCTCCCCATTCTCCTCATCACTCCAGCCCTCCTTCTCCCACATCACGGAGCCCTGTAAAATCCAGGCCTCGGATGGATCATAACATACAGGAGGCCTCAGACTTCTCTATTGAAATTAACCCTCCGTCCTCCTGCAACTCTCCTATGCCAATCCAGAAACCCCATAGCTCTCTTTCCCACCACTGGCCAAGCCTTATCTGACATTACCGTGAAAGAGATGCTACTTTCTTTAAGGGCATCATTGCATGCTGACATGCTTTCATGCATCCAGCAATGCAGGACTGAAATCCATGAAATCGGAGATAGAGTACACCAAGTGGAAAGCCAGATGTGCAACTTCTCAACCTCATTTAACTCTCACGTGGACTCCCATGCTGCCCACCAGGATACCTTAACCAACCTCCAGGCCAAAATTGCAGACCTGGAAGATCGTTCCAGTCGGAACAATCTATGGGACGGCAGGAAGGAGTTTGTTTGTAAACATGACTACCTTTTAATAATAATTTTTTTTTTTTTTTTAAATATATAAATAAATAAATAAATAAATAATTAAGGCACTCGGACACTTCGTTGGATGGAAAAGGCCGCGGCTTATTTTATTAGCTGGTACAAACTTTAAATACTCAACCAACAATATTTTCTTTAACATATTCAAATACAACCAACCCAGTCATGAACAACTCGGGTTGTACAAGAATAAAATTATCATTAATTTTAGCAATTATCCAAAACACCATTTCAGAAAAACATAACTTACACAACAAAAAACGTCCCCCTCTGATACAGAGGTGACCCAACCAGACTAATATTGTAAGCCGCGACAAACCTAAAGGGAGGGAGGGAGGGGAAAAACAGGTGAGGATTTTTGAAGAGATTGAGCTGTGAGGGCTCGGGCGGACCATTAAATAGCCCCCCTTCTGAGGTAACCTTCCTCCCATAGGAGGGAGAGTGTGGGCGTGGATAGGGGCTCATTCGCTGGAACCACTACTCTAACTAAAAACTGCCTAGTTACTGCAACTAGTTTTGCCCAGCTACACCTGAGGCGGGAAAACCTGAGCAGGAAAGCCAGGAAAACAAGCCTCAAGGTCAAAAGTTCACTAACCCCTGACATGGCTTACCAGTATAACCCATATTAAAATGGCCTCACTAATGCTAACTACCTTACTCTCACCCTTCCACCATCCCATAAGAAAGGGGGGCTTATATTAGCCCCCTTTCTCATATGGGACGGCAGGAAGGAGTTTGTTTGTAAACATGACTACCTTTTAATAATAATTTTTTTTTTTTTTTTTAAATATATAAATAAATAAATAAATAAATAATTAAGGCACTCGGACACTTCGTTGGATGGAAAAGGCCGCGGCTTATTTTATTAGCTGGTACAAACTTTAAATACTCAACCAACAATATTTTCTTTAACATATTCAAATACAACCAACCCAGTCATGAACAACTCGGGTTGTACAAGAATAAAATTATCATTAATTTTAGCAATTATCCACCAGACAGGCGATCATCATCGCCTGTCACCACACCCCCGAAGCGCGGCCAGTTCTATCATAGTACCAAGGTTGGCGTTGAAAATGTCCAACCCAATGTTTGAAAGGTGGACCCCATCGTCCCTGTAAAGACCCCGGATGCCACCCTCCAAGTCCGAGTGCCTATATGACAAAATATCTCCCTGAAGCAAAAATTTTTCCAAAGCTTTATTGACCCTCTTTCTGACTCTACCTAAAACCTTAAGGTAACCAGCAGACCACACCAATCTTTGAATTATTTCTGAAAAAACTATGACCGTACCAGGCAAGGTCTGCTGCACCCGGAGTAGGTCATCCCGGATCTGAAAAATTAGACTAAGAGTCTTCACACTACCCACATCGTTACCACCCAGATGTACTATCAAAATGTCAGGGGGGGGGCGGTTGACAAGTAACCCATCTAAAGTAGCCAACAACTCCGCCCACCGCATACCCCTCTTACTAAACCAAAATAACTGAAATCTGTTTCCATCCAGGCCAAGATGATCTGAGTAAATCCTCCTCTTTGCTCGCAGGTGAGCCCAGTGCACGAAGGAGTGCCCCACTATCCAAACTCGTAGCCGATTACCTGGAAGGATCAAAAACAAGATTATGGCGAACATAAGAAGTATAGCAGTCAGACTTCCATCTCCCCAATCCCTTAATCTGACCAACCTCTAAACCCGACCTGGAGGCCTCAGTTGCTGCCCCAATTCTAAAAGAGTGGGAGGAAATTTTTAATGTACCCCATCCAAGCACATTCAAACATTTTTGCAGCACAGCATTGAACTGAAACTTAGTAAGGACTTTACCATCCCCATGAACTAGAAACATACCGGTATGAGGAGGTCTAATATTCAAAAATTGAGAGACTAGGAAAACTGGGCACACAGGGGAACCTTGAAACCTATTTAAATGACACCAATGCCCGACGCCTGCTTGATCTGTTTTTGATTTGCGCAAAAATATGCTCAACCTGTCAATATAGCAATGAACGTCCTCTAATCTTAAACCAGAACCTCGAACAGCGGGTACCGGTACAAGTTCAGATATTCGCAAGGCGGCAAAAAATAGTAATGAAAACGCCGCCTTGAATAACGAGACTTCGTGGGTTGAATAACATACCCCGGACAAAACATCGCAAAGTTTGATTAAAATGTCTAAGGTGATAGGACGTCTCTGATCCGCAAATGAATTGGATTTCTTGTAACCCTTCATCGCCTGGCGTACCGAAAAGAACGAGGAGCAGGCCGGGAGGCCCTGCAACCTAACAAAAAACGACACTCCTGCTAAAATTTTTCCAATATGAGCCCAGGAATACTTTTTTCTAAATAATGAATTTAGGAAAAGAAGAACCAGCTCCTCAGAAAAAGCAGCATGAGGGCTGTTCACCGCATCCAGGAAATCTAGCCACATAGTAAAGGCTGATTGGTAACCCGACCAAGAACTATGCGCCAAGGACTTCTCTACACACTCCGACACCAACTCTAGACCAGGTCCCAGAGGTGAGCCGGGCATGGGGTACCCACGAGGTCCGCGTCTGGGAGCAGCTGAAAAAACTTTTGCACCTGAAATCGAGACAGAGAGTCCGCCAGATCATTGTCCTTACCTGGGACATACGATGCCTTAATCCAGATATTAAAGGTTAAGCATTTAAAAACCAGATGCCTCAGCAACGCAATGACCGGCGGAGATCTCGAGGTCAGACAATTAATTGCGTATAAAACGCCCTTATTATCTGTCCTTACCAAAATCCGATGATTACTAAAAAATTCCCCCCATAGCTCCAGGGCCACCACGATAGGAAACAGTTCCAGTAATACCACATTTTTAACAAGTTTTAAACGCTTCCACCGTTCGCACCAACGCTCCGCGCACCAGTGCGTACGCCAGATGGCAGCGAAACCAACTGAACCCGCAGCGTCAGTGCAAAGAAGGAAATCCTTGTCCAGGACAAAATCTGATTGCCAAACTGCTTTACCATTGAAATGTAGCAAAAACTGAAGCCAAACCATTAAGTCCGCCCTCATCTCATGTGACACTCTGACATGGGCCGAGGGGGACTTCAGACCAGAAATAGCGAGATACAACCTTCTAGAGAAGGCCTTGCCCACAGGGATTACCCGTGAGGCAAAGGCCAACAACCCCAATAAGGACTGCATCTCTTTAAGGCAAACTTTCTTTTTCCTGATGACTAAAATTAACATACCTCTTAATTTTCGTATCTTGTCAGCCGGCAATCTGAACTCCATCTGGACCGTATCGATGGTGATTCCTAAAAATTCTAAACATGTGCATGGCCAAACAGTTTTTTCAGACGCTAAAGGAACCCCAAACGACTTGCAGAGCATGCAAAAGGTTCTAAGAATAAATGCACAGTCGGATGTACCAACCGTCCCCATAAACAGGAAATCATCCAGATAATGCATCACCTTGGATGACCCCGTCACCTGTTGTAGCACCCATTCCAAAAAAGTTGAAAAGCACTCGAAGTAGTAGCATGACAGGGAACAGCCCATGGGCAGGCACCTGTCAAAATAAAATTTGTCTTCAAAAAATATACCAAAAGAATTAAAGCAGGATGGATGCAGGGGCAACAGCCGAAAAGCTGACTTAATGTCCGCTTTTGCAAGCAATGCACCTTTACCTAAAGTTTTAATAATCACCAGCGCGTCCTCAAATGTTGCATAAGAAACAGACGCAACATCAGCATCAATCTCCTCATTCAAGGAAGCACCCCTGGGATAAGAGAGGTGATGTATTAGTCTAAAGGAATTCGGCTCCTTCTTTTGGACAATCCCAATGGGAGAAATTCTGAAATCCCTAAAGGGGGGGTAAGAGAAAGGACCCACAAACCGACCTTCAGAGATTTCTTTATTTATCTTTTCCTGAACAACGTCAGACATGTTAGTAACCGACTTTAAATTCTGAACAATTGTACAACCTAACCCAGAAAAACGCGGAAGGCGAAAGCCAAACTTGAAACCGTCAGTTAGTAGCTCCGCCTTCCACCGGTCTGGGTACACCCGTAACCACGGGAGCAGTTCTGACACTTTCACCGGCGTTGGGGCCTTTAGGAAAACTTCCTTGCTGGGCCCCGGCCATTCTCCTAAAGCACTTTGCGACTGGATGTGCCCCAGCGCAAAATGCACACTCGTGCCGGTATTTACACGTACCCGGCCATCGACACTGCGAGTCGTTAAAACTGAAACATATCCCCCGCTTATAGGCTGGGGTACCTGCCACCTGCTGGGGAGGGACGGAAGGCACCCTAGGCTGAAAGGGCGGCCTTTGTGGCACAAATAAATCAAGCCACAAACCCACATCTTTAGTACCCCATTTAAGACTAGGGTGCACTGCCATTTTCTGCCTGAAAGCCATGTCGTAGTTAAACCACGCTACTCCTCCAAAGCTTTTATAAGCCTCTAGGATTATTTCTATATGGTGAAATAATCCAACGCTTTTAGCAGGGAACTTCTCACAAAGGACAGAGGAGTAAATGCAGAATGCCTGCAACCAATTAAATATGGTTTTAGGCACAAATCTCTTTCTGTCCTCCTCTTCCTTCCTATCCACTTTTGTCATGAACTCCCTAGAGGAGGGTAGCAATGATAAAAGATCAACGTATACACCCTGCCAGATCTTTTCCTTTAAGGCATCAGGTAGGTGGAAACCCAAAGGGGAGACCTCACACGGCATTGATTCCTTCAGAAAACTTTCGGGCAGGTTCTGGGTCTGAGCCACCGAAAATACACTGTTGTCCCTAGAGGCGCCACTAGGTGGCAGCCAGACATCACAAACGGCTGGAGTAACCTCAACAGGCTTCTGAACCTGTACAGTTTGTACACATTTTTTAAACAGCTCAAAAATGACAGAATCAGACAGTACAATAGACTCACCACCCTGCGTGGGCTGATGGCCAAGGGGGCTGGGATCCTCCTGCTCTGGTCCCGCTGCATGATGCTCCTGCATCACCGTGCTGGGAAGACATCCTCCGACCTGGGGAGAAGCTGCGCTCTGCTGAACAGCCGGCGCCCATCCGCCAGTCTGGGGTCCCGATGCCGACAAGGGGGGCGGCATGAAGCCCGCCGACGAGCTCCGACTCCTGACGCCCGCATTCTCGTCCGGTCCATCCTCCTCCGCTCTTCCGAATCTTCCGTCCGCCGAGCGCCGTCCAGCTGAAGGGGAAAATCTTCTCCTCGGTGTTCTCCGCCTCTTCGTGGGGCCGACCGCCCCGGAACTTCTTCCTCTTCCGGAGTCACGGCCGACGTCAGAGGTCCGGTGACCGAACGAGTCTCCCGGCGGACATGACGCGGCAGCGTGACCTATGCCTGAAGCCTCTGACCTCCCGGGTGGCAGCATCACTTCCTCCGCCGCCGCCGCTGCTGATGTAGATGCAGCCGGACCTCCGGAACCCGGGTCCCGCGGCAACTCAAGGCACCTACGAATCCAGGCATCGCCTCCATCCTCTCCTGCCCTCTCGATAAGCTGCCTAAGGAGACTCATAACTGCCCAGATGCTCCCGAAGACCACCACACGCAAAAAGAAGAAGAAAAACAGGTGAGGATTTTTGAAGAGATTGAGCTGTGAGGGCTCGGGCGGACCATTAAATAGCCCCCCTTCTGAGGTAACCTTCCTCCCATAGGAGGGAGAGTGTGGGCGTGGATAGGGGCTCATTCGCTGGAACCACTACTCTAACTAAAAACTGCCTAGTTACTGCAACTAGTTTTGCCCAGCTACACCTGAGGCGGGAAAACCTGAGCAGGAAAGCCAGGAAAACAAGCCTCAAGGTCAAAAGTTCACTAACCCCTGACATGGCTTACCAGTATAACCCATATTAAAATGGCCTCACTAATGCTAACTACCTTACTCTCACCCTTCCACCATCCCATAAGAAAGGGGGGCTTATATTAGCCCCCTTTCTCATATTATGACATAAAAAATAAAATAAAACTCTTCTCTTGCTTCTATAAGCAAATGCTTTATAATTTTTCCGTACATTTTGTTCTCGGTCCTGATGAAGGGGGGTGCTTGAAATTCTTTGGCTTGTTTACGAATGCACAAATATAGGTAGGATTAAAACTTATAGACACAAACTATCATTTAGAAATTTACTTTCTGAGGTTACCAACCTTTAAGACAAGAGACATACTTATTGTTAAGTTTTTTGTGGAGGGCAACCTAACTAAAATTACCACGCCAGAGGAGACACCTAATTGGAATTCTACCTTTTAATATTTTTTTTAATGCAAATGTTCAGTTATACACTTGATAATCAGTTATCAAGGTGGTAGTGGTGATTAACAAAGGGCCTCCTTCATGTACATGGCATTAACAGTCCTGAAACATTTGTGAACCCAGGATACAGCGAGTGAGCATGCAAAAGGTCCAGACTAAAAAAAAACATTAAAGGTTAACCTAAATTAGGGCCTAATGAAAAAGGGAGGTTTGAGATAAATATGCTCTAGCAAAGCATCTACTGTATTGGGAAGGGGCTACTGAATACGTTTTGAAGAAGCTTAAACACTTTTGCCCAAAATCTGCTCAGAATATGACAGGTTCTCCAGATGCGCAACACATCTCCTACTGCATTGCAGCCTCGAAAATATGTATTAGTAAGTGAAGAATGGAGCTGTGCCAATCTGAATAGAACCATATACAACTGAGTGACACCCTAAATGCTGATTTGCTCATTCAGCTATGTTTATGAAGTGATAGTTGCCGCTTTTCCTCAGAAGATCTTTCGCTCATTTGGAAATATGAGCATGGTCAGAAATTTGGGTTAAACGGTTTAGCTAGTAATAGATAGTGAAAATCAGTTTAAGGGAAAGAGGTGAATTAAAGGTATTTTTAAGGACCTCTTGTGGCTCTTCTGGTGAGCCAAAGGGAGTACCAGTGATTGTAATATAAAAATAATAATTTAAAGCATATTTCCACTTTTTGCAGCCAAATCTGGTGATTGGGATAACACCTACTTTATAATATTAAATGTCCCTATTCACTTAGCTTTGTTTTCAAACCTAACTAAGCCAAGCCAAAACGTAACTAAGCCGAAATCTACTCCCATCCCATTCCAGGGCTTTTTTCTCAGAAAATAGGTGCAGGAACTTAACCATGACCCACAAACCCCTCTCCCCCAAACCCCTCCCCCCCCCCAAACATACACCTTGAAAGTGAATGTGGTAAAATTTCAGTGGGACGGTCTTAAAGGGGCATTAAATACCTGGAGTGTATTACGTACAGAGTGCAGTGTTCAGGACTGCACTACGTGCAGAGTTCAGGGGTGCGCTAGGTACATAGAGTTCAGCCTTCTTCCACAGCTGCTTACCCCTGCATCCCCATCCACATCTCACTTTCACTCCTCTTTAGTTCTGACCTCTGCATGCACCCCCCTCTCCCCATCCACTACCCCTGGACCCATTTTATCCCCCCACCTTAAACGTTCTACCATCTTCCACATGTCTTACTTTTGTTGCTGTATTAAGCTGAAGCACCCAGCTGGCTCTAGTACCTACCTGCTCACTGTAGGTGGCTCCGCCTCTCTCACTTGCAGGGAGATCATCCAGGGAGGATGTTGGCATCTGCACTGCACCCCAGGCACCTAAATCTACGTTGTCCCTATCCTGCACATCCCGTAGGAGCAGCTCGGGAGATCACATCTGTGGAAGCCATTGGGAGACAAGCTGTCAATTGTAATCACAGAAGCCAGACTTCTGTGTTTACAAGTGATAGTGGTGAGCAAGGAGCAGAGAGCTTGAGCCAAAGGTGGTCGAACCACCAAGTTCCAGCTGAAAAAAAGCCCTGCCCCATTTTAAGCCTATTCTATCGACCCTGTAAAAGGAAAGATGCCTATACTTACCTATTCTGAGGTTGCTCCTGTCCAGTCACATGACTGGGTCCCAGCGCCGGTTTCAGTATAGAGAAGGATCAGCTGTGCAGCCATTGTTGTTGATTTCTCCTCTACACTGAAGCCGACACTGGGGAGATCATGTGGTCAGAACGGAGTGACTTCAGAATATGTAAATATAGGCATCTTTCCTTTTACCGGTAGAATAGGCTTAGAATGTTGATGGGAGTAGATTTAAAAGAGAAGTTTTTTTATTTTATTTTAACTAATTTTAAAGCTTACTTAGGCGGATGCCGCATCGATCTAATGCTGCATCTGTCCCCCGCCAGCTCTAAGACTGAGAACTGAGCGATCAAAGACCACTGAATGCTCGTTTCTATGTGCTCATTGAGCAGAGAGCTGGTGACTGTCAGGGCTTGCTGAGAGGCTGAGCCAGGTGCCGATCCAGGCTTCTGGGTGGATCCTGACCACATGGTCACAACCTTTACCCAGCCTGGACTGGCTCTGTGATGTCAGCCGAATGAACTGCACTGATGTGATCCACAGGAGAAGTACAGCCTTATGCTTAGTTAGGTTTTGACTTGCCTTCCACTTTAAATTTGATATTTATGAAAGTAGAAAATTGAGTCCTTTTTTGACCATGCTGCTTGGTCTATTTGGGCTTATAGTAGGTGGGTTTTCCCTATTAAATCTTGTGGGGGTCCACCATTTTTTAAGGCACAGTGTCGTAAGGATGTGGTCCAATCTCTCTACTGGGATCTCTGGGATACATTTCTGCAATAGGGCAGTGACAGTGGAGTTTAGATCTTTAATGGTAAACTGTGTATACTGAGGTTTCCGCTTCTATTATGATATTCAGGTAAAGTTAATTTATAACAATATCTGGTTCATAAAAATCAATGACAGAGATTGCGCCATGCATTTTGTTTTCCAGATCATTGATCCAAGGGCTCAAATCCCTAATCTCCTGGGTCAATTTAATGTACTTTTTCAGTGGCATCATTAAAGGAGGAGCTTGGATTTTTCAAAGATAGTCTTTGTAGGTCACTTCCTGGCAAAGTGGTAATTTTGTTGGTCTGGCACTTAGCCAAGCTAACAGCTGGTTTGCCTGTCTTCTGTTAAATTCTGAACCATGTGTAATTCCTCAGAATGGGGTACAAATAAGGGTAAACTGAACACACAAAGCAAGTTGAGATGTGGAAGAATTGAGTCCATCTGGTATCCTGCTAGTTAGGGAACACAGAACAGACAATTTTTGTTTTGAGGATTAAATGGTTTAAATTGGTCAAGGATTCAGTGCAGACACACTCTAGCTTCAAAAAAGAATAAGTCCCCGCTTCGGGGTGGAGTTTGGGTGGGCCCCCTTGCCGGCCATGTGATAGATGCCGGCAGGGATTTCTGTCCCCCCCCCCACTCGGGTGGGTGGCCCTGGACCGCCCTCCACACACTATTGGTTACGGCAATACTACATATGAATGCATAAAATTGGTCGAAAAGACAACATATGAACCCAGGTTACATTTTCTGTTACTGCTTCGTGATAGTATGTTTTACACAAGGTTGTTCCCTGTACTACGTAGACTGCATTTCTTTTACTATCAGTGCTTGTTTGTAGTGTTGTTGTTCTTAATTTTTCATAGCATACCTCTAAATAAAGAATTTAAAAAAAAAAGAATAAGAAAAATGTTCCTTGCAGTAGGAAAAGAATAACAATGCAGCTCTTATTTTGACCTTGCAGGCCAAACCGAGCTTTAAAAGACTCCCAGGGAGATTATGGCATTCAAACATTGCAGTAATTCTTTGCCAAAGTGGTATGTTGCACTAGAGAAGGTAATGAAGTTACAGAAACAAAAAGGAAGAGCTGTTTCCTGTTATTGCAGTATAGAAAGGCTCCTCTATTGTGCCTGTAACAAGGAAGTCCAGCAGTGGATAATGCTGAGTAAGGGAGACGGATACCTAGTATTCTAGCCTGGAAAGCAACAGAACAGTTCAGGGGAGCAGAGGTGACAAGGCCCCATAACTTTTATCAGAGGTCTCCAGTAATTTTCACAATTGTATAATGCCGAGTGAGGTGGAAACTTACCTCTCATTTTTAGAAATGGTGCCTGCTCCCCACATGTACAGGCTTGGAAAATGGCGGGACAAATAAGGAGAAATTAAGTTTGGAGATCAAGCTAAGAAGCTGTCATTGTACATCTCCAATCATAAGCAACCAAGGCATTCCCCACCCCCAGCTGCATTTACACAAGGGGCATACAGCTGCAAGAAAAAGTATGTGAAACCTTTGGAATGATATGGATTTTTGCACAAATTGGTCATAAAATGTGATCTGATCATCATCTAAGTCACAACAATAGACAATCACAGTCTGCTTAAACTAATGACACACAAAGAATGAAATGTTGCCATGTTTTTATTGAACACACCATGTAAACATTCACAGTGCAGGTGGAAAAAGTGTGAACCCCTAGACTAATGAGATCTCCAGGAGCTAATTGGAGTGAGATGTCAGCCAGTTGGTTACAGCTGCCCTGCCCTTTAAAAAAACACACACCAGTTCTGGGTTTGAAGAAAGAAAAGACGCTGCTCCAGGTGTATAGTGTGTGGTGATTGCCAGGAGATAGGATATCCAGTAGAGTGCTGGCCCCGGCCCGCCTCCGTGGGAACACTTGTAGGAAAAGAATTAGCCGCACATCCAGGGATTCCAATAGGTTTCAAATACCTTTATTTCCAAAAAGTTGCAAGTGATGACACCAAAGACACCAGCATGAAGTCTTGTAGACGCGTTTCACACATACATCTTGTGCTTAATCATAATGATTAAGCACAAGATGTATGTGTGAAACGCGTCTACAAGACTTCATGCTGGTGTCTTTGGTGTCATCACTTGCAACTTTTTGGAAATAAAGGTATTTGAAACCTATTGGAATCCCTGGATGTGCGGCTAATTCTTTTCCTACACCAGTTCTGGGTTTGCTTTTTACAAAAAGCATTGCCTGATGTGAATGATGCCTCGCACAAAAGAGCTCTCAGAAGACCTACGATTAGGAATTGTTGACTTGCATAAAGCTGGAAAGGGTTATACAAGTATCTCCAAAAGCCTTGCTGTTCATCAGTCCATGGTAAGACAAAATGTCTATGAATGGAGAAAGTTCAGCACTGCTGCTACTCTCCCTAGGAGTGGCCGTCCTGTAAAGATGACTGCAAGAGCAAAGCGCAGACTCCTCAATGAGGTGAAGAAGAATCCTAGAGTGTCAGCTAAAGACTTACAAAAGTCACTGGCAAATGCTAACATCCCTGTTAGCAAATCTACAATACGTAAAACACTAAACAAGAATGGATTTCATGGTTTGGGGCTGCTTTGCTGTGTCAGGGCCTGGACGGATTGCTATCATCGAAGGAAAAATGAATTACCAAGTGTATCAAGACATTTTGCAGGAGAACTTAAGGCCATCTGTCTACCAGCTGAAGCTCAACAGAAGATGGGTGCTGCAACAGGACAATGACCCAAAGCACAGAGGTAAATCAACAACAGAATGGCTTAAACAGAAGAAAATACGCATTCTGAAGTGGCCCAGTCAGAGTCCTGACCTCAACCCAATTGAGATGCTGTGGCATGACCTCAAGAAAGCGATTCACACAAGACATCCCAAGAATATTGCAGTTCTGTAAAGAGTAATGGTCAAGAATTACTCCTGACCGTTGTGCACGTCTGATCTGCAACTACAGGAAACGTTTGGTTGAAGTTATTGCTGCCAAAGGAGATTCAACCAGTTAGTAAATACAAGGGTTCACATACTTTTTCCACCTGCACTGTGAATGTTTACATGGTGTGTTCAATAAAAACATGGAAACATTTCATTATTTGTGTGTTATTAGTTTAAGCAGACTGTGATTGTCTATTATTGTGACTTAGATGATGATCAGATCACATTTTATGACCAATTTGTGCAGAAATCCATATCATTCCAAAGGGTTCACATACTTTTTCTTGCAGCTGTATATATATATATATATATATATATATATATATATATATATATAAATACAGCTGCAAGGAGTGAAATGCCTTGGGCGCTTATGATTGGCAATGTGCATTGACAGCTTCCTTGTGGGATAGCTCAAGTGGGTTCGGACTGGGATCCAAACTCACCTGAGTTCATCTATTATCAAAATGCTCAGAGAAGATACATCCGGGGAGGGGCCTGCTAATGGCGTCGGCCAGGAGAGAAGGCTGAATCCCTAAGAGCGTCTATCCAACATGCTGACTGCAGCAAACACCCACCCACCCTCTCCCGCACGCTGAGCCCCGCTGGTTTCACCCCATCCAGCAGACTTTTACCCTTGTTGCTCACCCATCCCTCAGCACCAACCAGGATCTGATGCAGAGAGGCTGGGAACGGTCCGTTGTGGAGTGAGGAGGAAGTCTGGGAGGAGGCGCCGAAGGGACGCTGGGAGGCTGTGTGAGCCCGGCACCCGGCGCATAGAAGCCACTGGATGGACGGCTCCACCTGAGTCCTGGGAAAGGCACCGGCTACGGCCCCTGGTGGCGGAAGGAGATAGAGAGGAAGCCGCAAAGTGGATGCGAACCTGGGGTGAAGTTCTCTGACAATCCGAAATCGTCCGGGAGAGGTGAGAGGGGATTTATCCCCCCCCCTTTTTTTAAAAGAGTAAAAGTTTTAGGTGGTTACAATAGAGCAAATGTGAAACTTGATGCGGGACTGTGTCTAAGACAAGGGTGAGTATACAGACTGAATTTAAACAGACCACAGAAAAGGCAATCCCTGAAATACCCAGAAAACACCCAGAGACTACCATTACCTTTGAGACGAGCTTTAATAACATCTCCATTTAGATTTAGAACAAACCCCATAGAGGAGAAAAAAAAAAGGGAGACTTGGGAGATAAACAAACAAATAAATAAATAAGTCCTCACTAATATATCCAGAGTTTTTCGACATCTTTATTACACACAAATCCTAAAAAGGGGCCAAGGAGACTGAAAATGAAGAATAAACCAGCAAAAGATGGAAGTGTAAAGCAACCAAAACTTAGCTCAAGCCCAGCATCAATTAAAAAATATATGACCACTGATGTAACAGCAGAGGGAAGTGGAGGACAATCCCCAGCAATACCAAAACAAAATAATGAAGGCAATAAAAAGACCCGTAAAATAACAGAAAAAAGCGAAGAAAAGTGCCATGATCAGTCCAAAGATAGCATACAAACGGACAGTGTACAGATGGATAAAAACCCGGATATAGGAATAGAGGCAGCGCAAAGTGTTAAAGATCAATTATCTACAAAAGACGAAATGAAGGAAATGTTTTTAAACCTAGAACAGTCTAATAAAAAGGAAATGGTTACCCTACATGAAGACTTAGGACACATACTTTATAAAACAAGTAGAGGAAGTAGAGGAAAAAACAGATCTCCAAGGGAAAGAACTGAAGACACTGAAAGAGGAAATGAAGAGCCTACAAAAGGCACAAAGAAATATAGTCTTCCTAAACCTAGACCTAGAACAGTCTATTAAAAAGGAAATGGTTACCCTACATGAAGACTTAGGACACATACTTTAGGGAGGGAAAGAGGAACTACAATCTAGTGTATACACTCAATTTTTTTGTTGGATAAGGCTGATTTTTCTTCCTTTCTCCGGGGAAGAATGGAATATCCCCTCTAAATTCTGTAAATGACAGAAGTTAATTATGTAACGTATAACATTAGAGGTTTAATCGCCCCGGAGAAAAGACAGAAAATGTTGAAAGAAATTAAAAACATGGGAGCTGACTTAGTTTTCCTACAGGAAACCCATATTCTACATTCTTCTAATATTAGGCTATATTCAAAAGAACACCCCATTTGGTACTATGCTGATTCCACAACAAATAAATCAAAAGGGGTGGCTATTGGGATTGCCAGAGGGGCCCACTTTGTTTTGGAAGAGAGGTTGGTAGATTATGAGGGAAGGTTCCTTTTTCTGAAAGGGAAATTATTTATAAGTGAGGTAACTCTGGCAAATGTATATTGCCCAAATGACAATCCCATGAAATTTCTTGGGAAAATCCTAGATAAATTAATAGAATTTAGAAAAGGGTGGGTGATATTGGCGGGAGACCTCAATTTTTGCCTAGACCCAGAGATGGATAGTACATCGGCTTTACAGAGGGGTAGAGCAACACACGATTACACCTGAAAGAGGGAGACTACACGTTATACTCCCCTGTACACAAGACATACTCGAGGATTGATTATATTCTGATAGACCACAGGGGGATTGAATCATTAACCGAGGCCAAAATAGGGATTAAGACATGGTCGGACCATGCACTAGTTAAAATAATGTTGAAAATAGTAGGGGGACAAACTAAAACAAATGTCTGGAGGCTAAATGAGGAATTAGTGAGAGAGAAAAAATGGGGAGAAGAAGTTAGAAAAGAACTAGAATTATACTATCACACTAATGAAAATGAAGAAACATCGAAAAATATACTTTGGGAGGCACAAAAAGCCTACATGAGGGGGATCTTAATCTCTAAACGGGCAAGGAGAAAAAAAGAGAGAGTAGAATATAAAGAAAAATTGATAAAAGAGATCTACGAGTTAGAACAAAAACATAAAAATAAACAGATAGTTCGAAACCCAACATCAAATAGTAATAAAAAGAGAAGAATTAAAAGAACTATTAGTACAGGAAATTAGACAGGGGATCAGGAGAACCACCAAAGAGAACTATCAGCGGAATAATAAAATCGGGAAGAAACTTGCGAAGATTTGGAAAAAAAAAAGAAAGCAATAAATTATATAGAGAAAATGAAAGATTCAAAAGGGGAAATGGTATATTCAACGACCGATATAACAAAAGTCTTTCAGGAATACTATGGGAAACTCTATAATATCAAAAAAACAGCAGGAGAGAGGGACTTAGATAAAACGGGAAAAATCAAACAATACTTGAGAGAGGCGAAATTACCCAAAATACAATAGGATAAATTAGATCAATTAGAAGCCCAAATCTCAGAGGAAGAAATAGGTATAGCTCTCAAAACTACATCTTCAGGGAAGAGTCCCGGACCGGATGGGTTTACGGTGAATTATTATAAAAGATACAAAGACCTGCTCTTACCCAAGTTAAAAGATTATTTTAATGGCATAGGGCAAGAATATGGCTTGAGTAGAGAGGCCCTCTTAGCATCAATTACAGTAATCTTGAAAGAAGGAAAAGATGCGACCGTATGCTCAAGCTATAGACCCATTTCACTCTTAAATATTAATACAAAACTCTTTGCAAAAGTGTTAGCGACCAGGATGAAAAATTTGATGACGGAATGGGTACACAAGGACCAAGTAGGTTTTATACCCGGGAGACAGTGCAGAGATAACGGGGTAAGAACAATACTGCTAATGCAGCAAATGGCTAAGAGTGGATCACATGGCTTAATACTGTCGATAGATGCTGAGAAAGCATTCGAAAGAGTCAGTTGGGACTTCATGATAAAAACCTTGGAGGAGTTGGGAATTGGAGAGAAGATGATGGCATGGATAAAAACATTGTATAGCCACCCCACTGCTAGGGTGAGAGTAAATGGGGTCCACTCTGAGCCATTTGGGATGTCCAATGGAACAAGGCAAGGATGCCCACTGTCCCTGCTGCTGTTCGTCCTTTCATTGGAACCTCTCCTAGCCACAATCAGGGAAAACCCAGATGTAAGAGGAGTAGAGGTGGGGGATGTGGAGCACAAGATCGCCGCATTTGCGGACAATGTACTGCTATACATCTCTAGACCTAGAACAACTCTCCCAAATGTGATAGAAAGCTTGAAAAAAATATAGAGATCGATCTTACCTAAAAATAAATCCTGCTAAATCAGAGATATTAAATATCAACATAAAAAAACAAGAAGAAGATAAATTAAAATTGGAATTCCCCTTTACATGGAAAAACCCAGGGCTAAAATACCTAGGAATCATCTTGACAGTAAAATGCGAAAGATTATATAAAGAAAACTATATCCCGTTATTAAATGAAATTAAGAGAGAATTGAATAGGATATCATACAGACCGTTATCATGGACAGGGAGAATAAATATAATAAAAATGGCAATTCTACCAAAAATAACCTATAAATTTCAAATGTTACCTATCCCGAACCCCAGGTATACTTCAAAATCTTAAAATCTTTGATATCTAAATTTATATGGAGAAAAAGTAAACATAGAATACAACATACAGTACTAATAAAGAGCAAAAATCATGGGGGCTTAGCGGTACCAGATTTTAGAAAATTTTACGAGGCAACACTACTTTCACGAGTAATGGAATGGGGGAAAATAAAAAGCGAAAAGAGTTGGATAAAAATAGAATCCACTATGAGTAGCACTCACTTAGGAAAAATCATATGGATACCAGCACAATATAGGAAGTTGAATTCAAATACGCACATGATCACAAATCAAGCACTTTGAATTTGGGATTTAATACATAAAAGAAATAAATGGCAATACAATTAACCATTAATCCCTTTAAAAGACACAAATTTTTTTCCACCAGGCCAAGAAAAGATGGGGGGAAAATGGATAGGTAATGACGACACACGTTTGAGAGATATTATGGAAAAAGGGCAAATATGCACAATAGAGGAATTAAAGAAAAACATTTTTAGAATCGATGAATGGCGCTACCGCCAGCTGAAGCACTTTGTGGCTTCATTGTCAAAACCATTAAGAAGAGAGGACGACTTGCTCCCTTTCGAGCGGATCTGCTCTTCTGAGAAATACAAGAATAATGTTTCAACTATATATAAATATTGATCGATATGACAGGATCGGCGATACCGCCATTCATCGAAAAATGGGAAAGGGAATTGGGAACACAGAATAAGGATTTTCATTTAGAAAAAAGTTTAAAATTAATACACAGTTCCACAGTAGACGCGAACACAGCTGAAATGAATTATAAATGTATCGCAAGATGGTATATCACCCCCATAATTATCAAAAAGAGAAATCAAAAAACTGTTGGAGAGGATGTAAAGAAATAGGTACAATGGCCCATTTATGGTGGAATTCCCCAAAAAATTAAAAAGTTCTGGAAAGAAATTCTAGTACAAATTAAAAAATCACGGAAATGGAGATTCCGGAAGAACCCTGGTACTGTTTATTCCATGGTACAAAAAAGTCCGTAAGACAATACAGAGCTACACTGGTACCCCACTTGATGAAGGATTAATCCCGTTATTTTGGCAGAAAGAAGAAGTACCAACTATAGGAGATTGGGTTCAGAGAGAGGAGAGAATAAGAACACTAGAATACCTAAGGGAATGGGAGGAGGATGATAAAGAGGAGGAGCGTGCCCCCTTTCAATGCGGAGATGCCAGCGTGCCCCCTTTCAATGCATAGATGCCAGCATGCCCCCTTTCAATGCAGAGATGCCATCATGCCCCCTTTCAATGCAGAGGTGCCAGCATGCCCCCTTTCAATGCAGAGATGCCAGCATGTCCCCTTTCAATGCAGAGATGCCATCATGCCCCCTTTCAATGCAGAGATGCCAGCATGCCCCCTTTCAATGCAGAGATGCCACCATGCCCCCTTTCAATGCAGAGATGCCAGCATGCCCCTTTCAATGCAGAGATGCCATCATGCCCCCTTTCAATGCAGAGATGCCAGCATGCCCCCTTTCAATGCAGAGATGCCATCATGCCCCCTTTCAATGCAGAGATGCCAGCATGCCCCCTTTCAATGCAGAGTGACCAGCGTAAGCGTGTCCCCCCCGTGCGAGACCAGTGCACTTACCTCACATCTGTGTCTGTCTCCTTCCTCGCCCTGCTCTTCTTACCGACATGGGGGATGACAGTGGCCAGCCTCTGGGTGAGCTCTTGGTGTCCAGCGGCGGCTCACGGCTTCTTCAGTTCCCCGGCGTGGTGGCTTCTCCTCAGTCCTCCCGGCTCCACCTCCTCCCCAGCCAATGGCATGGGGTTTGCCTTTCGGACAATCAGGAATCGCGTATCGGACGCGCTTCCTGATTGGCCAGGAGGAGGATCACAATGGGTGGGGTCGGGGTGCACTGCACTGCGCCCCGGGACCACCCTTTGCATCACCCTATTAGAGCCTCTGGCTCTAATCAGGTGATGGAAAAAAAAAGCCCCATTGAGCTCCATGCATGTAGATTAGGGGACCGGACGCATGGATAGGGGGGGCGGCGCCCCTGTGCCCCCAACACACCGGCCGCCACTGTTGGACAGGCTAGGCCACATTCCACCCCTCCAGACAGACACTGTTAGTTCAGCTGAAACCTGCTCCGCTACACACCGTTGGCATCCGTGAGTATTCCTGGCTGGGCTTCCTTCCACTGGGCTTGTTGTGAACTGGTTTGCTTTTACTCTTATACAAGTTTTATTATTTGCACCTGGACTAAGTGTGTTATTGCTGCTGCACCATGCTGCTCCCACTGACACACTGATCTTCCCCGTAAATGGCTGTGCAGGGGAGCATGTCAGCACAGCCAGAAAACTGACCACGTTGGGATATATGTGCTCTGATGCCTATCGTGATCAGTTTGAAATAGGAATTTAAGGGGAACTGGCAATATCACCAATAATTTCACACAAAGAGAGCAATGCAAAGAGAACAGGACTTTTTAACACAAGTATATGGTACTAAATGTGGAAGAATATAAACAAAGGCATTTGAAATAATATAAGAAATCCATATTCTGGATACTATCATTACAGATAATAACAACATTATACAATTTTGACTGGAGTGGTTCTTTAAACAGCAGAAAAAATGATCTCATAATCCTAATCATGCAATTTAAAAGCATAAATTCACTATAACGTTGAATGGACATTTTGATTTTAATATTCATATATGATATAACCTACAATTTGATAGGCCAGTCGTTAATGGTAATTTACTTGCTGCTTTAGTTCAGTTGCTATCAGGGCCGCACATATAATATGTAAAGTAGCAGTGACAGGAGAGCAGCAAAGGTGGATTTTCTTTTCTCTGAGCATATTTTACAGTGCTACACACAGTAATGGATTTAAAAAAATGTTGAAACGGTGGCACATCCTGTCATTGTAAATTCTGTTTCCCTGGTGATGTTCATTAATGTTTTTCTGTCTCATTATACAAGTCATGTCATATGCTTTGCTGCACAGAATAAAGTAATTCTTACAATATATCCTATATACTAATCAGACTACTACACTGAGCTTAAAACTCTTTTCTAAGGTCATTCCAAGAGGCATAATTTTTTTTTCTATAAATCTATAAATCTGAAGTATTTTCAACAGACTCATTTTTGTTATATGGTAATATGACATATGGGTATTAAGTATATTTTCAGCCATAATAGTATATGTTCAGTCATAATATTTAGTGAAGTAAAAGGATGAGAGTGCCACGCTGTAGGGACTGGAGGGATGTAGTCACAATACAATAGACTATTAAAATTTGACAACCAGAGCATATTAGGGGTCATACACAAGACCCCTTCATCAGAGCTTATATGCATTGTGCAGAAGGAATCTGGAAAAGTGGTTAATACTTGGGTTTGATTCTTGGTAAGCTGTAGTTAAAAGCTTGTTCAGTCAGGTTGTCTGACACTCTTAAATGCTTTCAGTCGAGATAATAGTGACCCTGTCGAGTTACACTGGGCATTAGAAAGCTGCCACGTGTTAGCAATTATCTGATTCGTTTGGAACTTCCACCAAGCTGGGAGTCCAATACTCCACCACCCTAATCCATTGATATTAATTAGTTAGTCAGCCAGTAGTGATTTTAAGTTTTATATCTATTTTATTATTAGAGTTTCTAAGGCCCTTGAGTGATCTAAAAGATGCTGAAAGTATTCACATTTAAAATAAATTAAATATATTGTATATAAACCCAATCACTAAACTCTCAAATAAGTCTAAACATATAAAAAGTAATTTAAAAGTAATTTTCAACATTTTAATCTGCAGCTTTCATCAAAATAAAACCTAGTGATCCTGTCATGAAGGTCCTTATCGGGCACTTCTTGTTACAGGGTGACAGTGCTCTGTCCCTGTCTCCTAATTGTCTTTCTGCATTGTCATTCTGTCACATGGGCTTCAAAAGAAAACTACAAAAGGCTGTTCAACACTCATTGATCATTGCATAATCCACTGTTTCATCATCCATGTGCAAACCTATCCAGTTGGGGTTTGCATCTTATTTTAATGCTGCACAGCCATGTTTTAAACAAGATGCAAAAAAAACTTTAAATACCTAAGGTAAAGGGAAGGGCAAAATAATGGGCTAACCAAATAGGAGTGGACACAATTCACAGCTGTCAGAATTTATTTGAGCATGACATAATAGGAATGTGATTGCCAAGAGGGCTGGTGGTTCTC
The DNA here is from genome assembly GCF_965119305.1 of Pelophylax lessonae. NCBI lineage: Eukaryota > Metazoa > Chordata > Amphibia > Anura > Ranidae > Pelophylax > Pelophylax lessonae. Next base: position 628,458,873 of record NC_138768.1, on the reverse strand, counting down.
TTACATGTCATTCTGAATATATCAGATGGTTTTCTGTCTACTTTTGTTAAATGGTCAGACAATCCTTGCAGGAGCTGGAATGTCACACTTATGCCCCATACACACGTGCAGATTATCTGCAGACTTTTGTCTGCAGACTTACCAAAACCATATAATATGAGGTCAAACCTAAACACTTTCAATTTGTATGCAATCCGGCAGGCCCTTGCACTACATAGAAAAGGTAAATCTGAAGACAAAAGTCTGCAGATAATCTGCACGTGTGTATGGGGCATTAGTCTGCAAAAGCAGCAACACTGGCCATGCATGCTTTAATTAATGAATCTCCTTACCAAAGCCATAGCGTGCCATAAGGTCTAAAAAACATTGGGGAAACATTATAGTCTGGCCAATTTCTATGATATGTGATATATGTATATATATATATATATATACACACAGTATGTATATACACAGGTGCATCCCATAAAATTAGAATATCATCAAAAAGTTAATTTATTTCATTAATTCAATACAAAAAGTGAAACTCGTATATTTTATGTAGATGCATTACGCAAAGAGTGATATAGTTCAAGCATGGTAGGTCTCAGGTAGAAGGCGTTCAATGTAGGTCCCCAGCAAGCCTAATCACACGGAAACCTTTTTTTAATACAGAAATGTTGGCTTACTGAAATGTATGTCCATGTACAGTATTGTATGCACTCAATACATGGTTGGGGTTCCTTTTGCATGAATTACTGCATTAAGGTGGCGTGGCATGGAGGAAATCAGCCTGCGGCACTGCTGAGGTGTTATGGAAGCCCAGGTTTCTTTAATAGTGGCTTTCAGCTCATCTGCATTGTTGTGTCTGGTGTCTCTCATCTTCCTGTTGACAATTCACACAGATTCTTTCTATATATACAGTACATATACAATACTGTGCAAAAGTTTCTGGCAGGTGTGAAGAAATGCTGTAAAGTTAGAACGCTTTTAATAAAAAATTTAACTAAAATAGTTTAATTGTTTATTTTTATTAATTTACGAAATGAAAAGTGAGCGAACAGAAAAAAAAAAACAAAATCAATATTTAGTGTGGCCACCCTTTGGCTTCAAAGCAGCATAACTTCTTCTACGTACAGTTTAACCCAGTTTGTGAAGGAGCTCGGCAGGTAGGTTGTTCCAAACATCTTGGGAGAACTAACCACAGATCTTCTGTGGATGTAAGCTGCCTCAAATCCTTCTGTCTCTTCATGTAGTTCCAGACAGACTCGATGATGTCTATATATATGCAAGTAAACATGTGACCTATCCACGCATGGCAAATCAAAGGTCTTTTTTTTTAATCTTCTCTCTGCAGCTTCCAGACACTTTGTGTACTGTAGGTGATGTGACTTCACTATTTCCTTGGCGAATCTACAGGAAGCCAGAGCATAAGGTATGTAACTTTTACTTTTTATCGCTGATTTCGCTCTACTGGTGTTTGTTGCGCTTCCTATTAAATTTCTATTATATACAACAAAGTGCTGGTGTGCCGTATCAATCAATTGTACATGTATCAGCATGTACATCAATTTATGTAACGTATACAAAACACATCGGTATATAGAAATTAAAAAGCTAAATCCAGCCCATAAAATACAGAAGTAAGTATGTTGCCAGTTAAAGTAGTGCAAAAAAAGTTCATTAAAATAGTGGATAAAAAGTTAATCAAATATTAAAACTAAAAGTGCTCCATGCTTGTGAAAAGCCTCTGCAGGTCCAAATGTGAAAGCTCCCACCAGGGTGCGCACTCACCCGCAGGTATGGACCTCCGGGACTCATGCCGAGGTAGGTCTGCAAGGCTTATATTGATATGTGAAACGGGAAAGGTAGAGCGACGCTATCCAGTCCTATTCTCTGTTATAATTATCTACTATACTAGTGATAATGTGATATCATATATCAGATATCATATATTGGTGCCTATATCGGTGCGGCTCTGATTCAGACGGTGCTGTTGTCGGTAATAGGCAGCAATTTGACATGTCAAATCGCATGTCAAATCACCCCGATGTGGACGGGGATTCGGTAACTACAAGGTGCTGGCTCTAAATAAGATCCCCTCTCAGTGGATTCTCACATGTGGGTTCCAATCAAATATAGAGGTAAGGAAGGAATAGAGTAAAAGGAAGGAAGGTTTTCATAGCGTAAATCCGTAAAGTTTTTTATTAAACTTAAAGGCTTTAAGTTTTCCTCCCTCCACCAAATCAATTGGTAGAGGGGGGATTATGGTGTGGGGTGCTTTTCAGGGGTTGGGCCTGGCCCCTTAATTCCAATGAAGTTAACTGTTAAGGCGTCAGCATTTCATGACATTTTGGACTATTTCTTGCTCCCAACTTTGTTGAAACAGTTTCTGGATGGCCCCTTGCTTTTCCAAAATGACTGCACACTAGTGCACAAAGCAAGGTACATAAAGACATGGATGAGCGAGTTTGAGGTGGAGGAACTTGACTGAACTGCACAGAGTCCTGATCTCAACCTGATAGAACACCTTTGGGATGAATATGAGCGGAGACTGCGAGCCAGGACTTTTCGTCCACATCAGTGCTTGACCTCATAAATGCGCTTCTGGAAGAATGGTCAAACATTCCAATAGACACACTCCTAAACTTTGTGGACAGCCTTCCCAGAAGGGTTGAAGCTGTTATAGCTGCAAAGGGTGGGCCAACTCAATATTGAACCCTACAGACTAAGAAGGGGATGCCATTAAAGTTCATGTGCGTGTAAAGGCAAACATCCCAATACTTCTGACAATATAGTGTATGTACAATTAATTGATACGGCACACCAGCACTTTATTGTAGTTATTAGAAATGTATTAGGAAGCGCAGCAAACACCAGTAGAGTTTAGCACTAGGGTAGACATTAATGCTGCAGCATCTTAGTGTTGGGTAATTACTGACTGAGTTTTTTTTTTTGTCTTCTTTTTTCTTTTATTAGTATTTGTTTTTTGAAACCTTGCACGAGTGAAATCTATAACACATATTGTTGGTAGACCTAGCATTGGGGGATGCTAACAGCTTTGTTGTTTTTACTGCAAGGTTTGCTTTAGCCTCTGTACATACTGTACATACTAGTGCAGGCATCATTAAATGGCGGCCCACAGTCCGAATCCGGCCCCAATCACTTTCCCACTCGGACCACAGCGATTGTGCCATTTAGGAAACTGTTCTTCTCTCAGCCGTTACGCTATTATCTTCGCAGAGCCAACAGCGGGAGGCAGGACAGTTCTGGAGGGAGGGTGGGAGCTGCCCGAGGTAAACAAGCCAGTGATTGGTTGCCAAGATGAAGGGTGGTACAAGCAACCAATCACCAGTTGCAGCTTTCGTCCTCCATTCTGACCTGCTGTGTCTCCTGTCCTCTCATCTGTGTAAGGTAGGGGAGATGAAATATGGGAAGGGGGAGAGGCGCTGAGTACTGCAATGAGGAGGCTGAGTACTGAAATGTGTGTGGGAGCTGAGTACTGTAATGTAGGGGGGGGGGGGGGGTGTTAAAGCTGAGTATTATAATGTCAGGATAGTGTGGGTCTGAGTACTGTAAAGACGGGGGGCTGAAGATAGTAATGAGGGGAACTGAGTACTGTAATGAGAGGGGGGTTGAGGACAGTAATGTGTTGGGCTGAGGACTCAAATGGGGGCTTGAGGACTCTAATGGGGCTTAAGGACTGTAATGAGGGTGTTGAGGACTGAAATGTGGGGGGGGGGGGAGACTAAGGACAGTAATGTGGGGGGCTGATGACAGTAATGTGGGGGAGCTGAGTACTGTAATGGGGGGCTGAGGACAGTAATAGGGGGTGAGTACTGTGCTAAACTCTGTCATGAATCAGCAGTGACTTTTATTTCAATACTCATTGGCTTACCCCCCCTTCAATCCATCAGGAATGCTGCTGCCAGACTCATCCACCTTACCAATGAAAACTGGCTAAAATGAATTAGCAAGAGAAAATAAACTTTTTATTACTCTTCCAATTTTTCAAAAACATTACTGATAAAAACAAACCCGTGTTTACCTTACAGTATCTTCCTGCCTATGCTGTATATTCTTTTCTCCAATACTTCTGGATAAAGGACATAATTTGAAACCTCGAGTGCACTATAATAACATTGGTATGAGTCTCCAGGTTACGTCCTTACAGGTTTGCCAGTTGCATAATAAATCCCTAGATGGCCCGAGAAGCCAGTGACAGATTTAGAACAAATTTCATAGTAAATATTTGCATAGTCTAAAACTCCTATGTGATAGGCCAGGGGTAATTGCTATTCGGTTTTTACTATGCAATATTTCAGGTTTCTTTTCAGTCAGCTCCTTTTATCCCAGTATCCTAGATCCCATTTATTTCCTTTGACAGTGTTTTTAGCCTCAGACCGTGCACCTGGCATGTTTCTTTCTCTTTTTATATTTAGAACATGGAACTGCATTACCAAATTCCTTCCCCTAAGCTGTATATTTCTGAACACAGAGGGTTGAAAGGAAAGCAGTGGTCAAAGAGCTGAATATGATTGTTCTTATCTCCTGTCTGCTTGATACTTTGTGCACCTTTGATTTATTAAGTAGCCGGAGGTAAGTCCAGTCTCAGATTCTTTTTGACAGTCCTTGCATTGTACAGTATAAAAGAATCTGACTAAAACATCTTTTCTTGCCATGTATCATAGGAAAGGAATCTTTTCGCTGTGAGGGCATGTTGAAACGCATCTTGACATAAACAAAATATGTTCTTGTTGTAACGCTTGTCAAAGTGACATGATGTTCCTTTATACTGTAAAAGGTGTGTGCAGTTGTTTCATAGATGGACGATATGGAACAGCAGACTACATGCGATACTATTTCCTGTTCAGAATTATTATGAAAATGGAAAACAATGCAGATTCAAATTATGAAAATGGACATGCCATCAAAGAAAATTCTCCATGGGTAAAAAAAACATCAAAGAGAAAGACAAAGAAAATATGCTCAGTTTTCTTTCAGTAATTTTATAGAATGCCTTGTGTCTACTCTCATGTCCTATGCAATACGCAATACATTGCAATGCAATACAATGTATTACCATCTCCTTTATGCTCACTGTAAGATAGATTGGCCCTCCAGTAGTAAAGTAGGGGTACTTGATGGCAGAAATTATTATTATTATACAGGATTTATATAGCGCCAACAGTTTGCACAGCGCTTTACAATATGAGTTACAATACAGTTACAATACAATTCAATACAGGAGGAATTAGAGGGCCCTGCTCGTTAGAGCTTACAATCTAGAAGGGAGGGTCAAGTGGAACAAAAGGCAATAACTGTGGGGGATGGGCTGATGGAGAAAATGGAAGTATAGTTGCTAGGTGTGGGTAAGATAGGCTTCTCTGAAGAGGAGGGTTTTCAGGGATCGTCTAAATGTTAATAGAGTAGGGGATAATCGGATAGATTGGGGTACGGAGTTCCATAGGATTGGAGAGGCTCTGGAAAAGTCCTGGAGGTGAGCATGGGAGTAGGTGATGAGGGAACTAGAGAGCAGGAGGTTTTGAGAGGAACGAAAAGAGTGATTAGGTTGGTATTTTGAGACCAGGCTAGTGATGTAGCTGGGGGCTAAGCTGTGGATTGCTTGCAAGATGTTGTTAGTATTTTGAATTTAATTTGTTGGGTGAGCAGAAGTCAGTGGAGGGCTTGACAGAGAGGAGTAGCGGACACTGAGCGATTGGTAAGGTGGATGAGTCTGGCAGCAGCATTCATGATTGAAGGGGGGATAGCCTGTGTAGAGGTAAGCCAATGAGTATTGAAATAAAAGTCACTGCTGATTCATGACAGAGTTTAGTACTTTGGTAGGTAATTTTTTTATTTCTGGCTATTATGAGAACGTTAAAACGCTCAAATTTAGTAAAACTCTGCTACTTTTCTGTGTATTTTCGCTGCTTGCAGCCTTGGGCAGTTTATTGAGAGACTTAAAGAAGAAACAAAAATTATGGTGAATATAAAATGAATTGCAATTTTAAAAAAATACTCGTAAAGTGCACTGTCAACTCAACCAAAAAGTGATTGCTAATAGAGTAAGTAAACAGTCAAACATAAATTGTTAGTGAAAGAATGCTATTAAAAATTAAAAAGTCCATCCACCAAAGAAACGTGGTGCAAATTCCTGAATTCATCCACATCAGCATACAGTATATGATGGTGTGAAAGACACTCCAAGTGATCACGTGACCCTCCACCACAAATGAGCCTCTCATAAAATATGAATCTCAGATGATAGAGAACAATATGGCATGTAACAAGGCAGATGCCTCCAGAAGCTCTGTGGGGGTCCGTCTCCAATGGTCAGGCTGACCAGCTTCCAGATATCAAACTCAGGCAGGCCATGTACATCAATAAGATTTGAAGGAAAGAACAGAGGCCACATACATTGTGAAAACCGTTAGGAAAACATTTATTAAAAACTGATAGGTACTCACATGTTAAAAGCAAATTACATGCACAAAAAACTCTGATGCCTCGCTGGCAGGCCTCCTCATCATCAAAATGCTTCCTGTCGGGTCCTGTGTCTGCCTCCATTAATTTTAAGTGGAAAATCTGTACCCTGCCTGGATAGGCAATGGCCAAGATTTGAACCATGTATGGTCAGGCGATCTATCAATGAACTTTGGTACAACCAGCCTGTCGGAGTTTACATGCAATTATTACTAGTGGCTTTTATAGCCGCTACAAATAATAACTGTGTTCTTCCAACGTGGACAGCTTCGACATGGACAACTTCCTCTGCTCTCCCACCCCCTTCCAGGAGAACACAATGGCTCCACAGAAGGGATTCTTATCAACACTGACTGTGCTGATAGGGGAATCAAGCAATTTCCTTTCCTGCTTCGTCTATTGCCGACCTTAGCCATTCAAAAGTATTTTCCAACACTGCGCTGAGGGTATACAGACTTTTTATTGAAATGAACAGTCTGCGCATACCCTTAGTGGGCCCTGATTCCTTTTCTCAACAGTTCTTCCAGTTCATATCCTCACCTGTACCTACTCTGGTAAAATGTTCATTATGTGGCCTACCTGATGCCTGATAGCTTCTTCAAATATTTCCCATCTCCTGTACATGGGTTGCAGGAAAGAAACCTGCTCCATCTATGGCCGGCCTTATCAATTGAAAAGTATATTCCCACACTGGGCTGAGTGTTTACAGACTTTTTATTGAAATGATGAACACAGTCTGCAGCATGCGTGTACAGGAGGTGAGACATTTTTGAAGAAACTATGAGGCCTCAGGCAGGCCACATAATGAAGGCCTTAACAGAGTAGGTACAAGTGAGGACATGAACTGGAAGAACTGCTGAAAAAAGGAATCATGGCCTACTAAGGGTTTGCATACTTAACCCTTTAAGATTTTATTAAGGGCATGTTTTATATTAGCAACAGAGGGAGAAATGAAGGAACCAGCATGCAATCTTACAGTAAATCTGCTTAACTGCACCTGTTTTGCACTTACATACATTGCATCAAAATTTATGTATTTACTTCAAACGCTTACTGGTAAAGTATATCTAAAGCCAAAACATTTTTTTCATTTTGGATAGAGTGGAAGAGGGTAACATTGCTGTCAAATTTCACATTATGATATCTATATTTCCTATAGAGATTTTGTTTCCTGTCCTGTAGACACAAGAAGAAATGACAGGATTTTTGGGCATCCCCTTTTACATAGTTGTCACAGTAACATTTCCCCTCTATTCCTATTCCTGTGGCAACTCAATTTTACCTTTGATTTCTGGCGGCAATGGTGAACAGGGCAATTTGAGGGAATGAGTCACCAAACAGGGACACAGATAGTAATAAAAACCTGACAGTGATTCTAAACCTTCACCGCCATAAAAAAAAAAAAAGTTTTGCCCTAAAGGGATTGTAAATGCAGAAGGTTTTTATCTTAATTCATTCAATGCATTCAGATAAAAAAACCTTCTGTGTGCAGCAGCCCCCCTCAGCCCCCTAATACTTACCTGAGCCCCATATTGGTCCAGCGATGTGCACGAGTGCCTTGGACTCCCCCTCCTGATTGGCTGAGACACAGCCACAGCGCCATTGGCTCTAACTGCTGTCAATCAAAGTCAGTTAGCCAATTAAGAGAGAGAGGGGTTGGGGCCAGGCCACGTCTCTGTGTCTGAATGGGCACAGAGCTGCGGCTCGGATCAGGTGCCCCCATAGCAAGCTGCTTGCTATGGAGGCACTCGAAGGGAGGGAGGGGCCAGAAGAGCCAGCGAGGGACCCGAGAAGGAAGATTGGGGCTAATCTATACAAAACCATTCCACAGTGCAGTAAGTATGACATGTTTGGTATTTTTATAGAAAAAAAACTGAGACTTTACAATCACTTTAACCACCTCCCACCCGGGCCATTGTAAATATACGGCCGGGTGGGAGTCTCGTCCTTCTGAATGGCGGCGCAATCTCGATGTGCCTGTGTCCCTCCGACACAGAGCAACATCATTCAGCAGGAGGGCCCTGTGATTGGCCCTACTGATCACATGACGGCTGTGTCCAATCACAGCCGTCATGTAATGTCAATAGAGCCGCTGTAACGGCTTCGATCTCTTCTCCTCCTGACAGATCCTGTCAGTGAGGAGAAGAGAAGAGGATCGGTGCTGCTGCTGGGGTGATCAGTGAGTATTTCTAATTACTCACTGATCACGGGGGGGGTGTGTGTGCTGGTAATCAGATGATTGATTACCAGTACAGCCTTGGGGGGGAGGGGTGCCACTAAGCCACCAGGGATGCCCACCCATGACCACCAGGGATGCCCACCATGGCCACCAGGGATGGCAAGCAGGGCTCAGAGAGCCCCCCAGTGCCCTCCCTATCAGTGTTGCCCACCAATGCCATCTATCAGTGCTGCCCACCAGTGCCGTTATTGCCATCTATCAGTGCCGCCCACTAGTGCCCATTACTGCCCACCAGTGCCGCCTATCAGTGCCCATCAGTGCCCCCCATCAGTGCCGATCAGTGCCGATCATTGCCGCCCAACAGTGCCACCTATCAGTGCCCATCAGTGCCCATCAGTGCCGCCAATCAGTGCCCATCAGCGCTGCCTATCAGTGCCCACCAATGCTGCATATCAGTGCTATCTATCAGTGCCACATATCAGTGCCCATCAGTGCTGCATATCAGTGCTACCTATCACTGCCCATCAGTGCTGCATATCAGTGCCACCCCATCAGTGCCACCCCATCAGTGCCACCCCATCAGTGTCTCCTCATCAGTGCCTGTCAGTGCGGCATCATCAGTGCTCATCAGTGCAGGAAAAAACATATCCATTTACAAAATTTTATAACCTAAACAAAAAAACTTTTTTTTTTTTTCAAACTTTTCGGTCTTTTTTTATTTGTGCACCAAAAAAAGAAAAAACCTGGCGGTGATCAAATACCACCAAAAGAAAGCTCTATTTGTGGGGAAAAAATGACACAAATTTGGTTTAGGTACAGTGTTGCACGACCGCGCAATTGTCATTCAAATTGCAACAGCGCTAAAAGCTGAATATTGGTCTGGGAAGGAAGGGGGTTTAAGTGCCCAGTATTGGGGTAGTTAACCACTTAAGCCCTGGAAGATTTTACCCCCATTCCGACCAGGGGGTATTTTGCGATTCGGCACTGCGTGACTTTAACGGAGAATTGCGCGGTCGTGCGACGCTGTACCTAAACGAATTTGGTGTCCTTTTTTTCCCACAAAAAGAGCTTTCTTTTGGCGGTATTTGATCACCTGTGCGATTTTTTGATCATGCGCTATAAACAAAAAAAGAGCGTCCATTTTGCAAAAATAGCAATATTTTTCCCTTTTTTTTATATGAAATTCCCCCCCAAAAAAATGTAAAAATCAAAATTTTTTAAAATTTTCGGCCAATTTGTTTTATGCTACCTATGTTTGGTAAAAAAAATCGCAAAAAGCGTATTTTGATTGGTTTGCGCAAAAGTTATTGCGTTTACTAACAAAGGGAAAGATTTTTGTCATTTTTGTTGTTTTTTTTTTTTAACGCGTAATGGCGGCGATCTGCGATTTTTTTTGCGGTACTGCGACATTGCGGCGGACAGATCGGACCCTTGACTGACATTTTTGACACTTTTGGGGTTACCAGTGACATTACTGCAGTAATCAGTGCTATACATATGCACTGTTACTGTAAAAATACACTGGTAGTGAAGGGGTTAACTTTATTTGAGAGGGAGGGGCTGTGTGTGTCCCTAGGGGCGTGATTCTAACTGTGATTGGCTGGGGCTTCAGCTGTATGCAGAGTGATCAACGGATCTACATAGTAGATCCAGATGATCAGCTCTCATACAGCGAGGAGAATGACAGGCAGCTTGTTTACACAAGCTGCCTGACTTTCTCCCTCTCCCCCGCCGATCGCAGAGTGGCCGGCGGACATCGGGTCCGCCGGTCACACGCGCGGGGGGGTCCGTGACCATTCGGGAGCGGGAGCGCGCCTCCGGGGGCGCGCGCTCGCTCCCTAGACCCTCACAAGCTAGTGACGTAGACCTACGTCACTTTGCCTGTGAGGGGCTGACCGCCGACGTAGATAGTCGTGCGGCGGTCGGCAAGTGGTTAAAGGAGATGTCTAGGCTAACACTAAAATCGCTACATCTACAGACATCCACCATCTAACACTAACCTATCTAGCCCTGTAAAGAAGAAATCAGTATACATACCTATTTTGAAGCCGCTCTGGTCTGGTCTCCAGCGGCAGAAGTTTTGCAGAGGACACAGCCGACAACAGCTGTGAAATGAATAAGAAGTGATGTCACCCATAGAGTTACTATGGGGCTTCCATTGTCAGATGTGTCCTCTGCACCCACTTCCACAGTGAAGTTGCCCCTGACCGCTCAGTGTGGGATCGGGTCGGATCGGCTTCAGAAAAGGTATGTATACTGATTTCTTCTTTACAGGGTTAGATAGGTTAGTGTTAGATCGTGTCTATAGATGTAGCAATTTTAGTGTTAGGCTGGACTTCTCCTCTAAGTTATACTTTATATTGACACTGTTTAATATCCTGCATGCTTTTTATGTCCTAATTTGCATAAATTGAGTACCTGTCATTGTAAAATAAAAAGGATTCAGTCTCAGCTACTGTTCCAGTGTAATTTTCTAGCTTTTGATTTCAATTAGTGTTCATAAAACAGACTCACAAAGTAAATCGTATGGCAGGAGACAACAGCTCCACTGATTTTATACAAAAAAATCAATGTGTGTATTCCATAGTGTATTCTACTCAAGAAACGTGCAGATACAAGGGCATGTATTACATTTCTCTAAAGTGGCATTAAACCCAAAAGCAAACATTTAGTATATTACAGGTTACCAATTTTTAGATGTGAAGGCTAAATTAATTTTCTTTTTTAACCACTTAAGCCCCAGGCCTATTTTGGACACTTTTTGTTTACAAGTTAAAACCAGTATTTTTTCCTAGAAAACTACTTAGAATGCCCAAACATTATATATATTTTTTTAGCAAAGACTCTGGAGAATAAAATGTAGGTCATTGCAATATTTTTTGTCACGTGGTATTTGCGCAGCGGTCTTTAAAATGCCATTTTTTTGGAAAAATTTTGAAAAATCACATTTCACTGCATTTAAAAAATACTAAACAGTAAAGTTAGCCCATTTTTTTTTTTTGTATATTGTGAAAGACGATGTCACGTCGAGTAAATAGATACCCAACATGTTACGGTTTAAAATTGCCGGTGGGACGGGAGCCCCGAGCAAAATTACGGAAGGCGGCGGGAGGGGGGGGACGTCCCCTCCCGCTCACCCGGGTAACGATCAAGCGGCTCCCGGGCCGCATCGGTCGTCACTGACGGAAAGCCGACCGTTGGCTCTAAACCACGGTACCAGGATGGTGTCTCTAGCTAGAGGCATCATCCCGGTATACTACCGCAAAGTTTGCCGACGTAGTCCTACGTCACTTTGCGGTAAGTGGTTAAACTTTTGTCTTCAATTTTTATCTGGTAAACCAGCGAGTAAAGCCTGGTACTCACAGGTAGTTTTTTCTCCTTTACTGCAGTGGGCTGAACAAACAAAACTGAGGAGCTCGCTGTACTAACTATGTGATGTTAGTACAGCAATTGCCCTGCTGAGCTGTGTTCTGACAAGGTGAATGCGCCCCCCCAAAACACACTGGTCTACGCTCACTGATCACACACCGATTAGATACTGGTTTTCCAGCATGCCCGTTCCACAGAAGCCAGACGTAAGGCTAATCTCTGTCAGGCAGGGTGCTGTACACACTGGCCGAATTTCAGCTGGTTTGTGTTGATCTAGCCCACAGGTGTCAAACACAAGTCCCGCAGGCCGAATGCGGCCCGCCAGGCCATTTCATGTGGCCCTCGCACCTCTCTTGCAACGACGGCACCCCTCTAGTCTCGTTCCATCTTGTCTCAGCAGTCTGCAGCAGAGAGGAGGACAGAACTGCTCCTCAAGATCCTGCACTTCTAAGACGGGGAGGAGGATGGCAGAGACGAGCCTCTCCGCGACTGCATTGAGAAGTTGGCAGCAGAGAGGAGGATAGAACTTCCTACAGATCCTATGCCTCTATGTGCACCTGCAGCACCCCATTGTCTCAGCATTCAGCAGACTCTGGTAGTGGACCTCCAGCTCTCCTCTGTTCCTCCTCCAGACTCTGCACTTTCTGCTTCCCAGCCCCTTACCCAGCTTCTATAATGTAAAGGAGGGTTGGGGGCTTTTGACATCTGATCTAAGGGGGTTGGGGTGCTCTGGAAATCTAGTCTTACAGATACAACCGGCCATTTGAAGGCAACCATAATAATGATGTGGCCCGCAATGAAATTGAGTTTGACACCCCTGATCTTGCCGATTCCTGCCAATATTCGGCTCTCCAGTAGAATGTATCATTTCACATAGATGAGACAAACCATTAACCACTGGCAGGGGTGAGTAAAATGATCAGCTGTTATTTATTCGTGTAAACCCTTTCTCCCAAAAGTAAAAAAAAAAAACGTTTGCTATAACTAATTATAAAGTGTGAGCTGGAATTTGGCTTCAATTTGTTTGTGTATGTTAATCTGCAAATACATTTAAACCGCCCCCCCCCGCCCCTTTTAGACTGACAATGCTGCTGTCTGCTGTGCCTTCTGTGCTCATGCATCCAGAGTTGTTTCTCACTTATACAGAAGCATTTACTGGCTAGATCACAAAGTGAAAACAGAGGGGGAAAAGCCAGAGAAAAGAAATCTGATGCAGCCATCACATCTAATGATTGGTAAACTGCAACGTATTACATTTTTGGTTTTGGGATAGCATGTCACATATCACTGCTCATAAATCATACAGGCTCTACTATCCTTTCTAGACTGAATGTTTTTGTTCCAAGTACAATCTGGTAAAATAGTAAAGTTTTAGTTTAGTATTAAATATAAAAATGTAAATAAAAAGAAATTTACAAAAAAAAATATATATAAAAATGTAAATGAATGACATAATTAGTTCCTGGGCTCGGAAGTGCTAATAAGTTTGATGTTAAAAAGAGCTATTTGCAAAGTAATCAAAATTCTGGTAAATATATATAAACCCTTATTAGAGATACGGATTAGAACATCCTTACATCAGAGAAAGAAGAAACAGTTCTATTATAACCAGAAATCTATTTATTTTACCCACTGATTGAACTTGAAGCTAGAAGGCTTTTGGGAGCAGTTTATTGAGAGTAATGATTTAAGCAGCAGACGAAACTGTTTCATAGAACTGAATTGTTTTCATTTATTCCTGTCTCTCTCACAAAACGTTAAATATTCTGAGATTAAGTCTAGGTTCACGTCAATGCGGGCTGCGCTTCATGCATTTTTCCGGCACGCTTTGCAATCCGTTTTGTGTTTTTAACCACTTGCTGTCCGCCCGCCGCAGATATACTGCGGCAGGCTGGCTAGACGGGAGCGCTCCTGGGGTTGTGCGCGCCGACGGCGGTGCGACCGCACCCACTAGGCAGCGGGGATGCCGATCCATGGGGTCGGCGGCCACAATTGCCACCGGGCACCCGCGATCGCTCCCCGCTGAGAGAGAAGGTCTGCTCTGCTGTTGTAAACCCAGCAGTCCGTTGTTCTCTCTGCAATGACCACAGAGTGCCTGTGATCCTCCTATCTAGAATCAAAGGTCTCTGTGATAATTTCACAAGTCCCTCCCCCATGCAGTTAAAAAACTCCTAGGCTCACACTTAACCCTTTGATCACCCTGGGTTAACCCCTTCTCTGTCAGTGTCATTATTACAATAACAGTGCATATTGTTAGCACTGATTACTGTAGTAATGTCACTGGTCCCCCCAAAAAGTGTCAAAAATGTCAGTTAGGGGTCAGATCTGTCGCAATGTTGCAGTCCCACTTAAAATCGCAGATCGCCGCCATTACTAGCAAAAAAAAAAAAGACATAAATCTTTCCCCTAGTTTGTAGATGCAAACTTTTGCGCAAACAAATCAAAATACGCTTATTGGGCATAAACTTCTTCAGGTTACCTGAACATTAGCCCAAAGGTTGCATGACACTCAGCTGCTCGAAGGTTCGGTTCTATTTAAGCCTTCTGATATGTTACTAGTAAATAATAATATATACAATAAAAAAAGATAATAAATCATTTCCTTAACTTAGATGGTTTTTGGTTAGAGCAGAAAATAATGGTTACATAAAGTAACAATTCAGCCTCAATCCAGTCCAATCAAGGAGCCCCATGGCTGCAGGCACCTCATGTACTGCCAACCCTTCAGTTGATGATCAAAATGCATTTTTCATGGTTCTATTAGCAATTCTCTGTCAGAACAGTAATGGCTCTTTTCTTATATTCATACAGAATGTGCATTAATTTTGTACATGTTTTCTTTACTTTTTATAGTTAGAAATAGGAAAAAGGTTCTCTGCATGTTCACCATTTGCTGACTTGGCGAACATTTTTTTTCCTGATTATTCTATTCTCCTGCAACTTAAGCAGGAAGTCATTGATTTACGCTTGGTTCACACCTATGCGTTTTTAGTGCTTTTTGTAGAAACACACTACAGTCCATTTAACATATTTTCCTATTGATCTATTTCACATGTGTGCGTTTTTTTAGAAAGGGTCAGGGACTTTTTTTCTCGAAGCAGATTGCATTTCGCATGTAATGCCAACATGTAGAGCATGATCCCCCTCCCTTCAGAAACTTGGCCGCAGGGCAGTATTCCAACATGATAACGACCCCACACCGACCAACACCCCTCCAAGATGACCACTGCCTTGTAAAGAAGCTGAGGGTAAAGATGATGGACTGGCCAAGCGTGTCTCCAGACCTAAACCCTATTGAACATCTGTGGGGCATCCTCAAACGAAAGGTGGAAGAGCGCAAGTTCTCTAACATCCACCAGCTCTGTGATGTCATCATGGAGGAGTGGAAGAGGACTCCCTCCAGTGGCAACCTGTTAAGCTCTGGTGAACTCCATGCCCAAGAGGGTTAAGGCATTGCTGGAAAATAATGGTGGCCACATAAAATATTGACACTTTGGGCCCAATTTGGACATTTTAACTTAGGTTTGTACTCACTTTTATTGCCAGTGATTTAAGCATTAACCTCCCTGGCGGTATGATTATGTCAGGAATTCTGTACCAAAAGCGGTACAATTTTTTGCATGGAAATTTGGCGTTATGTATTATATGCCTACAATTCTTAGTAATTACTGACTTAAACCTGACCAAAACAAGACTCTAGTAGACATCCCAGATGTTATAAATTTGAAAAACAAACGCATGAATTATAATCGAATCAATAATATAATTTTATTATATAATATATAATATAATATATATATATATATATATATATATATATATTATATTATATAATAAAATTATATTATTGATTAGATTATAATTCATGCGTTATATTATATATATATATATATATATATATATATATATATGTATATATATATACATATATATGTGTGTATATATATATATATATATATATATATATATATATATATATATATATATATATATACATATATATATATATATATATATATATATGTGTGTGTGTGTGTGTGTGTGTGTGTGTATATATATATATATATATATATATATATATATATATATATATATATATATATATATATGTGTGTGTGTGTGTATATATATATATATATATATATATATATATATATATATATATATATATATATATATAAATGTTATGTGCTTGTGTTTTGTGCAACGTTTGAATTTCCCTCCCTAGTTCCGCTCCCATGCAGCATTGCTGCTGCAGGGAACTGAACCAGGAAGTCCTCATACCGACGGACGAGCGGCGGGGATCTCGGCTGGCGATCACAGCAATGGGAGATCATCGCTGGATCGCCAGGAGAAGGTAAGAGACACCGCTGCTCGCTCTGCACATCTACCCCGAGCGTGACTCGGGGATACCGATAATAGCATGGAAAATCCACCCCGAGTCACGCTCGGGGATACCGCTAAGCAGGTTAATGGCTGTGTGTTGAGTTATTTTGAGGGGACTGCAAATTTACACTGTTATACAAGCTGTACATCCATTACTTTACATTGTAGCAAAGTGTCATTTCTTCAGTGTTGTCACATGAAAATATATAATAGAATATTTACAAAAATGTAAGGGGTGTACTTACTTTTGTGAGATACTGTACATACAGTACAAAGAGGACTTGGAGACATTTTTAGAATCCTCATCTAGCTTTTTGAACATACCTGCAGTAAGTGTAGGCAGTCTGTTATTGTTATTTGGCAAGCATGTTCTGTATGTATCAGGCCTGTAAAGGTCATTTTGAGTAATGGTTCATTTGAAGTCGAACAACTAATAGTCATAGTTTATGGCCAACTCTAGTGCTGATAAAATGTTTTGTTCATAATTCTAATCCTTTTTTGAATGCATACTTTTGTCTGTAAAGAGAAAACCAAAGCAGATAGCCAAATCAGTAATAATTAAAACATACTTAAGTATAATTCATTTAGAACAAATTCAATAATGTTTCCTGCATGCCTTCTTTCCTTTTATCTACAGCAAATTTGTTTGTGACAGCTAAGAAAATCCTGAAGGCAAATATATACATAATTTTGTGATATAATCATTACAGTTATATAACACGAAAAAAAAGCAATAACAGGCCTGTTATTCTTTACTAGAAAACCTGAAACCACAATATATTTTGTCTTTGTGCTATTTGTCACTGGATTAATTATCCTCTCTTACGAAAAAAAAAAAGTAATATTCAAGACAGTGGAAAGTCAACTAATGATCTTGTTAACAATGTTAAGCTTCCCAGCTGACTTCCCTCCCGGAAACATTGGATTTGATTATACGCTCTGTCCTTTTGTGTTTTGATACACATTATTCCATTGAAAAAAATTACCCACTAAGTTTTTCATTTAACCAAGTAAAAGCCAAGTGTGTAATGCTTTTAGGGACTATTCTAAAACCCCACATTCAATTAACTCAAAAGGGTAAGTGGTGGCCTATAAACGCTAGAAGTAAGAGGCAAATGTGAGGCAAAACATATCCTTGGCATCAAGAGTATTGACCTTCAAGAGGAACACACTGCCAGAAGATATAATATCATAACTGAACACTCACCTTCTATGTTCTTGAATATTTGACTTTGATGAAAAGCTGCAGTAGAGAACATAAAACATGTCCTTTCCAGTCCTATCCCGTTATATCAGTGTCTTTGTCAGTACACACAGGTTATGTATATATTTTCACTGCTTCTGGGATGTTAAAGTGCTTGTAAAGGCAGAAGGTTTTTTATCTTAATGCATTCTTTGCATTAAAATATTTTGAGAGTGTTTCTGTACCAGTGGATTACAAATACTCTCACCTGGAGGGTGAGCACTCCAACGCCAGGGTAAAGGGCTCCACCTACAACAGACTTTGCTACTACTGTATGTTTATGTCACTTGCTAGTGGCAAGATAGGCCTAAGCATGATAGATGGGCCGCATTGTTATTTGCATTCTTTTACAAGGCAGTTATACTTACCTGTGTTACAGCTCTTGCTGGTAGAGTTGTTTCTCTTTCACCCAGGGCTTTTTTCTCATAGAATAGGTGCAGGAACTCCCCCCTTTTCAGTCACTCCTTATCTCCACTCCCTACCCACCTCCAAGTACCGTCCCTTGGTTCCACCCATTCTAGAGAATACAGAACCAAGTATTATTTTGTGCTGTTAGGTAATTTGTATGCAATTTCTTAATTATAACAAAAAAGCAGTAAAACAGATCCCCTTCAGCCAGCAACAATAGACCCAACTCCAGAAACAATATATCCCCCTAGCATCAAAAGACCACTCCCCAGCAAGCAATAATATATCCCCCTCCCATTTTTGTAAATATTTTATTATATATTTTCATGTAACAACACTGAAGAAATTACACTTTGCTACAATGTAAAGTAGTGAGTGTACAGCTTGTGTAACAGTGTAAATTTGCTGTCACCTCAAAATAACTCAATACACAACCATTAATGTCTAAACCGCTGGCAAGAAAAGTGAGTACACCCCTAAGTGTAAATGTCCACATTGGGCCCAAAGTGTCAATATTATGTGTGGCCACCATTATTTTCAAGTAGTGCCTTAACCCTCTTGGGCATGGAATTCACTAAAGCTTCACAGGTTGCCACTGGAGTCCTCTTCCGCTCCTCCATGATGACATCACGGAGCTGGTGGATGTTAGAGACCTTGTGCTCTTCCACCTTCTGTTTGAGGATGCCCCACAGATGCTCAATAGGGTTTAGGCCTGGAGACTTGCTTGGCCAGTCCATCACCTTTACCTTCAGCTTCTTTAGCAAGGCAGTGGTCTTCTTGGAGGAGTGTTTGGGGTCGTTATTATGTTGGAATACTGCCCTGTGGCCAAGGAGGGGATCATACTGTGCCTTCTACAGTTCATTAAGGGAACCATGAATGCCATCATGTACTGTGACATACTGAAGCAGAGCATGATCCCCTCCCTTCAGAGACTGGGCCCGGGGACAGTATTATGACCCCAAACACACCTCCAAGAGGACCACTGCCTTGCTAAAGAAGCTGAGGGTAAAGGTGATGGACTGACCAAGCATAAACCTAATTAAGCATCTGTGGGGCAACCTCAAATGGAAGGTGGAGGAGTGCAAGGTCTCTAACATCCACCAGCTCTGTGATGTCATCATAGAGGAGTGAGTGGAAGAGGACTCCAGTGGCAACCTCTGAAGCTGTGGTGAACTCCAGGCCCAAGAGGGTTAAGGCAGTGCTTGAAAATAACGGTGGCCACACAAAACATTGACACTTTGAGCCCAATTTGGATACTTTAACTTAGGAGTGTACTCACTTTTGTTACAAGCCGTTTAGACATTAATGGCTGTGTGTTGAGATATTTTGAGGGGACAGCAAATTTACACTGTTACACAAGCTGTACACTCACTACTTTACATTGTAGCAAAGTGTCATCATTTCTTCAGTGTTGTCACATGAAAAGATATAACAAAATATTTACAAAAATGTGAGGGGTGTACTCACTTTTGTGAGATATATATATATATATATATATATATATATATATATATATATATATATTATATTATATTATATATATATATATATATATATATATATTTTTTTTTTTTTTTTCCCTCTATTGGTTGAACTAGATGAACTTGTGTCTTTTTTCAGCCAGACTAACTATGTAACTATGTAACACCAACTCTACTCACGTCACATTATATTTTGGTGGTTGAAAATACATAGACCCTGCTATTGTCAAACCTGCTTAACCAATTCCTTTCCCACGGGGGTAATTGCTATTTCAGTAAAGCCCATCTATCACTATTGGTGTATCAGCATGTTATTGGGTCCAAGAGCAGGTCACCAGTGGGAAGGACAGGAGAACCAAACCACCTCAACAACTCCTTAAACTCCTTAGGGAGAGAGAGATAGACAGAAATTTTTATAGATGCCAGCTTTTGATTTTCAAGGACAAATTTTTTTCTAAACCAGTATGTCGTTTCTCACAGTATTTTCTTCTCTGCTACAGTTAATAGACGTACTGCTTATACAGTATCTCACAAAAGTGAGTATACCCCTCCCAATTTTGTAAACATTTTATTATAACATTTCATGTGACACCACTGAAGAAATTACACTTTGCTACAATGTAAAGTAGTGAGTTTACAGCTTGTAGAACAGTGTAAATTTGCAAAATAACTCAACACACAGCAATTAACGCTTAAACCACTGGCAACAAAAGTGAGTACACCCCTAAGTGTAAATGTCCAAATTGGGCCCAAAGTGTCAATATTTTGTGTGGCTACCATAATTTTCAGCGATGCCTTACCCTCTTGGGCATGGAGTTCACCAGAGCTTCACAGGTTGCCACTGGAGTCCTCTTCCACTCCTCCACGAGGACATCACAGAGCCGGGGGATGTTAGAGACCTTGTGTTGCTCCACCTTCTATTTGAGGATGCCCCACAGATGCTCAATAGGGTTTAGATTTAGAGACATGCTTGGCCAGTCCATCAGCTTCTTTAGCAAGGTAGTGGTCATCTTTGAGCTGTGTTTGGGGTCGTTATCACGTTGGAATACTGCCCCTTGGCCCAGTGTCCAAAGGGAGGGGAACATGCTCTTCTTCAGTATGTCACAGTACATGTTGGCATTCATGGTTCCCTCAATGAACTGTAGCTCCCCAGTGTCGGCAGCACTCATGCAGCTCCGGACCATGACACTCCCACCACCATGCTTGACTGTCGGCAAGAGACACCTGTCTTTGTACTCCTCACCTGGTTACCGCCACACACGTTTAACACCATCAGAACCAAATACGTTTATCTTGGTCTCATCAGACCACAGGACATGCTTCCAGTGTTCCATGTCCTTAGTCTGCTTGATGCAGTGTGCAGCGTATGGTCTGAACACTGACAGGTTGACCCCCCTCCCCTTCAACCTCTTTCGCAATGCTGGCAGCACTCATACATCTATTTCCAAAAGACAACCTCTGGATATGAAGCTAAGCACATGCACTCAACTTCTTTGGTCGTCCATGGCGAGGCCTGTTCTGAGTGGAACCTGTCCTATTAAACTGCTTTATGGTCTTGGCCACCATGTTGCAGCTCAGTTTCAGGGTCTTGGCAATCTTCTTATAGCCTAGGCCATCTTTATGTAGAGCAGCAATTCTTCAGATCCTCAGAGAGTTCTTTGCCATGAGGTGCCATATTGAATTTCCGGTGACCAGTATGAGAGAGTGAGATAACGATGAGAGAGTGCGATAACACCAAATCGAATACCCCTGCTCCCCATTCACACCTGAGACCTTGTAACACCAACGAGTCACATGACACCAGGGAGGGAAAATGGCTAATTGGGCCCAATTTGGACATTTTCGCTTAGGGGTGTACGCACTTTTGTTGCCAGTGGTTTAGACATTAATGGCTGTGTGTTGAGTTATTTTGAGGGGACAGCAAATTTACACTGTTATACAAGCTGTACACTCGCTACATTACATTGTAGCAAAGTGTCATTTCTTCAGTGTTGTCACATGAAAAGATATAATAAAATATTTACAAAAATGTGAGGGGTGTACTCACTTTTGTAAGATACTGTATAAGTATACAGGTATGTACTGTATATATCTCTACTGCTTAACATACCTATATATCCCAATAAAAAGTTTGTTCCAAAGTTTAAATAAATAATATGGTTGTGTATAACTAGAAACTATACATTTCATTAGCAATTTATCATCCCCCTAATAAAGTTGCTAGGGGACATCTAGAGAACTGTGTAAAATCTGCTAGTTCTGCAGTTACCAAGATTCTAAACTATTCTGTGACTTTTGAAGATGCAGTGTTCTTTGCCACTCTGGTCTTTTGAATCCCTATTGCTCATTCTACTCTTTATATCATCACCTTTTTATTTTTCTAGGCTTGTAACATATTTTTTTCTAAGCCTTTTATGTGATATTACATCTAGCATTAGCACTCAGTGCTATTAGGTTTTTGAATCACTGTCCTGTAATATCTAACTTGTGTGTTTTCATGATTTTCTATCTTTATTCTTTTTTGTATAGCGTATATGTTTCATCTTGTACGTTTATACAGTATATGGGACTTATACCCGCAATAAAATGATAACCTATTAGGACTAGAAATGCCAACTATGTTTTCTTTATATAGAATAAACAAATATGGTGCATATACTGTATATATATATTCAATTCTACAATTTTTAATGTTGTAGGTTCTTGTTTGACTGTTTGGATACTGGAATTGAAGCATTGGTTATGTCTTTTCATCCTTTCAAAATAAAAGGTAGCTTTACCTGAATCCATCCCAGAGTGATATTTATGTATTACATGCCCCATTTGACAAGCTATGCTACTTTTAGAATCATAAACTGGGATAGTTTTGGAAAACTGCGGCTGTTGGGAATTGTATATATTTTACTTGTACTCCACAGTCTTTATGCCACAGATTAATAATGGAAAGTGTTACTGTTGTACAGTGTTAACTTAGCTTTTGCAGAAGAATGCATAATTAACACAGAAATGCAAAAGTATGCCTTCTTATAGAATAATTAGCCTCACATTGTCCAAGGTTTTTATGCAAACGTGTTGTCAAAACATGTAAACTACAGCTGTACACATATTAGTTATATATACAGTACTTCTATGTACTTTAACAATTCCAATCTCTCCCTTTTCACAAAAAGTTTGAGTATTATTGGCTTTCATTATAATTAATTGCATTGTAAATTTAATTAGCACATTTAGCCATCTTAACAAAAGTTAAACCCAAATACCGTGTGGAAGCAGTCAACCCATTACAAAATCATTAGCACATGCACCACATATTTAATTTTGGTCAGAGAGAAGGATTTGTGAAGATTTTTATTGCAGTTTGAGTTCCTGTTAGAGAGATTCACCCTCTCTATTTGTCCTGTTTATCATGATAAGTGAAAGTGAAAGAAAATCCTAAATTTTGGGTTGTCCCCAAATGGTAGTAGTGGGGAAATCCTCCAATGGGGGCACTAATTCTGGTGACCTGGGGGTCCCCAAGGAATTCCCTTAATTTGTCAGGATTTTCTCTTACTTCCAGTTTTGGCTATGAAACAGGAAGTGAAGGTAAATCTCCCCAAATGGGACATATATGGCAAAAAAAAAAAAACAAACAACTAAAAGGCATTATAACCCTTCTTACTCTATCCAAAATGAAAAAAAATGTTTTGCCTATGGTTGTCATGGACTTGCAATAGTGGTTGGCAAGCTTACCTGTCCCTTCATGTCTGTATTAGAGGTCAGACTGCACTTCTGGTTCCTTTTTATCAGCTCTACTTCCTGTTCCTGCCCCCACAGGTCACCACAGGAAGTCTATATTAACCAGTGCACTGCAGGTCTGCTTTGCTGATCAACAGTGTTTGTTCCTGTTTCCTGTTTGCCGTGTGCTTGATCTACTTTTCTGTGTACCGACTTTGGCTTGTCTCTGACTATTCCCGTTTGCCTGTTACCCTGACCTTTGGCCTGTCCCTTGGTTACCCTTGTCTGCCTGTTACCCCGAACTCGGCTTACCCTGTGTCCTGAGTGGCTGCTTCCCTTCTCTCCCTACGGAGCGTGACCTGGGGGACCCCAGGGGCTGCGACCTGGGCCCAGCTGCAGCCAAGTCCATCCTCACCACTGGAGGCTCTGGTGAACACCTGCTGGGTCTTAGACTCCGCGCCCTGGGGAATCTTGGGCTCACGTTCCGGTCCATCTGCAGCAGTCTGCTATCGGGTTCACTACCTTGCGCTGTGCCCCTGCCTCCAACAGGGTGCAGTTGTCACCTGGCCACAGGTGACCTGACAATGTTTCTACTGTAAAACTCCTTATCATTAAATACTGAACTAAAACTCTTTGCTAAAATTTAGCCACATCTCTTCTTCCTCACATACTGTATCTCATATGATACATTATGATCAAGTCAAGTTTATGTCTGGCAGAGCATCTTGGGACAACACTTGGAGTGCACTGAACCTAATTAATTCTACCAATGTCAAGTCCTTCCCTCTGTTGCTTCCTTCAACAGATGTGGATAAGGCCTTTGACACACTGAATTGATGCTTTCTGACAAGAAGGTTCACTCATATTGGCTTAGGCAACAGTATGCTCAGATGGATAAATGCCCTATACACACATCCAGTTGCAGCAGTAAAGGTTAACAATGTCATCTCATCAAATTTCCTCTTAACAAATGGCACCAGACAGGGCTGTTCATTCTCACTGCTTATTTTTATTCTGACACTGGTGCCTCTATTTAGACGGAGAAGAATGAACCTAGACATGGTGGAGGTCAAGGTAAATGACACACAGCATAAGGTTGCTGCTTATGCAGATAACTTGACGTTCGTCATTTCTAGACCAGAAACATCTATCTCTAACCTTTTGCAAGAACAAGGTATATTTAAATTTTGATTATGAAATCAATCTAAATAAAACCAAAGCTTTAAACATTACTATCCCTTCTATTACAATGAGAGATAAACTTTCCCTTAAAGTGGTTGAAAGGAAAACTTAAGTACATTAAGTTTTATCTTACACCAGAACTTGAAAACGTCTCCCCTTATTAGCAATGCTCCGATGGGATCTGAAGAATTGGAGTTGTTCTATGCATTCTTGGTTTGGGAGGAACAGCATTTTGGAGATGAATGCTCTTTCCCGGTTTCAGTTTCTGTGGGATACTCATAAACCCAGAATTAAAGCAGATATTCTGAGTCTTCAAAAACATAGAGGGGGTATAGGTTTTGCTGACTCTACTCCTTTATCTCTAATCAACTCCCCTAGCAAGGGTAGTGGATTAGTGCAAATATGCAGAGACAAAGAGCTGGGTGACCCTTGAGCAAGCTCTCTTACACCTATCCCTCCGGACACTCTCATGGCTACCTAAAACCAACTGCCCAACACTTAGAAACCATCTTCTGATAAGAACAACAATAAAGATCATCCAAAGAACAAAAGGTACTGTCTTTTCCTCTAGTAAGCATTCTCTTATGACGCCAATTATAGGAAACCCTGATTTTTCATCTGGGATACAAGACCCCCATTTTTGTCCTTTCCTCCACAATCATATATCCAGGCTAAAGGATTTTCGAGCAGAGGAATATTGGAGATTAATACCCAACATGCAAGCCATGGTTTCCCAGCAATTGCCATTCTGCTAGGTTTTATAGCTGAAACACTTTACTACTTCTTTATATTCATCAACTATTCTGATCTCACTATGTTGACAGCATAGGAAATCGTATGTAAAGATCCATCCCCAATTTAGCACTGTCTCTCGATTGCCTAGTTTATACTTGTTACTCTAACAGAAAACAATGTCCTTCCATTTCTGTTGAAGTGGAAAGGAGATTTGAATCAGCCAAATACAGAAAAACAATGCACACATATACTCTATTTTGCTCACAAATCTTCAATTGCCTCCAAATTTTAAGAGTCTGGATATAAGAATCTTACCAGATGGTATATAGTCCTTGCAAGATTACATAGGATGCATGCATAAATAAATTCTATTAGATGGAGGTGTGGGGGAAACTGAACTAACACTCTCGCATGTATTCTGGACCTGTCCGTGAGTCAGGCATTTTTGTCTTGAGGTCTGTAAACTGATTAATGATCTCACTGGCCTATCTTTAGTAGATAATCCAGCAGCTTGCCTTTTGCACCTTAGCTTTTTATCCAAGAGAAGATATCAATGCTCATTAGTGATTCATTTGATAAATGTGGCAAGGTCATGCATCTCTGCAAAATGGAAAGATTTCTCCCCTCTTACAGTAGGGCAGTGGTTGACAACAGCAAATGAACTAATGAAAACTAAATATCTGACAATGTCCTTAAGGAATCAAGGAGAAAGATTCCATAAGACATGATGTCAGTGGACTTAGTTTCAAATCACATCTAACTATTATAGGAAGATAACAGGGACAGTGCCACAGGTTTGAACAAAATCTAGCTAACCTAGCTAAATGGATTTTTTTTTTTTAATATCAATTTTATTTTATTTTTTTGTTTTGCTCCCCTTAGAAAATGTTCTTTTTAGAAATAAAACAGGGGAGGAGAGTGAGATGGGGATAGAAAAAGAAAAACGGAGGCAAAAAAATGGGCTAAATCGAAGCTAACGTGATATGATGATAGAATGATGCTAACACTAGATGAAAATATAGGTTATTTAATACTCCATATTGTAACAGGAGGATTATGCTTAAATGATCTACTGTATCATTAATACTGTGTATTAAGACATTTTTTTTCACTGATATGCCTGTCCTAATGTATAAGGATTGCTACTGATTTTTATATTTTGATTGGTGTTGGTGGATGTAACTGATTGTTGGTAGATGTAACTGATTGTGAAAATGTATATATCCAAATGCCTTGTTTTAATAAAGGGTATATTATTAATTAACAAAAAAAACTCTTTATCATTAGAAAAATTATCATCTTGGTCAACTTTCTTAGTCATCTTCATCTTGTCCTAAAGTAAAATTTTATAATTGTTCATCCTGTCTAATTATGGAATGAGTAGGTCAAAATCGATGTCAATGGAACAAACCCACATCTAATTAATGGTAACAGGTGCTTTAAATATACTCTAGACATCAAGGTTACATGTCCTCATATAATTTGGGAAAGGCCAACGTCAATCAATTTGCCAATCAATTAAAGTGTTGCAAAAGTGAAGGTAAAAAATGTCTTTACCTTTACAGTAATTGCGAAGAACTTTCAAATTTAATCAGAATAACAAAGGTAAATAGAGTTACTGCGATCCCAAGAAGTTCTAGTTAAGGATAATTATACACTACCCGATGTTCACGATCAATGCAACTAATTAAGCTTTTCAAACAATAGCTGGGTATTGTATGGGATTTAGCACTGACTACTGTGTTTTTTTTTTTCAGATATTTTCCACTTTGTTTTGATCATTCTCAATTCCATAAGGAATT
This sequence comes from Pelophylax lessonae, assembly GCF_965119305.1. Lineage (NCBI taxonomy): Eukaryota > Metazoa > Chordata > Amphibia > Anura > Ranidae > Pelophylax > Pelophylax lessonae. The sequence goes on along the minus strand of NC_138768.1, from coordinate 628,431,909 downwards.
TGGAACTATCTTTATTAATATTGGGATGTTGGAAACATGGGTAAAATGTTTACCCTATGTTCTATTTTACTTTTTAACAGGTGAACTGTATGCAGACACAAAGGACCAATGTACTCATTGCACATGACACTTCTAAAATACTCTACAGCCTTGAAAAAGCCAAGTACAATGTCTACCTTTTCTTTACTCATAATTCCCATTGATATGTTTATACTTTAGGTAGGGCCAGAATTACCAGTAAGCAAAATAGCCACATGCTTAGGGCACGAAGGCCCCTAGCTATTATGCATTGAAGGATAAGTACACATTAAAAAAGTATACTTGTTTTTTTTTTTTTTTTTTTTGCCCCTTTGCCCTAATCAAAGTGGGCTGAAGTGCAACAGTGACTTTAAGTCCATTGTCGACTGACATCACTCAGCAAGCAGGTCCAGGCTCTGGAGAGAACCTGACTTTAATGTTGGGATCCATCCAAATGTCTGACCTGCAGCTGGCTCAGCCTCTCAGCACGCCACACGCCGCTCTCGCTCGCTGAGCCAGGCGTTTCTGCCCACTCCACAGCTTTCAGTGTGTGCTGGAGGGGCAGAACAGAGAGTCAGTGACTGACTCTCTGTTCGCCGAAGAGCAAAAACTAAGCAATCAGTGTTCTTTGATTGCTGCATCTATATACTGTAGGTGAGTATGACTGTTTTTTTTTTACACCTCAAACTTCTCTTTTAATGTTTTGTCAGTTAAGCAATGGAGGGGTGAGGGGGGGCACCATTGTTGGGCTGTGCTTAGGGTATCAGTTGCCCTTTTTCTGACCCTGACAGAACTAAATTTAGATACACCATACCTGCATGCCTGTTATTTAAAAAAAAAAAAAAGTTTCCCTTTTTTGATAGGATGCTTGTAAATAACTATATTCTGATGCTACTGTGCTCATGTTATTACATAGTTACCAAGTTATTTATAGTCATTGATAGGGTTAAATAAAAACACAGGTCCATCCCTAAAGGGGTGTGTGTGTGTGTCTGTGGTTTTGCATATCCTTGTACAATGTGTTCACTAAGAAACACACCTAAACTTTTTTTTAACCCTCACCGCTGGCACCACCAACTGTGGAAGGGAATTCCACATCGTTATTGCCCTAGCAGTAAAGAACCCCTTACGTAGTTTAATATTGACCCATTTATGCTCCAACTTTATTGTGTGGCCACAGGTCTTCCTTAGAGACTTAAGAATCAAAAGTTTCCTCCCGATCACATCCCCTCTTAAGTGTAATTTCTCCAGGGAGAATAGGTTTAGAGTTTTTAGTTATTACTCATAACTGAGGTGGGCCTGCCCTCATATTAGTTTTGTTACCTTCTCTGGACTGCCTCCAGTACAAACACATTATTCCTGAGGATTCCTGATCAGAACTGGACGACATATTCAAGATGTGGCCAAAGCAGAGTTTTGTAAAGTGGTAGAATTATAGTTTTATCTCCTCAGTAAATACTCTTTTTAATGAATGCATATTGTCTGCTGGCCTTGCTTGCTACAATGTGGCATTGAATGCTACTACTGAGTTTGTCATGTACTAGGACCCCCAGATCCTTTTCCATCCTCTATTCCCCCAAAGGTTTTCCCCTTAGTTTATAGCTTGCATGCATATTTTTAGCTCCCAAGTGCATTATTTTACATTTTCTTACATTGAACCTCGCTTGCCATATAACTGCCCCCCCCCCCCCCCGTATTTTAACTAGGTCTGTTTGTAAAGTTGCTATTGTGAAGGTTTTATCTTGCATAGTTTTTTTTATCATCAGCCAAAACTGAGATGGCACTATTTATTCCAATCTTTTTATTGTTTATGAACAAGCTGGGCAGATTTGGTCCCAGGACAGAGTCTTGGGGTACCCCGATCACAACTCCAGACCATTCAGAAAATATGCCATTATTCACCACCCTTTGGACACGCTCCTGCAACTAGTTTTCTATCCAGGTACATACCATGTAATCAATGCCAAAAGACCTTCATTTGTAAACTAATTATTTGTGGGGTACTGTATCAAATACCTTAGCAAAATCTTTATACACTACATCCACAGGCCTTCCTTTATCCAGATTATAGCTCACCTTCTCTTAGAATGTTGAAAGGTTGGTCTGGCAAGCACAGTTCTTCATAAATCCATGCTGGTTACTACTAAGGATACTATTTTCATCAGCAAATTTTTGGACATGGTCCATTATCATTCCTTCCAATAGTTAAAATACTATTGATGTTAGGCAGACTGGTCTGTAGTTTCCAGGTATATATCTCTGCCCTTTTTTGAATATTGGTAATATTGGTTGCTTTTTAACAATCAGTTGGTACCATTCCAGTCAGTATGCTGTCCTTATAAATGAGGAATAATGGTCTGGTCATGACATGGCTAAGGTCTTTGAGGAGTTTCGTGTGTAAACCATTTGTCCTGTTGATTTATTCACATTATGTTTTTGTAACACAGGTTTCTGTCAGCCACAAGGGTACATTCAAAAAAATGTTATGAACATTACTGTTTTTTTTTTATTCATATACAGTAAGGAGAAGAATGTATATTTTATAGTTAAATTCTTCCTGTCATTTTTTCCCCTGATAATCTGTTATGGGATAATTCGGCTTTGAACTAGCCTTCTTACTGTTAGTATATTTGAAATTTCGGGTAGGGGGCGAGGGGGGATTTGTTTTCTCTCCTTAGCAATATTTCACTCATAATCCAATGTAGCTGTCCTGGTCGCACTCTTGCATTTCTTATTGCATTGTTTGTCATTTTTGAAATGCCATTGATGACCCTTCAACCTTATATTTATTAAAGGACTGTTTTTCTCATTAATATGTCTTTTTGTATTAGTATTTAGCTATTCAGCTTTAACTTTTGTTCTTTTATATTTGTTACCCAGTGGAATGTACTGAATTCTATAGTTTAATATGCCTATAAAGCACTCTCATGTCTCTTCAATGTTCATTGTTGTAAAAGTGTGATCCTATTTAGTGTCATGTAGTATGGAGCGCAGCTTATTAAAGTTGACTTTTTTATTTTTTAATTTAGTGTTCTCGTCCTACCCTTTTGCGTCCTTTTTCCATAATTTATGGCAAAGTAGTCTGAGCAATCATTAGGTTTTAAATAACCCATGTTTGCTGTTTGTACAAAGATTTCTGCTGCTCCACTAATCAATTAAAATTGATTTAACTAAAATGCTAATATTTCTATATTAAAATAAATAACTCTTTGTTTTTCACTTTTGATCAAGATATTAGTTTTTATGTTATTAAAGTAATGATATACTCTGTATGCCAATATGCTGGACATCATGCCTAGGGTAAAGGCACTGCCATTGTTAACATTAACCTCTGGTGTGGATTTCTTTAACCGCTTGCCGACTGCCGCACGACTATTTACGTCGGCAGTCAGCCCCCCTACAGGCAGAGCGACGTACGGCTACGTCGCTAGCCTGTAAGGTTTTTGGGAGCGAGCGCGCGCCGCCGGATGCGCGCTCCCGCTCAGTCACGCCCCCCCCCCCGCGCGTGTGCCCGGCGGACCAGATGTCCACCGGGCACTCGCGATCGTCCATGACAGCGGAAGAAAGGCAGGCGGCTAGTGTAAACAAAGCCGCCTGTCAGTTCTCCCTGTGTAAGAATGGTGATCAAACGGCTCTACTATGTAGGACCGTTGATCACTGTTCTTACACATCAAGCCACAGCCAATCACAGTTAGAAACACGCCCCCAGGGACACACTTAACCCCTCCCTCTAAAAAAAGTTAACCCCTTCACTGCCAGTGTAATTTTACAGTAACAGTGCATATGTATAGCACTGATTACTGTAGTAAAGTCACTGGTAACCCCAAAAGTGTCAAAAATGTCAGTCAAGGGTCCGATCTGTCTGCCCCAATGTCGCAGTCCCGCAAAAAAAATCGCAGATCGCCGCCATTATGCGTTAAAAGAAAACAACAAAAATGACAAAAATCTTTCCCTTCGTTAGTAAACGCAATAACTTTTGCGCAAACCAATCAAAATATGCTTTTTTGCGATTTTTTTTACCAAACATATGGTAAAAAAAAAATTGGCCTAAAATGTTAAAAAATTTGGATTTTTACATTTTTTTTTTTTGGGAATTTCATATAAAAAAAGGTGAAAAATATTGTTATTTTTGCAAAATTGACGCTCTTTTTTTGTTTATAGCGCATGATCAAAAAATCGCACAGGTGATCAAATACCACCAAAAGAAAGCTCTGTTTGTGGGAAAAAAAGGACGCCAAATTCGTTTAGGTACAGCGTCCCACAACCGCGCAATTGTCCATTAAAGTCACGCAGTGCCGAATCGCAAAATAGGCCCTGGTCAGGAAGGGGGTAAAATCTTCCGGGGCTTAAGTGGTTAATTCTTTTTTTTTTTTTTCACAAAACTTTAATTCTAGTCAATACTCAGGTGGTATAGTTTATACTGTACACAAACACAAACGTGACTGTTCCTGTCTTTCTTTTTGCCCTTAGGTGTTCTTACACCAAATAGACTTAACGTAAGCTTGTTCCACCACAGCTTTATCACACACTTGCATATTGACTGTGATTTGAACTCTCACACTTGTTCCTCAAATTCACAATTATATATATATTTTTTAATCGCAGTTACTGCAATACTTCAAAAAATATAAAGCATACACCAAAAAACAGAATAACACAATAACATACCACATAACTTAATCAAATAATCACTCGACAGTAAATATAAAGTGAATAGTCCACTGCAACACCTATCAGTATATTACACAGTGATTGCAATAATCATCAATAATCCCATAGAATGAAATGTTTATGTTTCATGTTTCAGAAAACTTCCCAGTAAATCTTCCAATTATAAGTATACAGAGGTTCCCAATTCCTTAAAGCTGTATAAAACTGAGAAACGAAAATGTATTAAATCGCAGTTCAGCTATTCTTAGATGTGGTGGTTGCATTACTGCATTACTGCATTGTTGTAACTTTTTTTTAAATGTTAGCTGGATTTAATTTGTTAGTTAAAGCGGAGTTCCACCCTAAATTTATACTTACCTCCATCTTCTCGCTCCGGGTCACCTGAAAAACAAATGGATAATCGCAATTTTTTTTTTTTTTACTTACCTTGAGAAAATATACTCACCTTACTTCCTTCTTCCTCCCCTCGGCGGCCGTGGCGATTCGTCACTTCCTGGCTTTTGCAATGATTCCTGGGAGCTGAACGTCATCGCTCCCAGGAATCATTGCGCCTGCACCGGCCCTGACGTCAGTTCCGGGGCGCGCGCGTCATTCCCTTCTAAACAGCTTCTGGGCATGCCCAGAAGCTGTGGAGGGATGACGCGCGCGCACCGGAAGTGACGTCGGGGCCGGTGCAGTGCATCGTGGGACCGAAGAAGAAGGAAGAGGACGGAAGAGGACACGGAAGAGGATCGCGCTGGCTTCAAGCTGCCCACACCTGAGATGGCAGCGCTGGACAAGACATTTTCAAGGTAAGTATTTCTCCCAAAAGGTAAGTGCAACCCGGGACAGATCAGAGGCTAGCCATTGTGGAATGTGCTAGCCCTGACTGTCCCGGGGGGTATTTTTATTAAAAAATGTATAACCAGGGTGGAACTCCGCTTTAAGTCCATCTAAATCTGCTAGTCTAACACTACCCTCTACCCAGACTAACAATGCTGCTGCCCAAAGGTGTCTACTTTACTATTTCATCCAGATTGCAGGCAACCTAAGACAAGAAGTGTGTTACTGAATGTATCACCAGGTGAAATAAAGGATAAAAAGCCTAAAAAATAACAGCAACTGAGCCATCACATTGATAAGCTGCAATATATTACAGATTTGTTTTTTGGTTTAATACTACCCTGATAATGCTACTATTGGAGAGGCACTAACCTTATTAAAACCCTCTCCATTACATAAAGGAGAAAACACATCAGGATACATTAATTAAAGTAGGCCTTAAGTGCCGGTTCACATTGGTGCGATGCGGGAACCCTGCGAATCCACTGCGGGTTCCCGCATCGCACCCGACTCGCAGGCAGTTCACACTGCCATATGCAAACTGCCAGGAGTGTCAATACAAAGTTAACGACACCCCTAGATTAGTTAGCATTTCGCAGTACGAACTGTCAGTTCAGACAGGAATCTGATCGCATAGGTGTAAACACCCATGCGATCTGATTCTAGTGAGTACCAAAAAAAGGGTCCTGTGCGACTGTGTTTCAAATGCGAAGCAAACTCAACCATGCAATCTGCATGGCTGAATTTGCATCGCAACAGATATTGCATGTGATTTGCACAGCAATCTGACATTGCTTATGTGTGAACCGCCACTTACACCTTTCACTAAGAATCACAGCAGCATCCAGCTCCGCATACTGATATGAAATCATCTTACTTTCAATAGTTAAACAGACATTTTTTGATTTTACTGACAACTAGTGTTTTCCATTTCCACGTTAAGTGAGGCACAGGTGATGTAACCAGGGCATCACAGATGCATCCTGGGAAGTTCCTGTCAAATGTTCCAGGAGACAGACCCAGAGATCCAGGCAGAGTTCCAGAAAGTAGAGGGAGACAGATTCATCTGCCCTTAGTAAAAATGGCAATTGTTAGACGAATGGCGAGGAAAAGAAAATAAGGTAAGCAAAAACTTAAAAAAATTGATGAACATTTCAAAAGGTGCCCCTGTTGTAATTTTTGTGATATAGGTGAAGTTCCACTTTAACCCTCAGGGCACACCAGCTATTTTAGCTTCAAGCCAGGATCCAGGAGATTTGAGCTCAAAGAGCAAATACTATACTACAACACACATAGGGTAAAACATTTATTGAAAGGAAGGATAGCAACAAAGTGGAATATATATTAACATTCAAATAGTGCATCAAGAACTTTCAGGATTTTTCCTCTCCCAGTTGCAAATGGAAATGTATGATATATTACTACGACATTACTATGATACATGTATAAAATTCTTGTACCGTATTTGCTAATAACTATATGCACTCTATAAGCTCACCAATGGAAGATGTTCCACTACCCTGTTGTTTCTTATGTTTCTTACATCACGTTGATGTTTCTTTGTTCTCATGTATGTTTTCCTTTTTTAAAATCCAAATAAAAATTTATTGATTGAAAAAAAAAAAAGAACTTTCAGGATTTGCTTAACTTCCAATGCATACAGTTCTCCAAGCACCATCTCCTCAGGTAGCTAGCTCTGCACACCACATTTTGTTTATAGCGGGCTCAGCTAAGTAGCGTGTCAAGAAATCGTATAGCTTTGGATTGTAATAACAGTATTTGAGAGCTCTATACATAACACTGATTTACAAAATAATCACTCCTTTTATTCACATAACAATAATATATAAAATCATCTCATCTCAACAAAAAAATCAACATTAACCTCTAAAACCAGACAATCAATAGGAATCACAAATTATAATCACAGTATATATGACAAATTATACATAAACTTAAAGTGTTACTAAACGCACAACAGTAAAATCAGTCTGTATATATGTTATGTAACGGTATCAGCCAAATGATCAGACCAGTGGTGATGTGCACTTTCTACTTTACTTAACAATGTGGAACGTAGATTACACAGGAGATCATGTGAACAGGGGTTTGCAGTACCAAATAGCAATATGAGGAAGGGAGAAACATTCATAAAACATGTGAAAACAATTCTATTGCAGTTCTAGTAATGGCCACTAGATGGCAGCAGAGTGTTCTGAGTTTAGTTTACTGATAGGATAAAGATCTGAAGATTCTCACGTGTTCCATGAGATTGATCGTTCATTCAGCAGACTGTGAGCTGAGGGGATTTCCTGCTGGCACAGACTTCACACAGGCGCTGCTGATGCTGACTTTGGTCAGGAGGCTCTGGGGGCCATAGATAGGACCAACCCACTGCTTGGACAGCTTCTCCACATGGACTGTAACAGAGTCCTCTCCAGTGACTGGGGCTTGGATAGATGCTGCGTGCTCTTGTGCTCACTGCTGGTGGCCCACACACCAGACTGATCGAATGAGGACCCAGCACCTGGGGACAGCTCACTTGCCCAGTCACTGCTGTCCCATCAGGCAGGATCTCTCTGAGCACAGGAAGCTGGGCGGAGCTGGCATTTATACTCCCTGGGCATGTCCTGGAACTCAGGGGATGCTGGGAGCCCAGAGGATTGTGGGGAATCGAGTTAAAGGGACTTGCACCTACATCTGGATAAAGGGGCACACCACTACATATACAGTAAAGTAGGCTTGTTATACTTACTGGGAAACTTAAGGGGTTAATCCCCTGCATTGTGTAAAAAAGCAATTTGATCCTGTCTTCTCCATTTTTTTTTTTCCTTGAGAGGGTACATGTGATCAGCACAGAGTCAATCAGCACTGTTTAGAGGAGGATCAGGGGTCATGCAGCCTCATAGGACAGTCAGAGGAGAATAAAAACTCCTCCTAAAAGCTTTAACTAGTGCTTGGCCAGACACTGATAGAAGTCACAAGCCTGCTATATACTGCTGATGAGAAAACGTATTTGGCAGTTTATTTTTACTAAAATGATTTAATTTCAATGTTCTGTGTACTGTGAGAAACAAGATATAGTGAATGCAGGGTCCTGGGTTTAAGAACACTTTAATCTCAGCAATTACTTTTTTACTCTCTTGTCGGTTCCTAAAAACACTAATACATTTGTCATATTTTAACCTTAACATTGCTATAGGAAATAACATACATAAAGCTTTGCTCAAGACTAGACACCACTCCCCACATTTTCCCTCACCACCAGTGTTCTATCAGAAAATAAAAAATGTAAAAATACCTTTACTTCTAAGGTCCTCTGGTTGGTCACATATGATGTCACAGGTCCATTTCCTCTTCTGCTAGCAGTCCTGAATGAACATCATGTAATTACATGAGCTCCCAGGGGGCTTGTTCTTAAAACAGAACTAAACCTATCAATTTAACTGTTTTCCAAAACATTATATTCAAGGCAGCCATGAATGATAACTGTCAACTGAACTGTCAAGCCATCAAACGGCTGGCCTCATAACTGATCGCATGTGCAACATTATGGCAACTGAAGTTAAAACAGAGAGCAGCTTCCTTGCCTGTAAAGGATAGAAGGGTTTACTTGCACTTTAAAACCCTAAGCTCACAGGAAATGGATTAAATAAAACTGAATATAATTTAACCCTGGAAGTGGTGAGTCTGCAGGGGCACTGTTAGGCCACACTACTTTAACTGCTGCCTGACCGCTCACCGCAGTTATACGGTGGCAGGCAGCCGCTCCTTGGTGAATCGCCGTAGCTGTACGTCACTCGCTTTCAGGAGGCTAGGGGGCGATCACGCGACACCGGCGGCGCGCTCCCGCCCCCACTCGTCAGCGGGAAAGCCAGTGCAGCAGGCGGCTCCGATTGCCACCTGACACCCGCGATTGCTCCCCGCTGAGAGAGAAGAACGATCAGCTGTTGTAAACACAGCTAACCGTTCTTCTCCCTGGAATGATCATAGAGCCCATGTGATCCTTCTATATAGGATCACATGTCTCTATGGTCATGTCAGAAGCCATGCCCCCCACAGTTAGAATCACTCCCCTAGGCTCACATTTAACCCCTTGATCACCCATAATGTTAACCCCTTCTCTGCCAGTGTCATTATTACAGTAACAGTGCATATTTTTAGCACTGATTACTGTAGTAATGTCACTGGTCCCCCAAAAGTGTCAAAATGTCAGTCAGGGGTCAGATCTGTCCACCGCAATGTCGCAGTCCTGCAAACAATCACAGTTTACCACCATTACTAGTAAAAAAAAAAAAACAGTAAAAATGACAAATCTTTCCCTTAGTTAGTAGACCCGATAACTTTATGGGCAAACCAATCAAAATACGCTTATTGCAATTTTTTTTACCAAAAATATGTAGCAGAAAACAAATTGGCCTAAAATGTTAACAAATTTAGATTTTTACATTTTTTTTTGAGAATGTTATATAGCAGAATGTGAAAAATCGTGTTTTTTTTTTTTTTTTTTTTTTTCAAAATTGTCGCTCTTTTTTTGTTTATAGCACAAAAAATAAAAATCACACAGGTGATCAAATACCACCAAAAGAAAGCTCTATTTGTGGGGAAAAAAAGGAAATCCATTTTCTTTGCATACAGGAAGGTACGACCGCGCAATTGTCTGTCAAAATAACACAGTGCCGAATCGCAAAATAGGGCCTGGTCAGGAACGGGGCAAATCCTTCCGGTCTTAAAATGGTTAAGAACATTCATCCACAATAATTCTGGATTGTGCCAGTGAACTCAAGTAGGTTTAAAAGATTAAAAAAAACAGCAGGATATAGCCAGTATAAAAGCCAGACTGAGGAAAACAATGGAAACATTAAGAGGGCTATAAAAAAAAGGTTGTTGTGTTGATGTGACAAACATCCACAAATTTAGAATGAAAATCACTGTAGCACTGTAATATCTCTAATATAATGTATGCAGTTCCTACAGTGTCAGTTCCACCTGGTGGCCATAATGCATTTTTCCATAAATACCTTAATCAGGAGAAAATGTTTTTATGACCAGTAAGTGGTTCTAACAATACAGGAACTATATATATTGGAGAAAACCTAAATGTGCTCATGTGATAAATAGGGATGGGCTCAGGCGTGTTTGGATCATACCAACCAGGATGCCAACACTGCACACAACCAATCTTAGGCAGTGAGGCATTTCCCATCCCGCAGCTGCACATACACATGCTGCCTATGATTGATGGTGTGCAGTGAAAGCTTCCTGGCAGGTACGATCCGAACATGCCTGAGCCCATCATTACTGGTAATCATCCGCACAACAAACATTTTATACATAGCTCCCAATTTTTTTTTTATGACATACTTCATAATGAAATGCAAACATTAATGGCCAGCACAGTAGTTACCCAGCCAAAAAAAAAAAACCTCAAACTTTTATTTCTGGCAAACAATTGTCTAAAAAAAATAGTTTTTTTGAGTCTCATTGGTGCCAACACACCATAGCCATGTTACCTGCTAAAAAGTTAGCATTCTTTGCAGTTACAATACAAATCAGCTAAAAATTTGCTTTTGGGAAGTAAGCAGAGATGTATAGTAACTAAGCAGAAATACTTCACTACTGTACTTAAGTACCGAAAGGCGGTATCTGTACTTTCCTAGAGTAGAATTTTTTTCTCCTACTTCCACTTTTACTTCACTACATTTTTTCAATGATTTCAATACTTCTACTCCGATATTTTTTGTGCTGCATAGTTACTCGTTACAATTATAAAAATTACCACTGCCAGAACAGTAGATGGCAGGTTTCATGAAGCTCAAAACATGTGTATTATGAGCGCATACGAAAATAAAAGCTACTGTATATATAAATAAAAGCCTCATTTGAAATAATAAAAAACAATATGATGTTCAAACTTTTGACTTCTTTCTTTAATAACTACATAACACAGTACTTGTACTTTTACTTTCAGTACTTGAGTAGCAATTTTTTTTTTCAAAACTACTGGTACTTTTACTTTCAGTACTTGAGTAGCAACATTTTTAAAAAAAAACTACTTGCAACACTTAAGTACAAAAAATGTTGAATACTTTAGTACTTCTACTCAAGTCACTTTTTGATCGAGCACTTCCACTTCTACTCAAGTCACTTTTTGATTGAGCACTTGTACTTTTACTCAAGTATGGGTTTTGAGTACTTTATACAACTCTGGAAGTAAGTAGTGCTAAAACACTTTAATTCTACAGAACTATTCATGCAGAGCACAGGATGTTACCTGTCAAAAAATGTCACAGTCTTTGGAACTGTGAAAATAATTCTGGAAACATTGGGTGTGCCAAATTAAAAGTGCCATTGCAGCAAACTGCAACAATAGGCTCAGTATGAGATGGTAATTGTGGCAGGTCAACAGTGGGGGCAGTAGAAGTTAACAGTGTCAGGCCAGTAGTGGTAGAATGAAGTGTTAATGGGGGCAGGGTGTGCTAAAGCAGGCAGGAGATGGCTGTGATGACAAAAGGTGGACTTTATTTCAGTCCTCCAGCAATGAAAGGAGAGGCTTAGGCTGTACAGAAAACAAATACAGAAAACAGAACCCATAAAAAATGTAATCTGCAACATCTGCACAAGGGGCTAGGTGTCTGTCACTGATCCAGGACTGGTTCATTTTAATACATGGCAGCTGCTGGACTGTGTTCGGGGACAGATGGATTCTTTTTTATCTGTCTCTAAGACCGCATTCACACTAGACAAGTCGCGGTCCGTCACGCTCCCATTGTGCGGTACAGGAGCCGTTCTAATAGGAGCGACACAAGTCGCTCCGACTTAGAAAAAGGGTCCTGTACTACTTCGGGGAGACCTAGAGGCGACTTGCATAGACATTCATTTTATGAAGTCCGTGCAAGTCTCACCGAAGTCGCGCTGCACGCGACTTCACAGGTCGCCCCCTAAGTCGGAGCGACGTAGTGTGAACCGAGCCTAAGGGGTTCATTTACTTAGAATAAGGAGAAGCAATATATGTTAGACTGCTAATTGCACCTAATTGAAACAACTAAGACTTTGACTGTCACCTATCTGGTCCTGAAGCTGAAATGCTGAGAGGGCTCTCCTTGCGACTGAGTGCTTGGTACCCCTAAAGGTGATAACAGGGAACACAAAGCCCAAAAAAGCAGGGATTACCAGCTGTGCCACAGATGAGGGATGGTGGTGTGCAGGTGCATACCAGATGAGGTGTGCAGTAGGGGAGCTTGAGGTGGTGCAGGCTGAACACAGCAGGAAACAGGCTGCAATGATAAGTGCAGCAGGTTGGATACAGTAGGTAAATACGTACTGCAGGCTGGAACAGCAGATAAGTACTGTAGATAGGTACTGCCGACTGGGTACAGCAGGTAGGCACCAAGGTGGATCACAGCAGATGGGGCACAGCAAAAGGTGTAGTCAGAGACAGTAGCAGAGTTCTGGAAGTCAGTGGTCAGTAGATCAGATATCAGAATCGTAGTAAGGCAAGCCGGGGTAGTACACAGGACAGGAGACAAGAGAAGATCCGTGGGCAATCCGAGGTCAGAGATGGGAGCAAGATAAGAGGTATCCAAGGGCAGACCAGGTCGGTAACAGGTGATCAGAAACAACAGCAAACACAGGAAAATTAAGCAGGAAGTTGAAGACCAGTCAGCAATGTCCATGTGCTGCAGTCATTCTTTTAAAGGCCAGAGGGCGCCAGGATCTGACATGCATTGCATGCGCCAGCATTCGTGTGGGCTTGGCCATATTGGAAATTGGGTGCTGTGCCAGGCCTAAGGGCAGCTCTCTTCCGGCTAGTCTCCTGACATTGACGTGGAGATCGGAGAAGCACCATGAAATAGGTGAATGCCTATTAGTAAATGTCAGGCCAGAATAGTCACTTATTCATATTAGAGAATGCTAAATGTGGCCCCTAGAGAGCGTGGGACTGCAGAATTTAGCCAAGATCCCGTTTGTGTGTAAAAAGAAACAAGTGTGATTTTTTGTTTGGCTACTTTTGATACTAAAAATATTATTTTATTTCCTGTTTTGTAGTGTTGTTTTACATGTTCTGCAAACGAATGCTTTTTTTAATGACTGTTACAGAGTATTGCATACTTTTTTCTAATGTTTATTATATCTATAAAAATTATAGTTATTTCTCTAGTATATGAAAAACAATTTTATAATGTCTAATTCAAATTTTATTAGAATATCGAGTTATAATTATACTGTATATTTATCTATAATATATACAATATCTCACAAAAGTGAGTACACCCCTCACATTTTTGTAAATATTTTATTATAACTTTTCATGTGACAAAACTAAAAAAATTACACTTTGCTACAATGTAAAGTGGTGAGTGTACAGCTTATATAACAGTGTACATTTTCTGTCACCTCAAAATAACCCAACACACAGCCATTAATGTCTAAACCGCTGGCAACAAAAGTAAGTACACACCTAAGGGAAAATGTCTAAATTGGGCCCATGTAGCCATTTTCCCCTTCCCGGTGTTATGCTTCTCGTTAGTGTTACAAGGTCTCAGGTGTGAATGGGGAGCAGGTGTGTTAAATTTGGTGTTATCGCTCTCAATCTCTCATACTGGTCACTGGAAGTTAAACATGGCACCCCATGGCAAAGAACTCCCTGAGGATCTGAAAAAAAGAATTATTGTTCTACATAAAGATGACCTAGGCTATAAGAAGATTGGCAAGACCCTGAAACTGAGCTGCAGCAGGGTGGCCAAGACCATACAGCGGTTGAAAAGGACAGGTTAAACTCAGAACAGGCTTCACCATGGTCAACCAAACAGGATAAGGGCACATGCTCAGCATCATATCCAGAGGTTTTCTTTGGGAAAAAGACGTATGAGTGCTGCCTGCATTGCTGCAGAGGTAGAAGGGGTGGGGGGTCAGCTTGTCAGTGTTTAGACCATATGCCACACACTGCATTAAATTGGTCTGCATGGCTGTCTTCCCAGAAGGAAGCCTCTTCCAAAGATGATGCACAAGAAAGCCCACAAACAGTTTGCTGTAGACAATCAGACTAAGAACATGGATTACTGGAACCATGTCCTGTGGTCTGATGGGACCAAGATAAACCTATTTGGTTCAGATGGTGTCAAGCATGTGTGGCAGCAACCAGGTGAGGAGTACAAAGACAAATGTGTCTTGCCTACAGTCAAGCATGGTGGTGGGAGTGTCATGGTCTGGGGCTGCATGAGTGCTGCCTGTACTGGGGAGATAGAGTTCATTGAGGGAACCATGAATGCCAACAAGTATTGTGACATACTGAAGCAGAGCATGATCCCCTCCCTTTGGAGACTGGGCCGCAGGGTAGTATTCCAACATAATAACGACCCCAAACACTCCTCCAAGAAGACCACTGCCTTGCTAAAGAAGCTGAAGGTAAAGGTGATGGACTGGCCAAGCAAGTCTCCAGACCTAAACCCTATTGAGCATCTGTGGGGCATCCTCAAATGGAAGGAGGAGGAGCGCAAGGTCTCTAACATCTACCAGCTCTGTGATGTCGTTATGGAGGAGTGGAAGAGGACTCTAGTGGCATGTCTTTAGTCTGCTTGTCTTCAGCAATTTGTTTGCAGGCTTTCTTGTGCATCTTAAGAAGAGGCTTCCTTCTGGGATAACAGACATGCAGACCAATTTGATGCAGTGTGCGGGGTATGGTCTGAGTACTGATAGGCTGACCCCCCACCCCTTCGACCTCTGCAGCAATGCTGGCTGCACTCATATGTCTATTTCCTGGATATGACGGTGAGCACGTGCACTCAACTTCTTTGGTCAACTATGGCGAGGCATTGTTCTGAGTGGAACCTGTCCTGTTAAACCGCTGCATGGTCTTGACCACCATGCTGCAGCTCAGTTTCAGGGTCTTAGCAATCTTCTTAAAGCCTAGGCTATCTTTATGTAGAGCAACAATTATTTTTTTCAGATCCTCAGAGAGTTACATAGTTATATATAAAGTAAAGAAAATCAGCGCTCAGCTCCTTATAAAACGATGGACCACTCAAAATAAATAAATAAAAATTTAAGAGAGTAGCAAATGTAGATCCAGATGCTTATACACAAAATGCACAAGGCATGGAAGATAAACCACTAAATTTAAGATGATGTGTATGCCAGCGTTAAAAACTGATCGTGGGCAAAATAATTCCAATATCAACAAGAGCATCTAAAAAACCTAATTATACGAGTGTATAATAAATATGGATGTGATAATAAATAAAAAGGTCACAATGATGTAATCTTCTAAAAGTTCAGGTGAATAGAAAAGTGAGATGCAGCTTCCAAAAACAGCCAGGTGCGTGGGTAGGTGAGCTAACAATCCAACATTAAGTGAAATGGCCGCTCACCTCCATTTATACTCAAAAGAGCGTTTTAGATGTGATCTTTTGACGTCTCAGACCTCTCAATCTTCTCCAACAAATGTAATATTTATATCTCGAATCCTTATGCTGTTTATTCGGGGTAGGTATCAGACAAATCCCAGCATAGATATATCACAACGTATTTCCTTATTCAAGCGATCTCCTTTATTACCCCACGATATATCTATCATTCACTCCAATAGGGATATAAGAGAGAAACTCTCATGGTGTAGTATGTAAGGGTAAACTTTAATAAAAAAGTGCAGGTCACTTACATTAAGGCAATGAACAGAACGCAGAGCAAACACATAGCCGCCGATGCGGTGAACTCCGATACTTCCAGTCTCGGCCGTAGACCGGAAGTGACGTCAATACGGCTTTTCTCTGACGCGTTGCGCTACAACTCACGTAGCTTCTTCAAAGTGGAGTGGAGTGAATGATAGATATATCATGGGGTAATAAAGGAGATCGCTTGAATAAGGAAATAAGTTGTGATATATCTATGCTGGGATTTGTCTGATACCTACCCTGAATAAACAGCATAAGGATTGGAGATATAAATATTACATTTGTTGGAGAAGATTGAGAGGTCTGAGACGTCAAAAGATCACATCTAAAACGCTCTTTTGAGTGTAAATGGAGGTGAGCGGCCATTTCACTTAATGTCAGAATGTTAGCTCACCTACCCATGCACCTGGCTGTTTTTGGAAGCTGAATCTCACTTTTCTATTCACCTGAACTTTTATATTGGATCATTGAGCACCTTATTCATTGCAACTACCTGTTAGAAGACTTTATGGACTTCTTTGCACTTTATCCAGCACTATAGCACCTTCTTCACTTTAATTAATTGTTTAAATACCTCGTATAGATTTCACAATACTACGTTTTAGATTGGCACTTTTATCTACTACACGGGATTTATAGCTTGTTTGTATATGCTTTTTACCACTGGACTTTGATTTTATGACTATTATAAGAAGCTGAATTATTGTCAAATTTTTTAAAGATATTTTCACTTTATGTCATCCTTTTATCACCTTTTGATACATCACTATATCAAATAGTAGGCATCACCATTATTTATTATGTTTTAGCATCACATGATTTTGCCTATAGAAGATTACATCATTGTGACCTTTTTATTTATTATAGCATCCATATTTATTATACACTCGTATAATTAGGTTTTTTAGACGCTCTTGTTGATATTGGAATTATTTTGCCCACGATCGGTTTTTAACGCTGGCATACACATCATCTTAAATTTAGTGGTTTTATCTTCCTTGCCTTGTGCATTTTGTGTATAAGCATCTGGATCTACATTTGCTACTCTCTTCAATTTTTATTTATTTATTTTGAGTGGTCCATCGTTTTATAAGGAGCTGAGCGCTGATTTTCTTTACTTTATAAATTACTGTGGTATGTGGTGACACTACAAAATCGGCTGCTCTATCCGTGGTGTTCCACAGTTGTTTGCATCTATTAACTCCTTCCTCATATCTGGCATGTCTTATACCCTATTTTAGCGCATAGGTCTACCCTTTTTATACATAGTTATATAGTTATATAGTAGTTGAGGTTGAATAAAGACAATAGTCCATCCAGTTCAACCTGTGTAGGTGTGTATGGCCGTAATCATCTCTCATACCCCTTAATGTTCTGATCCTTGAGATGTACGTCCAAGAGTCTTTTGAAAGTAGCCATACTTCCCGCAGAAACTACCTCTTGTGGTAGAGAATTCCACAATCTTGTAGCCCTAACAGTAAAGAACCCCCTGCGTTACCTAAGGTTAAAACGCTTCTCCTCTAATCGCATTGTATGCGCTCGAGTCCTCATGCAATCCTTGCAACTGAATAGCTTTTTTTCTATGCTGAGATCCCCCATTGAGGTATTTATAAATTGCTATCATGTCCCCTCTCAGGCTTCTCTTCTCCAGGGAGAATAAATTATGCGATTGTAGTCACTCTTCATAATTAAGGTCCTCCAATCCCCTAATTAGTTTAGTCGCCCTTCTCTGGACTCTCTCCAGCTCCAACATATCCCTCCTGAGGACTGGCAACCAGAACTATACGTAATACTCCAGATGCGGTCGGACCAGAGTTTTATAAAGTGGAAGGATTATAGTCTTATCTCTGGAATACATCCCTTTCTTTATGCATGCTAATATTCTGCCGGCTTTGGCAGCTGCCGCTTGACATTGCATGCTATTGCTTAGTCTATCCTCTACCAAGACTCCCAGATCTTTCTCCATTTTTGATTCCCCCAAAAGGTTCCCCCCCTAAAGTGTATTGTGTTTTTATGTTTTTTAGTCCCCAAGTGCAAAACCTTACACTTCTCCCCATTAAACCTCATTTGCCATGTCGTTGCCCACTCTGTTATTTTGTTCATGTCATTCTGTAGGATATCTGCTTCATGCTTTGCAGTTATTGCCCTGCCCAATTTTGTGTCATCTGCAAAAACTGATATAGAACTAATGATCCCGTCCTCAATGCTGTTTATAGATAAATTGAACAAGGTTGGTCCCAAGGACCATTTAAAAACACATCAGATCTCAATCAGGAAAAATATCATGCTGGATATCTATACTGATATGGACTAGGTAAGGTGTTAGGAACGAAAGGACGCCAAATCATTTGATGGCAATGAAAATGATAACCTACAGAGAGCTGAATTAAAAGACCATTCCATTTTGCTAAAATGTAATTGTAGCAACTCAAAATGGTACTCAGTAGTTTGTATGGCCCCCACATGTTTGTATGCATAATCAGTGTTGGGGTGGTTACTCAAAAAATGTAATTAGTTACTAGTTACTAGTTACTTCTGTAAATTGTAATGAGATTACTTTACTAGTTACTGCATTTGAAAAGTAACTTCACTACTTATTACTTTACTCTCCTCTTTCTTAATTGACCGTGTAGAAGAAGATACATGACACTCTTTCTGCATAGAGTTTATTGTAAAAACACAGGCTTTGGGAAACATGAGAACAAATCCTGAAAAAACAGAATAAAACATAAAGTGCAACAAAAAGTCATAAACTTCATCCCTCTCTATTCTTCGAAATAATGATTGTATCACACGGCTTGGGTAACGCAGGAAAGCGCGTTCCTATAGCCTAGTAAAGTAGTGTAGTTACTTCCTATAGCCTAGTAAAGTAGTGTAGTTACCAATATTAGTATTGTAACTAGTTACATTACTTAGTTACCAAAAAAAGTAGTGTAGTTACTGTAATCAGTTACTTTGTAACTAGTTACCCCCAACACTGTGCATAATATATAAAATATATGCATAATATAAAAAATGTGTAGCGCTAAATAGTAATGGGTATCAAAGAAAATTCTTAAATATATGTGCACATAAATCCAGAAACATTTGAAAGTGAGAAGTCCATATGAAAAGTCCATGAATAGGAGAAAATCCAATATTCATGGACTTTTCATATGGACTTCTCACTTTAAAATATGTGCACATATATTTAAGAATTTTCTTTGATACTCATTACTATTTAGCGCTACACGTTTTTTATATTATCTTTATGAACTTTTTCTATAGGTTTGTGTGAGTCGCTTTTTTTTATCTATTTACATATTTTTGATTCACTATTTCATTCATTTCAGCAGTAATAGCGCAGAATTTTTTCCATTTATGTATGCTTGTATGCATACGTGACAATGTCGGGGCATGCTCCTAATGAGACAACGGATGGTGTCCTGGGGTATTTCCTCCCAGATTTGGACCAGGGCCTCACTGAGCTCCTGGACAGACTGAGATGCAACCTAGCGTCGTCGGATGGATCGAAACATAAGGTGTTCTATTGAAATTTAGGTCAGGCGAGCGTGGGGACATTCAATGGTATCAATTCCTTCATTCTTCGGCAACTGGCTGCATACTCTCGCCAAATCAGGCCAGGCATTGTCGTGCACCAAGTAACCCAGGACCTACTGCACCAGACAATGGGTCCAAGGATTTTATCCCGATACCTAATGCCATTGTCTAGCCTGTAGAGGTCTGTGCGTTCCTCCATGGATATGCCTCTCCAGACCATCACTGACCCACCACTAAACCAGTCATGCTGAATGATGTTACAGGCAACATAACGTTCTCCACAACTTCTCCAGACCCTTTTACGTCTGCCACGGTATACCTGCTGTTATCTGTGAAAGCACAGGGTGCCAGTGACGAACCTGCCAATTCTGATGTTCAATGGCAAATGCCAATTGAGCTCAACAGTGCAGGGCAGTAAGCACAGGGCTCATGAAGTCTGTTTCAGTAACATTCACACCAGTGGCCTGCTAAAGGACATCTTGTAGGGATCTGGTACTGCTCATCATGTTCCTCCTTGCACAAAGGAGCAGATGCCGGTCAACTACCAGCATGTCTTTGAAGGGTGCGCGAAACCCACACAGTCACAGGGAGAACATGCAAGCCATATGCAGGTAGTACCGTGGTTGGGACTTGAACCAATGACCCTAGTGCTGCTAGGCAGAAGTACTAAGCACTTAGCCACTGTGTTGCCACATGCATGTAGATTGCATCCCTATGGTGTGAACCAGCCCTAGGATCAGGAGGTGACACCACTATTATCAAGTGACACACACAAGAAAAGAAAAAAACATAAAGTAGGGATTCACTGTTTTCACCTCCTCTCCACCATGTACAATATCCCGTGTGATTTATCCTTGTACTTATGTGAGTAGATGAACAATATTTATTACACAAAATCTGCAGAGTGCATTATGGAGTGTATGGAATGCTTGCTTATCCCTTACATGCCTAATGTACATGGGAGAGTGGAGATACAAACAGTGAATCCCTGCTGATTTACCCTGGAGATTCTGAGTGCTATTGCTGTGATAGGCCATATGCAAGGCTGTGGATGGATGATTACTGACAACATGCTGCTATAAGACCACCTATATTTTGGGTCTTAGCACTTGTTAAAGTGGAGTTCCAGTTGTTTCTGTTTTTATTAAAAGTCAGCAGCTACAAAAAGTGTAGCTGCTGACTTTTAATAAACACACACTCACCTGTCCCAGGATCCAGCAAAGCGGGCACCCGAAGCCTCACTCCTCCCCCTCTCCTCTTGGCAGCACTGGCATCACTAGTGTGGGTACCCGGCTGTGACAGCCTGTGGCTTCACAGCAAGGTGCGCACTGCGCATGCGCGAGTCACGATGCGCGTCCTGAATGGTCGGGCAATCTTCTGGGACCTCTGACGTGTCCAAGAAGATTGCAGGGAGGGAGGGGGAGAGGAGAACTTCCTCTCAGGGAACTGCCCTATATACATAATTATATAAACTGCAGAAAATATATGCTCCAAAAAAAAAAACACAGTTTTAGCATTATTTAAAAACTAGAAAAGATAAATATTGTATAAGGAGCAAAAAAAATGCAGCTAAATAAAACCAGGTACCTGATCCCCCCAAAAAAACAAAAGAAAAATGACATGCCAAATGTGGCATGTTAGGAGGTCAGGAGTACTTAAAGCGGAAGTTCCACCTTTGGGTGGAACTCCACTTTAAGAGACTGCAATTAGTGTTGGTGTGGAATTCACAAGGCTACTTATTGTCATTCATGAGTAAAAACACATGGCAAGGTTTGCAATGATGGTGGAACCTTACACATAACTACTTTTTTTGGACATTTACATATAGGTGGTCGACTTACAGTATGTTTATTGATTTATGAATTGATATTATTTCTTTGTTGGTGTGTCACTGTGGAATAGTGGTGTAACACGCTGATTTTTTTTTTCATTTTTATCTGTATTTAGTAGCTAATACTGTAGTTAAATATCTCAAAAGTCCAAGTCTCTGGGCATGCTCAATGCTCATGGCAGTACGTACATAAGTATATGTACAGCAGAAAATATATGCTCCAAAAAAAAAAAAAAAAAAACAGTTTTAACATTATTTAAATTTTCATTGGCTCTTTACCTAGATCGGGGATAGGCTCTGTCCGAGGGACGAACCTCGTCCCCGATCGCCGCCCTGCGCGCCCCCGTCATTTGACTATACCCCGGTATGGAAGTGGTTAAACAAGATTTTTCTTTGCTGTGCACCTGGAGGGGAACTTATTTTGATGGTTGCTTAGTTTTGTGACCATTAGTAAATATGCATTTGTGACTAATTGTTGACTGAGTGCTTTAGTAAATCTCTTCAGAATTTTTCGTTGCCAGCATTCTTTTGTTTCAGCTGTCATTGAGGAAGCCAGCTGACAGCTGATGAGTCATCCTTTCTCAAGGACAGGGGCCGGCTTCTCTTCCCACTTCTTAAGAACCAGCTATTCTTCACACAAAATTTGAATTGGTCAATCATTTTTTGATCGATGCGAATTTGAATAGTTATGACAATTTGAATTAGTTAGAAAACAAATGTACAAAATGAAATTTAACAAATTTCAAATAAAATCATTGCTCTTTCATTCAGTGATTCGCATACATCCGAATATCTGAAAAAACAAAATGTTGACCGAATTTATATTTGGACTGAAACCAACTGCACATGTTTAGTGAAAACATTACCTTCCACATGAAAGTGGAGGGAAGGGATAGCCTTATGAGCAAAGAAATGGAGGTGATGAACTTGCCACTATGGTTTACAAATTCACAAATGGTGCCTGAATCTATCAGCTGGAAAGGTAGAAGCTGTAAATCCGGTAATTTTTTTTAACCTGTCATTAGACCACTGAGCATGGGGGAAAGAGTGGTTGTACTTTTTCTTACATTCCAGCAGCAGGGGCAAAGAAGCTTACTTGCTCAATGCCACAGCTGGAGATGGCAAGGTGGGGTTGGCAGAATCAGAGAAATATTGCAACCTACGCTTAAACCTACTCTGCCTGGCCCCATGCTGACCCCGGCGGGGGATATGGAACTTGGGGGCACTGGAAACTATGGTGCTTTTTTGGACTCACTGCACCATATTAATATGCTGTGCTATACTGCAAACAAAGGGCAGCACTGTTGGGTTTTATAAAATCTCAGTGAATGCACTCTCCCTAGCTACACAAACTTAAATTTACTGCAAAGTAATGGCAAAATAGAGCACTGAATATATTACTTTATATGGAACTGTATGGCTGTAGTAACACACTACACACCCTCTCTCCCTGCAATACTGTCAGCTGTTCCTCATTCTAAATGTATAACACACTGACAATGGGCCACTGGAAAATAAACCTTTTACAGTGTGTGGTCTGGGACTTTGGCCAATGACAGTCATTTGCAATGCATTATGGGACATTCAACAAAGAAATTCCCACCAAATGTCCCTAAAATTAGGATTTAATCTGAGCTTCTGAACACCCAAAGCTTTGCCTGGACTTAGGTTTGGACCAAACAGACACTTAGGGGTTGATTTACTAAAACTGGAGAGTGCAAAATCTGGTGCAGCTCTTCATAGAAACCAATCAGCTTCCAAGTTTTTTTTGGCAAAGCTTATTTGAACAAGCTGAAGTTAGAAGCTGATTGGCTACCATGCACTGCTGCACCAGATTTTGCACACTCCAGTTTTAGTAAATCAACTCCTTTGTACCTAATCATCACTAATCATCATAACTTCTTTCCACAAATATTACAAAAATCTGAGATTGTTTGTTTTACTGTATTTTTCAAATTTCCACTTTTGCTAAATTTTAGTAGACCAATATTATTGTACATTTACATCTCTCTCATTCCATAATAAGACATTTTTATTATGAAAAACATTTATATTTCATTTTCTTTTAGGATGGTAAAATCAACTGAAGTAATCACAGAAACTCAAGCCAGTTTTCAATGGAAACATACAAACCTTATTTCTGATAGATAAGAACTAGCAAATCTTGATGTTCATTTTTATATGTTTCCTGAATTATTTCTTTCATTTTAAAGTAATCTATTTTCTAATCTTGCTGATGAGCAGAAACAGATATTCAGCAATACCTTTGCCTTAGATTGAAAAAATTCAAAATGTTTTCATTCACATTTACCATTCCGGAGGTTGTAAGGGAGATGGAATAATGGGAGAAGATTGATCTAAGAAAATGGGCATTAAAAACCCAATTGGTATCATTTGAAATGTTTGACTTTCATAACTTTACAAAAACAACTGAAGGAGGAAAATAAATAATTTGTATAATAGAGCATAGAACCTCACAGGCCTTTGACTGTGGATGTCCCTAGACAAACTCAGTCCCTCATACACTTTGTCTGTGCAGCAGCCAAAATCTCCATTGGAAAAACATGGAAAGCATTGATAAAAAAAAGCTGCAACAAAAAACAAAATTTGCTGGATAATGCGTTACTAAAAGTTGGCTAGCATCCTTCGGGACAAGCAAACCAGATTTAAAAGGATTTGGAATCTCCCGATAAGATATCTAGAATTTCCTATAAAAAAAACTAGGCCCAAAGCAGGGTATTGTGACCCAGACTGAGGAGAGTAGTTCCTATATTTTTTCCCTTATTTTTTTCTCATCTTTTCTATGTCCCCTTCTCAGATATTCCTTTCCCGTCTTCCTTTTTTTCTTTTTACTTTACTTTACTTTACTAACTTTTACTCTTCCCTTCTCTATTAAATGTCTGTGATTTTAATCCTACAATCTTGAGACTCTTTAATAACTTTACTGTTGCTAAGGTCTATATGAAACTGCTGTATGATGACAACTGACTAATGGAATAATTTACTCAAAGCCTGAGATGTAGAAGGACCCAATGTAGGTGTACCTACCTTTTACTTTATAGTTAAAAGTTGGATGTTGAACGTCTTAATGCACCACAGCTCTTTCAATGTTTATACAGTATGTGCACTGTTTTTGGTCTGAAAACTTAAATTCCTAATGTAGTTTATATTTTTTTATTTCTGACCAGTGATTCGTGCAAATATGTGTACTTTTGTAAATTGTAATACAATAAAAATTTTGAAAGAGAACCTCACAGACCTTTCAGCTGCCTGCAATAAAAGACTGGTGTTATTATCTCTATCCATACATCTGTGCACAGTAAAAAAATCTTTTTTTTTAACAGAATACTTGTTTTATGTGAAAGAAAAACATTGCAACTGAGCAAGATGCCTACTTAAATCTGGTTATTGGTTTATGGCAATTTAAAATATTGACTGTGCCATGGGAAAGCTCAAAGAGCTGTAATAACATGTTTTAAAGCCTGTGAGATTAAAAACAATATTTTGCTTACTGCATGCAACCAAGATCCAAAAATTGTAATATTAAAAGCCAATATGAACATTATGTCGCATAGCATCTACAGAAGCCTATGTAATCAAAATGCTATTCCATTATTTGTTATTTATGTTTTCAAACGCTGCATGCATCTTGAAAGCTTTGATCAAGATAAAAGGAATGCATTCGATGATGACTAAAAGTGTAATATAATACAAGAAAAAACTGAATTTCTTCCTAAAATTACCTACATTTAGAAAGCAGTGACAGTTCTGGCATATACATTTCCTGGAGGATGATTTAGGAAAATACTTCACTTTAAAATGACAAGCCTATTGCAAATGACAGAGCATGCAACAGGTATCGGATGCTTACATTTACCGGATTACAACTGTAGGAGTAAAAAAAACTAACTCATTTAGGGTCCTTTCACACGGGCGGTCCGTATGTCTGTTTTTCATCCCATCTGTTTTGCGGATGAAAAACTGACATAATGCAAGTCAATGGGATTGCGGATGTCAGCGGATGACCTTTCCGTTCAGTTCCATTTTTGAGACGGAAGAGAACCCTATTTTTCTTCCGTTTAAAAAAACGGAACGGACGCAAAAACGGATGTCAGCGGTGTCATCCACTGACATCCGCAATCCCATAGACATACATTATGTCCGTATATCATCCGCAAACGGATGGGATGATAAACGGATATACGGAACGGACACTCCAAAGTGTCATCCGTGTCCGTTTAAAAAAAAAAAAAGTGCCTTAGCAGATGAAAAAACGGACCGTGCCGTGTGAAAGGACCCTTATGAGAAAAATTTTCAAATTAGGTGTTATTGACATTGTATTCTCATATTTGCAGTGGAGTAGCCACAAAAATGTGCCATGCTAGTTGTCAAATGCGCTCTGTAATCAGGCAAAACTTTGCTCTGCCTAGTGAAAATCTCACCAGTGGGGACCTGAACTACACATCTGACAAAGATCCTGTCCCTTCCCAATGCTAATAAAAATTAGAATAGGCTTGAGTTGGGTTTTAAAGCAGAACTCCAGCCAAAAATAAGAAATTAATATGAATAGTACATTAACCACTTGCCGACCGGTCACGTTGACTGTACTGCGGCAAAGTAGCTCGTTATCGTCCAGCGACGTAGACCTACATCGCTGGACTCCTCCCCTTATGGGCGGCGCGTGACCGCCGGAGGCTCGCTCCCGCTGTATTCAGTCACAGCGGGAGTCTGGCCAGGGGAAGAGAGGCGGTAATCACCGCCTCTCTTCCCCGATCGTCAGGGATCGAGTGTGGAAATCCGCCCGCTTGTGTAAACAAAGCGGGCGGATCTCCTAAGTGACAGGCAGGGACAGATTACAGGATTCAGCATAGCTGAACCTGCGATCTGTGCCTGTGTCACTCAGTCCCCTCCCCCCACACACGTTAGTAAGCACCAGGCATACATTAACCCCTTGATCACCAATAAAGTTAACCCCCTCCCTGCCAGTGTCATTTTTACAGTAACCGTGCATATTTATAGCACTGATTACTGTAGTAATGTCACTGGTACCCCCAAAAGTGTCAAAAATGTCAGTCAAGGGTCCGATCTGTCCGCCGCAATGTCGCAGTCCCCCAAAAAAAAATCGCAGATCGCCACCATTACTAGTTAAAAAAAAACAATAAAAATTACATAAATTTCCCGTAGTTAGTAGCTGCCATAACTTTTGCGCAAACCAATCAAAATACGCTTATTGCGATTTTTTTCACAAAAATATGTAGCAGAAAACAAATTGGCCTAAAATGTTAAAAAATTTACATTTTTCAATTTTTTTGGGGGGGAATTTCATTTAGAAAAATGTGAAAAATATTGTTATTTTTTCAAAATTGTCGCTCTTTTTTTGTGTATAGCGCAAAAAGTAAAAATCGCACAGGTGATCAAATACCACCAAAAGAAAGCTCTATTTGTGGGGAACAAAAAGGACATAATGTAATTTGGGTACAGCATTGCACGACCGCGCAATTGTCTATTAAATTAACGCAGTGCCGAATGGCAAAATATGGCCTGGTCAGGAATGGGGTAAAATCTTCCGGTCTTAAAGCGGTTAAAAATACGCTGATTGAGAATTTTTTTGTCAAAGACATGTAGCTAAATACATTTTGGCCTAAATATATGACAAAAATTGAATATATTATATATTTTTTAACTGTCAAAGTAGAAAAATATTGTTATTTTTTCAAAATTTCCGCATTTTTTTATTAATATCGCAAAAAATAAAAAGTGCAGAGGTGATCAAATACCACCAAAAGAAAGCTCTGTTTGTGGGAAAAAAAGGATGTAAATTTCGTTTGGGTACGGCTTTGCATGACCGCGCAATTGTCAGTTAAATTCGCACAGTGCCGAATCGCAAAAAGTGGCCTGGACGTAAGACAGCAAAATCCTCCGGTGGTAAAGTGGTTAAAAAGATAAAATAACAAAACCAGTGTTGATAGCATTATTCACCTTCAATCCAGAGATTTCCTCCACTGTGTTTTTCTGGTAACACATCTTCTCCCTCTAAAGGCTAGTTTCAAACAACCAACTTTCTATGAGCCCAAGTCATCCTGGACCCACCCCAGCCTTTGAATGGGCAGTGAAAGGAGAAGCGGCACAGTAATAAGCTACGTAACTCATTATCCATTGATATTTCCTGCAGCTCATTAACTGATAGCCCATACAAAGGTGCGTTTAGAGAACTGTAGAAACTGTTTGCAGGAGCCTGACATTACACCCACGATCCACTAATTGCAGGTGCAATACTTTGCAGGCTTCTGTGTAAAAAAATAATAAACATATTTTTTTACCTGCAAAAAAATACGTGCATTTATTATTTTTTGTTAAAGGTGAACTTACCCAATAAAGTTCAATGTGGTTTTGACAGTGAACACTTTTGAGAGCTCATCATTGCATATAAACAAACACATTCTTGAAGCAATGGGGATGTTGGCAGCGAAAGTTGAAAGAAATTTTTTAGATCTTTGTCATCTAACGTAGGGGACAATGAAGGCAATGTTTACATGAAAGTGCTTTGTCTAATAGTGGCCATAGATGGATCAAAATTTGGCTCGTTCAGCATGGACTGGCTAAATTTTGATCCATCTGTGGCCACTGCTGCTCAACAGAAGTCGATCTAAAAATCAGCTTCTGTTAAACAGACCTACTGGAAAAATGCCACTCGTTTAGCAGTTGAAGACTGATCTGAATCCCCCCGCTGTCAGAATACAATAGCCCAGCAGGGAGAATTCCCCTATCCACCTTGATTGTGTGGCTGGAGGAATCAGTTTTGTTTTTTTTCATTCAGCTCACTGGCTGAATGAAAAAACTGAGCCATGTATGGCCAGCCTAAATTAATACTAAATTATTATTATTGATTTAGTTAAAAATAACAGACATTATATAATTACCTGCCCCGTGTAATGGTTTTGCCCAGATCCTCCTCCTCTCAGGTCCATCTTTGGCTCTCCTGGCCCCTCCCTCCTGTGTCCATTTAGACATGGAGCCCCGGCTAGGCCCTCCCTCTCTCCTCATTGGCTCACTGACTTTAACAGCAGAGGGAGCCAATGTCTCTCCGCTGCTGTCTCAGCCAATGAGGAGGAGAGACCTGGGCAGCCGAGTCTCTACTGCAACATCGCTGGACAGAGATGGGCTCAGGTAAGTATTAGGGGAGCTGGAGGAGGGCTGCTGAACACAGAAGGTTTTTTATCTTAATGCACAGAATGCATTAAGATAAAAAGATAAAAAAAACCTTCTGCCTTTACAATCACTTTAAGGGTCCAGGGTAAGAAACGCCAGTTCTATTGGCAGAAAAAACACTCATCCAGAACTTTTTTATACACGTGTTTAGAAACTTTTAGGTATGTTTAGTGTTTTTTTCTGCTGGAAAAATTCCTCTAAAAATGGAGTCCAGAAGAGTTTTTTTCTGCCTCTAAGTACTAAGCTTAAAATATGCCTCTAAATGTCTTAACGGCCTAAATTATGTCTCTAATGTGCATTGAACTGCTTCTACAGGCAAAAAGCAAAATCTCTATAAAAGCAGAGATTTTTAAGGTCAGTGTGCTTAAAACCTTAAAGTGACAAGGTCAGAGTGTTTCTTTGCAAGTTACCTGCTTATATGGAGAAGCTTCACATTGCAGTGTGCAGTGCACTATGAATTAGTTTCAAATTTGGCCACGGAATTGAAGAAAATACCTTTGATAAAAATTCACATCCAATTCATGTTTTTCTCAACACTATCATATTTAAGTTTCTGAATGTTCCTTCAATTAGCAATTGGAAAGTAAACATTAGACACAAGGAATAAGGCATCACAGAATAAAACTTATGTGCAAACTAAAGTAACCCACATCAACAAGAATGTTGTTGATGTGGGTTATTACATTTTGTGGTTGGCCTACTCCACTAAATTGAAATATTTTAATTTGCTGTGGCTAACCACCATATGCACATGATCCCTAAGACATATCTGCTGTTTACAGAATAAGCCTGAAGGAGTTTTAAAGGACAGCTTTATGTGAAGTTACCCCTTAAAGTCCCCTTACCTCTTTCACTGTACAAATACAAAGTACTTAGCTAGGCTCACTAATTAGAGGTAAACATAAAAAAACCCTACAAGCCTAAAGTTGTTCTTTGGTAAGCACTTTTTATATCTGAGATATTATTGGGCTATTGTGTGGGGGTTGCTGCAAGGTATTATATCATCACTACTGCTTTGTCTTTTTGTTATCATCGCCTTCAATATCACTCTGGAGGGTTTATTCCTATACTATTTTTAAGTGCAGATCAGTAGCTCCATTATTATTATTTCTTACTTTTTATGCTCTAAGCAGCACACCTTGACCAGAGTGTGATCTTTTGACGTGTGGGTTTGACGTGTGTGCTTTTTTTGACACGGCTTGTGAGCCTCTTTAGTTCTTCTGTTTGATCCGCTCCACTCCAGGGGCTGACTTTTTCCAGTGTAGGTTCCTGTACACCTGTCTCCCCATAGCCCAAATAGGCATGATGGCAATGTGAGGTAATGTATATTATGATATATATACAGTATATATATATAGATATATATGTGTATGTATATATATATATATATATATATATATATATATATGTAAATATATATATATATATATATTTTTTTTTTTTCTTCCCCAATTCCCCCTCTTCCTTTGGGATATGGGGTGTCATATGAACATGTATACTAACATTTTTTTGTTGATTGGCTTATATTTTGTATTTACTATATATGTTTGTTAACACTAGTATTCAGTCAGATGTTGAGAGACTGAAGCCCTAAAGAAGCAGCTTTGACTGCGCAACACATGGACAATTTCTACTGTGTAACTATTACCCTAATTTTGTTTTTTTTCCATTTTGGACTTTATGTTGCCCTTATATTGTGAAACATCTGTTATTAACCGGTTGCCGACCGCCGCACGACTATATACTGCGGCGGTCAGCCCCGGCCAGGCAGAGTGACGTATGGATACGTCACTCGCCTGTCACTGACTTGCGAGCCAATTGCGGACGGGCTCGCGCCCGCCGCGGCTCGTTCACTGACAAGTCAGTGTGTGTGACCGGCGGACCCGATGTCCGCCGCTCACACTACGATCGCTCCGGTGAAGGGAGAAAGGCGGAGCGGCTTATGTAAACAAGCCGCCCGTCATTCTCCCAGGTGTAAAAATGAAGATCAGACGGTTCTACTATGTAGGACCGTTGATCTTTGTTTTTACACCAATAGCAATGTCCCTGCACAGTTAGAATCATGCCCCTAGGACACAATTAACCTCTCCCTGTCCAATAAAGTTAACCCCTTCCCTGCCAGTGTCATTTTTGCAGTAACAGTGCATATGTATAGCACTGATTACTGCAGTAATGTCACTGGTACCCCCAAAAGTGTAAAAAATGTCAGTCAAGGGTCCGATCTGTCCGCCGCAATGTCGCAGTACCGGAAAAAAAAATCGCAGATCGCTACCATTACTCGTTAAAAAAAAAACACCAAAAATGACAAAAATCTTTCCCTTTGTTAGTAAACGCGATAACTTTTGCGCAAACCAATCAAAATACGCTTTTTGCGATTTTTTTTACCAAACATATGTAATATAAAACAAATTGGCCGAAAATGTTAAAGAATTTTGATTTTTACATATTTTTTTGGGGGAATTTCATATAAAAAAATGTGAAAAATATTGTTATTTTTGCAAAAGTGACGCTCTTTTTTTGTTTATAGCGCATGATCAAAAAATCGCACAGGTGATCAAATACCACCAAAAAAAAGCTCTGTTTGTGGGGAAAAAAAGGACGTCAAATTCGTTTAGGTACAGCGTCGCACGACCGCGCAACTGTCCGTTAAAGTCACGCATTAAAAAATCGCAAAAAAAACCCTGGTCATTTAGCAGCCAAATCCTCCGGGGCTTAAGTGGTTAACAGTTTGTAATAAAGATATACGTTTTTATAATTAGTTTGCTTATCTATTGAGATTAAAGATAACAGGTGGTCGTGTTCAATGCCCTTATCTTTACCCTTTCCTGCTTCAATTATACTACTTGGTTGATGATCTCCTGATATATAGCTGGTTTAGCCCCCCTTATCTGCCCTTTATATATACCAGACTGGGAAGGAAAGTGCTAGATGATTCAGGATGTCCTCCAAGCAGGCTCTTTCTGACTTACTGCAGCTTCAAATGTATAATATGAAAAGTTCAGAGTGTGAATTGAAATAAGAAAAAACATTTTCAGTACAGGAAAGGAATCTGTGAAACTATACAAAACTGAAGATAAAGCTGGAGTTCAGATTTACCTGGTAGACGAACAAAAAAATAAAATGCAATGGCACCGGTTTTTACACAGTTATGTGATTTTGTTCAAGGGGTAGATGCTGTCATTGCAATGAGCAGTATCATTATCTCTTTGAGAGATGCTAAATACCTGTAAGTTTTATGCATACATCTTACATAGTATGTACCTAAAGGGAAGCAGCCCCCCAATACTTACCTGAGCCCATCTCGATCTAGCGATGTTGCACGAGAGACTCAGCTGTCCGGAACTCTCCCTCCTCATTGGCTAAGACACACAGCGAGTGCCACTGGCTCCCACTGCTGTCAATCAAAATCAGTGAGCCAATGAGATGAGAGAGGGGGCAGGGTCAATCCGGGGCTCTGTGTCTGAATGGACACACAGAGCTGCGGCTTTGCTTGGGTGAACCCATAGCAAGCTTATTGCTGTGGAAGCACATGGCAGGAGGGAGGGGCCAGGAGCACAGAAGAGGGACCCGAGAAAAGGAGGATCTGGGCTGCTCTGTGCAAAACTACTGCAACAGGGGAGGTAATTATAACATGTTTGTTATTTTTAAATAAAAAAAGAAATGAGACTTTAATATCACTTTAAAATGAAAATTATATCTAAGACCAAGTGTGCTTTAAAATTGAAAGGCAAACTTATAGAGCAAATTTAGAACACAAGCCTCCAAAGGAAATACAAAAATAAATGTATTCAAAGCACATACAAAATGTGATCTAATAAAGATAACAGATTTCTAATGTCCTGGGAACTACAGTGTACGTGTGGACATTAGAATTATTCCAAATCTATGATAATTGTTATACTGCAGTTAAACCTGTAATATAAGCTACTGGGGTCATTAAAGTATATCATGGCTGTGTTTACTTAGCCCCTCCTACCAATTGCACCATCCCATTCTCAGAATATAATTATAATTATTACTTGCTTAGAGTTTATTATTAACTGCTGAGCTATCGTAAAAATGGCTATAACATTGTACACAATAATATGTTCTATGGGTGGTTGTGAAATTAAAATTGTTTTTTTTATAAGGATGTATTACAGGAAAATATACTGTTGCTCTAAATGTGGGTATGTTATTAAAAATGTAATGTACATAAATAATGTTTAATATACATGTTGTATTAACAATCACAATATGCAGAATAGGGATGGGGAAAACCTTGTATTGCATTTTATTGGATATAAAATAAATAACTGTGATTTTAACTGATTGTCAAGGAATGGTCCTATATGGTACTGTTGGTGCCTGAACAGTGCTGTGTGTGGGCTGGCAGCCTCTGCATTAATTCGGGAGAACCCTGGTCATCATCTGTGCTGGAAGTGTACAGTGACATCGCCTTTAACCATCATCAGCCAGTGTCCTTTCAGGGGTACCACTATAAAATATAAAAATTTTATTATCCATTTTATGTAAATTGTAAAGGAGCTATTGGCTTTGTCTGGCATACAGTTCTTGGAGGGGACATGACCCTGTTACACTTAGCATAGGCACTATTACAGAGATTTTACCACTTTATTCTCATGAATAAATCTTCCCATAATAAAAGTATTTTTAACCATTTAGATTACTGGCCTTTATCTACCAGAATACATAGTGGACAAACTACATCTATAATTGTCTTTCTGTTCCATTTAGATTAACACTCTTGGCTTACTTGACACTTGTCAACTAAACTTGCTTTAGCCGTAGGTAGAATTAACAAAAAATGTGTCATATAGGAATGCAAAAATAACTAAACTATGAAAAATCTGTACTTTTCTAAAGGTGTTGTTAGGAAGCTTGGATTGTATTCTAAAAAAAAAAAAAAAGGTTATACTGTAACTGGTTAGGCAACTACTGTAGAGGGTGGAAATCTTTTATATAAGAATAATACCAATGTAACATTCTCAATAAAATGTGTTTTTCACAATCATTTAAATGACTATTATTTTCTGCAATGTGTATCAATTTAAAATGATATATTTTCAGTATCTTTTCCAGAAACTTGACATGTTTACATTTTTAATGAATGCTCACCTACTTTAAAATCTACATTAGAAGACACAATCATTTAACAGAAAGAAGACAAAATCACAGAACTTTCTAATAAGCATTTCATTTTAGCAAATGTACAGTGGTACATTATTCCTTCAAATACCGAAAATTAGGTTGAAATAATTTATTCTATATAATTCTTACATTTAACAATGCTATACCTTTACCGACAGTTATTAATGTCTATTTATATGGAATCCAAGGATGGAATTTGATTAAAAAGGAATTTCAAAGAGTGTGGTCTATAAATAATGTGAGGCATTGGCTGGCATGATTGAGGACACTGTGTATGTGTTACCTAAGTTTCTCATCTACACATAGCTCTAGGAATTGTATCTGTTATGGGAAATATTAATTTTATGTTTTTCAAGATGGTAATACGTTCTGGTCTGATTCCTGGAAGCCAGAGATTTTGTATAGTTTTGGTGGGGCAAAGCCTCCAGTGATAGGTCAATGTTTTACGTTTTAGCTAGATCGCACTAATTGGTTAGGTGTGCACAGGCCTTTAAAGGGATATGCATTGTTCATATTTCATGTCAGATGTTTACAATCATTTTAAATTCACTTAAGTCATGTCCAAAATGTGATTAGAAACCCAATTTCTAAAGGATGTTTGTAATATGATGAAATTACAAAGTAAATCATACA
Organism: Pelophylax lessonae; assembly: GCF_965119305.1. Lineage (NCBI taxonomy): Eukaryota > Metazoa > Chordata > Amphibia > Anura > Ranidae > Pelophylax > Pelophylax lessonae. Next base: position 628,397,361 of record NC_138768.1, on the reverse strand, counting down.
TTATATACAATGGTGTTCAACCAATTCCTGTAATATTCATTGCAACTGTCCAAAAAAAGAGGATGCTGTCTACCTACCTGTGCCATATAATAATGTGGTACAGTTATATAGCCAATTCCTTCACTCCAAAAAGGTGGTGCTTCCACTCCTCCAAGCACAGGTTCATGTATGAAAGATCACAGGTGGTCCCTATCAAGCTCACCCTGGGATGCTGGAAAAGGAAACATATTGCAGTTGCTTTACTAAAAGCAAATAGGTTTAGTGATTGTGATAAGAACACCCAATCACATATGTGCTGCCACGCAGCTTTAACTGTCTAGCAGTTGTTATTACATGTTATGTTATGCTATGTTATTGGTATCTTCCTTGCACCCCTGCTGTTTCTGGCTAGATGGTTTCTCCCATCCTCCATTTTCCTGCTGTAACTCCCATTTTGTTTAGTTGTTATGAGGAGACTGCAGAGTGCGGAAGCTGTGTAACTTCATTGGAAATTTACCTATGGAAAAGTCTCTATGTTTATGCCTTTGCTAACTTGAAGCATAAAGAAGCATTGGAGAACACCTCTGGAGTCTTTATTCATTGAGTAAACTATCTGTTAAAGCCATCATTCAACCTGCTGCACACACTTTCAGACTGGGTCTACAAGGAGGTCACAGGTACAATCGATGCTGAGACAGAACAACATATACTGCAAGGGGGAAACAAAGCGTTTGGGGGAAACAAAGCGTTTTTAATTACACAATTGCATGATAGAAGTCTGGGGCAAATTCCCTTGCAAATTTCAACTTCCCTTGCACATTGAACCATTTACTTGCCTTTAGTAAATCAACCTCTTTGTGTGTTAAAAGAAATCTCAACAACTTTAATTAAAAAAAAAAAACAAAAACATTCTTATTATGCTTGGAAATGTTGGGCTCCTCCAAAAACCACTGTATCCCTAGACTGTCCAGATCACGTGTACATGAATACACTGCCTGCCCATCTAAAGATACCAAGAACACCTCACTTAGTAATGTGATGACTTGCAAGATCTCTAATAAGTGTGAAGTGTCACTTTTTGTGTCCATATACACACATTTTTCAAGGAACATGTGAAAACATGAGGTTTCTACATGTTCCTTTTAAAAAGTTTCTACATAGGCACTCATTTTATTTCAGATAAGCATTCAATACTCGAGGTAATAGGTCATTCAGACAGACCATTTGCATTTTTATCGACCTTAGGAGGGGTATAGAAAATAACAGTTTTTTTTTTCCTACTTTAAGGTTTTGGCTATAATCCTTTGAGTTATAACATTGTCTTAGGTAGCCCTGTCAAAAACTTGGAACTATTGCTTCTGGAAATTGTAAATTCTGTCCTTAACCTCCCTGGCGGTATGATTCTGTCAGGAATTCTGTACCAAAAGCGGTACAATTTTTTTCATGGAAATTTGGCGTTATGTATTATAGGCCTACAATTCTTAGTAATTACTGATTTAAACCTGACCAAAACAAGACTCTAGTAGACATCCCAGATGTGATAAATTTGAAACACAAACGCATGAATTATAATCTAATCAATAATATAATTTTATTATATAATATAAATATATATATATTATATTATATAATAAAATTATATTATTGATTAGATTATAATTCATGCGTTATATTATATATATATGTGTGTGTGTGTATATATATATATATATATATATATATATATATATATATATACGTATATATATACATATATATATATATATATATATATATATATATGTGTGTGTGTGTGTATTTATATATATGCTGCTGCTGCAGGGAACGGAACTAGGAAGTCATCACACCGACGGAGGACGGACGAGCGGCGGGGATCTCAGACGGCTGGCGATCTCAGCAATGGGAGATCATCGCTGGATCGCCAGGAGAAGGTAAGAGACCGCTGCGCGCTCTGCCCATCCACCCCGAGCGTGACTCGGGGATACCGATCCTAGCACAGAAAATCCACCCCGAGTCACGCTCGGGGATACCGCTAGGAGGGTTAAAATATATATTTTTAAAGCACTGTTTATTTCTTATCATTTTCATAAACATTAGTTCATATTTGTCCCTATTCATTACACATGTGTTTTCTACCTTTAAAGGCCAGTTTAACTTTATGATGTAATCTTTTTTGAAAGACACTGTAGTGTAGGGGTGTCACGCTCAATTTAAATTTTAGCAGTATGGTTGCCCTCAAAGGACTGCTTGTATCTGGGTTGCTCTACATACAGAGTGTAGAATGCAGGATTGTGTAAGGATTGCTATGTACAGAGTGCAGGGTTCAGGGGTGCACTATGTACAGAGTGCAGGGTTCAGGGGTGCACTATGTACAGAGTGCAGGGTTCAGGGGTACGCTATGCTCAATGTGCAACATCTGTATTCTACCCATTCTTCTGGGTTCTGACCTCTTCACCCACCACTCTGCCCCATCCCCCCGCCTCTTAACACATCTACCTACACACCTCCACAGCCCTCACCACGCCCTCCCCCCCCCCACCTTCCAAAGTAAACCTCTCATCTGTACAATCTCCTACCTGATGTAAGATGGCAGAAGGCCTCTCTTCATGGCCCCTGTGGGTTCTACAAGTCCTCAAAAGCCTACCCTCTGGATGCAGCTGCTGGAATTGGATTAGAATAACACAAAACCGTCGGAGCCATCAGGTCCTCCACCACTGACAGGCCATGCCGGACTACTGCTCATGTGCTCAGCTACAAACAGAACCAGCACCACTGGAGAGACAGAGGAGGAAAGAGCATGAAGTGTTTACTCCTGCTGCCAAGGAGACCTTTTCCGTGACAGCTTAAAGCGGCTAGTGAGCACAGGAAGTGGCAGCCAGTAGCCGCTGCGTGGGCCACATGACATGGCCTGGCGGGCCACATTCAGCCCTAGGGCCTTGTGTTTGCCACCTGTGCTGTAGTGGGTATCTTTGTGGACCAATTAGCTTATTTTCTAAGATTGATAAAATGTGTGGTTTTCCAGTTTCATCCTCTAGAAGGGTTAGGTGGAAAAGCAGCCAACAGTTTAAATTGTACTTTAAAGTGTATCTAAACCCTACTGTCAGATTGTCAGCAACCTATTGTCAGAAAATCTCTGTCAGGTTGTTATTGCTGTCTTTGTCCACGCTAAAGAGATTCTCTCGCTTTGTTTATCTTGGTAACCATTGTGAAAGGGACAGAAGGTGATATAACACCCAAAACTTTACAGATCCTACTGGGACAGTGGATGACATTGGTGGAGACACCAATTCCACTGACAGATGTCTAAAAGGATATCTCCCCTCACTTTGGAGAAATGTACTTTCACTTTCTGTTGTTCCTGGGAGAAGAAGTGGAGGGAAATCTCCTAGACAAGATACTGACAATGAAAAAAAAAACCCTCACATGGATAGTAAACATTGCCTATATGTACACTATACATGACTGAAAAGTTCTTACCAGCTAATGACATGTCAAGGAGCGAGTGGAAGTATCTCCATGTCTGTCTAGCAAGTTGTCTTACGCATGACATATAGCCACAGAGGAGGCCTGGCAAAGCTTCCCCCAAATTAGTGCTTGTCTTCTGACTTGTAATATAGTCTTACTGAGGACTCTTCACATGATTTAGCGCAACAACTGGGACTAATTCATCAAAACTAGAGACACAGATAAGAGATCAAAGAGAGTTGTGGCCTATAGCAGCCCTCAAGCTTTTTGCCATCAGGGACCAGTTTCAAGGAAGAAAATTTTTGCAAAGGCACAGGGAAGGGGGTGGGGTTAGTTTGGTGGGGCGAGTGTTAGCTCTTCAGTCAGTCCAACATCATGGTTGTATGGTGTCAGGATGATTGAATTGCATTATTTCTATTAATACGTGTATAATGAAATAGTTCAATTCCCCATGATGTAGAATCAAGGTGGACCTGAACTTGTCACTTGCCACCATTGCCGTCAGCTGCAGCGTGTTATTTACCACCGTAGCCTGCCACAAGATATAGCATGTCACTTACCACCATAGCCTGCCACCAGATGCAGCGTGTCACTTGCCACCCTAGCTTGCCACCAGATAGAGCATGTCACTTGCCACTATAGCTTGCCACCAGATGCAGTGTGTCACTTGCCACTGTAGCCTGCAACCAGATGCAGTGTGTCAATTGCCACTGTAGCCTGCCACCAGATGCAGAGTGTCACTTATCACTGTAGTCTGCATCTAGATGCAGTGTGTTACTTGCCATCAGATGCAGAGTGTCACTTGCCACTGTAGCCTGCCACCAGATGTAGTGTATCACTTGCCACCAGATGCAGCATGTCACTTGCCACCAGATGCAGCGTGTCCCTTGCCACTGTAGCCTGCTACCAGATGCAACTTGTCTCTTGCCATTATTTCCTGCTGCCTGATGCAGCGTGTCACTTGTCATCATAGCCTGCCACCAGATGCAGTGTGTCACTTGCCACCATTTACTGCCTTCAGATGCAGCTTACCACTGTAGCCTGCAACCACTGCCACCAGCAGTTGCAGCTTGCCACTTTTTAGGAAGCTGCGAGGGCACGGACCGGTCCATGGACAAGGGGTTGTGAACCCCTGGCCTATAGTAAGCATTTAAAATGTTTCCACAAAACAAAAAACACAATCGGATTGGTTCTTATTGGCAATACCCCACTTCCTATTATATTTTTTACAGTTTTAGTGTGCCATCACTACTATTGCTACTACGTAGTGCATCCACTACAAAACTGCAGGCAGCACTGTAGCTGTACTGTACTCCCTTCTTACTCCAGCACCTTTTCCAAGTCTTACCTGTTGCCACTACTTTAAAGTCTCAGCTGAGCTCTTCTTCTGCACATGCGTGCCATAACCTCCTGTTATTTTTGTGGAAAAGCCAACAGACTTTAAGCTGTGGATGGCTTTTCTATAGGAATGAAAGGGGACTGCACCTGAAAGATGTACAGATATCTTTTAAACCTATGTTCATGTCATACACAACCAACTGCAGAATCAATTGTTTGACCCATGCATTGGGCAGCTTTACCACATATGCCCATACATGCTGAGCTGAGCTTCTGCTGTGCCTACTGTGTTCCACTAGAACTAAGAATGCTGTCTAATGTTGTTAACATCTTGAAAATGATTTCATGCTTTACCCTAGAGTTAAACATTCCTGAAATATATTATTCAGATGGGCTCTTTTCTGCCAGGAAGCAGCAAAATGTCATCTCAGGTTACATATGGCAAATTCGTACAAGGAACAAGAAAAGGATGCCACAAGCGACAAGAATAAGGTGAGACAAAATGTTCCAAAAATTGCCTAACACTAGATGTATAAATGGGTAAATGATGAAACACTATTTGTCATGGTTCATTACTTGCGCACTGTGTCAATAAACATTCATTTAAAGCTATTCAGGCTTTTCATAATCTTCTAATCTTATTTATTTAGGAAAGGAAGGAATGACAATATGCAAGTTACAAAGATAACACTTTCATACAATGCTGACCTAGTAGCACAAAGGATTATGATATTTTAATAATTTGGCATTATTTAGTATGGAGTTAAATTACACTGCTCAAAAACAATTAATTAAAGGAACACTTTGAAAACATATCATGCTGGATATCTATACTGATATGGACTGGGTAATGTGCTAGGAACAAAAGCATGCCACATTGTTTGATGAATATCAAAATTATCAACCTACAGAGGTCTGAATTCTTAAACACTCCAAAAATCAAAGTGACAAATGATGCAGCAGGCTAGTCCATTTTGCTGAAATTTGATTGTAGCAACTCAAAATGGTAGTTTGAATGGCCCCCACATGCTTGTATGCATGCCTGACAATGTCAGGGCATACTCCTAATGAGACGATAGATGGTGTTCTGGGGTAGTTCCTCCTAGACCTGGACCTTTGCATCACTGAGCTCCTGAACAGACTGAGGTGCAATCTGGCAGCATCAGATGGACCGAAACATAATGTCCCAGAGGTGTTCTATTGGATTTAGGTCAGGCAAGCGCAGGGGCCATTCAATGGTATCAATTCTTTCATCCTCCAGGAACTGGCTGCATACTTTCACCACATGAGGCCGGGCATTGTCGTGCACCAGGAGGAACCCAGGACCCACTGCACCAGTGTAGGGTCTGACAATGGGTCCAAAGAGTTCACCCCGATACCTAATGCCAGTCATGGTGCCATTTTCTAGCCTGTAGAGGTCTGTGCATCCCTCCATGGATATGCCTTTCCAGACCAACACTGACCCACCACCAAACCGGTCATACTGAACGATGTTACAGGTAGCATAACTCTCTCCACAGCTTCTCCAGACCCTTTCACGTCTGGCACATGTGATCGGGGGGAACCTACTCTCATCTGTGAAAAGCACGGGGTGCCAGTGGCCGACCTGCCAATTCTGGTGTTCAATAGCAAATGCCAATCGAGCTCCATGGTGCTGGGCAGTGAGCACATGGCCCACTAGAGGATGTTGGGCCCTAAGGCCACCCTCATGAAGTCTGTTTTTGATTGTTTGGTCAGTAACATTCACACCAGTGGCCTGCTGGAGGGCATTTTGTAGGGCTCTGGCAGTGCTCATCATGTTCCTCCTTGCACAAAGGAGCAGATATGGGTCGGGATGATAGGTTAAGGACCTTCTACTGACATGTCCAGCTCTCCTAGAGTAACTGCCTGTCTCATGGAATCTTCTCCATGCTCTTGAGACTGTGCTGGGAGACACAGCAAACCTTTTGGCAATGGCACGTATTGATGTACCATTGTGGAGGAGTTGGACTGTCTGTGCAACCTCTATAGGGTCCAGGATCCATCGCCTCATGCTACCAGTAGTGACACTGACCCTAGCCAAATGCAAAACTAGTGAAAAACAGTCAGAAAAGATGAGTAGGGAAAAAAATGGCAGTTGCTTCCACCTGTAAAACCATTGTTTTTGGGGGTCGTCTCATTGACCACCAAAGTAGCTGAAACTGATTAACAACCCCCTCTGCTATTTAACTGACCAGATCAATATCCCATGAGTTTAATTGAATTAATGCTATACTCTGCTTAAAAAGTGTTCCCCTAATTTCTTTGAGCAGCGCACATCATAGCTTACTGTGTGGTAAATGTGGTTGACTTACTAAAAGAATAATAACTGTTCACTTAGAAGATTGAATGTTAACTTAGTTCAGTTCAGCTTAGTGAATAAAGGTGAAGCTGTGTTTTACTTTAATCATCCAATAACAAGCAAGCATAAATCCATTTTTAACATTTCCATTGCACATGGGTATTCAAAACGAGCAAGATTTTACCCTATTAAATATGCTAAGAAAACATTTACTTTTCAAAGTTTACAGTCTTTATTCCTCCTTTAGTGAATAATACTAAGATACAAATACAATTTAGATCAAATTATAATAAAATATCATATGTGAATGGAAACATTAATACATTTTCATGGAAGGCAGCATTATATTCTGAAAGCATTGATTTGAATCCCAACCACGGCACTACCGATGACGTCACAGTCACAGCTTCCGATGACGTCATTCCAGTGTGGAAACGCGTCAAGCTGCAACGCATGCTGCCTCGCTCTGGGCCCTGCTTTGAAATGCACGCTGGCTACCCCACTTCCAGGAATGGTGTGGCTCCGAGGACAGTCAAACGGGATACCCCAAGGTACCGGACAGACACCGGAAAATAGCACGGGCACCAGGATTTGTTTTTACAACAGTGTTTGCAGGATTTTAAACCTTTTTAAATAAAATTTGAGTTTTCTTACTATACTACACTATGAGGAGTCCTCTTCATTTTTTTGCCCTCTCAGAGTGCACACAGGAGACGCACAGGATATCCACCCATCCACTCCCTGGGATTCCAGCCCTCCAGGGAAAGGTGACCCCTAAGACTGCTTTGATCTTTAGCTGACGTATGCCAGCTAAGATCAACACCATCTGGTAAGTTTGCAATCTTACCACAGTTTGGCGGTGAATTGGAGGGTGCCACCACTACTGCCCACGATTACGCACAGTCGCCTGACTTGGCTGATACTGTTTGCATAAAGGACTTACCTTCTTTTGAACTGTATTTTGTCTTTCACTATTACAAAGTGCTTTATTGCAATTTATATATGCTTTGTATATAAGTACATTATTGTGGCACTATCTATGCACTTTTTATATTGCACTATCTGAGTTCATAAAACAGGCACGATGTATTGGCTTACTAGCAGTTTCAAGCACTTTATATGGCACAGCATTTTAAGTTATATACTTGAAGTTCATGATTTTAGCTATTTCTAATCTAAATATTGCACAGATGATGTATTGATATATTGTGTATTTGCACAGCCATTGTTTGCACATAGTGATATGTTTACAGTAGGTAGGAGGATTTAGCGCTGTTTATATTTATCATTTTCCTGCCATTCACCCCGAGGGGTTTTTTGAAGCAGCAGCTCATACCCCAGGTCAGACCAATAAAAGACACATAATCCTAGTGGCGTGAGTGGTACATTGCAGTCACACGGCACTACCTGCCTGGAATTCGCATGTTCCCCCTGTGCCTGCGTGGGTTTCTTCTGAGTACTTTGGTTTCCTCCCACACTCCAAAGTCATGCTGGTAGGTTAATTGGCTCCTGTCTAAATTGGCCCTAGTATCTGTATGCATGACTGTGAGTTAGGAACCCTAAATTGTAAGCTCATTGAGAGCAGGGACTGATGTGAATGTCCAATACACAGTATATGTATAAGCGCTGTGTAAATTGATAGTGCTATTTAAGTACCTGTAATAAGTAAATAAAATAAAATAATTTTAAAATGTATGATGTGGGAATTAGCTGGAGATCCTTGGATCCCAAGTGTCATAAAACTTGGCTTCATGTACACTTGGTCGTCATTTACCACGGCCACAGGAAAGTCATGATTTTGCAGCATTTTGTGTTTGCCATGCAGCCGGCGGTCAAAACGTTCCTATCCTGAATGCTATTCTTCTGCATTCAGGAAAGGAAGGTTGAGGGAGGTTGAACCTCACCTAACCACAGCAGCTTCTAAACTCTGCTAAAAGCCTATGTGTACATTGAAACATAGGTTTTATGGAGTTGAGTTTAGGAGCTTTGGCAAAAAAAAATACCAAAAGCTCCAAAACTCAAGTTAGGCTTCTTTCACACGGTCCGCCTCCATAGGCAGATCCGTGCTGCTCAGCAGGGGGTCATAAACACAGATCCCCACTGAGCAGTAAGGTGACACCTCCCTCTCCACTCTGTGTGCGGAGAGGGAGGTGTCAGAGCCCCATGCATCTCTATGGGGGAATCGGATGAGAGCGGACCGCCTGTCCTTTCTCATCTGATCCCATCCAATCTGATCCCCTGGACGGATGAAAAATAGGGTTTCCATCCGTCTGGATTTCACGGACAGGATCGGATGCGGATGGCAGCGGGTGTCAGCGGACATGTCTCCACTGACATCTGCTGCCCCATAGGGATGCATGGAGGATCCGATCAGATCCGCCTAAAAAACTGACAGGCGGATCTGATCGGAGCGCTCGTGTGAAAGAGCCCTTAAGGAGCTGCTAGTGTACATAAAGCCTAAGGAGTCTTGCAAAAAAAAAAAAAATAGCAGTTTGTTGATAACCATTCGTTGGATATTTGCCTATCACAGGTTTGCAAAAGGAAATTAAAATATGATTGCTGGTATTCCAGTGACATACCAAATAAAGCTAACGCAGCTGTCACGACATCCTAAGAAAATGCATGCACAAGAAATTCCAGGTGCATAATATTTTTCTCTTTTCTTTGTTTTAATCTGTCCTTTCTTTCTTTAAGCATCTTCCCTTTTTTATTTTTAATTTGGCATTTCTTCGCTTGTTTTCTAACATAGTAAAGAGAGACAGTTACATGATTACCTTGTATTGATGTGAAATATGGGTGATTGGCTTGACTGCTAACCCTGTGTCACATGCAAAAAGAGTTTCTGGGATCCAATAAAACATTTATAATCAGAGGGTTTGTACACCAAAATGTTAAAGCTGAGGACTCCTGACCTCATTCATTTCCTAATTTGAACCATCCCAGAATTGCCTTCCAACCTATATAGTATATACATGTAAAGTATACAGTCATAGTTGAATAAGCCCAAGGTTTTGTCAACAAAAGTTCTTGCCTGTAGCATGTCTATGCAAAAAAATGATGAGTCAGGCAGTGATTTATCCTCAGTCCTACCCTGTGCTCTCTGTCCCTGAAATGGTGACACAAGGCCATTTTTCTGATTCTGTTTGAGAGAAAGAGTCTGACAAAGACAGCTTCAGTTTCTCCATAGCTCCCCAACTGATCTCCATTTGAAGGTGCTGCTCCTCTTTTGGAACCAAATCCTCCCTCACTCTTTCCTACTCCCTCTTTTTGGTCTGAAGCACAGACCACTATAAAGTACTACTTAACTACCAAAACATTGTATAGTACACTACACTTTTAAGTTAGTTTCTAAATAAGGGGGCTTCAAACTTTCTAAACAAAGGCTCAGTTTACTGTCCTTCAGACTTTAGGGGGGGCGGACTGTGGACAGCCTAAATTAAAAAATTTCCAGGCATCAGTGGGAGTAAACAGTGCCCCATTTTTGATACTAGGGGAGGAATAGTACCACAGTGTTGGTGCCAGTGGCATGAATTATGCCCCATTTTTTATTTCAAAGGGCAGAACAGTGTCTCATATAAGTGGGAAGAATAGTGCCCTGAAGGCCAGATAAAAACAAGCAAAGGGCCGTATCTGGGCCCCAGGCTTCAGTTTGGAGACCCCTGCTTTAAATTATTACATTTCCTATTTTGAAAAGCCATTATAAATGGAAAGTTGTGAAAAAAAGCAATTGTATTACCCAGTATTTTTTTTTTTTATATTAAATATGTGTTTTGCCTAACTGGCATGGCAGGGTCTGCCCTTTGATTACATACTTTGTGCTAAAAGGTTTCCCCAAGAAAAGTTATGGCTTCCCGCTCTTGAAAAAAATGCTTTGTGACACCATTGCCATGGTGCATAAATGCTGATTTGTAAAATAACTATTTTATATAAAAGGTAAAAATTTGAAAAAAAATATTACAAACTCAAAAAGACAGTTAATCCAAAACCAATATCACTGTCCTTTAATCGTTAGCTTAACATGTCATTTTATATTTCTGAAAATCTATTCTAAAGGGCCAGCTATAATTTATTATCTTAAACAAGTGATAATGTTATCTAGAATTACATTTTAATAATGGCAATAATCTTAGTTTATATTCAGCACTTCAGTAATTAAAATTAAATACATTATTAATTCAAATTGGAACAATGGGTCTTGCAGATGATTACCTGACTTAATTTTGGTTCGGGTTCTATAATACACGCATTCATTAATATTAATATAGGACCTTCTAGAAAAAGTACAGTTAGATAAAGGTAGTTATCACCCATAAACCTGAGCAGAATAATACCTATAATGATCAGATCTTTATGAGTGACAGTGCATGACTGAATCTCATGTAATAACTTTACATTTCTATCCACTAAAGTGTAATGCCTGCTGTATTTTCAGTAATGTATGTTTTTATTGCTCTGCTTATTTTCAAAATTGCATATATTTTGCTCATTTTTAAACTGTTTATTTTGTCTAAAATAAAAAAATAAATAATAATGTATCCCCACATCAACCAGGGGAAAACTAGTATCTGTGGTTGGGAAGTACTGAAGAAGAAATTGAATGCATTGTACCAGTTTCTCGCCAATGTTTTACCATTTTAATATCTCCATTTTAGAATGCTTATATGTTATACTTAGGAGATTGGGTTCATTGTGATAAAAGAAACAATCTTTATAAACAGACCTCAATACATCTTTAAAAATAAAGAGCAGTTCAACATTTGGGCAACGGGCTTTCACGCGGGCGATCCGATCCGCCTGTCAGTATTTCAGGCGGACCTGATCGGATGATCAATGCATCCCTATGGGGCAGTGTGCCCGTGTGAAAGGGGCCTAAGGTGCAACCTGAATGTTTAAAGGGCTGTGAAATATAGTAAAATAAACAGTCCAAGGTGCAGTCACTTTATGCAAAGGCATAGAAATTTAGTGAAAGAAGCAGGGTTTATAAACACGCCCCAATTTACCTTTTAAAATATTTAAAGAGCGGTTCAACATTTGGGCATCATGGTCTTTTGGTTGTTTAAATGATAGATTGGCCTAAAGTGGTTGTAAACTCTATTACACCACTTGTACCTGCAGGTAAGTCTATAATAAGGCTTACTTGTAGGTACTGTGAATATCTCCTAAACTTGTACAGTTTAGAAGATATTCAGAGTGCATGCAGCTGATGACATCATCGGCGCATGCGCTATGAAGATCTAGCTTATTTTGCCGGACCTTCAGACACCGTGCCGTAAACGGTGGCTCCTGCGCACATGTGCGGGAGTGACGTCATCACGGCTCAGGCTACTCACAGCACCGGAGCCTGGGAACCCAGAAGAACCACCTGGGAATATGTCAGCGATCTCATCGGTGAGCGGGCGACACTGGAAGGGCTTTGTTCTAACGTAAGTATTTCATAATAAGCTAGTATGCAATGCATACTAGCCCATTATGTCATTGTCTTACAGTTTTTCTTTTTCCGGGGTTTATAACCTCTTTAAGTCTGAAACCAATATATTTAAACCAAGGTTTGTCATATTCAAATCAGTTTTTCAGTTAATGCATTCAGATCAATCAGTTACATTTGCTGCATTCAGATCAGTTTAGCATTTGCTGCATTCAGATGAGGGTTATGTTTGTAAATTGGTCAGGTAGAGCCTTGCACTCTTAAACAGAGGATATTGGAGAAAAAAGAAGAATTTTTTTTTCCCTTTTTTTATGCGTCTTTTCTTTGCACTTATATTTATGTGTTGAGTATCTCCATACATGTGTGTAGCTGTCTTTTAATGTAATAACACAATTAAACGCAATTTAATCAGTTTTAATGCATTTAACTAACAGTGTCAGTATTTTTTGTGCAAAAACACAAACTAATTTTCAAAATGTCTATTTGCAAAACCTAAAAAAGCTGTAAGGGATTGTTTACACTGTTGGGGGGGGGGGGGGGGTCACTAAGCAGCGATTTTACCCCCCCAACTGCTTCCTCTTAAGTTGCAAAGGAAGAGGACAAGGGTGAACACAATCCATGACCATGATGCTTTGCTTCACAGCCAGGGCAAGAATTAAACCCTCTCTACTGCCTGTCGAACATGATCCATGCCATGCACATGGCTGCAGCATGGTGATGTAGGTTTTTAGGGGTTAAACCAGCAATCGGGGAGGTAATATAATGCTCTTTAGTAGGCTGTGTGAACAAGCACTATAATAGTTGATGCAGTAAAAATTTTTTATGTAAAATACATTTTTATGTAAAATACAATGTTCTACTTTCTAATATGTTCTACATTTAAATGTCTGACTCGGTTGACCGGCAGTTGTTAGCATTTTTACTTTTTTCACTCTTGCGTGTGAGCATATGCCCTTACATTCGTAATAAACATTTTGGATACTACACATTAGAATTCTTTCTCCACATATGAGGCCATATTATTATGTGTGCTGGTGCTGCCATTCTGAATAAAGGGTAGAACCATCCATCCATTGGGATTCAGAGATTTGTTAATAAAGTGTTGTGAGAATTGCTATTTAATGAGGTCTGAGTCTGTGGTAAGCAGACCTGTGTGGTGGTGTTTGGAGGACTGGAATGGGTGGTGGTTTTGGAAGAAGTGATTTGCACACTTTTGGACTTTTTCAGTACATGCATGGGACTTTTGACTTTAAACTTTGATTATTTTATTTACTTTGTTAAATATATTTGCGAACAGCACAACACATTTTTGTAAAAAATGGTTTAAGATATTCGGGTATTTAGATGAGTGCTGCTGTATTTGGTGATTTTTTTTCTATTGTAGTTTAAAGTGGTTGTAATTTTTTTTTTTTTTTTTCTTAACCACTCTGCAACCGCTCACAGTAATACTACTGCGGCAGAGTGGTTCGTTATCGTCCAGTCACGTAGTATTAACGTGACTGGACACTCCCCCTTCTGGGCGGCGCTTGCGCGCCGCCGGAGGCTCGCTCCCGCTGTTTTCATTCACAGCGGGAGTCGGGCCAGGGGAGGAGCAGCGGCGATCGCCGCTGCTCTTACCCGATCGTCGGGGATCGAGTCTGGAGATCCGCCCGCTGTGTGTAAACACAGCGGGCGGATCTCCATAGTGACAGGGAGTGACAGATCGGACTGTTCAGCATAGCTGGACATCCGATCTGTCCATGAATCACTCAGTCACCTCCCCCCCTACACGTCAGTAAGCACCAGGCATACATTAACCCCTCCCTCTCCAATAAAATTAACCCCTTCCCTGCCAGTGTCATTTTTACAGTAACAGTGCATATTTATAGCACTGATTACTGCAGTAATGTCACTGGTACCCCCAAAAGTGTCAAAAATGTCAGTCAGGGGTCCGGTCTGTCCGCCGCAATGTCGCAGTCCCGCAAAAAAAATCGCAGATCGCCGCCATTACGCGTTAAAAAAAAAACACCAAAAATGACAGAAATCTTTCCCTTTGTTAGTAAACGCAATAACTTTTGCGCAAACCAATCAAAATACGCTTATTGCGATTTTTTTTACCAAACATATGTAGCATAAAACAAATTGGCCAAAAATTTTTAAAAAAATTGGTTTTTACATCTTTTTTGGGGGGAATTTCATATAAAAAAATGTTAAAAATATTGTTATTTTTTCAAAATAAACGCTCTTTTTTTGTTTATAGCGCAAAAAGTAAAAATCGCACAGGTGATCAAATACCACCAAAAGAAAGCTCTGTTTGTGGGAAAAAAAGGACGTAAATTTCGTTTTGGTACGGCGTCGCACGACCGCGCAATTGTCAGTTGAAGTCGCACAGCGCCGAATCGCAAAAAGTGGCCTGGACGGAAGACAGCAAAATCCTCCGGTTGTAAAGTGGTTAACAACAATCAAGTTTATACTTACCTACTCTGTGCAATGGAATTGCACAGAGCGGCCCTGAACCACCTTTTCTCAGGCCCCCCGCTGGCCCTCTTGGCTCCCAAAGGAAGCTGCTTTCTGCAGGGGGCACTTGTGTGGGCTCTATCCCAAGCCCTGTTGTTTGCATCTGCATCTATCCCTCGTCACTGGCTATGATTGAGAGCAGTGAAAGCCAATGCCTCCTGCATCCTCAGCAAAGCCAGTGAGACCGGATAGTGAAGAGCTGCAGACGTGCACAATGCTGAATGGAATGAAAGCTCAGGTAAATGTAAGGGGGTGAGGGGAGATACTGATGTCTAAACCAGTGGGAGACTGACCATTCGGGCACTTGGGCAGTGCCCGAGGGCCTGGGGCCAGTAGGGGGCCCCATGACAGGCTCCTGCAAGATCTGCTTCTGGGACGACTGTATGTAGACACTATTCATCATAGCTGTGCAGGCTGAGAAAATGTTTACCAGCTGATGCTGCAGACACAGCAAGTCTTGCAGGCTGCTGGGGAAGCCGACAGAGGTATGTGTGAGGCCGGGGAGAGGATCAGTACCAGGATTGGCAGTGGGAGAAATGAGAAATATGTCCTCTCACATTCTCGATTGGCCACTCCCCCCTGTCTGTAGATTCATTGCTTGCTGACCGGCCGATCATGGTCCTTCTCACCCCCCCCCCAATCCACCACCAAGATGCCTGAACTCTCACATCAATACTGACCATATAAAGCACAAGGAAACTGCAACAGGTGTGTGTGAGTTGGGGGGGGGGGGGGGGCGCTGTGATTTCGTCCTACTTTTATTTGATTGGTGTTAATTTATTGAGGATTGTTTGTTTGTGTTTATTGAGGATTGTACAGGGGGAAACATTTTTTTTTTTGAGGGGGGGGGAGCACAGTGACAGATCACAAAGCCTGCTGTAATCAGTGACAGTGATCACTGATAATGTACATAGTGACAGTGTATGGTGCTCAGTGACAGTGTACAGTATGGTGACAGTGATCAGTGGCAGTGTACAGTAGAGTGAGAGTGTATGGTGACAGTGATCAGTGGCAGTGTACAGTATGGTGGCAGTGTACAGTATAGTGACAGTGATCAGTGGCAGTGTACATTAGTGATCGACCGATATTGGTTTTTCATTGCCAATACCGATATTTTGGCCATTGCATATCGGTATAGGCCGATATGGGCCGATATTTTGAACATTTAAAGTTTTGCAAAATAAACACAATTTTCGACACAAATCTGTTATTGAACATAATAATGTTTGTTTATTAACATTTTTAACACTACAGTCAGTGCACACATAATTTTCTCTTCTGTCTGTTGTCTTTTTGGACATTTTACTCTTTTTGAAGCATCCTGCTTTTCCACATTAGAAACCTGCTCTTCTTGACTTTTCTTTTCGGCAGGAACCTCCTGCACCTCCTGTTGAATATCTTCTGTCAGCCACTGTTTTGCCTTGGACAATACTGCTAGAAAAAAAGCTAGACAACAACAAACAGCTAGACAGTGGATTGGAGGAATCAGTGGACTACTGCTGCAGTAGTGCACTCGCTGCAATGATTTTAAATCACTAACAGCAGTCAGTGCAAAACTGCTAGAAAAAAAGCTAGACAGTGGGAAGTCAGTGGACTACTGCTGCAGTAGTACATTCACTCACTGCAATAATTTTAAATCACTACTGCACTACTGCAGTCACTGCACTGCAGTAGTGATTTAAAATTATTGCAGCAGTGAGTGGCACACTACTGCCGCAGTAGTCCACTGACTCAAAACCACTGTCTAGCTTTTTTTCTAGCAGTTTTGCACTGACTGCAGCGCAGCCCAGTCAGTGCAAAACTGCTAGAAAAAATGCTAGACAAAATCTAACCAGTGGAATGGATAGGAGTGGAGTGGACACTAGTACTATACTACTACACTTTCAATACTCCCAGTTAAGTAGAACAATATTATAGTGCAGAAAGCATAACATTTCAGCATTTTCACTTCCACTTCACTTCACTAAAAACACGCTCACTTGGTACCGAGGAAGGAGGAGCAGAAAGGTATCTTCTAGCATGAGAAGCAAGTCTTTTGTAGCGTGCCTCATTTTCTTTCCACCACTGAAGAGGATCACCACTTCCTCTGTCATTTACTGGTTCCTTCAAATAGAGATGAAGTTCATCATCCAGGCTCATTATTGCACATTCAGAAAAATCCTCCGCATGAGGCCCCAATAAAACACTGAACATGGCATCTATTTGACCATGATGAAGTTTCTCTTCTGTCTGTTGTCTTTTTGGACATTTTACTCTTTTTGAAGCATCCTGCTCTTTCAGATTAGAAACCTGCTCTTCTTGACTTTTCTTTTCGGCAGGAACCTCCTGCACCTCCTGTTGAATATCTTCTGTCAGCCATTGTTTTGCCTTGGCCAATACGTCATCAGAAGAGAAAGGATGGTTCTTGTATCAAGAATCCAAAAGACATGTAAGCACAACATTTTTATTCTCTTCATGCTTCTCAAAACGTTTGGCGAGGCTGTCCCTCATGGTCTGCCTACATGTTTTAGTGGTACTTGTGTTGGGTCCTTCATTCTGTTGAAGAAGCATCTTCAGCACTCTCATACATGGGATGACTGATGGCACAAATGAGTCATAATGACTCACCTCTAGTGTTGCTTCCTCTATGGGGAGGAGAGTCTCGATGACATTGGCTACAATGTTCCACTGATCAGCAGTAGGACAAGAATATCCTCCAAGTCCATATTTACCTGAATATATGGTAAGAGCTCACTTCTGCTCCAGCATTCTTTGCAGCATGTAAAATGTTGAGTTCCATCGTGTTGGAACAGCGTTAATCAAGTTGTTTTTGGGTAGGCCAAGGTGTTCCTGAATGCACCTCAATTGCTGCTTGGCAAGGATTAAATGGTGGAAATGGCCTTCACACTTCTTCAGCATGCTAATTATGTCAAGCAAAGCTCTCTGGTTTGACAGACCATCATTTACCACAAGTTGGAGGGTGTGTGCCATGCAACTGAGGTCTGACACTTCAGCAAGTCTCATTCCTTTCACCATGTTCGCTCCGCTGTCTCGAAGCACAAGCATCACTCGGTCTTTGTCGATTCCCCATTCTTCTAGCATGCCTAGAAACCTTTCTCCAATGTACTCCACAGTGTGGGATCCTTGCATCAATTTTGTATTCAACACCAAACAAGTGGCATGTAAGACTCATTAGTGATTCTGTTTGTCCTGACCAGCAGTCATTCGTGAATGAGAGTGAGTTGCCAGCATTCTTTGGTTTCAGCATAGCCTTTATTTTCTCAACGACCTTTTGGTGAATCTTTCCCAGCATTTCGGTTCGATAATACTTGTCACTCTTCAGTGTGTACCTTGGCTCAACTATGGAAATTAACCGCTTAAATCCAGGGTCAGCTACCATTGTAAATGGCTGGTTATCAGTGGCCATCATCTCTGTGAGTATGGTGACAGTTTATAGTTATCTCTGGCAGTGTACAGTAGAGTGACAATGTATGGTGACAGTGATCAGTGACAGTGTACAGTATAGTGACAGTGATCAGTATGGTGACAGTGTATGGTGAAAGTGATCAGTGACAGTGTACAGTATAGTGACTGTGATCAGTGACAGTGTACAGTATGGTGGCAGTGATCAGTGGCAGTGTACAGTAGAGTGACAGTGTATGGTGACAGTGATCAGTGACAGTGTACAGTATAGTGACAGTGATCAGTGACAGTGTACAGTATGGTGACAGTGATCAGTGGCAGTGTACAGTATGGTGACAGTGATCAGTGGCAGTGTACAGTAGAGTGACAGTGTATGGTAACAGTGATAAGTGGCAGTATACAGTAGAGTGACAGTGTATGGTGACAGTGATCAGTGACAGTGTACAGTATAGTGACAGTGATCAGTGACAGTGTACAGTATGGTGACAGTGATCAGTGGCAGTGTACAGTAGAGTGACAGTGTATGGTGACAGTGATCAGTGACAGTGTACAGTATAGTGACAGTGATCAGTGACAGTGTACAGTATGGTGACAGTGATCAGTGGCAGTGTACAGTAGAGTGACAGTGTATGGTAACAGTGATCAGTGGCAGTGTACAGTATAGTGACAGTGATCAGTGACAGTGTACAGTATTGTGACAGTGATCAGTGGCAGCGTACAGTAGAGTGACAGTGTATGGTGACAGTTATCAGTGGCAGTGTAGAGTATGGTGATAGTGATCAGTGGCAGTGTAGAGTATGGTGACAGTGTATGGTGACAGTGATCAGTGGCAGTGTAGAGTAAGGTGTACATTAGAGTGACAGTGATCAGTATGGTGACAGTGATCAGTGGCAGTGTAGAGTATGGTGATAGTGATCAGTGGCAGTGTAGAGTATGGTGACAGTGTATGGTGACAGTGATCAGTGGCAGTGTAGAGTAAGGTGACAGTGTATGGTGACAGTGATCAGTGGCAGTGTAGAGTAAGGTGACAGTGTATGGTGACAGTGATCAGTGGCAGTGTAGAGTAAGGTGACAGTGTATGGTTATTAGTGGCAGTGTACAGTAGACTGACAGAGTATGGTGACAGTGATCAGTGACAGTGTAGAGTATGGTGACAGTGTTTGGTATATGGCGACAGTGATCAGTGGCAGTGTAGAGTATGGTGACAGTGATCAGTGGCAGTGTAGAGTATGGTGACAGTGATCAGTGGCCGTGTAGAGTATGGTGACAGTGTATGGTCATCAGTGGAAGTGTACAGTAGAGTGACAGTGTATGGTGACAGTGATCAGTGACAGTGTACAGTATAGTGAAAGTATAGAGTATGGTGACAGTGTATGGTGACAGTGATCAGTGGCAGTGTAGAGTATGGTGACAGTGTATGGTTATCAGTGGCAGTGTACAGCACAGTGACAGTGTATGGTGACAGTGATCAGTGATAGTGTACAGTATAGTGACACTGTGTGGTGACAGTGATCAGTGACAGTGTACAGTATAGTGACAGTGTATGGTGACAGTGATCAGTGACAGTGTACAGTACAGTGACAGTGTATGGTGACAGTGATCAGTGACAGTGTACAGTATAGTGACAGTGTATGGTGACAGTGATCAGTGACAGTGTACAATATAGTGACAGTGATCAGTGACAGTGTACAGTATAGTGACAGTGTATGGTGACAGTGATCAGTGACAGTGTACAGTATAGTGACAGTGTATGGTGACAGTGATCAGTGACAGTGTACAGTACAGTGACAGTGTATGGTGACAGTGATCAGTGACAGTGTACAGTATAGTGACAGTGTATGGTGACAGTGATCAGTGACAGTGTACAATATAGTGACAGTGATCAGTGACAGTGTACAGTATAGTGACAGTGTATGGTGACAGTGATCAGTGACAGTGTACGGTACAGTGACAGTGTATGGTGACAGTGATCAGTGACAGTGTACAGTATAGTGACAGTGTATGGTGACAGTGATCAGTGACAGTGTACAGCAGAGTAACAGTGTATGGTGACAATGATCAGTGACAGTGTACAGTACAGTGACAGTGTATGGTGACAGTGATCAGTGACAGTGTACAGTATAGTGACAGTATATGGTGACAGTCAATCAAAGTCAGGAGAAAGAGGGGGCAGGCCTGGGTAGGGGCTCCATGTCCTAATGGACATAGGGAGCTTTGACTCGGCTCTTGTGCCCCCCATAACAAGCTTTTTTTTGTGGTGGTACTCAACAGGAGGGAGGGGCCAGGATCACAGAAGAGGGTCCCGAGAAGTGGAAGATCTGGGCTGCTCTGTGCAAAACCAACTGCAACAGAGCAGGTAAGAATAACATGTTTCTTATTTTTAGGCTTTAGAAACACTTTAATCACTGAGCGTGGTTCTCTTATATATTGGTTACATTTAAATGTTTCCCATTTAAGAGTCTTTATTTAAACAAACTTACTATGCTACCGAATGCTTTTCTAGGTCTTGTGGACTTCAATATTTTATACCTGTAATTATGAGATGATATCTGATCTATTAAGCATGACCAAATCTAGCAGAGATTTTGTTCTTGTTGGATCAGCCACTATTTAAAGGCAATTGCCTCCCATTGTGGATAAAAACCATTGTTCCTGTAGATGTCTGAAAAGTTAAAGTCACCCAATATAAGGAACCCATTTCTGTTTCAAAATACAGCAATAGGCGAAAACTAAAAATAATAAAATCATCAGCTGAAATATTCTGGAAATCTAAATTAGACTGCATACCCTCCATACCTGTAACTTCGGTCTCTATCTAATAAAAGCCTGGTGGTCCTGCCACTAAATGGCACTTCTTCCAATAGGGCAACAATGCTAAATAGCTTACAGTGGATTTACTGGGGTGTTATCATCCTTTGCAGCCACAGGAGAGATGTTGGGACTACAGGACTGCCTTGTTAAATACACCAATGGAGAGGGTTTCAGTGTTGTCCTCCTCAGGGCTAGTCAGCAAAGGTCATGCAAATCTCCATTCCAGGCTTCGTGACAGATAGCACAGGAGGAGAAGAGCGAGCCTAAACCGCATCAGAAGAAATTGATGGCCTGGACCTTTCCTCTGGGTTCCGGCACTGAGAGAAGTCCTTTGGCTTAGTGATGTCAGTTAAGAGGAGGATTTAGGAGCTTCAGTTTGAATATAAGAAGGAAACTAAATTGCACGCATATATGGGGAAAGTGAGATAAGGCCGTAACCAAACAAATGCCCACAGATAAACTTTAAGAAAGTAAAATATACAATACTGAGATCATTTACAAATTTAGAAAATCAAATATAGAGATAAAACAGAAGAATATATGGATTCTGCGCACAACAAAATGTGAATGATTTTAAACTGCAGATTAATATTTTAAACAGGATCATTATTTCAGTGCTTAATAAACCTAATTTTATACATGGGTGCTTTGTCGTTTGCTGCTAATCAAGAATAATTGTGTCTGTCTGTGAACAAATGCAAGTCATTTTAACCTGTAGTTAACTAATGTGTGTAATTATTCTAACCTGTTAGTTGGTTGCACATAACTAAGGTAAAAAAATTTAGTTATGAATATTTTTATAAACGAAAATTGCAATAAAAATATTTATTAAAATATTAAAGCTAAGCCATTTTTTATCTGCTTAAAGTAAAAGTCCTGTTATAAAGTAGGCACTGCAAGGCACCTAGTATTTACTGTATCAAAACAGTAAAAATGCAGTGTCCTGTTAATATATGTGTATCCCTCCCCCATCATTAATAGGCAATATAAAGTTAAAAAAAATATATTGTGCAGGGAAAAATTTATTCATTATACTTTAGTTTTTAAACAGAAGTTTTTTTTATTAAAATTTGACAGGTTTTACAATATATATATAGAGAACAAAAGAACAATAAAAAAAAAAAAAACAGAAAAGAAAACAGAGGTTGCCCAAACACGTCTACGGTTGAGTTGGACAGATTGATGCATAGGGTACAAGACACATGACTAGGGGATTAAAGATGATTTGTCTCCATTCTGCTCTGACCATCACTCTCCTCCTCCATTATAAATAACCACATGACCACAGGTTGGAGTTAAATGGCCATAGCAGCCTTTTATTAACAAACTGTATACATAACAGGTAAATAACACATTAAACCCAGACTGGAGCCTCAAGGTCCCGGTAGGCATCAAAGAAGGAGGTACCTGCATCCGACTTAATTAGTCCTCCAGCGGCCACAGCACCGGCTCGGAGACAACCATTCTCAGGTACCAACATACCAACTACTGGGAGCCGTATCTCAGACGGGTCCCTACCAAGTATAAGTTTGCACCATCTGGGAGCCGTACCTCAGACGGGTCCATACCAAGTATAAGTTTGCACCATCTGGGAGCCGTACCTCAGACGGGTCCCTAGTATAAGTTTGCACCATACTAACCTACCAGAACCTTGTAACCCGCTTGCTGCCATGACAAAGAACCACCCCAAAAGAAGAAAGCCTCTGTTAAAACAAAAACCAAAAACAAGGGTGGTGGACCGCAAAACCAAAAGTTAGAAAAAACAAGAAAATACAAGAAAATGGGAGGGGGAGTGGGAAATATTCTCTAATGCAGCTTTTCTTCGACTGAAGACTTCCTGAGGCCCCTAGCTTGACCTCTCCCTGTAGCTTCACCCCTTCCTGGCCAAAACACCAATTAGTCCCACCACTTATATTTTCTATCGTACTGGGCTGAAAACCCCTCCTTGTCCCAAACCCCTTTAACCCCTGTCATGCCGACCCTCCGTCCATGTCTCTTCTCTCCTTTACTCCGGGCCTGTACCCTCCCGCGTTCGCGAAGTAACTTAACTGGTTATTTGCCAGATATAGCATATGGAGCAACTAAAACAATATTTACTTTTTATAAATAGTAACCTATACCTGAAATATTGTCAATAAAATAAATGGTAAATGAAAAGATGTTTTGTGAGCCAGTGAGACACTGTAATCCCAGAAAAGTAAACCTGTGAATCAGTGCAGGGTAGGAGCTAACCTCAGTCAAGTGTCTAATGTTTCAGTCCAGCAGGACTATATTGTGTGAAATGTTAGTAAAGTTCCTCTGGTGCATGAGATGCATCTTCTTCGTCAATCCGTTAAATGAGTATGGGGAAGGACAAACCATTTCTAAGAGATACGCTAACTTCAGTCAAGTCTCAAACTTTTCAGTCCAACTGGACTATATTATGTGAAATGTTAGTAAAATTCCTCTGGTGCTTCTTCTTCGTCAATCCCTTAAATGAGGATGGGGAAGGACAAACCATTTCTAAGAGATACATTTCCTTGCAGTGAATAAGGCCCTGCACACTATATCAATTATTGGTAACTCCAGATTAGCAGTGTTGAAGTATCTCAGGATATGGGCAATAGTGTATTTGGGACCATTCCACAGTAATTGTAACACATCTCTTCTATCACTGCCACACCTAGAGCAACAAAGATCACTCCTCAGCCCCATGAAGTGAAAGAACTTGGGGGTCTGATAGGCTTTATAATATAATAATTTGTGTGAGCCTGCTAGATTGTGACAGAGACACTCCTGGAAGAAGTTGAAGAATCCCTTCACAGCAAACTTCTGATATAGCACCGAAGTCCTGTTCCCATCCCACTATGGGAATTTATTCTGTACTGGAGCATGTACTGGGGCGTGCAGATGTGAGCTCAAACCTCTGGTGACATGAACCTGAGCTACAATGTCAATAGGAGGAGTAGCAGAAATGCAAAATGTTTTCTTACTGCAAGGCATGTTAAACAGTTCTGGACCAGAAGGATTTGGTCCCTTAATGACCAGGCCATTTTTTGCGATTCGGCGCTGCGTTATTTTAACTGAAAATTGTGCGGGCATGCGACACTGTACCCAAAAAAAAATAGATGTCCTTTTTTTCCCAAAAATAGAGCTTTCTTTTGGTGGTACTTGATCACCTCTGCAATTTTTATTTTTTGCACTATAAACAAAAAAAGAGCGACAAATCTGAAAAAAAAAAAAATAAAACAATATTTTTTTACATTCTGCTATATAACATCCCCACCCCTCCCAAAAAAAAAAAAAAATTAAAAATCAAAATGTTTCATCCCTTTAGGCCAATTTGTATTCTGCTACATAGTTTTGGTAAAAAAAAAAAAAATCGCAATAGGCGTTTGAAAAAGTTATCGCACCTACAAACTAGGGGAAAGATTTATGTCATTTTTTAAATTTATTTATTTATTTATTAGTAGTAATGGCAGCGATCTGCGATTTTTAGCGGGACTGTGACATTGCGGCGGACAGATCGGACCCCTAACTGACATTTTTGACACTTTTGGGTGGACCAGTGACATTACTACAGTAATCAGTGCTAAAAATATGCACTGTTACTGTAATAATACCATTGGCAGGGAAGGGGTGATCAAGGGGTTAAATGTAAGCCTAGAGAAGTGATTCTAACTGTGGGGGGGGGGGGGGGGGGGTTGGGATTGTGAGATGATCATAGAGACATGTGATCCTATATAGCAGGATGGCATGGTCTCTGTGATCATCTCAGGGAGAAGGACAGATGTGTTTACATCAGCAGTTCGTCCTTCTCTGTCAGCGGGGGGAGATCGCGAGTGGCCGGCGGCCATCGGAGCCGCCTGACATTCGCACCAGCTTCCCCGCTGACGAGTGGGGGCGGGAGCGTGTCATCGACAGCGCGCGCTCACCCCCTAGCTCCTCGCAGGCAAGCACTGTACATGTACGGGACTTTGCCTGGGAGAGCCAACCTGCCGCAGTACATCTGAGGCGGCTGGTCGTTATGTGGTTAAAAATGCTCCCTCTTTTACAAATTAGCCATTTTTTGCACGTACAGTAAACCCCAATCCATTGCGGGGGTTACATTCCGGATCCAGCCACGAAAAGTGAAAATCCGCAAAATAGAAAAACCCTATTAAAATGCATTGTAGGCGTGTTTTTTTTACTGTCACTGTACGTGTAAAAGCATTTTAACCGCTTGCCGACTGCTCACAGGATATTTACTGCGGCAGTCAGCCCCTCACAGGCAGAGTGACGTAGGTCTACGTCGCTAGCCTGTGAGGCTCTGGGGAGCGAGCGCGCGCCCGCGGAGGCGCGCTCCCACTCCCGCGCGGTCACGGACCCCCCCGCGCGTGTGACTGGCGGACCCGATGTCCGCCGGTCACTCGGCGATCGTCGGGGGAGAGGGAGAAAGTCAGGCGGCTTGTGTAAACAAGCCACCTGTCATTCTCCTCGGTGTAAAGACACTGATCACACGGATCTACTATGTAGATCCGTTGATCAGTGTCCTTACATCTCAAGCCACAGCCAATCACAGTAGAAAGCACGCCCCTAGGGACACACACAGCCCCTCCCTCCCAAATAAAGTTAACCCCTTCACTACCAGTGTATTTTTACAGTAACAGTGCATATGTATAGCACTAATTACTGTAGAAATGTCACTGGTAACCCCAAAAGTGTCAAAAATGTCAGTCAAGGGTCCGATCTGTCCGCCCCAATGTCGCAGTACCGCAAAAAAAATCGCAGATCGCCGCCATTACGCGTTAAAAAAAAAAAACAACAAAAATGACAAAAATCTTTCCCTTAGTTCGTAAACGCGATAACTTTTAATACGCTTTTTGCGATTTTTTTTTACCAAACATATGTAGCATAAAACAAATTGGCCGAAAATGTTAAAAAATTTTGATTTTTACATTTTTTCTTGGGGAATTTCATATAAAAAAATGTGAAAAATATTGTTATTTTTGCAAAATGTACGCTCTTTTTTTGTTTATAGCGCAAAAAGTAAAAAGCGCACAGGTGATCAAATACCACCAAAAGAAAGCTCTGTTTGTGGGAAAAAAAGAACGTCAAATTCGTTTAGGTACAGCGGCGCACGACCGCGCAATCGTCCGTTAAAGTCACGCAGTGCCGAATCGCAAAATACCCCCTGGTCGTTTAGCAGGAAAATCCTCCGGGGCTTAAGTGGTTAAGGTCTTTAAACACACTTTTAAAACAATAGAAACTAATTTAAACACATAAAAGATACTGAGAGACATAGCAAGAGCTATGGAAAACACAAAAATATTTCATTTTTAATGATTTATATAGTAAAATAACATTACAAAAAAAAAAACGCAATATACCAGGACAGCAAAAAGTGAACCGCGATGGAGCGGGGGTTACTGTATAGAAGTTTAGGAAATATTGTAGGCTAGATTCACACTGCATTGTTTTATGGTGTGCTACGGCACGTTGCGCCATGGAATATAATTTTTTTGATGCACAACCTTTGCACCCCCAGTGCAGGAACTATTAACCGACCCTTTTTTACAATGCATTGCCTAAAATGCAAAGCTTTGTGGAGTGCTGCAGTATGAACACACTGCTCACTACTGTACTGTTTTAGTGTGCTCGGATGAAATAGGTAGAAGTAATTCCCTCTTTACATATGTCAAGTACATTTCAGTGTGTCACCACATGCTCATTAGAGAGACTTTCACTTTGCCTATTTAGGACAAAGAATAGTGTTTGTAAAAAGTCCCACCACCACTAATACTTACCTTCCCAGAGCAACATATCCAGCGCTTGGCGTTTGGGGGAGGATGTGGCCTCTTCCCATGTGAAAGTGCTTGGGTCTAGCAGCCAATCACTAGATGGGGGGTGACCTCACAGTTCCTTCTAGGCCCTGACAATAAACAACTTTGGGAATTTTTGGGGTGGGGGAGAGAAGGGACAAAGTTTCAATATCTCTTCAAACTGCATTATTTTGTGCATTAAAGTGCATTGTGTTAAGGTAGCTCATTCCTTTTTTTTATGCACACTAACATGAACAAACATGAGCCCTTGTCAGAAACATCATGTCAGCCATTAGAGATCAAGCCAAGACTCATGCTCATATTTATGCACATGCGCATCAACGTTTTTGGGTATGTGGGTCACATAAGAACACACCTGGATTTCCCCTGCCTGTTTAAGTAGCAGCGTTAATTTTGGCAGCAAATTTCGATTTAGTTTTAGTTATAGTCTTTTGACTAAAATGCCATTTTTGTTTTAGTTGTATTTTAGTCTTAAGACTAAAATGCCATTTTAGTTTTAGTCGTATTTTAGTCATCTGAATTGTTTTAGTTTTAGTCGTATTTTAGTCGTCTAAAATTGTGTTAATTGAGTCGACGAAAACGTTTTAGTCAGTTTTAGTCGACTAAATTAACACTGTTAAGTAGGCTGCCCACAAGTGTTACTGACCTCAACCTGGGCTTTTGACTAAGATTTTGTCTTTTGATTCTGTGCCTCATTTACTGCTCTGTCCATTCTGGCCACCATTAATTTCCTTGTTTGACACAGGAGCACCAGGGAAAAGGTCAGCCGTCCTTTTCTTTGCCAACTGCATTATGTGTGCCTCCTTCACACACTTTTTCCTCTACATATGGGCTTATGAAGTGAATTCCTTTATATTCTCATGGAGGTTAAGCATTCAATAAATAGTTCATTGATTTACATCTTCCCAAGTAGGTCAAACTTACTGGATCAGCACTCCTATTGCTGTCTTTTTTTTGTCCCTCTTTTGGTCTCATGAGTTGAGGAGCAGCGGCCAGAGTTCACCCTTTCCTTTCCACTAGACACTTTTGGACATACCTATGCGCCTGGTCTTTTTTTTTTTTTTTTAACATGTTTTTACATTAATATCGTTTTAGCTTTAAGATTTATAATCTATACTGGGAAAGATATCCCAAAGGGTGAAACCGACAGCTAAACCTGAGGTGTGCAGGTAAGTGCTGGGGTACAAAGAAAAAAAGAAAAAGAAAAGGAAGGGAAAGATGGGAGGAAGGAAGCAGGGGAAGGGAGAGGGATGGGAGAAGCAAGGTAGAGAAAGTAAAAGAAGAGGAACTGGGGAGGGGAACTGGAAGGGACAAGAAATGGGGAAAGATGGGACAGAGAACTATAAGACAAAAAGAGGTAGGAAGAGAAATGAGAGGGCTGGTGGGACTTTTAAGGTACCAGATAATTCAAAATGATAAAGACATAATTAAAAACTAGAAATGTTTATTGACATAACATCTTTAAAATCAAAGACCAACAGTGTAACATGGATACATATATATATTTTTGGACATATACAAATACAAAAAAAGCAAATACATAAAACATAAGGCTGAAAATAAATGGTAAGGATGAATACGTCCAATGATGAACATCAGACCAGTCCCGACATGTTTCACGGGCAACAATGCTCCGTTTCTTCAGGGGAGTGAGAATATATCAGTATATCAATATATAATGCCTGTATGATACAACAACAGTAAACATTAGTTATTGGCTCAAATGCATATATGTATAACGACAAGTATAAGTTGCATGCCACCATAAAATATTGAGATGCATCCGAGACCACCACCAAGGAAAGACCCACTCGTAGACCAGTTGGATAGAAGCACTCCCCAAGAAAAACGTCTCACCCGCGGATGTGGAGGGGCATATGAAGCAGGATAAAGATATAAGCTGAAAAAACCTTCACCATCAAGGAAAATGGAGGAAAGTGAAGGAAAACTGTATATTCGGCTAGTGTATATACCTCATTTGATGTGTACAATAGACCCGTTTGTATAGTCAAGATAGACAAGGTTAAAAGCAGGAGGGCTCAAGTATGGCGGCCATATTGGAACCAACACGCAGGGTAATGAACTGTTAAAATAAAAAATGCAAAAAACGTATGCCTGTAATTAGGAGTCTGTAGAGTGACTTTCCAATAAGTAAATGGAAAAAAGGGAAGGGGGGAGACAAAAGAGCAAAGAAGGGGGGCTTTACCTGCAAAGTAATAAATGGATAGATAGGCCCTTTCTATTACGGGTTAGTAACTAGGAGTCTGAAATTGAGCCCAAATACTGGATTTATGTGCTGTTGTCGCTGGGTCAAGAAAGGCCAGCCGTTAGGCAGTTCTATAAAACATTGTCGAAGAGGTGAAAAAGTTCAAAAATTAATGAGCCATTCTGTCACCAGGTAACAAAAAGCAATGTGCTGCACAATTCTTACCCGCGTGGGACCGCCATACCGACAAACGCCAACTCCTGACTGAATAAGGCATCGAGTCCCGCTTGATATGGCCCTCAACCCGACGCCACGCTGCGCATGACGTCATACGCAACGTGGGCGGGTCAGGTCCTCAACTGTGCGCGCTTCCAGGGAGGCGCGTGCGCTGTGTCGCTCTTGACGGGCCACAAATAGCAGCCCAGAACGGCCACAACAGCGCCGAACGAAAGAGAACTTCCGGCCAGCGGTGTGTGAGAGGACCACACATCCGCTGAGACGTCTGGGGGGCACACCACCCAGTGGCCGGAGGGGAAATGACAGAGGTGGACAAGGCTCGGATGCAAATCAATTACCCAAAAGGGGCCGTAGCATGCACAAAACATTTCACCAGTTATAAAATGCAAGAAAAGAGTGTAACAAAAAACACCAATTAGCATATATATAGAAAATAGAATTCCAATCCTAACAGTAAACTGCGGTTGTAAAAGAAACTAGTAGGGAACATAGAGATCCCCCATAGTTTCTACGTGTTGAAACCCCTATTGTGGAATACAAGAATTTCCAATATAGGGGAAACAAGGATCAATAAACAAATAAGAAGTATCATAATTTTAAATGCTACAGCACTAAAAGATATAGAATCTCGGAGAGACACCAAAGAAAAAACATTTTTTATAATGTAAAGAAGGACACAGCAGCAGTATTTCCAATAATTGGAATAACTGACTGACTTACCATTTTCCAGAATCGCAGTCGGGGTGTCGCAGGAAGTGGATGGTCCGGGGACATATTGTGGGAAAAATAGGGGCATGGATGCCCGAAGGTCACATGGATCGGGCTCAAGGGTATTCCCAAAAGGGGGAAAGAGGGCTTTTCTAACCCAAAAATGGCTTATAAGTCAAAACCTCATTTATCCCGGGAGGTATGGTAGCCTCTAAGGATTCTATCCAAAAGGATTCTCTTTGTAGGATTCGTTTGTCCCAATTTCCCCCACGGGGGTCCTGGGGGATAACTTCCAAAGCAAAAAACGAAACCATGGAGTTATCATACTTGTGGCGAAAAGCTATATGACGTGTGACGCTCGTTTGTATGGTGCCTCCCTCAGAGTGATAAATGTGGTCATCTATGCGTTTGCTGAATTTCCTGATGGTCTTGCCGACATAAAATGCCCCACAGCGACAACTCATAAGGTATATGACCCCCTGAGTGTCACAGTCGGCGTAATGTCTAGATTGGAGCCATTTCCCATTGGGTAGGCGGATACCTGTTCCAACTTTTACCCAAGGGCATTTGTCACAGGAACCACACCGATATGTACCTTTTTGGGAACCTGCATTGGTAGATTGTTTAATATAATGACTTTTAGTCAGGCAGTCCCTAAGGGACATTGATCGCCTGAATACCAGACTCGGTTTGGCACTCAGATATTTGTGAAGGATAAGGTCTTGGGTAAGAATCGGCCAGTGACGTTTCAGGATATTTCGCAAAACGTCTTCATGTGCAGAGTACGTGGTGATAAATCTAACACTTTTATCATCTTTTTTTGAGGTGGTTTTGTATAACAAATCGGCTCTCGAATAGGTATTGGCCCTATTATAAGCCTTCCTGAGCAGCGTCTTAGAATATCCTCTGGCAAGGAGTCGCTCACGAAGCAGGCCAGCTTGGACACGAAACTTGGCCTCCGCGGAACAGTTCCTACGGAGCCTTAGATATTGGGCATAAGGAATACTTGCGATC
The DNA here is from genome assembly GCF_965119305.1 of Pelophylax lessonae. Classification (NCBI taxonomy): domain Eukaryota; kingdom Metazoa; phylum Chordata; class Amphibia; order Anura; family Ranidae; genus Pelophylax; species Pelophylax lessonae. The sequence goes on along the minus strand of NC_138768.1, from coordinate 628,366,159 downwards.
AAGGGGGCGGGATGGGCACTTGCTGCGCTGAGAATGGTGTTACCCGCACTAGGTTTGCGGTAAAGGTCAGTGTCAATGAGACCATCCGGGGAGAGGCTGATGTTCAGGTCCAGGAACGAGATCAGATGCCTATCAAACGTGTGAGTAAACTTGAGGTTTAAATTGTTGTTGTCAATAGCTTTCAAAAAAAGTGAAAGTTCATCAACTGTACCTGTCCAAATGATCAACAGATCATCAATGAACCTGTACCAGATTAAAATGTAAGGCATCCATTGTTCCATTCCTTCATCAGAGAAGATCAGCCTCTCCCAGGCACCCAGATATAAGTTGGCATAGGAGGGAGCGCAGCAAGTGCCCATAGCTACCCCCTGGACCTGCAAGTAAGTTTGTTCCAAAAAGGTAAAGTAATTTCTCGTGAGAATAAATCTTAGCAATCGAAGGACAAAGTCCATCAAAGGCCAAGTTTTGTAGTCCTGTTCCTTGAGGAAAGATTCGGCCATCCGGATGCCCTGGTCGTGCGGGATACTGGAGTATAATGCTTCAATATCGATGGCTACAAGCAGGGCATCCGGAGGGACCTGAATCTCCTCAAGGTGTTTCAAAAGATCGGTAGTATCCCTGATGTAAGAGGGGAGTGCAACAACATGGGGAAGTAAAAATGAGTCCACAAATTTGCTGGCGTGCTCCGTGAGCGACCCGTTGCCAGAGACAATGGGCCTGCCGGGCGGGTGCACAAGACTCTTGTGCACCTTCGGTAAGGTGTAAAAGGTGGGGGTTTTTGGGTGTTTGTTAGACAGAAAGTTATAGGTGTCCCTGTCTATGAGGCCCTGGGAGAAGGCCTCGAAACACAGGGACCTATATTCACAAATGAAGTCCTTAATGCAATCAGACTCAATGGGAAGATACCATTCGCGATTGCATAAGACTTCTAAACACATTGTTTCGTACTGGGGGGGAGACATGACAACTATGTTGCCCCCTTTGTCTGATTGTTTTATAAGGATGTCTTTATTTTTGTGGAGTGAGGTTAGAGCTAAAGCCTGGTCTTTAGTGAGATTTCTAGGAATGGTGGGCAAAGAAGTAATTTTTAAATCTCTGGACACCCGTTGAACGAACGTCCAAATGTTGGCATTGTTGGATAGATCTGGAAATTTTTCTGATTTGGGTTTGAAAACCTTTTTTGATGGATATGAGGGAATAGGAAGAGAAGAGGTTTCATCCGGTGAATCCATCGAATCAATGATGGACACAACTTCGGTGTTGCCTTCTTCATATAGCAAGACTAGGTCTTTGATAGCCCTGCTCTCAGCCATGGTAAAGTGCTTAGTCTGTTCGGCTAGTTGTTTTTCTAAATTTTTTTGTTTCCTATCTTCGTCAAACATAAACTTAAAAGTAAGATTTCTTGCAAAAAGATGCAGATCTTTTATGGTTTCAGAAGTATCAATAGCCCTAGAGGGGCAAAAGCCTAAACCAAGACCAAGCACTTGTTCCTGGGCAGGAGTCAGGTCAATCGAGGCTAGGTTAATGATGTTGAGTTTATTCGACGAATTAGTATGTATGTTGAGGTTATTTAGGTTGTTTTGGGTTTCACATACATGTTTAGATTGCCTTGTTTGATGTTCCTGGGTGTTTGGGGGGTGGGTAATTCTAAAAAACCGTCATCCGAAGTGGCGGATGCGGAATCACTGGTGTTTAAAGGAAGTGACGTGTTTCTGGCTAATACTTTCTGTAGTGTGGGAGCTATATTGGGTAAATTCGTGGATGTGTTTAAATTGGCGAGTGTGTCAGGTTTTTTCTTATTTTGACTCGAGGGTAAAGTGGGAGAAGGACCAGCACTGCCTCGTCCTCGTTTCTGGGCCTTAGTGCGTTTGTTGGAGGCTGGTGGACCTGAACGTGATGCTCGTGATTTGTGCGAAAGGGAACTAGCCATGCTAGAATCAGATTCTTGGTTGTCATCTGTGGTTTCAGCGTGATTGATATTGCGTGTTTGATGTGTGCGTGTAGGACGGGTTCTAGAATTCCACTTGTAAGCGTAACCTTCATTGAAGGCTTGTTTGTCTTTTTGAAATTTGAGTTGTTTTTTATGAATAATTTCTTTATTCATAGCCTCTAGTTTGACCTTCACTTCTGTCCAGGCTGGAGCAAAATTAGGGGCCTCAAAGACCTGTTTATATTTGGTATTCATTTGATCTATTTCAGTGTCTAATGCTGTCATGTCCACCTTGTATTGGACAACAAGTGATTTCATTAAGTCTTGACTGCATGTATTCAGTATGCTCTCCCATTCTTTCTTGAAAGTCTCTGATGGATCTCTCAGAGTGGGGAGGGTATGTATCCTAAGACCCTGAGGTCTTTTTTCTTTGTACCCCAGCACTTACCTGCACACCTCAGGTTTAGCTGTCGGTTTCACCCTTTGGGATATCTTTCCCAGTATAGATTATATACAGATTAGGGATGCGGTACCTCTATTTACCATCTTGTGCTACAAACACACTCTTTATTTGAAGCTTTAAGATTTAGTAAAAATTTTGGAAGGTTTGTATTTGTGTGGGATAATAATGATTTAAGCATATTTTATTGAAAAAATAGGTTTGATATACATTTATACAACTATCATGGGACATAAAAAATCAGTAGTATAAACGTTGTATTCTACAGGCTGAGTGCTCTTGGGAAATATATGGGGGGTCTTTTACAAGCATCAAAAGCTATAGTTAAAAAACTGTAAAAATAGTAAACTAGAAGTGAAATATAGAAAAAACGATCTGGTCACCTGAGGTAAAAATTAGTTGTAGGGCCAGGCAGAAAAATGGTTATGTAGCATGCTAGGGGGAAGCTGTTTTTTAAAGGACAAATTCATCTTTGGTAACATGTTACATGTTACACCAGTATTTAGGGTGTAACATGTTACCAGAAGGCACCTGCCTGAGCCTCTGATCCCCCGCTGTGATAGTGGGCTGTGGATCTTCTCCCTATACCCGCTGTCAGAATTTAAAAAGAGCGTGGCTGTGCAGGGCTTCCTTCACATGACCTTGTCGTACCTGGGCCCTGATTTTCAGCTGGGCTGTCATGTCTCCCAGGTGTTGCCATTGGGAGGGTTCTCATTGGGCAGTGGAGGAAACCCAATCAGTGGCACATTCAGGCTTGTATCTACCCCAGGAAGGCAGATTCTGCCGCACATCATTCTGGGAGTGGGTATAAGTTTGAGGGGAGCACATAATGCAGCGGTCTTTGGCAGGAAGTAGAGTCCCAGGAGGGATAGTACGGCTGTCTCTCCTCCTGTCAGAAGGATCGGGTGTCTCGGGCGGCTTGCCTGAGGGTACAGAGAGAGCTGAGCTGCAGAGAGGATCCGGTGTGCCGAGGACCAGCGGAGTTGAGGGGGCCCAGTTTCAGGAAAACATTCCAAGTTTGTGAATACTGTAACTGCCCCTGGGGGTCTGCCTAGCTGAGAGGGGACTGCTCTGGTGAAGGTCCAAGGGATCCAGGAGCTAGCTAGCAGTAAAAGGGGTGCCAGAGGACCCTGAAGTGTCAGAGGGGGTGCCTAGTGAGAGGACCCTGAAGAGTCAGAGGGGGTGCCTAGTGAGAGGACCCTGAAGTGTCAGAGGGGGTGCTTAGCGAGAGGACCCTGAAGTGTCAGAGGGGGTGCCTAGAAGAGGACCCTGAAAGTGTAAAGGGGGTGCCAGCAGTGGGCCCTGAAGAGTTAATGTGTACAGCGTGCAGTGTGCAGTGTACAGTGTTGAGAGCTGCAGCAGCCCAAGCAGTTACAAGGAGTTACCTCAGTCCGTGAAGGGCTGGAGGGAGCTGTTCACAGGACTTTCGAGCTTAACAGAGTGTCAAGAGTCATGTCTCAATACAGTCCAGGATATTTTGAGTTAACCAGAGGGTTACAAGTCAAGTTCTGGCACAGTTCAGTAGTAAAGCATTTTTCAAGCGCCAGTAAGCGTTGGGTGGCATCCATCTGGCACCAAGACAGCGCTAACAGCCATTTTTCTGCAAAGTGTCCCAGTTGTACCTAGTTGAGCCAGAGGAGTATCCCACTCATTCCCTTCTCCCATCCCCATTTTCAAATAAACAAAACAAACCAAAGATGCCGGAATGGTCATTGTCTCAGTTCTCACACTTGGGTATTCAGCTTAAATGGGCTGAAGGTGTCACCGGTAACAAGTGCAGACCCATATCAGGCCCAATGCCTGGAAAACCTGCTACACCTGAAAGGTGAACTTAGCCTTTAAGTTACAGAACAGTATAATATAGTCCTTTAAAAAGTATCAAAATCTTGTTGGAGGATGCTTCTGAGCTGTGTGTCACCTCGCATGAGTTTATTTTATTGCAAGGCCCTCTTTAAGCTGAAAACCCTGTTGACTCTAATGAGGTAAAGGATACCAATGCAGCTTTGTCATTAGGGTATCACCATCTCAAAAATCCTGCTTCTGGTTTTAAATCCAACCTATTTGACATCCCACTATCTACTAAAGCCCCGTACACACGTACCGATTGTCGGCCGAACGATCGGCCGTCTTTTGTCCGGTGCTGTCCTGTCGGTTGAAAAGTGATAAAGACTGCACACGAATTTTGTCGGCCAACAACAGCCGACTGCAGAAGTGATGTCATGTGATGGTTAACTTTCCGTGTGTTTTTTCTTCTCTGAGCATGCCCAGTCTTGCTCATCTGCTGTTTGTCGGCCGAATTCTGTACTGACTGAGGAACAATCGGCCGTTATGGAGTTGGCCAACAAAAATTTTAAAGTCTGCACGCCAGATTCTGTTCGGCCGAAAAGTCGCAGTCGGTTGTCGGAAGCATCATACTAACAAGCCGAAAATCGGCCGATCGGTCGGTGGCCGAATATTTACGGCCGACAATCGCTACGTGTGTACGGCCTTAAGTGCCACTACTGACTACTAAAAAATTTGTGGTGGGTGTGCAGGGCTTAGCTTTGGGGGCCATGATTTATATTGGCATCAAAGACAAACTTTATTTTTTATCTTTAAAAAGGGTGGTATCTATATACTGTACATTCTAGTTTTAATTTTTCAAAGAAGCACCTAGATGGATAAGATTCACTTAAGAAAGATAGACCCAATAGCCCTGACGTATTAAACCAAAGGTTCTAAAACTTTTAATGGCCCTTTCACACTGATCAGTTTTTTGATGCATTTTTGATGTTTAAAAAGCAGAACACAAATTTAAAAAAGTATATCTTTAAAACCTTTTGAACTCTTCACACCAATGCGCTGTGGGTGCAGGGTGTTTTTAGAAGTCCTGCCTGGTGCATTTGTTATGCATGTTTAAAAAGCACACCAAAAACACACTTCCCCGTTGAAATAAATAAAAAAATGCATAAAAAATGCAATGTGATTGCATTTTGATGCATTTTTTGAGTCACAAGTCCATGTTTCAAAGGTGCATGCTGGGAGGCAGGCAAACAGAGAATGCACCAGAGCAGCGTACAAGGGCCCTTAATCTGAAGACCCATATAGGAATATTGTTGTTGTACTTGGACCCAGGAAGAATGCCTTTACCAAAATTAGCAAAGCCATACAATGATAAACAATTGCCATATGATAAAAAAAGTGCCATGGGAAATAAAGTCTTCCTTATATTTTTTTTTTCTAGAAGCAGACATCCAAATAGCTACAGTTTGTTTTTTGTTTTTTTACCTCAAAGTTGCCTCAACCCCCTCTACCTTGCACATGATCTATTTCCCAATATGCATCTCTGTTTTTAATCACAGTCAGTGTGCTATGAGTCACCATTGATCTGCTAATTTCAAGTTTGAACACAAAGTCAAGTGCAAACCATCCTAAACATGTCCATGACCCAATTTGAAATAAGGAAAAACTGTGCTAAACCAACAGAAAAGACAGGTATATACCATTAGGGTACAATAAGGTGGAGGACCCACATATATACGTGGAAGTTAATGTATATATCTATTACAAAGTGTATAAACCAATCTAACAGATTGTACACTAAGATTTAAAAGAGAAGTTTTTTGTTTTTTTTAAATCATACTCACCTAGATGGATGCAACATCGCTCCGATACTGCATCTGTCCCCCGTCGGCTCTAAGACTGGGAACCAAGCGATCAAACATCGCTGATCGCTCAGTTCTCAGAGCTCCGTGAGCAGAGTGCTGATGACTGTCAGTTGACCCCGGTCTGCTCTGCCCCCCCCCTCGCTCACTTGAGCGCTGAGCTGTGGAGGGGACGGCAGTGGCTCGCTCAGAGGCTGAGCCAGGTGCTGGTCCAGGGTTGTGGGAGGATTCAGAACATATCGACGCAATCTTTCCCCAACCTGGACTGGCTCTGTGATGTCAGCCGATAATGGCATTAGCCTGCTGTCTGCTGAAAACGGGTCACAAGAGTACAGAACTGACTGCACTCCTGTGATCAACAGGAGAAGTACAGCCAAATGAGCTTTGGCTGTACTTCTCATTTAACCACTTCCGGCCCGCCCTATAGGCGATTGACGGTAGGAAAGTGGTGGCATTATCCTGACCGGACATCATATGACGGCGGCAGGATAATGCGCTCTGTGTGCCCCCCCCGACGATCGGTGATGCAGCGTGTCACTCTGACACGCTGCATCTCCGATCTTCGGTAAAGAGCCTACTGACGTAGGCTCTTTACCATGTGACCAGCTGTGACCTATCACAGCTGGTCACATAGTATACAGGGAGAGCCGTTGATCGGCTTTCCTTAGTTCGTGCCTGACAGGCTCTCCTGACAGGGGGGGGGGGTCTGCACTGGTAATCAGATCATTGATTACCAGTGCAGACCCTCGGGGGGGTCTCACTAGAACCACCAGGGAGGCCCACCCATGACCCCAGGGATGCCCACTCATGTCCCCAGGGATGCCCACCATGGCCACCAGGGATGGCAATCAGGGCTCAGGGAGCCCGCCAGTGCCTTCCCCAATAGTACTGCCAGCCAGTGCCCTCCCCATCAGTGCTGCCCACCAGTGCCCATCATTGCCATCTATCAGTGCCGCCCACCAGTGCCCATTATTGCCCACCAGTGCTGCCTATCAGTGTCCATCAGTACCCATCAGTGCCGCCCATCAGTGCCGATCAGTGCCGCCTATCAGTGCCACCTATCAGTGCCCATCAGTCCCGCCTATCAGTGCCCATCAGTGCCGCCTATCAGTGCCCATCAATGCCACCTATCAGTGCCCAGTAGTGCCGCCTATCAGTGCCCACCAATGCTGCATATCAGTACTACCTATCAGTGCCACATATCAGTGCCCATCAGTGCTGCCTATCAGTGCCGCATATTAGTGCCACCCCATCAGTGCCACCCCATCAGTGCCTCCTCATTAGTGCCTGTCAGTGCAGCCTCATCAGTGCTCATCAGTGCAGGAAAAAACGTATCTATTTACAAAATTGTATAACATAAACCAAAAAACATTTTTTTTTTCAAACTCTTCGGTCTTTTTTTTATTTGTTTAGCAAAAAAGAAAAAACCTTGCGGTGATCAAATACCACCAAAAGAAAGCTCTATTTGTGGGGAAAAAAATGACATAAATTTGGTTTAGGTACAGTGTTGCATGACCGCGCAATTGTCATTCAAATTCAACAGCGCTAAAAGCTGAAAATTTGCCTGGGCAGGAAGTGGTTAATGCCCTGTATTGAAGTGGTTAATGTGTATAGTGTGGTCCTAGTTTGATGTGCACATTTAAAAGATGTGCAAATAAACTATGTTGGTATGTTTTCCTTACAAACATTGTTGTCAACTTGAAAAAGAGTGTATCTATGGTCAAAATGGAAATTGATATATTCATTTTTACATTGAAATTCTACTAGTTCTAGCCTACTCCTATTAAAGTGTGTAAACCTTTTTGGTTAAGAATCTCTCCTTTAATTTAGTGACAAATATTTACTATACCGTGAATATGTACTGCTGTGTCACACATTTTTTTATTTTTTTTTTTTATATATATTTCAAGCATTTCTTTCTTTGACTTTTGATCATTATGGCTTACAGCTAGTGACAACCCAAAATTCAGTATCTCAGAAAATTAGATTATTACATAAGACTGTGTCACACATTTTACAAAGGTCTGCCTCTGATCTACAAAGGTGCTGAAGAGGAGGAGTTTCAGGAGGCGGAGTCTGTACAGGAAAAGAACCACATGGGACATTATCACTGCTTGAGGACAGCAGTGTACCATGGGATGTGTAGAATTTAAAAGTAAGTCACATTAGGCTGCCAAGAAAGAAGGAGGGAATCTATGAAGTTGATGAAACAGATCTGCGACAGATACGCAACACTTAAATAGTGATGTCGCGAACCTAAAATTCGCGGTTCGCGAACGGCGAACGCGAACATCGGCAAATGTTCGCGAACCGGCGAACCGGGCGAACCGCCATAGACTTCAATAGGCAGGCGAATTTTAAAACACACAGGGACTCTTTCTGGCCACAATAGTGATGGAAAAGTTGTTTCAAGGGGACTAACACCTGGACTGTGGCATGCCGGAGAGGGATCACGCAAAAAAAAGTTCTTAAAAATTATAATTTTTTGATAGAGAGCCAATTATTGGAAAAATTAAAAAAAAATAAAAATAAAAAATTTCTTTGGATTTAGCATCTGGGGGGTCTAAAAAGTGTACCTGTGAAGTTTCAGCTCTGTAGCATGTCCAGAACCCCTAAAAAACAGCATTTTTCTTATATTTTCAGGAATATGGCTTCTCTGCGGCTGGCTTTTACTCTTGCAGGCATTTAGCGGGCATTTTTTTAGGCAGGCATGTCATTTTTTGTATTTAGTGTCTGGGGGGTCTAAAAAGTGTACCTGTCAATTTTCAGCTCTGTAGCATGTCCAGAACCCCTAAAAAACAGCATTTTTCTTATATTTTCAGGAATATGGCTTCTCTGCGGCTGGCTTTTTCTCTTGCAGGCATTTAGCGGGCATTTTTTTAGGCAGGCATGTCATTTTTTGTATTTAGTGTCTGGGGGGTCACAAAAGTGTACCTGTCAAGTTTCAGCTCTGTAGCATGTCCAGAACCCCTAAAAAACAGCATTTTTCTTATATTTTCAGGAATACGGCTTCTCTGCGGCTGTCTTTTCCTCTTGCAGGCATTTATCGGGCATTTTTTTAGGCAGGCATGTCATTTTTTGTATTTAGTGTCTGGGGGGTCACAAAAGTGTACCTGTCAAGTTTCAGCTCTGTAGCATGTCCAGAACCCCTAAAAAACAGCATTTTTCTTATATTTTCAGGAATACGGCTTCTCTGCGGCTGTCTTTTTCTCTTGCAGGCATTTATCGGGCATTTTTTTAGGCAGGCATGTCATTTTTTGTATTTAGTGTCTGGGGGGTCACAAAAGTGTACCTGTCAAGTTTCAGCTCTGTAGCATGTCCAGAACCCCTAAAAAACAGCATTTTTCTTATATTTTCAGGAATACGGCTTCTCTGCGGCTGTCTTTTTCTCTTGCAGGCATTTATCGGGCATTTTTTTAGGCAGGCATGTCATTTTTTGTATTTAGTGTCTGGGGGGTCACAAAAGTGTACCTGTCAAGTTTCAGCTCTGTAGCATGTCCAGAACCCCTAAAAAACAGCATTTTTCTTATATTTTCAGGAATACGGCTTCTCTGCGGCTGTCTTTTTCTCTTGCAGGCATTTATCGGGCATTTTTTTAGGCAGGCATGTCATTTTTTGTATTTAGTGTCTGGGGGGTCACAAAAGTGTACCTGTGAAGTTTCAGCTCTGTAGCATGTCCAGAACCCCTAAAAAACAGCATTTTTCTTATATTTTCAGGAATATGGCTTCTCTGCGGCTGGCTTTTACTCTTGCAGGCATTTAGCGGGCATTTTTTTAGGCAGGCATGTCATTTTTTGTATTTAGTGTCTGGGGGGTCTAAAAAGTGTACCTGTCAAGTTTCAGCTCTGTAGTATGTCCACAACCCAAAAAAAACAGCATTTTTCTTATGATTTTTAGTAGAAAACTAATGCAGTGTCTTTCCAGCTGTCTTTTTTTCTTTCTGGCAAGCTGAAATATGATATGCCAAGGCAAACATGCCTATCAGTTGAGCTATGACACAGACAACACTGCACACATGGGGAAATATGTAAAACAAAAAACAGGAAAAGGAAATTAGGTGACGGTCACAAAACATGATATTGTGATTGGCCAAATAAAAAGTCACCTCGCGATGAGGTCGCGCCAAAGTCGCACTGGAAGCGACGCTACTTTAGTGGTAGCGGCAGTGTAAACCAGCACTAAAACATCCAGTGTGTGAATACGATCAGGTATGATGTTTTATCGGTCAAGTAGTGTAAGGGTTACGCCCGTCGCCCGCTTCACAGTGACAGACCAAACTCTGACAGACCAAACTCCCCGTTTAACAGTCAGTCAGTCCATTTGCACAACCGCAAACTCCCAATTTGCACAAGGTTGGATACCAAGCTAGCCATGTCCCGTTCCTTGTCCTCACTGACATCATTGAAGGTCTCTTCCTCCACCCAGCCACATACAACACCAAGGGTCCCCGAAAGGTGAGAACAAGCCCCCTGGGACGCCTGCTGTGGCTGGTATTCCACCTCCTCAAAGCCACCTTCCTCCTCTGACTTCTCTTCTTCAGACTCCTCTCTCTGCGTTGCCACAGGTCCAGCAATTGACAACGACAAGGCTGCTTCTGGTGGTGATGAGGACCACAACTCTTCCTCTTCATGCTCATCTACAGCCTGATCCAGTACTCTTCGCAGGGCACGCTCCAGAAAAAACGCATATGGGATGAGGTCGATGATGTTGCCTTGGGTTCGACTGACCACCAGGGTTGTCATCTCCGCAAAAGGACGCATGAGCCTACAGCCATTGTTCATGAGCATTCAGTAACGCGGCCAAAAAATACCCAGCTCCGCAGAAAGAATGAAAGAAAATGAATGTTTTTTTTTATTAAAAATTATCCTGCGGATCGCTTTTGGTCTGTACACAATGAAGCAACGACCTTATCATCTGGGGTGTGCCAACACAATCCTAGAGGTGATCGCTTCATTGTGATACGCAAGCCCCTTCACCACGACAAGGTAACGATCACGAAGGGGAATTGACACATGTATGTGCCTTTTTTTTTTGTTTTTTGTTTTTTTGCAGCCACAGTGTAGCACCAGAGGCCAGAAAAATTAGGCATGTACACATGCATGAAAAAGTAGGTATTGTTGCAGCCGCTGCTGTAGCAGCGGCCTGAAAAATTGAGGTTTTAAGGCAGAAAGTGCACTAAAACATTGCTGCTTGAACCGTAGTTGGTGGCGGAGACGTCACGTAAGTCATCCGGCATGCAGAGAATGATTATATACAGCAGCGTGTGGACCATTTTTAGGCCAAGGCATCTCAGTCATCACCAGGCCTTTTTTAGTCAAATGCATCCCCCACTGTCAGTCCCTTCGGGATCCATGCCTCATTCATCTTAATAAACGTGAGGTAATCAAGACTTTTTTGACCTAGGCGACTTCTCTTCTCAGTGACAATACCTCCTGCTGCGCTGAAGGTCCTTTCTGACAGCACACTTGAAGCAGGGCAGGCCAGAAGTTCAATGGCAAACTGGGATAGCTCAGGCCACAGGTCAAGCCTGCACACCCAGTAGTCAAGGGGTTCATCGCTCCTCAGAGTGTCGATATCTGCAGTTAAGGCAAGGTAGTCTGCTACCTGTCGGTCGAGTCGTTCTCTGAGGGTGGACCCCGAAGGGCTGTGGCGATGCATAGGACTAAAAAAGCTCCACATGTCCTCCATCAACAAGACGTCTGTAAAGCGTCCTGTCCTTGCCGGCGTGGTTGTGGTGGTAGGAGGAGGATTACTTTCACCTCTTCCCCTGTTGGATTCCCGTTGTGCTGTGACATCACCCTTATACGCTGTGTAGAGCATAGTTTTTAACTTATTTTGTAGCTGCTGCATCCTTTGCGACTGCCGGTAATTGGGTAACATGTCACAGACTTTCTGCTTATACCGGGGGTCTAGTAGCGTGGCCACCCAGTACAGGTCGTTCTCCTTCAGCCTTTTTATACGAGGGTCTCTCAACAGGCATGACAGCATGAAAGACCCCATTTGCACAAGGTTGGATGCCGAGCTACTCATGTCCAATTCCTCGTCCTCACTGATGTCATTGAAGGTGTGTTCTTCCCCCCAGCCACGTACAACACCACGGGTACCAGATAGGTGACAACGAGCACCCTGGGATGCCTACTGTGGTTGGTGTTCCTCCTCCTCAAAGCCACATTCCTCCTCTGACTCCTCTTCCTCACACTCCTCTTCCAGTGTTGCCGCAGGTCCAGCAATCGATGGTAAGGCTGTTTCTGGTGGTGGTGATGATGACCACAACTCTTCCTCTTCCTCTTCACGCTCATCTACGGCCTGATCCAGCACTCTTCGCAGGGCACGCTCCAGGAAAAAAACATATGGGATGATGTCGCTGATGGTGCCTTCAGTGCGACTCACTAGGTTTGTCACCTCCTCAAAAGGACGCATGAGCCTACAGGCATTGCGCATGAGCGTCCAGTAGCGTGGCAAAAAAATACCCAGCTCCGCAGAGGCTGTCCTAGCACCCCGGTCATACAAATACTCGTTGACCGCTTTTTCTTGTTGGAGCAGGCGGTCGAACATTAGCAGTGTTGAATTCCAACGTGTCGGGCTGTCGCAAATCAAGCGCCTCACTGGCATGTTGTTTCGCCGCTGAATATCTGCAAAGTGCGCCATGGCCGTGTAGGAACGCCTGAAATGGCCACACACCTTCCTGGCCTGCTTGAGGACGTCCTGTAAGCCTGGGTACTTCTGCACAAAACGTTGCACAATCAGATTCAACACATGTGCCATGCACGGCACATGTGTCAACTTGCCCAAATTCAATGCCGCCAACAAATTGCTCCCGTTGTCACACACCACTTTGCCGATCTCCAGTTGGTGCGGGGTCAGCCACTGATCCACCTGTGCATTCAGGGCGGACAGTAGTGCTGGTCCGGTGTGACTCTCTGCTTTCAGGCAAGTCAACCCCAAGACAGCGTGACACTGTCGTATCCGGCATGTGGAATAGCCCCTGGGGAGCTGGGGGGGTGCAGTTGGTGTGGAGCAAGACGCAACAGCAGAAGAGGACTCAGCCGAGGAGGTTAGCAAAGAGGATGGAGTAGGAGGAGTAGAGGAGGTGGCAGCAGGCCTGCCTGCAAGTCGTGGCGGTGTCACCAACTCCTCTGCAGCAGAGCCACGCATTCCATGCTTGGCAGCCGCCAGCAGGTTTACCCAATGCGCAGTGTACGTTATATACCTGCCCTGACCGTGCTTTGCAGACCAGCTATCAGTGGTCAGATGGACCCTTGCCCCAACACTGTGTGCCAGACGTGACATGATTTCCTTTTCCACAATAGAGTACAGGTTGGGGATTGCCTTTTGTGAAAAATAATTTCGGCCGGGTACCTTCCACTGCGGTGTCCCAATAGCGACAAATTTTTTGAAGGCCTCAGACTCCACCAGCTTGTATGGTAAAAGCTGGCGGGCTAAGAGTTCCGACAAGCCAGCTGTCAGACGCCGGGCAAGGGGGTGACTCTGCGAGATTGGCTTTTTGCGCTCAAACATTTCCTTCACAGACACCTGACTGTGGGCAGGTGACGAGCAGGAACTGCTGAAGGTGAGAGGCGGAGGGGCGGGTTGTTGATAGGGGGCATGGAGGACAGCAGTGGTTGACGTGGCTGAAGATGCTGGACCAGGAGGAGGATGGTGGCTTTCAGTTTGTGTGCTGCTTTTACTCATGTGTTGATCCCATAGGCGTTTGTGATGTGAGATCATGTGCCTTCGCAAAGCAGTTGTACCTAGGTGGGTGTTGGACTTCCCACGACTCAGTTTCTTTTGGCACAGGTTACAAATGGCATCGCTGATATCAGAGGCAGACACACAAAAAAAATGCCACACTGCTGAGCTTTGCAAGGACGGCATTCTGGTGGTGGCAACAGCTTGCGTTGATTGGCGTGCTGTCTGGCTGACCCCGGGTGCCGAATCTACATGCTGTCTGACTGCGCCACTAGCTCCTTGCGATGACCTCCTCCCCCTGCTTCCAACTCGTCTCCTCCTCCTCTCTGTCTCCCCATCTGAACTTTCCCCCTCTTCTTCTGCTCTTCGAGCAGGCACCCAGGTGACATCCACAGACACATCGTCATCATCAGCCGCTTCACTTGACAACTCAGCAAAGGCAGCAGCAGCAGGTACAACATCATCATCATCACAATGTACGTCCATGTGTATAATGCTGCCTGACTGAGACATATCCCCGTTATCTACATCCTCTGGCACTAATAGTTGCGCATCACTTATTTCTTCAAACTGATGTGAAAATAACTCCTCTGACGGATCAAGTGAAGCGGCTGTGGTGCTAGTGTTGGTGGTGGTGCCGGCGGGCTGGCGAGTGGTAAATTGAGAGGTGCCCGAAGCTGAGCTGGAGGAGGATGGTGCATTAAGGTTCCGAGCGGAAGCTGTAGACGATTGGGTGTCCTGTGTAAGCCAGTCAACTATGGCCTCAGAATTTTTTGAGTTCAGGGTCTGTGGTGGCCTCTGAACACTGGGCATTATTCTAGGGCCTAAGGAAATCACAGCACCACGACCACGACGGCCCTTGCGGGGTGGCCTGCCTCTGCCTGTCATTTTTTTTTTAATGTGTTGTTACTGTTGTACTATGAGTGCAAGCTGCTGTGCCACCTTATATATCAGTGGTGGGTGGGCAGTGGCACAGTACACTCTCTGTGGACCTGACAACAGTCACTGGCACCCAGGCAACTGCAATTTAAAAAATATATATATTTTTTTTTACTTTGCAAGCTGCTGTGCCACCTTATATATCAGTGGTGGGTGGGCAGTGGCACAGTACACTCTCTGTGGACCTGACAGCAGTCACTGGCACCCAGGCAACTGCAATTTAAAAAATATATATATTTTTTTTTACTTTGCAAGCTGCTGTGCCACCTTATATATCAGTGGTGGGTGGGCAGTGGCACAGTACACTCTCTGTGGACCTGACAGCAGTCACTGGCACCCAGACAACTGCAATTTAAAAAATATATATATATTTTTTTACTTTGCAAGCTGCTGTGCCACCTTATATATCAGTGGTGGGTGTGCAGTGGCACAGTACACTCTCTGTGGACCTGACAGCAGTCACTGGCACCCAGGCAACTGCAATTTAAAAATATATATATATATTTTTTACTTTGCAAGCTGCTGTGCCACCTTATATATCAGTGGTGGGTGGGCAGTGGCACAGTACACTCTCTGTGGACCTGACAGCAGTCACTGGCACCCAGGCAACTGCAATTTAAAAAAATATATATATTTTATTTACTTTGCAAGCTGCTGTGCCACCTTATATATCAGTGGTGGGTGGGCAGTGGCACAGTACACTCTCTGTGGACCTGACAGCAGTCACTGGCACCCAGGCAACTGCAATTTAAAAAAATATATATATTTTTTTTACTTTGCAAGCTGCTGTGCCACCTTATATATCAGTGGTGGGTGGGCACACAGTGGCACTGCAGTGGGCACAGTACACTCTGTGGACCTGACAGTCACTGGCAGCCCAGGCAACTGCAATAATAAAAAATATTTTTTTTTCAATTTATTGCAACAAGATGCTGTGCCAACGTATATATATCAGTGGTGGGCAGTGCACTGCAGTGGGTACAGTGCACTCTGTGGACCTGACACAGCACTCACTGCAATTATGACAGAGGAAAAAAAAATATTTTTTAAAATGCCAGGTACTGTGCCTGTGCCACCCGAAATGAGTGTGGTGTGCACACAGTACAGTCTGTGGTAGGTCTGTGGCCTCTCACACACAGCGGGCAGGCAACTGCAGTGTACAATAGATATATATATATATATATATATATAAAGAAAAAAATCTATTACCTTACCAGCCCTTAAAAGGGCTTTTGGGGACACTATATATATATATATATGTATATATATAAATAAAAAAATCCTCAATTACCAGCCCTTAAAAGGGCTTTTGGGGACACTAGATAGATATAGATATATATATATATGAAGAAACAACTCAATTACCAGCCCTTAAAAGGGCTTTTGGGGACGCTAGGTATATATATATATATATATATAAAAAAAAAAAAACACAAATACCAGCCCTTAGAAGGGCTTTTTGGGGTGCTGATATTACAGCAGTAGTGGACCAAGAACACTGCAAGACCAGGAACACTGACTAACTGTCCCTAGCTTAACAGCAGCAGCAGCAGCAGCAGCAGCTCTCCCTACTCTCACTACACACACTGCTTCAGAATGATCTAAGATGGATGCTGCCCTTGCTTATTTATAGGAGGTGGGAGGGTGTGGGAGGGAGGTACGCTGATTGGCTGGAAATGTGTCTGCTGACTGTAAAGTTCAGGGTCAAAGTTTGCCTCAATGATGTCTTATGGGGGGCGGACCGAACATCGCATATGTTCGCCGGCAGCGGCGAACGCGAACATGCTAAGTTCGCCGGGAACTGTTCGCCGGCGAACAGTTCTATACATCTCTACACTTAAACAGGAAAGGAGATTTTTCAAGTAAGCTTATAAGCTTAGATTGTCAAAAGCACCTATCATTTGTATTGCAATTACAATGCTAATGCTATAAATGGAATGTGTATGCTGTGATTTTAGATCTCCTTTCATTTGTATACTGACAACTGCTCAAAAAATTATGGCAAGCGCTGAAATTTTTGTGACACATAATGCCCATCAGTAATGCTATGTATTATTAACAACATTGATTTTTTCTTCTTTTTATGGAGTTTGCGGGCAGCCCTTATCTCCCTGCATTTCTATTGCCTGGCCATATGTTTCTGGACAGTTAACGATCCTAACACCTATAGGCACAACTGCATTGGCTACAAAACATCACTTGTTATCTCATCTGTGAATTTGTGAAAAGAAATAATATGTATGAACTCTCAAGATGGCCATGCATGTAACAATTTATGATTTAGGTGCAAGCATACAAGTGATCAATTAACAATTGAACAATGCAACATGCATGCGATTGTAGCACTGCCCCCTACAGGGCTGCTGAGAATTACACTTTTTGGGTCCCCTGGGAGAAGGGATGAGTGGCATACTCCAACTAGTAACTATGCACAATTCTGAGTGCAACTGACTGTAGAATGCGGCAAGGCCTCTGCTTTACCTTGCCACTGAAGTAAAGATGAGATTACTGTTCCCGCTTGAATACTCTCTTCAGGGTGAATAACTTGGCACCCCCTTTACTCTCACTGCCTGTGAGCTGACTCCCGCCCGCTGACTCTAGCCACTGGAGTGGTCCCCTTCCTGGGCAGACCCTTTGGCAAGCTCCCCTGTACTCACGTACACTGTTTTTCCAGAGTTGCTCTGCCTTCACCTCCACAGTCAGCTTCCACTGGACCTCTGGGTTCAGCCACACTTCCTGGTCCACTAGGCTGACTACGGGGACCACCATCCACAGCAAACGGGAGGAGAGACAGCTGTCACCCTCCTCCTGGCCTGGCTTCCAACCCAAAGACCCCCTGACACATGTGCTCCTGGCTTTTATACCCTATCCCAGGATGCACCTCTCTCTGTGCAAACCCACCGAGACAATAGCAAAGCCTGTGTGTCATTGGCCAGGTTTCCTCCACTGTACAACGAGCCCCCTTATTGGATACAGTGGAGACACTCCCTCAGCCCACATGAATCTCACATTGAGCACATCCAGCAGGCCTAACTACCGATCAGGCTCCCCTGATAAGCAGATACACCAACTACATTTTACCTGCTAGCACCTACCTAGGAGGGTGCTACAGCCACCTCCCCACCAGAAATGAGCCATGTTCCCACTGGCTCTGGGGAAACCACCCCCCTACAAAAATTCCTACCGGAAAAAGATCCATGGAGTATCCCACAAACCTGGAAAAGGGAAGAACAAATATACAATAATAATTTACATGGAAAAATAGAGGTATCTGCTGTACAAATTATATACACATATCAGGTGCATTAAAGGAATGCACCCCCCCACCAAATATAGCTCTGTTCGGTGGGTGACATAACGTCCTAACTATCTAGCACTACATGGGCCCTACACAACCTGTAAGGAAAAACAGTTAGACACTCCTGCAAAAGCACACAGTTAGCAACACACATTTTTGTCTAGCTAGTACTGAGAAGAAGATCCTCTCCGCAGAAGCGACCTTCTCACATACTTCCCTAACTAAGGGATCCAATGAGCTCTTTCTTCCTAACATCACTCCTTCAAGGTGACACTAGTGCTATCACTGGCTGCCTACTTTGGTCATAGCCCTGAGGTCAAGGAGACATGCAATGTCCAATGGCCAGTGCCTGCAGCATCCTTTATGCCCGCAGCACTGTGACAACCAGTCTCCTTCTGACAGGAATCCTTTGCTGGAGACCGAGCAACCTGTCTGACCTGCGAGGGCAACAATTTCTTCAGGGCACCAGGGCACCCCCCACTAAAAAAAAAAAAACGCTTCCGGTTGCATCCCACCCTTCTTCTGGTGGCAACCCGACATAGTCCCATTTTTGGCCCGTTGGCCAAAAAAAGTCCATAATATGTTCTTCTATCTGGACAGAACTTTCTGATCCTGGTCCTGATAGCCTTAAGGATCTCCTCAATAGTACAACTTAGTCCTGCCATAGTCTCTTCAGGAATTTGAGGGTCGGCCCTCTGAGGTGAGTCCACTCTGAAGTGGTGCTTTGTAAATCCCTCAACCTCTCTTTTAAGGAAAGAAGAGGAAGGGGTAATGGAAGTAGGGCTTGAGCTCCAACAACAGTTCAACTTGAACATCTCCGGACAGTTCTGTAACGCTCCTGCGTTTTTATAGTAAGCTGGATTTGCAGCTGCAGAATCTCCACTCAGTAGTCATGTAGAGATGTGTTGAAATACCAGATCCATCTCTCCAGACTCATCACTGTGGGCCTGTCTGCTTCAGCATACAGATATACACACACTCAATAAGATGTTCCTGGAGTGATGGGATGTATATGACAGTATGGAGGTGATGTGCTGAAGGGACAGGTGTGAGCAGTGACAGTAATGATAAGCACTTGATAGTAATGTTCAGGAGAGTAGTAGATGGTAATAGGTAGAATGCAGATAGGTTAGTAATCATGTATGGTAACAGGTGGTGAGGACAGCAGATGACATATACAGGATAGACTAACCCAGTGCAAGGATAGATGGTAGTAGACTCAAGAGCTAGCAATCTATGTAACAGTGCAGATGATAGAATTAGTATGCATAGATAGTAACAGTCCTTAACTACCTCAATACTGGGCACTTAAACCCCCTTCCTTCCCAGACCAATTTTCAGCTTTTAGCACTGTTGCATTTTGAATGACAATTGCTCGGTCATGCAACACTGTACCTAAACCAAATTTATGTCATTTTTTCCCCACAAATAGAGCTTTCTTTTGGTGGTATTTGATCACCGCCAGGTTTTTTATTTTTTGGTGCACAAATAAAAAAAGACTGAAAAGTTTGAAAAAAAAAATAAGTTTTTTTGTTTAGGTTATAAAATTTTGTAAATAGATATGTTTTTTCCTGCACTGATGACGCCGCACTGACAGGCGCTGATGAGGAGACACTGATGGGGTGGCACTGATGGGGTGGCACTGATATGCAGCACTGATGGGCACTGATAGGTAGCACTGATATGCAGCACTGATGGGCACTGATATGTGGCACTGATAGATAGCACTGATATGCAGCATTGGTGGGCACTGATAGGCAGCGCTGATGGGCACTGATGGGCGGCACTGATGGGCACTGATGGGCACTGATAGGCGGCACTGATGGGTGGCACTGATGGGCGGCACTGATCGGCACTGATGGGGGGCACTGATCGGCACTGATGGGGGGCACTGATGGGCACTGATAGGCAGCACTGGTGGGCAATAATGGGCACTGGTGGGCAGCACTGATAGATGGCAATAACGGGCACTGGTGGGCAGCACTGATAGATGGCATTGGTGGGCAGCACTGATAGAGGGGCACCACTGGCAGGCTCTCTGAGCCCTGTTTGCCATCCCTGGTGGTCATGGTGGTCATCCCTGGTGGTCATGGGTGGGCATCCCTGGTGGCTCTAGTGGCATCCCCTCCCCCCAGGGCTGCACTGGTAATCAATCATCTGATTACCAGCACAGACCCCCCCTGTGATCAGTGAGTAATTAGAAATACTCACTGATCACCCCGGCTGCAGAATCGATCCTCTGATCTTCTCCTCACTGACAGGATCTGTCAGGAGGAGAAGAGATCGAAGCCGTTACAACGGCTGTATTGACATTACATGACGGCTGTGATTGGTCACAGCCGTCATGTGATCAGGAGGGCCCTCCTGCCGAGTCTTGTTGCTCTGTGTCCTGGGACACAGGCACATCGAGATCGAGCCGCTGCGCGTGCCCGCGGCGGCGCGATCTCTCTCCTTCTGAAGGACGTTCCGGAACGTCCATTCAGAAGGACGAGACTCCCGCCCGGCCGTATATGTACTATGGCCGGGTGGGAGGTGGTTAATGTGCAGAGGTAGATAGTGTAAGTTAGTTATGGAGGAATCCCCTGTGGGGTATTTATCACTAGTAAGGTTAGTAAGTAGAGGGGTCCGGTAGTGAGGGAGTGATCCGGTAGCGAGATACGGGATCAGTAGCGAGGTTCCGGTCTGTTCCAGGTAAAGAGAATAGCTGGAGGCTCCAGCAGCATAAGACAAGGCTTGTGAGCATGCGGTAACATTGAACGAACAATGCGAGAGAGAAAGCCGACGATTGAAATAGCCGCTCAGAGCGGCGCTCAGCGATGATGTCATCCGGCTTAAAGGTATATGCGTTCCACCTAACTAAAAAGGTGGGACGCAATATGAAAAGGAAAATGGGCAATAAGGGTACCAAAGGTACCAGAATCTTACAGTACCCCCCCCCCCTTAAGGCCGGCTCCGAAAGGCCTATAGTACTGGTTTCTCCGGGTATTTAGAGTGAAATCTTCGTATAAGCCTAGGTGCGTGAACATCAGAAGTATCCAACCAGGTGTCGTCTTGGGGTCCATAGTTCTTCCATCTTATGAGATATTGGAGTCTTCCTCTGTGGATACGAGAATCCAAAATCTCCTTAATCTCATATTCTTCTCTGCCTTCAACTTGTACTGGAGGTGGAGGCAAGATGGTAGGCCTTATTCCTCGGTTAGGAACATGTGGTTTCAGTAGCGACACATGAAAGATGGGATGTATTCTGAGATCTGCCGGTAAGGTGAGTTGCACTGCAGCTTTTCCAATGAGTTTCTTAATTGGGAAGGGTCCCAGAAATAAAGGTCCAAGCTTTTTGCTAGGGATCTTTAACCTTAAATTTTTTGTCGATAGCCAAACGAGGTCCCCAATAGCATATTGCGGAGAAGGTTTTCTACGAAGGTCGTAGTACCTTTTTTGTTGACTATGAGCGTGTGAGATGGTGGTATTAAGTAAACCCAGAGAGTCTTTTATTTGGGTAAGATAATCCGAGGCTACTGGGTTACTTGATGGTAGGATGCGTGGTGGAAGAAGTGTGGGATGAAACCCATAGTTCAAGTAGAACGGACTTTGCTTAGTAGTACTGTGGGTTGCGTTGTTATAAGCAAATTCCGCCAGAGGGAGGAGGTCCACCCAATCATCCTGTAGGTATGATGTGTAGCAACGCAGATATTGTTCTATACACTGGTTGACTCTTTCAGTCTTTCCGTTGGTCTGAGGGTGGTAAGGAGAAGTGAGCTTTCGCTCAATCCGTAGTATTTGACATAGAGCTTGCCAAAACTTGGAGATAAACTGTGAACCACGGTCGGATAAAAGAGTCTTTGGAATTCCATGTAACTTGAACACATGTTTCATTAGTAGTTCCGCTGTTTGTTTAGATGAAGGTAGTCTGCGAATAGCAATGAAATGTGCCATCTTTGTCAGATGGTCCACTGACACTAGAATGGTATTAAATCCTTTGGAAGGTGGTAGTTCTACTATAAAGTCTAAGGACACAACTTCCCATGGAACCTGGGGTATTGGTAGACTGCAGAGTAGACCAGATGGTTTTGTAGTGTCAATTTTGGACCTTGCACAGATGTCACATGAAGAAACAAATTTTTGTACAGATGTCTTCATATCAGGCCACCAAAACTGCCTGGTAAGCAAATTAAGGGTTTTCGTCATACCCATATGTCCTGCCATAGGCACATCATGTGATAATTCCAAGATCTTGGTGCGCATAGTAGGGGGTATGTAGAGTTTGTCGTTGTAATAGAGGAAGCCTTCTGCATCAGTACTTAGTTGTGGTGGAGGTGAATCCAATCCTATACAGTGCAAAATCTCTTCCTTCAGGGAACGAACAACACCAATAATACGTTCATAGGGTATTATAGGAATAGAAGGGATTTCGGCGCAGTTATCTTCGGTTAATCGTGATAGCGCATCCGCTTTTTTATTTTTGTCTGCAGGCGTGTAGGTCACTAGGAAGTTGAATCTTAGGAAGAATAATGACCATCGTACCTGCCGGTGGGAAAGAGTTTTGTTAGTCTGGAGGTATTGAAGGTTTTTATGATCTGTATATATGAGTATTGGTAATCGGGTACCTTCAAGTAGATGTCGCCAATTCTCCAGTGCCAGTTTTATGGCAAGCAACTGCTTTTCACCCACTGGGTAATTCACCTCTGGGCTGCTTAGTGATTTAGAGAAGAAGGCAACTGGGTGGAGTGGTGAAGTATTTGTTGGTCGTTGGGAGAGAACTGCTCCTACTGCCATGTTTGACGCATCTACCTCCAGAATATATTGGAGGGATGGGTCTGGATGGCGTAGTATGGGAGCAGAAGTAAAGCTTGATTTTAACAAGCGGAAAGCTCCATTTGCTTCTTCTGACCATTTGAATGGTTTCTTTATACTTGTAAGTTGTGTGAGAGGTCTCACAATAGCAGAGAAGTTCTTGATGAACTTCCTATAGAAGTTTGAAAATCCAAGGAATCGCTGTAATGCCTTACGAGTTGTTGGTATAGGCCAATCCAGAATACAGGATATCTTGCTCATATCCATCTTGATTCCGGTTTTGGATATGATGTATCCTAGGAATAATATTTCTTCTTTATGAAATAGGCATTTTTTTAATTTCACGTATAGATTGTGTGCGAGTAATCTGGATAACACAAGTCTTACATGTTTTATATGTTCAGACAAAGATCGAGAATAGATAAGTATATCGTCCAGATATACCACAACACAGACATCAAGTAAGTCTCTAAAGATGTCGTTTATGAACCGTTGAAAAGCTGCGGGAGCATTACACAACCCGAATGGCATCACAAGATATTTGAATAATCCGTATCTGATTCTGAATGCTGTCTTCCACTCATCTCCGTCACGGATTCGGATTAGGTTGTATGCCCCTTTTAGGTCCAATTTAGAGAAGTAGGTAGCCCCACGCACTTGTTCAATGAGTTCAGGGATGAGCGGTAAAGGATAGCGATCCTTTATCGTAATGGTATTTAATTGCCTATAATCGATAATAGGCCTAAGACTTGAATCCTTATTGCGGACAAAGAAAAGTCCTGCAGCTGTGGAAGAAGTAGAGGGTCTGATGAACCCTTTTGTCAAATTCTCATCCAAGTATTCCTTGAGATGAGAGAGTTCATCCTGTGAAAGAGGATAAACATGACCGAAAGGCAATTTGCTGTTAGGGAGTAGATCGATAGTGCAATCATAATCCCTATGGGGAGGCAACACTTGAGCATTTTTCTCAAGGAAAACTTCGGACAGATCCTGATAGCATAGTGGTGCAATCTCATCTGACACCACAGACAGGATCTTTCCATAAGATGGGAGGTTACACGTAATCTCGCAATAGTGAGAAGGGAAAGTTAGAGTCCGTGTTTTCCAATCTATGGTTGGTTGATGTGTGTGTAACCAGGGAAGTCCCAAAATAATGGGAAAATGGGGTGAAGATAGTACATCAAAAGTGGTGGTCTCCATATGAGACTCGTTAGCAGTGACAAGGAGTGCTTGTGTCTGATTGGTGATTGGACCAGAAGATAACGGGATACCGTTAATGAAACTAACAGAGACAGGTTTAGGTTTTGAAATAATAGGTATTTTATTTAAAGTAACAAAACGTGTATCGATATAGTTCCCACAAGATCCTGTGTCGATCATAGCCTTGGTGGTAATCCTAGTCTGGTCCCACTGTAATGTTAAATGAACAAAGAGATAGGGATTAGAAAAGGAAGTCGTTAATCCCCCTAGCAAGACATGTGAACACTCACCCTCTTTTTTGCGGACAAGGGGACAGACGCTTATCAAATGATCCGGGGATGCGCAGTACATGCAGAGGTTTCTGGATCTTCTCCTGGCTCGTTCAGTAGTTGATTAAGGTGGGCGTATGGTTCCTACCTCCATAGGAGTAGGGTCAACGGCCGAAATCCGAGAAGGACTAGACAATGGCATTCCCATTTTCTCAGCCTTTCTTTCTCGCAGTCGCCTGTCAATGTTGATACTGAGTTGTATTAAGGCATCCAAAGTGCCAGGTAAATCCGCTCGGGCGAGCTCGTCTTTAACGGCTTCTGACAACCCGAGTCTGAACTGAGTTCGCAGAGATGTATCATTCCACCCTGAATCAAGGGTCCATCTTTTGAACTCTGCTACAAAGTCTTCAACAGGTCTCCTTCCTTGTTTTAAAGCCCTCTATTGGATATCAGCAGTACTCTGCCTATTGGGGTCTTCATATAAGCTAGCGAGTTCCGCTAGGAATAAAGGATAGGAGTTGAGAAGATGATCATCTTTCTCAAAGAGAGAGTCTGCCCAGGCCCGTGGATCACCCGTTAAGTATGAAATAACGGTACAAACTTTAATTTGATCAGTAGGGTAAGTACGAGGTTTTAGCAAAAAAAGCAATTGACATGCGTTTTTGAATTCACAACATTTTTTCCGATCACCTGTAAACACTAGAGGAGGGTTTATTTTAGGTTCAGGGGGCTGAGCAGCAGTAAGCTGTGAAAGACGGGTTACCTGCTGTCTCAGAGTCTGATTTTCATCTTTTACTTCAGTAAGAGCAAGTATTAATGCATTTACTTGTTGTGTTAATTGTGTCACTTGAGTGGGTAATTCTGCTGAATCCATTTTTTGGGTTCGTTCAATCTGTAACGCTCCTGCGTTTTTATAGTAAGCTGGATTTGCAGCTGCAGAATCTCCACTCAGTAGTCATGTAGAGATGTGTTGAAATACCAGATCCAACTCTCCAGACTCATCAATGTGGGCCTGTCTGCTTCAGCATACAGATATACACACACTCAATAAGATGTTCCTGGAGTGATGGGATGTATATGACAGTATGGAGGTGATGTGCTGAAGGGACAGGTGTGAGCAGTGACAGTAATGATAAGCACTTGATAGTAATGTTCAGGAGAGTAGTAGATGGTAATAGGTAGAATGCAGATAGGTTAGTAATCATGTATGGTAACAGGTGGTGAGGACAGCAGATGACATATACAGGATAGACTAACCCAGTGCAAGGATAGATGGTAGTAGACTCAAGAGCTAGCAATCTATGTAACAGTGCAGATGATAGAATTAGTATGCATAGATAGTAACAGTCCTTAATGTGCAGAGGTAGATAGTGTAAGTTAGTTATGGAGGAATCCCCTGTGGGGTACTTATCACTAGTAAGGTTAGTAAGTAGAGGGGTCCGGTAGTGAGAGAGTGATCCGGTAGCGAGATACGGGATCAGTATCGAGGTTCCGGTCTGTTCCAGGTAAAGAGAATAGCTGGAGGCTCCGGCAGCATAAGACAAGGCTTGTGAGCATGAGGTAACATTGAACGAACAATGTGAGAGAGAAACTTGGCGATTGAAATAGCCGCTCAGAGCGGCGCTCAGCGATGATGTCATCCGGCTTAAAGGTATATGCGTTCCACCTAACTAAAAAGGTGGGACGCAATATGAAAAGGAAAATGGGCAATAAGGGTACCAAAGGTACCAGAATCTTACAAGTTCACGGCTTTTGAACTTCAATTCAGCAGTCTGTCCTTTTAACAATAATAATCCAGATGAGGAATTTGCACCATTTTCCCTTCTTTGTCCTGAACTCGGACTGACCAAGCCTGGCCAGATCCATCTGGGCGGCGGACTTCCACCCGGTCTATATGAATAGCCCGCCCATGGTTCTAGTTAGCCTTCACCGATTGGAAGGTTTTCCATAAGTCCATTCTGGATTGGTTGTGGTGAGGTTTCGGGACAAAAAGGAAATCCCACATGGCTTCATCACACCATGACTCTCTTTTGGATTCTATTCCCAGCATTATTTCCCGTGGAGCGTATGGATAGTCATACCCAAACTCAAATGCAACCTTCTTCTGGATCATTCTTCTGGATCATTCTTTGCATCCTGGAAAGTCTGGGAAGGGTTTGACGGTTCCCTCTCCCAGGAGGGGAGTATAGGGTCTCCTTTTTCTGGATGAGGGAGGCATAGGCCTCATTTTGATCCCGAGCCCGGGCATAGCTTCTTGGTGGGGACAAATCTGGGACCCGATTAGAATAGGCCTCACAGAACCCCAGATTCTCGGCGCACTGACCTCGCACCACAGAATCCCTAGCCTCTTCATCAGGTGGACCTAGACTGGCTGGACTGCTCCAATCTTTGGACCCCCAGTGCCATTCAGTCTCTTCCTGACATCCAATCCCTCCTCCAAGGATCCAAACTGATGCTGGAAGCTGGGACACCCCACATCAATTACCCCGGCCTTTTCCTCGCTGCTCACACTCTCTCTTGCAGCCCCGGTCACCGCTGGCCATCTTCTCCCCTCTGCCTATATAGAAGCAGACTTTGTCTCTGCCGCTGCAGCTTTCAATGCACCAGGTGGCCCGCTCCCCGGCCCACACTACCTGCATGCATCCTGGCTCAGACATTCAGGCCTCTCTCCATTTGCACACTGGATCACTGATGGATTGCATCAGTTTCATAAGGACCCTCAGCATTCCTCTTCCTCGGCCAGTGAAAGGTCCCGACTCCGCAGCCAACAGGGTATGAGTGACCGCGGTCTCCCAAGACACATTCAATCTTCTGGGCTGACCTCCACTCTCTTCCGCCCGCAGCAGCTGATTGCCACAATGCCCACACTGGCCCCACTCTTGCATCTGCATGGTCACATTTAGACACTGAATACATACCAGGCCTAAGTGCTCCACCCCTCCTCCTGTGCACAATGGCAGTCTTACATTGGGCACCATCCGAACCCCTGTATCCCACAGGGTTGATGTTGTCGGCTTTCCAGTCTGCTCCGCAGGTTCTCCGCCAGCACGTGGGATAGCCTCTGCACTCCGGCTCGCTCCGGTACTCGCCATCTTGCTCCTCCACAAACATGTCCCCCTCTCTAAGCCTAGCTGGGACCTCAATGACTTCAATGGCTCCTGTGGCTTCCTCCCTGTGTCTCCCTGCCCCAGGGCCAGAGCCCTTGCACGGGGGTGCATCCTGAAGGACTGGACCCAGGAATTCTGCACCCTGGCTGCCAGGCCACAGAAAGTTTATGGCCTTTCTCTTCACCTTCTGGGCTCATCTTCTCAGGGATTGGCTTGAGTCCCATAAAAAGTGTGGCTGCCTGTCCTACTCTCCCTCCCACTATACTTCTAGAAGTCTCTAGAAGACAGTGGGGAGTGGCAGAACAGCAGCCTATAAGACACTGAACAGTTCGAAGCAATCAACCCCTGCTCCACTATTACATAGGAGCTAAATATATTTACCTAGCAGCCTACTCTGAGCTAGGAGGGTGCTATAATATGAATATCAATCATATCAAAGTGTCCCTCTTTATCATTTCAAAATTGGGAGATATAGTGTTAAGCTAAATAGATGTCAGTAATATGTAGAATAATTGTGATTTATTTACAGATGCATAATCTGAATAAATCAGTAAAAACGGAATGTATGGAACTATTTTTTCTGGTCATGTGAACATGAACACTGATTGAATGTTCCTTGGAATACATTTTTATTTGTTTTTTTATTGGAAATGTAAAACAATTTGCATAAATTTGCAAGATGGCTTCTTCTTTAGTCTACTAGTATCGAATACCTTAGCTTCCAAACATAATAAAAAAAAAAATAAATATATATATATATATACAGTATCTCACAATAGTGAGTATAACCCTCACATTTTTGCAGTGTAAATTTGCTGTCCCCTCAAAATAACTCAACACACAGCCATTAATGTCTAAACCGCTGGCAACAAAAGTGAGTACATCCCTATGTAAAAATGTCCAAGTTGGGCCCAATTAGCCATTTTCCCACCCGGTGTCATGTGACTAGTTACAAGGTCTCAGGTGTGAAAGGGGAGCATGTGTGTTAAATTTGGTGTTATCGCTCTCACTCTCTCATACTGGTCACTGGAAGTTTTACATGGCACCTCATGGCAAAGAACTCTCTGAGGATCTGAAAAAAATAATTTTTGCTCTACATAAAGATGGCTTAGGCTATAAGAAGATTGCCAAGACCCTGAAATTGAACTGCAGCATGGTGGCCAAGACCATACAGCGGTTTAACAGGACAGGTTCCACTCAGAACAGGCCTCACCATGGTCGACCAAAGAAGTTGAATTCACATGCTTAGCGTCATATTCAGAGGTTTTCTTTGGGAAATAGATGTATGAGTGCTGCCAGCATTGCTGCAGAGGTTGAAGGGGTCGGAGGTCAGCCTGTCAGTGCTTAGACCATACGCCTCACACTGCATCAAACTGGTATGCATGGCTGTCGTCCCAGAAGGAAACCTCTTCAAAAGATAATGCACAAGAAATCCCGCAAACAGTTTGCTGAAGACAAGCAGACTAAGGACATGGTTTACTGGACCATGTCCTGTGGTCTGGTGAGACCAAGATAAACTTATTTGGTTCAGATGGTGTCAAGCATGTGTGGCGGCAACGAGGTGAGGAGTACAAAGGCAAGTGTGTCTTGCCTACAGTCAAGCATTGTGGTGGGAGTGTCATGGTCTGGGGCTGCATGAGTGCTGCCGGTACTGGGGAGCTACAATTCATTGAGGGAACAATGAATGCCAACATATACTGTGACATACTAAAGCAGAGCATGATCCCCTCCGGAGACTGGGCCGCAGGGCAGTATTCCAACATGATAACGACCCCAAACAAACCTCCAAGACGACCATTGCCTTACTAAGGAAGCTGAGGGTTTGTGATGGATGGCCAAGCATCCAGACCTAAACCCTATTGAGCATCTGTGGGCATCCTCAAACGGAAGGTGGAGGAGCGCAAAGTCTCTAACCAGAGGCGCACCTAGGGTCTCTAGCGCCCTTGGCAAGGAGCTGTATCGGTGCCCCCCCTCCCCCACAATAAAAAAAAAAATGTAACTAAAAAAAATGTATAAAAGGGAATTGAACGTTTCTGAGGTGTCCCTTGTTGGCCCAGTGTAGAGCTCTCTAGTGGGCAGACATTGTGTCAGGTGTGCACAACAAGAAAGAGAGGGGTGAGAGAGAGAGAGAGAGGGGGGGGGGGGGTTTGACAGAGAGATGGGGGGGTTTGACAGAGAGAGGGAGAAGGGGTTTGACAAAGATAGAGGAGGGGGGGTTGACAGAGAGAGAGGGGGGGTTGACAGAGAGAGGGGGGTGACAGAGAGAGAGGGGGTGACAGAGAGATGGGGGGGTGACAGAGAGAGGAGGGGGGTTGCAGAGAGAGAGGGGGGGTGACAGAGAGAGAGAGGGGGGGAAGAGAGAGAGGGGGTTGCAGAGAGAGGAGGGGGTTGCAGAGAGAGGAGGGGGTTGCAGAGAGAGGGGGGTTGCAGAGAGAGAGAGAGATGGGGGTGACAGAGAGAGATGGGGGGTGACAGAGAGAGAGGGGGGTGACAGAGAGAGAGAGGGGGTGACAGAAGGAGAGAGGGGGGGTGACACAGAGAGAGGGGGGTGACACAGAGAGAGGGGGGTGACAGAGAGAGAGGGGGTGACACAGAGAGAGGGAGGTGACATAGAGAGAGGGGGGTGACAGAGAGATAGGGGGGGTGACAGAGAGAGAGGGGGTGACAGAGAAAGAGGGGGGTGACAGAGAAAGAGGGGGGTTAACACAGAGAGAGAGGGGAGTGACAGAGAAATAGGGGGGTGACAGAGAAAGAGGGAGGGTGACAGAGAAAGGGGGGTGACAGAAAAAGAGGGGGTGTGACAGGGGGGGGTGACAGAGAGAGGGGGGGGTGACAGAGAAAGAGGGGGGGTGACAGAGAGAGAGGAAGGTAACAGAGAGAGAGGGGGTGACAGAGAGAGAGGGGGTGACATAGAGAGAGGGGGGTGACAGAGAAAGAGGGGGGTGACAGAGAGTGGAGGGGGGGAACAGAGAGAGGAGGGGGGGTAACAGAGAGAGAGGGGCGTGACAGAGAGAGGGAGGTGAAAGAGAGAGAGAGGGGGTGACAGAGAGAGGGGGGGTGACAGAGAGAGAGGGGGGTGACAGAGAGAGGGGGGGGTGAAAGAGAAAGAGAGGGTGACAGAGAGAGGAGGGGGGGTAAAGAGAGAGAGGGGGGGTGACAGAGAGAGAGGGGGGTGACAGAGAGAGAGGGGGGTGACAGGGAGAGGGGGGGGTGACAGAGAGAGGGGCCTGAACTCGCAGAGGGCTTGATGTAGGGCACTGAGGGGGAATCGGTGCAGGGAAAGAGGAATGAGGGAGCCAGGATGGATGTATCATGTGCAGGAGCTGCTCTAGAGGGGAGCCGCCTGCTGTCTGGGGGCGCTGGGGAGCGCAGGCTGAGCGGAGGGTGCAAAAATCACTAACACTGGCAATGGTTTTTGCGCCCCCCCCTCGGCCTGTGCCCCTGGTGGGCGCCGGTCTTGCCAACCCCTTGGTCTGCCCCTGTCTCTAACATCCATCAGCTCCGTGATGTCGTCATGGAGGACTGTAAGAGGACTCCAGTGGCAACCTAAGAAGCTCTGGTGAACTCCATGCCCAAAAGGGTTAAGGCAGTCTTGGAAAATAATGGTAGCCACACAAAATATTGACACTTTGGGCCCAATTTGGACATTGTCACCTAGGGGTGTACTCACTTTTGTTGCCAGCGGTTTAGACATTAATGGCTGTGTGTTGAGTTATTTTGAGGGGACAGCAAATTTACACTGTTATACAAGCTGTACACTCACTACTTTACATTGCAGCAAAGTGTCATTTCTTCAGTGTTGTCACATGAAAAGATATAATAAAATGTTTACAAAAATGTGAGGGGTGTACTCACATTTGTGAGATACTGTACATATATATATATATGTATATGTGAATCTAAATCAATCACTGACTCAAGGTGAATGGAATGATTCAAAACAAGTCTGTGCAGCCTTTGAAAGCAGCGCTGACAGAACATTGGCAAAAAACTTGGATTCGTATCAGAAAGTATTTTAACACAGGAATAAAAGTAAAACAAAAGACAAGGACGAGTTATCAAGGATGACTACAAATTTCAGAACAGCAGCTGATCTCCTCTCTGAGATAAACATAAAGTTAGTGAAATAGTAAAGAACATGAAGGTTTTATATTTTCAGGACATTATGTTTAGAAAAAAATAAAGAAATTATATTACAGTATGTACAGATTGTACACATTGATACTCATATTTAGCCTGATTCAAAAAAAAAAAAATCACCTATGGAACTATTTATCTCTCAATATAAAAAAAAAAAATCTCACAGTGTGCATGGAGGTGTGAATAAGAAATAATCTGACTTACTGGGCCTGATTTACCAAACAATGTGCAATCAATATGTTCACAAACCAAGCTGAACAACCCAAGGGTATACTCACAGTATAAGTAAAAAAAATAAATAAATGAATTGATTACCTTAATGTTGTGCACCCTATTGAATGATAGCAAATTGCATTAGTGCATGTGTGTTGACACAATACATTTTCTAAATGGGTTCCTCAAGTAAGAAGCCATGGTAGTAGCTTTGCGATGGGTCACATAGTACACTGCACATCTATGCATGTTTTCACATTTGCCTAAATTGTCACCAAATTGTTGCCTTAAAGAGTAACTCCACTTTCATGAAAAAAAAAAACAAATAAAAAAATAAAACAATATAGCGTATACAATTGCAACACAAGTCATATTGTAATTGAATGGCAATAAAAATGACCATTTGTTTTCAATCTGCAGCACTGTATTTTTCTCTAAGGCTCCGTTCACATCTAGGCGTTTTGGGGCATTTTTGGGGAGTTTTTCTGCTCTAGGATCAGCTCTCAAAACGCCCAACAAGACAAATCCTATTCATTTCAATGGCCCCTGTTCACATCTGAGCGTTTTGACGCTGTAAGCAAAACGCCCAACGCTCAAAAAAGTACATGAACTTCTTTTTGGGCAGATTACAGGCGTTTTCCATTGGTTTCTATTCATCTAAAAACGCCTGCACAAAAAACGCCTGTAAAAACGCCTGTAAATCGCGGTAAAAATCGCGGTAAAAACACGCGAAAACGCTACGCTCAGGTGTGAATGTAGCCTAAACAGCAATGCAATGTGGCTATCTGGAGGTGTTCTGTACAGAGATGGTGTACAGAGTGTCCCTCCAGATATGTTATGCAGACCCTGCACTTTCCTCATTAGAGCCCTGCCGGGTCAAGTGGCGTATTGATTATTATGTAGCAGGATTTCCAGGCATTGGGCCTGATGTGGGTCTGCCATGGTTACTGGTGACACCTTCAGTCCATTTAAGCTGAATAACCAAGTGTGAGATTTGAGTCAAGGACCAATCCGGCATCTTTGGTTTGTTTTGTTTATTTGATATTGGGGATAGGAGAAGGGAATCAATCAGTGGGATACTCCTCTGGCTCAACTAGGTACAAATAGGACACTTTGGAGAAAAATACCTTTCAGCGCTGTCTTGATGCCGGCTGGATGCCGACCAACGCTTGCTGGCGCTTGAAAAACACTGACTTGCTGTACTGTACTTGAACTTGACTGTAATAGTCAGGATGGGGAACCCGGACATAAGCTCCTTGCTCATCCTTTACTCTGATGGACCAGGCCTGACCTGATCCATCTGGGCGATGGACTTCCACCCTGTCAATGTGAATAGAATGCCCAAAGTTCCATTGAGCCTTTACAGCATTGAATCTTTCTTTTAATTTTGCTTCTGGAGAATCCCTATATGGCTTGGGAATGAACAGGAAGTCCCATATGACCTAATCACACCAGAAATCTCTGTATTTTTCAATAAGTAACATCACTTCTCTTGGAGCATAGGGGTAATTGTACCCATATTCTAGTGCCACCTTTCGCTGAATCCACCGTTGCATACAGGATAACCGGGGAAGAGTCTTTCTGTTGCCTCTCCCAGGTGGAGAAAATGGGGTGATCACTCGCTGAATCATATTCTCATATGCAGCATTTTCGTCTCGCGCTCTAGCAATATTTCCAGGAGGGTTAGATCTGGAATCCTTTCAACATAGGTTTCACAGAATCCCAGCTTTTGAGCTAAGTCCCCCCTCTCCATAGCTTCCTTGGTCTCCTTATCAACTGTTACTGCAACTTCAGGACCTGGGGAGCTGCTCCAAGCTTCTGACCCCCAGGCCCACTCCGTCTCATCAACCGATCCCCAATCGACGATCCCCTCCTCTATGGAACCGTATCTGCACTGGAAGGATGGGAATCCTATGGGCACAAGTGATGCTTCCTCCTCACCACTAGTACTGGTGGGTGAGACTGAAACAACTGCAGGCTTTGCAGGCTGTTGGATCGCAATGGGAGTAGATCCTGCCACTACTGTTGTGGTGGATGCATCTTTCGGCCACCCTCCGGCTGCTTGTACTGGCATGCATCTACTCCCTAGGGAGCTCTGCGACCGAGCCCCTCTTACAAACAGTGAAGACCCACTGTCTGCTGGCATAGCCTCCAGCTTCATTAAGTGCAACATGCCGCTCCCGACTCCGCGGAGGAACTTGGATTCTGTCCCGGTCACCTCCTGAGTGAGGCCTGACTCCCAAGTGACAGTCAACTTCTTGGGCCGGCCCTCGCTCCTCTCAGCCCGGAGCAGCAGAAAGCCACACTGCCCACATTGAACACTTCTGTTG
Organism: Pelophylax lessonae; assembly: GCF_965119305.1. Taxonomy (NCBI): domain Eukaryota; kingdom Metazoa; phylum Chordata; class Amphibia; order Anura; family Ranidae; genus Pelophylax; species Pelophylax lessonae. Next base: position 628,332,149 of record NC_138768.1, on the reverse strand, counting down.
CCATGGGCAACCTTCCATGTGCACTTCTATCTTCATCCCACTCTTCCTGCCTCCTGCATATCCGGCCTCACACTTGACTTGATACTTGAACAACAGTTCTGGGCACAAAAATTGACTTTTCCAACTTTTTCTTTGGCCGTTACCAGGGGCAACCGGCCCAGTAACCAATGGCAAAATCCCGGGCGAGCCCCCAAATGTAGCAGGATTTCCAGGCATGGGGCCTGAATGTGGGTCTGCCATGGTTACTGGTGACACCTTCAGCCCATTTAAGCTGAATACCCAAATGTGAGATTTGAGTCAAGGACCAATCCATCATCTTTGGTTTGTTTTGTTTATTTGATATTGGGGATGGGAGAAGGGAATGAATGGGATACTCCTCTGGCTCAACTACTGTAGGTACAAATGGGACACTTTGGAGAAAAATGCCTTTCAGCGCTGTCTTGACGCCGGCTGGATGCCGACAAACGCTTGCTGGCGCTTGAAAAACACTGACTTGCTGTACTGTACTTGAACTTGACTTCTGACACTCTGGTTAGCTCAAAAGTCCTGGACTGTACTGAGAACTGACTTCTGACGCTCTATTTAGCTCAAAAGTCCCGAACACTGCTCCTTCCAGTCCTTCCTGACTGAGGTAGCTTCTGAATACTGCTTCTGCTGCTGCAACTCTGAACTCTGTACACTGCACTCTGTACACTTTTAACACTTCAGGGCCCAACCACTGGCACCCCCTCTGTACTTCAGAGTCCTCTCACTAGGCACCCAATCTACACTTCAGGGTCCTCTCACTAGGCACCCCCTCTACGCTTCAGGGTCCACACACTGGCACCCCCTTTTCTCTTCAGGGTAAACACTGGCACCCCCTTTACACTTGCTCCTACACCAGCTAGCTAGCTCCTGGATCCCTCTGACCTTCTCACTAGGCAGACCCCCAGGGGCAGTTTGCAGTACTCACGAACTGGGAATGCTTTCCTGAAACTTGACCCCTCTCTGCTCCGCTGGTCCTCGGCACACCGGATCCTCTCTGCAGCTCAGCTCAGCCCCCTGTCCCCCCAGGCAAGCCACCTGGGACACCTGATTCCTCTGACAGGAGGAGAGACAGCCATACTCTTTCTCCCGGGACTCTGCTTCCCGCCAAAGATGCTGCGTCATGTGCTCCCCTCAGACTTATACCCACTCCCAGGATGCTGTGCGCCAGAATCTGCCTTCCTGGGCGGCACAGTAGTGTAGTGGTTAGCACTTTCACCTAGCAGCAAGAGGATCGCTGGTTCGAATCCCAATCACGACACTACCTGCCTGGAGTTTGCATGTTCTCCCTGTGCCTGCGTGGGTTTCCTCCGGGTACTCCGGTTTCCTCCCGCACTCCAAAGACATGCTGGTAGGTTAATTGGATCCTGTATAAAATTGGCCTTACTATTTGTATGTATGAATGTGAGTTAGGGACCTTAGATTGTGCGCTCCTTGAGGGCAGGGACTGATGTTAATGTGCAATGTCGCTATATAAGTACCTGAAATAATAATAATATACAGGCCTGGGTGAGCCATTGGCTGAGTTTCCTCCACTGCCCAATGAGAACCCTCTCATTGAGTACAGTGGGGAGACTACTCAGTCTCAACAGCCACACCTGGGAGCCATGACAGCCCAGCTGAAAATCATGGCCCTGCTGTTAAGCAGAAAAGGACCACTATACTTTACCTAGCACCTACTTTGTAGGGTGCTACATTTATAAAACCACTCCATCAACATTTTAACATAGACGGAGGGCTCCAGCGTGGAGATACCTTCTTTCATTACAAAATGGGAAAAGGAAATAGGGACCCCTTTGTTAAACCATGAAATAAAAACGGTACTGAGAGCCGCACACTACACCGCAATGGATGTTGGTACTACTGAACAGAATTATAAATGTTTGTGCAGGTGGTACAAAACACCAGTAATAGCGCATAAGTTTAAAACAGAAAAAACAGACCGTTTTTGGAAAGGATATGGAGGAAAGGGGAGGATGTTCCACATCTGGTGGGAATGCCCAATTCGAGACTACAGGTTGAAAGCAAATTATTAGGGAGATCACTGGTGCGAAAGTCCCAGATGATCCATGGGGGTGTATGTTTCATAAAACAATGATTCCATTAAAACAATGCAAAACCACATTGGTACCAATCTTATTAGACGCAGCCAAAGGAGCTATTCCGAAACAAATGGATGGAAATAAAGAGCCCTACTCTGATGGAATGGTGTAACAGAGTCGATCATGTTTATAATATGGAATATCTGGGGAATAGGGAAGAGGATTTACCAAATAATCAGAAAAATGGAGTAGATGGACAGATTTGAAAAAATCCAGTAATTATTATGACATTTTTATAATGGTCCTATCATAGAAAAAGAAACAGAATTTGAAAATTTAAAAAAAAATGTAATATAGGTAGAGGATAGAAAATAACATCAAACTGGAAGATGTAATGTGGGCCTAGATGGGGGGGGTGAATGAGGTAGGAGGGAGATGGCAGGGTGGTATATGGGTTATATGTACATGGACAATGTTATATGAGATTTTTGTTTTTCTTTCCTTTTTTTTTTTTTTATATATTGTTATTGGCAAATTAAAATCAATAAAAAATTTAAACTAAAATAATAAATAAATAAAACCACTCCTATACAGATTTACTCAGAACATGGACATAGACAGACAAATTGCTATTTGTTCAAAATAACAAAAGAGTAATAATATTACTCTGCAACAAAGTTTATTAAAATCCCTCCAATGTACAAAAATCACCCAGAGGGGAATGTGTTTTTTTCAACAAACGTGGAGTTACTCTTTAACCACACTGATGCTGGCCATACACTATACGAAAAATAGTTCAAACTAATTTTCGAAAAGTGAACACTCGGCCGTGAGAGCATATGATCGTGCCATCATGTATTGAGGGATAAATCGTTCAATGGACATATATGAATCCGTTTTTTGTTTGTTTTGTCACATATACCTAGTGCAAACAGTTCAACCAAGAAACACATTAACCTTTCAATTTATTAATCATTCGGCAGAAAATTTCCAAACTTGTCCTTTGTTTTTTTTGGCTCAAAAACGTCACAACCGATTACCGATTTGTGCCCATTAACTGGCCAAAAAATGAACAAACTGTCCAAATAACTGGATTTTGGACGATCTTTTGTATAGTGTATGGCCCCCATTAGGCTGACTTCCTATTTGTGCCCATTAACTGGCCGAAAAACATACAAACTGTCCAAATAACTGGATTTCGGACGATTTTTTGTATAGTGAATGGCCACCATTAGGCTGATTTCCTATTTGTGCCCCTTAACTGGCCGGAAAATGAGCAAACTGTCCAAATAACTGGATTTCAGATGATTTTTTGTATAGTGTATCGCCACCATTAGGCTGATTACCGATTTGTGCCCATTAACTGGCCGAGAAACGTACAAACTGTCCAAATAACTGGATTTCGGATGATTTTTTTGTATAGTGTATGGCCCCCATTAGGCTGATTACCGATTTGTGCCCATTAACTCTCCGAAAAACTTACAAACTGTCAATAGCCGGATTTCGGGCGATTTTTTGTATAGTGTATGGCCACCATTAGGCCGGAAACACACAGGAGATTTTTTTTTCAGAGATTAATTGCGGCTACAAATCACTAATGCCAGTGATTAACCACAATTTGCGGTAGTGCTAGTAATTTAATCACTAAAGTTGCTGTCTCTTCTACAAATTGCTCTCCTTTAGCAATTTGTAGCTAAGCATAGTGATTGCTGCAGTATTTCATAAAAAAAGCATTAACAGAGATTGTTGTTAGTATTTTTGCTGCCAGGCCAAAATGCTGATTAATCTTGATCGTTGTATGGCCGAGCAACAAATTGCTTTTAAAATGTCATTGTTACCTTTCTCCCATCTTCCTCCCTCCTCCTCCTCCCCACCTCTTTCCTTTGGGATGAAATTATTACATTCTGTTTTTTTGTTGAATTCTATGCATAATGTTCTATGAATCATCACTATTGTATACTATAAATATATATATATATATATATATATATATATATATATATATATATATATATATATATATATATAGTATATATATATATATATATATATATATATATATATATATATATATATATGTATATATATATATATATATACATACATATATATATATATATATATACAGTATATAGTATTATTTAAATGATCTCATCTCTTTATTCTTTGTATCTTTGTATAACTTTTGTACAATAAAGAAATAGTGAAATAATAAATTTCACTGTTGGCAATTCTAAAAAATAATTCTCATTTTCTTGGTGACAAATCACTGCAAATAAGGGGGAAGGTATAGTAAATCGCTGTAAGAAAATTGGTTACGTATCATCAGCCATAGGAATTTACTGTATATCGCTTAAGCCAAAACCATCATATAGCCTAAACTGTACTTACACTGTCTTAGTTTCACCAAGAGCATGGCACAGGGGTTCTTAGGTGCTGTTCCTTTGTTTTTGCATGTGCTCCTTTTATAACTTAGTACGCATCGCTGTGCTTGTCAAAGTACAGTTTCAATATTTTTTATGTTCTCACATTTTGTTTATCCTAAACCTCCGCCTTCATGTATTTATGGTAGCATTTATGTTAAGGAAGCTTGTTTTTTAATATAAGTAAGTACATTTTTTTTTTCATAAACAGATTTTAACGTGAATACTACACTGTTGAGAGTCCCTGTTCCTTCTAAACCTGTTCTAGTAACCAAGTGGAATTATGACCCCTTAAAGGGATACACACCTACAGTAGCTAATAGTGTTTGGACCTGGGAGAGTAACCTGTTTCCCTACTGGGTACCTTTGTAGAGGAGGCTTTTGTGTGCAGTGTGACCTATGTTGTGTGGGTCATACTCTTACCTCCCCCAAAAATTGCTGCAAGTATGAAGTACCAGCCCATGCCTATGACAACTTCTGCTAACCTGTTATGCTAGGGCTATGCGATTCTCACATGCAGAGCTACCTTGCCACTAGTCAGGACAAGACTATGCAGAGATAAAGTACCAACATCTGATTCCTGCACCAGTCTTTATATTTCTTTTTTGGGGGAGAGTGAAACTCTCTTTAATGCAACTTAGAGTCATGCAAGCCACAAAAACAATCTTCTCTAGATATTTAATGTATGTTTTTTTAACCACTTAAGCCCCGGAAGATTTTACCCCCTTCCTGACCAGGCCCTATTTTGCGATTCGGCACTGCGTGACTTTAATGAACATTTGCACGGTCGTGCGACTCTGTACCCAAATGAAATTGACGTCCTTTTTTTTTCCTACAAACAGAGCTTTCTTTTGGTGGTATTTGATCACCTGTTCGATTTTTACTTTTTGCGCTATAAACAAAGAAAAGAGCGACAATTTTGAAAAAATAACATTATTTTTCACATTTTTCACATGAAATTCCCAAAAAAAAAAAAAGGTAAAAATCAAAATTTTTTAACCACTTAAGCCCCGGAAGATTTTACCCCCTACCTGACCAGGGGTTTTTTTTGCGATTTTTTACTGCGTGACTTTGACGGACAATTGCGCGGTCGTGCGACGCTGTACCTAAACGAATTTCACGTCTTTTTTTTCCCACAAACAGAGCTTTCTTTTGGTGGTATTTGATCACCTGTGCGATTTTTTGATCATGCGCTATAAATAAAAAAAGAGCATAATTTTTGCAAAAATAACAATATTTTTCACTTTTTTTTATATGAAATTCCCCCCCAAAAAAATGTAAAAATCAAAATTTTTTAACATTTTCGGCCAAATTGTTTTACGCTACATATGTTTGGTAAAAAAAATCGCAAAAAGTGTATTTTGATTGGTTTGCGCAAAAGTTATCGCGTTTACTAACAAAGGGAAAGATTTTTGTCATTTTTGGTGTTTTTTTTTTTAACGAGTAATGGCGGCGATCTGCGTTTTTTTTTTGCGGTACTGCGACATTGCGGCGGACAGATCGGAACCCTTGACTGACATTTTTGACACTTTTGGGGGTACCAGTGACATTACTGCAGTAATTAGTGCTATATATACGCACTGTTACTGCAAAAATGACACTGGCAGGGAAGGGGTTAACTGTATTGGACAGGGAGGGGTTAAGTGTGTCCTAGGGGCGTGATTCTAACTGTAGGGGGACAGGTCTCCTAGTGTAAAAACAAAGATCAACGGTTCTACATAGTAGAACCGTCTGATCTTCATTTTTACACAGGGGAGAATGACGGGTGGCTTGTTTACACAAGCCGCTCTGTCTTTCTCCCGCTGTACCGGCGATCGTAGTGTGAGCGGCGGACATCGGGTGCGCCGGTCACACGCCCGCACTCTGTGAACGAGCCTCAGCGGGCGCGCGCCTTAGCGGGCGCGCGCTCGCCCGCTATTGGCTCTAAAAGGAGTGACAGGCAAGCGACGTAGACCTATGTCACTCTGCCTGGCCGGGGCTGACTGCCGCAGTAAATATACTGTGAGCAGTCGGCAACCGGTTAACATTTTAGGCCAATTTGTTTTCTGCTACATATGTTTGGTAAAAAAAAAAATCGCAATAAGCGTATTTTGATTGGTTTGCGCAAAAGTTATTGCGTTTACTAACTAAGGGAAAGATTTTTGTCATTTTTATTGTTTTTTTTTTTTAAGGAGATTTTTTTTTGCGGGACTGTGACATTACGGTGGACAGATCGGACCCTTGACTGACATTTTTGAAATTTTTGGGGGTACCAGTGACATTACCACAGTAATCAGTGCTATACATATGCACTGTTACTGTAAAAATTACACTGGCAGGGAAGGGGTTAACTTTATTAGAGATGCAGGGGTTAAATGTGTCCCTAGGGGCGTGCTGTAAAGGGGTGTGGCTTTTCATGTAACCACAGAGACATACGATCCTACATAGCAGGATCGTATGATCTCTGCTGTTACATCAGGGAGAATGACAGGCGGCTTTGTTTACATCAGCCGCCTGCCTTTCTCCCTCTCCAGCGGGAGATCGCGAGTGACCAGCGGATATCAGTGCCGCTGGTCACTCGCGCTGGAATGTCCGTGAACGAGCCGGGGCGGGAGCGCGCCTCCGGTGGCGCGAGCTCGCCCCCTAGAGGCTCGCAGGCGAGCGACGTAGTACTACGTCACTTTGCCTGTACGGGGCTGACTGCCGCAGTAAATAGTCGTGCGGCGGTCGGCAAGTGGTTAATCAAGCTCTATTTTTTATTTTATTATTTTTTTTTTTTTTTTTTAGAGGACGGAATGCAAAATGTCTTCCCAATTAGGTGTAAACAGTGGCACGCTCCTTCCAGTATCTCTGGACTTGAGAAGTTAATGATTATTTATCAGCTGTAAAATTCCAATTTGCCTAGCTGGTCTTCTAATGCTGGTGATCAGAGGCTAAATACTATCTGACTTGTATGAAGGAGCTAAAATGACATCATATTATTATACAGTACTGCTTGTATGGGTATCTTCAGAAAAATATAGCAACTGTGGGGTGACTGCCAAGGATGCTGAGTCAAGAATCACGTATGTTCACTAGTCTTACAGTAATGCTTGAAATCCATTTGTATTCAGACCGAGAGCAAATAAATTGGTACAGTTATCATCACAGCTGTAATGAATCATTAGGCTAAGGTCTGACCTTTTTTGACCTAGTTTTAAATTATGTAAAAATGGGAAGCTATTTCTTTAGCAGACCCTATTAGATTAATAAATCTTCTCACTTGCCAATACATTGGATTCAATTAGGTGGTAGCCTATTATAAGTGACCAAGTGCTTCATATATGAATAAAATTATACAGTTGTATGTTTGCTAACTGCACGGAGGGGCAGCTCAGGTCAATGAATATTGACACGCTAATGAGAAATCAATCAATAAGAGCAAAAACGTTTATTACCGCCTATACGTCATTTGGGTACACTTTTGGAAGTATAGACATTTGCTTATTAAAATTGTTTTTTTTTTTGCTTTAAAAGTTAATTGAATCGGAAATAGCAATAACAATTTAATATATACTGAAGACAGTGTTGTGTTAAAATATAAACACACCTCGAAGAGTCCATAGATGTTGATATCCCGATGCATGACCCTTTCTTTTTTTACAAATAAACAGCACAAAACCTCCCCAGAACTCAATCCAGATGGACAGCAGAGAAGATTTGACTATGAGCTGTTTCTAGTATACAGATTAAAAACAAAGGTATTGCTTGCATAAATTCATATAGACACATCAGGGTTCCTCTGTAAATTGTGATCCTACTGTAATTTATGTATTTTTAGGAGACTGGGTAGTAAGTAGGTATGAAATGCAGACACTTATGGGCCATACACACTATAAGATTTTCTGAAGACTTTTTCCTTTAGATTTACCAAAACCATATAATATGAGGTCAAACCTAAACACTTTCAATTTGTATGCAATCTGGCAGGCCCTTGCACTACATAGAAAAGGTAAATCTGAAGGAAATCTAACCACAAAAGTTGGATAGTGTGTAACCAGCTTTAGAGATGGGAGCCTACACATACATGCAGCGATCTCCCACACCTCTCTGTTACAGCCACATTTCAGGGCTTTGTGACAAAGCTTAGGCCAGTAAGGTTGGCCATCAAAAGATTGTGAGAGTGAAGGCAAGTCTGAGCCAATGCAAAGGCAGTAGAGGAAGTTGAGGCAAGAAAATCTCCTGGCTCTTCTTTACCTCGGTTGTCTTCTGTAACTTACAGTTGTCATAGTTTGACAGTCTTGCCTTGGGTGGCAGTAAGCCCTATTCTGGCACTGGTTTTAGGGCATAGTGACAGCAGGCTCTGATACTGCTCAGAAATGTCTTAACTTTGCTGTCAAAATGGCCCACCATTTGAATGTGACAGGAAGGTTTGGGAGGCTGCTGCAGTTATACTGTTTACCTTTCTTCCACACTTGATAGAGTCTCTTTAGAGGTTGGATTTATTTAAGAGGCTGTCATCATACTAGATGTATACTTATCTGCTTGGCATCTATGTGAAATCAACTTGAATGACTGGGGTTCCTTCAAAGATGATTATATCTCAAGCAGTACCTTGCTGATGGTGGTATGAGACTTACAAATGAACTTTAAGGCTACGTTCACATGTGGGCATAGCGGATCGCGGGCAGATTCTGCCCGCAATCTGGAAATCATTGCAAATCACGGGATGCCTGTGCGATGCCCGTGGCTTGCAATGGCACCCCAAACGCTGTGCGATGTTAATGCAGTTATATGTTACATGGAGTTAAGCTTAAAGACCTAATTTGCTAATGTGTAAAATACGATACAGTGCAGTGAAGGGAACCTGTGTTAACTTAAAACATCTAATTATGCAAAAGAGATGCCTCATTTTTAAGCAGAACTCTAGTCACAGACATTGATAGAAATGGATATAAATTGTTCATTAGCAGAACGTTCCATTCACAGAATGCCTTGTATTCTGTAAACAGAATACAAGGCATTCTGTGAATTTAAGTAGTGAGAACATTTTACACCCCATGATGAGAGGTGACTTTTCTTTGACCAACTCTGGGCACTACAAAAAGGGTATCCCCTGCACTGCAAGTGTTAAAAGCTTGTTAGGTCTAGGGTGTTGCCGAAGAGGCTGTATAACTTACCTGACTCCCCATGCCAGATGGCTCCAGAACTCTTCTCCCCTCCCCGAAGCTCTGGTCTGTGGTCAGGGCCTCAGTGGCATTACGTACCGTGAAGAGCAGTTAATACTGTATTTTTCATGGTGGAGGCAAGCATGTGACCATGGCTGGGAGCCATTGGCTCCCGCTGCCCTCAATCACAGCTGGTGAGGAGGGAGTGGCAGATCCATGCTCTGTGTGTCTCATAGACACTTAGAGGCGGCTCGGGAGCAAGCACAAACAAGTGCCCCCAGAGCAAGCAGCCTGCTCTGGGGACACTCAGCAAGGGGTAGGGACCTGTAGCACTGGGGGTGAACATGAGAAGAGGAGGATCGGGCTGCTCTGTGCAAAACAATTACACAGAGCAGGTAAGTATGACATGTTTTTATATAATATATCATTTTTATAATATATATATATATATATATATATTAGGGGTTGACCGATTATCGGCAAGGCTGATATATCGGGGGCCGATATGCACTTACTCTGATATATCGGTATCGGCCGATATTGCCGATATTTTTGTGACGTCATTCTACCTGCTTAGACCGCCTCCCTCGCCTTGGACAGCCTCGTCTGGAGTTGGGACTAGTCTCGCGGGAGTGTATCACAGCCATACACCCACCCATTGTAGCCCGGTGGCAGCCAGCCAGCCACCCACAGGCCCTGTACACGCCACCCACCCACAGGCCCTGTACCTGCCAGCCACAGGCACTGTAACAGCCAGCCATCCACCCACAGGCCCTGTACCAGCCAGCCACCCACAGCCCCAGTGCCAGCCAGCCAGACCACAGGGTGCCAGCCAGCCACCCACCACAGGGTGCCAGAAGCCAGCCACTCACCCACAAACAGGGTGCTAGACAGCCAGCCACCCACAGGCCCTGTACCAGCCAGCCACAGGCACTATACCAGCCAGCCGCCCAAAGGCCCTATACCAGCCTGCCACCCATAGCCCCTGTGCCAGCCAGCCACCTACCACAGGGTGCCAGCCAGCCAGCCACCCACCACAGGGTGCCAGCCAGCCAGCCACCCACGCACCACAGGTTGCCAGACAGCCAGCCACCCACCACATGGTGCCAGCCAGCCACCCACCACAAGGTGCCAGCCAGCCATCCACCACAGGGTGCCAGCAAGCCAGCCACGCACCACAGGGTGCCAGCCAGCCATCCACTACAGGGTGGCAGCAAGCCAGCCATTAAGCATTAAACAAAAATTAACATGTTCAGTACCAGATTTGTGTAAAAATTGTCTTTATTTAAATGTACAAAATATCGGCCTATATTGGCCGATACCGATACGTTGTGACCAAAATATATGTATCAGTATCGGCCCTGAAAAAAACATTTCGGTCTATCCCTAATATAAATATATATACAGTGGGTACGGAAAGTATTCAGACCCCCTTAAATTTTTCACTCTTTCTGCTGCACTTAAGGTTCCTAAGAGCACAGTGGCCTCCATGATCCTCAAATGGAAGACGTTTGGGACGACCAGAACCCTTCCTAGAGCTGGCTGTCCGGCCAAACTGAGCTATCGGGGGAGAAGAGCCTTGGTGAGAGAGGTAAAGAAGAACCCAAAGATCACTGTGGCTGAGCTCCAGAGATGCAGTCAGGAGATGGGAGAAAGCTGTAGAAAGTCAACCATCACTGCAGCCCTCCACCAGTCGGGGCTTTATGGCAGAGTGGCCCGACGGAAGCCTCTCCTCAGTGTAAGACACATGAAAGACCGCACGGAGTTTGCTAAAAAAAACACCTGAAGGACTCCAAGATGGTGAGAATTAAGATTCTCTGGTCTGATGAGACCAAAATAGAACTTTTTGTCCTTAATTCTAAGCGGTATGTGTGGAGAAAACCAGGCACTGCTCATCACCTGTCCAATACAGTCCCAACAGTGAAGCATGGTGGTGGCAGCATCATGCTGTGGGGGTGTTTTTCAGCTGCAGGGACAGGACGACTGGTTGCAATCGAGGGAAAGATGAATGCGGCCAAGTACAGGGATATCCTGGACAAAAACCTTCTCCAGAGTGCTCTGGACCTCAGACTGGGCCGAAGGTTTGCCTTCCAACAAGACAATGACCCTAAGCACACAGCTAAAATAACGAAGGATTGGCTTCACAACAACTCCGTGAGTGTTCTTGAATGGCCCAGCCAGAGCCCTGACTTAAACCCAATTGAGCATCTCTGCAGAGACCTAAAAATGGCTGTCCACCAACGTTTACCATCCAACCTGACAGAACTGGAGAGGATCTGCAAGGAGGAATGGCAGAGGATCCCCAAATCCAGGTGTGAAAGACTTGTTGCATCTTTCCCAAAAAGACTCCTGGCTGTATTAGATCAAAAGGGGGCTTCTACTAAATACTGAGCAAAGGGTCTGAATACTTAGGACCATGTGATATTTTAATTTTTCTTTTTTAATAAATCTGCAACAATGTCAACAATTCTGTGTTTTTCTGTCAGTATGGGGTGCTATGTGTACATTCATGAGCAAGAAGAATGAACCTAAATCATTTTAGCAAATGGCTGCAATATAACAAAGAGGGAAAAATGTAAGGGGGTCTGAATACTTTCCGTACCCACTGTATATATAGCAGAATTCCCAGCCGTTTTGCTTGATATGGGCCCCCCTGGGCCACTGGGTGCAACAAAAGTACCCTTGTACATATTTCTCTAAGTGTGAGCGCTGAGACAATGATCAGTCCAGTATCTTTGGGGTTTTTTTAGGTTTATTTGAGAACTTGGATGGGAGAAGGGAATGAGTGGGATACTCCTTTTGCTCAACTATGCACAATTTGCTAGGGACAACTGAAAATGCTTCTTGGCGCTGACTTGATGTTGGCTAAATGCCGGTCAACGCCGGTTGAGGCTGGTTAATGCTGGCTTGATGCCCATTAACTCTAAACTGACCTTGGACTGCTTTCTCGCTTAAAGAAGTCCTTTCTTTAGCTCCTTAAGCACTCCTTGCTGAGGTAGCTATATACAGTATGCTGCTGCTGCGCTGCTAAACACTTCAGGGCCCACACCGGCACCCTCTTTCTCTCACTTATCTTCAGGGCTTCAACACTGGCACCCCCTTTCTCTAAACCTTCTCCTCAGGTTAGCTGGCTCCTGTATCCCCTTGACCTTCTGGAGTGGTCCCCTCTCTTAGGCAGACCCCTGGGCAGTCTCAATTACTCACTATACTGTTTTCCCTGAAACTTCTGCCCAGAAGCTCCACTTGGTCCACAGCACTATGGATCCCTCTCTGCAGCCCAGCTCAACCTTCGTCCTCTAAGCCGGCCGCCCAGGAAACTCTCACTTGCGCTGACAGGGGGAGAGACAGCTGTCACCCTCCTGCTGGGACTCTGCTTCCCACCAAAGACCCTCTGTCATGTGCTCCCCTCAGACTTATAATCAATCCCAGGATGCATTGCGGCAGAATCTGCCCTCTGGGATAGATACAAGCCCTGGTGTACTATTGGCTAGGTTTCCTCCACTGTCCAATGAGAGCCCTCATTGGACATAGTTGAGAGACTCCCCAGACTCAACAGACACCCTGAGTAACACAGGACAGCCTAACAAATTGATCAGGCCCCCCCTGATATGCAGACAGGGCCACCCATATGCTTTTTCCTAGCACCTACCTAGGAGGGTGCTACACACACATATATATATATATATATATATATATATATATATATAAATATAAATCTAAACCTTTACAACCACTTTAATAAGCATTTAAATGTTGCAGTGTGTGGGAGTCCATTGCAATTTTTTTTTTCCTGAGTTGGGCTTTGAGAGGTTTTTTTTTTCGATTTCTGTGGATGGATTTCTGCTTTAATATTCTTCCACAGACTGTTTCATTTTTGTGTCTTTTAACTTCACTGTGATTACCCTCAATTAACACTTTAGTAGATCAGGCCCATAGTCTCTCCTTGCCTCCTGGCTTCAACCGACCTACACAAGCAATCCCCATGACAGCAGTGCTGCCTCACCTTCCCGGCGGGTCTTGCTGTGGAAGGATTTCACATAGGTATCTAAGATTTTTTTTACTGATGTACAGCAGATTCTGATGCTGTAGACTTTCAATTTAGAAGGTTGTCTCTTTGACAAGTGAAAGCAAAGAAGGTGTAACATCACTTTTGGCTCGGCATATGCTGAAAACCCCCTTCTGCCCTAAGTTACGTACAGTAATAGAAGCACCCTCTGCAGCCTTGTTGTTCTTATGCCATTGCTCGAGTGCATCAGAAAGCTTGGCACTCAGCTTTCTTTGGCTGAGCATAAATCTGATAGAGCACTTGTAAAACAAAGCCACTGCTCTCTTTCATAAGCATTATACTGGATTTTCCTCTTGACAGAAGTACAAGTGGAGAGTGCTCCACTGGAGCAGGAGTCAACTAGCTGAACATCAGGTATGAGAAGAGAAAACTGCTATGCAAGATTTAGAAACATTTTCATAGAAAGAGGAAACCATTTTATTAAGTGTATGCAAATAGCACACACAGATGAAATACAAATGTGCAAACTGTTTTAATCTGCCAAAAAGATGCACTTCTGTTCAACCAGTTTTTGTTCTAGCCACACTGGTAAAACACCATATTTGGCTTTTGACCATTTACTTTTTCCAACTGCACTCAAAGCAATACAGCAAGACCGTAACTGGATAGTGAAGGAGCAGCAGTTCATTGATGAAGTCTTCTCTGAGTTCTCTCCTCTAATCAGAACACTTAATTTGCTAAATTTACAGCACCATTTAATGTAGCAAACATGAATTGCTTCCCGTGTACTATTAAAAAAACTTTGAGTATAAATGTATTTATTTTCAGTGGTATGTTGTTCAGCATTCAAAACAGGTGTAAGGAACCTTTAAAATACAAAAATGTTAAACTTACTTGTGTAGCGCCCTCCTAGGTAGGTCCCAGGGTGAGTGTATTATAGTTTTTGTTTTCTCTGCCTAACAGGGAGCCAGCTAGGTACATTTATGGGCTGTCTTCCCCAACAGAGAGCCGTGGTGGTTTAGTGTAGTCTGCTCAATGTGCTCTGGTGGTGCTCATGCTGTCTTGAAGTTTCACACTTGTCTAGCAGCTGTGGAAAGTGCTTGGCAGTGGGCAGAATCCATGTACATAGGAACATGAATATTCATACAGCCCTGGCCAATTACAAGTGGAGGTACCCCAGAGCATGCTGAGTGCTGGTATTTATATTTGATAAGCACATGGGCTCTGTGTCTTCCTCCATAGAAGAGAGATCCAGTGGGGAGGTGGCCTGTCACCTCTCCCCAGCACAGGCTGCCATGTGGCCTCAGGTGGGCCACCTAAAAGCCTGAACCATGAATACTAAAATCCAGGGTTCTCCTGAGAACTAACTGAGGGAGGATGTCCATGGATCCTGTCTGGTAAGGAGGAAGGTGACCAGCGATTAGAGCATTGTGAGTACAGACCCCCTTAAACTGGTGTTGCTAAATCCCCCTCTGGGTGCTAGAAGTCAGCTGCTGGATATAGGCTAAAGGGGACACCGACTGGTGTCTTGAACAAGCATGGTCCACTAAATTCCCTCTACTAAAAAGGGACTTTGCTCTATACTGTACAGTCTGCCACACAGTTCTACCGAGAAAGATGTCCTCATGTGTAAATAGTTCATTTTGGAGTATCCTACTATATCCCTTCCCTATCCAAGTTCTCCAATGGCTGCTGGCAACTGGCTGCTGATTAAAAAGTGTGGAAGACCTGAGCAAAAATTCCAGCTGCTCCTGTGGGGGTAGTGCTACACTTGCTTTGTGCAATGGTATTGCAGAGAGGATCCCCCCATGCTGGTACTCTTGGCTCCTCCTCCACACAGCGTGGCTCGGCCCTGCCACCCACTCCGTCCTTATAGGATTTGACTGACAGCAGCACAAGCCAATGCCTCCTGCTACTATCACTGCAGCCTGTGAGTAGGGAAAGACAGACAAGTGCCACTGCAGATAGGCACAGCACTGGATCGAGATAGGACTCAGGTACATATATAGGGGGTGAGGAGGTGATAAGGATAGTTTTTATTTTTACCCTTAATGCAGGGAATGCATTAAGGTAAAAAATGTCTAGCCTTTGGAACCATTTGAAGATTGTTTGATGATTGTCAGTGATAAATCATATAACTCAAATCTTGATAAATGTATTCTAGATTTCATTAAATTAATTAATTAATTAAATAATTAATTCTAATTTTCATTACTGTTAATGCAATTGAAGATGTACTCCTGTCAAGCTTACAGTGGTTGTGAAGGCTAAATCTTTATTTACCTTAACCACTTTAAGACCGGAAGATTTTGCTGCTCAATGACAGGTCACTTTTTTCAATTTGGCACTGCGTGACTTAAACTGACAATTGCGCGGTCATGCAATGCTGTACCCAAACAAAATTTACGTCCTTTTTTTCCCACAAACAGTGCTTTCTTTTGGTGGTATTTGATCACCTCTGCGCTTTTTTTTTTTTGCAATATTAATAAAAAAAGAGCAGAAATTTTGCAAAAAATTAACATTTTCTACTTTGACTGTTAAAAAATATCCAATATATTCAATTTTTGGCATATATTTAGGCCAAAATGTATTTAGGTACATGTCTTTAACAAAAAAAATTCTCAATGAGCGTATTTTTATCCACTTTAAGACCGGAAGATTTTACCCCCTTCCTGATCAGGCCATATTTTGCAATTCGGCACTGCGTTACATTAACGGACAATTGCGCGGTTGTGCGACACTGTACCCAAATTAAATTTACATCCTTCCCCCCCCCCCACAAATAGAGCTTTCTTTTGGTGGTATTTGATCACCTGTGCGATTTTAAATTTTTGCGCTAGAAAAAAAAAAGAGCAACATTTTACATTTTAGGCCAATTTGTTTTCTGCTACATATTTTTGGTAGAAAAAAAATCGCAATAAGTGTATTTTGATTGGTTTGCGCAAAAGTTAGCGCGTTTACTAATTACAGGAAAGATTTATGTTATTTTTATTGTTTTTTTTCTTTACTAGTATTGGCGGCGATCTGCGATTTTTTGCGGGACTGCGACATTGCGGCGGACAGATCGGACCCCTAACTGACATTTTTGACACTTTTGGGGAGACCAGTGACATTACTACAGTAATCAGTGCTAAATATATGCACTGTTACTGTAATAATGACACTGGCAGGGAAGAGGTTAACACTGTTGGTGATCAAGGGGTTAAATGTATGCCTCATGCTTACTGATGTGTGGGGGGGGTTCTGTGACAAACACAGAGATCGCAGGTTTAGCTATGCTGAATCCTGTGATCTCCTCCTGTCTGCCACAGAGAAGATCCGCCTGCTTTGTTTACACAAGCAGGCGAGTCTTCTCACACTTTCCCCGACAATCGGGGAAGAGAGGGGGCGATCTAAACACAGTGGAAGCGAGACTCCGGCGGCATGCGCATGCTCTCAAGATCACAAGAGGTCCATCGACGTAGGTCTACGTCGCTGGACCCAGGGGAGACGACCTACCACAGTAGTAGTACTGTGAGTGGTCGGCAAGTAGTTAATGCATTCTCTTCCTTAAGGTAAAAAACTATTTAAGTGCAGTTCCCCCACCCAACCCCCCAAAGTACTTACTTGAGCCTAAACTCAATCCAACTCTGTGACTGAGTCACTGGACTCACTGAGAGCATCAGGAACCTATTGCTGCCAATCAAATCCAGTGATGAGGGGGTGGGGCCTAGACACACTGTGTGTCAGTAGATGCACACAGTGCAGCTTTGGATCAAGCCTGCATAAATGCCCCCATACCAAGTAGCTTGCCTCCATAACAAGTAGTAGGCGGAGTCAGGAGCGCTGGCAGGGGACCCCAGAAGAGGAGAATGGGGGCTGCTCCATGCAATACCATTACAACAATAATAAAACATATTTTTTATTAAAAAAGAAAGGAGAGACTTTCGAATCATTGTAAAACTTACATGCTCAAGGCTTCAGTATTTAATTCAGGCATAAATGTAAAGCACTAGCTCATCTGATTTGCTATTGTCAGTGATTTGGGAACCCCTTTAGCCTACCTAATCAGAAATGTAGTAGTGGAATTCCTTAACACACCCACTGTTGGCTCATTTCTATTTCGCATATAAAGCCAGATTCAGCAAAACATCTGTTCTAAAAAGTTTCGCACAGCCAATAATCAGATTCAAACCTGGCTTGTAAATTCGAGTCTGACTGATAATACAGCAACCAGAGAAAGGAAGTTAGACAGCATAGATTCGGGGCATAGCCCACCCACATTGCATGTAAGGCGATCTGTTAAATATGGCTGTATTGAATTGTATTGGGGTAAATTGAGTGAACTTTCTGACTTTAACAGAGCTGCAGTGGTTCTACAATATAACATAGACACGTCACTGATTAATTTCACTTATTAGCTAGAATTGCTCTTTGATTTGCATATGAATGTAAATGAACTTTAGTTATTGTTTCATGTTCATGATAAAGAAATATGCAGTATACAAAAAAAAAAAAAAATGCACAAAAAAGTTTATTTTATAAACTTATATTTTTTTGGTATGAATTGATTTTTTCAGTTATAGTGGGCAATTTTGACTATACCATGAAAACCTAAGAACTTGCTGTCTATCATTTGTTTTGGCAGCCAAACACTGTCAGGACTCAATGAGCACTTAAATAATCTCTGCAACTGATGTTGAGGACTTTTGTTGTAAATGAGCACCCGCTATTGCATATTTGCTAATGTGTCATCAAACATTTATCACTCAGTCATGCTGTTAGCAAAAATTACATTTTTTAAGAAGAATCAACAAGTGGGACACATTCATGAAGTGGAACGAAATTTATTGGATATTTCAAACTTTGTTAGCAAATAAAAAACTGAAAAATTGGGCGTGCAAAATTTTTCAGCCCCCTTAAGTTAATACTTTGTAGCGCCACCTTTTGCTGCAATTACAGCTGTAAGTCGCTTGGGGTATGTCTCTATCAGTTTTGCACATCGAGAGACTGAAATTTTTGCCTATTCTTCCTTGCAAAACAGCTCGAGCTCAGTGAGGTTGAATGGAGAGCGTTTGTGAACAGCAATTTTCAGTTCTTTCCACAGATTCTCGATTGGATTCAGGTCTGGACTTTGACTTGGCCATTCTAACACCTGGATATGTTTATTTGTGAACCATTCCATTGTAGATTTTACTTTATGTTTTGGATCATTGTCTTGTTGGAAGACAAATCTCCGTCCCAGTCTCAGGTCTTTTGCAGACTCCATCAGGTTTTCTTGCAGAATGGTCCTGTATTTGGCTCCAGCCATCTTCCCATCAATTTTAACCATCTTCCCTGTCCCTGCTGAAGAAAAGCAGGCCTAAACCATGATGCTGCCACCACCATGTTTGACAGTGGGGATGGTGTGTTCAGGGTGATGAGCTGTGTTGCTTTTACGCCAAACATAACGTTTTGCATTGTTGCCAAAAAGTTCGATTTTGGTTTCATCTGACCAGAGCACCTTCTTCCACATGTTTGGTGTGTCTTCCAGGTGGCTCGTGGCAAACTTTAAAGAACACTTTTTATGGATATCTTTAAGAAATAGGTTTCTTCTTGCCACTCTTCCATAAAGGCCAGATTTGTGCAGTATACGACTGATTGTTGTACTATGGACAGAGTCTCCCACCTCAGCTGTAGATCTCTGCAGTTCATCCAGAGTGATCATGGGCCTCTTGGCTGCATCTCTGATCAGTCTTCTCCTTGTATGAGCTGAAAGTTTAGAGGGACGGCCAGGTCTTCGTAGATTTGCAGTGGTCTGATACTCCTTCCATTTCAATATTATCGCTTGCACAGTGCTCCTTGGGATGTTTTAAGCTTGGGAAATCTTTTTGTATCCAAATCCGGCTTTAAACTTCTCCACAACAGTATCTCGGACCTGCCTGGTGTGTTCCTTGTTCTTCATGATGCTCTCTGCGCTTTAAACAGACCTATGAGACTATCACAGTGCAGGTGCATTTATACGGAGACTTGATTACACACAGGTGTATTCTATTTATCATCATTAGTCATTTAGGTCAACATTGGATCATTCAGAGATCCTCACTGAACTTCTGGATAGAGTTTGCTGCACTGAAAGTAAAGGGGCTGAACCATTTTGCACGCCCAATTTTTCAGTTTTTTATTTGTTAAAAAAGTTTGAAATATCCGATAAATTTCGTTCCACTTCATGATTGTGTCCCACTTGTTGTTGATTCTTCACAAAAAAATACAGTTTTATATCTTTATGTTTGAAGCCTGAAATGTGGCAAAAGGTTGCAAAGTTCAAGGGGGGCGAATACTTTCGCAATGCACTGTATATCTGTCTGCAGGTCTTCCTGCAGTTGCATGATTTGCATATTATGCTTTTTAGAGCAGGGGGTGTCTATGAAACCTTTGATGGGAGCAATATTGTATGTGGGCTGCCATTGGCAACCTCCTTCCGAAAATTCTAGCTGTCTGGCTATTTTGCTGCCACTCTGGTCACGCTGAAACACAAAAAGTATGCAGATCAGGAAAACCTGGGAAGAGTTAGAAGTAGAAATATTTACACTATACTTATAGTATAACTATGCATGCACATTTTAAAGCACATTGATGCTTGCTGGACATAAACGTGGTCTTTGTATTTTGGGGGTGTTTTCCTTCATAAACTCACCTTAACTTTTAACACACCAGAACACATACATGAGAATATAAACTGGCTATGTTTCAGAGAAATTGAAAATGTAGGTCGGGTACATTTTTGGTCCGTGAATACTCATTCAGTGCCTTTAGGATATAACTGGCCAGATACAACATTGAGTGTCTTGAAAGTACTATTTAAGTTCCATTTCAACTTGTGCATTCACATTCTCATCAAGCACACTTTAAGAATT
Source organism: Pelophylax lessonae (assembly GCF_965119305.1). Taxonomy (NCBI): domain Eukaryota; kingdom Metazoa; phylum Chordata; class Amphibia; order Anura; family Ranidae; genus Pelophylax; species Pelophylax lessonae. Next base: position 628,311,653 of record NC_138768.1, on the reverse strand, counting down.
TATAGCTGACTTTACAAATGCAAGATGCCGAGGCACTGAAGCAACAAAGAAACCCCAAACAATAAAAGTGCTATAAAAATGCTTCAGCGTTGGTTTGAGGTTCTCCTCTTGAAATGCTGCCTTGGTTTGCAGCAAACATGTGTACTGTTACTGTGGCTATACAACTGTACCTTTGATTTATCAGTCCACAGCAAATTGTTGCAGCAGGCCCTGTCTTTGTCTATATGTTCAAAGGCAAACTGTGGAGTCCCTCCAATAATCTTTTTGGATAGCAAAGGCTTTTTCATGACATTCCTCCCAGGTAGGTTAAATTGGTACAATCTCTTTTGAATATAGAAGCATGTACTTTGACTCCAACTGTTGCAAGGGTTGCCTTAAATTTTAGAGTCCTTATAGACATCTTTTAGGTTAAATAGTTGGCTCTTCGGCTGAATTTTTTGGGCCGGCCAGTCCTAGACAAATTAGCAGGCACTTGAAATCTATGCCACTTGTAGATGATTTTTCCTACAATGGTATGATTGACTTCAAATAATTTGGCCAATGTTTAAGTCCCTTGCTAGACTCATTGGCATTCACAACTTTCTTTCTGAGGGACTTAGGGCTACTTTACACTAGCATTGCTCTCTGAGGAGTGATCGGTATTTGGAGAGGCTGTGAATAACCATTGTATTCCCTCATCACTGCCTGCTTTAACCCTTTGATCTCTGCACTAGCATGCTGCAACTGTGTGCATTGTATGCAGTTACAGGGTGACCCCTTTCAGTTGAATGGATCGCGATCAATAGGGGGTACTGCCCACTGAACATGACTGCTGGGCAAGTTATTGTCATGCTGTGGTGCAAAGCATCATGACTGTGGCATATATACACATCCCTCTACTGCCTTTGCGGCTAAAGGGGGAGTGGTTGGAGGCCCAACCATGGGGTTTTTTGACTCTTCCCCTCCAACCGCTAGGGTAAATGAGAGCTTAGAATGCTTGATTGTGGCATGATGATACCACACACCAATAGCATAGAGAACAACAGACTATTGATAGGTAGTTTATGTTAAGGAACCATTTCAATGAAGACCTTATGTTTGCCTGTACAAATAATTTAAAAAAGGCCATAGTTTCCATGGGGTTCACTAACTTTTTCACATGATTGTATTTTAAGTGGGTTGGTAGTGCACCTTAACAAAAGGAAAAATGGATATGAAACCCCCCCCCCCCCCTTTTTTTTATAATTTATTTTTGTTAAGATTTTTCATACAAGCACAAAACCTTCCACAGAAACTACCCTGTAGAGCTTGGTGCAGAAAATACAGTAGTAGAATCATATTAATTTAAATTTAAATTGGGTTCAGCCATGCAGGGCCACAGGTGAAAATATGATCACCATTCAAATATAAACCTAGCAGGGCTCATTGATAAGGCAAAGACAAAAATAAGCATACCAAAAATACCAAAATATAAACAAGATTAGAAAAACAAGTGTAAGTAAATACATCCTATGCAGAAACCTAAAATGTGAAAGCCTATCCCTAGGGAATACCAGATGGAAAAAGGGGTATTCACACATATCCTTCCAGTCTTCATTTTGTAGATCCGGAACATCTTCCACCCACTTTGCCAGGTATCGGATCACTGATAGAAGTGGAACTGGAAACAGTCTCTTGTAAACCTCAGATAATGTTTACTTTAAAGAATCGTTAAGCAACAGTGTTTCAATTATGAAATCTGAGTCTCTATCAGAGTGAAGCCAAATTGTGTGAAGAACACATGGCGTAGCTGAAAATATCTAAAATATTACTGGTTAGTCAAGGTTAACTGCACTTTTAATTATTCAAAGATCATTAATCTGCCACCACAATTTATATCTTTCAATGTTTTAACACATTTGGTAGCCCATATAGCCCGGTCTGAGATAAAGGCAAACTGGGGAAGACAGGGGTTTAGCCAAAGGCTGGGAAGTGGCCATCTTAATGGGGGGAATGGAAGCAGTGAATTTGCTCCCAGGCCTTAAGCGTGGCCCTCATCATAGTAGTGAAAAGAAAATTGTCATGGGGTCCTCTATAAAACAGAAATTTCAAGCTCTCGTATGACATTAACAAGGCAGTCTCAAAAACCATGGCTAATTCCCGGTCTCCACCCAGCACCCACCACCTACAAAAACCCCCTGGTCCACCAGATAGAATTTGAAGAGGTCTGGAAGAGCTAAACCCCCCTCACCCAGGGGTTCCTGCAGGGCCTTCAGTCCAATTCTAGGGGAGTTGGGTGCCAAAATAAAGGAGCTAAAAACAAACTCCTTTTTTTACACAACAAATCATAACACACAGCATGTTGCCCACTACCGTAAATGTGCGTTTGGGTGCCATTCAAAATGAATGGCACAGTAACATGGCTCACTCGTTACCTTGTATTGCCCAAGTGTGTGGTAAAGTTTTCCCAATGTATAGATGTAAATAAGAAAAGCATTGATCTAGCAGCAGCTGGTAAGTACATTGTAGTACAAATAAGGATTTCCCTAGTTGAACTTGATTAATAAGTGAAAGTGAAATGGTGTATGCAACTTTCAAGTATTCATTTACACCAGAGAACTGTCTCCTTGAGTCCTTGAGAATCTCTCCACACTCCCTGGTTCCCTAGATAACAGATGTCTCTGTGATATGTCATGTCTTCATATTCACAGTATGGTTTTGGGGAGTTAAAAAAATGAGTGATAACAGCGGGAAAAAAAAATGCGTGAAACTATTTGTGCTAAAATGTTTCCTGGCTTGTATAACATTTGTATATCTTGGTCAACTATCTTAGGACAAAGTGGTAGGAATAATGTTTTTGGTTGTATCAGACTTTTGAAGCAGAAAAGCTTGTTATTATTCTAGCTTAATGCTGACATATCATTACGTCACACCTTAAGTATAAAAGAATATACTGTAAGTATCTCTTATCTCTTATCTGAGCTGCTAAATAAGAAATTTTTAGTTGCATGTATGAACGATTGATCTCTCACGATTGTAGAATACAGCAATTTTATTGCATAGCAAAACTGTTAGTAGTTTATCTCCTCTCTTCTCCTCCATGGACTTTAAGGGAGTAAGAGATTAATCACTGAAGAATTTTTCATTTATGAGATAACACAATAGAACAATTTTTCACAAGGAGATTGTTTTAGTCCGAGATTAGTTTCCGAGGTGCTAGTTTATCAACAGACCAGATGTGGCACTATTATCCATCAGTACCTTGAGTACTGTAATTCCACCAGCAATCTGATATGTATATAATACCACAACTTACTGGTTTGAATGTCTGGCCTCACCCCTTCCCCTTCTTAGCCTTACTACTGCCAATCGGGCTGTATATTGAAAAGATAAGTTAATGGTAAGGTTTAGAGGATGAGAATGTGTGAGGCAAGATGTCCAAAAACTAGGGTGATAGGTATAAATCAGATTGTTTTGGGATTTGGGGCACCCAAATGGATGATGGACCTAATGTTCAGGATTCCTTCTTTAGGAGGGATTAAGTGTTTATATAACACTTCAATTTAATTTAAAACAGGGATCCTAAAACGACGGCCCTCCAGCTGTTTTGCGGAACTACACATCCCTTGAGGCATTGTAAAACTCTGACATTCACAGACATGACTAGGCATGATGAGAATTGTAGTTCCCGAACAACTGGAGGGCCATAGTTTGAAGACCCCTGATTTAAAAGATAAGTTCACCTTTCAAACATGTTACATGTTCCACCCGTATTTAGTGTGGAACATGTAACATGTTCCAGCTCCTGCCTGTTCTCCATCCGATCCCCCCTCCGTGTGACAGCGGGAGAAGGATCTTCTCCCCGCAGTCACTATTTAAAAACAGCTCGGCCGTGTGGGGCTCTGCTCACATGGTCACATCATTCATACAGTTCTATGAATGAATGAACTACATCTACCGTCTTCCTCCACAGCCGACGGCTTGTAATTCTCAGTGAACTGCAAGGGTGCTGGTGAGCGTCCTCATAGTTTATTGCTTCTTCCTGCTTTTCAGGACAAGGTACGGGCAGACAGCTGTACTGAGTAATTGGGCAAGCCTGGCTGTAACGGAGCTCCAATACCCAACCTAGGTATCTCCGCTGTATAAACCTTGAAGCTGAGGAAGTACTAACATATCCACGGCAAAATCCCCCCCCCCCAGTAACTAGACGACACACAGTTCTGGGAGTCAACTTGTTTATTGGACATTCTCACACAATATTTACAGCACAGGGAAGCCTCCCCCTTCAGATAAGATAACCTCATCTGGTCAGGTGCCTGATTACATTATGATATGCAGATGAAATTGTATACAGAAATAAAATTAACCTGAACTAATTATCTAGCCATCTGGACAGAAACAATTACCTTGAGAACGTCAGTTTTGACGAAACGTACGTCGGTCGCGGCGTGCTGACGTCACCCATACGAGACGTGAGGGCGGGTGTTTGGAGCTGACCGGCCGGCGGCTTCAATTCAGCGCTTTTCTTCCTGCTATATTTGTAAGTGTAATCCTTTGTTTTATGTGCAATAAAATTGAATGGTTTTACGCTATGGGGCTTTCTATTCTCTAAATGTGACCACTCATTGATACATGTGGGAATACCCGTGGATCCAATTTTTCTTCTGATTGGGACTGGCCCATTTCATGAGCTTGAGAGGCACTCTATTGAATTTCTTATCCTTGGGGACTACTTCATCTCTGGTTCCCAGATAGTTGCCTGCAACATTTTTATTTCTGGTAAGCAGTGGTATATGTTGGTGGTGGTCACAGTTATGGACTGAACCTGTCGCATGGGATAGATCTGTGGCGGCTTTAATTTATTCTTTTTGTCACCAACCTTTTTGTATCTGGTAAGCAGCCTATGATGTTGGTGGTGGTTCTTCACTATTGAGCACTCACTCCTAATTCATTCACCTAGGGGATCTCCTAGAGTGTGCACTTCCTGTTTAAATACAGTATCACGCTATGTATATTTCTATTTCATATGCACTTGATTGATGTCCATTGAGCCTATCGTATCGTCTGTGGCCTGGAATCCCCCTAAAAGGTCTTCCCTAGGATTCACATTCGATCCGGAGAGTCACCATCCTCGTATTAGGCAATTAATATTACTGTTTCTGGTAAGCAGTGCATACATCTAATGCCATCTCTCTAGAGGAGTTATTACTTGGATGCATTTGGACTTTTATCTCACTGTTTCTTATATTCACTCAATAAATTGTTTTATGGGACTTTATGAGGACTTTCACATGTAATTCAATTCATGGTTCTTTCATTTCAGCGCAGCTTTTTATTTATTATTGGACAGAAACAATATATGAGTTCATTAACAATTAACAATGGAACAGACATTCTTAACAGAATACACATCACACCTCAATACAGAGACAAAAGGAAGAGACAACCAGTGACAGACTGTCGCCTCTGACACTGAAGAACATGGGACAGAGGCCAATGTGACCAGCTCTTTCAATGAACATGTTCAGAATCAAACAGGTCAGGAATAGTCCTCACATATTTCTCGAGATAAATAGTTGATAAACATTACTGTCCCATTTGAAGCAATCAAAATCATATTCTCAGTGTCCATTCCGCTACACTGGTATTGCACTTGCAATCAAGCTGTGTGCTGGAAGACCCCATCCCCCTCTATCTCTTGATGTCCAGAAAACCTTTCAGCAGATAGCAGAGAAATGAGGCAACAGAAAGAAATCACACTCAATGCTTTGGACTGAGATAATTTCAGTCTCTCAATGTGCAAAACTGATAGAGACATACCCCCAAGCGACTTACAGCTGTAATTGCAGCAAAAGCTGGTGCTACAAAGTATCAACTTAAGGGGGCTGAATAATTTTGCACTCCCAATTTTTCCAGTTTTTTATTTGTTAACAAAGTTTGAAATATCCAATAAATTTTGTTCCACTTCATGATTGTGTCCCACTTGTTGTTGATTCTTCCCAAAAAATTACAGTTTTATATCTTTATGTTTGAAGCCTGAAATGTGGCAAAAGGTTGCAAAGTTCAAGGGGGCCGAATACTTTCGCAAAACACTGTAATACCCAATTGTTTTTTAAAATGTAAAAAATGATGTTATGCTGAGTAAATAGATACCAAATATACCAAATATGTCACGCTTTAAAATTACATATGTCCGTGGAACAGCAACAAATTATACTACCTAAAAATTTCCATAGGCAATGCTTTAAAAGCCTTTAGGTTAGCAGTTTAGAGTTCCACAGAAGGTTTGGTCTTAGAATTTTTGCTCTTGCTCTGACGTTTGCGGGGATATCTCATATTTGTAGTGCATTAGGGACCACGTTTGCATTAGGTCTTTGCAATAGAAAGCCCGATTGGCAGTAGAAAAGCTAAGAAGAAGAAAGGGGCGAGGCCAGGCATTCAACCCAATAAGTTGTGGTAATATGTCCATATCAGACTGCCTTGGGAATTAGATGTAGCATTCTACAAGGTAGATGCTAGATAAAAGCATAATGGGCCTTAGTTGCTTAACAGCAGGGCCATGATTTTCAGCTGGACTGTCATGTCTCCCAGGTGTGGCTGCTGGGAGGGGAGTCTCCCAACTTGCTCCAAGAGAGGATTCTCATTGGAAAGTGGAGGAAACCCAATCAGTGGCCCACTCAGGCCTGTATCTACCCCAGAAGGCAGATTCTGCCGCAGAGGATTCTGGGAGTGCGTATAAGTTTGATGGGAACGCATGACGCAGCATCTTTGGCGGGAAGCAGAGTTCCAGGAGGGAGAGTACGGCTGTCTCTCCTCCTGTCAGAAGGATCGGGTGTCTCAGGTGGCTGCCTGAGAATCCAGGAGGGAAAGCTGAGTTAAAGTTGAAGAGAGGATCCAGTGTGCCGAGGACCAGTGTAGAAAGGGCACCAGCGGTTGGGCCCTGGAGAGGCAAGTGTGCAGTGTTAGGAGTTGCAGCAGCACAAGCAGTTACAAGAAGCTACCTCAGTCAGTGAAGGGCTGGAGGGAGTCATATGCAGGACTTTTGGGCTAGAAAGAGTGTCAAGAGTCAAGGAGTGGTACAGTCCTGGATCTTCTGAGTTAACCAAGGAGTTAAAGTCGAAGTTTCAGCACTTTCAGCAGAACAGTATCTCAAGCACCAGAAAGTGTTGGTCGACATTCAGCTGGCGTCAGGACAGCGCTAACAGGCATCTTTTCTACAAAGTGTCCCAGTTAAACCTAGTTAAGCCAGAGGAGTATCCCACTCATTCCCTTCTCCCATCCCCATTATAAACTAAACAAAACAAACCAAAGATGCCGGAATGGTCATTGTCTCAGCTCTCACACTTGGGTTTTCAACTTAAATGTGTTGGAAGTGCTCCCAGTAACAATGGCAGACCCATATCAGGCCCAATGCCTTGAAATTCTTCTACATATAGTACTCAAGATACTGATGGATAACAGTGCCTCATCTGCCCTGTTGATAAGATAGCACGCCAGAAACTAGTCCGGCTGCTATTTAGCAGTTCAGATCACTTATACCATGTAGGGAATCTCTGGATCTAAAAAAAAATGATGTCTCGATTGTGGCTGCTTCTGCAGTGATGACCAAGACATCTGCACCATTTCCAAACACATATATTGATGTACGTTGGCCAGGAAGTGGTTTTGAGGTTTTAAAATAAAAGATAGAAAATAGAAGTTTTTTTGCCATGCAAAACTTTTTCAGATGCTGGCTGATCCCGTTTTGATAATTTCCACTCCATGTATCTTCCTTCTGTAACCTACTAATTCCATCATTCCCCATATAGTGCAGATAAATGTAGGCAGACATGTTTGAAGTCCAGCCTGGGTGGTATTCATTGCTCCCTCTTTAAATACAGTGGAGGAGTGAGCATTACCCACCAGGAACAACGTGCATTAGAAAACGAATGCAGATACCTCATCTAAGGTCTCACCAGTAAACTGCAATGTTTCAGATTTTTGTTTTTGGGTTTAGATACACTTAATGGTAATGGTAGAAACTGTTGTAATTGATGACTGTTGAGTGTATGCTTTGGGTTCTGCAGTACAGCCCCTTGAAATAACTACCAGACACACATAATCCAATGTAATGTAAACCTCTCATCATTAGCATATGCTTTGGGTATGTTCACTGTACAGAAAGTCACTGAAGTACAAAGCACCCTAAGGTATCTTAAACTCTTTGCTGAGAAGTAACCTAGCCTTCACTGGGTATTTGTGTGCTGCAGTCTCACTTACAAGGTTGCTTTATGCTTTAATCCTTTTAATCCAGTTTAAATAATTATCTACAGTATCCAGACACAGATCAGTGTCTATGGCACCAGAACCCATGCAACGTCCTTCTAAAAAGATTTAAACTGTAAATGTCCAAACCACGGGGGCTGATTTATCAAAGATTACACACGTACGCCGGCACAATATTTATAAATGGACAAGCAAATTGTGGGCTTGCAGTATTGACTTTGTGCGGTGAGGCATGTAGGGATGCATGGTACATTTTGAGATTTTAAAAAATAACAAGTATGGCTTGCTTTGACGTGTACGGTCAAGCATACGAATGTACCTGAGCTAAGCCATGGTGTGCTTAAAAGAGATGTACTTTGTAAAAAAAAAAAATATATATATATATATATATATATATATATATATATATATATACACTCACCACGGTGGATGAAGCATTGATCTGATGCTGCATCTGTTCATGGCCAGCTCTGCAGTGAGAGCTGAGTGATCAAACACCGCTGATCGCTCAGTTCTCCCCCTGTGCTCTAAGCAGATTGCTGAGACTGTCAGTCTCTGCCTCTCTGCTCTTCCCCTTCATTGGTTACCGGGGTGCTGGGCTGTGGAGCAGGGGGGAGGAGGTTGTGTCCACTGATGCTTTTTGGTCTTTCTAACCACTCTTGGGGAATTTATATGTTTATATATATATGTTCGTAGGAACAAAATATTGCATACCAATTTAAAAAAAAGCACAAAAAGTTAAAAAAAAAAACATACCATAATGCATGCTGTGGATGCATAACGTGCATAACATGAATGTATTGTCTGTTGTCCCTGAACAGATCTTCAGTGATAAATACCTATATGGTGCCTTTTTTGCCCTGCGTACAACATACAGTTTTATTTGTCATGTAACTTTCGTGGGTGCATGCACATTCCATTGCTTATTGGGCAAGTCACATTTTTTTTTATTCCTTGCACAGAAAATTTTGTCATGTGCAATCCTTTGTGCATCTTAACAGAACAGACACCAAAGCAACATTATTTGGATTACATTATTTCAATATGCACAGCAAACTTCAACTGCACCACACAGATTAACCACTTTACCACCGGAGGATTTTGCTGTCTTACGTCCAGGCCACTTTTTGCGATTCGGCGCTGTGCGACTTTAACTGACAATTGCGCGGTCGTACCCAAACGAAATGTATGTCCTTTTTTTCCCACAAACAGAGCTTTCTTTTGGTGGTATTTGTTCACCTGTGCGATTTTTACTTTTTGCGCTATAAACAAAAAAAGAGCGTCTATTTTGAAAAAATAACAATATTTTTAACATTCCCCCCAAAAAATGTAAAAATCAAAATTTTTTTTAATTTTTGGCCAATTTGTTTTCTGCTACCTATGTTTGGTAAAAGAAAATCACAATAAGAGTATTTTGATTGGTTTGCGCAAAAGTTATTGCGTTTACTAACTAAGGGAAAGATTTTTTTTGCAGGACTGCGACATTGCGGCGGACAGATCGGACCCTTGACTGACATTTTTGACACTTTTGGGGGTACAAGTGACATTACTGCAGTAATCAGTGCTATATATATGCACTGTTACTGTAAAAATGACACTGGCAGGGAAGGGGTTAATTTTATTGGAGAGGGAGGGGTTAATGTATGCCTGGTGCTTACTAACGTGTGGGGGGGGAGGTGACACAAGGACAGATCGCATGTTCAGCTATGCTGAACACTGCAATCTGTCACTCCTTGTCACTGAGGAGATCCGCCCGCTCTGTTTACACAAGCAGGCGGATCTCCAAACTAGATTCCCCCGACGATCGGGGAAGAGCAGTGGCGATCTCCTCCCTTGGCCCGACTCCCGCTGTGACTGAAAACAGCGGGAGTGCGCCTACAGGGGGAGGAGTCCAGCGACGTAGGTCTACGTCGCTGGACGATAACAAACCACTTTGCCGCAGTACAGTCAATGTGACAAGCAAGTGGTTAAACATAATTAATTAGATAACGTTTGCTATGCACATTTGCACGTGTATCCACCTGCTAATGTGAGCCCACAATGGAAGAGTACCATAGTGACTTTTTGCTGATCTTGTCCATTTTCTTTAGAAAATCAGGCCCATTGAATTCTCAACCCCTGCTTACGCATGTAAGATTTTTTTAAACACTTGCCTACTGGGCACTTCCTGACCAGGCCAATTTTCAGCTTTCAGTTCTTGCACTTTGAAAGACAAATACTCAGACATGCAACACGGCACCCATATGAAATTTTTGTACTTTATTCATTCAAATAGAGCTTTTTTTTTTTTTTTTTTTTTGCACTATAAATAAAAAAAATGCCAAACATTTTGTAAAAATATATTTTTTTCTTAGTTTCTGTTATAAAATTTTGCAAATTAGTAATTTTTCTTCCTAGATTTTGGCTAAAAGTTATTCTGCTACATATCCTTGGTAAAATAACCAAAATCAATGTATATTTTTTGGTCTTTGTGAAGGTTATAGAGTGTACAAGCTATGGTGCCAACCAATAAAAAAAAAAAAAATCACACCTAATGTACTAATGGCCCATCTCATTTTTTGAGACACTAACAAGTCAGAAAATACCCCCCAAATTACCCCTTTTTGGAAAGTAGACATTCTGAAGTATTTAGTGGGAGGCATGGTAAGTTTTTATTGAAGTTGTCATTTTTCCCCCACAATTCTTTGCAAAAGAAAGATTTTTTTTTTTTACAAAATTGTCATATTAACAGGTTATTTCTCTCACATGGCATATGCAATCTTGCAACTACACCCCAAAACACATTCTGCCACTCCTCCTGAGTATGGAAATACCACTTGTGGGACTTTTTCACAGCCTGGACACATAGAGAGGCCCAACGTACAGGGAGCGCCGTCAGGTGTTCTAGGGACATAAATTACACATCTAATTTCCTGACAATCTATTACACTTTTGAAGGCCCTGGAGCACCAGGAAAATGGAAACGTCCACAAACTAACTCCATTTTGGAAACCAAACACCCAACGTATATTTTATGAAGCATATTGAGTCTTTTGAACAAGTCATTTTTTTCCACAAGTTTTTGGAAAATGTGGCAAGAAAATAAAAAACTTTTTTTTACACAAATTTGTCAATTTTTAAGATATTTTTAACACTTATCATTTACATAGCAAAAATTGCACCCCAAAATACATTCTGCTACTCCTGGTTATGGCGATACCACATGTGAGACTTTTTCACGGCCTGGCCACAGAGAGAGGCCCAGCATGCAGGGAGCACCATCAGGTGTTCTAGGGACCTAAATTACACATCTGTCATTTTTTTCCACAAGTTTTTTTAAAATGTGGAAAGAAAATGAAAACACACTGATGTGGATCCACTGATAGGGTGGCACTGATGAGCACTCACTGATGGGCACTGATGTGCACTATTGGGCACCAATGAGTTCCTTATAGGGCACTGTAGTGGCACTGATGAGCACTAATAGGGCACTGTAGTGGCACTTATGAGCACTGTATTGGCATTGATAAGTACTTATTGATGGCAGTGTAATTGCACTGATGGACACTGTAGTGGCACTGATAGCACTGTAGTGGCATTGATGGCACTTGGGATCATGCCTGCCCATGCTGCTTCTGTGTTTTTCTCTCCTCTCCTCACACCGATACAGCGTGTGAGGAGAGGAGAGAGAAACACCGCAGCAGCGCGAGCTGAACTGAATATAATCCCGGTTTGTTGACAAGTGTGTGATTGGTCCTTTACCCCGATCCATGATACGCTGGGTCCCATGGACCCAGCAATCATGGACACTTCTGGATGCACACCCCAGTGGGCGTGCAAGAAGCGTGAGCACATCAAACGACAGCTTCCCAGAACTAGCCAGCCATGCTGTAGTCATCTCTAGGCTATAGCACAGTCAGCATGTAGTTAAAGCTGAACTCCAGGGAAGTTTGAAAACTACCTTTGCAGTGGGGCTCCCCACCCCCATGCAATGGTTAAATGCTCATTTGCATCTAGAGCAGGGGTCTTCAAACTATGGCCCTCCAGTTGTTCAGGAACTACAATTCCCATCATGCCTAGTCATGTCTGCGAATGCCAGAGTCTTACAATGCCTTATGGGACGTGTAGTTTCGCAACAACTGGAGGGCCAAAGTTTGAAGATCCCTGATCTAGAGTATCATTAAAGAGCAATTGTACTTACCTTTTTCCCTTGCTACCCTGGCATTCAGTGTTCTCCTCTTCTCTTCGATGGTCTGGGTATTCTGGGTTGTGGAGAGGCCCTTGATATCTTCAGTATCATTGCAGGACTGGTGACCCTACATTGTACTCGAAGATGTCAGAGGGCACCAGATAGTTGGTTCAAAAGGCCGATCAGATGTAGAGAAGGAAGCCTGCAGGAGTGAGGGATAAGACAAGTAAAATTGCTTTTTATTGATACCCTATGCAAAAACAGGCATTTAACCCTTGCAGTGTGGGAGGTAGTGCAAGCTGTTTTTTTTTTACATTTTCCCTAGAGTTCAGCTTTAAAGTCTTCGGCCCCTTTTTACATGGGCAGTCCGATCAGGTCCACCTGTCAGTTTCTTTCAGGTGCACCTGATCAGAAGCTTCATGTTAGTCTATGGGCAGCCAGATGTAAACAGATCTGCATCCGTTTACACTTGATTACCTTCGAGTCTGTCTATGTCTGAAAATAAATGGAAAAGGTTTGTGTCCTTTTTCATATTTTCGGACCTAAACGTGACAGATCTGAGGTAGTCTGATATAAATGCATGTAAGTTTGCTTACATCCAGCCAATCTTTGATCTAACATGGGTCTGAAAAGCTCCCTTTTTAAATGCGTAAGAAAACAAAAGTAACATCTGATCTGATTTAGCAGGAAATCTGTTCATGGATCCCCTACTGATCGGATCATACGGCGCCCATGTGAAAGGAGCCTTATAGCCTAGAATCCAATGGATGAACAATGTTCTTTTACAACCAGTCTTCTAATTGACTTATCCACCTCCTAAAAAATATGACCACCATGCCCCCTGTCCAGACCTACCTACAATTCCGGCAGTAGGTTCATCTGCTCTATACTGTTACTACTAAATACATTTGCACAGTTGAATGATGCAGAGCTTCCTCTCATGTAATGAATACATCAGTGAGCTCCAGGCTTCCAGATACAAATATTACAGACACTTTTAACCCCACAGATTCCACTTAGCTTAGTTACAGTACTTCTTGAAGAGAAGATGCTTTTCCTGCACCCACCCAGTACGCCTTTCTCCTTCTGTCTCATTTGATAAACAGGAGATCCTGTGCTGTGTGACTTTGCTTTGCCTCTGAGTAATGATGTCGTGGTCCAGGCACAAGTTATATTGATGGCTAAGTAAGAGAGAAAGACAGGCAGTGAGAAAAGGAGTGAGAACCAGAAAGGGGGGGGGGGAGGAGAGCTCAGACAGGAGGAGAGAAGCAAAAGAGCAGCTGCTAGTGGCTCTGCATTTGCTACTCTTTCCCCATCGTGATCACTCTTCAGTTCTCTGCTGGTACCCAGCTGCACACATTCTCAGCATCCTTTACCAGTTGAGTTTACCTGCCCTGCTGCCTCAGCCTCCTACTACTCCTTGAGGACTGCTGTCTGCCCTGTACTGGATCAAGTGTCCTCTGCTGTGAAATCACAGAAGCCCTGGGGATTCCTGTATGTCCACAAAGGGCAGGAAATGCAAGGAGCTGCCCGCTGCCAGGGTCAGCTTCCCAGACCTGGGGGAACGCGGGGGATGGCTAGCAAAGAATGGAGGGCAGTGGGCACCTCTGCCTCAGCCAAGAGGAGTACTGGTCTTGCCTGCAGAGAGCGGCTCTTTAATGGCTGGGGGATCTCCTAGTGACGGCTACCACTTTACTTCACTGTGAGTATACCTTATGTTACTATTTTATCCCACATGAGAGAGGAACCAGGCTGTCAGGATGGATAAACAATCAGGCTCTTTGGCAAAAAGTTTCCATAGACCTTAGTACTTTTCTTCACAAACTTAGGTTATGGATTTTTACTTGACCACATTGTGTGGTTTATTTAAAGTAGATTTAAACCCAGTCACTAACATCTCATATAAACTTTAAGACATTCAAAAGTAATTTGCAATCCTTTTAAATCTGCAGCTTTAATTTAAAAAATATATGCTGATCCTGTCGTATAGTTTTTCTTTCCGTGGGGTGACAATTGTCTGTTAACTGTACTCCTACGTTGTCACCCTGTCATGCATGTCCCTAAAGAAAACCACAAGATGCACAGATATGGTCTTTTGTAGTGACTACTAGCAAGCGTGCAGCAGCACTGAGACATCTATTTACACTATATATATATATATATATATATATGTATATATATATATATATATATATATATATATATATACAGTATAGATATCCATCTATATATAGGTATATATATCTATACAGTAGATATCTATCTATCTATCTATCTATCTATCTATCTATCTATCTATCTATCTATCTATCTATCTATCTATCTATCTATCTATCTATCTATCTATCTATCTATCTATCTATCTATCTATCTACATAGATAGATAGATAGATAGATAGATAGATAGATAGATAGATAGATAGATAGATAGATAGATAGATAGATAGATAGATAGATAGATAGATAGATAGATAGATAGATAGATAGATAGATAGATAGATAGATAGATAGATATCTACTGTATGTATATATATATATATATATATATACCTATAGATAGATATCTATAGATAGATATCTATACTGTATATGTATATATACAGATACTGTATATAGATATATACAGTATCTATATATATATATATATAGTGAAGGCAATGTTTTATGAAAAAAGCATGGTCATTTTTATGCTACATTTTATACATTTTAAAAAACTAAACGTCATCAAGTAGGGTTTAGATACTGATATTTTGAACATTCAGGCTTCAAACTGTCACTTTTCTTGCAGAGTTTCTGTGCAAAATCAGTGATGTGCAGCCACACATGCAGAACAGTACCAGGCGATGTGTAACCTCCAAGCAGTGTGTCATTCACAGCAAGAACATATGGGTAGATCAGTAACATCAATGAGATGAATGAACATTGCAAATGGTTCCATTTTGTAATTATTTTCTTCTAAACACTGCATGCATATCAAGATTTTTTATCTAGTCATGTTTTACATGAGCAATTTGGAATGGAATTACTTCCAGCCTTTTCTGCTTGTCTCAGTGACTTATGAATGAACTTCAATAATCTTATTTCTTGCTAGGACACAGTTAAATTGCTGCCGGTGGATCCATAAGGACATTTATATCTTTCCACAATTCATCAGAATTTTAGTGGAGTACATTATAATCATTCAACTCAAATTAAAAAAGTAAACATGGCATCACTATTAAAATAATCCATTATTGTTTCCGTCAACAAATGTATAGCTTTCCTTTATACAGACTTTCACAGAAAGGAAATGCGAAGAGCAATGGTGATGAGCAAGTGCAGACAGCAAGCAATCAGAATTCATCTCTTACTCTCTGCCTACAGAATACAGAATCCTGGCTTGATGTCATTAGTTACTGTACCCATCATAGCTCTTTGCACTTTCTATTGGAATATGGAAGATAGAATAGGTTTCATTCTAAGGCAAAGAGATTATGAATGAATAGTTGCATTCCTTGTTAAAGCAGACAGATTAAGAATAGTTAAACTACGAGCTATACCATGACCCGGATAAATGAGAACCTTTATAGAAATAAATAGTAACATAGCCTTAGTGGCCATCTGGAGTTAACTCCATAATAACATTCTATTTTAAACTTTCATGTGACCTATTCATTAATTGCTTGTATGTGAAGCCACAATGCTTACAGAGGCAGCCGGAGATAATAGTAACACTGCATAATTGGATGTCTATCTTTGAATATTCCTTTAGGCAGGCTTCGTATAGACAAATTTACAAAACTGACCATGCGTGCGGATGAGATTATTTTGAATGACCCCAGTGATTCCACGGTTAACACAGGCTGATCCCTTAATGGTTAATGGTAAAATTAACAATATTTGCATCCCTCTAAATATTTCTATACTTGTGATGGCATAAAATAGTTAAATGAAAAAAATAAATAACTGCGAGAATGCTATCAGTTTCTTCATCAACTGTGGCACAGTCACCTAATGATGTGATCTTCAGTTGTATAAGATGTTTTTATATTTCAAAGATCAATATCTCGCTTATGACTCCTGCCTTTGATGCTGAGTATGCCATGAAGGACATAGGCTGGTACTCTAATGATGCTGTGTGTCTTGGGAAGCAAGTTTGCCCCAATTTCTTGAGGGGTTATATTTTTAGGCTATTATTAGAAAAAATCCTTTTTTTTTTTTTTTTGCAGGCACATCCTAAACTAGTGATTGTAGTCTGACATTGAAAGGAAATATACTATCTGTATTTAACAAAAAGAAGGTACCCATAAATGACTATGTAGGTTTGTATAGGGAAAAGTAAATCATTTCTGTAATAGATGCTAGAGGTATTAAAGTGTCATGCTTAATATATTATTGCTGGTAGAACTCACGCTTAATATGTATGTTAGCAGTCCCTATATTAAAGTCATTCTTGACACACAACCAGCAAAAATCCAGGTTATAATTGTAATTTACTTCCATCATAAGTGCTGGTTGCTTCAATCCAAAGGTATTCATTTCTGTTGTGTCTTAGGTATGACTTTTTTGATTGCTAATGTCAACATTGCAAGGCCTCAAAGGCGTAAAGGTTGTAAGAAAACTGACATCTTTTTTGTACAATAACAATAACAAATCAGTAGATAGTAGATTCATCTCGTATGCATACTAAGCAGGGTTCAAAAGGTTCTTTGGTGAAGATTGTGTATACTGCGTATGGCCAGGTTTATATTTTGTTCTAAGCTGTGTAGCCCGGTCAATCATTGATTTTTATTTGGGTTGTACAAAATACATAGTTAGTGAGGTTGAAAAAAGACATCAGTCCATCCAGTTCAACCTATGATGTGTGTGTGTGTGTTTGCTTTTAACCGTACATTGTATACCCCTGTATGTTGTGGTCTTTAAGGTGTCCATCTAATAGTTTTTTGAAACTATCAATGCTCCCTGCTGATACGACTGCTTGTGGAAGAGAATTCCACATCCTTACCGCTCTTACAGTGAAGAACCCCTTACGCACTTTAAGGTTAAACCGCCTTTCCTCTAGTTTTAGTGAGTGGCCACGTATCTTATTGTATCTCCTTTCTCTGAATAGTTTGTTCCTTATGCTAGGGTCACCAGTACAGTATTTGTACATTGATATCATATCCCCCCTCAATCGTCTCTTCTCCAGAGAGAAAAGGTTCAGTGCCTGTAGTCTTTCCTCATAGCTGATGTCCTCCATTCCCCTAATTATTTTTGTTGCCCTTCTCTGGACTTTCTCCAGTTCCAGCACATCCTTCCTGAGGACCGGTGCCCAAAACTGGACAGCATACTCCAGATGTGGCCGGACCAGAGTCTTGTATAGTGGGAGAATAATCTCTTTATTTCTGGAGTGAATCCCCTTTTTTATACATCCCAGAATTCTGTTGGCTTTGCTTGCGGCGGCTTGATTACTCTTAAAACACATATGCTGCATCATTAGATAAAATGTATTTTTACTCTGACTTCACCTTGTTTTCACCTTTATTCTTCTTAGTGCTTTTGGTATGGCGGTACTGTCATTTCAGAAGTAGAATAGCTTACAAGGGTTTTCATCCAAGCATAGATGTAGTGCTCATTTTTGCTAGAAATCTTATGATCTGAGAACTCCTGCTTGTGATGCAGGACAGAAATTCCCAAGCAAGCCCACAGCAGGCTCCTTGCTATTTTCACATAGAGGGAGCACATCAGGAAGTTTATATCCGATTGGTGATAGAGGAAGTAAAGCAAGGGTGAAGAATTTACATGCTTCAGGAAGTACTTTCCACTGAACATGTATGGGGACCACCAGGAGAGCAAAACAGATAAACAATGGCTCCATAGTCAGCACATATAGATCATACAAAATACTAAATCTAAAATCTTATTTAGTGCTTGTGGTTAGCTCAATACAACTTATCTATTAATGTGATGGGGAGTGCTTGAAGAGCAACTAAAATTAACAAAAAGGACCCAAAACTCTTAAAATCCAATGCTTAATTTTGGCATGACCAAAGGATGTAAGGTAAAAATGATTAAACTGATGAAAAAGTATGATTGCCTTTGGTGAATGAAAAATGTAATAGGATTTGTTTAGTGCATTATACTGTATTTATTTATGAAAAGCCATCAATATCAAATAGGCTTTTTTGGGCACAAGGCTTTCAGATGTAGCAGAAAGGTTGCATGATGATTAAATTTATTGCATGTGTATCATTTATCTTAGAAATATGAAGGTGTATTGGGTAGAAGAGAGATGCACAGCCATGAGTCTAAACAAAACACATTTTTAGTTTGGATATGCACCAGATAAATTATCTAGCCAGTTCTGAATTAAAGCTGGACGCTTGAAATACCAGCATCGAATTATTCTTGTGAGCTCTGGGGGGGGGGGGGGGGGGGGAGTCCTTATCGTACCTAAATTCTCAGCTCATTTCCCTTATTTGGCATTACCATTGGACATCTAATCAGTCAGTCCAGCCAAAAGTGACTTACCGTATGTCTTGGATATTTCACCAGTGGGGTCTTCCTATTATTTCTTTATTTCTTTCAACGTCTAATTGCTCCTGACTATGTTCCAGAAACTTTTGCTGTCTTGGGCATAATATTAAATTAATTAAAATGCACAGATGAAGAGTGAGAACACCTGATAATGGACTCAACAGGTGTGCAGACCAAGGTAATCAAAAGCAGATAATCCCCCGATAGTGTCTTTGGGAAATATAAGAAATTATCAGGTGGTTTGGCTATCCATATTCTACCAAAAACTGAAACCTCTCATGCTTTACTAATAAGAACGAGAATCCAATCAAAGGGGAGGTAGGGCAAAGTTAAGATTGTTAGTGATGAGACCTCATTAGTAGAATCACTAGAAGATATGAGAAGCAGAAGAAAGTATACACTATTGTCTTTTGCTGTGATTCTCGTGTACAGTGTGCAATGAATGTCCAAAAAAAGTTTTGTGTCATATATACAATTATTTTGCATTAAAGAATACTTTTATTTGGCTTTGGACTTAGTGGGGAGGGATAGGAACCCTGTCAGTTTTTTTTGCTGTCTGTTCCCACATTAGGGATTCCTCTTTTCTCTTTGTCCTCTACTGCACATGCACAAAACACATACTGCATAGAGACAGGTCCTGTATCCCCCTAGACTAGAGAGTATGATATGATTCCATAAGGCTATAGGTAGGGGGTATGGACCAAAGGCACATTATCCACGCCTAGGCTATGAATAAGAAAGTGAGAAATAAAACCTCCTATAAAAGGTACTTAATACTCCCAAAAAAATTGCCAAATGTGTAAATTTAGGATTCTGCAATAGATAAGATGTGAGTAAAGGTCCACTTTAACACACGTGTTAGTAAATTAGCCTATGTGCCCTATCACAAATTCTTTAGTAAACCAGGCTCTTTAAGTTCTTGACATTTACCATGTTGAAGATGGTCTCGGAATAGAGCTCTTTATAAGTAATATATTTCACCTTGTCTTTAATGGTCTTTGGCATTATATTACATTGATTGTAATATCCATTCTTATAATATAATAACAGCTCTGGTTCAGATTTGTGAAATTACTAACTATTATAGCTAATGATATTACACAGATAGCTTTGAAAACTGGGCATCAGAAGGTGATTGCATCTCAACATCCTTCCATGAGCATAATGAATTGTAAAGAGTGTTTGCAGCCTGTTCTAGGAGAGAGCTTTTGCTCAAATGAGTAGCTTAAAACACACACATCTAAATGAACACGGCTGTGGGTCTGCAATGTGTCAATCCTCTTATCTTTCTGTCTGCCTAATTAAGTAATTATCGATGTAATATACTGTATACCCTGTTTGAAGTTTGAGTTAACAACAGCTCCCTCTGCTGCACAGACAGTGCTTCATTAGCCTTCAGCTTCACCCAGTCTTGACTCTAGAATCCCAATTCATCAGTAATTATGCATAATGCTGCATAGTGCTCTTTATAAAAAGATTTCAGTTTTCTAGTAATTTTTTTCAGGTAACAGTAAAAACAGAAATGATTATTATCCTAAGATACAGTAGCTGTTGTTTTAGTAATCAGATGAGACCCCAGATGTTAGGAGGTGAGCTTGTTTTACGCTTATAGCAGGGGAAAAACAGGAGAAGTAGTCTTAGGCAGTAGATTAGTAGGGTCAGTATATTTAATATATATTTTTTTTTTTATATTCAATTCGTTTCCACGTATTATAAATATGAAGCATTTTTTTCTTTCCTTATTTTTTTGTTAACATAGATGTCAAAATGGAGCACACAGCCTAGGTAGCCATGTATGTGATATTGTGCACCATGGGTAAGTGGTCAGATTATAAATAAGCCTTTACAAAAACAAAATGGTTGGTTAGTCACTGTTCTTTAACAATACATGCCTGTCAAGTATACCAACCTATTATCAGTGCATGCTTGTTCCAGACTCACTATATAAAAAAGTAAGGGTAAAAATTACAGCTCTGGAGGTTGCATCTTCTAAAACAGTTCATCAGTGGCAGCTCCCATATTTTTATTAGGTTCCTTCTATATACTGGTAACATATTATACATGCTGCCCAGGGCCGTCTTTGATAGTGATTGGACCCTGGGCAAATATTTTCTTGGGCCCTCCAAAATCCACTTATTGCAGGCAGTGCGGGCTCAAGGGGCAGCTGTTTTGGACCCCACAACAATGACTGGGCCCAGGGCAGCTGCCCCTTTTGCCCTGTGTTAAAGACGGCCCTGATGCTGCCTATTGCAAAGTCATAGGTATTTCTAATGAAGGTGCACCTTTAGGATGCATTCCCACTGCTTCATGTGTGTTTAGTACATTGCCATTCATTTTCAATGGAGCATTTTCAAAGCTTATATACAGTGTAAAGAAATGCATCAGCCTTCAGTATGCAATGCATGTAATAAAGAACACATGTGATACCTTATGGTGTGCTGAAAAAAATCAGTTGGCCTCTGGAATCCATTGAGGGCCCATTAAAAATGAATGGGGATACAACCCTATTAATATACTATTCCACACAAACCTTTGTAAAAATCCATATGAAGCTTTACTAAATACATCTATTCCTGATCTCTTTTGCACTGAACCAGCTTTTGTTCTTCATATCTTTTGTGACTCACAATAGCAAAAGTCTGGAAAACACCAACTTTGAATTTTGAAGCAGTAAATCATTGACTTAATAACATCATGGTAAACAAAAAATGTACTATTATTGTAGCGGATGCTCATTCCAAATTTCTCACAATTTAGTCCCCCCCCCCTCCTCGGATTGGTTATTATCAACCCTCCAGATTTGAGAATAAATTATTATCTATTTAGCTGTACCTGGAACAAACCTCTAGGGCCCTTCCTCCCTCCCCCTCCCACTTTAATTCCACTCTTCTTCTTTTCTTCTCATTTGCAAATTTACTACTTTTCTGCTTTCATAGATCTCTTTTATACAAAATTAATTAAAATTGTATTGCCACATTCTTCACGTGGACAATCAACAATGATTTATTGTTACATTTAACTGCTGTGCTTGATCAACACAACACTGTTTTCATTTAAACTACAGTATCTCACAAAAGTGATTATACCCCTTATAATTTTGTAAATATTTTATTATATCTTTTCATGTGACAACGCTGAAGAAATTACACTTTGCTACAATGTAAAGTAGTGAGTGTACAGCTTGTATAACAGTGTAAATTTGCTGTCCCCTCCAAATAACTCAACACACAGCCATTAATGTCTAAACTGCTGGCAACAAAAGTGAGTACACCCCTAAGTGAAAATGTCCAAATTGAGCCCAAAGTATCAATATTTTGTGTGGCCACCGTTATTTTCCAGCAGTGCCTTAACCCTCTTGGACATGGAGTTCACCAGAGCTTCACAGGTTGCCACTGGAGTCCTCTTCCACTTGTCCATGATGACATCACTGGGCTGGTGGATATTGGAGACCTTGCACTCCTCCACCTTCTGTTTGAGGATGTCTCACAGATGCTCAACAGGGTTTAGGTATGGAGACATGCTTGGCCAGCCCATCACCTTTACCCTCAGCTTCTTTAGCAAGGCAGTGGTCGTCTTGGAAGTGTGTTTGGGGTCGTTATCATGTTGGACTACTGCCCTGTGGCCCAGTCTTGAAAGGGAGGGGATCATGCTCTGCTTCAGTATGTCATGGTACATGTTTGCATTCATGGTTCCCTCAATGAATTGTAGCTCCACAGTGCCAACAGCACTCATGCAGCCCCAGACCATGACACTCCCACCAACATGCTTGACTGTAGGCAAGACACACTTGCCTTTGACTCCTCACCTGGTTGCTGCCACACACGCTTGACACCATCTGAACCAAATAAGTGTATCTTGGTCTCATCAGACCACAAGACATGGTTCCAGTAATACATGTCATTAGTCTGTTTGTCTTCAGCAAACTCTTGTGCATCATCTTTAAAAGAGGCTTCCTTCTGGGACAACAGGCATGCAGACCAATTTAATGCAGTGTGCAGCGTATGGTCTGAGCACCGACAGGCTGACCCCCCCCACCGCTTCAACCTCTGCAGCAATGCTGGCAGCACTCATAAGTCTATTTCCCAAAGACAACCTCTGGATATGATGCTGAGCACGTGCACTCAACTTCTTTGGATGACCATGGCGAGGCCTGTTCTGAGTGGAACCTGTTCTGATAAACCGCTGTAAGGTCTTGGTCACCATGCTGCAGCTCAGTTTTAGGGTCTTGGCAATCTTCTTATAGCCTAGGCCATCTTTATGTAGAGCAAAAATTCTTTTTTCAGATCCTCAGAGAGTTCTTTGCTATGAGGTACCATGTGGAACTTCCAGTGACCAGTATGAGAGAGTGATAGCGATAACACCAAATTTAACACACCTGCTCCCCATTCACACCTGAGACCTTGTAACACTAACCAGTCACATGACACCGGGGAGGGAAAAAGGTTAAGTGGGCCAAATTTGGACATTGTCACTTAGGGGTGTACTCACTTTTGTTGCCAGCGGTTTAGACATTAATGGCTGTGTGTTAAGTAATTTTGAGGGAATTCTAATTTACACTGTTATACAAGCTGTACACTCACTACTTTCCATTGTAGCAAAGTGTAATTTCTTCAGTGTTGTCACATGAAAAGATATAATAAAATATTTACAAAAATGTGAGGGGTGTACTCACTTTTGTGGGATACTGTATGTATGACATTATAATTCCTTGTTCTTGATAAGAAAATGTACTGACTTACATATACAGTATATGCGTTCTGATATGGTATCGGTTACATCCAATAACCTCTTTATAGCCAATGTGATTGTCTTTTATACTCAATAAAACTTTTGCAAAATAAAATAAGTTGGGAACACAGGTCGACATGCCAAGAACATATTTTAACACATTTAGGAAAACATAGATAAGTATATGGGGACCCTAAAAAAAACCCCAAAAAGTTTACTCTAATGTTGGCCACAAAACCACACATGCATTAACTATTTTGTAATGGATTGCAATTTTTGATTATATTTAGTTAATTGTATTTATTTTATTAAACAAATGTTTTGCAATTTGACCCAATTTGCAATTGTTATTTCAATTGACCAAACATGGTAATGCCCAGCTTGTGTTATCACAGTCTAACATTAATCAGGACCCTGACAGAAATAACAAAAATAAGTCATTTTGTGCACTTAGTGAATTGCTGCAGCAGGGTGGGTGCTGACAAATGTGGAGCTGCCGGCTAGACAAGTCAGATGAATTGGGTGGCAGAGTAGGTTGCCATACAGTTGTAATGGAGGAAAGTTGCTGCTTTAGTATAACAGAGTGAATTATACACAGAGAGTCCTTTACACACTAGTGATCAGCTTATAGACAGTGCTTAATATCTTGCATGCTAATTACCCACAGACCAGGCACTCCGAGACATCATCCTGACATATTCCCAAATTACACAGCCATATGCAAGAACCATTTATATTAGAAAAGAATAGCGCACACATGCAAAAGAAATGACTTTCAAATATGGAGACAATCCATAAATAAAAATGGGGATTTAGTCCCACCATATGGCCATATCGTGCTCAAGCCCACCACTACGTCAAAGTACCCCATTATCAGTGGGTCCTACACTATCCATAAAAAAGGGGTGAATCCAGCCTCTCTTACCCTTGGAGACAAAACTCCTTGCTGGGAAGGTGTGCTAATGCACTACAGGGGACTCCTCCTATATCTACTTGATAGTGGACACCAATAGAGTACAGGTGTGTGTGGGGGTGGGTGTGGGTGTGGGGTGCTCAACCTCAGAAGTCTGGTTAGACCGAATACATAATAAACAAGCAAAAAATTGGGGGAGCAAACCCTGAACATGTATATCTAAAGCCGGTGCAGCTATGGACCAAGCAACATGTATATTAAAAAAGAATAGCGCAACCATGCAAAAGAAATGACTTTCAAATATGGAGACAATCCATAAATAAAAATGGGGATTTAGTCCCACCATATGGCCATATCGTGCTCAAGCCCACCACTGCGCCCACCACCATTGTTCTGCATGAAACATCATGAGTCACTGAGACAGGAAGTCCTGTGGACACAAAGACTGAAAGTTATACAAGTATAGTACAAAGGCTGAAATATATACTAGTATGTTGGGGAAGGGAAAAAACCTCTGTTAGATTTTCTTTGTTGTCTAAGTCCTTACTGAAGACGTTTCTTCTCCCTTCCATCCCAAATTGGAACCCAGAAGGTCAAATGCCAATAAAAACCTGAAAAAGATTCTCCTTCTCACTCTATTTAAAAACAGAAAAAAATATATTTAATTAAAATAAATTAAAATAAAATAGAGTTTCTCCCTTCCTTACCCCATCCTCTCTATGGAGTGAATGCTGGACATCCACTCCCGCACCGCTTTTCAAACACAAGCTCCTAATTATAAAAGGTAAAACCTTACCACCTAGTAACAAACCTTTACCTGTGCTCATAGACACAAAGAGAGATGAGAGAGTATTCAATCAGAACACAGGGCGAAGAGAAATATAACGAAACAACTCTTCCTGGAAATACTTGACAACAAAAACTCCTCCCCTCCCCATAGTAGTTATATATCTACCTCTATCTCCCCATCACAGGCAGTACAGCTTTTGATTTTTGTCATTGAACTTTACAAATATTGGAGATTTGCTTTTCTATTCTCTACATAGCTAATTATATCTCTAAATAGATATGTTATGCACTTGTTAATATTAATATGTTTCCTTTATGCATACAATGTCATTCGTTTTCCAACCATTTTATCCTACAATCAGATTGTAAAACTGTTATACATTATACTGCCTTTTTGAATATGTCTCGATAAAGCATTACTTTTGAAAAAATAAAAAATAAAATAGAGTTACACTTAAAAAACAATACTTTGCAAAATAGTAAATTGGACAAATAAACCACAAATTACTGAATTATTTAAAAAGCTACCGACAAGTTCCGAGAACTCTTGCCTTTGAGCTAGCTCAAACCTGGCACCCGCGAGGTTTAATATTCTCTTAAACTCCTGATGCAACGATCCAGATTGTAAAATCTGACATGGGACGTGTTTGTCCAATATAAAACTATTATGTATTTGAGGAAAATTGGAGGGGCTATGGCTACCAATTGCTATAGTAAGCATAGTAAGCAGTAAGCAGTTAGTAAGCAGTTAGATTTTTTGTTTTCTGCCAAGTTTCCACATTCAAGGATATATATATATATATATATATATATATATATATATATATATATACACAGTATATAAATTATATATTATAATGTATAAATGTAAACAGTATAAATATATATAATTCCCCTTTTGCTAAATAAAAAAAGGTTTAAACAGAATTCTGGAAAATAACTGCCTCGTAGACAGGTTTACATTTTAGTGAGAACAATGGCTACTATGTGAAAGCTAGGTTCTGTTAGAACTTTAATTTTACTTGCCTTTCATATGGCTGTCACTTGGGCAATAGCATGAATTACTTTCAAAGGAAGAGTGACATGAAGAGTGACAAGTTTACATTTTTGGAACAGAACTATCAGAGTTATCTCTTATGAAGTAGAACATTGACTACTGAGATAGCACACGTTTAATGGAGGACAGCCTACAATGGCCATCATAAAGTGCAGCAAACTGCTACACAATGAACTGTATTTTAGGAAAAGCGTATGTCACATGCGGCATTTCTTACCACACTAATTTTAGATAATTTTAGATAATTTTAGATAATTGGCTGCAAAGTATTGGGCCTTGCACCCTTTTGATTTCTGTAGAATTTATAAAGGGAGTTTCCTTTTGTCTTTTATTGGTCTTACAACAAGTACAGAGTGATTCCAGAATAATGTGAAGTGGGATGGAAGTGTGTTGAAAGTTTGTGGATTGAGGGTATAAAGATCAGTGAGTGTGTGTTTTAATTATTAAAAGTCAGCAGCTACACTTTTTGTAGCTGCTGACTTTTAATAAACACAAAAATGGGTGGAACCCTGCTTTAACAGAAAGAAGGAGACAAAATATGTTAACAAACCACAAATGCTTAGCTTTGTTTTATGGATTAGATGCTTGGCACATCAAATTCCAGCCTACTAGATCCCCAAAGGCCTGCTAGCAACTAAGATGTTTCTGTATATTTTCAGAACTGGAGACTCTGTGGTAGACCAAGCAAAATTCAGTGATGGTAATCAATATAGCAGTTTGGTACTGGACAGTAAAAAAATCGAAATGGGTGTAAAATTGAAAATGAAACATGCAAGATATCAAGTCATGTGCACTTGGTATTTCTTATGTTTATAAGCTGCAGCATTTCTGTTATTAGTGTTGAAATACCTTATACAAAATGCAAGAGCAACTTCTTCTTATCAAAAGAATGTGGCTTGACAGGGTGCAGTTCCAGTTTGATAAGGTATGCATTGTGTTTAAACTCGGGGAGAGCAAAAAGTGTTATACAAGCAACATGATCTGAAAGCTGACAGCATAAACTATAAGAACAGTGCATCTTAGATTGTAAGCTCTAACGAGCAGGGTCCTCTGATTCCTAGTGTATTACAGTGTATTGTATTTGAACTGTCTACCCTCAAGTTGTAAAGCGCTGCGTAACCTGTCGACGCTATATAAATACTATATAATAATAATAATTTACCTGGGCACGTGTCCTTCCAATGCTGGTAGTACTGTAGCACGCTTACAGTCAATGCAAATGATCTGTAGATTGGACATGTTCAGATTTCTTAAGTTATTGTTTATCAAAAGGTACCTTTTTTTAAAACGCAAGAAAGTAGTTTTTAAATTATGAAATATTCTATGCTTATTGTGATGTTGAATGGCTATTGATATAATATTCAACAGTTTATTTTCCCTATTGGACTGTTTTTTTTACTATCATAGTGTTTGACTGCATTACATAATCTAATAAAATGATCACGTAAAAAAGTTGTGCAAGCTAGGACTTAACCCTTTGGTGGTTCAGTGGATGTGCAGTTGGCTAAATGATTGATATCAGAGTGTAGTTGTAAATGGTGCTCATTGGAGAGTGGTGTATAACAAAGCTTTGTACTAGGTCCTGTTCTATTTAATCTGTTTGTATATAATTCAACTGAAGGTTTAGTGGGTAAGGTACGTCCATTTGCTGATGACACAAGGTGTGCAAAAGGATTGATATCCCCGGAGGTGTCCGTAACATGGAACATGATTTGGCATTTCTGGAAGATTGGTCAAAGCAGTGAAAACTGCTAGTCAGTCAGTGTTTTTAAATGTAAAATAATGCACCTAGGGAAAAATAATCCATTGATAGAGTACAATATTGGGGGTGCAGTGCTGGCAAGAACTACAGAGGAATAAGATTTGGGGGTACTTATTTCAGATGATTGCAAAATGAGAAAACAGTGTGGCCATGTGGTGGGAAAAGTAAACAGAATTCTAGGGCGTATCAATGGATCATCAGCAGGATGGAGGAAGTCCTCATTCCACTTTATACAGTACATCTTTAGTTAGACCTCATTTATGGCACTTTTCCACTGCAAGTACCGGCTCGGCTCTACTCGGCCCTGCTTGGCCCGGTTTGCTTTTCCACTGCTGGTACCGCATGGTACGGTGTTGGAACGGTTCGGTACGGTACGGTATAGTTTGCTTTTCCACTAAAGTAGTACTAAAGTTAAGTGGGTGGGATAACAACGATTCTCTGACCAATCAGTGGCTAGTAGTAACTGCATGCAAAGGATTGTGGGATATGGTACCGGTATGGTACCTCTTGGAACCACAATCGAGGTGGTACTGTTTTTGAGAGCCGTACCGTTCGGTTCCATGCAGTGGAAAAGCGCCACCGTACCGTATAGAACCGTTCCTACACCATACCATGCGGTACCAGCAGTGGAAAAGCACAAAAGCGAGCCGAACCATTCGGTTCCACACATTAGAGTGTCCAGTTCTGGAGACCTCACTTACAACAAGATATTGATAAGATAGAATAAGTCCAGAAAAGGGACACAAAAAATGGTAAAGCTCTGAGGGATAAAACATATCAGGAGTGACTTCAGGACCTTAAATGAGAAGTGCAGGATGTAAAAAAAATAAACATAAATACTTACCTATGTGGCTGCAGCATCGGTATGATCGGTATGATGCTGTAGCTATCTCCTGCTGACTCTTAGATCAAGAAACCGAGCAATCATATGACTGCTGATTACCAAGGATAGAGCAGTGACTATCAGTCACCACTCTCTGCTCTACCTCTCCAGTCTCCAGTGCTCACTGGAGTGCCTGGCTGTGGAGGGGTCAGGACTGGCTGGCTCAGGCTCTAAGTGGTGCACTGAGAGACCGAGGCAGCTGACAATCAGGAGTCTGGGTGGACCCTGACATTGTTGTCAGGATACATGTAAAGAATGAAGCTGCTCTGTGACGTCAGCTGACAGCAGACCTTTGACTGCTGGCAGCTGAATCTGGGTCACAGAAGTGCAGAAATAAGTGCACTCCTGTGACCCAGAAGAGAAGTATGGCCAAAGTCTGGAAAAGGAGGAATGAGCACAGGGACACAGCAAAAGGAGAAAAGAGAGACATGATTGAAATGCTTGAATTCATTAAGGATGTGAATAAGGTACAGAAAGGCAGTATATTAAACACGTAGCTAAGATCAGGAGCCCAGGGACATGGCCTCAAACTAGCCTGAGGAAAGTCTGAAAATATTCCTAGAATGTATTATATTACTGAAAGAGTAGGTTATTCTCAGAACAGACTTCCAGCAGAGGTAGTAAATCACTCACCAGTAAGTTGATTCAAGCATGCTTAAGATAAACGAAGATCTATAATCAGAGTAACAAGTAAAAAGGGTAAAAAAACAAGATAAATATATATATATATATATATATACACACACACACACACACACACACTATATTACCAAAAGTATTGGGACACCTGCCTTACAAGCACATGAACTTTAATGGCATCCCAGTCTTAGTCCGTAGGATTTAGTATTGAGTTGGCCCACCCTTTGCAGCTAT